>NC_083342.1:7594061-10314061 GCF_019175385.1 Lycium barbarum
TATGATGTTATGCAGTCCATGTAGAGGCTCGTAGACAAATGTATATAGTTAGATGTTCTATAATCGCATCGGTTCATTTTTTTTTATATCCTCTGATAGCCTTGTCGGCTTATATATGGGCACATTTGATGAAGTGTGTGTGTGTATATATATATATATATCTTTTGGGCATGTGCCCCTTTCAGTTATGATATTTATGAGTTAGTTTCACGGCCCTCTCAGATATGACTATGAGATGTATGTTTTGGGGTACTCGATAGGCTAGCTCTGGGTGTCCGTCATGGCCCTCCGGTTGGGCCGTGACACTGCTAATCTAGCATACCACTGTCGAGTGGCTTGTATTAAGCCATATAATGATTTCTTAAGCCTACAAACTTGTCCACTAGAAGAAATAGGCATACCAGGGGATACCTTCATGTAAACTTCTTCTTGTAAGTCCCCATGCAAGAAGGCATTATTTACATCCAACTGAGAAAGCCTCCAACCCCTTTTAACAGCTACTGCTAGAATGCATCTGATAGTTTTCATTTTGACAACAGGAGAATAAGTTTAATTAAAATCAATACCTGCCCTTCCTACGTCACCTCTTACCACAAGTCTAGCCTTCAACCTCTCAAGTGTCCCATCTGAATTTTGTTTAACTTTAAAAACCCACTTACAAGGTACAACCCTTTTACCAGTAGGCAAATCTACTAAATCCCATGTTTGATTAGCTGTAAGTGCATCAATCTCAGTAATCATGGCACTTTTCCATCCAGGGTGTAAACTTTCTTGTTCATAAGAAGTAGGCTCAGATATTGAAGAAATACAATTAAGAAGCAGTTGAGTAGAAGAAGATAAGGCAGTAAAAGCGAAAGTAGGAGCTGGTGAAGAAGCAACAAAACAAGCAGTGTTAAGATCAATGAAAAACACAGAGTTGCAAATCTAATCATCAAGATATATAGGTCTCCTGTTAACCCTCTCTGATTGTCTTGTTGGTGCAGCAGAAGATAGGTCTCGTGTAGAAGGTGTAACTATTAGGTAGGTATCAGGTGAATAATGGTTAGTAGAAAGAGGTGAGGGATCACGGGAATGGTTAATGACAGGACTAGGGGGATCGGGTACATCACGTGTGTTTGTATTGATTGGGACAGACTGTTGAGAAAAAATGGAATCATCAGTGATGATAAAAGGCAAATTGGTAGAGGTGGAGGTAAGATGAGGTGTTGTGGATGAGAAGGGAAAATAATGTTCCATTTCATGAACATCTCTGGAGAAAAAAATCCTTCTAGATTTTAATTCCATGAGTTTATATCCTTTCTTCCCGGATGGATATCCTAGAAATACACAGGGCACTGCTCTAGGGTGAAATTTAAGTCTGTTTTGTGCTGAAGTGGAAGCAAAGAAATGCTCCATTAGGTTGTCCAAGCCTGTGTTCAATGTCCTTCCACAGATGCTTTGCAGTCCTGGAGTAGATCACACTTCCCTGCTATCTCTTTTGGAAGAGAGTTCAGCAGCCAGGAAGTGACCATATCATTACCTTTCCTCCAAAGCTTGAACTCAGCAGAATCATATGTTGGCATGGTTGAATCCCCTTCTATGTAACCCAACTTATTTTTTGGCTGAGAGGACTATGAGTATGGATCTTTTCCATGCTCTATATCCAGTTCTATCAAAGGGTGTGATGACAAGAGTCATGTCAGGAAAGTCATAAGCATAAAGGAAATAGGGACTGCTTTGATCAATGGCAACAGTGCTTCCATTTCCAGCAGTAGTTCCTTCAGTGATGATAGTTTTAGGTGTAATAGCCATTTAGACTAAAAGATAGTGAAATTGATGAAGAGAAGAGAGATTAGGTCGGAAAAGATTGAATTTAGATCTCAGATTTGCTCTGATACCATGTAGAAAAACATAAAAGGAGACTAATCTGTGGAAATTTTCCTGATGTTTATTTCATCCCACTGAGTGTGTATTTATACAAAATTCCTATGCTATATGACAAAAGGAATAAAAGAACAATTTCTATACAACTGCCATCCCATCATTGGTTGCTAAAATAAAATCCTAACTAACTAATTTTGGACTATGTACACATAAATGGAAACATCTAGAATGGGAATAATATCTGATTCTTTAGTTGTGCATGTTTGGGCCGAATTGTGTATAGAGAGGAATGAGCCCATTTGTTGTGTAGAGGCCCAAACTCGTGTAAACTCAATTGTTAATTACTTTTACCAAATCAGACCATTCAAGTCATAACCCTTATTAAGTTGACTTCACGTTCACACGAGTTCAACCCTCTTCACTTCTAACCCTTTCTCTTCATTCTTCTTCTCATCACACTCTGTATCCTCAATGGAGGAAAGGGATTCTTCAATCTCAGCAAATGTCACCTATCTGAGTGATTAGTCTAGTTTACTTTGCTACATATAAAACAAACCAGTAAGTTATCATTAGTTTTCGAGTATTTTATGGAACTGAAAACAATTAATGAAATTTATGTTTCTGATTAACAAAGACAACTATCATAAAATTCGACAATTGTTATCTTTATCTTTTTATACTAAACGGAAAAGGGCCAAAAATGACCTTAAACTATGCGAAATGAACAAAAATGTCCCCATTCATAGTTTGGACCAAAAATTCCCTTGAACCAAGCCAAATTGAACAAAAATTCCCTATTGTTACTTAATTGGGTCAAAAATGTCCTTTTCCTAATAAACAAATTGTTTCTTTTCTTTTAAACACATTTTTAAGTAAAAATATTATTATAAAATAAACCTTTTCTTGTTTCTTTTCTTTTAAAATTCCTTTAACTAAATAAAAAAGTGGGAATTACGAAGCATGATTTATTCTGACTATCGAGCATTTAGAGTGGTTTTATATGTAATATTATGAGACTTGTTGTTTCAGTCGTTAGTTTCTATTTTAGTTCGAAATCTTAGCTCATTTCTGCAATTTTGTGTTGGTTGTGTAGTCTCTTGTTTTCCTGCTATTTGTTTGATATTTGGTGGTAGCTGTTAGATTACAATTAGTCCTAATGGGTCTGTTGTAGGTTTAATTATCGTTGTTGAGTTGTTGGCTGTTGACGATTGCGTAGATTAAACTGGTCAACTTGTCCTGAGTATGCTCTGCTATGATTTAGTCAGTTTCATAACTTGCCTTGTTTATTCCCTTTCTGTTGAATATGCTAGTCGACCATGATACATCCCTATTGTCATACTCAGTTTGTTACTTGGGCTATGTTTTATCTAAAGTTGATTGTTCTCTCTTTGCTGCTACCTGTCTAAATTGTTTGACTCTTCCATCTATCATTTATATGCTAACGCAGGTTTGCCTCCCTGCATTGGTATTAGGACTGTTTTGGTTGTTATATATGGTATAGTTGTCCACTTTACAGTTTGTAAAAGCATCTTGACTTACTATGATGCTATTGATAAAATACGTATGACCAGTGTCCTATACTCTCTTAAATATCCTTGCTAGTTTCACTTAATTTAAGTCAAAGTATGGTAATTCGGGTTGTCCTAATCCTCTTGGTGTTAGCCATGCCTGGGATTCATGAAATCCCTTGGAACTTGTGCAACATCGGGAAAACGAGGGCGAAAGCTTTCCAATATTAAACTTTTATACCTCTTTACGAACGTGTATACATGAGATATACTTGGATATACACATTATATACATGGCCTACTGATTTGTTATTTTTTTTGAATTTATATTTTTACCTGTTTAATCTTATTTGTTGATCATACTAATCCTTTTCTTTTCATTTTTTACGCATGACTATCGAACGCGAGTCCTTTGGACTCGTCATCTCCCGCATTTGACATTGGGCCGTAGCCCAACTTGATTTTGTCTCCTCTCTCGTCCAGCCTGCCCAGCAGCAAAATAGATTGCAGCAGCAGCAGTCCAGAAACGGATTGATCCATTCGCTCTTCTCTTTTTTTTGCCTTACTTTTACTATGTGTTTGACTTACCTTGTATGATTAGCATCTTATTTTTACCTCTTAGCTTATATGAATTATAGGAAATAGTACGGATAGTTCTATAAACATTGGGTAGTTACTTTAAGAAAACTGTTAGTTAGCTCCACCGGTTTTGTTCCCCTTTTACTCATTCCACTTTCCTTATTTCCAAATTGATTATGATACTTATAGTATTCGCTTTTATTAAAACAATCGATCTTTCAAGAAACCACGATCGTATACTTTAATTATATTTTTTATTCCTACTATATTGAGAATCTTAAGGATTTACTGATATGTAAATATTGATTCAAGTATACTTTATAAACATTATCTTTAAGAATTTATCCGACTAGGCATACTCTAGCCGAAGAAAATTGAAGTTAACGAAAAGACACCCAGGTCCTTTGTATCATATTAAAAAAAAATGAAGTTTAGTTTTTTTTTGTTTGCATTATCATATTAACACAATTTTGTTCAAAATTTCAAACTTATTGCCTACACAAAAACACTTACGTTTCCAAATTCACTTTCAAATCTTTCCATGAATTATTATATTTTACAAGGTTTATTTCAATAACATCATTACATTTTCCTTTTAAATTTTAGCAGTATTCATAAGTTATTTCCCAAACATTTAGAATACTATATTTACGCTTAGCCTAATTAAATTTGAATCCGGTCGGTTAACCATTGTTAATGGGTCTTAAAGGATGCCTAATACCTTCCCTTTAGACTAATTGAACCCTTACCTAGAATCTTAAGTTTCGCAGACCTTAAACAGAGTTAACTCTAAACATAATTTTAACAAACTTTAGGTGTCCTAATTCACCATAAATAAATTAAGTGGCGACTCCTTAAAATAAACAAAAAAACAGGAATCTCCAATATGTCGTACTTCTAATTTAACCCGGTTAAAATGGGGTATGACATTTGGTTTTAAAGTTAAGATACAACAATCATAATACCATAAAATAAGAAAATTTATTACACTGCTTTAAATCACAAAATATCTTTAAGATATAATCGATTGAGTTGTTGTTGACCCTCTTTTTATTTTAACTTTAAAACCAAGGATTATATTAGCAAATGCTTATACTACTTCAATTTGGAAAAATATTAAGAATTAAAAATATTTCCTATTTTATTAGGAAAAAGTTTTATCGTTATATAACGGAAAATTAATGATGGGTTACTATGAATTAGATATTTGACCTATTTTATAAGTTAGAAAAGTACATGGGGTAATTTATTTTAATTGATAAAATGAAATTGAGAAGAAAAAAAAAATCACTTCCCACTTTTTTATTAGTTAAAGGGATTTTAAAAGAAAAGAAACAAGAAAAAGTTTCTTTTAAAGTAATATTTTTATTTTAAAAATGTGTTTAAAAAGAAAAGAAAGAATATGTTTATTAGCAAAAGGGCATTTTGACCCATTAAATAACAATAGGAGCATTTTTGTTCAATTTCGCATAGTTTAAGGGCATTTTTGAACCAAACTATGAATTGAGGGCATTTTTGTTCATTTCGCATAATTAAGGACATTTTTGGACCAAACTATGAATGGAGGGCATTTTTGTTCATTTCGCATAGTTTAAGGACATCTTTAACCCTTTTCCGTATACTAAACGAAAACAATGTCATTCCGATGGCAGAATCATTTATATGTATTTATTTGAATTTAAGTTATATACTTTTGTAAGAAGTGTGGAAGCAATATTGTCTCTAGATGCCACTATTGCTATTATCAAAATGTGAAATCATCCAACATATATTTGTGGAGAGTGAGATTGTAGCACATATTTGGAATCACTTTGGGCACCTACAGGAATCACTCAATTAATACTAGTAGTTGGCCTCATTAATATGTTCAGCGCTTTCGTACTCTATATGTTTACAAGGTTGTTGTTTTGACACACTTCCTACAAGAAAATTAAAGCTTTAAATTGTTGACGTATCAGTGACCAGTTTCAATTATTCAATTAAAAGACTTGAGTTGAATAAAGAAAAAAAAGAATTAACAGACAAAGTTGACTAAAACCTTTGTCCCATATATCCTTGCTATCTTCAATCAATTTTTCTCTTCACAAGTTGAGTATGGCTTAAAGAACAAGTAGAGATCAAATGCAAAATTCTACACTACAGCAGTACAGATATGGCAATAAAATTGACCTACACCAAAAAGTAATTTTTTCATTAAGTATGATGCTATAAACCGAAAAATGGATTGAGAATTTGCTACGTACTACCAGTTAGAGTAGCCGGCTAAAATAGACATTGCCTAAGATAAAGGGGAGAGAATATTTATTATTCATAATTGAGAAGGGAGTTTGATTTTTAAAGCAAAGTTGAGGAGTACAGAAAATGCTAATCACCCCTTGTCTGTTAAAAATAATCAATGATGATTGATGTAGCGGGTCCAATTTACTTTGTACAAGTAAGACATAGTCACATAGATACATACTTGTCCGTCTACATGATTAAGCTTGTATATATAAACAACACAACCATATCCAATTCCGGAAAACTTTAGGTAGTATAGTATCTTTTTGGCCACAATTATACAGATGAACTGTCTCAAAGGGACCACTCCATTTTGTGAAACCAATGGTAACAGTGGAGTCAAATTCTTCTCAACTATAAAAGCAGAGTTTCCATTACAACCAGTGCAAAAAAATCCAAATCTCTGGAAAATAAAATATGGAAGATCAAGGATTAAGCACTAACATGAAGAGATTCCTCTTGATAATATACAGTCTGATAATGGCCGTTGGCATATGTGGTGGTCCACTAATGTTGCGTCTATATTTTGTCGAAGGAGGTTCTAGAATTTGGCTTAACAGTTGGTTACAAAGTGGTGGATGGCCACTCACCCTTATACCACTTGCCTTCCTATACTTGTATCGTCGAAAAATCGAGGGCTCTGATGCCAAGTTTTACTTTATAACACCCCAAATTTTCATTGCATCATTTATCATTGGCGTTCTCACGGGACTTGACGCTTTTCTCTACACCTGGGGCGCGTCGAAACTCCCCGTTTCAACTTCTACACTTCTTATCTCTGCTCAACTTGCCTTCACGGCTATAGGTGCATTTTTCATAGTGAAGGTGAAGTTTACGCCGTACTCAATTAATGCGGTGGTTCTGTTGATAGTCGGTGCGGTTTTATTGGGTATTCGGGCTAACGGTGATCGGCCCGAGGGTGTGACTAGTAAAGCCTATATTCTTGGTTTTATTATGACCCTTTTGGCTGCAGCTTTGTATGGACTTATTTTGCCTTTTATTGAGTTGATTTATTTGAAGGCAAAGCAGGCAATTACTGCTACTTTGGTGTTGGAGATTCAGATGGTCATGTGTTTTGCTGCTACTGCTTTTTGCACTGTAGGAATGATTGCCAATAAGGACTTTCAGGTATCTTTTTAGCTTGCCTCGCGCCAGAGACCGATTTAGAATTTAAAATTTATACCTGTATATATTCAGTATCAACAAATGTGTAGGGTTTGGACTAAGGTTCTGCCGAACACAAACTTCCCATGTTAACCTCGTCCCTGGCTTCAAAATGTCATTTTCTCTATTTTCAACCCACATGGATCTATCTACCCCCTCTGCCCCCCCCCCCCCCCCCTCAATTGCGATCTCTAAATTCTCCTCCATTAATTCATATAACTTGTTGTGTCCATGTGCAGAGTTAGGTTACCGGAAGGGGTTCATCCGAACACCCTTTGTAGAAAAATTACATGTATATACAACGTTAAAATTATTTTTTACGTCTATATAGTAAGTGTTGAATCCTCTTAGCTTCTTTGCATGTTTACGTTTTTTTACTTTTTGAATCCCTCAGTAGAAATCCCAGCTCTGCCATTGATCGCGATTGTTTGCCATCTCTATAGTCTTGATACTAGTTCTTTTTACTTTAGAGATTGATCTCCTTGAAGATGAAGGATTAAAATATTGATTGAAATCCTGCAGGCAATTTCAAGGGAAGCAAAACAATTTAACCTGGGAGAAGCTAGATATTATATAGTGGTAGTATGGAGTGCCATGATTTGGCAATGTTTTTTTGTAGGTGCTGTTGGAGTTATTTACCTCTCTTCTTCTTTAATGTCTGGGGTTATAATATCAGTTTTACTGCCAGTTACTGAGGTATTAGGCGTAATTTTCTTTAATGAGAAATTTTCTAGTGAAAAGGGACTTTCTCTTTTTCTCTCTCTTTGGGGTTTCGTCTCATACTTCTATGGAGAGTTCAAACAAACAAAGAAGCAGAAGATTAAAAGTCCAGAGAATGAGATGATAGCGACGCAAATCGAAACTGTTTGACTTAGTTACTAGCTTGTTGGAGGGTTATTACGTATTGTTCCAAAATGTATTGTATTGTATTGTATTGTATTGTATAATTTGTATTGTATCGCATTGTACTGTATTGTTTTGACGAATGCAACATTCGTATATAGGTTGTATCATTTCTCGTACGTCGTTACATAATATCACACATTATACTAACCTGACGAATAAACTTACATATAATATTATAAGGAAAAATAGGGTATACGAAGTAGAACTATTATAAAAGAGGATAAGGTAAATGATATAATAGGATTATTAAAGCAAAAGCAAAATAAGAAGAAAAGAAAAAGTATAATGACGTGAACATACCAAATGGGTTGTTACATCAAATGGTACTCTTCATCGTTACATAACGATGGATTTAACGATGTGACACAATAAAATTTAAACTACTATTAAAATAAACATTGTATTTAAAGTAACAATGACATTTAATACAATAGATAACAACCATCCAAATAATAACATGAATAATATAATCGTAAAAAAAAAAAAAAAACTGTCCAAACAAGTTAGGTAACAGTTAAGATCAACATGGGTTGTGGTGGGATGGATAGACTCCCTCCACCCTTAATGAGAGATTTTGAATTCGATTCCCGAATATGAAAAAATTCTTTTAGCGAGCATTTCTCCTTTAAATGGATCTTACGGGGTACAAATTCGAATTATTTAGAGCTCCAATGCGGATACCGGACACCTATAGGAAACCAAAAAAGGTAACAAGTTAAGTATTGTTTTTTTGTATACGAAAAGCATGTACGTCACCACTAAAGAAAGTGGTGCAACGTATGGGCTGCTTCTCCCATAACCAGAGGTCTTGGTTCGAGCCCTGGGTATGGAAAAATCCTTGGTAGGGAGCTCTTTCCCCCCAAATGTGACCCTACGCAGCGCGAATCCGGATATAGTGGGACTCCAATGCGGTACCGAACACCAGATGGGAAACCGAAAAAAAAAACATGTATGTCGATTTCCTTTGGAACTTTTGATATTGCTCTTAAATCTACAATAATATATTGAAAGATTCGCATTTGCCAGCTGTTAGATTATGTAAATATTTAGTCAAATATATTCTGTAATCTTCTATTTTAGGATAGCGTATGTTAGAATTATTTAGTCAAATTAGTTCCTAATTTGTAGCCTACAATTATGTTGTAAATGTTGTATATCAACCCATTCAAGGGAACAGAATAATCAAGGAAAACATTCTCTTACATGGTATCAGACTAGGTTTCTCCAAAAAACCCTAGCATCCTAAACCCTAGCCCTTAGCCGCCGACCCCCCTCTTTCGTTTTCCTCCCCTTCGGCCCTTCCTCCTCCTCTTCTCAATGGCTGAAGCATCCAAGTTGCATCCTGCGACTACAGTCACCAATATTAAATCATGCATTCCTATTGTTCTTGACTATGAAGGAAGCCAATACAATAACTGGGCTACCCTCTTCAAGCTCCATTGCCGAGTAAAGTTGGTGATCGACCACATCCTCCCTCCTGCCTCCCCCACCGAGCCACCACCGGCAACTGCAGCCAAGAAAATTGCTACAAAGGCTTTATGGGAACGGCTAGATGAAATTGTTAGGCAATGGATATATGGTACGATATCGAATGATCTTCTCAACACCATCATTCATCCAGAGGACACCGCAGCCGAGGCTTGGAATCGCCTTGTCCATCTCTTTCAGGACAACAAATCGGCTAGGGCTCTTGCTCTTGATGCAAAATTCACCAAAACCAAATTGGTGGATTTTTCGAATGTGAAAGCATATTGCACCAGGGTGAAAGTTCTTGCAGACAATCTCGCCAACGTCGGCCACAAAGTTTCCGACGAACGACTTGTGCTTCGTCTTCTGCGAGGGTTATCGGAAGAATATAAAACTTTTCGAACAACAGTGCAGCACCGTACTCCTCTCCCATCTTTTGACGTTGTCCGGTCGATGCTCAAACTTGAAGAAGACAGCCATGGCGAGGACGCTATTCACGACTCCGGGTCGAATGCTGCTCTCGTTTCCCACAATGTTAATCCTCAGAATTTCTCCGGTAATGGACAGCCCAATAATTCTTAAAATTCCTTCAACAATCGAGGAAATTCGCACAATCGTGGAAAGAAGAACAACCGCGGTCGCAGAGGCGGCAACCGCAACAACAACCACGGTGGCAGCGAGAATGGGCAAAGCAGCGGCGGGGGCAGCCGAAACAATGCCCAGGCATACCAGCCCGCCGCGTCGCAGCAGCAGGGAACCACTGCCCCGTCGTGGTATTTTACACCGTGGGCTGCTTGGGGGCCACAACCGTAGGCCACCCAACCGCGCTTGTATCCCACAGCTGGGTGGCAGTAGCCCCGCGGCTGGCAGCAGTCACGCCCAGCCCCCTCGCAGCAGGGAATTCTTGGTGCTCGTCCTCCACAGTCGTTCTACTCAGCAGCCCCGTCATCACATGGTGGGTATGCGCCCACGGATATTGATCAGGCTATGCACACAATGTCTTTGAATCCGCCAGATGACAACAATTGGTACATGGACACCAGAGCCACATCTCACATGACCAACTCCCAAGGTACTCTCTCGTCTTATTAACAATTGAGCAAAAATAATGGCATTGTTGTTGGTAATGGTAACATGATTCCGATTCATGGTTATGGTCATACATCCCTTCAAGTAAATCCCTCCTTAAACCTGAAGAATGTCTCACATGCACCTAAACTCATCAAAAACCTTATTTCCGTTCGTAAATTTACTATCGATAATATGGTTTCTGTTGAATTTGATCCTTTTGGTTTTTCTGTGAAGTATTTACGGACGGGGAGCAAACTCATGAGATGTGAGAGTTCGGGTTAACTTTATCCATTCTTCAAAAATTATCGAGCCATCTCGTCTTCCGCACCATCTGCTTTTACCGTCATCCCGTCTCATGTTTGGCACTCCCGTTTAGGTCATCCCAGGGATGTGATTCTTAGTTCTTTACGTAGTAGTAATTTGATTGAATGTAATAAGGCTCGAAACAATGTTTGTCATTCTTACCCTTTGGGGAAATTAATTAAAATGCCTTTTTATGACTCTCTTTCAACTACTACTATGCCCTTTGACATTGTTCACAGTGATTTATGGACTTCACCTGTTCTTAGCTCTTCTGGTCACAAATATTATGTTTTATTTCTTGACAATTATACTAATTTTCTTTGGACTTTTCCCATCAAAACAAAGTCCCAAGTTTATGATTGTTTCTTGTCTTTCCGAATTTTTATTCGCACTTAGTTTGAAAAAGAAATCAAAACTTTTCAATGTGACAACGGGCGTGAATTTGATAATGGTCCTTTTCATAAATTTTGTGAACAAAACGGGATGCTTTTCCGATTTTCTTGCCCGCACACCTCACCCCAAAATGGTAAGGCGGAACGGAAAATTAAATCCATAAATAATATTGTTCAAAGTACGACATTAGGTTAGACAACCTAGTTTGCAACCTTTCCTTTAATACTGTACGAACTACGCTGACCTGATTCTCATGGTGAGATACGTAGGCAGCCCACATAGGGTTCGGTTGCACTATAACAGAAAATCAAAAATCATTAACAAAATACGAACTACGTTCCGACCTGATTCCTGTGGTGGGATACATAGCCAGCCCACATAGGGTTCGGTTGCGCTATAACAAAAAATCCTTACACAAAGAAAACCACACAGGGCTTGATTCCCTCGGCGGGATTCGTAGACTATCAACATACAGGTCCGTCACACCCAGATAAAAATCCAACAAATCTTTCACCATTTGTATAACAGAACTACACCGACCTGATTCCCTTGGTGGGATATGTAGGCAATCCACATCGGGTTCGGTCCCTTTATTAGAAAATTTCAAACCATTTTTATGAACCTCACGAACTACGTTCTGACCTGATTCCTTGGCGGATACGTAGGCAACCTATACAAGGTTCGGTCACACCACAACATACATTTTAGCACACTCTTTTGAACCCAAAACTGGGGCATATTTTGAAAAGATATAGACAAAAGAACAATTGTGCATCGACAAGATTAAGGCTACCAGACAGGAAGTATTATGAACCGATTACTTTAGAAGTGTCACAATCTAAAGTTGGCAGAATATTTTACAACTTACATATATATACATTTACACATATATCTTTTCTTATATACATATACTTACGTATATATCTTTCCTTATACATATACTTACATACATACCTTTCAAATGAAACACTTTCTTTCAATTGTTTACTACTGTTCATCTACCGAGGTTTGAACGGAGATCACAAGATCCAAACCAATAAGACGAATAGAGCAGCCAATAACGTCAAGCTTCGAGTCAACACGAATCAACTTCCCCCTCCCAAACTAAGAATTTTTCTTTGAGTGCAGGAACCAAAAATCGCGAGATCAACAGTCAAATCTATCAATCAGGGCCAAAAGCATCATTTGGCTCATTATGGCCTCGCCTCAAAAGCCATACGACTTTACTTCCAACTTTATCTTTTAATTTATTTTATTTTATTTTTATCACAATAATTTTATGACTTTATATACCTGTTTTTGTAGGTTGACGAGATTGAAGACGAATTAAATCAGGATTTCGTGTCCTTAATTTGGCTTGTCACGATACCATCAATATCATTAGCCGAGTGATCTGACTCTTACTTTACTCTCTGTTTTATTATTTATTTTAAATACTTTAATGACTTTACTTTAAATTTTGTAGAAATCAATATCACACTCCGAGGATAACTATACATTTTAGGCTCGTCCGCCTTTAATAGGACATCATTTCTTCAAATGCCCGCACTGCATATGCACTACAGCTTTCAAATGCCCGCACTGCAAAAGCACCACACCGGCATTGCATTATTACTTTCAAATGCCTTGCAAAGGGACAACATCATTGTTCACAAACGCACAGCATTCAGGCTGGTCCGCCTTTAATAAGACATTTAGGCTCGTCCGCCTTTAATAGGACACTTTAGGCTCGTCCGCCTTGAATAGGACACTTTAGGATTGTCCGCCTTTAATAGGACACTTTAGGCTCGTCCGCCTTTAATAGGACACTTTAGGCTCGTCCGCCTTTAATAGGACACTTTAGGCTCGTCCGCCTTTAATAAGATATCATTTTTTTAAATGCCTCACACGGCATATGCATCATGTCCTCGAAAACAACCAGAGACATACTTGGGTTCGTCCACCCTAAAATAGGACATATCGGGTTCTTCCACCGTAAAATAGGATACTTGGGTTCGTCCACCGTAAAATAGAATGCTTGGGTTCGTCCACCCTAAAATAGGACATATCGGGTCCTTCCACCCTAAAATAGGATACTTGGGTTCGTCCACCCTAAAATAGGACATATTGGGTCATTCCACCCTAAAATAAGAATTCACATTTTTATCTTGAATTTTACAGGATTGGCGTCGAGTCTCCGAAGACAACCGGGGGCATCATTCGACTATACAGTCTCATATGCATAAGCCAAACGGCTGCACTACTACTTTGCTCTCTATCTTATCATTCACTTTACCAACTCTAACGATTTTACCTTGAACTTTAAAGGAATTATCATTAAGCCTCCGAAGACAATCGGAGATATATCATCAAGTCCCCGAAGAAAACCGGAGACATCACATGGCTACACAGCCTCACCTGCATAAGCCAAACGGCTACACACTTACTTTACTCTATACTTTATCGCTTTATTTCACCATCTACTTTACCTACTTTAACAACTTTACCTTAAATTCCGCAGATATCATTTATCATCGAGTCCCGGAAGACAGCCGGAGGCCTCATTATCATTTAAAGTCTTCAAATACAACTGGAGATATTCAGCATAAACATCGCGCATTCATTCAAGTCCTGGAAGACAACCAGAGACAACATTTGGCCACACTGCTTCATCAAAAGCCACACGGCTTCATCTTCATTCCCACACTCATATTTACTATCATTTTACACTCTTTATAATTTTACACTTCCAACTTTACTACTAATTTTGACATGAATTTCAGTTTTGGCAGAAAGTACAACCTGCAGAGACGCAACGCAACGTGGAACTTTATCTTACGCAGTGAACTGGGGCAAATTTGCCGAATAGGAATATCAAACTCACAAGAAAAGGTCACGGATCTACTCTCGAACTCGACTCCGCCTACGGCCACAAACATGTGATACGTAGGTTATCCAAAAAATTTCTTTCATATCCACTGCTAAAACTCTACTCAATCAGCTCTTGTCGCAATCTCGTATCCTTTTCTACATCCCCCAGCGTCTCCATAATTCAACACTGGGGCATGTTTTTTGAGAATTTACATCGTGTCAAGTAGAGTCATACTTAAAGGTGTGTTGCGCGCCGCATTTATAATTAGGAGGCTATAAGCATATGTTCAATTCTTGAACGTTCTCGTCATCTGTGTACCACCCTTGCAAAGTTATAAATCCATGAATAACATTCTCTCTACAGGTTTGACCATAATTCTTTCCATACCATAATATTTTCCACCAATTACCCTAAACTGCATTTTCTCAAGTTCATGTTTGTCGGTCGGAACAAATTTGGCTGCTACGTCAACTTCTTCGCCCGAAGACTCTTACACCGTCTCCGGTCGAAGAGGGGCATCTGTTGACACCCAATTTTGTCCCTCCTTTATTCAATTTTATTTACTCGGGCTTCTAAATTTACTGACGAACTAAATACTTTATTTTTCACTACTATTATTTTCGCTACTTTTATTTTTAAAAATTACGAGCATTACTTTGTCATAAATTTTAAATGTTCGTCATCGTTTCATTTTCGGGTTTGGAATCGTTAAATTAATTACAAGACAACACTTTGCAAAATATTTATTTTTTCTACATATTAATTATTTATTGTCTTTACATAATATATATTATACCAGTTATTAAATTAGAAGCCCAAAAATAATTAAATAGAGGAGGAAGGATCAACAATTTTCAGCCAAATTAATGGCCCAAAATACAAATACAATATCATTCCCCTACCCAAATAATCAACCCATACATTTTGATTCACCCAGCCCATTATCCATTCTCACCCGTCTGGCCCAAACATTTCACCCGACCAGCCCATTACCCCTTTTTTTGACCCGTCCGACCCACTTTTCCTTTTCTAAAACCCTACCTCTCTTCCTCTTTCTCCTTTTCCTTTTTTTTTTCTTTCTTCACCTCTCTCTCCCTTCTCTCCATCCCTCACCTGCCGCCTCCCCTTCTCTCTCCCACGTTCTCCCCACCACATCTCTGCTATCTCCATGCTTCCACCACATTTTGTCACCCACGCCTCTGCCATCCCCACTTCGTCTCTCTCCCACGCTCCTCTCCTTACTTTAATACAAACAAAACCCTATAAATGGGATCCGAAGTTGAATCGTGAAAGGATGATGATTCAGTTTTGGAGGGGATTTGGATATTTTAGGAATTGATTCAGTGTTTAGGAACACACACCATTTTCAAACCATAGTTTTCACTTTTCCGGTGAACTTTAGCCGGATCTTACTCTAAATCGCTATATTTTCATACAATCAAATTTTTGGGTTTAATCGATGCATCGTTTGTTCGTCGTCTTCGAGTAGGTTCGAGACCCCGTCGCCTGTTCGCTGCACCCACAAAAGGTCAGTATTTTTTTTTATCTTCGAATCTAAAGTTCCTGATATGTTTGTATATGTTTTGTCGACTGTTTAGTATTTCCAATTGGTTTTTCTTGATTCTGCGTTTCTGTGCTATTTAGAGTTCAACCCGGCTTAATCGATTTTATAAGCATCGTAGCTCTACTCTGTTTTGGTCTGTGAATTACGAAGCATGATTTATTCTGACTATCGAGCATTTAGAGTGGTTTTATATGTAATATTATGAGACTTGTTGTTTCAGTCGTTAGTTTCTATTTTAGTCCGATATCTTAGCTCATTTCTGCAATTTTGTGTTGGTTGTGTAGTCTCTTGTTTTCCTGCTATTTGTTTGATATTTGGTGGTAGCTGTTAGATTACAATTAGTCCTAATGGGTCTGTTGTAGGTTTAATTATCGTTGTTGAGTTGTTGGCTGTTGACGATTGCGTAGATTAAACTGGTCAACTTGTCCTGAGTATGCTCTGCTATGATTTAGTCAGTTTCATATGGATCCAGGTGGTATAAGATGGCTAGGCGCAACACACGATTAGTTCTGAGTTTTACTTTAAGTGTATGGTAGCTTAGTTTTGTCTGTTCGCAGTTTGTTAGGTGTTAATGTAGTTTGTGTTAGTTGAAAATGTCTTGGAAGTTTGCTTGGCTTAATATGCTTATTTTAACCACGCATTGTATAATAATTATTGTTTTGATTAAGTTATGATCTATATGTTGTTTTGTTAGAGTTGATGAGATTAGTAGGTATATGATATGATTGATAGCATTGTTTGTCCCCATTAGATTAGTCGACCCTCTGTTAATGAATTTGTAGTCCAACACACTACTAACTTGCTGCTCAGATTATTAATTTAGCCTCCATTGTGTCTCAGCTAGGTTTAGATTATATTGGATACTATCGCTTTGTTTGGTCAGTTTATGTTCCTAAGATTCCAGTGTAGTCAAAATATGTATGATGCCTAGTAAAGTGGTTGAGTGGTATATGCTCACGTTTGTTTATGCATAATTAGCTTGTTGTTAAACCTATGTAGTAAGATTTGAAACTGTTTTAGAAAACAGAGATAGATGGGTTGTTGATTGTATTTTGTTTTTTGGCGAACGAATGTTATCTACTCCTCAAAAATCAGTAAGGAATCAACTAAGCCTTGAAAGTATTGGTACTGGCCATCTCTAGGAAGTCATGCCCCTGCTGCCTATGCCCATGTCTGTGTCTAGAATTGTCTCTGAACTCATCTGTTTTATACAGTGACTGCTGCATAACTTGCCTTGTTTATTCCCTTTCTGTTGAATATGCTAGTCGATCATGATACATCCCTACTGTCATACTCAGTTTGTTACTTGGGCTATGTTTTATCTAGAGTTGATTGTTCTCTCTTTGCTGCTACCTGTCTAAATTGTTTGACTCTTCCATCTATCATTTATATGCTAACGCAGGTTTGCCTCCTTGCATTGGTATTAGGACTGTTTTGGTTGTTATATATGGTATAGTTGTCCACTTTACAGTTTGTAAAAGCATCTTGACTTACTATGATGCTATTGATAAAATATGTATGACCAGTGTCCTATACTCTCTTAAATATCCTTGCTAGTTTCACTTAATTTAAGTCAAAGTATGGTAATTCGGGTTGTCCTAATCCTCTTGGTGTTAGCCATGCCTGGGATTCATGAAATCCCTTGGAACTTGTGCAACATCGGGAAAACGAGGGCGAAAGCTTTCCAATATTAAACTTTTATACCTCTTTACGAACGTGTATACATGAGATATACTTGGATATACACATTATATACATGGCCTACTGATTTGTTATTTTTTTTGAATTTATATTTTTACCTGTTTAATCTTATTTGTTGATCATACTAATCCTTTTCTTTTCATTTTTTACGCATGACTATCGAACGCGAGTCCTTTGGACTCGTCATCTCCCGCATTTGGCGTTGGGCCGTAGCCCAACTTGATTTTTTCTCCTCTCTCGTCCAGCCTGCCCAGCAGCAAAATAGATTGCAGCAGCAGCAGCAGTCCAGAAACGGATTGATCCATTCGCTCTTCTCTTTTTTTTGCCTTACTTTTACTATGTGTTTGACTTACCTTGTATGATTAGCATCTTATTTTTACCTCTTAGCTTATATGAATTATAGGAAATAGTACGGATAGTTCTATAAACATTGGGTAGTTACTTTAAGAAAACTGTTAGTTAGCTCCACCGGTTTTGTTCCCCTTTTACTCATTCCACTTTACTTATTTCCAAATTGATTATGATACTTATAGTATTCGCTTTTATTAAAACAATCGATCTTTCAAGAAACCACGATCGTATACTTTAATTATATTTTTTATTCCTACTATATTGAGAATCTTAAGGATTTACTGATATGTAAATATTGATTCAAGTATACTTTATAAACATTATCTTTAAGAATTTATCCGACTAGGCATACTCTAGCCGAAGAAAATTGAAGTTAACGAAAAGAAACCCAGGTCCTTTGTATCATATTAAAAAAAATGAAGTTAGTTTTTTTTTTGTTTGCATTATCATATTAACACAATTTTGTTCAAAATTTCAAACTTATTGCCTACACAAAAACTCTTACGATTCCAAATTCACTTTCAAATCTTTCCATGAATTATTATATTTTACAAGGTTTATTTCAATAACATCATTACATTTTCCTTTTAAATTTTAGCAGTATTCATAAGTTATTTCCCAAACATTTAGAATGCTATATTTACGCTTAGCCTAATTAAATTTGAATCCGGTCGGTTAACCATTGTTAATGGGTCTTAAAGGATGCCTAATACCTTCCCTTTAGACTAATTGAACCCTTACCTAGAATCTTAAGTTTCGCAGACCTTAAACAGAGTTAACTCTAAACATAATTTTAACAAACTTTAGGTGTCCTAATTCACCATAAATAAATTAGGTGGCGACTCCTTAAAATAAACAAAAAAACAGGAATCTCCAATATGTCGTACTTCTAATTTAACCCGGTTAAAATGGGGTATGACAGCTTGGCGACTCCGCTGGGGAACTCTACCTAGGTTCTAGCCATAACGGACTTAGTTTAAATAGGCTTTGTCTGCTTATTTTAATTACTTTATTTGTTTGTTAACTCTTTTTACATGCTATTAATTGTTTGTTTGATATAAACTGTTTGTTTGATATAAACTGCTTATGTGTTACTTGCTTTGATAAAACTGTCATTCCGTTCATATTTTCTTCCACTCCTGGAAAACTCACACATATTCACACACTTAAAACGGCTTCGCGGTTCGCGCCCGTGCACTACTAAATTACCCCTTTAGTTGGATTGATCTTGTGGATTTAGTCGATCGGCGGTGCAGTCGACGGCCACGGACTTTCCACTCCCAAGTTGTCCACTTGGGGGAACCTTGTGTCATAGGAAGCCAACTCTTAGTCAGCCTAAGATAGAGCTAAACCAACACCTTTATTAGGAGCATACATCTCATGACCTAGGAGGTTTAATACCCTTGGTGTATTAAACCCATTAGACGCCTTTACCCAAACGTCCAAGCGGGTTCACGACCCCGAGTGACACCAATCATACTTTATATGCATGTTTGAAGGATAGTTGTGCCTAAATATTGACTATTTGCTCTAATTAATTAAACTTTAGGAGGGAGGGAATGACTAACGTTTCTATGACAGGTATGGATTTACATTGTAGTACAACAAATGACGAAGACCAAAGACATCACAAAATGGAGCTAGACGTGGCATCTACTTTACTTAGATTAGGAAATATTTTATATTGTACTCATGTAATAAATATTACACTACTTTTGTACTTTATTTGGGGAAATAGAATTTGTTTAATTAATCAAAGCAACGGGATGACGTATTATGGCACACTTTACCCTTCAAACAAACGTTAGGCCTACCTCTGGCACAAAGAGGTCACGTGCATATTAGGACGCGTTATTATTGTTTGATATAATCGTTTACATTTGTTTGACAATTTGTTTGACTTTATTTGACGAATTATTTGCTACATGACTTATTTGACTCTACGTGATCATGACTTTACCTGGTTAGGTTAATGACACTGACATCATTTGCACTTTATGTTTCTTTTTATGTTTATTCCTAAAGAGTTGATTCGTGTTGACGCTCGATGGCCGACCATCCTTACATCACAGGGTCAAAGACGTCATCGTTACCTGAACGTAGTTGGGTTGTTCAAGGAAATGAAATTACTATGTCTGATCCGGCCGTATCTATTTCAACTGGTTTAGAAAACATCGTGGTCTCTAGTGATCCCCCTGAGACTTCTGAACATAGCGCTACCATTCAGCATGATGAACATATCGCCCGCCTGACTCAAGAGATCGAGGATCTACGCGGAGAATTAAATCGGGTTAGAAACATGACCAACTTATCCGTTACACTCCAAAGTCCACCTCCTGAACCTAGGAACATCGCACCAAACCCGCCTCATTTTCCATCACTTGAATCTCCAGTTCTTGAAC
This sequence comes from Lycium barbarum, assembly GCF_019175385.1. Taxonomy (NCBI): domain Eukaryota; kingdom Viridiplantae; phylum Streptophyta; class Magnoliopsida; order Solanales; family Solanaceae; genus Lycium; species Lycium barbarum. Next base: position 7,614,465 of record NC_083342.1, read on the forward strand.
ATTTTCCTCCCCGAAATAATGCACCTACCAACAACAGCTTACCTTCAAACACCCGCGCAAACCCACCAAATCCATCATCCGTCTATACTCCTCCACAAAGTGAGCCACCCACTTACATTAACTATACTCCTCCACAAAATCAACCACCCACTTACACTACCTATGCTACTCCTAATCCGCTACCCATCAACCCACCAAATCAATCACTAGGTCATACTCCTTACATTCCTTTACCCACCAACACTAATCCACCACCGACAACTACTCCTCTAAACCCACCAAACCAAGTCATTACATACTTTGACCATCCACAACGGTCTTTCTGCCCTTACCACTACGCTGAACCTTACAAAGCTCCGCTATTCCCTTACCCTGTCTACAACACCCAAGCAAATTACCACCAGCCTCGAGCACCTCACTATAAAAACCCACCTGTTCAAGCTCCCACTTATCAAAATCGACCACATACTACACATAGGGCCCGTCCAAGCCCTGTCATAAAAAACACCCGTAATTACACTCGGTTCGCTGAACCTTTGGCTCAATTGTTCGAAAGATTGAAAGTCGCAGGTATGATACAACCTATTGAAGGGAAAATTCTCAATCCTATTCCAAAATGGTTTGATAGTTCCAAGCGTTGTGCATATCATTCTGGAGTTGCTGGGCACGCCACTGAGGATTGCTATGGCCTCAAAAATAAAATCGAAGCCTTGATTAAGGAAGGGGCAATCCAACTCACTAAAGCTCGACCCGATAATTATCGAAAAGTTAAGGAGGCCGTTGCGCCAATTGGATGGATGGAGAGGGACATGTCATCAACTTTTTGTTGCGCCAATGGGGACAATCTAAAACAAGGACCAGTGGAGATTGCTGCTACAACTACTCACAACACCAAGGCACTGACAATACGGGGTGCCGAACCAGGAGAGACTCTGAAGAATTGGACTTGTATTCCGTCTCTGATTCGCCGGTGGTCTTGGTAGACTGAACATGTAGTGAACTTTTATTTTTAAGGGTTGGAATCATGCTCAAAACTTTTGTTGCTTTGCTTCATCTTTTGGATTGCAAATTTATGAATGCATTTCTGATTTTACTTAATCATCTATTTTTGTTATTTTCTACTTTACTTATCAAATCTGCCAACTCTACGATTGAGACATAAAATGAACGAATAGACAACATACATCCCGAGAGAGTAACAAAGAAACTAGGGGACAAGACAAGATTCCCCTCAAAAGAAACGGAGTAGCCGATAGGTGATAGCATAAACCTCAAAGCTAGCAATTCAAGAAGAATTCAAAGTACGACATTAGGTTAGACAACCTAGTTTGCAACTTTTCCTTTAATACTGTACGAACTACGCTGACCTGATTCTCATGGTGAGATACGTAGGCAGCCCACATAGGGTTCGGTTGCACTATAACAGAAAATCAAAAATCATTAACAAAATACGAACTACGTTCCGACCTGATTCCTGTGGTGGGATACGTAGGCAGCCCACATAGGGTTCGGTTGCGCTATAGCAGAAAATCCAAAATCCTTACACAAAGAAAACCACACAGGGCTTGATTCCCTCGGCGGGATTCTTTAGACCATCAACATACAGGTCCGTCACACCCAGATAAAAATCCAACAAATCTTTCACCATTTGTATAACAGAACTACGCCGACCTGATTCCCTTGGTGGGATATGTAGGCAATCCACATCGGGTTCGGTCCCTTTATTAGAAAATTTCAAACCATTTTTATGAACCTCACGAACTACGTTCTGACCTGATTCCTTGGCGGATACGTAGGCAACCTATACAAGGTTCGGTCACACCACAACATAAATTTTAGCACACTCTTCTGAACCCAAAACTGGGGCATATTTTGAAAAGATATACACAAAAGAACAATTGTGCATCGACAAGATTAAGGCTACCAGACAGAAAGTATTATGAACCGATTACTTTAGAAGTGTCACAATCTAAAGTTGGCAGAATATTTTACAACTTACATATATATACATTTACACATATATATTTTCTTATATACATATACTTACGTATATATCTTTCCTTATACATATACTTACATACATACCTTTCAAATGAAACACTTTCTTTCAATTGTTTCACTACTGTTCATCTACCGAGGTTTGAACGGAGATCACAAGATCCAAACAAATAACACGAATGGAGCAGCCAACAACGTCAAGCTTCGAGTCAACACGAATCAACTTCCCCTTCCCAAACTAAGAATTTTTCTTTGAGTGCAGGAACCTAAAATCGCGAGATCAACAGTCAAATCTATCAATCAGGGCCAAAAGCATCATTTGGCTCATTATGGCCTCGCCTCAAAAGCCATACGGCTTTACTTCCAACTTTATCTTTTAATTTATTTTATTTTATTTTTATCACAATAATTTTATGACTTTATATACCTGTTTTTGTAGGTTGACGAGATTGAAGACGAATTAAATCAGGATTTCGTGTCCTTAATTTGGCCTGTCACGATACCATCAATATCATTAGCCGAGCGATCTGACTCTTACTTTACTCTCCGTTTTATTATTTATTTTAAATACTTTAATGACTTTACTTTAAATTTTGTAGAAATCAATATCACACTCCGAGGATAACTATACATTTTAGGCTCGTCCGCCTTTAATAGGACATCATTTCTTCAAATGCCCGCACTGCATATGCACTACTGCTTTCAAATGCCCGCACTGCAAAAGCACCACACCGGCATTGCATTATTACTTTCAAATGCCCTGCAAAGGGACAACATCATTGTTCACAAACGCACAGCATTTAGGCTAGTCCGCCTTTAATAGGACATTTAGGCTTGTCCGCCTTTAATAGGACACTTTAGGCTCGTCCGCCTTGAATAGGACACTTTAGGATTGTCCGCCGTTAATAGGACACTTTAGGCTCGTCCGCCTTTAATAGGACACTTTAGGCTCATCCGCCTTTAATAGGACACTTTAAGCTCGGCCGCCTTTAATAGGATATCATTTCTTTAAATGCCTCACACGGCATATGCATCATGTCCTTGAAAACAACCGGAGACATACTTGGGTTCGTCCACCCTAAAATAGGACATATCGGGTTCTTCCACCCTAAAATAGGATACCTGGGTTCGTCCACCCTAAAATAGGATGCTTGGGTTCGTCCACCCTAAAATAGGACATATCGGGTCCTTCCACCCTAAAATAGGATACTTGGGTTCGTCCACCCTAAAATAGGACATATTGGGTCATTCCACCCTAAAATAAGAATTCACATTTTTATCTTGAATTTTACAGGATTGGCGTCGAGTCTCCGAAGACAACCGGGGGCATCATTCGACTATACAGTCTCATATGCATAAGCCAAACGACTGCACTATGACTTTGCTCTCTATCTTATCATTCACTTTACCAACTCTAACGATTTTACCTTGAACTTTAAAGGAATTATCATTAATCCTCCGAAGACAATCGGAGATATATCATCAAGTCCCCGAAGACAACCGGAGACATCACATGGCTACACAGCCTCACCTGCATAAGCCAAACGGCTACACACTTACTTTACTCTATACTTTATCGCTTTATTTCACCATTTACTTTACCTACTTTAACGACTTTACCTTAAATTCCGCAGATATCATTTATCATCGAGTCCCGGAAGACAGCTGGAGGCCTCATTATCATTTAAAGTCTTCAAATACAACTGGAGATATTCAGCATAAACATCGCACATTCATTCAGGTCCTGGAAGACAACCAGAGACAACATTTGGCCACACTGCTTCATCAAAAGCCACACGGCTTCATCTTCATTCCCACACTCATATTTACTATCATTTTACACTCTTTATAATTTTACACTTCCAACTTTACTACTAATTTTGACATGAATTTCAGTTTTGGCAGAAAGTACAACCTGCAGAGACGCAACGCAACGTCGAACTTTATCTTACGCAGTGAACTGGGGCAAATTTGCTGAAGAGGAATATTAAACTCACAACCAAAGGTCACGGATCTACTCTCGAACTCGACTCCGCCTACGGCCACAAACATGTGATACGTAGGTTATCCAAAAAATTTCTTTCATATCCACTGCTAAAACTCTACTCAATCAACTCTTGTCGCAATCTCGTATCCTTTTCTACATCCCCCAGCGTCTCCATAATTCAACACTGGGGCATTGTTTTTGAGAATTTACATCGTGTCTAGTAGAGTCCTACTTAAAGGTGTGTTGCGCGCCACATTTATAATTAGGAGGGTATAAGCATATGTTCAATTCTTTAACGTTCTCGTCATCTGTGTACCACCCTTGCAAAGTTATAAATCCATGAATAACATTCTCTCTACAGGTTTGACCATAATTCTTTCCATACCATAATATTTTCCACCAATTCCCCTAAACTGCATTTTCTCAAGTTCATGTTTGTCGGTCGGAACAAATTTGGCTGCTACGTCAACTTCTTCGCTCGAATACTCTTACATCGTCTCCGGTCGAAGAGGGGCATCTGTTGACACCCAATTTTGTCCCTCCTTTATTCAATTTTATTTACTCGGGCTTCTAAATTTACTGACGAACTAAATACTTTATTTTTCACTACTATTATTTTCGCTACATTTATTTTTAAAAATTACGAGCATTACTTTGTCACAAATTTTAAATGTTCGTCATCGTTTCATTTTCGGGTTTGGAATCGTTAAATTAATTACAAGACAACACTTTGCAAAATATTTATTTTTTCTACATATTAATTATTTATTGTCTTTACATAATATATATTATACCAGTTATTAAATTAGAAGCCCAAAAATAATTAAATAGAGGAGGAAGGATCAACAATTTTCAGCCAAATTAATGGCCCAAAATACAAATAAAATATCATTCCCCTACCCAAATAATCAACCCATACATTTTGATTCACCCAGCCCATTATCCATTCTCACCCGTCTGGCCCAAACATTTCACCCGACCAGCCCATTACCCCTTTTTTTGACCCGTCCGGCCCACTTTTCCTTTTCTAAAACCCTACCTCTCTTCCTCTTTCTCCTTTTCCTTTTTTTTTCTTTCTTCACCTCTCTCTCCCTTCTCTCCATCCCTCACCTGCCGCCTCCCCTTCTGTCTCCCACGTTCTCCCCACCACATCTCTGCTATCTCCATGCTTCCACCACATTCTGTCACCCACGCCTCTGCCATCCCCACTTCGTCTCTCTCCCACGCTCCTCTCCTTACTTTAATACAAACAAAACCCTATAAATGGGATCCGAAGTTGAATCGTGAAAGGAGGATGATTCAATTTTGGAGGGGATTTGGATATTTTAGGAATTGATTCAGTGTTTAGGAACACACACCATTTTCAAACCATAGTTTTCACTTTTCCGGTGAACTTTAGCCGGATCTTACTCTAAATCGCTATATTTTCATACAATCAAAATTTTGGGTTTAATCGAAGCATCGTTTGTTCGTCGTCTTCGAGTAGGTTCGAGACCCAGTCGCCTGTTCGCTGCACCCACAAAAGGTCAGTATTTTTTTTATATCTTCGAATCTAAAGTTCCTGATATGTTTGTATATGTTTTTTCGACTATTTAGTATTTCCAATTGGTTTTTCTTGATTCTGCGTTTCTGTGCTATTTAGAGTTCAACCCGGCTTAATCGATTTTATAAGCGTCGTAGCTCTACTCTGTTTTGGTCTGTGAATTACGAAGCATGATTTTTTCTGACTATCGAGCATTTAGAGTGGTTTTATATGCAATATTATGAGACTTGTTGTTTCAGTCGTTAGTTTCTATTTTAGTTCGAAATCTTAGCTCATTTCTGCAATTTTGTGTTGGTTGTGTAGTCTCTTGTTTTCCTGTTGTTTGATATTTGGTGGTAGCTGTTAGATTACAATTAGTCCTAATGGGTCTGTTATAGGTTTAATTATCGTTGTTGAGTTGTTGGCTGTTGACGATTGCGTAGATTAAACTGGTCAACTTGTCCTGAGTATGCTCTGCTATGATTTAGTCAGTTTCATAACTTGCCTTGTTTATTCCCTTTCTGTTGAATATGCTAGTCGACCATGATACATCCCTACTGTCATACTCAGTTTGTTACTTGGGCTATGTTTTATCTAAAGTTGATTGTTCTCTCTTTGCTGCTACCTGTCTAAATTGTTTGACTCTTCCATCTATCATTTATATGCTAACGCAGGTTTGCCTCCCTGCATTGGTATTAGGACTGTTTTGGTTGTTATATATGGTATAGTTGTCCACTTTACAGTTTGTAAAAGCATCTTGACTTACTAAGATGGCTAGGCGCAACACACGATTAGTTTTGAGTTTTACTTTAAGTGTATGGTAGCTTAGTTTTGTCTGTTCGCAGTTTGTTAGGTGTTAATGTAGTTTGTGTTAGTTGAAAATGTCTTGGAAGTTTGCTTGGCTTAATATGCTTATGTTAACCACGCATTGTATAATAATTATTGTTTTGATTAAGTTATGATCTATTTGCTGTTTTGTTAGAGTTGATGAGATTAGTACATATATGATATGATTGATAGCATTGTTTGTCCCCATTAGATTAGTCGACCCTCTGTTAATGAATTTGTAGTCCAACACAATACTAACTTGCTGCTCAGATTATTAATTTAGCCTCCATTGTGTCTTAGCTTGGTTTAGATTATATTGGATACTATCGCTTTGTTTGGTCAGTTTATGTTCCTAAGATTCCAGTGTAGTCAAAATAAATATGATGCCTAGTAGAGTGGTTGACTGGTATATGCTCACGTTTGTTTATGCATAATTAGCTTGTTGTTAAACCTATGTAGTAAGATTTGAAACTATTTTAGAAAACAGAGATAGATGGGTTGTTGATTGTATTTTGTTTTTTGGCGAACGAATGTTATCTACTCCTCAAAAATCAGTAAGGAATCAACTAAGCCTTGAAAGTATTGGTACTGGCCATCTCTAGGAAGTCATGCCCCTGCTGCCTATGCCCATGTCTGCGTCTGGAATTGTCTCTGAACTCATCTGTTTTATACAGTGACTGCTGCATAACTTGCCTTGTTTATTCCCTTTCTGTTGAATATGCTAGTCGACCATGATACATCCCTACTGTCATACTCAGTTTGTTACTTGGGCTATGTTTTATCTAGAGTTGATTGTTCTCTCTTTGCTGCTACCTGTCTAAATTGTTTGACTCTTCCATCTATCATTTATATGCTAACGCAGGTTTGCCTCCTTGCATTGGTATTAGGACTGTTTTGGTTGTTATATATGGTATAGTTGTCCACTTTACAGTTTGTAAAAGCATCTTGACTTACTATGATGCTATTGATAAAATATGTATGACCAGTGTCCTATACTCTCTTAAATATCCTTGCTAGTTTCACTTAATTTAAGTCAAAGTATGGTAATTCGGGTTGTCCTAATCCTCTTGGTGTTAGCCATGCCTGGGATTCATGAAATCCCTTGGAACTTGTGCAACATCGGGAAAACGAGGGCGAAAGCTTTCCAATATTAAACTTTTATACCTCTTTACGAACGTGTATACATGAGATATACTTGGATATACACATTATATACATGGCCTACTGATTTGTTATTTTTTTTGAATTTATATTTTTACCTGTTTAATCTTATTTGTTGATCATACTAATCCTTTTCTTTTCATTTTTTACGCATGACTATCGAACGCGAGTCCTTTGGACTCGTCATCTCTCGCATTTGGCGTTGGGCCGTAGCCCAACTTGATTTTTTCTCCTCTCTCGTCCAGCCTGCCCAGCAGCAAAATAGATTGCAGCAGCAGCAGCAGTCCAGAAACGGATTGATCCATTCGCTCTTCTCTTTTTTTTTGCCTTACTTTTACTATGTGTTTGACTTACCTTGTATGATTAGCATCTTATTTTTACCTCTTAGCTTATATGAATTATAGGAAATAGTACGGATAGTTCTATAAACATTGGGTAGTTACTTTAAGAAAACTGTTAGTTAGCTCCACCGGTTTTGTTCCCCTTTTACTCATTCCACTTTACTTATTTCCAAATTGATTATGATACTTATAGTATTCGCTTTTATTAAAACAATCGATCTTTCAAGAAACCACGATCGTATACTTTAATTATATTTTTTATTCCTACTATATTGAGAATCTTAAGGATTTACTGATATGTAAATATTGATTCAAGTATACTTTATAAACATTATCTTTAAGAATTTATCCGACTAGGCATACTCTAGCCGAAGAAAATTGAAGTTAACGAAAAGAAACCCAGGTCCTTTGTATCATATTAAAAAAAATGAAGTTAGTTTTTTTTTTGTTTGCATTATCATATTAACACAATTTTGTTCAAAATTTCAAACTTATTGCCTACACAAAAACTCTTACGTTTCCAAATTCACTTTCAAATCTTTCCATGAATTATTATATTTTACAAGGTTTATTTCAATAACATCATTACATTTTCCTTTTAAATTTTAGCAGTATTCATAAGTTATTTCCCAAACATTTAGAATGCTATATTTACGCTTAGCCTAATTAAATTTGAATCCGGTCGGTTAACCATTGTTAATGGGTCTTAAAGGATGCCTAATACCTTCCCTTTAGACTAATTGAACTCTTACCTAGAATCTTATGTTTCGCAGACCTTAAACAGAGTTAACTCTAAACATAATTTTAACAAACTTTAGGTGTCCTAATTCACCATAAATAAATTAGGTGGCGACTCCTTAAAATAAACAAAAAGACAGGAATCTCCAATATGTCGTACTTCTAATTTAACCCGGTTAAAATGGGGTATGACACTTGGTTTTAAAATTAAGATACAACAATCATAATACCATAAAATAAGAAAATTTATTACACTGCTTTAAATCACAAAATATCTTTAAGATATAATCGATTGAGTTGTTGTTGACCCTCTTTTCATTTTAACTTAAAACCAAGGATTATATTAGCAAATGCTTATACTACTTCAATTTGGAAAAATATTAAGAATTAAAAATATTTCCTATTTTATTAGGAAAAAGTTTTATCGTTATATAACGGAAGATTAATGATGGGTTACTATGAATTAGATATTTGACCTATTTTATAAGTTAGAAAAGTACATGGGGTAATTTATTTTAATTGATAAAATGAAATTGAGAAGAAAAAAAAAATCACTTCCCACTTTTTTATTAGTTAAAGGGATTTTAAAAGAAAAGAAACAAGTAAAAGTTTCTTTTAAAGTAATATTTTTATTTTAAAAATGTGTTTAAACAGAAAAGAAAGAATATGTTTATTAGCAAAAGGGCATTTTGACCCATTAAATAACAATAGGAGCATTTTTGTTCAATTTTGCATAGTTTAAGGGTATTTTTGGACCAAACTATGAATTGAGGGCATTTTTGTTCATTTCGCATAATTAAGGACATTTTTGGACCAAACTATGAAGGGAGGGCATTTTTGTTCATTTCGCATAGTTTAAGGACATCTTTAACCCTTTTCCGTATACTAAACGAAAACAATGTCATTCCGATGGCAGAATCATTTATATGTATTTATTTGAATTTAAGTTATATACTTTTGTAAGAAGTGTGGAAGCAATATTGTCTCTAGATGCCACTATTGCTATTATCAAAATGTGAAATCATCCAACATATATTTGTGGAGAGTGATATTGTAGCACATATTTGGAATCACTTTGGGCACCTACAGGAATCACTCAATTAATACTAGTAGTTGGCCTCATTAATATGTTCAGCGCTTTCGTACTCTATATGTTTACAAGGTTGTTGTTTTGACACACTTCCTACAAGAAAATTAAAGCTTTAAATTGTTGACGTATCAGTGACCAGTTTCAATTATTCAATTAAAAGACTTGAGTTGAATATAGAAAAAAAAGAATTAACAGACAAAGTTGACTAAAACCTTTGTCCCATATATCCTTGCTATCTTCAATCAATTTTTCTCTTCACAAGTTGAGTATGGCTTAAAGAACAAGTAGAGATCAAATGCAAAATTCTACACTACAACAGTACAGATATGGCAATAAAATTGACCTACACCAAAAAGTAATTTTTTCATTAAGTATGATGCTATAAACCGAAAAATGGATTGAGAATTTGCTACGTACTACCAGTTAGAGTAGCCGGCTAAAATAGACATTGCCTAAGATAAAGGGGAGAGAATATCTATTATTCATAATTGAGAAGGGAGTTTGATTTTTAAAGCAAAGTTGAGGAGTACAGAAAATGCTAATCACCCCTTGTCTGTTAAAAATAATCAATGATGATTGATGTAGCGGGTCCAATTTACTTTGTACAAGTAAGACATAGTCACATAGATACATACTTGTCCGTCTACATGATTAAGCTTGTATATATAAACAACACAACCATATCCAATTCCGGAAAACTTTAGGTAGTATAGTATCTTTTTGGCCACAATTATACAGATGAACTGTCTCAAAGGGACCACTCCATTTTGTGAAACCAATGGTAACAGTGGAGTCAAATTCTTCTCAACTATAAAAGCAGAGTTTCCATTACAACCAGTGCAAAATATCCAAATCTCTGGAAAATAAAATATGGAAGATCAAGGATTAAGCACTAACATGAAGAGATTCCTCTTGATAATATACAGTCTGATAATGGCCGTTGGCATATGTGGTGGTCCACTAATGTTGCGTCTATATTTTGTCGAAGGAGGTTCTAGAATTTGGCTTAACAGTTGGTTACAAAGCGGTGGATGGCCACTCACCCTTATACCACTTGCCTTCCTATACTTGTATCGTCGAAAAATCGAGGGCTCTGATGCCAAGTTTTACTTTATAACACCCCAAATTTTCATTGCATCATTTATCATTGGCGTTCTCACGGGACTTGACGCTTTTCTCTACACCTGGGGCGCGTCGAAACTCCCCGTTTCAACTTCTACACTTCTTATCTCTGCTCAACTTGCCTTCACGGCTATAGGTGCATTTTTCATAGTGAAGGTGAAGTTTATGCCGTACTCAATTAATGCGGTGGTTCTGTTGATAGTCGGTGCGGTTTTATTGGGTATTCGGGCAAACGGTGATCGGCCCGAGGGTGTGACTAGTAAAGCCTATATTCTTGGTTTTATTATGACCCTTTTGGCTGCAGCTTTGTATGGACTTATTTTGCCTTTTATTGAGTTGATTTATTTGAAGGCAAAGCAGGCAATTACTGCTACTTTGGTGTTGGAGATTCAGATGGTCATGTGTTTTGCTGCTACTGCTTTTTGCACTGTAGGAATGATTGCCAATAAGGACTTTCAGGTATCTTTTTAGCTTGCCTCGCGCCAGAGACCGATTTAGAATTTAAAATTTATACCTGTATATATTCAGTATCAACAAATGTGTAGGGTTTGGACTAACGTTCTGCTGAACACAAACTTCCCATGTTAACCTCGTCCCTGGCTTCAAAATGTCATTTTCTCTATTTTCAACCCACATGGATCTATCTACCCCCTCTGCCCCCCCCCCCCCCCCCCCCCCCTCAATTGCGATCTCTAAATTCTCCTCCATTAATTCATATAACTTGTTGTGTCCATGTGCAGAGTTAGGTTACCGGAAGGGGGTTCATCCGAACACCCTTTGTAGGAAAATTACATGTATATACAACGTTAAAATTATTTTTTACGTCTATATAGTAAGTGTTGAATCCTCTTAGCTTCTTTGCATGTTTACGTTTTTTTACTTTTTGAATCCCTCAGTAGAAATCCCAGCTCTGCCATTGATCGCGATTGTTTGCCATCTCTATAGTCTTGATACTAGTTCTTTTTACTTTAGAGATTGATCTCCTTGAAGATGAAGGATTAAAATATTGATTGAAATCCTGCAGGAAATTTCAAGGGAAGCAAAACAATTTAACCTGGGAGAAGCTAGATATTATATAGTGGTAGTATGGAGTGCCATGATTTGGCAATGTTTTTTTGTAGGTGCTGTTGGAGTTATTTACCTCTCTTCTTCTTTAATGTCTGGGGTTATAATATCAGTTTTACTGCCAGTTACTGAGGTATTAGGCGTAATTTTCTTTAATGAGAAATTTTCTAGTGAAAAGGGACTTTCTCTTTTTCTCTCTCTTTGGGGTTTCGTCTCATACTTCTATGGAGAGTTCAAACAAACAAAGAAGCAGAAGATTAAAAGTCCAGAGAATGAGATGATAGCGACGCAAATCGAAACTGTTTGACTTAGTTACTAGCTTGTTGGAGGGTTATTACGTATTGTTCCAAAATGTATTGTATTGTATTGTATTGTATTGTATTGTATTGTATTGTATTGTATAATTTGTATAGTATCGCATTGTACTGTATTGTTTTGACGAATGCAACATTCGTATATAGGTTGTATCATTTCTCGTACGTCGTTACATAATATCACACATTATACTAACCTGACGAATAAACTTACATATAATATTATAAGGAAAAATAGGGTATACGAAGTAGAACTATTATAAAAGAGGATAAGGTAAATGATATAATAGGATTATTAAAGCAAAAGCAAAATAAGAAGAAAAGAAAAAGGATAATGACGTGAACATACCAAATGGGTCGTTACATCAAATGGTACTCTTCATCGTTACATAACGATGGATTTAACGACGTGACACAATAAAATTTAAACTACTATTAAAATAAACATTGTATTTAAAGTAACAATGACATTTAATACAATAGATAACAACCATCCAAATAATAACATGAATAATATAATCGTAAAAAAAAAAAAAAACTGTCCAAACAAGTTAGGTAACAGTTAAGATCAACATGGGTTGTGGTGGGATGGATAGACTCCCTCCACCCTTAATGAGAGATTTTGAATTCGATTCCCGAATATGAAAAAATTCTTTTAGCGAGCATTTCTCCTTTAAATGGATCTTACGGGGTACAAATTCGAATTAGTTAGAGCTCCAATGCGGATACCGGACACCTATAGGAAACCAAAAAAGGTAACAAGTTAAGTATTGTTTTTTTGTATACGAAAAGCATGTACGTCACCACTAAAGAAAGTGGTGCAACGTATGGGCTGCTTCTCCCATAACCAGAGGTCTTGGTTCGAGCCCTGGGTATGGAAAAATCCTTGGTAGGGAGCTCTTTCCCCCCAAATGTGACCCTACGCAGCGCGAATCCGGATATAGTGGGACTCCAATGCGGTACCGAACACCAGATGGGAAACTGAAAAAAAAACATGTACGTCGATTTCCTTTGGAACTTTTGATATTGCTCTTAAATCTACAATAATATACTGAAAGATTCGCATTTGCCAGCTGTTAGATTATGTAAATATTTAGTCAAATATATTCTGTAATCTTCTATTTTAGGATAGCGTATGTTAGAATTATTTAGTCAAATTAGTTCCTAATTTGTAGCTTACAATTATGTTGTAAATGTTGTATATCAACCCATTCAAGGGAACAGAATAATCAAGGAAAGCATTCTCTTACATGGTATCAGACTAGGTTTCTCCTAAAAACCCTAGCATCCTAAACCCTAGCCCTTAGCTGCCGATCCCCCTCTTTCGTTTTCCTCCCCTTCGGCCCTTCCTCCTCCTCTTCTCAATGGCTGAAGCATCCAAGTTGCATCCTGCGACTACAGTCACTAATATTAAATCATGCATTCCTATTGTTCTTGACTATGAAGGAAGCCAATACAATAACTGGGCTACCCTCTTCAAGCTCCATTGCCGAGTAAATTTGGTGATCGACCACATCCTCCGTCCTGCCTCCCCCACCGAGCCACCACCGGCAACTGCAGCCAAGAAAATTGCTACAAAGGCTTTATGGGAACGGCTAGATAAAATTATTAGGCAATGGATATATGGTACGATATCGAATGATCTTCTCAACACGATCATTCATCCAGAGGACACCGCAGCCGAGGCTTGGAATCGCCTTGTCCATCTCTTTCAGGAAAACAAATCGGCTAGGGCTCTTGCTCTTGATGCAAAATTCACCAAAACCAAATTGGTGGATTTTCCGAATGTGAAAGCATATTGCACCAGGCTGAAAGTTCTTGCAGACAATCTCGCCAACGTCGGCCACAAAGTTTCCGACGAACGACTTGTACTTCGTCTTCTGCGAGGGTTATCAGAAGAATATAAAACTTTTCGAACAACATTGCGGCATCGTACTCCTCTCCCATCTTTTGACGTTGTCCGGTCGATGGTCGAACTTGAAGAAGACAGCCATGGCGAGGACGCCATTCACGACTCCGGGTTGAATGCTGCTCTCGTTTCCCACAATGTTAATCCTCAGAATTTCTCCGGTAATGGACAGCCCAATAATTCTGAAAATTCCTTCAACAATCGAGGAAATTCGCACAATCGTGGAAAGAAGAACAATCGCGGTCGCAGCGGCGGCAACCGCAACAACAACCGCGGTGGCAGCGGGAATGGGCAAAGCAGCGGCGGGGGCAGCCGAAACAATGCCCAGGCATACCAGCCCGCCGCGTCGCAGCAGCAGGGAACCACTGCCCCGTCGTGGTATTTTCCACCGTGGGCTGCTTGGGGGCCACAGCCGTAGGCCACCCCACCGCGCTTGTATCCCACAGCTGGGTGGCAGTAGCCCCGCGGCTGGCAGCAGTCATGCCCAGCCCCCTCGCGGCAGGGAATTCTTGGTGCTCGTCCTCCACAGTCGTTCTACTCAGCAGCCCCGTCATCACATGGTGGGTATGCGCCCACGGATATTGATCAGGCTATGCACAAAATGTCTTTGAATCCGCCAGATGACAACAATTGGTACATGGACACCGGAGCCACATCTCACATGACCAACTCCCAAGGTACTCTCTCGTCTTATTAACAATTGAGCAAAAATAATGGCATTTTTGTTGGTAATGGTAACATGATTCCGATTCATGGTTATGGTCATACATCCCTTCAAGTAAATCCCTCCTTAAACCTGAAGAATGTCTCACATGCACCTAAACTCATCAAAAACCTTATTTCCGTTCGTAAATTTACTATCGATAATATGGTTTCTGTTGAATTTGATCCTTTTGGTTTTTCTGTGAAGTATTTACGGACGGGGAGCAAACTCATGAGATGTGAGAGTTCGGGTGACCTTTATCCATTCTTCAAAAATTATCGAGCCATCTCGTCTTCCGCACTATCTGCTTTTACCGTCATCCCGTCTCATATTTGGCACTCCCGTTTAGGTCATCCCAGGGATGTGATTCTTAGTTCTTTACGTAGTAGTAATTTGATTGAATGTAATAAGGCTCGAAACAATGTTTGTCATTCTTACCCTTTGGGGAAATTAATTAAAATGCCTTTTTATGACTCTCTTTCAACTACTATTATGCCCTTTGACATTGTTCACAGTGATTTATGGATTTCACCTGTTCTTAGCTCTTCTGGTCACAGATATTATGTTTTATTTCTTGACAATTATACTAATTTTCTTTGGACTTTTCCCATCAAAACAAAGTCCCAAGTTTATGATTGTTTCTTGTCTTTCCGAATTTTTATTCGCACTTAGTTTGAAAAAGAAATCAAAACTTTTCAATGTGACAACGGGCGTGAATTTGATAATGGTCCTTTTCATAAATTTTGTGAACAAAACGAGATGCTTTTTCGATTTTCTTGCCCGCACACCTCACCCCAAAATGGTAAGGCGGAACGGAAAATTAAATCCATAAATAATATTGTTCGTACACTCCTTGCCCATGCATCCATGCCCCCCTCCTATTGGCATCACGCCTTGACCATGGCAACGTACCTACCCAATATTCTCCCTTCTAAAATCTTAGCATATAAGACACCCACTCAGATTCTTTATCAAAAGAATCCATCCTACTCTCATCTCCGAGTTTTTGGATGTCTATGCTTTCCTCTTTTTCCGTCCACACAAATTCATAAGCTCCAATCTAGGTCCACTCCGTGTGTTTTCCTGGGGTATCCTTCTAATCATCGGGGATACAAATGCTATGATTTATCGAGCCGCAAAATAATCATTGCTCGGCATATGTGGTTTGATGAAAAATCCTTTCCATTTCGCAAATAAATAGTCCATCTTCTACTTCCTATGAGTTTTTGGGTGATGATAATTCTCCATTGAGAATACATTTGTTGCATGACCAGGCCGCTGCTCCACCATCTGCAACCCACCACCCGAGCTCAACCATCCCCTCTCCTCCCTCGTCGTCTATCCAGTCGAACCCTTCCACCACCCCAGCTGACCGCCAGCTCCCTCCCAATCCACTCGCGGTCCAGCCGGCGGTCACGCCACTGCCAGCCCCCCCCTCCCCCACCGTGAGCAGTCCCCTCACTGCCAGCCCCCCGCCTGTTCCTCGCATGACTACACGTAGTCAACATGGGATATTTAAGCCAAACTTGAAATACCATAATCAAGATTTAAGTGCCACCACCAATTCCATCTCCCCTATTCCCCGGAATCGCGTCGGTGCACTTAATGACCCGAATTGGAAAAATGCTATGCAAGATGAATATAATGCTCTTATTGATAGTAAGACTTGGGAGTTGGTCCCTCGTCCTCCCAATGCTAATATTATTCGGTCTTTATGGATTTTTCGGCATAAAAAGAAATCTGATGGTTCTTTTGAGAGGCATAAAGCCCGTCTTGTAGGTGATGGCAGGTCTCAACGGGAAGGTGTTTATTGTGACGAGACTTTTAGTCCGGTGGTCAAGCCGGCAACTATCCGTGTGGTTCTTACTATTGCTTTATCTCACTCTTGGCCAATTCACCAACTTGATGTAAAGAATGCTTTCTTACATGGTAATTTGAATGAGACCGTCTATATGTATCAGCCTTTGGGATTCCGGGATCCGGCTCGTCCTGATCTTGTTTGTCTCTTGCGTAAGTCTCTTTATGGCTTGAAACAGGCACCACTGGCATGGTATCAGCATTTTGTTGAATATGTGGAAACCATTGGTTTCTCGCATAGTACATCTGACAACTTTCTCTTCACTTATTGTCGTGGAAAGATACTGCTTACATTTTGTTATATGTGGATGATATTATTCTAACTGCATCTTCAGACTCTCTCAGACTAGGCATTATGTCCAAGTTAGCTACGGAATTTGCAATGAAAGACTTGGGTCCGTTGAGCTATTTTTTGGGGATTGCCGTCTCCCGGAACAAAAATAGCCTATTCATGTCTCAGAGTTCTTATGCAGAGGATATTCTTGACAGGGCAGGCATGGCACAATGTAAGCCTTGCCCTACTCCAGTTGATACAAAAGGCAAACTCAGCGCTACTTCGAGCCCCCCGTATGAAGATCCTACGAAGTATCGTCGTCTGGCAGGTGCTTTGCAATTCTTGACATTTACTCGGCCAGACATATCATACGCGGTCCAACAGGTTTGCTTGTTTATGCATGATCCCAAAGTCGAGCATATGGAAGCATTAAAACGCATTTTGCGTTACATTCGAGGTACGATTGACTTTGGTACACACTTATACAAAACCTCTCTCCAGTCACTACTATCATATACAAATGCTGATTGGGGAGGATGTCCAGACACTCTACGATCCACGTCGGGTTATTGTGTATATTTTGGGGATAACTTGATTTCTTGGTCTTCCAAGCGCCAACCTACTCTATCTAAGTCTGGTGCTGAAGCTGAATACAAAAGGGTTGCTAATGTTGTCTCTGAATCTTGTTGGATTCGTAATCTGTTGCTTGAATTCAATTGTCCTATTCGTAAAGCAACTTTGGTCTATTGTGACAATGTGAGTGTCATCTACTTGTCTGGAAATCCGGTACAACATCAACGTACCAAGCATATTGAAATGGACATTCACTTTGTTCGTGAAAAGGTTAGACGTGGAGAGGTTCGTGTCTTACATGTTTAGTCCCGTTATCAGATCGCCGACATCTTCACCAAAGGTCTTCCGCGCGTACTATTTGATGATTTTCGGGACAGTCTAACCGTTCATAAACCTCCCTCTTCGACTACGGGGGTGTGTTAGATTATGTAAATATTTAGTCAAATATATTCTGTAATCTTCTATTTTAGGATAGCGTATGTTAGAATTATTTAGTCAAATTAGTTCCTAATTTGTAGCCTACAATTATGTTGTAAATGTTGTATATCAACCCTGTTGTATATCAACCCATTCAAGGGAACATCATAATCAAGGAAAACATTCTCTTACACCAGCAAATGCCCATTTTAGTAGTAAATCTGCAATAATGTACTTAATTCAACGTTACTATTCATGAGACCACAAATAAATAATTTTACTATTCATGAGGCCACAAATAAATAATTAAAGAACAAGATTTTTATGGACATCTCTATCTATTATTGGCTAAGATTTTCAGAGGTACTGCGACTAGTCACTACTGGCGGCTACCTCTAACTAAGCGTTATAGTGAATCCCCTTCCTTGGAAATTATACCGTGCTAATATTAATGGAGAAATAACTTTTGTAAGGTTACATATATTTTTGAATTTTCTGGTTACAAGAAAAGATTTAATGCAGTGGCAAAAGTTGTTCAATAATAAGCTATAGGTCACTAGTTTGGATCCTAATAAGCATGACCTTCTTTTTGCATTTCTTTTTCGAGCCAAAATTTATTAGTTATTTGCCCTAATATTCTTATCATACTTGGGTTTTGCTTAGTTTTTATTTTTTATTTTGAAAGAATGGAGACATATTTACCATGATTGTTTTTCGTTTTCTTTTTTTATAAGGAAATAAATCTTTTCGTATTTGGTTGATCATTTTCTTGGAGTAAAAGGTTTTGAACTCTTATAAATTGAATCTCATTCCTTTTCACTTGGTAACATTCACAGTGTAATCTTAACTGGTTAGAGAATCTTGTTTAAAGCAGAATTTGTGAAACACAAGTGTTATCTTGATACTGTGTAAACCTCTTTTATAAAGGTAAAATTAAATATGAAGTAGAAAATTCGAGAGAGGTGTGTGTTGCCCCGGGGGGGGGGGGGGGGTAGGTGGGTGTAGAAAATCAAAAAAGAAAAAGTCTCAAAACTTTTTTAAAAAAACAATTCTTTTTTTGGGGGTGGGGGGGTGGGGGACGCTTGGCTAGGGTTGTCGTAGAAAACTAAAATAAAAAAATAATTTAAAAAAACTTCTCAAAACTTTGTTTTAAAAGAAAGTTACTCTTTTTGGAGGGGGCAGTGGGGTGGGGTGTCGTAGAAACCCAAATTAAAAAAAAACAAAACTTTTCAAAACCTTTTCTTTTAAAAAGAATTAATGTTTTTGAGGGGGTGGTGGGATGTTGGGGCGGAGGTCGGGGGTGGGTGGTGTAAAAAACTTTTTTGAAGGAAAAAAATAATATTTTTTGGAAAGAGGGGTTTTTTTTTTGGGGGGGGGGGGGGGGGGGAGAGATTGGTGGTATAGAAAACCCAAAAATAAAAAATTTAAGAACTTTAAAAAAAAATAGGGTGGGGTGAGGGGTGGATGGGGGAGGTGCGTGGGGTTGTGAGAGTTGTTGGTTTGGTGGTTGGGGGTGGGTTGGATGGTGATAGGTTGGTGAAATGTCGAATACGGACTTGTTTTCACTATTTTGATTAGGGAAGTCATTTTTCCCATTTTTAAGGAACTTGTTTTCGTAAAATAAAATGTTTTCCAAAACTTTTTACCAAACGAATATAAGAAAATTGAAAAACATTTTCCTTCATACCGAACACACCCATAGTCTCAAACAACATATACAGCGCAATATTTACTCGATTATTTCTATTTATTAGATATTTTTTCGAGAATTGAGCAATATTAAAAAGGATTACTTTTTTAACGTTAAGGATATAATTGGACATAATTGCTAACTTTGGTCTTAAATTTCTAAAATGACACTTATTTCGAGACAATGTATTTAAACTCATTTTGTTATAAATATTATTATAATATTGTGATGTCTATCTTTAGGAGAAATGTTAGGGTTTGTGACTTTGGCACTAAGTCAATTCTCTCCTATAAATAGAGAGGTTTCCTTCATTGCATTTCATCCCTGATAAGAAATAAGAACTCTATTCTCTCTTGTTCTACAAATATTCTTGCTTTAGTTTATTGTTTTATAACACGTTATCAGCACGAGACTCTACCGTCTCAAGAAATTTTCGAAGCTAAGGTACTATTTTTATTCTCTCTATTTAATGGCTATTTAATAGCTGTTCTTACACTATGTTTTCAAGTTTCCTA
Source organism: Lycium barbarum (assembly GCF_019175385.1). NCBI lineage: Eukaryota > Viridiplantae > Streptophyta > Magnoliopsida > Solanales > Solanaceae > Lycium > Lycium barbarum. The sequence continues at coordinate 7,634,569 of NC_083342.1, forward strand.
TTAATTAAGGTCCATCTTCTGGAATCTGGACACTATAAGAAGAAGCTTTTATTTGTTGGCCAGATGTCATAATTATTAATTCGTTTTGTTCCATCCTTTGTAACTGCCAAAAAAAAAAAATTGTTTCTCTCCACAAGTTAAGTTGTTAGAGTTTAAATGCAAAATTGTAACATCAAATCTCTCCATCAATCCCCTTTAATAACAACATTTCATTATAACTGTCAAGTTATATTTGGAAAGCTATTATAGAAAGATTGACTGTAGTCTGTATATGTGAATCAGTAACATCAGTAACATGGGGCAGTGTGGTGACAGGGCCCTAACCAAATTTTTATTTGAAAATTGGACCCCAAGTTTTAAATTATTAGGTAATTAGACCCCATTTAGGATTAAGGCTAATTAAGTGGAGATAAGTTATTGGGGCGTCAAAATAAGTCTCAAGTTTTAAAAAAAAAACATTTTTGTCCAAGGAAAAAAATAAAATAATAAAATAAAAAATATTCCAAGCTGTCAAACCAGCCCCCAAGTTTTAAAAAATATCCTTTTTATCCGAAGTAAGAAATAATAAAATAAATCAAAATAAAAATCTGAAAATATATCTTTTACCTTATACAAAAAAGAAATATAAAATTATATTCCCCTATCTCCATTAATTCCCATGTTTTTTTTCCTCCTACATTCGAAATATACTCCATTGGTAGCCATTGTTGAAGCTGTGAGCTTCAAGCTTGAAAAAAAAAATTTTTGAAAGAGTGCTTCATTTCAATTGGGTGTTGTTGAATTTTATTGGGATATTTTGATGGGTTTAAATCTAAAATTGTAGAGATTTTCGAGAAGATTTAAGGTGAGTTTGGATTGAATTTCATATTTGGGCTTGAGGATAGCCATTGTTGAAGCTTGAGCTTCAAATTGATTTTATGAAGGAGTGATTTATTTCAAACGAGTGTTATTGGATTTTGTTGGGGGACTTTTGAGGAGTCTAAATCTCAAATTCAAGGGAGTTTTGAGAAGATTTAAGGTGATTTTGCGTACAATTTCATATTTGAGTTTGAGGTAAAAGATGAACATTTCACATTTGAGCTTGATATTGAAGATGAACATTTCAGATTTATAATTATTCTAATAGACGAGACAACGTTTATGCAATAGAGCAACAACAGAAATACATTCATTGCTGATTATGCCTTCATGAATGTTTTGTACCGTTTAGTCTGCCTCATGTCTTTACCAAAAAGAGATCGCATATAATTATGTTATCAATTTCAATATAGATCATATGGCGTCCATGTACCACTCGCTCCAGAACAGACCTCAGATCACGAGTTCATACACAATATATATATATATATATATATATATATATATATATATATATATATATATATATATATATATATATTCAAAATATGGTTCAAGTATAGAAACCTCAATCTGGAACATCAGCACAGATGCAAGCATGAGGAATGAGAATGCATGCATAATACTCAACTATGGAATAAATCAACAAACCAATTCAATCAGCATAGAGAGTCTATGACACCCTTTACTTCCAAATATTGCAAGTACACCTCACAACTAAGTCTTGTGTCACCAAATTGCTCCATTTTCTCATTTGTCATCATCAGTACCAAGTCATAATGTGATATCAATATACACGTGGAATAAGAATGTATGTCATGCATGATATCATCATTAACAGTAAACCATAATCAAGATTTCAACCGTGTATTATCATAATTATACAACACGATTAAGGCCTAATCTCATTATCCTTCCTTACTCCGATGATAAATGACACAACAAAAGAGAGATAAGTGCAACACGTATCACAACACAACAATTAAGGCAACGAGCCTAATCACAATAATAGGGAAACAAGCCACAATCAACAACAACCAACCTAATAGAATTCCATATCAACTCTACCCGAAGGCCTAGCATGATTTCCCCATCAATATCTAACTCCCACATATGTTTCACTAATTGGAGTCTAACAAAAAAATAAGTTGTAACCTACCTCGACGTCGAGCTGATGTCGTGAACTGCCAAATCTGAGCCTTGCCCTTCCGAAGTGCCTCAGATCGCTCGTAGTCTAGCAATTATCAATGCTAAGTAATAAAATTACTACAATAAACCAACTAATTGGAAAAAGAATCGATTCGGTGGAAATTTTCCAAAATACCCCTAACGAATCATACGGGTTAGACAAAAAATTAAGGGTGAAATTACCCAGCCCATAGTCCCAAAATCCATAATCCTTAATTACTTAGGTTTCTAATCACATTAGACCCTTCAATTTCATCAAATTAATCAGAAACCACAATTTGGGCAAAACACTAAGTTTCATGAATTGATTCTTGAAATTAGGAGTGATTCAATCCTAGAATGTGTTAATCTGCAATTCTAGATGATATAGACAGTAGTTTAAGCAACAATAACCAATTTATATAACGGATTTCATGATTAATACCCTAGGTCTCATAACCTATCATTCTAAGGTCATAATCTCCTATGGAATCTTAAAGAGGAAGGTAAATAAGCAAAATTAGATGTTAGACTTACCCCAACAGAGATTTCTCCAAAATCTTTCAAGAATTGCCTCTACTAGCTCTTAGAATAAGGTTTTTGGGTGCTTTGGACTAATGATTAAGACTTAAGGTATTAAAATAAGAAACTGATCCCGTCGATTCGCCACATCAGTCATAAGGATCGTGTAACGACCCGTTTGGTCGTTATAGTATTTTTGATATTTTCGCCCATTTTCGAGCATTAATTAGCTCACTTTTGACCCGAGGGGACTGTTGACACGCTTTTCGAGGTATCTAGACCGGATTCGGGTACTTTGATGAAAATATAGGTTTAGAGTGAAAAATAGTTGCCTCAAAGTTGACTTTTGGGTAAACGAATCTTTTTTAGAATTTCGAGAGGTCCTGATGGTCTTTTAGAACTTGTGTGTGTGTTTGGTTCGGTTCCCAATGTACTTAGGTGCATTTTGGGACTTAGGAGAGAAATTTGGAATTAAGGCACCGGGGGTTGACTCGGTCAACGAGACCTCCGTTGGAAATTCCGAGGCTACAGGCGCGTTCGTAGCATATTTTTATATGGGACTATGCGTCTGGTATGTGAGCAAATGGCCTCAGAAATTATTCAAAAAATCGGATCGAAAGGAAATCTTGGGTTGAAATTTTGGTGTCTGGTGCCCGCTTTGGTAGCACTAGCACCGCGGTAGCGGCACCGCTGGAGCGGTCAATGACTTTTAGTCATTGCTGCTGAAGCGGCCAGGTGGTCGCTGGGGCAGCGTCGCTGGGGCCATCCAGGTACCGCTACAGTGGTGACGGGCAGTGATTTGACATTAAATGTGTCTTAAATAAGTCCTAGACCCTCATTGTTTCTCATCTCGATATTTGAGCTTGGGGAAACTATTCTTGGAGATAATTTGAAGAAATTCTTGGAGGTAAAAATCCTTTACTCTTCCTTAATCACAATCATCTTAGATTTTCCCCTTCCCTAAACAATCCCTTAGAGTTGGAATTTGAGAGAGGGTTTTGGAAGAACATTTCCCTAGATTATTAATGATAAATTGGCGATGTCCATGTTAGATATTGACTAATCTAAGCTTCTTAAGCATATATCTTCCACTTTTAACGTAGAATTTCGGATTTGGAGACTTAAGGTTTATACCCAATTTGGGGGTTTTTTCTTGGAATCAGATTTAGGCCAATCCTTGAGTTAAATAAAAAATTAGTGGTTAGGTTATGATCTAGTACTTAATTTGGTATTTTTCCCCCGAATTTTTCGTTTTGCCCTTGTGGACTTGTTTCCCCATATTTTTGGGTTAGAGTTGACTTAATTGATATCATAGCAATATTAGTATCATTCTTCATAATTTCTAATATAGAATTCGATTATGCTTAGACTACTTTGGTTCTGAGCTTCAGAGGAAGAGCGAGGCAAAAGAATGACTTGTTGGTGTTGCGGTTTGGCAGTCCAGGTAGGTTATGGTTTACCTTTGGTAAGACTTCGTATAGTGAATCACATATTTAGAATATAATGCCGGAGACAGCATGTGAACTTTCGGGTATGAAGTTGGGATGGATATTGACTTAGGTCGGGCCCTGATGTGTGTTGGGATTAGCCACCCCGTTACATGTGCTTTGATTGTTCGATTGAGTTGGTTTGATGTCATGTGTAATTGGTAAGTATTGACTTCTGTTTGTCTTCTTGATTTGGATAGAATTGACATACCCTTTGTGGTATTTGTACTTGGATATATTGTTGGCATACCCACTGTTGGTACTTGATTTATTGATATATGTTGGCATACCCACTGTTGGTATTGTGATGTGATACATTTTTGGCGTACTCCGTTGTGGTACTTGTGATATTGAACTTGATTGTTGATGATTGACATATGCATTGCACGTATTTTCTCATATTCATCATGCATGGCCGATACCCGATGATGATCCGGTATCGTTGATTGAGCGAAACTGATATTTGATAAACTCTTTTTCTTGAGTGATTGTAAAAGGGCCGATGTCCGAAGATCCATTCCGGAATCGTTGATTATATGTAACTGATATTTTGATGAACTATTTTCCTTGAGTGATTGTGAGAAGGCCGATGTTCGAGGTTCAATTCCGGAATCGTTGATTGTGTGAAACTGCTATTTGACAGACTCTTGTACTTGAGTGACTGTGAGGCGGCCGATATCTGATGAACTATTTCGGTCATCGTTGTTGCATGGCCGATTCCGATGTTATCCCGGAATCGTTGTTAGTGCATGGACTCCACGGGTCCCCCAGGGTGGTGCCGGTGAGACTCCTCATATGAGCAACTAGCTAGGGTCTCGTCTATCTGTTGGGCAAAGATCCGAGACGGGTGGCACTTAGACTTCGCGAGTCACGCTGGGTTGTGCTACCGAGACGTCGATATTTCTGTCCGGAGTACATGTACACACATCATTTGCATGGCATGGCATCCCATTCATACCATTATTGCACATCATTGCATTATGACTTGATTGAGATGTTGTAATGATTGGATTGTGATGATTCTGTTGTGACGATTGGATTGTGATGATTCTATTATGGTGATTGGATGGGATCAAATATACTCGGAATTGGCATATTTGGGTTTAGAGGCTTACATAGGTGATGACGGATACTCGATTGCGATTACATTGTCTCATGCTTGGTTGGCTATTTGCTTATCTGCTTTATTTTTGAATTGTGTTAACTATGCTTAGTCGGCCGATGATGCCTACCAGTACTGTTGTTTGTACTGACCTGCACTTGTTGCATTCTTTTATGAATGCAGAGTACCAGGCCGTATCTACTTCTCTGACCCGTGGCTGATCAACTTTTTAGCTTCCACTCGAGTTCCTAGGGTGAGCATGACATTCGCTGACCTTGAAGACTTTCCTATATATGTCTTACTTTTATTCCAGAGACACAGATATTATGTATTAGTACTTCTAAATTGTATTATTCTCCCTAGATGCTCTTGTATTAATCAGATTAGACCCTGGGGTTATTTACTGTCTTCCGCAACATTTTACTACTATTTATCTATCTATATCGTGAGACTTACATACCTGTTATTTCCGCTACTTAATTTCCTTCAATATCATGTATTGGTTCATCGTTGGGAAGAGGGTTCGCTTACCGAGGTGGAAAGGTAAGTGTCCGCACAGCCTAGGCTAATTGGATCGTGACAAGTTAGTATCAGAGCCCCAGGTTACCCGATCTTTAATAGAAGAGCGTGTCTAGTAAAGTCGCATGGATCGGTACAATGTGCTCCGTACTTATCTGCGGGATGCTATGGGATATTTAGGAAATCTTGCTTCTTTCTTTTCGTCGTGCTACTTTATTCGAATTGGTATCTAGAAAGATCAAATTGGTATCTGACTCTTATCTTTTCTCTCACAGATGGTGAGGACTCGAGCTACTATTGCCCGAGGTCAGGTGCCAGAGCCCGCAGTTACGGTTGGCACCTGAGGGAGAGCGACAACCGGAGGGCGCGGCAGAGCGAGAGGCCGCGGGGCTTCCCCAGCCAGGGGTAGAGCTCCGATGGTGGACCAGCGAAAGAGAGAGGTTTCCATCTCCCGAGCGCGAGTATCAGCCTGCTAGAGACCAGGCCGAGGAGGATGGCATGGCCCCAGCATGGACACAACCCGAGGTTGCTTCTGATCAGGCCATGCATGATACTATGGCCAGTATTGCTTCATCTCGATGCCCAGGAGGCGGTCGTCGACATTACTACACCCGGTGGAAGTTCACAGACTAGGGTTGGGGCGCAGACCTCTGAGCAGGGTCCTACGTGGGTAGCACATCTCGCTGCAGCTATGGCTTCCCGCATTGATACTATACCCGTCTCTGGTGAGGATATTAGGCCCATGGATGGCGTCGTTATGAATGCTGCTGATCAGGACTTGGTGGGAAGGTTTAGGAAGTTGGAGCCACAGAGGTTCTCTGGTACTTCATCTGAGAATGCTTATGCGTTTATTCTTTATATACATAAGTTGTTGCACCGTATGGGGATAGTGGAGGCCCATGGTGTTGATTATGTGTCCTACCAGTTTCGCAGCGACGGGATGATGTGGTGGAGGTGTTTCGTGGCGTGCAGACCTGAGGGATCTCCTCCTTTGACTTGGACTCAGTTCTATTAGGCCTTCCTTGAGAAGTATGTGCCCCGGTCTTTAAGAGAGGCTCGTAGGGAGCAGTTTTTACACCTTGAGCAGAGGGGCATATCCTTAGAGTCTTATGCGACCCGTTTCCTCTATTTGGCCCGATATTCTACTCCATTGATTCCTAACGAGGCCAATAGGATCAGACGCTTTGTGGGAGGACTTGTGGGCTCTCTACAGATTCCTTGTCTTCAGATGGAGTCTATGGGGGCTTTCTTCCAGTCTATTATTGAGCATGCTTCTATGGTTGAGGGCGCTAAGGCCCATGCTTTTAGTGGTGGTGACAAGAGGCCACGTCAGACTGGCAGTTTTGGGGGTATGAGGGGTACCGGTCAGTTTTCGAGGCCACCTCAGCCCTATTCCGATCGTCCCGTGCATTCAGCACTATCGGCTTCCTCTAGTGAGCCGCCTAGGAAGAGAGCTCCTGAGAGTTCATTCTCTAGACCAGTGGACAGGGTTGCTTCATCCGGGTCTTCAGCTTCGGTATTTCAGCACTTGACTCCTCTTACCAATTTCTCTTATGGAGAGGTTGGGTATGTTGTCAGGAGATGTCCCCGACCTAGGCGGGATTATCAGCCGTTGAAGACTCCTGTATCATTCGGTGGTCGAGGAGGGACTTCTTATAGAGGCGATACTCAGTCAGGCCGCGGTACTTCCCATGGTTCTAGAGGTGGATCCCAGCCAGTAGGGGTGGCACTCAGAGTGCGAGAGGGGGATCCCAGACTAGGCGTGGTGAAGCCCATTGTTACTCATTCCCTGGTAGGTCCCAGGCAGATGCCTCCGATGCTGTGATCTCAGGTACCATTTCTGTCCGTCATAGTGCAGCATCTGTATTATTTGATCCTGGATCCACTTATTCGTATGTATCTGCATTTCATGCCGTTGGTTGGGATTTGCCATGTGATAGCATAGATATACCTGTTCATGTGTCTACTCTGGTCGGAGATTCTGTGGTTGTTGATCGAGTATACCGGTCTTGTTTAGTTACTTTTATGGGGTACGACACTTGGGTAGATTTGATGATTCTGGATATGGTGGACTTTGATAATATATTGGGTATGTCCTGGCTTTCTTCTTATCATGCGATCTTGGACTATCACGCCAAGACAGTCACTTTAGCCATGTCGGGCATTCCTAGGCTTGAGTGGAGAGGTACTCCTAGTGCCGCTTCGAAGAAGATTATTTTCTTCCTTCGGGCGAAAAGGTTAGTAAGTAAGGGGTGTTTAGCATATTTGGTGTATGTTCGTGATACGACTGTTGCATCTCCACCCCTTGAGTCTCTCTCTATTGTGAGCGAGTTCGCGGAGGTATTTCCGTCAAATTTGCTGGGTATGCCACCCAATCAAGACATTGATATCTGTATCGATGCGGACTTGGGTACTCATCCCATTTCCATTCCACCATATCGGATGGCACCAGCCTAGTTGAGAGAACTTAAGGAACAATTTCAGGATTTATTGAGCAAGGTGTTCATTAGACCGAGCATCTCTCCTTGGGGTTCCCAGTGTTATTTGTGAAGAAAAAAGATGGGACCATGAGAATGTGTATTAATTACCGCCAGTTGAATAAGGTCACTATTCGAAACAATTGCCCCATGTCTCGTATTGATGATCTGATTGACCAGCTTCAGGATGCTTCGGTGTCTTCAAGATTGATTTGCGTTCCGGCTATCACCAGTTGAAAATTAGGGCGGAGGATATTCCGAAGACATCATTTCGGACGAGATATGGCCACTATGAGTTTTTAGCGATGTCTTTTGGGCTTACCAATGCCCCGGTTGCATTTATGACTTTGATGAATGGCATTTTTAGGCCATTCCTTGATTATTTTGTGATTGTGTTTATTAATGACATCTTGGTGTATTCCAAGAGTAAGGAGGAGCATGAGAGCCATCTTCGTACCGTTTTTCGATTGTTGAAGAAACATAGCTTGTTTGCTAAATTTTCCAAGTGTGAGTTCTGGTTGGAGTCTGTAGCATTCTTAGGCCATGTAGTGTCCAAGAAGGGGATTATGGTTGATCTACAGAATATTGAGGCTGTGAGGGGTTGGGCGAGGCCCACTACAGTTACCGAGATTCATAGTTTTGTGGGTTTCCAATTATTACCGTCGCTTTGTGAAGGGTTTTGCTGCCATTGCTTCATCCTTAACCAGATTGACTCAGAAGGATGTTCCCTTCCAGTGCACGGATGATTGTGAGGAGAGCTTCCAAAAGCTCAAGCTTCTTTTGACCACAACCCTGATTATAGCCTTACCTACGGAAGGTAAGGACTTCTCTGTCTATTTTGATGCTTCCCGTATGGGTTTGGATCGGTGTTGATGCAGGAGGGTAGAGTGATAGCTTATGCTTCCCGTCAGTTGAAAGTTCACGAGAAGAATTACCCTACCTATGATTTGGAGTTGTTGGCCGTAGTCTTCGGCTTGAAACTTTGGAGGCATTACTTGTACGGTGTCCATTGTGAGGTTTTTACCGATCACCGTATCCTTCAGCGTGTGTTTATCCAGAGAGATCTTAATTCCAGTTAGCGCCGATGGATGGAGCTCCTGAAGGACTATGACATCTCTATTCTGTATTACTTTGGTAAGGCCAATGTGGTGGCTGATGCCTTGAGTCGCAAGGTAGTAAGTATAGGGAGTTTGGCTCGATTGATTGTTTCCGAGCGTCCATTGGCTATGGAGGTTCAAACTCTGGCCAACAGTTTCGTCCATCTTGATATCTCGGCCTCGGGCAGGATTTTGGCTTGTATAGAGGCGAGATCATTGTTATTGGATCGGATCAAGGCTCATCAATTTGAGGATTCTCAGTTGAGAAAGATCCGAGATAGGGTGTCGAGAGGGGAGGCCAAGGAGGTTGTGATTGATTCTAAGGGCATTCTGAGGATTAGGGGACGCGTGTACGTTCCTCGTGTTAGTGATCTGATTCAGTTGATTTTATCTGAGGCCCATAGCTCTCGCTATTCCATTCATTCGGGTGCGACTAAGATGCACCGTGACTTGAGACAACACTATTGGTGGCGTCGTATGAAGAGGGATATAATTGATTTTATGGCTAGGTGTGGAAATTGGGAGCAGGTGAAATATGAGCACCAGAGACCTGGTGGGGTGTTTCAGAAGATGCCCATTACCAAGTGGAAGTGGGAGAGGCTTACCATGGATTTTGTCGCGGGTCTTCCGAAGACCCTTGGCAAGTTTGATTCTATTTGGGTGATAGTGGATCGGTTGACTAAGTTCGCTCACTTTGTTTCGATTCAGGTTCCTATACCGCGAAGAAGTTAGCCAAGACGTATATATTCGAGATATTGTGAGATTACATAGGATCCATATTTCTTTTGTATCGGATCGGGGTACTATCTTCATTTCCTAATTTTGGAGAGCATTTCATGAGGAGTTGGGTACCCGATTGGAATTTAGTACAGTTTTCCATCCCAGACCAATGGCCAGTCCGAGCGGACCATTCAGGTGCTCGAGGACATGTTGAGAGCATGTGTTATTGACTTTGGTGGTCATTGGGATCAGCACTTGCCCTTGGTAGAGTTTGCGTACAATAACAGTTATCATTCAAGTATTTTTATAGCGCCTTTTGAGGCCTTATATGGTAGGAGGTGTAGATCTCCTATTGATTGGTTTGATGGGTTCGAGGCTCGACCTGGAAGCACGGATCTATTTAAAGAGTCCCTTGATAGAGTGAGAGTTATTCAGGCCAGGTTTATGGCTGCTCAGAGTCAGCAGAAGGTCCGGGATTTGAAGTTCTCTATTGGTGACCAGGTTCTACTAAAGGTTTCACCCATGAAGGGTGTTATGAGGTTTGGTAAGAGGGGCAAGTTGAGCACCAGGTACATTGGTCCATTTGAGATTGTGGACTGTATCGGCGTTGTAGCTTAGGAGTTAGCATTACCGCCAGGCTTGGCGGGAGTTCATCCGGTCTTTCATGTTATGATGCTGAAGAAATACCATGCCGATGGTACCTATATTGTCCGTTGGGATTCTATATTGCTTGATGATAATTTGACTTATGAGGAGGAGTCTATCGCAATCTTAGATAGGCAGGTTCGAAAGTTGAGGTCAAAGGAGATTGCTTCTGTGAAGGTGCAATAGAAGCACCGTCCTGTTGAGGAGGCTACCTAGGAGACTGGGTCTGATATGCGTAGCCGATATCCCTAGTTGTTCACTGATTTAGGTATTTCCCTACTTTCCTTCCTTTCTTTGCTCGAGGACGAGCACGGTTTAATTGGTATTTGATGTAATGACCCGTTTGGTCGTTATAGTCTTTTTTACTTTTTGCCCGTTCCCGAGCATTGATTAGCTCACTTTTGACCCGAAGGGACCGTTGACACGCTTCTCGAAGTGTCTAAACTAGATTCAGGCAACTTTGGTGAAAATATAGGTTTAGAGTAAAAAATTGTTGACTCAAAGTTGACTTTTGGGCAAACGAACCTTTTTTCGGAATTTCATCAATTTCGAGAGGTCCAGATGGTCGTTTAGAACTTGTATGTGTTTGGTTCGGTTCCCAATGCACTTGGGTGCATTTCGGGACTTGGGAGGGAAATTTATAATTAAGGCACCGAGGGTTGACTAGGTCAACATACCTCCGTTGGCAATTTCGAGGCCACAGGCGCGTTCGCAGTGCATTTTTATATGGGACTGTGTCTGGTATGTGAGCAGATGGCCTCGGGAATTAGTCGAAAAATCGGATCGAAAGGAAATCTTGGGTTAAGTTTCTAGTATCTGGTGCCCGCTTTGGCGGCACTAGCACCGCGGCAGCGGCACCATTGGAGCTGTAGCCCTACCGCTGGAGCGGTTAATGACTTTTAGTCATTACCGCTGAAGCGGCCAGGTGGTCACTCGGGCAGTCCAAGTACTGTTACAGTGGTGAGGGCAGCGATTTGTCATTAAATGTTTCTTAAATAAGTACTATACCCTCATTATTTCTCATCTCGATATTTGAGCTTAGGGAAACTATTCTTAGAGATAATTTGAATAAATTCATGGAGGTAAAACTTGCCTAATCCTTTACTCTTCCTTAATCACAATCATCTTAGATTTTCCCCTTCCCTTAACAATCCCTTAGAGATGGAATTTGAGAGAGGGTTTTGGAAGAACATTTTCCTAGATTATTAATGATAAATTTGTGCTGGTCATGTTAGATATTGACTAATCTAAGCATCTCAAGCATATATCTTCCACTTTTAACGTTGAATTTCGGATTTGGAGACTTAGGGTTTATACCCAATTTGGGGTTTTTTGCTTGGAATCAGATTTAGGCCAATCCTTGAGTTACATTAACAATTAGTGGTTGGGTTATGATCACCTAGTACTTAATTTGGTATTTTGCTCCCGAATTTCTTAGTTTGCTATTGTGGGCCCGCTTCCCCAAATTCTAGAGTTAGAGTTGACCTAATTGATATCATAGCAATATTAGTATCATTCTTCATAATTTCTAATATAGAATTCGATTATGCTTAGACTACTTTGGTTCTGAGTTTCAAAGGAAGGGCAAGGCAAAAGAGTGACTTGTTGGTGTTGTGGTTCGGCAGTCTAGGTAGGTTATGGTTTACCTTTGGAGAGACTTCGTATAGTGAATCACATATTTAAAGTATCGGAGACAGCATGTGAACTTTCGGGTATGAAGTTGGGATGGATATTACCTTAGGTTGGGCCCTGATGTGTGTTGGGATTAGCCACCCCGTTACGTGTTCTTTCAATGTTCGATTGTGTTGGTTTGATGTCATGTGTAATTGGTAAGTATCGACTTCTGTTTATCTTCTCGATTTGGATAGAATTGACATACCCGTTGTGGTATTTGTACTTGGATATATTATTGGCGTACCCACTATTGGTACATGATTTATTGATATATATTGGCATACCCACTGTTGGTATTGTGATGTGATACATTGTTGGCGTACCCCCGTAGTGGTACTTGTGATATTTGTTATACCCCGTATTTTTATACATCAAATTATTCATAAGTTAATCGACATAAGTTAAGGACGGGATTATTTTGGGGATATGTAATAGGAACTTTTAATTCTCAATTTTAATTAGTGCACGAGTGTTTATAAGTTTCAACTAGTATGAAAATATTAATGGAGATTAGGGATTTATTTAACTATGATTAAGTTATTAAGTGGCACCTATTGATTAATTAAAGTTAACCAAGTAAATTAGTGGGACATGTGTCAATGTTATGGGCTACATATATATAGCCATAAGATGACTTATAATACACCATTCATTCACAAATTTCATCCATCAAAATAGAGTTAGTGAGAGAAGCTCTCAAACTTAAAGAGAGAGAGAGAGTCACGGCTGCACTGTTCACGCGCCACTGTTCACACCGCCACTATTCATGACGGCGCACTGTTCACGGCGCCACTATTCACGGCGGAGCACTGTTCACGGCCAGCCTTGTTAAAAAAAATTGATTAAATGTCCAAGGTGATTTAAATGTCCTAAAGGAAGCGGCAAGTTAGGATTTAAATTGAAGAAAGAAGAGGCCGTGCAATTGGTGCAAGCGAGTGTAGAATTTGCTCCGATTAAATTAAGGTAAGATCTTCTCACTTTATGGTATAGTTGGATTAATGGTGTGGTAATGGAAAAATTAAAATTGTATGAAGTGGAATTGGAAGTAAGAAAATTGCATGATTAAGTGTTGGTGTTGAAATGGACAGAATTGAAGTTGTTTAAGTTAGAAATTGGTTTGATTGTGGTTGTTGTTATTATCGTTGTGAATTATGTGTTAAAAGTAAAAGGTTATGTATGTTGATGTTGAATTATAAATTGAGCCGTGTAAGGGGGGTGTTTTGAGTAAGAATGATGAATTGATTTTAGTAGCATTATGGAGGAAATTAAATGGTTAAATTTAAAGTTGTGTTGTTTTATGGACATGTTGTTATCCTTGCTGAATTGAAAGGATTGAGGGTATGATTATTGTTGTTATTATCATGGATTATGTGATGAGAATGAAGGAATTTAATGGATAGATGATGTAGTTGTGGTGTAGCTGCTGTAGTATTTCATTAAATTTGCTGAAAAGATTGCATGAACTAAGGTATAAGAAGTGTATATGGGCTGCTTGGTGTATTGTAAGTGTTCATTAGAATTTCGGGCATCGTTATGTTATAGTTGGGGGCTGTTTTGACATGTTGTTGTTCTTGTGAATTAAAAGAATTGAAGATATGGTTGTGTCCATATGTTGTTGTTGGTATTTCTGTGTCAACAGGAGAGCAATTGGAAATTCGGGACAGGCGAATATATAGAGGAAGTGCTGCCCGAATTTCGTTAAGTCTCTAGGTAATAAAAAACCTTAAAACGAAAATATGTGAACTAAAGGAATGTTCTATAAGGAATGGGATATGGAATTGTGAACCAGAAAATGTAGTTACTAACGACAACATTATTTTATATAAATAGGTTAAAAGAGCGACAAGGCGAAAGGGATTCACGAATAAGCGCTAAAGGTATGTAAAGCTGTCCTTTCCTTCTTTTTGGCATGATCTATGACAAGTGCGAAGCGTAACGATATCCATAATGAATTCATTCCTAGATGTAGGATATCCTGAGTTCTTTGACCTCTTAAGCCCGAAGGGGCATTCTCAAGTTGTGCGAATTCATAATGTTGACTAAACCCGAAGGGGACATTCATAAGGTCTCTCTCTTACCTATGCATTTTATATTTAGATTTGTGAGTCTCGAAGGAGACAAATGAAAAGGGTTTGATTGCATACATGACGTCCATAATAGTTTTTTTTTTCTAAATGATTTCATGACGCGACTGAGCGTGCTATATAACGTATGGCCTCGGCTTAAGTCTGAGTGTGCTATGGCCTCAGTTGATCCCTGAGTGTGCTATGGCCTCAGCTTACGTCTGAGCGTGTTGTATAACACATGGCCTCGGTTTACGTTATGCCAATTGAGTTGGGCATATGGTTTCACTAATAATTTCAAGTAAAACTAGTTTTATACTAAAGGGAACATAAAGTTAGATTTTACTATTTAGATTTTCAAAACCACTCCGAAAGGGGTGCGAGATTTTTCTATTTAGATTTTCAAAACCACTCCGAAGGGGGTGCGAGGTTGTACTATTTCATTCCATATACGACTCATGTTTACATTCCATGGTAGCATTATTATTATTATGCCGGAAGCGGCATGCCCGAATGGGCCATCATTATTATTATGCCGGAAGCGGCATGCCCGAAGGGGCCATCATTATTATTATGCCGGAAGCGGCATGCCCGAAGGGGCCATCATTATTATTATGCCGGAAGCGGCATGCCCGAAGGGGCCATCATTATTATTATGCCGGAAGCATGCCCGAAGGGGCCATCATTATTATTATGCTGGAAGCGGCCGTCCGAAGGGACTATTGTGATACTATACTCACATTGTGTAACCTAGAATTTGGGTAAGGTACTATATGGCACGGATTATAATGTTGTTCCAGGTTGCTCTCGGGTTGCTTTTAAACCGGTTTACTATTACGCCTTTCCTTGTTTATGATTCAGTGATGCTTTACATATTCAGTACATATTCCGTACTGACCCCCTTTCTTCGGGGGCTGCGTTTCATGCCACGCAGGTACACCTAGATGAGTAGAAGACTTTGCTAGATGGTGTTCCAGCGGGATTGGCGAGCTCCATCTCAGTTCGGAGTATTGCCGAGTCAAGTACTTTTGTTATGATATTTTGTATATGTTAGAGACTTTGCAGACAGTGCCCTGTGGATAGGTCATCGAGAAGTGCGAATTATTTATAGATGTTAAAAGAGTATGTATTTTCAGATGATTTCAGTTGGTAAAAAGTACGTAATTGATTGAAAGTTTTTCATAATCTGTATAAAGGTAATGACCTCTATTTGGAAAAGTTTCATGTTTTTAAAAGTTTTTGAAATGACAGATTTTGGTAAAG
This sequence comes from Lycium barbarum, assembly GCF_019175385.1. NCBI lineage: Eukaryota > Viridiplantae > Streptophyta > Magnoliopsida > Solanales > Solanaceae > Lycium > Lycium barbarum. The sequence goes on from NC_083342.1 coordinate 7,650,163, forward strand.
CGAATGTTTAAGGGTTCGCTCGACTCTGAAGAGAGTCGGGTGCCCATCATGCCCTATCAAGATGAGGGTGTGACAAAGTGGTATCAGAGCAGGTCGTCCTAGGGGTTGTCTGCAAAGTCGTGTCTAGTAGAGTCTTGTTTATCCGTGTGTTGTGCACCACATCTATAAACAGGAGGCTACGAGACATTAATAGGGTGTCATTCTTTCCTTCATATCTAAGATCGTGTGATAGAGCCCAGTCGTAGGAAATGAAATTCCTTATACTAACCTTTGATTTCAGCTAAAGAATGATATCGACAAAAGAAAGCGACCGATGATATTGGAAGCTACACAATACGCAAGAAAGTTATGGTACGAAAGAGGCGTGTCGGATAAGGTAAGATTATTGGAATATGATTGAAATGTGAGATTGGAGGATGAAAGAGAATGTGGATAGAAAAGTACAACAGAACAGATAGTTAAAGGATCAGGTACGTCTCAAGATGTGACATGTGAGGTAAGTCCCGACACCTTTATACGTTTTCTGGAAATTGGGAGCCCTGTGTGGCTGTGATACGATATGATATATGTGTATATATGTTGGCCCTGTGAGGCATTGTTGGTATTTCCTGCGTGCAGGTTCGGGGATAGTAAGAAATACAGAGGAAACTCTGCCCAAATTTTCCCAGAAATAAGAAAAGAAGAGAATGAAATATAGGTTCATAATATGCCTTGAAAGTTGATACCGATATGGTAAGATCGATCAGAAAAGGTGAAGGGTTAGGTACGCCTAGTCCGCAGGATGTAATTAAAACATAGTAAGAATCGCAAATAAGATTAAGAAGTGTCACGTTATAGGATGGATTACAAACAGGATGTAATGTGAATACCATAAGGATTGTTATAGAAGTGAGTGAAGCCTAGCAAGGAAGTAACAAGAGGAAATGATGTGATTAGTGTGAAACGGGAAAGCCAATGTAAAATAAGGAAAACTTACAAAGTTCTATAGGGAAAGTTCAGAATAAAAGTCAAGTGGTAACGAAAGTGAAAGCGAACATAGGAAGAGAAGGAGTTAATTAAAAGAAGAAGGAGTCAAGTTAAGACTAAGCGCACAAGGAAGAAAGTAAGATTTCAACGGAAGAGCTCCCAATACAACTGACAATGGACTGCGAAGTAAGAGGAGAGTGAAGGCAAAGACGTGGAATTATTACCTCGGGAAGCAACAGAAAGAGGAAATATTACACGAATGACTATGTAAAGACCTGGAGTATGTTATAATGGATTAAAGCGAATCGACCAATGAAAGAGGCACGTGAGGAGCATAATTAAATAAGAGAACACTTGAGTAAGTATTGGGAGTTCAGGACCAGTTTAACATTTGAGGACGAATGTTCTAAAGGGGGGAAGGATGTTATACCCCGTATTTTTATACGTCAAATTATTCATAAGTTAATCGACATAAGTTAAGGACGGGATTATTTTGGGGATATGTAATAGGAACTTTTAATTCTCAATTTTAATTAGTGCACGAGTGTTTATAAGTTTCAACTAGTATGAAAATATTAATGGAGATTAGGGATTTATTTAACTATGATTAAGTTATTAAGTGGCACTTATTGATTAATTAAAGTTAACCAAGTAAATTAGTGGGACATGTGTCAATGTTATGGGCTACATATATATAGCCATAAGATGACTTATAATACACCATTCATTCACAAAATTCATCCATCAAAATAGAGTTAGCGAGAGAAGCTCTCAAACTTAAAGAGAGAGAGAGAGTCACGGCTGCACTGTTCACGCGCCACTGTTCACACCGCCACTATTCATGACGGCACACTGTTCATGGCGCCACTATTCATGGCAGCGCACTGTTCACGGCCAGCCTTGTTAAAAAAAAATTGATTAAATCTCCAAGGTGATTTAAATGTCCTAAAGGAAGCGGCAAGTTAGGATTTAAATTGCAGAAAGAAGAGGCGGTGCAATTGGTGCAAGCGAGTGTAGAATTTGCTCCGATTAAATTAAGGTAAGATCTTCTCACTTTATGGTATAGTTGGATTAATGGTGTGGTAATGGAAAAATTAAAATTGTATGAAGTGGAATTGGAAGTAAGAAAATTGCATGATTAAGTGTTGGTGTTGAAATGGACAGAATTGAAGTTGTTTAAGTTAGAAATTGGTTTGATTGTGGTTGTTGTTATTATCGTTGTGAATTATGTGTAAAAAGTAAAAGGTTATGTATGTTGATGTTGAATTATAAATTGAGCCGTGTAAGCGGGGTGTTTTGAGTAAGAATGATGAATTGATTTTAGTAGCATTATGGAGGAAATTAAATGGTTAAATTTAAAGTTGTGTTGTTTTATGGACATGTTGTTATCCTTGCTGAATTGAAAGGATTTAGGGTATGATTATTGTTGTTATTATCATGGATTATGTGATGATAATGAAGGAATTTAATGGATAGATGATGTAGTTGTGGTGTAGCTGCTGTAGTATTTCATTAAATTTGCTGAAAAGATTGCATGAAATAAGGTATAAGAAGTGTATATGGGCTGCTTGGTGTATTGTAAGTGTTCATTAGAATTTCGGGCATCGTTATGTTATAGTTGGGGGCTGTTTTGACATGTTGTTGTTCTTGTGAATTAAAAGAATTGAAGATATGGTTGTGTCCATATGTCGTTGTTGATATTTCTGTGTCAACAGGAGAGCAATTGGAAATTCGGGACAGGCGAATATATAGAGGAAGTGCTGCCCGAATTTAGTTAAGTCTCTAGGTAATAAAAAGCCTTAAAACGAAAATATGTGAACTAAAGGAATGTTCTATAAGGAATGGGATATGGAATTGTGAACCAGAAAATGTAGTTACTAATGACAACATTATTTTATATAAATAGGTTAAAAGAGCGACGAGGCGAAAGGGATTCACGAATAAGCGCTAAAGGTATGTAAAGCTGTCATTTCCTTCTTTTTGGCATGATCTATGACAAGTGCGAAGCATAACGATATCCATAATGAATTCATTCCTAGATGTAGGATATCCTGAGTTCTTTGACCTCTTAAGCCCGAAGGGGCATTCTCAAGTTGTGCGAATTCATAATGTTGACTAAACCCGAAGGGAACATTCATAAGGTCTCTCTCTTACCTATGCATTTTATATTTAGATTTGTGAGTCTCGAAGGAGACAAATGAAAAGGGTTTGATTGCATACATGACGTCCATAATAGTTTTTTTTTTCTAAATGATTTCATGACGCGACTGAGCGTGCTATATAACGTATGGCCTCGGCTTAAGTCTGAGTGTGCTATGGCCTCAGTTGATCCCTGAGTGTGCTATGGCCTCAGCTTACGTCTGAGCGTGTTGTATAACACATGGCCTCGGTTTACGTTATGCCAATTGAGTTGTGCATATGGTTTCACTAATAATTTCAACTAAAACTAGTTTTATACTAAAGGGAACATAAAGTTAGATTTTACTATTTAGATTTTCAAAACCACTCCGAAAGGGGTGCGAGATTTTTCTATTTAGATTTTCAAAACCACTCCGAAGGGGGTGCGAGGTTGTACTATTTCATTCCATATACGACTCATGTTTACATTCCATGGTATCATTATTATTATTATGCCGGAAGCGGCATGCCTGAAGGGGCCATCATTATTATTATGCCGGAAGCGGCATGCCCGAAGGGGCCATCATTATTATTATGCCGGAAGCGGCATGCCCGAAGGGGACATCATTATTATTATGCCGGAAGCATGCCCGAAGGGGCCATCATTATTATTATGTCGGAAGCGGCATGCCCGAAGGGGCCATCATTATTATTATGCCGGAAGCGGCCGTCCGAAGGGACTATTGTGATACTATACTCACATTGTGTAACCTAGAATTTGGGTAAGGTACTATATGGCACGGATTATAATGCTGTTCCAGGTTGCTCCCGGGTTTCTTTTAAACCGGTTTACTATTACACCTTTCCTTGTTTATGATTCAGTGATGCTTTACATATTCAGTACATATTCCGTATTGACCCCCTTTCTTCGGGGGCTGCGTTTCATGCCACGCAGGTACACCTAGATGAGTAGAAGACTTTGCTAGATGGTGTTCCAGCGGGATTGGCGAGCTCCATCTCAGTTCGGAGTATTGCCGAGTCAAGTACTTTTGTTATGGTATTTTGTATATGTTAGAGACTTTGCAGACAGTGCCCTGTGGATAGGGCGTCGAGAAGTGCGAATTATTTATAGATGTTAAAAGAGTATGTATTTTCAGATGATTTTAGTTGGTAAAAAGTACGTAATTGATTGAAAGTTTTTCATAATCTGTATAAAGGTAATGACCTCTATTTGGAAAAGTTTCATGTTTTTAAAAGTTTTTGAAATGACAGATTTTGGTAAAGCGAATGTTTAAGGGTTCGCTCGACTCTGAAGAGAGTCGGGTGCCCATCATGCCCTATCAAGATGAGGGTGTGACAATATTGAACTTGATTGTTGATGATTGACATATGCATTGCACGCATTCTCTCATATTATGCATGGCCGATACCCGGTGATGATCCGGTATCGTTGATTAAATGAAACTGATATTTATAAGCTCTTTACTTGAGTGATTGTAAAAACAGCGATGTCCGAAGATCCATTCCGGAATCGTTGATTAAATGAAACTGATATTTTGATGAACTCTTTTACTTGAGTGATTGTGAGAAGGCCGATCCGAGGTTCAATTCCAGAATCGTTGATTGTGTGAAACTGATATTTGACAGACTCTTTTACTTGAGTAACTGTGAGGCGGCCGATGTCAGATGAACTATTTCAAGCATCGTTGTTGCATGGCCGATTCCGATGTTATCCCGGAATCATTGTTAGTACATGGACTCCGCGGGTCCCCCAGGGTGGTGCCAGTGAGACTTCCTCTATGAGCAATTAGCAAGGGTCTTGTCTGTCTATTGGGCAAAGATCCGGGATGGGTGGCACTTAGACTTCTGTTACTTAATTTCCTTCAATATCATGTATTGGTTAGTCGTTGGGATGAGGATTCTCTTACCGAGGTGGAAAGGTAAGTGCCCGCACTGCCTATGCTAATTGGCTCGTGACAGATCGCTTTGACGGAACTTTATTAAAAGGCAGACGCATGCCATGGCGGGTATGAATCCGCCGTGGCGGGCCCGCTATAGGCTACTGGGCCCGCCATGGTGAGAACACCAGACTCTAGATTTTTTGTTTTTTCACAAAGTCCATCCCAAAATCCCAACATCAACCCGAGGCCTCCGAGACACAAATCAGATGTGTGCACATACACTTAAAAATACGTTACGAACTCACTCATGGCCTTAAAATTCCCAACGGAGGTCTAATCGACCAAGTCAACCCTCAAACGGCTAGAATTAAGTTTCCAACCAAGTACCCAAAACGCACCCAAACGCCTCGGGAATCGAACCAACCATCCCACCAAGTCATAATCGACCCTCCGGACCGCTCGGAATCAATGGATTTCCAAAAAAGGTCTGTTTACCCAAAAGTCAACTATTGATCAAACGCTTTTCACTTTAAGGCTATATTTCACATAAGGCATCATAAAATTCGTCCGACTACCTTGGGAACAGTACCACCCATCTCCGCGGGTCAAAATCGTACTAACAGGACTGGGGGAAGGGTCAACGAGGATAAATGGGTCAAAACTGCAATAACGACCAAACGGGTCATTACATACTTGCTCGTAATGATTGCTGAGTTTCTCAGGGTTGGCCACATAGTAGTCACATCGAGAAATGGAATGATCCAAGCGAAGAAGAAGTTCATAAGAAAGGAAGCTTGTCTTCCTTTTTGTAATTAACTTTTGGTTATTCCTAACTTCGTGGGGAAATTATTTTAAAAGTTGAAATTAACTTTTGGTTATTCCTAACTTAGTGGGGGAAATTAATTTAAAAGTTATTCTATAGGAAGTTGCAGAAACAGAAGTTTTGCGATTCTGTAAGGTCAAAGATTCTGATGCTAATAAATATGATTATTTTTCCAAATGCTGGTAATTGTCCAAGAAATAGAAAGTCCACTAGAATAAATCTTGTGGAGGACAAGAAAGATAGCTAAGTATAGTAATTAGTGGATTTATGGAAACGTGGCAATGTTAGAAATCACATTAATTGGGTCGGATAAGTGGAGAAGAACTATACTTACATAAATGCACGAAGATGATTTATAATTTGTTTCCAAATAGTGGAGATCACGTTAAGATAATCAATTACAAATAATTTGTTACAACAAAATTGAACTGGCAACCTACAATGCTTGATACAACGGATAAAAGTTACATTGATAGCTTGTTCGAAAAATCAAATGTTGAAAGCATATATACTTTAAATCCTTTGATTTGTGGTTTTCACAAGAGATATTAATTGAATATGATATAAGAGATCGATAATGAAAAACAATAACCTTTTATAGGATCATTTATTTATATTCATATTGTAACTGATCATAGAAAATCATTTCACCCTTTCCTCTTAATCTGTCAATTCCTTTGCGCATTTTTGAATTTGCATATGAAGACTGTTTACCGCGAATTCGGATAATCAATCAAATTTGTAAGTGGGTATAGGATATGTGTTTGGGTCTTGATGAATGTTAGGTAGAGAGAATACGCATATAAGAGTTCTTTGATAGAACAGCTAGTGATGACAATTTACTATGAATATAAATGTTGATAAACAATGCGAAATACTTGATGGAAGAAACACAACATAAATGAAAACGAATAGCCTTGATCGGACCAGATATTGAGAGAGAGATTATATATATGAACTCTTCTATTACAAATGTTCTTGGAAAGTAAAAGGAGCCAACCCTTACAAAGGAGGGGGATATGCCCTATTTATAGTGTGACTTCCATGGATTTCATCCAATATGAATTAATAAAATAATAATAATAAGGACAGCTCTGCACAGATTTGGTGGGATTAGACTGACGGCGCCGTCTGACACACGCATGGTGGGTAGTTGACCATGACAGGACACTACTGGCACGTTGCTCGCGTGTAACGGCCACACGGACCAACGGCTACTCGGACCAACAGCTGTACGGACCAACGGCTATACGGACCAACGGCCACGAATGCTCAGGTCACCGGGCTTGGTCATCCCAATGACGAAGAAGGCAGATCAGTCGGTCCCCTCGCTCCACCGGTTTGCCTCGCATCCGGTTTTTACCGTATATAGATAGCCCCACACTTCCCGGATCTCTGATCTATCGGAGTTACGGGGAGTGGATAACTTCTGAAACCGGTGGCCCAGTCAGCTTGTCGTTACCTTCTTATTTTGGCGGGAACGGTTGCGTAACACCTCCTCTTTTATCGGCCACGTGTCACACCCCAGGTGGTCTGCTTCTGCCAACCGTCATTTGCACGTCGCTTCGAGTCACTTCGCATTAATGAGGGGAGCACGTGGCGCCCCTTGATTGGTCACCCTCGGTAACCATTCCTCTCTCATGCCTATATAAGACTCCTTACCCCTTCACTTTATCATTTTTACGCATTGCTCTTCTTCAACTTCACTCAATTTCTGCGTTCTCCCATCTGCACCACACGCAATTAACTCCATATTTGATTTGCTCGTTGATTCATTGCTTCATACTACGTGCGAAAGGACTGACTTTATCACCATTTCTGTCAGCTATTCTTGCTCGAGTGTTGTTTGTTTCGTACTTTGTCACTCCTCGATCCACCAGTTCCTTCATTCTTCTTAAATTCCTTTCTCGAATCCTCTTTCCTTCATATTTCCGAAATGTCTGAAACCACTTCCCATGATGCTCCACCGGTGTCATCCCCAGGGGACGAGCCCGCATCTCCGGCTAAGTTCTAGCCCACGGCTTCGGATATCATACCGGCTAAATTCAATTTTAACAAAGACCTCGAGGTCGAAAAGCCCTCCTCCGTTTCAGACAGGGGATTCGACGTGAGGCGGTACCCCTCATCTATTATCGAGGAGAGGCTCGATATAGTTCGGGCCGATTGTGGGTGGGACACTCGTCCAGTTCGGGGTTTCGCCCCCGGACCAGATGAATCTGTCACCGATCATCGTGAAGGGTTTCTATACGTTTACATATATCCTTTCACCCTCAAACTCGACCCTTCGGTGGATCCGGTCATTCTCGACATGTGCCGGACTTAAGGTGTTACGTTGGCTCAGATCGGCCCAATTATTTGGAGGGTCGTGGCGTGTCTCCGGTTGTTGGCCAACGATGCCGGGAAGGAGTTCACACTGGCCCACCTGATACGCCTGTACTACCCGAGGCTGTTCCGGGGTGGCGTAATGAAATTGGCCAAGCGCAGCCGGAACCCATTTTTCTCGAATATGGATGAAGACAGAGACCGGGAATGGTTAGAGCGATACGTCCGGGTGAAGACCGAGGACATCATTCTGGCCGATTGCATGCCTTTCCCGGAGAAGTGGAATAACAAGCGTAAGTCCGAAACTTCGAACAATTGCTTTAGCACGCTTCGTCAAATTTTTATTCTGTTTTCTCGCTATTACTTTCTTGCTTTCGTCAGCCAACGGGTACGTCCCTCCGGTCATTCGAAATCTGAGCGACTGGGTCACTGCGCTCCTCGACCAGCATCCTTATGACAACCGGACATGGGCCCACCTGTCACGTGGTCGATGGGTCGCCTAGAATCACGGTAGTCTTCTACTTCTATTCTACTGTATCCTTCTTTGTTCGTTCCGTCCTTCGACCTTCGCTAACGTCATATCTTTTCAGGTTTCCCTAAGGGCTCGGTAGCCCCTCGATCGGAGTCGGGGACCGCTCTCTCAGCACCGGCGTCCGAGTTTGACACGGCGGGTTCTTCCCGTGTTCTAGCCGATGCTATAAAAAGAAAACGGCCCTCCGAAAAGGGGCAGACGCCCAAAATAAAGAAAGCAAGAAGCGTTGCTCGGCCTTCAAGGGAAGAGACGGAGCCCGATCTAATTGTTCAGAGGGTCGGCTCGGTTCTCTCCGTGGCTCCAATACCTGAGGAGGGGGTCTCCGTTCCACCCTTCCCTTCTATCGGTGAAGGTCTCTTGGTTCCTGCTCCACGTTCAGGTACGGAAGAAATACTTTCCCCGGCTCCTCTTTGATCGATTGACTTTGTCGACATTTCAGGTGAAACTTCTTCGGAAGATACTCCCCTGCAAAGGAAAAGGGGGTCCGGGGAAGCGGCCGCTGCTGAAGCCGATCAGAGAACCGCCCCGGTACCGGAGAGCGAAGCCCCCACACATGCTCGACCGTCTCCTGAGCACGAGCCTGCTACTACTGCGGAGCCCCCGGCCTTTGCTGAAAATATTGAGGCTGCTCCAAGTTCATCTACCCCGGCTCCGCGGGTTGATGATTTTGATGATCTGTTTTTGGCCACTCCCCCTGCTACCGGCGAGGCTGCGGGCTTTGACCATCTCCCTATTCCTCGAGCCACAAGGCCGGACAACCGGGCCTCCGAATCTGGTGCCAGGGATGGCTTGTGTCACGCCCCGAACCATGGCCTGGACGTAACACGGCACTCGGTGCCTGACTGCGTGTGACCGAGCGAACCACATGGCTTGCTGAATCATCATGATACATGCATGAGCAGAAATATAACGTGAATGCATGATGAGCCTTTATAAAACGTAGTAAGTCATAATACTTAATAATAACACTTGTTTAAACATGAGTGCGGAAATAACATGAATGAGCCAAACATGGCTATACGACTCCGAATGTCTGACATAACATAACTGACTTGTTTAGTCTATGAAACCTCTATCATGAGTCTGACTGGAAAACATACTTACTGGGACAAGGCCCCCAGCGTACCTTCAGATACATAACTAAGCATAAAACAAAAGTTGACTAAACCCCGAATGAGATGGGGCTCACCAATAAGATGATACGAATGCTGTCTTACTGAGCAGATGTGTCGTCCTGTATATCAGTACCTGCATCGTGAAATGCAGGCCCCCGGGCAATAAAAAGGGGACGTCAGCACATTGAATGTACTGGTATGTAAAACAACTGAAAGAAATAACATGGGACATGGAATAACATGATAAGAACTGAAACTGAAAACCTGGACATGAACATGAGTGCATACATATATATATATAAAACATGGTAAAAATATCATAAGTAGGGAGAGCAATAACTTATAACCGATCCATGGTCTGGTGCTTGCGTCCCGCCAGCAGAACACTCAGTCCTTGCCAGGGAACATGAGATTTAATAAAATATGAAAGGATCCAGTCATTATGAGAGATCGTCCGGGACATGGGTGGAGCGATCCTCATCCTACGGTGGCTACGTAGTTTCAGGCTATCTGAAGCCCTCCTCGGTAATTAATGCAACTCCCAAAACATGAACATGAAAATAGTGGCACTTGCTGCCCATGGTATATCATGAATCGTAACTTGCTTGTACATGGTATTCATGATCATAACTTGCTTGTACATGGTTTTCATGAATCATAACTTACTTGTACATGATTTTCATAAATCATAACTTGCTTGTACATGGTTTTCATAAATCATAACTTGTAAATATAGTTTCATAAGATAACTTGTCATAGTCTTGCAAAACATGTTTTTGATGCATGAGTAATAACAATAGTTCATAATCATATATATATACTTGACTTGAAAACATGCTTGTAACTTGCTGGATGAAATCATAAAGTTTCATATAAACATAATGAGAACACATGAGGAAGAATTCATGATTCATGGATTTAGCTAGGATTCCTAATATCCGTAATGGAATTAGGAATACAATAACGAACATAGATACAAAATTCATGTACATACATACATAATTACGGGCTACCAATATGTTGGGTTTAATGCCCTAGGATTTGAACTTCATATATTTTACGAAACGAATCATGGGGAAGAACGTAGAGATTCCCACATGTGGATGGAAGTTCTACATACCTTAACTTTCCGCTTTTGAGCGTATCACAATGTCCTTCAACCCCTTCAACTTCAATCTATAGCAATACAAGTCATAGGGATCCTATATTAGCAACAATATCCATGTTTTGTTCATCTAAGCATTTTATCAAACACTTAGTGGGCATGAAGCTCTATAACCCTCATTAATGGTGTTTTCTTCACCCAATCTCCGTTCTTTTACTTCTAGCTAATGCTAAAATCTCAATTAGATGTAATTAACATCATTATTCATCACCCATATGAATACAACAATCCCAAATCAACAATCCAACAACTCTAGCATAGTTCATATAATTCTCTTCATCCAACCCAAATATTATTCTCCCAAGAATTCATCAATTCACAACTATAAATGATTAGGGATAAAAACATTACCTTTTTGAAGTCCAATCCTCTTGAATTCGGGTTCTAGGGTTTCCACATCCAACAAAAATGTTCCAATCCTAACTCTATGGATTAGAAGAGTTTTACTCAAGTTAGAAAGGGATTAGGGACTTAAATTCAACTTAGAATCATGATAAAAACTTACCTTGGAAGATCTTGAGGTTTGGGATTTGTTGTCTCTGAGTTTAGAGAGAATTTTCGTGAAAGGGGGTGTTGGGGAAATAAACCCCAACCCCAAATATAATAAGAAAACGCGTAAACCCGACTTTTGACCCGAAAACGTACTTAACGGACCAAACGACGGTTCAAACGACGAACCGTCGATCAGATCGACGGAGCGTCGATCTGCTCCGTCGAATTGGTCAAATTTCCAGTGAACAATGCACAATCGACGGTTCAAAGGACGAACCGTCGATCAGATCGACGAACCGTCGATCTTCCCGTCGAAGTCACCCATTTTCCAGCGAAGACAAGCTTCAGTAAAACGGGCATAACTCTTTGCAAAGATGTCCGTTTGACCTCCATAATATACCGTTGGAAAGCTATTTCAAAGGGATACAACTTTAATCAAGGATGTTTTCCCAAATTCCAAATTAATAATGGGGTTATAATCGTTGGAAGTATGACCTTCTATAAACTCTCTTGCAAACATGTTCCGTAGAGTGGTTTTCAACTTTGCTTTGCCCAAAGACATTTCTTATGACTTAATTGGTTTTCAAAACACTTTCTATAATCCTCATATTGGTTCCATTATATTATCATCTTATGAGTCAAACTTTCGTCCGAAGTTACGAGGTGTTACAATATCTCCCCCTTGGGATCATTCGTCCTCGAATGATAACCATTCGGGATTCTACAAAAATTTCGCTAGAGTGTCCCCTGTAATAAGGCACTACCAACCTGTCACAAAAACCCATAATATCATTGCCTCACAGGGCTACATCACAATAGCATTATAAATTGGCCACACACGACCAAAAACATGAAAAGAAAGCTTCCATACCTCAAAATCTTGGTGCTTCATCATAAATCTCTTCTGCAGCCTGAAACAAGTGCGGGTACATGGATTTCATATCCTCCTCAGCTTCCTATGTAGCTTTCTCAACCCTCTGAGTCTTCCACAGGACTTTCACTGAGGCTACTTCCTTAGTCCTCAACTTGCGAATCTGACGGTCAAGAATGGCTATGGGGATCTCCTCATACGTCAAACTATCCTTAACTGTTTTAGTATCAGTAGGAACAACCAACGACGGGTCTCCTACACACTTCCTCATCATAAATACATGAAACACTGGGTGTACAGCAGCTAAATCTCGTGGCAACTCAAGTTCATAAGCTACTAGAACGATCCTTCGCAGAATTCTATAAGGTCCAATATATCTGGGGTTGAGTTTGCCTTTCTTGCCAAATATCATGACACCCTTCATGGGTGAGACTTTAAGGAACACCCAATCATCTACTGAAAATTTTAAGTCCCTTTTGTCTCACATCTGTGTAAGACTTCTGGTGACTTTGAGCCGTTTTCAAACGCTCCTGTATTAACTTAACTTTCTCCATAGCCTGGTAAACCAAATCTGATCTTAACAACTCTGCTTCACCAACTTCGAACCAACCAATTGGTGATCTACACCTTTGCTCAAAAAGGGTTTCAAACAGTGTCATCCCAATACTAGCATGGTAGTTATTTTTGTAAGTAAACGCAATAAGAGGCAGGTGGTCATCCCAATTACCATTGAAATCAAGGACACATGATTACTGAACTGAATGAATACATGACTACTAAACTACTGAGATACTAAATTGAATGTCTATTAAACTAACTGAAGACTGGCTGACTGAATACTGAGCTAACTTAATGCTGGATTAGCTGAATACTGAGCTGGCATGAATACGTGAGTACTGGACTGATACCTGAGTACTAAGCTGACATAAATATCTGAGTATTGAACTAACATGAATATCATAACATGAGATCTGAATAGCGTATCTGTCTGACCATTTGTCTGAGGATGAAAAGTTGTGCTAAGGTTCACCTCCGTACCCAAATCCTTTCTGAAAGGATTTTCAGAAGTTCGCTGTGAACTGAGCACCAAAATCTGAAATAATGGACACTAGGGTCCCATACAATCCGGAAATTTCATTAACATATGACTTGGTATAATCTTCTTGTTCAATCTGTGGTCTTAACTGGCAAGAAGTGCGCTGACTTCGTAAGTCTGTCCACAATCACCGAAATTAAATCATGTCTCCTAGCTGAACGGGGTAGACCTAGAATGGTGAGCTTTTGACATAATTAGCTCTCTGATTCCATCTACATCTGGAACGCATAATCTGCCTCGGTATCTCAAAGTACCATTATCTCCCCCTTGTTCAAAAGCTAAGGCTTTCTATTCGTGAATCCCCTCTTTCATCTGCAGCAAGCAGGAATCACCAAACTGCTTCTCTCTAACTTCGATGACTAAGGAGGAATAAGTCATGTTCTGAGCAATAACTCCACCCACTTCGGAGTCTGAAAGTCGAATTCCTAGCTTGGAGAAATAGTGAAATTCTTTCACCATAGTTCTCTTGTCTGCCTAAATCATGAGTTGTACTTCCCATACTTGATTTTTTTTTTTTTTTTTTTTGAGATTCTTCCTAAAATACTCATAGTACGGTTGTACGCTAAGTCTTTTGCGAGCACCTTAAAGATTAGAGTCTTGTGCAATGGCACTACCCTTATGACACATAACTGGGTATGATCTTATAGCTTTTCTGTGATCGCCTAATCGATAGTAATTGAACTTGACACGATTCGTTCGACGATCATTCTACTCACTTCGGGTTTCCTCTAAGATGAGGCATATTCCTTATGGAGACTGTCTCATTATACCAACTTAACTTAACTGAGGTTCTTCATATCTCATACTAACCCTTCGGGTCTCCAATTATCTCACTGGACTTACTGGCGATTTATGCATCTCCCCCTTAGACTAAGGCTAACATCTTATACTTACAAATTATTCCCTTTTGATGGGATCAAATTAACTTTCCTTATCTTCTGTAATTCCTTTGTACTCTACAACACTGACGACTCTTTCGGCTTAGCTGGTTTCTTCTTCCACTAATCACTCTTCTCTGAACTTAACTTAAGCCCTTGGTTTATAACACACATTCGGATGTATCCGAACTATCACCCACTCAAGGTGTTCATCTGAATAGGAAATCAAATTATATTTCTCAAGGTCAGCCGTACTCGTAACTTAGTCAAATCTTATCATTACTGTTGATATGACTTTTCCAGATATATTACAAACTTATATCTTATTCTCCTTCTATTTCTAGGAAATATTTGGCAGAGTTTCCTCTGTATTTCTTACTATCCCAAAACCTGCACGCAGAAAATACCAACAATGCCTCACAAGGCCAACATATATACATATATCATATCATATCGTAGCCACACAGGGCTCCCAATTTCGACAACAGTATAGAAATGATGAACTTACCTCATATGTCCAACTCAAATTGTACCTGTTACACTTTCCTGTTTATTTTCCCTTTCAATCTTTAACTGCAGATGGAGTGGGTCCTGATGACCTCCGGTAGAAAACTGTCTACCACCACTTCCTTGAGATCCTCCATGATTTACCTTTTTCCTATTGACTTAGCTCCTTTTCTAATTTCTCTGATATCCTCTCCCTGTTGTATTCCATTCCCCTTTCTCAAGAACATCATTATCATTCAACATACCATTCATTCCACTACACCCCTTCTCGGGCAACTTACATTGTATTCCACTTTCAATATCACTTGAAGTCTCATTCGTTACCAGTAAGTACTGCACAATTGTACCCCCTATGGGTAAACATCCTTACTTGGACCTTGAGTTTTCTGTTCATCTCCTGCGCATTCGAAACGTATGTAATTCGAGAGGAAGAGAAGTTTCTTATTGCTCTAAGCTTCATGGCACGATCTAGAGTAGAAAGAAATGAGACAATCCTGAATGTCTTGGTGGTCAACTGTTTATATGTGTGGCGCGCACACACATATAAAAGTGACCCCACTGGACACGGTTTCATAGACTCCCTAAGACACTTGAACCTAGGCTCTGATACCAACCTTTGTCACGCCCCAAACCATGGCCTGGACGTAACACGACACTCGGTGCCTGACTGCGTGTGACCGAGCGAACCACATGGCTTGCTGAATCATCATGATACATGCATGAGCAGAAATATAACGTGAATGCATGATGAGCCTTTATAAAACGTAGTAAGTCATAATACTTAATAAAAACACTTGTTTAAACATGAGTGCGGAAATAACATGAATGAGCCAAAAATGGCTATACGACTCCGAATGTCTGACATAACATAACTGACTTGTTTAGTCTATGAAACCTCTATCATGAGTCTGACTGGAAAACATACTTACTGGGACAAGGCCCCCAGCGTACCTTCAGATACATAACTAAGCATAAAACAAAAGTTGACTAAACCCCGAATGAGATGGGGCTCACCAATAAGCTGATACGAATGCTGTCTTACTGAGCAGATGTGTCGTCCTGTATATCAGTACCTGCATCGTGAAATGCAGGCCCCCGGGCAATAAAAAGGGGACGTCAGCACATTGAATGTACTGGTATGTAAAACAACTGAAAGAAATAACATGGGACATGGAATAACATGATAAGAACTGAAACTGAAAACCTGGACATGAACATGAGTGCATACATATATATATAAAACATGGTAAAAATATCATAAGTATGGAGAGCAATAACTTATAACCGATCCATGGTCTGGTGCTTGCGTCCCGCCAGCAGAACACTCAGTCCTTGCCAGGGAACATGAGATTTAATAAAATATGAAAGGATCCAGTCATTATGAGAGATCGTCCGGGACATGGGTGGAGCGATCCTCATCCTACGGTGGCTACGTAGTTTCAGGCTATCTGAAGCCCTCCTCGGTAATTAATGCAACTCCCAAAACATGAACATGAAAATAGTGGCACTTGCTGCCCATGGTATATCATGAATCGTAACTTGCTTGTACATGGTATTCATGATCATAACTTGCTTGTACATGGTTTTCATGAATCATAACTTACTTGTACATGATTTTCATAAATCATAACTTGCTTGTACATGGTTTTCATAAATCATAACTTGTAAATATAGTTTCATAAGATAACTTGTCATAGTCTTGCAAAACATGTTTTTGATGCATGAGTAATAACAATAGTTCATAATCATATATATATACTTGACTTGAAAACATGCTTGTAACTTGCTGGATGAAATCATAAAGTTTCATATAAACATAATGAGAACACATGAGGAAGAATTCATGATTCATGGATTTAGCTAGGATTCCTAATATCCGTAATGGAATTAGGAATACAATAACGAACATAGATACAAAATTCATGTACATACATACATAATTACGGGCTACCAATATGTTGGGTTTAATGCCCTAGGATTTGAACTTCATATATTTTACGAAACGAATCATGGGGAAGAACGTAGAGATTCCCACATGTGGATGGAAGTTCTACATACCTTAACTTTCCGCTTTTGAGCGTATCACAATGTCCTTCAACCCCTTCAACTTCAATCTATAGCAATACAAGTCATAGGGATCCTATATTAGCAACAATATCCATGTTTTGTTCATCTAAGCATTTTATCAAACACTTAGTGGGCATGAAGCTCTATAACCCTCATTAATGGTGTTTTCTTCACCCAATCTCCGTTCTTTTACTTCTAGCTAATGCTAAAATCTCAATTAGATGTAATTAACATCATTATTCATCACCCATATGAATACAACAATCCCAAATCAACAATCCAACAACTCTAGCATAGTTCATATAATTCTCTTCATCCAACCCAAATATTATTCTCCCAAGAATTCATCAATTCACAACTATAAATGATTAGGGATAAAAACATTACCTTTTTGAAGTCCAATCCTCTTGAATTCGGGTTCTAGGGTTTCCACATCCAACAAAAATGTTCCAATCCTAACTCTATGGATTAGAAGAGTTTTACTCAAGTTAGAAAGGGATTAGGGACTTAAATTCAACTTAGAATCATGATAAAAACTTACCTTGGAAGATCTTGAGGTTTGGGATTTGTTGTCTCTGAGTTTAGAGAGAATTTTCGTGAAAGGGGGTGTTGGGGAAATAAACCCCAACCCCAAATATAATAAGAAAACGCGTAAACCCGACTTTTGACCCGAAAACGTACTTAACGGACCAAACGACGGTTCAAACGACGAACCGTCGATCAGATCGACGGAGCGTCGATCTGCTCCGTCGAATTGGTCAAATTTCCAGTGAACAATGCACAATCGACGGTTCAAAGGACGAACCGTCGATCTTCCCGTCGAAGTCACCCATTTTCCAGCGAAGACAGGCTTCAGTAAAACGGGCATAACTCTTTGCAAAGATGTCCGTTTGACCTCCATAATATACCGTTGGAAAGCTATTTCAAAGGGCTACAACTTTAATCAAGGATGTTTTCCCAAATTCCAAATTAATAATGGGGTTATAATCGTTGGAAGTATGACCTTCTATAAACTCTCTTGCAAACATGTTCCGTAGAGTGGTTTTCAACTTTGCTTTGCCCAAAGACATTTCTTATGACTTAATTGGTTTTCAAAACACTTCCTATAATCCTCATATTGGTTCCATTATATTATCATCTTATGAGTCAAACTTTCGTCCGAAGTTACGAGGTGTTACAGCTTGGTGACTATCTTCCCGGCCCTGAGCGTGGAGCCAAGGAGGACCAGATCGGTCGTAGTCACCATCCCCGAGGACTGCAGCTTTCTATCGCGTCCGGTGGGCGTAGCGAGCTATTTGCGACCCCTTGTTTCTGAATCGGACAGGCGCAAAATGACTGGGGTCACTTGGGAGTGCCTTATTAACGAGGGTATGTATGCGGGCAACCGGGTAAGATTCTTAGCCAACCTTGTATAGTTTATCCGAGGATTTTGTCCTTACTTTGCCTAAATATCTAAAAAAAAATTACCTGCAGAGTGTGGTGCTGGTTAACGAAGCCTTCATCCGTGCCCAACACGAGATGGACGATCTTCGAAGCCAACTGGATGCCAAGGGCCGAGAAACGGAGAAATACTAGCATCTTCTTCGGGAGAAGGAGGAAGAGTTGAACCGGGCGGCCGTATTGGCCAACCTCCGTCCTGAGCTCGATGCGGTTAAAGACGAAAACCGCCGTTTGAGGAGTGAACTGGTCGCCATGACCGACTATAACCGGAGCCTTGAGGCTGACAAGATCGGCCTTAGCCGGGATAAATCCCAGTTTTCCTTGAGGCTAGATGAGCTTGAGACCACGGTTTCCCGCCTCCGGGAGGAACTGGACTCGGTGAAGGCTGATGCTACGGGCTTGACCAAGAGGAACCGGCAGCTTGAGTCCGAGGCTGCTTTGTTCAACGAGCACGGGAGGGTGTTCGAGGAGAAATCCGAGGAGCGGTCTCGGATATGTGAGGGCCTAAGGGCCGAGCTCGAGGGGGAGATTATTTTCAATGACGGCCTTAAGGCCGAGCTAGAGGCGGCCACCCGTACGAGAAGTGTCCTCGAGGAGAACCGGGTTGATTTGGAAGCCAAATTGGCCAAAGCTGAGGCCGATTTGGAAGAAACCTGGAAAAGTGTGGAGGCGGCCGAGGCTCATACAGCTATTGTCGCCGAGTATGAGAAGTGGAAGTCTCGACGAATCACCCTCGAGCAAGCTGAGCACGGCTTTTCGGATCTTCCGGCCCTGATACTCGAAGCCAAAAGGATGGAGGAGGAGGCCAATCGTGCTCTCTGGTCCGAGTCAGATGATTCCGAGCGGACCGAGTCCGACCACTCATCTTCCTCTAGCCATGCAGGATAGCATAGGGCCTGTGCTTCATTTTTTCCCTTTGCTTTTTGTAGGATTTTGGTTTTTGGTGTAAAGAGCATCCCTTGTATATATAAAGAACGTCTTCTTCTTATTTCTTCATTTTGAATGTTTGCCATTATTTTTGTCATGATCGTTGGTCTGTTTTAGGACAGGTCGACTCATAGTCGTTAATTCACCGTGCCCGTGGGACTTATCCGATGCTTCATAAGTTCAGATGTCTCCGAATTACGATAGACATTTTCTTTAGGGTCGGTATTTTTTCAACCTTGGCAAAGTTTTTGATGTAGCAGTCCCCGTTTTGGGGGAATTTGTCGAGCTTTGACTTGGGTCATTGTGACCTTGTCGCCTTTGTCGAATTTCGGGCACAATCCTCGATATAGAGTATGTGAGTGGGGCAGTGCCAGAATATGGCGGTTACCATCGGGGCGAAGTCCTTTTAACAGAAAGACACCCAAGATTTTGTTATACCAGCTTTTGATAACTTTGCGTTTGCAAAATGTTTGTACATATGAGAATTTTAATTCCTTCTACCTTTGCTGTAGCAAATATACAACGGGACATGATTCGTTACGATCGTTTGGTACTTATATCGAAGGCTATGGCTGGTGACCGGGCCTTAGTTTTGCCGTAGCAAATGCTAAACGGGACACGATTCATTATGATCGTTTGGTCCTTACATCGAAGGCTATGGCCGGTGACCGGGCCTTAGTTTTGCCGTAGCAAATGCTAAACGGGACACAATTCATTATGATCGTTTGGTCCTTACATCGAAGGCTATGGCCGGTGATCGGGCCTTAGTTTTGCCGTAGCAAATGCTAAACGGGACACGATTCATTATGATCTTTTGGTCCTTACATCGAAGGCTATGGCCGGTGACCGGGCCTTAGTTTTGCCGTAGCAAATTTTGACTTTCTTCGTTTTCCCCGATCGGGGTTTCTTCGATTGAGGGCACAGTAATGTATTCCCCTAGCACTTATCCGAGCTGCTAGGTCGGGTGAGTGCTATTAAGTCCCCAATCGGAGGGAGTAGCCTCGAAATTCCGGGAGCCGGTCCCTTATCTTTGTCGAGTAACACATTTTACTTGTTGTCTCATTAAAAACCTTGTCGGAAAACCCATTTTGGGACAAAACCGTACTAAGGAAAAGGGTGCAACACGTGCTTTCAGGCCTAAATTCTAGCTTTGTCCTGTTCTTAGTTTCCTGCAAAAGAGAAAGATCAATAGGAGAACATGGGGGGGGGGGGGGTCCATACCTTAGCAGTAATATCTTTTCAGATGAGTCACATTCCAGTTATTGCGCAACCGCTGCCCGTCCATGGACTCCAACTGGTATGACCCTTTGCCCGTTATCCTGGTTACCTTATACGGGCCTTCCCAATTCGGACCCAACTTTCCATCATTGGGATTCTTGGTGTGCAGGGTAACTTTTTGAAGTACCAAGTCCCCGATTTGGAAGTGTCGAAAATTGGCTCTTCGGTTGTAGTACCTTTCTATTATTTATTTTTGGGCCGCAATACGGACCAATACGCTTTCGCGTAGTTCATCCGCTAGGTCGAGTTTTACGGCCATGGCCTCCTCGTTTGACTCCTCGGTGGTATATCTGAACCGGAGAGTCGGTTCGCCAACTTCCACGGGGATAAGGGCTTCGGCCCCATAGACCAATGAGAACGGGGTTTCCCCGGTGCTTGATTTAGATGTAGTTCTGTAAGCCCACAGCACCTCCGGTAATATTTCCCTCCAGTGATGCTTTGATGCTTCAAGTCCTTTTCTCAAATTTTGAATTATGGTTTTGTTCGTAGATTCCGCCTGTCCGTTTGCACATGGGTGATATGGGGTTGACACGATTTTCTTGATCTTCAAACCCTCGAGGAAATTGTTGACCTTGCCACCTACGAACTGAGGACCGTTATCACAAGCTATCTTGGCAGGGATGCTGAAACGGCAGATGATGTGATCCCATATGAAGTCGATGACTTCCTTTTCTCTGATTTTTTCAAAGGCCTGCGCTTCAATCCACTTAGAGAAATAGTCAGTCATAAACAAAATGAAACGGGCCTTACCTGGTGCCCATGGTAACGGGCCCACGATGTCCATTCCCCATTTTATGAAAGGACAGGGTGAGACCACCGAGTGTAGTAGCTCTCCGGGCTGGTGAATCATCGGGGCATGTTTCTGACACCCGTCACATTTTCGGACGAAACTTTTAGAGTCCTCGTCCATCTGGTTCCAATAATAACCGGCCCTGACGATCTTTCGGGCCAGAGCTTCGGCATCGGTGTGGTTGCCACAAGTTCCTTCATGCAACTCTCTCATCACATATTCCGCTTCACCGGGGCCCAAACATTTAGCCAGGGGGCCGAGGAAAGATCGTCGATACAATTGACCGTCTATCAAGCAAAAACGGGCTGCCTTTGTTCTTAGTGACCGCGATTCCTTTGGGTCATTTGGGAGCTTACCATCACGCAAGTAGTCAATGTACCTGTTGCGCCAATCCCAAGTTATACTCATTGTGTTTATCTCGGCGTGTCCGTTTTCTATGGCCGTGTTTGACAGGTGCACCGTTGTCCCGGGGTTGATTTCATCCCCGTCGACCGAGGATCCCAAATTTGCCAATGCATCGGCTTCGCTATTCTGCTCCCTCGGTATGTGCTGCATGGTCCATTCTCTAAATTAATGAAGTACCACTTGGGTTTTCTCGAGGTACCTCTGCATCCGTTCATCCTTGACCTCGAAGACGCCGTTCACCTGGTTTGCGACCAAGAGCGAATCGCATTGTGCTTCGATGACTTTGGCTCCCATACTTCGAGCTAACTCCAAACCTGTAATCATAGCCTCATACTCGGCTTCATTGTTAGTTAATTTAGCAGTTCTAATGCACTGTCGAATGACATCCCCGGCTGGGGTTCTAAGGACGATCCCCAGCCCGGAACCTTTAAGGTTCGAGGCTCCATCCGTGTGTAGAGACCAAATGCCCGTGGTCTCTCCCGAGGTCAGCAAAAATTCCTTTTCGACCTCGGGGACCATAGCTGGGGCAAAGTCTGCCACGAAATCGGCCAAGATTTGGGATTTGATGGCCATTCGAGGTTTATACTCGATATCGTAACTGCTAATTTCTACAGCCCATTTTGTTAACCTACCTGACAACTCTGGTTTATGCATGATGTTTTTCAAAGGGTAAGTGGTTACTACACATATGGGGTGGCTTTGAAAATAAGGTTTGAGCTTTCTGGAAGCACTTACCAGTGCTAAGGACAACTTTTCCAAATGAGGGTATCGGGTCTCCGCATCCCCCAAAGTTCTACTCATGTAATAGACAGGGAATTGCGTACCTGATTCTTCTCGGACCAAAACGCCACTTACCGCCACTTTGGAGACAGCTAGATAGAGGAAAAGCGGCTCGTCGGCCTTCGGTGTGTACAGCAACGGGGGGCTAGACAAGTACCTCTTCAACTCTCGTAGAGGTTCTTGGCACTCCGGTGTCCAAACGAAGTCGTTCTTCTTCCTGAGCAGAGAGAAGAAACGGTGACTCTTGTCTGAGGACCTCGATATGAAGCGACTCACCGCCGCTATTCTTCCGGTGAGCTTTTGTACCCCTTTTATGTTGTTCACAACCTCGATGTCCTCGATGGCCTTGATCTTGTCCGGATTGATTTCAATTCCCCGGTCTGACACCATGAAACCCATAAATTTACCGGACCTTACCCCGAAGGCACATTTCTCCGGGTTGAGCTTCATGTTGTATCTGCGGAGCACATCAAAAGTTTCCTGCAAATGCTTTAAATGGTCCTCTGTTTCCAGGGACTTAACGACTATATCGTCAACATAAACTTCCATCGTTTTCCCTATTTGTTCTTCGAACATTCCATTAACTAGGCGTTGAAAAGTTTCACCGGCATTTTTTAATCCGAAAGGCATGACGTTATAACAGTAAGTCCCATAACGGGTGATGAAAGATGTTTTCTCTTGATCCTCCGGGTGCATCCGAATTTGGTTATACCCGGAGTAAGCATCGAGAAAACTTAACATTTCATGCCCGACCGTCGCATCGATCATTCTATCGATGTGAGGTAATGGAAATGAATCCTTCGGGCATGCCTTGTTTAAATCCTTATAATCACCACACATTCGAAATTTATTACCTTTTTTGGGCACCACCACTACGTTGGCAAGCCAATCCGGGTATTTCACCTCCCGGATGGAACCTATTTTTAAAAGCTTTGTTACCTCGTCTTTTACGAAGGCGTGTTTTGGCTCCGCCATGGTCCTTCTTTTTTGCTTAACCGGGGGAAACTTCCCGTCCAAGCTGAGCTTGTGAGATGCCATCTCCGGTGATATACCTGTCATATCTATATGCGACCATGCAAAGCAATCGGCGTTAGCTCGAAGAAACTCAATTAATTTGCGTCTGAGCTCCGGGGTAAGCCCTGTGCCCAGGTATACCTTTTTGTCCGGTAAGTACTCGAACAGGATGACCTGCTCCAGCTCCTCTATGGTCGACTTGGTCTCGTCCGAGTCATCCGGCATGACAAAAGATCTGGGTACCCCGAAATCATCCTCTTCATGCATTGGATCTGGCCCGGTATTCTTTGATTGCTATTGGGGGGAAATCCCCCCCGGTTATACCCCTTTCTTCCTGAGCCGGCTCCTTGGGCCGGGGCACCGCCTCCTCTACTACGAACATTTCCTTTGCTGCGAGCTGCTCTCCTTGGATGGTTTCACCCCCTCCGGGGTGGGGAATTTCAACAACTGATGCAGCGTTGAAGGTACTGCTCTCATGCTATGTATCCAGGGTCTGCCCAGTAATGCATTATACTTCATGTCCCCTTCGATCACGTAGAACAGAGTTTGTTGAATGGTGCCAACGACGTTTACGGGCAATGAGATCTCCCCTTTTGTGGTTTCGCTTGCCATGTTGAACCCGCTGAGCACCCGGGTTGCCGGTACGATCTGATCAAGCAGCCCCAGCTGTTCGACCACTCTCCACCGGATGATATTGGCCGAGCTACCTGGGTCAATCAAAATTCGTTTAACCTTAGTTTTAAAGATAAGTATAGAAATTACCAACGCATCATTGTGCGGTTGAAGGATGCCTTCTGCGTCCTCGTCACCGAAGGAAATGGAGCCCCCGGATAAGTGATCTCGGGTGCGTTTTTCCCGAACAATAGAAATCTTTGTCCGTTTCATTACCGGCCCCCGAGGGGCATCGACACCCCAACTATCATGTTGATTGTATGCTGGGGTTCCACCGGCTCAGTCCTTCGATGCGCCTCCCTTTCCTTGTAATGACTTTTGGCCCGCTCGCTCAGCAGATCTCGGAGATGACCGTTCTTTAGTAACCGGACTACCTCTTCTCTCAACTGGCGACAATCCTCGGTTTTATGACCATGGGTTCCGTGGTATTCACACACCATGATCGGGTCCCGCTGGCCCGGGTCCGACCTTAGAGGTTTTGGCCATCTCACGTCCGGAACACGACCAATGGCCGAGACTAGGCCTGACGTGTTGACATTGAAGTTGTATTCTGATATCTTCGGTAAGTCCTTGGTGCCAGCGGAGCTTCCGGCATCGCTCCTGAACGAGAGACCCCGACTGTTCGATGGGCGCTCGGTCCGCTTGTTTCCCCGTCCGGAGAAGTGGCTCGGGCTATCCCTCGATTTCTCTGTCCCAAGATTTAGCTTCTCAGAATGGGAATATGGCCGATATCTTTCCTTCGATGATTCGGTCTTCATTTCATTCCCCTTTTTTGGTCTTTCAAAATTCCTGCTCGTACTAACCGATCCCGGGGGAAACTCAAATTGATCATCTTCCACCCGAATCTTCGACTCGTATCTATTGTGGACATCAGCCCATGTCACGGCCTCGTACTCCAGCAGGTTCTCTTTTAACTTGAACGAAGCCGTCGAGCTTCGAACATTGAGCCCCTTCGTGAAGGCCTGTGCGGCCTACTCTTCGGGGACCGGAGGGAGCTCCATTCGTTCTCTTTGGAACCGGTTCACAAACTCTCGGAGCAACTCGTCGTCCCTTTGGGCTATGCGGAAAATGTCCGCCTTTCGAGCCTGTACCTTTCTGGCACCGGCATGAGTTTTCACGAAGGCATCGGCGAGCATTTCGAAGGAAGTGATCGAATGCTCGGGCAGATGATCGTACCATGTTAACGCTCCCTTCGACAGAGTCTCCCCAAATTTCTTCAATAACACTGACTCGATTTCATCTTCCTCCATGTCATTTCTTTTTACGGCACAAGTATATGAGGTCACGTGCTCGTGTGGGTCCGTTGTGCCGTCATATTTCTGTATGTCCGACATTCTGAACCTTTTTGGGATCAGTTTCGGAGCCGCACTCGGAGGAAAAGGCCTTTGGATGTACCTTTTCGAGTTTGGCCCCTTCAGCAATGGCGGAGCCCCCGGGATCTGGTCCACTCGGGAATTGTATGTCTCGACCCTTTTTTCGGTCGAGTATACCCGTTTCACCAAAGTCTCGAGCATCTTCAGAACCTCGGTGGAAGAACCAGCTCCGGAGCCGTTGCTCTCGACCACTCGTGCCTCATCCCTTCTGGTCTCGGCAGTACCCTTTGTCCTCTCCGGCTCTGTTCCCTCTTTTCCGCTTTGTAACCGGGCGATCGCGAGTCCTTGCTCGGCTATTGTCGTTCGTTGTTCTTGCAGCATTTAAAAAATTAGACGTAAGTTAACATTGTCACCCGGTGTGTCCGGTTCTTTCCGGCCCTGGTTTCGGGACAAAGTAACAGAATTGTGAGTATTTAGAGGGTCAGTGGCCGGTAGGGTGGCATTCTCCTGCTCCATGGCATTTTGCCGGTTAAGGCCCTCCCTCGAATCAACGGGGTTCGGATCAGCGGGGTTCGGCAATGCCCGTGGTTCGCTGCCTTCATTTTCTGCCACAATCTCGGCGTTGTTGACGTGACCAGATTATTCGATGCCAGCCATTCGGTCCGTTTTTGTGGGAGCGGACGGGGGATGCTTTTGATTTTGATGAATATGACAGGAATCAAGATCAAAAAACCACTATTATCCTAGCCCCACGGTGGGCGCCAAACTGTTTACCGCAAATTCGGATAATCAATCAAATTTGTAAGTGGGTATAGGATATGTGTTTGGGTCTTGATGAATGTTAGGTAGAGAGAATACGCATATAATAGTTCTTTGATAGAACGGCTAGTGATGACAATTTACTATGAATATAAACGTTGATAAACAATGCGAAATACTTGATGGAAGAAACACAACATAAATGAAAACGAATAGCCTTGATCGGACCAGATATTGAGAGAGAGATTATATATATGAACTCTTCTATTACAAATGTTCTTGGAAAGTAAAAGGAGACAACCCTTACAAAGGAGGGGGATATGCCCTATTTATAGTGTGGCTTCCATGGGTTTCATCCAATATGAATAATAAAATAATAATAATAAGGATAGCTCTGCACGAATTTGGTGGGATTAGACTGACGGCGCCGTCTGACACACGCATGGTGGGTAGTTGACCATGACAGGACGCTACTGGCACGTGGCTCGCATGTAACGGCCACACGGACCAACGGCTACTCGGACCAACAGCTGTACGGACCAACGGCTATACGGACCAACGGCCACGAATGCTCGGGTCACCGGGCTTGGTCATCTCAATGACGAAGAAGGCAGATCAGTCGGTACCCTCGCTCCACCGGTTTGCCTCGCATCCGATTTTTACCGTATACAAAGACATCACTTGGGTGATGGATAAAGGGCACTAGTGATATATACTGCAGCTACTGTCAGAGGCTGGGCAGCTACAGAAGTTTAGTGGCCCCTTGTCTATTTGTCTTTGAGATCATGATAAAAAAAAAAACATATCCGAACTATCACTTTTGCGAGTTTCACACTTGTAAAAACACAAAGATGCATTATGTCCTGTCTAAATATTTCTTCCAAATTCTTCCTCAGTCTGCCTTGACCTCTCTTCAAACCTACCACCGCCAACCTCTCACACCTGTTCACAGGGTATCTGTCCTCCTTCTCTTCACATGTCCGAACAATTTCAGCCTCGCTTCTCGCATATTGTTCACCACGACGGCTACTATACCTGGCTTCGTACATTTTCACTCCTAATATTGTCTCTTCTAGTATGCCCGCACATACTAAAATAACTTTATATGTCTCATAGTTTTAATATAGTTGATTTCTTTTCTTCAAATTTGTAGGCTGTTTATATGGAGTCAGTAATACAAAATTCACTACAACATAAGGCATATATAGCTACGAAATCTTAGCTATGAATTTAAAAATCGTGGCTAATACCTAGTAATAGCCACGGAAATTTGAATTCCATGGCTATCTACAAATTCATAAAATTTCTTAGCCACGAAAATTTAATTGACAAAGCTAATTCGTCGGTTTTGCTATAATTGCTAACAATCGTGACAATATTTACCTAAATAGCTACAAAATTTATTGCTACAGTAAATTTTGTAGCTGATCATAAGTTTTTGCCACGCGATATAAGTCACCGTAGCAATAGCAGCCTTTTAGCCACGATAAATTATTTAAAACAAAATCTTGTAGCTAAATAGATACTTTTGCTTCAAGTTCTAAAAAATTGTGGCAATAGCTAAATTATATAGCCACGGGCCTTTTGCTATAATAAAATTTCATAGCTAGTTATTAATTTTTGTCACAAGTTGAAACTACTGTAGCAATAGTAACCTTTTAGCCACAAAGAGTTATTTAAAACAAAATATTATAGCTAAATAGATAATTTTGCTTCGAGTACTAAGAAACCGTGGCAATAGTAGGCTTAATATCTACAATTATTTATCATGACGACATGATATGGCCATGAATTCATTGTTGTGATAAAATTTCCAGCTAATCATTATTTTTTACCATGAGTTGAAATTTGTTGTAGCAATAGTAATCTTTTAGCCATATTAAATTAATTGACAAAAAATCTTGTAGCTAAATAAATATTTTTTCTTCAAGTTATATTTGAAAAAAGTAAAATAATTTGCTTAATAATTACAATTATTTGTCATGAAAAAATGAATAACTACAAATTTAGAGTGACAATAAAATTCCATAGTTAACTATAATTTTTGCTATGCACGTGAAGTTACCATTGCAATAGTCGTATTTTAACCACAATAAATTAACTATACAAAATTGATATGTTTGTATTGATTACGAAATCATTATAAGAGATGGTCTAACAAGGTCAAGTTATGAAAAGAAATTAAACATAAAAGTTAGATATTTTCTAAATGATAGAAAATAGTTATTGTCTATAAATTAAACAATGAATTAACATTCAAATAAAAAGAATTAAATGAAAAAAAAGTAATCTTCATTAAACGATTATTTGTACCTACTTGTAAATTCAAAACTTATCATGCATATTTTATTTCATTGTAACTTGTTATTTTTTATGTTAATTTATAATTTTACATGTAAAATCAATTTATATATTTGATATTTAATTATTTTAAAATAGAGTAATTTCTTACGTGTGATCACTTTTTCTCAAAAAGTGTATATTTGTATTGAAGATTTAATAGTTGTAGAGATATTATGTATATGATCCTTAATTAGTCCTAATAAGCACTTAAAAGTAATTTCATATACATAAAAAAAATTGATTTTAAATAAGTGCTCATACAATTGAAACTTTTTGTGATGGTGTTGGTGCATTTAGTTTTGTTAAATTTATAGTAATAAGTTTTAATTGACATTTCATAGTTGCATAGATTGAATAATGATGGATTTATATTTGCATCACTCAATAAATAGAGAGAAAAAAATTAAGAAATATTAAAATAATGAGGAATGTACGACTAAAATGAAATTTATTGCTATTTTTTGCGTTAACGCATGCCGAAATATTGACGAAATCTCTTTTTTTTTTCTTTTTCCATCAAGATTCTTTATCACTCATATTTTTATTTATACAAATTCTTACATAATTTTATTTTATTAAGTTACACTAAGTATTAAGAAATTAATATGGCTAATCTCTAAGTCCATATAAGAAACTAACTATATAATAATTCTTATTAAATAGGTATTAATTCTAAGTTCCAATTACTAATATTTTCTATGATTTTATATGTAAAATTCAAATTGTTATTAATATCTATAAATTTATGTATTTCTTAGTCCTTTATAATTTTTAAATAAGTATTTAGAATAACTTTATATGTCTAAGCACTTATTTTAGACAAGTATTTATATATTGAAGACTTTATTAGTTGTAGATAAATTTATGTATGGGTCGACCTTAATTATCTTAAATAATTTAAAGTAATTTCACTTATCTAAGAACTCATCTCTAAATAATTACTGCAAGCTGCTTTTAGCGAGCCAAAAGTACTTTTTGATATTAACACACTTTTCTTTTTAGAGATTTGGGGTGTTTGGCCAAAATCAAAAAATGTTTTGCAGTAACAATAGAAACAGTTTTTTCTTATTTTAGGAAAAAGTTATAAATTTTTTTAAAAGCAAAGCAGAAAATTAATTATTTCAAGACAAAATTATCCGTCCAAGAAAATTATATTTGTAAAACTACATATCATTAATATAGCTAATATATCTCTCAAATATAAATACAAATTGTTTTCTCCTCCCTTTTTGGGTTTTAACTATATTTATATTTGATTAAATACCTTAAAATGTTTTTTTTTATTTATGTGTTAAATTTTTCCTAAATAAATAAAAAACTTCCTTAAACTCTTCTAAAAATCATTTTCTAGTATCATTTTCACAATTTAATACGTAAAATCACTTTTTGAAAAGATTCGTCAAACACAATATTTTTATCACATACTAAAAAAGCACCTATCAAATGAATTGTTCAAACACAAATAACTTTTTCTCCAAACATACTTTTGAAAAGCTATTTTGACAAAAACATTCCTAAAAAATAAGTAAAGTATTTTAGAAATTTGGCCAAACATGTAATCCAAACATAAATTATATTATAAATTCTTATTAAATAAGTATTACATGTAAGTTCCAATTATAATTAAAAGAAGAATTGAATGATATCTAACTGATAGTAAACAACTATAACTAATTATATACTAGAATTTAAACAATTAGAAGCTTGTACCCAATTATATTGTACAACTAATTATATTTGATCTAGATGAGAAAAAACGTTATAATGATATGGTCCTTTGTTATTTCAATAATTTATCATTAATCAAATTATATATATTTTTATATATGTTCCATATAATTAATTTAAATTACATTTGAATAACTAAGATATCAAATTAACTATTTTCCATGTATCTTTTATACTTTACTAATTATATTCAATTTAAATAAGAATAAAGGTTAGATTTATAGTACTATTTTAAAACTTAATCGTTATAAATCTAATTAAGAATTTAATATAATTGAAATAGGACCATATGCAAAAATTAACAATATCATATAGTAGTTGGTTTTTCGTATTTTACTTAATGCAAATTATATGTAGTTATTATTTAAGGATATCTTCAGAAGTAATTTTCTTACTAATATATGTTAGGTTTGCATTTACTTTCATTTACGTACTATTATAGAAGGAAATTACTATTTTAAAACTTAATCGTTATAAATCTAATTAAGAATATAAAATTAATATAATTGAAATAGGACCATATGCAGAGGCGGATCCAGGATTTAAATTTTATGGGTTCAATCTATAGAATTTTAGCATTGAACCCATTATATTTTTAAAATTAGGGGTTCATATCTACTATTTATTGCAATTTTAATAATTTTTTACACATAAATTTAGGCTCCGCGTCCAAAGTTTGGGGTTCAGTTGAACCCCAACCTTATAGGCTACATACGCCTCTGACCATATGCAAAGATTAACGATATCATATAGTAGTTGGTTTTTCCTATTTTACTTAATGCAAACTATACGTAGTTATTATTTAGGATATCATCAGAAGTAATTTTCTTACTAATATTTGTTAGTGCTTGCATTTACTTTCATTTACGTACACTATTATAGAAGGAAAGAAAAGTAAAATATAGTAGTGAATAAGTTAAATGGCCATAAAGGCTAGGGCAATTGTCCAAAATAAAATCTTCAAAACCTAAACATCTTCCTCCAATCCTCTCCCTTTCCAGCCTCCACACCCCCTCTATTACTTTTCCCTTTTTGTCTTCGACCAGCGATAATCGGCGCTTCTCTCTTCCAATTACAAAGATCTGCATATTGTACTTTTTGTTTTTTCATTTTGTTATATGTTAAGATTCTTGTAAAAGAATTGTCAAGACATAATCTTTTTTTTTCTTGAGATTCTATTATCGTTACTTAGCAAACTTCATCTTTGTATTAATTTTTTTTGTGGGGGGGAGGGGGGTTGGCTCATTCTTATTGTGCTCATTGTTAGTTTAATTTCTGAATTTACAGATGCATTTTAATGAAAAGAGTTAGAGAGGAAGAAAAATGACTTTGCAAACATTCGTTTAGCCTTTTTGTTAATGGTATGGAGATACATAAACTGTATTTATATCCGTTATTTTTATTTTATGATTCCCATATAAGTTTGTGACAAAGTATTTTTGGTTCATTGTTTCAGGCTTTCAGCATATTGAGGCAGGTAAAACCTACTTCATCCTTTCCTTGAATGCAAGAAGATCATCAGGAGGGTTGCAGCACCACAAATCCCAGACAAATGCCCCCCCCCCCCCCCCCCTTTTTTTTTTTTGGATATGAGAAACTTTAGAATTTTACAGATTGTGGTTGAAATGTATAACATATTGTACATAGTTTGTAATATTTGTTACTATCCAGCCTATCTAGTTTTGTTCTACAATCTCATTATGTATGATTTGGAAGTATTGTGTATTATGAATGCCTTGAACTTTAGTTATATATTTGTGTATTTTTTGTATGAATTAAGCCATACCTTAAGCTTATTATGTTGTTAATGTTCATAATATGTATGGATATGAAACCATTGAAAATATTTAATCTGGAAAAATAGCAATAGATTTGCAATGAAAAGTTTTATCGCTACTAATAAATAAATTTATATCAATAATTTATAATTTAATATAATAAAAATATATCCATGGATCTTCTGCCGATTTCTAGCTATGAAATTTTGAGTTTGTAGCTAGACATAAATACATATTAATAACAAGAGGCTAATATGTAAGCATAGCTATATATTTTAATTTTTGTGGCAAAATAAATTACATCTTTTGCCACAATATATCACTTCATGGCTAAAGCATAAAGATAGCCACATAATTTATTTTGTCGTGGCAAAAGAATAAAATCACTTGCTACAAATATATTTTTCGTGGCAAAAATTTCTTACCATCATAGCTACAACACAAAAAATTCGTAGCAATAAGTATTAATCCTTAGCCACGGATCATGTAAAGTTTGTAGCTAACTTTTAGCTAAGCTTCATATTGCTACGAATGCTACGGAAATTTTTTTGGTGGCTAAACGAAATTTTTTATATTTAGCTACAATGTATTTTGTAGCAATATATGCCTTGTGTTGTAGAAAATTCTTTTATGAATGCAGAGTACCAGGTCAGATCTACTTCTCTAACCCGTGGTTGATCGACTCTTCAGCTTCCACTCGAGTTCCCAGGGTGAACATGGCGTCCGTTGACCTTGAAGACTTTCCTATTATATGTCTTACTTTTATTTCAAAGACATAGATATTATGTATTAGGACTTCCAGATTGTATTATTCTCCCTAGATGCTCTTGTAGACTTGTATTATTCAGACTAGACCCTGGGGATATTTACTGTCTTCCGAAACTTTTTACTACTATTTATCTATCTACATTGTGAGACTTACGTACCGTTATTTCTTTTACTTAATTTCCTTCAATATCATGTATTGGTTAGTCGTTGGGATGAGGGTTTGCTTACCGAGGTGGAAATATAAGTGCCCGCACTGCCTAGGCTAATTGGCTCGTGACAGATCGCTATGGCGGAACTTCATTAAAAGGAAGACGCTTGCCATGGCGGGTATGACTCCGCCGTGGCGGGCCCGCTATGGGCTACTGGGCTCGCCATGGTGAGAACACCAGACTCTAGATTTTTTGGTTTTTCACAAAGTCCATCCCAAAATCCCAACATCAACCCGAGGCCTCCCAGACACAAATCAGATGTGTGCACATACACTTAAAAATACGCTACGAACTCACTCATGGCCTTAAAATTCCCAACGGAGGTCTAATCGACCAAGTCAACCCTCAAACGGCTAGAATTAAGTTTCCAACCAAGTACCCAAAACGCACCCAAACGCCTCG
This sequence comes from Lycium barbarum, assembly GCF_019175385.1. NCBI lineage: Eukaryota > Viridiplantae > Streptophyta > Magnoliopsida > Solanales > Solanaceae > Lycium > Lycium barbarum. The sequence continues at coordinate 7,683,622 of NC_083342.1, forward strand.
GTAATCGAACCAACCATCCCACCAAGTCATAATCGACCCTCCGGACCGCTCGGAATCGATGGATTTCCAAAAAAGGTCTGTTTACCCAAAAGTCAACTATTGATCAAACGCTTTTCACTTTAAGGCTATATTTCACATAAGGCATCATAAAATTCGTCCAACTACCTTGGGAACAGTACCACCCATCTCCGCGGGTCAAAATCGTACTAACAGGACTAGGGGAAGGGTCAACGAGGATAAATGGGTCAAAACTGCAATAACGACCAAACGGGTCATTACACACCTGCTCATAATGATTGCTGAGTTTCTCAGGGTTGGCCACATAGTAGTCACATCGAGACATGGAATGATCCAAGCGAAGAAGAAGTTCATAAGAAAGGAAGCTTGTCTTCCTTTTTGTAATTAACTTTTGGTTATTCCTAACTTCGTGGGGAAATTATTTTAAAAGTTGAAATTAACTTTTGGTTATTCCTAACTTAGTGGGGGAAATTAATTTAAAAGTTATTCTATAGGAAGTTGCAGAAACAGAAGTTTTGCGATTCTGTAAGGTCAAAGATTCTGATGCTAATAAATATGATTATTTTTCCAAATGCTGGTAATTGTCCAAGAAATAGAAAGTCCACTAGAATAAATCTTGTGGAGGACAAGAAAGATAGCTAAGTATAGTAATTAGTGGATTTATGGAAACGTGGCAATGTTAGAAATCACATTAATTGGGTCGGATAAGTGGAGAAGAACTATACTTACATAAATGCACGAAGATGATTTATAATTTGTTTCCAAATAATTGAGATCACGTTAAGATAATCAATTGCAAATAATTTGTTACAGCAAAAATGAACTGGCAACCTGCAATGCTTGGTACAACGGATAAAAGTTACATTGATAGCTTGTTCGAAAAATCAAATGTTGAAAGCATATATACTTTAAATCTTTTGATTTATGGTTTTCACAAGAGATATTAATTGAATATGATATAAGAGATCGATAATGAAAAACAATAACCTTTTATAGGATCATTTATTTATATTCATATGATCATAGAAAATCATTTCACCCTTTCCTCTTAATCTGTCAATTCCTTTGCGCATTTTTGAATTTTCATATGAAGACATCACTTGGGTGATGGATAAAGGGCACTAGTGATATATACTGCAGCTACTGTCAGAGGCTGGGTATGCTACAGAAGTTTAGTGGCCCCTTGTCTATTTGTCTTTGAGATCATGATAAAAAAAAACATATCCGAACTATCACTTTTGCGAGTTTCACACTTGTAAAAACACAAAGATGCATTATGTCATGTCTAAATATTTCTTCCAAATTCTTCCTCAGTTTGCCTTGACCTCTCTTCAAACCTACCACCGCCAACCTCTCACACCTGTTCACAGGGTATCTGATGAGTCGTGAAATTACGGCTCATTCGACGCCAATTACTTAGTCTTTTGTAAATCCCCAAGTGCTTTTGATGTCGTTTCTCGTGTTTTTGTGTCAATTTGTAGAATAACATGTGTCGGAAGCAACTTGAAGCAAAACGAAGCAAAATGAAGCAAAAACCCAGCAGAACTGAACAATGGCACCACCTGCGAATCGCAGGTACCACATGCGAGTCGCAGGTGGTGCAGCACCTGTTGACAGAGAGGACCAAATAAGACACCACATGTGACACCACCTGCGAGTCGCAGGTGTAACATGCGAATCGCGTCTGGTGTCGCGGATGCTGCTCAACAAATAACTAAAGATGCGACACCTGCGATGGTCTGGTGAAACCTACGACTCGCGGGTTGATCATGCGACACTATGTGCGAATCGCACCCTATGCACAGGGGCATTTTTGTCTGGAAATTGTTCCCGTTTTGGACATGCTATAAATAGATTGCTAGGGTTTTGGATTGAATTATCCTGCAGTTTTTGGCATAGACTCTTGTGGAGTCATTTACTGTTGGTTGTTGAAGCATTTAAGAGATTTCTTTTGGCTTTGTCACCTTCTTCATCCAACACTTTTGTAAGATTTATGAATACATTTTACTTGATTGATTTACTTGTAATGAATATTAGTAGCTAATCTTTCAGCTAAGGTTGTGGGATCCAATGTGTTAGTTATGTGATTGGGTTTCATATTCATACTATATTTATATGCTAATGGTGTTTTCTATTAACTCTTCAACCATCAATGTCTTGTGATGGTGTACAACATTACTTGTGCCTTAATACCATTACTTTGCTTGGAAAAGAAAGTAGAGGTTAGGAAAAGAGTTAATAGCAACAATGTGGGTCATTAAATTCATCTAATAGCTTGAGCTAGGAATAGGAAAGCTAGTTGAGGCTACATGGGTGCTCTCTTATAAAACATCCTAGGGCTTGGAAAAGCTTAGGATGAAATTTGCTGATTTGGTTGGAAAACTTTTGGCAAGAATCGTGTGACCCTTGGCTTAGTGCACCTAGGCATATAAATAAGTTGAATTGATACCCAAACGCATTACTCTCCATTGGAACAACAACCTTAGTCCCATTTACCAATTATTTACATCCTATAACCATTCTCAGTTTTTAATGAACAAACAACAATCAAACTCCTATTATATTTCTTTCCCCCTTGAAATATAGACTAATAGTCGGGTGTTACACTTATCGAGTATATTTCTTCATTGTATTCCCTGTGGGATCGACCCCGACTCATAGTTGGGTAAAATATATTGCATACGACCGTGTACACTTTCTATTTAAGGAGTGGATTTGGACGTTATCAAAAATGGCGCCGTTGCCAGGGCACAATTTGGCGTATTTGAGTTAGTTTGGGATTTTAGCTTACTTGCTTTGGTCTAAACTTGTGAATACTTGTGAAAATGTGTTGGTGATTTTTTTGTGTGTTTTGTGTATAGTTTTTATTTTATTTTCACTTTTGTCTCTATGGCATCTTGGAATGAAAATGGGTTTGATGGTTGCAATCCATACTTTGATGACCCATGTCCATATTGTGAAGGACCCCACTTTTGGCAAGATTGTGAAAATTTTCCCAGGAGAGAGATGTGTGCACCGTCTCAATCCTATGATGGGAATATTTGTAATATATGTGGTGGTCAAGGTGGACATTGGGGTGATTGTCCCAATTATTTTGCTCCCCCTCCCCCAAGTTGTTCTAACGAAAATGCTAGTTGTGATTTTGAGTTTGATAGGGACAATGACATGACAAGTGAAGGACAAAGCTCCGGTTATGAAGGCATCATGGCAATGCTCCAAACATACTTAGATCGGGAAGCTAAAATGGAGGAAGAGCGAAAACTCATCCAACAATCCATTTTAGAAAATGGAGAAGCTATGAAAAGAATGAATGATTCATTAGAAGATGCAAATCCCTCAATTGTCATGGAAGTGTCTACTCCTCAAAATGAATTGGTTGAAGAAGAGATTTCAAATTTGAAAGATGAGCCTGAAAATTCTTGTGTCCACAACGAAAGTTGTGAAAGTGAAGAAGTGGTTCAACTTGAAGAAGAGCAACATCTTGAAGAAGAAATCTCCAATTCTCAAAAAGAAGAAGTTGAGGAAATTTTAAAAAGCATAATGGGGAGGAACAAAAACTATGGGCAAGTCTTGACCAAATTGTGGGAAGAAGTTCAACATGGAGATGATGAAACTATCCAAAAGGTATATCTCACCATGGATGGATTTTTACAAGAGTTGGACGACTCTCACAATGAAGAAAAACTTGACAAGATGGAAATTTTGAGCCAAGATTGGCTAATGAATCAAGCTCAACAACTTGAAGCCTATGGGGATCACCGTGAAGGCATTTCACGGATGATGGAAGAATTTCTAAAAATACATGTTGAGCAAAGTCAAGAAGTGGAGCTACTTGAAATTGCTATCCAAAAATTGAAGGCCGAATTGAATGCAAAGATTGAGGCATGTGATGCTCAATATCGAAGGGTCATGGATTGTAGTTTTGAGTTGGTTTCCAATGAAGAAGAGGTCAAGATTGATTATCATGAGCTAATGGTAAATTGCCAACCTACCAACCCAAAAATAGTGAATGATGCCGAAGTTGAAGAAATGATACTAGAGTTGCATAAAAAAGTTCATACAATAATTTTTGAAGACTCTAGTTCATTTTTGGGTGAGGATGTCAAAATTCATGCAAATTTGGAATTTGAGCGCGTTGGACCTCATTCCAACCATTTTTCAACATTATGCTTGGTTAGTGAAATGAAAGTTGAACTAACCGAGCCTATGGAGAATTTTGGAGATGAAGATCAAAGCGTTTTCATTTTGAAGTTTGCTATGCCAAGAAGACAAAATGCGACACCCGAGAAGTGGCATGCCTCACTTAAGGGCCAAGAAGTGCAAAATGCGACACCCGAGAGTTGGCCTCCTTGTTTTTCTACCACTGCCCCATGAGCGTCATCATAATCTTGATTCAACGTTGGGGTGCAAATTCATATCTTCCAAATGGAAGGAAAAGTGGTAAAGGTAACTGTCGTGCCGCGACGTTAAATCAAGCGCTTGGTGGGAGGTAACCCATCGTTTTAAAAAGTTTTAAATCGTTTTTGAAATTTTATTTTTTAGAATAGTTTAGTTTATGGTTTTTGACTAATCTGCAAAGTTTTAGATTTTTTGGAGTTGTTTTGAGCATGTCGGATATCCGGACAACCCCCAAAACCAGTAAAAGCTGCGAATTTTTTTTTTCTGGTGTCATAACCTGCGAATCGCAGGTCGGGTCGCATATGATGACAGAGAGCAAAAAACAAATCGGGTGACATCACCTGCGACTCGCAGGTCGCGTCGCAGGTGGTGACCGAGAGTAAAAAAAAAAATTCTTTTCTATTTTTATGTTTTGTTTTGATTATGTGCAGCGAGAACACTGCAATGTTTATAGTTGGGGGTGGCATATGGTAGCACATTATATTTTGAAACTTGCTCAAAATTTTTGAAAATTTTGTTCTTTTGACATGTTGTGGATTAGTCACTCTTATTATTTTATTTTCTTTGAGGAAAAATGTGAAAACTCTTGGCTCGTTTGGTACTAATAGAGTTAGTGTTGGTTGAGAGTCGTGAAGGTTGGTGTTGTGGAAAAGTCAAAAGAAAGGAAGAAAATTTGAAAAATACAAAAAGGTTGCAAACTTTTTGTGCAAAAAAAAAAAAAGAATAATTGGGGAAACTGGTATGCAAAGGAAGGAGTGATATTTTGAAATGAAGAGGAAAGTGGACATAAAGTATGTGTAGTGTTCAAGGAGGGCGTAGTCACTTGTATCCCAAATATTTATCCTACCCTTCCCTAAGCCTACATTACAAGCTTAAAAAGTGCCTATGTGATCTCCAACCGAATGTTCTTGAGTTAGTGATGAACGAAAATAAGGGCAAGCTTATAGTGTGATATTTGTTAGCACTAGAACTTCTTTGTTGAGTGTGAGTGACTTTTGTGTATTTGTCCCTTGCGTCGTTGTTGTGAATAAAGTGATTTTGGGACTTTCTTTCTTGTGAGGGCATATGGATTACGATAGATTGGTGATGTTCAAAAATTCCAAGTTGAGTCAATTGAGCATATCTAGTAAACTAGTGGTTTTGAGTCACTTATTGAGACTTGAGTGTTGTTGCTTGATAGTTTTAAATCTCTATTGCATTCTTGAAATTGTATTTTGAAATGAGGGAGTCATTTGGTTGAAGCTTCACATGCTTGTAGCTTAATTGTTGGTACCAACCAAAGTCATGTTTTTGTGCTTAAAGTGGTTCCTCATTGAGATTTTTGTTTTGATTTGCTTAAGGACAAGCAAAGACTTTAAGTTGGGGGGTGTTGATGAGTCGTGAAATTACGCGATATTCGATGCTAATTCCTTAAGTTTTTGTGACTCTTTAAGCACTTTTGTTGTTACTTTATATGTATTTTTGTTGTTTTGTAGGAAAAGATGCCCGGAAAGCATAAAATAGCAAAATGGATCAAAATGGACCAAAATGGAACAAAATAGAGCAAAACAAGCCAAGATAGCTGAAATGAACCAGAGCACCACCTGCGAATCGCAGGTACTGCATGCGAGTCGCAGGTGGTGCAGCATCTGTTGACAGAGCATGGCCAAATAAAATAAGACAATGATGCAACACATGCGACACCACATGCGACTCGCATGTGGAACCCGCGAGTCGCATCCTGTGTCGCAGATGCTGCACCTCGGCTGATTTATGAGATATTGGTGCTCTATCCAGTTTTATGTGATTTAGAAGTGATCGGAAGAAACCAAGTGAAAAGAAAGTCAAAAAGAGACCAAACTGGACATTTTTGCAAAACTGTCAAAACTGGACAGTTTTGCAAAAACGGGACAGATTTGCAAAACTGAAACTTTGGGGTTTATTTTGTCATTGCTTGGACTTGGAAAAATTGGGAAACATAAAAGGAAGACTTGGGGGGAAAACAGATTATCTTTGGCCATTTTTCTTATAAGCTTGGAGGCTAGGGTTTCATCTACACCATTGAAGGAGAAGATTGGAAGCACTTTAATGAGATATTTCTTAATCCTTTCTTCAATTCCTTGTTTTGTATTGATTATATAAGTGTGTAGCTTTCTATTCCATGACTTGAATCTTGTTTATGAAAATATTCTTGATTAAAGTTTGGTTTGAAACTCTTGTTATGCTTATGTATTGAATGATTTTTATTCCTAATGAAGTGGGTTATTGTTTCTTTAATTAATCTCGTTCTTGAATGTTTCCAAAGAGATTAGCTAACTCTAGGACTCACCCATTTACTTTGATTGAGCTCGGAAGAGGAAATCTAGGTTGGGAAAGATTGATTAACAAGAATTTGGGTCATTAAACCCATCTAATAACTTGAGCTCGGAAGAGAATAGTTACTTGAGGTTAAATTGATTGTGCCTAATATCACACTCTAAGGCTTGGAAAAGCTTAGAGTGAAATTCATTGATTTGGTTGGAAGACTTTCAATGAGATTTTAGAAATCATTATCTATTAACATAAACCCGTTCTTAGTTGTAAAATCGTAAAATACATTGGATCGTTACTTGAGTGTAATTTTACTCGCTTTCTAGGTTAGTTTACATTCCCGCATTAGTTATAATTTTCCAAAAACCCAAAATATTATCTATCGTTTGGCTTTAGCTTAGTTGGTGAAAGTTCCTTACTTTCTTAATCGTCTAGCATATTGTTCCCTGTGGAATCGACCCCGACTCATAGTTGGGTAAATTATATTGCATACGACCGTGTACACTTTCTCTTTGAGGAGTGGAATTGGACGTTATCAGTATCTGTCCTCCTTCTCTTCACATGTCCGAACAATTTCAGCCTCGCTTCTCGCATATTGTTCACCACGACGGCTACTATACCTGGCTTCGTACATTTTCACTCCTAATATTGTCTCTTCTAGTATGCCCGCACATACTAAAATAACTTTATATGTCTCATAGTTTTAATATAGTTGATTTCTTTTCTTCAAATTTGTAGGTTGTTTATATGGAGTCAGTAATACAAAATTCACTACAACATAAGGCATATATAGCTACGAAATCTTAGCTATGAATATAAAAATCGTGGCTAATACCTAGTAATAGCCACGGAAATTTGAATTCCATGGCTATCTACAAATTCATAAAATTTCTTAGCCACGAAAATTTAATTGACAAAGCTAATTCGTCGGTTTTGCTATAATTGCTAACAATCGTGGCAATATTTACCTAAATAGCTACAAAATTTATTGCTACAGTAAATTTTGTAGCTGATCATAAGTTTTTGCCACGCGATATAAGTCACTGTAGCAATAGTAGCCTTTTAGCCACGATAAATTATTTAAAACAAAATCTTGTAGCTAAATAGATACTTTTGCTTCAAGTTCTAAAAAATTGTGGCAATAGCTAAATTATATAGCCACGGGCCTTTTGCTATAATAAAATTTCATAGCTAGTCATTAATTTTTGTCACAAGTTGAAACTTACTGTAGCAATAGTAACCTTTTAGCCACAAAGAGTTATTTAAAACAAAATATTATAGCTAAATAGATAATTTTGCTTTGAGTACTAAGAAACCGTGGCAACAGTAGGCTTAATATCTACAATTATTTATCATGACGACATGATATGGCCAGGAATTCATTGTTGTGATAAAATTTCCAGCTAATCATTATTTTTTACCACGAGTTGAAATTTGTTGTAGCAATAGTAATCTTTTAGCCATATTAAATTATTTGACAAAAAATCTTGTAGCTAAATAAATATTTTTTCTTCAAGTTATATTTGAAAAAAGTAAAATAATTTGCTTAATAATTACAATTATTTGTCATGACAAAATGAATAACTACAAATTTAGAGTGACAATAAAATTCCATAGTTAACTATAATCTTCACATGTCCGAACAATTTCAGCCTCGCTTCTCGCATATTGTTCACCACGACGGCTACTATGCCTGGCTTCGTACATTTTCACTCCTAAGATTGTCTCTTCTAGTATGCCCGCACATACTAAAATAACTTTATATGTCTCATAGTTTTAATATAGTTGATTTCTTTTCTTCAAATTTGTAGGTTGTTTATATGGAGTTAATAATACAAAATATTTTGAATTAATTGCGTCCTCTTTTTCCAATTGAGAGGAGTGTCCCTCGAGAACTCTATCATTATACACTTATAAAAACATGTGAGATGTTTCTATTTGAGTTCACTTTCCATCCCGCTTTAATATGATGTGTGACATCCTCTTTGCTCTCGCCATTTCCTTGAATTATCGACCACAAATAATTAGCAAACTTTTGCACGTTTTATAATAGACAAGTGATGATGGCTGCGTGCCCTAGAACCAGAAGAAAATGAATTATATCAATTTTGGAGAAGAAATATAAATGCCAACGCAATTTGGACATTGAATGGACATAATTTAGTGGATGTTTCTTTCAGCAATTTCTAAAAATGTAACCATCATCAGCTAACAGTTATTCAACTGAAATCTCTGTGCAGTTCCTAAGTTCAGGTACATGAAGAAATTTGAGTGATTGATTTTCATATTTGAAGCATTGATGATGTATTTGTGAATTGTAATATATGTGCTATAAGAATAGAAAGAAATTTGACGTTATTGATTACTTCCCCCCCCCCCCCCCCCCCCCCTCCTTTTTTGAGGAAAAGACTTACAATGATGTAATTAATTTTTATATACGACAATGGTGCAAACTGCAAAGAGGTGGTGAAACTGTTTTTTTTTTCTGCTAGACATTTACCCCGTTGTTACTATGTAAAATGAAGAGCAAGAGGTTAAGTTTTCTACTCTAATTATTGGATTAACAAATAAGCTATAATGCCACAGAAAATCAACAGAAATTAAAAAAAAAAACTCCAAAGAAATTCCCACACTACTATGTTCTCAACCAAACACTTAAACCTGTATAATTTTTTCTTTTAAATATTGACCAAACTTAGGTAGATATTATATTGTTGAGTTGGACAAAATGTGTGGCATAGTGTAGAGGGTATCGGGCCGGTTTGGTCGTGGGCCTGGTAACCTATCATGGTTTGGACTTGGGTTAGGGGACCGGGCTTTGGGGCTTAGGGGGTGGAATCGAACTGGCCCACAATTGGGGACTCTTTCCTCATTCTATATTAAATTCAAAATTCAAAGGTTGGAACCCTAGATTTTTTCTATCCTCACCATCGCCGCCGCTGACACCACAACTCTATTATACTGATTTTGCAGTTTTTTACTTCAATCTTTATAAATCTATTCTCATAAACGTGTTTCACCCTGAGTTGCTTGCATGATCAAAAATCTCGAACAACTATCATAGTTAAGGTTGATTACATGAATCTTTACAATTTATTTCGCTTCAATTTAGATCTGTGTTCAATTGAGGTCTGTGTTGTTCCAATATTCAAGAAATTAGGTTTGCAAATTTTAAGAGTTCTTTACATTTTCTGTTGTTGGAATTGAAGAATCATTTGGTGATCAATCTGGCATTTTGTCCAGCTGGAAATCAGACAATTCTAGCTATTGATCTTGGTATGGAGTTTTATGCAACTCAAATTCAAGGGTTTCAGAATTGATAATTAGAGATAATAATACTAATGTTATTTCTTGTACTAGCAATCCTGAATTGGCATTGCATGCCTTTGGAATTAGAAGAAAAAGTTGTTTTGTTATGAATGTTAAACTTGTTGGAGTTATAATTTTTCGGGTTATAATTTTGCTGGTTTGAGAAAATTGAGAGTTCTTAACCTGGGGTTTAACAGAATTGTAGAGAAGTTTCCACCTTCTCTAGCAAAATGTAGGTTTTTGAGTATGTTGAATTTAGCGCGAAACCTTCTACATCGAGAACTACAAAATTCTCTATTTTCCATTTCTGAACAGGAGTTTCACCAGTAAGATCATTGAATGGAACAGATAGAATCCTAAGCTTTTTGAGGTATCCAATAACAAGAGACAAATTTTCAACAAGTTTAGCATTCATAACAAAGCAACTTTTTCTTCTAATTCCAAAGGCATGCAATGCTAACTCAGGATTATTAGTACAAGTAGCAGCATTAGTAGTATTACTTCTAATTATCAATTCTAAAACACTTGAGTTTGAGTTGCACGGAACTCCATACCAAGAACAATAGCTAGAATTGTTTGATTTCCAACTGGACAAAATGCCAGAAGGATCACCAAACGATTTCTTCAATTCCAACAACAGAAAATGAAAAGAACTCTCAAAATTTTAAAACCTAATTCTTGAATATTAGAACAACACGAACTTCAATTGAGCATAGATCTAAATTGAAAAGAAATAAATAATAAAAATTCATGTAATCAACCCTAACTATAATAGTTGTTTGAGATTTTTGAGCTTGCAAACAACTCGGAGTCAAACCCATTTAAAAGACTAGATTTGTAAAGATTGAAGTGTTAGAAAGAAACTTCCTAAAGCTGGAACCAGAGGCGGATTTAGGGTGGCGAGAGAGTGTTCACCCGAACACCCTCGCAAAAATATATTGTGTATATATATCTATATATATGATAGATTTTTTTTGTTTGTTTATGTGGATATATTAGTTTTGAACATCCTAAACAATGTGCAAAAAGCTAGCTCAATGGTCTAGGGTGTTCAAAACTCCAACATCCAGGGTTTGAGTCCGGCGATTGAATTATCTTTTATGTTTAGCTTTTGTTATTTTTTTTCATTCAATTTTAGAATAGCCGCATGACGCCGTTTTGGTAATTTAAATTTTTATAAAGAAAATCATGGTGGAATTAGGTATTTTTAATCCTAAAATTGGAAAGGACAAATCAGTTCCAAAACCAGTTGCGACTTGCGCATAGAGGATAAAGCACCGCCGGACATTCTTCCAGTTGCACACAAAGCTCCGCCGGCCGCTGCTCTGAAGCCGGAAGTAGGAGATAGCGCTGTTGATGCCAAGGTAAACACTTTTCTCCATTTTTCTTCAAAAAGTTTTTGTCTCTCTTGATAAAATTTTGGATACTATTCTATCCATTATGTTTTAGTAAGTTCTTATAATGGTCAATTGTTAATATTCTATCCATTATGTTTTAGTATTCAAGAAAGAATGTTGGCAGGATCATCGAAATGTCCTTACGTCACTAGTAATTGATTTTTCAGTTAATTTTACTATATTATACTTACTTCTAATTTTGTTCTCTTTTCATCTATTTGTGAATGCTTGCTTTTGTGCACGTATTCTTACTAACTTATATTTTTAGTCCACAACTAGATTTTTCTTAAAGAGTAGAAGGTATAGGTGAAGTACTTGTTAATAAGAACATTAATAAAGGATATCTAGGTGGAAAGGAGATAGGAGAATGTGAGGGTATGGTGAGAAAAGGGAAAAGCTAAACGAGCTTAGCAATATTTTAGATACTAGACACATATAGTATGTAATAGTAGCAGGGGTCTGTATTCAGTTTTCAATTTGATTCTATATTATTTAACGATTCAGTTATCTTATACAGATTCAAGAGTCAATGAAGAAGCATTTTACCAAAGTATCACATTCAAGTTCGGCCTCTCATAGCCAACCTAACTGGGATGAAAATATGAATAAGTACCATAACATTCTTCTCAAGAGTTTGATTTAAAATCTTTAAAGGCCGATCCAGGTGAAAAAACTCAAGTCTTGGACTTTCATCCAAATCACCGTGATGCTATTAGAAGAGCTTATCTTTAGAGGCATCTTTGTCAACCTCAATTAAAAGAATTTCCTCAAACGGACATTAATGGAGATATGCGTTGTTTTAGTCGTGAATGGTTTGATGAATTTCCTGACTAGTTAGAGTATAGTGTAAGTAAAGATGTAGCCTATTGTTTGTATGGTTATTGATTTAAGGGCAATAACAATCGTCAAGATGGAGGTGAAGTATTTTCGAGTATGGGGTTTAGAAATTGACACTAAAAGGCCGGTAGTTTGAAAAAACATATTGGTGAGCCGACTAGCATCCATAATCAGTCAAAAAGAAAATGCGAAGATCTAATGCGGCAACAACAATGTATTTACGCTTCATTTGATAAGCAACTTAATCAAGATAAGCATGGGTGTCAGATCCACTTAGCCACTTCAATTGGTGTAGTAAGACTTGTTGTGAAACAAGAACTGGAATTTGGGGGTCATGATGAATCTAAAGCATCACTTTACAGAGGTAATTTTCTTGAAATTCTTTTATTTTATGCTCAAGAGTGTGATAAGATTTGTAGTTTTGTATTGGAAAATGCTCCTTAAATTGATCAAATGAATTGTCCAGTGATTCAAAAAGAAATTGTGATTGCTTGAAAGATTGAAACAATTAAGGATATCACAAATTAACCAAATGGTGACTAGTAAATGGCAGTTGTTTTAAGATATGTTGATAGAAGGGGATTTGTGATGAAGCGACTTCTTGACACTGTTCATGTCAAAAATACTAGTGCTTTAGCTCTAAAAGGTGCAATTGTTAATTTACTTTCTCAACATTCCTTGAATCTATCTTGTGTGCGTGAACAATGCTATGATGGAGAAAGTAATGTGCAAGGTGATATCGATGGCCTATTGGCCTAAAGATATTGATTGAGAAAGAAAGTAGATTGGCTCATTCCATTCATTGTTTTGTTCATCAACTTCAATTGATTTTTGTTGGTGTTTCTAAAAATTGTCTTCAAGTGGGAGAACATGAACACTTGGTTTTGGATGTTTTGAATGTGTTGGCGGCTTCTTAGAAACGTATGGATGAATATTGATAATCTCAAAGAGAAAAAAATTCAAGAAGCTTTAGATGTGGGTGAGTTTAAAACTGGTAGGGGCTTGCATCAAGAACTTGGTATTTCTAGAGCTTGTGATACTCGTTGGGGATCTCACTTCAAATCTTTTAGTTGTTTTATTTTTAATGTGGGTACAATAATGGATATACTTGATACTATTGTTGAAACTGCACATACTTTGGATGAAAGGGCAAGGGCGATGGGATACATCAAAGCTTCTCAAATGTATGAGGTTGCATTAATATTACGTTTGATGAAAGCAATTTTGATTTTCTATAACTTTGAATTATTATTTCCAACAGACAACGATGATGAAAGAGAATGAGAAGCGAAGCGGACAGAAAAGTATAGGAGAAGTGGTGGGAGGGACGGTGACCATCATGATGTAATATCACATGAAACGGCTGAATTTGAAACGGAGATGTGGGACTGGTTTTATGGTCGAGGTGGATCTGGAAGGAGCTCATCTCAAAGGGACGAAGACTAAAAAGATTAAGAAATGGAAATAACAAACAAATTCAAGGACTAATGAGCAAAAGAAAAAAAATGTCACTATCACCAGTAGGGGTGTTCATGGTTTGGTTTGGGTCGGTTATTGATTAAAACCATAACCAAACCAATTTAGTCGGTTTTTAAATGTCTAAAACCATAACCAAATCAAATAAAATAATAACCACCGGTTTGGTTATTGTCGGTTTGGTTCGATTTTTCGGTTTATGACTAGTAGTCATGAGACTTATCTGTAAAACATTAAAAAGTTGAAAAAGACATGTCTTTTTTTTTTGTTCAAACGATAACTTTTATTTATAGTTTAAGGTGGAACATACATCATAGAAACATTTTCACTATTAGTGATAGTGTAGTACTCCAGTTATCCAAAGTTGCTAAACTATTACATATAGAGCTAAAAACTAACTTACTAGTGACTGCACCATTTTTGTCATCTTAATACACATACCTGGAAATAAAGTAGAGCATAGGAGATTTTAGTTGTTGTTACAAACATACATATTAATTAAACATAAAGATTACCTAAAATTAAAATGAAAATATATGAAATAAAAAAAACTTTGTGTAATGATCCCAAACTCTGGGGCAGTACTTGCATTTTTCCCTCAATTCTCCCATTTTATTAAAAAAACTTTGTGTAATGATCCCAAATTTCAGATGTTCTTCTATCATTATCCCCAAGGCTAGGGTCTCGACTACAAGGAATTGTTCTTTTCTGTTTTTTAGGAGGATTACCCACGGAAGAAGTATTAGGGCAATATCATGTGCTTAAGTTGCAGCAAATGCTGATGTTACTGAAGTATCTTCAATAGGAACCTCCAAATCTACAACCTCTGTCCTTTTCATATGAAAAATATTAGAAGTTTAGGACTCATTTAGACAAGGAAAAAGAAAAGTATAAATTCGAAAAAAAAAAAAAAAAAAAACCTAAAATCAAATGGCTGACAAAGAAAGGCTAAAAATTTAAGTTAAAGATATTAGACTCTAACGTGAGCTTCTGTTAGTAGGTTTACACTTAACACTTAAAGAGTTAAAAGACTTAAAGACATGGGCTTGGACATATTCTTAGAAGGGCAATTGGCGCGAATGCCCTTCAAATGCGCTGGTCTTTAATTTTTGCCCATGTAATGCGTGGTCTTTAATATTTTCCCTTCTAAGCTAAAAGATAATAAGAAAAAGACGTTACTACCCCTACCCATAACATATAAAAACCTGAAAGTCTGTAACGAACCCCAAACATCCAATTAAACCTATCCATCATTCCAACAACAAACCTTTCAATCGTTCCAACATTTCATCGGAGAAATCTCCATTGATTTTGCTGCTACAACGTCGGAAAAGATAAATACATAATATATAGCGTTTCAATTGAACGTAATTCAACTCAATTTGATGCTTTATTAAGTTTAGATTTGTTAATATTTGAAAATAACAACAATCATCTTCTATGAACTAAACAACTGATATTCAGTTGAGATTCAACATTGCAAATCATAATTTTACTCAACAACATAGAATTGATCAAATTTATTGCTTTGTTCTGATTTTGACTAGTTTATACATTCCATTTGATTAGTATACAATGCTCAATGACTTAGACTTGAAATTACAGTAACTTCAGTTGACAAAAAATAATCAGGCAAAGTTCTGAACAAGTATGCCGGAGGAGGCAGAAGTTCGCCTTGCAAAAGAACAAAGTATGCCGTTAGAGTCAAACTTTCATTTTCATAAGCAAAACATCAAGTATACAAGTGTTAAGAACTAGAAAAGTATGCCGGAGGAGGCAGAAGTTTACTTTACAAAAGAATAAAGTATGGTGTTAGAGACAACTTTCATTTTCATAAGCAAAATAAAAAAGTACACAAGTGTTAAGAATTAGACAAGTCTGCCGGAGGAGACAGAAGTTCACTTTACAAAAGAACAAAGTATGCTGTTAGAGGCAAACTTTCATTTTCATAAGCAAAACATCAAGTATACAAGTGTTAAGAACTAGAAAAGTATGCCGAAGGAGGCAGAAGTTCACTTTACAAAATCACAAAGTATGTTGTTAGAGGCAACTTTCATTTTCATAAGAAAAATAAAAAAGTACACAAGTGTTAAGAATTAGACAAGTCTGCCGGAGGAGGTAGAAGTTTACTTTACAAAAGAACAAAGTATGCTGTTAGAGGCAACTTTCATTTTCATAAGCAAAATAAAAAAGTACACGAGTGTTAAGAATTAGACAAGTATGCCGGAGGAGGCAGAAGTTCACTTTACAAAAGAACAAAGTATACTGTTAGAGGCAACTTTCATTTTCATAAGCAAAATAAAAAAGTACACAAGTGTTAAGAATTAGACAAGTCTGCCGGAGGAGGCAGAAGTTCACTTTACAAAAGAACAAAGTATGCTGTTAGAGGCAAACTTTCATTTTCATAAGCAAAACATCAAGTATACAAGTGTTAAGAACTAGAAAAGTATGCCGGAGGAGGCAGAAGTTCACTTTACAAAAGCACAAAGTATGCTGTTAGAGGCAACTTTCATTTTCATAAGCAAAATAAAACATTATTAACAAAACAACACCAAAAACACATAAGATTGCATACAACAATAACAACAACAACAGCCCAGTGAAATCCCACATCTTGGGGTCTGGGGAGGGTATAATGTACGCAGACCTTACTCCTACCAAGGTAGGATGGCTGTTTCCGAGAGACCCTCGGCTCAATAGAAGCATAAAAAGGGGGTCAAATAAGGTTAAAAGATTTAAAACGATATTGCAATGAAATAATGCAAGCGACACAGTAAAACAGGGTAATCAAGGAATTCAAAGCGATATGGAAATGCAAATCACGAAAGCGGCACAGATAAAATAGAGTAATCAAAGTACAGAAAGTAGCAAATAATAACATAAATCAAAGCACAAGAAATTATAATGCGCTAATGCGCCTACTAATAAGGAAAGATAACGAGACTTATATACTAGCCTTCTACCCTAATGTGGGTCCTCCACACCTTCCTATCTAAGGTCATGTCCTCGATAAGATTGCATAAAAACCAAAATTATTAACAAGACAACACCAAAAAACCAAGACACACATAAATTAACTTAATTCATGAAGTTATGCCGGAACAGGCATAACTTTATGCCGGAATCGGCATAACTTCAGTTTCAAAAACCAAGAACTCTGCCGGACCCGACATATGTTGCCTCAGACAAACACATTCTTCACAAAAACCAGATTATTAAACAAAAACAATAGCAACAACATAAAACAACTGTTCACAGGCAAAACTTCAAAGATTCAACAAAGAGAAAACCAAAACGCATATCAAAATCAACTAAAACATATTACGACATTCATAATACGACATTCAAAAAACCAAAATATATACATGGGGAACGAAACTAAAGTTCAAAAAATCATACAGACACTGTAACAAAACACTATAATTTTAAATAAAAAAGGATCAATTAAATATAAAAAACGACGAAGACAAAGATATCAATTCAACAAACGACAATTTAACATAAAAACAAATATTGAAACGAGCAAAAGATCCAAATTCATACCTAAATTTTAGAATAGATAAGACAGACACAAAACAGAGCAGGAACGAAGAAGCAAAAAAAAAAAGGGCAAATGACGAAATAGAAAGAGTTTTAATGGGGTAATGGTAATTTCATCAAAAAAGTTTCATTAAACAGGTGGCAAGGGCAAAAATTAAAGAAGGCATAAATGAGGGGCAAAATGTAAAGACCAGCCCAAAAGAAGGGCACTCCGCGCAAAAAAAAGTTCTTAGAAACATGGGCCTTAAACAATCATGTGAAATACTTTTTTTTGCGCGGAGTGCCCTTCTTTTGGGCTGGTCTTTATATTTTGCCCCTCATTTATGCATTCTTTAATTTTTGCCCTTGCCGCCTGTTTAATGAAACTTTTTTAACGAAATTACCCTTACCCCATTAAAACTCTTTCTATTTCGTCATTTGCCCTTTTTTTTTTTTTTGCTTCTTCGTTCCTGCTCTGTTTTGTGTCTGTCTTATCTATTCTAAAATTTAGGTACGAATTTGGATCTTTTGCTCGTTTCAATATTTATTTTTATGTTAAATTGTCGTTTGTTGAATTGATATCTTTGTCTTCGTCGTTTTTTATATTTAATTGATCCTTTTTTATTTAAAATTATAGTGTTTTGTTACAGTGTCTGTATGATTTTTTGAACTTTAGTTTCGTTCCCCATGTATATATTTTGGTTTTATGAATGTCGTATTATGAATGTCGTAATATGTTTTAGTTGATTTTGATATACGTTTTGATTTTCTCTTTGTTGAATCTTTGAAGTTTTGCCTGTGAACAGTTGTTTTATGTTGTTGCTATTGTTTTTGTTTAATAGTCTGGTTTTTGTGAAGAATGTGTTTGTCTGAGGCAACAAATGCCGGGTCCGGCAGAGTTCTTGGTTTTTGAAACTGAAGTTATGCCGGTTCCGGCATAACTTCATTAATTAAGTTAATTTATGTGTGTCTTGGTTTTTTGGTGTTGTCTTGTTAATAATTTTGGTTTTTATGCAATCTTATGTGTTTTTGGTGTTGTTTTGTTAATAATGTTTTATTTTGCTTATGAAAATGAAAGTTGCCTCTAACAGCATACTTTGTGCTTTTGTAAAGTGAACTTCTGCCTCCTCCAGCATATTTTTCTAGTTCTTAACTCTTGTATACTTGATGTTTTGCTTATGAAAATGAAAGTTTGCCTCTAACAGCATACTTTGTTCTTTTGTAAAGTGAACTTCTGCCTCCTCCGGCAGACTTGTCTAATTCTTAACACTTGTGTACTTTTTTATTTTGCTTATGAAAATGAAAGTTGCCTCTAACAGCATACTTTGTTCTTTTGTAAAGTAAACTTCTGCCTCCTCCGGCAGACTTGTCTAATTCTTAACACTTTTGTACTTTTTTATTTTGCTTATGAAAATGAAAGTTGCCTCTAACAGCATACTTTGTGCTTTTGTAAAGTGAATTTCTGCCTCCTTCGGCATACTTTTCTAGTTCTTAACACTTGTATACTTGATGTTTTGCTTATGAAAATGAAAGTTTGCCTCTAACAACATACTTTGTTCTTTTGTAAAGTGAACTTCTGCCTCCCCCGGCAGACTTGTCTAATTCTTAACACTTGTGTACTTTTTTATTTTGCTTATGAAAATGAAAGTTGTCTCTAACACCATACTTTATTCTTTTGTAAAGTAAACTTCTGCCTCCCCCGGCATACTTTTCTAGTTCTTAACACTTGTATACTTGATGTTTTGCTTATGAAAATGAAAGTTTGACTCTAACGGCATACTTTGTTCTTTTGCAAGGCGAACTTCTGCCTCCTCCGGCATACTTGTTCAGAACTTTGCCTGATTATTTTTTGTCAACCGAAGTTACTGTAATTTCAAGTCTAAGTCATTGAGCATTGTATACTAATCAAATGGAACGTATAAACTAATCAAAATCAGAACAAAGCAATAAATTTGATCAATTCTATGTTGTTGAGTAAAATTATGATTTGCAATGTTGAATCTCAACTGAATATCAGTTGTTTAGTTCATAGAAGACGATTTATTGTTATTTTCAAATATTAACAAATCTAAACTTAATAAAGCATCAAATTGAGTTGAATTACGTTCAATTGAAACGCTATATATTATGTATTTATCTTTTCCGACGTTGTAACAGCAAAATCAATGGAGATTTCTCCGATGAAATGTTGGAACGATGGAACGATTGAAAGGCTTGTTGTTGGAATGATGAATAGGTTTAATTGGATGTTTGGGGTTCGTTACAGACTTTTAGGTTTTTATATGTTATGGGTAGGGGTAGTAACGTCTTTTTCTTATTATCTTTTAGCTCAGAAGGGCAAATATTAAAGACCACGCATTACAGGGGCAAAAATTAAAGACCAGCGCATTTGAAGGGCATTCGCGCCAATTGCCCTGTGAAATAAGTAAACCAAAAATCAAATTAATGATTAAAAGGTATAAAATATTTATAATTATTTATGAAAAACTAATATTATACATATAAATAATTATAAAATTTATGTATATAATTTATCGGTTTGGTTCAGTTATTTATTCAGTTATTTTTTAATAGAACCATAACCAAATCAAATATTACCGGTTTTTAAAATTTAAAACCAAATCAAATCAAATGTCAGTTTTTTTATTCAGTTTGATTAAATTTTCGATTTGATTTTGATTTTAACCAAAACCGTGAACAGCCCTAATCACCAGCTTGCAATTATTCAACTGAACTGAAAATCTCTGTCCAGTTAGAATTTTTTTTTGGAGCTGAATGATTTGTAATACATATTTGCCAAGAAAATAGAAAGGAATTTAACGTCGTTGATTACTTTTCTTATATTTATTTTGAGGGAAAAGACTTGGAATGATGTAGTAATTAATTTGTACATACGACAATGTTGCAAAGTGGTGGCGAAATTAGTATTCATACCGTCTCATTTTAAGCATTTTTTTTGTGCGGATTGGCCTTCAAAGCCACTGGTCTTTAATTTTTATCCCTCAAATTGTGTCTTAATTTTTACCCTTCGCCTAATACCATGAGTTTTGAGTTTGAACTCCGGCTCAGTGAAAAGTAAAAAAATCCCAAGGTATAGTTTCGTAGCAAAATTAGGTCTATTCGGACAAAAGTTAGACCTTAAGACAGAGTTTTGCAAAATTACAACTGAGTAGAAAAAAATTACTACCTTAAGGTAGAGGTTTGCATTATGCCTAAAGGCAAAACTCTGCGTTATATAGAGTTTGCAGTCAAACTCTACCTGATCAGGTAGAGTTTGACTCAAACTCTGCCTGAAGGTAGCAAAACTCTGTCTTGCGAATCCAAACTCTACCTTGCAATTTTTTTTAAAAAACTTTGACTGAGCGAGGGTTCGAACCCGAAACCAAGGAGTTTTAGCGAAGGGCAAAAATTAAAGACCATCCACGAATAAGGGCAATCGTGAAAATTTGTCTTAAAGCCTATTTTGCCAAGCTTCTAAAATCAACTTATTTTGAAAAGTGTTTTTCATGAAAAGCAATTTGTGTTTGACCAATTAATTTAAAAAAACACTTTTGAGTAACAATTAATGTTTGACCAAGCTTTTAAAAGTGCTTCTAAGTTTATTTTTTCCAAAGTGCTTTTTAATGATTTTCCCTGTTTTTACTACACAGACGGCGAGAAGGATTCCTACGGTGACTATCACGACGAAGGATAACCGAAACTGCTGAATTCGAAACGTAGATGTGGGACTGGTTTGTTGGGGTGCTGGTTTTGGGAGGAGCTCGTCTCAAAGGGTAGAAGATTAACAGGGTAAGAAATAGAAATAGCAACTATTCCCTCCGTTTACTTTTACTTGTTACCTCTTGCTTTACGATAATCAATTTGACTAATCTTCGAAGCTAAATTAAATTACATTAATTCAATATTTTAAAATTTAAATTTAAATGCTCGAAAATTATACGAAAGATACTATAAATTGTAATTTTTCGCATATTAATATGATGAAAATATATTTTAAAATATTGATCAAAGTTCCTGTACTAGAGTAAACAATGTAACTATCATCAGCTAACAATTATTCAACTGAATTACTGAATTGAAAATCTTTGTGCAGTTCTTAAGTACAGGTACAAATTTTGTCAAGCAGACTCGTACAGGCTTTCATTCTTCATTAATAGAAGAAATTGTGAGTGAGTGATTTTCATATTTGAAGTATTGATGATGTATTTGTAAATTGTAATACATGTTCTATAAAAATAGAAAGGAATTTGACGTTATTGATTGCTTTTCCCCCTAAGACTTGCAATGATGCAATTAATTTGTATATACGATAATGGTGCAAACTGCAAAGAGGTGGTGAAACTGTTTTTTTTTTCTTCTAGACATTTACCCCATTGTTACTATGTAAAATGAAGAGAAAATGGTTAAATTTTCTCCTCATTTATGTGAAATGATTTGTGTCACATGTTATATGTCAGTATTAACCATATAAGTACTTTATAATATTAGTTTGAAAATGATGTTAATCACTAACGACCCGTATAGCTGAACAAAACTATTTTCCAATTGACATTTTTTTAATGGGTAAACTTATTTTCTTAAAGCCACATAATTTTTTTTAATTAAAAAGCAAACGAAATGATTTTAAAAAAAAATTGATTACGAAAAAGGTATATTTCACCTTTTGTGTAAAGGTAGAGTATATATGCACCATTTTTCAACGAGAGGTATATTTGGGTTTCCAGAACCTCACTGGAAATTTTCATCAAGATACGGTCCGTCCCTTCGTGTTACGGATCGTACCTTGTGTTACGGACCGTAACATCGGACCGTAACACAGGGAAAATTTCCAGAAAGTTTCTGGAAATTTTCATCAGGGTACGACGCGACGTTACGGTCCGTACCCTGTGTTACGGTACCGTAACGTGGGCGCGTTTTGGTCCGCATTTGAGATTCGGGTCAACTGACTTCGGGAGGCCATAACCCATCGTAAGTTGAGAATTTGGGAAAACTCAAAGAATGAAAGTTGTAGATTATTGAAATATATTTCCAACCATAGGTTGTGGGTTCACAGGCGACGTCGGGATTGGGAGATATGGACGTTTTAAGACAGAACAGTCCCGACCCGTTTTCAAGTTGGGTCAACCCATTTTCCCTTGGTATTTAAAGAAAATGAAACCCTAGAAGCCTCATTTTTTCCCCTCATTTCAGATTTTAGAGAGAGGAAAAAGAGAGAGAGAAATTTAGAGAGAAGAAGGAGAAAATCAACCAATTTTAAGGCCCCGAATCCTAAAGCTCGTGAAGGATAAAGTGTAGTACGAGTTGTGGTCGTCATTTTAAGCTAAAGATCGGGCTTGGGAGTGTTGATTTCGTGGTGACTACCCAAAAGGTAATATTTCTACTCCCAAATCATTTATAATTGTGAATTGATGATTTATTGGGAGAATAATGATTGGGTTGTTGAAGATAATTATATGAACTATGTTAGAATTGTTGGGTTGTTGATTTGGGATTGTTGTATTCATATGGATTATGAAGAATGATGTTAATTGCATCTAAATGGGATTGTAGAAATGACTAGAAGTAAGAGAATGGGGATTTGGTGAAGAAAACACCATTAATGAGGGTTATAGAGCTTCATGCCCACTAAGTGTTTGATAAAATGCTTAGATGAACAAAACATGGATATTGTTGCTAATATAGAATCCCTATGACTTGTATGCTATAGATTGAAGTTGAAGGGGGTGAAGGACATTGTGATACGCTCAAAAGCGGAAGGTTAAGGTATGTAGAACTTCCATCCACATGTGGGAACTTCTATGTTCTTCCCCGTGATCCGTTTAGTAAATTCTATGAAGTTCAACTCCTAGGGCATTAAACCCAATGTATTGGTAGCCCGTAATTATGTATGTATGTATGAACATGAATTCCATATGTATGTTCGTTATTGTGTTCCTAAACCTCCATTTCGGACATTAGGAATCCTAGCTTAATCCATGAATCATGAATTCTTTCTCATGTGTTCTCATTATGTTCATATGAAACTGCATGAGTTATTTTTACAAGTTATTTCATGAAAATATGTTTACAAGTCCTTTCGTGAAAATCATGATTTCAAGACAAGTACAAGTTAATTCACGAAAGTCATGGGCTTCTTAGCCAACTATGTTATTTTCATGTTCGGGAGTTGTAATAATACCGAGAAGGCTCAGATAGCCTGAAACTACGTATGCCAACGTAGGATAAGAATCGCTCCGCCCAGTAGGACGATTCCTTCATATGTTCCCCATTGAGGGATTTGGATCCAATTATGTTATGTTCATGTCTCGTGCCCCGGCAAGGTACGAGATGGCTTAGCTGATCGGGCAGAGATCAGACTCCACGCTTCTCCCCGTGGTGGTTTATGTCGGTATTACAGATTATTACAGATCATTTCAGATTATCTCATGCTTACAGTACTCATGTTTTATGTTCAGTTTCAGTACTCAGTTTCAGTTTCAATTCCATGTTATGTACTCATGCTCATGCTCATGTTCATGTCCCAGTTTTCAGTTTTTAGTTCCTATCATGTTATTCTATGTCCCATGTTGTTCTTCCGGTTGCTTTACATACCAGTACATTCAATGTGCTGACGTCCCCTTTCATTGCCCGGGGGCCTGTATTTCACGATGCAGGTACGGATTTACAGGACGACGCTTCTGATCATTAAGACTTGCCCGTACCAGCTTATTGGTGAGCCCCATTTCATTCGGGGTTTTAAGCATTGTCTTCTCTATGTAGTTTTGCATGTAAAGGTATGCTGGGGGCCTTGTCCCAGTACGTATGACTTCCAGTCCAAACTCAAAATAGAGGTTTCATAGACTAGACAAGTCAGTTATGTCATGATAGACATTTGGAGTCATATAGCCATTTTGGCACACTCATGTTTAACAAGTACTTTATTATGTATTATGACTTATTATGTTTTACAAAGGCTCATTATGCATTCACGTCATATTCAGCTTATAATATGAAATCATGTTAGTTCAGCAAGTCATGTGGTTCGCTCGGTCACATGTAGTCAGGCACCGAGTGCCGTGTTACGTCCAGGCCATGGTTCGGGGCGTGACAAAGCTTGGTATCAGAGCCTAGGTTCAAGTGTCTTTAGGGAGTCTATGAAACCGTGTCTAGCGAGGTCTCTTTTATATGTGTGAGGGCCCCACACATATAAACAGTTGACCACCAGGACATTCAGGATTGTCTCATTTCTTTCATATTCTAGATCGTGCAATTAGAGCAGTATTTTTAGGATGATTTCCTAACTCGTGCGTATACGTGTTTTTAGAAAATGCCTTACAAAAGAACTTACAAGAAGAAAAACACAGCCACTAGCCAAAGGGCTGCCGCCGAAGTAGCTCACGAAGATACTGTTCCGACTCAGGCAACAGCTCCAACCACCTCTACTGTTACACCTCCGAATGCTTCGGATAGGGATGTTAGGAGTGCTATCAATATGCTCACCCAGCTAGTAGCAGCTCAGACCCAACGTCAGGAATCTGGGCCAAGTTCAGGAGGTAATGGGGAGTCTTCTAAGGCAAAGGACTTTCTCAGAATGAATCCCCCAGTATTCACGGGAACTAAAAAGGATGAAGATCCTCAGGACTACATTGACGCTCTCCAAAAGATCTTCAGGATTATGACAGTACCGAAACAGAAGCAGCTACTTTTGGAGCTCATCAATTACAGGGCATTGCTAACACGTGGTATGAATCTTGGGAATTGTCCCGAGGTGAGAGTGCACCTGATGCTACATGGGATGAATTTGCTAGCGCATTTATAGACCACTTTATGCCAATAGAGCTCAGAGAGGCTAAGGCCGAACAGTTCCTGAAACTTAAGCAAAATGGCAGGCCAGTTCAATAATACTATTTGGAATTCGTTAGTCTGGCAAAGCATGCCCCACACATGGTACCTGATATGAGGGCAAGAGTGAGAAGATTCGTGGGAGGTCTTGATTCCCATTTGTATGATGGAGCCAATATTGTTGCACAAAATGGGACCATGACTATTTCCAAGATGGTTGCTTTTGTGCAGGGCAAGGAGACAAGGCTAAAGGAGGAAGAAGCCTTACAAAAAGAGAAATACAAGGAGTACAACAAGAGGGTCAAATCTACCGGACAGTTCAGCGGGAACCGAAATAGGAACTTCTTCAAGAACAGGTCAGCAGCACCTGCTCCGTCCACAGCAAGTGCCCCATCCCCTAAGTTCCGCAATGATAAGAGGCAGAATTTCAGGCCATCAAGTTCGTACTCTCAAACTAGTGGGGGTCAGTCGAACTATAATTATCCGATATGCGGCAAATGTAATAAGAAACACTTAGGTGAGTGTCTCATGGGCAGGAATGTATGTTATGGTTGTGGCCAGAGGGGCCATATTCAGAAAGATTGTCCATCAGCTAGGCAAGGTACCGGAGGTAATGTGACGCAAACCACAAATTCAGCAGTCCCTCGTAATAATCAGGCCCAGCAGGGGAGCAATGCAGTTAGGGCTGGGAACGCAAGCGGGGGGCGAAACCGCATGTATGCATTGACAGGCCGTCAGAATGCAGAGGCTCGGGCAGATGTTGTTACAGGTACTCTAACAGTTTTCACTTTCGATGTATATGCCCTTATTGACCCAGGATCCACCCTATCTTATGTAACCCCTTTTGTTGCTAAGAAATTTGGTATTGAACCTGAAAAATTGTATGAACCCTTTGAAGTGTCCACCCCCGATGGAGAATCACTCACAGTTAGACATATGTATAGGGGTTGCCCAGTTTTAGTCTACCACCGCAGAACCATAGCTGATTTAGCAGAATTAGAAATAGTAGACTTCGATGTGATCATGGGTATGGATTGGTTAGCTTCATGTTATGCCACAGTCTGTTGTAGAACTAAGGTGGTAAGATTCGAGTTTCCTAATGAGCCAGTCATAGAATGGAAGGGTAATTCAGTAGTACCCAGGGGTAGATTCATTTCTTACCTAAAAGCCAGAAAAATGATTTCCAAGGGCTATATCTACCACCTAGTTCGGGTCAAGGATTCAGATGCTCAAACTCCAACTCTTCAATCTGTTCCAGTTGTAAATGAATTTCCGGAAGTCTTCCCCGAAGATCTTCCAGGAGTCCCTCCTGACAGGGAGATTGAGTTTGGAATTGATTTACTTCCCGATACTCAGCCGATATCTATTCCACCATACAGAATGGCTCCAGCGGAGTTAAAAGAGTTAAAAGCCCAATTGAAATATCTACTTGATAAGGGGTTTATTAGGCCTAGTGTTTCGCCTTGGGGTGCACCAGTCCTATTTGTCCGAAAGAAGGATGGTTCTTTACGTATGTGTATAGATTACCGACAGCTGAACAAGGTCACCATTAAGAACAGGTACCCTCTTCCTAGAATCGATGACTTATTTGATCAGCTGCAAGGTGCCCAATGTTATTCCAAGATTGATCTCAGGTCAGGTTATCATCAGTTGAAGGTTAAAGAAGTGGATATTCCTAAGACAACTTTTAGGACCCGTTATGGCCATTTCGAATTTCTCGTTATGTCATTCGGGTTGACAAATGCACCAGCTGCTTTTATGGATCTTATGAACAGGGTCTTCAAGACTTATCTCGATTTATTCGTCATTGTCTTTATTGAAGATATTTTGGTGTATTCCCGTAATGAGGCCGAACATGCAGAACATCTCAGAATAGTGTTGCAGACTCTTAAGGAGCGAGAGCTTTTTGCAAAATTTTCAAAGTGTGAGTTTTGGCTTAAATCAGTGACATTCTTAGGCCACGTGATCTCGGGTGAAGGTGTTAGAGTTGATTCTCAAAAGATTGACGCCGTAAAGAGTTGGCCCAGACCCGCTTCAGTTTCTGATATAAGAAGTTTCTTGGGTCTGGCAGGTTATTATCGGCGCTTTGTGGAAGGATTTTCTTCTATCTCTGCTCCGTTGACCAAGTTGACTCGAAAGAAAATTAAGTTCCAATGGTGAGATGCTTGTGAGCGAAGCTTTGAAGAGCTGAAGAAAAGATTGACTTCTGCCCCAGTTTTGACCTTGCCAGAGGGAACCGAAGGATTCGTGGTTTATTGTGATGCTTCGGGAGTTGGTCTCGGATGTGTCTTAATGCAGCATGGTAAAGTTGTAGCTTATGCATCTCGTCAGCTCAAGGTTCACGAAAGAAATTACCCGACTCATGACTTAGAATTGGCAGCTGTAGTTTTTGCGCTTAAGATATGGCGACATTATTTGTATGGGGTGCACGTTGATATTTTCACGGATCATAAAAGCCTGCAGTATATCTTCAAGCAAAGGGAGCTAAATCTTAGACAGAGGAGATGGCTCGAATTGCTTAAAGATTATGATGTGGATATTCTTTATCATCCGGGAAAAGCGAATGTTGTAGCGGATGCTCTTAGTCGGCATTCCATGGAGAGTTTAGCCCACGTGGATGTGGATAAGAGAATTATGACGAAGGAAGTTCACCGTTTGGCCAATCTAGGAGTCCGACCTTTAGAATCCGGAGACGGTGGGGTGGTTGTTCAGAATAGTACTCTTTCCTCTCTAGTCGCTAAAGTCAAGGAGAAACAATTTAGTGATCCCTATTTATTGCAGCTGAAGGAAGGGATTCACAAACATAAGACAACGGCTTTTGAACAAGGGGGAGATGATGGTGCCTTGAGGTACCAAGGCAGATTATGTGTCCCAGATGTAGATGGACTCAGAGAGCGAATCATGTCGGAGGCCCACAATTCCAGGTATTCTATTCACCCAGGTTCCACTAAGATGTATCATGATCTCAAGGAGATGTACTGGTGGAACGACATGAAGAAGAGTGTGGCAGATTTTGTAGCTAAGTGCCTGAACTGTCAGCAGGTGAAAACTGAACACCAGAGGCCTGGTGGCTTGGCTCAGAATATTGATATTCCTGTTTGGAAATGGGAAATGATCAATATGGATTTTGTATCAGGTTTACCTCGTTTAGCTAAGAGGCACGACTCTATTTGGGTGATCGTTGACCGGCTTACTAAGTCAGCACACTTTTTGCCAGTCAAGACCACATATTCAGCAGAAGACTATGCCAAGCTGTATATTAGTGAGATTGTCAGATTGCATGGGACACCAGTGTCCATTATTTCAGATCGTGGAGCTCAGTTTACAGCGAATTTCTGGAAATCCTTTCAGAAAGGATTGGGTACCAAAGTGAACCTCAGCACAGCTTTCCATCCCCAAACAGATGGCCAGGCAGAGCGTACTATCCAGACTCTGGAGGATATGTTGCGCGCATGTGTCTTGGATTTCAAAGGTAGTTGGGATGATCACTTACCACTCATCGAGTTTTCCTATAATAATAGTTATCATGCTAGTATTGGGATGGCACCATTTGAGGCTCTGTATGGGCGAAGGTGCAGGTCACCAATTGGTTGGTTTGAAGTAGGTGAAGCAGAGTTATTAGGACCAGATTTGGTTTATCAAGCTATGGAGAAAGTCAAGTTAATACAGGAGCGTTTGAAAACAGCTCAGAGCCGCCAAAAGTCTTATACAGATGTGAGACGAAGGGATTTAGAATTTTCCGTTGATGATTGGGTGTTCCTTAAAGTCTCACCCATGAAAGGTGTTATGAGATTTGGCAAGAAAGGGAAGCTAAGTCCCAGGTATATTGGACCTTACAGAATTTTACGAAAGGTCGGTTTAGTGGCTTATGAACTTGAGTTGCCACAAGATTTGGCAGCTGTACATCCCGTGTTTCACGTGTCCATGTTGAGGAAGTGTGTAGGAGACCCATCGTTGGTTGTTTCTACTGATACTATCACAGTTAAGGACGGGTTGACTTATGAGGAGATCCCTATAGCCATTCTTGATCGTCAAGTTCGCAAGTTGAGAACTAAGGAAGTAGCCTCAGTAAAAGTCTTGTGGAGGAGTCAGAAGGTTGAAGAGGCCACATGGGAAGCCGAAGAGGACATGAAATCTAGATATCCTCACTTGTTCGAAGACCAGGCAGATAGTTTTCAAGGTAAATACCTTTAGTTTCCATGTCATGTTCCTTATGTATTCATGCCTCATGTTTCACGTTCAAGTTCATGTATTCATGTTTCCATGAGATCAAGTCATGTTAGTTCAGTCTTCATGTTTCATGTCATGTTTCCTTCACATTCATGTAATCAAGCCATGTCCAGCCATAATCTTAACCATTATCCATCATTCGAGGACGAATGATCCCAAGGGGGAGATATTGTAACACCCCGCATCTTGGAACCAAGTTTAAACTCATATCATTAAAGTTCTAGTGGGTTGACAGGTCTATTTCGGGCAACGATAACTCCTTGATCCGTTGTGAATCTGGAAGAACTTCCTTGTTGAAAGTTGTATCCCTATTACCAAGATTTCCAACGGTATATTATGGGGATTAAATGGATATATATGCAAAAAGTTATGCCCCATTGACTGAAGCCTGTTCGCTGGAAAATCGCCTGCGTTACGGTGACGAGTTACGGACCGTAACTCGTGTTACGGACCGTAACAGTGTACCGTAACAGTGTACCGTAACACAGACGAAATTTCCAGAACCTCACTGGAAATTTTCATCAAGATACGGTCCGTCCCTTCGTGTTACGGATCGTACCTTGTGTTACGGACCGTAACATCGGACCGTAACACAGGGAAAATTTCCAGAAAGTTTCTGGAAATTTTCATCAGGGTACGACGCGACATTACGGTCCGTACCCTGTGTTACGGTACCGTAACGTGGGCGCGTTTTGGTCCGCATTTGAGATTCGGGTCAACTGACTTCGGGAGGCCATAACCCCATCGTAAGTTGAGAATTTGGGAAAACTCAAAGAATGAAAGTTGTAGATTATTGAAATATCTTTCCAACCATAGGTTGTGGGTTCACAGGCGACGTCGGGATTGGGAGATATGGACGTTTTAAGACAGAACAGTCCCGACCCGTTTTCAAGTTGGGTCAACCCATTTTCCCTTGGTATTTAAAGAAAATGAAACCCTAGAAGCCTCATTTTTTCCCCTCATTTCAGATTTTAGAGAGAGGAAAAAGAGAGAGAGAAATTTAGAGAGAAGAAGGAGAAAATCAACCAATTTTAAGGCCCCGAATCCTAAAGCTCGTGAAGGATAAAGTGTAGTACGAGTTGTGGTCGTCATTTTAAGCTAAAGATCGGGCTTGGGAGTGTTGATTTCGTGGTGACTACCCAAAAGGTAATATTTCTACTCCCAAATCATTTATAATTGTGAATTGATGATTTATTGGGAGAATAATGATTGGGTTGTTGAAGATAATTATATGAACTATGTTAGAATTGTTGGGTTGTTGATTTGGGATTGTTGTATTCATATGGATTATGAAGAATGATGTTAATTGCATCTAAATGGGATTGTAGAAATGACTAGAAGTAAGAGAATGGGGATTTGGTGAAGAAAACACCATTAATGAGGGTTATAGAGCTTCATGCCCACTAAGTGTTTGATAAAATGCTTAGATGAACAAAACATGGATATTGTTGCTAATATAGAATCCCTATGACTTGTATGCTATAGATTGAAGTTGAAGGGGGTGAAGGACATTGTGATACGCTCAAAAGCGGAAGGTTAAGGTATGTAGAACTTCCATCCACATGTGGGAACTTCTATGTTCTTCCCCGTGATCCGTTTAGTAAATTCTATGAAGTTCAACTCCTAGGGCATTAAACCCAATGTATTGGTAGCCCGTAATTATGTATGTATGTATGAACATGAATTCCATATGTATGTTCGTTATTGTGTTCCTAAACCTCCATTTCGGACATTAGGAATCCTAGCTTAATCCATGAATCATGAATTCTTTCTCATGTGTTCTCATTATGTTCATATGAAACTGCATGAGTTATTTTTACAAGTTATTTCATGAAAATATGTTTACAAGTCCTTTCGTGAAAATCATGATTTCAAGACAAGTACAAGTTAATTCACGAAAGTCATGGGCTTCTTAGCCAACTATGTTATTTTCATGTTCGGGAGTTGTAATAATACCGAGAAGGCTCAGATAGCCTGAAACTACGTATGCCAACGTAGGATAAGAATCGCTCCGCCCAGTAGGACGATTCCTTCATATGTTCCCCATTGAGGGATTTGGATCCAATTATGTTATGTTCATGTCTCGTGCCCCGGCAAGGTACGAGATGGCTTAGCTGATCGGGCAGAGATCAGACTCCACGCTTCTCCCCGTGGTGGTTTATGTCGGTATTACAGATTATTACAGATCATTTCAGATTATCTCATGCTTACAGTACTCATGTTTTATGTTCAGTTTCAGTACTCAGTTTCAGTTTCAATTCCATGTTATGTACTCATGCTCATGCTCATGTTCATGTCCCAGTTTTCAGTTTTTAGTTCCTATCATGTTATTCTATGTCCCATGTTGTTCTTCCGGTTGCTTTACATACCAGTACATTCAATGTGCTGACGTCCCCTTTCATTGCCCGGGGGCCTGTATTTCACGATGCAGGTACGGATTTACAGGACGACGCTTCTGATCATTAAGACTTGCCCGTACCAGCTTATTGGTGAGCCCCATTTCATTCGGGGTTTTAAGCATTGTCTTCTCTATGTAGTTTTGCATGTAAAGGTATGCTGGGGGCCTTGTCCCAGTACGTATGACTTCCAGTCCAAACTCAAAATAGAGGTTTCATAGACTAGACAAGTCAGTTATGTCATGATAGACATTTGGAGTCATATAGCCATTTTGGCACACTCATGTTTAACAAGTACTTTATTATGTATTATGACTTATTATGTTTTACAAAGGCTCATTATGCATTCACGTCATATTCCGCTTATAATATGAAATCATGTTAGTTCAGCAAGTCATGTGGTTCGCTCGGTCACATGTAGTCAGGCACCGAGTGTCGTGTTACGTCCAGGCCATGGTTCGGGGCGTGACAACTGTACCCACTGCATGAGCGATATCTGGCCGTGTGCATACCATGGCATACATCAGACTTCCAACTGCTGAAGAATAGGGCACCGCTGACATCTCCCCGATCTCTTCCTTGGATGTGGGACATGTTCTTTTGCTCAACTTGAAATGATTCGCAAGTGGAACACTAACTGGTTTGGTATTATTCATGTTGAATCTCTCAAGTACCCGTTCAATGTACTTCTCTTGAGATAGCCATAACTTGCGATTATTCCTATCTCAAGTGATCTGCATCCCAAGAATCTGTTGAGTCGGTCCTAAGTCTTTCATATCAAAAGACTTAGAGAGTTCTTTCTTCAGTTGGTTTATCTTTATTTGATCTTTCCCAACAATCAACATGTCGTCTACATATAGTAGAAGAGCAATGAAGGTACCGTCTGGAAGTCTCTTGATGTATACACACTCATCCACAGTAGTCTTCTTATAGCCTTGACTCTTCATGCATGAGTCAAACTTCTTATTCCACTGCCTTGGTGCCTGCTTCAAACCATACAAGCTTTTAGATAGCTTGCACACGAGATTATCACTTGAAACCTCAAAACCTTCTGGCTGCTGCATATAGATTTCTTCTTTCAAATCTCCGTGAAGAAATGCTGTCTTCACATCCATCTGTTCAAGCTCGAAGTTCATACTTGCTGCCAAGCCAAGTATAACTCGGATTGAGGTCATCTTGACAACTGGTGCAAAGATCTCATCAAAATCAATTCCTTTCTTCTGTTGGAACCCTTTGACAAACAACCGAGCTTTGTGTTTCACCACTTGTCCGCTTGCATCCTTCTTTAACTTGAACACCCATTTGTTTCTCAGTGCCTTCTTCCCTTTAGGAAGTTCTACGATCTCATAAGTTTGATTTTTCTGTAGAGATTCTAACTCATCCTGCATTGCTATCAGCCATTTTGCTTTATCCTTATGAGACATAGCTTCTTGAAAACTCTCCGGTTCTCCATCTTCAGTAAGCAAAAGGTATTCAGATGATGAGTACCTTTTTGATGGTATATGGCCTCGTTCAGATCTACGAGCAGTTGGAACCATCTGAGAAGAACTACCATCATCTGTGTCGTGTGATGGTTCTGGTGAGGTGGGTTGTGGCTCCCCTTGCTCAGCACTCTCTTCTGTCTCCTCATCTTCTTCTGCTTCTGAGTTTTCTTCTGGTATTTCGTCATTATTTCTTAAGAATAATTCTGGTGCTTCATTTGAAACTTGAGCACCCTCATTTGACTTCTGAGACATCGTGGATTTTTCAATGTCTTCTATTGTCAAATTTTCGTGAAACACAACGTCCCTGCTTCTGATCACTTTTTTCTCCTTAGGATCCCATAACCTGTATCCAAACTCTTCATTTCCGTAGCCAATGAAAATGCATGGGATAGTTCTCGCATCAAGCTTCTGTCTGAGCTCTTTGGATACATGTGCATATGATGAACACCCAAATACTCTAAGATGTGAGTATGTAGGATCCTTACCTGTCCATAGCCTCTCTGGAACTTCAAAGTTGAGTGGTACTGAAGGTGATCGGTTGATGAGATAACATGCGGTATTGACTGCTTCTCCCCAAAATGGCTTTGGAAGTTTAGCCATGTTCATCATGCTCCGGACACGCTCCATGATAGTCCGGTTCATTTTTTTCAGCAACACCATTGTGCTGAGGGGTGCGCGGTACTAACTTCTCATGTCGAATGCCATATGCTCTGCAATATGCATCGAACACCTTGGAAGTATACTCGCCTCCATTATCAGATCGGAGACATTTCAGCTTCTTTCCTGTTTCACGTTCCACCAAGACGTGAAATGACTTGAAGCACTCGAACACCTGGTCCTTCGTCTTCAGGAAATACACCCACACTTTCCGAGAAGCATCATCGATAAAAGTCAGAAAATATCTACTTCCACCGAGTGATTCAACCTCCATAGGACCGCAGACATCAGAGTGTACCAAACTTAACAACTCTGATCTTTTTGTTGAAGTGAAATTAAA
This sequence comes from Lycium barbarum, assembly GCF_019175385.1. NCBI lineage: Eukaryota > Viridiplantae > Streptophyta > Magnoliopsida > Solanales > Solanaceae > Lycium > Lycium barbarum. The sequence continues at coordinate 7,717,793 of NC_083342.1, forward strand.
TGACACTCTGTGTTGCTTACCGAAAAGACAATGATTGCAAGGACACAGTGCAGCGTTCTTGTCAACATTTATAAGATTCTTCTTCATCAAGGTAGTCAACCCTTTCTCGCTCATGTGGCCGAGTCTCTGGTGCCATAAATCCTGAGAAGCCTCCTCTGCAATGTTAAGGCTGTCTGTACAAATTCTCAAATGCGTTTTGTACAATGTGCCACAAATATGTCCTCGAGCAATTGTCAAAACGCCCTTTGACATTTTCCATGTGCCTCTGCTAAAATGGTTTTCATACCCTTGTTTGTCAAGAGATACCACTGACAGGAGATTGAGCCGAAGATCTGGCACATGTCTGACATCCTTCAAAGTGATTGTGCTCTCGGTACCTATCTTTATTTGTACATCACCAATTCCGGCTATTCCAGAGGAACTGGAATTACCCATCTTCACCGCTCCAAAGTCTCAAGCTTTGTATGTTGTGAAGTAGTGTATGTGGGGAGTTACGTGGTAGGATGCTGCAGTATCTACCACCCATTCTGTGTCTTCTCTTGAGACGTGAAGGCATGTCTCATCATGGGTAGTACAGTACGCTACATCACCTGAGACTGTGATGAGCGTTTCACCACCCTTGTTCTTCGGTTGAGAACTGCTCTTGCCTTGCTCCTCTAGCCATTTGTAGCAATTCTTCTTCATGTGACCCTCTATACCACAATGGTGGTAGGCATAAGAAGGTTTCCGGCCATCCGATGATCTCCCCCGACTTTTGCCTCTACTTTGCCATTTTCCTCTACTGTTTCTTTGTTGTTTTCCTTGTGATCTTCCTCGATTCTCCGTCACAAGGGCATGAGTCTGATCTGTGCTCATGTCTTTCCTTCTTGCCTCTTCATTGAACAATGCATCCTTGACCACAGACATGGTAAGTTTTCCATCTGGGGCTGAGTTGCTGAGAGTCACAACTAGTGTTTCCCAACTATCAGGAAGGGAACTAAGAAGTAGTAGAGATTGCATTTCGTCTCCAAGTGGCATTTCTACACAAGATAATTGATTTACCAGACTCTGGAACTCACTAGTATGTTCGGCAACAAAAGTTCCACTTTTGAGCTTCATATTGACAAGGCGTCTCATCAGAAGGGCCTTGTTCCAAGCGGTCTTGGCCTGGTACATGTCTTCCAACTTCTTCCAAAGGGCATAAGCGTCGATTTCTTGTGCAACGTGGTGGAAGACACTATGGTCAATCCATTGTCGGATTTGACCAATAGTTTTTCTATTAATTTTCTTCCACTCTATTGACTTGGGCGGGTCAGGATTAATACCCTTCAACTCTATTGGATCAAAAAGGTCTTTACAACTGAGGAAATCTTCCATCCGAGGTTTCCACAGCGTGTAGTTGGTAGCCGTGAGCATAATTATAGCTCCAGAAGATGAAGTTGACTCGTCAATGGTCATTTTTCACCTTCTGAATAATTTTCAAAAAAAAAAATTGAGGGACCAAACTGCAATTTTTCAAAATTACAAAACTGACCGGTGTCGTGGCAGCTAATGCAGGAGCACCAAGGTAATTCTTTTCTGATGCGGAAGTTCAGACTATGCTGCAACCACAGAGCATACTCAGACAGAACCTTGGCTCTGATACCACTTGTTGGGGGTAATTAAAGTATCGAGCTAATATGAGAGAAAAATACTTCTATTACTTTCAAGAATAGAAAGAAGAGACATACAAGCTCTAACAAAAAAAAAAACTCTCAAAAGACACCTCACAAATCTCTCAAGGATATTACACAACTCTTCTTGGTTGTGCTGTGATGATCTAATATCTGATGATAGAAAGCTTTACAAGCTTCTCTATTTATAGGACCAAAACTAGGTAGGTGGAAGGTGTGAGGAAGCTTGGAGGAAGCTTCAATGGTGGGTGAGAGGAAGGTGACTCCTAGGTGTGAGAAAGCATCATTTGTCATTCATACATTTGGAGGAAGCTTCATAGAAAGTGCTAGGATATGTCCTGGAAATTTCTTCAATTACCAACAGAGAGTGCAACAAACAAAAGTTGCATCAAGTAATTTGCTCAGGCAGAGTAACAACAACAGAGACAAATAGCACAAAAAAGGACTAACTTTGAACAACCAAACGGCATTATGGCCATTCCAGGTTTGGTTTTTAATACCTATCCCGGCTTAGCTAGAGTCTACCACCAGTGTATTATTTTTGGCACTTCCAACATGGAGAAATTTATAATACATAGATGAAAATAGAGTAGTGAAGGATTTGATTTGTAAAAGATAGCAAACCCTACTCCTTTATCCGGGCTTGGGACTGGCTGTGTTACAGCAATGCAAACACAGGCGGAGTTAAAAAGTAATATTTTTGGTTCTTAATTCACAAAAGCAAATGAATTTGGGCAAATCACCTGATAAGTCATCAGCAAAGTAGGTACAATGTGAAAATATGATAACTTTTATTTCGAATGAATATCTCAGGTGTTCGCATAACAAATATTCCCAAGGAAATACTCATGTAATCCCCTTTTCCAATCTGATAAGTCATCAGCAAAGCAGGTACAATGTGAAAATATGATAGCTTTTATTTCGAATGAATATCTCAAGTGTTCGCGTAACAAATATTCCCAAGGAAATACTCATGTAACTCTACTAATCTGAAAAAAAATTTGTCCCTTTTTCCAATTAGATACGTTTATTAACATGAAAACTCCATCAAGATGAGAAGCCAATCCATAAGTACATGAGGTAATATGTTCAGTTGGAAGACTCGGTTAAAAAAAAAAAAGTTCCAATTAGAGGATTCTTGGTTTGCCAGAAAGAGTATTACAACTTCTTTTGTTTCAGCTTTCAGCTTTCTTTATTATCTGTACAAGATGTTTAGATATCGAGCAGTCAGAAGGAGGGAATAGGATAATACAAAGCAAAAATGTCACACAGTTGCCTTTTGAGTAATTTCGTCATATACGATATTAGAGGTAGAATGATCGTCATTGCTAGTTAGTGTAGACGGTCGGATCAGTAATCTTACACAATTTGAACTCTTTGCTCTCGATAAAGCAACATAGAGCTGACCATGTGAAAATGCAGGTTCCCACAAATAAATTCCGACAAAATCCAAGTTTGACCTTGAGCTTTATTTATAGTCATAGCAAAGCACAATCTAATGGGAAATTGTGTTCTTTTAAATTGAACCGGCATTTTTTCATCCTGCGATGATAACAATGGTATTCTAGGGATAAACACATGCATATTTTTAAAGTCACCCGTGGTTATCTTAGCGCTCATAACATGACTGTTAAAATCACAACAGGTCAATCGTGTGCCATTACATAAACCTTCGCATGGATTCAAATTTCGTAATAATATAATTGGACAATTCTCTTTCAAACGTAATATGTAAGGTGGCAAACCTGCAGGATGTAAGGTGTGCAGTAGATCTTCAAATTGTGTTTGATTGTTAAATTCAAGAGCCTCATCAGTGCCAATAAATGTTTTTGATTTTCCTACAAATCGATCAATAAGCATGTCATTAATTTCATCAACAAAATCATTTTTTGTTGTCAAGATCCCACGGGAATCCGTAGGAGATGAATGAATATGGTGAGTCCAAATTTGAATATGTCGCTGTGAATAGCTTATCTAGAGATTCTTTTTCGGTTGTGTAAGGAATAATTAAAGAGTGGAATTTCAATCTTGTTTGCTGAGTTGACCTGTTCTTGTCCATTTCCAACTCTTAGTAGATAAGCACAAAATGCAGAATCAGTCTTTGCTTTCATATTCTCAGATAACTGCAATTTTTCAAGTTCATTCCAAATGCTAGAATATAACAAACTTTTGCCAATGAAATCTTCCTTTTTCCCATATCGAACGACAGGAAGAGTTTGCCTGAAATCACCTCCAAAAACTACAACTTTTCCACCAAATAATGCATTTGTATCCATCAGATCTTTTAACAGTAGATCAAAAACTTCCAACATTCTTTTTTTTGCCATAGATACCTCATCCCCCACAATCAATTTTGCATCCCGGATTAAACCTGCGAGCGAGCTTTCTTTGCTAATGTTACAACTGGCATTTTCATCAATTTCACTAGGAATTTTGAAACGCGAATGTGGTGTACAGCCACCCGGGAGAATAGAAGCAGCAACACCAGAGGTAGTTGTCGCTAAAGCTATATATCCCATAGATCGTACGATTGCTAACAAAGCACGGTACAAGAAAGTTTTCCCTGTTCCTCCGGGACCGTCAACAAAAAATGCGCCTGCTTTCTTTGAAAATATTCTGCCAGTAATCACATTATATGCAACCATTTGATTTTTGTTTAATCGCTTATATAAGAGTACATCGTCTTCGCTAACAGTAAGAGATCTTTCAAAATGAATTTCTTTTGCTGCCGCAAAGGACCTGATAGTTTCTGGGATGAGTTCGTACTCATTTACATCATGGCCCATAGAATGAAAAATATCGTTGATATGATTTAAAGCTTGATATCGGATTTCCCTTCTGTCAGTAGTTTGCAACAGTTTATAATCTTCGGTCATTGATTCTTCAAATTGCTCCCATAATTTTCTTGGGTTGGCAGGACTGCAATACATCAATAATGTAGAGAATAACCGCCGTAAACCATATGGCATCTAATAACCTGCAGCTTCAGATATACACTCTATCAAATTGTTATCACAGTGTAACAATCCTCTTTTCTCCACGGATTCTCTGAAAGTACTACAAGGTTCTCCATCTACTGTCAGAAGATCCTTATACGATGTCGGTCCTCGCACATGGGTGAGTAGTAATCTAAGATAATATTGTTCACCTTCTGTAGGATGACACGTGACAATACATCCAACAGCACAACGTTTTTGTCTACGTGCCCAAAATTTCTCACTGGATGACCACACAAAATATTCAGGAAATTCTTTGTACAGTAAATTGAGCTCTATAGCATATTCGTCAGTTTCGTTCATATAGAAGAATTCTGTTAACATCGTTTTTTTATCATTGGATTATTCACAATCTTATTTATATCTGCATTGCTCTTAAAAGAAACAAATTGTTGGTCTTCAAGATGTAGCTGAAGACGATAAACGCTGGGAGACATTTCACTTATAGCAAAACCAAAGAGACGCCATACAGCTTCCGGAGGTGAAACCCATCTAGCAGACCGATATTCTTTTACTTCGTATATCTCTATATCTGCATTATTTTGTACACGGAATGCAATTTTGTCATGTCCTTTGCAGATGTATTTGTAGAGATATTTCACGACTTTGATGTCGGAGCAAACTTCAACATTTATGTGACAGTTGAATTTTCCAAGTAAATATGGATTGTATGAAACCACCCAAGAGTTATCTAAATATTGTTCTCTTACTTTCATAACTTCCCCTGTATTTCTTCTTCTATAAATTGGATAAGAATCACTTCCTTTCGATGTTCGCTCAGCAAACATTTTTGGATATTTGAACTTGCAGTAACCCTTTTTTCTCGTACAAGAATTTGTTGGTGTCACGACCCGACTAGGGGCCATGATGGGTATCCGGGGCTAACCACCGAGCACCGCTCATTCTACTATTCATCATACTCATCCTGCGTTCATTCATTAATCTCATGCTTCTATTCATAGGGAAACCATTTTTCACTTGAAACATAATTACCTTTATATACATAAGCCCTTTGGCTATCAAAATAATACATACATATATACAAATGGGAAATTGTGAGACCATACTACCCACACATACGTATCTACGAGCCTCTACTAGAGTACTAGACATATGAACAGGACAGGACCCCGTCATACCCAAGATATCTATACACAAAATAATAATCAATGGCACCTCCGGAACAATGGAGTGCTCTCAAAGTTTGTTGATAGCTCCCACGAATCTGGATCACCTCCCTGTCTACCTATGGGCATGAACACAGCGTCCAAAGAAAAAGGACGTCAGTACGAAATATGTACTGAGTATGTAAGGCATGAGTAGTAACATAAATAAAACGTGAAGGGCAACATGAAATAAAAGCCCAAGTATACCTTTTGAGGTGTTCGTCATACTTACTTTACCTTCCTCAGGAATCGTGGAATGCACATGCATCTACATGTAACGATACCGTATCCACTCTTACACATTAGACATTATCCGTATTCGGCCACATGGTGGCTCGACAGTATCCGTATTCGGCCATATTGGCTCGACAGTATCTGTATTCGGCCATATTGGCTTGACAGTATCCGTATTCGGCCATATTGGCTCGACAGTATCGTATACAAGTCATCCGTACCCGGCCATAACAAGGCTCGGTATATCTCATCATCATCATTGCCATCAATACGGAAGTATTTTATCACCATTATCTTAAGAGTCTTGGAAGTCATAAATTCTAGCTTTTCTTAGGAGTAGGATATTTTAGACATCTTAGATGAATTCGCAATACGGGGATTACGCCTCTATATCACCTTGAAGGAACAATCACATAAGATGAAATCAATAACAATTAATACTATCTTGCGGCAAGTTCAATGATATCATGAGAACGTTAAGAACTTTAAACCTTGGGCCTTTCTAGAATTGAAATCATCATCATGTTCATCATCGTTATTCTATCTCACTTCATTATCACTATCATGATCATCATCACTATCAAGTCTCACTTTTGAAGAAACAATAGTATAAAACGGGGCCAACTATCATGAATATAGTCAAAACTTATATAGTAAGCTCAGTCATCTCATGAGGACATTTAAAACTTTAGGCTCTGGGTATCTCTGGGAGAGGAATTATCATCGTAATTGTTGACATCTAATTTTGGCTCGCCGTGTTTGAAATTAACGTTTCGGGTGGTCCTGATTCGTTAAAGAGCACGAAATAGCTTTTTACACATTTTTACATTTTTTGATGATTTATTGGTAATTGTCCTCATTTTAGGAGTTTTATCAATTTATTGACATTTTTCAAGAATCATTATTTTTGCACATGTATAGCATAATACAATCATTTTGTGCAGTTAATAATTGTTTCTTTATTTTATAGCAGTACATTTTTGTATCTTATACATTAATATTTATATTTTATACTTCCATTATTATTTATACATGTATTAGTTAATTATCTTTTAGTACAGTCCGTCGATGTAGAGAAAGTCGGAGCAATTAATTCTTCAACGCAGAGCAACAATTCGATCAAGTCAAGGTCTTGTCACTTTTTAAAAGATGACATTTGAAATGATGGATTGGGTTCTTCATTCATTGTTTAATAAATTTTTACACATGAGTTAAAAGGGGTAAAGGGGACAAGAGGGGGAAGACCATTATTCTTTGGACCATAAGATGGGTCATTTTGTTTTATAAAATAAGTTGAAGGGTTCAATTTTATTTTCATCATCTTCTACACACACACAACACACTCTAATTTCAGATTTTTGCCTTCTTCCTCCCGAGAAAACCCCCTAAACATCTTCTTCCTTCTTCTTATTCACCAAAAGAGCCGCCAACTACCCCCGACGATCCACCACCGGGCTCCACCCACCACTTCACACTACCTCACATATATTTTTTTTTCTCTCTACACTCTCCATATTTTCTTTTCATAGGAAGACTAGCAAGACTAGCATCTTCCTCCTCTCTTTTATTTTATTTTTTTTCTCTTCTTTTTTCATACATTGTCTTTACGCTTTTATATACCTTGTCTTTACATTCATTATATGCATAGCCTTTATATTTTTATATATATTACATACATTGTCTTTATATTTATTCATGCATTTATCTTTACATTTATTCATGCATTGTCTTTATATTTATTCATGCATTTGTCTTTATATTTGTTCATGCATTTTGTTTATATTTATTCATACATTGTCTCTACATTTTCTTCATACATTTTCTCTACTTTTTCTTTAAATTTGCATACATTTTTTTTACTCCCCTATAAATATTTTTCATATACTTGCAAGCATTTTCTTTTACCTTTTGACAATATCATCACATTACATGCTCATTTTTATTTTATTATTTTTTACACATTTTGTTCTTTATATTTTCTCTACATTGTCTATACATTATTTTTACATTTACATATATTTTCATTTTTTTTATTCTTATATTTTTTACATATATCATATACATATACATTCTAACACGGTGTATACTACACCAATTCTAGGGTCAAAACAAGTTTTATCTCCCTTTTGTCAAGTTTAATAAACTTTATGTCAAATCGCTTTTTAAAGGCTTTATGTCAAATCGTTTTTCAAAGACTTTATGTCATATCACTTTTCAAAGGCTTTATGTTAAATCACCTTTTAAAAGCTTTATGTCACATTCCTTTTTTTTTTTTTTACTTTTTCAAACTTCTTTAACTAACATATTTTTCTTTCATTTTACAGTTTATTACAAATATTACGCTCTTGGCCGATGAAGAGATTTCCGTCGATTTCCAAGGCCTCCCATGTACAAAAGACGGGTTTTTTATGTTAAGTTATTTATTATTTCTTTATTCGATAGTTATTTAATCTCTTACTAACATTTTTACCAAGTGCTTATACATGTATGGGGAAATACATCTCAAAGACGATACTCGGAAGGCAACTGAATCACTGTTTGTATTTACTTTCCGTACATAACATAAACTCATATTAGTGGAAATATTATTTTTTGAATGTCCGGTGGAGATATTTATTTACTTGTCATCTTGCATGCTTAATTTAAAGCTTGTCGTTCGCTTTAGGTAAGAATTAGGCCGTCAATACTTTCATAAATAGATTAAATTGACTTGGTATAAATACTTTGTTAATTAATTCACACTTTTGGCGTTTAGGCAAAGATAATAGTTCATCCTTTATTTTTTATACAATTTTAATACACATTTTCTACACACTTTTAATACACATTTTTTACAACATACATTTTACATTCTTTCGTACACACTAATATACCTTTTATTCAAGTTAAATCCACATTATTGACGCTAGGTATTTATTAGGCTGTCCATTTACAATCTTTTATTCTTTAAAGACATTATATCTTGTCACTCATTTTTATACATAATTTCTTATATTTATTTTTTACCAACACTTTTTTTTTTTACAATTCGTTTGTTCCCTATTCTTTTGGTAGGATATTCATTAAACAAACACTCTTTTATGAAACGGTAGAAATAAGTCAAATCGACTTCACTTTTTCTGAATTCCTTTATTATATAAGCTCTTTACACCGATGAATACTCGGGGATTCCTTTTACATTCTTTATTCACGGATATACCTAGTTATACAATTCTTCATATATTTTATGTTTGATATACACCTTTATAATTGAAATACATTTTTTATATGTTTAATATACATACATTTTTTATACATAGACACACAGTCTTTATTATATTTGATATACCTATTTTACATACTCTTATATCTTTTATACATTCTTTATATAGTTGTATACATTCTTTATACTAACGGATATACATTCTTTATACCAACAAATACACTTTTATACTTACGAGGTGCATTCTCTTTATACTCTTTTATATATTCTTTTTAATATGCATTCTTTATGAATACTTGATACTTGATATAAATACATTTTTTATACACTGTATATACTTAGTATATTATCACCTAGTGTAGCTTTTCATGAAGTCATAACATTTTGAAAACATGTAATAATAATGACAAACGGATAGATAACCCCCCTCTAGTGTTCAGTTAAACTAAGTTTAAGGACTGTCTTCGAACAGGCTCTGAGGGATGCTTAATACCTTCCTCTCGGGGTAAATAAAACCCTTATCTAGAATCTCAGAGGTTTCGTGGACTAAAATGGAGTAGACACACAAATACATATAAGTTTCTTGATTTTCCTAAAAAATAAGGTGGCGACTCTACCTTTTTTATGCCAGTTAGAAGAACCGGGAAGTTGCAAACTATCTTGGACCCGTTCAAAATAGGGCGTAACAGTAATCATTGTCATGAAGAACATTCATCAACTTCATCATGAGGGCCTTAAGAGTCATGGAAATATGAAAATAGTGTGTGGAGTCATAACGTAAGAATTACCATCATAAGGATTATTATCGATTATATTGCAAGAATCATGGAAATTGTGAACCTCTAGTGTTTCTGGACTTAGGAGCATTATGAGTGTCGTATGTAGTTTAACAACTATGGAATCATCATCATTATCATAGAACATATCCCATCTCTGGCTCATAAGAAGACTCTTAATAATCATAGACTTGTAACTTTTGAAATGAAGGAAAGTCATGGAAATCGTAAATAGAGATAGTAATAAACGAGTTATGTCTTTTGAAAGAAGGGGGGACTAGCCTTACATACCTTTGCGTCTCTTTAACTTTATCGACTAACCGCTTCCCCTTCAAGCTCACGATTATACATTCGAGATGATTCGCGCTAAAAGTAAGTCATAGAAACGCTCATATGGTCAAACTAAATTAATAAATGAGCTAACGAAAATTGGGCAGCATTTCCTTTGTTCCATCAACTTCCTCCATATGATAAACAACTCCCAAAATCACAATATCAATAATTTCATAATCAAAAGATTATATTCAAATTATATTCAATTCCATCCCAAAACTTCTTTCCATAAAGAATCCATAATAACAAATTCAATACAACCCCTTGTACTCTTGTATACAACACTTTCTCAACATCGTTACTACCCCTCATAACAAGATTATACTCATAATATGCTAACAATTATAGCTCAAGTTAATTTACACTCAAAATATCATCAATATTCATATTTGAACTTTTTCCCATAACTCTTTGCGCTTTTTAAACTTGCTAAACCTTCACATCCACTTAACACAAGAGATGAGATGAAGAACATACCTTGTATTTGAAGAATTTCAACTCACACAACTTGCTCCAATACTTAATCCCCACAACTCCAAGTGAAAGCAAGAACACCCAACTTCCATAAATTAAACTAGGTTTTCAAGGTTGATCTTCTCTTGATTTGATTTGGAATGATTTGGTGTGTTTATGGGTGTTAAGGGGAGCTTAGAGAGAAATTAGGGTTTGATTTTGAGTGAAAAATGAGACCCAAGTCGTGGAAATGGGTATTAAAAGTTGGGGAAAAACAATTCCACCGCCTCAATTTCTGGAAATCTCGGGAATAGTACGTGTTACTGTTCATCACGTACTTCAAAGTACGTGATGAACAGTGTCACGTACTTTGGGGGCAAAAATTTTAAGTTTCTGGAAATTTTTGCAAAATACGCCCAAAAAGAGCGGGACGTACTTTATTGTACGGGTCATATTTTCCTCCGTACTTCACAGAAATGCGATCTATCAATTGCATTGGAAAGAAGACTCGCTGAACTTCAATTTCCATAGGTTATGGATTCCGTAACTCCTCATATTCTAGGAGATATGCCTCTCACAATTTGGACCAATATTTCCGTCCAAAATTTAGCCAAGTTTTTTCCAAATTTTCAACGAACCTAATTTCTTCGATTCGCTTGATCCCTAAACCTTTAGATACTTGTCTAACACTTATTAAAAGTCTTTATTGACCTCATAGGGGTATCATGGCCTCTCTGAACTCACGTTAGTTTGCTTACGACGACGCGAAAATCCATGAGGTGTAACAGTTGGATCTAAACTATACTACAAGGATCATGCATCATATGCCCAATGACAAGCTTACACAAATCTGGTTCTACATTATCATCGGGTAGTTCTGCTCTAATTATATCATCGTATGCCTCTGTTGTCAATAGTTTGTGCTCATTACTTAGAATAATAAGAAAATCAGCTTGGGGTAAACCTCGTTTCCGAAATTCGATAGTGTACATATAAACAACAACTTTTCCAAAGATATTTCGCTTTAATATATCTGTCTTGAGCTCTTCTATTTTTGCTCTGAACACGCGACTAATCAAATCAGGTCTATTTTGTGCTTCATCACTTGATGATAGATGTTCTTTTATTTCTGGCCAAGATAGATTACATGTTACAGTTATGAATAGATCAGGCTTCCCAAATTGTTGCACTAATGCAATTGCATCCATATAACGTTGGCGCATATCTCTAGGTCCACCTGTAAAGGAATTTGGTAGAAATGTTTGTTTTCCAACATTGGAAGCATCTCGTTCACCAAGTCTCAGAATATCAAGAAGTCCTTGCAATACACCCATATTGAAAAAATCTTGATTGAACGAAACGAAGTCCAATCTCTGCGTCTCCAATTTTATAAATCCATCAACTGAATATTGCTGTAATAATCTTCCCGTGTGCAAAATGTCATCTTCATCATCGTTTCTCATCTGAAGTTTATAACAATAGTATTCACGAATAGAAACTGCATCTCTTTTGCGTTTTCCTTTTTGCAAATTCTTAGCTTCCATATCAAGGTATCCATCAACGAAGGCAAATTTTTTTATATTCGGCAACTGTTCAAATCCAAACAAAGTAGGATTTCTAGGAGTAGATTTTTCTCCCGCGAAACTTTTTAATACTACAATGCCATGCACCTTGACCATGTGGAAATAACAACGGGTACTGCAAAGGGTCATAGCACCCGAAATAATAGTTCACTCTTTGTGTCCTGTCACAGTGAGTATAAATCTGGACATGCGGTGCATGAGTAGTACGACCATCGTTTTCATAAACCCATATTGCCCGCAATCTCAGTAGTAGTAGGCAAATTATATAGTCGTTGATCCAATCCACCATCAGCTTTAAGTGCTATATGAAAGTTTTGCAAGTTTGGGCATGTTCGCTAAAGATCGAAGAAACATTGAGTATGGATTGTGTTTTAGTATGTCCATCAGTTCCATCACTATAGATTCATGTCATATATCAGAGCAAGCCATTCTATTTTCAAGCTCATTTGCATTATCGTAAAAGTACAGTTGCAAATTTCTTAGCTTTCTTTCTCTAGGATACAGGGCGTCTGTCCTTGAACTTTGAATGTATAGATACCACAATTTCTTTTAGCTAAATCTTTGTCATAACTGACACCAAGCGAAGGAAAGGCAAACAAATTGTTATATGTTCTGATATACGTTTGGAAATGTTTGGATTCTGTGTTTCCCATATATAAATTTCTCAAGTTAGCTGGCATTCGATGAGAGGTTAACTTGATCGTACCTTTTTCACAACAAAATCCGGGGATTCATATTCAATTTTTTTGGCGGAACAAATCTTACAATCTGGAATTTTTTGTAACGGAACATAATCAGAGTGTATTCGATTAATGTTAGTGATAGTTTTCTTATTTTTTACAAGACCTGCATATTGCAAACAACTCAAAGCAACAAAGTAGAAGGAACGGCAAAATTAGTGAGGGCTAATGGTGGCATTAACCTTTAGTTGTAACTGTTTCAGAGGCTGGAGTATGTGAATCATTTGCAGCAACCGATGTTGAACCTGGTCCATAATAGTTTTGATGAATAAATGTGCATAGTAGACACATAAACGTAAAGAGACATTGCATCTTTGTGGGCCTACCTTTTTCGAAAGCATAAAAAGAATGAATCACATTTTTTCCTTTGTCAAACAAATTTAATGAGGATAAATCGTCACGCTCAGTAACAACATGATCAGAATTATTGACGTAACCATAGAAATGTCAGATTCATAAATTTGATTGTATTATAGAAGTGAAGAAATGGATAACGGGTTTGATATTCTAACTTGTTGCTGAAGCACTACCCGACGCTGGAACAGTAGGGTTATCTTGTGTTTGAGATGTTGTTCCACTGCGGCTGACATCAGTTGTGTCAGCACGAAGGTGATTAGTTGTTGCCTGTCTCTTTTTTTTTTTTTTTTTTTGGCGTCTTTCCAACAATATCTCTTCTTTCCGAGTCATTGGCAAAGAGTTATCTAGATTAGGGTGTCGTTGTCACGAGATTCAGTCACCAAGTGAGGACGTCTTTTTGATTTAGGAAGATCCATTAATGTGTTTTTATTCAGAAGTATCGGTACAATAGTTGTCCTACAGGGCATTATGCGACGTTATAAATGTAGTTTTTTCAACAAATAACAAGAAATACTCATGAAATAATAACTAAATATAATGAACAGAAGCAACAAGTTAATATTTGACGCTGTTTATTTCCTCGTAAACGTATATGACTGTGGAAATCACTGTTATAAAACATTGAGGATGTAGTCACCTATTAAGCTCCTCAACTTCTCAGTCACCCGTGGTTTCATATCCAAGTTTTCCTATTATCGTCATATGGTTTTCACAGATGAAGTTTTTTCAAGCTTGACGAAAATGGGAAAGCGCATGGTAGTATTTGATAAAATTATGAGGAGGTTGATTACGTAAGGTTATATGCACGATTATTTGCTTTAAAGGTTGAATTTAGAACGGTAATCTCAAATTGAATAGTTAGTTGGCGAAACCAACTTAGTAGACCCATTTCAACTTTCAATAGTTTGGTCAAGTCAAATTACTCTACTCCCTTCCTCCCATATTAGTTGTCCAATATTTATTTATTCATAAAATTAAGATAGAATTAATTACTGTTTAAAGGCGACCCAGTATATTCTGCATGTTACACTAAAGATGGGTTTACACATAGCACATAAATTTAAAGATGGTGAGCAAAAGGGTTGGGGTTCAAATAAATATTTCGATAAAACCAGAGTTCAATGAAGAACACAATTTAGCGCATTATAGTTGACAAAATATGTGTCTCTGCGAAAGCACTTAGCAAAAAGCAAAGCCCGTTGACTTCATCATGCCATAGAAGAAACTCTATGTACTTTCAAAAGCAGAAATAGTCCACCGGCAAGTATGAAAAAATGGGTAATACCTGACGCGGAGAAACAGTTTATTGCCGAAATCATACCAAAACAGAAAATCAAGCAGGGATAAACTAACAGTTGTAGAAAACAGTGGAAGAAGCGGAGCAAGAGGGAAGAAGAAAGTGAGGAGCTGTGAATATTTTAGCAGAGAAAGCACAGATGAAGATGAGAGTGGCAGCATGACAAATTGATCAATATCCCAAATTCTGTTTTGTAACCACGTGGCAGAAAATGGGAAGCACATGCGTGCGCGAGGAGGTGAAATGTTGCTTTATTATTTAGAGGCTAATGCCCATGTGTATGAATATAGAATGCTTAATTTTTTTTAAAATAAAATTTACATATTTGAAAACTAAGTAAAAAATACTATAAGTTATCATAATTAATAATTTAAAATATTTAAAAAACATATAAAAAAATTACGGCCAAAGACCAACTCTTTTGACTCTCGAAAAATAAAAAGCCTCAAACAATTAATATTGTGTTAATTATCGGAAGAACCGACCTAACATTTCTAATAAGAAGCACTTCCTAAAAGTTGTGTATAGAATATAAATTCCATTGTTTTAGCATATGCATAATTAATATCAGCCGCTTCTTCTAAGCAAAATAAAAAAATTGTTAGCCGATATATTTATTATATATGAAATTAGTAAAGTTAGATTTATAAATAAGGATGGCATTCAGGAGTGAAAATATTAAATTCTCTATTCTGCAAATTGCAGATGTTGTTTCAAACTTTTTCTAAATCTAAACTTAATTTCCATTGAAAAATATATGTTATTGGATAGACTTTTTTTTAAAATTAAAAATTTATTTCTTTATGTTCAGTTTTGGGAAAATTGCATTATTTACTTATCAATTTAGATGATCGTTAAAAAATTGCTTGCATTGCTATATGTTAGACATTATATATACAGTACTTAAATTATATACAATAAGCATGCTATTACATGAATATAAATTGATAAGTAGCTTTTCTTTATTATGGGTTGATTAAAATGATCAAAGTCTGAATTGTAAAGAAACACATAAAATAAATTAATCTGAATACTGTGCTCCACAATGTTTTCACCAAATTAGTCACATGTCACCGTCACATGACAACAGCACATTCAAAACCTTTTTGGGCATAAAAGATGACTCAAACTTGGCATGATTTACAAAAGTTTGCACTTCAGGTAATAAGGTGAACAAATAGGGGCAAAAAGCCCAATGGACCAACCGCCCAGAAAAAGCTAGCAGGGAATGTTGGAGTTGGATTTTTTCACGCGTCACCAAGAATGGAATAAACTAACATCATATGGGTTTTCGGTAATTTCACATTGACCCGAAACTACCGGATTCCCGCTTATTAGTAGTGTGTGTATATATCATTGTTTTAAAAGGCAGTGTCAGGACTCGCTCCGAGGCTCGCCTCGGGGTAGGGCAGTGGCAAAACGCGTTGGGGCTAACGTGCGGGACTTAGTTCCTATAAGGCTTACGCCCTAAGTGCCCAACCGTACGCCCTAATTATGAGGGTGAATAAATTGGTGTTTGTCTTTGGACTGTTCCCACGGGAGCAACAAAAGTTGATGACATCCCCTTTTCCATTTTTCTGACTGGTATAATGGTTCTTTTCAAATCCTTATATTCCTCGATAATTGTCATGTTCACGTTGGCATTTTCGTGAGTAGGTAGAGGATTGTTATCTACGTTGGGCCGAGCTCCAGTGAGCTGGATTGCTCCTTCCTTGATCAGGGCTTCAGTTTTGTTTTTGAGTCCATAACAATCCTCAGTGGCGTGCCCAGCAACTCCAGAATGATATGCACAACGCTTGGAGCCATCAAACCATTTTG
Source organism: Lycium barbarum (assembly GCF_019175385.1). Lineage (NCBI taxonomy): Eukaryota > Viridiplantae > Streptophyta > Magnoliopsida > Solanales > Solanaceae > Lycium > Lycium barbarum. The sequence continues at coordinate 7,734,400 of NC_083342.1, forward strand.
GAATAGGGTCGGGAATTTTTCCTTCGATAGGTTGTACCACGCCAGCCGCTTTCAGTCTTTCAAATAGTTGAGCCAAGGGTTCAGCGAACCGAGTGTAATTTCGGGTATTTTTGATGTCATGGTTTGGACAGGCTTTATGTGTGGTATGTGGTCGATTTTGGTAAGTGGGAGTTTGAACAAATTGGTATGAATGTGGGTTTTGATAGTGAGGTGCTCGGGATTGGTAGTAATTTGCTTGAGTATTGTAGACAGGGTAAAAGATTAGTGGAGCTTGGTAGGGTTCAGTATAGCGGTAAGGGTAGAAAGGTTGTTGTGGATGGTTAAAGTAGGTAATGGCTTGGCTCAGCTTATGCCCTTGGATGTTCATGACTGCAGCTACATCTTTTTTCTTCTTTTTGGTGCGAGGCGGGTTTGGTGCGACATTTCTAGGTTCAGGAGGTGGACTTTGGAGTGTAACGGATAAGTTGGTCAAGTCTCTAACCCGATTTAGTTCTCCACGTAGATCCTCGATCTCTTGAGTCAGGCGGGCGATATGTTCATCATGTTGAATAGTAGTTCTGTGTTCAGAAGTCTCGGGGGGATCACTAGAGATCACGATGTTTTCCAAACCAGTTGAAATAGATGCGGCTAGATCAGACATAATAATTTCTTTTCCTTGAATATCCCAACTACGTCGCGGTAATGATGATGTCTTTGACCTTGTGAGGTAAGGATGGTCAGCCAGCTCGAGCGTCAACACGAATCAACTCTATTGGGAATAAAATAAAAAGAACATAAAGTGCAAATGATGTTAGTCTCATTGACATATCTAGGTAAAGTCATGATCATGTAAAGTCAAGTAAGTCATGTAACGAATAGTCAAACAAGTTGTAAATGAGTATATCAAACAATAACGCGTCCTAAAAATGCATGTGACCTCTTTGTGCCAGAGGTAGGCCTAACGTTTGTTTGAAGGGTAAAGTGTGTCATAATACGTCATCCCATTGCTTTTGATTAATTAAACAAATTCAATTTCCCAAAATAAAGTACAAAAATAATGTAATATTTATTACATGTCAAATGAGTACAATATAAAATGTTTTCTAATCTAAGTAAAGTAAATATGACATCTAGCTCTATTTTGTGATGCCCTTGGTCTTCGTCGTTTGTTGTACTCCAATGCAAATCCATACCTGTCATAGAGACGTTAGTTATTTCCTCCCTCCTAAAGTTTAATTAATTAAAGCAAGTAGTCAATATTTAGGCACTATTATCCTTCAAACATGCACATAAAGTATGCTTAGTGTCACTTGGGGTCGTGAACCCGCTTGGACGTTTGGGTAAAGTCGTCTAATGGATTTAATACACCAAGGGTATTAAACCTCCTAGGTCATGAAATGTATGCTCTTAATAAAGGGTGTTGGTTTAGCTCTATCCTAGGTTGACTAAGAGTGGGTTTACTAGACGCAAGGTTCCCGAGCGGACTACTCGAGTGAGAAGGCTATGCGGTCTCCGTTATTCGGACACCCCGCGCATACGCCAACTCTCCTAAAATTTGAGATTTTGAAAGAAATTTGCGGGTGCGCAAAACACACCTCGCGTGTACGTGTGATAGTGTGAATTTCCAGAAGTGGAAGAAATATGAACGGAATGACAATTTATCAAAGCAATAACACTTAGACAGTTTATATCAAACAACAATTAATCACGCAAACAATTTATAGCATGTAAAACAGTTTAGGCAAAATAGAGTAACTACGTTAGCACACAAAGCTTAATTAAATCTAAGTCTGTTATGGTTAGAACCTAGGTAGAGTTCCCCAGCAGAGTCGCCAAGCTGTCATACCCCATTTTAACCGGGTTAAATTAGAAGTACAACATATTGGTGATTCCTATTTTTTATTTATTTTTAAGGAGTCGCCACTTAATTATTTATGGTGAATTAGGACACCTAATGGTTAATTAAAGTTATTTTAAAGTTAATTCTGTTTTAAAAATCTGCGAAACTTAAGATTCTAGGTAAGGGTTCAATTAGTCTAAAGGGAAGGTATTAGGCACCCTTTAAGACCCATTAACAATGGTTAACCGACCGGACTTATGATTAGTTAGGCTAAGGGTAAATATAGTATTATAAATGTTTGGAAAATAACTTATGAATATAGCTAAAGTTTTAAAGGAAAAGGTAATAATGTTATTAGAAATAAGACTTGTAAAAATAATAATTTGTATAAAAGAGTTTAGTTATAAATTGAAGGAGCGCGGGATATATTTGAAAATAACTCAAAAAGGGGGAGACCTTAACTAATTTTGTTTAAGAGTACAGACAAGATGGAACTTTCCCTTCTTCTTTATTATGTTTGCTAAGTACGCCTAGCTGAAAATGTACGCGACTGATTTAAAGTTGGAGAGTTATTTATAAAATATACTTGAATTTATATTTGTATATCAATAATACTTTGAGGTTTTCGATATAGTAGGAATGAAAATATAATTCAAAATATGTATTTATGGCTTTGCACTTGAAAAGCAATGGCTTTAATATAGATAAATATTAGAGGTACTATAAATAATTTAATATGAAAGAAGAAAATGAAACTAAGGAATTAATTATTGTTTCTTCCTACCCATTTTGCTAAAATCAAACCCACTAGTTCCGCTAAGGTTCACCTAATCTAAGCAAACAAAACAAGTAAAGCGTTAGTCATACAGTACAAATTAAATGCACAAAGTAAAAAAAAAAAAAAAGGAATGAAATGATTTAAATGGGTTCAGCCCATTGAGGACTGTCGCTGTTCTGCTACTGTTGGGCTTCGGCCCAGTGAAATTTAATAGATTGTGTGGATGGGCTGACTCGAGAAGAGGATTCCGTTGGGCTTTGGCCCGACGCCGAATGCGGGAGATGACGAGTCTGAGGGACTCGTATGCGATAATCATACATAAGAACAAAAGAAAAAGATTAGTAAAGTGAAGATGTGCAAAATATATTCTTTGAATATATAAAAAAATATTTGCAGCAACAGTCCAGTTTGCACAGTCAATAATCCAAAAACCAATACTTTTAACAAAGGTGCCGGTATATATAAATGTGTACTTGGAATGTGTCTTGATGTATACACTTAACATATATCTTTATTATACACTACTGATATGTACTAAATGGGCAGCTAGTGTGCAGAATTAATTAGGACCGAACTAATCATTTAAAGGTCGAATATTCAGCATCTCAAGTCTGCGCATCAACATTGCACAAGGACCATGTTCCAAGGCATCGAACTACTAAACAAAATATACTATCTTTCATTTCCTTTTATTCAAAAGTATCCGGAAGCTGAGACAAAGACGAGGAACAATTTCAAAATTACAAACCTTGTTACACATAAAAGAAAACCAGGGAAAAACAGATTTCAGACCAAACGAGAGGGCTGCTATGAAAACACTATGAAAACAGAGCGAGAAAGAAGGGGATCAATTCCATCGGGCAACAGACAATGTTTAGTCTCATAATATTCGAAGCCAAAACAACGACTTTTAACAGAAAACCAATTAATTATTTCTAGCAGGGAGAAGCTTGTTTCCTTTTTAAAGGTAGTATTTTGTTTCTCGGAGAAACATAACAACAGCCCATCAGTGGCCTATTTGACAGCAGATATTAATGAAGGGCAGCCACAACAAACAGTCGCGAGACAACAATATAGGACAACATCTCGAACATAATAGTGGTTCAATCAGTGAGCATATCATCAGCCAAAGGGTAATAATTCATGGTAACAGCTCGAGTGTAGCATCCGTTTTTGTTTAAATGAAAACAACAACTTGCAAAAAAGTATAACAGTAGCTTATTTTAGTTTTAAAAAAAGGTGAGTCTCAATGATATAACCAATAATGTATCCACTTTATTTAGAGAAAAGGAAACAAACATAGAAAGCACAACAACAGACTTATCAAGGAGTTGACACCAATAATGACATTGCAGCCATGGTTTAAGTTCAAGAGGAGCATGAAACTAGTTTAAATAGACTAATGTGGTAACTGAAACCAATTTGTATAGAACTATCACATAATGAAATTAGGCCTAGAAAATAAACAAGCAGACATGATATAATGCTATAATTAGGATAGACTAACCAAACCCGCTAAGCTACCACCAGTAAACCTATTAAGCACATAACAGGAAATAAACCAATAAACAACTAACTTCACCTAACTAGGCATATTAAGCATGTAAACAGTAAATGAATCAACAAATAACTAGCTAAAGTATATTTAACTAAGCATAGGTAGACAGCAAGACAAAACAAACTAACAAACACAGAAAAATTAAAAGACAAGGAGGGATTCAAACGATAAGAAAAAAATGATTCATGTCATATTAAAAACGTAAACAAAATGAATTAATCATAAGGCAAGGGGCATTTTGAAACTGTATGCTTAATAGGTAATGTAGTAAAGGAAACTTAACCGACATTCTTTACACAAATAATTGCATAGCTTATACTTGTCATTTTCATCCTTTTAAAATATAGTTGCTTTGTAATGACTTCAGTCCACATGGAAAGCAAACTGGATCAGTTAACTCAATACCAATTCACACAAAACAGCCGCATTCAACAAGGATATTCATATTTGTAAATGGACATATTTAACAAATATGGAGATGAAAATAGAACAGGGCAACAGGAAGTCATACTTCGCATACATGTTGAAAGTTGAAACGAAATTAAATATCTAAATTCGTAAAACTCAACCATGCTTAATTAATTCCGGATTTCTAATAAACAAGACAGAGCTCGAATGATACACACGATATTCAGAATCTAGAAACTAATAAAGAGCAGTCCAAAGAAGCAAACAATTAAGATCCAGGTCCAACTTAATACCATCATGACGCACAAACTAATAATTCGGAGTCCACATAAATGATATACCCGATATATACTCTAATGTACAAATTCTTGTAGCTCAAAGGTATACAGGAACTATATACATCTAGTATATTTAGGTATATCTCCCATACTCTCAAACAGAAAATCAACACTTACACAAATAAGACATGCTTGAACATTACTATTACCAGCAAACGTCTTCGATTATACTAACATACCCGAGTACCGCCATCAGGAGAATACACCAAGTTACACACAAAACCCCTTGTTAAACCCACTAATTAACATGCTCTAGTACCAACTAACACATAATTATTCAAACAAGATAAAAATAAACAAATCAAAGAAGAACAGAAATGAAAGGCAAATTACACACCTTTTTCAGGTGCAGTGAACGAGGGCGTCGAGGTCTCAGATTTATGCTCGAACTCGAACGAACCCGAACCCGATTAAAGTAACTAAAGTTTCAAATTGGAAAGTGAAAATAGAGTAATATGTGGCTGTTTTTTTTTTAGAATGAGGCTATCTTTTCGATGATAATTTCAGTCCCAAATCTTATATTTTCAACAGAAGGGTTTTCTGATTTAAAAGAAAATCAAGACCAGAAAGAAACTTAAGACTCGATGACAAAAAACTTGTGTATCCTCCAAAACACTGGAAAAAAAAACCTCCCCTTTCAACTGAGTAATCCTTCCCTTTATAGAGTGAGGCGAGAGGAGCGTATGAGAGAGAGAGGAGCGGGGGGACAGAGAGGGACAGAGGCGTGGGGGACAGAGGGAAGTGGGAGGAGCGTGAGAGAGAGGACGAAGGAGGAGAGAGGAAGAGGAAAGAGAGGAGTGCGGTGGGGGTGTGCGGCTGAAGAGAAGGGAGAGGAGAAAAAGATGGACTGATTCTCATTAGGTTTTTTTTTTAGGGATAAATAAGTGGGCCGGGTCGGGTCGGTTTGGAGGAAGTGGGCTGACGGATTGATTGTGGGTATTGGTTTGTTGAATTTGATATGTGGGCTGGTTATTTGGACTCAAATGTTGGTCCGAAAACATAGGTTCTTCTTTCTTTATTTCATTATTTTTTTGGCTTCTAGTTTAATACCTAGTACAATATATACTATATGATTAATAATTAGTATGTAGAAAAATAAGGTTTTAACAAAGTGTTGTCTTGTAATTAATTCAACGAGTCCACACCCGAAAATGAAACGATGACGAACCATTTAGAATTTGTGATAAAGTAATGCTCGTAATGTTGAAAATAAAAGTAGCGATATTAATAGTAGTAGCAATAAAAATAAAAATAGTGAAAATAAAGTATTTAGCTCGTCAATAAATTTAGAACCCGAGAAAAAATAAATTGAAATAAAGGAGGGACAAAATTGGGTGTCAACAGATGCCCCTCTTCGACCGGAGATGATGTAAGAGTCTTCGGGCGAAGAAGTTGACGTAATAGCCAATTTTATTCCGACCAACAAATACGAATTTGTAAGGAAATACGGTTTTTGGTGGAAAATATTATGAGGGCAGCAGGAATTTAGGATGTTGGGAAGCGAAGATTGACGGAGTATTGAGAGGTGTTAATGATTTGAAAATATGTTGGATGAGATGTCATTTGTGTCCTCGCGGGTCGAAGACAGATGACGACAGTGTTTGAGAATGGACCGTATGTTTATAGCCTCCTAATTATAAATGTGGTGCACAACACACCCATAAGTAGGAGTCTACTGGACACGATGTAAATTCGCCAAAAATGCCCCAGTGTTGAGTTATGGAGACACTGGGATATAGACAGGCTTACAAGATTGTGAAAGGAGTAGATTTAGTAGAGTTTTTTTAGTGGAGGATATGAAAGAGAAATTAACCTACGTATCACGTGTTTTTGGACGTAGGCGGAGTCGAGTTCGAGAGTAGATCCGTGACCTTTGCTTATGAGTTTGATATTCCTCTTTAGCATGTTTGCCCCAGTTCACTGCGTAAGATAAAGTTCCACGTTGTGTTGCGTCTCTGCAGGTTGTACTTTCTGCCAAAACTGAAATTCATGTCAAAATTAGTAATAAAGTTGAAAGTGTAAAATTATAAAGAGTGTAAAATGATAGTAAATATGATTGTGAGAGTGAGGGTGAAGCCGTGTGGCCAAATGTTATCTCTAGTTGTCTTCAAGGACTTGAATGAATGCGCGATGTTTATGCTGAATATCTCCAGTTGTATTTGAAGACTTTAAATGATAATAAGGCCTCCGGCTGTCTTTCGGGACTCGATGATAAATGATATCTGCGGAATGTAAGGTAAAGTCGGTAAAGTAGGTAAAGTAGATGATGAAATAAAGCGATAAAGTATAGAGTAAAGTAAGTGTGTAGCCGTTTGGCTTATGCAGGTGAGGCTGTGTAGCCATGTGATGTCTCCGGTTGTCTTCGGGGACTCGATGATATATCTCCGGTTGTTTTCGGAGACATGATGATATATCTCCGATTATCTTCGGAGGCTTAATGATAATTCCTGTAAAGTTCAAGGTAAAGTCGTTAGAGTTGGTAAAGTGAATGATAAAGTAGAGAGTAAAGTCATAGTGTAGCCGTCTGGCTTATGAGACTGTATAGCCGAATGATGCCCCCGGTTGTCTTCGGAGACTTGACGCCAATCCTGTAGAATTCAAGATAATAATCTGAATTCTTATTTTAGGGTGGAAGGACCCAACATGTCGTATTTTAGGGTGGACGAACCCGATGTATCCTATTTTAGGGTGGGCAAACCCATGTATGTCTCCGGTTGTTTTCGAGGACATGATGCATATGCCGTGTGAGGCATTTAAAGAATGATATACTATTAAAGGCGGACGAGCCTAAAATGTCCTATTCAAGACGGACGAGCCTAAAGTGTCTTATTAAAGGCGGACGAGCCTAAAGTGTCCTATTAAAGGCGAACGAGCCTAAATGTCCTATTAAAGGCGGACTAGCCTAAATGTTGTGCGTTTGTGAACAATGATGTTGTCCCTTTGCAGGGCATTTGAAAGTAATAATGCAATGCCGGTGCGGTGCCTTTGCAGTGCGGGCATTTGAAAGCAGTAGCGAATATGCAGTGCGGTGCCTTTGCAGTGCGGGCATTTGAAAGCAGTAGTGCATATGCAGTGCGGGCATTTGAAGAAATGATGTCCTATTAAAGGCGGACGAGCCTAAAATGTCCTATTCAAGGCGGACGAGCCTAAAGTGTCCTATTAAAGGCGGACGAGCCTAAAGTGTCCTATTAAAGGCGGACGAGCCTAAAATGTCCTATTAAAGGCGGACGAGCCTAAAGTGTATAGTTATCCTCGGAGTGTGATATTGATTTCTACAAAATTTAAAGTAAAGTCATTAAAGTATTTAAAATAAATAATAAAACGGAGAGTAAAGTAAGAGTCAGTTCGCTCGGCTAATGATATTGATGGTATCGTGGCAGGCCAAATTAAGGACACGTAATCCTGATTTAATTCGCCTTCAATCTCGTCAACCTACAAAAACAGGTATATAAAGTCATAAAATTATTGTGATAAAAATAAAATAAATTAAAAGATAAAGTTGGAATTAAAGCCGTATGGCTTTGAGGCGAGGCCATAATGAGCCAAATGATGCTTTTTGGCCCTGATTGATAGACTTGACTGTTGATCTCGCGATTTTAGGTTCCTGCACTCAAAGAAAAATTCTTAGTTTGGGAGGGGGAAGTTGATTCGTGTTTGACTCGAAGCTTGACGTTGTTGGCGCTCCATTCGTCTTGTTTGTTTGAATCTTGCGATCTCCGTTCAAGCCTCGGTAGATGAACAGTAGTGAATCAATTGAAAGAAAGTATCTCATTTGAAGGGTAGGTATGTAAGTATATGTATGAGGAAATATAACTATATATAAATTGTGAAATATATATATATATAAATGTATGTATGTAGGGAAAGATATATATATAAATATATGTATGTAAGTTGTAAAATATTTCTACCAACTTCAAATTGTGACATTTCTGAACAATTGAAAGCTCATTTGTCTAAAGTACTTCGTGTCTGATAGTCTTAATATTATCAATGTCTAACTCTGCTCTTGTCTAATCTTTCAAAATATGCCCCAGTTTTGTCCTCGTGGTGGTATACTAAACTTATGTTGTGGTGTGACCGAACCTTATATAGGTTGCCTACGTATCCTGCCAAGGAATCAGGTCAGAACGTAGTTCGTAAGGTTCATAAAAAAAATGGTTTGAAATTTTCTCATAAAGGGACCGAACCCGATGTGGATTGCCTACGTATCCCACCAAAGGAATCAGGTCAGCGTAGTTCTGTTATGTAAATGGTAAAAGGCTTGTTGGATTTCTACCTAAATATGACAGTCCGTATGTTGTTAGTCTGCGAATCCTACCGAGGGAATCAGGCCATGCGTAGTTCTCCTTACATAAGGATTTTTGGATTTTCCGTTATAATGCAACCGAACCCTATGTGGGCTGCCTACGTATCCCCCATGGGAATCAGGTAAGCGTAGTTCGTACTGTGTTTAAAGGAAAGGTTGCAAACTATGTAGTCTGATCTAATATTGTCTTTCAATGTCTTGTTGACTGATAGCTTTCATGTTTGTGTCATTGTCTATCGGCTATTTCCATTTCTTCCAAGTGGAATCCTGTATTTTCCTCTAGTTTTTCTTTGTTACTCTCTCGAGATGTACGTTATTCGTTTGTTCATTTTATGTCACAATAATAGAGTTGGAAGTTTTGATAAATACAGTAGAAAATAACAGTAATAGACAATTGAGGCAAATCAGAAATGCATTCATAGGTTTTAAAATTCTAAAAGATGAAGCAAAGCGAACAAAGTTTTGGGCAAACATCAATTTTTAAAATCGTGTTGTTTTCAAAAGTTCACTACGGTTCAATCTACCAAGACTCTCGGCGAGCCAAGGACAGAGTACAAGTCAAAGTCTTCGGAGTCTTTCCTGATTCGGCACCCCGCATGGTCGGTGTCTTGGTGTTGTGAGTAGTTGTTGCAGCAATCTCTGTTGGTGATTGTCTTTGGACTGTTCCCACGGGAGCAGCAAAAGTTGATGACATCCCCTTTTCCATTTTTCCGACTGGTATAATGATTCTTTTCAAATCCTTATATTCCTCGATAATTGTCATGTTCACGTTGGCATTTTCGTGAGTAGGTAGAGGATTGTTATCTACGTTGGGCCGAGCTCCAGTGAGCTGGATTGCTCCTTCCTTGATCAGGGCTTCAATTTTGTTTTTGAGTCTATAGCAATCCTCAGTGGCGTGCCCAGCAACTCCAGAATGATATGCACAACGCTTGGAGCCATCAAACCATTTTGGAATAGGGTCGGGAATTTTTCCTTCGATAGGTTGTACCACGCCAGCCGCTTTCAGTCTTTCAAATAGTTGAGCCAAGGGTTCAGCGAACCGAGTGTAATTTCGGGTATTTTTGATGTCATGGTTTGGACAGGCTTTATGTGTGGTATGTGGTCGATTTTGGTAAGTGGGAGTTTGAACAAATTGGTATGAATGTGGGTTTTGATAGTGAGGTGCTCGGGATTGGTAGTAATTTGCTTGAGTATTGTAGACAGGGTAAAAGATTAGTGGAGCTTGGTAGGGTTCAGTATAGCGGTAAGGGTAGAAAGGTTGTTGTGGATGGTTAAAGTAGGTAATGGCTTGGCTCAGCTTATGCCCTTGGATGTTCATGACTGCAGCTACATCTTTTTTCTTCTTTTTGGTGCGAGGCGGGTTTGGTGCGACATTTCTAGGTTCAGGAGGTGGACTTTGGAGTGTAACGGATAAGTTGGTCAAGTCTCTAACCCGATTTAGTTCTCCACGTAGATCCTCGATCTCTTGAGTCAGGCGGGCGATATGTTCACCATGTTGAATAGTAGTTCTGTGTTCAGAAGTCTCGGGGGGATCACTAGAGATCACGATGTTTTCCAAACCAGTTGAAATAGATGCGGCTAGATCAGACATAATAATTTCTTTTCCTTGAATAGCCCAACTACGTCGCGGTAATGATGATGTCTTTGACCTTGTGAGGTAAGGATGGTCAGCCAGCTCGAGCGTCAACACGAATCAACTCTATTGGGAATAAAATAAAAAGAACATAAAGTGCAAATGATGTTAGTCTCATTGACATATCTAGGTAAAGTCATGATCATGTAAAGTCAAGTAAGTCATGTAACGAATAGTCAAACAAGTTGTAAATGAGTATATCAAACAATAACGCGTCCTAAAAATGCATGTGACCTCTTTGTGCCAGAGGTAGGCCTAACGTTTGTTTGAAGGGTAAAGTGTGCCATAATACGGCATCCCATTGCTTTTGATTAATTAAACAAATTCAATTTCCCAAAATAAAGTACAAAAATAATGTAATATTTATTACATGTCAAATGAGTACAATATAAAATGTTTTCTAATCTAAGTAAAGTAAATATGACATCTAGCTCTATTTTGTGATGCCCTTGGTCTTCGTCGTTTGTTGTACTCCAATGCAAATCCATACCTGTCATAGAGACGTTAGTTATTTCCTCCCTCCTAAAGTTTAATTAATTAAAGCAAGTAGTCAATATTTAGGCACTATTATCCTTCAAACATGCACATAAAGTATGCTTAGTGTCACTTGGGGTCGTGAACCCACTTGGACGTTTGGGTAAAGTCGTCTAATGGATTTAATACACCAAGGGTATTAAACCTCCTAGGTCATGAAATGAATGCTCTTAATAAAGGGTGTTGGTTTAGCTCTATCCTAGGTTGACTAAGAGTGGGTTTACTAGACGCAAGGTTCCCGAGCGGACTACTCGAGTGAGAAGGCTACGCGGTCTCCGTTATTCGGACACCCCGCGCATACGCCAACTCTCCTAAAATTTGAGATTTTGAAAGAAATTTGCGGGTGCGCAAAACACACCTCGCGTGTTCGTGTGATAGTGTGAATTTCCAGAAGTGGAAGAAATATGAACGGAATGACAATTTATCAAAGCAATAACACTTAGACAGTTTATATCAAACAACAATTAATCACGCAAACAAAGCTTAATTAAATCTAAGTCTGTTATGGTTAGAACCTAGGTAGAGTTCCCCAGCAGAGTCGCCAAGCTGTCATACCCCATTTTAACCGGGTTAAATTAGAAGTACAACATATTGGTGATTCCTATTTTTTGTTTATTTTTAAGGAGTTGCCACCTAATTATTTATGGTGAATTAGGACACCTAATGGTTAATTAAAGTTATTTTAAAGTTAACTCTGTTTTAAAAATCTGCGAAACTTAAGATTCTAGGTAAGGGTTCAATTAGTCTAAAGGGAAGGTATTAGGCACCCTTTAAGACCCATTAACAATGGTTAACCGACCGGACTTATGATTAGTTAGGCTAAGGGTAAATATAGTATTATAAATGTTTGGGAAATAACTTATGAATATAGCTAAAGTTTTAAAGGAACAGGTAATAATGTTATTAGAAATAAGACTTGTAAAAATAATAATTTGTATAAAAAAGTTTAGTTATAAATTGAAGGAGCGCGGGATATATTTGAAAATAACTCAAAAAGGGGGAGACCTTAACTAATTTTGTTTAAGAGTACAGACAAGATGGAACTTTCCCTTCTTCTTTATTATGTTTGCTAAGTACGCCTAGCTGAAAATGTACGCGACTGATTTAAAGTTGGAGAGTTATTTATAAAATATACTTGAATTTATATTTGTATATCAATAATACTTTGAGATTTTCGATATAGTAGGAATGAAAATATAATTCAAAATATGTATTTATGGCTTTGCACTTGAAAATCAATGGCATTAATATAGATAAATATTAGAGGTACTATAAATAATTTAATATGAAAGAAGAAAATGAAACTAAGGAATTAATTATTGTTTCTTCCTACCCATTTTGCTAAAATCAAACCCACTAGTTCCGCTAAGGTTCACCTAATCTAAGCAAGCAAAACAAGTAAAGCGTTAGTCATACAGTACAAATTAAATGCACAAAGTAAAAAAAAAAAAAAAAGGAATGAAATGATTTAAATGGGTTCAGCCCATTGAGGACTGTCGTTGTTCTGCTACTGTTGGGCTTCGGCCCAGTGAAATTTAATAGATTGTGTGGATGGGCTGACTCGAGAAGAGGATTCCGTTGGGCTTTGGCCCGACGCCGAATGCGGGAGATGACGAGTCCGAGGGACTCGTATGCGATAATCATACATAAGAACAAAAGAAAAAGATTAGTAAAGTGAAGATGTGCAAAATATATTCTTTGAATATATAAAAAAATATTTGCAGCAACAGTCCAGTTTGCACAGTCAATAATCCAAAAACCAATACTTTTAACAAAGGTGCCGGTATATATAAATGTTTACTTGGAATGTGTCTTGATGTATACACTTAACATATATCTTTATTATACACTACTGATATGTACTAAATGGGCAGCTAGTGTGCAGAATTAATTAGGACCGAACTAATCATTTAAAGGTCGAATATTCAGCATCTCAAGTCTGCGCATCAACATTGCACAAGGACCATGTTCCAAGGCATCGAACTACTAAACAAAATATACTATCTTTCATTTCCTTTTATTCAAAAGTATCCGGAAGCTGAGACAAAGACGAGGAACAATTTCAAAATTACAAACCTTGTTACACATAAAAGAAAACCAGGGAAAAACAGATTTCAGACCAAGCGAGAGGGCTGCTATGAAAACACTATGAAAACAGAGCGAGAAAGAAGGGGATCAATTCCATCGGGCAACAGACAATGTTTAGTCTCATAATATTTGAAGCCAAAACAACGACTTTTAACAGAAAACCAATTAATTATTTCTAGCAGGGAGAAGCTTGTTTCCTTTTTAAAGGTAGTATTTTGTTTCTCGGAGAAACATAACAACAGCCCATCAGTGGCCTATTTGACAGCAGATATTAATGAAGGGCAGCCACAACAAACAGTCGCGAGACAACAATATAGGACAACATCTCGAACATAATAGTGGTTCAATCAGTGAGCATATCATCAGCCAAAGGGTAATAATTCATGGTAACAGCTCGAGTGTAGCATCCGTTTTTGTTTAAATGAAAACAACAACTTGCAAAAAAGTATAACAGTAGCTTATTTTAGTTTTAAAAGAAGGTGAGTCTCAATGATATAACCAATAATGTATCCACTTTATTTAGAGAAAAGGAAACAAACATAGAAAGCACAACAACAGACTTATCAAGGAGTTGACACCAATAATGACATTGCAGCCATGGTTTAAGTTCAAGAGGAGCATGAAACTAGTTTAAATAGACTAATGTGGTAACTGAAACCAATTTGTATAGAACTATCACATAATGAAATTAGGCCTAGAAAATAAACAAGCAGACATGATATAATGCTATAATTAGGATAGACTAACCAAACCCGCTAAGCTACCACCAGTAAACCTATTAAGCACATAACAGGAAATAAACCAATAAACAACTAACTTCACCTAACTAGGCATATTAAGCATGTAAACAGTAAATGAATCAACAAATAACTAGCTAAAGTATATTTAACTAAGCATAGGTAGACAGCAAGACAAAACAAACTAACAAACACAGAAAAATTAAAAGACAAGGAGGGATTCAAACGATAAGAAAAAAATGATTCATGTCGTATTAAAAACGTAAACAAAATGAATTAATCATAAGGCAAGGGGCATTTTGAAACTGTATGCTTAATAGGTAATGTAGTAAAGGAAACTTAACCGACATTCTTTACACAAATAATTGCATAGCTTATACTTGTCATTTTCATCCTTTTAAAATATAGTTGCTTTGTAATGACTTCAGTCCACATGGAAAGCAAACTGGATCAGTTAATTCAATACCAATTCACACAAAACAACCGCATTCAACAAGGATATTCATATTTGTAAATGGACATATTTAACAAATATGGAGATGAAAATAGAACAGGGCAACAGGAAGTCATACTTCGCATACATGTTGAAAGTTGAAACGAAATTAAATATCTAAATTCGTAAAACTCAACCATGCTTAATTAATTCCGGATTTCTAATAAACAAGACAGAGCTCGAATGATACACACGATATTCAGAATCTAGAAACTAATAAAGAGCAGTCCAAAGAAGCAAACAATTAAGATCCAGGTCCAACTTAATACCATCATGACGCACAAACTAATAATTCGGAGTCCACATAAATGATATACCCGATATATACTCTAATGTACAAATTCTTGTAGCTCAAAGGTATACAGGAACTATATACATCTAGTATATTTAGGTATATCTCCCATACTCTCAAACAGAAAATCAACACTTACACAAATAAGACATGCTTGAACATTACTATTACTAGCAAACGTCTTCGATTATACTAACATACCCGAGTACCGCCATCAGGAGAATACACCAAGTTACACACAAAACCCCTTGTTAAACCCACTAATTAACATGCTCTAGTACCAACTAACACATAATTATTCAAACAAGATAAAAATAAACAAATCAAAGAAGAACAGAAATGAAAGGCAAATTACACACCTTTTTCAGGTGCAGTGAACGAGGGCGTCGAGGTCTCGGATTTATGCTCGAACTCGAACGAACCCGAACCCGATTAAAGTAACTAAAGTTTCAAATTGGAAAGTGAAAATAGAGTAATATGTGGCTGTTTTTTTTTTTAGAATGAGGCTATCTTTTCGATGATAATTTCAGTCCCAAATCTTATATTTTCAACAGAAGGGTTTTCTGATTTAAAAGAAAATCAAGACCAGAAAGAAACTTAAGACTCGATGACAGAAAACTTGTGTATCCTCCAAAACACTGGAAAAAAAAACCTCCCCTTTCAACTGAGTAATCCTTCCCTTTATAGAGTGAGGCGAGAGGAGCATATGAGAGAGAGAGGAGCGGGGGGATAGAGAGGGACAGAGGCGTGGGGGACAGAGGGAAGTGGGAGGAGCGTGAGAGAGAGGATGAAGGAGGAGAGAGGAAGAGGAAAGAGAGGAGTGCGGTGGGGGTGTGCGGCTGAAGAGAAGGGAGAGGAGAAAAAGATGGACTGATTCTCATTAGGTTTTTTTTTTAGGGATAAATAAGTGGGCCGGGTCAGGTCGGTTTGGAGGAAGTGGGCTGACGGATTGATTGTGGGTATTGGTTTGTTGAATTTGATATGTGGGCTGGTTATTTGGACTCAAATGTTGGTCCGAAAACATGGGTTCTTCTTTCTTTATTTCATTATTTTTTTGGCTTCTAGTTTAATACCTAGTACAATATTTACTATATGATTAATAATTAGTATGTAGAAAAATAAGGTTTTAACAAAGTGTTGTCTTGTAATTAATTCAACGAGTCCACACCCGAAAATGAAACGATGACGAACCATTTAGAATTTGTGATAAAGTAATGCTCGTAATGTTGAAAATAAAAGTAGCGATATTAATAGTAGTAGCAATAAAAATAAAAATAGTGAAAATAAAGTATTTAGCTCGTCAATAAATTTAGAACCCGAGAAAAAATAAATTGAAATAAAGGAGGGACAAAATTGGGTGTCAACAATATTTTGTTGACAGTTATTACAATTCTGTAATTTACATATTCAGTCAATATATGTCATTATATTTTCAGTATATTCATATATATATTTATTGTTGAATTACATTCTATTTTTTCATTGTCAATCACTGTTTTGTTTTATATTCGTATATATTTTTGGTTGATCTCTTTTTTACCTGATTGTG
Source organism: Lycium barbarum (assembly GCF_019175385.1). Taxonomy (NCBI): domain Eukaryota; kingdom Viridiplantae; phylum Streptophyta; class Magnoliopsida; order Solanales; family Solanaceae; genus Lycium; species Lycium barbarum. The sequence goes on from NC_083342.1 coordinate 7,750,936, forward strand.
TTCACTGTTTTTTGTCAATCATACATGTTTTTTGGCATGTTGTTTCAGGTATCTAAATTTTTGGTTACCAAGCACCCTGCTGTGGCACCATCTATGTGTAGATACACGAATGTTAATGTAATGAAAGATATTAGAGGCAAACTAACAGACCCACAGATGAATATGTTTAGGAATTCTTGTTTTGGTAAATATCTCAGAATGCAGCAATTGGATGTACAAGCACAGATTTTTCGGTGCTTTATGGTCAAAGAACTTAGGGCAGTACATATAGATACTTTACATTTGAAATAAATGGTAAAGTTTTGCGTTTTGGCCTTAGAGAATTTGCACTGATCACTGGGCTAGATTGTGTCTCTGATGAAAACGATTTTGTTTATGATAACTCAAAACTGAATAGGCTTATGGTTGAATATTTTGGTAGAAATGAGGAGAACCAACTGTCAGTTAAAAGACACGAGCTTATTGAGCGTTTCAACAAGACAGTTTGGGATGATAAAGGGGATGACGCAGTCAAGATGGCAAGTTTTGCTCGCATGCACAACATGCTGCAGCAAGTGCTGCTAGCATGTGCTGCCAGAAAGTGCTACTTGTTCTATTTTTGCTCTATTTTGCTCCGTTTTGCTCTCCGAGCATCTTATCCTACAAAACGACATAAATACACAAAAAATAACAACAAAAGTGCTTGAAGAGTCACAAAAGCTTAAGGAATTAGCATCGAATATCCCGTAATTTCGCGGCACATCTGTTACACCCTGCACTTTCAGAGCATGAGCATGACATATACATCACCGTAGTAACGAAGTATCGGAGATGTCCCATGATGTTTTGGAAGGTACAAGCTATAGAAAGTATGTAACAATGAAGTAAAGGATGAATTACGACCTCGTAAGTCGTAATCGGGAAAGACTATTTTGAAACACAAGAACATGGCCCTTATCAAGTATAATAAATGATAAATATCATGTATGGAGAGTTTCGGAAGATTTCGAGATCAAGCAAATTGAAGAAAATAAGTTTGGCGAAAATTTGAGAAATGTTGGGCAGATTTTTAGTCAACTTTGGAGGGGCATATCTCCTAGCATATTAGGAGTTTTAAGGTGAAACAAAAGCCTAAAATTAAGTTCGTCGAGTCTAGTTTATAATTCAACAAACCTTTCATTGATAGGACATCGGATTAGAGAATTATAGACGTTACAAACTGAGTTGTCGACGCAGAAACAGGGCTGCACAGTACTGCTACAGTACCGCCGACTCTACCACTATAAAAGGGGCTAAAAATCCCATTTTCTTCATCAAAAAATACTCCAAAATGTTACAGAATTTTCAGCCAAGAAGAGGGGCTCTTATACCACCTATAAGTAAGGATTTTGAGTGGAATTTAAGCTACGGAATATCAATCGAAGTCCGGACAACTTGTGGTCGTGATTATCATTTCATTTTGTGTTGGAGGAGCTTGGGAACAAGTAAATATTGAATATTTTGTTACTTTAGAAATTACAAGGTATGAATCATTGAATCTCTCTCTTTATCAACTTTGATTAAGGAATATTGGCAAGAATAAAAGTTGTAGTTGTTGTTGGCTTATGGATTGAGGTTTGAAGAAAATTTTGAATTAATATATATATAATTATCTTGTAGAGTGTTGAGGGTATTGTTGTTGTTATTATAGGTATTAATTTCGGCTTCTTTACGGAAATAAAGTTATTAAATAGTCGTATCACAAGTTGGTTAGTTGAGAAATTTAGAAAACATCGTGTGGGATGTTTTAGGAGATATATTGGCATGGATAATGGTATTGATGATGTTGGTATTGTTGTTGTTGATTGGTTGTTGATATTATGATTTCGGGCTAGGCATATAAACAGGGGAGATGCTGCTCGAATTTCGACAGAATCTAAAAGGATTTTAATTAAAGTTTTGAGACGAGCATTGTCATACCCCATTTTAACCGGGTTAAATTAGAAGTACAACATATTGGTGATTCCTATTTTTTTGTTTATTTTAAGGAGTCGCCACCTAATTATTTATGGTGAATTAGGACACCTAAATTTATTAAAGTTATTTTAAAGTTAACTCTGTTTTAAAAGTCTGTGAAACTTAAGATTCTAGGTAAGGGTTCAATTAGTCTAAAGGGAAGGTATTAGGCATCCTTTAAGACCCATTAACAATGGTTAACCGACCGAACTTATAATTAGTTAGGCTAAGTGTAAATGTGAAAAGAAATATTTAAAATCTAGGTGTTGAGAGGGACATAATTAACTAAAATATCTTTAAAGAAAGGGAACGTTTGTATCAACTTCGTTTAAAAAGGTCCCTGTTGTGACTTACAAACATATATCTTCTATTCAAAGTTGGCATTGACTATAACCATTGGATTTTATAAAATACCGAGTTTGTCGTGCAAGGGACTTGGAAGCAAAAACTTTAAGGTGGATTTTCAGAGGGATTAGATTTTGTCAAAAAGGACCACTTAGTAAGATAAGCGTTTTAGTGGAAAACACTTGGGGCAAACTCCAAACCTAAGTAACTTTGTTCACTATTAATTAAGTAGAACCTTAAATGAAGCTGGTTATTAACCATAATAACTTAAGCATTGCTAGTGTGTTCAATTAGATATGATGTGAGTATATTTTAGTGCTGCTAACATTTTTAGGTCAACTAATAATGCGAATGAGACCCAAAACTACCTTGTTGTTTAGCTAAAGTAGTAAACAAACCAGAAGACAAATATTGATCACAGAATTCAACAACAAGTTATCGTCAAGCAAACATAACACAGGTAGAAAAACAAGCAGAAGTAAGCACAGGAAACGAAATTAGAAGAAAAGAATTCCCGCCAGGAAGATAAAAATGAAAGATGCTGCAACTATCTTTTTCTCTTCCTCTGGTTGCTTTGGTTCAGAGATGTTTCAGTAGAATGAAACAGACGAGGGAAATGGATGCAAGTTTGGGCCTTGCGGCATCATCGAGTCTCAAAACGAAACTCCTCGCGGCTCCAGCAAATCATGAAACAAAAAGAAAAGACATTAGAAAAAGGATATCGAAATGCGGTAGATGAATAAAAGAAGAGTAGAACATCACAAAGAACTGGAATTTCATGTCTCAGGCCAAACTTAGATGAACCTCAATAGATTAGGACACTTTTTTGTGTGCAGTGAACGGGGTGTCGAGGCTTCGAATCTACACTCGAACTCGAACGAACCCGAACCCGAACCCGATTAAAGTAACTAAAGTTCCAAAACGAAAAAATGAAAATAAAGTAATTGTTGGTCGCGGCTAAAGTTCACCGGAAAAAGGAAACAAGATTTGGAAGACAGTTCGGTATTTCTAAAAAAATGCTGAGTAACGGTTTTTCGAAAAACGTTGAGCAATCGTTCCCCCCTAAAAACGCTGAGTAATTCCCGGCTAAAGTTCACCGGAAAGGAGAAATCAAGTTTTAGATTGTTTGTGTCCCTCCAAAAACTTAATCATTCCTTCAAATACTCAAAATCCCTCCTTTCGGCTGAATTTCAAAAAAAATGTTTTTTAAACACGGTTGATGAAAACTGTCCGTTTCTCGGAAATTTGAGGTGGTTAAAACTTGTGTTTTGTAGGGAGATTTTATTTCCAGATCTTCCACTCTTTTTTCGATCTCCTTTGAAATTCAATTCGCCCCAGATTTATAGGGTTTCGTTTGGTTTAAGAAAAGAGAGAGAGGAGCGTATGAGAGAGAAGAGCGAGGGACAGAGGAAGTGGAGGAGATAGGCGTGGGGGACAAGAGGAAGTGGAGAGGAGCGTGAGGAGAGGAGAGAGGGGCGGCTGAGAAGGGATTGAGGAGAAAGAGAGAAAGGAAAGGGAGAGGGAAAGAGGAAGAGAAGAGAGGCGTGAAGGGTTTTAGGTTTAGAAGAAAAATAAAAATTGGGCCGGGTCGGGTAGATGGAATGGGCTGGATCGGGTGAAATGTTTGATGGGCTGCTGATGTTGAATGAATAGTGGGCTAAAAAATGTGGACTGGGTATTAAAATGTGGGCTGATTATTGTATTTGTATTTTGGGCCATTAATTTGGCTGAAAATTGTTGATCCTTCCTCCTTCATTTAAATAATTTTGGGCTTCTAATTTAATAACTAGTACAATATATACTATGTGAAGACAATTAATAATTAATATGTAGAAAAATAAGGATTTAACAAAGTGTTGTCTTGTAATTAATTTAACGAGTCCACCCGAAAATGAAACGATGATGAACATTTAAAATTTGTGATAAAGTAATGCTCGTAATGTTGAAAATAAAAGTAGCGAAAATAATAGTAGTGAAAATAAAGTATTTAGCTCGTCAGTAAATTTAGACGTCTGAGTGAATAAAAATTAAGTAAATGAGGGACAAAATTGGGTGTCAACAAGCATGATGACGAGCCTAACAATGGTATGAATGGTTATATATGTAGATTACGAGGTGACGAATAATCTTAAGTGAATTGCAAGACAGGAAGTAAGTTGGAAGTCGAGAAATTATCTTCCAGGTATGTTAAGGCTAGTCCCCTTCTTTATAAAGGCATGATCCTTTCGTTATAAACCTTTGTGTCGTACCCATAATATCATTGGTCCCGCAAATGTTAGAAGTCCACGAATTTCGTGATCCTTATGATGTTATTGAGCTTCTCAAGGCATGATTCTTTTCCTACCAAACTATGCATGAATTCCATGAAAATTTTCATTTCCAAGAATGTTAGAGATTCATGACCCTTAAATTTTTTATGATGGTAAAGATGAGTAATTTCTTTTATGATAACCATGATGATGATTATGAGGGATTTATTTGTCCAAGCTCCAAGGCACATGGATTTCATGTTATTATGAGATAATTTTTATTCACAGAGATTTCCATGTACATGAGCTTTATATTATTATAATGACTATGATGAGAACGATTTTATGTTCAAAGGTTCCAAGTTTATGATTTCAATGAAGATATGAGAATATTGAGCTATCTTTTGACCTTTCTTAATTTTATTCATTGTTGTTGGTCTCACCTTATAATAATTGTTCCTTCAAGGTGAGACAAAGCGACGATGATTATTCCATAACATATCGGAGGTTACCGACCTTACGTCACTCTGATGTATTCATAGCTTTTATTTGGCTCTCATGCATGCTTTATATATATGTATGTATTTTCTCACATCGCGCCGCGCTATAGTCGGCCGGGCATGGCACGTAGATGTGCACACCACTGCAGTGGGCATGTTATGATATTGCCCCGGATGCGGGCTAATGATGATAACACCGAGCCTTACTGGCCGGGCATGATACTATATATATAACACCGAGCCTTAATGGTCGGGCATGGTACTATGTATATGTACAAAAAGCTTTTTTAAAGGCTAAGCATGCATGACACCCGCCTTACGAGGCATTCAGATGTACAGGTTATCTTCCTTATTGTTGACATCCAATTTTGTCCCGCCTCTCCTCCGAAATACCTATTTACGCTTATAATTATTAGCCTCTTATCAATACCGGCGTTTCATTATTCTATTACAGTTACTAGCTATTATTATTATTATTATTATTATTATTAGTTCAAATACGAACCCAATTCACCCCCAATATTTTCGGATTAACCCAAAACAATTTTCATAGCCCACTACCCAATTTAATTCACCCCAACCCAATTCTCAGACCAGTCCACATTTTATTCCCAGCCCATATCTTCAAACCACCAGCCCATTATTTTTAACCCAATACCCAGCCCACTACCCGAATTTACCCGACCCGACCCGCCTTTTCATTTAACAAAGGAAACCCTAAGGGTTTCCTTCATTTTTTTCTCCTCAGCCGCCGCCCCTGCTCCTTTCTCTTTCCTCCTCCCTTTCTCTCTTCTCTCCCTCTTTCATCGTCATCTCCCTTCCACTTCCCTCTGTCCCCCACGCTCCTCTCTCTCTTCTTCTCAAACGGAAACCCTAATCCACCCTATAAATAATCCGGTCTTGAATCGATTAGAACAGGCCTTGAAATCGCAGAAATCCCCGAAGAATCAAAGTTCTTGAATCGCCAAATTTCCCTTGAAAAATACAAGTCTTTAATTTTTCCAGTTCCCCTTTAAAACATCGGCTTTTAATTTGCTCGATATCGCCACAAAATATTAGATCCTGTTCTGTTTTTGCTGTGGGTGTTCGCTCGAATTCGAGCATACGCAAGTTCGAATTTCAAAGTGTTCGAGTAGATATCGAGACCTTTACCTCACTTCGCTGCACCATTAAAAGGTAATTTTCCTATCGTCGGCATTTTCTATGTTCGTTCCAGTTCTACGTTAGTCTGGCATTGGCTGTTGTTAGTTTATTTGGGGTGTAAAAGAATGTTTTTTAGATTTTTGTATTACTTGCTGATTCCATTATCCTGTTTCGGTTATTGGCATTAGATAAATAAGGTTAATAAGCCCCTCTACTGGTTTTGTTTTAGAGAAATTATGGTTTGGAGTAGTGTTTAAAATCCTGCTGGCCGAGAAATGTGCATCTGATCTTTAAGTACATAATATGACCACTCGGGGTATTCTGAATATCTGAACAAGTATGAAAGTTTCTCTTGTAAGCATGATGTGGTAATAAAGTATACATTGCTCTATAGTTGAACTGTAGTTGTGTTGAGATAGCTACTGGTTCGGTGTGTCTGTGTGTCGATTACTTAAGATAAAATCTTGTTTGTGTATATGTTGAGACGATTAGGAAAAGAATGTTTTTTTTAAAAAAAGAAGGATCAGTTTTGAAGAATGTTAAAGTGCCCTGAATCTGTTCATAATGAGTGAATTCAAATTTGAAGTTGTCTCCTGAAACTAATCGAAGCATTGAAAAACAAGTCTTGGTTTTGATTGAAAACACATAGCTCAAAACCTCTTTCTGGTCCATGTTGTTACGTCTAATTGTGCCCGATGATTTCCTGTGGCTTTATTAAAAGTTTTACTTAAGTTTGTTTAGAGTTCTGTTTGAGAGAAATAAATTGGGATTACAACAAATAAGATCGTTGGTTGGACTGGCCGATGATGATCAGGGACTCGTGTATCTTAATGAAATATTTGATTACAAATTGTAATATCACGTAGACTGGCCAATGACCAGAGACTCGAGTGAAATATTCGATTGCATTATAGCATTTTTATGGAAGGATATTTTATACTGTATTTAAATATAACTGTTCACGTTTAAGGATATATTTTTTGAGGTGGAACTCTTTCTCTGCCAAGTATTTTAGGATTCGGGATCGTTTGACTCTTTAGCAGGGCTTTTGCACTATAAGAAACACTTAATTGTTCAATAACTATTTTTCCCTGATAATTTTGTTGTCATAGAGGACCACAAGTACATGGTTCGTCTTATTTTTTTTACTTCAAAATGTAAGTTGTGTTAACTTGTAAGCATACTTCTTCAGGACTTTCTTAGGTCTGGCATGTAGTATGTGGTGAGTTATTGGTAAAAGTGTAGTTTATTTTTTTGCTTGCTGATTAGTCAACTTAAGATGTGGTCATTGAATACTTATGAAGATTTTAAATGAAACTCCGTTGTCCGGTTGCCCAATATTTGTCATCCTAGTCTCTCCTTTCATTAGAAGATTTTATCTGCCGTGTACTTGTATGTTGAGTGGAAACCTTAGAAAGAACTTTAACCATGGGACATAAATAACTATGTAATCTTTGTTTCAGTATGGTTCATGAGCCGCTATAATTCAAGTAGTTATGTAATTTTCTTTGGGTTTGTTTGTCCTTGGGTTTGCTCACATTTATTCACTGCTGCGCTTTTACCCCCTTATATGTCTAATTGAACTTGTGTGGCTTCATCGCGTTTGGTCTGATTTCCCCTTTGCATTTAGGCCCAAGGCCTTATTATCCTTCTGTCTGTTTCTATATACACACATGACTTTGGAATGTGAATTGCATATGCCTTAGTCTTTTATTATATACTAATCCTTTTCCTTTCATTTTATGCATGACTATCGCATACGAGTCAAAAGGGACTCGTCTTCTTCCTCATTCGATGTTGGGCCAAAGCCCAACGTAACTTCTCTCGAGTCAGCCCCATCAGCCCATCCGCAGCAGTCTATTAAAATTTCACTGGGCCGAAGCTCAACAGCAGTGGACAGTAGCAGTCCTAAAATGGGCGGAGCCCATTTAAATCCTTTTACTCCTCTATTTTATTTTATTTTGTGTATTTCATTTGTACTGTATGACTAACACTTTGTTTCTTAATTTAGGTGAACCTTAGCAAATTTAGTGGGTTAGCTTTAGTATAATGGGTAGTAAATTTAAGAGAGAAACTCAATTAATACCATAAGTTTCGTTTTCTTCTCTTTACATTAAAGTTATTTATAGTATTTTAATAGTTACTTTCAGAACAATTGATTTTTAAAATAGAATATTTTGAATCAAAGGAATTATGTTTTATTTATTACTATATTAGAAAATTGAACGTCACTAACATACAAATATTAATCCGAGTTAAATCGGCTAGGTTTTCTCTTAAAAAGCTTCTATTTATATACAAATCATTATATTTTGCAAGTCCCATTTTTAAAATAAAATTATTATTTAAAGCTTAACAACATTTATAAGTTTTATTTTTAAGTGGATTACTATGTATTTCTTCAAGTTAGTTAAAATAGAATTATTATGTTTTCCTTTAAAACCTTAATAACATTTACAACCTATTTTCTTAAGATTTAAGCATTATATTTAATCTAAATTAATTAACCTAAGTTTAGTCGGATAACCGTAGTTAACGGATTCTAAAGGATGCCTAATGTGAGGACCCACAGCTGGGCGCTGACCATGCTGTGAACCTCTGGGTAGCTCAACTGGTAAGAGTCGATTCCCTCAGGGGAATGTAAAGGGCTTGAGGTCACGGGTTCGAGGCGCTGCAGCGTGCTATCTCGAATTGTCTGTGATTTCCTGCCGTACAATACCTCCAGTAGTCATGACTAGTCAGCAGGGCGCAGATGCCACAGCAGTCAGTTATGGGGTCAGATACCCAGAGGTTCACAGCATGGTCAGCGCCCAGCTGTGGGTCCTCACACCTAATCCCTTCCCTTTAGGATAATATAGAACCCTTACCTAGAATTACACTGATTAAGCAGACTATTAACGGAGGTTTAGTTAGCTTTACCTTAGTTAATAAATTAGGTGTCCTAATTCACCATTAAATTAATTAGGTGGCGACTCCTTAAAATAAACAAAATAGGAATCTCCAATATGTTGTATCCTAAATTAACCCGGTTAAAATGGGGTATAACACTTATTCCGTGTTACTTTTCATATCTATGTTATGTTGTTACTCATGCCTTACATACTTAGTACATTATTCGTACTGACGCCCCTTCTTGTGGGACGCTGCATTTCATGCCACGCAGGTGTATACAGATGACTAGAGGATATTGCTAGAAGATGTTCCAGTTGGATTGGCGAGCTCCATTTCTTTCCGGAGTGTTGCCGAGTCAGAGTATCTATGTTATGGTATATTGATTTGTGTTAGAGACTTTGCAGACAGAGTCATGTATACAGTATGCCAGTCTTGTAAGCGCCTATTTAAGCCGATGTATCATTATGCATTACTTTACAGATTCATATGATTGCAGATTTTATATGATTCGAGAAAGACGAAAAGAATGTTTTCGAAAAGCTTCCATTATGCATTTCATTTCATGACTTAGGAGTCCTGTGAGATTATGAGTATAATGAGAACCAGCGGGTTCGCTCGGCTCTAAGTAAGGGTCGGGTGCCCATCATTCCCTATCAGGATTGGGATGTGACAACATGAACACCTCCAACTTAAAGTCTTTGCTTGTCCCCAAGCAAAACAAAACTAAAATCTCAATGAGGATCCATCAATATAGGTTTAGGTAGTGCTACTATCATTTTCAAAGCACATTCTTCAACTAAGCACAACCCTCATGACTTTGGTTGGTACCAACAATTAGGCTACAAGCATGTGAAACTCCAACCAAATAACTCCCTCATTTCAAAATACAATTTCAAGAATGCAATGGAGTTTCAAAACAATCAAGCGATAGCATTCAAGCCTCAATAAGTGACTCAAAACCACTAGCTTACTAGACATGCTCATTTGACTCAATTCGGAATTTTTCAACATCACCAATCTATCGTAATCTATATGCCCTCACAAGAAAGAAAGTCTCAAAATCACTATATTCACAACAACAACACGAGAGACATAAACACAGAGTCACTCACACTCAACAAAGAAATTCTAGTGCTAACAAATATCACACCATAAGCTTGCCCTTATTTTCAATCATCACTAACTCAAGAACATTCGGTTGGAGATCACATAGGGACTTTTTAAGCTTGTAATGTGGGCTTAGGGAAGGATAGGATAAGTATTTGGGATATAAGTGACTACACCCTCCTTGAACACTACACAATACCTTTTGTCCACTTTCCTCTTCATTTCAAAACATCACTCCTTCTTTTGCATACTAGTTTCCCCAATTATTCCAACTTCTTTTTGTGCAACCATTTTCTTGATTTCTAATGTTTTTGTTCTTTTCCAATTCTTTTCACAAAAAGTTTGCAACCTTTTTGTATTTTTCAAATTTTCTTCCTTTCTTTTGACTTTTCCACAACACCAATCTTCACCACTTCTCAAGCAACACTAACACCCCCAACTTAGGCTTTTGGCCTCAGATTCACAATTTCATGTTCAAGGAGGGAAAGGTTCAAAAGAGAGACTTTTCATCAAAAAGATAAAGGCTTGTAATGTGGCAATCAACGAAAAAGGTCATAGGCTCAAATGGGGTTACTAGTGATATTATTTATGCAATGGTAGGCTGGAAAGGCTAAAGAGGCTTTTTCAAAAATCACAAAGATAGCCCAAGGTCAACTCTTCAACCAACATAATCAAACTTAGCATTGAAAGACTAACCGGACAAATTCTAGATGATAAAAGTAAACACAAGAATTATTCAACAAAGACTCACCACACATGACATATGAACTAGTCAAGATGGATCAATTTCACTTCCTAAGAAAGAACAACTAGAGCAATATCTCATAATCCAAAGTAAACACAACTAGTAGGTACAGAGTCACCAAATGAGTCAAAAAGTTATCACAAAGATCATTCTTCCTATGCACCTTGGTTTTTAACTTTCACAAAACAATTTGGAGGGGTATTCGCATTTCAACATTTCACATGCAAGAGACTAACTCTATTAGTATCAAACAAGCCAAGAGTTTTCACATTTTTTTCCTCAAAGGAGCACCTACACCTAAACTACAAGACTAATGAAAGAAGCTAAGAAAGAAAATAAAATAATAAGAGTGACTAATCCACAACATGCCAAAAGAACAAAATTTTCAAAATTTTGAGCAATTCCATTTGTAACGTTTATCCACAGCCACACCAACAGTCACAAAACAAGCCCGGCAAGGGCACACAATCAAGCATAACCAAAATATAATGTGCTACCACATGCCACCCCCAACTAAAAACATTGCAGTGTCCTCACTGCACAATGATAAAAAAAAACTGGATAGTTTTGCAAAAACTGTACAAAATAGTCTAGTTAACAGTGCTGCAATTTTCAGCAGCTACTGGTTTGGGGCTGTCCGAAAATCCGACCTACTCAAAACAACTCCAAAAATTCTGAAACTTTGCAGATTAGTCAAAAACCATAAATTAAACTATTCTAAAAAAAAAAATTCAAAAACGATTTAAAATTTTTAAAACGATGGGTTGCCTCCCACCAAGCGCTTAATTTAACGTTGCGGCACGACGGTTACCTTTACTACTTTTCCCTCCATTTGGAAGATATGAATTTGCGCCCCAACTTTGAATTAAGATTTCAGTGATGCTCGTGGGGCGGTGGTAGGAAAACAAAGAGGCCAACTCTCGGGTATCGCATGTTGCACTTTTTGGCCTTTAAGTGAGGCAAGTCATTTGGTCTTCTTGGCATAGCAAACTTCAAAATGAAAACACTTTGTTCTTCATCTCGAAAATTCTCCATAGGCTCAGTTAGTTCAACTTCCATTTCACTAACCAAGCATAATGTTGAAAAATGGTTAGAATGCGGTCTAAGGCGCTCCATTTTCAAATTCGCTCCATTTTTTATGTCCTCACCCACAAATGAACTAGAGGCCTCAAAAAATATTTTGTGAACCTTTTTATTCAACTCTAGTATCATTTCTTCAACTTCGGCATCTTGCATTATTTTTGGGTTGGTCGGTTGGCAATTCATCATTAGCTCTTGAAACTCAATCTTGACCAGTTTTTCATTGGAAACCAACTTAAAACTACTATCCATGACTATTTGATGTTGAGTATTGCATACCTCAACTTTTGCTTTCAATTCGGCTTTCAAGTCACGGATAGCAATTTCAAGTTTCTTCAACTCTTGACTTTGCTCAACATGAATTTTTAAAAATTCTTCTTTTTAAAAATTCTTCCATCATCCTCGAAATGCCTTCACGATGATCCCCATAGGCTTCCAAGTTGATGAGCTTGAGTCATAAGCCAATCTTGGCTCACAATTTCCACTTTGTCAAGGCCTTCTTCAAGTTGAGAGTCATTCAAAGCTTGTAAAAATCCACCCTTGGAGAAATTCATGTTTTGGCCACTTTCTTTTCTACTTTCAACACCCTCAAGTTATTGAGCATTATGAGTCTGAACCAATAACTTCATGTGATCCTCTAAGGTGTGAATAGCTTTGTCATTGCAATTAATTGCTTGCCTCAAGTCATCAAGTGGTTGCCTCAAGTCCTTAACCGCTAAGTCCTGTTTTTCCACTTTTTCAATGATGGTCTCCAACATGAGCATTATCCTCTCATTTTGAGCATTTGAGGCTTCTTCCACTTCCATATCCCTACTATCATCAAAATCAAAACTAGAATAGTCATAGTGCGGGTTCGGGGAAGAGAAGGACAAATAAGCACAATTATCCCAATGACCATTTTGACCACCACACCTATCACAAATACTCCACTCATAGGTTTGGGATTGTGCGCACAATCTGCCCCCGGGAGAATTCAAACAATTTTGCCATGAGTGTGGTCCTCCACAATAAAGACAAGGGTCATCAAAGTATGAACAACTACCATTCGACCAATTTTCATTATATGATGCCATTTTTTTTATATATAAAAATAAAATAAAGCAAAGAAACAACTACACAAATATTCACAAGTTTGGACCAAAGCAAGTTAGCTTGAATCCCAAACTAACCCAAATACGCCAAATTGTTCCCCGGCAACGGCGCCAAAATTGATAACATTCAAATCCACTCCTCAAAGAGAAAGTGTACACGGTCGTATGCAATATAATTTACCCAACTATGAGTCGAGGTCGATCCCACAGGGAACAATATACTAGGCGATTTAAACAAGTAAGGAATTATCACTTTCTACGCTAAGCCAAACACTTGATAATATTTTGATTTTAAGAAAATTATAACTAATGCAAAAATGTAAACTAACCTAGAAAGCAAGTAAAATGATCAATGGCCACAAGCATGGATACAAGGAACTCTCAAGTAACGATCCAATATATTTTATGATATTATAACTAAGAGCGGGTTTATGTTAGTAGATAATGATTTCTAAAATCTCATTGAAAGTCTTCCAACCAAATCAATGAATTTCACTCTAAGCTTTTCCAAGCCTTAGAGTGTGATATTAAGCACAATCAATTTAACCTCAAGTAACTATCCTCTTCCGAGCTCAAGTTATTAGATGGGTTTAATGACCCAAATTCTTGTTAATTAATCTTTCCCAACCTAGATTTCCTCTTCCGAGCTCAATCAAAGTAAATGGGCGAGTCTTAGGGTTAGCTAATCCCTTAAGAAACATTAAAGAACAAGATTAATTAAATCAACAAAGACCCACTTCAATAGCAATAAAAATCATTCAATACATAAGCATAACAAGAGATTTAATCCAACACTTGATAATGAATAATATCATAAAGAAGATTCAAGTGAATGAAGAAAATACTACACACTTAAATATTCAATACAAAACAAGGAATTGAAGAAAGGTTTAAGAAATATCTCGTTAAGGTCCTCCAATCTTCTCCTCCAATGGTGTAGATGAAACCCTAGCTCTCCAAGCTTGAAAATATGGCCAAAGATAATGTTTTACAAACCCTAAAAGAGCATTTATAACATTCCAAAACGGGAACAAATTGCGGACAAAAATGCCCTGCGTGCAGCGCATGCTGCAGCAAGTGCTACTCACAGGCACAACATGCTGCAGCAAGTGCTACTCGCAGGTGTCACATGCACAACATGTTGCAGCAAGTGCTGCTGGCATGCACAACATGTTGCAGCAAGTGCTGCTGGCATGCACAACATGCTGCAGCAAGTGATACACACATGCCTTTTGCTTTTTACATCTATGCTTTTCTAGGCAATATCGTGACAAAATGATCTTAGAAAGCTCTTCCACACGCAAAACATAGAAATACTTAAAAGAGTCACTAATTAAAGTGAAACAAAAATTAACTATATATAACTAAATAGTTGAAGTTTATACAAAAGAGACATTGTCTTGTCTGTATTAATTTAATACAAAAATTGGGTGTAGGTAAATCTTTATTTTTCAAATCGGCGGAGTAACATAGACCACGAATCATACTATAAATTAGAAGGAATTTCCTCCTCCTTTTTTTGAGAAAACGGGACTTTCATTATATAATCACAGACACTTACAAAGTATTAGTGCTAATTACAAGACATTTACAAAACATTATTCAAAATATTACTCTTATTATGAAGGGTCAAAAGAGACTATCTCGATGGCTAACATTCCAATTAAATCTAAAGGTTATATATACCTGGTGTTCTCTGGAGAAATTGTAATACAGTACTCTATTAACCATAAATACAAAAAATATTAAGCCTGCTGTTTAAAAGCATAGATTGTATCAGATCTAATATAAATGCTTACGTAGTACAACGGACCCCTATAGTATTTTCTTAATCAATGTGTATTACGAGAGTGTATATTCGTTCATTAATAATGGGTAACATATACTATGACTTAGTACTTGCATTTCGATACGTTTTCTACATCGTACTTCTATATTGAGTCCGGAGCCTAAAGGGTATAAAAATACACGGTTTTTACCAAAAGGGAATGTCCAAAAATTATTATACCAAAAGGGGTATATCGTGGGCTGATCCACGATATACCCCAAAAAACAATTCCACTTTGCCAGACGATTCAACCAAAAAAAAAAAAAATTACATGTATAACGTGGATCATTCCACGTTATACAATTATAACTTGTATAACGTGGACTGATCCACGTTATACAATTTATATTGTATAACGTGGATCAGTCCACGTTATACAAGTAAAAAAAAAAATCGTTTTCCAAATACTCACTCGGTAAAACGTTGCCTAGATTTAAATCATATTCGGTTATGTTTTTAATAAAAAAAAATTATTGATTTTTTTAATTTTTAAAGCATGATTAACTCAAATAAATATTTTAACATATGCAAATAATTAAATGTGTTATATATGCGAACAGAAATAAAAAATTAAATATAAGTTAAATAAACGTCACACATTAACTGAGTAGTAAATGTTAAATTACATACTAACTATTAAACTGCACAAGACATGTTATATATTCTTGGAAGAGTACATAAGGAAACAACAATTGTACAAGTTAAGAAAAAACATAAAAACCAACAAGCAACAACAACTACTGATTTCTATCGGGGCAGCGATTCTTGTTATGACCTATTTGCTTGCACGTACTAAACTTTCTAGCCATGCGAGCAGGAGCTATATCCATTTCATTCCTCCTTCTAGTTGTACTCCGCGCTCCTGAAGTTCGCTCGTATTCAGTGTTTGCAATTAACTTGAAGGGAGAAAGTGGCCAATATGCCTCATCACCCAACAGTGAAAAATTTCCACTGTACGTTTGCTTATAAAACCTGCAACTGTAGTACTTGCTAACATAGGTTTTTGGTTGAATTTCGCGAATATCACAAAATTTAATTGCATGTGAACATGGCATATGGTAGTTTCTCCACTTTCCACACGAACACTTTTTCCCTTCGGCAGAGACTTTATGTATATTTCCGTCCTTACCTTCGTGTGCAAATGTCAGAATCTCAATGACCCCTTCAGTTGCATTGCATTGATGCATGTCAGTATGCTTTAGGGACCTCTCCCAGTATTCATCAAACTTCTTTTCAACAGCGCGCGGCCAAAACTTTTTATCCGCAATCAACAAATCAGCAAGGGTGCTTCTCTCAACAAACCGATCAACAAGCTTTTTAAACGTATAACGGACCATGGCAGTAACGGGCAATCCACGAGCTTTCTTCAATAAACCGTTGTAAGACTCGGAGACATTCGTTGTCATAGCCCCCCACCTATGACCGTTGTCCTTATGCAATGTCCATTCTTCCTCCGGAAGAGCTTTTAACCACAAATACACTGGAGATGACATTGTCTTGATTTGTTCCATCCTCATTTTATACTTCTTCTTCTGGTGCTCTGTAGCCGCCAACCACATTAGCTTCTCAAGGTCATTGCTGAGGAATTTTTTATTGAAGTTGCTTTTCAAATGCCGAACGCAAAACCTATGGTGTGTGGATGGTGGTTGTAACCAATCATGTATTTGGACACATTGCAAGATGCCCTGATGACGGTCAGAAATAAGTCCAATTCCTTGTCTCTCACGAACAATATGTCTCCACAATAACACAAGGAACCACGTCCAGGACTCAAAGCTCTCACGTGCAACAATAGCATATGCAAGTGGAAAAGTATTATTGTTTGCATCAATTCCAACAGCAATTAGCAGTTTCATCTCATACTTACCGTACAGATGAGTACCGTCTATTGAGATGACAGGCCTGCAACTTTTGAATCCATCGATGCTTGGTTTATAAGCCCAGAACAGAAACTTGAAGATGTGTTCACCTTGCATTGTAGTTGATCGGTGCTCCCACTCAACAATGGTCCCCGGATTGAAATATTTTAAGGCAGCCATGTATCGGGGCAATGTCTTGAAAGAGGTTTCAAAATCACCAAATACCATTTCAATAGCTTTCTTATGCCCCTTTTGTGCTTTTCTATAACTAGGAGTAAACAAATGCAATCCTTTTATTTTTTTCTGAACTGACTTAATACTGATGTATGGATCGACCATAATATATGGTATCAACATAGTAGCAATTAGGTGACTGTTCAAATTGGAATGATCCGTTCTGTAATCATCCGTCAGACAACTGTAGTGGAGATCCGCTTTGCCTGCCTTCCACATACCACTTGAAATTTCTCTAAAACGGATCATCCACTCACACCCCAACATATGACGCTTGCAAATAACCCTCCAAAATTTACCTTTGGACTGATCACAAATGAACTCTTTCTTTTCTTTGAGACAATATTGTCTCACTGCGCCTTTCATTTCCTGCTTGTTCTGAAATAACATACCTAATTGCATAGTACAAGGAAAATTATCAACCCCTTAAAAATGGTCCAACAAATAAAAAAAATATTCATTGTCACCATACTAACCTGATCTGATAAATTCAGGTTTTTTACAATCCCAAAGTGCAAATCGAATTGGACCGTCGTCTCTCATGAAGGCAAAATCATCCGGGCCTTCATCTGTGTTGTCCAAATATGGAATCGCATTAGAATGGTAGCTAACGTTACCATCACTCGGAGTAGTAATGTCTTCATAAGAATGACCATCACCATCAGATGAGTGATCATCGTCTGTTTCTGTGTGATCTAATAGGATATCACTATCTAACTTATCGGAGTGATCATTAGCTACGTCGTTATTGCTCACAATTTGTGTGAGCTGAGTCAATACGGGGTTTTCTTCAAAATCGTCACACCTAAATTAACCCCAAGGACAAATTAAAAAATAAAAAATAATCAAAATAACATGCCGATTACAAAATGAAAAATAAAAATAAAGTTATATTTTAAAAATAGTACATGAGAACTAAATAACATGTTGTATTCTTTTTATTTTCCATGGATGAACAATGAAAGAGGTTAGTTAGAATTTGCAGTATAATAATTTACATAGTTATCCTGAAAGTTATATTATAAAAATGGTACATGAGAACTAAATAACATGTTGTATTCTTGTGATGGTTAAACGCACAAAGACATTGAATAGAACGTAAATGAGAAAATTTTCATAAAACATCGTTATATTTACCTTTCTGTAAATGACTCTACTTGAGTAGGGTGATATCGAACTATACTCCCGCCACCTAATTCAGTTGTATCTGGAGCACTACTCGGTCCAGGAATATCACGGCTCTGCATAGTCCAACCAAAGTTATGTGACTGGCTACCAACTCCTACCATTGTTTCTTGTTGAAGTGTACCTCTTTGAAGCCCAATATTCATAGCGGGAAGATACATAGTACCCCGAATATCAAACTCATCGTCAGTGGGTGCTTCAACATTAGTAGAGCGTTCAACAGTTGCATACATGTCAAGTGAGGCTATACTGATATGATTGCTAAATATATCAGGACTTCAAAGAAATAACGATAAGGATTCATCGTCCGAAATAAGAGTTTCCTCATAAATGGGAAATCCCCTAGCCGTAATTGATGTTGGATATCGTCCAGTGATAACCACCGAAAGGTTAGGATCAGATATGGCCATTTTACTTATGAAAACATGTTGTAGACAATCGTATTTGAGGGAAATTGGAAACCTTTGTACGACTTCCGGACGACGGTTATATCTAACTGAACCTTCTTCGTACACAACTTCCCCACCCCAATATAAATTAACTCTTACATAATATTCCGTCATATTATTTTCAACAGAATACAAAAGTAAAAATTAATGGAGAGTGCAAGAGAGAAGTTGAGAGTTCGTAAAAAATGAAGTCTACAATAGAGAAGTGTAGAATTCAGTGAGACATACAAATCTGCGATTTTATATAAAACTAATGATTCACGGATTTTACTATTTGATTTTACGCAAAACACGCTTGATTTGACGATTGCATGGCAAATTCGACGACTGCATGCATTCTGCGATTTTACACAAAAAATTTTACAAATTATTGATCGTTTTTACTTTTACAGCAGCATGCGTGATTTGACGACTGTAACGATTCTCTAGCGTAAAAAAAAATTCGTGAATCAATTATTTGAGGAAAAACGTTGGCAGCCAACGTTGCAACAAAATATGAATTGTTGCATTTGCAATTCATATTGTTGCAAAACGTTGGCTGGCCTAATGTTCCATATAAGTGCCTTAATCATCATTTACCCTTTGTTGAAGCAGTCCTCCTTGTTGAAGTCCTCTTGGCTTGAATGACATCCTGATTCTTATTCCTTTTTCCACTCTTAGCTAGAGCTTTTGGAGAAATTCCTGCCTCTCTAGCTATCTTGTGAATATTATTAGCCCTATCTTTATTTTCTTTGTCCTCCTCCAACTGTTGCAACTCCTCTGTAGCCTTCAATAATTCAGTTATTGTTACTTTGTGAGCAACAATATCTTGTAATACTGCATTTGGGTGTGACACTGCTGGTTGATTTACTAACTGCTTTTCCTGAACTGCTGCAGCCAGTTGCTTTGTCATCTCAATACCATCAGTCAGGTGGTTGCTATCCTCAGAATCTGCATGTCCCAGGTGATTATTAGCTTTCTCCTTTTCTCCAGTTGAAATGAAAGAAGACTCCACTACTATTTCATTCAAGTCTATCCCCATATTGTGTTGCATTGCTTCAGCTGCTGCAGGATTTTCAGTAATTCTACTAACTTGTTGTTTTTCTGATGGTTTGTTATTGTTGTTTGTGGATTTTGTATGCATATCAAGCACTGGTTCAAATGCATCAGTGGGATGCTGCTGTGTAGGACTATTGCCAATCACTTCAGTTTCATCAGGTGGTTTCTTTTCTGTTATGCAAATTTCAGTATTATCTGCTCCCCTATCATACTTGTCATTGTCTTCTCTCACCCCCAACAGATTTAGTGAAGGAAGCACAAGAAGAAACTTCCTGAAACTTGTTTCCCAAATCCTGTTGATTGCCGTCTCCATCCATTGTTGTAGTCTTACTATTCCTTATATCAGCCATCTCCAATTCTTTATGATTTGACTGCATGGGCTGGTTTACCACGCTGGCAGATTCATCTTGCCCCTCTTGTGTAAGTATCTTTCCAAAATTATTTTCAACCCATTGTTTAGAACTAGAGGTCTGCTGCTCTTTTGTAGTTTGCACAAAATCTGAAATTTTCTCCTGATTACTACCAAAAGAAGCAACTCCCTCCTTGCTAGCTTGTTCTTTGACTTCCTCATCCTTGCTAGGTACTGTGCTACTGCTTTGTGTTGCTACAATCTCTTTTGTTTGCTCATTCACCTTTGGTTGTAAGGTCTTATCAGCTAATTGTTGTGAAAAATTACCACTGTTTTCTACTTGATCCTCCACATTAGCCCTTGCATTCGTATCATCATGTGCCTCTATAGCAAGTTGCTTGTCTGTTACCATTACCACTAGATCATTCTCTGATAAAGCTGCAAATTTATTGTTAATTGGCAGAGATTTATCATTCTCAGCCACTCTTTTTAGTATATCATCCCCCTTATTATGTTTGCCCTCAGTATAGATGTTCCTCCTGTTATCCTTAATAGGATTCCACTGACCAAGATTGCCTATCATTCGCCCACTAGAAAGCATCCTCGCTGAATTGTGATATCCCCTTTGCCTTCTGTTTTTAAACTCTTCTTTATCACTTTGGTTTGGTTTCCCTTGTTCCATTTCTTCCTTATTGGTTTCCTTCTCTGCATATTTATGTTGTTGTTGCACTGCATAAGTTCCTTCATGGCCTTTCACTTTCCTTTCATTACTTTGTTCTTGTGTATGTACTGCATTGTTGCTTTCTGCTTCTTTCAGTGGTTCCTCTCTTTGGTGTGCAAGTTCATGGTTAAGGATTCTACATTCATACTTATTATGACCCTGTAATTTGCATTCCCTACAGTATTTAGGGAGATGGTCATAGTGGATCTTCACATCTACAGTCCTTGTTACTCCTGTTGATTCATTTTCTATGTCCATCATGATTGTAGTGGGTAGGTCTGCCAATAAATCCACTAAAACTTTAACCCTAGCATAGCTAGGTCTAGTTTTATTGATAGTTGCCGCATCCAAATGAATTGGTTTACCCACTGCAGATGCAAGAGTGAATAAAGATTCCTTCACAAAGTATGTAGGTAAAAGGTTTGGAAATGAGATCCAAGCCATTGCTTTTGAAGTTTCCTCATCAACTTTGAATTTGGAGTCATATATGAGTGGTCTCATCTGATAGGAATATCCATCTCTATCACTGATATAGTAGACTGGCTTAGATGTCAAATTTATAAAGTCTGCATATAAACTTAACCTGATGAGGACATGTCTATTCCTGAAAAAGCCAACTCTACATTCACTTTTTACTCCACATTGTGCAGGAATAATCTTGCGAAGTTGATCAATATCTGGCCAACCATAGGAGAATTTCCCAACTACAGCATACTGAAGATTTTGAATTAAATCCATCCGAGTCACTTCATTCTCCGTCCATTTGACAAATGGGATTCCATTAAGCATTGAGATTTGCTTCTGCTCTATCGGTTGAACATTTAATTGTGGTTGTTGTACATCATTGTTTAGAACAGCAGGCTTTAATAGACTAGCATATTGCACTTTGCTGTCATTGATTAATACTCCCTCCTTTTGTATAGTTGAAAGATCTTGCTGGCCAGCCTCAGCCGAGGACTGACCAACGGCCATGGAGGCCATGCTTGATTAGCTTGATTATATTAGGGTTTGCATGAGAATAGGAGGTGAGAGAAGAGAGCGTTTTTAGCTGCTTCTTTTGACTTTTGCTATCTTGGTCTTCATATTTTGGTGCCGCTTAACAAAATTATTAAAAAGCAGCCCCCGCTTCAGAAAATTAGTTAGGCAAAACTTTTATTGTCAATTAAATATAAGTTGTGGAAATAAATTAGTTTTTCTTATAAGGCAAAAGTTCAGGATATTTCAAGACAGTGAGCTTGTTCAATTGACCGCGACTTCTGCCTTATAGGCAAAAGGCCAGAACTTATGCCTTGTGGGCAACAGAGGCAAAACTTTTGTTGCCCATCGGCCATAGTTGTGGATATAAATTAGTTTTTCCTATAAGACAGAAGTTCAAGATTTTCAAGACAATAAACCTGTTGAATTGACTACAAATTTTGTCTTGTAGTCAATAGCTAAAACTTATGCTTGAAGGGCAATAGAGCCAAAACTTTTGTGCCTACAAGGCATAAGTTCTGGACATAAATTAATTTTGCCTAGCGAGTTGAATCAGGCATGTCCAATTTAGTAGCTTTAAATGAATCCGTTTTTTATCCTAGAGTTATTCTCGTGGATTATAAACTTCAATACAATGACTATCTCTTTTTAATTATAAGGATTAGCGGTTATTTGTGTGAAAAAAGAAAGGAAAAAAAAAGAGTCAAGGTTTATGCGTCAACATATGGAAGAGTTCCGAGTCAAAGAAAAAAAAAATATTTCCTAATTATATAAAAATTCAGGTTTTTAGATTACAGTGAGATGTGAAGCACAAAGCGGAAAGAAAGGCAAAACATTAGGGAGTCCTATCCCTTCATAGAAATGATTTTTCCCGTTATATATGAACTGTTGAATTTCCTTAATAGAAGCGAAGATTTTTCCCGTTATATATGAACTGTTTGAACTCCCTTAATAGAAGCGAAGATTTTAGTATAGTGTCAAAGCAAGGTTCAAAAATTACTTTTTGATTATAGATTTATCTAATAAATCTCAAGTGGAACAGTTCTCTAGTTCTTCTAGCTTCACCAGTATTCCCTATTCATATGCAAAATAATCCATCATTTGTTTGGTGGGCAACTTTTGTAAAAGGGGGTGCAAGAACACAATTGATGTTGTAGTTGCTGGTGATGACACGTGATTCTCTTTATTTAAAGGTTTCAAATTCGAACTTTGAAATGAAGAATACTTTTTAATTGGCATAACGGGCGCATACCTGACGCGAACCCAAATTAGTTGACTAATTGCTTATGTTTGCTTCGACCCCCCCCCCCCCCCCCCCCCGATTGTCTTTATTTCTGTGCTTTAATTTCTTTCTTTCTTTCTAAACTAATGTATGTCAATAAAATGACGCCCGATGTCAAATCTTTGTTGTTGTTTGGTAACATGAATAAGCTAAGGCCCGTTTAGGATCAGTGGCGGATCCAGAATTTTCACTAAGGGGTTTAGAAAAATAAAAATGTAATATTTTAGATTTGAACTTGGAAGCTCAAGGTAAATTTTGAACCCGTTAACCACTGAGACAACCTCTAACCTTATGTTAAAGGGGTTAAAAATCTACATATATGTATATAAAGCATAACAAAACTGTCTTATTTGTACAGTATAATTTTTGCCGAAGGGTTTGGGGTGAACACCTCACCCCCTCCTAGAATCGCCCTTGTAATTAGGATATATAAGAGGCTCCAAGAAAGCATCAACTACACACAGAATGTATTGTGGATACTCTATAATTTGACTATAGGATTATATATTTTTGGAATATATTTTTGAACCTCTTCATATGTCAACTTACTTGAAATTATGTTATTTTAAAACTTGAAATTATGTTATTTTAAAACTTTAAAATATTATTGGTTTTCAAGTAACATGCATTGACAAGAAATGCTTAAAAAGTCTTTTTTTAAAATAAAAAAAGTTAAGTAGGCAAAGATAATGACAGATTAAATCTTGCTTATAAAAATTAATAAAGTTGAGAAATGGTTCTTTGTTGCTAATAGAAAAAATGAAACAATATTACAATTCACTCATTGTAACGACTGTTTGGTCGTTATAGTGTTTTGACCCATTTACCCTTGTTGACCCTTTCCCCAGTCCCGTTAATATGAGTTATGACTTAGTGAAGTCATTGGTTTGGTTCCCGAAAGTTTTGAGCGTGATTTGAGTCATTGGTGGAGGAACTAGTTAAGTTAAAAAGGTAGAGTTGACCCCAGTCAACATCGGGTTAAGATGATCCCGTGTCAATGTTTTGAATTTTCCAACAAGTTCATATGATGATTTTGGACATGTCCACAAGTTTTGGTGAGATTCCGAAGAGTTTCAAATGAATTTGGGTTGTATCGCACTCGTATTCGATGCTTTCGCCGTAGTTCTTTGGGGATAAAGGGCACCATATTGATCAAACGACCTTTGTTTTGTGTTTTGATTAAACCATTAGATTCGTATCGTAATTACGAAGCTATAGCATAAAGAATCGTCGCATTTCGCCTTCGTATAAGGAAGTTTTACAGTCATTTTAGTGCGGGCTGTACCGGGAAGTCCGTTGCAGCGAAGCTAGTGACCCCTGCAGCGAAACTAGTGACTGCTACAGCGAACCTAGGGTCCGCTGCAGCGGTCCATGGGGGCAGAAATCCACTTTTTATATTAAAATTTCGAAGTCATTACCCACATAACACCAAAAACGGTTCCCAAGAAAGTGAGAGGCGGTTTTCTAAGGCTATAGTGAAATTCCTCCTTAAAGGTAAGTTCTAATCTTTATGTGGTTCATTCCCTTTTCTTCTTCAAGTTCCATAATTAGTTTAAGGTCCATCAATGGTAGATGAAGGTCCTAGAACCCTAGAAATAGTAAAACCTTGAATAAATTGTGGAAAGTCGATTTTATCATTATTTAATCATCTAGGAGTATAGATTATCACTACCTAGGATGAGAATTCGATTATTAATGATGAGAATTGTGTATTGAGACTTAGGGTTCTAATAAAAATGGAAACTTTGGCCTAAAATCTGTTTGAAAGGGTTAAATTAATTAGAAAACCCAAAAATTAGAGGATAATGATTGTTGGGATTGAGATTGTGATAAATTCACCATTAAAAGGTAGTTTCATCCATTTAAAAAGGGTAGAAGTAATTGGGTCTTCTTCCCCAATTGTTGTTCTTGTTTGATTAGAAGGTCTATCGTTTACTTAGCATCATATTGCTAGACTTTAACCATTCTGAGGTGCTTCAGAAACAGAAGGCTTGTGTGGAGTGGTTCATGGCTCATGTTCTACATTCGAGGTAGATTACGACTTACTTTAATTAGACTTTGATTGGCGAAACGTATATATTATGTAGAATTGATGGGAGAAAGCATGATTAGGTCTTCGGACATGGTGTTTGGTTGGATATATCTAGGTTGGTATGACTTTTGATTATGTGAGCCTGTCGTTGTTATTTACGCATTGTGATGGTGTATCCGTGTTCATACTGTGGTGATTTGGGATGGAGTTCTATTAGGTTGATTGTTGTTGATGATGGCTTGTTGCCTTGTTATTGTGATTAGGCTATTAACTTGATTGTTGCGTTGTGATACATGTTATACTCAATTCTCTCTTATTGTGACACATATCATCGGAGAAAGAAAGGCTAATGAGTTAGACCTGAGTCGTGATATATACTTATAATAGTACTCATATGACAACGTGACGTATGATTTATTGTTGATGATGATATCGTGCATGGCATACATTCTCATTTCATACATATATTGATATTGAGTTATGACTTAGTGTTGATGATGATATATGATAAATGGAGCACCTTGGTAATACAAGGCTTAGTGGTGAGATGTACTCGTTATATTTGAAAGTAAAGAGGACATAGACTCTTCATGTTGACTGAGATGGTTTGAATGATTCATTCCATGGTTGAGCTAACTTATCTAAGTCCCGATACGACATATGGCATTGTGACTTGCATATTCATTAGTATTTGATTTCATTAAATGATCATAATTACTTTTGTGTTGATGTTTCATCTTAGGGTTCTAGACTTGAACCATATTTTGAATATTCATCTGGCATACAATATATGTATAAAAGGAACATCTGACGGGGGTAAGGATGTGGTCTATCTTGATATATATATATATATATATATATGTAAGGCACATTTGACGGGGGGTAAGGATGTGGCCTAGTTAAGGGCTCGAGTCCGAGGTAAATTTCGGGTGGAGAGCAAAGGGCTTGTGATCCGAGATAAGATTTCGAAGCAAGTGGTACATGGACACCATGGGTCCCCTGCAGGTCATGACTATTGTGCGGAAATAACCTTTAGCATGTGTGTACAGGTTTGAAGTATTTGGCCAGTGCATTGCATTGCATTACACACCATCATATTTTGCATTGCACATCATTACATTTTATTCTGCATCATCATATGGCTCTTTGAGTTCTGATTTTGGTATGGTTTGCTGAAACAGTTGTTGTATGAAAATCTGATTATTGTCTGGACTAAATTGTGGATTAGTGACTCTGTCTAGGTTCAGTAATGGGTTTTGAGATTATTGAGACTAGCCAGACTTGTGGTTTAGAAGCTTCATCTTAGGTTGTGATTCGGTTGGGGAATATTTGGTGACCTTGATTTAAGTATTATGTGCTTATCTGTTTATCTTTTTGATTTTATGCTTATATGCGTGAACTAATCTTAGTCGGCCTATGATGCTTACTCAGCACGTGTTGTTTGTACTGATGCTACTCGTTATGTACTCTTCTTTTGAGTGCAGAGCCTGTTACTAGTTCAAGTTCTTGTCGTCCGGAGTGATCCAAATCTACTTGATCGAGATTCCAGGGTGAGCTTTGGCTACACCCGCAACCCGGAGACTCTTCCTGTATCCAACTGTCTACTTTGTATTCTGAGACAGTATTGATATTTTGAGATTTTTATTTCTTATGAGACTTTGTATCTTCTTGGTAGTAGCTCTTAACTAGTCTAGACCAGATTTTGGGGTTGTTGTTATTTCCGCACTTATTATCAATATGATTTGAATCAGTTAACTAAATCATTGTTTATTTCCGCATAATTTTTATAAATGGTTAAAATGAGTTGGGAATGGCTCGCCTACCTGGGGGGACAGTGTAGGTGCCATCACGATTCACGAATTGGGTCATGACACTCATTCTCCGTTTTAATAATTTCTATATTTTTTTTGTTTTTCTCTGCTATTCCATTTAAAGACTTTTAAATATAATCCATGTTCAAAATTAAGAAATATCCAATTTCAAATGATCACAGTCCATAAAATATACAAATAAGGAAGTCATTCAATTTCCGGGTCTGGCCTGTATTCTATAATTTTTATTCACCATAAAAATTAGGAGTAGGGAATTAATAGTATTTCAAATTCATATAATCCCAAAAAAAAACCTTTATATACTAATTTCTCTCCCACTTCTTCACGTCTCTTCTCAATATTCTGATTTAAATCAGTCCAACATATTATGATTTTATTGAATTGTAGTGATTTTCTCAGTTAATTTGATCACAAAAAGCTGTGAATTCTAATAAAAATCAATTTCCGTGAAAATCTCGCTTGAAAAATTCTAAGGCAGAGCATTTTTAGTGTGAATTTCGCAGTTGTTTTCGGTTAACGGTCACCAGCGAGAAAAATATTTATTCATAAACTCAATGATGCCTCTCTGCAATCTCCACAATATCTCTATTTTTCTTTATCTATGAAAATAGCTAGCGACACTCTTATTTATAATAGTACATAATCTACTTTAACTCAAAACGGAAATCTATTCATGTATAGTTCTGACTAAAAATCATATTTATACATAAATTAAAATGTCAAATTTTAACTAGTTTTGATTTCTTACGATTTTAAATTATTATTTCCAATAGACGGCGATGATGAAGGAGGATAAGAAGCGAAGCGGACATAAAAGGATAGAAGAAGTGGCGGGAGGAATGGCGCTAGAGTGCGCGATGGTATGTTGTTGTTGTCCGCGCAGGGTGCTTCACATCCTTCTAACCGCTTTGTTCAAAATTCCGGCGGGGCTATGCCAGAAAGCATGGAGAAATAAGAAGCTCTTGAAGAAAAAAGGGATTTCAATGATTCCCTCGGCTTCACTACACCGACGATCAGAAGCAATCCGACGGTGGAGGAAATGATGACGGTGATGATCATGACGTAGTATCACACGAAACGATTGAATTCGAAATGGAGATCATGGAACCGGTTTTATGGTAGAGCTGGATTTGGAAGGAGCTCATCTTAAAGGGAAGAAGAAGAAGAAGAAGAAGAAGAAGAAGAAGAAGAAGAAGAAGAAAATGAATGATTCGTCCTATTTTTACTATATTGACGATCATAAGGATTATTCCGATGGAGACAACGATGATGTGGGGCATCTTAATGAAATTAGTGGCCTATAGCTAAACCTCTTTGAGATGACTAAAAAGAAATGAATGTTATATAAATCGAGGGGGTATAATTTTTGGTGGCCAAAAGCAAATGTTTTAGTGGCTTTCCCAATGAGCCGGCCCTACGATGATCATAAGGTAGGATCACTGGAAACAAACGGAGATGTGGGACCGATTTTATGGTTTTGCTAGATATGGAAGGAGCTCATCTTAAAGGAAAGATTGAAGAAGACTAATAGGATAAGAAATGGAAATACAAACTAGTTCAAGGTCTGATGGGTGAAAAAAAAATGTCACTATCGTCAGCTAACAATCAAATATACAATATAATTCAACTGAACTGAAAATCTCTGTGCAGTTCTTAAGTTCAGGTACAAATTTTATTTATTCTTCATTAATAGAAGAAATTTTATGTAACACCTCGTACCTTGGCGTTAGGATGTGTCGTAGTAAATCCATATGAGCGTGAAGGGATTAAGGTCATTCATAAGGTTATAGAGAATTTATGACAGTGTCGTTGTAATACCCCGTAAGTTTGACAACCTTGATACCGTTTGGTATTATATTGATACGATATAGTTATTTCAGGTGAAACCTTTTAGTAAAAGTTTGTTAAATATGATTTCATATACTTTTTGGATATGCTTTGAATTGTATCTATAACATAAGGGTCCATTGAGGGAGTTTTTAAATGAGATTTTATTTATTATAAGAATAAAAATTACCCTCTCATAAGAAAATTATATTTTTCCCGTTTTGAGAATAAATAGTACAAAAATTTGTACTGTTGATATTAATTTGGAAAAATTAGCATTTGATAAACTATATTTTTAGATGTCATAATTTTTATGAAATGTTAGTGTGTGTTTAAAATTTATATGTTATTTTTGTGATTTATTAATATTATAATATAATAAGATAAGACTTTGAATAGTTTATTATTGATTTAATTATATAATATTATGATGAGTTCGTGTGTGGCTCCAGAGGCGTATGTAGCCTATAAGGTTGGGGTTCAACTGAACCCCAAACTTTGGACGCGGAGCCTAAATTTATGTGTAAAAAATTATTAAAATTGCAATAAATAGTAGATATGAACCCCTAATTTTAAAAATATAATGGGTTCAATGCTAAAATTCTATAGCTTGAACCCATAAAATTTAAATCCTGGATCCGCCTCTGTGTGGCTCCAATGACATTATGAGTCCGTGTGTGGCTACATACATATACATACTGCATTCATGCATATCAGAGCCCTCAAAGGCGATTCCGAGACGAGGTCGATCATCTTACTCATTCTTGCATTGATGTCTTTACTTATGTTGTTGTTCTTGCCTTACATACTCGGTACTTTATCGTACTGATGTCCCTTGGCAAGGGGCGCTACATTTGTTATGTTTTGTATTGCAGGTTCAGGTATACAGAGTGGCAGGCGTCTATTCTAGATGGTGCAGATGTTCAGCGAGATGGTGTAAGCTCAATTTCTTCCGGGAGCTAAGTCAAGTCTTGTATTTTTATGTATAGAGATTATGGGTAGGTCGGGGCCCTGTCCCGACAGCATGTCAGTTGGATAGTTTCAGTTATCCTAGAGGCTTCATAGACGTTTGTGGTTAGGTTCAGTGGTGTACAAGTTTTACTTCAATTATATAGATAGAGCATCATATATTTCATGTTTACAGATTATCAGACTTTACTATGAGCCTGTTTGGATGGGCTTTAAAATAAGCAGCTTATAAGCTGGAAACAACCTATAAGCCAAAAAAAAAAAAGTTGGTGTAGGCTAACTTATAGCTTATAAGTTGTTTTAGATAAGCTAAACCAAATGGGCCCAATTATTTTTTTTCGATTTATTTTATGCACAAAATGGTTGTAAGCTGGCCAGCTAAACGCTCAAAAAAACTGAAAACAGCTTATAAGCAACTTATAAACCAATCCAAACGGGCTCTATGTCACGTGCACCCATTACAAGGTTATAGTAATTGCATGTAGAATGTAGTCCGCCACAGTTGAAGACTGGGGCGTGACATTTTAAGTGAGTGATTTTCATATTTGAAGCATTGATGATGTATTTGTGAATTGTAATACACGTGCCATAAAAATAGAAAGGGACTTGCAATGATGTAATTAATTTGTATATATCACAATGGTGCAAACTGCAAAGAGGTGGTGAAACTGTTTCTTTTTTCTTTTTCTTCTGGACGTTTAACCCGTTGTTACTATGTACAATGAAGAGCAAAAGGTTAAATTTTCTCCTGATTTACGCGAAATGGTTTTTCTCACATGCTAAACATTGGTATTATCCATATAAGTACTTCATAATTTTGGTTTGAGTGTTAATCACTAATGGTCAGACATAGCTAAACAAAACTTTTTTCCTATTACATAATAATTAATCTCTAATTATTTGGATTAACAAATAAGCTATAATGTCACAGAAAATAAAATTTCGGCACAATCCAAAAACTCCGAAAAATTCCAAACTCCCACACCACTATGTTATCAACCAAACATTATTTTTTTCACAGAGGTGTCTTCTTAATTATTTCTCAAATTGAAAGTGAGTACATTAGAAATAAAATATGGCGGGAGAAAACCCCATTCCATCAAACCAGACATAGAAACAGCCGCCCTAGCTAAAGCACTAGTAGCTTGATTCGCTGATTTTCTAACTAGCGAAACAGACTCTAATTGAAAAGGCATAATAAATAAACAAGCCCTCAAACTTGGCCTCAACTGACAAGTATGTCCTCCAACTTTGGATGTGCACAAGTAGGCACCTCAACTTGTCTCCACTTCGTTAATTGAACACTCCAACTTACAAAATAATCATCTAGACACCTCTAAACTTATGCGCCATGTCACTGTCATAACAGTGCCACATCAGCATTTGTGTTTACGTGTTCAACTTTATACAAGTTGAGGTGCCTACTTGTGCACACCCGAAGTTGGAGGGCATACTTGGTAGTTGAGGCCAAGTTTGAGCGTCTGTTTATATATTATGCCAATCAAAAAACTTTTATTTGTGTTTTACAATCATAAATAACTAAATAAGAGAATCAAAATAAGAATTATTTGCAATGTTTTCTTTGAGAGCTTGATGAATTGGCTAGTTATTTGTCTCAATCACCACTCAACTATTATCAAAGCCGCTCGAGTTCTTCAACTAGCTGAGAGCTTTTCAAATGCCCATAATCTCTACAACAAACGAGCTAGGTACTTTATTTAAAAACCTGGCTTGCCCGCCACCGTCAAAATGGACTTGGCCAATGAGGCCACCCCAACCCAGCCCGCTATTAGGGTACGGCTGGGTTAAGATTTTTCAAACCCATTTAAAACTTAGGTTTATAAGCCCAGCCCAATACAGCCCGCTGACCTTTGAGGCTTGACCGAGGCTACCCCGTGGGCCAAAAGACTATTTAATTTAAATTAAAAATTAATAGATAATTGTGAAAAAGAAATAAAACTAGGAATAGTGATACTGAATAAGTCTTAGTATCCTACACAATACTTTATTCATTTAGTGTTAAATCCCTACTACAAAAATACTCAATCACCAACTATAAAAATTGCATCCATCGTGAAAGTGTCAGAACACTTGCTGGTTGTTGCTACTCGTAACTGGTTGCACGACATTACCCAAATATAAAGATGTAATATTTCTTAAGTGAGTTCAAATATTAAGGATTTTTGAAATGTAGTTATTTGATAATGTTTCACTAATTAAATTTGCATATAAATGTAGACGAAAATGAGATGTTATTTAAGAATACTTTATCACAAACGAATTAAAATGTGCTTCTCGACATATTGGTGTTGAATAAACTATAAGTTATCAAAGAATTATTTACTTTCATATAATCATATCTTAGAAATGTTAACAAATCGACATAATATAGTTTTGAATATTAGATTAAAAAGAGATTTTTTTATTAAAAAAGATTGAAAAAAAATGAAG
Source organism: Lycium barbarum (assembly GCF_019175385.1). Taxonomy (NCBI): domain Eukaryota; kingdom Viridiplantae; phylum Streptophyta; class Magnoliopsida; order Solanales; family Solanaceae; genus Lycium; species Lycium barbarum. The sequence continues at coordinate 7,783,093 of NC_083342.1, forward strand.
GGCTAGCCCACCCCAGCCCATGTCCCCTCTATGGCTGGGTTGGGTTGGCCATTTTAAGGCCCTTGAAAATGAAGAGCTGCCTTGGCCTAGCCCATCAAATTTCTTGGCCCGAGAGGCTTTGGTTTGGTTGGGCTGGGCTGGCCCATTTGGGTAAAAGTTTGGGACTATTTGCTCATTCTATATTAATTCAAAAATTCTAATTTGCTGCTTAAGAACCCCCTAAGACATCGCCCTTTTGTCAAAAGGTTGAAACCCTAGATTTGTTTTCTATTCTCATCATCACCGCTGACGAAACCATAACCCAATCATAGCGATTTTGCAGTTCTTTACTTCAATCTTTATGGATCTACTCTTTTAACCATGTTTGTCCCTGAGTTGTCTGCTCGAACAACTATGGTAGTTAAGATTGATTACATGAATCTTTACAACCTATTTTGCTCCAATTTAGATGCGTGTCCAATTGAGGTCTGTGTTGTTCCAATATTCAATCTGTTGTTGGAATTGAAGAAATCATTTGGTGATCCTTTTGGCATTTTGTCCAGCTGGAAATCAAACAATTCTAGCTATTGTTCTTTGTATGGAGTTTCATGCAATTAAATTCAAGGGTTCCAAAACTGCTAATTAGAGGTAATAATACTAATTTTGCCTTGTTGTACTAATTATCCTGAGTTAGCATTGCATGCCTTTGGAATTAGAAGAATAAGTTGTTTTTTGTGAATTCTAAACTTGTTGGAAATTGTCTCTTGTTATTGGACACCTCAAAGAGCTTAGGATTCTATTTGTTCCTTTCAATGATCTTACTAGTGAAATTCCTATTCAGATATGGGAATTAGGGAATCTTGTAGTTCTTGATGTAGAAGGGAATTCCATAAATAAACACTTAAACTTGGCCTCTAATAACAACTAAACACTTCAACTTTGAGAATGCACATCTAGACATCTCAAATCGTCCCCATTGTGTCAGTTGAACCCTCCAACTTACAAAATGATCATCTCGACAACTCCAAAGTGACGGTAAAGGTATGTCAGCAATTCAAGGAGGAAATTTTGACGCACTTACAGTCAATATGGAAAAAAATCTGAATGAACATATCGTGGAAGATCAGATGTAGAAGATTCAAAGTCTTGAACCATAGATGGAAAAAATGGGAATCGGTTGCACTATTCAGATAACTTCAGGCGAGAAACGACAAACATTTTAAAACTGCTACTCTCTGACCTAACTGAAAATATAACAAGGGGAGATGATAAAATTTTAAGAACATACTTGCACCTTACTGGGTCTTTCGGAAACAGTCTCTCTACCTCCTAAGGTAGAGGTAAGCTCTGCGCACACTCTACCCTACCCAAACCCACTTGTGGAATTACATTGGGTATGTTGTTGTTGTTGTAACATACTTTCACCTTACTGCTTCCTTTTCTAAGTCATTCCAAATATAAATGTCTTATAAGCTACTTGATTTTATTTTGCAACATTTGTACATTGTTCTTACATCTTGCCCCCGGCACCTAAAACGCAAATGTGCTAATTACCTGATAAAAGAATTAATCCTGATTGAATGCACTCTGCTTCGTGTGATTTCCTCTATTGCCTTAAACAACATTGCTGACTGTTGAGTCTCCAAAGAGCATGAAATTTCTACTTTTTCCAAAATATGACAAGCACTAATAATCATTTGTATTTCTTCCTACAGCTGGAAAATCTAGTACTTTAGAAAAGACTTACCAGCTGTTAAGGTTTGATTACTAGAACACAAACCTAACAATTTTTCATGTGAATAGCTTCTGAAATTTGCAGGAGGATATATTAGATGTTATGAAAAGATGTGTTTCCATGGAGACATCACCTAAGTTGCTCGGACTCTTTCATTTCTATGCCGCACCCTTGTTGACAAGACATGGGTGTGGGTGTGGGATCCATACCAGATATAGTCAACCGATTTTGGGTACTTAGACCAAAATAGACAAAGAAATTTGAGATATATAAAATGATTTTTGTAATCTAAACAAATGCTAAGGTGAAATTGAAGAAAATGTAATACCTTGTATATAAAAATTTCTACGTCAGCCCTTTTCCTTATATCGCCTTCTAGGATTCTCTTGATCAATATTTTCTCCTCGAAATAGTTGCTAACTTTTCCATGTAATATCTCGTTATTTAGACATATAAACTCTCTTTTTAGATATTTGATTTATTTTTAGCCGAATGCCCGCACATGTATCCATACCTGGATCATACCCCCGAATCTTAAAATTTAGATCATGAAGGATCCGACCTCTAGATCCGCACTCGAGTCTGAGAAACTTAGCACTCGAGGAAATGAGAACTTGGTCCTCTAAACCTTGTCATTTCATCAGTTAGGCTAGTGATTATATAGAGCTGTGTTATTTGCTAAAAATATGTTAATTTGTAGTTTCTTCTTATATTAATCTGGTCATATAATCATTCTTAAATCTATATATAATATAAAGCTAGGCATAGACAAGGTGGTGTGGCACCTCTCTGCCTAGAAAACCATTTATCTTTTTTCTCCTTTTTTTGGCCTATTCTCTAATTATAAAATAATAAATAAACTCCAATTATCTCTTAACTATTGGCTCAATAATGGACAACTGAAAGGGCTTACTCAATTTAATATGACAGGAATTTTAAACCAAAAAGTCACGTCTCTAATTAAAAACTTATGAAAGCAATTTAGAGTTACAATGCTAACGGTTAATTGATTAATAAGAATGAATAATAGTCGGTCATTATAATGAAAGAAACTGACAGACCACGTTATATTCCTTCATCAGAATAAAAGCAACCTTTTCGTGATTGTTGTCAAATCGTCCCAGAGGTTCCCTGCCAGAGCTCTTCCACCTAAGGGTGAGTATCTTCTTAACTTACAATTGTTGCTTTGTCTACTTTGTTTAATTATTATGTGTGGTAGTTTGCAGGTTTGGTGAGAAGCAAAGGGATTGTCATACATATTCTGTTATAGAGCATAGCGTAGATGGGCTATTTTTTTAGTAAAATTGTGAAGTAGCGGTTGGGTATTACTTCATCCAATGTAATGACTTACTCTAGGCTTCTTGTGCAGCGTTAATTGAACAAATTAAACAGCAGGATTTTGTAGAGAATTTCTTCCACATTTGTTTTCCTCCCTTTTTGTGTTATGAATTTCTATTTCACAACGTCTATATATTTTCATGAATTCCCGAGTCCTGGCAGTTGTCATAATTATTTTAAATCCAGGGGGTTATAAGGATCATAGTTATCGTATGCTTTCATGCAATGGAGCCATGGAGGGCTGAATCAAATGAGGTCTGTTGCAAATGCATGTTACACTTTCGTTTCGTTTCGTTTCCCTTCTTCTGATCGACTATTTTTTGTATTTTGTATTTGCAATATGCGTTACATACTTAGTCATTATATAGAAGTGTTTGATATGGTGACACTATTTTTTGAAATTTTGTTTTCCCTTTTTTGGTTCTTCATCACGTTGAATGAGAAAATTATAATGACCTACTTCCTACTCCATTTAACTTATTATTATAAGAATAATTGTTGCAATAACTCTAATTTTTTTATTTTCTTTTCATTTCCTGTGATTAATGTTCATTATTTTGTGTAATAATGTGCAAATATTATTCCTATTTATTACGTTACAAACAAATCCAACTATCACATTATTAATCCTGTTAATTACTCTTTCTTTCCACTCTTTACTCCATTTCTTAGGAATTAATGTAGTATTCATTTGGAATGCGAAATATGTATACTCTTTAATGTTTTTGTATACAAAAAGAGTATTCACGCATCAAGAAAGAATTAATCTTACTTTTCCAGATTTGTCTTTATTAAGTGTTAAGTGACCAAATCTCAATACCTATTTAATCAGAGCATATTAGTCAAATTACCTATTTTTGCCTAAAAGTTAGTATTTTCTTAAAGGATGTGCAAATGACTAAGTGAACACTTTTTTTGAACGGGGGGAGTAAAAGCCAAGCAAAACTAGGAGATTTGGGTATCCGTACTTGCCAATTTTTTCTTTTCTTGCACCTTTAATTACCTCCTTCCATTCCAATCCTCTCCCACGTAGCTATTTCTCTCTTTTGCTTTCTTTTATTTTTTATTTTTAAATGCATTTTCTTTCTTACCATCCTTTGTTTCCTAATATTAATAATTATTTTTTTAGTGATCTTGATATGACATTCCTTTAGGTTGGTGAACAGAAGAAAACAAGAGAGTAAATGGGGATGAAGTTAGCAAAGAGGAGGAAGAAGTAGGAACATATAAATTGATGCGAAAAATTAAGTAACTCGGATGAACGACTTCGAATAACAAATTGTTCACAAAAGATAGGTTATTTCATTGAGTTTTTTCTTTTCATTTTCTATATTTATTTTTATTTCCTTCTTTTATTTTTTTATTTTATTTAGAGGGATGAAAACTGTCAATCTTGTGAAAATAAGTGTCAAGAAATCATACTAAAAATATAATTAAGAAAAGGGCCGGAAAGGAAGAAGAAAAAGATGATCACATCTCAAGTTTACATTTAGATAATTTTAACATTACTATCTTTTTCTTTTTCGTTAGATTTACTTTTACCATTTTACTTTTTCAAGTTCACATACATTGATTTCTTATATAAGTTATGTGATATTTAGCCTAATCGTAAATTTATTTTATGAAACTTATGAAATATGTGTGATTAATAAAAAATAGCCCTTTTATAAAAGTAACTAATGACATTAATATTCAACTTTATTTTAGCTTTTTTCTCATAACCGCGCGAAGCGCGGACAAGTACACTAGTATGGTAGTAAACTAGTAATGTTCTATATTGCATTAATTCTGCCTCAAAACTCACAAACAATTGACAGTTCCCAGTCACACACAAATTACACCCACTGCAATCTCAAGACTAATTTTATTCAATTAGATTTTAGGAAAATTTGATGTTTACTCTTATATGCAAATAAGTAGTATATCATTACAGCTTGAAGCTATTATCACATGAAAATCATACACTATAAGCCGATAATCGTACATATTAACCAGTAAAATTTACAAAGAGAAAATCCTGAATTCGTATTTTACATTGCAAAATCCGCATTTTAATCAATCCACTATAATTCGTATTTTGTAGTTGATATCAACGCAAAAGGAAATATAATTATTTTGTCTGATTAGAGATATGAAATTAAAATATGCACCTGGAAAATTCCATGATTGATAGCAGTTAGAATTTTAATGGGATTTCTACATGGTGTAGAGAATATTAGGAGTTATTTATATTTAGTAGCTACACTTTATTTTAATTACATTTAGTAGCTAAATGTTATATTTGAATTACCTATCATAGCTACATTATATATTTAAAGTAGGATACTCTATTTTTTTTTTATTCTTGACTGAGAATCTTAAGGCTAGCTTTGAGATGCTTCTTCTCCCTCTACCGCTGCCAGCCACCAGGAAATCGCCATCGGAGCTCCGGTGAAACCCACTGCTCTCATATCTGGCACCATTCTCCTCGCCATTGACATTGCTACCGGAGCTCCGGCGAAACCCACTGCTCCTTCTTCTCAGATCTGAGTGTATTCGTAGATCTAGCGTCGTTCCACGATCACCGCCACCACCCTTCAACAAGTGTATCAGAACTGGAAGAAGCAGAACACATCTTCCATAAACAACAAGCATTTGCATATTTGAGTGAAACTGAAACCCTAGAAAATAGTGCAAGTGGACGATGAGTAAAAGAAGGAAATGGAGACGAAGTGCATTTGGCCATTGGTGAATACGCCAAGTCCATGTGGCATGAAAGGAAGAAGAATTAGGGTTAGAGTAAAGCATCGACGACTTTAGCCGCTGCTGGAGTAAAGTCAGTGTTGTTATTCGACTAGGAAGCGGCAATAACTTGTGCAACACCGATGTTGCTACAGTTTCTATGAGCTTACTGGACGACGGCGCCGTTGCGGCAGCAAAAAAATCTCTGGCGGTGTATTTACGATCTGAGTGTATTTTTTCTTGTATCTCAAATCTGAGTGTATTTTATTTCTTGTATCACAAATTTGAAGGTATTTTTTTTCTTGTATCTCAGATCTAGGTGTATTTATTATTATTTTTTAGAGTAAAATACAGTGTTTCTTTATGTATTTTTCGCCTATTTTCGAAGGAGAGTTTTTTGTATACAAATAAATATAGTGAATTTGACTACAACTGAATTTCCCTATATTTTTTGCACTTATGTTGTTTGAACAACCAAATTCAAAATACAATAAGCTGAATACAGTGTAAAAATAGTTACGAGTGAATACAACGAAATACAACCAAATTAGAATGCAACTGAATTAGAATACACGCTACTGTAGCTACAAAATATAATTAGCAAAAGTGTAGCTAAGCCTAAAAAAAAAAAAAAAAAAAAAAAAAAAAATGTAGTCATTTGTGTAAGTTGCCCAATTTTAATTAGATAGAATTTGGTCCATATTTACTTGTTTTCGGGCCATTTGCAGAATTAGACATTTCAACTTTCAAGGCTTCTTTTTAGAACATAATCACAAATGAGAAATGGTATAATACATAAACAGGCCTTCAAACTTGGCTTCAGTTGAACACGTAAACACAAATGCTGACGTGGCACTGACGTAACACATAAATTTTGGAGGTGTCTAGATGATCATTTTGTAAGTTGGAGTGTTCAACTGACAAAGTGGAGTTGAGGGCATACTTGCCAATTGAGGCTAAGTAGGCGTTTGGACATGCGATTTCATCTCATGAGATGAAATCAGCGTTTGGACATGCGATTTCATCTCATGAGATGAAATTCCAAATCATCCAAAAAGGCATGATTTGGGATTTGAAATCAAGATTTAAAAAAATATAAATGTAAAATTTGACCCATACGTTTATATTTTGTAAAAAAAGACCCATAAGTTGGTAGATATATTTACCAATCATGTTTACCAACCATTTGTATTAAATATTAATCTGCAAGTTGGTAAAATATATTTACCAATCATGTTTACCATGTGAGAGGATTATATTAAAGAGTAGTTACATTACTATTCATGTTAAATTTTTCTTTTTATTGAACTAAAGTTTGATCAATTCATGTTGTATTTTTTAGAAAGGCTTTCTAGTAGCGTATTAATTTTATTATAAACTATGATTTACTCATTTGGTAAGAATTGGGAAAATTTTGATGGTTTTACAACTTGTGGGGTTTTTATGTTTATAAAAAAAACTGCAACTTAAGAAATATAAATTGCATGTCCAAACATAATTTCATCTCATGATTTCATCTCGTAATTTCATCTCATGAGATGAAATCATGTCCAAATAGCTCCTAAGTTTGAGGACCTGTTTATGTATTATGCCATTAGAAATCAATGCATGTTTGGGAACTTCAAAAAGTGATTTAACTACTTGAAATTACTCCCTCTATCTCAAATTATTTGTCGTTTTTTTTTATTTTACATGTCTTTTAAGCATAATTAATTAGGTGGGGTATTTGACTAACTTTATCCCTATTTATATCTAAGTTATAATCTTTCTCTATTAAATATTTACTTTATTTATGTGTCATCTCCATTAATAATAAAATTAGTATATGTATCCGTGCGATGCGCGATCATTATAAGTTAAAATTGAATCATTTAAAAAGTCTCATGTGTTTAAAGGTAAAGATAGAATGGCATATGGAAAACTAATGGTTTATATGAACATATGTTTTGAGTTGACATATGTCTGCCCTATTGTTTACTGAAAAAGGTGCTTTTAATGTGTTATTTTCACTTTTGTCATTTCCACTGTGATACTTTAATTTAGGGGTGGCGTTCGGTTTTTCGGTTCAGTTTTATCAAACTTCGATTAGGCTATTTCGGGTTCGGTTTTTTTAAGGTGGACACCAAACACCGGACCAAACTAGTTCGGTTCGGTTCTTTCGGTTTCGTTTTTTTAAAGTTCGGTTTGGTTCGGCTTCGGTTTTTTCAATTCGGTTTTTTTAATATAATATTAGAAGCGATTCCATTGACACTAATTCATATTCTCAAAAGCAATAAAACATAAAACTGATAAATTGAAATCAAAATCAAACAAACAGGATACACAAGAACAGAAAACTATAATTATGACATAGAATTACTAGGTGTTATATACATACTGTAAGAATAATTAAGAAAACACATAAAGAACATACATTAATCCTAAAGAGACATCCAAGTTACATTTCTTTGTTAAGGATATTTGATTTTTTCAATTGAAGTGGAAAATTAGGGATACAAATGCAAAAGAGGACTTATTACAATTGGGTTTTTTTTGCTTTAAACTTAATGGGCCTGGACTATTTTAATTTTTTTGGGTAATGTATTAAATTTCGGTGCGCATTCGGTTTTTCGGTTCGGTTTTATCAAACTTCGGTTCAACTATTTCGGTTTCGGTTTTTTGACGATGGACACCAAACACCGAACCCAACTAGTTCGGTTCGGTTTGTTGAAGTTTCGTTTCGGTTCGGTTCGATTTTCGGTATTTATGCCCAACCCTACTTTAATTTCGTCAAACCTATGTGAATATTGAAGAAATAAATATCAAAAAATATTAAGCTTAACAGATACTCCCTCCGTTCACTTTTACTTATCCACTTTAGATTCTTCACGCTGTTTAAGAAATAATAAATGAAGTGCGTAATTTACCAATATACCCATATTAATACTATGGGCAAAACAGAAAAATAAAATTGTCTTCTCTTGATATGTTAAAAGTGACAAATAAAAGTGAAAATCTATTTTTGGAATACTGGACAAGTAAAAGTGAATGGAGGGAGTGCAAGGGGAATCTTAGTAGCTCAGTTGGTTGGCTACCTGAACTTTTACATTGTTGGTGAGGGTTCGATTCCCCACTGTAATCCCCTCCCCCATTTTTCCTTTCCCCTACCCCCATTTTAATTAAAAAAAAAATGGAGGGGGTACATTACAAAGCAAGATTTGTACTAATATAGGGAAAGTAAAATTGTTGAGCACGGAAATATTGTTATCTTGGATTAACATATAAGATATAATGCCACAGAAAATTAATTTCGCAGCAATCCAAGAACTCTAAAAAATTCCCATACTGCTTTGTTATCAACCAAACACTTTTTTGTTTTTTTGAAAAAGTGTCTTCTTAATTATTACTCAAATCAAAATCGAGTTCATCAGAAATAAAATATAGTGGGACAGACCTTCATTCCATCAAACCAGACATAAAAAAAAGTCGTCCTAGCTAAAGCACGAGAAGCTTGGTTCGTTGATTTTCTAAATAAAGAAACAACCACTAATTGAAAATCTTTCATTAGCGTCTTACAATCATAAACAAGAGAATCAAAATAAGAATTATTTGAAATGTTTCACTTGAGAGCTTAATGAATTTGCTAATTATCTGTCTCAATCACTACATGACTATTAGCAAAGCCGCTCTTCAACCAGCTGAGAGCTTCTCGAACGCCCATAATCTCTGCAACTAACGGGCTAGGTACTTTATTAAAAAACATTGCTAGCCTGCCATGATAAAGCCGTCAAAATGGGCTTGGCTCATGAGGTCAGCCCAACCCAACCTGCTATTGGAGTACGGTTGGTTAAGCTTTTTCAAGCCCATTTAATACTTAGGTTTATAAGCCCAGCCCAATATAGCACGTTGGCCCTTGACGCTTGACCTAGGTTGGGCTGAGGCCAACCTATGGGCCAAAATTCTATTTAATTTAAATTGAAAATTAATAGATAATTGTGAAACAAAACTAGGAATAGTGATACCGAATAAGTCTCAGTATCCTACACAATACTTTTTATACATGTAGCGTTAAATTCTAATTACCAAGAATAGAAGTCGCATTGATTACGATTTAACTTGAATTCATAATTTAAAAGTAAAATGTGAAAAAAGAAGTAAAAACTAGGAATATTGGTTGCTTAATAAGTTTTAGTATATTACACAATACGCTACTCATTTAGCGCTAAATCCCCACTTCAAAAATATTTAATCACCAAGTATAAAAATTGCATTCATCGTGAAAATATCAAAACACTTGTTGCTACTCGAAATTGGTTGCACGTTGTTACCCAAATATAAAGAGTTAATATTTATTAAGCGAATTCAAATATTATTGAATTTTGAAATGTAGTTATTTGATTATGTTTAACTAATTAAATTTGCATATGGATGTAGACAAAAATGAAGATGTTAATTAAGATAACTTTATCACAAACTAATTAAAATGTGCTTGACGATGTATTGGTGTTGAATAAAGTAAAAGTTGTCGAAGAATTATATACTTTCATATAATCATATTTTAGAAATGTTAACAAATCAACATACTTATAGGTTTGAATATTATATTAAAAAGATTTTTTTTTTTATATAAAAGAAGATTGAAAAGAATAAAGGGCTAGCCCGCCCCAGCCCATGGCCCCTCTAGGGCTAGGTTGGGTTGGCCATATTAAGGCCATTGCAAATGAGGGGCCGCCCGCCCTAGCCCATCAAATTTCTTGGCCCGCGATGTTTGGGTTGGTTGGGCAAGGCTGACACGTTTAGGTAAAAGTTGGGGACATTTTCTCATTCTATATTAATTCCAAAATTTCAATTTGTTGTTAAAGAACCTCCTAAAACATCGCCCTTTTGTCAAAGGTTGAAACCCTAGATCTTTTCTATTCTTACCATCGCCGCCAATGACACCATAATCCTATTATACCGATTTTGCTGTTCTTTACTTCAATCTTTCTAAATCTACTCTTTTTAACATGTGTGAGCTTGAGTTGTTTGCAAGCTCAAAAATCTCAAACAACTATCTTATTTAAGGTTGATTACATGAATCTTTACAGTTTATTTCACTCCAATTTAGATTTGTGTTCAGTTGAGGTATGTGTTGTTCCAATATCCGAGAAATTAGATTTGAAAATAAGAGTTCTTTACATTTTCTATTGTTGGAATTGAAGAAACCATTTGGTGATCCTTTTGGCATTTTGTCTAGCTGAAAATCAAAAAATTCTAGCTATTGGTTTTTGTATGGAGTTTCATGCAGCTCAAATTCAAGGGTTTTAGAATTGATAATTTGAGGTAATAATACTAATGTTGCTTCTTGTACTAATAATCCTAAATTAGAATTGCATGCCTTTGGAATTAGAAGAAAAATTTGCTTTGTTATGAATGATAAACTTGTCGGAAATTTGTCTCTTGTTAATGGATACCTCTAAGAGCTTAGGATTCTATCTGTTCTATTTAATGATCTGACTGGTGAAATTCCTGTTAAAATATGGGAATTAGAAGTTAAAATATGGGAATTAGAGAATCTTGTAGTTCTTGATGCAGAAGGGAATTCCATTCAGAGAAATTTTTCGAGTTATCAATTTGCTAACTTGAGAAAATTGAGATTTCTTAACGGAATAAATGACTTGTCTAAAAAAACTCTCTGGAGAAGATTCATAGATATTATAAATCTTTACGACGTAAATTATTTAATCTCGACCTAATTTTAGCGCTAATACTTTTTTCATGTACTTAATTCATTTTGTTCCCTTTTATTCTACTGTAATAAGAACGTCTTGCTCAAGGGAATCATTTGCACATGGATTAAAACCAATATTTCCTTTTAAAACACTTATAATCCCTGGAATAACATCATTTATTTTGTTTTGCACTAAATTCAACATATTCAAAAACCTACATTTTGCTAGAGAAGGTGGAAACTTCTCCACAATTCTATTAAACCCTAGGTTAAGAACTCTCAATTTTCTCAAACCAGTAAAATTATGTCTCGAAAAATTTCCCTGAATGGAATTTCCTTCTACATCAAGAACTATAAGATTCGCTAATTCTCATATCTGAATAGGAATTTCACCAGTAAGATCATTAAATGAAATAGATATAACCCTAAGCTCTTTGAGGTATCCAATAACAAAAGACTAATTCCCAACAAGTTTAGCATTCATAACAAAAGCAATTTTTTCTTCTAATTCCAAAGGCATGCAATGCTAATTCAAGATTATTATTACAAGAAGAAGCATTAGTATTATTACCTCTAATTATCAATTATGAAACCCTTGAATTCGAGCTGCATGAAACTCCATACCAAGAACAATAGCTAGAATTGTCTGATTTCCAGCTGGACAAAATTCCCAAAAGGGTCACCAAATGATTTCTTCAATTCTAACAACAAAAAATCTAAAGGAATCTTAAAATTTTCAAATCTAATTTCTTGAATAGTGGAACAACACGGACCTCAATTGAACATGGATCTAAATTGAAGCGAAATAAATTGTAAAAATTCATGTAATCAACCCTAATTATAATAGTTGTCCGAGATTTTTGAGCTTGCAGACAACTCAGGGTCAAACACATTTACAAGAGTAGATTTATAAAGACTGAAGTGTCAGAAAGAATTTCCTAAAAGTTGAAAGGTCGGGAACATAATCTCATGCAACTCTAGGGCCAAAGTTTTAACAAAACAAAACCAATCCAAACAACTTTATAATAGTAAGGGAAAAAGTGTAACTATATTCCTCAACTTTGCTATTTAGAGCAGATATACCCTTTGTTAAAAAAGTGAGACACATATATCCCTGCCGTTACACAAGTGGTGCAAATATATCATTTTTGTTGATGGAATTTTAAAAAATAAATCATTTAACTTATTTTTTAATTAAAATAAATGTCATGCGCCTTTAAAAAAATAAAGCTACCCATTTTTTTAAAGCCACGTGACAATTTTTTTCTAATGGGTTGTTTGGTTCTTTTAAAAAACGAAAAAAGGCCAAAATTACCCCTGAACTTTGGAAAATAGTTCATCCATACCCTTCGTTATACTTTAGGGCCAATTATACACTTACCATTATACTATGGGGTCAATTATACCCTTATGTCTAACAGCTGCCACGTGGCATCATCCCAGCCCTTCAAAATTATTTTCCCCTCAAATAATTTTTTACCCACTAAAATAACCCAACCCGACCCGATTTTTTTTTCCAGCCAAACTGATACGGACCCAACCCAATACCCCTTAGCTGGAAAGAAAAAAAAAATTCAGGTCGGATTGGGTTATTTTAGTGGGTAAAAAATTATTTGAGGGGAAGATAATTTTGAAGGGCTGGGATGATGCCACGTAGCAGCTGTTAGACATAAAGGTCTAATTGACCCCATAGTATAACGGTAAGTGTATAATTGGCCCTTAAGTATAACGAAGGGTATGGATGAACTATTTTCCAAAATTCAGGGGTAATTTTGGCCCTTTTCCGTTTTTTAAAAGAACCAAACAACCCATTAGAAAAAAATTGCCACATGGCTTTAAAAAAATGGGTAGCTTTATTTTTTTAAAGGCGCATGACATTTATTTTAATTAAAAAAATAAGCTAAATGATTTATTTTTTAAAATTCCATCAACAAAAATGATATATTTGCACCACTTGTGTAACGGCAGGGATATATATGTCTCACTTTTTTAACAAAGGGTATATCTGCTCTAAATAGCAAAATTGAGGAATATATTTGCACTTTTGCCCTTACTATTATAAAGTTGTTTGGATTGGTTTTGTTTTGTTAAAACTTTGGCCCTAGAGTTGCATGAGATTATGTTCCCGACCTTTCAACTTTTAGGAAATTCTTTCTGACACTTCAGTCTTTATAAATCTACTCTTGTAAATGTGTTTGACCCCGAGTTGTCTGCAAGCTCAAAAATCTCGGACAACTATTATAGTTAGGGTTGATTACATGAATTTTTACAATTTATTTCGCTTCAATTTAGATCCATGTTCAATTGAGGTCCGTGTTGTTCCGCTATTCAAGAAATTAGATTTGAAAATTTTAAGATTCCTTTAGATTTTTTGTTGTTAGAATTGAAGAAATCATTTGGTGACCCTTTTGGGAATTTTGTCCAGCTGGAAATCAGACAATTCTAGCTATTGTTCTTGGTATGGAGTTTCATGCAGCTCAAATTCAAGGGTTTCATAATTGATAATTAGAGGTAATAATACTAATGCTTCTTCTTGTAATAATAATCCTGAATTAGCATTGCATGCCTTTGGATTAGAAGAAAAAATTGCTTTTGTTATGAATGCTAAACTTGTTGGGCATTAGTCTTCTGTTATTGGATACCTCAAAGAGCTAGGGTTATATTTTTTTCATTTAATGATCTTACTATTCAGATATGAGAATTAGCGAATCTTATAGTTCTTGATGTAGAAGGAAATAAGTGTACCTATTTTTTTAAACGAACCAAACTTGACAAATAAAAAAATTTATCATGTGGCTTTAAAAAAGTATGTCTAACATAAAATGAATAGACTTATTTTTTAAAATCTACATAAAGAGTGAGAATGCATGTTAATTACCTATAGTTAATTACCTATAGTTAAATGCGAAATTCAAAAGTCTATGCACAAACACATGCATCTATCAACTTAGAGTTAATAATTTTTTACCACTAATAGGATCTATATCTTGTGATAGAGTTGTTCAATTTAAACATGCGAAAGGCAAGGAAAAAATAGGATAGCTCCTTTTCCTCACAAATCCATTCTTCACCATCTTTTCTTGATTTTTCTGGTAAATTTTCTATTTATTTTGTTTTCACTTTTCTTGAATTCGAGAAATTTGTGCAAAAATGATCTCTGTGCCCTACAACACTTGCACGTCTTGCCAATTCAATAAAATTTAAAATCTTAATTAAAACACAATCTAAATTATTTTTAAAAAATTCCATCAACGAAAAGGGTATATTTGCATCAGTTATATAACGACGGGGGTATATATACATCATTTTTTTAACGAAGAGTATATCTACTTTAAATCGCCCAATTGACTGATATATTTGCACCTTTACCCTAATAATAATAAGAAGTTATTATAAGAGATTTAGAGCCCGTTTGGATTAACTGAAAAAATGCGGTTTTTAAGCATAAGTAAACCCGTTAACCGGGTTAACCGGAACCGGACCGGTAACCGGGTTAACCGGAACCGGACCGGTAACCGGTTAGGGAACCGGCCGGTTTCCGGTTAAAAAACCGGAACCGTTTAACCGGTTCCGGTTTACCGGTTTGAAACCTCAAACCGGAACCGGTCCGGTTCAAAGTCTTCAAAACCTTTTATTTTATTTTTTGTATTATATATATATTATAGTATTTATTAGTATATTGTAGGTATATTTACATATGTTATACAAGTTTATAAGTTAATTTTAAATATTTACTGACTAATAGACTAACAGCAAGTCAGCAATACAGAATATACGTGTATACATAGATATATGTTTAAGTTATATACTATATATACTTTTATATATATATATATATATATATGTTTAAGTATACTATATATACTTATAACTTATATATCATAACTTATGTTATTTATAGCTTAATTTTTTTCTAAGTTTATAAATTCGTATATACGTATACATATATATATATATATATATATATATATATATATATACCTAAAATATAGTAAGAATATACTTATATGTATATCAATATATGTATCAATATACTTAGGTGATATAACTTAATATATATAAATATGTTTAAGTTATATATAACATTATAACTTATATATATGTATAACTTATATATATATATATACTTGAAAAATAACTAAAACATATTAAGAATATACTTATAATGTATAGTATACTATAAGTATAGCTTAAACACACACACACACACACACACACACACATATATATATATATATATATATATATATATATATATATATATATATATGTGTGTGTGTGTGTGTGTGTGTGTGTGTGTTTAAGCTATACTTATAGTATACTATACATTATAAGTATATAACTTTCTAGTTTTTATTTTTAATATGAACACAAGTAAATAGAAGAAAGCTCAATGAGCCATATATTTTATTCATTCTTGGATAACATTATTTGCAAGTTGTAGTTTTGTTTAACTTACAAATAATACATGAGTTGTACAGAAATAATAGAATAATAAAATCACCAATTTTGAACCATTTCGTTAATTTCCCCCACATCATATTCGGTCATGGAAATATCTTCAAAGTCTTTCATTTGATCCGGTCCACTAGCTATCAAATCTTCAATTTCTTCCTCTTCGCCTTCCTCCGCTTCGAAGTTTTGGTTGTGTCGCTCCAATCTTATCCAATCGCGAATGCACACTAGTACTTGCAAGCTAAAGCCGGATAATGAATGTCTATGGTCTCCAATTTGCTGTCTTCCTTGGCTAAATGCACTCTCCGAAGCCACGGTTGATACTTGAACCGTAAGGATATCTCGAGCCATTCTTGAAAGTGCCAGATAGCTTGCCTTGTACTTCTTCCACCATGCTAAGACGTCCAAGTCATCCAGTTCCTTGATATCCACGTTTGGCTGCATCAAATAAAAGTTATATTCATCAAAGTTTGCAGTACAAGAAGAAGTTGGCTGTGAATGTAAAACTTTTAAACCCAACAAGCCCTTTTTGCTACTCTAAGAAGTAGTAGGACGTGGAGCAACGGGTGTAGCATGTTATTCCAAACTAGAATAATGAGTAAAAAAATTTCTAAACTCATCATCAATAGCGAGTTCGGCTTCAGCTAAAGATGGTTGAACTCCCTCTTCAATTTCTAAAAATGTATAAATTTGACTAACTAAATTTTTAGTATAAGACACTTTTAAACAAGGATTTAAAAGAGAACCCAATATAAATAAAGTTGGGATGGGAAAAAATACTTCTTAAATTTGATTATCATTTCAAAAATAGCCACTTGATAACCAGGTTTATATTTATACTTTTGTAAAACTCTAGCTATTTCCGCTAAGTAGGCTAAAATTCCGGTTACCGTGAGATAGAATTGTCTAGAAAAAGCAAGAGTTGCATTATAAAAATTTTCTAAGAGTTCAACACATTCTTTAACATCTTCCCAATGCGAAAAATTTAACTAATCATCACTATCAGTATTATATTTGTTGTGAACTTGTTGTATGGGAATCCTATACTCATATGCTTGTTGTAGCATAATGTAAGTGTAGTTCCACCTAATCTCAATTTCTACTTGAATTTTCCTAGGTCTAAGGTTATTTTCCACACAAACATTCTTAAAATCTCTAATTCTTCCCCTATTAGCATTACAAAAAAGAAATGCAACCGCATCTCTAACTTTTTGAACAGAATCTTCAAAATGCACAAGACCATCTTTAACAATTAAGTTTAAAATGTGACAACTACATCTTACATGAAAAATATTTCTTAGTGGAGGGTTTAGTTCTCTTTTTATAAGACCTATCGCCTTTGTATTATTAGAAGCATTATCTAAAGCAATACAAAATGTTTTTCTATAAATGTTAAAAAATCTCATAATAGTAGACATTGAATCCGCTAAAAATTTTCCATCGTGACGACCTTTTCCTTCATCATATAAAAAAGCTATAATTCTTTTTTGCATAACCCAGTTGTCATCAACCCAATGACATGTAATAGCAAAAAAATCTAACTTGTTACGACTAAGACCCAAATCAGCGGTAAGACAAACATTACAATTTAAAGAATTAAATACATGGCGCAAATAAAATCTATATTTTTTAAACAAAGCTATAACATCGGCTCTACAAGTACTTCTAGGAATACCCTCAAATAACGGATTATAACAACGTTGAATGTAAGTAACAAACCCCAAACCTGAGGGAAAGGAAAATGGTAAACAATCATAAGCTACCATTTTAACTATTTCTACACGCTCTTTTTTCTTGTCATACTTAAAATTTCTACCGGTTCGTGGGTCTATCGTCATTTGAATACCCCCACATTTGAACCCGTTTGCTCTCCCCAAACATCCATATGTTTGGTTCTCATATGACCATTTAGTGTACCCGTTCTACCATCTTTACCAGTTCCTTGCTTTAAAACTAAATACTTGTCCACATAGGGTACATGTAGCTGATTGGTTTTCCCTATTCTTAGTCATAAATTTCCAAACTTTAGCTGTTGGCTTACGAGTTCTAGGCGGTTTGTCTTATGTATGTGATTGTGCAAGACATGTATCTCCTATGGGATTTTCAGGGGGTTGTGTTTCATCATCATCATCATCATCATCTTCATTAAAAGTGTCGGTAAAATGTTGTTGCATTGTCTCATGACCTAAAAGTGGATTATTTCCACCAACATCAATACCTAAATTAGGTGTTTCTTCCACAAATGTTTCCTCATTAAGCCCACCCCTAACAATACCACTACTACTACCGGCACCACGTCTTAATCTCTTTGATATTATTAAATAGAATTAATTTAAATCACAATCAAATAAATCACAAGAAAATAAATTACAACAAATTAAATTGCTAGAATTAAATTGCGTAAATTAAATTGTGAAAAATAAATTGCTAGAATTAAATTGCGAAAAATAAAGATAGAGTTGGAACGAAGGTACCAAATTGCCGGATTAATTTTCAACAAAGTGAAGGCGGCTAGAATTGCAAATCCACCAAAGCTACTTCGGATTGTTGCAAAATCACCAACTCCACCAACAATATTATAATTGCAAAATTAATAATTGAAAGTTGAAACTATAATAAGACTTTGTGGCTAATTATTGCAAAGTAACTATAATTGAGAGATTGAGATTTGAGAGAAAGAGAAGAAGAGTGAATTGATGTGAATTAAAATGAAAATGAAGAAGGGTTTATATAGGGGTGGGGGATGGGTTAAAGTGTTAAAAAAAAAGTTTGGGGGTTGGGGGGCCAAAAATTAATTTTATGACCGTTTGGTAACAGCCATTTTTGCAAATGGACCATTGCCAACGGTCCATTAACGGACAAGGCCCAACGACTATAATTTTTTTTTATTTCACCGGTTTAACCGGTCCGGTTCCGGTTTCAAAAAAATCGGAACCGGACCGGTAATAATTAAACGGTTAACCGGTTCTACCGGTTCCGGTTTTACCGGTCCGGTTACCGGTTGACGGGTTTAAGCATAAGTGTTTAAGTACTTTTAAGTGCTGAAAGTTATTTTATAAATAAGTAGTTACGTGTTTGGATAAAAGTGCTTAAAGGGTTTTAGAAGTAAGGGTAAAATTGTTGGTCAAACTAAAATGACTTTTAAGCCAAAAAACTAAGTTGGGGTTGAGCAACTTTTTAATTTTAACATATTTTAAGCACTTTTTAATTTAATTTAAACTATTTTTTATTTTTATCAAACACTTAAATAAGTTAAAAATGACTTATAATTGACCGAATCCAAACGGGGTCTTAATTTGAATCCCAACTTGGGTAAAAGTTGGGGACTATTTTCCTCTTATTCTATACTACTAAAATTAAAATTCCAATTCCACATTTTGCCGTTAAAATATCCAAGTCTTTGAAATTACCCCTAAAACATCGCCCTTTGTCAAAAGCCAAACTTTACTTTGTTGAAACCCTAGTTTTCTTTCTAATCTCTCACCATAGCCGACTAATTAAAAATTCTTTTACACGTTTCCCAAAACACTATTGCCCTTTGCTTTCTCATACCAATTAGTCATGTTTGTTGGAGCTACATATCATAATAATAATCACAATATTATCACCATAGCAATTATTTCTCCAATTCTTCATAGAAAACAACTTGATAGAAATCCAATCTCTTTTCCTCAAAATCTTGTTTTTTTCCAATTTGGTTTGTCCCCATAAGTTCAATTTTGCATATTTCTCAAGATCTTGATAAAAATCCAATCTTTTTCCTCAAAGATTTTTTTTTTTTTTTTTTGGTCTGGTGAGTTCAATTCTTGAATATTTTGTTAAAATTTTACCTTTTGTGTTTGAGTGAAAAAGTTGAGAACTTTAACTTATATGGTTGAAATAATATTTGGGGTTTGTCTACATTTGTAATATATAGTTATTTGGGTGGATAAATTTTTGGTTTTCTTGATTGTTTTGTTGTGTAAGGGAAGTGTTTTTATTAGTTGAGGATATTGAAAAATGGGGGATTCTGATGGTGAAAAAATAAGGAATATATGTATACTTGCTCATGTGGATCATGGGAAAACCACATTGGCTGACCATTTGATTGCTTCATCTGGTGGTGGTGTGCTTCACCCGAAACAAGCGGGTAAGCTTAGGTTTATGGATTATTTAGATGAGGAACAGAGACGAGCGATAACGATGAAGAGTTCTTCGATTGGTCTTAACTATAAGGAACACGCGATTAATCTTATTGACTCTCCTGGTCACATGGATTTTTGTAGTGAAGTATCGACTGCAGCTCGTTTGAGTGATGGTGCATTGGTGTTGGTGGATGCTGTTGAGGGTGTACACATTCAGACACACGCAGTGCTAAGGCAAGCGTGGATTGAGAAGCTTACCCCGTGTTTGGTTTTGAATAAGATTGATAGGTTGATTGTTGAATTGAGATTGACGCCATTGGAGGCGTATACGCGGCTGCAGAGGATAGTTCATGAGGTGAATAGTATTGTGAGTGCTTATAAGTCTGAGAAGTACTTGTCGGATGTGGATTCTCTGCTCTCTGCCCCGTCGGGGCTTGTGGAAGATGAGAATGCGGACCCTGAGTTTGTAGATGATGATGAAGAGGATACTTTCCAACCCCAGAAGGGGAATGTCGCGTTTGTGTGTGCACTAGACGGATGGGGTTTTAGTATTAGTGATTTTGCTGAGTTTTATGCTTCGAAATTGGGTGCAAGTTCGGCTGCCTTGCAGAAGGCGTTATGGGGACCTCGGTATTTTAATGCCAAGACTAAAATGATTGTAGGTAAGAAGGGACTTAGTAGTGGAAGTAGTAAGGTTAGGCCGATGTTTGTGCAATTTGTTCTTGAGCCACTTTGGCAGGTTTATCAAGCTGTTGTGGAAGCTGATGGAGGCAAAGCGATGCTTGAGAAAGTTATTAAGTCTTTCAATTTGTCTATACCTCCCCGTGAACTTCAAAACAAGGACCCTAAATCCGTGCTTCAATCTGTTATGAGTCGTTGGCTTCCGTTGTCAGATACAATATTGTCTATGGTTATCAAATACATGCCTGATCCTATATCTGCTCAGTCTTTCCGTATATCTCGGTTGCTTCCAAAGAGAGAGCTTTTGGATGTTGGCGCCAACCCCGACGTGCTTTCTGAAGCCGAACTTGTAAGGAAATCTGTGGAGTCCTGTGATTCGAGTCCTGATGCGCCTTGTGTTGTTTTTGTTTCTAAGATGTTTGCTATTCCATCAAAATTGCTTCCCCGCGGAGAGATTCTAGATGACAATGGAAATGTCGACTCTGATGAATGTTTCCTTGCATTTGCCAGGATCTTTAGTGGGGTTCTTCATGCTGGACAAAAGGTTTTTGTGCTTTCAGCGTTGTACGATCCGCTAAAGGAAGAATCACTGCAGAAGCACGTGCAAGAAGCTGAATTGGCGTCTTTATATTTGATGATGGGCCAAGGATTGACACCAGTGGCATCAGCAAAGGCTGGTAACGTCATAGCTATCCGAGGGCTTGCTCAGCATATATTGAAGAGTGCGACTCTTTCATCTACGTTAAATTGTTGGCCTTTCTCCAGTATGATTTTCCAGGTTTCACCCATGCTTAAAGTTGCAATTGAACCTTCTGATCCTGCTGACATGGGTGCACTTATTAAAGGGTTGAGGCTTCTAAACAGAGCGGACCCTTTTGTTGAGGTTTCTGTTTCCGCCAGGGGTGAGAATGTACTTTCGGCAGCAGGTGAGGTGCACCTGGAGAGATGCATTAAAGACTTAAAGGACAGATTTGCAAAGATAAACTTGGAAGTCTCCCCGCCCCTTGTATCTTTCAAAGAGACTATTGAAGGAGATACTGCTAACCCTTTAGAAAACTTGAAGTTATTGACTCGCACCTCTGATTATTTGGAGAAAACAACTCCAGATGGACGATGTGTTGTTCAAGTGCGTGTTATGAAGCTTCCAACTGCATTGACCAAGCTGCTTGATGAAAGTTCCGAGCTGCTTGGAGACATTATTGGAGGTAAATCTTTGGAGGCTTGTAAAAGCTTGGAAACTCTTAGAGGTAGCACTGTAGAAGACGAAAATCCAATTGAAGCACTTAAGAAACGCCTAATAGATGCTGTGGAGAATGACTCTTCAACTGGATTTGCCGAGACAGAAAAGGATAGGATTGATAAATGTAAGGAAATGTGGCAAAAATTCTTTAAGAGGATCTGGGCTTTAGGGCCTAGACAGGTCGGTCCCAACATTCTCCTTACTCCAGATGTGAAAGGAAAAAGCGATGACCTTTCCGTTCTTATAAAGGGTTC
Organism: Lycium barbarum; assembly: GCF_019175385.1. Classification (NCBI taxonomy): domain Eukaryota; kingdom Viridiplantae; phylum Streptophyta; class Magnoliopsida; order Solanales; family Solanaceae; genus Lycium; species Lycium barbarum. The sequence goes on from NC_083342.1 coordinate 7,805,309, forward strand.
CCCTTATGTATCAGAAAAATTGGGCTTTATGGGCGACAATGACGACACCAGTGCATCACCAGAATCATCAACCAGTGTGGATCAGACCCTTCTACGAGAAGCTGAGAATCTTGAAAGCAGTATATTATCTGGATTCCAGTTAGCTACAGCATCGGGCCCGTTGTGTGATGAGCCCATGTGGGGTTTGGCATTTGTTATCGAGGCTTCCATATCTCCATTAGCTATTCCACAGAATGATAGTGACACACCTATTCCACAGCATGAACAGTATGGGCTCTTCCCGGGCCAGGTTATGACTGTTGTTAAGGATGCCTGCAGGGCTGCTGTTCTTCAGAGAAACCCGCGACTCGTAGAAGCCATGTACTTTTGTGAGCTGAACACCCCACACGACCAGTTAGGCAACACCTATACAGTTCTTAATCGTAGGCGGGCCCACGTGGTGAACGAAGAAATGCAGGAAGGTTCATCATTGTTCACCGTGCACGCTTATGTGCCAGTTGCAGAAAGTTTTGGATTCTCCGATGAGCTGAGGAGAAAGACTTCTGGAGCTGCAAGTGCTTTACTCGTTCTTAGCCATTGGGAAGCACTTCCGGAGGATCCGTTCTTTGTACCTAGGACCGAGGAGGAGAAAGAAGAATTTGGAGACGGTGCCAGTGTTCCGCAGAGTATAGCAAGAAAACTCATGGATTCCGTGAGACGGAGGAAAGGTCTTCCGGTAGAGGAAAAAGTAGTACAACACGCGACGAAGCAGAGGACTTTGGCTCGTAAGGTGTAGAAGTTCTATGCATGTTTGGTTGTGTGATTTTTATCCTTTTTTCATTACTCATGTAAGGGAATATAGTAGTTTTCTCAACCAATTTTAGTTTTATACTGTTTCATTACTAGAAGGAAATTTTGTTAGCAGATACTGTATTGGCATTAAAGAGTTATTTGAAAAGCACTTCTGTTGAGTTCTTTTTGGATGTAATTGACAGATATAAACCAACAAACAGCTTTAGAACTTTTGCTTTTCTACTTTGTTTCTTTCTATTATTTGCTATTGTTATTTTATGCTTTTGTGCTTTTGAAGTTTCTTATAATTTTAGTACTCCCTCCGTCCTAATTTAAGTATCTTATTTTCCTTCTTGGTCTGTCCTAGCAAAGAGTGTCTCTTCCTATATATTTAGTAAGTTGACAATTCAAACATTTTACATGACAAATTTATAACCACATGATTCAAAGGACATTTTAGTTACATACATATTTAATTTAGGACGATAAGAGTCAAAAGCCACTCTATATTTCTTAGACTCCGTGTCTAGTCGATGGAGGGAGTATACTTTTCATTTTCCTATCTTATATTTACAAGTCTTGTTAGATTCACAAGACATGCTTGTGTACTACTGCCGATGTTATTTTTGCACAAATTTGTATAAATCTTAAACAATGGCCCAAGAAGTGTCATATCTGTGCAAATTTCTATTATGTACAAAAGAGGGTTTCAACTGTCTATTTCTTCGTCATTAAAAATTCAATTGAGGGCATATTGGACTTTTCAATCTACTCATTATATATGTATCTTCCGTGGAGGACAAGATGAGGGAAGCGAGGCTGAGATGGTTTGGGCATGTGAGGAGGAGAGGCACAGATGCTCTAGTGCGGAGGTGTGAGAGGTTAGCTATGGATGGTTTCAGAAGAGGTCGGGGTAGGCAGAAAAAGTATTGGGGAGAGGTGCTGAGACAGGACATGGCGCAGGTTCAGCTTACCGAGGACATGACCCTAGATAGGAGGTTTTAGAGGACTCAGATTAGGGTAGAAGGCTAGTAGGTAGTCGTTGTTTCGATCTATAGTCTATTGCCCTTTGTTTCTTGCTACTATATGTGGTTTCTTGTACTTTGATTATCTTATTTATCTGTGGTAGCTTCTGTTCCCTTTTTTTCAGACTGCTTTATTGTGACTTATTCACTTTCTTTAGTTTCATTTGCATTTTGCTTTGAACTGCTTGTGCTTATCTAACCTTTCTCGTTGTGATTTCTCTTGAGCCGAGGGTCTTTCGGAAACAGCCTCCCTGTCTTCCGAGATAGGGGTATGGTCTGCGTACACTTTACCCTCCCCAGACCTCACATTGTGGGATTTCACTGGGTATGTTGTTGTTGTTGTTGCTTCCGTGCTGTAACCTAACAGCCACGTAACATATGACTTGTCTTCCATCCCATAATCTTACAAGAGCTCGAGTAATTTTCTTTTTCGGCTCTTTCATGCTATTTTTCTACTGCAATTACTGGTGATTTTATTTGTGAGTAATAGGGGCAAATTCTCTTAGCCGTATCTGACCTCTTGTTATGTTTTTATTGAGTCGAGGGTCTCTCGGAAACAGCCATCCTACCTTGGTAGGAGTAAGGTCTGCGTACACTCTACCCTCCCCAGACCCCACGTTGTGGGATTTCACTGGGTTGTTGTTGTTGTTGTTGTTGTAGGGGCAAATTCGAGTCTTCTTTCATACGCGGAGTCGTTTCAGTAGTATCTGCTTATGTCTTAGATATTGTCACGAGCTCCAATGTCAGAGTTTGAAGGCTAACAAGGGAGTTTGTGGAAACAAGAAGGGTTCTGAAAGGAGAACAATGTTGATTGGTGATAGGCTGATGTTATGACTTTGCTGTTAAGACAGTAAGTATTTCATTTATCTGATTTCCCCAACTTCAATGTTGTGGTATACTTTTTCTACATTCTTTATATACTTGGATTTTATTCTCTGATGTTACTACTATAAAGTTTTTCCCCTGCCTACAAATTTGTTGTAATTGGGGGTCAAAATTTCTTTTGCCTTGGTGAGATGGCTGATTACATAGCTTGAAAGTTTAACACTTTAGACTGAAGCTTCATCGTGCGATAGATTGAGAATAAGCAAGTTATTGAGTAACAAGACGCTAAAACCTCCTCTTTTTATTTTACATAATAATAATGTAAGTTTTCGGCAATCCTGTTTGTGGCTCTGATATTTTGCATGGTTGGTACAATTAATGGGCATGTCCTTCTAGATAATTTGAAGGAGGCTTTGTTTGCACGATTCACCCCTGATGATAAACTTTAGCCTCTTAGATGTCCGAGTTACGTTTAGAAATTCAGAAATTCATCGAAGTTTTAATTTCAGGGGTCCTGCTTCTTTATTTTGCAGGTTATGTTGTTGGTGTATGATAATGGTATGTGTATGTCCTGCTGATTGATTATTACTATTATTTTTATATAGTTGGTATAAGTGTTTTGGACGACGATCTTCTGCCTCTTTCTTTTAGATGCTAATGAAGATAGATTGCAGAAAACGAAATGATAGTTCGAAAGAACAGAGGGCTATAAACCAAGGCCACAGTGATGGCAATGATCACAATCACTGAAAACTTAACCAGAAGTAGAGAACCGAAGAAATAAAACAGAGAAAGTAGTTTTACTGGCAATAGTTTGTGCAAGAATCTTAAACACAATTACACCAATAAAGATGTCCGTATGGAGAGGATAAGACTCCAGAATATAAATCTGATATTGCATACCCAAATAACTAATCCTAATTACATATTTATAGAAAACATAATAGGATAAGATAAACTAGGAATAATAACTGCTAAACCAACTGCTGGAGAAAATCAAGGGAACAGTTGCTAGACAACTGCTGTAGAAGTTGTGTTTGTCCAAAACTCTTCAACTCTTTATCCTTTTGTCGATATTTTCTCCTAGGGTAAGTCTTGAGAGGTGGGTCTGTATCAGTGCACCCCCCTCAAAAGCCGCCTTGTCCTCAAGGCAGAAAGAAAGAAATTTCAGCATGCCAGTTTCTTGAGGATCACCAACGACTATTGCATTGACCTCATCAACATCTTCCAATTGATCTCCTCCTGTAAGTTCCATGAGAGATAGTTTCGGAGATTTGCATCTATGACCGGATGCAAATTTCTCATGGCAACGATAGCAAAGTCCCTGTGCCATAAGATTTCTCCTCTCGTTATCCCATGTTCCCGTTTGAAGAGGTTGGAACCGGTTGGATTGGAAGAAAAATTGCTCCGTGAATTTTGATGTGGAGAAGAAGCAGCGTTGTTCTGAATGTTTTTAGCAGAGTGCAATGGGTTCTGTATAGTGGGTGTGCTGGTTGGTGTCCAATTGGGCCCTCTATTGCTGCGAATTGGACCCAACTTATTCTCAAATTCAAGTGCCAAACTCATAGCACTGTAAACTGTTCTGGGCTTGTGAATCCTAGCATCAGATTTAAGTTCCTCCTTTAGCCCATTCAGAAATACTCCTAAGAGACAGTGATCTGGCCAATTTGTGACCCTAGACGAACGTTTTGCAAATTCTTGACGATATTCCTGTATAGAACCTGTTTGCTGAATGCTACAAAGGTGCTCGTCTGGATTTTGGAACTCTGCAGGACCATAATTTTCCTGCAATGCTTTAACAAGCTCTTCCCAATAAAGCAAAGTTCTCTCACGATTTATCCAAGAGAAGAGATCAAGACCATCGCCTTCCAGATACATCGCTGCAATGTCAACTTTGTGTTCCTCTGAAGTTTGATAGTTGCAAAAATATTTTTCTGCTTTCAAAATCCATTCCCTTGGATCACCTCCTTCAAATTTGGGGAATTCCATCTTTGTGTGTGGCCTCCGGGAAGGTTTTTTGGGCCACGCTGGACTCTCAATGTCTTCTTCCTCTTCCTGCCAAGCGGATTTTCCTCCGTTACGGGTTTGGTGACTGGTTTCCTCTTGTTGGGCATGGGCTTTTAAATGTAGCAACTTCTGCTGCCAGCAAATCAATTGTCTTTAACTTTTGACGCTATGGCAGATAATTGCTGGGCAAGAGATTCAACATTAGCAGTGTCTTCTTGAGAATTAGAGGATCTGGTATTGACCATGATGGATCGATCTGCTCTGATACCAAACTGAGAGTGTAACCAGAAGTAGAGAACTGAAGAAATAGAACAAAGAAAGTAGTTTTACTGGTGGAGGTCTCAGGTTTGAAACCCCCTGCCTACGACAGTAGGGGATTTGCCTTCTGGGTCGAGCTCGTCGCACTGGGCTTGCCTAGTGCGGGTTACCTCTTCTGTGTGGTTTGCGAGCTATTGCACAGAAGCTGGGTTTACCCTGTGCGCACCCGAAGGGTAGCGACTGCGGGTTCCCATGTCATAAAAAAAAAAGTAGTTTTACTAGCAATAGTTTGTGCAAGAATCTTAAACACAATTACACCAATAAAGATGTCCGTATGGAGAGGACAAGACTCCAGAATATAGTAGTGTTAAATCTGATATTGCATACCCAAATAACTAATCCTAATTACATATTTATGGAAAACATAATAGGATAAGATAAACTGGAAATAATAACTGCTAAACCAACTGCTGGAGAAAATCAAGGGAACAGTTGCTAGACAACTGCTGTAGAAGTTGTGTTTGTCCAAAAACTCTTCAACTCTTTATCCTTTTCTCCTAGGGTAAGTCTTGAGAAGTGGGTCTGTATCAATCACCTTATACCATTCCGGGTAATATTCCTTTATTCCTGATTTTCTAATTCTCATTCTATGAGGAGGTATCTCATGATTTTCATATGTGGATGTATTCCTTGTGAATCAGTAGGCTACTAAGTGTTCGTATATAGGTGCCCTTTGTGTGTCATCTGTTGCAATGAGGGAGATACACAAACATAAACAAAACAGTAAAATTACTATTTCAGGACTTGGTTTCTTTGCTTCTATAGTTCTTGTGGACTCTAATTCATCAGTTAAAGACTTTCCTGCTCTTTAATATCATTATTCCCTTAAAATTTCTATCAACGAGAATGTCGGAGAACCAAAAAAACACCAGGAAAAAATGATCAAGTTCCATCCTTTTTATACTATCATAAACTGCAGAGTTACATAACGTTTTGTTTTCAATTCTTCACATGTATGACTGTTGCTAGCACTTAAATTGGTGTAATTTTTCATCTTTCTCCACCTTTTTGGTCCAGGGAGATAACAAGCAGTGAGGAGTATGCAATTTATGTGCTCTTTTTCGCTCTTCTAAATTCTTGTTCTGTTCTTTTTGCTCTATGTGCTTTTTGAGTGAAATTTCTTCTCAAATGCAATCATATACCCAAGTGGAAGGTACCGATGGTGAATATAATTTGCCACTATAATAGAAATTAAACATGTTTACACTATACATCTACTCTCTAGAAGTGTCAAGGTTCAAGAATAGTAGTCATTTATTGTGTTAGAACTCAAAATAACTCATCACAACAAAATAGAAAAATCAAAGTCTTACCAATTTTAAACATGGCTTTACCAGAGCTCCCAATAGTGCGGACATGATCTATGTATCCTATGTTTATTATGTTCGAAGAGTATTGTAATATTTACGTCCATCTTATGTTCCTTTACCTGATATTTATAATGAGTTGCAATCATTTTCTTAATACTACTGTTATTTTTCCTCTGAAGCATTTTGTGCCCTGAGAAGGTGGAGAATTAGGACTGGAAGTTGAAAAATTTCTAGACTGAGCACATACATGCAGATATGGAAATACATCAGTACCATTTCGAAGAAAGTGGATATCATAACATAAGATACGAGGAAGATAAATTCATCAACTTGTGACTTAAAGAGGCCTCTTCCAATCTCGCGGTGAAAGGATAGAAAAGGTATGAGATAAGAAGATTTGTTCCAACTTCTTTGACATTTGCCTTTATTTTTTCGATTTGTTGTCATGAAAGTGGGACACGGTCAAGATTGATCTCAAAACATATTCAAAAACATTGTATTTATTTGAATGGAAGACTACAATGTTTAAAAGTGAAAATCAAGAGTTTGAGACCTAAAAGTATTGTTGGATACATGGCAGGTCCTGAAGCAAGAGAGGAGTTGTTAAGTCTTAATTTAACATGCTACGAGAAATCGGTTTCTCAATTATTTTTGCGACTTCTCATGAAGAACTGCAAAATCGGGAGATGGAGGGCTTTCTTTTCCAAGTAAAAGGGTTGTCCCAGATGAAGTACTCTTGAGTACAATAAACTTCATATCTTGTGTTTGCAAGGGAGCCTCTGCGAAAGGTGAACTAACTAATTTTGGTTCGAAAACATACACTCTTCTGTGCTTGGGGATGTTAAGAGTTCTTTTGTTATTTGACATCGAAAGAGCTCTGTAAAGTTTTTAAATTTATATGATTTCTTAGTGTGACGTGCATCAGCCCTAAACCTCTTTTGCTTGTTTCATGTGTCTATTGAGATCAATCATTTATGGCCTTCTACATATCTGTTCTTGTTGTTTCTGCTGCTATCAGTTTTTCCTTGAGGAATGTAATGTGCTTATTTGTCGGGCAACAGAAACTGTAGTGCTCTATGAAACATCATTATTTTGTGGATTATGTCTCTGTCCTATTTTCTGGTAATGATATAACGTGCGGATGCCAGAGTAACCGTGATTGGAGCTTAAGGAACGGTTGTTTTTAAGGCTATAATCCTTGTAGTATCGACCTTCAGTATATGGACGAACTAGCAGAGGAGCTGAGCATAGTTATTATAACCTACTTAGTTTGCCTCTTTTACTTTGCTCTTCCTTGCTTCTGTCGTCTATCATTTTTGTTTTAAGATTTGAATTGCCATTGAACTTTTTGCAGATGGATAAGGGCAAGAAGTACAACATGAAGTTAGGAGTTGGACTCTACGAGCCTATGGCAGTAAACTTTGTGAGCAAATACATCGTTACCCCCCTCAAGTATAATACTTTTTTCAAAAAGACACTTAAACTTTGCGGGAGTCCTAACACCCCCTTAATCATGTTTACAGTGGATTTATCACCCCTTATGAGCCCACGTGGCATATAGAGTGTATTTCACTCTCCAATAGCGTGTGATAAGATTTTTTTTTTAATTCATTTCAACATTTGTTTCATTAAAAATACCTTTTCCTTTTACTTTATTTATTTTATTTAATATTTTCTTTTTCCTTATCTTCTTCACTAGGAAGACCCAATTGGTTACCCTTTTTTTTCTTTTTCTTTTTTCCTCTGTTTCTTCAAGATCGTTCTTCTATGGACTTTTCCAACTCATCCTTATTCTCTGTCTTTTTTTTTTTTTGCTTTTGATTTTTGTTATGGAGCTTGGGGTAAGTCATTGGAGATGGAATGGTGGTTTGAAGGTGATTTCTAATTTTCAAAGTTTAATTTGGTGATGGTTAATGCTATTTGTGATTGGAGATGGAATGGTAGTTCTTCCAATTTTGGCCGGTTTAAAAACAATACCTTTGTTTTCTATCTTATTCTTTTTTTTTTTCTTAGTTGGGTTCATTGATTTTTTTTCCCTCCTAAAAATGGAGGTTGAAAGTGGTGAGGTTAAGGGATATTTATTTGGGGGTAAGAAGTTGGATAGATGTTGATTTAAATTTCAGATTTGGTTTTGGTGCTAATTTTAATTATTTGGTGGTGGTTTGGCAACTTTCGGTGGCGTTGTGGTGGAATTGGTAGTGCTGGGGTGGCCAAGGTGGGGGGGAACTTCTATAGAAGCTTAGGTGAAGAAGAAGGCGGAAAAGAAAAGAAAGAAAAGGAATCAAATAGGACAAGTAAAAAATAAAAAAAAATTAAAAATCAATTTGACACGTGGCAAGTGATGATTGGTGCGTGAGTTGCATAGATCTTTCTATACTTGGAGTTGATTGAAAAAGGGTGGATATATACTATTTTGAAGTTGTTCAAGGGGGTCATAGGACCCCATAAAGTTTAGATGTCTTTTTGAAAAAAGATGTTAACCTCAAGAGGTTCCGATGTATTTTCTCTAAACTTTGCTAACTATAAAGTAACCAGGATGTATGTATATCCAAATATAACTACTTTTTTTTGGATAGCTTGTATAAACTTGATATACGGTCGATGTAAAATTGATTGGTGCAATACAATACCTTTTTTTATTTTTTATTTTTATGAATTATGCGAGTTACATGACCGACTTTTTATTTTCTTTGAGGCCATGTTAAAACAAAGTAAAATAAAAATAATAGTGTTAATTTTCACACTATTAGCACGGCCATACTCACCTAGTTTTGTATATATATGCATGTATTGTTATGATCCGACTACTAGAAGGCCGTGGTGGGTACTCAATGAACTGACCCATGAGGTGAACCACTTAATTTGAGCATTAAGACAATAAACATAAGTTGAATATGTACATTCTTAAGGTAAATGAGAACTATACTATCAAAGAAAACATCTCAGAATACAGCTATCGAAAATTGCTTGAGGACTCTTAGATCTCAAACTTACCTAAGCCAAAAGAAAAGAAAGAAAAGAATCACTAGTTGAGTACTTCCTCCCGTCAGATAGAAGCTTTTCAGAGGGTTCTTCGCTTCCAGCTCTTGTTCGATAACGCTTCCCGACCTTGTAAGTATCATCTCTTATCGCTATCTTGGAATAGAGAGCGGCTTCGTTCAGACATTCTATACTTGTTCGCTGTGGCTTGAGAGTTAATCGCACGAGAGAATAAGTAAGAGATTGAAAAGAGCATCTGTTATGGTATTGTTGTCGTGTCATTTCAGTAGATTCCCAAGGCCCGAACACGAGTAGAGGCAGCAGGGTAGGTATTCTCATTAATGTAGTATCCAAAAAGTGGCTATCCTTCTCTTATGAGAGATAGGCACTCTCTTTACGGCCAATTACCTTTAAAGAAAAGAAAAGAGAGAACCTATCTTTTTGCGCTTTTACGTATAGAAGTATTACTCTTCCGTCTCATTTTATATGAGGGTGTTAGGTAGACTTTTGAAACCTGTGATCTAAAACAAATTATAGAAATTTGTGTGGTTAGAAATCATTTCATTAAAAGTAAAAAGATAATTTAAAGTTAAATTGCTACTAAATATAAAAGTGGATCATTCTTTTTGGGACTGACTAAAAAGAAAAAGAGTGTCGCATAGATTGGGACGGAGGGAGTACGATTTATTAAAGTCATGCTCCATAAACTCTGTAGCGGATGTGTGTTGGGTTTGCCTTGAGATTTAGTAGACCTTTCCTTATTTTGTTAGCCATACAATACATGAATTGTTGAATGCTCATTTCTAAGTCAGTATTTTACTTTACTCATAAGTGTTTGTTGCATTCAATAGATGTGGTTATTAGGAGTAATTGTTGGGAAACTTAAGTAAATGTACGCTTCGATTAACTAGTTTATCAACATAATCGAAGTATACACTACTTATAAATTTAAGCTTATAAGCCAGGCCCAATATAGCCCGCTGGCCCTTGAGGCTTGACCGAGGCGCCAAAAAGCTATTTTATTTAAATTAAAAATTAATAGATAATTGTGAAAAAAAGAAATAGAACTAGGAATAGTGATATCAAATAAGGCTTAGTATCCTACACAATACTTTATTCATTTAGCGTTAAATCCTAATTATGAGGTATAGAAGTCGCATTGATAGTTATTTAATTTGAATTCAAGATTTAAAAAGTAAAATGTGAAAAAGAAGTAAAAATTAGGAATATTGATTACTGAATAAGTTTAGTATCTTACACAATACGCTACTCATTTCAGCGTTAATCCCTACTACAAAACTATTTAATCACCAAGTATAAAAATTGCATCCCTATCATGAAAATGTCAGAACACTTGTTGGTTGTTGCTACTCGAAATTGGTTGCACGACGTTGCCCAAATACAAAGAGGTAAATTTTTTAAAGTGGATTCAAATATTATTGATTTTTGAAATGTAGTTATTTGATAATGTTTAACTAATTAAATTTGCATATGAATGTAAATGAAAATGAAGATGTTAATTAAGATAACTTTATCACAAACAAATTAAAATATACTTGACGATGTATTGGTGTTGAATAAACTGTAAGTTGTCGAAGAATTATATACTTTCATATAATCATATTTTAGAAATGTTAACAAATCGACATACTTATAGGTTTGACTATTCGATTAAAAAGAATTTTTTTAATAAAAAATGAAGGGCTAGCCTGCCTCAGCCCGCGACCCCTCTAGGGCTGGGTTGGGCTAGCCATGTTAAGACCCTTGTAAATGAAGGGTCGGTCCATCCTAGCCCATCAAATTTCTTGGCCCGTGAGACTTGGGTTGGGCCGGCCCGTTTGAGTAAAGTTGGGACTATTTTCTCATTCTATATTAATTCTAATTTGTTGTTAAAGAACCCCCTAAGACATCACCCTTTTGATAAAAGTTGAAACCCTAGATTTTTTTCCTATTCTCACCATCGCCGCAGATGACACCATAACCCTATTATATCGATTTTGCATTTCTTTACTTCAATCTTTTTGAATCTACTGTTTTAAATGTGTTTGAACTTGAGTTGTCTGCAAGCTCAAAAATCTCGTACAACTATCATAGTTAAAGTTGATTAGATGAATCTTTACAATTTATTTTGAACCAATTTAGATCTGTGCTCAATTGAGGTCTATGTTGTTCCAATATTTAAGAAATTAGGTTTGAAATTTTTGAGATCTTTGCATTTTTTCGTTTTTGGAATTGAAGAAACCATTTGGTAATCCTTCTGGCTTTTTGTCCAGCTGGAAATCAAATAATTCCTAGCTATTGTTCTTGGTATGGAGTTTCATGCAACTCATATACAACGGTTCCAGAACGGGTAATTAGAGGTAATAATACTAATGCTGCTTCTTGTAGTAATAATCTTGAGTTAGCATCGCATGCCTTTTGAATTAGAAGAAAAAGTTGATGTGTTATGAATGCTAAACTTGTTGGAAATTTGTCTATTGTTATTGGGTACCACAAAGAGTTTAGGATTCTATCTGTTCCATTCAATGATCTTACTGGTGAAATTCCTGTTCAGATATGAAAATTAGAGAATCTTGTTGTTCTTGATGTAGAAGCGAACTCCATCGAGGAAAATGTTTCGAGTTATAATTTTGCTGGCTTGAGAAAATTGAGAGTTCTTAACAGAATAAATGACTTGTCTAGAAAAACTCTCTACAGAAGATTCATAGATATTCTAAATCTTTACAACTTTAATGTAATTGCGTCCTAATTTTGGGTCTAATACTTTTTTCGTGTACTTAATTCATTTTGTTCCCTTTTATTCTATTGTAATGAGAACGTCTTGCTTCAGGGAATCAGTTGTACATGGACTAAAATCAATATTTTTTTAAATCACTTATAAACCCTGGAATAACATTATTTTTTCTGTTTTGCGCTAAATTCAACATACTTAAAAACCTGCATTTTGCTAGTGAAGCTGGAAACTTCTCGATAATTCTGTTAAGCCCCAGGTTAAGAACTCTCAATTTTCTCAAAATTATACCTTAAATTGAATTCCCTTATACATCAAGAACTACAAGATTCTCTACTTCCCATATGTGAACAGGAATTTCACCAGTGAGATCATTGAATGGAACATGTATAACCCTAAACTCTTTGAGGTATCCAATAACAGAAGACAAATTCCCAACAAGTTTAGCATTCATAACAAAGCGACTTTTTCTTCTAATTCCAAAGACATGCAATGCTAACTCAGGATTATTAGTACAAAAAGTAGCATTAGTGGTATTACCTCTAATTATCAATTCTGAAACCCTTGAATTTGAGCTGCATGAAACTCCATACCAAGAACAATAGCTAGAATTGTCTGATTTCCAGCTGGACAAAATTCCAAAAGGGTCACCAAATGATTTCTTCAATTCTAACAACAGAAAAGGTAAAGGAATCTTAAAATTTTCAAATCTAATTTCTTGAATATTGGAACAACATGGACCTCAATTGAACATGTATCTAAATTGAAGCGAAATAAATTGTAAAAATTCATGTAATCAATTCTAATTACAATAGCTGTTCGAGATTTTTGAGTTGCAGACAACTGGGGGTCAAACACGTTTAAAATTGTAGATTTATAAAGTTGAAGTGTCAGAAAGAAATTTCCTGAAGTTGAAAGGTCAGGAACATAATCTCATGCAACTCTTAAGGCCAAAGTTTTAACAAAACAAAATCAATCCAAACAACTTTATAATAGTAAGGGAAAAGGCGCAACTATACTCCCTAACTTTGCGACTTAGAATAGATATACCCTTTGTTAAAAAAAGTGATACATATATACCCCTGCCGTTACACAGGTGGTGCAAATATATCCTTTTTGCTTACGGTTTTAAAAAAAAAAATCATTTAGCTTATTTTTTAATTAAAAAAATGTCAAGTAGCTTTAAAAAAATAAATCCACCCATGTTTGGTTGTGTCCATTTTTGTCCCCTTTTTCATTACTTATGAGGAAATAGACTAGTTATCTCAAGTTCTCAGCCAATTTTAATCTTATACTGTTATTACTATAAGGAAATTTTGTTAGCAGACACTGTAATGGCATTAAAGAGTTATTTGCAAAGCATTTCTGTTGAATTCTTTTTGGATGTAATTGACAAATATAAACCAGCAAACAGGAATTTTTGCTTTTCTACTTTGTTTTCTTTCTATATTTTGCTCTTGTTATTTAATGCTTTTATGCTTTTGAAGTTTTCTTAAGAGGTGTGCCTTTAGTATAATTTTCATTCTTCTAATCTGTAAAATTATTTACAAGTCTTGTCGGGTTGACAAGACATACCTTCAAGTTACTTTTACATAATTTTTAAACGATAAAACTTAAACAATGGCCACGAAGTGTCATATTTGAGCAAATTGAAGTAATTGCACTGGTTTAGCCTTCAAATGGACTGGTCTTTAATTTTTGACCTTCAAATGGGGTCTTTAATTTTTGTCCTCCAAAAATGACCAAAATAGAACTTATGCCTATAGGGCATAAGTTTTTAAGGGCGCGGGCATAACTTATGGATATTATGATGGGGAAGTTATGCCTCCCTAGGCATCGATTTTGAAGGGCAAAACTTAAAGACCAGTCCATTTGAAGGACAAAAATTAAAGACCAGCACAAAATAGGGACAAAAGTGTAAATGACTCTCTGGATAATAAGATACATAATACATGGTTCGTCTAGTGAGGTCAGCCCACTGGATACCTGTCACGGCCCAAGCGTTTTGGGCCTTGACAAGATTATTGCACTCATCCTCTGCTTTTTGCGGTCCTTTTGTGGGATGGAGCTGTAATATTATAGAGCACCGGAAGGGTATAGTGCAATGGTAAGTACTATTCATTCTTAACAAGAAGTTTTGGGTAGGATTCTTGTTTTGAGAATGAAGTCGCTTTTGATAAGGAGTGTTTTAGTCCTAAATGAGACTTTCCGATGCGAATCTAACTTAATTTGATCCCAAAGCAAATACAGAATATCGAGTGGGAAATGAGAAAAACAAGTCACAGTATGTAGACTAATGAGAACAATTTGCCCTCTTTTCCCTCTTAAATTTCCTCTTCTTGTTTAACATGTTTGCCTATTATTTAGTTATCCTAATCACATGCTAAATAATGGACTTCAAATATGTCAACGGTATTAACGTTAACCTCCCAATCAAATAATTAACATGGTACATGTGATATATGATGTAATTGCACACAAAAAATATAACATTCATCCGATCAACCATACACGAAAATACTCCTTCTATATTATTATTATTACTTTTTTTCTTTTTGGTATTATTGTCGTTTCATATCTTCTGTACCTCCATGACTTGTTTATTTTTCTTCTTTCCCTCAAATTATTTTTCCTACAATTTTATTTCTACTCCTAATAAAATTCATAATTGACTTCTTTTTTATTTGTAATATACGAACATTACCGTATATAAATTTGGGTGCATTATAATAATTGGTAAATCCAGTGCATTTCTCTGTCTGGATTAGCATATATATGTGTTTTCGAACTTAGTATCTCGTGCATGTGTGTGTAGCGTCATATAGTTATGACATAATTTTGTTAAAATAAATCTTTGAGTAAATAATTATAAATGAAAGAACAAAATACAAATTAGCGTGAATGATCCATACAAATTAATGTGATTGATCAATGTGAATACTCATATTGATGACTTGTTTGTTGAGGTCAACATGAATGGATCTTATATGAACTTACGGAGATAAACATTTCAAGGTTAAATTTGGGAAAAAGAGATATTTTTAGTAGTATTATTTTCTACTTATTTATAATACTCTGTCTGGATCCAGTGCATTTCTCTGTCTGGATCAGCATATATATGTATTATTGACTATATATGATTTTAGATAAGCTTGCTATATATGATTTCAAACACATCATCATTATAATTCCACAAGTGAATACCATTATTTGCCCATTGAAATTAAGGAGAAAACCATTTACAGCATGATGTATGGACTTATGTAGTCAATTTGTCCATGATAATGAGAGGAAGCAACAAGCATACACTTAAATTCCTCAATTTGCGCACTGGAATTTATTATTTGGGACATTGAATTATTGTCAATTATTATCATAAGGGAACTTTCCAGGGATAAATCAAATCTATCTATAGTACTCTGCATATGATTTAGAAAAAGTCCAATTAAATGTCAATTTTACTGAAAAGATATTCAAAGGTAAAATGCTCCCTAACATAGTCCATCTAGTTGCCCAAATGATAAATATCATAATTGAGAAATGTTCTACTAATTCCAGTCAAATCCCTTCGTATTAGCCCTACTTTTTTTTTTCATTTTCATTCGGTGTGCGGTATTCGTATTAAGGCCCGACTAATTTAAATTCACATCGAAAAGTTCCACATTAAGAGTAAAACATTCTCTAACAAAGGCGACTCCGCACCAGCAAGACTCCCTTCCAGTAACCTTACACCAAACAATAAAAAGAACATTATTTTTTATATGCATTCTATAGAAAAAACTAAACACTAAGACCATTATATGTTTTGTTACATCGAAGATATATGATAGGTCAAAATTCTCCTACCTCACTTGACCCCTTAATTAGACCATAAAGAAAGGTGACAAGGTAACAAACAAGAGTAAAATATGCCAGAAATAGTTCTAAGTTTCTTAGAAGAAAGAAAGAAAAAAATAAAAAAACACCATTGTTCAAACCATGCCTACTCCAAAATTTTAATTATTAAAAAGCAACAAGAAACAGCATAGGGAGAGATCACAAATTTAAATAAGACATTTTGTATTTTTAAACCCTCAATTTGGTATGGTATTAGATTAAGTAGATATATAGCTAGTTTTCTACAGACACACCCACGACAATATAAGACGCCAATTAGGGAGTTTTTGGTACGTATATGGAGAATTCTTTTTTAATTTTTTCATGTTTGGTAGGTCAATATTCTAGAAACATTTGATCTAGGAAAATAAATTTCTTAAAAAAATTAGGAAAATGTCTTCCTCGATGGGGGTAGAAAAAAAAGTTTTACAAGGGTCATTTCACGCTAATTGTCTCCCCCTGCACCCTCCAACACCCTACCCACTCGAAATTGAATTTATGGACTCTACAATAACTTCAAATTGATATACAACAATAATTAATTCACGGTCAAACATCTATAAATAATTAGTGAATTTCTTAGCATATATATAGAGTTCAGGCAAAAGTCATTCGGTTCTTGAGAACTCAATTGTGCTCTAGATCCGCCATTGCCACCACTTCCCCACCCCCTCCCTACTCCACGAACACCACAAATCCGCACCCCACCATCCCAGCCCCTCTCCCGTCATAATGTTTGCCTAGAGTATAAAATAATACTTCTAAATAGTATTTTTTTTTTCACTTATCAAATACCAAGAAAAAATTACTTTTTCCTTGAAAAGCATTTTCCTCCATACAAATTATTAAAAGTATCAAAGAAAAAATATTTTTTGTAAAAGACATTTTGCTCCCTGCAAACACTACTTTAAAGTATTAAGATAACTTCAACAATTGCCTACTTAGCTCCAACACCCTATACACACACACCAAACGCGTAATATTTATTCCACAACACCACAAGTGGTCTCACATGTCACATCATTATCATCTTTTATATTTATCGTGTTGGCCGTTTACTTTACAAACTTCAAAACACCTGTTTTTGTTTTTCTTTTTTTCTGGATCTGGAAACAAACGCCGTACAAGTAAATGCAGTATTTTCTGTTATTAACACGAAGTTTCCATACTTTGTACACCCACGGAATTAGTAGTCATTAACTGTATACTACTGTCTTATAAATATGCTATTCTTCTTCCTATAGCTAATTCATCACCATATCAATTGTTGTTTTTAGAGCATTCCCAAAAAGTTTCTCCATTTTTCTAATTGTTTCAAGTTCAACCCTTTTCACACTTTATCATATTCTACCAACATTAATCATCTGACTCCAACTTGTTTGAGACTACTGCATATAACTATTTCATTTTAATCTACGTGCAACATGTATATGGAGTCTGTTTCTGTACCTAGTGCCGAAAACAAGTCCGTTTTCTCAAGATTACGAAATAGGTTTTCGCTCAAAAAGGCGACTTCTCAGAAGAAAGACGAGGGCCTAACAACAACAACAACAATGACAACAACGACGACAATTACTACTACTACTACTGGTCCTCGTCTTTCAGTAAGTAGTAGTAGTAGTAGTAGTAATAGCGAATTAGAGAGGGTATTTACGTACTTTGACGAGGATGGAGATGGAAAGGTGTCACCAGCGGAGCTAAGGAGGTGCATGAAGGCGGTAGGAGGTGAGCTGACGGAGAAGGAGGCGGAGATGGCGGTGAGGCTATCGGATTCCGACGGGGACGGGTTGTTAGGATTAGAGGATTTTACAAAGCTAATGGAAGAAGAGAGGAATAAAGAGAGTGAGTTGAAAGGAGCATTTGCTATGTATGAAGAAATGGAGGGCAGTGGCTACATCACTCCTAAGAGCTTGAAGAGGATGTTGAGTCGACTTGGTGAGTCAACTTCTATTGATAAATGCAAAGCTATGATTAGGAGATTTGATATCAATGGAGATGGAGTTCTTAGCTTTGATGAGTTCAAAGTTATGATGACAACTTAGAAGAGTTCAGAGAGAAACAATGCTGTAATATATGATTCTTGGTCTCATCAAATAATGAGAGAAACAATGCTGTAATATATGATTCTTGGTCTCATCAAATAATTCCTAATTAATGTTTATCATTGAGATTTTTCATTCTATAGATTCATAATTGTAAAGAATTTCTTGGTTTTTCATTCTGTACATTACTCCTAAGAGCTTGAAGAGGATGTTAAGTCGACTTGGTGAGTCAACCTCCATTGATAAATGCAAAGATATGATTAGGAGATTTGATCTCAATGGAGATGGAGTTCTTAGCTTTGATGAGTTCAAAACTATGATGACAACTTAGGAGAAGATTTCAAAACCCAAATATTGCTCCATACTGTATTGTTTATGTACATAATTATCTGATCTTAGTTTCGGTGTTTTTTCTTGATTTCTTCCTTCTAAAAAACAATTGTAATATGATGGGATAATACTCCATCCGTCTCAAAATACTTGTCGTATTTTTCATTTACACACCCCTTAAGGAAACATTAATTAGAAAGGGTGTAATTAGAAGTCTGTACTCTTTTAATCTTTACGTACATGTATAATTCTTTGGCCATGAGCTTCAATTTGATTATTGAAAAATTATGCTGGATATGCATCCGTTATTACAATATTGATAATTTTCGCTAAGTTTTAGAAGCGCTCTAACGAATACATAAAATATCGTTTCAAGTCTTAAGGGAAGTTGAGCTCATTATTTTTGGTCCTAAAGGTTGTTCTAAATTTTGAAGCTCCTGTAAGGACCTGATTGTAATGAAGGTTCTTACTTGAAGAGATATTACTAACTTTTGAGAAAATTGAAATAGGAAAAGACCCCATTTTCATATAGCTAGAAACATTTTATTTCACTTAATCATAACATATCTTGACTAATGAGAAATATCTATTTTCGTTTTCCTCTAAATTCCCTCTTCTTGTTGAACATTTCTTCTAAATTGTGTGTGAACTTTTCTTTTTTTTTTTGCCTACTTTTCATCCTCAATACATATTAAGATACATAGAAAATAATATGAACTTCGAAGATGTCAATGTTCTAATGTTGACCTCCAATTAATCACATGATTCCAAGTCATAGGAGTTGGGCTCCTATGAATCAATTTGAAACATGGTTGTACGTGCATGTGATTTGCCTTAATTATATACAATTGCACACATCTAATATCAAATAGTTGATGAACCTCCTAAGAGCTTAAAGAGAGGATCGATGTTGAGTCGACTTGGCGAGTCAGCCTCCATTGATAAGTGCAAAGCTATGATTGGGAGATTGGATCTCAATGGAGATGGAGTTCTTAGCTTTGATGAGTTTAAAATTATGATGACAACTTAGAAGTCTGTACACTATAATCTTTATGTACATAAATGTAATTCTTTGGTCAAGTGTTTCTTGTTGATTTGTATAACTTCTTAAGAATCAAGCTTTCAATTTGTATTGCCTCAAATTCAACGTATCAACGACTAAATATCTTGAGATTGACCGTCATTTTATTCGTGAGAAGATTCAAAAAAATTAAATTTTCGCTGGCTACGTGAAGATAAGAGAACTTGCTGATTTATTCACAAAAGCGTTAAAATGAAAATTGGAATTATATCTCTTAAAACGAAGTGAGGTCTAAATTTCCGCCAGACTGCTACATTTTTTTTTTTTTGGTTTCCCACCCAGTGTCCGGTACCCGCATTGGGTGAAGCACCCCCTACCAAGAATTTTTACATACCCAGGGCTCGAACCCGAGACCTTTGGTTAAGGGAGGAGCAGCCCCATCCACTACACTACATTCTTTGGTGCCGCAAGCAGGGGCGGTCCTATGTGATTTCAAGTGGGTTCATATGAACCCACTTCGTTGAAAAATAACACTATATATACATGTATATTTAATTTGTTTTTAAAAAATGTATATGTATATACAGTGTTATTTATATATTTCTTATATATTGAACTCACTTGGTAAAAATTCTAGGTCCGTCACTAGCTGCAAGACAGCTACATTGCGTGATGTTAAAAGACTTCTTTGGTAGGGGGAGGGGGAATTTTTGGTTTTTAGTTTCGTTTAAAATTTGATTTCCTTGTATTATTGAAAAGGAGTCAACATTTTGTGAAAAGATGGATTTATTCAAAATAGATAATACATCTCTTTCGGGTATATATCTTTTGAGTGAAAAAAAAAAAAGAGACATATATGATAGAGTTCATCTAACCACATATAAAAGATGTCTAAATAAAAAAAAGTTGATTAGTTTAACGGCAACATGAATTTGGCCTTCTTTCTTGCACCTTGTCAGTTGAACTACTATTTATATTAGTGTTCACCTCTAGTAGTTTCCAACAAATATGTCTTTTTAACTATGAAAATTAACGTCAGAAGTGTTCTTGCTTGAGAGAATTATTTTTCTAAGTTTCCCTTTCTTGTTTTAAGTTGTGCGACTTTCTATTACCTATTATTCATCTCATCAATTCACAACACAGTTAATATAGATAAAAAATAATGGATTTCGAAGATGTCAATGGTATAAGATTGACCTCTAATCGCATGATTCCAAGTCGTTGGAGTTGGGCTCCAATGAATCAATTATAAACATAGTACACGTGACGTGCCTTATGTACAATTACACACATCAAATATCAAATAATTGATGAACCTTACATGAAGTTACTCTCTCCATATTTTATTTCTGCATTATGCCTCCATTTAAAAATCAGCCAAGTATCAGATTAGAAAAATTAAAAGGCATCTTTACCAAGAATTGTTCCTTATTGAGACCAATTAACCGTAAATCCATAATGTCCCTTGACAATAAAATTAAAGCCGCATTACAAATAGTCGTCACTTCTCAAAACTAAACTGCCCTTTTGTCACTTCTCCTAACATCAGGTGGTCTAGTGGAAATTGCACAAATGATCAATTTCAAAATTGAGATACGTTGGCGAATCTAAAATTTGAAGTTTATAAATTTCTATAACAATCTAAAGTTACAGTATTATTAACCTGATTCATAGTCAAATATTTTTAAATATCTAGTGACTTTCGTTACAGAATCTATGAAAAAATTATTGAATTCTCCAAAACTTGTATATTATACACTGGCTCCGCCTTTTACTCTGTCCACCCAACTCAAGTTCCTTGACCCTATTTAAGATATGCATTTCTATAGAAAACTAAAGGCTTAATACCTAGATGGACCCTTAAACTTGACATGTTTTGTAAGATAGACATATAAACTTACAAGGTGACCAGATACTCAGATAGACACTTAAACTTACTCAAAGTGTATTTTTCAAGTTTTCCAGTTGTTTTGAAAACAAAAACTATATATTTCAAACGCTCACAATCTTCATGGCCAAACAAGCCCTAAATATATCACAAAATATTTTTTTAAAATGCAAAAATAAGGCAAACGCATATACATGAGACTATAAATGTGCACTTAAACCAATAAATACTCGCTAATCGCAATTTTGCAGCTTTCAATTAACTCGGTTTTTTTTTTACACTTGAATAATTAAAAAACAATAACTTTAACCAATAAAAATCCTTAAAAAAAGAAATTTCAAATTAAGAAAACTGTAAAGCCGAGAAGAAAATCCTTAAAAAAAGAAATTTCTTAATTTGAAATTTCTTTTTTTAAGGATTTTTATTGGTTAAAGTTATTGTTTTTTAATTATTCAAGTGTAAAAAAAAATCCGAGTTAATTGAAAGCTGCAAAATTGCGATTAGCGAGTATTTATTGGTTTAAGTGCACATTTATAGTCTCATGTATATGCGTTTGCCTTATTTTTGCATTTTAAAAAAAATATTTTGTGATATATTTAGGGCTTGTTTGGCCATGAAAATTGTGAGTGTTTGAAAAATATAGTTTTTATTTTCAAAACAACTGGAAAACTTGAAAAATACGCTTTGAGTAAGTTTAAGTGTCTATCTGGTCACCTTGTAAGTTTATATGCCTATCTTACAAAACATGTCAAGTTTAAGGGTCCATCTAGGTATTAAGCCAAAACTAAATTAATTAGACCATTAACTTTTTGCTACGTAAAGACATGTTATAGTTCAACATTCTTCTACTTTACCATTTGTAACACAGTGGTGTCGGTGGTGAGGTGGGAAAGACAAAACGAAAAGGTGTAGAAAATTAAAAAAGTGAAAAAAATATTATAATAAAAATATCTAACACGTGGCGGCGTGAGCAAAACACCACTTTATGTATTGTCTTTTCTATATATAAAAAATAACGTTTTCTATTTGGGGCATGACACACATGCAATCACATGTGTCAATCATCAAGATAACACCAAAAAAAGCTTCCTTACTCCCGTCAAGACACTTGGGTCAACTCATCCACTAAGGCTGTATTAGCAATTTAGCAAGTATCGATAGAGTTAAAAGTTCTAGTTACAAGTTTGATAAAATTAAATAACTTTAGATAAAATTTTGTGTAATTATATTAAAGATTATACTGAATTTATAAAAATACTCACTCCATCCTAAAAAGATTAGTACTTTTAATTTTTGAGAATTAAACGAGGTGTTCTTTGATCATAATTTTTTCATATATCTTTTAAATATTTTAAATTATTAATTAAGGTGACTGATATTACTTTATACCTAGTTTCTAAATAGGTAAATTTTATTTCGAAAAAATTAAAGATTCTATATTCAAACACACTATCAAAATTAAAAAAAAAAATTGACCTTAAAAAAACGAAAAATGTCAATTTTTTTAAAACATAGAAAGTAATTAATTAAAAATCTGTTAATATGTCTTTTTAGAAATTTAAAAACTCTGAATCCGTTTTTTTATGACACCTTCAAGATGAGGCCACACAACCATCCCTTAGTTCTGTCTCACGTCATTGTCATCTCTTCACCATTTCTGATTTATCAATTATTTTATTATCCTGTTGACCGTCTACTTTTCAAACTTCTACTAAATTATTTTAATCAAGAAATATCCAAATGCCACATTTTTGTTCCTCCATAATTCCCAGGACGACGTTTCCATAAACGGTAAGCCCACGGTATCTGATCAACTAATTCCACACTCTGTCCTTCACCCCCAAACTATAAATAACATATCACATTATTCTTCCATCATAATTACAAGATCCATTCGTGTTTTCTTTCAAGAGCTTTCAACACAAAAAGTTTCCCAAGTTCTTTGTTTCAAGTTCAACCCTTTTTACATTCATATCATTTTCTACTTATATCCAACTTTCTTGCAAAACAAAAACAAAAAAACAAGTACACTAAACGTACTTGTAAGCATGTGTATGACATCAGTTTCTGTTTCCACGACTGAAAAGAAGTCTTTTTTCTCAAGATTATGCAATATGTTCAATCTCAGAAGAAAGGAAGAGGAGAATAAAATAATGATAAAACAGACAGCTGTTACTACTACTAGTGGTAGTTGTATACGGTAAAAACCGGGTATCTGCTGAGCCGGTGAGACCGGTAACCGAGGGAAGAATGAAACGAGCACATGCACGAAGACTTACTTTCTATATCGAGGGAGCGGTTGGTCCGGTTTTCCCATGCCGGTTCGATCTTGGCCGTTGGTCCGTTCCATCGTGGCCGTTGGTCCGTTTTGATCGTGGCCGGTAGTCCGTATGATCCGTTACGCGGTCGCCACGCGTCGGTAACGTGCTGCCACATTCAACTGCCAATCGTACGGGTGTCAGACCGTACGATCAACCTAATCCTACCTACTCCACGTCAGAGTTTTATCTTTATTTTTGGAAACACTTGTTGTATGAAGCCCACGGGGCAATACTATAAATAAGGGGCATTTCCCTCCTTATATCAAGAACTCTTGTAATAGCAAAAATTATATAAACTCTCTCTCTCTCAAATATTTGATTTCGGTCCACATTTGTTGTGTTTATCTCTTACATTTCTTCAATCAAGTAACACTCATATATTAGTAAACATACAAGTATATAGCAGACCACCGATTATCAGTTGCTTCTTCGTAGCATATTCATATATTTCTTTTCTCTATCAAATAGATTCAAGGCATAAACACATATCCTATACCTCACCCACAAATTTAATTGATTATCCGAATTGGGGGTAAACAGTTTGGCGCCCACCGTGGGGCGCTAGGATAATAGTGGTCTTTTATCTTGATCTCTACCTTACCCATCAAAATAAAAAACACCTTATGTTCGTCTCTAAAAAAAACGGACTAAATGGCTAGCAGTGGGCAATCTGTTCACGTCAACAACAACGAGATCGTGGCTGAAAATGAAGGCAGCGGGCCACGAGGATTACCAAACCCTGCTGACTCTAACCCCGTTAATTCGAGGGAGGGCCTCAACTATCAAAACACCGTGGACCAGGAGAATGCCGCCCAGCCGGCCACCGACCACACAATTCAATTACTTTGTCCCGGACACAGGGCCAGAAAGAACCGGTTACCCCGAATGATAATGTTGACTTACGTTTAATTTTTGAAATGTTGCAGGAACAGAGAGCGGCGATTGCCGAACAGGGAATCGCGATAGCCCGGTTGCCAAACGGAAAGGATAAAACGACCTCAGAGGAGGCGAAGGGTGCTGCCGAACCCGGAAGAGATGAGGCACGGATGGTCGAGAGCAATGGGTCCGGAGCTGGTTCCTCCACCGAGGTTCTGAAAATGCTCGAGACTTTGGCAAAGCGGGTAGACTCAACTGAAAAGAGGGTGGAAACACACAACTCTCGGGTGGACCAAATCCCTGGGGCTCCGCCTTTACTGAAAGGGCCGGATTTGAAAAGGTACATCCAAAGGCCTTTCCTCCGAGTGCAGCTCCGAAACAAATCCCGAAAAGGTTCAAAATGCCGGATATCCAGAAATATGACGGCACAACGGACCTGCACGAACACGTGACCTCATACACCTGCGCTATAAAAGGCAATGATATGGAGAAAGACAAAATTGAATCGGTATTGCTGAAAAAGTTCGGGGAAACTTTGTCAAAAGAAGCATTGACATGGTACGACCATCTGTCCGAGCATTCGATCACTTCATTCGAAATGCTCGCCGATGCCTTCATAAAAGCTCACGCCGGTGCCAAGAAGGTGCAGGCCCGTAAGGCAGATATTTTCCGTATAACCCAAAGAGACGATGAATTACTGCGTGAGTTTGTCAACCGATTCCAAAGGGAATGAATGGAGCTCCCCCCGATTCCAGAAGAATGGGCTGCACAAGCTTTCACAAAGGGCTCAATGTTCAGAGCTCAACGGCTTCGTTCAAATTAAAGGAGAGCTTGCTGGAGTACGAGGCTGTGACATGGGCTGATGTCCATAACCGATACGAGTTGAAGATTCGGGTGGAGGATGACCAATTCGAACTTCCCTCAGGGCCAATAAACGTGAACAAAAGTTTTGAGAGACCAAGGAAAGGCTACGAAACGAAGGCCGAGTCGTTGAGAGAAAGGTATCGGCCATATTCCCATTAGGATAAGCCAAGCTTTAGGTCAGAGAAATCAAGGGTCAGCCCAAGCCATTTCTCCGATCGGGGTAATAAACGGGTTGAGCGCCCGTCGAACAGTCGGGGTCTCTCATTTAGGAGCGATGCCGGAAGGTCTGCCGGCAACAAGGATTTGCCAAAGATATCGGAGTACAACTTCAACGTCAGTACCTCGGGCCTCGTCTCGGCTATTGGCCGTGTCCCGGATGTAAGATGGCCAAGACCTCTAAGGCCGAATCTGGGCCAACGGGACCCGAGCATGGTGTGTGAATACCATGGAACCCATGGTCACAGAACCGAGGATTGTCGCCAGCTAAGAGAGGAGGTAGCCCGATTACTGAAGAATGGTCATCTCCGAGAATTGCTGAGTGAACGAGCCAAAAGTCACTACAAGGAAAGAGAGACTCATAAAAGGGCCGAGCCGGTAGAATTCCAGCATATAATCAACATAATAGTTGGGGGTACCGAAGCCCATCGAGGGCCGGTGATGAAACGGGCCAAGGTTTCTGTTGTTCGCGAAAAACGCAGCCGGGATTATTTACCCGAGGGTTCTATCTCTTTCAGCAACAAGGATGCAGAAGGCATCATTCAAACGCACAATGATGCATTGGTAATTTCTGTACTTATCTTTAAAACTCAGGTTAAACGTATTTTGATTGACCCAGGTAGCTCGGCCAACATCATCCGGTGGAGAGTGGTCGAACAACTAGGGCTGGTCGATCAGATCGTACCGGTAACCCGGGTACTCAGCGGGTTCAAGATGGCGAGCGAAACCACAAAAGGGGAGATCTCGTTGCCGGTGAACATCGACGGCACTATCCAGCACACGATGTTCTATGTAATCGAAGGGGGCATGAAGTACAATGCATTGCTGGGTAGACCTTGGATACATAGCATGAGGGTCGTGCCCTTAACATTACATCAGCTGCTGAAATTTTCGACCCCGGAGGGAATAAAAACCATCCGAGGTGAACAACCCACTGCAAGAGAGATGTTCGCGGTCGAGGAGGCGACACCTCAGCCCGAAAAATCGGATCACAAGGAAGAAGATCCAACCGGAGGACCGAACACCAAATATCAATCAAAGCACTCGGGATCGGACCCGGAGTGTGAAGAGGATGATTTCGACGTACCCAGATCATTCGTCATGCCGGATGACTCGGATGCAACCAAGTCAACAGTAGAGGCACTGGAGCAGATCATCTTGTTCGAATATCTACCAGATAGAAAGGTATACCTGGGCACGGGGTTAACCCCGGAGCTCAGGAACATGTTAATTGAATTTCTTCGAGCTAACGCAGATTGCTTCGCATGGTCCCATATAGATATGACAGGTATATCACCGGAGGTAGCAACTCACAAGCTCAGCTTAGACGGGAAGTTTCCCCCGGTGAAGCAGAAGAGAAGGCCCATGGCGGAAGCAAAACATGCCTTCGTAAAAGACGAGGTAACAAAGCTTTTAAAAATAGGTTCTATCCGGGAGGTAAAGTACCCGGACTGGCTAGCTAACGTGGTAGTGATGCCCAAGAAAGGTAATAAATTTTGAATGTGTGTTGATTACAAGGATTTAAATAAAGCATGCCCGAAGGATTCATTTCCGTTGCCTCACATCGATAGAATGATCGATGTGACGGCCAGGTATGAGATGCTGAGTTTTCTCGATGCCTACTCCGGGTATAACCAAATTCGGATGC
Organism: Lycium barbarum; assembly: GCF_019175385.1. Taxonomy (NCBI): domain Eukaryota; kingdom Viridiplantae; phylum Streptophyta; class Magnoliopsida; order Solanales; family Solanaceae; genus Lycium; species Lycium barbarum. The sequence goes on from NC_083342.1 coordinate 7,832,357, forward strand.
ACCCGGAGGATCAAGAGAAAACATCCTTCATTACCCGATATGGGACTTACTGTTATAATGTCATGCCTTTTGGATTAAAAAATGCCGGTGCAACTTACCAACGCCTAGTTAATGAGATGTTCGAAGAACAAATAGGGAAAACAATAGAAGTTTATATTGACGACATGGTGGTCAAGTCCCTGGAAACAGAGGACCATTTAAAACATTTGCAGGAAACCTTCGACGTGCTCCGCAAGTATAACATGAAGCTCAACCCGAAAAATGTGCCTTCGGGGTAAGGTCCGACAAATTTTTGGGTTTCATGGTGTCAAACCGAGGGATCGAAATCAACCCGGACAAGATCAAGGCCATCAAGGATATCGAGGTGGTGAATAACGTCAAAGGAGTACAGAGGCTCACCGGAAGGATAGCGGCGTTGAGTCGCTTCATATCGAGGTCCTCGGACAAGAGTCATCGTTTCTTCTCCTTACTAAGGAAGAAGAACGACTTCTTTTGGACACCGGAGTGCCAAAGAGCTTTACAAGAATTGAAGAGATACTTGTCTAGCCCCCCGCTGTTGTACAAACCAAAGGCGGACGAGCTGTTTTTTCTCTACCTTGCTATCTCCGAGGTAGCGGTAAGTGGCGTTTTGGTCCGAGAAGAATCAGGTACGCAATTCCCTATCTATTATATAAGTAGAACTTTGGGGGATGCGGAGACCCGTTATCCCCACTTGGAAAAATTGGCATTGGCACTGGTAAGTGCTTCTAGAAAGCTCAAGCCCTACTTTCAATGCCATCCAATATGAGTAGTAACTACTTACCCCCTTGAAAAACATCATGCATAAACCAAAATTATCGGGTAGACTAACTAAATGGGCCGTCGAAATTAGCGGATATGATATCGAGTACAAACCTCGAATGACCATCAAGTCCCAGATCTTGGCCGATTTTGTGGAAGATTTCACCCCTGCTATGGTCCCCGAGGTTGAGAAAGAGATTCTGCTAACCTCGGGGAAAGCCTCGGGTATTTGGTCGCTACATACGGACGGAGCCTCGAACCTCAAAGGTTCCGGGCTAGGAATCGTCCTTAGAACCCCGGCCGGGGATGCCGAGTATGAGGCTATGCTTGCAGGTTAGGAATTGGCCCGAAGTATAGGGGCCGAAATAATTGAGGCAAAATGCGATTTGCTCTTGGTCGTAAACCAGGTGAACGGTGTCTTCGAGGTCAAGGACGAACGGATGCAGAGGTATCTTGAAAAAATCCAAGTGATACTACATCGGTTTAAAGAATGGACCATGCAGCATATACCGAGGGAGCAGAACAGCGAAGCCGATGCATTGGCAAATCTGGGATCCTCGGTCGAAGGGGAAGAAATCAACCCCGGGACTACGGTGCACTTGTTGAACACGACGATAGAAAACGGACATGCCGAAATAAACACAATGGGTTTAATTTGGGATTGGCGCAACAAGTACATCGACTACTTGCGTGATGGAAATCTCCCGAATGACCCAAAAGAATCACGGTCATTAAAGACCAAAGCTGCGCGTTTTTGCTTGGTGAACGGCCAATTGTATCGACGATCTTTCTTCGGCCCCCTGGCTAAGTGTTTGGGTCCTAGAGAGACGGAGTATGTGATGAGAGAGGTGCACGAAGGAACCTGTGGCAACCACTCCGGTGCTGAAGTTCTGGTCTGAAAGATCATCAGGGTCGGTTATTACTGGAACCGGATGGACAAAGACTCGAAAAAGTTTGTCCGGAAATGTGACGGGTCTCAGAGACATGCTCCGATGATTCACTAGCCCGGGGAGTTGCTGCATTCGGTGGTTTCACCTTGGCCTTTCATGAAGTGGGGGATATACATTGTCGGTCCATTACCATGGGCACCAGGTAAAGCTCGTTTGATTCTGTTTATGACTGATTATTTCTCTAAGTGGGTTGAAGCGCAGGCCTTTGAAAAAATCAGAGAGAAGGAAGTCATTGACTTCATATGGGACCACATCATCTGTCGCTTTGGCATCACTGCTGAGATAACCTGTGATAACGGACCCCAGTTCGTGGGTGGCAAAGTCAACGATTTTCTCGAGGGATTGAAGATCAAGAAAATTATATCAACCCCGTATCACCCGTGTGCAAACGGATAGGCGGAATCCACGAACAAGACAATAATCCAAAATATGAGGAAAAGACTTGAAGCCTCAAAGCATCACTGGAGGAAATATTACCGGAGGTGTTGTGGGCATACAGAACCACATCAAAATCAAGTACGGGAGAAACTCCTTTCTCGTTGGTCTACGGGGCTGAAGCCCTTATTCCCGTAGAAGTTAGTGAACCCACTCTCGGGTTCAGCTATACTACCGGGGAGTCAAACGAGGAGGCCATAGCCGTAAAACTCGACCTCACAGATGAACTTCGCGAAAACGCGTTAGTCCGTATTGCAGCCCAGAAACAGAGAATGGAAACGTACTACAACCGAAGAGCCAATTTTCGGCATTTCCAAGTTGGGGACTTGGTCCTTCGAAAAGTTACCGTGAACACCAAGAATCTCAACGAAGGACAACTGGGTCCGAACTGGGAAGGTCCGTATAAGATAACCGGGATAACGGGCAAATGATCGTACCAGTTGAAGTCCATTGACGGGCAACGGTTGCGCAACAATTGGAACGTGACTCATCTGAAAAGATACTACTGTTAAGGTATGGAATCCCCGTGTTTTCTATTTAACTTTTCTCTTTTGCAGAAAAATCGAGAGCCGGATAAAGTTAGAATTTAGGCCTGAAAACACGTGTTGCACTCTTTTCCTTAGTGCAGTTTTGTCCCAAAATGGATTTCTTCCTGTTAAAACAGTTCACCCCGATGATAACCGCCGTATTTCGGCACTATTTCATTCATACACCCTATACCGGGCACTACGGTCGAAATTCGACAAAGGCAACAAGGTCGTAGCGAACCGAGCCAAAATCGTTAACCCCACAAATGGGGACTTTTACATCAAAATCCAGCTAAGGCTGAGACTCAGGTGTCCGAAATATACCGGCCCTAACAACGCCCTTCGTGATTCGGAGACGTCCAAATTCATAAAAGCGTAAGATAAGTCCCATGGGCAAAAACTCCATAAAATTCCCGGACGACATATACCGAAGGAGGATAAAAGCCGATATGTAGGCACAGTCAGAAATAATGACTCTTTAAAAACGAACCGACAATTCGGGCGGAAATCATAACAAACATTCATTTGAAGAAAAGAATCAAGGAAAATACATATTCTATATATACAAAGGATGTTACATCGGAGACCACTACAAAGGCAAAAAATAAAAAGGCTAAGTACAGGCCCTAGTCTATCCGGAATGGCTGGAGCCAGAGTGTTCGGACACTGTCCGCTCAGAGTTGTCGGAGTCATCCCCGAGGGCACCCTTAGCCTCTTTCTCGACTCTTTTAGCCTCGAGAATATGGGCCGGAAGATCCGTAAAGCCATGCTCGGCTTGCTCAAGGGTGATCCTTCGAGACTCCGGTTGTATTAAGCCATCTCGGCCAGCTCACCCTTCAATCGGCGGTTTTCAGCCTTTGTAGCATCGAGCTCGGGTCGGAGGTTGGAAAGAGAACCTGCTCGGTTCAACTCCTCCTCCTTCTCCCGATGAAGTTGCAGATATTTCTCCGTTTCCCGGCCTTGGGCATCCAGTTGGCCTTTGAGATCGTCCACCTCTTGCTGGGCACGGATGAAGGCTTCGTTAACAAGCACCACACTCTGCAAAAAGAAGCAAGTCAAATACTTTTCATAAAACGAGACAAAAATTCTCAAGAAAAGCATGCAGGGATAGTTGACAAAACTTACCCGATTGCCCGCGTGCATACCCTCATTGATGAGGCACTGCCAAGAGACCCCGTTCATTTTTCGTTTATCCGAGTCCGAGATAAGGGGCCTCAGGTAGCTCGCCACGCCCACCGGGCGAGAGAGAAAGCAGCAATCCTCGGGAACGGTGATCACAGCCGACCTCGTCCTCCTCGGTTCCACACTTGGAGCCGGAAAGGTTCAGACCAAGCTATCCCTAGCACCGGACTCGGTGGCCCGACCAACCGCCCTCGTGGCTTGAGGGATCTGGAGATGTCCGAAACCCGCGGCTTCGCCGATTGCAGGAGGAGTGCTCGAGAACATGTCCTCAAACTCATCCGGCCTCGAAGCCGGAGTTAGAGAACTTGGAGCAGCCTCAGCAGCTTCAGCAAAGACAGGGGGCTCCGTAGTTGCAGCAGTCTCATAGTCGGGCAACGGGCCAGTGACCGTTGGAGCTTCGCTCTCGGGGGCCGGCTCGGTTCTTTGATCAGCTTCGGCAGCAGCCCCCCCCAGATCTACTTGCCCTTTGCAGGGGGGTTTCTTCGGAAGAAGCTTCACCTGAAATGTCGACGAAATCAATCGACCTTAGAGGAGTCGGGTAAAGAATTTCTTCCGCACCTGTGGGTAATGACGGAACAAAGGTCCTTCTCCGGCTGAAGGAAGGGGTAAAGCGGTGATACCCTCCTCCGGAACAGGAGCCACGGAAGGGGCCGCACTGATACTCCGGACGAGGAGCTCGGGCTCTGCTTCGTCCCATAAAGTCCTAGCGACGCTCCTCGCCCTTTTCTTTGTTTTCTGCCCTTTGTCCGAGGGCCTTTTTCTCTTGGCTGCGGCAGCAAGGATGCGAGATGCACCCGCCGAATCAAACTCGGATGCCGACATTGCGGGTTCGGCTGCGAACTCCGGCTTTGGATCCATCGAGCCCTTAGGTAAACCTGAAAAGCGAAGGTGTTACAGAAGGATATATGCGACAAATACGGATGGAAGCAAAGTATTACCGTGGTTCTGGGCGACCCACCGGCCGCGTGACAGGTGACCCCATGTCCGGTCATCGTGGGCATGTTGGCTGAGGAAGAGGGCAGTAACCCAGTCGTGGAGATTCCGGACGACCGGAGGAATCCAACCCACGGCTAATATAGATGAAAAGACAAGTAGTGAGAAAGTGGAACTGAAGTTTGACAAAACATACAGAGGCAATTATTAGAAGAGTTCAGACTTACGCTTATTGTTCCACCTTTCCGGAAAAGGCAGGAAAAGGCATGTAATTATCCGGAATGATGTCCGAGGTCCGCACCGGGACATATCGCTCCAACCAGCCCCTGTCTCTATCTTCGTCCATTTTTTAGAAAAATAGATTCTGTCTGTGCTTGGCAAGTTTTATCACGCCACCCCGGAACAACCTCGGGGAATATAAACGCATCAAGTGAGCCAGCATGAGCTCCTTCCCGACATTATTGGCCAACAGCCGGAGGCAAGCCACGACCCTCCAAACGATCGGACCAATCTATGCCAAGGTTGCGTTACAGGTCCGGTACATGTCTAAGATGACCAGATCGACCGGAGGATCGAGCTTGAGAGTGAATGGGTAAGTGTAAACATACAAGAAACCTTCCCGGTGATCAGTGACTGATTCGCTTGGCCCGGGGGCAAAAGCTTGAACTGAACGGGTGTCCCACCCGCAATCAGCCCGGACCAAGTCGAGTTTTTCCTCGGTAATAGACGAGGGATACCGTCTCACATCAAATCCTCTATCGGATACTGGAGAAGGTTTTTCGACCTCAAAATCTTTGTTGAAATTAGGTTTGGCAGGTATAATGTTCGAGGCGGTGGGCTCGAAGGTGCTATTTGCCTTAGGTGGAGAAGTAGGCTCAGTTCCTTGAGACGAAACCGAAGGAATCTCGTGGGAAGTGGTTTCAGACATTTGGAGATTACGAAGGAGGACTTGGCAAAATTCTAAAGAAAAGTTAAAAGGTGGAGTAAGGGAACAGACAAAGAATTCAAAAATGGCAGGAAACGTGAGGGAGAAGCAGCAGCACCAACACGTTAAAAAACGAGAACAGCCAATCGTACGGGTGTCAGACCGTACGATCAACTTAATCCTACCTACTCCACGTCAGAGTTTTATCTTTATTTTTGGAAACACTTGTTGTATGAAGCCCATGGGGCAATACTATAAATAAGGGGCATTGCCCTCCTTTTAGAGGGTTAGCTCCCTCATATCAAGAACTCTTGTAATAACAAAAATTATATAAACTCTCTCTCTCAAATATTTGATTTCGGTCCACATTTGTTGTGTTTATCTCTTACATTTCTTCAATCAAGTAACACTCATATATTATTAAACATACAAATATATAGCAGACCACCGATTATCAGTTGCTTCTTCGTAGCATATTCATATATTTCTTTTCTCTATCAAATAGATTCAAGGCATAACCACATATCCTATACCTCACCCACAAATTTAATTGATTATCCGAATTCGGGGTAAACAGTAGTAATAATGGCGAGTTAGAAAGGATATTTACGTACTTTGACGAGGATGGAGATGGAAAGGTGTCACCAGCGGAGCTAAGGAGGTGCATGAAGGCGGTAGGAGGCGAGCTGTCAGTGGAGGAGGCTGAAATGGCAGTGAGGCTGTCGGATTCTGACGGGGATGGGTTGTTAGGATAGGAGGATTTTACAAAGCTAATGGAAGAAGAGAGGAATAAGGAGAGTGAATTGATTGGAGCATTTGAAATGTATGAAATGGAAGGAAGTGGAGGCTACATTACTCCTAAGAGTTTGAAGAGGATGTTGAGTCGACTTGGTGAGTCAACTTCCACTGATAAATGCAAAGCTATGATTAGGAGATTTGATATCAATGGAGATGGAGTTCTTAGCTTTGATGAGTTCAAAACTATGATGACAACTTAGGAGAAGATTTCAAAACCCAAAATATTGCTCCATACTGTATTATTTATGTACATAATTATCTGATCTTAGTTTTGGTCTTGTTTTTTCTTCCTTCTAAAAACAATTGTAATATGATGGGATAATACTCCCTCCGTCTCAAAATACTTGTCGTATTTTTCAATTACACGCCCTTAAGAAAACATTAATTAGGAAGGGTGTAATTAGAAGTTTGTACTCTTTTAATCTTTACGTACATGTATAATTCTTTGGCCATGAGCTTCAATTTGATTATTGAAAAATTATGCTGGATATGCATCCGTTATTACAATATTGATAATTTTCGCTATGTTTTAGAAGCGCTCTAACGAATACATAAAATATCGTTTCAAGTCTTAAGGGAAGTTGAGCTCATTATTTTTGGTCCTAAAGGTTGTTCTAAATTTTGAAGCTCCTGTAAGGACCTGATTGTAATGAAGGTTCTTACTTGAAGAGATATTATTAACTTTTGAGAAAATTGAAATAGGAAAAGACCCCGTATTCATATAGCTAGAAACATTTTATTTCACTTAATCATAACATATCTTGACTAATGAGAAATATCTATTTTCGTTTTCCTCTAAATTCCCTCTTCTTGTTGAACATTTCTTCTAAATTGTGTGTGACCTTTTCTTTTTTTTGCCTACTTTTCATCCTCAATACATATTGTTATACCCCACTTTAAACGGGTCAAAGTAGGAGTACAACATATTGGTGATTCCCAAATTATTTAACTTAAGGAGTCGCCACCTAATTATTTTAACGGTGAATTAGGGCACCTAATTATTAACTAAGGCAAAGCTAAACTAAACCTCCGTTAATGGTCTGCTTAATTAATGATTCTAGGTAAGGGTTCTTGGTTATTCTAAAGGGAAGGAGTTAGGCATCCTTTAAGGTTCGCTAACTACGATTAACCGGCCAAACTTAGGTTATTTAATTAAGACTAAAAAATACAAATATAACATTTTAAATGCTTAGGAAAATAGTTTGTAAATATTACCAAGATTTCAAAAAAAATGGAGAATATAAGACTGCTATTTAAATTAAATAAGGTAGTAATTTATAGAAAAGACTTTAGCCATATTATATTAAAAATGTGCTGGATTAGTCAATATACTAATAGGAATTTGAAACAATTCAATGATTGAGTATCAATTGATTTTAACTGCTTAAATTTATTAAGTGACAAAATAAGGTCAAGAAGGCAATAAACATATTAGCTCCCTACTGTTATGTGAAAAATAGTTTAAAAATACAACTATCCTCTTTTATGAAAAATTGGGCCTTGTTTGGAAAATAAGGATTTAAATTAAATTTAGGAAAAGATTCATCTCCAACCACTACTAGAAATGATCATTTAATGCCATAAAACTTAAAAAAAAAAAAAAAAACTTATAAAATAATGTTAGGCTATAATTTGAAGTAGGTGGATAATTTTGAAATCGGACTTAATTCTTAATTGGATCACTCAACCCATTTTAAACTTGTAAAAGAATAATTAAAAGAAATCTTGAACCAACGAAATAGGCCAAATTATTAAACCTTTAAATACGTTATTTTGAAGGCAAACTCAAACTCTAACTTTAAATACGTTATTTATGTATACATTATGTATATTTAAGTATACTTCATGTATATACATTCATAAGGATGCTTAGAAGGTTAACATTGGAAAGCTTTTGCCCCCGTCTTCCCAATGTTGCACAAGTTCCAAGGGATTTCCATGAATCCCAGGCATGGCTAACACTGGGGAGGGTTCAAGCTTGATCCATAATGACCAACTAACCTCCCTATCAATGTGCTAACCACAACCTACTTATAATATACATTCATATACATACTTCAAACGAAATATGCTTGCAACACGCACAAAATTTAAACAAATCTATACTGATAATATAGACTATACGCAGGACCTACTAATACATATTTTACTCACACGAAAATGCACAGAATATAGACTAAGTATATTCACAATATTCAATCATTTAAAGAACTTAAATAAAGCATTTTGCATATATAGCATGTGCAGAACTTAAAATAAAGTATATTGGCAACACACAAACTCATAGCGAGCCTAAACATGGCATATTTGCGATATACAAACACCTACTGAACTCAAGAAGGACATTTGTAGTATTCAGGCACATTTTCAGTTCACATTTTCATATTAACAAAGCAAAATACTAATGACTATAGCAAAATATCATCACTGCCAGTAGGTTCTAATTCTACTCGACTAAAAACTACAAATGGCGTCTTTTAACCTTACACAAGTCACTGATTCATGCAACATGCTAAGCACTAGTAGTAAATAATTTACTAGCTTTAGGTCAGATTTTATTCCACCGGCTTACTACTTTACTTTTATTCAAAAAGAGAGAGATCTGAAGCTTAAAATGGGTTTGAGAAGAAGTCATTCAAGCCAAAGTCGGCTATTCTTTAAGGTTTAAAATGACCAGAACGCACAGACAACAAACAAACAATTTAAACCCCAAAGCACTTATACATTGGCATGCCCTAAGCTAATCTCACAACATAATATAAAAAGGAACTACCATGTTCATCATGCTCTCATTCCAATTGTGGCAGACTCAATGACAACCCTTATTTTGACTCAAAAAATGCATCAGAACAAGATACACAACACACATGAGTGACAAAAGAGACCATGCTATTGTTATACCCCGTATATTTATACGCCAAAGTTACCCGCAAGCAAATCGACTCAAGTTAAAGGCGGAATTATTTTTGGACACGAAATAAGAGCTTTTAATTTTCGATTTCAATTATCACATAAATTGTTATAAATTTTTATTTGGTGTAAAATATTATTATTGAAGATTGGGAATTAATAAATTGTGCGTAGATTATTAAGTGGAGATTGGTGATAATTAATTTAATTATCGAAAGTGGGCCCCACGACACTTGGTGGAATTCGATTGGCAATTTAATAAGAAGTGGACACATGTCACAAAATTGGACACATGTCACAAGTGTGGACACATGTCCACTTGATAGAGAGCATATAAAGAGCAAGAGTTGATGACTAAAGTCAATCATTTTCTCAACCCAACTAAGCTAGAGAAAGAAGCTCCTAGCCATGGCAACTCACGACCATGGCTATGGCAGCAGCCCTTTGAACGACCAGCCCACTCCAACACAAACAAACCACCAATTTCATCTTGACTATGAGGGGAAAATCGTGAACAGCCATGGCAATCCCCTTTGGCACTCACGGCCAACCCCAAAAATGAAAGAGGAAGAGAATTTGAATTTCATAAAAGTTTGTGTTCATCATTCCTTTCATATTGCTCTTGGAATGGAAGTTCATCCAAGTTAAAGTTGGCTTAATGGAGGTGTCATCTTGATGGATGAGGTAATGACTCTTTCTTCCTAAGTTGCACTTGAGTTAATCCAAAACATAGCCAAGTTGTTAGATAAGAAAATATGGAAAGTATGTCGGAAATCGCGTTGTTGTTGTTGTAAGCATATGGAATGTTTCGGCCATGTAATTTTTATGTTACTAAGATGATTTAATTATTTAGGAATGAAAGTTAATATTATGGTTGTGTTGATGTCGATATACTTGAGATGTTTGAAGAAGGAAGCGTGTGAATACGAGGCGTATATGGGGCTATTTTTATGTATACCTTTGAAAGTTGGTGAATTGAGTTCAAAGGGATTCATAATAAGTTGTTGTTATTGCTACTATATGTTGTTGTTGGTATTTCTGTGTCTACAGAAGAACAGTTGGAAATTTGGGATAGATGAATATATAGAGGAAGTGCTACCGGATTTTCGTTAAGTCTTTAATTAATGGGAAACCCTAAACGAGAGTATATATATACAAACTGAAATGTAGGTCCTATAGAAGAATGGGCTATAGATTTGCGAACTAGAAGATGTAATTACTAACGATAACATTACTTTTATATAAATAGGCGAAAAGAACGACGAAGCAAAAAGGATTCACGATTAGTTGCTGATAGGTATGTAAAGCCCTTCCTTTCTTTCTTTTGGCATGTCCTAGATGTAAGTAAGATATGATATGAGCTTTGGGGTAATTCTACTCATTAGTTCCGAGCATGACTTATGATTTTTATTCGTTTCTTGATGTAGAACTCTCAGGATAGTTGAGCTATTGCCCTTGAGTCTCTTATATGATTGACTAGTATATGATGTATAGAAGTCCGTATTCTTAAAGAATTCCATAATGAGTGGTGTCCTTGACTTTCATAAGCTATCTCATATTAATTTGACACATATATATGATCCTTGAGACGTTCCTTGATATAGTTCGTAATGACATTTAGAAAGAACTTAATATGGCTATTATCCTGATACTTGAGAGCTGATTAGTCTACTTATCTATTGAGTCTCAAAGATGATTTGTATGTATATGGTTACTCACTACTCTGCTCGTGCTCACTGTTACATCCTTCACTGAGTCCCGGGCCAGGACATGTTTTCGTGCGCAGATCCACTGCATTATTCACCGAGTCCCTCACTAGAGGGCCGGGACATGTTATATGTATATGTATATGATGATATGATAACATGGGGATGGCGGCCAGGATGGCATATGATCATTTATTCACCGAGTCCCTCACTAGAGGCCCGGGACACGTTATATGTACATGTATATGATGATTTTATTTACCGAGCCCCTCACTAGAGGTCCGGGACACGTTATATATGCTTATGTACAGGATGATTATCTAGTTATGTTATTAAGTCCTATAATGGTGTGGGGGTGATGTTGACACATATGATTTATGTCAAAGGTAAGTCTTATGGTTTTCTGGTTGTTGTACTGGGTTCTACACTCCTTGTCTCAGTATGATCCTATTTACTATATTTCATGGTTTACATGCTCAGTACATATTCCGTACTGACTCCCTCTTTTCGGGGGGCTGCGTTTCATGCCCGCAGGTACAGACGCTCGTTTCGGAGATCCGCCAGCATAGGATATCTATTCAGCTATTTTGGAGTGCTCCTTTGTTCCGGAGCCTAGCTTTGTGGTACAGATCCTCTTTGTTGTATATATGTGTTTGTTCAGGGTACGGCGGGGCCCTGTCCCGTCATATGATACTGTCGTTACTCTTAGAGGTCTGTAGACATATGTGTGCGTCTGTATATAGTTGTTGTTTAGTTGCGTGGACATGACTTATGTTTTGGGGCGTACCCACTCGTAGTAGCAGCCTTGTCGGCTTGCGTAGATATATATGCATATGTTATGGTAGCCTTGTTGGCTTGTGTATAGCTGGGACGTTTTCTATATAATGACAGGCCGGCTTATGTGCGATATAATCTGTTGAAAGTTGTAACTCCTCGGGAGACAGATGGCTATGATATGCTTATATGCGACAGCTTTAAAGCAATGTCTTGCCTCTCTATATATATATAAGTTCCTTGTTATGCTAGCTGTGGATGATTATAGTTAACAGGTGTATACGAGTGTCCAGCTCGGGCACTAGTCACGGCCTACGGGGTTGGGTCGTGACAGCTATGTATCTCTATGCCATTTAAACTTACTCTACTCATGCTTTGTAGTTTTTCTAGGTCATATCCAGATATAACAGTAGACATGTATCATCGTTAAAGTCATAAGACCCTAAGTTTATACAATGAGTAAAGGTCAACCAATTAGTCTTGACAGCATTCAAGTAGGTATTAGCATGATGTTGTGGGGAGATACATGAGCAGTATAGAACAAAAAGCCACATAATTAAGCAGGATTAGTCCTATAGGATTAACAAAGTGATTTCAGGTAAGCTTAACACTCTTAGTCTTTTCATAATTTCATTTACCAAATTTCAAAGCCTAGACAGAGTAGCAGATTCAAGGAACACATCTAAGGCTACATTTAGACCACTCAAAGAAAAAGCTCATGCTAGCAATCATCTTGTAACCAAGTTCAAGATCAAACATACTTAAGTTCTACTACAACACATACGAACACAGTTAGCTAACCAAAGAATGACACTTAACTAAGATAAGTTAAACTAGAGTAGGCTAGAGACAACAGGCTTAGCAGATTGAGTTAACAGCAACAACATGTCTATCCAAGGTAGCTTAGACCATAAATGTCACATAAATTCTAGCTAACCAACTAATACTTTGATTGAGGCATCATATAAATATCTTTTTGCTCATACAAGATTACATACGAACATTTATGCTTCATATTTAGTTACGTTGTATCACAGTTATCATACAAGGCATGCTTAATTAGATCAAATTTATCATTATAACTAAGATTTAAACAGCAGGGTTTAGACCATGTTGAACAACAAAACAAGTTTACACTAGAGGAAATAATAGCATGCTTAATCACCAGCTAAGCTAACACAGTTGGCCCTAACTCATGGATTGAACATAGCTATAAACTACTCATTTAAAATAAATATATCAAACTAACACATAAGTAAGTAATGTAAGCCTAAGCATATAATTAAACCAAAAATGCACACGGAATTAACAATTACAGAACTAATATAAAGCAGGATTAATCTAAGATTAAACATGGATTATGCAAACGAAAACACTACAAACAAGAACTAATCATACAACTAGACAAACGAATCACAAAAATAATATAAAACACGTAAATGTCTACTAAAAATAACTAAAGAAGGAGAATCACCTTTTCCGAGTGCAGCGAACTGGGCTTGAATCTCGGATATACCCTCGAAACACTACGACCTCCGAGTTTGCATGCATTCGGATTCGAAACAGTAACAGGGGAAAAATGAGAATAAAAATGATTTAATATTTCGGATGAATATCCAGAAGCAGTGAGATTAATTTTTTTAGGGGGGGATTGAGGCGGCTAAAAAAGAACTCCTTAAAATGGGTCAAGAAACGAGTATTTATAGGAGAATTTTAGGGTTTGCTGGGGTCCGAAATTGGGCGGTATTTCTGGTAAAAAAAAATGCCCCACCCCCCAAATCCAAACGTTCATATTTGGTGGATATTTCAAATGCCTGATCCGAAAAGAGAGAAATGGACAAAATCCATTAAAGCTTGTACCCGAAAATGAAAAGGAACTGATAAAGAAAAGATTTGAACTTCACAAACAGACGAAACCCATTAAAATGGTTTCAGATCGAAAGTAGAGAGGAGAGAAAGAAAACAAAAACCAAACTCTTCAACGACTGAAATTCTGAAGGAGGAAGGACAAGATTATTAATTTCTTTCCCTCAAGGTCTGCGTACACTCTACCCTCCCCAGACCCCACGTTGTGGGATTTCACTGGGTTGTTGTTGTTGTTGTTCCCTCAAATGGCCATGCATGACTTGTATTCGCGAAAGCTTTTGCGAATTTTCTGTTTGCGTCGGGTAGAGAGAGAGAGAGAGAGAGGGTGAAGAGAGAGGGCGAAGAGGGGTGCGGCGGATGAAGAGAGACGATGCCCTAATTGTTTTCATTTAGACAGAAGGGCCGGGTTGGGTCGACTTAAATAGGTAGTGGGCTGATGACAAATGGGCTGATCTAAAAAGAAATGTTAGTGGGTTGATCGCCGTTTGGGCTAAAATATATTTCTTCTCGTGCTATTTTGGGCTTCTAAATTTGCATAAAAGACCTTCTTCAATTAATTACATATTAACGTGCGCTAAAATACTACTTATTATAAAATATATCTATTATTACTCAAATAAAATTATATGATGTCGTAATAGCCGTGCGATAATATTTTAAAGTTTAACAGTAAGTAAATACTATTACTTAATTGCGTAAAATAAAATGCGATGCGTGTGTGCATAAGACGGTAAATAGAAAATATTAAAAGTGATCGTAATTTAAATCATAATAACGGCAAATATGATGATAATAATAATAATGATAATGATAATGATAATGATAATGACAGTAATAATAATGATAATAGGCAATGGCTATAGTTGGATAATAAACGGCGGTATTAATAGAAAGCTAATTAAAATTGCAGTAAAGTATAAACGACTATTCTTAAGCTATTAAAAATATTAGAAATGCCAATAAATATTTTTGGAAGGAAGGCGGGACAAAATTGGATATCAACACATATTAAGATACATAGAAAATAATATGAACTTCGAAGTTGTCAACGTTCTAATGTTGACCTCCAATTAATCACATGATTCCAAGTCATAGGAGTTGGGCTCCTATGAATCAATTTGAAACATGGTTGTACGTGCATGTGATTTGCCTTAATTATATACAATTGCACACATCTAATATCAAATAGTTGATGAACCTCCTAAGAGCTTAAAGAGAGGATCGATGTTGAGTCGACTTGGCGAGTCAACCTCCATTGATAGGTGCAAAGCTATGATTGGGAGATTTGATCTCAATGGAGATGGAGTTCTTAGCTTTGATGAGTTTAAAATTATGATGACAACTTAGAAGTCTGTACACTATAATCTTTAGGAATTTTTACTTATTATAACTTCTTTTAAGACCTAATTATTAATATTAATTATCCTTTTATTTAATTATATTTAGTAGCTAATTAACTTTTCTAAATTACAAATGGTAGCTATATCAAAAAATACATACCCAAACACATATATCTTTCTTTTTTCTCAATCACTACCCATTTCAGATTTTTCATTTCTCAAAACCCTAAAAAATCTCTCTCCCCTTCTCTCAACCACCACCACCATGGCCGCACCGCCCCCCTCTCTCTTCTGCCTCTCCCTCTGTGCTCACCCCTCTCTCTCTCCGCCGCCCCTCTCTCTTCTCCGTCTCCCTCTATGCTCACCCCTCTCTCTCTCTCTCTTCACTCTGCAGATCTGGCCGTGTGCATTGTTGGTGGCGGTGGTGATGGACCGATTTTGAGATGGCGGCGGAGAAGATGACGTAGTGGTGGAGAGATTAGGGTTTTGTTAGTGATGGAAAGATTAGGGTTTTTGGGTGGTGGTGGTGTCTCAGATTTGGGTTTTTGGTGGTGATGGTGTCTCAGATTAGGATTTTGGTGGTGTTGGAGAGATTAGGGTTTTTTTTTGTGGTGGTAGTGTCTCAGATCTGGCCATGTGTATTTGTTAAAAGTCAAATACAAATACATTCAAAAATCTACATTTCACAAATACACTGTTTTTTAATGTATTTATCTTTGTATTTTTGAGTGCATTTTTTAGTGTATTTTGTTAATAGCCAAACACATTATTTTTTGAATGTATTTGTCATGTATTTGAATTTTTTGGTCTTGTATCTGAATGTATATGTTGAAATCCATTCAAATACACGAAAATTTGAATATATTTGGCTTCATAGTAGTTGGAATGTACACAATGTATTTGAAATACATCAAAAAAAGCCACTGAAATACATCAAAAAAAAAATCAGTAAAATACATTAAAAAAAAAGACACGGAAATACATTATGGCAAAAAAAAAAAAAATCACTGAAATACATAAAAAAAAATCACTAAAATACATCAAAAATATGTATTAATATCTAATTTAATAGCTCCACCATTAAAGGCTAAAATCAAGGATCATGTTTTATTTTTATTTTTTACCTTGTTCTCATGTATTTGTTGGCAACAAATACACGCGAAAACATACACTATTTTGTCAAAATGTAGCTACAAATGATAATATTTAAAAGGATAGCTACAAATGCTAGGAAGCTACAATAAAGTAGTCATTTGAGTAAGTTTGCCTAATCTTTATGTACATAAATGTAATACTTTGGTCAAGTGTTTCTTGTTGATTTGTATAACTTCTTAAGAATCAAGCTTTCAATTTGTATTGCCTCAAATTCAGCGTGTCAACGACTAAATATCTTGAGATTGACTGTCATTTTATTCGTGAGAAGATTCAGAAAAATTAAATTTTCGCTGGCTACGTGAAGATAAGAGAACAACTTGCTAATTTATTATCACAAAAGCGTTAAAATGAAAATTGGAATTATATCTCTTAAAACGAAGTGAGGTCTAAATTTCCGCCAAACTGCTACATTTTTTTTTTGGTTTCCCACCCAGTGTCCGGTACCCGCATTGGGTGAAGCACCCCCTACCAAGGATTTTTCCATACCTAGGGCTCGAATCCTAGACCTTTGGTTAAGGGAGGAGCAGCCTCATCCACTACACTATACATTCTTTGGTGCCGCAAGCAGGGGCGGTCCTATGTGGTTTCAAGTGGGTTCATATGAACCCACTCTGTTGAAAAATAACACTATATATACATGTATATTTAATTTGTTTTTAAAAAATGTATATGTATATACAGTGTTATTTATATATTTCTTATATATTAAACCCACTTAGTAAAAATTTTAGGTCCGCCACTGGCTGCAAGACAGCTACATTGTGTGATGTTAGAAGACTTCTTTGGTAGGGGGAGGGGGGATTTTTGGTTTTTAGTTTCGTTTAAAATTTGATTTCCTTGTATTATTGAAAAGGAGTCAACATTTTGTGAAAAGATGGATTTATTCAAAATAGATAATACATCTCTTTCGGGTATATATCTTTTCAGTGAAAAAAAAGAGACATGTATGATAGAGTTCATCTAACCACATATAAAAGGCACATTCTTCAATCACTCTATTTTCTCAACCATTTTAGATTAGATGTCTAAATAAAAAAAGTTGATTAGTTTAAGGGCAACATGAATTTGGCCTTCTTTCTTGCACCTTGTCAGTAGAACTACTATTTATATTAGTGTTCACCTCTAGTAATTTGCAACAAATATGTCTTTTTAACTATGAAAATTAACGTCAGAAGTGTTCTTACTTGAGAGAATTATTTTTCTAAGTTTCCCTTTCTTGTTTTAAGTTGTGCGACTTTCTATTACCTATTATTCATCTCATCAATTCACAACACAGTTAATATGGATAAAAATAATGGATTTCGAAGATGTCAAAGGTATAAGATTGACCTCTAATCGCATGATTCCAAGTCATTGGAGTTGGGCTCCAATGAATCAACGGAATGAACTATTGAAAATGGAGCAAAAATATCCTCTATCCACCTTTCAGCCCCCAAATACCCTTACCATCCACCTATTGGGTCTAAAATACCCCTATTGCTAACAGAATATTCTGGTCAAACACGTGGCATTTTTTTATTGGTTGGCTTATAAAATTAATTAAACTAATTGACCAGATAACCCAAGTGCCCCTCACCCCCCTACCCGCCCCGACCCCCCCCCCCCCCCCCCCCCGTGAATTTTTTTTGTTTTTGAAAAAAAAGTTGACATTTTTTTTTGCACCCCACCCCGCACCCCTACCCCCCCCCCCCCCCCCGACGCAAAAAAAATTAATATTTTTGAAAAAAAACATTTTGACGTTTTTTTTGGGTTTTTTTAGCTGGGAGGGGAGGGGGGCGTAGGGGGAGGGTGCGGGGTGGAAAAAAAGTCAACTTGTGCCTTTTAGATTTTTGGGGGGGTGGGGGGAGGGGGGGTGCGGGGGAGGTGTAGGGTGCGGGGTGGGGTGCAAAAAAAATATTGTAGTCTACAGTTGTGCCTTTTAGATTTTTGGTTGAAAATATACCATGTTTTTTAGGGTGAGATATTTTTTTTTTTTGGTAACTCAATTACATCAGACATTTTAATTTATCAAGACATTTCAAAGTACTTGTGCTTTTTACTAGGAAGTTGAGAAGCGTAACAATATTTTTTTTGCACCCCACCCCGCACCCTACACCTCCCCCCCCCCCCCCCCTTCCCAGCTGAAAAAAAAAGTTGACTTTTTTTTCCACCCCGCACCCTCCCCCTCCCCCCACCCCCCAAACCCCGCACCCTACGCCCCCCTCCCCTCCCAGCTAAAAAAACCCAAAAAAAAACGTCAAAACTTTTTTTTTCAAAAATATTAATTTTTTTTGCGTCGGGGGGGGGGGGGGGGTAGGGGTGCGGGGGAGGGGTAGGGTGCGGGGTGGGGTGCAAAAAAATATGTCAACTTTTTTTTCAAAAAAAAAAAATAATTCACCGGGGGGGGGGGGGGCGCTATCTGGTCAATATTGCAAAAGTTAATTAGTTTAATTAATTTTATAATCCAACCAATAGAAAAATGACACGTGTTTAATGAAAAGATTCTGTTAGTGATAAGGGTATTTTAGACCCAATAGGTGGATGATAAGGGTATTTGGGGGCTGAAAGGTGGATGAAGGGTATTTTTGCTCCATTTTCAATAGTTCGAGGGTATTTTGGGCCCTTTTCCGATGAATCAATTATAAACATAGTACATGTGACGTGCCTTATGTACAATTACACACATCAAATATCAAATAATTGATGAACCTTACATGAAGTTACTCTCTCCATATTTTATTTCTGCATTATGCCTCCATTTAAAAATCAGCCAAGTATCAGATTAGAAAAATTAAAAGGTATCTTTACCAAGAATGGTTCCTTATTGAGATCAATTAACCGTAAATCCATAATGTCCCTTGACAATAAAATTAAAGCCGCATTACAAATAGTCGTCACTTCTCAAAACTAAACTGCCCTTTTGTCACTTCTCCTAACATCAGTTGGTCTAGTGGAAATTGCAAAAATGATCAATTTCAAAATTGAGATACGTTGGCGAATCTAAAATTTGAAGTTTATAAATTTCTATAACAATCTAAAGTTACAGTATTATTAACCTGGTTCATAGTTAAATATTTTTAAATATCTAATGACTTTCGTTATAGAATCAATGAAAAAATTATTAAATTCTCCAAAACTTGTATATTATACACTGGCTCCGCCTTTGACTCTATACACCCAAACTCAAGTTCCTTGACCCTATTTAAGATATGCATTTCTATAGAAAACTAAATTAATTAGACCATTAACCTTTTTGCTACGTAAAGACATGTTATAGTTCAACATTCTTCTACTTTACCATTTGTAGCACAGTGGCGTCGGTGGTGAGGTGGGAAAGACAAAACGAAAAGGTGTAGAAAATTAAAAAAGTGAAAAAAATATTATAATAAAAATATCTAGCACGTGGCGGCGTGAGCAAAACATCACTTTATGTATTGTCTTTTCTATATATTTGGGGCATGACACACATGCAATCACATGTGTCAATCATCAACATAACACCAAAAAAAAGCTTGTGGAGTTAAAGTTCTAGTTACAAGTTTGATAAAATTAAATAATTTTAGATGAAACTTTGTGTAATTATATTAAAGATTATATTGAATTTATAAAAAATACTCATTTCATCCCAAAAAGATTAGTACTTTTAGTTTTTTGAGAGTTAAACAAGGTGTTCTTTGATCGTAATTTTTTCATATATTTTTTAAATATTTTAAATTATTAATTATGGTGACTTATAGTACTTTATACCTAGTTTCTAAATAGGTAAATTTTATTTCGAAAAAATTAAAGATTCTATATTCAAACACACTATCAAAATTGAAAAAAATTAACTTTCAAAAAGCGAAAAGTGTCAATTTTTTTTAAACAGATAAAGCAATTAATTCAAAATCTGTTAATATGTCTTTTTAGAAATTTAAAAACTCTGAATCCGTTTTTTTATGACACATTCAAGATAGGCCACAAAACCATCCCTTAGCTCTGTCTCACGTCATTGTCATCTCTTCACCATTTCTGATTTATCAATTATTTTATTATCCTGTTGACCGTCTACTACTAAATTATTTTAATCAAGAAATATCCAAATGCCTCATTTTTGTTCCTCCATAATTCCCAGGACGAAGTTTCCATAAACGGTATCTGATCAACTAATTCCATACTCTTTCCTTCACCCCCCAAACTATAAATAACATATCACATTATTCTTCCATCATAATTACAATATCCATTCGTGTTTTCTTTCTAGAGCTTTCAACACAAAAAGTTTCCCAAGTTCTTTGTTTCAAGTTCAACCCTTTTTACATTCATATCATTTTCTACTTATATCCAACTTTCTTGCAAAACAAAAACAAAAAAACAAGTACACTAAACGTACTTGTAAGCATGTGTATGGCATCAGTTTCTGTTTCCACTGCTGAAAAAAAGTCTTTTTTCTCAAGATTACGCAATATGTTAGAATCTCATAAGAAAGGAAGAGGAGAATAAAATAATGATAACAACGACAGCTGTTACTACTACTGATCATCGTCTTTCGATCAGTAGTAGTGGTAGAAATAATGGCGAGTTAGAAAGGATATTTACGTACTTTGACGAGGATGGAGATGGAAAGGTGTCACCAGCGGAGCTAAGGAGGTGCATGAAGGCGGTAGGAGGCGAGCTGTCAGTGGAGGAGGCTGAGATGGCGGTGAGGCTGTCGGATTCTGACGGGGATGGGTTGTTAGGATTGGAGGATTTTACAAAGCTAATGGAAGAAGAGAGGAATAAGGAGAGTGAATTGATTGGAGCATTTGAAATGTATGAAATGGAAGGAAGTGGAGGCTACATTACTCCTAAGAGTTTGAAGAGGATGTTGAGTCGACTTGGTGAGTCAACTTCCATTGATAAATGCAAAGCTATGATTAGGAGATTTGATATCAATGGAGATGGAGTTCTTAGCTTTGATGAGTTCAAAACTATGATGACAACTTAGGAGAAGATTTCAAAACCCAAATATTGCTCCATACTGTATTATTTATGTACATAATAATCTGATCTCATTTTTGGTCCTTTTTTTTTTCTTGATTTCTTCCTTCTAAAAAACAATTGTAATATGATGGGATAATATAATACCCCTCCGTCTCAAAATACTTGTCGTGTTTTTCATTTACACACCCCTTAAGAAAACATTAATTAAGGGGGTGTAATTAGAAGTTTGTACTCTTTTAATCTTGACGTACATATATAATTCTTTGGCCATGAGCTTCAATTTGATTATTGAAAAATTATGCTGGATATTCGTCCGTTATTACAATATATGTGTAGCACTCTTGATAATTTTCTCTAAGTTTTGGAAGCGGTCTAAAGAATACATAAAATATCTTTTCAAGTCTTAAGGGAAGTGCAGCTCATTATTTTTGGTCCTAAAAGTTGTTCTAAATTTTGAAGCTTTTGTAAGGACCTGATTGTAATGAAGGTTATTACTTGAAGTCGAAGAGATATTACTAACTTTTGAGAAAATTGAAATAGGAGAAGACCCCATATTCATATAGCTAGTAACATTTTATTTCACTTAATCATAACATATCTTGACTAATGAGAAATATCTATTTTCGTTTTCCTCTAAATTCCCTCTTCTTGTTTAACATTTCTTCTAAGTTGTGTGTGACCTTTCCCACCAAATCATTAAACCTGGCGGATGCTTTGCCTACTTTTCATCCTCAATACATATTAAGATACATAGAAAATAATATGAACTTCGAAGATGTCAACGTTCTAATGTTGACCTCCAATTAATCACATGATTCCAAGTCATAGGAGTTGGGCTCCTATGAATCAATTTGAAACATGGTTGTACGTGCATGTGATTTGCCTTAATTATATACAATTGCATGTTAGGTATTTGGTGTGAATGGAAACGAAAGTTTTATTTCCTTTGCCTTTTTCGGAAAAATATTTTTTTTGTCGAAAAGGCACATGCCTTTTCAGAAAAGGCACACCTATTTTGTTAACAGACACCTGTTGTTGGTTATAAATATCTAGTCATCCCTTCAGATTTTCCTAATGAAAAATTCTGAATTCTTCTATCTTCTTCTTTTGCACTTCATAAAAATTCTGTGTGATTTTACAGCCTTCGAGTGGTTCGCTGTCACCAAAGTTTGCAGTACCGCTACTACGGTGAGTAAATCGTTCTATCCTGGGAGGATATATTCCATAACCTCGGGTACATTGAGGGGAATAATTTCCTTAAGGACACACTGTGCATTCAGTGGGCTCGATTTAATTCCTACACATATTTTCAGATACTGTTCTTCTGATTTTCGTTTCTGAAATTTGCTTTTGTTTCTGTTTAAGTATATTTTTTAATACAGGTTACTAACAATCTTAAGGAAATTATAATTTTTATAGTCTGTGTTCATCGCTCTTCTGTTTATTGGAAACTAAACAAGAAAGAGGAAATTTTTGTCTATGAAATAGGACAATACCAACATCTGAAAGATCCCTTCAGTATACGGATAAGCATCTATAATATTGATGCTTTCCTTTTTTATGATTTCAAAATAGTAATGTAGGAAGGGACAAAAAATAGCGATTCACCAGGAAGTCATTTGAGCTTTCTCATTTGAAAGACTTGAGACGTTGATGCTCTAATAACATTTGGAAAAGAAATTTGGCACCGAATGGAAAGAAATTAGTTGGTGCTGCAACAGACACGAAGAAAGTTTTTGTTTCAAATTCGAAAAAATGTCTGTTGGGAGACTGATTTAGTGTCTGGATATTCACATGTGTCTTTTATTTAATGATATTATTTTTCTGTGTCCTGCTTTGGACTAAAAAAAAAATGAAAGGATGGTTGATGTGGCAGATGAGGAGCAATGCCTCAAGATTTGATCTTAAGTGAATGTGATGTTCTTCCATTAATATGCTCCAAATGTTTAACTGAATATGAAGAGTTGTCATCAAATGAATTAACCGATGCAACTTTTCGGGCGTAATTTGTTTGTTATGGTTACTGTTGGGAGAGATTGGAATGACATTAAAATTGAGTTATATTTTCTTCACTCCCTTGTCATTTAATCTCCTACCCTTATGATTTATTAAATTCATGTTTTATACATGTTAGGGTAGATATTTATTATTTGATGATCTCAAAGTATATTCTATGGCAGAAACATTAGTAATACATGACAAGGTGCTGAAAATTTATCTCATCAACTTAACTTGAAATTTCATTCATTGAGATCATCGGTTATAATTTTCAGGAAGTATGGAACCAACGATGAAGTGTTTTTCTTTATAGTCTACTTAGAAAAGAAAATCACTCTTTTGGGGGGGGGGGGGGGGGGGGGAATAATACTCTTTTTGGAGACTAAAACCTTTGTGGTTTTCTACTCCACTGTTTGGAGATTAAAATATGTGTGATTTTTTACTCCAAGTTACTACTCGGTTTAAAGAATATAAAATTTTTATCGAGTTAGTAAATTCGGTTTAAAGAATATCAAAACTTTGCTGAAGTTAGTAAATTGTGTTGGTTTGAAGAAATAAAATCTTCATTGGTTCTCATTGTTTTGAAGGAAAAAAAAAGTATTTTTCCAGAAATAAAAGTACTATTTCCTGAGATAAAAAGATATCTTTTTCCAGGAATAAAAAGTTACTTTTTTGGAAATTAAAATCTTCAGATTTCCTACTCTAGTTTTGAGATGAAAGTTTTCGTAACTTTCTACTCATTTGTTTACTCGATTTGAAGATATAAAAACTTCATCGAGTATATATAAGTTTCTGCATTCGGTTTGAAGATATAAAATCTTCACCGATTTATTAAATCTATTTTTGCCAGAAAGTATTAGGTTTGAAGATATAAAAACTTCACCGCTTTATTCTCTGGTTAAGTGGAAAAAAAAACTTATGATCGTAAGGATGTTCATTACATTCTATGGTACGACTGACTGATAGAGATGAAAATTAAAGGAAAATTCTAATTGGAGGTTTAAAGTGTGAACGGACACATTTTTTTCTATAACTCCTTGTGATTGTCCTTCTGATTGCAAAATTCAGTGGCTAAGAATTTATATAAAGAGGATCATATTAATTGTTGGACATTAAATATGTCCATGTTATCTATGTTCATGGCAAAGCCTTCTTCATCAGTCACGTTTCCTGTTTCCCTAACAGTCTCAAAGAGATTCAGGCCATCAATTTCTTACTGATAATTTAAGTGTTGATAAAGTGGTTATGATGCAAGGAGCAGGAGCTAGTTTCTTTAGTTCTCCTTTTACTAATGGGTGACTAGTACGTACGAGACTGATTCACGGGAACTAAGTCCATACGTGTTTAATGATGACGTTGCATTGTGAAGGAACAATTTAACATAGATGGTAAATGCCTTATAAACAAGTTCTGGTTTGCCTCAGAACTTGTGAGGGGAAGCTATCCTTACAGCTAGTCGAATACTCAATCGAGTGCCCCATAGTAAAACACAATCTATTCCATATGAAAAGTGGACAGGAAGAAAGCCTCATTTGAAATATTTCAAAGTGTGGGGGTTGTTTGGCCAAAGTGAAAGTTCCTAAACCCCAAAGGGTAAAAATAGGACTTAAAACCGTTGATTGTGTTTTGATTGGATATGCCACAAATTGTAAAGCATATCAATTTTGGTGTACAAATAAGAAAATCTGACATTCATGTTAATACGGTAATTGAATCATATAATGTTGAAACTATTTATCCGTATAAAAAGGAATGTGCGACGTCTAGTGAAAGATCTAAACGATCTTGGAAAGAAACAAAGGAAAGTACACATAACAGGAAAATCCAAGGAATAGTAAACGTCAAAGGATGTCTATATTCTTTGGACTATATTTTCTGATATTTTTGTTGGAAAATGAGCCTCAAACTTTTTAAAGAAGCTATGGTTTCTTTTGAAGCTTAATATTGGAAAGAGGCAGTCAATAGTGAAAATTGAATTCATATTGAACAACCATACATGTGAATTGATTGATCTTGCTCCTAGGGACAAACCTTTGAGTTCCAAATGAATTTTGAAAGGAAAATGAAAGTTGATGGCACTATTGACAAATGCAAGGCAAAATTTGTTGTCAAATGTTATAGACAAAAAGAAGGCCTTGAGTATTTTGACACATACTTGCTAGTAACAAGGATTATATCCATACGGGTATTAGAAGCATTGACAGATGTGTATGGTCTTGAAATCCATCAAACGGATGTTAAGACAACTTTCTTAAATGGAGATTTGTGGAAGCAATTTACATGGAACAACGTAAGGGTTTTGTGGTTCCTGGTAACGAAAAGAAGGTGTGCAAACTTATTAAGTCGTTATACGGACTAAAACAAGCACCCTTAACAATGTCATGCTAAATTTGATCAAACAATGTTGGCAAATGGTTTAAGATTAATGAGTGTGATAAATGAGTTTACATTAAGAACTCTCTAAATCATATAGTCATTGTTTGTTTATTTATTGATAATGAGTAAAGACATTAATGACATAAATGCTACTAAGCGTATGCTTGTTAGAAATTTTGATATGAAAGACTTAGAGGTTGTCGATTTAATTCCAAGAATTAAAAACCATCGAACTTTTTAAAGTCTAGCATTGTCTCAGTCTCATTATGTTAAAATGGTACTTGAACCATTCAAGTATTAAACGCCCATTAATGTAAATCTTGCTATTGCAAAGAATATTGGTGACAGCAAGTCTCAATTGGACTATATGCTTGGGTATTAAAGAAGCAGACTTGAGTGTTACAATGAAATCTGAATTATTGAATGTGCAGCTGCTGAATAGAAGTGGAATGGTTGGGAAAAAAAATATTGTTAAAAGTTGTGGCCACAACTGTTGCCAACTATCCACACATATTGTTATAATGATGCTACATCAAGTGTAACTAATAATCAGATATGTAAACTCAAGATGCATGAGTCTTCGACATACTTAAAACTTCATATTGCATTACAATAAATATCTTGCGGTTGTTGAAGGATATGTTGTTGCAAATTGGGTCACCGGATGAACTGAATCTAAATCCACAAATGAATATGTTTTCACCGATAGTGGAGGAGCAGTATCTTGGAAATCATCCAAATAGACATGTATCGCCCGCTCTACAATGGAGTCTGAGTTTATAGCTCTAGACAAGGTTGGTAAAGAAGTTGAATGGCTCCGAAATTTCTTGGAGTGTATTATTTTTGGCCCAAACCGTTGGCACATATATGTATACATTGTAATAGCCAAGCGGTAATAAGGAGGGCAGGGAGCATTATGTATAACGGTAAATCTCATCACATACGATGAAGACATAATACCGTTAGACAACTACTTTCTAGTGGAGTTATCACTAGTGACTATGTAAGGTCTAGAGATAATGTCGCGGATCCGCTTACAAAAGGCTTAATTAGAGAGGTAGTTGAAAGATCAACAAAGGGAATGGGATTATGGCCTAGAACAAGTCATCATGGCGGTAACTCTACCTAGCAGATTGGAGATCCCAAGAGCTA
The DNA here is from genome assembly GCF_019175385.1 of Lycium barbarum. NCBI lineage: Eukaryota > Viridiplantae > Streptophyta > Magnoliopsida > Solanales > Solanaceae > Lycium > Lycium barbarum. The sequence continues at coordinate 7,859,105 of NC_083342.1, forward strand.
AGTTCAAGGAGAAAACAAAGTTATGAATGACGGTTCAACATTGTCAAATAACTCAACCCATTCTCGTGATCAGACAATGTTAAAAAACAAGGATAAGGCCTTAAGGCTTTTTAACGAGTTAATAAAGCTAAAGCTTTTTAATGATTTCTAAGTTTGGCATATGACCAAATAGTGTATCTACGAGATGACACGTTTAGGAATCACCTATGTGAGTGTGAAGTGTAAGCCGCTTCAAGGAGTATGTTAGGTAAAGGCTCATGCTCTACGCACTCATGAAACCAGGCGGTGTTCATGGCTAAAACGAACACAACCGTGAGAACCATAGACGGTTAAGGGTTAATTGTGTGACATATGGTTGTCTAGGTATACACCAAAGCTCGACGGTTCGAAGATATCAAATCTACCGATTGACCGAGTATATCCGACATATGTTCACTACGGAAAGTTCAAAGGGAAACCTACTTATCCAGATGCAATTAATATTTATTTGTAAATCACACACTTGTCCGTGCATTTTTATATCATAGAGCCATTCCCCATTCATGTGGGGGATTGTTAGGTATTTGGTGTGAATGGGAAATGAAAGTTTTATTTCCTTTGCATTTTTCGGAAAAATATTTTTTTTGTCGAAAAGGCACATGCCTTTTCAGAAAAGACACACCTATTTCGTTAACAGACACCTGTTGTTGGTTATAAATATCTAGTCATCCCTTCAGATTTTCCTAATGAAAAATTCTGAATTCTTCTATCTTCTTCTTTTGCACTTCATAAAAATTCTGTGTGATTTTACAGCCTTCGAGTGGTTCGCTGTCACCAAAGTTTGCAGTACCGCTACTACGGTGAGTAAATCGTTCTATCCTGGGAGGATATGTTCCATAACCTCGGGTACATTGAGGGGAATAATTTCCTTAAGGACACACTGTGCATTCAGTGGGCTCGATTTAATTCCTACACATATTTTCAGATACTGTTCTTCTAATTTTCGTTTCTGAAATTTGCTTTTGTTTCTGTTTAAGTATATTTTTGAATACAGGTTACTAACTGTCACACCCCGATCCTACTAGGGTGTGATGGGCACCCGACCCCATATTCGGAGCCGAGCGAACCCGCTGACTCTTATTACACATATAAACTCGTGAATCAATTAAGAAACAAATACACAGCAAGCTCTCCAATTTTTTTTTCTTATAAGTAAAGTCTATCATCATGTGGGACCCGTGACATGAAACATAATAACATATCGACTGGAGAAGCCGTCTACAAAGCTGACACTCTATACCCACGACTCTGTCTGCAAAGTCTCTAACCTCGAACATAGCGTCATAGTACATATACTCTGACTTGGCAGCACTCCAGGACAAATGGAGCCTACCAACTCTGCTGGAACATCTTCTATGCTAACTTCGCATCCTTTGGGTGTACCTGCGCGGCATGAACGCAGCCCCCGAAGAAGAGGGGTCAGTACGAGTAATGTACTGAGTATGTAAGGCATAAATAGTAACATAGTAAGAAATATGCGTATGAATAATAACTGCATGGAAACGTAGAACATATCATAGGATAAAAGAGTGACCTGTACATATGAGTGCCGCTGAGGGCGAGTACCATGCATGCTTGTCTTTCCTTTTGTAAAAATATTTCTTTTTCATAGACATAGAAAATAGAACTTATATCATATCATGTCTTATCATATCGTATCGTATCGTATCATATCATATCGTGTCATGTCATAGCATATCATGTCATATCATGTCGTGTCATATCATAGCATATCATGTCATATCATAGCACCGAACAATGTCGGCTCGCCCACATAGCGCCGAAATACGTCGGCTCGCCCATATATCCCGCGTCCGGGCATCCCGCGTCCAGGATGATAAGCCAGCTGACCAGGTGGCAATGAAACATGTTTCCCTTCCCATTTCCCCCATGTATACCTTCCCCCCATCCCATGTTCATATACATATCTTATATACATATGTCATATAAGCATGCAAGAGAGCCCAAAGAAAAATCATGTAGCCATCGGAGTGACGTAAGGTCGGTGACCTCCGATTACATTATGGAACAATCGTGGTCGCTTTGTCTCACCTTGAAGGAACAAGTATTTTAAGGCGAGGCCACCAACGGAGAATAGCATTAGAAGTAAACATAGAATGAAATCATGGGCATCATAGACGTCAATTCATAGGCTTTGAAATCCTTAGAAAACAGTGTCATAGCTAGGAAATAGAAATAAGGTTCAAGAACTAGTTTATCACCTTCATTTTCACATTTAATCCTTAGCTTAGAATTCTTAGTCATGGAATCATTTTGGTCATACTTATCATAGGCATATTCTCTTTTCTAACATCGTCGTTATCATTATCGTCATAGAAGTATTCTCGTTAGAATAGTTATAGTACTTGTCATTTGGTAACGGAATCAGGATCAAAGGTTTCCTTTGGATTCAACCTCAAAGTAAGTCAAACGGAACCATAAGGATAATCCGGGAGCAACGGGCCCGCCTCGGGCCGAATGAGGTAGCGTACACGATTTACATACGTTACATTTCATGACGTCACTTGTGAGAGTTTTAAGGTAGTCGGGTCCTATTTGTGCAAGTTCTAGATGTTTAGGCAATTTTTCAACATTTCATACAATATTTAATTCAATTCTACTGAATGAAAAAGGAGAAACTTTGGGTGCGGATTCCGGAGAATAGAATTGTCCCCGAGGCTTGTATCCAACTTATTACGTCTAAGACATGCCATAGAAGGAAGGGTGAAGCCTTACATACCTTTTCCGCTTCATACACGTCTCCAAAATCAAGTTTCAAGTTCGCCAAAATCTACAATTTGGTCACAATTACCAAATGTTAATTGTAAGGCTTTAAGATTTCAATCTTAACCAATACTTGTCTACAAAAATTTGGGCAGCATCTCCCCTATAAATACACCATCCCCAAAATTCAACTTAGCCAATTTTTTTATCAACAACAATCCGGGAATTCAACCCGGCTAAACTATCAACACAATGACAACAACCATGACTACAAAACACAATATAACACAACTAGTCTTCTTTCCAACATAATGCAATAGCTTTCATTCCAACTTCACATTTCCAAACCAATCTCAATGTTTTTACATCCATTACTAATCAAGATCATTACAATATAATTCGGAAGCATTTCATATCATTTCTACAAAATATTCACAAGATATACAAAATATACAAACTTTTCACCAAAACCATAATCCATCCAAAACTTCTAATCTTCAATCTACATATTCATAACATATTTCCATCTTCCAATTCCATCAACCATAATCATAATTTGCACCTTAACAATTTCATTTTCATAATTACATAAATCTACCATAAAATCACAAAACTTCTCATAACCACTTAACAACCAATCTTTCATGCCAATATGGACTATTATCCTTCCAAATTCACCAACTAACATAATAATTCACATTTAAAACTCCACTTCCATAATTACATAAAAACTTCAATAAAATCACATAATTTCCTATAACTATTTCCAATAATTTTCCATGCCAACTTGAACCATTTTCTTCCATTTCCAATATAAGGTCCACCACAACTACAACTAGAATACAACATAAAATTCAACTCATCTTATTCATACAACCTTACATACACATGCACACATGCAAACCCACTTTGTAAACTTCCATATTTTCATAAATTCTACTCATTTCTACATACTACAACATAAACCAACCTTCATAACATAATAAAAAAGAATTAATTCTTACCTTTTTCTACAATCTTCTTCACTTGACCAAGTTGTCAACTTGAAGAAACAAGTGCTCTTTCTTCCAAAATAATTACACCAAGTTGTAAAGGACCCTTGAATTAGTAGGAATACCACAAGAAAATAATTTTTGGGAGAAGATTTCAAAGGGACAAAAATTGGAGAGCATGGCCGTATGCCATGTCTCCTTTGCTCTTCATTTGTTTGTTTTTCTCCTCTTCTAATGTTCTTGAAACTTCTATATGTTTCAAGACAACTAAATGACCCCTTTTATTTAATTATCACATGGAAATTAATTAGAATCCATGGGCTTGGGACATTGTATGGCCGGCCACCCCTCTTTTGGGCCTAATTTGTCTCTTCATTTTTTTTTTTGGGCCAACCCGGTTGGTCCCGAGTTGGGCCTAGCCCACTGACCTTTCGACCTTAAAACGTCCATATCCCCTTGTACCGACGTCACCTGGGAACTCACGACCTATGGTTGGAAAGCTAATTCAATTATCTACACCTTCTATTTCTTGGTATTTTTCCAAATTCCAAACTTATAATACCGTGTTTTCCCCTAGAAGTCAGATCACCCGAAAACGTTTTCTTAAAAATATTCGTTTGGAGGGCTTCCACTTTGATTTGGCCCAAGGGTCCTTCTTGAGTTGTGTTTAACTTCACATATGTGATTCATATGACTTGTCACATGTTCCAAAAAAAATCTTGACGTGTGGGCCCCACCCCATCTTACAAATAATCCGACGTTCAAAATACGAGATGTAACATCCTCCCCCGCTTTAGAACATTCGTCCTCGAATGTTCAAATGTCCTTATGGGGTGTTATAATACGTCGGAGAGGTCCCTTTCTTTCCTTCAAAATTTCCCAAACGCTTATTTAAACTTACTCTCATTCCCAAGCTGCATTGCGCTATCTTCTTCCTCATCGGCTTATCTTGCCTTAGTCTACCCGACTTCTTGAGGGTTTCTAATCACTCCACATATTCTAATTTCCTTTAGGTTACCCTAAATTTCCTATTTATCTCTGATATCTATATTTGTGAAAATTCTAGTACATTTCCCAGGGGGTCATCCATCATGAAATTGCTCCCACCTGAGCACGCTTAACCTCGAAACTTCACTGGAATTCGGTGCCTTACTACTGATATTTTCACGTCCGCTTCCTCACATGACCTTTATTACATGTTTTGAAGCAAACCGAAGTCTTACAGATTCCGGGACATTTCCGTAACACGTCCTTCCTTTTGCAATTACTGTTTTACCCTTATCAGTTCCCACTATTCACTTCCCACCTGTGTATATGACTACTTTCTGTCCTGGGTTTCCAGATTCCCGATAGTAATGATCGCACCTTCATCGTCACGCCAAATCCATAACCTTTCTGGAACAACACATCTCGCTTATTACCTGTTTACAGTATTTCCTTTCCACACTTCTTCCTGTTAGACGTATCCGTTCTGGCAGAATCTCCTTTACCATTTCTACTATTCCAGATCTCTGTGACTTACCGTATCGTCACTCGCCTGCTTCCGTCGCTACTAGGCGTCTGCGAAAATCAACGGTTAGTATCAGGAATCTTGTTTCCTATGGCTTGGCTCTATCGCACGATCTGAGACAGAAAGAAGGTCAATATTTCCTAGATGCCCCGCAGCCTCCCGTTTATAAATGTGGCCGGCTTCACACTCATAAATAGGACTCTACTGGACACGACTTTGCAGACAACCCTTTGACCGACCTGCTCTGATACCACTTTGTCACACCCCGATCCTACTAGGGTGTGATGGGCACCCGACCCCATATTCGGAGCCGAGCGAACCCGCTGACTCTTATTACACATATAAACTCGTGAATCAATTAAGAAACAAATACACAGCAAGCTCTCCAATTTTTTTTTTCTTATAAGTAAAGTCTATCATCATGTGGGACCCGTGACATGAAACATAATAACATATCGACTGGAGAAGCCGTCTACAAAGCTGACACTCTATACCCACGACTCTGTCTGCAAAGTCTCTAACCTCGAACATAGCGTCATAGTACATATACTCTGACTTGGCAGCACTCCAGGACAAATGGAGCCTACCAACTCTACTGGAACATCTTCTATGCTAACTTCGCATCCTTTGGGTGTACCTGCGCGGCATGAACGCAGCCCCCGAAGAAGAGGGGTCAGTACGAGTAATGTACTGAGTATGTAAGGCATAAATAGTAACATAGTAAGAAATATGCGTATGAATAATAACTGCATGGAAACGTAGAACATATCATAGGATAAAAGAGTGACCTGTACATATGAGTGCCGCTGAGGGCGAGTACCATGCATGCTTGTCTTTCCTTTTGTAAAAATATTTCTTTTTCATAGACATAGAAAATAGAACTTATATCATATCATGTCTTATCATATCGTATCGTATCGTATCATATCATATCGTGTCATGTCATAGCATATCATGTCATATCATGTCGTGTCATATCATAGCATATCATGTCATATCATAGCACCGAACAATGTCGGCTCGCCCACATAGCGCCGAAATACGTCGGCTCGCCCATATATCCCGCGTCCGGGCATCCCGCGTCCAGGATGATAAGCCAGCTGACCAGGTGGCAATGAAACATGTTTCCCTTCCCATTTCCCCCATGTATACCTTCCCCCCATCCCATGTTCATATACATATCTTATATACATATGTCATATAAGCATGCAAGAGAGCCCAAAGAAAAATCATGTAGCCATCGGAGTGACGTAAGGTCGGTGACCTCCGATTACATTATGGAACAATCGTGGTCGCTTTGTCTCACCTTGAAGGAACAAGTATTTTAAGGCGAGGCCACCAACGGAGAATAGCATTAGAAGTAAACATAGAATGAAATCATGGGCATCATAGACGTCAATTCATAGGCTTTGAAATCCTTAGAAAACAGTGTCATAGCTAGGAAATAGAAATAAGGTTCAAGAACTAGTTTATCACCTTCATTTTCACATTTAATCCTTAGCTTAGAATTCTTAGTCATGGAATCATTTTGGTCATACTTATCATAGGCATATTCTCTTTTCTAACATCGTCGTTATCATTATCGTCATAGAAGTATTCTCGTTAGAATAGTTATAGTACTTGTCATTTGGTAACGGAATCAGGATCAAAGGTTTCCTTTGGATTCAACCTCAAAGTAAGTCAAACGGAACCATAAGGATAATCCGGGAGCAACGGGCCCGCCTCGGGCCGAATGAGGTAGCGTACACGATTTACATACGTTACATTTCATGACGTCACTTGTGAGAGTTTTAAGGTAGTCGGGTCCTATTTGTGCAAGTTCTAGATGTTTAGGCAATTTTTCAACATTTCATACAATATTTAATTCAATTCTACTGAATGAAAAAGGAGAAACTTTGGGTGCGGATTCCGGAGAATAGAATTGTCCCCGAGGCTTGTATCCAACTTATTACGTCTAAGACATGCCATAGAAGGAAGGGTGAAGCCTTACATACCTTTTCCGCTTCATACACGTCTCCAAAATCAAGTTTCAAGTTCGCCAAAATCTACAATTTGGTCACAATTACCAAATGTTAATTGTAAGGCTTTAAGATTTCAATCTTAACCAATACTTGTCTACAAAAATTTGGGCAGCATCTCCCCTATAAATACACCATCCCCAAAATTCAACTTAGCCAATTTTTTTATCAACAACAATCCGGGAATTCAACCCGGCTAAACTATCAACACAATGACAACAACCATGACTACAAAACACAATATAACACAACTAGTCTTCTTTCCAACATAATGCAATAGCTTTCATTCCAACTTCACATTTCCAAACCAATCTCAATGTTTTTACATCCATTACTAATCAAGATCATTACAATATAATTCGGAAGCATTTCATATCATTTCTACAAAATATTCACAAGATATACAAAATATACAAACTTTTCACCAAAACCATAATCCATCCAAAACTTCTAATCTTCAATCTACATATTCATAACATATTTCCATCTTCCAATTCCATCAACCATAATCATAATTTGCACCTTAACAATTTCATTTTCATAATTACATAAATCTACCATAAAATCACAAAACTTCTCATAACCACTTAACAACCAATCTTTCATGCCAATATGGACTATTATCCTTCCAAATTCACCAACTAACATAATAATTCACATTTAAAACTCCACTTCCATAATTACATAAAAACTTCAATAAAATCACATAATTTCCTATAACTATTTCCAATAATTTTCCATGCCAACTTGAACCATTTTCTTCCATTTCCAATATAAGGTCCACCACAACTACAACTAGAATACAACATAAAATTCAACTCATCTTATTCATACAACCTTACATACACATGCACACATGCAAACCCACTTTGTAAACTTCCATATTTTCATAAATTCTACTCATTTCTACATACTACAACATAAACCAACCTTCATAACATAATAAAAAAGAATTAATTCTTACCTTTTTCTACAATCTTCTTCACTTGACCAAGTTGTCAACTTGAAGAAACAAGTGCTCTTTCTTCCAAAATAATTACACCAAGTTGTAAAGGACCCTTGAATTAGTAGGAATACCACAAGAAAATAATTTTTGGGAGAAGATTTCAAAGGGACAAAAATTGGAGAGCATGGCCGTATGCCATGTCTCCTTTGCTCTTCATTTGTTTGTTTTTCTCCTCTTCTAATGTTCTTGAAACTTCTATATGTTTCAAGACAACTAAATGACCCCTTTTATTTAATTATCACATGGAAATTAATTAGAATCCATGGGCTTGGGACATTGTATGGCCGGCCACCCCTCTTTTGGGCCTAATTTGTCTCTTCATTTTTTTTTTTGGGCCAACCCGGTTGGTCCCGAGTTGGGCCTAGCCCACTGACCTTTCGACCTTAAAACGTCCATATCCCCTTGTACCGACGTCACCTGGGAACTCACGACCTATGGTTGGAAAGCTAATTCAATTATCTACACCTTCTATTTCTTGGTATTTTTCCAAATTCCAAACTTATAATACCTTGTTTTCCCCTAGAAGTCAGATCACCCGAAAACGTTTTCTTAAAAATATTCGTTTGGAGGGCTTCCACTTTGATTTGGCCCAAGGGTCCTTCTTGAGTTGTGTTTAACTTCACATATGTGATTCATATGACTTGTCACATGTTCCAAAAAAAATCTTGACGTGTGGGCCCCACCCCATCTTACAAATAATCCGACGTTCAAAATACGAGATGTAACATCCTCCCCCGCTTTAGAACATTCGTCCTCGAATGTTCAAATGTCCTTATGGGGTGTTATAATACGTCGGAGAGGTCCCTTTCTTTCCTTCAAAATTTCCCAAACGCTTATTTAAACTTACTCTCATTCCCAAGCTGCATTGCGCTATCTTCTTCCTCATCGGCTTATCTTGCCTTAGTCTACCCGACTTCTTGAGGGTTTCTAATCACTCCACATATTCTAATTTCCTTTAGGTTACCCTAAATTTCCTATTTATCTCTGATATCTATATTTGTGAAAATTCTGGTACATTTCCCAGGGGGTCATCCATCATGAAATTGCTCCCACCTGAGCACGCTTAACCTCGAAACTTCACTGGAATTCGGTGCCTTACTACTGATATTTTCACGTCCGCTTCCTCACATGACCTTTATTACATGTTTTGAAGCAAACCGAAGTCTTACAGATTCCGGGACATTTCCGTAACACGTCCTTCCTTTTGCAATTACTGTTTTACCCTTATCAGTTCCCACTATTCACTTCCCACCTGTGTATATGACTACTTTCTGTCCTGGGTTTCCAGATTCCCGATAGTAATGATCGCACCTTCATCGTCACGCCAAATCCATAACCTTTCTGGAACAACACATCTCGCTTATTACCTGTTTACAGTATTTCCTTTCCACACTTCTTCCTGTTAGACGTATCCGTTCTGGCAGAATCTCCTTTACCATTTCTACTATTCCAGATCTCTGTGACTTACCGTATCGTCACTCGCCTGCTTCCGTCGCTACTAGGCGTCTGCGAAAATCAACGGTTAGTATCAGGAATCTTGTTTCCTATGGCTTGGCTCTATCGCACGATCTGAGACAGAAAGAAGGTCAATATTTCCTAGATGCCCCGCAGCCTCCCGTTTATAAATGTGGCCGGCTTCACACTCATAAATAGGACTCTACTGGACACGACTTTGCAGACAACCCTTTGACCGACCTGCTCTGATACCACTTTGTCACACCCCGATCCTACTAGGGTGTGATGGGCACCCGACCCCATATTCGGAGCCGAGCGAACCCGCTGACTCTTATTACACATATAAACTCGTGAATCAATTAAGAAACAAATACACAGCAAGCTCTCCAATTTTTTTTTTCTTATAAGTAAAGTCTATCATCATGTGGGACCCGTGACATGAAACATAATAACATATCGACTGGAGAAGCCGTCTACAAAGCTGACACTCTATACCCACGACTCTGTCTGCAAAGTCTCTAACCTCGAACATAGCGTCATAGTACATATACTCTGACTTGGCAGCACTCCAGGACAAATGGAGCCTACCAACTCTACTGGAACATCTTCTATGCTAACTTCGCATCCTTTGGGTGTACCTGCGCGGCATGAACGCAGCCCCCGAAGAAGAGGGGTCAGTACGAGTAATGTACTGAGTATGTAAGGCATAAATAGTAACATAGTAAGAAATATGCGTATGAATAATAACTGCATGGAAACGTAGAACATATCATAGGATAAAAGAGTGACCTGTACATATGAGTGCCGCTGAGGGCGAGTACCATGCATGCTTGTCTTTCCTTTTGTAAAAATATTTCTTTTTCATAGACATAGAAAATAGAACTTATATCATATCATGTCTTATCATATCGTATCGTATCGTATCATATCATATCGTGTCATGTCATAGCATATCATGTCATATCATGTCGTGTCATATCATAGCATATCATGTCATATCATAGCACCGAACAATGTCGGCTCGCCCACATAGCGCCGAAATACGTCGGCTCGCCCATATATCCCGCGTCCGGGCATCCCGCGTCCAGGATGATAAGCCAGCTGACCAGGTGGCAATGAAACATGTTTCCCTTCCCATTTCCCCCATGTATACCTTCCCCCCATCCCATGTTCATATACATATCTTATATACATATGTCATATAAGCATGCAAGAGAGCCCAAAGAAAAATCATGTAGCCATCGGAGTGACGTAAGGTCGGTGACCTCCGATTACATTATGGAACAATCGTGGTCGCTTTGTCTCACCTTGAAGGAACAAGTATTTTAAGGCGAGGCCACCAACGGAGAATAGCATTAGAAGTAAACATAGAATGAAATCATGGGCATCATAGACGTCAATTCATAGGCTTTGAAATCCTTAGAAAACAGTGTCATAGCTAGGAAATAGAAATAAGGTTCAAGAACTAGTTTATCACCTTCATTTTCACATTTAATCCTTAGCTTAGAATTCTTAGTCATGGAATCATTTTGGTCATACTTATCATAGGCATATTCTCTTTTCTAACATCGTCGTTATCATTATCGTCATAGAAGTATTCTCGTTAGAATAGTTATAGTACTTGTCATTTGGTAACGGAATCAGGATCAAAGGTTTCCTTTGGATTCAACCTCAAAGTAAGTCAAACGGAACCATAAGGATAATCCGGGAGCAACGGGCCCGCCTCGGGCCGAATGAGGTAGCGTACACGATTTACATACGTTACATTTCATGACGTCACTTGTGAGAGTTTTAAGGTAGTCGGGTCCTATTTGTGCAAGTTCTAGATGTTTAGGCAATTTTTCAACATTTCATACAATATTTAATTCAATTCTACTGAATGAAAAAGGAGAAACTTTGGGTGCGGATTCCGGAGAATAGAATTGTCCCCGAGGCTTGTATCCAACTTATTACGTCTAAGACATGCCATAGAAGGAAGGGTGAAGCCTTACATACCTTTTCCGCTTCATACACGTCTCCAAAATCAAGTTTCAAGTTCGCCAAAATCTACAATTTGGTCACAATTACCAAATGTTAATTGTAAGGCTTTAAGATTTCAATCTTAACCAATACTTGTCTACAAAAATTTGGGCAGCATCTCCCCTATAAATACACCATCCCCAAAATTCAACTTAGCCAATTTTTTTATCAACAACAATCCGGGAATTCAACCCGGCTAAACTATCAACACAATGACAACAACCATGACTACAAAACACAATATAACACAACTAGTCTTCTTTCCAACATAATGCAATAGCTTTCATTCCAACTTCACATTTCCAAACCAATCTCAATGTTTTTACATCCATTACTAATCAAGATCATTACAATATAATTCGGAAGCATTTCATATCATTTCTACAAAATATTCACAAGATATACAAAATATACAAACTTTTCACCAAAACCATAATCCATCCAAAACTTCTAATCTTCAATCTACATATTCATAACATATTTCCATCTTCCAATTCCATCAACCATAATCATAATTTGCACCTTAACAATTTCATTTTCATAATTACATAAATCTACCATAAAATCACAAAACTTCTCATAACCACTTAACAACCAATCTTTCATGCCAATATGGACTATTATCCTTCCAAATTCACCAACTAACATAATAATTCACATTTAAAACTCCACTTCCATAATTACATAAAAACTTCAATAAAATCACATAATTTCCTATAACTATTTCCAATAATTTTCCATGCCAACTTGAACCATTTTCTTCCATTTCCAATATAAGGTCCACCACAACTACAACTAGAATACAACATAAAATTCAACTCATCTTATTCATACAACCTTACATACACATGCACACATGCAAACCCACTTTGTAAACTTCCATATTTTCATAAATTCTACTCATTTCTACATACTACAACATAAACCAACCTTCATAACATAATAAAAAAGAATTAATTCTTACCTTTTTCTACAATCTTCTTCACTTGACCAAGTTGTCAACTTGAAGAAACAAGTGCTCTTTCTTCCAAAATAATTACACCAAGTTGTAAAGGACCCTTGAATTAGTAGGAATACCACAAGAAAATAATTTTTGGGAGAAGATTTCAAAGGGACAAAAATTGGAGAGCATGGCCGTATGCCATGTCTCCTTTGCTCTTCATTTGTTTGTTTTTCTCCTCTTCTAATGTTCTTGAAACTTCTATATGTTTCAAGACAACTAAATGACCCCTTTTATTTAATTATCACATGGAAATTAATTAGAATCCATGGGCTTGGGACATTGTATGGCCGGCCACCCCTCTTTTGGGCCTAATTTGTCTCTTCATTTTTTTTTGGGCCAACCCGGTTGGTCCCGAGTTGGGCCTAGCCCACTGACCTTTCGACCTTAAAACGTCCATATCTCCTTGTACCGACGTCACCTGGGAACTCACGACCTATGGTTGGAAAGCTAATTCAATTATCTACACCTTCTATTTCTTGGTATTTTTCCAAATTCCAAACTTATAATACCGTTTTTGCCCCTAGAAGTCAGATCACCCGAAAACGTTTTCTTAAAAATATTCGTTTGGAGGGCTTCCACTTTGATTTGGCCCAAGGGTCCTTCTTGAGTTGTGTTTAACTTCACATATGTGATTCATATGACTTGTCACATATTCCAAAAAAAATCTTGACGTGTGGGCCCCACCCCATCTTACAAATAATCCGACGTTCAAAATACGGGATGTAACACTAACATTGCACACATCTAATATCAAATAGTTGATGAACCTCCTAAGAGCTTAAAGAGAGGATCGATGTTGAGTCGACTTGGCGAGTCAACCTCCATTGATAAGTGCAAAGCTATGATTGAGAGATGTGATCTCGGTGGAGATGGAGTTCTTTAGCTTTGATGAGTTTAAAATTATGATGACAACTTAGGAATTCTGTACACCATAATCTTTATGTACATAAATGTAATTCTTTGGTCAAGTGTTTCTTGTTGATTTGTATAACTTCTTAAGAATCAAGCTTTCAATTTGTATTGCCTCAAATTCAATGTATCAACAACGAAATATCTTGTGATTGATTGTCATTTTATTCTTGAGAAGATTCAAAAAAATTAAATTTTCGCTGGCTACGTGAAGATAGGAGAACTTGCTGATTTATTCACAAGTGCGTTAAAATGAAAATGGAATTATATCTCTTAAAACGAAGTGAGGTCTAAATTCAGCAAGACAGCTACATTTTTTTTTTGGTTTCCCACCTGGTGTCCTGTACCTGCATTGTATCCCGACTATATCCGGATTCGCGGCGCGTGGGGCCCCATTCGGGGAGAAGCGCTCCCTAGCAAGGATTTTTTCATATCCAGTGCTCGAACACGAGACCACTGGTTAAGAAAAGAGCATCCCCATCCACTGCACCACATCCTTTGGTGGTGCAAGATAGCTACATTGTGTGATGTTAAAAGACTTCTTTGGTAAGGGGGGATTTTTGGTTTTTAGTTTCGGTTTAAACTTTGATGTCCTTGTATTATTGAAAAAGAGTCAACATTTCGTGAAAAGATGGATTTATTCAAAATAGATAATACATCTCTTTCGGGTATATATATCTTTTGAGTGAAAAAAAGAGATATATGATAGAGTTCATCTAACCACATATCAAAGGCACATTCTTCAATCACTCCATATTTTCTTTACCATTTAGATTAGATGTCTAAATAAAAAAAGTTGATTAGTTAAAGGGCAACATGAGTTTGGCCTTTCAGTTGAACTACTATTTTTCTTAGTGTTCAATCTCTAGCAATCTCCACAAGACCACAAATATGTCCTTTTAAATATGAAAATTAACGTCACAAGGGTAAGACTTGAGAGAATTATTTTTCTAAGTTTCCTCTTCTTGTTTTAAGTTGTGCAACCTTCTATTCTCAATTCACAACACAGTTAATATAGATAGAAAATAATGGATTTCGAAGAAGTCAAAGGTATATGATTGACCACTAATCCCATTATTCCAAGTCATTGGAGTTGGGCTCCCACGAATCATCAATTATAAACATGGTGCATGTGATGTGCCTTACATACAATTGCACACATCAAATATCAAATAATTGATGAACCTTACATGAAGTTACTCTCTCCATATTTATTTCTGCATTATGCCTCCACTTAAAAATCAGTGAAGTATCAGCTTCAAAAAATTAAAAGGTATCTTTACAAAGAATTGTTCAATATTGAGACTCCACCAAAGTGTATCGGGCTTCGCAGGGTGAATTTCTTGCTCAGATAGTAGATGACTCGTTCTTTCTTTCAAGTCTCGTCGTGTTGAACCAACACGCATCCAAAAGTATTGTCTGATACCGACAAGTATAGTAATAACGGGCTTCCGGATCTTGGAGGAACTAGCATCGATGGGTTGGAAAGGTACCTCTTAATGGTGTCAAATGCCTTTTGACGCTCTTCAGTCCATTATGTAGAATTGTTCATTATTGAGACCAATTAACAGTAATGTCCCTTGACAATCATAAAATTAAAGCTACAAATAGTCGTCACTTCTCAGAATTAAAATGCCCTTTTGTCACTTCTCCTAACATCAGGTGGTCTAAGTGAAAATTGCACAAATGATAAATTTTCAAAATTGAGGTACGTTGGCGAACCTAGAATTTGAAGTTTATGAGTTTTTATAACAATCTCAAGTTACAGTATTATCAACCTGATTCACAATCAAATATTTATAAATACCTAACAAATTTCGTTATAGAAACTAAAAAAAGCCCGACCATAATTGGTTTGGTTTGATTTTAGCTAAAAAAAAGCGAAATCAAACCAAACCAACCCGACATTACATGTATTCAATTTTTAAAATATTTTATACATAAAAATATTTATTTGTAATGTAATTTATAAATATTTCTTAATTTTTTTCATAGTTTTTCATCTATTATCATATTATTCAAGCTTGAACTTCGGATTTTGAATGTGAATAAGTTTTATATCCTATGGATGTTAGTAACTCATATAAAGTCCAAACTAAAACTAACTCAACACTAATACTAACAAAAGAATTTCAATTTACCCATAGAAATGACAATAATGTTGGATATCTATTCTTTAGTTTTGCATAATTGATTTAGAGAGTGAAAATACAGAACTTAAGTTTTTTTTTCTTGTCATGTAATTAATACTTATTTTAGCATGACTTAGTATTTTTAGATTATGGTCATTTTCTTTATGGCTTATTAATTAGCAATATTTATTTTAACCGATTTTATTATCTTTTATTGAATATTTTAATACAATGTCATCACTCTTCTCACATTTTGTATTATTTTCTTATGAAACACCTTAATTACATAGTTGTATCTAACTAGGACTAAAGAAATATTTGACGTAAAAGTTATATGTTTTGTATTAAGATTATTCCGAAAAAAAAACCCGAATAACCCGAGAAAACCCGAGGTTGAAAAACCCGAATTTTATTGATTTGATTTGGTGTATAAATTTAAAAACCCGACACAATTAATTTAATTTAATATTTAAAAAATCCGAACCAGCCCGATCCATATACACCCCTACTTCCCGATAAGGCCACAAAACCATACCTTAGTTCTGTCTCGCGTCATTGTCATCTCTTCACCATTTCTGATTTATCAATTATTTTATTGTCCTGTTGACCGTCTACTTTTCAAACTTCTACTAAATTATTTTAATCAAGAAATATCCAAATGCCACATTTTTGTTCCTCCATAATTCCCAGGACGAAGTTTCCATAAACGGTAAGCCCACGGTATCTTATCAAATAATTCCACACTCTGGCCTTCAACCCCCAAACTATAAATTACATATCACATTATTCCTCCATCATAATTACAATATCCATTCTTGTTTTCTTTCTAGATCTTTCAACAAAAAAAAAGTTTCCATAATTTTCTTTGTTTCAAGTTCAAGCCTTTTTACATTCATATCATTTTCTACTTATATCCAACTTTCTTGCAAAACAAAAACAAAAAAACAAGTACACTAAACGCACTTGTAAGCATGTGTATGGCATGAGTTTCTGTTTCCACGGCTGAAAAAAAATCTTTTTTATCAAGATTACGCAATATGTTCAATCTCAGAAGAAAGAAAGAAGAGAATAAGATAATGATAACAACAACACCACCAACAGCTACTACTACTGATCATCGTCTTTCGATCAGTAGTAGTTGTAGTAATAATGGCGAGTTAGAAAGGATATTTACGTACTTTGACGAGGATGGAGATGGAAAGGTGTCACCAGCGGAGCTAAGGAGGTGCATGAAGGCGGTAGGAGGCGAGCTGTCAGTGGAGGAGGCTGAGATGGCGGTGAGGCTGTCGGATTCTGACGGGGATGGGTTGTTAGGATTGGAGGATTTTACAAAGCTAATGGAAGAAGAGAGGAATAAGGAGAGTGAATTGATTGGAGCATTTGAAATGTATGAAATGGAAGGAAGTGGAGGCTACATTACTCCTAAGAGTTTGAAGAGGATGTTGAGTCGACTTGGTGAGTCAACTTCCATTGATAAATGCAAAGCTATGATTAGGAGATTTGATATCAATGGAGATGGAGTTCTTAGCTTTGATGAGTTCAAAACTATGATGACAACTTAGGAGAAGATTTCAAAACCCAAAATATTGCTCCATACTGTATTATTTATGTACATAATTATCTGATCTTAGTTTTGGTCTTGTTTTTTCTTCCTTCTAAAAATAATTGTAATATGATGGGATAATACTCCCACCGTCTCAAAATACTTGTCGTCTTTTTTATTTACTCACCCCTGAAGAAAACATTAATTTGAAGGTATGTTAGAAATCTGTACTCTTTTAATCTTTATGTACATATATAATTCTTTGGCCATGAGCTTCAATTTGATTATTGAAGAATTATGCCGGATATGCATCCATTATTAGTCTAGAGTTGTCAAAACGGGCCAGCCCAATCCAGCCCAAGCCTCACGGGCCAAGGAATTTGAGGGGCTGGGGCATGGGCTGGGGCGGCCAGCCCTTTTTGTTTTTAATATTTTTTTATACTAATAATTTTTTTTCAATTAAGTATACCAATTTGTTAACATATTTAATAATATGATTATATGGAAGTAAATAATTCTACGACAACTTATAGCATATTCAACACCTATATATTGTTGAGCACATTTGAATCTGTTTGTGATAAAATTATCGTAATTAACATCTTCATCTTCGTCTACAGCCATATGCAAAATTAATTAGTTAAACATTATTAAATAACTACATTTCAGAAACTAATCAGTATTATTTAAATTCGCTTAATAATATTACCACCTTGAATTTGGTAAAGCTCAGCAACTAATTCGAGTAATAAATTTTGACAATTTCATGATGGATGCAATTTTTATATGCGGTGATTAGATATTTTAGTATTAGGGTACACTTGGTGATTAGGAATTTAGTATTAGGGATTTAACGCTAACTGAGAAAAGTATTGTAAGATACTAAGACTAATTCGATATCACTATTCCTACTTTTAACTTCTTTTTTTTATTTTCTTTTAAATTTCAAATTAAATTAAATTTGCAATCACGAATACAACTTCTGTACTTGGTAATTTAGATTTAAAGCTAGTGAGTAAGATACTAAAATTTAGTATCTTACACAATCTTCTTTTAAATTTTTAATTTAAATAGACTTTTGGCCCACGGGCTGGCCTCGGCCCAGCCTCGATCAAGCCTCAAGGGCCAGCGGGCTGACTTGGGCTGGACTTATAAGCCTCAGTTTAAATGGGCTTAAATAATCTTAGCCCAATCCTATCCTAATAGCGGGTTGGACTGGGCTGGCCTCAAGGGCCAAGCCCATTTTGACGGCTCTAATTATTACAATATATGTGTAGCACTCTTGATAATTTTCGCCAAGTTTTTTAAGCGATCCAACGAATACAGAAAATATCGTTTCAAGGATTAATAGAGAAAGTGCAGCTCATTATTTTTTGTCCTAAAAGCAGTAATAAGGATTCTTATTTGAAGAGAAATTACTTTGACTTTTGAGAAAATTGAAATTGGAGAAGACTCCATATTCATATAACATTCTATTTCGCTTAATTATAGCATTATCTTGACTAATGAGAAATATTTATTTTCGTTTTCCTCTAGATTTCCTCTTCTTGTTTTACATTTCTTCTAAGTTGTCTGACCTTTTTTTTTTTTTTTTTTTGCCTATTTTTCATCCTCAAATAATATTAAGATACATAGTAGAAAATAATATGAACTTCGAAGATGTCAACGTTCTAATGTTGACCCCAATTAATCACATGAATCCAAGTCATCGGAGTTGGGCTCCTATGAATCAATTATAGATATAGTACACATGTGATTTGCCTTATATACAATTGCACACATCAAATATCAAATAATTGATGAACCTTACATATGAAGTTACTCTCTCCATATTTTATTTCTGCATTATGCTTCCATTTAAAAATCAGTCAAGTATATATCAACTTCCAAAAAATTTAAAGGTATCAGTACAAAGAATTCTTCATTATATTGAGACCAATTAACCGTAATGTCCCTTGACACACATAAAAGTTACTAATAGGAGTCACTTTTCAAAACTAAGAGTAGCATATTTGGCCAAGCTTCTAAAATCAGCTTATTACGAAAAGTATTTTGGTGAAAAACAGTTTGTATTTGACCAATTAATTTAAAAAGTGCTTTTGAGCTGCAATTAGTGTTTGACTAAACTTTTAAAAAGTGTTTCTAAGTGTATTTTTCTCAAAAGTGATTTTGGGCAAAGCTATTTTTTTTAACTTCTGAAAAACGGTTTCTGCTACTCCCCAGTACTTATTTTCCCTCAAAAGCTTGGCCAAACAACTCACTTTTTTAAAATAAGTACTTAACCAGCTTATAAGCACTTTTTGGCTTATCTTCGCGTTTGGTAAAAATAAAAGTGCTTATAAGCTAAAAATAAGTCATAAGTCATAAGTTGGTCTTCCCCAACTTATTATTTTTAAGCTTCTAAGCACTTTTAGTTTGACCAAGACTTATACTATTTTATCCCTAATATTATTTCATAATTCCTGAAATACTTTTACTCTAATAAAACCTTAACCCTCTCCATCACGTCACTTCCTCACCCCACGTCTTTAAAACCCAGCAGCTCTCCTCTACCAACATTAAAAACATACGAAAATTTTAGAAAATCAAGGAGATAATACCCTTGGATGGATGCTCGTGATTTGATTGCTCAAAATATGCATAATAGTTGAATGGTTTGATTTAAGTAGAAATAAACAGAATTTCATTAATTGCATATATGTGTCTCTTCTATTCAAATATTGCGTACTATTTGAGTATGTTATACTAACGAACTTTAGTATAATTATTAACTATTTTTTTATACATTATGGTCGTAATTTAGCTTATCAAAAAATAATTTATATTATTAAGAAATAATTTTATCTAATTAATTTTGTATTAAAAATAAGATGAGGCATAAATTATTTCGTATTTTAAATAATTTGGTATTTAAAAACTTATTAAAGTAACGTTCTTATAATTGTAAACAATTTTAAGAGTATTTAAGTCATTGTAACGGAAAAAATGCTTATTAACACTTTTTATGTCAAACACTTCAGCAGCTTATTATCAGTTTCGGTACTTTTATCCTAATGCTTAACTACTTATATATCAAATCAGCTTCAGCACTTAAAAATACTTATCAACACTTAATGTCAGCTAAGCCAAACGCGCTCTAAGCTTGGCCAAACAGGCTAAAAATACATGTCACTTCTCCTAGCATCAAGTGGTATAAGTGGAAATTGCTAAAAAGATAAATTTCAAAATTGAGATACGTTTCACTCTTTCCTGCATTTCTATTATAACTAAAACTAAACTAAATGATGTAGAAAAATATCTACGGGAAAACTAAATTAATTAGATCACTAAGCTTTTTGTTAACTATAGAAGACGTGTTATAGTTCAACATTCTTCTACCTTACCATTTGTAACACGGTGGTGTATGAAACGAAAAGGTGTAAAAAATGCAAAAAGTGAAAAGTAATACTATAAAATAAAAATGATTTGACATGTGGCGGTGTACGGAAAATTCTTTATGTATTTTTTTCTATATTTAACGTCTTCAATTTTGGGCATGACACGCATGCAATCACATATGCCAATTGTCATGATTACTTCAACAAAAGCTTCCTTATCCCTGTCAAAGACACTTGGTCAACTCTCTCAAGTTGGAGCTAAAATTCTAGTTAAGAATTTAAATTGTTAAGTAATTCAAACAGTACAAAGAAACAAATAATAAAATATATTTCTCCTTGTAGGTACTAAAATATTTTTCTCCTTGTAGGTACCTGTCACTTACATTTATCATAAATTACCACACGACTATATTATAAAGTGGTTCTTGCAAATAGCCGCTAACTTTTGATTTCGCAGAAAAAATCCCACCAGTACAAGTAGGCTGGCGTTTTGAATGAATTCTCGAAAAATTATGCAGGATATGCGTCCATTACAATAGCCAATATGTATTAGCCATAAATACTACTAAAAAGTCACTATTTTCTCGCTAAAAAAATTCAGCGGCTATTTTCAGGGGCGGATGCAGTAAAGGCTCAGGGTGTTCACCCGAACATCCTGGGCAAAAAATTACAGTGTATATTTAGGGTAAATTTTCTGTGTTCATGTATATATATTGACTTTTGAACACCCTGAACAAATGCAAAAGTTGGTTTAGTTGTTCCCACTGAATATCAGTGGAAAAAATATAAATAGTAGAATTCTCACATGGACAAATTATGAAGTTTCCTAGCGTTTCAATTGGTACCTGTTTTCCAGCATGCATTTTCCCAGTGAGATTGTTCGGCGGGAAAATCATATTTTATAGCACAAATTTCTCACTGAAAATCGGTGGGAAAATCATCTTTTTTTAGTAGCGAAGGTATCAGAAATCCTATTAGATACGGATTATTTAGCGATTGAGTTACGACGAAATTCACAGCCTCGTCGTTAGAAGCGCCTTCCTATTATAAACTTGATATAAATCGCCGGTTACAATTGACTAATGAGAAAGATCTGTTTTCATCTTCCTCTAACTTTGCTCTTCTTGTTTAACATTTCTTCTAATTCATCCTCAACACATGTTAAGATGCATAGAAAATTATATGGACTTCGAAACGGTCTATCGTTGACCTCCAATCACATGATTTCCAAGTTATATGAGTTAGAGTTATGAAAATCATTTGTTCCTACCAATTAATTGTGAACGTGGTACATGTAGCCTTATAATTGCACATTTCAAAATATATGAAATGGTTTGGTGAACCTTACATGAAGCTACTCCTCCATATTTTATTAATGCATACATACCTTCTTCCTTTGTTTTTGTTTCTTTCTTTTACCTTCAATTTTATTAGATGTTTTCACATTATGGCATTCAATAAGCTAAATGATTTTTTTTTTTGAAATCACGTTAGCGAAAAGGGTTTATTTGCACTATTTGTATAAGGGCAAGACTATATATATTTGCACCATTTTGTAACAGTAAGGGTATATATACACCACTTTTTAAACGAGGGGTATATCTATTCTAAATCGCAAAGTTGAAGGGTCTATTTGCACCTTCGCCCAATTGACTTTCATATCTCATTATAACAGCTAAATGAGAAGAAGAGAGTTCTTTTCTATTTTGAAATGAAGGAAGGAAAAGTTCTTTTTTAGAAGAAGTGAAAAGTTCTTTCATGCATAACTTCTTTTATGTTTCTTGAATAGGTACAACTTTTCAAAAACTTTTTTCAATAGTTGTGTCCTTACCTTTTAACTTAAATTAAATATACCATAACAAAAATATATTTATTTAATATTTATATGAATTTGGATTAATTATATGGGTGACCCAAATCTAATTCCTTCGTATTCTTATGGCATGTGGCAATTTGTCGTCTCAACTAAAGTTTCAACATAAATGTTTATTAGCATACCTCAGCCGCTCAGGGCTTTGCTAAATTGACAAAGGATTAAAGGTCTTGTAATTTAGGTAACATCTTCGAGTCCGGCGTTTAATGAATTAAGTACGATATTTGAGTAAGAAAAGGTAGAGAAGTGAGCTCATTATCTTTGAGTTTCGAAAGACAGTTATCTCAAGTATTAGCTCCAGATACAGTTTTGTAGTTTTTGAAGATAATAATTAATTATTAATAAGATAACTTCACTCTGAATCAGAAATCTCGATTCTGATATAGGAAGTGCTTTCCTTTTAATTCACAGAGCTTTACCAGTACAAATCCAAATTAATCAATGCCCAAAACAAACACTGAACATCACAGCTCAATTCGGCATGGCAATAGATGACCCCGAGGGGTCGTTTGATATGTGGAATAAAGATAATAATTCTGGAATAAAATGCTAAATTATTTTATCCCGCGTTTAGTTATGAGTATTAATTAGTCCCGTAATTATTTTATTTCATCATGTGCCAAAATGATGGGCTTAGCTATCCCATATAAAAAGTGAAATAGCTAATCTCATTAGATATCCTTACCTACCTCATCCCGCATACCAGACAGCCCTAACATATTACCATATACAAACACACAGAATCAAAGGCGCCAATTATAAAAAATTACTTCAACAAATTGAATTAAAAGCTTCTTTACCCAACTGTGGGCTCTTGTTTGTACTTTCAAGATAAGAACACTCCACATATTTCTGTCTCACATCATTATCAATATGTCATCTGTTTTCATTTATTATTTATAAGTATTACTGTTGATCATGATCATGGTTGAGTATGATCATGTATGAGCATGGATGATCGATGATGCTGAGCTGGCTGATTAGTGAGCTGTGCACAGCTGTGCATTAGTTAGTGGAAGCATAGTTGGTTAGTTAGTTATAGATATTTTGATCAGTGCATTGCATTATATAAGCAGTTGCACAATTGTATGAAACACAACACTTCTCATTTTTCCTTCTAATCATCTCAATAACATCTTCTCTCCCTCTCTTCTCTCACACCTTCTCCTTCCAACTGTTCTTCACATACTTACTGTTTGATTCGATTAGCTTAGTAATCAGCTGCTATGGCAGCTGGTTAAGATTGTTTGATAAGTGTTTTAATGAAATAATTGAAAGTTATCATGGTATCAGAGCAGGATTGAATGAATCTAGGGATCCTTTTCGCAGCAAAGAAAGAGGAATCGAGAGATTCATCAAAGTTTTTTGTTTAGCATTTGATCCAGTTTTGAGTTGTTTTGCTTCTGATTGTAAGTGCATCTTACTGAAGCTTAATGCTATATTTGTGGTGGTTGATTGTTGTTTTTTAAATCATGCTTGACATATTAAGATCAACTGATAGCATTCAACTAAAACTATGGAGAACACTGCAAGTATAACCTCTGATAGCACAGTAATTGACTAAAATCATCCACTTTATTTGCATCCTTCAGATACACCTGGTTCATTAATGATAGAAATTCAACTAAGTGGAATGGATAACTATATGTTGTGGAGTCGAGCAATGAAACTTGCACTCCTAGGAAGGAATAAACTAGGTTTTATTGATGGATATGTTGCGAAAGGTAACTACCAAGGTGATATGCAGAAAAGGTGGGAAAGATGTAATGCTATAGTAGTTTCATGGCTGATGAAGAATGTGCAGACAGGTTTGCTTAGTGGAATGCATACCTAGTATGGAAGGACTTGAAGGAGAGGTTTGATAAGGTGAATACCTCAAGGGCATATCATTTGCACAAAGAGATTGCAACAGTTGTGCAAGGTGTGTCTTCTGTGTCAGTTTACTACTCTAGGCTAAAGGATCTATGGGATGAACATTATTCTATTGCTCTTATACCTGCCTGCAACTGTGAAGAGTCTAAGGACTTTGTTGAATACATGGAGAGGCAAAAGTTGTTCCAATTCTTAATGGGGCTTAATGATGGATATGCCCATGCTCGATCACAAATATTAATGATGAATCCTGAGCCTAATGTGAACCAGGCTTATGCTATGATAGTACAGGATGGGAGTAAAAAATTACTGGTTGGAAGCAACTGTGTGGTGACAGACAAGCTTGACCCCACTGCCTTATACACTTCTAAGGGCTCAGGGTCAAGTTTAGGAGTTGCAAGCTTAGGACAAACATACCAGAGGAGAAAGTACTCTTCCTCTTATTGTGATTTTTGTAACATGAAAGGCCACAGAAGAGCAGACTGTTACAAGCTAATGAAGTGTGATTTCTGTTTTAAGAAGGGATACCTTAGAAAGAATTGCTATAAGTTGATTGGCTATCCTGAAAATTTTAAAGGCAAGAAGAAGGCAAATGTGGTTACACATCCACTTGCAGGACAAAATGCAGGATACACTCATGGGAGGACACTGGAATCTACTTCAACACCAGTTTTCACTCAAGAGCAGTACAATCAACTTTTGCAAATGTTGAATAGGTGCACTACCAATGATGCAAGTGCTAATCTAGCAGGTAATGCAACATATGCTGCTAATTTTGCAGGTAATTCACTATGTAATAATAATAATGATTACCTTAAGTGGATTAAGTGGATCATAGACACATGAGCCACTAATCACATGATTGGTGACAAAGGCATACTGAAGAATGAGACACCAGTTGCAAATGCTGGCAAAGTACAGTTACCAACAGGAGAAGCGGCTAACATTTCTCATATAGGGGATTGTCAGCTGACAGGAGGTGATACTATTAGTAATGTGCTATGTGTGCCAGCATTCAAGTTCAACCTCCTATCTGTTTCAAAATTGACAAAAGAACTACAATGCTGTGCCATGTTTTTTCCTGATTTTTGCTTGTTTCAGGATCTATTCACTGGCAAGGTGATGGAGATTGGTAAGGAACAAGAAGTACTATATGTGATGTATTCTCAGCCTGGCCAAAGGAATATTGCAGCCAAATCTTCTTTTACTGTACACAAGAATGTGGATGCAACAACATGGCATAAAAGAATGGGACATGTTCCTATGGCAGTTCTGAGGAGAATCCCAGTCTTTCAACATGATAAGTGTTTTGACCTTAATAAATGTAGCATTTGTCCACTAGCTAGACAGACTAGAGTACCTTTTCCAATAAGTACTTCTAGAAGCAGTGACTTGTTTCAATTAGTTCATATGGATATATGGGGGCCTTACAAGGCTGTTACACATGATGGGATGCAATACTTTCTCACTTTAGTAGATGATCACTCTAGATAGACATGGGTTTTCCTAATGAGAGTCAAGTCTGATGTTGTTTTCTTACTTAAAAACTTTGTTGCTATGGTTCAGACTCAATTCAATAAGAGCATACAAATGTTTAGATCTTATAATGGCTCAGAGTTTTTTAACTATCATTGTGCTGATTTTTTCAAGTCTAGAGGGATTGTACACCAAAGTTCCTATCCATACACCCCACAGCAAAATGGGGTGGTGGAAAGAAAGCATAGACATGTACTAGAAACTGCTAGGGCTATTAGATTTCAAGGTTACTTGCCATCTAAATTCTGGGGTATCTGTGTTAAATCTGCAGTATACATCATTAACAGAATACCATCTGTAGTTCTCAACAAGAAATCACCCTATGAACTAGTATATGGTAGGGTACCAGACTTACAACATATGAGAGTCATTATCTGTTTATGTTATGCCACCAACTTAGTCAAACAAGACAAATTTGGACCAAGAGCAATTAAAGCAATCGTGATGGGATATGGTACTCACCAGAAGGGCTATAGGTTGCTGGACATGGAAAACAACAAATTCTTTATCAGTAGAGATGTCACTTTTACTGAAAATGTTTTTCCCTTTCAACAATCAGTAGTATTGCACACATCTCAACCATTGCATGATTCAGCCATTTTTATGGAGGATGATGACCTATCTGGTCCACTTATTATTGCACCTAATGTTGAATCTCCACCTGAGAATCATACTAGCATGGAGATTATTGATGCATCAGCACCATCCATCAATACAACTCAGGGAAATGACACCAGGAGATCATAAAGAAGCACAAGACCACCTATTTGGCATAAAGATTTCATAGTTACAGACACAAGAAGGAGTATGCAGAGTCATGATGGATGCCAATATCCCATAGCAAATGCAGTCTGCTATGACAATTTGTCTGTCCCATATCAGTGCTTTATCTCTAATTGCTCAGCAACTTCTGAACCCACCTCTTATGCAGAAGCAGCTAAGGATCCTCTTTGGATAGAGGCCATGCAAGCTGAGATCAAAGCACTTGAAGACAACAAGACATGAATGGTCGTTGCACTACCTAAAGGAAAGAAAGTAATTGGTTGTAGGTGGGTTTATAAGATCAAGTACAACACAGATGGCATGGTTGAAGGGTACAAAGCAAGACTTGTGGCAAAAGGATACAGTCAGAAGGAGGGACTTGACTACCAAGAAACCTTTTCACCAGTAGTAAAAATGTTGACAGTAAGATCAGTCATAGCATTGGCTGCTGCACACAAATGGCATATACATCAGATGGATGTGTATAATTCTTTTCTTCAAGGAGATTTAAATGAAGAAGTGTACATGCGGCTGCCACAAGGTTTTAATACTCAGGTCAAAACAGATGTACAACCAGCTTGTCGGCTACTTAAGTCATTATATGGACTTAAGCAGGCCTTCAGGCAATGGAATATCAAGTTAACCTCAGCCTTGGTGGAGTTTGGTTTTACTCAGAGCCATCTAGACTACTCATTGTTCATCAAACACTCTGATGGAAAGAAAGTTTTTGTACTAATCTATGTTGATGATTTGTTAATCACTGGAGATGATATTGATCTTATACTGGAAACCAAATCAATACTGAAGACTAACTTCAAGATCAAGGACTTGGGTGATCTTAGATTTTTTCTGGGAATTGAGTTTGCCAGAAGTGACAAAGGTATTCTAATGCACCAGAAGAAGTATGCACTTGAACTTATTTCAGACATGGGCTTGGCAGGAGCCAAACCAGTTGGCACACCAGTTGAAGCTAATCAGAAGCTCACTTCAATAGCTCTTGATCAACTTCTAAGTGTGCAAGATGAGAATTCAAAGGTGCAGGAGGACATATTGTTGAATGACCCTGGAGTTTATCAGAGACTGGTTGGGAAGCTGTTGTACCTAACTGTCACTAGACCTGATATCTCATTTGCATTTCAAAATCTTAGTCAATTTATGCATTCTCCCAAAAAATCTCACATGGAAGCATCTATTAGAGTGGTCACATATATTAAACAGGCACCAGGCATGGGAATGTTAATGTCATCTACTCCATCTAATCGGTTGCTAGCCTTTTGTGATGCAGATTGGGCATCTTGTCCATCCACTAAAAGGTCAATCAGTGGTTATTTAGTGAAGCTTGGTGATTCTCTTATCTCTTGGAAATCCAAGAAATAAGCAACAATTTCCAGGAGTTCTGCTGAGGCAGAATATAGAAGTCTTGCATCTGTGGTAGCAGAAGTTATCTGGCTTAATGGTCTATTCAAGGAATTAGGCATCATTATCCAGTTACCAGTTAGTGTGTCTTGTGACAGCAAGTCAGCTTTACAAATAGCTGCAAATCCGGTATTCCATGAACGTACAAAGCATATAGACATTGACTGCCACTTTATTAGAGAAAAAATCCAAATTGGGCTCATTCAGACCATCTACTTGGCCTCTGCGGACCAGCCAGCTGACATTTTCACTAAAGGATTACTGGCACCCCAACATGTTTATCTGCTGTCCAAGCTAGGACTTACAAACATCTTTGTAGCTCCTAGCTTGAGGGGGGATGTTGAGCATGATCATGGTTGAGTATGATCATGGATGAGCATGGATGATCGATGATGCTGAGCTGGCTGATTTGTGAGCTGTGCACAGCTGTGCATTAGTTAGTGGAAGCATAGTTAGTTAGTTAGTTATAGATGTTTTGATCAGTGCACTGCATTATATAAGCAGTTGCACAATTGTATTAAACACAACACTTCTCATTTTTCCTTCTAATCATCGCAATAACATCTTCTCTCCCTCTCTTCTCTCACACCTTCTCCTTCCAACTGTTCTTCACATACTTACTGTTTTGATTCGATTAGCTTAGTAATCAGCTGCTATGGCAGCTGGTTAAGATTGTTTGATCAGTGTTTTAATGAAATAATTGAAAGTTATCAATTACTAGTATTTTATACCCCGTTGACAGTTTGCTTCTCAAACCACTATAAACTAAACTTGCTTTATTTGTATTTCTTTTTGTATCTAGAAACAAAACAAATGCCCCATTTCTTTTGTGCATACATTACAATGTGTATCCTTGAAGGATGCACTTATTTAAGTGAGATTGCGACCTTGTAACCCATAAATTGGACTATTAAATTTCTCTAGATCAAATTCTCTAAATTTGCTCTTTTTGTTTAACATATTTCTTCCAAGTTGTGTGACCTTCTTTTGCCTATTATTAATTCACCCTGATCAGTGATCAATGCATGTTAAGCTACATAGAAAATAATGGACATGATCAAAACGGTCTAAAGTTGACCTCCAATCACATGATTTCCAAGTTATAGGAGTTGAAGTTATATATAAAAATCATTAGCTCCTACCAATCAATTACTCCATTAACACGGTTCACGTAATTATTTGCCTTATTATTGCACACTTAAAAATATCAAATAGTTTGATGAACCTTACATGAAGTTACTCCTTCATATTTAATGCATACATACCTTCTTCCTTTACTTTTGTTTCTTTCTATTCCTTCAATTGTATTAGTAGATGTTTTCATATTATGGCATTCATACTTTACATTGGCAATTTGCCATCTCAACTAACTTTTCAACATAAGTGTTCACTGGAATATAATTAAGGATCACATGAATCTTTACATTTCTTGGACGTATTCTAATGGAATTCAGATTTGTCATCTACTATTTTAAAAAGGTTTAAATTTTCTCTGTTATACTATTAACAAGAATGTCTTCGACCTCCAGTAACAGTTGTAGGAGGTGGGAAAAAAAATCTGATAATTTTTTTTATGCCACTTGAAAAATTGTCTCTAACTCGATTATCTTTTCCCCTTATTTGTATCAAATTTACCCCTTTACTATTTGATTTGAAGCATTTTACCCTTCTACTATTCAAATTGAATTAATTTACATTCTTCCGCAGTTGTCCTGAATCCTTAATTAGCCAATAGAAAAAGAAACAAATTCAAGCTAAGTGTAATCGTACTAAAATAGAAGTAGAAAGTAGTAACTCAAAGAGAAAACTTTAATTATGGATGAAAGAGAGGAAGCTATTTTGGATGTTGCCATAAAAGGTAAGTATATATGAAAAAGAAACAAGAAACAAATTTAAGCTAAGGTAGAGATATCAGATATGCGTCAATTTGGCATGACATTTATTGATGACAATATAATATAGAGTATTACTTTTCTTGAAAATTAATTATAGGGAAAATGCTATTGCTGGGAGCTAGTCAAAAGTAAAATAAGGTTATAATTGTTGTAAAATGAAGCTAAAAGAGTCACAATAGTAAAGGATGAACACAATAGAAATAGAGAGACAAGAGAGGAGAGATTTCTTATTCATCCAAATGTGTTCAAGTATATCCCATATGAAAACTTATGCCTCTATTTATAGTGCTACATATGCATTCAATATATGAGATAATGGAAGAACCATTAAGATGGTGGAAGATAATGGAAGAACCATTAAAATGGTGGAAGATCCATTAAAATGGTGGAAGATAATGGAAGAGGCATTATATTTGTGTAGTGGACATCCATACTCTATATTTACTATATTTCATAACACTCCCCCTTGGATGTCCATATATGTGCCTCGTTACACATTATTTGCTGCCTCGTTAAAAACCTTGTCAGAAAAACCCAATGGGATAAAATCTTGACCAAGGAAAAAAGAGTGCAGCGCGTATTTTCTCCCCCTGATGAAAAGATCACTTTAATTCTCGAAGACGACGCATTCCAATCTTGTATATCAGCTTCTCAAATGTCGAGGTTGGTAATGCTTTAGTGAACAGATCCGCCAAATTATCGATCGAGCGAATTTGTTGAACATCTATCTCACCTTTCTTTTCAAGATCATGAGTAAAAAAGAACTTTGGTGAAATATGTTTTGTTCTATCTCCTTTAATGTATCCTCCCTTCAGTTGAGCAATACATGCAGCATTATCTTCGTACAATATAGTTGGAATATCCCTTTTCAAAATAAAACCACACATTTCCTGAATATGTTGAGTCATTGATCTCAACCAAACACACTCCCGACTAGCTTCATGAATGGCTATTATCTCCGCATGATTTGAAGAAGTGGCAGCTATTGTTTGTTTCATTGAACGCCATGATATAGCTGTACCTCCATATGTAAATAAATAGCCTGTTTGAGATCGGGCTTTATGTGGGTCAGATAAATATCCTGCATCTGCATAACCGATCATATCTGACTTGGATTCATAAGAATAAAATAATCCCAGATCAATTGTTCCTTGAAGATATCTGAATATATGCTTAACACCATTCCAATGTCTTTTTGTTGGGGAGGAGCTGAATCTTGCCAATAAACTTACTGCAAAACATATATCTGGTCGGGTATTATTGGCTAGATACATCAATGCCCCAATTGCACTGAGATATGGAGTTTCATCACCAATGAGCTCTTCATCATTATCCTTAGGTCGAAATGGATCATTATTTATGTCAAGCGATCTCACAACCATCGGGGTACTCAACGGATGTGATTTATCCATGTAAAAGCGCTTTAAAACTTTTTCAGTGTATGTTGATTGATGGACAAATATTCCATTTGTCAAATGCTCAATTTGTAGGCCAAGACAAAATTTTGTCTTACCTAGATCTTTCATTTCAAATTCTTTCTTCAAACACTCTATAGCTTTTGAAAGCTCTTTAGGAGTGCCAATGATGTTCAAGTCATCAACATACACAGCTATTATGACAAATTCAGACCCATATCTTCTTATAAAAACACAAGGACAAATAGGATCATTTTTATATCCTTCCTTTAGCAAATATTCACTAAGACGATTGTACCACATCCGCCCTGATTGTTTCAATCCATATAAAGATTTCTGAAGTTTTATTGAACAGGTTTCCTGCGAACTTTTGTATGCTTCGGGCACTTTGAATCCTTCAGGGATTTTCATAAGAATTTCTTGGTCCAATGAGCCATATAAATAGGTTGTGATAACATCCATCAGTTGCATATCAAGCTTTTCACGAACTGCCAGATTTATTAGATACCTAAAGGTAATTGCATCCACCACAGGAGAATATGTCTCCACATAATCAATGCCAGGCCTTTGCGAAAATCCTTGTGCCACAAGTCGTGCTTTATATCTTACGACTTCACCTTTCTCATTTCGTTTTCGCACAAACACCCATTTGTACCCCACTGGCTTGACATCTTCAGGTGTTCGGACTATTGGTCCGAAAACTTCACGTTTTTCAAGTGAAGTCAATTCTTCTTGAATTGCGTCCTTCCATTTTGGCCAATCATTTCTCTGTCTACATTCATCAACAGATTTTGGCTCAAGATCCTCATCTTGTTGCATTATCTCAACAGCAACATTATATGCAAAAGTATTGTCGACCACAATATCATTTCGGTTCCATCTTTTCCCCGCCGAGACATAACTTATCGAGATCTCTTCACTATCATTATTTTGAAGTATCTGGACCTTCTCTGTGGGCTTATCATTTATTATGTCTCGGGCCTCTTCTTGAGCAATTTCCCTCACAGGATGATCATCTTGATCATTTATTTCTTTTCTTTTTCGAGGATTTTTATCCTTGGAACCGATTGGTCTACCACGTTTCAGACGTGGCCTGGAATCATTTGCATTAACCGTTTGTCCTACCGGGACATCAACTCGAACTGGAGTATTTGCAGCTAGAATATGAGATTTAGTAACTCTTGGAAGATTAGTAAATGCATCTGGCAGTTGATTTGCGACATTTTGCAAATAAATCATCTTTTGAACCTCTTGCTCACATTGATTTGTTCGAGGATCTAAATGAGATAGTGATAATGCATTCCAATCTATCTCCTTTTCCAACTGCTTATGTTCTCCCCCTAATGTTGGGTATACTGATTCATCAAAATGACAATCGGCAAATCTTGTTGTAAATAAATCTCCAGTCATCGGTTCTAAATATTTTTAAATTGAAGGAGATTCATACCCAATATATATCCCCAACCTTCTTTGGGGACCCATCTTTGTGCGTTGTGGTGGAGCAATTGGAACATATACCGCACATCCAAAAATTCGAAGATGGGAAATATTTGGCTCTTGACCAAAAGCCAATTGTAATGGGGAGAATTCATGATAACTGGTTGGCCTTATACGCACAAGTGCTGCTGCATGCAAAATAGCATGTCCCCATACCGAAACAGGAAGTTTTGTCCTCATTAGCAATGGTCTAGCTATCAATTGTAGGCGTTTAATCATTGATTCTGCCAGACCATTTTGAGTATGAACATGAGCAACCGAATGTTCAACTGTTATTCCCGTGACCGTACAATAATCATTAAAGGCCTGAGATGTAAACTCACCAGCATTATCAAGACGAATTTTCTTTATCGCATTATCTGGAAATTGTGCTCTTAACCTTATTATTTGAGCCAACAATCTCGCAAAAGCCATATTGCGAGTTGATAATAAGCACACATGTGACCATCTTGTAGATGCATCAATCAAGACCATATAATATTTAAATGGTCCACATGAAGGGTGAATTGGCCCACATATATCACCTTGTATACGTTCCAGAAATGCGGGGGATTCAATCCCAACCTTAGTTGCTGATGGTTTAATAATCAATTTTCCTTGAGAACAAGCAGCACAAGAGAATTCCTTAAATTGAAGAATCTTTTGGTTCTTCAAAGTATGCCCATGTGAATTCTTAATTATTTTGCGCATCATACTAGAACCGGGATGGCCCAACCGGTCATGCCAAATGATAAAATCATTAGAATCATTAAACCTTTTATTTACTACAACATGTGTTTCAACCGCACCAATACTTGTATGGTACAACCCGGAAGAAAGTGCGGGTAATTTTTCATGCACAAACTTTTCCCCAGCTTTCATTGTAATAATATAAAGGCACTCAACTTTTCCTTCATTGGCAGTCTCAATGTGATAACCATTTTGGTGAATAACCTTGAAACTTAATAAGTTTCTTCGAGACTTGCTGCAATATAGTGCATCACTAATGGCCAATATTGTTCCTCCAGGTAGTAATAAGGTCGCTTTTCCAGAGCCCTCAATTAATTTTGTACTACCAGATATTGTATTAACACAAGCCCTTTTCATAACCAAATGAGAGAAATATTTCTTTTCTCTTAATATAGTGTGAGTTGTAGCACTATCCAAAAGGCACATATCTCTATTACTCATCTTGGATCCAATTAAAGACTGGGGAATTTTATTTATCTTCATAAAAACAAAAATACATCGTAAGAAATACGGAAACTAACAATATAAAACTTAATTACTAATCCAGAAGATAAAACAACATAGAGAATTTAAGTACTTCTCGAAAATAAAACAACATAAAGACAACTTAAAACACATAAATAAAAATAATAACATAACACATTCCCCAGTGAAACGATCAAATCTAAATTTCGATCTCCAAAGAAGTCTTCAACTTCCAAATGAGTAATATCATCAAGCCCATCAAAATCATCATCTTTCAAAGCCAAATTAGCTTCAACATTATCATCATATTTTCGTGAAGGCCCTGCCTCATCGTTATTTTTAAAAGTCATGTGTGACTCCACCCGGGAATTAGCAGAAGAGGCACCACCTCTATTTGCCTTTCTTTTGAAGGAATTTTGATAAAGCCTGACAAAATGTTCAGGCGCCCGGCATTCATTTTTCCAGTGACCTTTCAAACCACAACGATGACAGTTGTTCCTTGAAGGATTGCCTTGATAACCCATATTGTTCTCCCTTTTATGGTGACCACCACCACGACGATTATTATATCGTCCCTTGCCCCTGCCACGCCCACGCTCATTATTATGGCCTCGATTATTTTGTCTTCTTTCAGTTGGGCCATGTGTTGCTACCACATTCGCTTCCGGGAATGGAGCAGTTCCAGTGGGACGGGCTTCATGATTTTTCAATAAAAGGGTATTGTGCTGCTCAGCCACAAGAAGACATGATATCAAATCAGCATGCTTTTTAAAACCCCTTTCACGGTACTGTTGTTGTAATACCAAATTGGAGGCATGAAAAGTCGTAAGAGTCTTTTCCAACATATCCTCGTCAGTTATATTATCCCCACATAATTTCAGTTGGGAAGTAATTCTATAGACAGCAGAGTTATAATCACATACAGTTTTAAAATCTTGTAACCGTAAGTGAATCCACTCATAACGAGCCCTGGGCAATACCGTTACCTTAATGTGGTCATACCTTTCCTTCAAACCAGTCCACAATTCAAGTGGATCTTTCACTGTCAGGTATTCAACCTTCAATCCTTCATCCAGATGATGACGAAGGAAAATCATTGCCTTCGCTTTGTCCTGACTTGATGTTGTATTATCCTGAGTAATAGTGGCACCAAGACCTTTGGCGTCTAGGTGAATTTCAGCATCAAGTACCCATGATAGGTAATTCTTTCCCGAGATATCAAGTGCCACAAACTCAAGCTTCGACAAATTCGACATGATGATCAAAACTATCATAGAAATATTTGAGTTAGATACAGTTAAACAACATCTCAAAAATAGTAAGTTTAATTTCCACAAAACAATACCTTTTTACAAACACAGTACCTTTCTTTTTTTTTTCACAAAAACATTTTTTTTTTCAAACAATACTTTTTTTTTTATTTTTTCACAAAACAACCTGTTTCTTCTCTCAAACTTGTAGTCAATATAACCCAATCAAATTAACAGTAACATATAATCATGGTCTTATTAAAAGAACAACTAATCCACAACCACCAACCAATATATATATTTAAAGTACTGTTTTATAAAAATTACCATATTCGTGTTGTTAACCGTTAAATGTTTACTACTATAGCACATAAAGATTTATTATTTCATGAGAATACTAAAAGCGAATTGGCAGCGGAATATCAATTGACAGACCAAATGTATGGTACAAAAATATTTGCATAAAAATAGAATTGGCAGATGACTTAGAAGCTAATTAACTTTCTGTTTGCATAACTTATATTAGAAGGGTGGTAAAAACGCATACCAGATGAAAAAGTAGATTCAACTTGGAGTGATTGGAGTGACGGTAATGAAGTTAGAGACTCGTGCTGATAACGTGTTGTAAAATGAAGCTAAAATAGTCACAATAGTAAAGGATGAACACAATAGAAATAGAGAGACAAGAGAGGAGAGATTTCTTATTCATCCAAATGTGTTCAAGTATATCCCATATGAAAACTTATGCCTCTATTTATAGTGCTACATATGCATTCAATATATGAGATAATGGAAGAACCATTAAGATGGTGGAAGATAATGGAAGAACCATTAAGATGGTGGAAGATCCATTAAAATGGTGGAAGATAATGGAAGAGGCATTATATTTGTGTAGTGGACATCCATACTCTATATTTACTATATTTCATAACAATAATAGACTTTTTCAATTAGTTGTACGAATTCTCCCATGAGAGTTTGGTCATTTAGCACTATCCAATAATATTTGTACTAACATATTTTGACTATTGTATGCAAGATTAAATTTTCAGAAACCTTCCTCGATATTTATCTTTCTTATTTTGATTTTTGTGTAACAAAAGTCAAATTTGTAATTTTAAGATAATACTCCCTCTGTTCACTTTTACTTGTCCAGTATTTCAAATATAAATTTTTACATTTACTTGTCACTTTTAGCATATAAACATAAGACAATTTTTTTTTGTTTTACCCACAGTATTAATTACTCACTTCAAATCATTTTTGAAATCCAATTAAAAATTTCACCAATTAATATGGGTACATTGATAAATTATGCATTTCATTTATTATTTTTTAAACAGCATAAAAAGTCCAAAGTAGACAAGTAAAAGTGAACGGAGGGAGTAATATTTATGTAAATCCCAAAGTGACATTAAAAGAGTTGTTTGTTTCACGGACTAAGTTATCTCATGATTATAATCCTGAAATTATAATTCTAGACTAATTTATCCAACCTGGAAGGTAGGATAAAATAATAGCATTTGATGGGATATCCAAGACTAAGTTTGGAATAAATTTTATACTTCTCCGTTCACTTTAATTTACTGTCCAGTTCTAAAAATAGATTTTCACTTTTACTTGTCACTTTTAGCATATTAAGAGAAAATAATTTATTTTTTTCTGTTTTACCCATAGTATTAATTAATCACTTCAAATTATTTTTCAAATCTGATAAAAATATGCATCAATTAATATGGGTATATTGATAAATTATATACTCAATTTATTATTTTTTAAATAGGATGAAAAATTCAAAGTAGGAATAAGATATATGCCAATCCCTACTCCCACTATCCTAACATACACACACCAAACACGTAGTCTTTAATTGTCTTCAAGATAAGACTTTATCCTAAAAACCAAACCTTAGCTCTCCTAGCGTGTTGCCTGTTTACTTTTCAAACTTCTAGGAACCTGTTTTTGTTTTTATTTTCTATAAACAAAAGGTCGTACAAGTTTCAATACGTGGTAAGCCCACGGAATATTAAATACTACTTTTCTGCTCTCTCTTCAGCCCACAAACTATAAATGTCACATTCTTTTTCCTTCATCCCCATGATATCCTTTATTTGTTGTCTTTCAAGAGCTTTCACCAAAAAAAATTATTTGTTTCAAGTTCAACCCTTTTCACACTTACTCACATTCTACAATATTTCTGCTACTCACATTCTACATTTCTACTAATTACATCTCAAACCTTTTTGGAAATAAAAAAGGTACTAAACGTACTTGTAATCATGTGTATGGCGTCAGTTTCTGTTTCCACGGCTGAAAAAGTGTCAATTTTCTCAAGATTACAGAATATGTTTCATCTTAGAAGAAAGGAAGAGGAGGAGAAGATAACGACAACAACAAAAACAACGACATCTACTACTACTGATCATCGTTGGACGAGTAATAGTAGTAGTGGTAGTGATATTAATAGCGAGTTAGGGAGAGTGTTTACGTACTTTGACGAGGATGGAGATGGAAAGGTGTCACCAGCGGAGCTAAGGAGGTGCATGAAGGCGGTAGGAGGTGAGCTGACGGAGAAGGAGGCGGAGATGGCGGTGAGGCTATCGGATTCCGACGGGGACGGGTTGTTAGGATTAGAGGATTTTACAAAGCTAATGGAAGAAGAGAGGAATAAAGAGAGTGAGTTGAAAGGAGCATTTGCTATGTATGAAGAAATGGAGGGCAGTGGCTACATCACTCCTAAGAGCTTGAAGAGGATGTTGAGTCGACTTGGTGAGTCAACTTCTATTGATAAATGCAAAGCTATGATTAGGAGATTTGATATCAATGGAGATGGAGTTCTTAGCTTTGATGAGTTCAAAGTTATGATGACAACTTAGAAGAGTTCAGAGAGAAACAATTCTGTAATATATGATTCTTGGTCTCATCAAATAATGAGAGAAACAATGCTGTAATATATGATTCTTGGTCTCATCAAATAATTCCTAATTAATGTTTATCATTGAGATTTTTCATTCTATAGATTCATAATTGTAAAGAATTTCTTGGTTTTTCATTCTGTAGATTCACAATTTATGTTGCCTATTGAAAAGTCCGGCTTTGTATTATCAAATTCTCCGAGCTTTTTTCGAAAAAAATAACTTGGAGGTTTTATCTTAATTTTTTTCCCGGGGGGTGGGGGTGGGGGTGGTTGAGTTAGTCCAATAATTAACTTTTGTCTCTGTAGACAAAGAAAAATCCCTAAACTACAGTAGTAGCTACACGGCAAGAAATATAGACAATTGATAGATCGATTCGCAATAAAATTCGTAGCTATTCTTTTTTAAAGTGTATTGTTATAACTCGTAAATTTTCACGTCGTTTGTGTCGTAAGTAAATCAACCTAAGCCCGCGGAGGCCATGGAACCCCTATAAAGTCTAATAAGGTCGTGAACGAGTGTTAAATATATGTTGTGAACGAGGTTTGCGGTTGGCATTTGCGACGTACTTGGGAGAATGCCAAGCATTCTTGGCCGCAGATGGGGTTGAGGAAATTGCCAAAGTTCTATCTAAGGAATGCCTTAGGATCTGCGAACGCATATGGGCATCTCCGTCATAGATCCCATCGCATTCCCAAAGCGGTGACCGACCTTTTTATATTTTAAATTAGTGTTGAGGGTCAATTTTCATTATTTCCTCACCAAACTTCGTCCTTATACTCCCCAAAACCCTCCCAAGCATTTCATAAGTGATTAAGAGTGAAACTTGATGTTTTAACCCAAGATTAACCTTGAATATTAGCTTAAGTGAAGATTAGCACTTGTGTGGTGTTGTATTGAAGTTAACGGTGGATGTGAGCTAAGAGCAGCTTGGTTTTCGAGTTGTTGTGTAAGATAAGCATATCACCTCTGTGCGTGGGCTTAAGCTTGTTTTGGTGTTAGTTGGTAAGAATGGTTAAAGAGAGTATAACTAGCACCTAGAAATGCTAGTGTGATTGTTGAGGCTGTTTGGACTGTTTTGTAGATATTTTTGCATGGTATATGGTTGGGATTCTCAATGAATGTACTTGTTATCTTATTATAGATGTTATTAAGTTAAATAAGAGATCATAGGGCACCATATGGGTTATACGGGTTCCAATCCGAGCTTGCCACTCGTCGTGAGATGTTATTAAGTTGTTGATATATTGTGCCTTGTCATTGGTATTCGTCCTTGTTGTGATTGCTTTGGTTGTTGTTGAGATATGGAGTCGGAGGCAGTCAATATTATAGGGGAGATGCTGCCCAAATTTACATAGATGCGTTATTCATGTAAGGATTCGACTAAATCTCCTAATGGTATTAATCATAGACCTTACTGTATTTATGTAGATTAAGTATGTCGTGGGCTGCTTTGGAGGTATTGTGGAAACAAGGAGATTAAAGTATGTTAAGGCTAACTCTTCTTCTTTTGGCATGATTGAAAGTGAAACAAATGCTACTCCATAATGAAACCCGCTCTTAGTAACTAAGAGATGTCCTTATTATTCATTTTCTTATAGCAATGTTTCAAGCATGTTCTTATGTATATCTCTTGAGTCTTTAAGCACATGATGATGGGGATGATGTCATAATGTAATCGGAGGTGTAACGACCTTACGTCACTCCGACGGATTCCGAATGTACTCTTATCCTACTTATGCATTTATACATATATGATATTATGATAATGATGCCCACAGAGGCTAATGACGTTATATACGCATATATGTGTGTGTGTGTGTGTCAGCGTTATATACACACCACTGATTAGTTGGCCATGATAATGATGCCCATAGAGGCTTGATGGAGTTATATAAGCATATATATATATATATATATGTATGAACGGCTTTATATATGCATATATACAGTACTTATGCATATCATGGCCCTCAGAGGCACTTCAGATGTACAGGTTGATTCTTTTTATCTCATATTTCTATCATGTCTTTCCTATGTTACTTTCCTGCCTTACATACTTGGTACTTTATTCGTATTGACGTCCCTTTGCCTGAGGACGCTGTGTTTCCTGCCCGCAGGTCCTGATAGACAGGGTGGCAGTTCGCATCAGTAGATTGCATGTTCAGCTTGATATTTGAGCACTCCACTTGCCTTGGAGTTGTTGTCTAGTCTTGGTACGATATTTTTGTGTTCATATGGGTATGGTGGGGCCCTGTCCCGACCTTATGATGTCATGTAATCTAGTAGAAGCTTGTAGACAGTCGTTATGTATTTAGATGTTATATGGCCTTGCCGGCCTAGGTTTTGTGGTACAGGTGTTTATGACGACCTTGTCGGCCCGTACGGTTATATCCAGTGATGTGTGTGTGTGTGTGTCTACATATATATATATATATATATATATATATATATATATATATATATATATATATATATATATATATATATATATATATATATATATATATATATCCTTTTGTACTTGCCCCTTTTCAGTCAATTTTCCACGAGTTAGCAGGTTCGTATGATGGCCATATGGCCCACCTACATTTATGATTATGTTACGAAGGTATGTCATGTTGATGCTTGGCAAGTAAAGCCCGGATGCTCGTCGTGGCCCTCTGGTTTGGATCGTGACATGTATATACTCAAGATCGTCAGAAGCCCCTTCCTATTTATAAACTTGATGCGAATCGCAGGTCAGAATTGACTAATGAGAAAAAACTGTTTCTTTTTCCTCTAAATTTGCTCTTCTTGTTTTAACATTTCTTCCAAGTTGATTCTTTTGCCTGTTATTAGTTCACCCTGATCAACACATATTAAGTTACATAGAAAATAATATGAACTTCGAGACGGTCTAACGTTGACCTCCAATCACATGATTTCCAAGTTATAGGAGTTGAAGAATGAAAATCATTTGTTCCTACCAATTAATTGTTAACTTGGTACATGAGATATAATTGCACTATCAAAATATAAAATAGTTTGATGAACCTTACATGAAGTTACTCCTTTCATGTTTAATGCATACATACTTTTTCCTTTATTTTTGTCTTTCTTTTTCCTTCAATTTTATTAGTTGTTTTCATATTATGCCATTCATACTTTACATTGGCAATTTGCCATCTCAACTAACTTTTCAACAGAAGTGTTCACTAGAACATAATGATCACATGAATCTTTACATTTCTTGGACATATTCTAACGGATTCAAAATTGCCCATCTACTATTCTAAAAAGGTTTAAATTTCCCCTATTATATTATTCAACAAGAATGTCTTCGACCTTAAATAACGGACGGCTGACGACGTGGAATAAAATTCTGATAAACGTTTACGTGGATGCCACTTGAAAAATTGTCTCTAACTCAATTATCTTTTTCCCTTATTTGCATCAAATTTACCCCTTTACCATTCGATTTGGAGCATTTTACCCCTCTACTATTCGAATTGGAACAATTTTACATTCTTCCTCAGGTCGTCCTATATCCTTGGCCAACAGAAAAAGAAACAAACTCTACGTGTAATCATACTAAAATTAGAAGTAGAAAGTTGAAGCTCACAATGAATTTTACTTATTAAATCCGAAAAGGGAAAAAAAACGGAAATCCTAATCCTACACAAAAAAAGAGAAGCATATTTATTGTCTTATAAATACAAAACTAGAAAAGAAACGGAAATCCTAACCCTACACAAAAAAGAGAAGCATATTTATTGTCTTATAAATACAAAACTATCCACTAAATTCAACTCAACTTATACATTGCCAGTTCTATATATCTCCCAATCTTGTTAATTCTTGTCCTCCTCTCTTTTCATGATCATCATATTAGTACTGGTATTTTAAGTTCGGAGCCAAAATGGCTTATTTTTGCAGCCATTAGTGTTTACCCCGAATTCGGATAATCAATTAAATTTGTAAGTAGGTATAGGATATGTGCTTGGGTCTTGATGTGCGTTAGGTAGAGAAAATATGTGTATGAGAGTTCTTCAATAAAACGGCTAATGATGACAATTTGCTATGAATATAAACGTTTATAAGCAATGTGGGACACTTGATGGAAGACGCACAATAAAATGGAAACAAATGATCACGGCCGAATCAGATATTTAGAGAGAGATCGTAAATATGGACTTTTCTATTACAAATGTTCTTATGAAAAAAATAGAGGAGCCAACCCCCTAAAGGAAGGGAATGAGCTCTATTTATAGTGATGCCTCTATGGGCCTCTTCCCATACAAATGATTAGAATAATAATAATAATAAGGACAACTCTGAGCAGATTTGGTGGGATTAGGTTGGCCGTACGATCTGACACACGCATGGTTGGTGGTTGACCATGGCAGGACGCTACCGAAGCACGATTCACGCGCAATGGCTTTACCGGACCAACTGCCACGGACAATCGGACTAACGGCCTCGACTGGTCTGGTAACGAAGAAACCGGACCAAATAACACCTCTGATTAGCCCCGGTCCA
Source organism: Lycium barbarum (assembly GCF_019175385.1). Taxonomy (NCBI): domain Eukaryota; kingdom Viridiplantae; phylum Streptophyta; class Magnoliopsida; order Solanales; family Solanaceae; genus Lycium; species Lycium barbarum. The sequence continues at coordinate 7,901,978 of NC_083342.1, forward strand.
AGCGTACCTCCGGTACGGAACTGAAATCCTCGTGTATGTTCTCGCCCTCTTCCACCTCCGGTTCCTCGTTCCTCCAGTTTGACTCATATCCGGTTTTTACCGCATACAGATAGTCCCCACACTTTCCGGACCAACGATCTATCGAAGTAACGGGAAGTGGATGAATCATGAAACCGGTGACTCAATTGGCTTCGTCGCTGTCTTCTCATTTTGGCGGGAACGGTTGCGTCGCGTTCCCCCTTTATCGGCCACGTGTCTTATCCCAAATGGCCGGTTCTGACAACCGCCGCACGCACGTCGCTTCGAGTCGTTTCTCATTCATTACGGGGGACACGTGGCATCCCCCGGTTGGTTGGGGAATCGTAACCGTTCCAGCCCAACGCCTATATAAGGCTCTTTTCCCCTTCACTTCAACATTTTCACGATCCATTTCTTCCTCATTTTTCACTCTTCACTGCATTTCCTCTTCATCTCCATTTTCAGTTGTCTTTTACAGCCAATCCGCCGCTGATTTGTTGCATATACTTATGTGAAAAGAGGCAACTTTGTCACCATTCTTGCAAATCGTCCTTGCTCGAGTATTTGTTTTGCACTTTGTCACTTCTCGAACCGCCAGTTCTCTAAATCTTCTTGAGCTTTTCTGCTGAATCCTCTTCCTTTCTTATTTTCCCAAAATGTCTGAAACCACTTCCCACGATGTCCCATCGGTTTCATCTCCGGGGACCGAGCTTGCATCTCCGGTCAAAATAAAAAGCGCCTTTGAGCCCACTGCCTCGGATATTATACCTGCCAAGCCCAACTTCAACAAAAACCTCGAGGCTGAAAAACCCTCCTCGGTGTCTGATAGGGGATATGATGTGAGGCGATACCCCTCATCTATCACCGAGGAGAGGCTTGACATAGTCCGGGCCGACTGCGGGTGGGACACCCGTCCAGTTCGGGTTTTCGCCCCCGGACCAGATGAATCTGTTACTGACCATCGTGAAGGGTTTCTGTACATGTACACATATCCTTTCACTCTCAAACTCGACCCTCCGGTGGATCCGGTCATTCTCGACATGTGCCGGACTTACGGCGTTACGTTGGCTCAGATCGGTCCAATTGTTTGGAGGGTCGTAGCGTGTCTCCAGTTGTTGGCCAACAACGCCGAGAAGGAGTTCACACTGGCCCACCTAATACGCCTATACATGCCTTTCCCGGAGAAGTGGAATAACAAGCGTAAGTCCGAGACCTCGAATAATTGCTTTAGCATGCTTCGTCAAATTTTGATTCCGCTTTCTCACTGTTTCTTCCTTACTTTTATCAGCCAATGGGTACGTTCCTCCGGTCATTCGGAATCTGAGTGACTAGGTCACTGTACTCCTCGACCAGCATCCTTATGACAACCGGACATGGGCCCACCTGTCACGTGGTCGATAGGTCGCCCAGAATCACGGTAGCTTTCTACTTCTATTCGTGTTTACTGCATCCTTCTCTGTTCGTTCCATCCTTCGACCTTCGCTAACATCTTATCTTTTCAGGTTTTCCTAAGGGCTCGGTAGCCCCTAGATCGGAGTCGACCACTGAACCTACAACGTCGGCATCCGAGTTTGATACAGCGGGTGCATCTCGTGCCCTTGCTGCTGCTACTACCGCTAAAAGAAAGAGGCCCTCGGATTAGGGGCAACAATCGAAGAAGAGAAGGGTGAGAAGCGTCACTCGGACCTTACGGGACGAAACAAAGCCCGACATTATAGTTCGGAGAGTATATGCCGAACCTTCTGTCGCCCTAATCCCGGAGGAGTCTGTCGCCGTTGCACCTCTTCCTTCCACCGGTGAAGGACTTTTAGTTCCGGCTCTTCACACAGGTGCGGAAGAAATCCTTTCCCCGGCTCCTCTTCGGTCGATTGACTTTGTCGATATTTCAAGTGAAACTTCTTCGAAAGATACTCCCCTGCAAAGGACAAGGAGGCCCCGGGAGACGACCCCTGCTGAAGGAGAGCGAAGGACTGGGAAGGAACCGGAGACCGAAGCCTCCATAGACACTCATCCGACTCCCGAGCATGAGCCTGCTACTACTACGGAGCCCTCGGCCTTTGCCGAAGATGCTGAGGCCACTCCAAGTTCCTCTACTCCGGCTCCGAGGGTGGATGAATTTGAAGATATGTTTGCGGGCACTCCTCCTGCAACCGGCGAAGCTGCAGGCTTCGGGCATCTCATGATCCCTCGGGCCACGAGGTCGGCCAACCGGACCTCCGACTCTGGGACTAGGGACGGCTTGGTGTGTATTTTTCCAGCACCGAGTGTGGAGCCGAGGAGAACAAGATCGGTTACGGTCACCGTTCCTGAAGACTGTAGCTTTCTTTCCCGCCCGGTGGGCGTGGCGATCTATCTGAGGCCTCTTGTCTCGGATTCGGACAAGCGCAAAATGACCGGGGTCTCCTGGCAGTGCCTTATGAACGAGAGTATGCATGCTGGCAACCGAGTAAGATCTTTAGCCGTCTTTGCATCTCTTCATCGAGAGTTTCCACTTCGTTTTATCCAAGTTTTTAACTTTGTTTCATTTGCAGAGTGTGGTGCTTGCAAACGAGGCCTTCGTCCGTGCCCAGCAAGAGATGGATGATCTAAGGGGCCAAATGGATGCCCAAAACCGTGAAACGGAGAAGTACCAGCACCTTCTCCGGGAGAAGGAGGAGGAGTTGAGCCGGGCAGTCGCCCTTTCCAATCTCTAACCCGAGCTTGAAGCGGCAAGGGCCGAAAACAGCCAGTTGAAAAGTGAGCTAGCCTCAATGACCGAATATAATCGGAGTCTCGAAGCTGACAAGATCGTCATGACCCGGGACAACGCTCAAATATCCTCGAGGCTTGGTGAGCTCGAAACCATATTTTCCCAACTCCGGGGGGAGCTGGATCTGGTGAAGTCCGATGCTGCGGGCTTAGCCGAGAGGAATCGGTTGCTCGAATCGGAGAGTGCCCGATACAAGGAGCTTGCGAGGGTCTTTGAAGAGAAAGCGGAGACGAGGGCCCAGATGTATGATGACCTCAAAAATGAGCTTAAGGAGACGGCCGATGCCAACGATGCTCTCAAGACCGAGCTGGAGTCGGCCGTCCAATTGCAAAATGTTTTCAGAGAGGCTCGGGATGCTCTTGAGGCAAGGCTAGCCCAGGTCGAGGCCGAATTGGATGAAGCTCTGAGGAGCGTGGGGGCCGCCGAGGCTCAGATTACTATCGTTGCTCAGTACGAGAAATGGAAGTCTCGGAGGATCACTCTTGAGCAAGCCGAGCATGGCTTTTCTGATCTTCCGGCCCTTATTGCCGAGGCCAAGAGGATCGAGGGAGAGGCTAAGGATGCCCTCGGTTCCGACTCCGATGATTCTGGGCGGACGGTGTCCGAACATTCCGGCTCCAGCCATTCCGGGTAGTTTAGGGCCTGTATTTGGCTTTTATCTCTTTATTTTTTTTTTGCCTTTGTAGGACTTTGTTTTTCTTTTGATGTAAAAAACATCTGTTGTATAAATGAAAAGTGCATCTTTCTTGCTTCTTCGTTTGAATGTTTGTTTACTATTTTTGTTATAATCGTTGGTCCGTTCTAGGACAAGTCGACTCGTAGTCGTTAATTCATCGTGCCCGTTGGTCTTATCCGATATTTTGGGGCCGGTGCTCTTTCAGCCTTGGCTAAAAAAAATTGGCGTAGCAGTCCCCGTTTGGGGAAGCTTATCAAATTTTGGCTCGGATCATCGTGACCTCGTTGCCTTAGTCGAATCTTTTAATGATTTTTGCTCGGCTCGTTACGAACTTGTTGCCTTCGTCGAATTTCGACCACGGTACCCGGCGTAGGGTATGCGAATGAGGCAATGTTGAAATACGGTGGTTATCACCCGGGCAAAGTATATTTAACAGAAAGCTGTTATCCCAACTTTTGATAACTTTGTGTTTGCAAAATGTTTGTACATATGAGAATTTTAACTCCTTCTTCCTTTGTTGTAGCAAATATAAAATGGGACACGATTCTTTATGATCGTTTGGTCCTTACATCGAAGGCTATGGCCAATGGCCGGGCCTTAGTTTTTCCGTAGCAAATGCTAAATAGGGCACGATTCATTACGATCGTTTGGCCCTTACATTGAAGACTATGGCCGGTGGTCGGGCCTTCGTTATGCCGTAGCAAGTTTTGAGTTTCTCCGTTTTCCCTGACCGGGGTCTTCGATCGTGGGTACGGTGATGTATTCCCCTAGCATTTATCCGAGCCGCGGGGTCAGGTGAGTGCTATTAAGTCCCCATTCGGAGAGTGTGGCCTCGAATTTTCGGGCGCTGGTCCCTTATCTTTGTCGAGTAACACGTTGTACTTGTTGCCTTATTAAAAACCTTGTCGGAAAACCCATTTTGGGACAAAAATGTACTAAGGAAAAGAGTACAACACGTGTTTTCAGGCCTAAATTCTAAATTTATCCCGTTCTCGGTTTCCTGCAAAAGAGAAAGGTTAATAGGAGAACATGGGGGTTCCATACCTTAGCAGTAATATCTTTTCAGATGAGCCACATTCCAGTTATTGCCCAACCGCTGCCCGTCCATGGACTCCAACTGGTACGATCCTTTGCCCGTTATCCCGGTTACCTTATACGGGCCTTTCCAATTCGGACCCAACTTTCCCTCGTTGGGATTCTTGGTGTGCAGGGTAACTTTTCGAAGTACCAAGTCCCCGATTCGGAAGTGTCGAAAATTAGCTCTTCGGTTGTAGTATCTTTCATTCTTTGTTTCTGGGCTGCGATACGGACTAACGCGCTTTTGCGTAGTTCATCCGTTAGGTCGAGCTTTACGGCCATGGCCTCCTCGTTTGATTCCTCGGTGGTATATCTGAACCGGAGAGTTGGTTCGCCAACTTCCACCGGGATAAGGGCTTCGGCCCCGTAAACCAACGAGAAAGGGGTCTCCCCGTGCTTGATTTGGTCGTGGTTCTGTAAGCCCACAGGACCTCCGGTAATATTTCTCTCCAATGGTGCTTCGATGCTTCAAGTTTTTTCCTCAAATTTTGAATTATGATTTTATTCGTAGATTCCGCCTGTCCGTTTGCACACGGGTGATACGGGGTCGATACAATTTTCTTGATCTTCAATCCCTCGAGGAAATCGTTGACCTTACCACCTACGAACTGAGGACCATTATCACAAGTTATCTCAGCGGGGATGCCAAAACGGCAGATGATGTGATCCCATATGAAGTCGATGACTTCCTTTTCCCTGATTTTCTCAAAGGCTTGCGCTTCAACCCACTTAGAGAAATAATCAGTCATAAACAAAATGAAACGGGCCTTACCTGGTGCCCGTGGTAATGGACCCACGATGTCCATTCCCTACTTCATGAAAGGCCAGGGTGAGACCACTGAATGCAGTAGCTCTCCGGGCCGGTGAATCATTGGGGCATATTTCTGACACCCGTCACATTTTCGGACGAAATTTTTCGAATCCTCGTCAATCCGGTTCCAGTAATAACCGGCCCTGATGATCTTCCGGACCATAGCCTCGGCACCGGAGTGGTTGCCACAAGTTCCTTCGTGTACCTCTCTCATCACATATTCCGTTTCACCGGGGCCCAAACATTTAGCCAGGGGACCGAGGAAAGATCGTCGGTACAATTGACCGTCTACCAAGCAAAAACGAGCAGCCTTGGTCCGTAGTGACCGCGATTCCTTCGGGTCATTTGGGAGCTTACCATCACGCAAGTAGTCAATGTACTTGTTGCACCAATCCCAAGTTAAGCCCATTGTGTATATTTCGGCGTGTCCGTTTTCTATGGCCGTGTTTGACAACTGCACCGTCGCCCCGGGGTTGATTTCCTCTCCCACGACCGAGGATCCCAAGTTTGCTAATGCATCGGCCTCGCCGTTCTGCTCCCTCGGTATGTGCTGCATGGTCCATTCTTTGAACTGATAAAGCACCACTTGGGTTTTTTCGAGATACCTCTGCATCCGTTCGTCCTTGACTTCGAATACGCCGTTCACCTGGTTCGCGACCAAAAGCGAGTCGCATTTTGCCTCGATTATTTCGGCTCCCATACTTTGAGCTAATTCCAAACCTGCAATCATATCCTCATACTCGGCTTCATTGTCAGTCAATTTAGCAGTTCTAACGGATTGTCGAATGACATCCCCGGCCGGGGTCCTAAGGACGATCCCTAGCCCGGAACCTTTAAGGTTCGAGGCCCCATTCGTGTATAGAGACCAAATACTCGTGGCCTTTCCCGAGGTCAGTAGAAGTTCTCGCTCGACCTCGGGGACCATGGCCGGGGTAAAGTCTGTCACAAAATCGGCCAAGATTTGGGATTTGATGGTCGTTCGAGGTCTATACTCGATATCGTAACCGCTAATTTCTACAGCCCATTTTGTTAATCTACCTGACAACTCCGGTTTATGCATGATGTTTTTCAGAGGGTAAGTAGTTACTACACATATGGGGTGGCATTGAAAATAAGGTTTGAGCTTTCTGGAAGCGCTTACCAGTGCTAATGCCAGTTTTTCCAAATGGGGGTAACGGGTCTTCGTATCCCCCAAAGTTCTACTTACGTAATAGATAGGGAATTGCGTACCTGATTCTTCTTGGACCAAAACGCCACTTACCGCCACTTTGGAGACAGCTAGGTAGAGGAAAAGTGGCTCGTCTGCCTTCGGTGTGTGCAGCAACGGGGGGCTAGACAAGTACCTCTTCAATTCCCGTAGAGCTTCTTGGCACTCCGGTGTCCAAACGAAATCGTTCTTCTTCCTGAGCAAAGAGAAGAAATGGTGACTCTTGTCCAAGGACCTCGATATGAAGCGACTCAGAGCCGCTATCCTTCCGGTGAGCCTGTGTACCCATTTTATGTTGTTCACAACCTCAATATCCTCGATGGCCTTGATCTTGTCCGGATTGATTTCAATTCCCCTGTTTGATACCATGAAGCCCAGAAATTTACCGGACCTCACTCCGAAGGCACATTTTTTTAGGTTGAGCTTCATGTTGTATTTGCGAAGCACATCAAAGGTTTCCTGCAAATGCTTTAAATGGTCCTCTGTTTCCAGGGACTTAACAACCATATCATCAACATAAACTTCTATCGTTTTTCCTATTTGTTCTTCGAACATTCCATTAACTAGGCGTTGGTAAGTTGCACCGGCATTTTTTAGTCCGAAAGGCATGACGTTATAACAGTAAGTCCCATATCAGGTGATGAAGGATGTTTTCTCTTGATCCTCCGGGTGCATCCGAATTTGGGTATACCCGGAGTAAGCAACGAGAAAACTTAACATCTCATGTCCGGCCGTCGCATCGATCATTCTGTCGATGTGAGGCAATGGAAATGAGTCCTTCGGGCATGCCTTGTTTAAATCTTTATAATCGACACACATGCGAAATTTATTACCTTTTTTGGCACTACTACCACATTAGCAAGCCAATCCGGGTACTTCACTTCCCGGATAGAGCCTATTTTTAAAAGCTTTGTTACCTCATCTTTCACGAAGGCGTGTTTTGCCTCCGCCATCGACCTTCTTTTTTGCTTCACCGGGTGGAACTTCCCGTCCAAGCTGAGCTTATGAGTTGCTATCTCGGGTGATACACCTGTCATATCTATATGCGACCATGCAAAGCAATCGGCGTTAGCTCGAAAAAACTTAATTAATTTGCGCCTGAGCTCCGGGGTAAGCCCCGTGCCCAGGTATACCTTTCTGTCCCGTAGGTACTCGAACAGGATGATCTGCTCCAGCTCCTCTACGGTTGACTTGGTTGCGTCCGAGTCATCTGGCATGACAAATGATCTGGGTACCATGAAATCATCCTCTTCATGCACTGGATCCGACCCGGTATACTTTGATTGCTATTGGTTGGCCTCCCCTTCGGTTATATCCTTTCCTCCCTAAGCCGGCTTCTTGGGCCGAGGCGCCACTTCCTCTACTGCGAACATTTCCCTTACCGCGGGCTGCTCACCTCGGATGGTTTTCACCCCCTCCGGGGTGGGGAATTTCAGCAACTAGTGTAGTGTTGAGGGTACCGCCCTCATGCTATGTATCCAGGGTCTGACCAATAGTGCATTATATTTCATATCCCCTTCGATCACATAGAACACCGTTTGTTGAACGGTGCCATCCACGTTCACGGGAAATGAGATCTCCCCCTTCGTGGTTTCACTCGCCATATTGAACCCGCTGAGTACCCGGGCCACCGGTACGATCCGGTCAAGCAGTCCTAGCTGTTCGACCACTCTCCATCGGATGATGTTGGCCGAGCTACCTAGGTCAACCAAAATACGTTTAACCTTAGTTTTAAAAATGAGTACAGAAATTACCAATGCATCATTGTGCGGTTGAATGATGCCCTCTGCGTCTTCGTCGTTAAAGAAAATAGAGCCCCCAGTTGAGTGATCTCGGATGCGTTTTTCACGAACAATAGAAACCTTTGTCCGTTTCATTACCGTCCCCCGAGGGGCGTCAATACCCCCAACTATCATGTTGATTGTATGCTGGGGTTCGACCGGCTTGGCTCTTCGATGAGCTTCTCTCTCCTTGTAATGATTTTTGGCTCGATCGCTCAGCAGATCTCGGAGATGACCGTTTTTCACCGGGCTACCTCTTCTCTCAACTGGCGACAATCCTCGGTTCTATGACCATGGGTTCCGTGATACTCACACACCATGTTCGGGTCCCGTTGGCCCGGATCTGACCTTAGCGGTTTCGGCAATCTTACATCCAGGACGCGGCCGATGGCCGAGACGAGGCCTGAAGTACAAACGTTGAAGTTGTACTCTTAAATATTTGGTGGACCCTTATTACCGGCATAACTTCCAACATCACTCCTGAACGAGAGCCCCCGGCTGTTTGACGGGCGTTCGACCCACTTACTGCCCCGACCTGAGAAACGGCTCGGGCTCTCCCTTGACTTTTCCGACCTAAAATTTTGTTTCTTCGAATGGGAGTATGGCCGAAACCTTTCCCTCGATGATTCGGCCTTTGCTTCATAACCCTTTCTTGGTTTTTCAAAACTTCTATCCATTTTTACCGGGACCGGGGGGAGCTCGAACTGATCATCCTCCACCCGAATCTTCGATTCATACTGATTATGGACATCGGCCCATGTCACAGCCTCGTATTCCAGCAAATTTTCTTTCAATTTGAACGAAGCAGTTGAACTTAGCACGTTGAGCCCCTTTGTGACTGCTTGCGCGGCCCATTCTTCTGGAACCGGGGGGAGTTCCATCCATTCCCTCTGGAACCGGTTGACGAACTCACGTAGTAACTCATCGTCCCTTTGGGTTATTCGGAATATATCGTCCTTGCGGGCCTGCACCTTTTTGGCACCGGCATGAGCCTTTACGAAGGCATCAGCGAGCATTTCGAAAGAAGTGATCGAATGCTCGGGTAGGTGGTCATACCACGTCAACGCTCCCTTTCACAGAGTCTCCCCAAATTTCTTCAACAATACTGACTCAATCTCATCTTCCTCCATATCATTGCCTTTTACTGCATAGGTGTATGAGGTCACATGCTCGTGCGGGTCTGTTGTGCCGTCATATTTCTGTATATCGGGCATTTTGAACCTCTTTGGGATCAATTTCGGGGCTGCGCTCGGAGGAAAAGGCCTTTGGATGTACCTTTTTGAATTCGGCCCCTTCAGCAAAGGTGGAGCCCCCGGGATCTGATCCACCCGAGAATTGTACGTCTCGACCCTCTTTTCGATTGAGTATACCCGTTTCGCAAAAGTTTCAAGCATCTTTAGAACCTCGGTAGAGGAACCGGCTCCGGATCCGTCGCTCTCCGCCATTCGTGCCTCGTTTCTTCCGGTTTGGGCAATACCCTTTGCCCTTTCCGGCTCTGCTTCACCTTTTCCGCTCTGCAACTGGGCAATTGCGATTCCCTGCTCGGCGATTTCCGCTCTTTGCTCCTGTAACATTTTGAAAATTAAACGTAGGTTAACATTATCGTTTGGCGCATCCGGTTCTCTCCGGCCCTGTGTCCGGGACAATGTGACAGAATTGTGAGTATTTAGAGGATCGGTAGCCGGTAGGGCGGCATTCTCCTGATCCATGGCGTTTTGTCGATTGAGGCCCTCTCTCGAATCAACGGGGTTCGGGTCAGCGGGATTCGGTAATACCCTTGGTTCGCTGCCTTCGTTTTCTGCCACAATCTCGGTGTTGTTGACGTGGCCAGATTGCTCGATGCCAGCCATTCAGTCCGTTTTTGCAGAGACGGACAAGTGATGTTTTTGATTTTGATGAATATGATAGAAATCAAGACCAAAGATCACTATTATCCTAGCTGTTATATCCCGTATTTTATACGTTCGGATATTTCAAGGTAGTCGTGACGAAGTTAAGGGAATGACCATTTTCAAAATTTATTCTAATAAATAAGCTGTTGTGAATATTATTTACGAACATGGGTAGTATGGAAATAGTGAGAAAAGTTAAGGGTAAAAAGAGGAATTCGCAAAATGGTTCATGGAAATAATGCGAAAGAACAGGGGCAAAACGGGAATTTCACACAAGGATCAGAGATAAAGATTATATTATCTGAGTATGAGAATGTATATACATGGCATTTGGAGAGCGTAGGAAGTAAATCGGTTAACGTGATCACTCGATGATAGCCCTCGTAACCATAAGCCAAGGTGGGGCCCACTCATCGGGACTTTATAAAAGACATTTAAAGAGATAAATGAGTAGTACATGTGAAGTTGAGCAAGTCCTAAGAAGGACCCATAAGCCAAAAATGAGTGTAAGCCCTCCAAAAGGACGATTTAAGAAAACGTTTCCGGATGACCTGACTTGGAGGGGCAAAAACGGCATTATACGTTTGGAATTTGGGAAAACCCCCAGAAATAAAAGTTGTAGATAATTGAATTAGCTTTCCAACGGTAGGTTGTGGACCCTCACACGATGTCGGAATCATAAGTTATGGCCATTTTAAGAGAGATACCTTAAACTGCCAAAAAAATAATAAAGAGAACCGCGGGCCCCACGTGGGGAGGTCGGTGAAACCGACTTAGGGGTGCTATAAATACCCCATAAATCCCATTTTTTTTCAGCAAGATTAGTATTCCAAAAGTCCTAGAAGCCTCTCAAAATTTCTCCCAAATATTATAGTTTGAAAAATCAAGAATTTAACAAGATTTCGCCAAACTAGTCCGTGAAAGGTGATTGTTCTTCCTTCTACTCAAGTGTGGCGTTGAAGAAAATTTATGTGGCTGAGTTTCTTCAAGTATAAGGTATTTTATTCATCCCATATCTTGTGTTGAGTTTATTTTAAGGTCTAGCAAGCTTTAAAAACGAAAATAGTTATGGAGAAGGGTCATAAAGTGTTGTGTTGAAGCTATTGTGTTTATGGGCTGATTTGGTATGACAAGGAAAGAGTTGATTTTACTTAGTGTTCTAGTTGTTGTTGTTGTTGTTATGAATTATGTGACGATTGAAATGGATGAAACTTATGAAGTTGTGTGTGTGCTTGGTGTAGTGGCCGAATAGTGGTCATTTGTGTAGAAGAGATGAACAAACTTTATTTAGTACTTTGCTTGTGGTTGTTGTAAAATTTATGGTAAAGAATGAAGGTTTAATGACGTATGTTGAAGTTGTAATGGTTGCGGGCTGTTTTGAAAATTAATATGACTTTAACATAGACTCTTATGAAAATGATGTTGTTAATGGGTGAAAGGTATGGTTATTGTTGAAATGTAAAGGGATGGATGAAAATGCGCGAAAATATGTAAGAAGTGGTTATGGTCAAATAATAGACGTTTTGGTAAGTTAATGTAAATTGATGTCATTTGACATTCTAGTAGTCGTCGTTACGGATTATGCGATGAAGAATGAAGGTTGTTGTCGAGGTTAGCATACATGAATGATGATGATATGCATGGTTGTTGTAGAATTGGAAGGTTGATTAAGTCGTTGAAAGATTATGTGAATCGAATTGAATTGAATTGAATTGAATTGAATCGGATTGAAATGAATATTGAAATGTGGCTAGAAAAATTGTTGGTATCGTTGTTGGTTTGGCCGAGTTCCATTCTCGGATTGTTGTTGCTAAATTTGGCCGAGTTAGAATCTCGGGGGTGGTGTATTTACAGGGGAAATGCTGCCGAAATTCCAGCAGAATATAAATGAATGTGCTTGAAAGGTTAAGGCAAGTATATGACAAAAGATCTAATGAATGTGTGAACTCCTTTGAATGTAGATTAACAAGTTAGACGAATAAGCGTAGCTAGTAAGGCGCGACGCAGGTATGTTAAGGCTAAGCCCTTTCTTTCTATGGCATGAATCCTATGATGTAGTCTTATAAATGTTCCCCATAACGTCCTTGTTTTCAAAAGCTAGAAGTTATGAATTCAAAACATGATTTCCTTTCCAAAAGTTATAAATGTTTTCCAAAATATATATTTTTCTCCAAAATCCAAGTTTTACAATTTTGAAAGTTTTTATAACTAAAACGTCTACGAAGTTATGATGACAATAATGAAGCCAGACATGAGAAAGTGTCTATGACGAATATGCCAAGGATATGTTCTTACCATGAATACGACGATATGAAATGTTAAGCTACTTTTGGATAATGACTACTTTGAAGGTTTTAAAGTATATGAAGTAATATGTTATGATCCTGTTTTATGTTTTCCCGAGATAATGTTCTTCATTGATAGTCTCGCCTCATAATTGTTCCTTCAAGGCGTGACATGACGACCATGATGATTCCATAATACAAGCGGAGGTTACCGACCTTACGTCACTCCGATAGACACATGACTTTCCTTGGGCTCTCATGCATGTTATACATGTATATGGGGATATGGGGAAGGGACACATGTTTCATCGCCACCTGGTCAGCTGGCATTATCATCCCGGACGCGGGATATATGGTCGAGCCGACATATTTCGGCGCAATGTGGGTGAGCCGACTTGTTCGGTGCTATGATATGATATGACCAGACAAGCATGCATGGTTTCCGCCCTAAGTGGCATTCATTTGTACAGGTATCTCAATCAGCCTATGATACGCTATATGACTCCCTATGATATGATATGATATGACATGATATGATATGATACGACAGGATATGATATGATATGACATGATATGATATGATACGACAGGATACGATATGATATGATATGACATGATATGATATGATACGACATGATATGCTATGATATGACACGATATGATACGATATGACATGATATGACATGATATGATATGACACGATATGATATGATATGACATGATATGTTCCATACGAGATGCCATATGATTCCTTTGTGATTATCTCCACTGGTACCTCTCCTGGTATTGTCGTTCATGCCTTACATACTCAGTACATTGCTCGTACTGACCCCTCTTCTTCGGGGGCTGCGTTTCATGCCGCGCAGGTACACCCAGATGAGCGGAAGCCATTATAGAAGATGTTCCAGCGAAGTTGGCGAGCTCCACTTGGCCGTGGAGTGTAGCCGAATCAGCGTGCTATACTATGATGTTTTGTTCTATGTTAGAGACTTTGCAGACAAAGTCGTGGGTATAGAGTGTCAGCTTTGTAGACGGCTTCGCCCGTCGATATGTTATTATGTTTCACGTCACGGGTCCTATATGATGATAGACTTTACTTATAAAAAGAAAAAGAAAAAAAATATTGAGAGCTTACTATGTATTTTATTCTGAATTGATTCCAGAGTTTATATATGTAATAAGAGTCAGCGGGTTCGCTCGGCTCCAAGTATGGGGTCGGGTGCCCATCACACCCTAGTAAGGTCGGGGTGTGACACTAGCCCCACGGTGGGCGCCAAACTGTTTACCCCGAATTCGGATAATCAATTAAATTTGTAAGTAGGTATAGGTTATGTGCTTGGGTCTTGATGTGCATTAGGTAGAGAAAATATGTGTATGAGAGTTCTTCAATAAAACAGCTAATGATGTCAATTTGCTATGAATATAAACGTTTATAAGCAATGTGGGACACTTGATGGAAGACGCACAATAAAATGGAAACAAATGATCACGGCCGAATCAGATATTTAGAGAGAGATCGTAAATATGGACTTTTCTATTACAAATGTTCTTATGAAAAAAATAGAGGAGCAAACCTCCTAAAGGAAGGGAATGAGCTCTATTTATAGTGATGCCTCTATGGGCCTCTTCCCGTACAAATGATTAGAATAATAATAATAAGGACAGGTCTGAGCAGATTTGGTGGGATTAGGTTGGCCGTACGATCTGACACACGCATGGTTGGTGGTTGACCATGGCAGGACGCTACCGAAGCACTATTCACGCACAACGGCTTTACCGGACCAACTGCCACGGACAATCGGACTAACGGCCTCGACTGGTCTGGTAACGAAGAAACCGGACCAAATAACACCTCTTCTTAGCCCCGGTCCAAGCGTACCTCCGGTACGGAACTGAAATCCTCGTGTATGCTCTCGCCCTCTTCCACCTCCGGTTCCTCGTTCCTCCGGTTTGACTCATATCCGGTTTTTACCGCATATAATTAGCCCAAAATAGGTTGCCTTTTTTTTTTATACCACAATGGGTATTTCGTTGGTTATCCAACGAAATACCCACACAACACTATTCATCACCGGAACATTTAGTTGCATTTCGCTACAAGTGTAGCGAAATGCAACAAATATATATTTTTTATTTTTTTTGCATTTCGTGAACTAATCAACGAAATAGGTAAAGCCTAATTATTATTTTTTTATTTCGTGAATATTAACGAAACTGATTTGTTTTTTTTTTTTTTTTTTGCATTTCGTGAATTAATCAACGAAATAGGTGTTTTTTTTTTATTTCGTGAATAATAACGAAACTGATTTATTTATTTATTTATTTATTGCATTTCGTGAATTAATTCACGAAATAGGGTTTTTTTTTTTTTTTTTTGCATTTCGTGAATTAATTCACGAAATAGGGTTTTTTTATTTTATTTTTTTGTATTTCGTGAATAAAAAAATGAAATATGAAAATATAATTTTTTTGTTTTTTTTGTTTTTGCATTTAGTGTATTAAAAAACGAAATAGGATAAAAAAAATCGTTCATATAAAAATGAAATTGGAAAATATATATATATATTTTTTTTTTTTTTTGCATTTCGTTGGTATATCTATGAAATAGTAATTTTTTTTTTGTATTTCGTTTATTAAAAAACGAAATATGAAAATAATTTTTTTTGTATTTTTGTAAATCATTTATATAAAAAAATAGGAAAATTATTTTATTTTCATTTCGTTTATATAAAAACGAAATGGGAATACATACATACATACATACATATATATATATATATATATATATATATATATATATATATATATATATATATATATATATATATATATATATATATATATATATATATATTGTATTTCATTTATATAAAAACGAAATAGGAAAATAAAAAATTTTTCGTTTATATACCAACGAAATGTTTTGTTCCATTTCGCAGGTATATAACGAACCCCCCCCCCCCCCCTTTTTTTTTTACCGTTTTTCTGCTCTCCATATCGCTATGGTTTTAATTTTATTTTTTTGTTCATTTATGTTGGTTCAATCAATTTCAGACGAGTATTGAATAGTTGTCAAAATAATATCTTTTACATTTCGTGACTTAATTTGCGAAATTTTTTACTTTTCTTCATTTATAAATATTGTCCTATCTTTAGTTGTGGTATATCCTTAGTCTTTCAATTTTCTTTTATCCATCTCATATCTTTCATCTATTGTTTTTCTCTTATCTGTTTCATATCCTTCAACTTTTATTTTTTCTCTCATATATTTCATAAAAGATGACGGAAACTCATGTTAAAGTGTATTTATTTTGGGGCGGTGAAGTTGTGTATGAAGCAGGTTCGGTTAGATACAACCGTGGTCCTGAAATAGGGCAAAGGTTTTCAATTTCCCTAAAATATGATCGTCTGCAACGCATCTTAAGGAGTAAAATATTCGTAAATGATCCTGAACTATCGGTGGTTATAACCGAACGATGTCCAAGTTCATTTACAGCCGATGGTTCACCAATTTATGGTGAGATGCCAATTACGAACGATGAATCTTTATCATCATTTTTTCGTTGTCCTGAGATTTTTAAAAATCACATATGCATAGCGGCGCTTGACATGTATGCTACAGTTCAACGCTCTACCCAGGTCAAAGTACCGACCGACAATGAGTTCGATTTTGGAGGTACTACCTATCTCCCAAGTTTGAATATTGGTTTTTCAAGGGGTGTAGTTCAACAACAAACAATTGTAGGATTTGGTAGTCAGTCAAATGATACAACTAATTATGGTACACAGTATGATGGTATGGCTTCAACGCACGATCATAACTTTGATTGGAGTGGACAGAATCGTGAGACGGGTGGACCAAATAATGCTACTACGCAGTTGCATAATTTGAATTGTAATGTACGACACCCTTCACATCCTGGTCCAAGTGAATTGGACAGTGATAGGTAAATATAATCATATTTTATTCACTTTATTCATGGATTGTATAATTGTATTTGACTTGTAAATTCTATGAATGTTTCTTATTTATAAGCATAACGATTTTGAAGATAACCCCACGTTGACTCAGCTCACACAAATTGTGAGCAATAACGATTTAGCTAATGATATAATAAATGAGTCGGATAGCGATAGTCCATTAGATCATGAAGGGACGGACGATGATCCATCGTCTGCTGACGGTGACGATTCTGATGAAGATGTTGCGGCCCCCAGTAATGTTAGTGTTAATTATCATTCAAATGTGATCCCATATTTGGATAATACAGAAGAAGTAGAACCCGAAGATTTTGCATACATGAGAGATAACGGGTCTGTTCGAGCTGCACTTTGGAATTCCAGTAATCCTAAAGTTATCAAATCAGGTTAGTTTGGTGCAACTAATTTTTTTAATAATATATTATTTTTGAATTTTATGATTTTAATTGGTGTAATTAGGAGTTGATATTTTTTCTTGTACATGCAAATAGGTATGTTATTTCACAGCAAGAAGCAAATGAAAGGTGCAGTGAGACTCTATAATATAGCCCACAAAAAAAAAAAAAAAAAAAAACAGATCAAGCCAAAGGTACATTTTGGAAGGTTATTTGCAAGCGGCATGAGGAAGGTTATAGTTGGATGATCCATTTTTCATTGATCGGAAGTGGTATGTGGAAAGCAGGAAAAATGATTGAGTCACATAATTGTGATACGGATGATTATACAGAGGATCATTTCAATTTGAATAGCAACATGATTGCTACTTCGTTGATACCATATGTTATGATCAATGCACAAATCAGTATTAAGTTTGTTCAGGAAACTATAAAAGGCATCCATCACTATACTCCTAGTTATAGAAAAGTGCAAAAGGGCGTAAGAAAGCTTTTGAGATGGTGTATGGTAATTTCGAAGGTTCTTTTAGGGCATTGCCTCGATACATGGCTGCCCTAGAACATTTCAATCCGAGCACTATTGTTGAGTGGACACACGAGTCAACTACAATGCAAGGCGAACACATCTTCAAGTATCTTTTCTAGGCCTTTAAACCAAGTATCGATGGATTCAAAAGTTGCAGGCCGGTCATCTCAATAGATGGCACCCATGTCTATGGTAAGTATGAGATGAAATTGTTGATTGCTGTTGGCATTGATGCAAACGGAAATATTTTTCCACTTGCATATGCTATAGTTGCACGTGAGAGCTATGAGTCATGGACTTGGTTTCTCAGTTTATTATGGAGACATGTTGTTTGTGATAGAAAAGGCATTGGACTAATTTCTGAACGTCACCAAGGGATCTTGCAATGTGTAATGACACATGAATGGTTACAGCCACCCACCACACATCATAGATTTTGTGTTCGACATTTAAAAAGCAACTTTAACAAAAAGTTTCTTAACTCTGATCTTGAGAAGCTAATGTGGTTGGCTGCTACAGAGCACCAGAAGAAGAAATACCAAATGAGGATGCAACAAATCAAAACTTTGTCACCTGCAGCGCATATGTGGTTAACCGAGCTTCCGAAGGAAAATGGACATTGTATAAGGACGGTGGTTATAGGTCGGGGGCTATGACGACAAATGTCTCTGAGTCTTACAACGGTTTATTGAAGAAAGCCCATGGATTGCCTGTTACTGCCATGGTTCGCTTGACCTTTAAAAATCTTATTGATCATTTTGTTAAAAGAAGCGCCCTTGCTGCTCTGCTAATGGTAAATAAGAAGACTTGGCCGCCCAGTGTTAATAAGAAGTTCCATGAATATTGGGATAGGGCCGCCATGCATTCATACCCTGAGAATCTGAAGGCCACTCTGACGGACTTTCCTGAACACTGTAAGCCAAATGTCTAACTCCATGAATTCCACGAGCCTACAAAAAAATATATAACAAACAGTGACGTAAGAAAGCCAATGATTGGCAAAAAGAAATTAATGTGTATCATATACGATATAGTTATTAATATTACTATAAATTTAATACATATGATACACATGTATTTGCATGTAAATCGGTTCCAAATCCTTTATATGATGATTTAGTTAGAAAATATAATTAAATTACTTTCATAATCATGGTCAATGTATTATTACTGCACATTACCTACTGCTAAAACTCCCCCAAATCCACACCTCTCAAAGTAATTAAGGATGCGATTATGTAAAGGGTATTGTCTCATGTGATTCCAGAATTCATGATCCGCACGACGTATAGTTAAACACGCGTTCTTTCCAGTCAATTTTTCATCCCACACAGCTTGGGATCGATGCTCATGCTAGAGTATTAATAAATCATAGTTTTCTGGACCTGGATGTACAGTGACTTTGGGGCGATCCATATCTATAACATTGCAACACCAAGCCACTGCTGTTAGAATAATGGACAACACATTACAGAATTGTTTACTACATATTCAATAGGAAAGTCAATAAAGGTCAAACTATAAGATATATTATCACGTGAGAAAAGAAAAAAAAATTAATAAGAGTACAATTGTCAAAAAATAATTGCAGTTCCCTATGTGGTGAACGAAATGTAATTAAACTTTTGGTTAAGCTCATAATTAATTGCCATAATAGTATTCATCTTACGTATAACTACTTATTTTCTATTTAAAACAAAGCATATGACTGGAGAGGGGATGCAAGGAATATATATTTTTTTTTTAACGGATCGGAATAGTATTTCATCAGTTATCCAACGAAATACCCATTTTGGTATTAAAAAATAAAAAGGACATGCTATTTTTGTCTATTAGCTTCAAAAACAACTCCAACTTCCTCACTGTTTCTTGATCTTATACTTTTAATTTGAAAATTAAAAATTCTTCATGCTTATCAACAGAAAATAATCTCCAACGACTAGTCACAATTTGAACATAGAAAATGACCCAACAAATGATACAAATATCTTTATGTTATATTTAACAATCTTACTTTCCTCACAATTTCTTCATCTATTTTTTAACTGTTGTTCTATGAAAATGACTAACTAAAAGAACATTTTATAATATAAATATATACCTTTTTAATCAGTAGCTTCAACGATTTTTTTAGTATTTTAATTGTAGTTCGTTGACCAATAAACCCTACTAACATTTTTTTAAAGCTTTTTTTAATTAAAGCAACGACTGAAATTACCAACTATTGATTAATTAAACTTGTAACTTTTGTTTTCTTTATTATAGTCTACTACACTAAGTATAAGATATAAATAAATCAAAAAAATAAATGTGAACTAATTTATAATGACTAAATCAAAAAATATATGTAAAAACTTATAAAATTAATAAATTACCTCAATTTGAAGAATATTATGGAGCAAAAGTTGAGGAATCCTTGTGATAGGATTAGTAGAAAAAGAAGAAAAGAATGAAGAACGGAAGAAGAGAAAGAATGGAGGTAGAGGAAGAACGGAAAATGGAGAAGGGAGAATGGAGAATGGAGAAGGAAAAATAGAGAATGGAGAAGGAAAAATGGAGAATGGAGAATGGAGAATGGAGAGTATAAGGTAAAATAATATAGGGTAAAAGTGGGGAGCAAAAAAATTATTTTCATATTTCGTTTTTTAATGATCGAAATACAAAAACAAAACAATTACTATTTCGTAGATATACCAATGAAATGCAATATATATATATATATATATATATATATATATATATATATATATATATATATATATATATATATATATATATATATATATATATATATATATGAATAGTGTTGTGTGGGTATTTCGTTGGATAACCAACGAAATACCCATTGTGGTATAAAAAAAAAGACACCCTATTTTGGGCTAATGGCTGCAAAAATAAATCATTTTGGCTCCGGACTCTAGTATTTTTCCCTTCCACCATCCTCTCCACCAGAAAATTATTACTATCTCCAAAACAAACCCCCACTGTTATTACTACAACATTATTAACTCCTTCAACTTCCAACCTTGATGAAGATACATCTCCTAATTCAGTGTTCTCCAAAGATGACACAACAACTTCAGATTATAGTGAAAGCAAATTAAAGTACAAGTATGTGGTTGTGGCAGTTTGGTGTTCTGGTATTGATATCGTTGTAGGATCGCTCGTCATACTAAGGCGCCTTTTGTGGCATCTCTTTAATAGATGTCGAGTGCCTTTTCCCCATTCGAGAATCTCCATAATTTTGTATTTGTCAATTTCTTTAATTATTTAATGTCTACTTAAAGAGGTTTTTGATAGATTATGTAAATATTAGTTAGAATATTTTGTAGTCTACTATTTCAGGTTAGAATATTTTGTATATTTTGTAATCTCCTATTTTAGGTTAGAATATTTTGTATATAAACCAATTCAAGTAATGAAAGGAAACAGCGAAAATATTTCTTACATGGTATCAGATTAGGGTTTCTTTCTTCTTCCTCTTTCCGCTACGCCCTAGTCCCTCTTTCTCCTTCCTCAAGCCGTCCCCCTTTTTTTGTTTTTATTTTTCCCCATGGCCGACGCACCTACCACTCCGGCTAAGCCCTCGTTCCACCCGGCCCTCGCGGTCTCCAATATCAAGAATCACATCTCTGTTACTCTTGAGATGGAGAACTCACAATACGGAACATGGGCCGAGCTTTTCAAAATTCATGCTCGTTCTCACAAGGTCCTTCATCACATCATTCCTCCACCCAAAGGTAAGGAGAAGCCGGCTCCCAAAACTAATGAGGAAGTCGAATTATGGACGACCATTGACGCCACCGTGCTTCAATGGATATATTCAACAATTTCGAATGATCTGTTAAACACCATCATCGAACCAGACGCTACTGCCATGGACGCTTGGGTTCGCTTGCGTGATATCTTCCAAGATCATCAAACTTCTCGTGCAGTGACTCTCGAACAAGAATTCACGACGACTCGTATGGAGGATTTTCCCAATGCCTCGGCCTATTGTCAACGTCTCAAGAGCCTTGCAGATCAACTGAAAAACGTCGGGGCTCCCGTGACAAATAGCCGCCTTGTCCTTTAACTGGTCTCGGGTCTCACTGAAGCGTACAAAGGGTTGGGACACAAATTCGCTATGCAAAGCCGCTCCCCTCATTCACAGAGGCTCGGTCTTCCCTTGTTTTGGAAGAACATGAACTTCCGGCAATGGTGTCTCACGGGTCTGGTTCGGCTATGGTGGCCTCGGTCGACGACGCGCCACTGCCCTCGGACAACTCAAGCTCACGCCGAGGGAAACCAAAAAATTCCCGCGGCCAAAATTCTGGAACTAGCCGTAAGGGAGGCTCGGGCCGCAGCTCGGGCGGCGAAAAATTCACCGGCGGCCGCGGTGGTTCAGCCCGAAGCAGTGGCAGTTAGCAGCAAGCGGGCTCCCCTTCGCAGCAGTGGACTGCCGGACAGTTTGTTCACTGGCAGTGGGTCCCGCAGCCTCGCTGGCCTGCTCCTCCCTCCTGCCCGTACCCGACGGCTTCTTGGGCTCGTCCGCCGCCAGTCCCGCCACGGCAGCAGGGTGTCTTGGGCCCTCCTCCAGCCCAGCAGCTCTACACGGCAGCAGTGGCCTCTCACGGTTCGTATGTTCCAACCGACATTGAGTCTGCAATGCACACCATGACCTTGAACCCGCCTGATCAAAATTGGTACATGGATACCGGGGCCACTTCTCATATGACATCCTCGGACGGTAATCTCTCCTTATTTTAATTTGAGCAATCAAAATAATGGTATTGTTGTGGGAAATGGTCATTCAATTCCAATTCGTGGTTGTGGTCATACTAGTTTGCCTCCCCTAAACCCCCCTTTATCCTTGCGGAATGTCTTACATGCTCCGAAATTCATTAAGAATTTGATTTCAGTAATGAAGTTTACTACTGATAATTCGGTGGCTGTTGAATTTGATCCATATGGGTTTTCTGTGAAGGATTTTCAGACGGGGATGGCACTAATGCGGTGTGATAGTCGGGGAGATCTTTATCCAGTCACCACCATCAAATATCCAACCACCACTCCATCAACTTTTGCGGCGTTGTCCTCTTCTTTTTGGCATGCTCGTTTGGGTCATCCGGGAAATTCTATCTTAGCTTGTCTTAGGCGTAATAAAAGCATTGAATGTAATAAATCTAGTCATTCTAGTATTTGTCGTTCTTGCGTTCTTGGTAAACACATTAAGTTGTCGTTTGATTCTTCTATTTCCAAAACTTTGATGCCATTTGATATTATTCACAGTGATTTGTGGACCTCTCCCGTGTTAAGTTCATTGGGTCATCGATATTATGTTCTTTTTATGGATGATTTTTCGAAGTTTTTATGGACATTTCCTTTGGCTAAGATATCCGACGTCTATGCGAAATTCTTAGCTTTAAAAACCCACATTCATACCCAATTTGAACGTCATATTAAAAATGTCCAATGTGATAATGGGAGGGAATATGATAATGGTCAATTCGGGAAATTTTGTGAGTCTAATAGGATGTCATTTCGTCTTTCTTGTCCACATACGTCTTCACAAAATGGGAAAGCCGAAAGAAAAATCCGTTCTATCAATAATATCACTCGGACTCTCCTTGCTCATGCTTCTCTTCCCCCTTCATTTTGGCATCACGCCTTACAAATGGCAACATATCTTCTTAATATTTTACCAAGTAAATTATTAGGTCGCGTTTCTCCTCTTCAAGTGCTATACCAAAGAAAGCCATCTTACTCTGATTTTTGGATTTTTGGGTGTTTATGCTATCCCCTCTTTCCTTCCCCGATTATCCACAAATTGCAAGCCCGGTCTACACCGTGTGTATTTTTGGGGTATCCTACGAATCATAGACGGTATAAGTGTTATGATTTATCGTCCCATAAAATCATTATTTCTCGTCACGTGATTTTTGATGAGAATGTCTTCCCATTTTCCAATTTACATTCTCCCACTTCAACTACTTATGATTTTTTGGATGATGGTATTTCCCCATTTTGGTTGCATCATTTGGCTTCTACTCCGGATAGTCGGCTCAGCCCCCCCCCCCCCTGCTGCTCCCGTGTCACAGCCGACTACCCCCCCTCCCACCGTGGCACCCGTGACCCAACCCATTGCCCAGTCCCCTCCGTTGGCAACCGCCTCCCCTACCGCACCTACCCCTCTCCCCGCTGCCTTGGGCGAACAGCCCTCGGCTACGTCTATCCCACCCACACAACCGTCACCCCAGCCACCCCTATCTGCCAATCCGCCCCGAATGGTGACCCGGAGTCAGCATGGTATTTTTAAGCCAAAACGTACGTTTAACTTGAATACCATGGTTACAAAATCCCTTCTCCCTCGTAACCCTGTGACCGCCCTTCGTGACCCGAATTGGAAAATGGCTATGGATGATGAATTTGATGCTCTTATTAAAAATAAGACGTGGGAGTTAGTGCCCCGTCCACCTAATGTGAATGTTATTCGTTCTATGTGGATTTTCACTCATAAAGAAAAGTCTAATGGTGATTTTGAGAGGGATAAAGCCCGTCTTGTAGGTGATGGTAAGACTCAACAGGTTGGCATTGATTGTGGTGAGACCTTCAGTCCGGTGGTCAAGCCGGCTACGATCCGTACCGTTCTCAATCTTTCATTATCAAAGAAGTGACCTATTCATCAGCTAGATGTCAAAAATGCTTTCTTACACGGTGAGCTCAAGGAAACAGTGTATATGCATCAACTTCTGGGTTTCAGAGATCCCACTCATCCGGATTATGTATGTTTACTCCATAAGTCCTTATATGGACTTAAGCAGGCCCCGAGGGCATGGTACAAGTATTTTGCAGATTATGTCTCTTCTCTTGGTTTTTCAAACAGCAGATCTGACAATTCTTTGTTCATCTACAAAAAGGGGTCTGATATGGCATACATGTTACTTTATGTTGATGATATTATTCTTACTGCTTCTTTAGATTCTCTCCGATACTCCATTATGGCTCTCCTTGCCTTGGAATTTTCTATGAAAGATCTGGGTCCTTTGAATTATTTCCTTAGCATTCATGTCACTCGCCATAAGGATGGCATGTTTCTTTTGCAACGCAAGTATGCCGAAGAAATAATTGATCGAGCTGGGATGTCTTCTTGTAAGGCTACTTCTGTTATGTCCCGTATTTTTATACATTGGGGCAACCCGGATTAACTATGATAAGTTAGGGCCAAGATCATTCCGGGACTTGAAGTCGGGACTTTTGACCTTCGATTTTATTTTGAGACATAAGTTGTACACGAAATTGTTGGCATGAAAAACTTAGGAAAAATTGGGACCAAAATTCATAAAATTGAAAGTTAAAAAAAAAATCTTGCACAAAAAGGCCCTTGGGCCGTGTGGTTTGGAGTGGGTCCACACATTGTTGTGGCCAATTTTAAATGGTCCAACACATGTGTGGGCCATGGACACTTGGAGAGTTGATGTGGGGACTTAAAAGATGATTCCTAAGTCATCTTCTCTCATTTCAACACTTAGAGAAAAATCAAGAATTGAAGAACACCAACAACCACCCTCTCGGCCAAGACCATGGAAAATCAAGTCCAAATCTAGCCACCCCAAAAATATTTCCTTGGTACAAATCCACTAATTTGAGGTCCCTAAGTAGCGTGGGAGTGTTGTTTGGGTCATCCAACTATTCGTTGTGCCAATTGCAAACCCTAGGCAAGATTGAAGTTGAAGGAAGAGGTAAGAATTGATTCCTTTAAGTTATGTTATGAAGACTTATTTATGTTGTAGTGTATGGAAATGGGTAGAATTTGTGGGGAAAATGGAAGTTTGTTTGGTGGGTGTGTATGTATGTATATGGCCGAAAATATGTGGGTGTGGGTAGTTAAGGATTCTATTCTTTTGTGTTATGGAATAAGCATATATGTTGAAACGATTGGAATTAGATGAGAATTTTAGAGTTGTGATGTGGGTGTGTGAAGCCGTGTGTATGTGTGTGGTAACATGGCCGTGAGCCATGGTGTGGTAGAGGGAGGTTGGAGTGAAGTTTATTTAGTTGGTTAGTTGCGTTGTTATGGTATGTATGACGTAAATAAAAGTTTAACGATTTGAGTTAGCATGGAAATTGATTGTATGTTCCTGCGGGAAATTATGTGATTTTTATATGATCTTTATATAATTGCGAAAGTAAGATGTTAGAATATGAGTTATTGTTATTGATATTGAATTATAAAGAAGACAATGTGACTTGGTGGTTTTATTAAAAATTGTGGAGATTTTGGATGGAATATGGAATTAGCGGGAATGCTTGAATCTATGAGCATTGCTTGGAATGCTATTGAATTATGTTTGAATGACTTTGAATTAGCAAATGAATATGGAAATGTTGATATTAGTTTGAAATTGTGAAGTTGGAATGGAAGTTGTTGAATTATGTAGAAAGGAAGAGTAGTTATGTTATAATGTATTTTGTGATGATTGTTGATGTTGTTGATATTGTGGTGTTGTTGTTGTCGATATTTTTGGCCGAGCAAATTCTCGGGATGTTGAATTTATAGGGGAGGTGCTGCCGAAATTTCGGTAGACAAATATGAATTTAAGTTGAATTCTTAGAAGCTATAACTTACAATTGGTAAATGTGACCAAATTGTAGATTTTGGCGAATTTGGGACTTGACTTTGGAGACGTATAGGAGGCGGAAAAGGTATGTAAAGCTATCCCTCATCTTCTTTTGGCATGTCTTAGTTATACTAAGTTGAGATTTGAGCCTCGGGGGTAATTCTATTCTTAGAAAACCGAGTTAGAATTTGGGTACTATTCATTCAATAGAATTGAATTACAATACTTATGCTTAGTTGGAAAAGTGATCGAATATTCGAAAGTCGCATAAACGTCACCGAATCTCTTTGAAACTTCCTTAGATGACTTCATAAAGTTGAATGTTCATGATTTACCTCCGCCACCTCGACTTGACCCGAGGCGGGCCCACTAGCCCGAGTCTTCTTCTGTTTGTTTTATTTAATCTATTTTGTATGATGGAAAGAGGGGATTTTTCGCTTATGAATTCAAGGCTTCGTTTGGTTTGCTCCATAAGTTGTTGAAAGGCTCATATTTTTATATACTAATTCCGACAGACTCATTACTTACCTTGAGCTTTCCGATCTCAATATATATATATATATATATATATATATATATATATATATATATATATATATATATATATATATGAGTATTCATTTGTCGAGACTTGGAATTTAATTATGTATATGCATTTGGTTTCCGCACTACTCTGTTCGTGCGTTCTGTTATATCTTTCATCGAGTCCCGGGCCGGTTTTGTTGTCGTGCGCACTTTGATACACTCCGGTGTTATGTTGTGTTTATGGTCCACCGAGCCACTCGCTAGAGGGTCGGGTTCCACTTATATTTGGCGTTATGCTGTGTATGGCGTTAGGCTGTGTTATGATGTGTGACGGGGATACGGAGATTTGAAACCTTCTGGTGTTATGCTGTGTTATGGCGCCATTGACGGGCGGGCAACCATATTCTCTGTGCCCTATGCATGACTTATATTTTGATAATAAATATTTTGATACTTTGGGCTTGCACTTATTTTCTGCAATTCTATTTCGTTTGTGCCTCAGATTTGTTTCCTGTATCCTCTGCTTTGCATACTCAGTACATATTTCGTACTGACCCCCTTTTTTCGGGGGCTGCGTTTCATGCCCGCAGGTACAGACGCACAGTTTGGTGATCCTCCAGTTTAGGACACCCTCCTCTGCTGTTTGGAGTGCTCCTATCATTCCGGAGCCTGCATTTTGGTATATATTCGTTCTTTGCATATGTATATATCTGTTCAGGGGTACGGCGGGGCCCTGTCCCGCCATATGATTTGGTTGGTCTGTTTAGAGGTCTGTAGACGTATATGTGGGTTGTGCCTACTTCTGTACAGGTGTGTTTGTATGATCCCACTCGCCATGGCAGCCTTGTCGGCGTGCATTTGTATATGTTTTGGGCCGTTGCGCCATTTGATAGCCTTGTCGGCTTTTGATATATATGTACATATTTGGTTGCGTTTGAAATGTGTCTGAGACAGTTTGATATAATGTGAGGCAGCGTGTGATATTTGTGCCCGTATACGCTATCTATATGTGATTCGTATTGGATGAGTGTGTTCGGGTGCCCAGTTCGGGCACTAGTCACGGCCTACGGGGTTGGGTCGTGACAACTTCTACTCCGGTTGATACTAAACCGAAGGTGAGCAGCACATCGGGTGCTCCATATGACGACCCGACTCACTATCGCAGTCTCGCAGGTGCACTTCAGTATCTTACTTTCACGAGGCCGGATATCTCTTATGTTGTTCAACAGGTATGCTTACACATGCATGCACCGCGAGAGGTTCATATACATGCTCTTAAGTGTATCATCCGTTACATTCAGGGTACACTTGACTATGGTTTGCATCTTTATCCGTCCTCAGTTACTGACCTCCTTTCCTACACTGATGTTGATTGGGGGGGATGCCCTGACACACGTCGGTCAACGTCTGGTTATTGTGTCTTCCTTGGGATAACTTGATATCGTGGTCTTCGAAACGCCAACCTACCCTCTCTCGTTCGAGTGCTGAGGCGAAGTATGGGGGGGTTGCTAATGTTGTCTCCGAGTCCTGCTGGCTTCGCAATCTTCTGTTGGAATTACATTGTCCTATTCATAAGGCTACTATGGTGTATTGTGACAATGTGAGTGCCATTTATCTTTCGGGAAATCTGGTGCAACATCAACGCACCAAACACATTGAAATGGACATTCACTTTGTTCGTGAGAAAGTTGTGCGCGGACAGGTTCGTGTCCTTCATGTTCCATCCCATTATCAGATTGCCGATATTTTCACCAAGGGACTACCACAGGTCTTATTTGAAGATTTTCGGGACAGTCTTAGCGTTCGTAAACCTCCCGTTTCGACTGCGGGGGTGTGATAGATTATGTAAATATTAGTTAGAATATTTTGTAGTTTATTATTTTAGGTTAGAATATTTTGTATGTTTTGTAATCTCTTATTTTAGGTTAGAATATTTTGTATATAAACCAATTCAAGTAACGAAAGAAAAGAGGGAAAATATTTCTTACAGTTTTGTAGTTAAGTTCATATAGGTATAGATTTTCTAGTGGATGAAAGAAAGGACACTATATTTTGGATATTGCTATAAAATGTAAGTATATATGAAAAAGAAACAAGAAACGAAGCTATGCGTCAATTTGGCATGACATTATTGATGACAATATAATGTACTCCAAGATTTCCAACCCCCCCAAACACACAGACAACACGTAGTCTTAAATTATCTTCAAGATAAGACTTTATCCTAAAAACCAAACCTTAGCTCTCCTCGCTCACTTCAATGTTCTCTTTTTTCATAGCGTGTTGCCTGTTTACTTTTCAAACTTCTAAAAACCGCTTTTTGTTTTTATTTTCTAGAAACAAAAGGTCGTACAAGTTCAATACGTGGTAAGCCCACGGAATATTAAATACCCCTTTTCGGCTCTCTTTCCCAATCACGTTCAGCCCACAAACTATAAATATCCCATTCTTTTTCCTTCATCCCCATGCATATCCTTTATTTGTTGTCTTTCAAAAGCTTTCACTAAAAACGTTTTCTTTGTTTCAAGTTCAACCCTTTTCACACTTACTCACATCTACTTACATCTCAAACTTTCTTGAATTAAAAAGGTTCTAAACGTACTTGTAAGCATGTGTATGGCATCAGTTTCTGTTTCCACGGCTGAAAAACAATCTTTTTTCTCAAGATTACGGAAGAGGTTTTCGATCAAAAAAGCGACTCCTCAAAAGGAAGACAAGGGCTTAACAACAACAGTTACTACTACTACTACTGACCGTCTTTCGGTGAGTGGTAGTAGTGGCGAGTTAGAGAGGGTATTTACATACTTCGATGAGAACGGAGATGGAAAAGTGTCACCTGCAGAGCTAAGGAGGTGTGTGAAGGCGGTAGGAGGAAAGCTGACGGAGGAGGAGGCGGAGATGGCGGTGAGACTATCAGATTCAGACGGGGACGGGTTGTTAGGGTTGGAGGATTTTACAAAGCTAATGGAAGAAGAGAGGAATAAGGAGAGTGAGTTGAAAGGAGCATTTGCTATGTATGAAGAAATGGAGGGCAGTGGCTACATCACTCCTAAGAGCTTGAAGAGGATGTTGAGTCGACTTGGCGAGTCAACTTCTATTGATAAATGCAAACGTATGATTAGGAGATTTGATCTCAATGGAGATGGAGTCCTCAGCTTTGATGAGTTCAAACTTATGATGACAACTTAGAAGAGTTTATAGAGAAACAATATTGTGTACATAATATGATTAACGTTTATTATTGAGATTTTTCATTCTATAGATTCATAATTGTAAAGCCAAAGGAGATGTTCAGACTTGTATTATTCCATTTTCAAAGATTATTGTTTAACTTTGTGGTTCAATCTCAGCTACTCTATGGAGCTAAGTTTTGCTTAAGGAATTGCAATTTTTTATAAACTGGACTACAATAAAATCGAGTTAATATTGAAATTGTTATCATAATGAATGAAAGTCAGCCCGAGATATACTTCCAACAGAAAAGGAAAAAGATATTATTTCCTTTTCAGATTCCCCAATCAAAATTTGATTGTATTTTTCACAAGTTATTCACAATCATAATGATGGTTCATACACCATTTGCTTAAAATTTATATTGACAATACATAAATGCAGCAATGCAACTAAGAGAAGATGCATTAACTGTCAGCCAAACTATCAATTTCCAAGCAATGAGTTCAGCTCTAACACTGACCTTCGTATGTCGTGTAGATCCTCCTCTACCTTGTCGGAGAAAGAGCATGACTGGCAAGACAATGCATTCAGCAATTGACTTTTTCTGCTCGTGGCAAGAGCCTTTGCTCTTTGTAAATCTTCTATTTTAGTCGTTTCCAACTGCAATTCTTCGTCCAAAATCTTCAACGCTTCCTCCTTCAGCGATGCTTCAAACATACTTCCGTGGTACTCAAGAATCATGTTCTCGAACTCGTGTTTCCCGTTTTCTTTCATTTCCAAGATCATCTCCTTCTCCCGGATGACACTTTGAAGCCTATTGCCCATCTCCTCTACAGACTGCAAAACCTTCTCTATCTCCTTTTCAGTAGCCTCAATATCCTTCTCTGTATTCAGCCTTTTTTCGTTGAAGTCTTCAATTTCCTTTATCATCATCCCCAAATTTTCCCTAGTCAGCTTTATTTGATTCTGTATCTTCGTTTTTTCTTCCTCACACTGGAGTAATTCAGTAGCTTTGCCACTCAACTGCCAACTCCTTTCTGGCAATTGGATTTCGGGTTTCTCAATGTTATCTATGGCAAAGAGAACCCTGTCACTTTCCAGCCTCCGATTCTCCTCTTCCAATTTTGATTTCAACTCTGCTAGGATGTTTCTTAATTCAGATTCAGACTGTTTAGCCAGCATCTGCTTATCCAGGAGTTCAGCCTTAGATGCTTGAAGATGAGCCAATTTTGCTTTCTTCTGGTTGAGACAAGTAAATGAAGCATCTAATCTCGCTCTTGCTTGAGCTTCCCGTTGTTCGAAGTAACAAATTGATGAAGAAAAGTTTGATAGTGAGTATCTTAGAGCTGATAGCTTTTTATCAAGCAAAACTTTCTTTTCAAGCATCTGCGAAGACTGAAGCTTGAAGGATGTGTATCCTTGTTTTTTCACTTCAATGCTCTTTTCCAGTCCTTCAATTTCTTCTGCAAGCTCGTCAACCTCAACAATTGCCCTCTCTAATGAACCAAACATGCTTATGGTGTTGGCAGATTTTAGAAGCTTTTCCTGCGCTCCTTCAAGCTTCATTCTCAGCAAACTTAGGTCTTCTTCTGATACAGGATTCCGCAAAACATTTGATGACGTATCTTCCATTTCAATAGCCAGCTTCAGATGAAGTTCATTTTGTACAGCTTCTGCAGTTGATTCAGGATAAACAGTTTCCATCATCATGTAATCACCTTTGCCCAATGTTTCAAAAGTATTTTCTTCATCTGGTTTTGATGGTTTATTCTCTATAATTTTTGCAGTATTATAGCTAGGTAGTTCTTCTGAGTCAGCAGCAATACTGCTTTTCTCTGGAAGAAGAGAACATTGACTGTACTCGCCATGTACATCTACCTCGTGCAAGCCAGCTTTCTGTGAAGTTACTGCCTCCCCTGACGAAACATTGTCATCTAAATCATGATTCAGTAAAGCATTTTCATAATGCTGTTGGTTGTCATCTTCAATCTTTTCTTGTTGGCAGTTCTGACCTCGATCAGTACCATTGTTCTTTTCTGCTACTGCTTGCTCGTACAGTTCTATCAGTTTATTATTGTCCTCAATTAGGACTTTGAGCTTCATCCTCAATTCATCATTTTCCTTAGACAAGGAAATTGCTGTTTCATGAGCTTCTGCTTCTCTTTGGCTTGCTGCTGCAATAGCATCGACAATAGTTTTCAGCTCCGTCTGATCGCCGACAGCAATAGTAGGCATCTGATCATTTGCAACAGAAGACTGCTCGGTTTGACCCTTCTTCGATTCTTCCATCAGAACTGCTTTAGATGATCTCTCAAATTCTAGCTCTTTTTCCAAGTCATTCAATCGCCTGTATAGACAGTGCAAAGAGATTCAAGAATAAAAATTGAAATTTTAATCACTGGACACTTGAATTATTATGTTGGACCCAGAAGAACCAGATCAAAATCACCGAATTCAAAATTAATCCTTAGTTTGGATGTTGAACAGATAGTAGGTTTGAATCCTCAATATCAAACAGGTTTTGACATAAGAAACACCAACCTTTCCAATTTTTCTCTCTCTTCAACACAAAAAACAAGTTTCCTATGGAGTGCATCCAGTTCTGCTTGGTTTTGAATTGCCTGAAAGATAAAACAAATTATCTTGTTAGCTGACAAATATAGTGAATAACCTATAACATAAGCACTAAACTCACTCGTTTTCAGGGTTTAAAGATATATTACCTGGACTCGGAGGAATTCATTCTCTTCATTGATTGATGTACGCCAAGGCGAGGCCGGCTAGTGTGGCAGAAATTGTAAAGAAAAGTGAATATTTCAGTATGGTAAAAACAAGCAGAATGATCTCCGCAATTTAAATCAGATCCAAAACTTTGTTTCGCTTGCAAGTAGAAACATGAGATAAAATTTTGTCAAAGAGAAACTTTGATGCATTTGATAGATAAGTGTAATGACTGAGCAGTTATTGAGCATAAATGGCCCAGCGATTAAAAACAGATGTTAAATATTACAATAACTACTCTAAGATTATATGTCATACCTGACATGACGTTAACATATTCAGGTCATTCTCAATATGCATACCAAGCTCAGAACTTCCCTTCTGTAACACAGAGACAATAAATTACAGCTTAACAAGGATACAAGCTACTTCAAAAAACCAATAAAATTGAGTTCCTGCGTTAGAATCCTAATGAAATTTGACGGACGACCTGAACCGGTGCAGGATCTGATTCGTGCATTAGTTTCCAATCAAGTGCTTCTAGCAGCTGCATATCAAAGAGAAAACCATTAGGCACGACAGAGCTAAAAATTTCGGCATTTCACCGAAGGCACAACAGCTTTGGTATTTGACAGAAAGATCCCAGACTCGCCCGAGAAATGCTGATCAAGAATAAATGCTGAGGACTTAAGAATGCATACATCAAAGCAAAATCAAGGAGTAAAAGATACAATTTTTTTTATTGACCAGAATTATTGATTAAACAACAGAATTTAGGAAACTAAATTTGGTGTTGTATGAATAAAAGATCAGTTGTGAATAACAAAAAAAGGAGAAACAAAAAGAAGTGGGATGATCATGCCTATTCTCAGATTTGCAAAAACAGATTGCCTAATGAATTCCCTAGAGGGTAAAAAGAAAAAATCAAGACAACAAGGAAGAGGAAGAGCAACATTAACCTTATTTTGTAGTGTCGCGATCTGGTCATTCATTCTTTCTCGCTCACCTTCTTCATAAAATGACTTCAATCTGCATTAGCAACAAATAAGACTATTTATCTCCATAACTAGTGCAGTTGCACCAAGACATGGACTACCTAATATAACTAGAAATATTTTTCTTCTCAGTGATTAGCATAATGAAAACTAGAATTTATCTCCATGACTCAGACAAAGAAAGAACCATGTCGGAGGATGAGCACTTTATGATAACTAAAAGAGGACAGAAATAACATGCCTTCTGATCTCTTCTTTTAGCCGTAGATTCTCCATAGCAAATCTTGTAACTTCTTGGTTACGATCAACCTGATTTCGTAGGACCTCCATTTCCTTCAAATGCTCCTCTTTCTCCTTTAGCAAGTGAACCTCGGCAGATATCTTTCCTGAAGCAACTGATTCGAGCCTTTTTATTGCAGCTTCTCGAAACCTTAGTCTCATCTTTAAACCTTGTATCTCATCTTCTCTTTGTTTGGTCTGGATTAGACAAAACATTGCAACTTAGAGTTTATATAGAATTCAGATCATTTTGTGTCTCTTTTATTCCTATTTAATTTTTTGAAGGTCTAATCCTAATCAATTTAGCACAGAGGAGAACATTGACATTGGAAGATCCTCACAGCTTGATTGGATGCAAGAAAGGGATCCCAGATAACCAATTTCACTTAGAACATTCCTAACGCTGAGCAGGACAGATTTGTAGATCAACACATATTTGTGTTCATGGTTTCCAGAGTTCTAAATTATGTTTACAGGAACCCTCTGGCCTCATCGTAATACTTAACAACACCTATGCATATATAAAATGTTAGGTCAAATAACTGAATTGAACCCTCCATAAAACATACCAGCTGCATCGCTGCCTGATTTTCAGCAATTAATGCTTGTAGTGCAATGTCTTTATCCTTTTCCCTCCTAAAAGCCCCAACAAGGGCAACTTCGAAGTCCTTTTTCTGAAATTACAAGAGACTCAACTCTCAGAATCAATCATGCAGCAGATGTTTCCCCATTGCCAGCTTAGGATAGACCTACCTTTGACGTCCGTTTATCTGCTGTAAGTGGACTAGAAAATCCATGAAGCCCTTCCCATTTAACAGATGTAGGTGATCCTGGAAAAGCAACTGTCCAAGCATCATTTTCATGGTTTTCAGCTCCTCCATCAGACATACTCCGAAGGCGAGCTACTTCTTTCTGAGAGGTAATATAAAGTAATTAGGCACATCAACATTTAGAATTAAGGCCATTAAGAGCACAGGTAACTGGAACACAACCAAATGAGCAGATGACAAGACATATTTTGATTAGTGACTTAATGAAAGCATATGTTTCTGCCATAAAATAGACACACAATTTTCACCAGTATACAACAACAACAACAACAACCCAGTGAAATCCCACATCGTGGGGTCTGGGGAGGGTAGAGTGTACGCAGACCTTACTCCTACCAAGGTTCAGCTGTTTCCGAAAGACCCTCGGCTCAATAAAAGCATAAAAACAAGTCAGATAAGGTTAAGAGAATCAAAGCGATATGAAATGAAATAATGCAAGCGACACAGATAACACAGGATAATCAAAGCACAGGAAATAACAGATAAATTTTTTTTTCACCAGTATAAGAAACTAAAATCTGAATTTTGGAAGCTGGGAATGGGAACATAAATGCGAACTTATATTTACATTTAAGGTACATATTGGATCAAAGGTAGAAGTTTGGGTAACTTATTCAAGGGAGTTTTGCTCATGTGATGTAAAACCTC
This sequence comes from Lycium barbarum, assembly GCF_019175385.1. Lineage (NCBI taxonomy): Eukaryota > Viridiplantae > Streptophyta > Magnoliopsida > Solanales > Solanaceae > Lycium > Lycium barbarum. Next base: position 7,937,148 of record NC_083342.1, read on the forward strand.
ATTATCACTAAAACCTTACACATTGGCATAAACAACTAGCATGTCACACATGAGCATATTTCAAAGGATGTTGTGAGACATGCACAAGATAATATTATATTTTTGTCACTTCTTGTCATTTGTCAATCAATTAACTTCTCCCTGTTTGTCATTTGTCCATCAAAATCAAACTTCTCTCAGGATTTGTGCAAAAATACAGAAGTATAAAATTCTCTTGCGAATGTGTTCTCTTTCTTTATGGAGGGTTTTTTTCTGTCTTTTCTGGGAGATGTGGATGGTTTTCAAGCAAAAAAATACCTTCAGATTTTGAATCTGTATCCTCATTGCAAGAACATCTCCAGAAGCATCTTCATTTACAAAAGCCTGGGGAAGTAAATATTTATCAGGGCATATGGAAAACTGTTCAGCCTTTTATTCAATTATAGGAAAGTAAGAACTCAAAGAACATATCTTTGTCAATATCATACAAAAATAAGATTTTGGAAAGCTTCTATGCACACAGAAATGAGAAAATAAATGCATAATATATTTGAAATGCACACATCAGATAGGCATATCCAGAGTTCTATGTACTTCCTCCGGATCAAAAAAAGAGTCCACTTAGTCATTTACACACCCCTTAAGAAAGTACTAACTCCTAGACAAAAATAGGTAATTTGACTAAACTACCCCTAATTAAATAGGCATTGGGATTTGATCATATAACACTTAATAGGGGCAAATATGGAAAAACAAAGTTAATTCTTTCTTGATTTGCTAAGTGGACTCTTTTTTTGATCCAAGAAAAAAAGGCTAAGTGGACTCTTTTTTTTATCCGGAGGGAATAGTATTTAACTTTCAAATATTTTGTCGCTAATAGTTAACTGATTATTTAAATACCCATTTGAAAAGACGATAAACTATTACTCCCTCTATCCCAATTTATATGTCACTCTTTAATCTTTAGTCAGTCTCAAAGAGAATGACACCCTTCTATATTTAGCAACAATTTAACTCTAAAATTCTCATTTTACCCTTAATATAATGATTTCTAGCCACAAAAATTTCTTTGGTTTGTTTTAGACCACAAGATTCAAAAGCCATCTTTCTTTCTTAAACGCCATGCCCAGTCAAACACCCTGATACAAATTGGGACGGAGGGAGTAGTTGATTCCATTGAAAAAAGATTTTGCAAGCAGATAGTAGATGATCACGTGATTTGATAGTGGAATGACCGTAAGAAAGCCACTATTGTCCAAAAGTAGCATACATGATTTTTGATGAATTTGGCACGTTGAGCAAACTTCAATGTGCTTAGAGTCTCCAATGAACAACTGCAAGAATCCACAATCATGTGTTATACAATACAAAATCACTAGCTTCAATTTACAGCATTTGTTAAGGCTAGTAAATTGAAATCTTAGTGGTGACCAGTAAAGTTACATACCAGCTGGAAGGACTAATATTTGCAATTATACATGTTTTTGCATTCCCTCCCAACGAATCCTGAAAAGAAAAAAGAAATATAATGTCAAACCCAAAGAAAAATTTAGATATTGTGCAGCAGGTCCAGAATTAAAAGGAAGACATTCTCCAGAGCATTAAATAAACTATGTTTTCTATGAAAAGAAAATGCGAAGAAAGAGGCTCGAAAAGGTTACTTCCACTTAAACCTACTAGCCTATAGCAGAGAAGATGAATTGAGAAAGACTTTTCATTATGTTGTTATTAATAAGCAGTGCAGAGCAACAGGTCAAAACCAGAAAAGTAAAACCTCTGAGTGCAGAATAAGAAGACTATTAGAGCTCCTGCTACAAAACACATTCAAAATGTGACTATTTCTTGACTAACTTAAAAGTGCATTTTGCAAGCGATTATTGGTGTCTTCACATTATAAATCGCAAAGAAAACAATTGATTCTCCTTAGAAAGCTAAGATACACCAATATTCACCTGGAGTAGAAATGTGAGCTTTGAATCTCGGTAGGGAACATGGTGTGATTTTCCATTAGATATGCTAACCAGGTTCATGATCACTAATCTGCACATTATAGAATCAGATGATACTGTACTTGAAACACAAGACTAGAACAGAAGAACCATAATGAGTAAGGATGAAACATAATAACTACCCCAATGTTGAAAGAGATTTGTTGATGTTAGTAGCTTCCTTTAGACGTTCACCTTCAGCTCCTGAGCTTTTCTGCCTGTGATTTAACAATTGCAGTTAGAAGAAAATTTCACCATAAATTATCTTCTTCTTTTTTTCATAATTAGTCTCCTTTACCTTTCAGATCCTGCCAAATCGACAAGGTTAAAACGGGCAAATCGGTGGTGAGTTACTCCTTGAGATTCCCACTGCAAATAGGTTATGTTTAAATTATGTACCAGTATGGAGGGGGATATGGTACAAAAAGACTAAATCTGATGGCTGAAGTTAAGAGATAGAACTTACTTTGCTCTCTATCACACATGTAAAGACACTATGTGAACGGCTACTAGCACGATTCATATTGGTGGCTGCTACCTTTCTGTTTGCAGCACCCTGTTATGCAAAGAACAGTATGAACATCATAACCATAACTAACAAAAAATTGGTGCATTTAATTTTTTGAGCAATTATTTTAGCTTCTCTCTCGTTTTCTTTATGATCTTCCATTTAAAAATTTATAATTATAAGGTTGTGTCACATTAATCTGGTCTATACTGTGATGAAGCTTGGCCAAGTTTGGCTACATTTGCAGGCAGTTCTGTTTATAAGAAAGTTTGGTGCGAATGTGCCTTGATCCAAAAATTATAAGCTTCCGAACTAGAGCACTCCGTATGCACATTTTTACCTTATCATTTATATATTTATTTAATCATCGATAAATTAAAGGAAAAAATAAGGAATAAAGAAGAAGAAAATGTTGCACAATATGAGTTGTAGCATTAATGTATATCCGACATACCCGATAGTTCTACTATCAGTGTCCTAGACGGATTTCCACAGGAATTAGTAGACTAACCTAAAGTCATTGGTAACAGATTAAGAAAACTGGGTCAAAACCAGATATGATCTAGTTCATAGAATCCCTGAACATATTGTAAATATTAGTACATACTAGCACCTTTACTAAATCATTAGATTTATCAATAGTAATAACAATATTGATCATACAACTTCTACATTAGGTAAATGATGGTAGGCGGGATTATAGTACGTTTAATGCATGGAACAATAAGAACCTCTCATCGATATGTGGATTGGGAACAATGATCTTGAGGATATAAACCAAAGACAGTATTTTAACTCTGGGAACAAGCACACAAATTTAACTTTTCATTGCCAGCAATTCCACTTGCTAGTAACAACAAAAGATACAACCTGCCAACCCTCTTTACTCTCTTCATGTCAAATATGTGCATGGTCAGGAAACATAATGATTAGTGGAAGTAACAACACGAACTTTATTAAAACTGACTATTAATTATGGTATTCTTTATCAGTTCTGAGGAACTCATATTTATATGTCCAAAATCTTCAGCGAATGTCATGCTTAGAACGTGCATGTGGACTTGTATAACCACCTCAAGAACTATCAACAGCTCATTTTCCCCAGTCCTTACTCGCAGGTGGAGTTTACACTAGAAAGATTCTTAGGAGTGAGAATATACCTGAAGAAGTTGCTGCATCACATCTCGTGCACTTGTAACTTCTATTTCTTTGAGATCTTCTACATGAATCCCCTTTTTAGTATCTTCCCTTATCTATAGAGTACGAGCAAAATCTTCAGTTGTCTTCTTCCATTTGGGTAATGCAATTTGCAAATATTCATTTTTAAAAAAAGGCATAAAGCAATTTGCACACATTCGCTTCAGTTCAAGCGATGTGTTGGCTGCATTTGGAAATGAGGAATGCAAATATTATACTAGTCTGATGTTGCAAGTCAGAAACACATTCCTTAAGGCTTAAGCACACATTGGTCCTCATTTACTCATTGTGAGCGATTTGCACTAATCCATGTGCTCACTAATTTCAAGGTCCTCAAAAAGGATAGGACACTATTTCACCTTGTTAAAAATAATGAACAATATCCGGAAAAAAGTATGATCAACAATAGAAAACAATATATAACTCCCATAGGCAGAAATAAATTCATGATTATTTGGACAAGACTTCAATTAATTAACAAATTAGATAAAATGCTAAAATTAGTGATCATTACCTGCAAGTTCACCGAGGAAGGATCCAAAAGGTCGAGAATCTGTTCGTTATATATTTCTAAGAAAGAGCATCTACAAGTGAACTTTATATTTTCCTCTCTGCGTGCCTCTCTTTCCTGTGACCAAAATAAAGTTCATCAAACTTAAAATTGAAACATAAGCTCAACCTTATAAGTGAAAGTCTGATCACTCTTTTTTATTCCAATCAAGAAAATTTTACATTAAAGTTGAAGGCAAGAAGTAATCTAAAGTATATCCAACACTTATACCCAACACTGTGACATGGAAGCAGATCAATAACATTTAAAATCTCTTCCATATGAAAAGTACATAGGTAATTAATTTGATTCATTCAGATAACATCGAAGTTTCCTCTCAATAGTATATCAAAACAAACCTGCTTAGTTTCAAACTAAGTCATCTGTGATTCTGGTCCACAATGAAGTATTATATAAAATTTTGATTTAGCAACAACGTATACCAAATGCTTCCTATCCTTAATAATCATTCATAATTAATGCAATATCCGTACCTTTTGAATTCTTGAAAACAAGTACTCAAATACCCTAGGTGTCATCCCACAATTTACACTATGTCTTCGGGTGCCTCCTTCAATATCTCCAAGCATGGTGTGTGTTTTTCCACTGCCAGTCTGCAAAGAGAGACAGACATAGAGTTGCTTAATACAAAACCAGTATAAAGTTCAAGTCTTTTTCACATTCTGACAAGAAAGTTGGACAGTACTGCTGAAAGCGGATATTTGAGATATTAAGCCATATAACTGAGCAACATACTTGGCCATAGGCAAACACACAGCTATTGTAGCCCTCCATGCAATTTTCCACCATTGGTACTCCAGCAGCTTTAAAGAGCATCTCCTGTTAATCTAAAGAAATGAAACACAGACCACACCAAAGATACATGACAATGGAAAGATAATAGCCAAGAAAAGCAAACCTGAGTAACAGTCTCATCAGCAACCATATCAAATGTAAAACGGGATTCTGGGTGCCCCGTCCAAGTGATTGTCTGTGAGCTTTCTTGTCTTACACATTTAGCATGCCCTTGTAAAGATAACTCAGAGCTACTCAAAGGGCGTATTCTGATAATAACCTGCATAAATCAGTCAAACAGAAGAACACAACCTCATGAGTTATTGTTCTATCCTGATTCAGTAAGATATAACCGAAAACTACTGTATATTCTACTAGGGAGATAGTTAGTAACTCACTGTACAGCATCTTCAACCAAATGTGTTCCTATTTATTTTTGTTTTGTCAATCACCAGTACTGTGAATTTCTGGACCAGAACTGAGAACACTTTACTTTTTAAACATCCAGTTTATAGGACTTTAACTTTGTCCCTTACTCCAATTGGAATCATTCTTTTTTGGAACAGCAAGCCTCAATCCCAAAACAAAATTTAGAAAGAGGAATTGTACCTTACCTGGAATGCTGACTTAATTAATACAGTAGAACATAAACACCTAGATGCTCACCCATTCAAGAAGAAACAAAGATTAACAAAATTCGACCTATTTCCAAGTACTCCCATTGTCCTATTTTGTTTTATAGTTACTCTTTGGAGACTCAAATATGTCTTCTGAAGTCCTAAACATGTACTGTATATTTTTCATATGTTAAGATTCAGATTTTCTTTACACTCTTCTATGGATTATAAGGGCTCGTCTTACCATGGATAATTTTCACTTTTTTTCAGGAATTGTATCCCGAATCATGTTTGGACATAGAGTTGTTACAATTTTCCAGAATTCGAAAAATTCCAAATACCTGTTTTCACTCCAAATCACTCACAAAAATTCAACATTTTTCCACGTTGTATTCATGTCCAAATACAACTCCAGTTTAAAAATACCATTTTTCAACTTTATACAAATACTACTTTTCTCAAATTTCACTTTTTTTTTATGTACAAACGCCCACTAAAACTGATGGTTTAAGGACCCGTTTGGCCATGGATAGTTTTCACTTTTTTCCGGAAAACTATTTGGACATAAAATTGTTACAATTTTCCAGAAGACAACTTAATTTTCCGTTATTTGAAAAACTCCAAAAAGTTATTTTACAATTTTCACTCCAAATCACTCACAAAAATCGAAAACCAACTCCAATTCGTATTCATGTGCAAACACAACTCCAATTTCCAATTATCATTTTCAACTTGAAAACAAATACTACTTTTTTTTCCAAATTTCACAATTTTATGTCCAAACACCCACTTACTTTCTTTTTTAGTCTGTCCCAATATGAGTCTCTTTTTATATTTAGTAAGTTTTCAAATTCCAACATTCGACCTGGCAAGTTTAAAACCACAAGATTTAAAAACTACAAGATTCAAAAATTTCCCTCTGTTTCTTAAACTCCGTGCTCAGTCAAACTAAAACACTTAATTATGTCCCAATTGAGACGGACGGAGTATTTTATTTATTTTCAAATTTCACATTTATTATGTCCAAACGCCCACTACAACAACAACAACAAAAAGGTCCACTAAATATACAAATATCATTTCTATAAAACCACAATTAATAACTTTTAGGCACAAAAACCAGAGTAATTAATTAATTACCTGAACATTGTGATCCTTCCAAAACGAAGGATCTTCGCGAAACTCAAAACTCCGATTCGATTCCAGCACATCCTTGTTGTTCTCTGAAATGTCGATTTTGTCCTTAACAGCTGATTTGAATAATCTGAGATTAGGTGTGCTCTTTACTGACGACATCGTTAACAACGACGCCGTATTATCCATCGGTGTTGCTGCTGTAGTCTGACCCGAATCCATTGACCCGAATCTGGACTTAATTACACTTGGAGTTTCAGAAAATAATGGCATTAGGGTGAAGATTAAGGAGATTTGGGGGGTGGGGGTAGGGGTAGGGGGTATAAGGGGGGTGGGGTGGATTTTGAAATGTAGAGAGGAGTGAGGAAGAAGAGACCGTTTGAGAGGAATTTGAAATTTTTGAATGGTTATATGGAGCCAATTTGCAAGAGGGGGGAAGGTGGACCAATAGGTGACGATTTAAGTTATAGCCACAGTGTATGAAATTTTGCAAGTTTAGCTACTTTTAAGGATTCGTTTAGACATGATTTCAATCACTTGATTTGAAATCTAGGTTGTGGTCCGGTCCTTCCTCGGAACCTTATGGTCCGGTCCTTTCCTAAAACCTTTTGGTCCGGCTCTTCTCCGAACTCCATGCATAGTGAGAGTTTAGTGCATCTGGCTATCTTTAATTTGAAATCAGATTGATTTGAAGTTGAAATTTTGTTTGGATATGCAATTTGAGTTTCTTAAGTTGTAATTTTTTTCATAAACATGAAAACCCCACAATTTGTGAAAACTATAAAACTTCTCGAGTCTTATACAAACTTACTAAATGAGCAAACTACAACTCATAAACAAATGTAATGGGTCTTACTGCGCTGCATTAATAAATCTCATATCTTCATGTTCTTTTTGTAAGTAAATGTTTGCGATTACATGTTATTACAAAGTTTAAAATACACATAATTTTACCAAAATTCACTGGTCCAATAAATCAACAATTGTAGTAACTAGTTGTTATTAGGGCTGTTCATGGTTCGGTTTAGATCGGTTATTGATTAAAACCATAACTAAACCAATTTAGTCGGTTTTCAAATGTCTAACACCAAACCAAACCAAATAAAATAAAAACCACCAGTTTGGTTATTGTCGGTTTGATTTGGTTTGGTTTGGTTTGGTTTTTTGGTTTAGGACTAGCCGTGATAATTCAACTATTCTTTCTTTACATTCTTCAAATTTCTTGAGCCTTCATTGTGACTGTGAGAAAGAAACGTGAGCTTCTCTTGTTCAGTTACGTTAGGTTGAAATGTAAAATGAAAAGTGAGATAATAGTGTTAAACACTCACACTTAAGACTTATAGAGTTGGGCTTGGACATATTTTTTAAGACATGGGCCTTAAACAATCATGCGAAATAAGTAGACCAAAATCAAATTAATAATTAAAAGGTATAAAATATTTATAATTATTTATGAAAAGCTAATATTATACATATAAATAATTATAAATTTTATGTATATAATTATCGGTTTGGTTCGGTTATTTTTTAATATAACCAAAACCAAACCAAATATTGTCGGTTTTTCAAATTTAAAACCAAACCAAACCAAATGTTGGTTTTTTCATTCAGTAAATTTTCGGTTTGGTTTTGATTTTTCACCAAACCGTGAACAGCCCTAGCTGTTATTATATAATCCTCTCACATTGTATGGACAGCCTTTTCACCTCAAGCATGGTACTTTTTTTTTTTTTTTTTTTTTTTTGCAAATTTAAAATGATGGATCTTCTTTTTCTTTTTTGCAAATTATAAACTTATGGATCAAGTTTTACATTTAAAAAAAAATCACAATCTAGAATTTGAAATCTTACTTTTTGGAGAATTTGGAATTTTAAATCATGATGATTTGAAGTTAGAGCCCGTTTGGATTGGCTTATAAGTTGCTTGTAAGCTGTTTTCAGCTTTTTTGAGTGTTTAGCTGGCTAGCTTAAAGTCATTTTGTGCTTAAAATAAGCTCAAAAAAATAATTGGGCCCATTTGACTTAGCTTATCTAAAGCAGCTTATACTTTTTTTTGCGCGGAGTGCCCTTATTTTGGGCTGGTCTTTATATTTTGCCCTTCATTTATGCCTTCTTTAATTTTTGCCCCTGCCGCCTGTTTAATGAATGTTTTGTGACGAAAGTACCCTTACCCCATTAAAACCCTTTCTATTTCGTCATTTGCCCTTTTCTTTTATTTTTTTGCTTCTTCGTTCCTCATCTGTTTTGCCCTTATCTGTTCTAAAATTTAGGTACGAATTTGGATATTTTGCTCGTTTCAATATTTGTTTTTATGTTAAATTGTTGTTTGTTGAATTGATATCTTTGTCTTCGTCGTTTTTTATATTTAATTGTTCCTTTTTTATTTAAAATTATAGTGTTTTTGTTACAGTGTCTGTATGATTTTTTGAACTTTAGTTTCGTTCCCCATGTATATATTCTGGTTTTTTGAATGTCGTAATATGTTTTAGTTGATTTTGATATGCGTTTTGGGTTTCTCTTTGTTGAATCTTTGAAGTTTTGCCTGTGAACAGCTGTTTTATGTTGTTGCTGTTGTTTTTGTTTAATAATCTGGGTTTTGTGAAGAATGTGTTTGTCTGAGGCAACATATGTCGGGTCCGGCATAGTTGTTGCTTTTTGAAATTGAAGTTATGCCGGTTCCGGCATAAAGTTATGCCTGTTCCGGCATAACTTCATGAATTAAGTTAATTTATGTGTGTCTTGATTTTTTGGTGTTGTCTTGTTAATAATTTTGGTTTTTATGCAATCTTTATGTGTTTTGGTGTTGTTTTGTTAATAATGTTGGCTTTTTATGCAATCTTATGTGTTTTGGTTCTTTTTTCTATTATGCAGGTATTTGTTTACCAGTCTAGGGGCTGATTTTTTATTATGGTATATGTTAATTATTTTCATTCTCATTTTTGGTTTATTCTTATGTAAACTCTTGGTTTCTTTTGACATTAATTTTTCTTTTATAGGAGGAACATCCCTTGGTTAAGTTTGAACACTGGGTTGAAGGAGGTGGCACGTGGAGTGGTGATTTTCATTTTCGGAGTTTGATTTTGTCCTTTTTGAGTGTCTCTCAATTGGAGTTGTTGAAAAAGGGTGTGTTTGGACAGTTTATGGGTTTGGTTGATGTCCGGCTCAGTGATAGTATTTTCCATTGCTTGATCTTATCGCAACTTTCAACTAGTAATGATAGTGCGTTAAAGTTTAAGATTTTTTATCGCGTGTGTGTATTTGATTCCGAGTCTTTCCGTCTTATTACTGGGTTGGATTCTTGTGTTGGCGATTTTAGTGTTGTGTCTAGCAGACCAAATAGATTGTTGAGACTTTATTTTCCAAATCAGGATAGAATAAGGTTGTGTGATCTCAAGAGTTTCTTACAGATCAAGTCAAGTAATCGTACTGGTGGTTTTTGGGAAAGATCTAGTGATCCTGTTAGACTTGCTGAGGTCTATATATTGGAGAGAGTTTTGTTGGGTCGTAACGAGAAATGTGTTGTTAAAGGTCATCTAATGAAGACAATTGACGATGACAGTCTTCGGGTGTCTTATCCTTGGGGTTCTCTTAGTTTTAATTGGTTGGTACGGTCGATTTGTGGTTGTGTGAAGACTTTCAAGAGCATGCCATCTACACGTTATATGATTAGTGGTTTCCCTTACGCTTTAAATGTGTGGTTGTTGGAGGTTTTCCCTATCTTTCGAGGGTTTTCAAGTTTTCATGGTCTGAAGTCTCCTCGTATGTTGTCTTGGGGTCCTTCAAAGCAAGTTGATTATAAAGTTATTACTGATAATTTCTTCCATGCTGAAAAAGTATGTGTTTCGCTTTTGTTGATGCTTCTTTTTCTTGGTTTTTTTTCCCTCTTGTTATTTTTTGTGTTTTTGTCTAAATTGATGTGTTTATATTGTGTTATAGAGATTCAAGAAATTTATTGTCCATGATGTTGTTGTTGGTACGGAACAAGAGATGCTGGATTATCCAATTGCACTTAAATTTTCTGATGATTCAGGCCCTTGTTCTTCCCGTGCGGTTTTGCCATCTGAAGTTACTTCTCAGATAGTTGATGTAAGTTGTACTTTGCTTTTTGTGTTTTTGGTTGTTTAACTGAATTCTGAGTTAGAGGCCTTGTCGTATAGTATTTTAGTAGGACACATTTTTGTAGTATTTTCTGTTTTGGTTATGGAAATTAAAGTTTATGCCCCTTGAGGCATATTATTTGGTTTTGCAAACGTAGAATCTGCCCCTTCCGGCATACATTTCTCCTTTCATATTTTCAGTTCTGCCCCTACCAGCATAATGTTCTCTCATTTTGAGACTAATTTTAGTAGGTAACACATTTTGCAGTCTTCTCTGTTTTGGTTTTGGAAATGAAAGTTTATGCCTCTTGAGGCATATTTTTTGGTTTTGCAAACTTAAAATCTGCCCCTTCCGGCATACTGTTCTCCTTTCATATTTGAATTCTGCCCCTACCGGCAAGCTGTTTTCATTTTCAGACTTCAGTTCTGCCGGTTCCGGCATACTTGTTCAACATTAATTTAGTGACATCAAAAGTAATGTGTTGTTTTATTGATCTGTTATACAGGGTGTTTTGTCTAGTGTGAAGAAGCAACTTGATGATGAACGATCTACAATTGTCAATCAAGTAAAGGTATGGCCTTTTATTTTTTTATTTTTGAGTTTGTTAATATGATATGTATACTTTGCATGCTGCATTCGCTGTTTTTGTTTATTCTCATTTTCTTTTCTTCTTTGTTTAAATTTTTTTTGTAGTCTTTGGATAGCCGTTTCGAAGAATTGGATAAAAATTTTGTTGGCACGATTAATGCTGTGGATAGCTTAGTTCGTGTACATGATGAAACAAAGTCATCTGTAGCAGCTTCTGAAAGTGCTAAAAGAACTTGTTTAGAAAGTAGACTTGATAGTTTGGAAAGTAAATTTGATTATGTGATGCATTATGTTGAAAGTTTAGTTCGACTGCATAGCGAAAACAAATCTTGTGCATCTGGTAAAAGACAACTTGATTTGGGTTATTCAGTGAATGATGAGGTGAAGTTAGATGCACATCTTGGAAAAGAGGAGAATATGCTTTGTAAAGCAAGGTCTAAAAAAAATGAGACGTCTCTCATGCTCGATATGCTCTGTGATGCTGTTGTTTTTTCATCAAGTCAACCGTCTGATAAAACTCAAACTCTTTCTCAGTTTGAAAAGAATTTGTGAAAGAAAATGAAGACCGCGTTAAAGAAATTGTTGCAATTAATAATGCTTTTTTTTATTTTTTATTTTTATTTTTATTTTTTTTAATAATGCTTTTCAATGCGGAGATTATGTGTTTTCTTCTAATGAAGCATCACAAAATGTAAATGAAGCAGCAGTTGCTGTTGAAGATAGTAGAAAACGTCCGAGATGCGAAGATGGAAACAAAGAAGATGATGGTTATCCTAATTGGTATTTGCTTACACCAAGCAGTAATCCAGTTGAGAAACGGTTGAGTTCTGCTGTTGAAGATATATACTGTACTTCAAAAGAGTTAGGAAAGTGAATTGATTTTTTTGTTGTTATTTATGGCAAGTGTTATGTTATTGTGTTTCTCCCTTTTTCGAATGATGTATATGTAAATTGTTCTTTCATTTTTTGTACATATAATGAAGTTTCACTTTTTCAACTGTGTTCTGTAGTCTGCCTTAACCGGCATACTTTTGCCATTTCTCAATAGATATTTTGCCCCTTCCGGCATACTTCTAAGATGGAAGTAACTATTTTTCCTAAAAATAAAAAAGACAATTAAAAATTGACTCTTGTTCCAAAACATCTCGAATAAGTGCGACAATTAATGTATTAATTATTTTGTTTTTTAAAAAAAAATGGAAAGAAAAACTGAAAAATTCTTTGTATTTTTGTCAATAGTTGCAACAGTTACTCCAATTTAAATTTGAGCAACTGTTTTTGCTTTTTAAAAAAAAAATCAATAATTTTAATCTTGCCGCCTCCGGCATAAGTTTACCCGTTGGGAACAGAAATTATGCCCCTTCCGGCATACTTCTAAATTCGTAGTAACAGTTTTTTTTTTCGCTAGAAATAAAAAAAGATAATGAAAAAGTGACTCTTATTCCCAATATCTCTAATAGGTATTGCTACATTTACTTGCAATTGAAAATGTATTAATTCTTTTTTTTTTTAAGAAAAAACTGAAAAACTCTTTGTATTTTTGTCAATAATTGCAACAGTTACCTCCATTCAAATTTCACTAACTGTTTTGGTCTTTTTTTTTTTTTTTTGAAAAAACTGCAAAACTCCCTGTATCCTCATTCAATTGAAATCCAATCGTTTCAACAGTTATTCCAATTTAAAATGCACTAATTTGAACTTTTATATAAAGCCACACAGTTATGGCTACAACGGCAAACTTTTATTCCTAACACACTTACATTATGCCGCTTTCGGCATAAGTTTGTCACGTGGTTAGCACGTGTGCAGTTTTAATTTATTTTTTTGTTCGATATATATTTGCCCGCTCTTCCTGTAATTTACTTTTTATTTTCGTTTGTTCACTTTAAAGTTGAAGAAGACAATTGCTTTGTCACGTTTCCTATATCATCTTTATCATTCATTGATTTATCTTAGTGGGGTTTCAATTTCATCTGTAAGTTATTAGTTACTATTTTATTACTTGTTGATAAGTTATTTCCTTCAATTGTTTGTGTCTGTATTTTATTTGAATAGGGTTTTCTGTTTTTGTTTTCCTTTTTACGTTTTTGGTAATGCATTTTGGTAATATATTTTTGTTGGTAATGTTTTTTATGTGTTTTGTTTTTCCTTTTTTTTTCCTGATTGAATTTTATGTTTTGCTCATGTCAGTGTGCTAAATCATGAGACGACAATTTGGACAAGTTGCTGACTATTATATTCCTCCGGAAGAGTGGACGAACACACGCATCAGTGTTGTATGGCGAGGGGATGAAAAGTTTGTTAAATTTGTTGAGAAATTTCTTACAAAAGAACAGTTGGTAATTTTGAAGAATCGTCCTTTTGGAAAATTTATGGAATTACATAATATAAAAATGCCGGGTATCTTGGTGAATTTTATGTTGTTGTCGGAAGTTCAGTGTTCTGAAACCAATGAAATGCATTTTAATATACAAGATAAACTTGTGACATTTACAGACCAATCATTTAAGAGAGTCACTGGGTTATCAATTACTGAACCTCCTAGATCTTTCTATGCTAAATATAACAAAACCAATGGCAGTTGTCTTTTGAGAAGATATTTTGGTGTTGAAGATGGTAAAAGGAATTTGGAAATGAGGGAGTTGAAGAATGTGATGAGTGCTGAAAATGTAGATTTTGAAGATGACCTTGATGCGGTGATGCTAGCAGAGGTATACATTCTTGGTCGTGTTTTATTGGGTGGTAGAATTGATAAAAAGGTGTTGTGGCAGCATATTGTATACATAGAGGACAGTGAATTGTTCGAGCAGTTTAATTGGGGGTCTTTGTGTTTTGCCGAACTCCTGAGGTGTTTCAAATCAATATATAAGCAAGGGACAAACAGACATACCATTGATTATGGTGTTGTTGGTTTTGTTTTTAGCTTTAGTGTTTGGGTTTGGTCTACGTTCAATGACTATCGCAAACAATATGTTAATATTATTGGCAATTGTCGTGAACCTCTGATGTTGTCGTATGTCAGTAATAAATCTCCACATTTCAATGAAGTGAAGAAATTGCTTGTATCCTAAGAGTACACGAGTGGAAAGGTAATGGTGTTTATTGCCCTTTACTTTTCGTGTCAACTTTTAATGTGGTTTTTCTTTTTTTGTTTTGATGTCATTATTTATTATTATTGTTGTATGAATTTTATTTCAATAGCGAGGTAAAGGGGTGGTTGATGAATCTCCGGACAATTCAAGTGCTGATGAAAGTAAATCTGAAGATGCCAATATTGTTGGCAAATCCACTGAAAGCTCTTCTCTAGAGCATCGCATTGAGGTATTTCTCAGGGGTCCTCTCTATTTTTCCTGTAAAAGTTTTGTTCCTTTTTTTTTCTCTTGAATTTAACACTTTGCTGTATTTGTTTATTTTCACAGTTCCTGGAAAATGTTTGTGATGTTAAATTGGATAGGATTTTGAATAATCAACAGAAGGAGAAGGCCCGGATGGATCAGCTGATTTCTGCTTTGCAAAAAGCAGGGTTAAATTTTGAATCCCAAACTGCTTCTCATGCTGAAAATGTTCGTCGACATGTTGATTCTCCTCGTCATGTTGAAAAGGGTAGGCGCAAGAGTGATACGCTCAAATTACACCTCTTAATGGTGTAATGCGGACGTTGTCAAATATAGTAACCCAACAAGGTTGGGGTCGAATCCCACAGGGAATATGGTGTGAAAAGGTTACTAAAGTCGTAGATGCTAAGTTCTAGGTCTAGTGTCTCAATCCGATAATGTTGGTAAAAGTTGGTCTTTTCTATAACTAAGTTCTAACTATTTCTTTGGTGGAAATTTACGGTAGAAGAAACTAAGGTGGTGTTCCCGTTAGATAGGTGTATGATCATGGGTATTGATCTTGATATACTTCGAATGAATCATTAAATAAATGCACTTAATCTCTATGTGAATCTCTACTATTTCCCAATAAATAAAGATTAAGTCTTTCTACGATTTTTCCAAATATAAGAAAGTAACCATGAAGAACGATTAATCGTGCCAAGTAAATTCCTCTTATTCCTAAGTGAATTTATTAAACAAAGTTTAAAGCTTTGAGTTCTTGTTGACTATTCTTACCAACCCTAATTATTTTTCCAAATAAATCAAGGTTTATGGCTTTAATCAATGTTTGCAACCATTAATTATGAATGAAGAATAAAGAATAATCAAATCCTAATGATACATTATATGTATATCAATCACAAAACCCAATCACAAAACACCCATCATTGGGTTCACAACCCTAGTAAGGAAATTTAGCTACTCATAAAGAAAGAAGAACAATGAGAAATAATGAGAATCATAAAGCTTACAATTGATTTAATGGAGTTGAGAAATTTCTTGCAATTGTTTGTAATCTCCACAAGAGCTCAAAAATATAATTACTTATGCTAAGAAAAATAAACTGAGGTCTATGGTAAAAACTAACTGTTTACAAGAACCCTACAATTAAGTATTTATAGGAGCCAAAATCGTGAGAAGTGAAAAGACACAATTGCCCGTCGGGCTTGGTTTACGTTTCATTTTACGGTCCGTCAAATTGTTATACGGACCGTAAAGTTTCTTCCTCTCATTCGTCAAATATCACACCCTTTTTACGGTACAATTTGACGGTCCGTATAACTGTTTTACGGACCGTATAAATGTCCCGCAGAAATGGCTCGTCGATCATGCTCACTGTGACCACTATACGATACAATTTGACGGTCCGTATAACTGTTTTACGGACCGTATAAATGTTCTGTATAATTGGTTCGTCTGTCATTGTTCACTGTGACCATTATACGATACAATTTGACGGTCCGTATAACTGTTTTACGGACCGTATAAATGTTCCGTATAATTGGTTCCTCCATCATTGTTTACTGTGACCACTATACGGTCAATTTGACGGTCCGTATAACTGTTTTACGGCCCGTCAAACTGCCCCGTCAAATTGCCTCTTCAGTGACTTGTTTTCTCCATTTCTTCGACTTTGGCCATCAAAACACTCAGATACCTGAAATCCACTAAAAAACACATTAAATCACGTAGACTTTGCTTAAAAACAAGTAACGCTTATAGCCGAAAAGCATCAATTGTGGCGTAAAATTACGCCACATCAACACCCCCAACTTAAGGTGTTTGCTTGTCCTCAAGCAAGCCATACAAAACAACGACTCAATCTAATACCTAGATATCATAGAGTAACAATGTCTACATTGGTTTTGACTCTGAACTACCGGCATGCATGTTTTCCTTTAAACGACCACCCCAATTTCTGTTTTAAAGCAACATACACAACTCAAGAACACTACTACTAACCATGAAGCTTCAATGAATGACATCATATTATCGAACATATTATGGTGCACACAAACACTACTTTAGGCTGTCACTTTATTTTGTTCAATTTTCATCCTTATGCCCTCACATAGACCAAAGAATGTCCCAACACACATATATACGACAAGAATGGGACGAAGACGAAAGAGAAGAGAAAGACACTCACACTCACAAAGACAATTCATATTTACACATGTAAATACCATAGGCTTGCCCTTATTTTCTATGTTTTCATCCTAGGCTCGTTCGGTTGTGATCACATTAGGACTTGTTTCGGCTTGTAATGTAGGTTTAGGGACGGGTCGGATACTTTTTGGAAATTAGTGACTCACCCTCCTTGAACACTACAACATCTTGTCACCTTGATTCGCCTCTTTTCTTTCCACCCTTTTATTTTCTTTCAGTTTTCGACCTCGATGTGGTTTTACTCCTAACCAACTTACAAATCTTTTTCACAACAATTTTCTGATTGATTTATATATATATATATATAAATTTTTTTTTATTTTTTATTTTTTATTATTATATATACGCAACTACCACATCGAATCTCCACTAGTCAACTCCACCACCCCCAACTTATGTTTTTAACATGTACTCCACATTTAATTCACCCCCAACTTAGGCATTTTGCCTCATCTAACTAGTAGCATCAAGGAGGGAACGGGTGCGAAGATGGATTAATTTCACAAAGGGTAAGGTTTCATAATTGGCTAGCCAAGAAAAAGGTCAAAACGGCTCAAAAGGGAAACTAAGGGTATTTAACACTTTTGGTAAGGCTTATTTCAGGCAAAGTGACTATTTCAACAAAGAAAGCCTAAGATCATCTCACAACCAAACTAACTTTCGGATTTCATACAAGACCAACCGGGCAAGTTCTAGATTATACATGCATAAACAGAATCAAATTAACAGCTCACACACACATTGGCATAAGGACAATTATTTTTACACTTGTGACCTCATAAGTAGTCATTTATCACACACAATACCCCAATAATAATAATGTCATATAAAGAATCAATCATGTTAATCAATCCTGTTCTAAGTATGCGTTTTCCAAAATTTCGAGGGGTCCAAACTTTCCAACAAATCACAATACATGCCATTAGTTACCAAGTAATACCAAATAAGCCAAAAATACTCTACTCAACCTAAGCGACATCCTAAACATGCCAGTTTCAACAAAATGAAAATCCCCTTCAGGAAAAGAACTCTGGCAAAGAAAGCCGAAAGGGTGCCTAAACACATATTTACTCTCCACTACTATGAAGTAGTCCCACCCCCAACTAAAGAAGCATGCATTGTCCCCAAAGCATGAAACGAAGTAAACCAAAGGGATAGGGCTACCTGGAACGCTCTAGGCGTCCTGCTTGTCCTGAGGTCTCGTCACCTCAGTAGTGGTGTCCAGTGACTGCTCTGCCGCTGGAGCGGTAGTACCAACTGCTGACCCTATTGGACCCCGAGAGCGTGGTTGCCCCCCTGGACTCATAGCACTGCCTGTCATCTCAACAAGAGGGGCATGGCTGGATGACGCCCCTGTAAACTGGGTCTCCTCACGAGAGAGTCGCTGAACCTTTCGAAACTGCTCGTCCTCATCACTGGCATCCTCCTCCTCATCAGTCTCCCCGTCCTCCCTAGGCCTTTTGCTGGTGGCCCGAGTTGGGGACTCATCTCCCAACAAGTCGACAACAGGCAACAGAGATGCTAAATCTAGCGTCTGTGCTTGTGGCGGGGCTGCAAATGCAAATCCCTCTTTCACTTTCAATGCTAGCACATCTGTCTTCAGTTGCATCAATTCTGTTTGCATTGTCCCTAGATCGACTGTAGGGCCCACCTTCTCAAGATTCAAAATCCGCCGCTCAAGTCCATCGATCCTAGAATGAATGAGTTTATGGGAATCTTCCCACTTCTTCCTTGCGGGATCCAAGGCTGCTGCCACCCGTTTATCTATATAACCCTGTAACTGTCCCATCAAATTAGCAACTTGGCGGTCTGCCCTGTCTGCTTTGACAAACGCATCATGGAAATTTTGAGCATTAAACTGTATCATAACACCGCCAGGCAAAGCTGTCGAAGCCGAGGCCACATGGCTGCTCTGAGAGGTAGGATTGCTGGGAATAGCTGGAGCGGCCTGGGAGGAGGGCCCTGTAGATGTATCCGCGGTGCCCGAAACGAGTTGATCTGATGTGCTTGTGGCAGTCAGCCTCTCCTGCGATGTCTCGGGAGCTGCTGGCTCACTTCCCTGTGATGCTGGAGCAGGCAGCCCAGCTGCTAGCTCTATAGGAACATCTGGAGTAAGGTGGATGTCCCCATCTCGACTCTTCCAAAGGTCATACACACTCTTGGCTATTAACCAATGATCTCGATGTGCGTAATGATCTAGATTTTCCCGTAAGCACAATGATGTAATGAGGCAGGGATATGCTAGTGACAACTCCTTGGTCATTGCTCTGTGGTGAATTTGTTGAACCACCAACTCTCCTACATTTATGTTGTATCTTGACATGATGGCCGCTACTAGTATGGCCCGCTCAACCGTCAACACATTATCCGCCTGACTGGGGTACAACCTATGAATCAACACGCTCCACCAAAATTTTCCTTCCACGGACAAATCTGCTTTCTTTATTTGTAACGAGGTGTTTCTACTCCATTCAGGGGAACCCCTTGCTATCACCGACGCAACCCATGGTAACTCAGCCCGTTTGTCGTTCCGATCTCCACCCAATCTGTATTGAAGCTCATCTGTGTTTGGAGGTGGTACATAGTCGGGGCCAAAGTAGAAACGATTGATCGTTTCAGTAGAAATATTTATTCTCTTGCCTCGGACTGTCACCTCTGTCAACGGGGGTGGCTTTTGCTTCCTAAGCTGAACCGGCTTGAAGGTATTTTTTATTTCCGCCGCATAGTTAGCATAAAATTCCCGAACTAGGGATGAGATGTACTCCCCTGGAGGGTGGCTAATGAAGTGCCACTGATGGTGATCAAGAGTAGCAAGAAGCCGTGGAAAACCCGCCAGTCTGTCTAGGCTAATTCGTTTCTCCTCATGGATGCTTTTCTTCGGGCCACCCCCTTCTTTTTCTTCAAGGCCCTGCTCGTATATTTCTTTGGAACCCGACACGGAAAACCTAACACTGTGTTCTGATTTTTCCTTCATTCGGATTTCCTTCAGCCGGGCAGCCTCCACCTCATCTTCCGAGCTGCTAGATGATGTGGAAGTGTCCTTCTCTTCAGACTGGGAGGACACTTGTACCTGAGTAGCACCCTTAGCTCTAGTGAGTCTTGCTGCCAGTGGTTCGTCATCCCCTGCGCTACTTTCGCCTTGGTCGGGCTCATCACGAATGCGTCGGCGACTTTGAGCTCTGTCCCTACCTTGTGACGTGGTTGGACCACTTCCTCGAATTTTGGGAGGCATACCTGTAGAAAGCAAGTAAGTACCGTCTGCAAATTATATGTGAAGTGCACAAGTTGCATGGAATTTAAAAGTGTCAAATGTGTTGGTTGGATCAATTGACGGTGATGTTTTACGGACCGTAGAAATTTCTACGGTCCGTCAAACCTACCGTCAAATGATCCCAACAGATAACAAGCACTGTGACTATTAGACGATGAGGTTTTACGGTCCGTATAAATTTATACGGTCCGTCAAACCTACCGTCAAATGGTCACAGTAAGTGGGTTTTGTTTAGATCATTTCACGATGAGTTTTACGATCCGTAAAACAATTTTACGGATCGTCAAACCAACCGTCAACTGGTCACAGTACCTGATAGTCTCATAAAAAATTTGACGACACAGCTTGACGAACCGTCAAAATTTTTACGGTCCGTCAAAGTTGTAGTCGATTTTTTTTTTTTTCACTCAGTTCATGTTGTTCATTGTTACACTCGATTCGTTAATTCACAGACAAGATTATACATTCCAGCCCCTCTAAGAACTCAGAAAAAGCCGGGGTTACTCAGACTTCACCCCTTTTGGTTATGATTTTCCTTTTGGGCAATTTATCGAACAATTGGTGGGCATCTCAGTGATTGACTCCAAAGGCTTGAACAAAATTATTGAAATGCCCTCCAACCCAACAGATCATCAATTATGAGTTGTCCAATAGCCAAATTTATGCACACACCCCAATCCCGACATATATTATCCATGATGAGACATAATTCCCATTTATGACCATAGGAACATAGAATCACATACCTGTTGGCTTGGTGAAGTTCGGAATACAGCACACAATCACTAATTTCCCAACGGACCTTGGTCTCGTGAATTCAAACAGCAAAAACAATTATTTTTACCCCAAAATTTGAAATATAAGACGGCTGGGAATTGTAGGTTTTTGGCTAAGGCAAAGAGAGAGAGCAAAATGGAAAAGGGAAAGAGGGGACGTAGGAAGTGGGGGATGGGAGTTGGAAGGGAGTTGTATGGGTGAATATTAATAGTTAGTGGAAGATGGAAGATGGAAGATGAAAAGAATGGACTGAATCTGTAATGCAATGGGGAAAAAAAAAAAAAAAATAAGAGCCAGCCGTCTCTTTATATTCCTAAAAAAAAAAAAACTATCAGTTAAACTATATATATATATTTTTATTTTTTTTTGAACGTTTTACGGATCGTAAAAACGTTTTACGAGCCGTAAAAACGTTTTACGACTTACCTGGTAACACAAAATGGCATCCTTTACTGTGACGGTTTTACGCTGACATTTGACGTACCGTAAAATTTTATACGGTCGTCAAATTTAGCGTAAACGCATCACAGTGAGCAGGTTTTGTTTGTACCATTAAGCGGTTCATTCTACGGTCCGTCAACTTATTTTACGGTCCGTCGAATGTACCGTCTAACGGTTTTTTTTTTTTTTTTTTTTTTCATTTCGTTTTTTTTTTTTTTTTTTATTTTTTTATTTTTATCCTGCACCAAAACAAACATTACCCTATATCCAACCAGAAACCTAAATGAAAATAATTATTACACTTGGGTTGCCTCCCAAGAAGCGCTTGATTTAACGTCGCGGCACGACGGTGGTGATCATTTACTCCTGATCTTGGTGCACCAGATCATTGTTCGTTCCGAGGTGTTTCAACCTGTATCTGTCAACAATCCTGTCCTCGGAAACCATACCGTGATAGTGCTTCAATCTCTGCCCATTCACTTTAAATGTCCGAGTACCATCTCCGGACTTTAACTCAATTGCTCCATGGGGTGACACACCTACCACCTCAAACGGACCAGACCACCTTGATTTAAGCTTACCAGGCAGCAATTTCAACCGAGAGTTAAACAGCAATACAAGATCACCCTTGTAGAACTCTCGCTTCAGGATCTTTTTGTCATGGTATTGCTTCATCCTTTCTTTATAAAGTGCTGCACTCTCATATGCCTGGTACCGAAATTCATCCATCTCATTTAGTTGAAATAACCTGAGCTTGGTTGCTTCCTCCCAATCCATATTCAGTTTCTTCAGCGCCCACATAGCCTTGTGCTCAAGCTCAACCGGCAAGTGACAAGCTTTTCCGAACACAAGCTTGAAGGGTGAAGTCCCAATCGGGGTCTTGAAAGCAGTCCGGTATGCCCATAGAGCATCATCGAGCTTGCGGGCCCAATCAGTTCTATTTGCATTCACGGTTTTTGCTAGAATATTTTTGATCTCCCTATTGGATACTTCAACCTGTCCACTTGTCTGAGGGTGATAAGGTGTTGCCACCCTATGTTTGACACCATATTTCTCCATCAATCTCGCGAAGGCTCTATTACAAAAGTGTGATCCACCATCGCTGATTATAGCCCTCGGAGTACCAAAACGAGTAAATATGTTCTTTTTGAGGAACCCCATAACACTCCTGGCCTCGTTATTAGGTAAAGCCACTGCTTCTACCCATTTTGACACATAGTCCACAGCAACCAAGATGTATTTCATACCACCCGAGCTCACAAAGGGTCCCATAAAGTCAATCCCCCAGACATCGAACACTTCTACCTCCATAACAAAATTCATAGGCATTTCTTGCCTTTTTCCGATATTCCCTTGCCGCTGACATTGATCACAGGACCGAACCAATAGATTAGCATCGTGAAAAATGGTCGGCCAGTAATAGCCGCATTCAAGTACCTTAGCTGCAGTTCGGTTTCCTCTATGGTGACCCCCAACAGGAGAGTCATGGCACGCTTTTAGAATTTCCATCACTTCACTTTCTGGAACACAACGCCGAATGATGTTATCAGCGCATGTGCGGAACAAATAAGGCTCGTCCCAATAGTACTGTCGAGCATCCCGCAAGAATTTCTTCTTTTGGTAAGTTTTGATATCATCGGGAACTATACCTGTTACCAAATAATTGGCAAAATCAGCATACCATGGTGCTACCTCATTTGACACCGCCAACACCCTCTCGTCTGGAAAAGCATCATCTATATCAAGCTCCTCAGACGGTCTCCCAGCCTCTTCAAGCCGAGAGAGATGGTCAGCCACCTGGTTTTCAGTGCCCTTTCGGTCTTTTACCTCAAAATCGAACTCTTGCAGCAGTAGCACCCATCTGATCAGTCGCGGCTTTGCTTCCTTCTTTGCCATGAGGTATCTCAAGGCTGCATGATCAGTATAAACCACAACTTTGGACCCCAACAAGTAGGCCCGAAATTTTTCGAAAGCAAACACAATGGCAAGCAGCTCTTGCTCCGTCACTGTGTAATTCATCTGTGCAGCATTCAGCGTTCTGCTAGCATAATAGATCGGGTGCATAATTTTATTGTGCCTCTGCCCAAGCACAACACCTATTGCGAAACCACTCGCATCACACATCAGTTCGAATGGTAGGGACCAGTCAGGAGCAATAATAATAGGGGCAGTAGTGAGACGCTCTTTTAGCTCCTCGAATGCCTTCTGGCACTTGTCATCAAATACGAATTTAGCCTCTTTTTCAAGAAGCTTGCACATAGGGTTTGCGATCTTGGAGAAATCTTTGATGAAGCGCCTATAGAACCCAGCATGTCCCAAGAAACTTCGGACACCCTTGACTGAGATGGGTGGAGGAAGTTTTGCAATTACATCAATTTTCGCTTGATCGACCTCGATTCCCTTTTCGGAGATTTTGTGACCGAGGACGATTCCTTCCTTCACCATAAAGTGGCATTTCTCCCAGTTCAGCACCAGATTGGTCTCCTCACACCTTCTTAGCACTTGACCCAGATGGCCTAGACAATCTTCAAATGAGTCACCCACCACGGAAAAATCATCCATGAACACCTCTAAGAAATCCTCCACCATGTCGGAGAAGATTGACATCATACACCTCTGAAAGGTGGCTGGTGCATTACACAACCCAAAAGGCATCCGGCTGAATGCAAATGTCCCATAAGGACAAGTGAATGTGGTCTTCTCCTGATCTTCCAGAGAAATGTTTATCTGATTGTAGCCCGAATAACCATCAAGGAAACAATAATAAGAACGCCCTGCTAGTCTATCCAACATCTGATCAATGAAGGGCATAGGGAAGTGGTCCTTGCTCGTGGCTGTGTTGAGCTTGCGATAATCCATGCAAACTCTCCAACCGGTGACCGTTCTGGTCGGGATCAACTCATTCTTAGCATTCGACACCACAGTGATACCGCCCTTCTTAGGAACACATTGGACCGGACTCACCCATTTACTATCAGCAATAGGGAAAACCACGCCTGCATCTAGCCATTTGATAATCTCTTTCTTGACAACTTCTTGCATGTTCTCGTTTAGTCGTCTCTGATGCTCTACACTTGGTTTGCTGCCGTCCTCCAACTGAATTTTGTGCTCACAGATCCCAGATGGGATACCTCGAATATCTGCTATGGTCCAACCAATAGCACGCCTATACTCCCTCAATACCTCCAAAAGTTGCACAATCTGCTCCTCAGTCAATGAGGCTGACACAATCACCGGTAATGTGTTGTCGGGACCAAGGAACTCATATCTCAGGTGTGATGGGAGCTGCTTAAGCTCTAACTTAGGTGGCTAAATGATCGAAGGCTTTGCTGGAGGAGTTGTTCTATTTTCCAGATCAAGACTCAGCTTCTTTGGGTGGTATGTGTATGAGCCCAACCCCACAAGTGAATTAACTGTCTCCTCATAGCCTTCCATATTTTCAGCATTAAAATTCATCAGAATACCAGCCAAAGCCTCACCTAAGCTCTCTTCTTCCATTTTGAACTCCACTGCATCATTAACAACATCCCATGAATCAATTACCGAAATACTCTCGTAAGCACTTGGTAACTTCATCCCTTTGCTAGCCTGAAAGGTTACTTCTTCATTGTTGACTCGGAACTTTATTTCATTTTTTTCAGAATCCATCAAAGCCCTCCCTGTAGCAAGGAAAGGTCTTCCCAGAATGATAGGAATGTCCCGATCAACAGCACAGTCAAGAATCACGAAATCAGCGGGCAACATAAAATCACCAACCCGCACAATGACATCATCCACCACCCCAACAGGTCTTTTGATAGACCTATCAGCCATTTGCAGTCTCATCGTAGTCGGCCTTGGCATCCCCAAACCTGATTGTTTATAAATAGCAAGGGGCATCAAATTTATACTCGCCCCATTATCACACAAAGCACGAGCAAAATCATGGTGCCCAATAGAACAAGGGATGGTGAACGCCCCAGGATCTCCCTTTTTCTGAACAAGTGTGGTTGATATGATGGAACTCACAGTGTGAGTCAAACTCACGGTTTCATGTTGAACCGTCTTCCTCTTGGTCAGCATATCCTTCAAGTATTTTGCAAAACCCGGCATTTCCTTGACAGCTTCCAAGAAGGGAAAATTTAGAGATAACTGCTTCAGCTGATCATAAAACTTCTCGAACTTAGCATCTTCTTTCTTCTTCACCAACCTTTGAGAGAAGGGAGGTTTAGATTTGAATAGCTGCGTCAAAGGGCGTAGAGCCCCTTTTACAGCCTGCTTACTCGTGTCATCAGCTTCTCCCACCATCTCTGGAATTTTAGCAACATTCTTGTCGGTAGGCCTCTCATCAGCAATGATGGGTGTTTCAGACTGCACCTCATTCTCTTCATCTAATTGTTCAAGATCAATCATCTTCTCAGCAGCCCCCTGGATTGTTTTACCACTCCTAGTAGTGATGGCAAACGCACGGTCTATACCGCCTTCCCCATTTCTGGGATTTGGAATAGTGTCACTCGGAAGTCCTCCATTTTTAGGAGGGTGCTGCTCTTTGGAAATGTCCCTCATCTGCGACTCAAGCTTCTGAATAGCTGCTGTATGGGAACCCACTGTTTCTGCCAGCCCAGATAAAGTTCTGTCAGACTTAGATTGGTTTGCCAAAATCTGCTCAAGCATTGCTTCAATCTTCGAACTACCTTGCTCTGATGACTCACTTTTCGGTGGTATATAAGGATTGGAACTCTTGTTCCCAAAATTGTTGTTGTTGTTGTAGCTCCTATGGTTTCCACCACCATAATTATTATTGTAGTTCCCAGAGTTGTTATAAGCACCTTGGCCTTGGCTTTGGCCTTGGCCTTGCTGCGGTCTCCATTAATTCTGACTCTGATAGCCGCCTTGGTAATTCTGTCTTTGATACCCCCCTTGAGAGTTGTTAACATAGTTAGCGTCTTCCACCTGCCTAGATGGCCCCTCAAGGAACGGACCATCTTGAGCATGGTACATCCCTTGCGGCAAGACTGTATCATCTTCACAAACATTTACCTTTTTGATTTGAGATTCATCAAACTTCTTTGTCAGCAGGGAAATATTTGTTGCAAGTTCTGCCAGTGTTTGCTGGGTGTCCTGATTCTCTTTCACTATATTCTGGAGCATGGCATTACCATATGGTACCACATCAGCATTGTTCGAGTGCCAAGCCTGATTATGAGTTGTCAGCTTGTTAAGTATGGTGGTCACTCGTTGAAAGGTCTTGTTCATAAAACACCCATCAGCTGCATTGTTAGCTACTGACTGTGTCACTGGATCTAACCCTCGATAGAACTTCTCCATCAATATATTTTCCGGAAAACCATGATTTGGGCTCCTCTGCAAATACTCTTTGAATCTCTCCCACGCTTCATATAGTTGTTCCCCCGGTCGCTGCTTAAATTCATATATCTTGTCACGAATTTCAGCCTTTTTGCTAGGGGGGTACCACTTTGTGAGAAAAGCAGCTACCATTTCTGCCCATGAAGTAATCGAATTTCGTGGCAGCTTCTCAAACCATGTTCTTGCCTCTCCCGCTAAGGAATATTTGAATAACCTCAACCGAATAGCATCTTGTGGAACATTGTTCTGGATGTGATTAGCACACACATCCACAAAATTCTGCAAATGACGTTGAGGGTCATTCTCGGTAGAATTCCGAAAGTATCCCTCAAGTTTCAACAACTGGTATAGAGAGGAATCAATTCTCACAGTAGCAGCTCCAACTCGAGGCTGAACAATAGGAGATGCATAGTCCTCCTCTGGAACAAGTTCAGCGAAAATATTCTCATCATCTGATTCATTCGCCTGATTGTTCACCAGATTTCCCTGGTTTGCAGCACGTTGATTTTGCTGATGTCGATTCATGTTCACCTTATTTACACAAAGTAGCAAACAAGGTGTGATGGAATAAGCAAAAGACTTTAATCAAAGCAAACACTATTTAGTAATTTCAAAACCGTATTCCCCGGCAACGGCGCCAAAATTTGATACGCTCAAATTACACCTCTTAATGGTGTAATGCGGACGTTGTCAAATATAGTAACCCAACAAGGTTGGGGTCGAATCCCACAGGGAATATGGTGTGAAAAGGTTACTAAAGTCGTAGATGCTAAGTTCTAGGTCTAGTGTCTCAATCCGATAATGTTGGTAAAAGTTGGTCTTTCCTATAACTAAGTTCTAACTATTTCTTTGGTGGAAATTTACGGTAGAAGAAACTAAGGTGGTGTTCCCGTTAGATAGGTGTATGATCATGGGTATTGATCTTGATATACTTCGAATGAATCATTAAATAAATGCACTTAATCTCTATGTGAATCTCTACTATTTCCCAATAAATAAAGATTAAGTCTTTCTACGATTTTTCCAAATATAAGAAAGTAACCATGAAGAAAGATTAATCATGCCAAGTAAATTCCTCTTATTCCTAAGTGAATTTATTAAACAAAGTTTAAAGCTTTGAGTTCTTGTTGACTATTCTTACCAACCCTAATTATTTTTCCAAATAAATCAAGGTTTATGGCTTTAATCAATGTTTGCAACCATTAATTATGAATGAAGAATAAAGAATAATCAAATCCTAATGATACATTATATGTATATCAATCACAAAACCCAATCACAAAACACCCATCATTGGGTTCACAACCCTAGTAAGGAAATTTAGCTACTCATAAAGAAAGAAGAACAATGAGAAATAATGAGAATAATAAAGCTTACAATTGATTTAATGGAGTTGAGAAATTTCTTGCAATTGTTTGTAATCTCCACAAGAGCTCAAAAATATAATTACTTATGCTAAGAAAAATAAACTGAGGTCTATGGTAAAAACTAACTGTTTACAAGAACCCTACAATTAAGTATTTATAGGAGCCAAAATCGTGAGAAGTGAAAAGACACAATTGCCCGTCGGGCTTGGTTTACGTTTCATTTTACGGTCCGTCAAATTGTTATACGGACCGTAAAGTTTCTTCCTCTCATTCGTCAAATATCACACCCTTTTTACGGTACAATTTGACGGTCCGTATAACTGTTTTACGGACCGTATAAATGTCCCGCAGAAATGGCTCGTCGATCATGCTCACTGTGACCACTATACGATACAATTTGACGGTCCGTATAACTGTTTTACGGACCGTATAAATGTTCCGTATAATTGGTTCGTCTGTCATTGTTCACTGTGACCATTATAAGATACAATTTGACGGTCCGTATAACTGTTTTACGGACCGTATAAATGTTCCGTATAATTGGTTCCTCCATCATTGTTTACTGTGACCACTATACGGTCAATTTGACGGTCCGTATAACTGTTTTACGGCCCGTCAAACTGCCCCGTCAAATTGCCTCTTCAGTGACTTGTTTTCTCCATTTCTTCGACTTTGGCCATCAAAACACTCAGATACCTGAAATCCACTAAAAAACACATTAAATCACGTAGACTTTGCTTAAAAACAAGTAACGCTTATAGCCGAAAAACATCAATTGTGGCGTAAAATTACGCCACATCAAAGAGCACAAGATCTGTTTGTAAAAGTATTGCTGCTAAAAGGAAAACTAAACAAGTCATGCCTCGTAAAAATGTTGAGCAATCTTCCGTTGGGCAACGAAGAAGATCGGTGCAGTCTGATGTTGGGGAAGATATTGCTGATCTTGAATAGGAATTTTGGGAATCTGAAACTGCCACCAGAGATGAGGGGGGCAACGGTGTTGATTTGTCTAATGTTGAGGTTGAAAGTAATCAAGAAATTCAGATCGAAGATGTGCAAGTCGGTTCGAGTGAAAGAACCGTTGATGAGACAGAGTTGGGACGAAAAATCCAGTTTTACAAGAGAAGAAAATTACGCAAAACATTACAAGATGCAAATGATTCTCTAAATGTGGCATTTGAAGATGTTTTTGGAGAAGGCGAAGCTAATGTGACATGTCCCATGGAGACAGATGTTGAACAAGTTGAATCTCTAAATGCAACCGAAAATGTTGAGGCTAAATTGCCTTCGGTAATTTTACATTTATACTTTGTTGTTTTCTAAATCTAAGTTGCCTTTTCTGGTAGTTGACACTTTGTTTGCTCTTTTTGTTTTCCTATATGCAAATGATAGTTTTGACCGTCCTGGCATAATCCCCTTTTTTATTGCAACTCATGTTCTGCCTACTCCGGCATACTACGTTTTTCGCAAAGTTATATTTCTGCCTACACTGGCATACTTTTACTTTTTGAAACATAGCTCTTGCCCCTTCAGGCATACTTTCACATTTTATATGCAAACTCATGTTCTGCCTCCTTCGGCATACTCATCTCTTTTGGAAAGTTATTTTCTGCCCACTCCGGCATACTTTTACTTTTGAAACTTAAATCTTGCCCCTTCCGGCATATTTTTCAACACTTGTTCATAAATTTTCCTTTTTGTGAACCTAACTTCTGCTTGTTTCGACATAATTTTCAATCTTTTACCACTTTCAGAATTTGTTAATTTTTTATTTTAATATTTTTGCTTCGATGATGGATGTTGTGTTTCTTAATTTGTTACTTTATGTAGGTTGTTGTGGAGGAACAATTTGCCAGTGAACAGTTTGGTGACGCCAATCGTGAAGAATCCAACGTATCTCCACCGAACGAACATATGCTTGAAAATCTTGAGCAAATTCAAGATGACGATGTGGTGGTTTCTGATTATCTCGAACGAGATTTATCTCCTGCCAGCGATGATAGGATAGAAGAGGGTGATACGTTGGTGTCGTCTCATCATGATGAATCCATTGTATCTCAAGCTGAAGGAAATGCAACTGGAAATGTTGAGGCTGAATTGCCTTCGGTAAATTTACATTTATACTTTGTTGTTTTTAACACTTTGTTTGCTCTTCTCTGTTTTGCTTATGCAAATGATAGTGTTGCCCCTCCTGGCATAAACAACCCTTTTATTGCAAACTGATTTTCTGTCTACTCCGGCATACTACCTTTTTTCGCAAAGTTATATTTCTGCCTACACTAGCATACTTTCAGTTTTTGAACTTAGCTCTTGCCCCTTCCGGCATACTTTCACATTTTATATGCAAACTCATGTTCTGCCTTCTCCGGCATACTCATCTCTTTTGGAAAGTTATTTTCTGCTCACTCCGGCATACTTTTACTTTTTGAAACTTAAATCTTGCCCCTTCCGGCATACTTTTTCCTTTTTCAAGCATAAGGTTTGCCCCTTCCGGCATATTTTTCAAAACTTGTTCATAAATTTTCCTTTTTGTGAACCTAATTTCTGCTTGTTTCGACATAATTTTCAATCTTTTACCACTTGCAGAATTTGTTAATTTTTTATTTTAATATTTTTGCTTTGATGACGGATGTTGTGTTTCTTAATTTGTTACTTTATGTAGGTTGTTGCGAAGGAACAATTGGACGGTGAACAGTTTGGTGACGCCAATTGCGAAGAATCTATTGTATCTCCACCAAAAGGAGATATGGCTCAAAATCTTGAGCAAACAACACTTGAAAATCTTGAGCATATAAGACGTGAAACACCTGAAGCTCAAGTTTCTAACGAGGGTGATGAATGCGCTGTTGTTCCTCATATTGGTGTTATGCCCGAGCCTATTAATGCGGTTGAGCCATTGAGGAGCGAACCAGCCAATGCAGACCAGGTTCAAGTCAGTACTCCAAGGGAGTCTGCTGTTTTTGATGGAAAGGTTGAGAACTCTCAAGGAATGGAGGACAATTTTCAATATGTGTCCTTTGAAGATATTGTAAATGTCGCTTCTTCCACTGTGAAAGAGAGTACTGTTAGTCAAACCCCTCCTATTCCTGTAGAAGAACCTGTTGTTGAAGTGGCGGAAGTGTTATCTTCCTTGAAGACAAGGGGCCAAAGGAAAAGGAAAGTAGTGGGTGATACCCCGGCACCCGGATGGATGCTATATTCTGGACGAAACGATCTTCCTTTTGGGTCACGGAAGGACGAAAGTGACTGGGATAAACAGTACATAAGGATGTGCCCATTCCATTACTTCAAAAGCAAATTTGCCGTGAACTTTTGGAATTTTTTTATCAATCCTCGAAATCTTCCACCAAGTAGCTTTCGACCTACTGGGTAAGTTTTTAGTTATTGTGTGCTTTCTTGCATTTTTCTTCCTTATTTTTGGGTTTATGTTTTTTTGCTTTTCAGTCTTTTAGGTACAATCTCTGTATTTTTGCCCCTCTTGGCATAATCCCCCTTTTATTCCAAACTCATGTTCTGCCTCCTCCGGCATACTTTTACTTTTTGAAACCTAAATCTTGCCCCTTCCGGCATACTTTTCCCTTTTTCAAGCATAAGGTTTGCCTCTTCCGGCAAACCTTATTCATAAAATTTCCTTTCTGTGAACCAAACTTTTGTTTGTATTTTTCTAATTTTTGTTCACTTTTCTTTAATCAGGGAAGAAGATGAGGTAATGTATCCTGGAAAGTTGAACCAACTGAGTGAAGTTTATAAGTTGGGTGATGTTGAGCCAAAATATAGGATGCTTTTTTTGGAGCTGTACCATGATGTCTATGCGCTTAATGATGAGGTTCGTGATTGTCTTTTACTTTTTCTTTTCTTATTTTTCTATTAGTTATTGCTTCTTGCTTCTTTTTTTTTCTTTATTGCTGAATCGCTATTTTTTTTCCTTAACACAGCATATTAATGTGATGCTATATTATTTGAGGAAGAAAATGATGTATCATCCTCCAGCTGCCAATGCTGTTAAGTACTCAACCGTAGATATGATGTTTGATCAGCTTGTGCAATTTGACATCGATAGATACTACCAAGACCCAGTTAATTACCACTGGTATGCTGACGGCAGTGATGATGCATTTTTGCTGAGTAATATTGTGTATGGGCAAAGAGGAAAATGTGGTATATCATGGGAGAATGTCGACAGGGTATTAATTCCTATTCGCCCAGGATCTGATGATCCTAAAGCAATTTCTCACATGTACTTGCTGTTTTCATGATTGATGAGCGTAAATTGGTAGTTTATAACTCACTCAATCATAATGATGATCGTTTGGTTCGCATTGTCGAGGCCTACTGTGGTATGATCCCTAAGTTGTTGGAGGTCAATGATTTTCAATTATTCAGGCCATCATACAATAACTTCAGTAATCTGACATATACCTGGGCTGCCTGTCCAAAGCAAGGATCGTACGTTTCATTCTTATCTTTTTTAGCTTTTTCCATTGTTTTTTGTTGATTTTTATTTTTGTTTATTGTCTTTGGTTTTCTGTTGTTCTAAAACATCTCTCTTTTATCACTTTCAGAGATTATAATTGTGGTCGTTTTTTGATCAAGTTTGCTGATATGCTGATTAGTGGTGAAAATCCTGCTGATTGGGATGGTTCTGGTTTGATGGACTACATGAAAGAGTGGTCAATCAATTTGGTTTGTCATGGGAAAGATAAGCTGAAAAAGGGTTATGACACGCCACCAGATACAGCTGGAAGTGATTATCATGAGCATAACGATATGGAGTGTGATTATGAGATGAAAAAGAGAGCAAGATCTGTGAAGAAAGCAAAAAATAGTTTGTTTTAGTTGAGCTACATCTGTGAAGAAAGGAAAAAAATAGTTTGTTTTAGTTATTTTTGCACCATGTAAATTTTTTTCGTGCGCCCTTTGTGTTTTTTGTAAATGTTATAAGATTGTATAGTTTATTTGTGTTATAAATTTCAACTTTAAGCCCCTTTGTAATTTGATGGTGTTCATTTTTAATCTCAACTTCTCTGTTCCTAAAAGCTGTTATTTTGTTGAAAATCCAAGTTATGCCATTTCCATCACAACTTCATGGTGGTTGTGTAATAGAATTTTGCCGGGGTCGGCATAGTTTCTCATTTTGTAAATTAAAGTTCTGCCCATTACGACATAATTTAAGTTCAGAAAAGTTGCCAAAACCAGCAACAAAGACAAACCCTTTGAAGTTATTGACCAGCTAAAATGCATTTATTATTTGTGACGTAATGCTGTTATTTTGTTGAAAACCAAAGTTATGTCCTTTGCATCACAACTTTATGGTGGTTATGTAATAGGAGTTTGTCGGGGTCGGCATACTTTGTCATTTTATGAATAGAAGTTCCGCCCTTTCCGGTAGAAATTAAGTTTATATAGTTTGTTTGTGTTATAAATTTCAACTTTAAGCCCCTTTGTAATTTGATGGTGTTCATTTTTAATCTCAACTTATCTGTTCATAAAAGCTGTTATTTTGTTAAAAATCCAAGTTATGCCCTTTCCATCACAACTTCATGGTGGTTGTGTAATAGAATTTTGTCGGGGTCGGCATAGTTTCTCATTTTGTAAATAGAAGTTTTGCCCATTACGGCATAATTTAAGTTCAGAAAAGTTGCCATAACCAGCAACAAAGACAAAAATCCTTTGAAGTTATTGACCAGCCAAAATGCATTTATTGGGGATTATTTGTGACGTAATGCTGTTATTTTGTTGAAAACCAAAGTTATGCCCTTTATGGTGGTTATGTAATAGGAGTTTGCCGGGGTCGGCATACTTTGTCATTTTATGAATAGAAGTTCCGCCCTTTCCGGCAGAAATTAAGTTCAGAGAACTTGCCACAACCAGCAACAAAGACAAAACCTTTTAACTTTTTTGACCAATCAGAATGCATTTTATTGGGATTAGTTGAGACGCCAACTATTTGGGCAGTCAAACGCATTTATTAACTTTAATTAAATGTATTTTGACTATACTTATGATTTTACACTATAAATTAGACCATTTTTACATTCACTCACATTTTATCTCTTTCTTATACAACCTTTGCCGCATAACAATGGATGTGAATTTCGAGAAAAGGTTAAGCAGGTCCTATGTCCTTAACGATGACTTTGTATATGTAAATGTTATCAAGAAACTTTTTTGTTTTCATCTGGGTTTTTATTCCATTCATCCTTATTTTTAGTAATAATTTTGTGTGTTTATTTCGTTGCAGATCCTTCCAAATGACATCTCAGACAGTCTTCCGAACTCTGAATGTGAAGCCTATGTGCTTTATGGTCGGCATTACTACAAGATGACTTACAAAGTTGGTGCTTATCGGCGCCTTTGCCAGGGGTGGAAAGACTTTGTTGATACCAATGGGCTGCAGGAAGGAGATACTCTATGCTTTAGGCTTGTTGAGTGCAATGCTGGCATAGGGATTATTGTTAAGAAGAAGGAGGAGATTGTAGTTATAGACTAGATCTGCTCATAATTTTTGTTTTAGTATGAATGAATTTTTATTTTTAGTCTATGTTTGTTGTTTTTTTTTTTTGTTGCTCTCCAAAATTTGTATGAATGAAATTTTACTATGAATTTATGAAATATTTTACTTAATGTTAATTGTGTTGGGCTGAATGTTTTTTCCAAATTTTCAACATTTTAAAATATTTTATAAACAACAAAGCACATAAGTATGCCCCTAACAGCATACTTATTTATTTTGTAAGCGGAAGACATGCCAGTTCCGGCATAAATGTAAAACTTGAAAACAACAGAGAGAAGGAATATTGTTATGTCCCAAGGCATACATTTATTAAACTTACCAGGATGTAGTCTTTGAGATACCAATTTTGTTTTGCCATTTTCCCCGGCAAAAACTGTTATACCTGTCAGAGGAGGCATAAATTATAAAACTAGATAATTAAAGTTGATGATTTTTTTTATTTTTCCTCAATGTTTTATGGTAGATAATTGTAGATTTCATGTAGGGACATTTATCTGTTATATAGTCTTTTATTATTAGCTATTATATAGTCTTTTATTATCAGCAACAAGAAGATAACAACTTAATAAAAGAAAATAATAAAAGAAAGAATGGACAGAAGAATAAATGAGTGATAAGATGCTTGAAGTCTCAGTCTTAGTAATACCAATGTTTTGCCATTTCTTTCAGGCAGAGCATGCATTATGCGTCAAGAATCATAAGATAAATTCATATAAACCATGTATAAGAGTGTGATGTTAGGATGACAATTTCCTCTTCATGTATCTTCTTGAATATGTATTGAGAGCTGGACTGTGGTTACAGGTTGCCCTAGTGTGTCCAAAGAACTTGCATCTACCACATCTGTATGTGTACTTTGTTGATTCTCTTCTTGGGCGATATCTTTTTGTTTGTTTTCTTCCAGGTCTTATTTTAACATCAGGCGGCGTTATTTTAATATCCATAATGTTTTGTGGAATAATCCATGAGTCTTGATTTCCAACTGATAGTATTTCACCTTTGTATGTCTCTTGGCAGGCTTGTTTCTTGAACCAGTCCGCACAGTATGTAGATTTTGGCAAACTTCTTTTGTCTATAACTGCCATGGCATGTGTGCACGGTAACTCGTCAGTTTGGAACTCCAAGCACTCACAAGTCATATTCTTCAGGTCTACATTGTATTGATATCTTTCATCTTTCACAACAAATTTGACGGGAGTTATGTTTTCTACCTGTGGAAATTGACAATATAAATGAGTGATATTTTTTGTGGCAATTTTCAGATTATATGAGAGTTATGTCGTTTCTGGCATACTTCCTGTACATTGAAAATAAGAGTCTGCCCCTTCCGGCAGAACTAAGTATAAAATAGGGTCATAGTTGTTCCTTTGTCCAGCATAACTTTTGTGTTTGGTTAATTTTAAACTATACATTGCTCATAAAACTAAGATTGAAGTGTGTGTTGGTAAAATTTACTTACTTTCATTGTGAGCATAAAAACAGTGTCATAGTTATGCCCTCACTGGCATAATTCCATGCTAGTTAAAATAAGAGTCTGCCCCTTCCGGCAGAACAAAGTATAAAAATAGGGTGATAGTTTTTCCATTATCTAGCATAAATTTTGTGTTTGGTTAAAATTAAACTATGCATTGCTCACCAAACTAATATTGAAGTGTGTGTTGGTAAAATGTACTTACTTTCATTGTGAAGCCTCTACTTATCTTTTCAAGCAGAATCTTTTCAGCCCAACATGTCAGGTCATGGGACGGTCCTGTTGCGTCAAATTTTCTCTGGTAAAACCAATTTTGCAGCTTGTTCTGGATGTAATCAATACATGCCATGATTGGCAACTCCTTTGCTTTCCTCAATACAGAATTCATTGTCTCGACATTGTTTGTTGTGAGCATGTTGTAACGCCTGTTGGTGTGGAATGAACGTGCCCATCTTTCCGGTGGTTCTTCTTCTATGTATTCTGCAGCTTTTGGGTCGATTTGTTGTATCTGTGACATATAGGTACGAAACTCTGCCTGTTTGTAGGTAGTTGCTGCATTGTAGAACAGTGATAGGATCACTTCGGATGGGAAATATTTCTGCAAGTTCTTCTCCATGTGGTAGATGCATATTCCATGTTGGGTATCTGGATACAGTTCTTTGATTGCAGTTGCAATTGACGAGTGGCGATCGGAAAGAATTGATAGGTCTTTGCGCGTGCCAAACACCTTTTTCACGTGTCTGAAGAACCACCTGTAGGATTCATTATTCTCAGAGTCTGCAATACCAAATGCGAGAGGAAATATGCTGTTGTTTCCATCTTTTGCTACTGCTATCATGAGCACACCGCGGTATTTTGATTTCAAGAAGGTTGCATCCACCATCATTACTGGTATGCAGTGTTTCCAACCCTCAATTGATGCTCCATACGCGAAAAAAGCATATTTAAACTTATTGTCAGCGGTCCATTTGATGTTAGCAACTGTTCGAGGATTTCTTAATTTCATCATGTGAAGATATTGCGGTAGAAGTGTGTAGTTATTTTCTGGGCTTCCTCTTATGACATTATAAGCGTGTTGGAGGGAACGCCATGCTTTGTGGTAACCAATGTGCAAGCCATATCTGCTTCTCATTTCTTCAATGACAAATTTGGGTGTTATCTCTTGTAGTGTATGGCGTACTAGGTCTGTAATGTATTCCGCTATGACTTTTGAAGTTGCATTCCTCATGTCAGAGGTGATGAAATTTATTGAACAACTATGTCTCTTTTCAAAGTTAACTACTTTGAAAAGTTCTGATCCTCTGAACCTTGAACTGTGGAAACGCCAAATGCAGGTTGGATCAACACATCTGATGTAATACCGTTGCGTGCATGACTTTTCTACCTTGTACTGTTGATGACGAGTAATTGCAATGTTATTCATGCACTTTTTCACGGTATCTTTGTCTTTGAATAAAATGCCAACTTCTATTTGATCAATCGATGCACTAGGTGTCAAAATTTGTGTATCATTTTGTATCCTCTTCCTTTTTAGTGTCTTTGTTTTGTTGCATGGCTGTGTTTGTGTCTCTTCAACTGTCATGCTCGGAGTAAGTGATACAACATTCATTGAAGTTGGATGCTGAGACAAGTCATTGTTTACAACTTGCTCAATGTTTGGCGGTTGCCATTGTAACTGCTGAGGTGTCTGGTTAGGAGTTACTATCTCGCTCTGCTCAAGTGGAATCCCAAGGTTATGTCCAATAAGGCTGTGTTGTTCGTCATCCAATCCAACTTCAGACATGTCTTCTTCATAAGCAATGCAGAGTTGTCTGTCAATTTCCTCTATGGTTTGTCCTTCTGTCATTAGGATAGATTCATTATGATGTTCTTGTAATGGGTTGTTCTCCGCATCAGCTGAATTGAACTCTAATATGAAACGGGAATTCTTGAAGTTGTCATTGTTGTTGAGCAGGTACAAGCAAGTGTGAAGATCAATGTCGTTTGTTACACGCATCCCTTTGGATGTTTTCTCACTGGTGTCAAACCATATGTTGGCCTCTTTTTGCTGAGTATCTTGTGTATGCCCCGCAAATATCTGTTGAGTGAATTGTTGAAAATTTACACCATCATTGACAAGTATTAGCTTGGTTTCATGATTAACATAATTGTAGGCGGCGTCCCATTTGCCGTTGAAGGCTACGTAGATGCATCTTGGTGTCATTTTTTTGTTAAACTTCCTGCATAAAGAGAGATTCACTTGAGCAAAAACCAAAATGAAATGTATTTAAGTTGTTAGTTTTGAAATTTTAAGTTCTGCCCTTCCCAGTAGGCTTTGTATATAAAGTCATGAAGTATGCTTGAAACGGCATACTCTACCATTTTGTAAACAGAAGTTCTGCCGCTACCAGCATTCTTCAAAAACGGAGTAACTGTTTCTGCAACAGTTATTTTCATGAAACTGAAAAACCTCCTCTGTCTTTATCCAATTTAAATCAAATCCATTCAACAGTTATTCCAATTTAAAATGGACTAATTTATACTTCTATATAAACCAACACAACTTTTGGAAGAAGGAAAAAAACGCTTTACTTCTGAAAACCAGATATAATCACATACAAAACGAACCAAAATCAACATATTGTACATGTTAATGGTGGCCACGGGCAAGCACATGAACATGCCCATCCTCATAACCAAATCCATCCTAATATTGCAAATTTGCAAATTACTCATGAAATTGCTGATATCAAAAGAGACATAGATTTTCTGAGGGCTCTTTACGGTGCTCTAAGTAGAGAAAATGATGATCTGCGAAGAGAATTACGATTTGTAAGGCAGAGGTTATTCCAACACACTGGCCAAGTTGACGATGGGGCAATTTGGAATGGGTACACGTGAAATTAGAACTGATGATGGTAGTTTGGTACTTATGAAGTTAGGATTTTATGTTTTGTGGATATATATATATATATATATATATATATATATATATATATATATATATGTTAATGAAGTGTAAGTTTCTTTAGGTTTGTAGAATTTTACTTTAATGGCTTCTAAACAAAAGTATTACTATTGTCTTCTACGGCATACTTGTTCAGAATTTTGTTCAGAACTTTGCCAGTAATGGCATACTCTACTACTTTGTAAATTGTACTTTTGCCTTCTCCGGCATACTTGTTATGAAATTGGTTCAGAACATTGCCGTTAACGGCATACTCTACTCTTTTATAAATTGAACTTTTGTCTCCTCCGACATAAGCACTTTTTGTTTTGCTGATGATAATGCAATAACTGTTTTTGGTTAAAAAAAATAAAAAAAAATGAAAACCTCCTCTACCTTCATCCAATTTAAATCAAATGCCTGCAACAGTTATTCCAATTAGAGGATTGACGCAACTGGACTAATTTATACTTCTACATAAACCAGAACTTTTGCCTTCTCCGGCATACTTGTTATGAAATTGGTTCAGAACATTGCCATTAACGGCATACTCTACTCTTTTGTAAATTGAACTTTTGCCTCCTCCGGCATAATCACTTTTTGTTTTGCTGATGATAATGCAGTAACTGTTTTGGTTAAAAAAAATTAAAACAAAATGAAAAACTCCTCTACCTTCATCCAATTTAAATCAAATTCCTGCAACAGTTGTTCCAATTAGAGGATTGACGCAACTGGACTAATTTGTACTTCTATATAAACCAAAACTTTTGCCTTCTCCAGCATACTTGTTATGAGATTGGTTCAGAACATTGCCGTTAACGGCATACTCTACTCTTTTGTAAATTGAACTTTTGCCTCCCTCCGGCATACTTGTTCTAAATTTTTACACAGTTTACCTTAATTCAAGTTTAAATCGATAAGCATTGCCTGATTTAAATTGAATTTACTATAATTACAATTTCAAGTAAATAAACATTGTATACTAATTTAATTAAGGTATAAAGTAATTAAAATCATAACAAAGCATTAAATCCAATCGATTCTATTTTGCTGATTAATTTTATCATGCGTAATGTTCAATCTGAGCTGTATGTCATCTGTTTCTTAATAATCAGGTCATAGAAGATGATCTTTTTCAAATATTAACAATCTAAACTCAATAAAATCGTTAAATTGAGTTGAATTAAGATTTGTACCTTTTACTGATGTTGTAGCAGCAAAATCAATGGAGAAATCTGGCTTGAAACAACGATTTGAATAATTGAGAAATCTGGCTTAGGAACGAAGTTGGGATGGGTTAACGATAGAAGGATTTGAGAATAACGATTTTTGTTGTGTTTTATATGTAACGGTTAGGGGTAGTACTGTCTTTTTATTATGTTAGTTTTGCTCGGAAGGGCAATAATTAAAGACCACCATTTTGAGGGGCAAAATCTAAAGACCAGCCCAAAAGAGGGGCATTCGCGCCAATTGCCCCAGCTTATAAGCTAAAACTTATAAGCTGTTTTAGCTTATAAGCAAAAAAAAAAAAAAAGTTAGACTACCCAACTTATTTTTTTTAGCTTATAAGCTGCAAACAGCTTATAGGCATAAGCCCATCCAAACAGGCTCTTAAAGCGAAAGTTCTGTTCACGAATCATAAACGCACGTTGATTTTAAATTTGAGCCTCAAATCCTATGGCCAAAGGCCAACTAAATCAATTTTAGCATTCGTAATTAAAGTGGCAAAAATTCGTGTATGAAATTTAGCAGTAAACTTCCTACATCTTTGTCTTAAAATTTTCGACATTTTTGCTTGAAGTTATAGGATTATTGGCAAGGGAAAGTTGAATGCTTGAATTTCAGGCGTTAATGACTGAACTTCAGCTATACAAACTTCCGACATAAATTTCAGAAGTTAAGCTTGTTAATGTATTTTGAAAGTTTGTCTTTATTTTACGCAACTTAAGAGCCTAACTTCAAATAATTATGTCTTAAATTCAAACACTTTTTGCATAAACTAAGCCACATATGCACCTAAAATTCTCTCAATATTCTTGTTATTTCGCTCCGTATTATTCTTCTTACAGTTTTATTTCATAAAAAGTAGAAAAAAGAGTGTTTAATTCACAAATGCTCTGCTAATATTGGCTCTGCCTTTGCATACATGAAAAAAATATACACATATATAAAGAGGACCCCATAATTTAAATTACTACATATAGAGCAAAACACAAGCCACTAACCAACAAACAAACAAAAACAAGCCAACCACCCAACAAACAAACACTGGAACAATTATTTTTTAATGAGGGGGGAAAAAATTCTTGTTTTTTTTTTTTTTTTTTTTAGTTCTTAAGAAGAATTGTCTTGAATGAACTTCTTGATGATGACCATCAACTTCTTGGAAGGTTCTGAATTTGGATTAATAGTGAAAAAACCATGTTGTTGTCCTTCAAATTCCACATACTCAATCTTTTTTCCATAATTTTTCAATTTATTTGCATAGTCCATGGCTCTATCTTTAAGAAGATCACATCCTCCAACAATCACAAGAATTGGGTCAAGATCCATTTTTTCCAAATTTGGGCTGTTGGGCCCAAATGGATTCACAAGTGGATGGTCAGTTGTTGATCCAATTGGTATTGATAGCCTCCAAAACCTGTAAATGAGGAAAATAGCTCTGGAATTACGAAATTTAGACCTTTTACATGTAACATATTTTAGGGTGATTTGAAAAAACATAGGATCATTTAATGTTGGGTGTTTCACTTTTATCCCTGTTTAAGGAATTTGTGAAAAATTGGTCTCGACGTATACTAACCTAAAAAAATGAAAAATCATGAACAATGACAAACAAGTTGTTACTTTAGTACGATCTTCACTCTCATCTCTTGTTAAATTGTTCATAAGTCTTGTTGGATAGGCAGCACTTACTTGTGTTTAATATTGTTCACATGTTATGACACACGTGTCATAACTTCAGTACAATCTTCATTCTCCTATCTTGTTAAATTGCTCACAAATTTTGCTAGATATAGCCAAAACTTGCATATTATTAGCTTATTCACGAGTTATGATGGACGTGTCATAATTTTAATATAATCTTTATCCTTGCATCTTATTAAACTGTTCACAAGTCTTGTCAAATTGACAATACATGCCTGTGTTGTAGCACCGAAGCAATTTTTGGACAAATTCCTTAAATGGGGAACAAACTTAAACAACGGCCCAGAAATGTTCATATTTGGGCAAATTTTCGCATACTTTAACCAATTAGATGACCTCATCATTTACACTTTAAGCCCATAGTTTTTGGTGATAATTAATAGAAAAGCGAAACTGTTTATACCAAAAATGATGACGTATTTAAGCTAAGTTTTTCCTCTCTTTTAAATCACATAAGGTAGAGTTCCAAGTTAAGAGTTCCTTAAACAAAATACTTGTTGATTGAAATCGCAAAGGAAAAAGGTAAGTTTAAAGAATTTAGAGTTTAATGCCTAAACCATTTCAATTATGATTCTCAACAAAGACACTTAAAGTTATTTGATTATGAAACAAAATATAACAAACAATTAAAAACTGGAATTTTAGAGAACCTGTCAATGAGCTCAATGTTTAA
This sequence comes from Lycium barbarum, assembly GCF_019175385.1. Lineage (NCBI taxonomy): Eukaryota > Viridiplantae > Streptophyta > Magnoliopsida > Solanales > Solanaceae > Lycium > Lycium barbarum. Next base: position 7,979,861 of record NC_083342.1, read on the forward strand.
GAAAGCTTCTTTAGGTCCCTCAGCTTCAAACTTTGTTCTTACAGTCCCTCCAAAGAAAGGAAGCAAATATACATAACCCCTAACTCGAACCGGATCCAGCTCGGCTGAGCCGGCTTTAAGCCGAACAGCCAAATTATGCGCGATGTTGCCACCTGCTGAGTCACCCGAAATAAACACTCGGCTAAAGTCAGCAACGTCCGTAAGCCACGTGTCCGGCTTATCGGACACGGCTTGATCCTGGAGCCATTTCAAGGCTGCGTAACCGTCTTCGATGGCAGCTGGGAGCCGGTTCTCAGGAGCCAACCGATAGTCGGGGGAGATAACCACGGCTTGGAGCTCGGAAGCGAGCTTGAAACAATAGTTCTGACAATTTGGCCACGCACGAGATCCAATGCAAAAGCCACCACCGTGAATGTAGTAGAAGACGGGGAGCTTAGCCGTCGAGGTGGGAAAAGCCGGCTTGTAGAGCCGGAGTTGAAGGTTATGCATGGCTTCAAACACAACATCTTTCCAAAGAATTGAGCCATCATCATGTATCGGCACTTCAAAGCTTGGCTTAGTTGATCTTACTATAGTTCCATCACTATATACCCTAAGAACACCTCTACATTCTTCCACTTCATATTTGCTCTCTTCCATCACTCTCAATGTATGTTCTTGCTAGTGTATGAGAGTGTCCCTTAGTGTGTGTGTGTGTGTTAAAAATATAGGAGGAGGAGAGAAAACAAAGGAAAAGTTAATAGAGGGTGGTTTCTTTGTTTTCTTGTTCTATTTGATGATGTTAACGCAAGACAAAAGATATTTCAACTACTATAACAAAGTTTGTATCTGGTTGTCACATAGTGTTATCACATATGGATTAGGTTTGGCTCAGAATAAAATAATGATGGAAGGAAAAAAAAACTTTTGGCAAAAGAATTAATACAGCTTGTGTGCAGACAAATGCAATTTGACAAAGCTCAAAAATAGGGGTTCTATTGAAATTTATCTAAATTTAGTAGTGTGAAATTATGATTCAAAGCTTCTCAATTGCCCACAAGCAGAAATTTTGCACAATAATGGATACAATAGAACAGACTCTCATATTTTGCCCTACTTTCATAGTTTTTATTTTTATTTTTTATAATCGATAAATTAATCCGCCCCTCTATCTTCTCCACTTAAATACTAAGCTTTTTGTCTATAACAGAGTTTGAACCATGATGTGTGCCTAACCCATATGTCATAAGTTTCATAATATCTGACGTAAGGACATTGTAAAGTTGCAGGATAAAAGACAGGAAAACTCATGTGGCATGAGGGAGGAATATAATCAAGATATGCATTTTCTCACTAGAAAGTTCTATCATAGTTGAAGGTTAAAATTTTTACAAAAATAAGGACTTGGATAATAACGCTTTGCTCCCCATGTTATTGATGAAGTCTATTTTTGGTCCTTGTGATAGATAACTTAGCATATTTAACCTTCAATTGATTAAAATGTATGTTTTTAGCATATTTAACCTTCAATTGATTAAAATGTATGTTTTTAGTCCTTTCATGTTCAAACTATATTGTGTTTAACTATTTATAAAACTATATTACCGTTAAATATGCAATAAAAGTGCAAACTTAACATGACACATGACCAATTGAGTGATGGAACGGTTAATAATTATGACGAATTTATAAATATACACAAGTGAAGAGATCAAACACGCACAATTCAATTAACTGAACGTTTAACGTGATGTGGCAGATATCAAGGGACTAAACTCATGATTTACCAATAACCAAGGGATCAAACGTGTTACTAACCCTTTTTCCTTACAGAAAAACATATGAGAGCAAAATATTTAGACAAAATGACATAGCCTCATATGTGAGCTTCAAATTTTCATGTATGTGTGAATTAGCCTCAGAACACAAGCCAATAATTACAGAGGAAAAGAAAACAAGTAGTATAGGTCATATCCTTCTTGAGTATCCAGAACCAGCACATTTCTTGCAGAGTATTAATCCTGCAAAAAAAAAAAAAAAAAGAAGTTAAATAAAATGATCATTCAATGCACTCTAATCGGGACCAAATATTAGTACCCCGGTCTCGACATGCCAGGTTGGTTGACAAACCCAAGTGCAAAGCCGAGGGTGAGGGGACAGCCAGAAAGATAGTTCCTGAGGTTCCAGAAAACAATAAACAGGAGCGTGGATACATACAAACCTGACAGATGGGAATAAACTATCTAAATTCTTTCATGCCATTAATATGATCTAAACCAAATTCTGAGTTCATCTAATCTGTTACATGCTACAAGCATTCCAAATTTGCTGATTACTGTAAATTGGTGCAAAGAAATTGCAGCTGAATGGTACCTGCACCCTTGCAAACTTTGCAGTCGACTAATCCTTTTTCGTTCTTCATCTTACCATCGTTGCAAAAGACGCACTTCGTCCCACCTATGCATCAAGACAAATTTATTAACTTGAATCTTCTTTCCCTTTAGGAACAAAAAAAGGCAACAAAGAAATCTGTAAGAAGAATATATGCACATTACTTTGCACTTGTGCTTGTGTTAGACCTATTAGTTAGTTTCATCCGTGATGTTAAAACCTACAACACAATTGGATGCACCAAATAGATGTCCAAACTTTCCTCTCCGTACCTCCTTCCTCGACCAAAAAAGAGAAAGAGAGGGGTGGCGAGGAGGGAATTAAGGAAAAAAAGAAAAGAAAAGAAAACAACAACAATCAGAGTCCTTTTACTATGATCTGGCTCACTTTCTCACCCTTTATTACGAAATATGTGTGATCAGAAGCACACTCTTCGTAGCCAAACTAAACTATAGCCTTACTAAACTTCTCAAACCACGCCCTCGGGGGATTGCTTCAATCCCATAAGAAGTAGAGAAACAAAGGGCAATGGAGGCCCCGAGACACAAGCAATGGTCAGCAATCCACTCCGTGCACCGGTAAAGTGGTTAATCTCAAACCATTAGGTTGCAACTAGCCGGAAACTATCACATACAACATCAGTATGCTGTCCCACAATTACTAACAGAGTTATTAGCCTAGGGAAGAAATGAAGATTGCAGGAAGAATTCGACTTCTCTTTTCTTATTTATAGTTTTAATCTATTACTTCTCCTGATGAAGCGCATATAATACCATCCTAACACGAAATCAATATTAAAAATACATGATAGATTAATAAGTGCACAACACCTTGTGCCTGTCTGAGCCAGGCATTCGTGGCTAATCGAAACATACCCTTCCACTCCATCATGAAGATAAAGAAATTACCTATCTGCTTGTTTAGAATTACATTATGAAAATTCCAAGAAATTAGTTGTCTGTGTATATCAATAAAGAGGGACCTAACATAGCATATAAGAAAATCTTACTAGTTATTGATGCAGCGTCGAAATGGCTACTGAAGGAAGCTATAGCTTATGAACAATCCTGTAAAGCTTTACCATATCAACCAGTTGTCATTTATCTAATTTCGATCAGGACAACGACCCTAACATGATTTTATGATACCTTTCAAGTACTTAAATTGCTTTTAACTAATACTATTACTTATGAATTGAGATAGAGTACAACTTGGGACCCCTTACAGATTCTTAGCTAAACAGTTGGACTTGGTTAGTACACATAACTATTCCCCAAAAAAGCATCATCCTACATGAGGAATCATATATATAACACTGTTTACGGTTCCACCAAACACCAGAACTACTAAAAGAAAATGGTACTATATATGCAATCATAGCATTCTTAAAGTTTCATCACTTCATCAAATCCTAAAATATTACCATTCTTATTAGTGTTCCACTGAGGGAATTCAAAATACAAAGAAGCATACACACGAAGAAACTAAGGGAATCCAACATCTACTATGTATAGATAAAGGAGGTTTGGATGAACCCCTTGCGCTCCTCTAGCTCCGCCCTTTATGTTAGAGATTTTAAAGAAATCATTATTCTTGGTAAGTGGTAATAAGTGATAACCATGTCAATTATCAGAATTAGATACTAAAAGTGGTATACAACAAAAGGGATAAAGTAACAAAGTGCTTAAGTTAGAAGGCTCACCATTCCCAGCACACCTATCACAAGGAACTGGATCTCCCTGCAAATACATTAACAAAAACCCAACTTTAACAAAACCTTGGACAGCTTAATAAAGCAATAAAAAAGGGAACTTTTTGAAACCCATTGAAAGAAAAGAGAGAAAAAATAATTTGGCAAATGCAAGAAATGCAATTAAAAGAGGGAACTTTGTGAAACATAAATTAACATGCTTTTTTCTGAAGCTCTACACCTTATTTGTGACAACAGTGTGAGGATAAAAAGAAACTGCTAATAATAAATGTTATAGGATGCTATGTTATTCGGACTCTTCAAAAATGTTGTTGGGCTATATTGCTCGGATTCTCTAAAAATACAACCGCACCACTACTTTTAGAGGATCTGACACGCACCAACCAGCATTTTTGAAGAGTCCGAGCAACATACCTGCCGGGTGCATGTCAAATCCTCCAAAAATATTGCATTCTTGGAAAATTTGACACGAGTACGACAATATTTTTAGAGAGTCTGAGCAACGTATTAACAAAACCTCAGACAGCTTAGTAAATCAATAAAAAAGGGAACTTTATGAAACCCAAGACAAAGAAATTGAGCCATAAACTGAAAGCAAGAATCTTTAGAAAATGGAATATCAAAAAGGGAACTTTGTGAAACCTATGATAAAAAAAAAGATTGTTTTTTTTAAAAAAGAAAAAGAAAAACCTCAGGCAGCATGCTAAAGCAATAAAAAAGGGAACTATATGAAACCCATTGAAAGAAAAGCAATAAAAAAAATAGCAAATACAAGAAAGGCAAATTAAAAAAGGGATTTATTTTTTGTACCTTGAGGCCAAGAAAGAGGGAGAGAGCAATGGCAGTTAAAACACTGAAAGTGGCAAGAAATGTTTGAGTATCTAAAGGGGGTGACTCAAAACCAATGAAAAGCAAAATTGGATGATGATGATGATTTGTAAGTAATGGGAAGAATTGTGAACAACATGATGATGATGATGACAAGATTGGGATTTCAAGCTTTGTTGGAAAACAAGAAAATGAAGTACAACAAGTAAAATGAAATAAAGATGAACAAATTGTTGAAGAAGAGAGAGAATGGAATGGATAGAGTGAGGAGTGAGAGAGTTTTGCCATTGGAACTAAATTTGTGGAGCTCACAGCTCAGTTTATGCTAACTCTCTCACTTTTTATTTTTATTTTTTTGGTTTTTAAAGAAAATTTCTTCTATTTTTCTTTTTCTTTTTTGGTTGATTTTCTATTTGGTGTCCGATATTCATTTTAGGATTTGTCTAATTCGAATTCATGTTACAAATCTCACTTTAGTAGGCAAAATGCTTTTTAGTTTCTCCTTTAGAACTCGACTAATCCAAATTCACGTCAGAAAGTCCCACTTTAATTTGTGTTCTCTAATTTTTCGCTTTAGAACTCGACTAATTTGGATTCACACAGTAAAATCTCACTTAGAGAGTTAAAACTCTCTCTAGTATTAGCTTTAGGACTCGACTAATTCAGATTGATGCCGTAAAATTCCACTTTAGGAGGTGAGCTTTACGACTCGACTAATTCAGATTTTTTTTTTTCGACTAATTCAGATTCACGCCGTAAAATCTTACTTTAGGAGGTAAAACGCTCCCCATCCCAAGATGTGAACCCGAGATCTTTGGTTGAGGATAGAGGAGTATATATCCCTACTTACCATCACGCCATGACCTTTAATGGTTTCTTCTTTTATCTTTTATTATTATTATTATTATTATTATTATTATTATTTTCCTCCTGGAGTCCAGCTAAGTAGGCGTTTGGACATGCGATTTGAAATCATGGTTTGAAATTATGAGATGAAATCAGCGTCTAGACACGCGATTTCATTTCATGGTTTCATATCATGAGATGAAATCCCAAATCATCTAAAAAGGCATGATTTGGGATTTCAAACCATGTTCAAACGGCTCCTAAGACTCACTAATTCAGATTCGTATCCAATATAGGCTTTAAGGCTTGAATAATACAAATTCACATCGAAAGTCTCACTTTAAGAGACAGAAACTTTCTTCCAAAGACGACTTCATTTCCTCGACAAAATTGAGAGATATGGGTAAGATTTAGGAGTAAACAAATATGTAATGCAAAATAGGGCCAAAAGTGCAAATGACTCCCACCATAATCTTTGATGGTTTTTTCTTTTATCTTCAACTAGTATTCGTACTCGCGTGATGCGCGGCCGGTATCAAATCAAACTAATCATACAAAATTATCATTTGATTTCTTTGATACAATAAAAAAAACTATTATTGACATATATAATTAATAAATGTGTGCAACATTTAATTATAATTTTTCTTATTTGAACACATTAACTTATATGTATTAATTTAACAACATCTAGATCTTGTGATGATTAACTTTGTTCATTATACAATCTTGATTAATTTTTTATCTATAACATTTAAAAAATCATATCATGATAAATTAAAAGATTTGTCTGACTTAACAATTAATTAAGTAACTTACTTCTAAATATGATTTAGAAAGCAAAAGAACTTACGAATGCTATGTGTTAAGAGTTACTCGCATGACAAATTAAATTTATACTCTTAAAAATATTGCATTTTTTTGCACGGATTGCCCTTCTTTTGAGGTGGTCTTTAAATTTTGCCCTTTGCTTGAATACCTGAGGTTCTGGGTTCGAACCCCCGCTCAGGCATAAAATAAAAAAATAATTTCGCAAGGCAGGGCTGGGGGGAGTGCATGCCGGATCCGGTATACAATCCTTAAGGAAAAACTAAAGTTATGCAGGAGGGGGCAGACTTTGTCTTGAGACATATATATATATATACCTGCATAACTTTGCCTTGAGACATATATATATTTTGTTATTTACTTTTCAAGGCAAACTTTTAATTATGCCTTAAGGAAAAGCTCCGCCTTATGGAGCATACTTTTAATTATGTCTTAACTAAAAGTGTGCCCCATAAAATATAACTAAAAGTATGCCCATAAGGCGGAACTTTTCCTTAAGGCATAACTAAAAGTTTGCCTTAAGGAAAAGTTCTGCCTAATGAGTCATACTTTTGGTTATGCCTTGATTAAAAGTCTGCCCCATAAGGCATAGTTCCTTAAGGAAAAGTTTTGCTCCATAAGGCATAACTAAACTATGCCTTGAGGAAAAATTATGCCCCCTCCGGCATAACTTTAGTTTTTCGTTAAGAACTTTATGCCGGATCCGGCATACAATCCTTAAGGAAAAACTAAAGTTATGCCGGAGGGGGCAGACTTTGCCTTGAGACATATATATATATTTTACTTTTCAAGGCAAACTTTTAATTATGCCTTAAGGAAAAGTTCCGCCTTATGGGGCATACTTTTAGTTATGCCTTAACTAAAAGTGTGCCCCATAAAATATAACTAAAAGTTCTACCTTATGAGGCATATTTTTTGTTATGCCTTAATTAAAAGTCTGCCCCATAAGGCATAGTTCCTTAAGGAAAAGTTTTGCCCCATAAGGCATAACTAAACTATGCCTTGAGGAAAAGTTATGCCCCCTCCGACATAACTTTAGTTTTTCCTTAAGGACTTTATGCCGGATCCGGCATACACTCCCTCCAGACCTGTCTTGCGAAATTATTTTTTTATTTTATGCCTGAGCGGAGGTTCGAACCCAGAACCTCAGGTATCCAAGCTAAGGGCAAAACTTAAAGACCACAAATATGAAGGGAAAAATTTAAAGACCGCAAATATGAGGGGCAAAATTTAAAGACCACCCCAAAAGAAGGGAAATTCTGTGAATTGCCCAAAATATTGTGTGGTACTTGGTTCTATTTATTAAGTCTTCCGTTACATGGTCTTATTCATAATATAACTTTTTATTATAATATAATTTAAAATAACTTTTATTTCAAATGCTAATAAAATTTATATTCTGAGAGTTTATCTGTTAAAAGTACTAAGGCAAACATTTGAGTGGAGTATGCGCAATAACACATTCTCGTTTTTTTTCTAATCATTTTCTCAATAAATAACATCATCCTCTTATACTTCTTTATTAAATCATGTCATATTTACCAGGGCAATTCGCACTTCTTTTGGGGTGATCTTTAAATTTTGCCCCTCATATTTGAAATCTTTAAATTTTGCCCTTCGGCTAAAACCCATTGGCTTCCAGGTTCGAACCCCTACACAGTCAAAATTTTAAAAAAAATTCGCAAGGCAGAGTTTAAAGTTCGCTATGCCCCCACCGGCATACACTTGTGAAGGAATTACCAAAGTTATGCCAAACCCGGCATACTTATGCCTTATGGGCAAACTTGGCATAAGTATGCCGGGTTCGGCATAACTTTGGTAATTCCTTCACAAGTTTATGCCGGGTCCGGCATAAAAGTTTGCCCATAAGAATGCCCCAACTGACATAAACTTGTTAAGGAATTACCAAAGTTATGTCGGACCCGGCATACTTATGCCAAGTCTGCCCATAAGGCATGAGTATGCCGGGTCCAGCATAAATTTGGTAATTCCTTAATAAGTGTATCCCGGGTCCGGCATACACGCGACCCAAACCTTGCCTTGCAATTTTTTTATTTTAATTTATGCTTGAGCGGGGGTTCGAACTCAAAACCTCATGATTTCTGCGTGAATGCTCAGAGTTGCAATGCGAAGGGCAAAAATTAAAGACCAGCAATATGAGGGGCATAATTTAAAGACCACAAATATGAGGGACAAAATTTAAAGATCACCCCAAAAGAAGGGCAATCCGCGCAAAAAATGTATTTACCAAAGAATCTATTTGAGAAAACAATTAACATATAAATTGAGTTTCCTCTTAAGAATCTTTTTGAATCGAAGTTGATCCTAAATAAAAAGATGAAATAAAAAGAAATATGTTTGGTTCACTTGATTCTTAATTTTGTCTTTTTTTCGTACCCCCGCGATGCGCCACTGGTATCAAATGAAACTAATCATACAAAATTATCATCTTATTTCTTTGATACAATTAAAAAAAATTATCATTGACATATATAAATTGATAAATTTGTGCAATATTACTTCACCTTAAAATAATCGAGAGAAGATAATAATAGGATAGGCCATGCAGAAATTCAGAAAATAATTTACCTTCAATATCATGAAAGGAACAATAATTTTAAAACATCATTCCAAAAGCAAAAGGTAGAGACCTTTAAAGGAATGAAACTAACTATGAATAATTCAGAGCTTTTACATATGATGTATATTAAAGATTAAAGTTGAAGAAGTTTTCTCCTTCAGTAACACCTGAAAAAAAAATGCAATTCATATTCTCTAAAGAGCCTTAATGGGAGTTGACAAAAATGCTATAAGAATTTGTCAAAATAATTCATATATAAAAGCTTCTGAAGTGAGAAACTGAATTAAAAAATACTGATCAAATTACATGTTGGTTTGAAGCTCTGCTTATCTTTTGTTTTCTTCGTTCTGTCAAGATCTCTTTAGAGAAAATTAAGGTTTTTCTTAGGCTCGGCTTCTTTTATACTCTTTTCCTACTTATTTATAGCAACTAAATTTCTTAACAATTGTAATAATATTATTTAGTTGAAATAAGAACTCTTTATATGAAAAACAAATAATATAGAGCACAACACGTCTATGGAGCAAATAGTTTGGCTCCTATTATAGTCTTTTGCTCCTTATTTATAGCAACTAAATTTTTTAACCATTGTAATAATATATTTTGGCTGAAATATGAATTCTTTATTCACACATTTATGGAGCAAATAGTTCAACTACTTTTATGGTCTTTGGCTCCTTATTTATAGCAACTAAATTTTTCTGATTAGTTCAAATAAAAATTCTTTATTTGGAAATAATAATGTAGATATTTTGTAATTGATATAGGTTATACAGTATTCTAATAATTAATATTGATTTATGTAAATAACATGTTAAAATTATATTTTTAAGCGGACAAAATTAAAGCCACTTGCTATCATTGTAGTTTTGGAAGAAGATGATGAAAGAAACTTAAGCATAGATAGAATTTTAGATCACATATGTTTCAAATCCAATCTACCTTACTTTTTTTTTAATTTTTATTTATTATTTATTAGTTTAGGTTGCATATACTAAAACAATGAATAATTTTTTTTTTTAAATGCTGATCTATATATCTGTTTATATAAAAGGAAAAGACATACATGTAATAATAATAGTCATTTATCACACAAAAAAAAACTCATGATAGCCATGCATATAAGTTAGTAGACCAAAAGGAAAAAATAAAGAGAAACAAAATAACTTAACACAAAATGATCTTTTATTTGCACAGTGCTCTTGAGATGGTGAATAATGCCAAAAAAGAGCTCTTGTTCATTCATAATATATTTATGATCATATTATTCTCTTTTTAAATTTAATGCAAATATAATTTGTTGCCAAGTGACTTGTTTATATTACGCCACTTGGCTTAATATCAAGCTAGACTACCCTCCTTTTATATATATATATATATATATATATATATATATATATATATATATATATATATATATATAGATATAGATTATTATTAGTAGTAGTAGTAGTAGATGATTATTAAATTAGGTAATATTTTGAACTATAATTAATAACATCTTTTATAATTAATGCAAATAGAATTTGTTGCCAAGTGACTTATTTATATTACGCCACTTAGCTTAATATTAAGCTAGACTACTCTCCTTTTATATATATATATATATATAGATAATTAATAACATCTTTTATAATTAATGCAAATAGAATTTGTTGCCAAGTGACTTATTTATATTACGCCACTTAGCTTAATATTAAGTTAGACTACTCTCCTTTTATATATATATATATATATATATATATATATATATATATATATATATATATATATATATATAGATTTTGTCAATTTTACTGTCTTATTTGATGCCTTGAATATAACAAGTTTTGGGCTGAAATATATCAAATATTGACAATTAGGAAGTTACTAAATATTTAATTGTGGAGTGTTCCCTAGATTATCCAATGATTAGTTTTGTTGCAACTTATCCTAATTAATTGAATTTCTTGATTCTGCTAAATTAAATGGTTCGAGGATTATCTTGCCAAGAAATCTCATTAAGGGAGTAAATTGCTATACAATCGCAGAAGTTATTTCAAGTCGCATATTGCATGAAACATGCATAATGTTTTTGGGATAAGTAAGTACTCATAACAAACAATTTGTCACTCTTCATTACTGGTTAATTACAATAGCAAGAAATAACCAAACTTTCTTGTAGTTACAAATTCAAAGGCCCCCCAAAAATGGCAGAAAGTTTAGTACTCTTTTCCTCAGAACTGACTCAAGCACAATATATTCATTTTGTAATCATTCTTCTTTTCAAAATTCTGCGCCTACGTATGGCTCGCTTACACTTACAATTGAACTGAGAGCTATCGATAGGTCATTGTGCAACAGTTGAGATCAAGTATTAAAGAAATGGATGTTGCATTAGGATCAAACTTCACATCCATATCATAATACAAGATGCTCCAATAACAAAAATCAAAAACCATGTACAGACTACTCAAACTGGCTTCTAACTTCAGCGACAAATGCAACGAGTCATTCGTAGTATTGAACCATCCCACAATCTTCATTTTCAGCAGCGTTACTAGTTGTAAATTTTAACAGGCTTCTCATACGTGTGGCGGTTCTGCGACATGAAAGAAAAGAGTAGGTATTATTGAGAAATAAGGAAGTCCCATTTATTTGAATACTCAGTAAAGGATAGGTTCAGCTAGAGACCAAAGCGCATCCCACGGAGAAAAAGAGAGCCGACAGCAGGAGCATACTGAAGTAAGACATTGCAATTTATACATACATTCAATGGGAAAATCAATTGTTTATACAGTTGTTAAGCCATTTTTCCATTCAATACTAGAAATCTGATCTATCCAATTCCTTCCAACGATTCTACTAGTGTAACTAGGTTATGTTCCCGGGTGAAGCACCGACAGAAGCTGGGTTTTCTACAGTAAATCAGATAAATCTTAAGTAGTTAAAAGTTTGCCTTCATCTTGTGAGCAATGACAACTATGGAACATAAGCTGCACAGAAAGACAAATCTTGGTCTTGCAACACGACAAGGACATGACAAAGAAACCTCAGAATCCGCGAGTTAAATCTCTCTCTGGAACTAACTTTACGTATTTAAGTTGTTAATTTGTTGTTTCTTTTACCAAATACAGAGTATGCCCACGTGTAAGAACCGAACATTGAGATTACCTGATATGCTGCATGAGTCCTTTTAGGGGCATTGTCAGGATGTTCCAAGCCGAGATACTGCTCCCAAGCACCATAAACATCCCTTCGCTGCATATTAACAAAAAGATCCAAATATGCATAATTACAGTGTCATTTAGTGAGAATATGAGAGTAGATGACGGATTTTTCTCTCCTTCACTTTTGCACATTTCTTTTAGCGGTGGAGGGAGTTAGAGCTTAGTACCTGGAAACGGTTGGACAATATATCTGAGTCCTCGAGGTACGCAGGGCGGCCAAGTGAGAGGAATGCAAATTTCCACTGAAAGTTATATGCAAAACAAAAGTAAGAAACCAAGCATCAGCTACATACATACTAATCCAAACCATTCCCGATCACCCCACTGGGAAAAACACACACACACACAACAAATACTCACCAATATACGCTTAAATTGGGAGGAGATTATACAGAATTAGTCTAAATACAATATTCATTCATTGGAAGATCAAGCAATGTCAAGTTGCAGAATACCTTAGCAAACTCTTCATCTGGGACCTGCAATTTCTTCAGTATTCGCACCTTTACCTGAGCTAAAGTCTCACCCTCATAGATAACCAAGAGAAAAGGTTCCCCAAAATTCTGAATTTGCTGTTTCAAATGTCAAGAAATAAACAACGCTGCATGAGACAAAATTCCTTTTTTCTTTATCCCCTTTTCCCTGTGAGGTTGGATATGGGTGGAGAGAATCTCACCATTTGGTTTTGTGCAGTCTCTTTAGTGAAGTGATACACATGAATCAAACGATCATTCGGGCCTAGATTTTTCTCTTCTTCAGGAATCTGCAAGGAAGATAGAAAAGATCCAAACTAATAAACTGCAATTTAACAGTGTCAAATAGTAATAGCTAATGCTAAATGTCAGGTATCGAATATTATTGGCACGTTACTCCTTCATAACTTCCTTGATGATAAAAATAAAACTCACTAACCTACCCACCATAATGGCCACAGTATAAAGACACATGCAGATACAGTAGGGACAGAAGTGGAGAATTTGGAAAGGGGAGTGTAAGAGAGAACCTCTTCGGCCCGTAATGTCCAGTACTGGTCATTTATGTTATCTATCTTCTCACTTGTTGGAAATATCTGCATAAAAGATCATTAAAACAAGGAAAATTTAATGCAGACAGACGATACCTACAAACAAATATATCAGTAAACTATTTATATTATTTGTCGACTTCAACAGTTTCTGAGCTTATGTCATAACGACTAGGACTTTTCCAGAGGCAAATATTTCTGGCAACAATATAAAAGGACCTAGTTAAGAAGTATAAAATAAAGCAAATGTCAAAGGATTGAAACCAATACCTTATAAATTTTGTGGCAGAAGACCTCTAGCAGTCTTAATTCTGCATCTGGATTTAACAACTCTACCTGTTATGGAGCACAGTAGAGTAGCATCAAGTAAAGCTAACAATATAAAAGCATCAATAAAGGAGAAGAGTAAGTTTTCAATTCAGAGATAAGTTGAAACCAGGCAATACCATACCAAGTTTACCATTTTACCTTTGTCTTCAGATCATTAATTACATCACCCACAGTAGATTGTTTTGGTAATCTGATAGTGTAAGTGACCTAGATACCGAAGGAGGAGAAATTCGAGGAATTATTAAAAGGAAAAAATCGTGCTCTCGGATAGAGAAAGGTAAAAGATTAAACCAATGAAAATCAGAGCTGCATGCTTACTTCATCTTTGGTAGCATGATGAAAAGCTACTTTCAAGGTTTTTAAACCTTGGAATTCTGGCAAAGGAATGTCCAGTACCTCATAGTACAAAATATCAGATGTCTGTCCACAATAATTTAAATAGTTAGAATTTCAGGAACTAATTGCTCATTATTATCAGTCAATGTTAACACACCTGATTGTAGTGGACCAGCATATCTACAAGGGTGTTTACACCTCGGTACTTAATTGGCTGCGGTTTAGGTTGCTGAGAGTAACAATTATGGGGCGTGAGCCTAATTTTAGATGGATCATCCAAGCCAAGTTGCTGAGCTACTCTTTCCACAACTTCATCATATGTATTAATCTTTGACCTTTCCATTAACAAGAAAATGTTTGAGAAAGTAATGGTGAATAAACATAGTGGTGAATCATCTAGTCTACCTTTATGATAAAAAGAAAAACAAGAGAGTAAAATGACATTATTAGCATATGCAAAAGTTTTAGAACATACAGCTCTAGAATGAAATCCTCAGCCTTGGATTTTTCTAAGGATCGGAAGTGAACAACCTGTAAGACATATCATATTATCAGAAATTGATTTAACAAAGAATAGTAAAGCCAAAGACAAATTTCAATGTCATATTTCATTGAATATGGCACACGATAAGGACACGACAGAACGGCTTTTGGAAGTAAGGTCTATTTATGCTAAGCCTCAGATGCAAATTTCTGTTTGATATAAACAGAACTTGACTATGTCACCAGGGAACCAACAGTGAAAACTTTTTTTCCGATAAGTACTGTAAGTGTATTATTGATGTAAACCAGCAAAAAGGGAATGTTGGTGTATAGTACATCCAAAAAGAAGTTACTTTACAGTGAATGCAAAGAACTAAGAAAGTCAGCTATGGCCTCCGGCTCAAATACAGAACCAAAATAGATAGATATTTTGCAATCAGATTAAACTACCCCATTAGGGAACCCTAAATTTCAGACTGTGAGTTGTTACAAAGCTTCTAAACAGAAGAAACCAGCTCGAACAATGCAATCTGATAAGATATTAAAGTTCAGCAGCTAGGCCTATCAAAGACTTCTTTAGCAATTATGAGAGAAGTCGGCAAGTTTTCTCAATATAGATGTCTCTCTTCTATTAAGTTGATACAAGTAATCTCAGCCACTAGGGCCACTAATCAATATCCCATTATCTAAGGCAATCAAAAGCAATATCTGGTGATCCATTACTAGTAATGTTGAAAACATAACTAACAGGACAAGATGGAAGAGAAAACTAGCTGATGAATCCATCTAAGTCAATCTATACATAGATTACCTGGCGATTATGAACATATTCCAGGAAAGAAGGAACATCTGGATAGCGGAACTTTTGGCGACTTTCAGGAGAAAGGGATTTCTGATAGCATACTATATCACCATCCTCAAGCTGCACAAAAATGAATATCATAGAAATCAACGAAATCTCTTGTCAATACACACTTAATGGTAGTTTAGGTTTACCTGGCTTGATCGGAAAGCAAATTTCTTGTCGATAAGTTCACACATGACACTCGGTTCAAATTTTATTTCCTAAACAAAATTAAGCAAAAGTGAGATTTAGCACAACTTTCTGGAATTCATCAGCCCTAGACTGTCTATAGCATGTGATACTATACACTAGACCTTTCTTATAAATATATCAATGAACTAGTGAAATGGACAAACCAAGTCTCCTTCAAGAAAGTACTATTGCACTTGGCATTGTTAGGCCGCCAAATTATGGAAAGCAATTCTGATCCAAAAGCAAACTAGAAATGGCAGAAAAGAATTAAGATCATACAAATTCTATGATATGTCGAGATTGTATAGGATCCCATCAGGAAATAAGCTCCTAGACATAAATTTGGCCCACACACAAGTTATAAAATAGAAGGAAAGGTTTAAGAACCCATCAGGAACATAAACTTCTAGAGGAACCTACATGTTTGACCACATACAAGCCTTTCTGCTTTACGCTCTTCCTTTAAATTGGAACTCCTATCACTACAATCCCTAACAATATTATATTCTACCGTCCAAATTTTTATAACAAAAACTATAACCAATTTGGTCTTATTCTGCACTTTAGCTTTAGGCCTCAAGTTGCTGGGTCTGCACATATAATGCTATTCTGTATTCCTATTTTTTCTTTTAGCTAAAAAGGGATCTTCTATTTTCTCATGAATTGCTGAGTTTGTTTAAAGTTATACACATTCTCTAAACCAAGGATCTGGTCTTAAACAAAACAGGGCAGCCCGGTGCACAAAGCATCCCGCGTTAGCAGGGTTCGTGGAAGGGCCGCACCAAAGGGGTGTGATGTAGACAACCTACCCTAATGCAAGCATTAGTGGCTGCTCCACGTCTCGAATCCGTGACCTATAGGTCACAAGGAGACAACTTTTAGCGTTGCTCCAAGGCTCCCCTTCAAGGATCTGATCTTAAATCCCCAAAACAAAAACAAAAAAAATTGAGTAATATAACAACTCTTAAAAGCCTCCACTTCGACAACTGTACGAAAGGAGGAGGGGGGGGGGGGGGGGGGGGAGCACTTAATAAGAACCTGAAGGAGAAAAGCTAAGACATTTTACCCTTTACTTAGTCCTGGCCCTAGGCAGAAGAAAGTGCAGGCATAGGTGGCTAAACGAAGGGGATCCAGATACTATTAGATGACGACCAGCGTAAGAAGGGTGGAAGGGAAACAACTGGAAGAGCAGCTGCAAGTTTTGGAGTAGCATGGATTCCTATCTAATGCATCATCCCAAACTTCTAATTATGATACTCACTAAATGAGCATCAAATAATACCCAGAGATGGTCTAGGAACAAACCTCATAAAGTTCAATCTCTTGATCGGGGGCATAGCCAACCATTTCATTTAGTTTGTTCAAGATTTCAGTTGGGTTACTCGTTCCCTTTACAAAGATTCTTCCAGCATACCTTCCGTACAAGAGAGAAATCATCAATCAACAAAACCAATCGTTTCATTAAAACGAAAAATAAAGAAGATAATTAATATTACCTCAGCTCTTCTTTCTCAGGATCATAAAGCTTGAAGAATAGCAGAATATCATCTTTCGTCTTGTCAGGTGGAGGGAGGTGCCTCAAATCCTTATAATCATGCACAAACTATTAAATAATGTTGATAAAAAGAAAACTTTAAATTTGCATTTCACAGCGAAAAACTTGTAAAGAATATTTTACCAGTCCAAGCTCCACTTCCAAGTACAATTTTAGCTCTGCATTTTGAACCTTATTTGATACTTCCTTCAACTGTCCAACCTAAATTCATGTAGAACTTATCAGGTAATTGAGCAATCAGATAGATTGCTAGAGGAGCAGACTTTTTTTTTTTCTTCCTTTTTTATGAAAAAAGATACAGTATGTTTATGTTGCATATTCACCCTAGATGAGGTTATACAACTTTAAGTCTCCAAAAACCCTAGATGTGGAGCCTAATGTATGGAACATCCGATTTTAGTCTATAAACATCTTGGTAAAAGGACACTTCACTCGACCTGTCTAATAACTAAAAGAGAAGTATTTACAGTTTGAGCTTCTTCGAGATGTGTCAATGGCCGATTTGGACGATATGTATGATTCTGGCGCTTTGCCCATAGCCAAAAACGTTGAAATTGCACTGGTACACCAAATTCTTTGGCAACCTCCTCCTGCATGCAGGAACATAATTAGTCAATAGAGCTATTGTAACTCTTACATCTAAGCTTGATTCCATGTAAAAAGTTTAAAGGCCTCAAGAGTCGATACAGATTTCAACTAATTCTTAATTTTCATAAGACAGATTTTAACTAGTTTAAAGTCTAAGAAAATGAATCGCAACCTAAACTTATGTTGCATCAATAATGGACACCAAACCACAGAATTAATATTACTTCGGGCAGCCATAGTTCAAAACAAAGCCAGAGATGGCTATGCTAATCAAAGCATAGGTTTAAGAAAGCTGACTTTTTCTCCACACCTACACCTACCTCAATTTGAATTTATAAAAGCTCAGCTTTAATTCAATACTCCTGTTAAATCAAGATACAAGCTGACAACACCTAGGAACCAAATAGAGGTATAGCTTAAAAGAATATCCCAGTACCTTAAAAATGCTAAAAGGTGTCTGCTTCTGAATGCGAAAACTCCCAACTTTGTCATGATCCACTAAATCAAAATGTATGTCCTTCCCAATCTGTTGTCTGAGGTCTTCATCACGAGCAACCTAAAAAGGTGATGTATTAGGTACAGACGTTCTCAACTTAAACACCCACGCTTTTGTCCCAGTAATCACTGAAAATGGTGGAATATTTAAATAAAATACCTTTATAATTGTGTAAAGGTGTGCCTCTGCTTTCTCCTTCTTCTTCTGTTCTTTCCCTTCTTGTTCTCTCTTTAACCTTGTCTGGAACATGTTCATTAGTCTAGTCATCGTCAAACCAATAGATGAACAAATGCAACAACATAAAGTAAAACAACTCATATGGCAGTCAGCAACTTACCCTGACATGCTCAGCAATGTCCTTCTCATCAACACTACACATTATCTTCTCCTTGTCACTTTCCCGTATATAGACCAGCATGTAAGCATTTGAGTACTTTGTAAATTTGAAGGGAGTATTATTGAATCCAGGATTTGTCTGTGGCAACTGCTATGTGAATTAAAAAGAGACGATAAATCAAAAAAAAAAAAAAAAAGAGAGAAACTCTGCAATCCAAAGAAAAGATGCCAATGAGTAAAAGCAAATCAAGAATCACCTCTTCTTCACCTCCATATTGCTCTTCTAGAGCTCTTTTCACATCTTCCTTAGTCACACGTTCATCGTCAAATTTATACCTGGAAAAATCAGGTTACTTTGAAGTGCAAGAAAAAGAGACATGCTGAAACATGAATCCGAAGCACAAAACTTTGGAGTCCCAAAAAACCAGGTACATAAAAGTATAAGAATTAGCAAAATATTGAATCATAAAATACTCATCCTACAAAATCGTGGACTAAAAAGTCAAGAGGATATTAGTGGAGTTTCAAGTAGATTATCCAACTAGCATATCTTGATTATGGTCATGCCACACACAGATATTACCTCACACAGGGTATTTCATGCACCACAACTATAAGCAACTTTATTAGGTCCATTTTGAACACGAAAATGGACTAGTTACCAATGATTTAAGCATTAGAAAGAAATTATTCCAACAGGAATAACTCCAGCGAGGTTATAGTCAAAAGTTCCCATTGAATAATGCTAATGGGATTAGCTGAGTGATTAAAGCTAACCTTTCAGCAAAATGAGCATGGGAAAAGTGGAAAAGATGATTTTATTTTTTAAAAAAGGAATTGCAAAATGAACAGAATAACTTGATACCAATTTCCAACAAGACACCCATGATAAAACCAGCTCTAAAGAAGATGTAGTAAGAGAATATGGATGGTAAGTTGGTAACAGTGGTAAGCAATGTTGTTACAAGCATGCTTGAGGCATGTTTAAGCCCTGAAACTTGCTGGATGTCTTTGCCTTGGTTATGCGGTGCTTTAGTGCAAGTACCAAGACGGTAAGGTGTGCGCTTCAACGATAATGGGTTTTGTTTTCAATATGGTAGCACTAAAGATTGATAGAGCTGGGAAAAAACTAAATCAGATATTAAGAAGGTTAATGATGAATATGTAATATAGGTTAGTGATTTGTAACAGAGTTAACAGAGATCAGAAAAATAAAAATAGTCACTTGTCCGAATTAGAAACTTAAATTTGTGGCTTTGCACTGGAATCATAAATTTAAAACAGTTTCGGTTTAACTAACACCATTTTCTTATTTCACGCATTTCGCAGCCCATATAGTTTTTTTTTTCATTTGTGCATATTCTTTTCACTTAGTGTGTGTTATAATTGCAGTTTTCTCTCCAGCAGGTGCCAACCTTACCACTTTTGTGTTCCTTTCAGAAAACCAATCACTACATTTACTCCAAAATACAGGTAGTGATACAGGCTCCTCTCAAAAGTTACCCTCCAAGTTCCAACAAAATCCTGCCTACAAGTTAGTGCTAGCAGGTACTGATCTAATAGGTTGGCAACCAGTTTATATGGGTAATCTTAAAATCATATACCAAAAAGACAGTTTTGGCTTTATACAGACTAAAGGATGATAAAACTGTAAAGGTCCCAAGCTAAGCCCAATGAAGTAGAACTTCCTATATTAAGCGTAAATTCTGGTTTGAAGACTGTGGTCTCTTGGCCTCTAATCATTACAACAAATAGAGGTGTCAATAACTATCAGCCCTGGGGATTTCCTGCATTTCGGGAATATTTCTCCTCCAGAGAACTGCTTAGGATGCCCCAAAAGAAGCATTAAGTTGCATTGCCAGGTTAATAGGACATTGGACAGTAGGAGCAGAGAACTCAAAAGTTGCAAAATACAACTGAATGTACTATAATTCAAAGGCCAAAAGTATTATCAGGTGAGGGAACAAAAGAAGAGCAAAAGGCTGTCATGAGGAAGAGGAGGAGGAGGAGACACAAGGCATGGGTACTTGCTCCTTCAGCTCTCATGTGGGTCATTTGAAAAGAAAGGAATAGGGGAGTGTTTGAAGGGACACATCCTAGTTGTGTTCATTTGATGAATAACCTCTCATTTTTAGTAAATTGAAGATTGGATGACTTTTGTAGACAACTAATTGTTTGTGTAGCTTATCTACTTCTTGGCATACTGCTAGTAGATGGAATCCCACATCTTTTACATATTCAGTTAAACTATCACCTTATTGAGAAAAAAAAAAAAAGGAGTAAAGTGAAGATAGTTTATGGGTGGCTTCTACAAAGCAGAATCTCAAAAACATTGTTAGCAGATTATCAGCTACTAGTCTACTATTACTTTTATCTGCCACCAAAAGGGGAAGGCAACTCAATATCTGTTTTTCTATGAAAAAAGAATACAGCTGTCCTTACCAGAAAAAGAAAAAAAAGATACAGCTATTAAATGCATCATGATTCTGTCATACAAAAAGTTCAGGAGCACAGATACAAACTAAGATATAAAATGTTTACCATTCATCTGAAAGAGTTGGCCTTATGAAAGCATAATAGTGCCCACCATGCACACCACCGCTGTGGACTAATACGCTGCAGATGGAAAAAATTGCCCCGAAAAAAAGAAAAAGATGAAGAGGCCAGAAAAATGAATGAATGAGCTAAAGAATTTTATCTGAATTCACAGCTTAAAATACACATAAGACACTAAATTAGTAGACAATCTGATATATGATTTAGGCATGCAGAAGTCTGTTGTGTTTTGATAGACTAGGCCAACCATAGTTGCGTTGAACTTCATAATCAGGAATTACTTGCTCATCCATAAAGAGCATATCCAGTTGTTATAGCATCGCCCATTACTCTTTCCTGCTTTACAACCAATAGAACTCAAAGCCAAAACTTCAATGCAAGAACACCCCCCACCCCCCACCCCAAAACCCCACCACACAAAAAAAAAAATAAGACTGAGATATTCTCATTTCCAAGTGAAAGAAATTGGGGAAATATTTAGATTAGGGCCTGGAGAGCCTTGAATTTTAGGCAGTCACTCACAGTGGTAGAACTCTAACTAAATTTGGAAATACTACTGAAGTAAAAACAATATAAACACTGTTTGAAATCCATTGCAATCCTTCAAGAGACAGCTAATTCTTGAGTAAGGTCATTCACAGACTAAACAAGAAGGATGAAGGCATGCACCCTTACTCAGGACATCCATGTACTTGTTTGTTCAAAATCAAATGGCTAAAACAAAAAATTCAAGCAAGATGCTAACCCATTACCGCTGAAAAGGGTGACATAAGAAAATTAAAGGAAGAGTACTTAAAAACAAAAATAAAATTCTAAAACTCCCCATCCCATCTAGTGATGTTGCAGCTCAAAACTCGTTGAAGACAACAACAACATACCCAGCTGAATCCCACAATGTGGGGTCTGGGGAGAGTAAAGTGTACGCAGACCTTACCTCCACTAGCAATTAAAGAATTAGGAGTTTCACCAAACCGAGAGGGAAATAGTTATACATCTAAATTATATGCCTTGAACTGGAATATTAAATATACATTTTAGCACAATAAGATATAACCTCTTATCAGCACATAGAAGCAGAAAGCTGATTGCGGGGAAAGAAGTATACGCATCATAATGAAGATTTTCTTCAGCATCCGATACCTGTGAAGTGTGTAAAGGTTTCTGACAATTCTATCAGCGTCGGGTGACAAGTATTTACCATTCTCTCTATCTAGATCGAGTTGCAGAGGGAATTCATATCTGTCATTTATCTACATTGCATCAGCAAACAATAAGATCATATTAATTGATGAATGTCAGCAATCCAACAAGAACTTTTTGCTGCTTTTTCTTTAACTCTCATCCTCTTGATGGTACTTTGTCTAACAGAGGGCCAAGAAGGATACACCTTATGTGCAAGGCCATTGTGCAGTTAGCTCTAGAAAGGGTTAAATTGGAACAAAAGATGATTGTATATAGAAAATTCCTCTTACATGCATCACCAATAGTTACACGCGACTTTAACAAGAGCACCACCATATCAGATTGATCAAGAAATGCATGGAATATCGAATAACATTTGTAGAAAACATCAAATATCATTAAAATGTTATTGAAAGAAATAATCTAAAGGACTACAAACAGTTCATGCACCTACATTAGGCTTTAAATGACAGGGTCATACAGAAGTTTGGAAAATATCACCGTCAAGTTTCTACTGATTGTCTAGAAGTAACTACGAGTAAATGGCTGTCAAATGCACAGGTGACTCGACTAGCTTGGGATTGACACTAGTGATTAAGTTATAATGATCACAGTTTAAATTATTGTTAATAGGTTCAACAAATACTTTGCTTTTCTTTTTCTGCATAACTTATTGTTCACTAGTTATTTTCCCTTTTGTTAGAAAAAACTTCTTCTCAACTTTCACTTCCCACAATCAATGCCGCAGCCCAATAGTCCTTCCTGTTTTCGTTTCTTTTTCCAATTTGACACTGGTAAGCAGCAGGATAATCCTTCCATCCTTTTTTGGTTTCCTTTTCCAACGGAGACTGCAAAGAGCAGGTTATGGACCTGAACAGGTACGAGAACTGCTTTTCTCCATCTCTTTTAGAACCCCCAACTCAATGGCTTCTACCTTTCTAACATTAGCAACCATTTACCCTTAGTTGTGGAAACCATTGTGTGTAACAACTGAATACTGCAGAAGTTGTATTAAATAAAAGCATTACTGACACTTCACAGCATAAAATATAAGCTGCTTTATCTCTTTTGATGATGATAAGCTGGTTTATCTCTTAAGAGAATAAACAGAAGAATACCACCCTTGATGATATTTACGCACCCCAGAAGTACACTCTTCAAGCATCATTAAGTAAATTATCATCAAGATGAAAGTACTGGATCAATGAGTGCTCCTTTTCTCAAGATTTTCATAAAAATGTCATGGTTCCATGATTAACAATGCAAAGGTATTTAACCTACTGCTGTCAAGATTCAAGAACGAGAACTGGCTTTATATATCAAAACTTCTTGAAGATGAATAAGAAATATTTAAATGAACCCATAATTTTCATCTGCAGAGTCATTGAATGGAAAGTGCTTTTCCTTGTGGATCCTATTTCAATTGGAAAATGATGAGTCGATCCACCTACACGTCTTGCTTTTACTGTTATATGGGGAGTTCCATGTATTGCTTAACGTAAACGGAATATTTCATTGTTCTTACAGAAATCTGTACCATTATCTTCTAGAACAGAACTTTTACTAATGATTGCTTTGCGATATGATTAAAGATGTCTAGCTACTGGCTTGCTTTTTGGATGAGCAAAATCTTAGCTTGCTTCATTAGAAGATCAAGACCTCAGACTAACCAACCAAATTTTGTTTTAATTTTGTGATCTTCTACCTAATTTCGAGCTCTGATGAAGTCCTAGTATACTTTCCTTTCCCGTTATTTTGGGCTGATTTTGTGATTTGACGGTCTTCCGTTGCAGTAACCTTACGTTTGAATTCTAAAATTATGTACACTCCTATGCTCCATGCTTCCAATTGCAGGGCATTAGAGCTGAAGAACAGTCTTCAGCATAAAGATTAGAAATTGTGGACCATTAAAAAACTGGAATCTGCTGGACCTTTTACTACTGACCTTTACCATAGTGTCCCGCGAAAAATCATATTCAAAGCGCTTTAACTGAAGCTGCAGGACAGGGGGGAAATCAATGAATAAGACACCCTTCTTAGCATCCTGAAACAACCAAATATCAACATTAGATAAGTGAATCTAGGAAAAATAGCCTAACCCTCAATAGTGCAACCAACTGGAGAAGCTGGAAGAAATATGAGACCACGTTGGCAAATGTAAGGTGCAGCCTTGCAGCTTAATTTTAAAGAACTTTTTGCGAATTTTTCCCAGAGTAACTAAAGGAGCACTTGGAACTGCAAAACTAGTGTGCTATCTTACCTGCAAACCATATTGTTCTGCGTGGTACTTGTTATCTCCCTCAAGACGTTCAACTTCAACATATTTATCAAAAGAAGCATAAACATCAGCACAGCCTTTGACATCAAGCTGAAGATCTGCCAACACACAATATATACAGAACACCATAAGGTGCAATACTTAAATGGCTATAGAAGACAACATCAGGAGCTTGTCTGATCTACTAAACCATAATATGACTCCTTTCTGGTAGATTTGTAGTCCACGTTGATGCACTCAATATAGTTCATATGGTGCCCTTCAAATAACTGCTGTATAGAGCCTTCCACGACAGTTCCCTAACAGCAGCAAAGAGCAATCATGTTAATTAGAAGTTACCCAAGCACAGATAACCAACTGAAGTTTGATTTACCTTCATTTTTTCTTCAAGCTTTTCACAGAGAACGCGATTGAGTTCTTGCACATCATGCTGCATGAAAGAATCATATGTGTCCCATCCAAATGATTTTGTCAACTCCTTTGTTGCAACACTGTTGTCACTATACTGGAGCTTATAGAATAAGCTTTGCAATGCTAGAGGGATACTAGCAGAGGGCATATCATTTACAGTTGTAGGCATGTGGTATACAGCCTGAGTTTAAAATCGAACTTTATAATCAATTGATACAAATTTAATAATCAACCCCATAATAGAATGGAAAAGAGTCGCTAACCTTCCTGAAGTAAGGAATATGGTAGAGAGTTTGGAGAAGCGAGTTCATATAACAGGTAGCTCCTTGGTTCTTCAGTCCGACAAAGCCAGTTTCTTTTTTTGAGTCATATGACCAATAGTCAACAATTTTTCGGACAGCAACCTCAGCCTCAACAACACATGTACCATCAACAAGATAACCTCTGTTTGGATCATATAGTTCACCAAGTGGCATAAAGGATGTGAAACCCCAATCACTTTCTCTGGCATTGAATTGGTGTTGCGTCTCTGTAAAGCATGAGAACACAACATTTACATAAACCTAATAGACCATGAATGCAACTATGACAGTTTCAAATAGTTGTGGCCTTGGCTGAAACAGCCTGACATCAATAATCACACAACTGGAACTAGCCTAAAAAGAGTTATGTCAATATTTGATTATCTGCCTACATTTACATTACAAACCACCTCATACTGCCTAAGAGCTCAAACTCAGAATGACTAGATCATGCACCTATTGCGCAAGTGTGGAATTTTTCCACTATACTATTATTACCGAACACTTGCAAAGACAGAGGCAATGTGCCTTTCAAACTTATATTTTCTCACTGAGAGTGCATGGAACTGGGTGGACAGTTCCTTACTCCATCTTTGGAGAAGCAGTTTTGCGTGAGTCAATACTATAAGTTGAACTTATTTCTGATATTAGAGCAGAAGAACTTCGTAACAGCGGAGAACGATTTTGCCTCAAACCCAAACGATTTTTGTTCATATCTTTAGATACTTCAAATTAGGACTAGATTGAGTAATCAATCGACTCCAAACGATGAAGAGATTTGTTGAGCGCATAATAAAATTTCAATTGGAAGACCTAAACAAAGAATACCATCCCCAGAGATGAGGTACTTGTACAGGCAAAATTGCCTGGTAGGCTCCTTCTATGCCTGAAAGAAGTCTAACAGCTCCAGGATATTTTCTCAGCATTTTTCAGTGCTTCTCCTACACCAGTAATATAGACTTGAAGACATCTAAACTTTACATGAGATATATGACCCTTTTCCCCTCTAAATTCTACGATAAAGAGCTTAAACATCGACAGCAAAAACAAGAAAAAGATGCTAAATTTTGTACCCAATTGATTCAATAGGCCATTCAGTGACAGCATAGTTTCTTTTTAACTTAAAGGGAGAGAATGGAATATATATATACTAAGAACAAAATGACGGGTAAGAAAGTTTTCCTAGTTATTCGCGGGAGAATCTTTAAAGCTACAACCAATTCCAAGCACAAGCAGTTCAGTAACCACGTAAACGCTGTCTAACTCATACCCTTTTCACCAAAACAAACATTTTTTGCCCCCAAATAATCTTTGGTTGCAGCATGGATCTCACTTAGTCTCACTTATAGAAGCAGATATAATATGCAAAAATTCCAAAACTAACTTAAATGAAATACAAATTATTTTTTTTAGATGAATTAAGATTTTGTACAGATGCAAAGTTACAAAAGAGATGTTAGCTCCAACAACAATAGGCCTTAAAGCATAGGGAGCTAACCAAAAGCAAAGGAGGGCTATTAAGCCAAGCTCAGAGAGCCAATGAAATCTACACAAGAACCTACACCATTTACAGGAGCAAAATTAGTCCAACTAAAAAAGCTGTAACACACATCTTTTTTTTTTTATAAGGTATAATTTAAAACTGTAACAGACATCTAGCCTTAAGTACTGAGAGAGGAGTTAAAATCCCATCAAAACATCTTCTATTCCTTTCTATCCAAACACTCCAAAAAATGCAGCTAGGAATCATTTTCCAGATGAATGAAATATTTCTTTCATTAACATTTACATAATAGTCCACAACAACAACTACTCCTCAGCCACAAACAAGTTGCTAATTGCTACTACAACAGGCTTCAAACTATTCAGTTGGACCTTTCATAATCGCCTCTATACCTCCAAAAATAAGTAGGGGACTCACAGCCTAGACATTCCTCAACAATAATATCAAATTAAATGCTTTTTGATAAGAAAAGAAAGTCACAATTGTTTCATATCAAATTAAATATTTAAGAACCTGATGCATGGTTTAGTTCTTGTAAGGGGAGATTACTAGTCCAAAGGGTTATATGTAGCGCTATTTTTGGATTACTATGTTTCTTGGGCCTCTGTGCATTTAATTGCATATGGGTACCATTCCTTCCATGCTCTATCTGCTAAATTTTCCCTTTAGAAACAATTAAATATGTGAGTGACCTGACTGTTAAAGGACCTTCGTCCCATAGTTTTTATAATATCTATCTCGAAACAGCAATTCAATACAATACAAGATGAGGTCCCATGCTACATGTTATCTACTGATATATTGTATCAATTGACGAAACCAAGAGTGTGTCAACAAAAGCTTGAACTATGGAGAAGCACTTTAGAGAGTAAGGAGTTTAGAAGAGGTAGAAGTAAGACTGAATACATGCAGTGCGAATTTAGTCAACATGAGAAAAGCAAAGTTGAGGTGAGACTAGACCGAACTGTAGTCCAAAATGCAAATAATTTAGATATCTACGCACATAGTTTCAAGAGAATGGAATGATAGCTGAAGTCGTTATTCATAAATGAAAACCTGATGGTTGAAATGGAGAAGTGCTATCAAAGTGTCATGTGATAGAACGAAGCCCACCAAAGTGAAAGTTAAGTTCTATACAATAATTTTTTTCACCGGCAATGTTATATCACAGTGAATGTTGGGCCGCTAAAGTCCAACATATTCACAAGATGAATGTTGCAGATATGTGAATGTGAAGATTGATGTGTGGTCATATAAGATTAGATAAGATTTAAAATGACCACATTCACCAGAAGGTGCAAGTAGCACGCATTGAGGATAAAATGAGAGAAGGTCGTTTGAGATGGTTTGGTCATGTCATGCATTGACCTACAGATGCACCGGTTCGTAAGTGTGAAACTATGGTGAAGGAAAGTGTTGAAGAGGGATGAGCTAGACCTAAAATTAAATGGAAGGGAGTTGTCTCAAAAGGCCTACAATTTCTTGAAATCAATGCAGACTTGGCTAAAGATAGGGCGCAATGGAAGAAAAAATGTTCCATATAGGTGATATCTGCTAGTTGGGAATAGGTTTTAGTCTTGTTAGTACATTGATTTTAAACTTTTTGTTTTTTCTAGGAGCATTTTGACCAGTCATAGATTTATATGCCAGTGAAAATATAGTGAAATTTTAGGATCACTATTATTACTACTATTCTTTATATACATACTTAACTTATAATTCACTTTTTATTTTTATTTAGTATGATGGTGATATGAGTTGAGCTTAAATGGAGAAACATGGTTAGTGAGGATTCATATAACCGACACTAACTTGTTTGAGACTGAGGCGTAATTGTTGTTTATCTCAAAACAGCAAAACTTCAAGAAATTTGACCAAATACGTCCCATTGAAACAGGGGTACGCTTATTTTTTTGGTATTTCACAAATGCAAAGCAAGAACTTATGGTTGTGCTGACATGCTTTTAAATATGGAGACAGAATGCTGAGAGAATAACCAAAATATGGAGAATATGGAGACAGAATGCTATGTATTTGGTTGTTCTGCTTCATTGCTTTTCTTGATTTCTCATTTCTTAGGTTCTTTGCGAAGAGCCAATAGACATCATTTTTGTTCAAGATGGAAAATTCAGCCACCAGGTTAAACTAGGGGTTTCTTTAAGTATAAAAGCTTTAGGCTAAAAACAAATAGTTTATCTACTTTAGTGACCTGGTAGAAACCAACCAACCATGTAAGAAATGACAATACTTAACTGCAACTAGAACTCAGCTCCTGAGTACACTATCGTTCCACAAAAGCTTAGATCTGAAAAACCATCAAGGAAAGAGAAAAAGAAAAAGAAGGGGGTCTCAAACTCCTTATCTGTGCATTGTTTACTTCCTTACTAGAAAAAGAAATTTAGAAGTAAAGAAACATGAGATGAAGGTATTGGGATATAAACTGAGAGGTTAATCATTGCAAATATTAGTCAAGCGATCCCCAAGATATTGTGTTTCTATTATGACAGGCCCCACTCTTGCAGCTAATGACCACGACTAGGAAAGCAAGTTTTTTATTGCAATTCTGTTTTTAGGGAAATAATTACATTAAGCTGATCAGGTTGCACCAAATACATGGCGAGACATATTCGCACTTGTCATTAAAATGTATCAAAGAAATAATCAAGAAGTGTTTGCTCTAAGAACAAATCGACAGTAGAAAGACAATATGATGCTTGCCTCCTCAACAAAATATAGCCAAAAGGCCGAGAACCAAAATATCTAATGGCACTGTTTTGGAAAGCATAAAATACCACCTCTTTTATGGCATACAAGGACTACCAATACCCAAGGTCATAGGACAGAATACAAAATCATCCGCGGAAGCACACCATAAAGTAAACCACTGAATCTAGTTTTTCTATTATCAGCTGAGATCATCAGAATTTTGGATTCTTACTGAAGTACCTTTTCTGATGGAGTACTTGTTATGAATTTGGTTAACTATTGTCAAGCTGAACTGGGCGTATCTACTCCACCCGTAAGGTAAACTAGCCGCATCAGCAACATCCAGATACATGGACAGGTAATCAACATTGTTCCCCTTGGGAAAAGTTAAAATTCGCCTGGCAACAAAAACAGCAGAAAAGAGGTCATCATGGGATTGTGGAAGTAGTTTTAACCTGGCAAGTAGCATGGAGAGATAAACCAATACCATTTGTAGCCACCAACAACAAAAGTATCAGAGTATAGTTTCTTTACATTCAACCTAGAGAAGTTCTCTATCTTCCAAGTAAATCTTGAAGTTTGAGGATCCTCTGGTGGCTGCTTTTCGACATCATTGCCGGTTTCTGCTTGTGCTAACAAGTAATTATGGAGAAATTATCAGAAAAAAACCTTGACAAGCCCATTCTCAAGAAAATAGCATAATTGATACAGTGAACAATCAACTGAGGTCTGAATATCATAAAATTTAGCAGGCTGTGGTTAAGCTGCATTTCGTGATCCTTTCCCACTCCCTATATCTGCATTTTTTCCACCACTTTGGTAGATAACCGAGGAGAGTAACAGAAAAGTTAAGATACACTGGAAACATAAAAGCGACTCCTGTTCAACGTTAAACAGATACTGTTGAAGAGTTAAAAATCTTCAAATTTCCCACATGTCATTCATCAAATACATCTTCAGAGAAATCGTCAAAATATACTGACTGACCAAAGTAAGAACTTAAACTATTCTAGCACATTTAGATACAACATTTGGCAGACAATACAGATACGACAAAATTTGTCGTCTTCTTAATCCTTAAATTTTTTAAGAGAAAAACTACTTTAAGACAAGCTTCAGCCATTACCAATGTGGTATCAATAAAAATAACCACCAAAACTACAAGGCAGAAACATATTTCCTACTTAAACTATAGCCTCAGTTGCTTAGAAACATTACAGACAAATTATCTCCTTGTTTCCTTTTCCCTTGCATTTCTCTTTTTGCCAACATGTCACCTTAAGACTAAGAGAGCCACTTAATAATCTGTTTGGCAAAGCTTCTAAAATCAACTTATTTTGAGAAGTGCTTTTCGGTGAGAAGCAGTTTGTGTTTGGCTAATTAATTTTGAAAAGCACTTCTGAGCAGCAATTAGTTTTTGGTCAAGCTTTTAAAATGTGTTTTTAAGTGTATCAGAGAAAAACTACTATATTTAGCTTCTCAAAAACAGCTTTTCTACTCAAAAGCACTTTTTCTTTCCCTAAAAGCTTGGTCAAACACCTCAACTTTGAAAAAAAATTGCACTTTTTTGGGGGGTAAAAACACTTTTGGCCTTGGAGAAGCTTGGCCAAACAGGCTATAAATCCCGGTACATGCACAACTTCAATGTCTCCAAATTCCTAGCAATGTAGTAGCGTAAAAGAAACGCATAAATTAAATACTACAAAATTTACCTTCCATAGGCTGAGGTCCTTCAAATACCAAATCTGAACGCGGAACTAGCATCTCCTCATCTTCTTGCTACACCCAACATAAATCAACAAAAACCACCAAATTAATTAAAAAAAAAACTAAAACTCCAACAAAAATCGAAACCAGCAATACAACATGTGTGTATGTGTATGTATACTGTCTACAACAATATGCATAAAGTAAAAAAAATGCAATCAACAAAAACCAAGAAGCAAAAAGAAGTACAACTAAATTGATTTTAAAAAGAAAAAAAACTTGAACTCCAAGAAAAATAGAACATGTGTATGTATACTGTCTAAAGCAATATACACAAGGTAAAAAAAAACTGTATGTTTATGTATACAGCCTAAAACAATATACATAAGGTAAAAAAACTGAAATCAACAAAACCACTAAATTTTGATTATAAAATGATTGAAACCACCAATACAACATGTGTATATATGTGTCTGTATACTGTCTAAAACAATATACACAAAGTAAAAAATGATAACAACGAAAACCCATAGGCAAAAAGAAGCACAAAATTGATTTAACAAGGTTAAAAAAAAAAAAAAACTTTGAAACAACCAAATGAAAATATATGTGTTATGTGTGTAGTGAGTAGAATAACATAGAGAGAGCAAGAATATTGAGACTTACATCTGTAGGAAGAGGAGTCGTTAAGGTCATTTGATGAATAATTTGAGGAAAATCTTAAGTTAATTTTTTTGGTGTATATATAATTTAGAGAAGAAAAATCGAGGGATCAATTGAAAATGTATTTATAGGAAAAGAGGGAAATGGGAAATCGCCAGAAGCTTGCAATGCTTGGAATGGAGGAGAGGGTATTTTTGGTAGTCGACAATTTTTTCACTTTTTTCATTTTCCACATTTGAAAGTTTTTTTTTTTTTTTTTTTTTTGAGGTTTTTGGACATGCGATTTCATGAAATGTCAAATCATCTAAAAAGGTATAGGTGTGATTTAGTATTTTAAATTATAATTGTAAATTTTTTAAACATAAACTTGATCCATAAGTTTATATTTTGTAAAAGAATGAGTAGGTAGATATTTTTAACAATTACTCGCACCAACCTTTTATCAATCTCATTAACTTCTACCAACCATTATTTATGTTGATACCATGTGGGAGGATTATATTAAGAGTAGTTACATTACTCTTCATGTTAAATTTTCCTTTTTATTGAACTAAAGTTTGATCAATTGATGTTGTATTTATTAGAAAGGTATTAATTTTGTTATGAATTATGACTTGCTCATTTGATAAGATTGTATTGTTAAAATTTACTTTCCAACTGCTTCATGATTTAATTAGTGATAGAAATATTTTCTTCCTTTTTTGTTAGGAATATTCTAGAATGCATAGCTAATGTGTTTGGCAAGATTTGGGCATTTGTGGATGAAGAGTATGAAGGTACAATTCTTATTGACAGTGTGCAACAGCTCACTTTGAAGTTATTTAATTGGAATCTTGATAAAGAGTTGGTGGTTACTTTAGTTTATGCTAAATGTGACAGAACCGAAAGAGTAGAACTGTGGGATTCCCTGTCTTATTTGGCCTCAGATATGACACACCTTGGCTAGTTGGAGGTGATTTTAATGTGATTGTTGATGAGGAGAAGAAACATGGTGGTTTGCCAATATCATTAGCTGAGGTTGAAGCCTTTAGACACTGTATTCGGACCTGCAATTTGACAGATTTAGGGTACAAAGGCAATACTTATACATGGTGGTTCCAGTATCATTAGCTGAGGTTGAAGACTTTAGACATTGTATTACCTACAATTTGACAGATTTAGGGTACAAAGGCAATATTTATACATGGTGGTTTTCCAACATCATTAGCTGAGGTTAAAGACTTTAGACACTGTATTCAGACCTGCAATTTGACAGATTTGGGGTACAAAGGCAATATTTATACATGGTGGAATGGGAAAGGTGGTGATGATTGTGTGTTCAAAAGATTTGATAGGTGTCTAGGCCGTTTTGAATTGTATCCAGGCCTAGAGGTGAGTCATTTGATCAAAAAGGGTTCGGATCATTCTCCCATGTTGCTTGATTTCAAAAAAAGAAGTGCCACAATTCAAGAAGCCATTCAAGTTTTTGAATTTCTGGACCAAAGATGAATCTTTCATGGATGTGGTTGAGGAAAATTGGAACATTGAAGTTGAAGGCAATTCTTTCTGGAGATTTAATTTGAGAATGAAGAATATGAGGAAAATGTTGTCAGCTTGGAGTAGATCTACTTATGGAAACTTTTTTCAGAAAGTAACAAACATGGAGGAGGTTATCAGGGCTCAAGAATCTATGTTTGAAGCAAATCCTTCAGTTGTGAACAGAGAAAAACTCAATAAAGTTAATGTCGAGTATACACAAGTGTTAGCTATTGAGGAAAAATATTAGAAGCAAAAGGCTGGAATGTTTTGGTTCTAAGATAGGGATAAAAACTCCAAATTCTTTCATGCTCAAGTCAATAGTAGAAGGAAGTTCTTGCAACTTAAAAGAATTTAAAGCAGTGGTGGCGTATGGCTAGAGACTGATTAGGAAATTGCTAATGAGGCAGTTAGATTCTACCATGACCAATTTCATGAAACTACTAGTTCTACTGAGTTTGATATTCTTTAGCATGTTGATCCTATCATAACTGCAGAACAAAACCCGATACTGGTGGCTATGCCTATCATACAAGAGGGGAAAGATGTTGTTAATCCTATTATAACTACAGAACAAAACCATATACTGGTGGCTAAGCCTATCATACAAATGGTGAAAGATGTTGTTTTTTGCCTGAATCCTACAAGTGCTGGTGGACCTGATGGATATATGGGTTTGTTTTTTTCAAACTTGTTGGGAGGTGGTTGGAACTAATATTTTCAGGATGTTACTTTCTCTCTTCCAAGGCAAAGAACTTCCAAGGTATGTGACTCATACTAATCTTGTCTCTTCCAAGGCAAAGAACTTCCAAGGTATGTGACTCATACTAATCTTGTTCTATTGCCAAAGAAGAAGGATGAGGTCAATCAGCCTTAGTAATTTCATAAACCAAGTATTCTCAAGGATGATTCATAACAGACTTGCAGCTTTACTACCTAACTTGATTTCTCCAAATCAAGCAGGATTTGTAAAAGGAAGGAGTATAGTGGAGAATATATTGTTGACACAAGAGATTATTACAGATGTGAGGCTAAGAACTAAAAGAAGTAATAAGTAGTTTGCTCCTAATGTAGTTATGAAGTTGGATATGACTAAAGCCTATGATAGGCTGTCACGGGGATTGTTGACTAGTGTTCTAAGGAAAATGGGATTTGGAGAGAAAATTATTGGCCATATATCGGAGTTGGTTGCTAATGATTGGTATTCAGTGTTGATCAATGGTCAACCACATGGATTTTTTCACTTCACTAGAGGTGTTAAACGAGGTGATCCACTGTCACCTACCTTGTTTATAATAGTTGCAGAAGTTCTTTCAAGAGCCTTGACTTCATTGCATCAAAATCCAGGATTATGTGGATTTGGTTTGCCAAAATGGAGTCCAAGAATCAATCATTTATGCTATGCAGATGATACCATTGTTTTTTCATCAGCTTGTGAGATGTCTTTGACAGTGATCATGCAGATTCTTGCAGACTATGAGAAGGCTTCAGGATAGTTAATTAATAAGGTAAAAAGTGCAGTGTACTTGCATGATAGAGTTGATGAGATTGAGTTTCACAGGGTTGAAAAGATAACTGGTATTGGAAAACAGGTTTTTCCTGTTATATATCTAGGTTGTCCTATTTATTATAGCAGGGCTAAGATGTCATTCTATTCAGATTTGATAAAAAAAATAAGAGACAAGTTGCAAGGATGGAAAGGGAAGCTACTCTCATTTGGTGGTAGAGTAGTATTGTTAAAACATGTCCTGCAAGCTATGCCTATGCATTTGTTACCTGCAATATACACTTCATCCTTTGTGGTTAAAAAATTACACAAGATTTTTGCTCAATTCTTTTGGGGCAACTCTAATGGAGAATGGAGAAGACATTGGACTAGATGGCACACAATATGCTTACCTCAACAGGAAGGTAGTCTTGGATTTAGATCTTTAAATGACATGTCCTTGGCTTTATTTGCCAAACTCTGGTGGAACTTCAGGGCTAAGCCTTCCTTATGGAGTGCATTTATGGGAAATAAGTACCTCAAGAAGAATAACTCAGTTATAGTTCCTTTGAAACAAGGATTATTAGTTTGGAGGAAAATGTTGGAGGCTAGAGATCATATTGATCATCATATATAGTGGCAGTTGAGGATGAGATCTTATTTGTTTTGGTTAGACAACTGGACTGGTGCTAGTCCCTTGTATTTCATAACTCCACCTGACTTTTATTGCAATGAGGATATTCAGAATGTGAGTGATGTTGTAACACAAGTAAGATGGAATGAAGCTGGGTTGGAAAACAACTTGTCTGCAGAACTGGCAGATTTCATTATCAATGTCAAACCTCCTGCAAGATAAGGTGAAATTGATAAACTATGGTGGATGCTTGAGCCTAATAGGGAATTCACAGTGAAGTCAGCATGGGATCTTGTTAGAAATAGAGGTGAGAAGCTGGAGGTGTACAGCATGATTTGGGTGAAAGGACTTCCATTCAAAATAACATCCACTATGTGGAGAGTTTGGCACTTTAAAGTACCTCTGGATGATGTAGTGAAGAGTTCCATCAAAATGTTTGTGTTGTCCTACTGAGCCTAAAGAGGAAATTGTTCCACATATTTTCTTTAGGTGTGAGGTTGCACAAAGAACTTGGACTTACTTTGCTTCTTCTGCAGGAATGCAATTACATCAAGTCATCACGACCTGGTGGAATGCTGATGTTATGCCAAGAATAAAGCAGTTGTTTTATGCAGACCCTTCTATATTATATGGCAGTTGTGGAAGAAGAGAAATTGAGATATGCATAATAACAAGGTTTCTAATGCAAGGATACTATACCAAGCTTCCACTAACATACAGCAGTCAGTGAAAGTTAGGAAACCTGACATAAAAAAGGTACCACATAAATGGGTTGATATTCTGAAAATCTTGGAGCAGTTTAAGCCAAAGCTTCAAGTGACTCAAGTTTTGTGGAAACTGCCTCGTGATGGGTGATGGAAATGCAATACTGATGGTGTTACTAGAGGAAACCTTGGTAGAAGCATCTATGAATTTTGTATAAGAGATACTTCAGGTGATTTAATACATGCAAGAGCAAGAGTTTATTCTAGTTTAATGTAGTGCTTTAAGCTTAGTTTTAGACGAAATCAGAAAATATAAATTCATTAAATGAACTTCAAGAGTCAATTTAGTTCTTCATACACACAACTTATGTTTTAAATATTTTTTTTTTAGTTAAAATTGTAATTTATAGTACTTCTATATAGTTTTTAATATCTAAATTTTAATTTAAAATATTAAGTCGATATAATTTAATTTAAATTCTCAATTTAGTCAAATTGACTCTTGAAAAATGAAAAGTGTCACATAAATTAAAATGAAGTGAAAGTAATTAGTAAGAATGTAAGATCTACTAAATGATCCAGTTGAAAATGAAAATGTAGCTCCAAGGATATCTAAATTTTACTAAAATGTATAATGATAAATAGAAAGAGTAATCTAATACTCCATGCGATTCATATTATCTGATGTTTTTAGCTCAGACACACCCTTTAAAGAATTACTTACTCTTAAAAAGTATGAAGTTTTTTCACTAAATTATCCTTAATTAAATTGAAGTGCATATAGAATAGAAAAATAGACATATATTTTTAGTAATGTAGACAAGTAATATGAGACGAAGGGAGTACTCCATTTATTAATTCTTAAAGAATGTGAAAAGTTGAGTATAGTAATGTGACTTACTCTTCTTTGTATTCTCTGATTATTATTTCTTTACATTTATAAAAATGTATTATTTCATATTTTCATTTCGGAATTAAAATTTGGTGATTTACGATATATATCTTTCTAATTTTGATTTCTCTATAACAATTCATTTTATCTATAATTGTTAATATAAAAAATTTATAATGTAACTAATTTTTTTGATTAATTTAATAAAAATATTTTATTAGTTTTGCTTTTAAAAAAATTCAATATATACAACACAATGACTCTTATGTTTGAATCTGAATAGTTAATTAATTGAGATAGATATTAACCTGTCGGTATACATATAACATATTAAACAATTTAAAAGAAAAAATGTAGAATCAAAATATTAATTTTCCCTCACCTTCATACTAATTTTATTTTTTTCACATCGACGAACAACTTTCATTGTCATGACAATGAGAAATTTTTAAAAATTATTCACAAAATACAAACTTTAAAGATTGATTAATTAAAGTGAATAAATATGTTCGGCTCGTGCATCGCACGACGCACGGGCATATATGGCTAGTAAATAAATATTTGTGTGATTCATCTTTTAAGATAAAATAGAAGTTAGACGTAAATTATTTTTAAAAATAAAAAGATATTTAAAAATATCATTCTTTCAATAATTAAAAACAAAAGCATATACAAACCAACAGAAACTACATCACCCAAATTAAAGAGTAGGGAAGAATATTAAGTATTTTTTTAAAGTTAAAAAAGATACTTTTCTTTAAGGTTCTATGTCCGATTTTGCAAGAGGGCTTTAGCTCAGCTTCAACAGACATGGAGAGCAGAAAGCGGTTAAAAAAAAAAATAGCAACAAAAAGTTCGAATCTGTCAGACAGCCATTAGACCATCCCAAACCCCGTTGACGGAGATGAGAACGATCATCTACGGCGGCCATGGGTGCTGTTAATCACGCTCTGGTCAAATGGCCACGTGTCATCAACCAGACTTAGTTTCCTGTCTCCTTAGAACTCAAGGATAAGGTGGTACGAGCCTATAGAACAGATCCTGTTCAAGTAAGGTCGTGACATTTCTTCTCACGACTCTTGCTTAAGTAGCAATTTCCAGCATAGTATTATGCCGATGTGGGACAAGGAGCAACTACAAGTACAATTTTTATGACAAGGAAAAAGGGAGAAGTTTTGCTTGGTTAGTATTCCTTCGCATGCTAATAATTTGAAATGAAAGCTGACCGTTGATTTAAGAAATTCTTGAATATCGGAAGATTTGAGAAGTTCCCAAAGATGGGAAAGAGAAGAAATTTGGGGTGTGGAAATTATTTTCCTACAAACTGTTTTATTGAAAACAAGTGGTCTCTTAATTACAGAATATTACTCCCTCCAATTCAAAAAGAGTGTCCACTTAGCCTCTTTTTTTTTTCCAAAGAGAATGTCCACTTACTAAATCAAGAAAGAATTAATCTAATTTTTTTAGATTTGCCCTTATTAAATGCTAAGTGACCAAATTCGAATACCTATTTAATTAGGTGTAGTTTAGTCAAATTATCTATTTTTTTTCTAGGAGTTAGTATTTTTTTAAGGGTGTGCAAAAAGAGGCGGATCCAGGATTTTGACGCAGAGGAGGCACCAATGACCACTGCCTTAATATAAATATATCACTTATTATGTGAAAATTTGGCGTGCAACTCTTTAAGAACTTAATAATTATGCTAAGTTATTGGTAAAGTAGTAGTATAAAGTAAAAACTTCAAAATTGGAAGAAACGAAAATAGGTTTAGAACGGAAACAAAACAAACTCAACAAAAAATAGAAATAAAGGTGCTGCAAGCGAGACTCGAACCTAGGTGTCATATAAGGACCTAAGAGACACAACAATCAAACGCACCAAAGCAATGGATATCTCTCAGGGTCCTTTTAAATACATATACATTCTTTAAGGTATATACACCATATATGTACAGGGTATTCCCGAGGTTAGGGGGGACACGTGACCCCTCCTAATAGGGTTGGTCCGTCTCTGTGTGCAAATGGTTAAGTGGACACTCTTTTTGAACATGAGGGAGTATCCCAAGAGCATTTATATGTTCTATAGCAAAACACTATGGGGGTGGGATGGTCAAGGGGTGGGTTTGCGGGTGTTGGGTTGATTGGGTAGACAATGAACTTAGAATGCCACTTATGAAACTTGTTTTCCGTACTTTCGTTAGAAAGGTCAGTTTCCTCCATACCAAACACACTCTTGATGTCAAATGGGTTGTCTAAATTGCAACCCAGCCGTTAAATGAAATACCGGCAATAATTCCATGTATCTGCATGAAGTTGGAAGAGTTAGTTTTGAAAGTTAGAAAGTTGTTGTCTATGTGTGTTTTAATATGCAATTTTTTCATTAATAATACAATTTGTATCATATGGTTCATAGAACTCTTAATGTTGAAAATCACATGAAACTCTAATCACATGAAACTCTTAATGTTTATGCCTCTTTAAATGAAACTCACAATTATCATCAACAGGAGCCATTTTGCTGCTCTTTAGTTTAGCGTAAGAGCAACGTCATTTTGACTGATTCTCCCACATCACTAGGAGGGAAGAGAAGTGAAGCAAAAGAACTAGTATAAAATATGGGCTGGGCACACAGAGTAACATACTTACCTGGACGGGGTCAATGAGCGATCAATAAGGCCCATGGCCTAGGTTGGTGATCTCCATTGCACTATGGAGGGGTGCCCGCCTAAGGTCGGCCCAAGCGGTCGAGCCTACGTCATAATTTGTGGCAGCGGGGCCTGCGTTCGCGCGGTCCCTACCCAATTCTAACCCAAAATTTTCTGGCTCATCAAGAAATTGGTGCAACTAATTGTTCTATTTGTATATCAGAAATCAGCTACTGACTTGCATTTTTGTGTTTAATTTAGGTATCCTGTTAATTTAAAGTGTTTGTGAAAAATATTTTTGGATTTCGATGCAATTTCGGATTTTGTGTCCGATTAAGATGGCCTGGCTAGTTTTAGGTTTTGATTGACTTGGGCCAATTTCACATTTCAATTTCCGGCATTTTATTAACAGAATCGAAAGCTAACTTGTGAGTCCCCGTCTTGTCTCAGTTACCAAAATTCTTTTAATTAAAGCCGATTTTATTTTGTGATATCATTTTATTTTGAAGTATCCCTAAAATCTAAACCCTGGCTGGGTTTTGGTTTAAGATTAAGTTAGCGTGATAACTATTATTCCTGTGTTTACCTTTTTCTTGGTCTGCAAAATGTAAATTTGACCAGCTGGTTTATAGAAATTGGGTTCTTGATTCTTGCACCCGTGGCCACACACAGCAAAAAATGGAAGAAGCTTTACTTTGTGCCTCCTTGAATTGAATTTGAGTGAGATATTTAGAATGTTACATACATATATGGTCTCACATTAGATGATAGTGTTGTGTAGGCATTTGTAGAAGCTTTCATGCACTGATTACTCCACTTATTTTTGCTAGAATGAGCTTAGTCAAGTATCGGATAACTGTTTTTATCCATGAAGTTAGTATTAAGTTAGAAAACTAATAAATAGAGGTTTAAACTGTTATTTGGTAATAGGATAAAGTTGAAACAATCTAAGAGCTCAAAATTATGCACCTAAATCTCATCTCCAAATCCTCTTTAAGGCTTAGGAAGATATTGTTTATGAGCGAAAACCTCAAGAAAATAGAAGTACTACAATATAACCCAAAAAGTGTTTATAGGAAGTAATTTCTTCCCAAATGTTTTGCAATCCCCAAGCGCTGCCTGGATATGTAACATTACCACAAGTCAAAGACGTGTATTCAAATGTTTGAATGCTCGCTTATCTTGAGGGGGAGGGAAAAAAAAATTAGCCTCACTTAGAAGCAAACATTTTTCCTAAGAATATCAATTTTCCACACTATTATATTGGATTTCCTTGTTTATGATTATGGATAGCAAAGAATTAAGAGTTGTATTCCTTTATCCGAAGTGGAGACGCTTCTTCAAAAGTTTCGATTATGTGTGCAGTTCAAGGAGATAGTTTGGTTGGACCATTTGGATGTATGTTTGCTTAAACAATGAGAAAGCGTTTGTAAGATGCAGTTGTTTGTATTGTGTGATTTAGAGCTAAGGCATCAAGTTTAATTCATTTCAAGTGTTCTTCAGATAGTTGCAGTTTTTGAACTTGAGTTTGATGCTTCTTGTTTATAATTCCATGATTGATCTGAATATGAGCTTGCATTTTACAGGATTTGAAGTCATTATACCATCTCACCAATGCCTCACAAAACTTGGTCTATGGCAGCAGCTCTTCTGCTGTTTACAGGACTAAATGTTGTTCTGGTCTCAACAATAACTCCTGTCTATGATTCTGTATGCTTCCATCCTTATTGGGAAAGAATAGTAAGACACTCATTTCCCTGTATCCCTATGAAGCTGAAAAATAGTTCTCTCTTTCAGCAGTGTCCTACATCTTTTATGATTCATCATTGGATCGCGTCTTCTGGCCATGCAGTGCCTGACGCAAAATTCATTAAAGTCACAAAAATTCTTAATGGTTACGCTTGTTTTGATGAACCTTACAACCTGATACAACCATATGTCAACGCCTTGTATTCAAATGTTTGAATTGAGCAAATAATTTGTCCTGAAAATACAAACCAGCTTCACTAATACACTGGGGTCTTCTTTATTGATCTTATGGATAGTGAAGAACAGCAGTGTTCCTTTAATTAGCAGATGTGCAGAGGCCCTTTCAATAGTTTTGATCATGTCTGCAGTTCATAAAGATGTTTATTTGGAGCATTTGGATGTATGTTTGTGTAAACTATGACAATTCATTTCTGATTTTTAGCTAACGCACAGGGATAAATTTATTTCAACTGTTCTTCAGATAGTTGCAGTTTTTAACTTGATTTTGATGCTTCTTGATGGATTCTGAATATGAGCTTCTGTTCCACGGTGTTTGAAATCATTATACTATCACCAATGCCTAACAGAACTGTCAGCCTTTGTCAGCTCCTCTGTTGTTTGCCGGACTTAATGTTATTTGGTCTGAACGATAACTCCTGTTTGCGATTTTGTATGCTTCCATCCTTATTGGGAAAGACGAGTAAGATACATATTTTCCATGTATGATGTATCCTTATGATGCTGCAAATTATTCCTCCGTTCAGAATTCAATGTCTTACTCTACAGCTTTATGTTCATCCTTGTTTATACATCATCTGGCCATGTTATTGAGTAGATGAGAATGTGGAATCCATTAAATATAATATTAGTA
Organism: Lycium barbarum; assembly: GCF_019175385.1. NCBI lineage: Eukaryota > Viridiplantae > Streptophyta > Magnoliopsida > Solanales > Solanaceae > Lycium > Lycium barbarum. The sequence goes on from NC_083342.1 coordinate 8,022,222, forward strand.
TCATGTGGTTCACAGAACTATCATATGTTGGAATCACATGAAACTCTTAATGATTATGCCTCTTTAAATGAACCTTAATTACGATTATCATCAACAGGTGCCATCTTGCTGCTGCTTTGTTTAACTTGTTTTATATGTTGTTGATTACTCAGAGAACTTAGTGGTGTGTTTTCACCAACGCCATTCAGTAAGTTAAGCAGAGAGGTGTCTGCAATACCATGTGAATCCTCATTGTTCATCTGCTTGCTAATTTTGCTGTCAAACACTCTGGATTTGGATGCAATAAGAATAGAAAGATCTGCAGAAGGTCGCGTTGCTGGCTGCGGTACTATGTATCTACAGCATGACACTTGAATTTTCAAGATCAATTTATATATTATTGTTCTTCTGATTTTTGTGTTGCAACACTAGTGTTTACTTCATTGTTATCCTGTATATTAAAAGAGAATCAAATATATGCTCCATTGATCTTTTCTCTATTTCCAAACAGAAAGCTAAAGAAAGAACAATGTCATTTTAACTGATTCTCCCACATCACCAGGAGGGAAGAGAAGTGAAGCAAAAGAACTAGCATAAAATATGGGCTGGGCACACAGAATAACATACTTACCTGGACGGGGTCAATGGGTGATCAATAAGGCCCATGGCCTAGGTTGGTGACCTCCATTGCACTTAGGAGGGGTGCCCGCCTAAGGTCGGCCCAAGCGGTCGAGCCTACGTCATAATTTGTGGCAGCGGGGGCCTGCGTTCGCGCAGCCCCTACCCAATTCAAGTCTAAACTTTTTCAGTCCACTGAGAAATTTGTCCACTTGTTTATTCTGATGTTGTATTTTAATGGAAATTCCAATAATATGTTGCGTGAAGTAAAGTTCATTTGTTTCATCCTGTTAATTAGAGATTAAGTCATACTTATATACGAGCAAATGGATTATTAATGTTTTAATAGCTACATAGTTCATCGCGTAAAGGCTATAGTGCTTTCAATTTGTAGATCAGCACTAGTGGGCCGCGTGAACGCGGGCCCCTGCTGGGGCACCCCTACGCAATTCATTTTTTTGCGCAGATTGCCCTTCTTTTGGGGTGGTCTTTAAATTTTGCCCTTCGCATTGCAACTCTGAGCGTTCACGCAGAAATCATGAGGTTCTGAGTTTGAACCCCCGCTCAAGCGTAAATTAAAAAAAAAAAATTGCAAGGCAAGGTTTGGGTCGTGTGTATGCCGGATCCGGCATACACTTGTTAAGGAATTATCAAATTTATGCCAGATCCGACATACTCATGCCTTATGGGCAGACTTGGTATAAGTATGTCGGGTCTGATATAACTTTGGTAATTCCTTAACAAGTTTATGCCGGTGGGGGCATACTTATGGGCAAACTTTTAATGGGCAAACTTTATGCCGGACCCGGCATAAACTTGTGAAGGAATTACTAAAGTTATGCCGGATCCGGCATACTTATGCCAAGTCTGCCCATAAGACATAAGTATGCCGGGTCCGGCATAACTTTGATAATTCCTTCACAAGTGTATGTCAGTGGGGGCATAGCGAAATTTAAACTCTGCCTTGCGATTTTTTTAAATTTTGACTCTGTGGGGGTTCGAACCTGGAACCCATGGGTTTTAGCCGAAGGGCAAAATTTAAAAATTTCAAATATGAGGGGCGAAATTTAAAGACCACCCCAAAAGAAGGGCAATTCTCCCTACCCAATTCAAGTCCAAGCTTTTTCAGTCCATTGAGAAATTGGTCCACTTGTTTAATCTGACATCGAATTTTCATGGAAATTACAATAATATGATGCGTGAAGTTAAGTTCATTTCTTTCATCCTGTTAATTTGAGATTAAATCATACTTATGTACGAGCAATTGGTTTAGTAATGTTTTAATAGCTACATAATTCATCGCGTAATGGCTAGTCGATTGTGCTTTCAATTTGTGGATCGGTTTGTAAATCAGCACCATTTGTAGATCAGCACCAGTGACATACTGACATATATCGTGTGTTGGAAATCTTACGGAAAATACTTGATCACGAACCTTGTCGGAAAAGACTTGACCACGAACCTTACAGAAAATTCTTGAAAGCTTGAGGCATGTCAATTAAGACACTGTCCTTAAGGATATTTCACTCGGTACGGATGTATCCCCCAGGATTCAACAAGCTCTTCTAGTACAAACCCAGGAGCTAGAATCTAACAAAGATTTATTTTATACAAAACCCAATACTGTAATATTGAAAGAAGTATTTCTCTTGAATCTCAACTACAAAGGAAATCAACTACAAAGGAAAGGACAATAATATATATATTGATGAAAGATGGCTTAAAAGCCTTCAACGTTAATAAGCACTTAAACGTCCCAAGAAGTTAATGGCAATAAGAATTGGTCCTCAGAGTATTGCTTGAAAACGTATCAACATTATGATATAGTAAATGCCATATTCATGATAAAGATCTGATTGGGTAATGAAGAATAAAGGGACAGTTATGGTTTCAATAGTAATGTTAGGATTGTAGAATTAAGGAATGAATTTAAATAATAATAATATAAATACTTCTTTTTGATATTTTATAATTATTTTATCAACATATCGTGCTTTTATTCCATGTCTTTAATTTTTTTTATTTTTTTTGTTAAATCTCGTAGTTGAAAAGGGCTCATAGTGACATATCTATACCCTTTAATCCCATAGAACTATTTTTTATCCCACATTTAATGTTCAAAATTCTCACCAGAAAATTAGACGCACTACAAAAAAATGGGTAATTTGCGGAGGTTGAAAGTTGCAATTCGCGGGAGTTTTAGCCTCCTCAAGCAATTAGCGAAGGCTAAAACTCTCGCAAATTGTAACTTTCAACCTCCGCAAATTACTTTTTTTTTATAGTGACGTTTACTCTTGTGACGTGGATGCACCATTCTTTTCCAGGGGTTATATAAATGACTTCTTAATACTATATTAAGTTAGTTTTAGGAAGGAACTTTATAAAATTAGGGGTAAGAGAAGTGCAGCTGATCCTTATGTCTTTCATCAAGGTGCAGAGGTAGAAGTACGGCTACGAATTTAGAAACTTTTGCTCAAATAATGTATTTTGTGAAAAAAAAATCATTAAATATATATAATATATATAGTTGTTAGCACTTGAAGTTATCATTTTAAATTTAAAAACTCATAACATTGACCCGTCTCTAGGTTTCACCTTAGAAAAATGGCGAGAGTCGATATACAAGGCTCAAAACCTCTAATGGTGGGTATTAGTATGTGAGGGTCGGTCAAACTTTCGGCACGCATTGTAAGACTAAGTTGCTTAGTATTTTTAAATTAAACTTCTAAAAAATAATGCAGATCACATTATTGAATTGTATTTTAAGATAATTATAGTGTCATTACTTTGGGGAGAATGGGGAGAAAGAAGTTTTAATTTGAAAAGTAAACGAATAAGTGAAAATTGGGATAAAGCTTTTTTGTTAAGGTAACACTTAATTTGGGAAGGAGGGAGTATAAAAAAACGTATTTAATGTTTTTGCTAAAGACATAGATGAATGAACAAGTTATTTGAGAAAAGTGTTAATTACCTGGATGTTAAGTTATTTTTAATTATGCTGGAATAGTGTCTAGGAAAAAATGAGTTCTAATTTGGAAAGTGAATCTATATATAATATAAAGCTAGACATAGATAAGGTGATGTGACACCTCTCTATGACCACCATTTCTATTTATCTTTTTTCTCAAATTTTTGCATTTTTTTGTTCATTTCTCTACATAATCTAGTAAAGCCTTCATAAAGTAAACGGAAAAGGTCCAAAAATACCCTTGACCTATTGAAAAAGGCTCATAAATACCCTCCTTCCACCTTTTGATCTAAAAATACCCTTAAGGTTTGTTTTTGGCTCAAATATACCCCTCAAACTAACAAAGTTAAAGTTAACTCTTTTAAAAAGCCAAATGACATTTTGTGATTGGACACATATATTATTTAATTTAAAAATTAAAAAATATGAACAAAACTATTTTATTTTTTTTGCATTTCGTGAATTAATCAACGAAATATGCTTTTTTTTTTGTTTTTTTTTTTTGCATTTCGTGAATAAAAAAACGAAATAGGAAATTATAATTTTTTTTTGATTTCGTGTATTAAAAAATGAAATAGGATAAAAAAATTAATTTTGTTCATATAAAAACAAAATTGGAAAATATATTTTGTCCAATTTTCCAATTTCGTTTTTATATGAACGAAAATAATTTTTTTTATCCTATTTAGTTTTTTAATACACGAAATGCAAAAAAAAAAAATTATAATTTCCTATTTCGTTTTTTTATTCACGAAATGCAAAAAAAAAAACATATTTCGTTGATTAATTCACGAAATGCAAAAACAAAAATCAGTTTCGTTCATATTTTTTAATTTTTAATTTTTAAGTTGCCACACAATTTTTTTTTTAAAATATGTAAATTACGGAATTTTATTATTGGTAATTTTTTTTTAAAATCTGGAATTTTAAATTACTGGCAATTTATTATTGGCATTTTTTTTTAAATCTGGATTTTTTTTTAAATTACGGAATTTTATTATTGACCAATTACAAATTGCCATTTGGCTTTTTAAAAGAGTTAATTCTAACTTGTTAGTTTGAGGGGTATATTTGAGCCAAAAACAAACCTTAAGGGTATTTTTAGACCTAAAAGGTGGATGGAAGGGTATTTTTAGACCAAAAAGTGGAAGGAGGGTATTTATGAGCCTTTTTCAATAGGTCAAGGGTATTTTTGGATCTTTTCCGGAAAGTAAATATTGCTTGACAATAAAGGCCAAGTAACTGCCTAATTGACTCAGCCCACGTAGCATAACAGTAGCTTCGGATTAAACGTGCAATGTTGGGGGAAAAAAAATGAAAAAGATATAACTCCCTCCTTTAATTTATCATGCTAATTATAATTGGGTGTAATTTAGTTTCTCCACTTCCTTACAGATTAAATATGTTAATTATGAATCATGAAGGTATTTTAATCCATATGCCTCTTCATATTCATTTGTGTGTTTTTATATTTACACTATATATAGAGAGCAAAGGTGACTTGAGCTTGATGTAACTTGCTTTAGTTGGCTTATAAAAATGGCATACTATTTTCTATTTGAGCTAGACAGTAGTAGGAATGATTGGCTTGTGAAAGTTAGAGTTTGTAGGATGTGTGAATCTCTCAGGGCATCTCCAACCCATTGCACCATTTTTTACACCAAAATGGTACAAATTAACTCCAACCCATTGCACCATTTTTTGCACCAAAAAAGAATATTCCTTTTATATTCTTCTCTCTCTTTTATATTATATTATTTTCTTTTACTTAAATTTTATTTTTAATTTCATAAAAAAAAATCTTTTTCTTTTTCTTTTTTACATATCCATCCCATGTAATTCATAATCCTTTGTTATATAATCATTTAATATAAAATTATTTTATACCATAAAATTTTAAATAATATAAATTGTAAGCAAATATTATACGTTATACATATTAATGGATAATTCAAATAAAAGTGAAATCATTGATAAAATATAATTAAATAAATACTATTACATTAAGGTAGAATTTATTTTAAATTCTACATAAATATTCAACTTCCATGATTAGTACGTTGCTCCCATAAATGCTCTACTAATGCATTACGAAGTGCAAAATGAGCATCTTTGTTCTTAATTTTTTTGTGTCGAGCTAAAAATTGTTCAAATCGATAATTTTCATCTACTACCATTTCTACTATTGGAGTTGGACCTTCCCAAGTATCTTGAATTGGTGCATTAAGATCACGCTCATCCTCGATTATCATGTTGTGCAGTATAATACATGATGTTAATATATCATGTAGCACTTCTTTTCTCCAAAAACGCGACGGCCCTGCAAAACGAGATTACAAAACCCCGAATGCACGTTCAACATGATTCTTGTTTCGTCGCGAAATATAATTGTGTTATAGAAGAAGTAATAATTTCTATACAAGAAGTTGAACGCTTATTAAAAGCCAGCGAAGAACAATTGGAAATTGTTGAACATAGTATTGAGTGGTGTCAAAACCAACTTGATAAAATTACTGCTCAGTTCTAATCATGAGTCTAGATAATATGAATATTTTAAATAGTGTTAACATGTCAACAAAAGCTACAAGGATAGCTAAAGTTGAAAATGATTTACAAAATTGAAATATTCCAAAAGAACCATTCCGACAAATCTATAACACAGGAAAGTTTGATTTTGTAAAAAATTACAATATCAAAACTTGTGAATCAACTGTTGCCATCAATAGTTCTGCAAAAACTATTAAATTATTATCCATTCATGATATAAATAGATATAAGAAAAATTATAATTTTTCTTCACATAGGACTTGTCCAAGTTGCTGTCAAACCTCTTTATAGATTAGGTTTAGACACACATTTATGTCTCTTACTAAGAGATGATAGGTTATTAAACTTTGATGATTCTTTATTAGGAGTTTTATAAAGTAACCTCGCTCATGGCCCGGTATACTTTAACTGTTATCCAAATTATTCGGTTGACATCAATGACCAGAATATATTGGATACTTTAACTCTCATTAGTAAAACAGAAACAGTTAAGAAAATCAAGACTGTTGTCAAAAAACTTCCATGTCTAGGTATTCCAAACCCAGATGCTTTCATGATAGTAGAAACCGATGCTTCTAACGAAGGATACGGTGAAATTCTTAAACAAAGACTTGTCTCAGAGTCTATAGAGCAATTAGTTCGTTTCACATCAGGGATCTGGAATCCTGCACAAAAAAAAATTATAGTACTGTTAAAAAGGAAATTTTATCTATAGTAATATGTATTACAAAATTCCAAGATGATTTGATAAATAAGAATTTTTTATTAAGAGTTGATTGCAAATCGGCAAAAGACATTTTACAAAAGGATGTTAAAAATATTGTTTCCAAACAAATTTTTGCTAGATGGCAAGCCTTATTATCAAGTTTTGATTTTGAAATCGAATTTATAAAAGGACATTTAAACTCTTTACCAGATTTTCTTACAAGGGAATTTTTACAGGGTAACCATGAGGCCAGGAACCCCAAACTCCCCCTTAAAAAAAAAACCCCGATAAAAAACCAAATGATAACAGGTATTCAACCTTAGCTGAATTTCCAAACCTACCCAGGCCCATGAGGCCCACATTTCCAATCCAAAACAAAAAATTAACTATCCTCGGTTCTATTCCCCAAACAGAACCATCATCCCCATTTCAAAAGATCCAACCTTCTACCAGTTCCACAACAGGTAAAGGAAAAATCCAAACCAGTGAATGTTACAAAATGAAGACCCCGGAGTCTTTTGCTCAAGCAGTTGATCCCAGCACTCCTTCAAAGAAAGAAGAACAACAGGCAACTCCAGAAGAGTTCAAAATCATTAACAAAGCAATGCTCCCTGTGTTAGCATTGGATAAACATTATGAAAATTGGAAGGTTAAGGATTTACTCAAACCTTGCTATACTAATTTTGACTATATTGAAACCAATGACCCTATCAAGACTATGAGGTATTGTGAATTTATCCTGACAGACACAGGATCAATAACAATTGAACATACTACAAATAACAAACATGGCCAAGATGGTATTGCATACTCCAAGGTCACCATAAACAAGATTATTAGTCCTTTTGATTGGAAGGTGGATCATCTCCATACTCCTATCGTATTATCAGAACAACATAGGCCCCAGACCTATAATTACTATGATTATGAATAGGCATGGTACAATTTTCTGTATGTAAGACTCATTTCTCACACATGGTTCGTGAAATACAGCGAGCAAATGTCTAAATCAATAATTCCTAGATGGTTCTACACCTGGTGGGAAAGATTAGGAGGCAATGAAGCAACAATGCCTAAAAGCTTCAAAATTCATTATGAAAGATTCCAGAAGGAACAAGAGATTTCCACCTTACCGGATCATATTAAATTATGTCAATATTACATAAGAAAAAGAATTTCTTATATCATCAGCTGGTCTTTTGACATAGCTGAAATATCAAGAATTAAATATTTAGTTAAAACCATTAAAATCAAAGGATGGACACCGGTGTCACAAAATTTGAAAATTAAGAATCCAAAGCCATCCAGCAGCAGGACAGGATCAATAGAATCCAAAGCAGAATTGAAAAAGAAGCTCTTAGAGGCTTTAAGCAATATTGATGATGCCGACCCAGCAGATCTTCAAGAACTACTGAATACAGCATCTTCATCAGCAGAAGATAATGGCGACATGATGGACCCACAAGGAATGGCCCAAGCATATCTTCATTATCAAGAATTATCATAAAGGAATTTACCCTTTCGGAAAAGAAAGATGTAAAAGCAGATGGCCGACAAAAGCAGCCGTCCAAACTTTACAAAAGAAAAGCGACATACAACTTTACAAAAAGTAGTCATCCAACTTTTTCAAAAGCAAAAGCAGAAGGCATCTTTAAAGATAGCCGTCCACTTGTAATTATCCAAGAGATGTTAATTATTTCCGAGGTCTATATAAGACTCTCAAGTTGTAACTAAGAGAGCATTTGAAAGTCACCCCCCAACTTCGAAATAGCCTTTCCCCTTCCCTCTTTGTAAAATTTCATGTATGCTTTCAATGTTTGAATAAAAAGTCTTCAACTTTTGTAAGTGCTTTCTTTTAAATTCCGCAATTATTTTACTTACTATTTTAGCAGCTAGGGGAAACCTTGGTAGAAGCAGCTATGCATTTTGTATAAGAGATACTTCAGGTGATTTAATACATGCAAGAGCTAAGGAAATGGGAGAAGCTGTAAATACAAAATCAGAAGCTTTGGCTCTATTGGAGGCTGCTAAGTATTGTTTGTCCAAGCATATGTACTCTTTCATACTTGAAACATACTCTATGATGATGAAGAAGATTTTGGATAAGGAGTGGAGGCCACCATGGAACATTGCTTTTGTAGTAGAAGAACTGTTGGATATAGTAGACAGTGCGGAGGTTGAAGTTCTGCATATCACGAGGGAGGCCAATCAACTTGCAGACCACTTGGCCAATGTTGCTCTTGATGTTGGAGAGGTGGTAGCTAATTGTATTACAAAACTAGACTCAACGGGGAGAAGGATTCTTAATAGTGACAAGATGTTATGTCCCTATTTAAAAATCGGGACAAAAAAAAAATATTGATAATGGAGGTTGATAGAAGGATGGGGATCATCATGTCTCATCTTGCTCAACTTGTTTTGGAGGAAAGTAAGATGGGAGTTAATACTACTAATATATTTTTCTTTTTTGAAGGTTACATCTTGATCAAAGATGGAATTTGTATGAAGAAAACAATCAGGAACTCCAGCAATCAGACCTTAAGTGCATACAACTGTGTCATTGATCTTGTTCATCATGGAAATGACATGACTCAGAGGCAGTGCAATAGAGGTTGTGACAATGCTTCTTTGATCCTTGCATAGGATATGATAAGTAAGCATACAATTCAGTGCAACACAAGGTTTATGGAGATAGTTCAGGACTGGAAATTAAGGATCCTACTTTGTCAGGACATGACTTGGTACTGGTTTTAGCAGGAACTATAGATTTTCATTGTGTCATTAATCCTATGCATAATAAAGATGATATGATACATAGTCAGGCAAATACAATTCACTAAACTCCAAGTTTCAATAATTAAAATCCGGTGGCTTGATTTTTCCAAAGATCAAACATGATTTGTATATTGACATGTTCTTGTGCAGTGGTATTAGCACTGTGTGCTTAATCTGCAGAGAATTTGTCAGTACATGGACCATGCTTTGATTAAGGTGAGGAACACACAAGAACCAATCATGCAGAGGTCTGTATGGGAAGGCTGATTCAATGGTGCACCAAGGGTGCAGACTTGGGACATAATTTGAAATCAGTAATTACAAATGCTGCTGCTTATGTGATAGAAAGGTACAGGATATACTACAGTATACTCCATGTATATTATGGTATATTAACTATATATTACATAAGTTTACAAATAATTGTTAGTCTCAGAGGTCATGTAGGATTCAGCAACACAAAGGGGAAGTTCTACATGCAGGCAGAGACTGAGATACATGAATATACCATTGATATACAACACTCAGGGTGGGTATATGGTGCAGAATTTCACACTGATTCAATATGCCATTGGGGCTACTGTTTTTCATGGAGATGCTTACAAGATACAATGCCACGTGGTCCTACTTGGAAGATGGAAAATGCAAGACTGCATGAATTAATTTCAAGCAACTTTTATTTAGTTCTATGTTTTAGTTCATTGTTAGTCTTAATTTTGTCACTAGATAGCATCATCCTGGAGCATGTTAGACCAAGGATGATCATTAGTTTATTTTTTTGCATTTTATTAGCCAATTTGGCTTCAGATGTAAAGATTCTTTTGTGTTTGCCTGTGGAAAAATTAATAAAACAACCCTAGGCCCTTAAAAACCTAGTGGAATTGCTTTAAAAAAAGGGAATATTCTAGAACATTTAGTTTATTTCTAAGTCTAGTTACTACATTAATTATAGAATATTTAGTTTCCTTTTAGTTTAGTATCTATAAGGATATAGTATATTTTCTTTTATTTTATTTTATTCTCTTTACCTCTCTATATATAGAGATGTAGTCTTTTATTTTTCAACCAATTATATAAGGCCCAGGCTTATTCTAAATATAAAAATAATAATTTTTTAATTAAAGAAGTATAATTCTTATCAATTTTCTTATCGCATAATTAATATAATTCAGTGGCGCATTAAACGTGTACTATTAATAAGTTTTCACAATTATTAATAAAGTGTCTTAGTCACCTAATTAGATAAATTTTAAACAAAAAAATTATTTATAAGGAAAAACATTTGACAAGAGAATTATTAAATATCAAACGGAGACAAGCAACTTTAAGTAACATTATTTAAATTATTTGAAATAATTACAGATCACTGCTAATGAAAAATACTGGCATTTTTATAAATTTATGAGCATATAATTTCGTTATTCATGAATAGAAATAGATTTTCTTGATACATATTAAGCTTTAGTTTTATACATATTAAGCTTTAGTTTTACTCATGATATTTCATGCGGCAAGAGTTTATTCTAGTTTAATGTGGTGCTTTAAGCTTTGTTTTAGACGAAATCAGAAAATATAAATTCATTAAATGAACTTCAAGAGTCAATTTAGTTCTTCATACACACAACTTATGTTTTAAATATTATTTTTTAGTTAAAATTGTAATTTATAGTACTTCTATATAGTTTTTAATATCTAAATTTTAATTTAAAATATTAAGTCGATATAATTTAATTTAAATTCTCAATTTAGTCAAATTGACTCTTGAAAAATGAAAAGTGTCACATAAATTAAAATGAAGTGAAAGTAATTAGTAAGAATGTAAGATCTACTAAATGATCCAGTTGAAAATGAAAATGTAGCTCCAAGGATATCTAAATTTTACTAAAATGTATAATGATAAATAGAAAGAGTAATCTAATACTCCATGCGATTCATATTATCTGATGTTTTTAGCTCAGACACACCCTTTAAAGAATTACTTACTCTTAAAAAGTAAGAAGCTTTTTCACTAAATTATCCTTAATTAAATATTACTAGTTTAATATGATTTCTAGGTTAGGTAAGCATTTACTTATTTAAATAAGGATATTTAAAAAAGAAATTAATATCTTTTTAATTATGTAAAAAAGTAATTTTTTAAATTAAATATAAAAGTTGAAACTGAAAATACCAGAGGTACAAGGGGCACGAAAAAGTTCACAAAAATTACTACTTCGTATGTCAATACCAAAGCCCATGTACAATGGACTTAAAGAAAGGGAATGAGGTAAAAAAAAAAAGGAAAAAATGGGAATAAGGCCAATAGGCAACAGGCAACAGGAACAACCACGTGGGCATGATATCACCAAAGAGTCAAAGGTCTTTCCACGAGGGCAAAAGTAGGAGTATGCTGCAGCAGCCACGTGTCGCAGCTTTACATCAAAATGCCAAAATTTTGATACTACCCCTGTGAGAATCTTGCCATTCCCTCTTATATATAATAATGCAAGAAACAATTCAAGAATTAATACAAAGAGTTATAGTTTATTCTCTCTTCAATTTTTTTTTTTTTTATATTCCATAACAGTGGTATCAGAGCCAGATTCTCAATGGATCTGTGATTTCATTGAAGAAGAAGAATTACTATCAACCACTTTTAACTCATTTTCAACCAAATTTTAATCCTTGCATTTATTTTTAACGCAGGGCTACTTTAAACTAACTTTAATCCTTACTTTTATTTTTAATGCAGGGCTACTTTAAATCAGTTTTAACTAATTTTGTAACCCATACTATTTTTAATTGTATTTCAAATCATGGCAAGCAATAATGTAGCACCCTTTTGGGATGATGTCACTTACGAAACAAAAGCAAATTTCATACTTACAGCGGTCAGAAGAAATTTATGTAAAAAGATATTCACAATAATTTAGTAGCGGAAATAGGCCCATGCGAAAAAGGTTTAAAAGTGCGACATTTTTTTTTATAACTTAACACAAAAGAGAGGAGTAGCTTGCAATTCAACAAGAACAATACTTTATGGTTGATTTAGTTGAAGAACCTGAAGGTTTTGGTGTAATATTTCGGATGATAAGAAGGAGAAAGGATTGGGGTTTTCTTTGGCATGAAGGAATGAAAATAAGAGGTGCTTTGGGAAAAGGTGTGTCACAAAAGTATTATATAATACTTTGGATAAATACGAAAAAGTGGCTGCCCAAAATACTAAATATCTATTCCATTTCTTAATTTACTTGAGATAATTATAGTAGGAGTAGTTTACATAATTACGCCATAACACTTCAAATAAGTTCCAAGTGTCATCAAATTCACATTTAGGAAGTGCGAAGTAAAATATATCCTTACTATCAAGATATGGTCAATTGAAAAATCAAATGTTAGTTTAAAAATTTCGGGGTGTTATAACTCTCTACCCCTTAAGAGAAAAATAGATTTTGAATCATGAAAGGATAATCGTTATAAACTCGGCTAACAACAACCTGGTGACCTAAAAGATTTCCGACAAGCACATCAAAATCAAGTCTCGTAAGTATCACACCTCAAGAAAATGCACCTGCAGTGGTGCTGAACGGATATATAATTTCATTAGGAAGCCAACATTTTGATTATCCAAAAATGGTGCTACCTTATTAAGAGCCTGTTTGGATGGGCTTATGCCTATAAGCTGTTTGCAGCTTATAAGCTAAAAAAAATAAGTTGGAGTAATCTAACTTATTTTTTTTGGCTTATAAGTTGTTTTTAGCTTTTAAGCTGCTTTAGATAAGCTAAGTCAAATGGCCCAATTATTTTTTGAGCTTATTTTAAGCACAAAATGACTTTAAGCTAGCCAACCAAACACTCAAAAAAAATGAAAATAACTTATAAGCAACTTATAAGCCAATCCAAACGGGCTCTAAATTGATACTCTGATACCAAAACTTGTAGCACCCCCTTTTGGGATGATGCCACTTACGAAACAAAAGCAAATTTATTCTTACTTACAACGTTCAGAAGAAATTTATATAAAAAGATATTCACAATAATTTAGTAGCGAAATTAGGCCCATGCGAAAAAGGCTTAAAAGTGCGACATTTTTTAAAAATAATTTACCACAAAAGAGAGTAGCAGCTTGCGATTCAACAAGAACAATTCTTGATAGTTGATTTAGTTGAAGAACCTGAAGGTTTTGGTGCAATATTTATGATGATAAGAAGGAGAGAGGATTGAAGTTATCTTTGGCATGAAGGAATGAAAATAAGAGGTGCTTTGGGAAAAGGTGTGTCACAAAAGTATTATATAATACTTTGGATAAATATAAAAAAGTTGGTGCCCAAAATATTAAATATCTATTCCATTTCTTAATTTACTTAAGATAATAATAGTAGGAGTAGTTTACATAACTACACCATAACACTTCAAACAAGTTCCAATATCGTCACATTCACGTTTAGGAAGTATGAAGGAAAATATACTCTTACTATCAAGATATGGTCAATCGAAAATTCAAATGTTAGTTTAAAAATTTTGAGGTGTTACGAATAATCTCTCTTTCAATGCCCCACAAACCTTCATTGGAACTATCAAATTTAGTCAGTTAAGATGAAGTCTTATCTTGAAGCTTATGATTTGTGAGAAGTTGTAAAGGAAGATAAACCCGTCCACTCCCCGAAAATTCTACTCCTGCCCAAATCAGAGCTCACTCAGAAGAGAAAACCAAAAAGTACAAAGCTAAAATTATGATTCAAAATTATGTTGCTGATTCATTTTTTTCTAAAATTATTGCATGTGAAACAACAAAGAAGCTTAGGAAAAACTTAAAAAGGAATATCAAGGAAGTGAACGAGGCTAACAAAATCAAATTTTGAATTTGAAAAGAGATTTTGGATCTCTTAGAATGCAAAAGAGCGAGACAATCACTCAATATTCTGACAGAATTTCTTTGATTTTCAATAGAATCAATTTGCTTGGCGAGAATTTCAAGGATAACAGAATAGTTGAAAAAATCCCTGTGACTATTCCCGAGAGCTTTGAGTCTAAAATCTCCGCTCTAGAAGAGTCTAAAGATCCCTCTACTATCTCTATTGCAGAATTAATAAGTGCTGTTCAAGCACAGGAGCAAAGAAAGCTTTCAGACAAGATAAAGTTGTTGAAGGTATTTTTTTATGCAAAACACCAAAAAGGAAAAGTCAATTATCCTCCTTGCAAATATTGTAAAAAGAAAACACACTTAGAAATTTTTTGTTGGTGGAGATCATGTTATACCCCATTTTAAACGGGTTAAAGTAGGAGTACAACATATTGGAGATTCCTATCTTGCTTATTTTAAGGAGTCGCCACCTAATTAATTTAACGGTAAATTAGGACACCGAATTTATTAACTAAGGTAAAGCTAACTAAACCTTCGTTAATAGTCTGCTTAATCAGTGTGATTCTAGGTAAGGGTTCTATATTATCCTAAAGGGAAGTGGTTAGACATCCTTTAGAATCCGTTAACTACGGTTATCCGGCCAAACTTAGGTTAATTAATATAGTGCTTAAATTTTAGAAATGGCTTACAAGTATTGTTGAGGTTTTAAAGGAAAGTAATGTTAGTTAAGATTTACGGAAAATGTAATAATTTTTACAAAAGAGGACTTTAAACGCTACTTTAAATAAGACTTGTAAATGTTGCTTAGACTTTAAATGAAAGCAATAATAATGCTATTTTAAATAATACTTGTAGAAAATATAATAGCTCGCATAAAAGAAGATTTTAAATGTTATTTAAAATAAAGCTAAAAATGTTGCTAAGACCTTATACGAAAATATAGTAAATGCTATTCAAGATAAGACTTGTAGGAACTATGATAATTTGCCCATAAATAATAGTTTTTGAGAAGAGATTTAGCAATTTTGCATTTTGGATGAATTATGTTATATGAATATAGCAATGTAGAAAAATATAAGCTTATAAATAGGATTCAAAGGAAGTGAGTTTTCTTTTTTCCTTTTATTATTTCTTATTAATTATGCTTAGCTAAAAATATGCGTGATTGATTCAAACTTGAAGAGTTATTTATAAAATATACTTGAGTTTATACTTGCGTATTAGTGACGTTTTGAAAAGTTTATGATAAAAATATGATTCCCTTTTACTTAAAATATATAGTCATGCCATTTTGCAAATCAATTATTCCAAATAAAATAAAACATGGAAAGAAGAGAATAAAACTTATGGAATTAATTGTTAGTCTTCCTTAAACTAACTACTCATTACTAAAACTAAACCTACTAATTCATTAGGATTTATCTAAACTAAGAAAACAAAACAACAAAGAGTTAGGTGCATAATACAAATTAAATGCACAAAATAAATAGAGGAATAGATAATTTAAATGGGCTCAGCCCATTTTTTGAAAAAAAGAGCTGCTGCAATCGGGCATGGGCTCAACCCATTTTAAAGCTGCTGCGATCTGTTTGCTGTTGTTGGGCCTCGGCCCAACAGAGATTTTATACACTGCTGCGGATGGGATGGACACGGAAAAGATTTCGTTGGCCTTTTAGCCCAACACCGAATGTGGAAGAAGAACGAGTCCGTCAGACTCGTATATGATAGTCATGCATAAAAACGAAAGGAAAAGGATTAATATCTAATCGACGAATGAGGTTAAAACATGTAAAATATAACTCAAAACAAATCAATAGATTGTATATATACTGTATATATTTTGGTATATCTTATGTATATACATTCATAAGGATGTATAGAAGGTCAATATCGGAATCCCAGGCATGGCTAACAATTAGGCCTGCTGCCACAGAAGTAGTAAAAAACATACTTTCCACTGAAATAGGACAAACCAATCAAGCAAACGAACATAAAATCCAATATCAAAATTATAGGACAAACTAAATTAATAACAGGAGAATAAGCACGACATGATATGACTAAACTAGACAAGGGTAGGAGCATTATGATTATAATCGAAAGATATACCATATATACGCTGGATATACAATTCATATATACCACGGGTATACAGAGCTCTGTACGCACCTGGTATATTTGGTATACCTTTAGTAGACACAGTTTGCATCTCAGCAAAACAGGCATGTAAACTTACGTAGCATCTAGTTCTATCATTTAACACATCATATATCATTATTAATTTACCTATTCATCATTGTATAAACTCACGTGAACACATAAATACTAATAAAGACTGAAAATAACTGAACGGAATCAGGACATAAACAGACAGATTCTGTTAGCTGGAAACTAGAACCAAATTAAAACATGAACATCTAGACATCTTGACCACTAAAATGAGACAAATCAGAAAGCAATACATAGGCAGAAAGCAGTACATGACCACTAAAAATTAGAAAGCAGTACATAGGCAGAATACAAATGAGCAGATTACCAGACCTTGAAATCCCCTTTTGAACAAATGATACAGACATGCATTACACACAATTGATTTAAGGTAGTTTCCAATAAAAGAACAGACAGATTTACATAAGTGTTGCATGGTATATTTCGATCATATTTCAACCAAAATAAGACCCCCAACATGTGCAAGTTCCTCAGATTATCCAATGAAGTTCATAGATACCATGTTTTGCAATCGGAAGAAAACAAAATCTAAAAACCTCCATCTACATTCTAAGACCCAGAATTCTGGACCAATTAGCAAGATTTATAGCACATACTGCACAGCCCAAAACAGAGTCACACAGAGGTCTTGGTAAAGTACTATGTAATGACTGAATGCATGTGAAGAATTATTTCAGATGAAGTATTGTATAAATAGGCAAATAAGCATGAGCAGGCAAGCTAAAATGCAAGGAGACAGGATCATACATGGAAGGACACAACTATATGCATATTCAGGATCAGACCATTGTCAACAAGGAGTAGAAATCAAGCAAGATTCAGAGAGCATTTAGAGATGTTTCCAGCCCCATTCTAACATATAGGAAACAAGTCACATGTAATTGAAATTACAGAACTAGCAAAAGGACTGTCATGATTCAAGGACATACATTTTGGACACATCTAACAGCATTTGGAACTCCCATCAACTGCAAACTCACACTTGTAACTCACTTTACACTATAGTCATGGTAACATAAGGGACCAGCAATCATTCAACATAGACTTAAGCTTCTTTGGGTGCAGCGAAGTAGGGCGAAGGTTTCGATATCTACTCGAACACTATCAAATCCGAACTTGCGATGCTCGGATTCGCAACAACACCAAGGCAAACGAAGAATTGATTTAGTATTTTTAATTGATAACAAACAATATTAAAACTGCCAATAGAACTCGTATTTTAGGGAATTACAGGCGACTAAAAGACTTATATTTTAGAGATTTTCGGGATTTCAAAAAAACTTATTTCAGAACTTTAATTTTTCAGGGGATTTTTGCGACTCGAAAAAAAACTACAAAATAGGGAATTTTTGGGGTTCAAGAACTCGGTTTTGTAAGGGGATTCTTGCCATTTCAGAACCTCCCTCAAACGACTCAAGACAGGATTATTTATAGGGTGGACTAGGGTTTTCGTGTGAAGAAGAGAGAGAGGAGCGTGGGGGACAGAAGGAGGTGGAAGGGAGCGGCGTGGGGGACAGAAAGAAGTGGGGGAAAAGAGGAGCGGGAGAGAGAGATACGATGAAAGAGGGAGAAAAGAGAGAGAAGGGAGCGGGGGAGGCGGCGTTGGTGGATAAAAAAATGAAGGAAACCCTTTTGTGAAATGAAAAGGCGGGTCGGGTCGGGTAAATTCGGGTAGTGGGCTGGGTCATTTAAAATGTGGGCTGGTGAGTTTAGAGTATGGGCTGCTGATGTTGAATGAATAGTGGGCTGATTAATTGGGCCATTTATTTGGCTGAAATTATTGATCCTTCCTCCTCTATTTAATTATTTTTTTGGGCTTCTAATTTTAATAACTAGTACAACACATACTATGATAATTAGTGATTAATATGTAGAAAATAAAGGACTTGATAAATTATAATTATTTTAACGAGTACAAAAATCCGAAATAAAATGATGACGAACCCTTTTGAGATTTGTGACAAAGTAATGCTAGTAATGTTGATAGTAAAATAGTGAAAAATGAAAGTATCGATATTAATAGTAGTAGCAATAAAATAGTGAAAATAAAGTGTTTAGCTCGTCAATAAATTAGAAGCTCCAGGAAATAAATTGAAATAAAGGAGGGACAAAATTGGGTGTCAACAGATCAGATGCAATATGTGGAAATTGCAAAGAAGCTGGTCATGTTACAAAAGTGTGCAAGTTCAAAGACACCCTAGACAATTCACAAGCATTACTGGTAGAACCAGAAGATGAGGAGGATCAACTATTTTAGATTACCGCAACAGAAGCAGGGAAGAGTGCGTTTTTCTAGAACAATCAGGTCTTCAAATTCAAAATGGATACACCAACTTGAATTTGAGGGGGATGTTAAAAACTTTACTTTCCTTCTGCGTCATGATTTAAATAGTGGTAGAAATATTTACTTCCTTTTTGGCTAGGAATATTCTAGAACATTTAGTTTCGTTTTAGTTTATTATCTATAAGGAAATAGTAAATTTTCTTTTTATTTTTTTCTCTTTTCTTCTCTATAAATAGAGATGTAGTCTTATATTTTTCAATGCAAGAAACAATTCAAGAATCAATACAAAGAATTATAGTTTGTTCTCTCTTCAATTTTCTCTCTCGTTTTTTTCTATTCCATAACATGTATATGAATTGGAAAAGTTTTGATGGTTTTCACAATTTGTGGGGCTTTTATGTCTATAAGAAAAAATACAACTTAAAAAATCCAAATTGCATGTCCAAACATAACTTCATCTCATGGTTCCGAATCATGATTTCAAATCCCGTCCAAGCGGCTCCTTAATACTCTCTCCGTCCCATAAAACTTGTGCACTTTTCTTTTGACCAACATTTTGAGTTATGTTTTTCACCATATTAACATGAGAAGAAATGTAACTTGTAGTACTTTTCGTATAGTTTTTTAATATATAGATTGTAACTTTAAAATATTGAATTGATCTAATTCAATTTAGCTCACAAAATTAGTTAACTTGACTTTCGAAAAGCGAAACAAACAATTAATATGGGACAGAGGGAGTTTTATTTTTTTTTACAGAGGAATGTGTTGTTATATTTCTTTTCTTCTTTTTGGTATATTTGAATTTTTATTAAGTACTTATGATTTTTAAAATCTTTCATAAGTTACACAAAATTTGTGGTCAATATCAATAAGAGAGACTCTTCAAAAATAAGTAACAAAAGAAACATAACAAATTTACATTGGACAACTTTTAAAAAAGATTGTTATTATTTTAATCAACATTTCTCCCACATCAAGTAATTTAAATTTTATATGGATTTATGAATCATATATTGAAATCAAAATAATTATCTATTCGCCAAAGAGACTTTTAAAAAATTGGAATAGAATAGATCTGTCATCTAAAATCTAGGTACGAAATTTGGTATAAATGTATGAAACTCAAAGAAAAATGTATGAAATTACCAAGTTTCAGACCCGCATATTTGAGGTTTTTAAAACTTTTGAGGACTATAAAATTTATTCTCAAGCATCTAGACTTACAAAACATACTCCCGGCATCCCAATTCATATGACGCTCTTTCCATTTAGTCAGTCCAAAAAAACAATTACACCTTTTTATATTCAGCGACGATTTAACTCTAAAATTTTCATTTTACCCTTAATAAAATATTGTATAGCTACAAAATTTTCTTTAGCTTGTTTTAGACTACAGAATTCAAAGGTCTTCCTTTTATTTCTTAGATTACGTACCGAGTCAGACAGACTCATATAAATTGAGACAGAGGGAATAATAAATTTTGGTTATGCCTCGAAGTGGCTATATATGCACTCGCCCCGCTACAAACTTAGCCCAAAACTCCAATGTAACTCCAAAAGCCCACTCAAAATTCGAAGCCCCATTAAATTGGGGATTTTGAAAAATTAGGGTTTCACTTCTCCGCCTCTAAAACCCTACTCAAATCAATTACAATTTCACCGCAAAAAATGGGCAAACGAGAAAAGAAATCAGCAAAATCAGATATTATTGAGTTAGAAGAATTAGCAGAGGTAAAAAAAATTAAGAAATCTAAGAGAATGCGAATTAAGAAAAAAGAAGAAGAAGATGATGATGATGATGTTGAAGCTAATGAAGATTTGAGCTTGAAAATTGTTGAAAAAGCTTTGCTTCGTGGGTGTAACAATAAAAATAGCTTGAAAAAGAATGGTGAAGTTGTAATTATTACAGATTTGAAGGGGGAAAGTAAAAAAGAGAAAAAGGAAAAGAGGAAGAAGAAGAAGGAAAAGAGTGTTGAGAACCAAGAAGACCCTGTAAGTTTTTTTTTTACTTTTTGTATTGTTCTTCACATAGGTAGATTACATTGGTGAATTTTTATGCAGTAGTTAGCTGGATTGTTACAAAAATATACTACCCAACATGATATATTTACGCCTACAATAGGCATATTTTCAGTTTTGCATAAGGAACTTCTTTTTGTCTGAAAATTGGTGAAGTTTCTGGGTGTGGGGTGGGACTGGGAGTGATGGGAGGGGGGGGGTGGTTGGGGTGGGTGGGAGTGGGATGGTGGTGGGTAGGTTGGGGTGGCGGCGGTAGGGTGGGTGGGTGGGTTGAGGTGGGTGGGAGTGGGATGGTGGTGGGTAGGTTGGGGTGGGTGGGTGGGTTTGGTGGTGGGGAGGCGATAATCAAGGTGAAATGCCGCTTGTGGAACTTCTTTTTGTCTGAAAATTGGTGAAGTTTCTGGGTGTGGGGTGGGGTGGGTAGGTTGGGGTGGGTGGGTGGGAGTGGGATGGTGGTGGGTAGGTTGGGGTGGGTGGGTGGGTTTGGTGGTGGGGAGGCGATAGTCAAGGTGGAATGCCGCTTGTGGAACTTGTTTGCCCTACTCAAATCGATAGGAATTTCACTGTAAAATGGGTAAACGAGAAAAGAAATCAGCGAAATCAGATATTATTGAGCTAGAAGAATTAGCAGAGGTAAAAAAAATTAAGAAATCTAAGAGAATGCGAATTAAGAAAAGAGAAGAAGAAGATGATGGTGATGTTGAAGCTAATGAATATTTGAACTTGAAAATTGTTGAAAAAGCTTTGCTTCTTAGGTGTAACAATAAAAATGGTGGAGGTGAAATTGTTACAGATTTGAAGGAGAAAAAGAAGAAAAAAAAAAGGAGAAGAATATTGAGAGACTTGTAAGTTGTTAATTTTTGTTTGAAAATTGGTGAAGTATTTCTTTTTTAACTTTTTGTTTTGTTATTGAGATAGGTAGATAATTAGATAAACCCAAGAAGACACTTTAAGTGGTTGAATTTTGTCTGAAAATTGGTGAAGTTTTTGTCCTTTTTTTTTTTTTTTTTTTTGCTTTGTTCTGAATTGTTAGGCAGTATTTATAAGATATAAACCAAAAATAGCAAAAAAAAAAAAAAGAGAAAAAGACCATGGAAGTAGCTGAATATTTGTCTGAAAATTGGTGAAGTTTTTGGGTGGGGGGGGGGGCTGGGGAGAGTGTGGTGTGAGGGCGGGGTGGTGTGGGCAGCGGGGGTGGGTGGGGAGGTGGGGTGGGGTTGGGCGGGAGGGGGTGGTGATGGTAGGGTGGGTGGGTTTCGGTGGTAGGCAGGAGACGATCAATGTGGAATGCCACTTGTGGAACTTGTTTGCCCTACTCAAATCGATAGGAATTTCACTGTGAAATCAGCAAAATCAGATATTATTGAGTTAGAAGAATTAGCAGAAGTAAAAAAAATTTAAGAAATCTAAAAAAGTGCGAATTAAGAAAAGAGAAGAAGAAGAAGATGATGATGGCGTTGAAGCTAATGAAGATTTGAGCTTGAAAATTGTTGAAAAAGCTTTGCTTCGTAGGTGTAACAATAAAAATGGTGAAGCTGTAATTGTTTCAGATTTTAAGGAGAAAAAGAAAAAGAAGAAAAAGAAAAAGATTATTGAGAACCAAGAAGACCCCGTAAGTTGTTTATTTTTGTTTGAAAATTGGTGAATTTTTCGTTTCTTTGTTTGTTTTGTTCGTCATATAGCTAGATTACATTGGTGAATTTTTTTGCAGTACATAATATATTACACCTGCATAGGCATATATTCAGTTTACATTCGAATAAGGAACTTTTTTTTTCCTTCTGATAATTGGTGAAGTTTTTGGGGGTGGGGTGGGCAGGGGTGTGGTGTGGGGGTGGGTAGGGGGAGTGGGGTGGGTTTGGTAGGGGTTGGGTGGTGGTTGTAGGGGTGGGCTTGGTGGGGACTGGGTGGGTTTGGTGGGGGTGGGTGGGTTTGGTGGGTTGGGGGGGAGGGTTGGGTGGTGGGGAGGCGAAAATCAATGTGGAATGTCACTTGTGGAACTTGTTTGCCCTACTCAAATCGATAGGAATTTCACTATAAAATTGGTAAACAGGAAAATCAGGAAAATAAATCAGGAAAATCATATATTATCGAGTTAGAAGAATTAGCAGAGGTTAAAAAAAAAAAAAGAAATCTAAATAAGTGAGAATTAAGAAAAAAAAGGGAAGATGATGATGTTGAAGCTATAATGAAGATTTGAGCTTGAAGATTGTTGAAAAAGCTTTGCTTCGTAGGTGTAACAATAAAAATAGCTTGAAAAAGAATGTTGAAGCTGTAATCTTTACAGATTTGAAGGGGGAAAGTAAAAATAGCCAAAAAGAGAAAAAGAAGAAAAAGGAAAAGAGTGTTGGGATTTTTTTTTTTTTTTTTAACTTTTTGTTTTGTTCTTCACATAGCTAGATTACATTGGTGAATTTTTGTGCAGTATTTAGCTGGATTGTTACAAAAATATGCTACCCAACATGATATATTACACCTACATAGGCATATTTTCAGTTTACATTTGCATAAGGAACTTTTTGTCTGAAAATTGGTGAAGTTTTTCCTGTTTTTTTTGGGGGGTGGGTTTGGTGGAGGTTGGGTGGATAGGGGTGGTGGGTTGGTAGTAGGGGGTGGGTGAGTTGGTTTGGTGGGGGTTGGGTGGTGGGGAGGCGACAATCCATGTGAAATGCCACTTGTCGAACTTGGTTGCCCTACTCAAATCGATAGGAATTTCACTATACAATGGGTAACGAGAAAAGAAATCAGGAAAATCAGATATTATTGAGCTAGAAGAATTAGCAAAGGTAAAAAACATTAAGAAAACTAAGAGATTGCGAATTAAGAAAAGAGAAGAAGAAGATGATGATGATGATGATGATGATGATGTTGAAGCTAATGAAGATCTGAGTTTGAAGATTTTTGAGAAAGCTTTGCTTCGTGGTCGTTCCAATAAAAATGGTGAAGCTGTAATTGTTACAGATTTGAAGGGGGAAAGTAAAAGTAGTAAGAAAGAGAAAAAGAAGAAGAAGAAAAAGGTAAAGAATGTTGAGACCCAAGAAGACCCTGTAAGTGGGGTTGTATTTTGTCTGAAAATTGGTGAAGTTTTTGCTTTTTGCTTTGTTCTGAATTTTTTGTGCATATTTATTAGATAAACCAAATAAAAGCAAAAAAGAGAAAAAGTCCCAGTTAATGGCTGGATTTTGTCGGAAAATTGGTGAAGTGTTTTGGGTTTGGGTGAAGTGGGGGTTGGGGTGGGTGGAGTGTGGGGTTGGGGGTTGGGTGGTGGAGCTAGAAGAATCAGTAAAGGTAAAATAAATTCTTTTTTTGAAATGGGAACAGGTTTGTATTGAAATCAAAAGAGCCTGTGAAGGCCATAGTTACAAGGGATGGAATCTAAATATAAGCTACACAAAAATCACCTCGAAAACTATAGACTCTAGGAACTGTATGAGTGTCTCTGTCTCATTTAATATAAATCAAAAAGAGTGCGAATTATAACAGAGGAAGATGATGTTGAAGCTAATGAAGATCTCAGCTTGAAAATTGTTGAGAAAGCTTTGCCTCGTGGGTGCTGGTGCTCCAGTAAAATGCTGAAGCTGTATTTGTTACAGATTTGAAGGGGGTACAGTAAAAATAGCAAAAAAGAAGGAGAAGAAGGAAAAGAATATTGAGACACAAGATGACCTTGTAAGTGGTTGAATTTTGTCTGAAAATTGGAGAAGTTTTTGGACGAGTGTTTGGGGGGGGGGGGGGGGGCGTTGCGGTGGTGGGGAGGAGACATAGCTAGATTATATTGGTCAATTTTTTTGGGGGTGGGAGTTTTTGTGGGGGGGGGGGGGGTAGGTGGGTTGTTGGATTGGGTGGTGGGGGTAGGAGTGGGGGTGAAGATGAGGTGTGTGTTCGAGGGTGGAGAGGAGACGTAGCTTTGATTATATTGGTGAATTTTTATGCAGTATTTATTAGCTAAACCAATTGTTCTGATTTGAGGTTGATTGATTTATGTGAAATTTTCTTTTTAATTTTGTTATTCAGCAGGTGTCAAGCGGAATAGATAAGGGTTTCGAGAGCTTCTGTAGTGAGATGTCTCTGGTAATCTGAATTGCTTCTCCACATTTTGCTGTTTGGCGTTTTTGCATGTTCTATATTCACTACTGTGTTTTTGCTTATTGTATCACCAATTTCAATTTAAATGTTCAGTTTAAATAAGTTGTATCTTGCTCAATCCAATAAATAGACCTGAGGGTATAGTTAAAGCTGCTAATAGAAAACCAAAATAACTACAAAAGAAGATAGTACGTGCCGTAAGTGGCGTTAAAATTATCGTGTCTCAGGATGATTTGCTTGGAGGAAAGGAAAAGAGTGGATGAAATGCCTGAAAATACTTTGTCCATTCCAGCATTTCTATTTTGGGATGTCCAATAATCTTTAAGACAGTATTCATGTTGTTATGTACATGTTTTTCGCACAACTTTTCAAGAACTCAAATTCATTATACTATTCAGACTTATACAAAAGTTCATCCTACCATCCTAGTCATACTTTGATTTGATGTTTTGAACCTTCAATTGTCTTTTACAATACCGTCACTACCCAGTCAAATTGTGTTAAGTGGACAGAGTTTTTAAGTTGAAGTGAATTATAAAGACTTAAAATAGTTAAACTTAACAAGAAAAGCTAATTGGAATAACAATTCTTACTCAAGTTGGATTTAGAGGCATAAGTGGTTACTGAATTGTAACAGAAACTGATATAGTTTGGATCACTAATCTTCAGAGATGAACTTTGGTCCTGATGTTTCCTATTCAAAAGAAGTCGTTTAAAGATTTTTTTTGTAACTACTACTAGTAAAATTCTGATATGCTACTGTACAGTTTCGCTCTCAGTACAGTGAGTTTAGAAAATCATGGTAACTCTGGTTTTCTCCGTCCTAACAAAGAAGGTCAAAGCATAAGTTGTGGAACACTTTTTTGTTCCATCTGATTTCAGTCCTCTTCATTCTTTCCACTGTATACTGATGATGTCTGTTATCTGATTATGTCAAATTGTCAATTTCACGGAACATGTGAATAAAGCTTATGTAACTCCATTGCCTTGAAACCTGAAGAAAGTCTTTTAAGACAGTTTAATCTTTTCTCAGAAAGAAATTATTTACACAGAAGTCGGTTTAATTATCCTCTTCTACAAAAGTTTACCTTATCAAAAAAATAATTAAAAAATTATCCTCCTCTTCATTGAGTTGCAAGGTTAAATCTGTACTTTTTTCGTATTTAATTTGGAATTGTCTGGAAAGTGAATTACTAATAGTAACAAAATTTGAGCTTAATAACTAATATGTGCGTTTATTTTCTTGACTGTTTTAGGTGGATGGAATGAAAGAAGAAAACGTGGATAATATAGATATGAATGTTGTTGATGATGCAGCTGAAAAGAATCCTGTTGAGATGTCGAATGGTGTTGTCCTGCGAAGGCTTCTTGTGAGTTGATGTAATAATTTGAGCTGTTTTTTTTTTCACAAATCCAAACACTCTTAAATGGCTTAGCTGGTCTATATCTTTATTATTCATTATATGATCTCAGCGGGGGCCCAGATACTTTGATCCTCCAGACAGCAGTTGGGGAACCTGTTATAATTGTGGTGAAGAGGGTCATACCACAGTCAACTGTACTTCAGCCAAACGCAAAAAACCATGTTTTGTTTGTGGGAGTTTTGATCATAATTCTAAACAGTGTACAAAGGTTAGTAGTTGAAATAGCTGCCATTTTTGTATGCCCCCTTTGTGTTAATTTCACCTTGCTAATCTCCTCACAATTTGTTGAATTGGTTAAATGCAAAGTTTGATCATATGTTTCATTTTTTGATTGACTAATATTGTGCGACGGCCAATTTTGAAGTGCACTTCCGTGCAAGAAACAAAAGCAACAAGTCAATAGTATTAGGTATACACGTGAGATCTTTGCACTGGCATGCAGCTGTAGATCATTGGACAAAAAACAAACATCCTGAAGTATGTTTCACACCGATCATGGAACCATCCTGTTTTTCTCATTAGCTTCTAATTGATATTATAGATTAACTTTTGGTAGATATGTTCATAGACGGCTGTTCTAAAACTTGGAACATTCCTGCTGTATGTTATTTGAGCTTAAGAAGATTCTTTAAGATTCAATACTAATATGGAGAATGTGATTTGCAAGCATATGCCCAACTTATACCAAGTGTCAGGCCCTAACTCCTTATAGATTAATATTAATTAAAAAATAAATCTTGATGTTTATAGCATGTTTCACTAGTAATTTCTTGTTTCTCCTCTTCTGAATAGTACATCAAACTAAACGAGAAACCCTATGAAATGTCTCAAAAACTCGGCAAAATCTTAAGCTTAAAATTGATTGAAATTTTATCTAATAGAAATCAACTCAAAACAAGTAAAGTGATTGTGTTGGGTAGCAGTGCCTGCGATAGTCTTTTCTCTAAGTTTTGATAATAGAGGGTCTGTATATGTTTGTCGACTTCAAATTTGGATCTTTGGCGAGAATTAGTTATACTTCCAACTGAAACGATGTCTGATGTGGATGAATGTCAACGAAGCCATTCAACTGTCCACTCCTTGGCAACTAAGGTTCACAAAAAGTGGTAAGACCTACTAAGCTGAACTAGAATGCTAACTACTAAATTGCCACTTCTGCCCGAACATTGCATCTAGATCATAAGTTCCAACTTTTGTCATGGTCCTCAAAGCAACTTTATTTTTTCATAGTTCAGCAATGCCTCTCCCTTATCTCACACGCTCACACGCTATTTATATCAACTTGCCCATTCCTCCTGTCTGCTTAGCAGGTTAAGATTTCTTCAATAGAACTAGGGAAGCATACGATGATTGTGTTCTACTTAGATAGTATCGTAATTTGTAGAATCGTGGAAGTGCATCTGTTGCATGACTGAACAGACTTTTCTTCTGTGTTTAATCTCTCTGGTAGGTTCGGACCTCATCGGCAGGTTCTTTGCTAACCAGAGTATATTGCACATTAGTATTGTGAATGCCCGGGGAGAGGAGCGCCTAAATGTAATTAGGTTTATCCTGGATTTTGAAATGAATATACTATGTGAACCTTAAAATTCCAATGCTATTTCAATTTTGGTCTTAGGAGTATATATCTCAGTCTGCTGATTATGAACAGGGCAAAGAGTGTTTCATCTGCAAGAAGGGCGGTCATCGTGCTAAGGATTGCCCTGAAAAAGACCAAGGACGATCTGAAAGTTCAAAAATATGTTTAAAATGTGGAGATTCTGGCCATGATATGTTTTCATGCTGGAACAACTATTCGGCTGATGATCTAAAGGTGTTGCTGAAGAAACTTTGATAGCTTTAATTTGATTCGTATTTTTGTGCTTAATTATTAATTTTCCCGTTTTCTTCTTAACCTTGACAGGAAATACAGTGTTACATTTGTAAGAGTTTTGGTCATCTTTGCTGTGCAAGCTACCCTGATGGTGGTCCGAGCGAAATATCCTGTTACAGATGTGGTCTACTAGGCCATACTGGTTTGGTAAGTAAATGGCCATGAAACGGCATGATTCCTCTGTGTGTATGTGTTGTGAGTGTAGTGTGTGTTTCTTTTGTGCTTGTTTAGGAATCTATTGGATGCTGTAATTTCAACTTACACATTTTCAATGCAGGCATGTGCAGGATCTCGTGGGGAGACTAGCGGTACGGGGCATCTTAGTTCTTGTTATAGGTGTGGCGAAGGAGGACATTTTGCACGAGAATGTACTACTATAGTAAGTTACCATATCTGTGATTCACAGCTGCTTAGTTGCATCCTTCCATCTCGTTTTTCCCATTTCTCTCTTTCTCTTCCTTTATAGGTCATTTCTCGCTTCGTACTCTAAATCTCGTTGTTGCAATGTTACCTTATTGTGTATTTATTGTATGTCTAAAGGTCAATAAGTGGAATCGGGAATTATCAACCCCCAAGAAAAAAGTGTTCAGGGAAAGAAACGAACATTACGAGTTCAGGTCTGCTCCTCATGATTTTGGCAAGGCAAGAAAGAACACACAAAATGGAGGATATACGTCAGGCTACAATTCAAAACAAAGGGCTCGTTGGATCACCGATGATGCTGAAGACTTCCCTCGATCCAATGGTTGGAGATCTCCTTCAACTCCTGGAAACAGGAGAGCCAGGATATACAACTTTGGTGCTGTTGATCATTCTTCTTATTCATCTAGAAAGTCCAATATGCTTGACTTTAATGATTCAACTTCTTATGGATCAGCCAAATATCATCATCACCATAGGTTTTCGGCTTCTCGATTTGGCAACAACAGTCATGATGGGAGGAGAAATTATGAATGGTAACAGTAACACTTTATCTCCTCTTTTTTTGGATGACCGAGAAATCCATCCGGAGCCGAACCTTTGGGCCAACCGCACACGACTTCGCACCTCGGGATACTGGACTTAGTTCGCTTCGCACGGGGCTTGAACTTGTGACCTAAGACACAAGTCCCTCAACCTTTGCCAATTGAGCTAATGACTTGACCTTGGGGAAAGAAGTCTGTGGACCCTTCCTTCAAGGGCGCCTAGATAGTGAAAGGTTGTCCCTTTGCAATGCTGGAACCCAGGGGCATC
Source organism: Lycium barbarum (assembly GCF_019175385.1). Lineage (NCBI taxonomy): Eukaryota > Viridiplantae > Streptophyta > Magnoliopsida > Solanales > Solanaceae > Lycium > Lycium barbarum. Next base: position 8,051,809 of record NC_083342.1, read on the forward strand.
TCCTTTTCTTTTTAATTATTATTATTATTTTTATAATTTTGAGTTCCCCCTTGATTCCATTATTGTTCTCCTGCCTGAGGGGCAGGTGAAATTAGGTTCTGTCAATTGTTTAACAAGCTATGCATCTCTCTCATCAAAAGACATTCAGATTACTGTGCTGTAGATCCCGACTTGCAAGCTGTGGCCATTCATTGAGGAGGCAAAATTGTTGTTATTTTGATTTGCAACTTCCAAAATCTTCTCTCCGATTTCAAATTCTAGGTTTTATGATTTAACTAACAAATATGTCGATGAGATATAGCACTATAGCTTATGTTGTAATGTTGAGGCCTTGACGCCATGTATGAATCTGCCATAGGGTTGCTCAACCGCAAGGTAGCTTTATGTGTAATGATAGATCTTTTTTTATTTGATTAACTAGTGAATTGGTTCGTGCTTCGCTCGATTATACAACTGTTTTTCGATTTATGAAATATTTTTTTAATATTCGAATAATAATAAAAAAAAAATTATTCTTTTTTTAGTCTTTAAATTCAAATAGATTAGATTTTATGTTCCGAAGCATTTTATTATTGTCACCGAGTGTTATTCCCTCTTCTCTTTAGTCCTCAAATTCAAATGGATTAGATTTCAAGTTTTGAAGCATTTATGATTGTCACTGAGTTTATTCTTTTTCTTTAATTTTTGACAATTATAGATTTTTAATCTTCTAGAAATACTTGAGTCTTATATAATTTAATATATATGGGTGGAACATCGTTGAGATATAGTTTTGCAATATAGTTTTCCTTTGTTCATTTTATATTGCGGACTTTAATCTCTTTACGTGGATATGCATATTAGTTGTAAAATAATTCATCTGACATATTTATTAGGGCAATTTGCAGGAATGCCCTTATTTTGGGTGGTCTTTAATTTTTGCCTATTAAATTAGTGGTCTTTAATTTTTGTTTTTCGTTAGAACCTTTTGGTTTAGGGTTCGAATTCTCGCTCAGTCAAAAATTTTTAAAAAATTCGCAAGATAAAGTTTGGATTCACAATGCAGAATTTTACTTTCAAGCAAAATTTTGAAGGCAAAATTCTGCTTTGCGAATTCAAACCTCTGCCTTACGATTTGATTTTTTTTTTTTTACTGAGCTGGGGTTCGAACCCAGAACATCGGAGTATTAGGTGAAGGGCAATGAAGACAAAATTTTGCTTTGTGAATCTAAACCTCTGCTTTGCGAAATCCTTTCTTTTATTTACTGAGCTAGCATTCGAACCCAGAACCTCGGAGTATTAGGCGGAGGGCAAAAATAAAAGACAACCAATTTGAGTAGTAAAAATTAAAGACCGCCCTAGAGGAAGGACAATCCGCGCAAAAAAAATGTATTTCGTATCTATTTAACTTGTCTTCTCTACCTTTTAATAGTTACATTCTAATTTTTCCCTTTTTTTAAATCTTCGAAAAGAAAAATGCATCAACAACGTCTACTAAAAAGTATTATGGAAACGAGAGGAAAACACAAACAAAATGTCTTAGATTAATTTTGCCTCATCATTCTTCCTTCCTTTTACCTTTCTTTCCCCTGTTCTTTTCTCTTATTCTTTCTTGCTTGCTTCCTCAACCATTAATTTTAAGAAAGAGTATTTAACTTTCCTCCTTCTTCTCCTCCTCCTCCTTCTTCTTCTTCTTCTTCTTCTTCTTCTTCTTCTTCTTCTTCTTTCACAGGAACATCACATTCTCTATAACCAACAACTCCACTGTAAAGTAAAAAAATTTCATCCTCAAAATCATTGAAACTATAGTAAAACTTCATAAAATCTAAAAAAAATTGCTCATTTCTTTTAAAACATTTTCCTATAAATTCAAAACATTATATCGTCAAAAAAGGAGAGGGAATTCAAAATAGAACGGAATTTTCAATCTTCAATTTCATTGAGAATTCTTTTAATAGTTGAGGAATTTATCATTTAGTATTTTTTTTTCATTGAAAAGATGTAAAATTATTTGATAGAGCTAATTGTAAAATGACATCTTCACTTACTATCATTGATATAATTTCCAATCTTAGCCGTTAATAGCTAAACAACAAAATCATGCTTACAACTCTCTATAAGAATACATGATAAAGGAATGAGAAGTGCAAATTATTTTTAAGACAAACAGAAAACAATTGATATAAAAAACTTTAATACATGAAAAAACTAGTTTTTGATTCAAGAAAATTCATACCTAGTAGAGATTAAAATAGAAAGAAGAAGAGTATAACACAAATAAAAATCATAATACTTTGCCAAAAATAATAGTATCATAGAATCACCAAAAAAAAAAAAAAGAAACAAAAAAAGAAGAAGAAGATAATATTGCATCCACATATAAACTCATTACTCACCTATTTTCAATCTGCAAAAAAATCACAGCCATGTATAGAAATAACAAAATAGTGTTCTAAAAATAAAAATAAAAACAGAAACAGAGAATCGAAAAGAGCTCTCCTGGCGTATCCACATATAAACCCAATACTCGCGTCTCATTTCTCACCAATTTTCAATCAGAAAAAAATCACAGCCATGTGTAAAAAATAACAATATAATGTTCTAAAAATAAAAATAAAAATAAAAACAAAACAGAAACAGAGAATCCAAAAGAACTCACTTGGGGTATCCACATATAAACCCATTACTCGCGTATTTTCAATATGCAAAAAGATAACAGCCATATATAAAAAATAACGGTATAATGTTCTACAAATAAAAATAAAAAATAGAAACCGAGAGTACAAAAGAACTCACTGGGGTTAAAAAAAAAAAAGAAAAAAAAAAAAAAGAGAGAGAATGACAAAATCGGTTATAGGGAAATTTTTGTTACTTATCATCCGTTAATAAGAATTTTTTGAAGAGAAATAATTATGATATGTAGTCAAAACTTAAAAAAATCCGAAACTTTAAATTACCCATTTATGGGTCGTTTAATAGGCTTTTGAATTGTTTTGTACCTTTTTGTAACATCCCGTAAATTCGAGTTAGGTGTGAATGTATGAAACTAGTATAAAGATGATATTTTAGCTATATGAATCCATTCGGGATGAATTGGGATGATAAATAGTCGTTTTGAAGTCAAACCAAAAAGTGAAGTTCTTAAGGCCTTCTAAATCCGTCTAAGTTTGAGACAATCTTTACTTATGTACAGTTTTCGGGTACTTGCGATAGGAATTTGAGGAAACTCAAAACATAAAAGTTGTAGGTCTTTGAAATACCTTTCCAACAATATATTATGGAGATCAAACGGAGCTCTGTGCTAGAAGTTATTTCCGTCTTACTGGACGCTACGCAGTCTGCACGAAGTGCCCTTCAGGTGCGTGTGCACCAGAGGCAGTGCTACTGCCTTTGCTGCGCGATCATCTGCGTGAAGCGGGTCTCCAGCTGCTCGGCCGCACACCGAACTCGACGTTTTAAAAGCCTAACTTCATTATATTCATTCCCATTTCGTTTTAAACTAATTTTTCTGCGGAAAAGAACCCTAAAGATGTTTCTCAAGCCCTAAGGACGAAGCTCTTTTCTCCCAACCTTCAAGATACTTTAAGGTAAGCCTATTCCAATGCATTCCAAGTCAATTCCGACTTACGTTCATGATTATTAAGTAGAAATTCAATGTTCTTAACCTAGGAGTTTTCAAGAAAACCCAATTAAAGGGATTCAACACTAAGGCTTTAGGAGTTCCTCTTCAAGTCTAGGCCTTTACTACAAGATAGGAGCATTAGCAGGTATGTAGAGTTTCTATCTACGTGTGGGAACATCTTTGTTCTTCCCCACCCCACGTTCTTGCATGAAAGTATGAGATTATATCAAACTAGGGTTTTAGCCATGTTCATGATAGCCCTAAGTAAATGTACCATGAGATATTATGTTTGTATGATTACTTCGTTATTGTGTTCTTAATAGTCCCTTTTGGTTATTGAGAAACTGTCCGTAATTCATGAAAACCCATACTTTGTATTCCATAGGTTCTTACATGCAAGTTATGAAATATTATGTTTATTTTCATGAAAATCCTACACGTCTCCATGTTTTCATACAAGTTATATTATATATATCACCTTCATGTTATAATACAACTAAGAATCATGGTTACAAGCAAGTTATATAATTCATGGGCTACTAAGCTAATTATATCCATGTTCATGTAATTTGGGAGTAGCACAGATTACCAAGAAGGTTTTATACCTAAAACTACATATGCGAACGGAGGATAAGGATCTATCAGCTCATGTTTAGGACGATACCTTCATATTTTTCCCCATTGAGGGATTTGGATCCATTCATGCCATGTTCACGTCTTGTACACCGATAAGGTACATGACAACTTAGCTGATCGGGCAGAGATCAGATAACGTGGTGGTTACATATCGGTTATACTAAAGCTCTCCCTCAAATATTTTTAATCATGTTATATATATATATATATATTCATGTCCATGTTCATGACCAGGTTTCAGTTTCAGCTTCAGCTGTTATCATGTTATTTCATTCAGTTGTTTTACATACCAGTACATTCAATGTGCTAACGTCCCCTTTCTATTGCCCGGGGGCCTGCATTTCACGATGCAGGTACGGATTTACAGGACGACATATCTGCTTAGCAGGATTTGCTCGTATCAGCTTGTTGGTGAGCCCCATCTCATTCGGGGTGTTATCCTTATTTATTTTCATGTCATGTTTAGAAAGTTAAGGTATGCTGGGGGCCTTGTCCTAGCAAGTATGTTTTATAGTTCAGATTCATGATAGAGTTTTCATAGACTAGACAATCAGTTATGTCAATAGTCAGAGTTGTGTAGCCATCTTTGGCTTTGTTTACGATATTTCCGCATTCACGTTTTATACAAGTACTTTATTAAATATTATGACGTCTCATGCTCTATTAAGGCTCATCATGTTTCATGTTATATTCCGCTCATGTTATGCCTCATGAAGATTCAGCAAGCCATATGGTTCGCTTGGTATGCAGTAAGGCACCGAGTGCCGTGTTACACCCAGGCCATGGTTCAGGAGCGTGACACTTCTGTGAAAGAAACAGATCAAACGCATATGATTAGGGCAATGCGCAGGAATGCCCTTATTTTGGGGTGGTCTTTAATTTTTGCCCTTCGTTAGAACCCCTTGGTTTCGGGTTCTAGCTCCCGATCAGTCAAAAAAAAAAAATCGCAAGGTAGAGTTTGGATTCTCAAGGCAGATATTTGCCTGCAATGCCACCAACAGAATTTTGCTACTTTAAGGTAGAGTTTTGACTTCAAGCATGCCAAAGCTCTCCCTTAGCGCAGAGTTTTGCATATGAGGGAGAGTTTTGGTGCAAAACTCTGCCTGCAGGGCAAAACTCTTCCTGCAGTTAGGGTTTTGCATTCAAATTCTGCCCGAGGTAGAGGTTTGCATGCAATGCCTGAGATAGAGTTTTGCATGCAAAACTCTGTCTTGCGAATCCAAACCTCTGTCTTGCGAAATTCCTTCCTTTTTTTTTTTTTTACTGAGCTGGGGTTCGAACCCAGAACCTTGGGGTATTAAGAGAAGGGAAAAAAATTGAAGACCACCAATTTGAGGGACAAAAATTAAAGACTAGTGCTTTTGAAGGGCAATCCGCACAAAAAAATGTATGATTAAGAGCATCAATGATCGTGGCTGATCCATACTAATGCAAAAGTTATTTAGGCTTGATTGCTACGTTAAATGTAAGAGACAATTATTAGTAGTAGAAATGAACCAAAAAAGGAGAAAAAAGATAAATAGGAATGGAGGTCATAGAGATGTGTCACATCATCTTGTCTATGCATAACTTTATATTATATATAAATTAACACCATTTATAGTTGAAATTGTAGTAGCATTAACATGAGTACTCTCTCTTTTTATTGACGGCAAACAACCTCACTATATCAATGCATAATGGGTCTCAAAGAGTAAAAGGATGCAGTAGAATCATTAAGTTTATTTGTTTTTAGATCTGAATCTTAATTATTCAAATCATAATCATTGAATGCATTTACCTTTTTTTATTTTTTTATTGTTACAATCACTTAGTGATCTTAATAGATCTGAATGACTAAAATTTGTAACAAAGTTTCAATGCTATTAAGATGTATATTTAAGAATTATTATAAAGATGACAGTTCACTATTTCATCCCTTCACTAGTATTTATATCAAGCACCATTATCACCACTGCTGCGCCTACCATTATCGACTAACCACTATGCTAAGCCACAAACACCATTACTATTAATCATTACAATCAATTGTCAGCATCACTAGCTAATAATTACAATCACTGCTACAAACAACCATTATCATGACAACCATCAATCACTACTGACAACCACCATCATTTACCACTATATATCGTCGTCATCATTCACCATTACAATTATCCATAACAATCATCCACCATAACTATCACCTAACGCCACTGACTACCACTATGAGCCACCATCACCACTAGCTACTAATCGCAACTACCGCCATCACTCAAGACCATCCCCAATCGGCACGCATAATCACGCTGCTAGTCATCACCACCACCAATTGCAATATAATTTTAAAAATTATATTTTATTAATATAGTATTAGATTAATTTACTATTTTATTAAATTTTATATTTATTTGTCTTCAAACAGATCTAATTTTTATACATTCAGAGGCAGGAAAAGCGGAAGGTTTTAATTATTCAGCATTCAGATCTATTTATACAACATCTTAATATTCGAATGTGTATCCAAATTTCGAGACATCTAAATCCTAATGAACATCATATTCAGCTATGTATTCAAATTCAGACGTTTTAATCTGAACAAAAACAAATGAGGCCAAGGCTTTGTTACATATATTAATCATTCAGATCGATTCATACCCATTAAGTGTTTAAAATATAAAAACAAACACAATTAATGGCTAAGATTTTGAGTAATTAAGTTTCATATCTAATCATCGCATAATCAACTAAGTACTCAAAACATGAAACCCGATATCCACATTGGTGCTCGTCACCTCACGCATATGGTACCCCTTTTATCCTTAAACCTTATTAAGTTAGTCAATTACGAAACATTCCTTCAATCGGAGTTAAATCATAACTTACCTCGATCTGAAGCTCTATGACTTACGTAATCATACAAAATTGGGAGAGAAGTTTGATTTTTAAAGTAAAATTAGAAGGGAAAATATTTTTTATCCTTTCTTTTGTTGTGAACGCTCATAATAACATCACAAATTTAACAAAATAGATGAGTAGTTAAATAGTGAAAATGTTAAAAAATTATAAAGATTAATAAGTAAAGGGATTAAAAATGTACATTTTAATTAATTAAAATCTAAATATGCTTAATAACATATTATAAAGCTTAAAATTAAAATTTATCATTACTTGTAACACCGAAAATGCTATTAACTCAAATACTAATTGTATCATCTCACGCGCTTTGTCTCTTTATTTTCGTAGTTGCACTTTTAAAGATTTAAGACAAGTTTTGTGTTATTTCGTAATTTGCTATCTGATATTGCACTTTCAAAGATTCAACATAAGTTTTTTTTAACTATTTCATCATTTGCTCTTTGATATTGCACTTTCAAAGATTCAAGACAAGTTTTTTTTTTTCTATTTCATCATTGTTTTTTCAGAGATTCAAGAGGTCATTTCGTCATTTGCTCTCTGATATTGTACTTTCAAAGATTCATGATAGGTTTTTTGTTATTTCGTCATTTGCTCTCTAATTTATCTTCCAATTGCAGGAATAACACTTCAACGCCATACCCCTTTCTTGGTTTGTACTATTTTGTCATAATTTCCCTGTGCTTCATTTTCGCTAGTTGCAAATGAAAACTAAGAATTACAGAACTCACGACTCTTAAAGTTGTCATGCCAAAAGCATTGAATCTTGCCTCTAAACAACTTGTTTCATGGGGGGTTTCAAAGATGAAGTTGAAAAATTGAAGAAACACTTAGAGATGACGAATACTTTCCTTGAAAGGCCAAGAATTTAAGATGGGTGTGTGAGAGTGACGAATGAGGCTAATAATGTGCTCGACAAAATTGAGTATGAAAGTCTTCGCCACAGCTTTCAAACACCAAGCAGGTTATTAGCTTTCTTCTGGCGTATGAAAAATGGCTAAAAAGATTGAATCAATTAACAAGAATTTTATAGATGTTAATACGCAAGCTAGCAACTTTGGTTTGCAAGAATTCACAACAGTTCTTTTAACACTTCAAGAATATGGAGTATGAAGCCGAGAGTTTTATCATTCGACATTGATAAAATATTTGTTGAAAGAAATGAAAGGTCTCTCAATAGCTGAAATTGTGACTAATCAGGGGGAACATACTCTTTTTGACCTCTCTGTTAGTGGAAAGCAAGGATTTGGAAAGATAAGCCTGGCACAAAAAGTCTACCAAGATCCCAAATTGAAAGGGAATTTGACATAAACTTTGAGTCTGTGTATCTAGCGTTTTTTTATGCAAATAGGCTTTTCGAGGTGATGCTAGAAGTCAAGGGCGTCGCAATAAAATAAGTGGCCTAAAGCCAAACTTTAATATGAGGTCTTAAGCATATACACATACACAAAAAATTGGTGTTCTCTTTTTGATTTTTCATGCTTCTTGTTTTAGTGTAGTGTTCTTAAGTGACATTAAACCTTTAATTCACATAATAATATTATTATTTATAATAGTAAGGATTAATTCAAGTTAATTAGAAATTATCCATGTGTTTTTAATATATTACCTTGGATGTTGTTGAAAAAACCTTATTTAATAATATGATAATTTTGTTAGTTTAATCCAAAGTTCTAAAATAAAGCAGTAAAGATAGTGTTGAAGTAAATTTTACATTCTAGCTCCGTCTCTACGATCCGCTATTCTCATTTAGAACTATGTTAATTCATTAAATTTCATTTATCTAAAATAAAATTTTAAAACTAAAGGAAACAAAAATATTAAGAGAAATCTCTAGCTAATACTTGCATTTTCTTTTTTCCTTTCTCTCTCCTTAATTCTTCCCTTTATTTAGTTCAGATGTAATTGGGCTACTTATACTAATTATAACTATAAATAGGGAGATTACATGTTACTACTTTAGGATAATCAAAAGTTGGTAAAAAGTATCAACGAAGAGAGAGATCACTATCAATTACGTAGTTTTTAGCAATGGAAAGTTGATAAACATATATAGAAGTTCTTTCTTGAGATCAACCCAAAGTGCAGAAGTGTTGCTCGACTTTCTTGAAATATAAGTACACCACAAGGAGATTCACGTCATCTTACTTCTAGCAATATACTACTCTAGCCTGCGAATCACGGCGAAAGATTCGTGAGAAGGGAGAAAGCAGAAGAGAGAGGGGAGAGCGTTCGGTGATTTTCGGTGGTGAAAAATTGAGGCCAAGCCTCTGATCAATCTATAGCCAACAATTGGAGAATAACACGTGCAATGATACATGTTCGTGAAGAAGGCGTCTGTTCTGCAGAAATTGTTTGGTCGCAAATCCCAAATACGAAAATGATCATTGGGAAAATACCGCGAATTTTAAATTAAAATTTCACGCAAAAAATATCAGAAAAAGGGAGAAAAAAAAAAGGAAAAGAAAAAGAAATTCGGTCCAAAAAATATATCAATCAATCATTTCTGAAGTCGAAGCCGAGCAAGCAACGACGATGACCCGAGACTTGCTCTTTTCTCAACTCTTTAAGAGCTATAAGAAGTGCTTCTATATATAAGCACAATAATCTTCCTCTTCTTATCCAACGAGGGACAAACTTTCTTTGTAACAGGAAACATTTCAAATAATTCACTTACCTCCATTTCTTTTTCCCTCTATTTTCTCATTACCACCTCAACTAAAAACGCAACTGATCATAAGGAATTTGTGCAAATCCTGCTGTGATCAGGGCAGTGGACAACTTGATGTTCCACTGTCTAGATGCTTGTTTTAAACCATACAAGAATTTCAATAGTCTACACACCTTGTTCTCCCCCTGTCTATGAAATCCTTGGGGTAAGGACATGTAAACCTCCTCATTCAAATCACCTTGAAGGAAGGCATTATTGACATCCATCTGCAATAAGGAGCAGTCTCTTGAAGCCGCAACGCTAATGACTGTCCTGACTGTGACCATTTTAGCAACTGGAAAAAAGGGTTCATGGTAGTCTAGGCCCTCTTATTGTGTATAACCTTTTGCAACCCACCTGGCTTTATACTTATCAACTGAACCATTTGCTAGGTACTTAATCTTAAATACCCATTTTGAACTTATAGCTTGTTTGTCTGGAGGTAAATCTACTATCCCCCAGGTATTGTTGAGTTCTAAAGCTGAAATCTCATCTTTCATAGCTGCAATCCATGTAGGATTTGAAGTAGCTTCTTTGAAGGATTTAGGTTCTAACTCATTGGACATGGCACTCAAATAAGCTTGATATGTGGCAGACAAATAGGAGTATGAAAGGTGATCAGACAAAGGATAGACATAGTTGGCATTGGAGGTGGTGATAATCTTTGTGCCAAATAGGTGGTTTAGAAGTTCTAGTAGATCTAGAAGGGATGTTGGAAGGTGGAGCTGGATCAGGTTCAGTTATAGGATCAGTTGTTGTAAGGGAGGAATTGGTGGTGAAATAGGATCACAAGGTGCTGCTTGTTCTGTATGGATAGAATGGTTTGGTGCAGTGATAGAAGAGGAAGGATTATGTGCATCTTGGTTGGCATTATTCACATCTTGAGTAACATCATTTTCTGCACTCTTATTGTTGATAATGCAAGGATCCTTAGGTAGAGAATCCGTAACAGTAGTATCTGCAGACTCAAACATATCTATAAGGTCTGCAGGAATATCTTCTTTGAAAGGAAAACACCTTCTCTAAAGGTCACATCTCTGCTGACAAAATGTACTTTCTCATTGAGATCAAACAATTTATATCCCTTTTGAGTTTCAAAATATCCCAACAACACTGCCTTTCTTGCTCTAGGAGCAAACTTTTCTCCTCTAGGTAATCTACTGGCAAAGCATAGACATCCTCTAATCCAGGTATCCTACCATGCAATATTTCATAGGGATATTTTCCTTTAAGAACATCAGAAGGCAGCTTATTAATCAAGTATACAGTAGTTTTGACACAATCACCCCAAAACCTGATAGGTACTGAACTTTGAAACTTTAAGGCCCCAGTCATTTCAAGTATGTGCCTAGAGGTGTCAAAATGAGCTGGCTCAGCTCAGCCCTAAAGAGCCAAAGAATTAAATGGCTAGGACGGACTGACCCTTTTAATTGAAGGACCTGCAAAATGGCAGCCCAACCCAGCCCTAAGCGGACCGCGGGCTAGGACGGGCCAGCCCTAAAGAGCCAAAGAATTAAATGGCTAGGACGGGCTGGCCCTTTTAATTGAAGGACCTGCAAAATGGCAGCCCAACCCAGCCCTAAGCGGACCGCGGGCTAGGACGGGCCAGCCCTTTAAGTTTTTTCATCTTCCGAAATAACATTTTCTAAGTGAATTTTGGTACAATTTGAACATGAAACTTTTGCAAAATAGAATCTTCTACCACCCATTCTTGCGCAAATCCATATCATAGAAAAAAAATTCAAAAGAACAAATATAAATTATTATTTTTAATCACTAATTCAGATCACATTCAAAAGAAATTAAACATAATATAAATTCTAAGACTAAAAAGTATTACTCCAATTTCTAATTACTACTTAGTAGTAAGTACATTCTTTTTTCTCATTACTTTTTTATCTTTTTGTTTAATTTACTTATATTTTTTTAAAAATTAATTAATTTATTATTCTTTTTTGGCCCCAAGGGCTGGCCTTAGCCCAACCCATGAGGCCGGCGGGCCAAGAGAGGCTGAGCTTTTGAGCCTCACTTCTATATGGGCCAAAGAAATCTTAGCCCAACCCTACTTAAATAAAGGGTTGGGTTGGGCCGGCCTCGCGGGCCAAGCCCATATTGACAGCTCTATATGTGCCTATGCTTCCTTTCCACCACTCCATTTTGCTGTGGTGTATAGGCACAACTACTTTGGTGAATGATTTCATTAGTACTAAACAATTCAGAACAAGAGGCATTGAAAAATTCTGATCCATTATCAGTCCTAAGTACCTTAACAGTCATGGAAAACTGATTTTGTATTAAGGCAACGAAATCTTTCAACACAACAATCACTTCACATTTTGATTAAATGAGACATAACCAATTATACCTAATATGATCATCTGCTAAAGTCACAAAATATTGCTTTCTGTTATAAGTAGGAGTTCTATATGGACCCCATACATCAACATGCACTAAATCAAATTTATTATGAGTAACACTGACACTACTAGGAAATTTTAGTCTACACTGCTTAGCCAAAGGACAGATCTCTCATTGTTGCTGAGAATTGTGATCTGTATACTTCTGTAGTGTTGTAATATGTTGCATAGTATGTGTAGAAGCATGACCAAGTCTAAGATGTCAAAGCTTGACCTCATCTCCACTGCTGCACACTGCAGCAATTATTTGTGCTTTCACTTCATTCAGTATGTACAATCCATTCCTCTGCTTACCAATCCCCATCACCTTGCCATTGAGGAGACCCTAAAATATACAAAAATCAGGAAAAAATGTCACAGAACATGATAGTTCTCTGGTTAATCTGGCCACAGACAACAAGTTGAACATGAAATCTGCCACATAAAGTACACTTCCTAGTTGGTGATGAGCTAGGATTTTTGTATTGCCTGTTCCTTCTATTTGATACTTGCTTCCTATTGGTACTTACACTGCATCAGAATACAATTTATCCAACCTACTAAGTGTATCTAACAAATCTCTACTAGGTGTGATATGGTGTGTTTCCCCATTATCAATTATTTATTCATAAGTTTTATCTCCATTGGTCAACAATGCAGTAATACCTGCTAAATGTGCTGCACAGTTGCTTGTTGTTGTCTTTTCCAACCTATTCACAATATCATCATATTGTTCCTGACGAGGCCAAAGTGCATAGGAAAATTCGCTCGTACTCTGTCAAATTATAGTAAAGTTTAAGATATTGTCCCACAGAGATTGGAACCACCTATGCTACAGATTTGTATTATCTTTGTTACTTTGAGAGAATCAAATTGATGAAAGGAGAGGTTTTGAAATTATAAATTACTTAAAATAAAATAAACAACTTCTTAGAAAATTTAAAAAAGAAAAGAGTTGGGAGTCGTTGAATCCACTTGGTACAATTATAATAAAATCTCATTCTGTTAAATTCAACAAAAGAATAGGAAAAATTATTTGACTTGATTTGTGTTATGAGGAATAAAGACCGCTTGCGATTAGCCCTTAAAATCACTAAACTTATTTGAGTCAGTCCCTCCGCGAGAATTAGAACTGAAAGAAATAAGATAGAGACCCCTCAAATCATTAAACTTATTTGAGTCAATCCCTCCGTGAGAATTAGGACCGAAAGAAATAAGATAACAATTTTAAACCAACAAAATTATTTGAGTTAATCCCTCCGTGAGAATTAGGACTAAAAGAAATAATATTGAGATTTGAATCGATAAACTAGCTTGAATTAATGCCTCCGTGAGAATTAGGACTAAAAGAAGCAAGATCAAAGATTTGAATATCAAGACATGAAAAAATTAAAGTCAAGACAAATTTATAACATCATACCAAGCTTCTTCAACTATCCCAACAAAAAGAAACTACTCCATTAAGGAGTATGAAAGAAAGAAATAAAAAAAAAAATACTACTCCTACAAATATAAAATAAAAAGAAGAGAAATAGAGCAAAAACTATTTCTTGTAGCTTGCTAAAAATTGGATGCCCTTTGTCTTCAGAGTAGCTTGCTGCTTATAGAAATGGATGCCTGACTTTTTCTCCATAGACGCATCTGTGGATGCCACAGTTGTGACTGTGGTGATGGACGCGTCTGTGGATGCCATAGATGCGAATGTGGTGACGGACGTGTCTGTGGATGCCATAGATGCGACTGTAGTGATGGACGCGTCTATGGATGCCATAGATGCGACTGTGGAGATGGATGCGTCTGTGGATGCCATAGATGCGATTGTAAATTTTCACGGATGTGTCTACGGAGTTGTAGATGCATAAGTGGTTCTCTTTTCTTTGGCAATTTGTTCCTTCCCTTTATTTCTCCTGTACTCTTTTTCCCTGCAAGATTTGTTAGAAGATATGCGGGAATATGATAGTATTATTCATGTTTTATTTATAAATCTTATTTTTTATATACAAAATTATATGAATATTTATATCCATCAAATTCCCCCACACTTGAATTTTTACTCGTCCTCGAGGAAAAGAGTTTATATATATATATATATATATATATATATATATATATATATATATATATATATATATATATAGAAATTATTACTACCCCTGTAAAATGAAAATTTAATCAAATAAAATTTATCATACTTTCAAACTTTATAATTTTTCTAGACTTATCCAATCTTTACCTTGTTTCTGGTTTTATTTTTATTCAACAAGTGCTGCATCTTCTTACTTTTTGGAACTTCTCCGAAATTGATAATTTTATGAACATTTGCACTGATTATTCTTCATCTTTTTTCCATAGGCTTGCCCTTCATATCTATCTCCACTAATGTAGACTAAACACTAATTTTTAAAATCTTTTAGATCTTTTTCTGGCTGGTAATATTGGCTTCAGGCTGGTAGGATAAAGGTTATATTTATAGTGACTTGCCTTTTCCAGCTTTGGAGTTCAATATTTCTAAGATCAACCTTTTCAGATAGATTTTTTTTCTTTATCTTTCATCTTTTCCCTGTTTTTTCATTTTTTCTTTATTTTCGAGGTACTTTTCTAATGTTTGTACATAAAATTGCCTCTTTTTTTTTTTTTTCAATAATTCCGATTCTTTTTCAAAATGAGCTCCAAACTTATTTTCTGAAAATTCAAATTATAAGGATGAATTTGTGTATTTAAATTTGGGCAATGTGTAGGTTTTCAAAGGAAAAAAATAGGTTATAGTCTTCAAAATGGGTGCAAAGGGTGTCTTTTTTTTGGGTGCAATACTTATAAAAGGTTGAGGTAAACAAAGAAAGCCTAATTTCATTTTTCAAAAATCAGTGTTGTCTAGAATTTCGCCTTGAAAGACATTCAGGGCAAGTTCTAGCATAAAGATTGTGAATTTTCCTTGCTTTTGACCATAATGCTTCTCAATATCAGGATGTCCTACTAAATGTTGAAGATACTTGTTCTTGCCTTCACAAAAATAAACTTGCAAACAAGAAAGTTATGTGGTAACTATAGAAAATATATATTTGACATAGGATGATAAAAATTATTTTGGTAAATTACCAATTTACAAAAGGTATAATTACAATAGGGATTTTTTTTTGTCTATATATAAAAGAAAAAATCAAAATCTTTTTGGCTTTCAAATATACAACTGCAGAAGAAAGCTTGAAAGAAACTGCAACCGCACACCTTCTGTGTGCAATAAGTTCATTTGTTAACTCTATTAACTTTCAAAGCCTAGCTTGACTATAAACTAGAAAATTACCCGTGCCAATAATAATTTTTGTTTAAAAAAAATGCAGTTGATTAACCGGTCATTTAGGCATGCCAATCACTATGGAGTTACTCCTGTATAAGTGACATTGTTTTTGCAGAGGCCATCATTTTGTATTCTGGTTGTACATTGATTTGGATATTGACCAACTCAATTAATCAAGTGCACTTTCACTCCTTCTTACTGGACTTATAAGGTTTCAAAGACACCAAAATTTTTTTAAAAAATCATAAAAATCAAATATATAACTAGAAAAAAAGATTTAAAGAAATTAAAAAAATGCATATATAAAAATATAATCTTCTACCCCCACACTTAAATTGTGTCATGTCATCGTGACACATACTTTAAAAACAAGAGGGGTAAAGAATCTCCCTTAAATATTTCTTTTTTCTCCGAGAACTTGTGTACTCCACCCTAATTGTGAATCAAGTTTTCTTTTTCGCTTTTTCTGGTTCCTCATGGAGTTCATTTGGCTAAGAACATCATAAAATATTTTTATTTTTTTAAAATCTCGTTTTTTCTTGGCCATACCTTGAGGGGAAAATCTCTCATACATGGTGATCCCAAATTTAATTTTGCATTCTTTTACCAAATCATTGCATGTATTTTCCTGAAAATTCCCAATAACAAAATCCACAAAGTCATAATGATCTAAACAATTTGAAAAATAATGGTCAAGGAAATATTCATTATTGTCATTTGTGCTTATGTCCACTCCATTTTCATTTTCTTTCAAACTATTCAATTTGCACGGATAGAAAAAATTGAGTATGCACTCATCACCTGATAATTCAAGCTCAACCAAACCTTCATTGTAAGCCATCTCAATTGGATCTGACCCTTCTTCTTGTGTGATTGCCTCTTTCTCATAAAGCTCATCTTCTTGATTTGATCCATCCTCACATGATGTTGTTTCATTTAAGTGCTTATCATCAAAGCTTGAGGAGATTGCCAAACTTACCAATTGATTTAATTGCGCTGTTAGGTCAGAAATCATTGTATAATTATGTGTGTATTTTTCTTCTATATTTTTCATATAATTATGCACAGTCGTCTCTTCAAAGCTCTTGTTATCCTCGGGAAGTGGTTGACTCATGTTGCTTTGATTCGACACAAAATTTAGGTATTGATTGCTTTCCAAATTGCAATTATACCCATAAAAACCATTGCATCTATAAGAACTTGAAACATCATGAGATTGTCCATAAAATGAACCAAAAAAGATAGGATTACCTGATTGAAATTTATGACTAAGGTGACTTCCACCACAATATTCACAAATAACAGACCTTTGATTGATTAATTCTTCAATGTCTTTTAGTTTTTGAGAAATATCGTATGAGATTGTGCTACCTGTTTGGCATTCAAAGCTTTGGTGGTTGCCTCTACAAAATCACATGTGACTAAAAGTCTGACTTATTTTATCAATTAATTCTTCAAGTTCTTTCAGTCTCCGAGAACTACCATATGAGAAAGTGTTACCTGCTTGACATTCATGACTGAGGTGATTTTCACCACAATAACCACAAATAACTGACCTTTGGTTGATTCTAATCGGTAATTTTTCAATGTCTTTTGATTTCTCGGAATCACCATATGAAAACTCATCAAAGAGCTTGCAATCATCTTCATATTCATAAATAACTGATGGGCGATTCAATGTTCGATGGTTCCCACCACAAAGGTTACAAGTGATAATCAATTGACAATGACTTCCTCCAAGATTTTTACGTGGTTGATTAATATTCATTTTGAAGGTGCATGAAATGAGTTCTCTTCAGGAATTTGTTTTTCAACTCTTTCTCCCTAACACTTATTTTGTGCTAGAAAAAAAAATGAAGATAGTTAACTAATGATAATATATAGAGTAATAATATAAAAATATATAAAATATATAAAATATATAATATAATATAATATAATAATAATATAATATTAATAATCATTTAATAATACTACTACTACTACTACTAATAATAATAATAATAATAGCTTCGAATTTTAGTCCCCTAGCATTTGTCAGGTACAAGGAGATAAATACTTGAATATATAGTAAAACAAAATTCTCAAAGTAGTAATAAAATAATTAATCTGAAGTAGATGTTTACCAATCCCCGGCAACGGTACCAAAAATTTGACGAGGCCAAAGTGCATAGGAAAATTCGCTCGTACTCTGTCAAATTATAGTAAAGTTTAAGATATCGTCCCACAGAGATTGGAACCACCTATGCTACAGATTTGTATTATCTTTGTTACTATTTGAGAGAATCAAATTGACAAAAGGAGAGTTTTTGAAATTATAAATTACTTAAAATAAAATAAAAAACTTCTTAGAAAATTTAAAAAAGAAAAGAGTTGGGAGTCGTTGAATCTACTTGGTACAATTATA
The DNA here is from genome assembly GCF_019175385.1 of Lycium barbarum. Classification (NCBI taxonomy): domain Eukaryota; kingdom Viridiplantae; phylum Streptophyta; class Magnoliopsida; order Solanales; family Solanaceae; genus Lycium; species Lycium barbarum. Next base: position 8,069,752 of record NC_083342.1, read on the forward strand.
ATAAAATCTCATTCTGTTAAATTCCACAAAAGAATAGGAAAACTTATTTGACATGATTTGTGTTATGAGGAATAAAAACCTCTTGCGATTAGCCCTTAAAATCACTAAACTTATTTGAGTCAGTCCCTCCGCGAGAATTAGAACTGAAAGAAATAATATAGAGACCCCTCAAATCATTAAACTTATTTGAGTCAACCCTCCGTGAGAATTAGGACCGAAAGAAATAAGATAACAATTTTAAACCAACAAAATTATTTGAGTTAATCCCTCCGTGAGAATTAGGACTAAAAGAAATAATATTGAGATTTTTGAATCGATAAACTAACTTGAATTAATCCCTCCATGAGAATTAGGACTAAAAGAAGCAAGATCAAAGATTTGAATATCAAGACATGAAAAAATTAAAGTCAAGACAATATTATAACATCATACCAAGATTGTTCAACTATCCCAACAAAAAGAAACTACTCCATTAAGGAGTATGAAAGAAATAAATAAAAAAAATACTACTCCTACAAATATAAAATAAAAAGAAGAGAAATAGAGCAAAAACTATTTCTTGTAGCTTGCTAAAAATTGGATGCCCTTTGTCTTCAGAGTAGCTTGCTACTTATAGAAATGGATGCCTGACTTTTTCTCCATAGATGCATCTGTGGATGCCATAGATGTGACTGTAGTGACGGACGCGTCTGTGGTGACGGACGCGTCTGTGGATGTCATAGATGAGACTATGGTGACGGACGTGTTTGTGGATGCCATAGATGTGACTGCGGTGATGGACGCGTCTGTGGATGTCATAGATGCGACTGTGGAGACGGATGCGTCTGTGGATGCCATAGATGCGATTGTAAATTTTCACGGATATGTCTACGGAGTTGTAGATGCATAAGTGGTTCTCTTTTCTTTGGCAATTTTTTCCTTCCCTTTATTTCTCCTGTACTCTTTTTCCCTGCAAGATTTGTTAGAAGATATGCTGGAATATGATTGTGAGGGCCCACACCGCCTGGGTCGCCCAGGACCGGTGGGGACACACTGTCGCAAGGGCAGTGTGTCCCCACCGGTCCTGGGCGACCCAGGCGGTGTGGGCCCTCACAAAAAAGGCGCCTTGTGTTTGAGGATCCCACAGTATGGATGTGACCAGACGACTGTGAGGTTGCCCTCCATGACATGCATGTACACTGAAAGCATTGTATGACTTGGATCAACAGCCAGTTCGCACAGGGACTTGCCCCCATTTAATCCCTTTTCACGCTGCAGCGCTACGGGAGTATCGAACCCGTGACCTCAAGCCCTTTGTCTTCCACAGAGGGAAGCGCCTCTTACCAGTTGAGCTGTCACGCCCCGAACCATGGCCTGGGCGTAACACGGCACTCGGGCCTTGCTTGCATGTGTCCGAGCGAACCTCATGGCTTTCTTGTCAACATGGGCATCAAAACAATATAATCTATATGATGCAATTTAAATAAATCATGAAAATGTAATTTGCGGAATAATTCTTGAAATATATCTCATAGCATGAAATATCATGGAAACACAATAGTTTGCAAACATAAAAGCATAACTGACTCTGTGAACTAACATATGTCTATGAAACCTCTAAAACATGTCTCAATACTAACTACCAGGATGTTATATCTCGTATTTTTGAACGTCAGATTATTTGCTGAGGTGGGACCCACACATCGAGATTTTTTTTGGGACATCTGAAAATTCATATAAATAACATATGAGAAGTTAAACACGACTCAGGAAGGACCCTTGGGCCAAATCAAAGTGGAAGTCCTCCAAACGAATATTTTTAAGAAAACGTTTTCGGGTGATCTGACTTCAAGGGGCAAAAACGGTTTTATAAGTTTTGAATTTGGAAAAGTACCAAGAAATATAAGTTGTAGATAATTGAATTAGCTTTCGAACCATAGGTCGTGGGTCCCCAGGTGACGTCGGTACAAGGAGATATGGACGTTTTAAGGTCGAAAGGTCAGTGGGCTAGGCCCAACTCGGGACCAAACCGAGTTGGCCCAAAAAAATAAAAAAAAATGATAAGGCCCAAATTTGTGAGGCCCAACCGGCCATGGTATGGGTTAGGCCCATGTGGGGGCTAATTTATAAAATAAAAGATGACTTAGTAGTCATCTTATCCATTGAACTCTCTAGAGTTTTCAAGAAAGAAGAAAAAAAGAAAGAAGGAGAAAATTGGAAGGGCCATTTCGGCCATAGAGAAAGTCCATGAGAAAAATTGATAAAAATTCTTCAAAAATCAATCCCTACCAAGTAAAGGGTGCTTAACAAGGTGGAGTTGTTGTTGGAGCAAAAAAGATTCAAAATCATACAAGTTGCCAAGTTGTAGTCAAGTGAGAAGTTGAAGAAGAAAGGTAAATTCTAGTCTTGTTTTATGTGTTATACATGGTTTATATGTGTTGTAGTATGATAAAATGGATGAAATTCATGAAGAAGAGGAAATTAGTATGTGGCCGTGCATATTCATATATGAATAAGAATCATATTTCAATTATTTTGTTTAGTATTTGGTTGTTATGGTTGTAAATGATATGTGGAAAATGGAAGTTGAATGAATTTGGATAGAATTTAGTTGTGTGTGCATGATATGGCCGTGAGTGTTGTGTGTGTGTGGCCGTGAGGTTGTGGTATAGTATGGAAGTGAATGAGTTAATTTTAAGTAGTGTTTTGGTTGTTGTTATATTGTGAATCCTATGTTGCTAATGAATGTCTAGGAACCTTAGTTGAGTTGTGGAAGTTGGAGACTTATTTTAGAAATCATGCATATTGAATGTGATGTTTTTACGCGTATGAAAGACAATGATATTGGTATGGAGTTGTTCGAATATATATATATATATATATTAGAAGATTGCATTGTTTTATTGGAGTTGGAAGGTTTTGAAGAAAGTAGTAAATTGAGATCATGCATCTTGAATGGAATATGTGAATTTTAGTGTGATTGTTGAATTATGTTAATAGTTTGGCCGGGTTTGAATTCCCGGATTGTGATTGATGAGAATTTGGCTATGTTGAATGTTGAGGATGGTATATTTACAGAGGAAGTGCTGCCGAAATTTCGGTAGCCAAGTGGTTCCTTAAGATTCTAACTCTAAGTATACTAATGAGAGTTTTGGTAAAAATGACCAATTTGCAGATTTTGACGAAATTGTGACGTGAATTTGGAATAGAAAAAGGAGCGGAAAGAGGTATGTAAGGCTTCACCCTCCCTTCTATGGCATGTCTTAGCTGTAATAAGTCGGGTACGAGCCTCGGGGACAACCCTAGTCCCCGAAATCCGCACCTAAAGTTTTCCACTTTTTGTTCAATAGAATTGAACTAGAAAGTGTGCAAATGATGGAAAGACCTCTTAAACGCTTAGAACTTGCACGAGTGGGACCCGATTACCCTAGAACCCTCACAAGTAATGACATGACACGTAATATATGTAAATAACATACGTCACCCCATCCGGCCCGAGGTGGGCCCGCTACTCTCGGATATTTCCTTACAGTATTGCTTGACTTATTAGAAGTGAATCCAAAGGGAACTTTTGATCCCGATTTCGTTACCAAATGATAAGTACTATGACTTCTCCAACGAGGACCCTTCCATGACGGTAATGATAACAATGACGTTAGATAAGAGGATATGCCTATGATACGCGCTACCGGAACGACTCTATGACCAAGATAACTAAGCTAAGTATCTTATGTAAATATGAAAATGATAAATTAATTTTTGAATCTTATTTATATTTCCTAGCTATGACTTTATTTTCTAAAGATTTCAAAGTCTATGAACTGTCATCTATGATGCCCACAATTTCATTCTACGTTTACTTTAATACTATTCTCCATTGACCATCTCACCTCAAAATATTCATCCCTTCGAGGTGAGACAAGAGCGATCACGAGTATTCCATAATGTAATCGGAGGTCACCGGCCTTACGCCGCTCCAATGGCTATATGATTTTTCCTTGGGCTCCCTTGTGTGCTTATAGGATATATACATATAGAAAACATGTCTATGTATATAAGACATGTATATATATATATATATATATAAAACATGTATATGTATATAAGATATGTATAAGTATATAAAAGATATATATGTATATAAGATAAGTAAATGTATATAAGACATGTATATGTAAGCAAGCTATGTATATGAACCTGGGTTGGGGGGAAAGGATACATGGGGGAATGGGAAGGGAAACATGTTTCGTTGCTACCTGATCAGCTGGCTTATCATCCCGGACGCGGGGTGCCCGGACGCGGGATATATGGGTGAGCCGGTGTATATCGGCGCTATGTGGGTGAGCCGGCATTGTTCGGCGCTACGATGTGACCTACCATGTCATGACCAGACATGCTATGATAAGATATGCTGCGGTAAGCTATACTATGACATGATATGCTATGATCTGCCACGACAGGACATGATATGACAAGTTATGCTATGCTATGGTACGCTATGACATGCTATGCTATGGTAAGACATGCTATGGCACGCTATGCTATGACACGACACGCTATGACATGCTATACTATGATACGATGTACTATGATATGATGTACTATAGCCCGACATGTTATGGCACGATACAATACGATACGATATGATAGTACATGGCATAATATAAGTTCTATCTTCTACGACTCCTTGACATTATTAATTATACACTATGTTGTTGCTTGTCTCATTTTCCATGCCTTACATACTCGGTACACTATTCGTACTGACGTCCCTTCTTGTGGACGCTGCGTTTCATGCCGCGCAGGTCAGCAGATAGGCGGATTTGATCCTTAGGAGCCTTACCAGCAGTGTTGACAGCGCTCCAGTTGTTCCGGAGCCTCACTTCTGCGGTACTATTTTGTGTATGTATATTCGGGCACGGCAGCACCCGGCCCTTTCTATGTATAAGTGTACTACGTCTAGAGGCTCGTAGACAGTTATGTACAGTCAGTTAAGTACAGTTAGATATATGGTGTTTTGGCATGCTAATGTTGATGTATAATTGATAACGAAGTTTATTAGTCTATGTTCAGAATGACGCCGCTAATGTTAATGTTAAAAAAAAAAATGGCTCTGTTTACATGACTTGCTAAGAGGTAAAGGTAAAACGATAGACAAGGGGTGCTCGGTACAAGTATCGGGTACTCGTCACGGCCCCTAGACGGGTCGTGACACAGGACATGGCCCTGGACTACCATAAACTGAATACTAATGCAGACTCCATGTTGAACCCCGAGAGAAGTGGGGCTCACCAATAAGCTGATATCTGAAGTGATCCTACTGCGCAGATGTATGCTCCTGAAAACCGGTATCTGCACCGTGAAGTGCAGGCCCCGGGCAAAAGGGACGTTAGTATATGGTGAATAGTACTAGTATGTAAAACCTGCTGAAATGAAGAACATGGCACAACCTAGATATAGGATACGAACTGAAACTGAATGTAACTTGAACATGAACATGAAACGTGAGTGAAGTCTTAAAACAGTAATCAATAGAAATACTTGTATGTAAAACTACTTGTAACGTGGGGAATGCTATAGTATAACCGACAACATGGTCTGGTACTTGCGTCCTACCAGCAGAACACTCACAACCTTGCCAGGGATATGAGATTTAAGTAATAATAAGCATGTAAGGATCCAAACTGCATAATGAAGGTGTTGCCTCCTTGCTGACAACCCTTATCCTACGGTGGCTACGTAGTTTCAGGCTATCTGAGCCTTCTCGGTTAACTAAGCAATTCCCAAAAACATGAACATAATATAATTGGCTAAGAAGCCCATGATTTTCGTGAAATAACTTGTAAATAACTTGTAATCATGATTTCACGAAATAACTTGTAAACATGGTTTCATGAAATATCTTGTAATATGGTTTCATGAGATAACTTGTCATAGTCTTGCAAACATGTTCTTGATTCATGAGTAATAACCATAGTTCATAATTATATATATATATATAATTGACTTGAAAACATGCTTGTAACTTGCTACATAAAATCATAAAGTTTCATATAAACATAATGAGAATACATGTGGAAGAATTCATGATTCATGGATTAAGCTAGGGTTCCTAATAACCGTAATGGAAGATTAGGAATACAATAACGAATATAGATACAAAATTCATGTACATAAATACATAAATACGGGCTACCAATATGTTGGGTTTAATGCCCTAGGGTTTGAACTTCATGGATATCAAGAAACGGAGCATGGGGAAGAACGTAGAGATTCCCACATGTGGATGGAAGTTCTACATACCTTAATTGCTCCAAAATTTGAATTAAAGACTTGAGCTTTGAAGAAGATTTCCAAAATCTTGAATTCTTGAACCTTGAGATGGGTTTTCTTGAAAACCCTAGTTTTAGAATGATAATTTCTTGTTTAGATTACAAGGATAGGTGTTAGAATTGAGTTGGAATAATTAGAGTAGGCTTACCTTGGTGTTCTTGATGATGGGAGAGGGTAGGAAGTCGTTCTAGGGCTTGAAGGAATGAAAAATAATGATTTGAACTGGTATGGATGAATATATACTGTCCTGGGAAAATGCAATTTACGTCCAGTACTGTGCTGGCCGTATTTTCAGTTTACGGGTCGTAAATTGCAATACGGGTCGTATTTTGCAATATGGACTGCACTGCGTCTCTTCAGTAAAATGGCCATAACTCTTTGCACAGATGTCCGTTTGACGCCCATAATATACCGTTGGAAAGGTATTTCAAAGCTCTACAACTTTCATCAAGGAAGTTTTCCCAAATTACAAATACGTTTTGAAATACGGGCCGTAAACCGAAATACGATCCGTATTTAACCATGTGACATCAAAATGCCAAATTCCAGAATGTTCAGAAATTCTTGGTTTCAGTTTACGACTTGAAATACGGACCGTAAACTGAAATACGGTCACTGTTCATGGGCGTAAACTCCCATCCTACAACGGAACAGGGAAATTCCAATTCCCACATTCTTTATCTGATTTTCTAAGTCTTGGATCATGGTCAAAGCTTACGTTAAAGGTACGGGGTGTTACAATGATAGTATTATTCATGTTTTATTTTTAAATCTTATTTTTTATATACAAAATTATATGAATAATTTATATCCATCAGTTCCTCAGAGAAATGTGGACCAAACACATTAGTTCCACTAGTTGAAGTACTCTCTCCTTTAGCACAGTGCACAGCTGCCTTAAAATCATTGTGACCTTTTGCTTCATTTCCTTTCTTCTTGCTTTATAAATCTAGTGGATATCCTATTACTCTTTAACATCTATTCTCAAGATGTCCTTTGTATCCATAGTGTCTACATGACACTCCATATCTATTCCTATAATTCTGATTTCCATCATTTCTATAATATTGATTTCCATTTCCATAACCATGCTTGCCTTGATTCCTATCTGCAAGTAAAGTCAAGGGCGCTTTGTGCCTATCTCCAACTCCTAATGTTCTTTGGTTTTCCTCCTGAGTAGCTATTGCATAAGCCTCATTTATAGTTACAGTTGGCTTCCTGGCCAGTATGTTACTTCTACTTGCACCATAGCTTTCATTTAACCCCATGAGAAACTGCAGCAACCTTTGGGATCTAAAGTGCATAACATATACAGCTGATTCCTCACAATCACAACCAGGTGAAGGAATCATGGTATCCATTTCTGCCCATAGATTCTTCAGTTTTATATAATATTGTAACACCTCATGCATTCGGGCTAGGGTCCGATCGGTAAGGAAAGGGTATAATGGAACCAATATGAGGATTTTAGGAAGTGTTTTAAAAACTAATCAAGTCATAAGAAGAGTCTTTGGACAAAGAAAAGTTGGAAGCCTCTCTACGGAATCTGTTTTCAAGTGAGTTTGCAGAAGGGCCAAATTCAAGAGACTATAACGCCTTTATTAATTAGGAATTTGGGAAAACTTCCTTGATAATAATTGTAGCCCTTTGAAATACCTTTCCAACGGTATATTATGGAGGTCAAGCGGACATCTGTACAAACAGTTATGGCCATTTTACTAAGGGTTGTAGAGCAGTCCGCTCACTGGTCATATCATACGGACGAATTTACGGACCGTATAAAATGGCCGTATTTTATGAAATTTCAGCTCGACATTCTTTTTTTCCCCATGATTAAATATGATGATATTATACGGACCATATAAATTTATACGGACCATATAAATTGACCATATAATTTTCCGATTCAGTTTAGTATAAATACAGGACTTCAGCTTTTTTATTCTATTTTGCAACTTCCCAAACCCTAGAATGAAGGTTTCCTCCTCTCATCTTTCCAAGACATCAAGGTAAGCCTACTCTAAGCATTCCAAGTCAATTCTAACACGTATTCATTAAATCTAATTAGGAAATCATTGTTCCTAAGCTAGGGTTTTTCAAGAAAATCCATCTCAAGGTTCAAGATTTTGGAATTTTTCTTTAAGGATTCAAATTTTCCTCAAGTTTTTGGAGCAGTTAAGGTATTTAGAGTTACCATCTACGTGGGGGAATGTCCTTGTTCTTCCCCACACCACGTTCTTCCATGATTATACGAAAGTTCTCCTAAAACTAGGGTTTTAGCCATGTTCATGATAAACCCTAGGTCTATATACTATGATTAGAGGTGGCAAAATGGGTAAAAAATATGGTTATCCGTCCAACCCAACCCATTTTAGATGGGTCGGATATCCAACCCATTTAAAATGGGTCCAATATGAGTCAACCCATATTATCCACTTAAAATATGGGTAACTTAATGGGTAAAATGGATAAAACTCACAACATATAGAGTGTGTTTGGTACGATGGAAAATGTTTTCCTAGAAAATGATTTCTTGGAAAATAAGTGATATTCCTACTTATTTTCTTGTGTTTGGTTGGATGCGGAAAACATTTCCGGAATAATATTTTCTAATGTTTGGTTTGACGGAAATACCAATTTGGCCCCCTAACCACACAAACCTTCATCCCCCAACTCACTACCTCTCGCCTCCTACACCCCAACTCCAATTCCCACCCTGCATTTGAAAAAGATGCTACTTCCACAAAGTGACTATTTTTATAAGATAACCATATATGTGCATACCTTTGCAAGAGACCTTTTTCTAAAACCACAAAAAAAAAAACTACTTTCCACTTTGAAGACAACCCAAAAAAGTAAATATGTTTGTAAACTAGCCAATTTTTAAAAATGACACAAAATGGCTATTTTTGTAAATTGACCATTTTTGAAAAGTGACATAAAGATGGTTATTTTTGCATAAAATGTATTTTTTGCAAAATGTCCGAAAATGCAAATTTGCAAAAATAGCAACTTTTTGGTCATTTTTCAAAAATGGCCACATTACAAAAGTAACCATTTTTCTGTCACATTCTTAAAAAACGGCTACCTTACAAAAGTGGCTGCTATCTTAGAAAGGACACATGGAAAAAGTGGTTATTTTAATACTTTCACAAAGTGGCTATTTTTATAAGATAACCAAATATGTGTATACCTCTGCAAGTGGTCTTTTTCTAAAACAACAAAAAAAATGACTACTTTGCACTTTGACGACAACCCAAAAAAGTGACTATGTTTGTAAACTAGCCATTTTCTAAAAGTGGCACAAAATGGCTATTTTTGTAAATTGATCATTTTTTAAAGGTGACATCAAATGAATATTTTTGCAAAAAATATATTCTTGCAAAACAACCGAAAATGCAAATTTGCAAAAATAGCAACTTTTTTGGTCATTATTCAAAAAAACACCACTTTACAAAAGTATCCATTTTTGTCACTTTTAGAAAAATGGCTACTTTACATAAGTGGCCACTATCTCAGAAAGGCTACGTTGCAAAAATGATTATTTTAATACCCCCCCCCCGGCATCCCTACCCCTCTCGAGTTTTCTACTTCATATCATTTATTTTTCTTTTATAAATTTTTTGTAAAAATAAAAAAAATGGTGTGGGATGGGTGGTAGAGTGGGGGCACAATGGGGCGGGTGGGGGTAAGAATGTTTTTTTCATTTTCTATAATTTCTTATAAAAGTAAAACAAGATATATCAAATAGACGAGTTGGGAGGGGGGTGGGTGAGTATTTTCCAGAAAAGGTTTTTTGGAGGTCGGAGGTCGTGTCATTGGAATGTTTCGAAGTTTTATTCTTCGACAAATGCTGAGGCGCAACTATGTACTACGGATTGGATTTGTGGACAAGAAGGTAAATTAATCTTCCCCATATTAGTTACATGAAGCCAACATCTTTTAAGTAGCTTGGGATAATATGGATATCCATATTATCCGTTGGGTAACCCATTTTTTATTCGTGTTAAATATGGGTGGGTTGGGTAATTGATCCGTTTTTTGTTAACCCATTTTCAACCCGACTCATATCCGACTCGACCCGCCCGTTTGCCACCCCTAACTATGATATACCATGCTTCTATGAATAGTTCGTTATCGTATTCTTGATATTCCATTTTAGTTATTGAGAATCTGTCCGTAATCCATGAAAACCCATACTTTGCATTCCATGGGTTCTTACATGCATGTTATGACTATTATGATATTTTCAAGAAATACACTACATGTTTTACACGTTTTCATGCAAGTTTATCATGTAACTATATTGTTCAAACCCATGTTTTACAAGCTATTTGATATGAAACCATGTTTATGTTATATCACCTCAAAACATGCTTACAAGTTATTTCATGAGACCATGTTTACAAGTTATTTCGTGAAATCATGATTGCAAGTCATTTACAAGTTAATTCATGAAAATCATGGGCTTCTTAGCCAACCATTTCATGTTCATGTTTTTGGGAGTTACACAAGTTACTGAGAAGGCTCAGATAGCCTAAAACTACGTAGCCACCATAGGACAAGAATCGCTCTGCCCAGTTAGGACGATTCCTTAATTTTACACTGAATGGATCCATCAGGCACGTTACATCTTATACCCTGGCAAGGTATGGGGGCTATGCTGGTCCGGCAAGGTACCAGACTCCACGTACCCACATGGTGATATCATGTTGTCGGTTTATGAAATACCCTCCCTACTTACCATGTTTTACTCATATTATATCCACGTAGTGATATCATGTTGTCAGTTTATGAAATGCTCTCCCTACTTACCATGTTTTAATCATGTTATATTATATATATATATATATATATATATATATATATATATATATATATATATATATATATATATATATATATTCATGCTCATGTTCATGACCAGGTTTCAGTTTCAGTTTCAGTTTTAGCTCTTATCATGTTATTTTATGTACCATGTTTATTTCATTCAGTTGCTTTACATACCAGTACATTCAATGTGCTGACGTCTCCTTTCTATTGCCCGGGGGCCTGCATTTCATGATACACGTATGGATTTACAGGACGACGCATCTGCTCTATAGGATCATTCACGTAGCAGCTTTTGGTGAGCCCCATCTCCATCGGGGTTTAGTCATTATTTACTTTTATGTCAATTATGCATTTAAGGTATGCTGGGGGCCTTGTCCCAGCAGTTATGATTAGTAGAGGTTTCATAGACTAGACTAGTCAGTTATGTCATGTCAGATATTCAGAGTCGTATAGCCAACTTTGGCTCATTCATGTTATTTCTGCACTCATGTTTAAATAAGTATTTTTATTAAGTATTATGACTTATTATGTTTTATAAAAGCTCATCATGCATTCACGTTATTTTCCGCTTATGATATGCCTCATGATGATTCAGCAAGCCATGTGGTTCGCTCGGTCACATACAATCACTCAACAAGTGTCGTGTTACGCCCAGGCCATAGTTAGGAGCATGGAAAATGTGTAGTGACAGAATCATTGCCCTGCTTAAACTTCCAATTTCTGTCCATAAATGTTATGCTCTTGTTAGATCATCCTTTTCGCATTTGAGCCATACATGATACCTGGTAACAACTCATGTGAAACTGTACTGGCAATCCATGACACAACTATTGCATTACACTTCTCCCATTGGTCTTCAAGTGCTCCTTTGTATGTTCCCTTCAAACAGGTTTCATTTATGAATCCTATTTTTCCTTTTCCTCGAAGAGACAATTTCATTAAATGACTCCATAATGCATAATTTTCTGGTCCTATGAGCTTCATAGGAATCAAAACAACTCCACGTGCATCTAAAGCTTGCAAATAGAGAGGGCGATTGTGATCGAGTGCAGTGACTTCATTTACCACTGTTGTGTTTTCATTAACCGTCATTGTTACTTGTATTTGAGCTTCGATTGTGTGTATTTTGCTTCAATCTACTGCGCAATCTAATCGTATATAGATCACTGCTCTGATACCATATTAACTTTGTATTTACGTTGAATAAGCAACTAAAAATAGAGGTCAAGATCTGCCATTGATGAACATGGCAGTTGCATTGCTAAGTGAAGAGAATTGCTTGTGAAGGAAGGAAAGAAAATTTTATTGTATATTTCAATCATTATAAGTCACACCTTATATAACCATCTATCTCAACAATCACGTGCTACTCTAACAGAATTAATCCCAACTAATCTTGACTTAATGCCAGCTAAGATACAGCTCATGTAACTAACTACAACTACTATAATTGACCTGCTGATATACACCCAATATACAATGTATACTCAGCTGCTTTTGCACATAGTCGTGTATCATGCAACTTAACAGCAACAATAAAAACTATGTATATTTCAAAGTTGGAATTTGGGCCCTGCACCTAATAACCTGCTCGAGTTGTGTGTATCAACAAGCTGCTTGGTCCTCCTCATCAACAATTGTTGATTTACATTAAGTGTGGTCTATAACGTAAAGTCGCCCTAATTGTAATCCGTAGCAGTAATAGTCCATATGTTTTAAGTTGGTGAACTTTAACTAGCGTAACAAACAACAATAATTAGAGAAAACTACTGAGCGTAGCTAACATATATACATATTTATTTCCCATAACTATAGTTTTACAAAACTAAAGAGCGTAGCAAACATATATATATAAACTACATAGCGTAGCTTATTCCTATGTATACATACTTAACGCACTGAACCCCAACGCCCACTAAACTATAGACTCCGACACCGCCTCAACACCGACGAAGCTCCGGCGACTGCGCTGGTTCTAGCCGACGAAGCTCCGACGAACCAAACAATTTTTTTTATAGCTGGTTCCGCTAGTCAACGAAGCTTCAACAAAGTCCCTCCAATCTCCGCCGTCGCCACCACGAAGAATTCAAAATGCCGACGAGGGCACGCCGGAAAAGAAAAAAAACTCTGATCTACGCCGGAAAAGCAGAAAAAAACTCAGATCTATGTCAGAAAAAAATGTCATCGTTGTATTCGCCGGAATTTTTTTCCGGTCAGATCTGGAAAAAGTCCAGATTTTCACTGTATTTGTTGTATATTTACCGTGTATACAATGTTTTTCGCTTGTATTTCTTGTATACATACCGAAAAATATGGCGTATTTGTTAATTTTTTGGTGTATCTATGTTGTATACAGTATTTTTTGCTTGTATTTGTTGTATGCATACCGGAAAATATGACATATTTGTTAATTTTTTGGTGTATGAACGTTTTATACTGTATTTTTCGCCTGTATCTGTTGTATACATACTGGAAAATATGATGTATTTGTGTAATTATTGGTGTACATGTATTCAGTTTTTACACGTTGTATTCATGAATACAACAAGCCAATTTATGAATACAGATAGTCATTTCATGAATACAGTAGAAAAAAATTGTTGTATTCATGAATACAGCTAAAAAAAATAAATTGAATACACATGTGAGAGCTGGGCTGATTTGCTACAGAATGTAAATATTGAAACATTAGCTATGCAGCTTGATTAAACCCCAAATGTTTGCTATTTATGTAAAATGTCCCAATAATTATGCCTCATTTCAAAGAAACAATTACTATGAAAAAATAGAGCACATGGGACTCACATGCATGTTCCAAATTCTAGAAAAGACTTTGGATTTAGTTTCTTGGATAAACTGGAATGTAAATAAATCACTAGTCTCCTTTTAAAAAAAACATTTTCAAAGCATAGTTAATGGCAAATGCCATTTTCCAAGAAGCATGAAATTAATATTTCGCGACCATTTAATTGGAAAGTAATCGTTGACATGTATTTAAATGAAAACTCTACATGAGGAATCATTGATGAAAATCAACTTTTCGATTTTCATGTTATGCATATAGTTTGGTAGCTTAGTAAATCACTTGAGCTTATTCGACCCACTATTTTGAAAACAGTGGCAGCCAAGCAAAGACAAAATATGCAATGCTTGTGCATGAGGGCCGGGTCAGTGATGTTGGTGTTGATGGCGATGATTAGAGAGAAAAACACTTATTTTCGAAATCATAAGGATATATTTAAGATTGAAACTTAGTTATAACACAATGAACAACCAATGCCCTCCAAAAAAAGAAAATAAACAAGACTATGGAGGTATTCTTGGAGAATCACGTAGCTTTGAAGTGGAGATTCGTCGATTTTATTATTAATGTGAAGTTGGGAAGATATTTAAGCTAATTTCTACTCAAAAGCGGAAAGAAATTAAAGGATTTTTTTTTCTTTATTGGGTTTCGAGTGTTATTGAGATTTAGATCCTTTCCAGGAAAGATTTGGACCTAGTAGTATAAGTACATGCTAGCTTGGGTTTATTAAGAGTAGGGGTGTACAAAGTAAACCGACAAACCGCACCAAACCGATAAACCGAGAAAAAAACCCGACTAGTGGTTTGGTTTGACTTGGTTTGGTGTTGAGAAAAAAAACCAGATCATAATTGGTTTGGTTTGGTTTTAACTAAAAAAAGTCAAACCGAACCAAACCAACCCGATATTACATGTATTCAATTTTTAAAATATTTTATACATAAAAATATTTATTTGTAATGGAATTTATAAATATTTCTTTTATTTTTTCGTAGTTTTTTTTTTTTTATCTATTATCATATTATTCAAGCTTGAACTTAGAATTTTGAATGTCAATAAGTTTTATATCCTATGGATATTTGTAACTCAAATAAAGTTCAAACCAAAACCAGCTCAACACTAACGCTAACAAAAGAAATTCAATTTACTACTAGGAATGACAATAATGTTGGAAATCTATTATTTAGTTTTGCATAATTAGTTTAGAGAGTGAAAATACATAACTTAAGTTTTTTTTCTTTGTCATGTAATTAATACTTATTAGCCGTGCTTATTTTAGCATGACTTAGTATTTTTAGATTATGGTCATTTTCTTTATGGCTTGTTAATTAGCAATATTTATTTTAACCGATTTTATTAGTTTTTGTTGAATATTTTAATACAATGTGTCATCACTCTTCTCACATTTTGTGTTATTTTCTTAAGAAACATCTTAATTATATAGTTGTATCTTACTAGGACAGAAATATTTGAAGTAAAAGTTATATGTATTGTATCAAGACTATTCCGAAAAAAAAAACCCGAGAAAACCGAATAACCCGAAAAAACCCGAGGTTGAAAAACCCGAATTTTATTGGTTTGATTTGGTGTATAAATTTAAAAACCCGACGCGATTGGTTTGGTTTGGTGTTTAAAAAATCTGAACCAACCCGGTCCATGTACACTCCTAATTAAGAGTAACAGAAAGAAGAGCCAAAGTGTATTCCATATTGTAACTTACTTTCTCCCTTGATAATAATAAAAATGTCTACCGTTCTCCGTGGACTAGGATCACATAGATCCAAACCCTGTCATTTACAGTGTTTTTATTATTTCTGCACTAACAATTACTATGGAGGTACCGTTTTATAGATAATTTTTACCACTACTATGTAAACAACCATCAGATTCACCCCTAGCGCCACCCCATCCTCCCAACCACCAACCCCACCACCCACCCCAACCCACTCTCCACCCCCACCCTCCCCATCACCATCTCTGCCATCACAACTACCACCTCCACCACTAGTCCACCCTCCCATCCTCACCCCAACCCACTCTCCACCGCTCCACCCCCACACTGTCAACCACCACCCCCCCTCCCAACCCGCCACCCCCACCTACCCACTCTTCACCTACCACCCCACACATTACCACCCACCCCCATCTCGCCACCACTATCAGCCACTAATATCACTGTGGCCAATCTTTACTACCAACCACCTCTACCATCATGACTAGCATCACCGCCAACTAACACTAACACTATCGTCAACCACTACACATTCTTTATCCAACACCATCAATTAATAACATCAACCAACTCCACCATCACAATCACCGCCACCACCAACTGCCACCATCGCGCCAGTCACTACAACACCAACCACCTCCACCATCACAACTATCACAACCAACCATTACTAGCCACTAGTACTAACCATCACCACAACAACCTCTAAAAAGCATATCCACCTCACTAGTGAGCATAAATGTTTCATTTTATCAAATAATAACTTTATTTATTAAGTTTATATTTATTTTCTAATATTTAATTATTTTTTATTTAAAATTGTATATTGATTTTGTTTAAATAAATAAATTATGCACGTTCAGATGTTAAAAAACAAACAGTCTTAATTATTTAGTGTTCAGATCTAGAGACAACATCTTAATCATTTAGATGTGCATGCAGATTCAGACGTCTTAATCTTAATGAAAACAAATGGGACCCAACACACGAAATCCTTTAAAATTTCACCACAACTTAAAGTAACAACAACAACAACAACATACCCAGTGGAATCCCACAATGTGGGGTCTGGGGAGGGTAAAGTGTAAGCAGACCTTACCCCCACCTTGGAAGGTAGGGAGGTTGTTTCCGAAAGACCCTCGGTTCAAGAGAAAACAAGGCAAAAGAGTCAGATAAGGACAAGCATATCAAAGCAATGCGAAACTGAGAAATAACAAGAGCGAAGAAGTCATGATAAAATAGCCTGGAAATATTCCTGGAGTTAAAACTGTGTCAGTTCAAACTCTAGTAAAATTTCCCAATGTTTGAACTTTTATTAGTTTAAATTTTAGAAAATTTTCATGATTTGTGTTCACTTATATAAGTTGGAACTCCAAGAATTTTACTAAACTCCATGAAATAGCTCCAGAGTTTCAGCTGTATCGGAAAAAAAAAATTTAGTGAGGCTTGTTGAATTCCAAGATATTATCCTCGAGTTCAAACGAGGTACAATGGAAAAATAATTATTTTACATTATTCACATATTTCACTCATTATACTTATTTTAAATTTGATGTATTTTACCATTATTTCACTACTCATGATATCAACATTGTACCAGTCAGTGGACAATTATTTTACACCATCAAGCAAAATTGACCTGCTATAATAGGTTATTAATATTTTTGTTATTCTTTAAAGCTCCTTAAAAATATAAACAATGATTTTTACTTTATTCTCTCTCTCTTCCTGTCAAATTCTCCATCTGTCTTTGTCTCTCTCTACTCAATCCCTCCGTATTTGTGAAGGGTTTCGCCAGAGTATTTCTTTTGATCGATTTCACTATCTGCTGTGATAGTGATGGCGACAAAGACGATATCGAACAACAGCTTTGAAAGCGTCTTTAGATGTTGATTCAAAGCTAAACCGACAAACTTTAGAAATACTTATTCAAAGGTATTGTTCCATGCTTTCAATTGTTAAGAAAATCATAGTAATCAAAGTTTAAGCAGTAAATCCTTCGTAGCAATAAAAAGCAAATAATAGAAAGAATGGACCCCTTCCGTTCTTATTTATTGATTTTTATGGTTAGATTTAATTCCCCTTCTATGTACTTTTTCTTCCATAAAAAAACCTCTCCCATTGTTCAAATTGTTTGAGGCGTTGAAGAACAAGTTCTTAGTAAATTTTAATGTGATGAAGAACAATTACTTGAACCATGGTCTTCAGAAGAATCCATTAAAATGTCTAAACCGTAAATGGGTTGGAAAGGAAATACTTTAGTACCAGTAAAATTAGGAGATAATTTTGATTAGAGTATAAGCAGGATTCTGTTTGCCTTTAATGTTATTTAATTTTCTATAACTTATCATTATGTAAAAAAGGTAAGATTACATTTGAAATTACCTGATGATGTAAAAAAAATAAAAAAATTATCTACTACAATGCACAATACTTAAACTCATCAGAAAAAAGCACATCTTTCTAACTCAAAAGAATTGTCGGAATTAGACTTGAACATAAAGCCCTATCTATTTTATTTGAAGAATAAATCTCTAACAATACGAAAAAAGAAAAAAAAAAGCTAGTAGTAGTGAAACCACATCCTGAAAGATTGAAGAAGTAATTCAAATTCAATAGGAGAGATACTGGTAACATGTAATTCCAAATCTTGACTCGTGTTTCGGATTTTCATGTCTTGTTGAAATTTATGAATGAATTTCTGAAAAAATGAACAATACAAATATTCCTTTGGTAGCTCGTATCCCAACTCCTGTTCGCCCATGTAGACCACAAAAGTTGATTTCGTGCATGCATCTTTTAACCGCTCGAGATTTATGATTTGTGGTTCAACTTTTTCTTTGATTTCGTCTTCTTTATTTTCTTGCGGAAATAAAAAATGTATTCAGAATTTGAAATTTATGAACCTTTTAACTAATACATAGAGAGAAATCCCTAGTAATGGGATCCAAAAGAGATGCCTCTTTAGGGCTCGTTTGGTATGACAGATAAAAGATAAATAATGCCGAAATTAAATTTGAGATGAGTTTATCCCACGTTTGGTTAGAATAAAATCGCGGTATAACTAATCCTGAGATTAGTTATCCAGGGATTGTAGTGTTTTTTTATCCCTGTGGGAGGGTGGAATAAATAATCTCGGGATAATTAATCCCAGGATAAGTAATCCTGGGATAACTTGTTTACGACCAAACGACTCCTTAGAGTGCAAATAGAGAAAGAAAGTCTTTTTTTTAATCAGGAACTTGGAGGCCCATAAATCTCTCTATATAACTGTTTTTTCAAATCCTAATCCTAAGTTGGATTAATCAAGGAATGTGTGATATTTTGTACCGCTCCTTTTCCTTAATTGAGTCGGCTAGCTAAACCTATTTGCCAAATTTGATGTGGAGGAAAATACATAAATGGTCCCTTAATTATAGGTGAATGAATAATTTTTATCCCTTATATAGGGTGGAATATAAAACATCCTTTAAGTATCCAAAAGTGGACAACTATAGTTTTTGACTCTAACATAGACTCTACACTAACCTTAAAAACTTAACTATGTTAAAACTAACAAAGTTCTAGTACGAGATAAAGTGATAAAGTTGTAATATGCATGACTAGTTTTAGTGAAGATTCCGGTGATTTTCACACATGATTCCTTAATTCCTTTTTATTCAGCAGACAAAAGAAGTTGCTTTAGTATGACTTTTGTAACGTATCCACTCAATTGGTTGGAAGGAACGAGCAGAGGCGGCCCCGCCCTATTAAGAGGGGACACGTGCCCCCGTTAATCTCGGGAAAACCCTATATATATATATATGGTATATATACCTTAAAGAGATATTGGTTTGGTGCAATTGGTTCTTGTGCCTCTTAGGTCCTTGTATGACATGACTTGCTACACTTTATTTTTTATTTTTGTTGAGTTTGTTTCACAGATTCTCTACAATATAAATTAATAAGTACACATACTTTTTTGCTTTTTTAGTTCTTTAGTCTTCCCTTAACCCCACCCCAACCCCCAACCCCCAAACCCCAATAGAAGGAAGCTCAAAATTTAATTTTTATCCTCCCACGTACAGATAAAAATTAGAATTTTTTTCCCATTCTAAACCCATTTTCCTTCTTCAAATTTGAAAGTTTATATTTTATACTTTACTAATAACTTATCATTATTATTAAGTTTTCAAAGAGTTACACGCCAAACTTTGCAAATAATAATTGACACGTCTATATTAAGACATTAGCTATTGGTGTCCCCTCTACTTCAAGTTGTTTACCCCGGATTCGGTTAATCAATTAAATTTATAAGTGGTATAGGATATGTGCTTTGTTCGTGATGTATGTTAGATAAAGAAAATAAAGATTTGAGGGCTCCTTAGTGAAACGGCTAGCGATGATAGTTTGCTAGGGATGTAAACGTTATGAACAATATGCGATACTTGATGAGGGAAAGCAACAATAATGAAAAGAGGTGGCTTTTGCCCAATCAAATGAGAGAGAGATTGTATATATATGATTCTTCTATTACATATGTTCTTGGAAAGTAAAAGGAGCCAACCCCCTTAAGGGAGGAGAACATGCTCTATTTATAGTGCCATGCTGCTAGATCTCACACAAATGAGGACTAATAAAATAATCATGACAAGGACAGCCCTGCACGGATTTGGTGGGATTGGACTGACGGCGCCGTCTGATACACGCATGGTAGGTAGCTGACTATGGCAGCACGCTACTGGCGCGGGGTCCGCATGCAACGGCCACTCGGAACAACGGCTACTCGGACCAACGGCCATGAATGCTCGAGTCGTCGTTCTCGGATACTCGGGTCTCCGGGCTTGGGCGTTCCGACAATGCCGAAGGAGGATCAGTCGATGCCCCACTCCGGCCCAAACACTACCCCGGTCAAGGGCTAATAGTACCCGGTGCATTCTTATTCTTGCCTTCGGTTTCGGTCCCACCGGTTTGGCTTATATCCGGTTTTTACCGTATACAGATAGCCCCACACTTCCCGGATCTGCGGTCTACCGGAGTAACGGGAAGTGGATTATCCCCGAAAATCGGTGATTCCTGCAGCTCGTCGTTATTATCTCATTTTGGCGGGAACGGCTGCGCAATGTCTCCGCTTTCATTGGCCACGTGTCCCGCTCCGGATGGTTCTCCTCTGCCAGCCACCTTTTTCACGTCGTTTCGAGTCATTCCAAATTAATGACGGGACACGTGGCGCCCCTTGATTGGCCGTCCTCGGTAACCGCTCCTTTTCTTCACCTATATAAGGCCCTCCACCTCCTCATTTCTCCACTTTCACGCATTTTCTCCTCTTCAACTTCACACCATTCTCTGCACTTTTTCATCTCCATTTCACCCAATCAATCTTCCCATTCGATCTGTAGCTGGCTCTTTGATGCACACAATCGTGCGAAAGAGCCAATTCTGTTTCCTCTTCTTATAGTCGTCACCAGTTCCCCCGTTTTTCTCAAATTCCTCTCCCTTCTTTCTTGTCACTAAGATGTCTGAATCCACTTCTCACGAAGCTCCGCCGTTATCGTCCCCGGGGGCTAAGCCTTCGTCACTGGCTAGATTCGAGCCCACGGCCTCAGATATCATACCGGCCAAATTCAATTTTAACAAGGATCTTGAGGTCGAAAAGCCTTCCTCCGTTTCAGACAGGGGATTCGACGTGAGGCGGTATCCCTCATCTATCACCGAGGAGAGGCTCGACGTAGTCCGGGCTGATTGCGGGTGGGACACCCGTCCGGTTCGGGTCTTCGCCCCCGGACCAGATGAATCCGTTTCTGACCACCGTGAAGGGTTTTTGTATGTTTACACATATCCCTTCACTCTCAAGCTCGACCCTCCGGTGGATCCGGTTATCCTCGATATGTGTCGAATTTATGGCGTCACACTGGCCCAGATCGGCCCAAATGTCTGGAGGGTCGTGGCTTGTCTCCGGTCATTGGCCAACAAAGCCGAGAAGGAGTTCACGCTGGCCCACCTGATACGCCTATACTCCCCGAGGTTGTTCCGGGGTGGCGTAATAAAACTGGCCAAGCGCAGCCGGAATCCATTCTTCGCGAAAATGGACGAAGACAGAGACCGGGGATGGTTGGAGCGATACGTCCGGGTGAAGACCGAGGACATAATTCCAGCCGAGCATATGCCCTTCCCGGAGAAGTGGAATAACAAGCGTAAGCCCCAAGTCTCGAATGATCGCTTTGGTATTCGCTTTGTCAAACTTTTGATTCTGCCTTCTCACTGTTTCTTTCTTGCTTTTGCCAGCCAATGGGTACATTCCTCCGGTCATCCGGAATCTTCATGACTGGGTCACCATGCTCCTTTCCCAGCATCCCTATGACGACCGGACATGGGCTCACTTGTCTCGTGGCCGATGGATCGCCCAAAATCACGGTAGCCCTCTATTCCCGTTCTGCTGCACTCTTCTCTATCCGTTCCGTCCTTTGATTTTTGCTATCATCTTGTCCTTTTAGGTTTGCCTAAGGGCTCGGTATCCCCTAGGTCGGAATCGGGGGCCGCCCCTCCAGCTCCGGAGTCCGAATTTGACACAGCGGGTTCTTCCCGCGTCCTTACCGATGCCGCAAAAAGGAAACGGCCTTCCGAGAAGGGGCAGACGCCGAAAAGGAAGAAAGCAAGAAGCGTCGCTCGTCCTTCACGGGAAGAGACAGAGCCCGACATCGTCGTTCGGAGAGTCGGCTCCGTTCCCTCCGTGGCTCCAATACCGGAGGGGGCGGTCTCCGATCCACCCCTTCCTTCCATCGGCGAAGGTCTCTTGGTTTCCACTCCCAATTCAGGTGCGGAAGAAATACTTTCACCATCTCCTCTTCGGTCGATTGACTTTGTCGACATTTCAGGTGACACTTCCTCGGAAGACACTCCCCTGCAAAGGAGAGGGTCCGGGGAAGCGGCAACTGTTGAAGCTGATAAAAGTGCCACCCCCATACCGGAGAGGGACGCTCCCACGGGCGCTCGTCCGTCCCCCGAGCACGAGCCTGCTGTAACTGCGGAGCCCTCGGCCTCCGCCGAAAACATCGAGGCTATTCCAAGTTCATCTACCCCGGCTCTGCGGGTAGACGATTTTGATGACATGTTTTCGAGGACTCCCCCTGTCACCGGGGAGGCTTCAGGCTTTGGTCATCTCCCTATTCCCCAGGCCACGAGGTCGGCCAGCCGATCATCTGAATCCGGTGCTAGGGATAGTTTGGTGAATATCTTCCCGGCCCCGAGCGTGGAACCAAGGAGAACCCGATCGGTAGCAATCACTGTCCCCGAGGACTGCAGTTTCTTGTCGCGTTCGGTGGGTGTAGCGAGTTATTTGCGACCCCTCGTCTCCGATTCGGATAAACGTAAAATGACCGGGGTCACTTGGCAGTGCCTCATGAACGAGGGTATGCACGCGGGCAACCGGGTAAGATTCTAAACCATGCTCATGTAATCTTTCTGGGGGTCTTACTCTCACCTTGTTTAAGTCTTTAAACTTGTTTTATCTGCAGAGTGTGGTGTTGGTCAATGAAGCCTTCATCCGTGCCCAACACGAGATGGACGATCTTCGGGGTCAACTGGATGCTCAAGGCCGAGAAACCGAGAAATACCGGCATCTTCTTCGGGAGAAGGAGGAAGAATTGAACCGGGCGGCCGCTCTAGCCAACCTTCGCCCTGAGCTCGATGCGGCCAAGGACGAAAATCGTCGTTTGAAGAGCGATCTGGCCGCTATGACCGAATATAACCGGAGCCTTGAGGCTGACAAGGTCGGCCTTAGCCGAGATAAAACCCAATTCTCCTTGAGGCTGGGTGAGCTCGAGACCACCGTTTCATGACTTCAGGGAGAACTGGATTTGGTGAAGGCTAATGCTACGGGTTTGGCCGAGAGGAACCGGCGGCTCGAGTCCGAAGCCGCATTTATTCACCGAGTGCAGTCGGGTTTTCGAAGAGAAAGCCGAGAAGCGGTCTCGGATATGTGAAGGCCTTAGAGCCGAACTCGAGGAGGCGATTGCTGCAAATGACAGTCTTAAGGCCGAGCTGGATACGGTCAACCACATGAGAGATGACCTTGAGAAGAACCGGGTTGACCTGGAAGCCAAACTAGCCAAGGTTGAGGCCGATTTGGAGGAAACTTGGAGAGGTGTGGAGGCGGCCGAGGCTCATACTGCCATCGTCGCCGAGTACAAGAAGTGGAAATCCCGGCGCCTCACCCTTGAGCAAGCTGAGCGTGGCTTCGTGGATCTTCCGGCTTTGATACTCGAAGCCAAAGGGATGGAGGAGGAGGCTAACCGTGCCCTCGGGTCCGAGTCAGATGACTCCGAGCGGACTGAGTCCGATCACTCATCCTCTTCCAGCCATGCTGGATAGCATAGGGCCAGTACTTGGCTTTTATCCCTTTATTTTTTTCTTGTCTTCGTAGGACTTTGTTTTTCTTGTGATGTAAAGAACATCAGTTGTATAAATGAAAAGTGCATGCTTTTTGCTTTCTTCGTTTGGTTGTTTGTTTGCTGCTTTTGCTATAGTTGTTGGTCCATTTTAGGACAAGTCGACTCGTATTGTTGATTCATTGTGCCCGTAGGTATTGTGCCCGTAGGTCTTATCCGATATTTCGGGGCCGGTGGCTTATCAAATTTCGACCAAGGTAACCGGCGTAGGGTATGCGAATGAGGCAGTACCGAGATACTAGGAAAAGTACATTTGACTGAAAGTTTGTACATTCAGTAATGCGAAATGTTTGTACATACGAGAATTTTGATTCTTTCTTCCTTAGCTGTAGCAAATGTAAAATGGGACACGATTCGCTATGATCGTTTGGTCCTTACATCGGAGGATATGGCCGGTAGCCGGGCCTTTGTTTTGCCGTAGCAAATGCTAGATGGGACACGATTCGTTATGATCATTTGGTCCTTACATCGGAGGCTTTGGCCGGTAGCCGGGCCTTTGTTTTGCCGTAGCAAATGCTAGATGCGACACGATTCGTTATGATCGTTTGGTCCTTACATCGGAGGCTTTGGCCGGTAGCCGGGCCTTTGTTTTGCCGTAGCAAATGCTGAGCTTCCCCGTCTGCTTGAATCGGTGTTATTTTTGGTGTGGCATGGTACTCCCCTAGCACTTATCCGAACTCCAAGGCCGGGTGAGTGTTATTATGTCCCTAATCGGAGGGTGCAACACCGAGTACCCGGGGACTTGCCCTTCACATTCGTTGAGTAACACGTTGTACTCGTTGCCTCATTAAAAACCTTGTCGGAAAACCCATTTTGGGACAAAACCGGACTAAGGAAAAGAGTGCAACACGTGTTTTCAGATCTGGGTTCTAATTTTGTCCCACTCTTGTCTTCCTGCAAAAAAGAGAAAAGTTAATAAGAGAATACGGGGGGACCATACCTCAGTAGTAGTATCTCTTTAGGTGGGCCACGTTCCAGTTATTACGCAGACGCTGCCCGTCCATGGACTCCAATTGATACGACCCTTTGCCCGTTATACCGGTTATCTTGTACGGGCCTTCCCAGTTCGGACCCAGCTTTCCCTCGTTGGGGTTCTTGGTGTGCAAGGTAACTTTTCGAAGTACTAAATCCCCAACTTGGAAATGCCGAAAGTTGGCTCTTCGGTTGTAATATCTTTCCATCTTCTGTTTTTGGGCCGCTATGCGGACCGACGCTCCTTCGCGCAGTTCATCCGCGAGGTCGAGCTTCACGGCCATAGCCTCCCCGTTTGATTCTTCGGTGGCATATCTGAAACGGAGGGTCGGTTCGCCAACCTCCACGGGGATGAGGGCTTCGGCTCCGTAAACCAATGAGAACGGGGTTTCCCCCGTGCTCGTTTTGGATGTGGTTCTGTATGCCCACAGCTCCTCCAGTTGTATTTCCCTCCAACTATGCTTCGATGCTTCAAGTCTCTTCCTCAGATTTTGGATTATCGTTTTGTTCGTTGATTCTGCCTGCCCGTTTGCACACGGGTGATACGGTGTTGACACGATTTTCTTGATCTTCAACCCCTCGAGGAAACTGTTGACCTTGCCACCCACGAACTGGGGGCCATTATCACAGGTTATCTCAGAGGGGATGCCGAAACGGCAGATGATGTGGTCCCAAATGAAGTCGATGACTTCCTTTTCTCTTATCTTTTCGAAGGCCTGCGCTTCAACCCACTTAGAAAAATAGTCAGTCATAAACAAAATGAAACGGGCCTTACCTGGTGCTCGAGGTAACGGACCAACAATGTTCATTCCCCACTTCATGAAAGGCCAGGGTGAGATGACCGAATGCAGCAACTCCCCGGGCTGGTGAATCATCGGAGCATGCTTCTGACACCCGTCACATTTTTGGACAAAACTTTTCGTGTCCTCGTCCATCCGGTTCCAGTAATAGCCGGCCCTGACAATTTATCGAACCAAAGCTTCAGCACCGGAGTGGTTGCCGCAGGTTCCCTCGTGTACCTCTCTTATCACATATTCCGTTTCACCGGGGCCCAAACACTTTGCTAGAGGCCCGAGGAAAGAGCGTCAATACAGTTGACCGTCCACCAAGCAAAAGCGGGCAGCCTTGGTCCGTAGTGATCGTGACTCCTTCGGGTCACTTGGGAGCTTACCATCACGCAAGTAGTCGATGTACTTATTGCGCCAATCCCAGGTCAAGCCCGTTGTGTATATTTCGGCGTGCCCGGTTTCTATGGCCGTGTTTGATAAGTGCACCGTTGCTCCGAGGTTGATTTCCTCCCCCTCAACCGAGGATCCCAAGTTCGCTAATGCATCGGCTTCGCTGTTCTGCTCCCTCGGTATGTGCTGCATGGTCCATTCTTTAAATTGATGAAGTACCACCTGTGTTTTTTCGAGGTACCGCTGCATCCGTTCGTCCTTTACCTCGAATACGCCGTTCACCTGGTTCACGACCAAAAGCGAGTCGCACTTTGCCTCGATTGTTTCGGCTCCCATCCTTCGAGCCAATTCCGAACCTGCAATCATAGCCTCATACTCGGCTTCATTGTTAGTCAATCTAGCAGTTCTAACGGACTGTCGGATGACCTCCCCGGCCGGGGTCCTAAGGACAATTCCTAGGCCGGAACCTCTAAGATTCGAGGCCCCGTCCGTATGTAGAGACCAAATGCCCGTGGTCTTTCCCGAGGTCAGCAAAAGTTCCTTCTCGACCTCGGGGACCATAGCCGGGGTGAAGTCTGCCACAAAATCGGCCAAGATTTGAGATTTGATGGCCGTCCGAGGCTTGTACTCGATATCGTAACCGCTAATTTCTACAGCCCATTTGGTTAACCTACCGGATAACTCAGGTTTATTCATGATGTTTTTTAAAGGGTAAGTGGTTACTACACATATGGGGTGGCATTGAAAATAAGGTTTGAGCTTTCGGGAAGCGCTTACCAATGCTAATGCCAGTTTTTCCAAATGGGGATAACGGGTCTCTGCATCCCCCAAAGTTCTACTTACATAATAGATAGGGAATTGCGTACCTGATTCTTCTCGGACCAAAACGCCGCTTACCGCCATTTCGGAGACTGCTAGGTAGAGGAAGAGAGGCTCATCGGTCCTCGGTGTGTGCAGCAACGGGGGGCTGGATAAATACTTCTTCAACTCCCTTAGGGCTTCTTGGCACTCCGGTGTCCAAACGAAGTCGTTCTTCTTTCTGAGCAAAGAGAAATAACGGTGACTCCTGTCCGAAGACCTCGAAATGAAGCGACTCAGCGCCGCTATCCGCCCGGTGAGCTTCTGTACCCCCTTTATGTTGTTCATGACCTCGATGTCCTCGATGGCCCTGATCTTGTCCGGGTTGATTTCAATTCCCCGGTTTGACACCATGAACCCCAGAAATTTACCAGACCTAACGCCGAAGGCACACTTCTCCGGGTTGAGTTTCATGTTGTATCTGCGGAGTACATCGAAGGTTTCCTGCAAATGCTTTAAATGGTCCTCTGTTTCCAGGGACTTAACAACCATATCGTCAACATAAACTTCCATTGTTTTGCCTATTTGTTCTTCGAACATCCCATTAACTAGGCGATGGTAAGTTGCACCGGCATTTTTTAATCCGAAAGGCATGACGTTATAACAGTAAGTCCCATAGCGGGTGATGAAGGATGTTTTCTCTTGGTCCTCCGGGTGCATCCGGATTTGGTTGTACCCGGAGTAAGCATCGAGAAAACTTAACATTTCATGCCCGGCCGTCGCATCGATCATCCTGTCGATGTGAGGCAATGGAAATGAATCCTTCGGGCATGCCTTGTTTAAATCCTTATAATCGACACACATTCAAAATTTATTACCTTTTTTGGGCACCACCACCACGTTAGCAAGCCAGTCCGGGTATTTCACCTCCCGGATGGAACCTATATTCAAAAGCTTCGTTACCTCGTCTTTCACGAAGGCGTGTTTTTGGTCTGACATGGGCCTTCTTTTTTGCTTCACCGGGGGAAATTTCCCGTCCAAGCTGAGCTTGTGTGACGCTATTTCCGGTGATACACCTGTCATGTCTATATACGACCATGCAAAGCAATCGGCGTTAGCTTGAAGGAACTCAATTAATTTGCGCCTGAGCTCCGGGGTAAGCCCCGTGCCCAGGTATACCTTTCTGTCCGGTAAGAACTCGAACAAGACGATCTGCTCCAGCTCCTCCACGGTTGACATGGTCGCGTCCGAGTCATCCGGCATGACAAAGGATCTGGGCATCCCGAAGTCATCCTCTTCATGCACGGGATCCGGCCCAGTATGCTTTAATTGCTATTGGGGGACCTCTCCTCCGGTTGTACCCCTCTCTTCCCGAGCTGGCCTCTCGGGTTGGGGAACCGTCTCTTCTACTGCGAACATTTCCTTCGCTGCGGGCTACTCGCCCCAGATGGTCTTCACCCCCTCCGGAGTGGGGAATTTCAGCAGCTGATGCAGTGTTGAGGGAATTGCCTTCATACTATGTATCCACGGCCTGTCTAATAACGCATTATATTTCATGTCCCCTTCAATCACATAGAACATTGTTTGCTGAATGGTGTCATCCACGTTCACGGGCAGCGAGATTTCCCCCTTCGTGGTTTCACTGGCCATATTGAACCCGCTG
This sequence comes from Lycium barbarum, assembly GCF_019175385.1. Lineage (NCBI taxonomy): Eukaryota > Viridiplantae > Streptophyta > Magnoliopsida > Solanales > Solanaceae > Lycium > Lycium barbarum. The sequence goes on from NC_083342.1 coordinate 8,098,466, forward strand.
AGTACCCGAGCCACCGGTACAATCCTATCGAGCAACCCTAGTTGTTCGACCACTCTCCATTGGATGATGTTGGCCGAGCTACCTGGATCAACCAAAATACGTTTAACCTTAGTTTTAAAGACAAGTACAGAAATTACCAATGCATCGTTGTGCGGTTGAACGACGCCTTCCGCGTTTTCGTCATCGAAGAAGATAGAGCCCCTGGTCGAATGGTCTCGGATGCGTTTTTCACGAACAATTGAGACCTTGGTCCGTTTCATTACCGGTCCTCGGGGGACTTCGATACCCCCAACTATCATATTGATTGTATGCTGGTGTTCAACCGGCTCGACCCTTCGATGAGCTTCCCTTTCTTGGTAGTGATTTTTGGCACGCTCGCTCAATAGATCTCGGAGGTGACCGCTCTTTAATAACCGGGCTACCTCTTCTCTCAACTGGCGGCAATCCTCCGTTTTGTGACCATGGGTTCCGTGATATTCGCACACCAAGTTCGGATCCCGCTGTCCCGGGTCCGACCTTAGTGGTTTCGGCCATCGCACATCCGGGACGCGGCCGATGGCCGATACAAGGCCCGAGGTGTTGACGTTGAAGTTGTACTCCGAAATCTTCGGTGGACCCTTATTGTTGACGGAACTTCCGGCGTCGCTTCGGAAAGAGAGTCCCCGGCTGTTTGACGGGCGCTCGACCCGCTTGCTACTTCGACCGGAGAGGTGGTTTGGGCTTTCCCTTGGCCTTTCCGACCTGAAATTTGGCCTCTCCGAGTGGGAATATGGCCGGAACCTTTCTTTGGACGACTCCGACTTCACTTCATAACCTTTCCTCGACTTCTCGAACCCTCTATCCACTTTTAACTTTACCGAAGAGAGCTCGAACTGATCATCCTCTACCCGAATCTTCGATTCATACCGATTGTGGGCATCGGCCTATGTCACGGCCTCGTACTCCAGCAAATTTTCTTTCAACTTGGCCGAGGCAATTGAACTTAGCATGTTGAGCCCTTTTGTGAAAGCTTGTGCGGCCCATTTTTCTGGTACCGGGGGGAGTTCCATCCGTTCCCTCTGGAACCGGGTAACGAACTCCCGTAGTTGCTCATTGTCCCTTTGAGTTATCCGGAAGATATCGGCCTTACGGGCCTGTACCTTTATTGCACCGGCATGCGCCTTTACGAACACATCAGCGAGCATTTCGAAAGAAGTGATCGAGTGCTCGGGTAGATGGTCGTACCACGTCAACGCTCCCTTCGACAGAGTTTCCCTAAATTTCTTCAGCAATACCGACTCGATCTCATCTTCTTCCATATCATTGCCCTTTATGGCATAAGTATACGAGGTCACGTGCTCGTGCGGGTCCGTGGTGCCGTCGTACTTCTGTATGTCGGGCATCTTGAACCTCTTCGGGATCAATTTCGGGGCCGCACTCGGTGGGAAAGGCCTTTGGATGTATCTTTTTGAATTCGGCCCCTTCAGTAATGGTGGAGCCCCTGGTATCTGGTCCACCCGAGAATTGTATGTCTCGACCCTCTTTTCGATCGAATCCACCCGTTTTGCCAAGGTTTCGAGCATCTTTAGGACCTCAGTTGAGGAGCCGGCTCCGGAGCCGTCGCTCTCAACCATTCGTGCTTCGTTTCTCCCGGTTTCGATTGTATCCTTTGCCTTTACCGGCCCTGCTTCACCCTTTCCGCTCTGCAGTTGGGAAATTGCTAACTCTTGCTCGGCGATTGCCGCCCTCTGCTCCTGCAACATTTCAAAAATTAAACGTAAGTTAATGCCGTCGTTTGGTGCGTCCGGTTCTCTCCGGCCCCGATCCCGAGATAACGTAACGGAATGGTGAGTGTTTAGAGGATCGGTGGCCGGTGGAGCGACGTTCTCTTGATCTACGGTATTTTGCCGGTTGAGTCCTTCCCTTGAATCAACGGGGTTCGGATCAGCGGGGTTCGGCAATGCCCGCAGTCCGCTCCCTTCGTTTTCCGCCACGATCTCGGTATTATTGACATGACCGGATTGTTCGACGCCAGCCATTTGGACCGTTTTCACAGAGATGGGCGGGGACGCCTATGGTTTTGATGAATATGGTAGAAATCAAGGCCAAAGACCACTATTATCCTAGCCCCACGGTGGGCGCCAAACTGTTTACCCCGGATTCGGTTAATCAATTAAATTTATAAGTGGGTATAGGATATGTGCTTTGTTCGTGATGTATGTTAGATAAAGAAAATAAAGATTTGAGGGCTCCTTAGTGAAACGGCTAGCGATGATAGTTTGCTAGGGATGTAAACGTTATGAACAATATGCGATACTTGATGAGGGAAAGCAACAATAATGAAAAGAGGTGGCTTTTGCCCAATCGAATGAGAGAGAGATTGTATATATATGATTCTTCTATTACATATGTTCTTGGAAAGTAAAAGGAGTCAACCCCCTTAAGGGAGGAGAACATGCTCTATTTATAGTGCCATGCTCCTAGATCTCATACAAATGAGGACTAATAAAATAATCATGACAAGGACAGCCCTGCACGGATTTGGTGGGATTGGACTGACGGCGCCGTCTGACACACGCATGGTAGGTAGTTGACTATGGCAGCATGCTACTGGCGCGGGGTCCGCATGCAACGGCCACTCGGAACAACGGCTACTCGGACCAACGGCCATGAATGCTCGAGTCGTCGTTCTCGGATACTCGGGTCTCCGGGCTTGGGCGTTCCGACAATGCCGAAGGCGGATCAGTCGATGCCCCACTCCGGCCCAAACACTACCCCGGTCAAGGGCTAATAGTACCCGGTGCATTCTTATTCTTGCCTCCGGTTTCGGTCCCACCGGTTTGGCTTATATCCGGTTTTTACCGTATACATAAGTTCCTGGATCTGCTTCTAGGAATGAGGTACGTGTATATATATATATATATATATATATATGTGTGTGTCTTATTCTTATTCTAGCCCTAAATAAATTCATTTAATTGAGGTCGTTTAACAAGTAGATGGCTTCAGCTCAGCCCTTCAATGTTGACCCTCATTTTTTTTTTAATCATTCATTTGAGTTCAGTTGATTTACCTCATGGATTAGAACCAGTCTATTGGAACATTCTTGGCATGGCTGTAAAGATTTGAAGCTGAACTAGCCTGGAAAGAACCAAGTAAGTGTACTCGTAAAATTGTTTGCTGTCATCTATATTGGGCAACTTTATTTGATAAGGAGAACTTTGCAACAATATTAACGATCAAGCTATTAAACTGAAATCCACTTATGTCATGTGTGTATATAAGCTTTTAAAACGTATCGACCAAAATTTAGAGGCATGGCATCAAACTAACGTCACTAAACATATATATATATATATATTATTTACTTAGATGTCCAAATGTAGAAATATAAAACAAAGAAATAAACAGCTGTCACATGCTAGAATTTTTCCGAAAAAGATTGCAGAAATAGACACCATAACGGGTTTAGGGTGGTCTTGAACTTTTAATTAAGCTTGACAAAGTTATTTCAAAAACATGACGTTTGTTGCCCATGAGCACATATTTTGGTTGAAATGTGCACATTAGTGAGTTTTGCATGTGAGGCAGGAGTTCAGTCATTTTAAGAAGTTATGGACTGTGGAAACAGTGTAATGTGTTGTCTATTAGGCAGGAGTTTCAGTTGTATTGACTTGTGAATAATTGATCAAAATGACACATGGTGTCTTCCAAAATACCCGGTCTTGAATTTTTGTCCACGCTTAACAATTTTTGTAAACATAATGATCTTAACTTGAAAAAATTCGCCTGGTAGAACTTCTGTTGCCCATCAGACATAAGTTATAGCTTTTGTCTATAAGGCGAAATTTGTGGTCAATTGAGCAAGTTCACTTTGTTGAAATATCTTGAACTTCTGGCATATCGGAGAAACTAGGTTATGTTCACAACATATTGCAATGGGCGACAAAAGTTTTGCCTCTGTTGTCCATCAGGCATAAGTTCTAACTTTTGCGTATAAGGCAGAACTTTGCGGTCAATTGAGTGAGTTCACTATCTTGAAATATCCCGAACATCTGCCTTATAGGAAAAACTAATTTATATTAACAACGTATGCCTAATGAGTAATAAAAAAAAATCCTAGTAATTTTTATAGCGGAGGCTATTTTAAAAAAAAATGGTTAAGTGGGGTCAAATAATCAAGACCACCCCTTGTTGAGGCCATTTGTGAACTTAACTTGAATAATTGAATAACACATATAACTTTTGCTTATGACTTATGAGGCAAAACTTATTGTCAATTGACCAGGTTCATCATCTTTGGCTAATTGAAAGGTAACTCCCGTCTCATAAGCAAAAGAAATTATACCCATACCTTATGCATGACGGACAACAAAGATATTTCTTAAAAGATAAAAGAAAAATTAATTAAGTGGCTAAAAGTTTAAGATCACCCCTTTTGGAAATCATTCTTGCAAATCACTGATCTTCTATCTGAGCCTAATCTTGAAAACACTAAGACATCCCACCAAAGAATACAAATTAAGATTATTACTCTCCACAATTATTTGTTAGTCAACATTACCTTAATTGAACTTATCAATATTACCTATCACTAAAGGTAAAGGGTCCTGCACAATTCTATTAGTTGAGTGACCTTTTGAGTATAACTCCATATATAATCTTCATTTTTTTGCGCGGATTGCCCTTCTTTTGGGGTGGTCTTTAAATTTTGCCCTTCAAATTTGTGGTCTTTAAATTTTGCCCCTCATATTTGTGGTCTTTAAGTTTTGCCCTTTGCTCGGAAAGGTGGGCGAATACATGAAGTTCTGGGTTCGAACCCCCGCTCAGGCATAAAATAAAAAAAAAAATTCGTCAGGCAGGACTGGGGGAGTGTATGTCGGATTCAGCATACAATCTTTAAGGAAAAGCTAAAGTTATGCCAGATCCGGCATAACTAAAAGTCTGCCCCATAAGGCAGAATTTTTCCTAAGACATAGTTTAGTTATGCCTTATGAGGCAGAATTTTAGTTAAGGCATAACAAAATTATGCCCCATAAGGCAAGAACTTTTCTTAAGGCATAGACTTTGCCTTATAAGGCAAAGTTTAAGTTATGCCTTAAGGAAAAGTTCCGCCTTACGGGCATACTTTTAGTTATGTCTTTGGGGCACACTTTTTAGTTAAGGCATAACTAAAAGTTTACCTTGAAAAGTAAAAAAAATAAAAAAATATATATATATGCTTCAAGGCAAAGTCTGCCCCCTCCGGCAGACTTCTAGTTAAACACAACTAAAAGTCTGCCGGAGGGGGCATAGCAAAATTTAAACTTTGCCTTATAAGGCAAACTTTTAGTTATGCCTTAAGGAAAACTTACGCCTTATGGGGCATACTTTTAGTTATGTTTTATGCGGCACACTTTTAGTTAAGGCATTACTAAAAGTTTACCTTGAAAAGTTAAAAAAAAATACGTATATATGCTTCAAGGCAAAGTCTGCCCCCTCCGGCAGACTTTTAGTTAAACATGACTAAAAGTCTGTCGGAGGGGGCATAGCGAAATTTAAACTCTGCTTTGCAATTTCTTTTTAAAATTTTTGACTGAGAGGGGGTTCGAACCCGGAACCTATGGGTTTTAGCCGAAGGGCAAAATTTAAAGACCACAAATATGAGGGGCAAAATTTAAATATCACCCCAAAAAAAGGGCAATTCTGCAAATTAAATCACTCACTTTTTGCACACTAGTAAAAAAAAAACTAGAATTAACTGTGAACTTCGTTGTTAATCTGTCACTAAATCGCTCATAGCTAACAAAATGATCTTTTGATGATTTGCCGCTAAATCCCAAACTGTACTGTTTAGCTACCGAATTTGCCTGTTTATACTATTTGCCATTCTAATGCTAGTTGATTTGATTTTCAGCTCATTTGAGTACTTGGTCTCCAAAAACTCAGATAATGGCCATTCGAGACAATTTGTCATGAATTACGAGCTATGGAACGAAACCTACTCCTAGGGGTATCAAATGGGCGGGTTGGGCTGAAATTGGCCCAACCCAAATGGGTTGAGGTGATAAATGGGTTGGGCTAACATTGACCCAAAAGTTACTTGGGCTGAAATGGGCTAAAATGGGTTGGGTCGTGACCCGCCCAACTTGACCCAATTTTTTTGAAGGGTATATTTTCTAGAAAAATATTTTCGTGGAAAATATTTTCTAGAAATACATTTTTCACGAAAAATATTTTTACGGATTTTTCGAATATATTTTTGAGGAAAACATTTTCCGTGGTAAATATTTTCGACAAAACATTTTTCGCGAAAAATATTTCCCTTCATATCAAACACACTAAAAACTTATAAGATACATGTCACAAGAACAGTGTATACATAAAAAAATAGAGTAAACTCAAGCAATAAACTCAAATTTAAGTAAATCTTAAAAACGGGCTAGAACTGGGCTAGTGTTGGGCTAAGTTGGAGATCAATTTAAAATGGGCTATATTGGGTTGAGCTAAAATCAATCCAATGTAAAATTTTCTTAAGCCCAACCCGTAAAATTTTCTTAAGCCCAACCCATAAAATTTTAAGCGAATTGGGCGGACAATCACTTTTTGGCTAAATTTGACACCCCTACCTACTCCGTTTACTACCTGCTAGTGTCATTCCAGCTAATTGCTTTCAAAGGTGCATTTATGAATCTGAATGGAAAAATTTTACCATAGGAGAGGCATATGTATGACATGGTGTGTGAGGGACTATTTAATTGAATTATAATGTGGGGCCCACCACTTTATCCCCTCTCATCCTCCTTCTTTTTCGTCCTCTTCAATTTCTCTCTCCTCTTTTCCTTTTTTTTCTCATTTTCTGTTTTTCATTAATTTTTAAACCCTTTTCCTCTCTTCTCATTTTCTGTTTTTCATTAATTTTAAAATCAATTCTATTATACACAGATCAAAATTCTTTAAGATATACTTCCGTTTCATTATCCAATTTTTCAATTTCTTCTTAATAATTCAGTTAAACTCCGAACTACCTTAAAAGAAAATATTTGGCCTTAAAAAAAGTTTTAAATTAAAAAAACTGATAACTAAAGATGAAATTTAGGATACTTCGAAAAGTTTTTTTTTTTTTTTTAATTAAAAACCACACAGCATGGAGTTGTTGGTGCTTTACACAAGTAGACCCTGAATCTAGAGCTGTGCAAAAATCGGTTAACCGATAAACTGGACCAACAAAGTTATCAAGCATAACTGGTTTGGCCTCCCGCATCTTCACAAAGATATATCACTGGGATATACTTAAAAATATAATTTTAATAAGACCTTATGTTCTTATTAGGTTACCGGTTATCCGTTAATAAAAATGTAAAAATCAAAATCGAACTGGTAGTCCAGTAAAAAAATTTACAAAATCGTATAAAAATCATTAACTCAATAACTCTATATCGGTAAATCAATAATATTTTTTTCCTTCAATTTTATCGGTTAAATCAATTTTTGCACAGCCCTATTCAGGGTCTACTTTGATGACACTTAAAATTTTGAATTTCTCGGATGTAGAATGTAGCAACTTTGAATTGAATATATACTAAAAAAAAAAAGCACAATAAATTTTCCAAAGTGGTAGCCTGGCATGTGAAGAGAAAATGAAAAATCACTAGTGAAAAGGGTAAAAATGTAGGACCCACTGTGCACTTGTCAATTAATAGACACCCTCACACAAATATGACATGGCATATCTCACACATAGTAAAACTTTTCGAATGAATGTGGTACTGACCCTTGCAGGTATTGCAGGAATGATATCATTACCGGTCACACTATTGCGGCTTTATTCGCTGATTTTAATTCTAATATACCGTCCAATTATCCGAAATGACTCTGTGAGTAGCGTACGCAGAATTTTTTATAAGCAGTGTCGACAATTTAAAAAAAACAAGTGAATAATTATAAAACAACATTATGTTAATAAAAATACTATTCTGAAGATTAGATTCAACGTCAAGGTTTAACTTTAAACTTTATTATTGTGTCTCGTCAGACAAGTAATTTAATCCCTACAACTTTCATAAAATTGAATCTGGTCAGTCTAGTTTACTTTGTACTAACTTGACAAGAAATTGGAAGTTCGAATCTCGCTAGCAACATTAACTTTTTTAGTACAGACGAAGGGCCACTTACAAAAAAGTGAAGGCGCAATGTGCTTGCTCAGGCTCGAACTCGAGAGGTTTAGTGCAATAGCAAGGCGCCAAACCAGCGAGCCAACGAAGCTCGTTTGATGAAGCAGTGTCATTTATATTATTTGTCTTATGTTCCAGTTTTTTAGATTGCATATATTCATATATTTACAAAAAGTTTTCGACGAAGGGTGACACCCCTGGGCATAGAGTGTGTCCGCCCCTGGCCACTCATTAATAGTTTGATGGCATATTTGAGTTTTTTCTCTATTAAATATTCAGCTCTCGCTCTTGAAGCCACCTGGCTAGTGTGTGTGTTTTGGGTTTGGAATAAATTCAATCTCTAGAAGATTGTAACAATTGTAATACTGTATCATTTTCTCAGAAAGGATAGTGTTCTGAATTGTATGTAAAATGTTGTGTGCTATCAAATAAAATATTTTAAAAAAGTTAAAGGGCATCCCAGTTCACAAAACATTCCGCGCTAGCAGGATTTATGGAAAGACCGCACCACAAGAGGCATTGAATATTGTAACAATTGTAATACTGTTTTATTTTCTCCTAAAAGGAGTTTGTTCTAAATGTTATGTAAAATGTCGTGTTTTATAGCTCTCTGGTTCGTGGCTGCTAGACGAGGAGCCGGGTAGAGAGATAATAGATTGTTACATTCCGTGTTTTCATGGCTTGGAAAGCATGTTAGCTAAATGACATTAGTAACGGAAACGAGGTTATCCCCCAGGCTTATAGGTGGTTAGAGTGATGGTATATATGCGTTGTAAATATTAGAAGTTAAACAAATTGAAGAAAATAAGTTTCGTCGAGGTTTGAAATTTATTTGAATGAAATACGGTCCAAGTTATAATATTCTGTATTTTGGACCGGGAAATTGAACCGTCCAACATGAGCAAATTTACCCAAGCCTGGAGAATTTAGTCATATTGAAGCATGAAAATCAAGAACTTGGTGTATATGAGGAATGAAGTCCAAAAATAATTTAGGCCTTAACAAGTGTGACGACGGTGATTGAAAATAATATTTTGTGTGTGCCATAAGGGGTATGGACTAGTGCTATGACACATGATTTATAATGATGAGTATATGAAGTGATCAATATTTAAGTAAATTGACATCAAAAAATTAATTATGTGTGTAATTGATTAAATGTCAGATTGTAGTGTAGATAAAGAATTCAATAAAAAAAATAAGGGAAAAGGATAAGTGTCAAACATTATCCACGTGGCAGTAGCTGGACTTGAGGATGACATTTAGTCTCATACAATATACTAGCGAATTGGTTCGCGCTTCGCGCGAACATAAAAATCTTATTCAATTTTTGAAATAATTTTTTAATGCCGGAATATTAAAAATATTTAACTCTTCTTTAGTCTTCAAACTCAAATAAATTAGATTTTCAGTCTAAGCTATTTTATTATTGTCGTTTATTTTTCTTTTTGTTTGATTGTTTATCAATTACGGATTTTTAATTATCCACAAATGCTAAATTTTAAATAATAATCTATACAATTTACACATAAGTGTTCTTTGTTTATTTAATATATTAGTATCTATTTAATTCTTCTTCTCTACCTTTCAAGAGCTACATTTTAGTGCTTCATTTTTTTTTCCTTCAAAATTCTTGGAAAAAACATCAACAACAACATCTAATACATAAATAATAATGAAAGGGGTAAAACACACAAATGAAATCTCTTTGGTTAACTTTTTCTTTAATGTTTTCAGTTTTTCTCTTCTTCTTTTCTTGCTTCCTTGTTCATTCATTCTAAAAAAGAATATCTACCTTTTCTTCTCTCTCACTCGAACATTACATTTTTTATAGTGGTCACTTCATTCTAAGGCTACTATTTTTCCGGTCTAAAAATTATTGAAGCTATATTGAAAATTCATAAAATCTAACCTGAATTTTCAAGCTTTATTACATTGACAATCCTTCTTTGGACAATTGGAAAATTTATCATTTACTAATTCATTTTTAACGGAAATATGTAAAATTACTTGGTTAAACTTATTCTAAAATAATATCTTCACTTATAATTGTTGATATATTTTCAAACCTTAGCATGTATCGACTAAGCAACAAAAACATGGTTATACTATCTATAGAAATACAGGATAGAGGAATAAGAAAGAAGATAAATCATTTAAAAAAGAAATAGAAAACATATGACACCAAAAAAAACTCTAGGACCTAGAAAAAACTGCTTTCGATTCATGAAAGTTCATACACGTGAGAGATCAAAATTGGAAGAAGAATAAAGTAACATAAATAGAAAATCCTATTAATCCCAAAATAATATATCAACAACTTACTAAACAAAATAGAGTAAAATTACATCCATATATAACCTCATTGGTCACCTATTTTTAATTTGCAAAAAAACACAAACATTTAGCAAAAGTAACCATATAATATTATATAAATATTTCAAGAATTCAAATGAACAGATAAACAAAGAATTCAAATGAACTAATCACCTTGCATCAGAAGAATGACAAACACGGTTGATCTGGAAGTAGGATTAATATGTTACTTATCACATGGTGGATGAGAAAAAATTTGAAGAGAAATTGGGTCTATATATATTTGCCATAAGTACGTAATTATATTGATAATTGATAATGGAGGTCTTGAAAGTAGGTAATAATTATAGGTAACCAAAAGGTTAAAAAAAAACTGAAATTTTAAAGTACCCCATTTATGGGTGAGTTAAGGGCAGTTAAGTATTAATCTGTATGGGATTGATGGATCGTGGAGATCAAATTTTCAAAAGTTCAACTCTTTAAATTTTCAGGGGAAAAAATCAACTTTGTAAATTTGAATCTTTACAAGCTTTTTGGGGGAAACCACAAAGAAAATTATTCATTTCCATTTACAACGTGGGCAACAGAATTCAATGCCGCTATTGCACAGTGCCTTTCTAGTTGGTTAGGGACTTTTAAGTTTTTCACCATAATTAAGAGAGGTACAGAGATGAGCTTTAATATTGCATGTTTAATATAACTAAGAGAGTTAAAAGAGTAATTTTTGAGCTTTTTTAACATAGCACATAAATGAGAGAAAATAGAAAAAATCTCAAAAAAAAGGAGAAAAAAGATAAATGTTAATGGAGGCCATAGAGAGGTGCCACATAGGATTGTCTATGCCTAGCTTTATATTATATATAGATTAATGAATGAGTCATAAGCATTTTAATTGGCATAGTGACACATGGAAAGAGGCTATCACGGTAATAGAGGTCTTTAGTGTTATATCGTTGCAAAATTACTTTGGGAACGAATCCAAAACTATTGCACAGATCAGAAACGTTAACAAGGTTTTATATATGTACAACAATCAGTTTTTACCATGAGAATTATTAGCAAGAGGCAGCAACATGGTGTTATATCTTAAACAGGAAACGTAAAATTCTTCTCAAGAATAATATTTGGGTTTTGTCCACCGCTTCGATCTTGTTGTTCCGTTTTATCGTGTTGTTGAATCCGGGCTTTCTTGAAAGTGAAGTAAGGTGGAAGAAGAGTACTTCTTTGCATATAAGTTAAGAAATCCTCTCTCCTAGATGTATTTGATTTATCCAAGTCGTATCTACATTGCTAGATGAAAGAAATACGAAAATTATGTCGGAAATCAGATAAATTGGTGTTGCAGTTCAGTGGACTGTTTTGGGAGGTTGTGCTTATGAAATTATATGACTGGAAATTAATTGAATAACCTGGAGGTGTTGTTGTTATTGATAATATTGTTGAGAAATTTTGGAATGAAGATGGGGTTTAAAACTATTGTTTAATTGACAAGCCGAGCTTATCGCTCGTCGCATTATTGTTTGAATTATTGACACTATTTTATATTGTTGAGGGGCTGGATCGATGGGATTAATTGTTGATGTTGTTAATATGGTTGTTAGTATTGTTGTTGATGATTTGGCCGAGTTGAATTCTCGGGGTTTGTTGAATTTATAAAGGAAATGATGTCCGAATTTTTATAAATGACTTGCTAGCTTAGGGTTGGATTCCTAAGTACCTATAGCTAATGTTTGGTATCTACTGATGTTGTTGTAGATCTTGGGAAGCTTGAGACTTAAGTTTGGATTAGCTTAAGAAGCGGACAAGGTATGTTAAGGCTATTCCCTTTTCTTCTTTTGGCATGGTCTATATGAAACAAACGGACGACGAACGTATAAACTCCAAAGAAGCTCCTATTCTTAGAAATACTAGAATGGCTAATGTTCTTGATTTCCAAAAGCTATTCCATTATGTCCTGATACGTGTCTTGATTCCTGAAGTCCTATTTTGTTATAATCCATAGTGACATTCGAGGGTGCTTCCAGGTTATTCAAAGAGTTTCAGAAATAATCTTATGAGTCTCACTTGCATTCATTTGCTTCTATATATATGTATACACTATTTTATTTCACCGAGTCTCTTACTAAAGTAAAGGGCCGGGTAGGGTATATATTTACATTTCACCGAGTCCCTTACTAAAGGGCCGGGTAGGGTATATATTTACATTTCACCGAGTGCCTTACTAAAGGGCCCGGTACGATATATATGTACATTACTAGTCTTTGCCTTCGGGGCTAATTACATTATTGTTCTCTGCCTTCAGGGCTATTAACCGTACAGGTTGTTTCTCATACTTTCATTATGATTTATGATTCATTCCTTATGATTACTGCTGCCTTACATACTCGGTACATTATTCGTACTGACGTCCCTTTGCCTGGGGGCGTTGTGTTCATGCCACGCAGCCCCAGATTATTTTGCAGGAAAGATTATACAGGAGACTGACTGTAGGGTATTCTCAGGCTATCAAACTCCATTTCATTCGGAGTATGGCCGAGTCAGAGTATTTCTTTATGATTTGAGTTAGATGCATTATGGGTATGTTGATTATATTTTGATATCATGTTCTACATTAGAGACTTTTGCAGACAGATTCGTGTATACAGTATGTCAGTCTTGTAAGCGGCTATGTAAGTCGACATATCATTATGCATTACTTTACGGATTCATATTATTACAGCTTTTACTTGATTTAAGAAATACGAAAAGAATGTTTTGAAAAACTTTCATTATGCATATCATTTCATGACTAAGAGTCCAGTAAGATTATGAGTATAATGAGAACCAGCGGGTTCGCTTGGCTCTAAGTAAGGGTCGAGTGTCCATCATGCCCTATCAGAATTGGGGTGTGACATAGATCCTCCAAAAATATTCTCAAAAATATATACCCCCTCTGTTTCAATTTATATGAACCTATTTTCTTTTTAGTCCGTGCCAAAATGAATGACCTCTTTCTTAATTTGGAAACAAATCCACTTTATGGAATGATTTACAGCCACACAAATATTTAAGATTTATTTTGAACCACAAGTTTCAAAAGTCTTCACTCTTTTTTAAATATCGTGCCCAGTCAAATGGGTTCATATAAATTGAAACGGAGGGAGTATTAAAGAGAAGCTCGGTTCACAAATCATCCCGCGTTAATTGGGTTCGGGGAGGTGTGATGTAAACAGCCTATCCTAATACAAGCATTAGTGACTGCTTATATCTAGAAAATATTTCTTATCTTTCTCTTGAGCCTATAGTTCTAAAAGACACTGACATCCATAAAAATGTATGTGTTAAATTTTTTATACATCTCGATCCTCAAAGGGCGGAGGTAAAATATTACTCACGGATTCAGACAGGCCCATTAGTGTTTTCTTAGATCTTGTATTTATGTTAGAAACTAGTCAACTAATCCGCGCGATTAGAAATTGAAAAATTCACGAAATAATTTCTTTTAAATTTAATGAGTAATAAAAGATAAAAAATTTATGTTGTCAATCCCGAATATATATATAAAATAAAAAACTCCACAAGTAAATATGTAGAAAAAATACACATAAAAAATAACACAGTGTTATAAAATGAAGCTAAAAGAGTCACAATATTAAAGGATGAAAACCATAGAAATAGAATGACAAAAGAGGAGAGATTTTTACTATTCTTCCAAAATGTGTTACAAGTGTATTTCATATGAAAACTTATGCCTCTATTTATAGTGCTACATATGCATTCAATATATGAGAAAATGGAGGAACCATTAAGATGGTGGAGGAATCATTAAGATGGTGGAGGAAAATGGAGGAACCATTAAGATGGTGGAGGAGAAGCATTATATTTGTGTATTGGACATCCATAATATATTTCATAACACTCCCCCTTGGATGTCCATAGATGATGTGCATCGTTAAAAACCTTATTGGGAAAAACCCTGTGGGAAAAAGCCTCAATGAAGGAAAAAGAGTACACATGTCTAGTAATACGCTTTGAGAGTTGCCTCATTAAAAACCTTACCAAGAAAACCCAATGGGACAAAACTTGGTTAAGGAAAAACGAGTACAACGCGTATTTCACTCCCCCTGACGAAGACCAATATTCAGATGTCGGAGTCTTCACATTCCAATCTTGAATATCATCTTCTCAAGAGTTGAAGTTGGCAAAGATTTGGTGAACAAATCTGCAGGATTGTCACTTGAACGAATTTGTTGCACATCAATATCACCTTTCTTCTGGAGATCATGTGTGAAAAATAACTTTGGTGAAATGTGCTTCGTTCTATCTCCTTTTATAAATCCTCCTTTTAATTGAGCTATGCATGCAGCATTATCTTCATATAATACTGTGCGTAATTTTGTATCACATTTCAAGTCACATCTTTCTCTGATGAAATGTATCACTGATCTCAACCACACACATTCTCTACTTGCTTCATGAATAGCTATTATCTCAGCATGATTCGAAGAAGTAGCAACAATGGACTGCTTTGTGGATCGCCATGATATAGCAGTACCTCCGCATGTAAACAGATAGCCTTTGTTAGTATAAAACAGACCCATATCGCTAGTTCCCTTCAGATATCGCAATATATGCCTAACTCCGTTCCAATGTCTTCGTGTAGGAGAAGAGCTATATCTTGCTAGTAAATTAACAGAGAACGCTATGTCAGGTCTTATAGCATATCTTGCTAGTAAATTAACAGAGAACGCTATGTCAGGTCTTGTAGCATTAGCAAGATACATGAGTGCACCAATTGCACTAAGATATGGTACTTCAGGACCAAGAAGCTCTTCATTTTCTTCTTGAGGTCGGAACGGATCTTTACTCACTTCAAGTGAGCGAACAACCATTGGAGTACTTAAAGGATGCGCATTGTCCATGTAAAATCGTTTTAAAACTTTCTCAGTATAGGCAGATTGATAGATAAAGATC
Source organism: Lycium barbarum (assembly GCF_019175385.1). Lineage (NCBI taxonomy): Eukaryota > Viridiplantae > Streptophyta > Magnoliopsida > Solanales > Solanaceae > Lycium > Lycium barbarum. The sequence continues at coordinate 8,113,867 of NC_083342.1, forward strand.
CCTTTTGCGAAATGTTCAATTTTCAGACCAAGACAGAGTTTAGTCTTTCCGAGATCTTTCATCTCAAATTCTTCCTTCAAATATTCAATCACCTCTTGGAGCTCTTCTGGAGTTCCAATGAGATTTATGTCATCAACATAAACAGCAAGTATAATGAATCCTGATTTTGTTTTCTTAATAAACACACATGGACAAATGGCATCATTTATATATCCTTCATTTATCAAGTACTCACTTAGGCGATTATACCACATGCGCCCTGATTGTTTTAAACCATATAATGATCTTTGTAATCTGATTGAATACATTTTCCGAGACTTTAAACCAAATGCTTCAGGCATTTTATATCCTTCAGGAATTTTCATATAAATTTCATCAAGTAAACCACATAGGTTGTGACAATATCCATCAGTATAAATAATGTGACATTTTCTGATGTTTGGACTGCTAGTCCAATAAACATTACGTTTACCAAGATGCATCATTTTACTTGGTAATTATTTCTACATCAACATGCTTTAAGAGACGTAGTACTCAGATCCTCACAATCTTATACAATATTGCGCGCCATATTGTATCAAAGATATCGTCGACAAGATATCATTTTGTATCGGTTCGCAATTCGACATAACTTACTGAGATCTCATCACTTCATCATTTTCAGGTACCTGAACCTCGCATAAGGTTTCATGAAGTGTTATGTCGTCGGCTCTTCAAGAGCATTTTGCCTCCTTATTATGATCATTTGCTCCTCCCTTTTTCAAGGATTATTATATTTAGAACCGATTGGTCTACCATGCTCCATGCATGTTGTAGACTCTGTCCTTCAGGGACATTAGGAGCATTTTGCAGATGAAATATGAAATAGTTGGGTCAGCAAATGCTTCCAGCATTTGACTTGAATTATCTCAGGATCATATTGATGATAATTCACAACATATTTCTTAGCTGCTTATTCTCTCCCCCTTATTTTAGGGACATATGTCCCCATTTTCTTTGGAAAAATCCATCTGTGTGCATAATGGTATATCCATTAATCATGTACCGCACATCAAATGCTAAAAGATGAAAATATCTAGTTCCTGAACCTGAACCAAATATGAGGGGAGAATTTATCAAAATTTATTGATCTGAAGCATACAAATGCTGTTGTATGCAATATATCATATCTCGGACCAACATCTGAAACTCTGTTCTCATAAGCAATGGTTTAACTGTATTATGGAAGCATCTAATGCCAAACCAACTTAGATATAAACCAGCATTATCAAGATGATTGTCTTGATTACGTATTCTGAAAATTGTGCTTCCAACTCAATCATTTTGTGCAAGCAACTTCGTAAATGTCAAACTGCCAGTTGACAATAAACATACATGTGACCGTCTCATAGATGCATCTATTTAAGACATCACATTGCAGGTGAAGGGGCCCACATTCACCTTTTATATTTTTCAGAATTTTGGGGATTCAGTCCCAACATTAGCTGGTGTAATCAACTTATCATGAGAACAAGCAACACAAACAAATTTTTGAAGAATCTTCTAGTTCTTCAATATGTTTTTAATACTCAATTTGCACATCAGATTTAAATCAGACAACCAAAATGGTATTTCCAACTAATAAAATTATCTATATCCGTAAAACTTAAGTTTACCATGACGAGTGCTATTTATTTTAGTAAACTTCTGGTTTAATATTGAATGAGATTTTATGTCATAAACTTCTGGTTTATTGTGACATGTGATCCATCATACTCGGGTAACGTTTCATATACATATTTCTTACCCGTAGTAACTTAAAAATATTCAATTTTCCAATCATTTGTAGTCCCAATGTGATAACCAATTTTATTGCTAGTAAACTTCAGGTTTACTACAATTTATAACAATTACGATCTGGGATAAATGGTGCAATCATGTATAACCTCTTCAAGAGACTTTAATTTATTTTTCATAATCAGATATTATTTGAACATTGTTGGTGTCATGATACTCGTAAACAAACAATTATCTCTTCTGGAGTCCTTGATTTTTGTATCACCGAATATTGCGTAGATACTGCTAGTATCATGGGAAAAAATCGGTTAGACACTACTGGTGTCATGAAAGAAACAGTAATTAAATGGACATTATAAATTGTAAATTACGAAAAGTAAACATTAAGTTCTAACTTCAGTATTTCAAATATCTCCTTCAAGGAGACTAGCCATTAACATCTGAATATTTTGTATCAAAGCAGCAACCACATAGTAATCACACCCTTCAGGAAAGGGATACACCAATGTTTATTTCCTTCAAGGAAATCAATAACAACTAACCATAATTTATCAATGTGGTTATAGTAGAAAGCACTTTACTCTGCTTCCTTTTTCTTTAAAATGATACTTTAATAAAATTATTCAAGATGTTTCTATATACGACAGGTACGTGTTGCAATGCCTTAATTTCATACCACACAAATAAAATGTATATTCCTTGTATTTTATCTCTCTAAGAGATAGGTTGTGGTATTTCTTCATTCACTTCGGGAAATGAATCCTGATTATTCAAATGTGCTTGCTATACGACATTTATCAATAACTCGTTATTTTCCTCAAGCACAAGAAGATATTGCTTCAGAATATTTCTCAAATATTTTACCGATTCTTTCTGCTTCATGAGTAAAGTTTAAAGTTTTACCACTTCGGGAGTAAAGTTTAAATGTTTACTACTTCGAGAGTAAATTTTAATGTCTTACTACTTCAGGAGTAGATCTCGGAGTTATTTACTACTTCAAGAGTAAATTTCAGAATTCTACTACTTGGGGAGTAGAGCTCGGAGGTTACAACATTCGGAGTAGAGTTCAAAGTTTTGCTACTTCGGGAGCAGATTTATGAGTTTACTACTTCGGGAGTAAAACATAGAATATTCGAAATATTTCTTCTCAATTATTCTACCTCTTCTGGAGTTGAGTCGTGATTTTTTCACAACCAAGAGCACGTCTGTATTGATAAGCTTTACTAAATATTATCACATTCACTTCAGGGAATAGATCTATATTTTTAGCTTTTATCAAAAGTTCTCATTCTTCAGGAATAGAACACAATCATTTGAACGTGTCTTAAGTATATCAAACCGTAATAGGTTAGAGCTTCTTTCAAAATATTGCTACTTCAGGAGTAAATCGAGGCATATATATGATGTAGAAACTTTTCTCTAACACATCTTCAACTGTAGCCATAGTAATGCATAGAAAATATTGTCCCTTCTGGTGATCATAAACTTAACAAGGTAATACTAAATGGATAACAAAAATTACCTTTGAAAGTGACGAATTCTGCTGATACTCGAAGGCAACCAAAGAACCATAAAATTAATGTCCAACAACTATGGAGATTATGGCAACAAAATTTTCAATGAACATCAAACGAGGAGTAATATCCAAGAATTCTATGTCTGTAGCTTATTAATATTTCCAAGGTATCAATACCTTTTCTTTCAATACCACTGAGATCTACTTATTGTTAACACCACTAGAATCAACAAAATAAGTAACACAGAGATTATCACCATCAACTAATGGGTGATGATATATATCCCACCTGTTTTGATATATCATTCATCATTCAGCTTAAAGACACGGATTCAAATTCGACCATAAGTACTTACCTGGAAATTGGTTTGAGAATGGTACTCTCACCGCTCTACGAATCTTTAAACCAATGCGCTTTGATCGTTTCAAAATATTTGCTCAAGGTAGAGTCTTGTGCTGATAACGTGTTATAAAATGAAGCAAAAAGAGTCACAATATTAAAGGATGAAAACCATAGAAATAGAATGACAAAAGAGGAGAGATTTTTACTATTCTTCCAAAATGTGTTACAAGTGTATTTCATATGCAAACTTATGCCTCTATTTATAGTGCTACATATGATTCAATATATGAGAAAATGGAGGAACCATTAAGATGGTGGAGGAACCATTAAGATGGTGGAGGAGAAACATTATATTTGTGTATTGGACATTCATAATATATTTCATAACACACAGAAAAATATATCAAAATAAAGCGTCACACTTTTGGTAGTTTAAGTGGGCGTTTGGCCATAAGAATTATTCACTTTATTCCGGAATTGTTTTTCACTTTTTTCACTTTTCAGCGTTTGGCCATAAGAATTTCAAATACAACTTGAAGTTGTATTCCGGAATTCCAAAAACAAAAAAAAAAAACTTGTTTTTCAAAAAAATTCACTTTTTTATTACAACTACATTGCAAGAAAAACTACAATTTCAAAAACTATGGTCAAACACAACTTCAACTCCGAAATTCCAAAAAAAAATTTTTTTTTTTTTTTTTGGTATCTATGGACAAACAAGCCCTTAATTTTATTATTTCATCAATTTGTTTAGCTTATATTATAAATTTCAATAGTCTTTAGATACACCGTCACTAATAACATTATTTACTGAAAGTAATATTATTTTGCACTACCTTATTTTTAATAGCCCGGAGTCACTGAATATATCTTGTTAACTTTTCCTCTTCCACCGTAATAGTTTTTCTAAATACACCTACTTAACTTTTCCTCAACTGAAGTAATTATTTATCATATAGGAGTTTTATTTATCATTTAAAATTATAGATATCATTTACTATAATTATATACGGTAAAAACCAGGTATATATTAAACCGGTGAGACCAAAGGCCGAGGGAAGAAAGGGACAAGAACGTGCATGAAGGCTCCCGTTCTGAACCGGGGGAACGCTTGGACCGAAGCAAAGGAAGGGCATCATTTGGCCCGGTTCTTTCATGACCGGGTTGTTCAAGGCCGTACGTCCGTTTGATCGTGGCCGGTGGTCCGGGAGATCCGTTGCGCGGTTGCCACGCGTCGATGACGTCCTGCTATGTTCAACTGTCAATCGTACGGGTGTCAGGCCGTACGGTCTACCTAATCCAACCTAACCCAACTCAGAGGTTTTTCAATATTATTTTATTATTCATGTTGTGTGAAGCCCAGGGGGCACTACTATAAATAAGAGGCATTGTCCTCCTCTTAAGGGGTTGGCTCCTTGATATAAAGAATCCTTGTAATAGCAAAATATATACAAAATCTCTCTCCTACATCAGATTCGTTCCATATTTGTTGTGCTTGTTGCTTACGTTACTTAAATCAAATACGCTTATATATTAGTAGATACACGAGTCTACAACAAACTTTCGATCATCAGTTGCCCCTTTATAGCATGTCCATATATCTCTTTTCTCCATCAAACAAGTTCAAGATATAACCGCATATCCTATACCTCACCTACAATTTTAATTGATTATCCAAATTCGGGGTAAACAATAATGAATACTCCTCCTATGTATGAACATATTTTCTGTATTTACCTTATTTTAAAAAATAAAATCGAAAGTCTATAAAATATAACTATTCAGTTTTTCCTCTTCCGCTATATTTTTTATTTATTAGATACTAAAATCTTGATCTTTTATGGCATCAAAGTTTTTGTTATTCTCCTATAATTGCTTAATAACTACTACGTATTTTTTTTCTAAGTGCAATATATATAACAAAAATGTTATGTTACTTCTTCGCGACAAAGGAGAACAACAACCCTGTTTCAGAAAAAAAAAAAAATATAAAAGTAATGAAACAACTTATGCCTTAATATTCAACTGGGATCAACTTTTTAAGTTTTAATCTATATATATATATATGAGTGTCATTTCGCCCGTGCTAAGTCCGGGCCCAAAACTAAGAGTAAACTTAAATATAATTACATTTTTTCCCACTCGTGTGACATTAACTTATTGAAAAGTTAGTTCGGCCTTCTGCAAATTCCTAAAAACTATAGGCTCTCCGAAAAATTAAGTTGCACAAAAATATTTAAAAATTGAACAAAGATTTTTTTTATCTGTACTTTAGACTTACTTTTTACCTTCAAGCAAATACATGACATACAGTCTCTTATTTTATTTTTTATTTTTTATTTATCGGATTTATTTAGATTTAGACTTTGATAATTCTTGAACTCAAACTTAGTTGTAACATAAGTGTGACATCAATTATATATGCTACATTTATTCTTTTGCTAAAATGTTAGTAAATGTTACTTTCATTTTTAAATTATAAATACATTGAAATACAACAGCAACAACACATACCCAATGAAATTTCACAAATTAAGGTCTGGGCAGGGTAGAGTGTACGCAGATCTTACCCCTACCTTGGAGGTAGAGAGGTTGTTTCTGGTAGACGCTTAGCACAAGGACAATGACTTTTCTTAATATAATTAAGGGAAAAGGGTTCAAAACACACTCAAACTATGACCAAAGTTTCCATAACACACCTGAACTTTGCGGGGATCATATGACCCCCCTGTCCTTATTTTTTGTGTATTTTGTACGCTTTTATATGGTGACCTGTACAAGCGATTGTATCTACTCTCTTTGAGCGCGTAAGATTCCATATAAAAGTGTAAATAATACATAAAAAATAAGTCTAGGGGGATCATAGGACCCCCGCAAAGTTCAGGTGTGTTATGGCAACTTTGGCAAAATCTGGGTAGCAAATTACTGTTCATCTTCTTCATAGAGAACTGTACTGAAATTTGATCCTAATGCACTTCAAATCTCAACCAAACATCACCAAATTTCATATTTGAATTCCTCTCGACGGTCCGGTTCTTTTGATATATCACCCACTCGAAATGGAGCTCATTTGCGGCAACCCAAAAATTTGAGTTCGAAGCTTCAAGCTTTGTTCATGGCAGTCATGGAGTCGTTCAGTTCTTCTTCACGTTCCAGACGTCTTCTAAGCTCGAGTTCAGCTTCAAACAATCAGCAACCAAGAATTTTATTCATCAAATCTGGAATTTGAAGACCCAGATCTGAAAGCTTCAAGTCGAAACTCGACGTCCCTAATGGGTACTTGAGAATACACACAAAAAGTATTCTTAAAATTTAAACTGAAAATGTCTAAAGGAAAAATTTATCATGTGTTTAAGTACTTAATTGGAACAAATCATAATTCATATGTCTAAGTAGGCGTTTGGCCATTGATTCTAAATATTTTTCTTGGCCATTGATTCTAAATATTTTTCACTTTATTTGGAATTTATAGAGTTGGAGTTGGAGTTGTGTTTGATTATACTTTTTGCAAAGAATATTTGTAACAATGTTCATGATTGAATGTACTTAAATATAACTTCAAAAGTGAAAAGTGAGTTGGAAAAAAAATGAAAAGAGGTTATAAGTTATTTTCTAAATTTTGAAATACAACTTCAAATTGAATTTGGAATTTTCTTGATCAATACTATTTTTCAAATAAAGTGGGAAAAAATTGGATTTTTTTTTTTATGACCAAACGGGTGTTTTAAAAAATATCGATGTATTGAGCAATAAAACAATATACAGTAGGACTGTAGGATGAAAATGAGTGAGACATATGAAAGTTGTAGTACATTTGATGTCACCTGTTAAAAAAGTACATTTATTGTCACCTGCAAAAGTTAGCTTAAGGGGCATATATTACTAAAAGAGGCTTGAAAGTGCCTGGATTTTTGCAAAACACCTTTTGGTAAATGATGCAATAAATGACTACGGGTGAATTTGGAAGAGGAAGCCTATTAGTTGGTAGGCATTAGTTGCAATCTAACTGGGGATGACAAAATCGTCCCATTCTCCCTAGTACATATACTAGTTATGTGAGACCTGTGCTAAGCCCGGGCCCAAATTTAAGATATAAAAGTAGATATTTTAATTAAAGAAATATAATTTGTATTAGTACAAGTGTACAACAACAACAACAACCATATACCCATTGTAGTCCCACAAGTGGGTAATTACGTTAATAATAATTAAATTTTATATAAGTATATTTTCAATATATGAAAGCAAAACTTTCATTCCACTCCTTTAATATCTTAACTTTATTTACTTCAAATCAAATGCGGAGCCAGAATTTGACATTTATAAGTTATGTATCCTAATTTTCTGAAGTTACTTAGTTCTAAATAAATAATCTATACATAGTTAATGAACTTTTAAGACAAATACATAATTTAACTTGTGCAGCGGATGGAGCTGCTCCTCCCTTAATTAGGGATTAGGGGTTCGAACATGGATATGGAAAAAATCTTTGGAGGGAGCGCTTCCCCCGAATGGGCGCGATGCAGTGCGAATTATCTGGATTAATTGGGCTCAAATGCGGATATCGAGCACCAAACAGAAAACCAAAGAACATAAAAAATGAGGTAGGAGGTTCGATAGCTTTTGAAAAGTAGACCTTAAAAATAAAAATAAAAATTTGACTTAAATAAATAAGATTAGGACCTAAAAGTAATTAATTAAAAAGTTTTAAAAAAATTGAAAATTCTTGTGAGGACTACAAAAGTCCTAAGTTTGCCCTTATATATAGTAGTAAAGTAATATAATATATAATATATAATATATAATATATATAAATAAAATATAACTTATCTTCATGATGAGTTTTCAAAAGATGTTTTAGCTTTGACTACTTCAAATTTGATTATTTATCATTTTGTCTGATTTTTGATTAACTAAACTAATTCTTGTTGTTTGACTAAATGATTAGAACATGATTGACTAATGAATTAATAATTTTAATTAACTAACAAATTATAAGTTCTAGGAACTCGATAGCTTTTGAAAAGTAGACCTTAAAAATAAAAATAAAAATTTGACTTAAATAAATAAGATTAGGACCTAAAAGTAATTAATTAAAAAGTTTAAAAAAAATTTGGAAATTCTTGTGAGGACTACAAAAGTCCCTAAGTTTGCCCTTATATATAGTAGTAAAGTAATATAATATATAATATATATAAATAAATATAACTTATCTTCATGATGAGTTTTCAAAAGATGTTTTAGCTTTGACTACTTCAAATTTGATTATTTATCATTTTGTCTGATTTTTGATTAACTAAACTAATTCTTGTTGTTTGACTAAATGATTAGAACATGATTGACTAATGAATTAATAATTTTAATTAACTAACAAATTATAAGTTCTTGGAATCATTTTTGGTCATTAGTTCACAAAAGTATCTTTCTTTCAAATATTACCAGAAACTAATTCTTAATGATGAAATTTGTTTATAAACAATAAAAAAATATTCCGTTTTGGCATCAAGTGCTTCAAACTACTGGAAGTCGTAATTTAAGCTCTATTCATGCTAGTTACAATTTTGTTCGATGTGTATCTAACTATTTAGAGCCTGTTTGGATGGGCTTAAAAAAAGCAGCTTATAAACTGAAAACAGCTTATAAGTCAAAAAAAAAAAAATTGGGGTAGGCCAACTTATATTTTTTAGCTTATAAGCTGTTTTCAGCTTATAAGCTACTTTAGATAAGCTAAGCCAAACTGACCCAATTATTTTTTTGGGCTTATTTTAAGCACAAAATGACTTTAAGCTGGCCAGCCAAACACTCAAAAAAGCTGAAAACAACTTATAAGCTGTTTTCAGCAACTTATAAGCCAATCCAAACGGGCTCTTATACTATAGAATCTCCATAGTTTTCGATTTTTAAGAAACTAAATAGGTGCATGAATGAGAAACTTGTGTCTTCAAGTCGAACCATCTTCACTTAAGCGAGTTAACTAAAGTTTAAACATTTTCAACAGCCTTTTATCTTTCATCAAATGTGGTTCTGCAATATCTACCTCACACTTTTTCACAGTATAACTTGAAATCACAAAAAAAAGGAAAAAAAGAGTAAATTAAATTAGTTACCTCGCACAAGATTTAAGATTTGTCAAACCGAAGTTCATGAAAGAAAGGTGTCTTACTCAAGAATAAATGATTTGCAGACACTCAAATTAAGACATTTTGCAAGGATGAATTTTTCTATCAAAATCAACAACCCACCACTACGAGTCCCAATTCATATGAACTCATATTAGCATATTATATATACATGAAGGAGCCATAAAGTATCATAAATTTATACATTAATTTTTTTGAAGGTTATGGACATGAAAGGATTTAGGAGTTATGAATATCATTAAGAATAAAATTATGGAGCGGACAAATAAATGCCATGATAAGGAATTTCCGTTTACAAACTAATGTAACCATTCATTTCCTTTACAATTTGTATCCTTGCCTTTCTTTAATACAACAATAAATCAAAGAATGAATAAAAAAAGCAAAATAAATAAATAAATATGTTTTTTGGCCATAAAGAGGTGTCACATCACCTCGTCTATGCCTAGCTTTATATTATATACGGAAAAGGCTCAAATATGTCATTGAACTATAGGAAATGGCTCATTGATATCATTCATCAATAGTTGGGCTCATTTATGCCATCGAACTATAAAAAATGGTTCATTTATGCCACTCATCACTAGTTTGACTCATTTATGCCATCACCCGTTACCAAAATGACTCATCCATGCCATTTTTCATTAACACCAATTTTATAATACCATGTATGACACGTGACCTCCAATTAGAGGTCTACGTCGTTTAATTAAACCAACCCAATTTTAAAATTGCCAATTAATAAAAAATCCGACCCATACACCCTACCCACCCACAACCATAATCTAGTTGCAAGCCACATGTCATTATGGTATTGTAAAACCGACATAAATGAAAAATGACATGGATGAGTTATTTTGGTAACAGGCGATGACATAAATGAGTCAAACTATTGATGAGTGGCATATATGAGTTATTTACAATAGTTAATGGCATAAATGAGCCAAACTATTGATGAGTGACATAAATAGGCCATTTCCGGTAGTTCGATTGCATAATTGAGCCTTTTCCGTATTATATATAGAGTTACTCATCAATATGTATAAACACTTATATGCAAACACATTAACAAAGTTATGGATTTGATGACTAGTTTTGAACCCATAAACTTTACATTTTGGATCCGCCCCTGCGATCCTCAATTCTCATTCAGCATTATTTTAATTCATTAAATTTTCAATTCTCTAAAATAAAACTAAAACTAAAGGAAACAAAAAAATTAATTAAAGTTTCTAATAATTGCATTTTTCTTTTCCTTTTCCCCCCTCTTTATTTCCTCCCCTTATTTAATTCAGATATAATTGGACTACTTATACTTTGTAACTATAAATAGGGAGATTACATATTACTTTAGGATAAGTCCGAAGTTAGTAAAAAATACAACAAAAAGAGAGATTAATATCGACTACGTAGCTTTTTAGCAATGCAAAGTTGATAAATCTAAGTTCTTCCTCAAGATCAATCCGAAGTGCCGAAGTATTGTTTGACTTTCTTGAAATCAATATACCACAAGTAGATTCACGTCTTGAGCAATACACTACTCTAGCTTGTGAATCATGGAGAAAGATTCGTAGAGAAGGGAGAATGCATAAGAGAGTGGGGACAATGTTTGTTACTTTTCGAAAGTGAAAAAGGGAGGCCAGGCCTTTGAATTTATAGCCAACAATTGGAGAGCTAACAGGGAGTTCGGAACCAAAATGACCCAAAAAAAGATCAACTGAACCAAAATACCCAACAAAAAAAAGTTACTAAAGTATCCTTAGCGCAGTAATTTACTGCGTTATTGGATTTAACTGTAACGGCTCAGTTAAGTCCAATAATGCAGTAATTTACTGCGTTAAAGACGTCATTTTAAAAAATTAAAAAAAAATTGTTTGAATAACGCACTAAATTAATGCGTTGTGCAAGTCCCATAAATTTTTTATCCAGTAGACTCCAAGTAATTATGATCTTTTAGACTCCAAGTCATTACGAATGAATGACCTTTGCTAAATTTAACTACAATCTAATTTAAACTTCTTATGTTATTATATATAAAATATAGGGATAATAATTTCAGAGACCTCCTTCGAGGGTTAGCTTTAGAATACTGACCTCCCTCGTGGTTTACGATATTACGCTAACCTCCCTTATTATAATTTTTTTGTAATAATTCTTTTAACCTATTTTTCATTAATATAAATGAATTGTAAGTTGACTAATTTAGCCTTATTAATATCCTCCTTTTCAATTAGATTTATAAACATCTTTCTGAAAAAATCTTTAAAATAAAAGACCTAAATCTATTTGCTCGAGAATAATTGTAAACAACATAACAATGCTAGGATATCTTCACTTCTTTAACACTGTCACACTTGGCATGTTTCAATTTTGTTTCCTCAAATCTAAAGTGAAAATATTTAATTGCAGTCTTTTTCTTTTTCTTGTTTTTGGGTTTTCGAAAACTGCAAATTTCATATTTTGTTGTTTAAACTTTGCCTCTTTAGAGTCTTAGGGCTTTACGTTCTTAATGATTTATAATTTCAGTGTAATTCTTAGGTTGGTTTTCAAGAATTATCACTTGTTGCTGACATTGGTCAGTGCAGTTGCAAGTTTTAATGCACCAGAAATAAGGAAAGAGGTTTTATAAATCTATCCTCTCAATATTATGTAATTTTCATTATTTTCGAGCAAACAAAAGTTAGTCTTTTATTTCAAAAGAATTCTTTAAAAAAGATGTTCATAAATCTAATTAGACAAAAGAGTAATTGATAAGGGCAAAATAGTCAAATATAATTTTTTTTACATTAATGCAAAATAAGTTAAAAGAAATCAAAATAAGGGAGATTAGCGTAATATCATAAACCGCGAGGGAGGCCAGTGTTATTAAGCCAAACCTGAAAGATGTCTCTGAAATTATCCCTAAAGTATAATTTATGTACTTATTATTAATGAAAGATTTTCAATTTTTAATATCTTCTTTTTTAATTTGATTGAGTTGTATGAGTGAATAAATAATGACAAGTTTTCTCCCATTAGATTACATAATAGATAACAGTCCTCATTTTTGCACTTCCTCCATAGGTACATACTTTTCATAATTGAGTTGGGGTCTACTGGATAAAAAATTGTATGGGACTTGCGCCATAACACATTAATTTAGTGCGTTATTCAATTTTGTTTTTTTAAATGACGTTATTTACTACGTTATTGGACCTAACTGAGCTGTTACAGTTAAATTCAATAACGCAGTAAATTACTGCGTTAAGGGTACTTTGATATCACTTTTTTTTTCTTGGGGTATTTGGTTCACTTGCAATGTACGTGTTCATTAAGAAGGTGTTTGTTTGACAGAAATTGTTTGGTCGCAAATTCCAATTTGAAAAAGACCGTTGGGAAAATACCACAAATTTTAAATTAAAATTTCATGCGAAAAGTATTAGAAAAAGGGAAAAATAACGGAAAAGAAAAATAAATTTGGTCAAATAGGTCAATCAATCAGTTTTGAAGCCGAAGCCGAGCTAGAGATGAAAATAGTGCAGGCTTTCTTTCTGCTCAACTCTTTAAGAGCTAGAAGAAGTGCTTCTATATATAACGCAACAATCTTCCTCTTCCTATCCAATAAGGGAAATATTTCAAATAGTATTTCATTTATCTCCATGTTTTTTCCCTCTATTTCTCATTCACACCTCAACTAAAAATCCAACAATAATATGTGTATTTCGAAGTTGGAACTTGGGCCCTGCACCTCATAACCTGCTCGAGTTATTTGTATTGCAAGGAGGAGTTAATGGCAAATGCCCTTTTGCAGGAATTCGTGAAAGTAATATTTTGCGAGCATTTGATTGAAAAGTAATCGTTGACATGTGTTTTTTTAAATGAAACATTCCCCATGAGGAACCATCGATGCACATCGAATCAACTTTTCTAGTTTCATGCTATGCATATAGTTTAACAACTTAGAAAGTTTCTTAAGCTTATTCGACCCAGCATTTTGATGACTTCATTCTTGACTGGATCTATACGAAACACCAAGATACTCGTGGCAGCTAAGCTAAAAACAAATTATGCAATACGTGTGCATGCGGTGGCAATATTGTTGGTATTGGTGGCGGTGGTTGGAGTGAAAAACACTTGTTTCCGAAACTATAAGGATATCTTTAAGATTAATTGAAACAAAGTGATAACTCAATGACCAAACTAGCGCCCCAAAAGGGAAAATAAACAAGACTATGGAGGTACAATTAGGAAACCGAGTAGCTTTAGAGTGGAGATTCGTCGATTTTATTGTTCTTCTATATTCTTCATTTTCTTGAGAAAATGATCTGTTGAATGTTGAGATTGAAAAACGAACCTCACACTTATATTAATGTGTTTTTTTCTAAAGTTATACTAAGAGACATAGAATCCCTCCTCAACATACTCATATATGTTAATCTTTAACGATATCCCTTGGGTTGGAACTAAAATTGTATTAATTCTTGGACTAAAAGTGTGCACGGTTTAGAAACATATCGAACTATTTATGCTCAAGATTAAAGAATACGAACTATTGTGAGTTATGGCCAAACTTTATACTCATTTATGTAAATAATAAATAATTAACATCCTTTGAGTTTGGACTAAAACTATACTACTTTTTGGACTAAAAGTGTACACATTTTAGTAACATAGTGGATTATTTATGCTCGCGGTTAAAGAATAAGAACGATTTTGAGTTATCACAAAACTTTAGGGACTATTTTGATCTTTTTCTCTACATTATGGAAAGAAAGAAACAATCTTTCCTCCACTTTCTTACCTCATTTCTTTTCCTCTCCCTTCCCTTCTCCTCTTTCCAAACAAGTGTTAAAAAAATATCGCTTGTAACACTTTGGCTTCCCCTAAAGTCCTCCCCATAAGCGCCAATTTCTATTTTTAACGATATCCCCTGGGTTTGGACTAATATACAACTTTTTGGACTAAAAGTGTACACGTTTTAGAAACGTAGCGGACTATTTATGCTCGAGGTTAAAGAATTCGAACTATTTTGAGTTATGGCCAACCTTTATACTCATTTATGTCATTCTTTGATAATATCATCTGGGGTTAATTTGGACCTACAGAAGGCAGGAGTAAGGTCTGCATACACACCCTTTCCTGATCCTACTTATTGGATTACACTGAGTATGTTGTTGTTGAGTTAATTGAACTAAAAGTGGTCACATTTTAAAAACATAATGGACTATTTATGCTCGCGGTTACAGAATAGGGACGATTTTGAATTATGGCAAAACTTTAGGAACTATTTTAATCTTTTTTCTCTTTCTCATGTAAAGCAAACATCTTTGTACACCCTCTATTCATTTGTTTTCCTTTCTTTTCCTCTTCCTTCCCCTTCTCTTTCCAAAAAAACAAGAGTTAAAAAAAATGTCACTTGTAACACCTTGGCTTCGTCTAAAATCTACTCCCTTAAGCCCCAATTCTTGTTTTTTAAAGATATAACCAAATCTAACATCACAAAGGAAAAATAAATTGCTCTTCCCAAAAAGACCCACACTTGAGATTTCAAAAATCTACACACTCAACACCTCATTTACTACTTCCCTCCCTTTAATTCTTCCCATTTTCCTCAAAGGGAAAAATAAATTTAACCCTAAATCTCTACTGTTCCCATTTCCTTCCTAGAAGTTGTCAAAAGGGTTGAATTCATTTGTTGGATTCTTGATTTTACAACTCTTTTTTAACTAAAAGGGTCTCTCAAAATTGATTTGAATCATCAGAAAAACATCCAAGTTCACATTTTTATGTTATCATTTGTAGGATTCTTGATTTTACAACTCTTTTTTACTTAAAAGGGTGTCTCAAAATAGCTTTGAATCATCAGAAAAACACCCAAGTTCACATTTTTATGTTAGTTTTAGGTTATCACTTGTGGGATTCTTGATTTTACAACTCATTTTAACTCAAAGGGTGTCTAAAAATAGCTTTGAATCATCAGGAAAACACCCAAGTTCACATTTTTATGTTATTTTTAGGTTATCAGTTGTGGGATTCTTGATTTTACAAATCTCTTTAACTTAAAGGGTGTCTAAAAATAGCTTTGAATCATCAGAAAAACACCCAAGTTCACATTTTTAATGTTGTTTTTAGCTTCTTTGTGGTTTGGTTCATTCAGATAGTTTCTTGTCTACTTTTTGGTGACCTGTGAATGATCTGATATCTTGTTCTTTTAAGGTGCATTTGAAAACTAAAGATGTCTGATGATATGGTTATTCATTTTGCATCGAATTCGTCGAACCAATCTGACCAGTCTTTGCCTACGAAGATTGCGAAACTCGAGGCAAGAATGGTGGGCAAAGGCTCATCTGTTACATCTCAGGCGAATTCGTGGTCTTCCCCAGCTATGTTTGGTGCTCCTGAGCATGTTGCTGAGCCTGCTGTTTCTAGTGATTCAGATGATGATGATGTGAGTTTGTGAAATTCAGCTTATTCGTTCGTTTAATTAGCTTAGCTAGGGAGAAATGATGTTTAAGTTTGTGAAATTCAGCTTATTTCTTTCTGTTGATTAGCCTAGTTAGGGAAAAATGCTATTTAAGTTTGTAAAATTCAACTTATTTCTTTCTGTTGATTAGCCTAGCATGGAAAAAAAAAATGCTATTTAAGTTTGTGAATTTCATCTTATTCGTTCGTTTAATTAGCCTAGCTAGGGGAGAAATGCTATTTAAGTTTGTGAAATTCTGCTTATTTCTTTCTGTTGATTAGCCTAGTTAGGGAAAAATGCTATTTAAGTTTGTAAAATTCAGCTTATTTCTTTCTGTTGATTAGCCTAGCTTGGAAAAAAAAAATGCTATTTAAGTTTGTGAATTTCATCTTATTCGTTCATTTAATTAGCCTAGCTAGGGGAGAAATGCTATTTAAGTTTGTGAAATTCAGCTTATTCTTTCTTTTGATATGCCTAGCTAGAGAGAAATGATTTTTAAGTTTGTGAAATTCAGCTAATTTTTTTTTTTTTGGTTAGCCTACCTAGGGAAAATGCTATTTAAGTTTGTGAAATTTCAGCTTGTTCTTTCTTTTGATTAGCCTAGTTAGGGAAAAATGCTACTTAAGTTTGTGAATTTCATCTTATTCTTTCTTTTGATTAGCCTAGCTAGGGAATAATGCTACGTAAGTTTGTGAAATTCAGCTTATGTTTTCTTTTGATTAGCCTCGCTAGGAGAGAAAAATGCTATTGTAATAATTCAGCTTGTTCCTTTCTTTTAATTAGCTTAGCTAGGGAAAAATGCTATTTAAGTTTGTGAAATTCAGCTTGTTCTTTCTTTTGATTAGCCTAGCTAGGGAGAAATGCTATTTAAGTTTGTGAAACTCAGCTTATTTTTCCTTTAATTAGCCTAGCTAGGGAGAAATGTTACTCTTATTGCTGTCTTCTTTCTTTTGAAGTAGTAATTACAAAATGGGATTTGCTAAATGCTGCAAAATCTCATAAATGGTGTCCATTCCTGTAATGCTGGTGCATTTGATCTCGTAATTGGTCTGTTCCGATTCTGATAGGTGGGCTGACATGGCATTTCCACGATTGTTGGAAAAGTTTAGAATTAACTTAATTTGAGCTCTCTGTATATGTGTCTACTTTCTTTACTAGGGGAAAGGCTACTTTTTATGACCCAGAAATCCACGTGGCGCCAACCCCTAGGATGAACTGCATCCTTTGAAACTCGGGGATAATGGGTCGGCCCCTGTATCTTCTCCAATTAATCACCGGGCTTAGTTTGCATGGCACAGTACTGGAACTTGTGCCCCTCAACCTTTGCCACTTGAACTAAGCTCGGGGGGGCAGGGAGGAATGATATTGTATTGTTGTTTTTTTATTTAGAGTAGTAATTAAATGCTGCAAAATCTCATAAATGGCATCCTTCTCTGTGATGCTGGTGCATTGAATTAACTTAATTTTGGTGCTCTATCTATATCTGTCCGATTTAATTACTTTCTCTACTAGGTTTTTGGTCCAGATTCCATGTATAACATCTCGAAAATATTCCGCCATAGTGAGGGCAATCAAACCAACTTTCGTACGAGCTCCCAGCGGTTCATTTGTCTGACCGTTAACTAGGGCGACTTTTGATTCTGCAATATTTTCTTCATTAATCACTCCAGGTTCTTTTATTTCCATGTAAAGATCATTTGGAATAAAACAAAAATACTGGATGCAACGATATTGAAATATTTGGTAAATGAAGCCACGATCTGATAGATATACATCAGAATTTACAATCTACGTAACATAATATAAATATATAATCTAGACAGAAAACAGAGTCTGTCTAAAGAAATGTGTCGAGAAAGGGCAGATGTATAGAACCTTTCAACGAGATAGTGCTTTTTCAACTCTCTCAAAATGGAATCTATTGAGCATGGTTACCTGTGCAGCTCTGAAATAGTAAGAAAATAACTGTAGAGAACTAAAAGTCTATTGGCTTTTGTAGAATGAGCACGAGTGGAAGTAATTGACTTGCCGAACGAGTGCAATAGCGTTGTTGCTTCATATGACTGGTGCATCTTGAACCTTTGAATAGCTTGCTAGTTCATTTATAGCTTGTACATGCTTGTATAATCTGATTGTAGGATGAAAATTTGAATGACTAATTTGAGATGTCAGAATTGACAACTTTTGTGAGCTAGTTGTCAAATTGGAAATGGTGACCTATGTTTCACGGACTCTTCAAAATCCCTGCCGCACCCTTGTCGACACGACATGGGTGAGTGTGGTTATGGGATCCATACTGGATCTGGTCAACTTACCCTGCGTACTTTGCCCACATTCTATGACCTTGAGGCAAGAAGTATAGATTGATTCGGTATTTGGTTTGATGTTTGGGTTTATGTGTGCGTGTGTGTGTGTGTATATATATATATATATACAGTCATATAAAGTATGAGAATGCTTTTCCATTATGCCAGTGAATAAAAAAGCAAAAAACGCTAAGCTCTGTTGGGTCTGTAAGCGCAAATAAAGGGTGGACTTTAATGAAAAATGGCGCAAACGGAGAAAAGATTCAAATATGTATGTTTAGTCCAAGACTAATAATAATAAGCATGAATAACAAATTTATGGATGAAGAATTTGATTTTTTTACGATAAAGTGAAATATCAATTGTTAAGTGTCGCCTCTTTAGGAGACGCTCATTAGCAAGGAAAAGTATGACTTACAGTCTTGATGGCGACACTGAAGCGCACATTAAGCAAGGCGAAGCGCTCAACATGTTTTGGTGTTTATAAAGAATGAAGTTTTAGTTAAATAACTTTAACTAATCGAAATATATATTTTGTATGTTGTAATATAAATTTATTGGCCGTATTTGAGCACTCGTACCTGCACTCGGATCCATACCCCTGAATCCTAAGATTTATGTGATGAAGAATCTGACCTCTAGATCCACACCCATATTGGATTTCCGCACCTGAGTACGAGCAACATAGATGGTGACAACTGATGGATCTGGAACAAATCAGCCACATTGAAATTTTGTATTCATGTTTGAAGAATTCTATTTTTAATGACCGATTAATCCATCTGACACCAACCCGTAAGACCAAGTGCATCATTTGAAACTCGGGTATAATGGGCCTGCCCCTCTACCTTTCCCCACTTAAATACTCTGCTTAATTTGCATGACACAATGCTCGAACTTGTGTCCTCAACCTTTTCCACTTGAACTAAGCCCTAACCTCGTTCTTCACATGGTTCTTTCTATGCATTTGAAAAGTATGGCCGAATACCTAAATTTTTCAATGTATACTAAATACCTTTCTATGTATTTTGTCTATCGGTTACTTATGCACGCCCTATTTGCATCTCGTCTCTTTTTATACAAGCTAAATTTCTACTGGAAAATTCTACAACTCATTCATAGTGAATGTTAATCTTCTTTCATAACTACTTTGCTTTCTTGCACTCGAGCTGAGGGTCTTCTGGAAATTAGCCTCTCTATCTCTATGAGTTAGTAGTAAGGTCTGCGTACACTCTACCCTCCCCAGACCCCACTTGTGGGATTACACTGGGTATTTTGTTTTTGTAATTGCCTGGAATTATTTTTTTTAATGACAAGGGAACCCGCAGCCGCTATCCTTTGGGTGCGCACAGGGTAAGCCTCGCTCCTGTGCAATAGCCCGCAAACCACACAGGAGAGTTAACCCGCACTAGGCAAGCCCCGTGCGATGAGCTTGACTCAGAAGACAAATCCCTTGCTGTCGTATTGCCTGGAATTATCTCCAACAAAATAACTTATCCGATGCCATTAATGGGAAAAAGTCTTCCTTTAAAAGCTTTCGTACCTTGTAGGATTCAAACTTTAGCCAGTCCACATCTAATAAGGTTTCTTCCTTCCAAAATCCGATCTGATAAATCTGAACAGAAAAAATCCTTTTGAGTTGTCAGAACCTATTAGTTTGTGACCTCAGCATTCTAAAACAAACAAACGTCAGATAGATTATGGAAGTGCATTGCATGCGTTTTTTTCCTATACTTAGAAATGGGAAATCTGGATCCGAATTTCTGTCATCTTGGAATGAATCTGAGATTTACTTTAATAAGCCCAATTTTGCTGTGTTATAATAACAAATATTCCTGGATCTCCAGTTTTTACTCTTAAAGCATAACTTTTCTTTCTCGTCACTGACATTTCTCCATTCCCCCTACCAGAGTGGAGTGGAATTTCTCATACAAGCAAACACTCAGAAGCGGCGCAAACTTGAAGAAGAGAACAGCTCAAATTCCTTTGAACATGTGGAGGTATATCTTATATGTGTTTGCTATGTTTTGTAAATAACTTCTTGTTCTTCTTGGTCAGTCCCTTTAGGTGTGAGCCCTTCTAGTTTCTGAGATACTCTCTTTTACAACTATTCATTTTCTAGCAATTTTATCTTAGGGTGTTTTTCGGCTTACCCTTCCGGAAGAATGTATAGGCTAACGCTGAAGGAAATACTTTTGTAGACAGCAGCTGATACAGTGAAAAAGAATGTAGAAAATACAGAAACAAGCAAAGTGGGTTCAGATGTGAATAGACGAAAACAAAGCCGCAGTAGGGGACAAACTAATTCTGGTAGAGGGCGTGGTTCCCGAGGTAGTGATCAGATGAGGTTACAAGCAGTGCCTGTGTCAAACGGTCAGTTCGAGAACTCTTACAAAAAGGTGAGTTTTTTCCTGGCATGATTTAATGTTTGTCCAAAAACGACAAATGGAGAGTTAACAAACAAGACAAAAGAGGCTCCTGCTTTATTGATGTCAATTCTGAAATATTTAAGCTAAATATTACGTAACGCATATTAGAGATAGGGCTGATATTTCTACGGTTCATTTCTTTATTGTACCTTTACAATGGTAAAAATCTGGATTCATGCTGTTAGTTCCACATTCTATATGTTGAAATTAATTTATTTTTCATTGTTGTAACGTGTTTGCTATTTTCTTATGTCTTCCTTTATACCTTAGCTACACTTGTTTCAGCATATTTTTTGCTCTATTTGTACATGGGTGACACTCCCTTGATTACCTTTTAATATAATTTTTCTAAACCTTAACCCCGCCCCCTCCAAAATAAAAGTATGGGCAACTTCCCCACGTTCTATTCTGGTTGTTCTTAGGTTTTTAATCCCTTGTATCTCCAAGGTGTTTTCCAATATATAATGGCAAGTCCCAGGTCTATTCTTGTTTATGGCTTGCAATGCAAACACCTTGGTAACACATTCTTCCACCAAATGTGGACCAAAATTATCCTGAATTTCAGGCAAAGGTTACTCTAGATGATTTAACCCAGTTGTTCGTCAGTGGATTAACACGTTATCATTTTTGCTTTGTTTTAGTTGCAAGATGGTTTGCCTAAAGAGCAAATTGGGCATGATGGACAGGCTGTACTAGAAGTATGACTTTTGTTACAGCTTTCAGAATTCTTCCATTCCTTTTTTACTGTCAAAAGTGCATTCTGAAATTTATGCCATAAAATGTGTCGCAACTCATCAATTTTTATGGAGTCACTGTTTGCTACTATTTTATAACCTCTAATTTATCAAAATGATGTGGAATGTCCTCGACATTAGGAGGAGATCACTTCTTTACGGGCAAAAATTGTGTCTTTGGAGGAAGAGCTTAAGAAATTCCGTCAAGAGGCCTCAGATTATCAACATCAGTGTCAACAGCTGGAAAAGGTACAACTCCTGTTGGTTACCAGCATTAGTGGAAATAATCCCAATACTGATTGATGTATTTACAGTTTGGTGTTTGTCATTATTGTTTCCGTATTGTATTAACAGCATCAGTTATAAAGTAATTCCTGTATTATTTTATACCAAATTCAGTATCTAATCACAATATATGTATTAGTAATACCTGTATAAGGACACAAAAATGCGTAAAATTTGCTATATCTGTTTAGTTAACTATCTTTTGTCATCGCGTGCATGTTTTCAATAATGTTTAATAGTGTTGATTTTAAAGTTTTGCTCATTCATTTATTGCCATTCGATTTCTGCATTTGATTTCTGCTTATAGTTGTTGGGCCTTTGTACTTTGATTATCTTATTTATCTATGGTAGTTAATGCTCCTTTCTACCATGACTTCCTCGCTTTTGTTATTCCTCGTTTTTATATTGTTTTTGATATGCTTGGCCCTATCTGATCTTTTGTCTTGTTTTCCTCTCTTGAGCCGAGGGTCTTTCGGAAACAGCCGCCCTACCTTTCAAGGTGGGGGTTAGGTCTGCGTACACTCTACCCTCCCCAGACCCCACATGGTGGGATTCTACTGGGCTTCTTGTTGTTGTTGTTAGTGTTGATTTTAAAGTTATAACAAGGTCCTTGAAATTAAAAAAAATTATGTTTGATAGAGGAACATGAAATTTATTACTCCCTCCGGTCCACCTTTCTCTCTCCTTAACATTAATTAAGAAGTAATGGAAGACTTTAGAGAAATTTGTTCAGATCATTTATTAGACGAGTAAATTTGAAAAAAAAAAATACCTTGGTTTTTCTGAAAAAATCACTTATTTCGGACCAAATCTGAAAGGCTAGAAAATCACTTATATGTGGACCGGAGAGAGTAGCAATATATCTCATAGTATACCTCATTTTAAACTCTTAAAATTGTTCATTATTTGAGATAGAGAAAAACTTACTAGTATAAATTTTGTTGATTTCTAATCCTATATGCTAATTATAAGTAATCACATATGATTATAAACTGAATATGAAATTGGATAAAGCAATGTAATAGGTGCAGGGTATTATTAGAATCAAATGTTTTTCCAATTTAAAACCAAACAAACGTTCTAGATTATATGTACACACTTTTAAACTACTAAGTTAAACTCTAATAACAAATGCAAGTAATTCAAAAATTATTATTCATTGAACTACAATCCCTAAACTATAATCTGTATATAACTTGTCTGTGAACCAAACAACACATTAGTTGATTTTGGTTTCAATAAAATTTTCCATTACAACTGACTAATCAGCATTGCACACTGATTATACAGGAACTGAAGGATATTAAAGACCACGAGCAGCAGACAAAGCCAAAGGTGTGCTTCATCTGTTGCTTTTACTTCTTTTCATCGGTCAAGTTCTGCTTCTGCCCTAGAAATCATTCGTACTGTTTGTGCAAGAAATTATTTAGTTTGTGAGGTTACCTTTGTGCACCACATGACCACAGAATTTATTGTGGCACTAATTAGCTACATCTGTGTGCTTGTTGCCAAATCAAATTTATGCTGGTTCTAATTTGTACTATATTTGCTTAAGTTATATTTCTTTCAAGTTGTCATCATATGTCCGAATCCGAATATGCTATTGAAGAATGTATCTGTTCATATGATTTACCTGATGGAGGAAACCTACAGAGTTGGTGTATTCAGCTTGACCACTTCAGTGGAACAGAGTAATTTAAACTAAAAACCAGAGTTTTCTACCTTGTGTACAATTATGGAATATCGAATAGCCTGTACTGCCGTAGTTCTTTGCATATATCTGGTATGTATGTCTTGTATGTGTACACATGCTCAATTTGTGCACGCCTCATAACTATTTCGTTTTCCTAGCAAAATATCATTATCCAACTTGGCTTTGTTGAATCTAAAAATGCTTGTTTTTGCTTGTCCATTTGTGGACATATTTACTATCTCATGCAAGTTGTGCAAACATCACTATATAGCTTTCCTATCAATATATTGCTGTCAAATTCTGCTTTGTTAAACCTACAAATCTCCCTCTTAGCTGTGTCCCATTGTGTCTGCAATAATCTCGTGTCAAACAAGCAGTTAAAAATACCCATTTGAAGAAAAATGGTCGACGTATTCCTGTTTATTGGTATTCCCTCATGGAAGTGGTTCATATATATGTTTTTATCCGCAGAGAACGAAAATAATATCCGAATTGTTGATATCTGTTTCAAAAGCTGAGAGACAAGAGGCGCGGATGAAAGTGCGCCAGGAATCTTTGAGACTGGGCAATGTGGGAGTAATCAGGTACATCATTCTTATCAAGGTGTTATTTAGAGCGAGTCCTTTGCTGCTTGGTCTAGTATACAAATTAAGTTCAATGAAAAGGAGCATTACAAGTGTGAGAAGTGAGACAAGGTGCAAGGAGTTCCGATAATTGTGTGCTTACACTGACGATCTCTCTTAAGCCAGTATTTGTTTGACTTAGTTATGGATAAGCTAAATACAGTACAAATAGTCAGCCCCAATTAGCTTGGAACTGAGGCTTTATTGTTTTCCTTGTAACAATAGTATGGTGATGAGTTCCATGGTGCATATTATTTTCATATAGCATTGTGTAGTTGGCGGAACAAGTAAGAGAATGAACTCTAGATAGGTGAGGTTTTAGGATAAGTAGAAGTAAGACAAAATATATGCATTGAGTTTAGCTTTAATAAAGAGAACTAATGGTTTAGTGAAATTTGACGGGATTGTGATGTCTAAATGTAAAAGATCTAGATGCCTAAGCTTAGTCTTGCAGTAGAATGGCATAATGGATGAAAATGTACTAGATAGAAGCAAAAGAGGATGACTACTTATCAAAAGATAAAAAAGGGAATCAAAATAACATGCCTGAAATAGAAATGTGACTACCTGAGGGATATCCAAAAGGGAGTAAATTTGGGCATCTAAGGTCCGTGTAAAAATGTGAATTTTAAATTGGATGTACAGCAGTGTTATCAAAAGCGAAAAGCGCAAAAAAGCTCTAAGGTCAGTTGGGGCTTTAAGCGCAAATAAAGCATGGGCTTTAATGAAAAAAAGCGCAATGGTGCAAAAATACAAATATATATATGTTTAGTCCAAGATTAATAATAATAAGCAACAACAAACAACAACAAGCCCAGTATAATCCCACCATGTGGGGTCTGGGGAGGGTAGAGTGTACGCAGACCTAACCCCCACCTTGAAAGGTAGGGTGGCTGTTTCCGAAAGACCCTCGGCTCAATTAATAATAATAAGCATGAATAACAAATGTATGGACAAAGAAATTGTAAAAATATTACGATAAACTGAAATATTAATCATCTAGTGTCACCTCTCCAAGAGAGGCTCATTGGCAAGGAAAGGTATGTCTTAGAGCCTTGATGATGACACTGAAGCGCGCATAAAGTGAGGCGAAGCGCTCAACATGTTTTGAGCCTCGCTTCAGGGCTTAAGCGCGCTGAAATATAGAATATAATGAAAGCAAAAGATCCATATGGTTAATGACAACTTATTTTGGAGTAAGGTTTAGTTGTTATTGTGCATTTATGCTTACATTAGGTGTGGCGTTTACAAGTAATTTCTGTTTTAGTTAGAGACTTGTAAGTCCGTGTAGGGATAAGTGTGAGAGTCAGAGAACCTGTAGTTTTAGAAAACTCTTGAAATGTCTTAAAGTACAAATTTTCTAGTACTGAGAATGAAATGGATCTGAATAGAGCAAAATGGATACAAAGTTCATATACTCAATATCAACTATTGAGTGTAGTTAATTGATTGATTGTTGTCATTTTTCTGGTGATAACTATGTAATAAGTGTACGGGGACTTCCCATTTGTTAATAAAATACTTACCTCATCAATAATAATAATAATGGAACTCCAGAGTATCAGTAGGCTGTATGCCCATCCTCTATCAATTTATTTTCTGCGTTATCAAATATCATATTTTGAATCTCCATTTTTGTGACTGCTAATTCTTTTCTGTTCTTTGGTTAATTGCAGAGCTGGAACCATTATATCTGAGGCCTGGGAAGATGGGCAAGCATTAAAGGACCTCAATGCTCAACTTGTACGTTCCATATTTTGGTGGTCTGGCAAGAGAGTGCTTGTTTTGCAATTTCATTAGATGGATATATATTAAAATATCTGTACTGATGACTAACATAGTCACTGCCTGTCCGTTTAGCTTATACAGTACAATCGTTCAGCTTATGTCCTGACAACATTTTCCCCCACAAAAGAAGAGATTTTAATTAGGAAAAAATAGTATATTGAGAATCTGAGTGTTGAGTAAAGAATTCAAATAATAGTTTATATATGATGAAGGGCTATAGTTGACAGAAAATTATGCCACTAATAAGTAAGACGAAGTGGTACTAGTTTGTTTTGCTTGGATCCTTGGACACGCAAGAGTTGTTAGTCAAGGAAAGAGGTCATTTTACGGATAAAAAAGGAAAGCAGGCCAAGTAGCTTAGGAGATTTACCAGTCTATAACTTCTGTTAGATTATTTGCCAGCTGAACGCACTGACAAACTCAATATGCTGATCCTATGTACTATTTATTTCTGGTGTCTCATATAAGTTACACTGCTAAATATTGCTTCTCGTATACCTAGATCCAATAGGTGTTACTACTAATGGATTTTTTTTTTTTTTTTCCAGAGGAACTTATTAGAAACAAAAGAAGCTATTGAGCGGCAGCGTAAATTGCTGAAGAAACGACAACCAGGTGAACTTTTCCCTTTAAATCATATGTACTTTCTCATGTTTCCCTCTCTTGGATAGAAATGGTGTTATTTGGTGAAAGAATGGGATTTCGTCCCGAAAATGTCGAGAACCTGTTTGCTTTTTAGTAATGGCACAAGATCTCTAAAACTTCTTTTACTATATTTCTGGAGTCTGGACTTGAAGCTGCTTTGCCTTAAATCGTTGCATGACTTTCCAAAGCTCTAACTCATGTTGGGTGATATTCAAGTTCACCATCGTCTTACCAGCTGGCATTAGAATTAAGCACACCTTATTTAATTTTTTTTCGTCTCTTGCTTGAGTGTGGTTTTAGCAACATTCAGTGGAGGTCCTGTCTTATTATATTTGCCTATGTCTTATCAGCTTGGAAGTAATGTGTGATAAAATGGCTTCCATATTGGGCTTCTTGTTCATGACAGTTTGTCATTATTTCAACAGGAATAGCTGTTCATTTGATTTTTCAATTTCTTTGATTGCCTAAACTATGTTTCTTGAAATATAAAAGGTTACTAGCAATAATATTTACCCAACCATTTCAGATAAAAGTGATGCAGGAGATGCGGAGGGAGGTTTGCAGGAAGAAGACTCTCTCATTCAGGATGAAATCTACAAATCTCGTTTAGCTAGCATCAAACGAGTAATTGTTCTCTTCCTTTCTGAATATTTATCCGCATGCCAACTCTGTTATTTATGGTACTTGTTGCTAAAATATGTTTCATGCTTCACTCCATCACAATTTCTTTTACATTAGGAGGAAGATATGATAATGCGTGAGAGAGACCGGTATGAACTAGAGAAAGGAAGGCTGATTCGTGAAATGAAACGCATTCGTGACGAAGATGGTTCTCGTTTTAACAATTTTCAGATTTTAAACCATCGATATGCCCTCTTAAATCTTCTTGGAAAAGGAGGATTTAGTGAGGTGTATAAGGTAAATATATTTTCATTCACCAAATGGCAATGTGGACCTCTTTTATGTATTAAATATATTGAGACAAGCAAAATTCTGGCAGGCTTTTGACTTGGTAGATCATAGATATGTTGCATGTAAGCTACATGGACTAAATGCTCAGTGGAGCGAAGAGAAGAAGCAAAGTTATATACGACATGCAATCAGGGAGTACAACATCCACAAGACTTTAGTGCACCATCACATTGTGCGGCTTTGGGACATTTTTGAGATAGACCAAAACACATTTTGCACTATCTTGGAGTACTGTAGTGGTGTGTTTACTCCCTTTATTGCATAATCAATATAGTACAATTACTATTATGCTCATTGCAATGGGGTATTTTAGGATTCACTCTCTCATATTGGTCATAAAAAAAAATTCATGTAGGGAAGGACCTTGATGCAGTTCTCAAAGCAACACCCGTGTTGCCAGAAAGAGAGGCAAGAATCATCATTGTGCAGATTTTTCAAGGCCTTGTTTACTTGAATAAAAAGTCACAGAGGATCATCCATTATGATTTGAAGCCAGGGAATGTTTTATTTGATGAGCTTGGTGTTGCTAAGGTCACTGATTTTGGTCTAAGCAAGATAGTGGAGGATGATGTTGGATCCCAAGGCATGGAGCTCACATCCCAGGGAGCTGGAACGTACTGGTGAGTGGTAGATTTATGTCACACTTCACGTTATGTTTTTCCGGAGGTGCATTCTGAACTTACTTTTGCTGTCTTCTCTTGCCTTCATAAACTATTACTGAGGTCCACTATTTCTGGTTGTATGTATTATTTCTTCAGGTATCTACCTCCTGAATGCTTTGAGCTAAACAAGACACCTCTTATATCCTCAAAGGTGAGTGCTCCTGCTTTGCTTTCACTTGTTGATAAAAGTTAAATAAGTACTCTGAAAACCAGGAGTCCCAAGAAGTTCTTTAGTCATTTTTTCTAAAGATCTTGGACTTAATGCAGCGTCTGCATCTTGATTGATGCTTATCTTTTCCTAAAAGTCCATGATGAATGAACAGTTATTTGTTTACTCTCTCTCTTTCCTGCTCCCAAAAAAAAAAAGAATGAATCAACAATTATTTATTTATGAACTAAAATTGTAACTTCTATTTATGTAACTAGGTTGATGTCTGGTCAGCTGGTATTTTGCTATACCAAATGCTGTTTGGTAAGCGGCCTTTTGGGCATGACCAGTCACAAGAGAGAATATTAAGGGAGGACACAATTATTAAAGCAAGAAAGGTTGAATTCCCTACAAGACCAGCTGTATCTAATGAGGCGAAGGTGAGTTTTTCCTATCCATATCTGATTACATTTCTGCTGAATGGTCCCTATTTTACTTTTCTTTTTAAGAGCGTTATCAAGAGAAAACGTTGGCCCTCAATCTCCGAATGTCATCGTTACTAATGTGCAGTAGATATTGTGTACCCAATTTAAGATAAAGGAATCAACGACCAATACTTTGCCTTCTCGTTAGGGTCATCTGATGCCTCAAATATGGTTAATGTTGGGACACAGTTATTTTAATTTTTTACTGATACATAATAATATGGCTTCAGTTCAAGTCGACTACATGGACTGCATGCTTTATCTCAATCCATATCGACTACTATATTGCCAGCATGGCAGTAGTCCAAACATACATATAACAAAAACATCTACAACATATCAAGATTTGGAATCAGGATGATGGAACTTATCTTTGACTACTGAAGGCCACAACACTCCACATACTAGCTGGTTGATGTAATAAAATTCTATTAAGCAATGCAGAAAAAAAGTTACATTCCAACAGAATATTAGGATTGTGTTTTATTTCTTCCTGCCACTTATTCTTAGATCACTTGTTATGTTAATTCTCTCTTTTCTATTGGTTTTGGCAGGAGTTTATTCGTCGTTGTTTAACATATAATCAAGCAGACAGGCCAGATGTTTTAACTATCGCCCAAGACCCTTACTTGACATACACAAAGAAATGATAGGAAGTTGTAATCACCACAACTTGGGCAGTGGGTTGTACCTCTCGTCTATGAAAATGGTTGCTCGCCTAATGTTGGGACAAGAAGTGGTGCTTGTGGAAATTTGTACAGTTGTAAAGCGTGTAATCTTTGTCCCTGTAACTTCATCTTTTCTGCCCCCAATTTTCCATTTTAGCTTGTTCTCTTCCCGGAAACTCTTTTGCGCCATGGTTATTTCATGTTTTTGAAATTCAGTGAGTGTATTGATGAAACTCCATGGCGAATTAGGAAATGGATTGTTCAAATTCTACCTGTATGTTGGTAGAGGTTATATATGTACTTTGCTTGAACAAAAAAGCATGCAAGAGAAGTGGCATGATGAAAAGATTTCATCACCTAATGTTTGTTCTTCAATCTTAACAAGTTTATAACTTCTGTTTACGAAGACAAGCTGTGTATTTGGTTTTTGAACAGCCTTACTGTATTTGTTCATATGCTTTCTCTAATTGTGGAACTATATTGTACTCCCTTCATTTTTACCTGTCACGTTTCTTTTTCCGAGAGTCAAACTATATGGACTTTGACCAACATCTTAAATATATTTTTTCATCTTTATTATAAGAAGAATTGTTGCCTATAGTATTTTTCATATAAATTTTTGAACATCTAAATTTTAACTTTAAAACCTTAAATTAATCTAATTCAATTTCGCTTCGAAAATTAGTCAAATTGACGCTCGAGAAATGAAATGTACAAGTAAAAGTGGACGTAGGGAGTACTTATTGTTCCTAAATTATATAGTGACAAAAGAGTATTCTCTTTAATTTTAGGTTATTGTTTGGAAGTACTAGAGGTATGTGTTTTTGTGAGGAAGGGGTTTGAATTGCCATTTTGTTCGAGTCAAAGTTGTTTCTGGATCTTCTCAAGATTACAATTCTGAAAAACTTTTGTAAGTTGAAAGACCCATCAAACTCTAATGTTTCAAACAAGGTCAAATGATAAACAATGTGAAATGTAAAATATTGAATAGTTATAAGAATGAGAAGCATTAAACCCAAAGAACGCTATAATAATTTTTACTCTTCATTTAAATCCGTGTGTCATATTTCTCTTCTTAGTCAACTCAAAAAGAAATTAGTAACTCCTTAATTCAAACACTGCATGTCATACGTAACACAACAAGATTTAAGGACATTTTGGCACATTACACATTTTTAATTTAGAATGACAAGATTCAAAAGTCATACTAACTTCTTAAAATTTCGTGCCTAATTAAATTAAGACAAAAAATTATAGAGGAGGGAGTATATCCAAATGTTGAGCCTATTTCCGGTTCCCTCGAGTTTCATGAGGTTCTCTTACTCTTTTCCTTTTTATTGTTTAGTTCTAACTTACAAGTAACAAGTAAAAAGTAAATTTTACATGGTTATCTTTTCTTTTTTTTCTTTTTTTTCTGGGTAATTCAAGATATGCATTTCATAAATTAATCCGGTGGTTCTTCCGGGGCATTGCCTCGGTTAACCCTGGTAGTAGCCATTGTAGCATTTACAAAAACTTCCGGACAGAGAGTCCGGACATGTCTGTTAGTAGCAATTACATTTGGAATATCCCTAATACAAAATGATCTAGCATATGTAGTTCCCTCCATGTCAGCCCAGAAGCTAGTTGATGCATACACGGGTGCAACTACCTGTCTTTTTTTCCCCAAAAAACTTTTCCTTTGCTCCTCTCTTGGCTAGTGCATCAGCTAATAACTGATTCGAAATTGTAACAAAACATCACCTATCAGTTCTATACCCGACTCATAAGTATGAAAGTCTCTACACAAAGCCCCTCTTCTTCGCTCAAAGAGGCAATGCACGCTTTATTTGAATGGTACTTAATACATAATGAGTGATTCTTTTGACGTTACACGGATTTTTTTAAAAAGAAATGCCATGTAATCGCTCTGACTTCTTACCGTAAGTCCAATGCACCAACCAACCAATGCGGTGACAAACACAATGTGCTCTAAGCTAAGTTGTTTTGCTTGTATATGGAGGAGATATTATGGTACAAACTTTTCCTTCTTGTTGCCGATATTTGTTGGCGAATTTCCATATTCCTTAATCTGAGGTAGCTTATGTCCCTAGAATTAGTCAATTCACCTCATCATCTGCTACTCTATGCTACCACCTTAAGAGAAAGTATGCAGTCAACAAAAGTTGACAAATAGATGGGAAGTTATACTTGTGTTGATTCATTCAATCACTGGATTTGACATGCAAGACTGAACACTATAAAACACAATTTTTTCTGCCAAAAATTAAATAAAGCGAGTTAATCTGTAATGATACAGTATAGCTATATGAATATACGAACACAATTTGAAAACTTATACATCAAGTTCCAGTCTGACACTGAAACCAAAGGTAATCTTATATATACTAAGAGACTTAGAAATCTTCGTCAAGTTCGCAGCATTCTCTATATAAGCCATACGCCAAACGTCCATGCCATCAGAAGGCTAATTCAAGTGCTGCCAGTAAAAATACTATACATGGAGGTATCGAGTTGTTGATCACCATTTTCCAGGACTATGTTGAAGACCCTGAAATGAGTAGAGGGAGGGGTGCGCCCATCATCCACCAAGTTTTGAACTGTGCACAATTCTCTAGATTTCTCAGTTATCAGGAAAAACTATGGCAGCAGGCTCCAAACTAGTGCATTCCTTCCAAGGATGGTCCTCCGACGCAAAAACAGATAAGGTGCGTCTGGTGTCATCTGAATTGAGAAACAAAAGATGTCAATACAATGGCAACTATTGTGTCATTAAGAGCCCGTTTGGATTGGCTTATAAGTTGCTGAAAACAGCTTAAAACAGCTTTTTTGAGTGTTTGGCTCGCCAGCTTAAAGCCATTTTGTGCTTAAAATAAGCCCAAAAAAATAATTGGGCCAATTTGGCTTAGCTTATCTAAAGCAGCTTATAGCCCAACTTTTTTTTTTTTTTTTTTGGCTTATAAGCTGTTTTCTATAAGCTGCTTTTTTTAAGCCCATCCAAACAGGCTCTAAATGCAGCTAAATGCACCATTTAAGAATTGCACCGTGTTAAAGCAAGTGAATAACTCAACGCCCTGTATAATGAGAATGAGCGCATGGTAATTGGTTCTCCGAAGTTACAGCTCGTTTAATGGGAGAGAAACCTAATTTTAACCAAGATGATAAAACTATGGTAACTTCGGAAGCATAATACAGACTCTGTTCAACTCTTTTGAGTTTCCCGTGAATACTCCTTTTCCACTATGTTCCCCCACTGACCCCAAAATTCACCCCGCCACTTGAAACTTGTTGCAATAACCTATAGCACAGGCCGTTAGATGTAAATATTGACACACAAGTTGATACAAAGGAGTAGGTAGTCTTCAAAAACCAGGAATGTGCTACTCTCGATGTTGGTTTAGTTACCCACTAGGTGGAATCAGACCGTCCGGCATTCAAATGTTGCTTAGCTGCCTATGTCGGATGAGTTAAGCTTTCAGTTTTGCACAAAAAACAGTGCCTTCCCGAGTTAGACTGTCACTTAAAAAAACTCACTTCTTGGGTAAGGCCAACAAGGGATTGCAAGTAGAAGTAAGTTGACAAAGTATAGCAACCATTACCAAATTTATCAATCCATATTTTTTTTTTTGTAATATTTCTTGGAACTCTTGATAAAAAGAAAAGAAGCCCTTCATCCTTTGGGATAAAGGAAAAAATATGGAGGATGGATGCTAGAGCCAAGTCCATACAAGAGAGAGAACTAGCTAGAGAGAAGCTCATGTATTTAATAACCTGTTATGTAATCTATATTCTATAGAGCAGTTTTAGTAACCATCGTAGTCATCTTTTATATCAGCTGAGTAAACATAAGAATAATATAGAAGTACTTTCTTTATACTGCCTCAGTCCCACAAATATTGCCACTTTTGACTCTCTCTCTCTCTATCATTTTTTTTTTTTTTTTTGGGTAAGCACACTTTAAGTGGAAGCAGTTTTGTGCTTATCCCCCGACTGCCGTAACATAACGTGAAAGAGGCTCTAGGCTCTCCAAGAATTTTTTTAAATTCACCTTAATTTAGGAGTAGTTTTGAAATGAAACAAGCTATTCCTAAAGACGTCAAGGAATTTTTGGCACCCAAAAAGATAAGAATGGGAACTTTTAACCAGAGAAAGAATTGGAGCTAAAAGAGAAGTTCAAAGATTTGACCAGAGAGATTCTGTTAATTGTTATAGTTATTATCATCTGCTATCGAGAAAATTTCACTAGTCTCAACAGCCATAAGCAGCCACTATGAAGAAGAAAAGAAAGAAGTTTCACTCTCAAATAAACAAGTCATGGCTGATAGGAGCTATCATCGTGGCAGTAAAACAGACATTAAGAGTTGAGCATGAAAAATATACTTTGCATTGAGTAAACATAGTCTGCACAAGAAAGCTAAGCAAGCTTGCTAAAGGATCATCTAGATAACACTATTAGTACTGATTAGCAGGTCCATGAAAAATTACTTCCTCACCCCTTCCTAGCCAAATTTCTCAGGATATCTCAAACTGGAAGATGAAAAGGCAGATAATATGTCTATTAGCCTATATCAGCCTTCACGGGTAGGAGATTAAAACACCAAAATGGTACTTAGCTCAGAAAGGATAAATATTTTGTTCTTAGCCTAACTAAACCCACAATATGGAATTTAAATATAAACTGAGATTAGGTCATATAAGATTTGTGGGATAGCTTCCCAAAGTCTTGACGAAGAACCTAGGACCCAAAATTGCAAGATGATATCAAGGTTCATAGAATCACTCTCACCAAAGAACATTAGAAAGAGCAGGCAGAATAAAAATTAGAGAGAAAAAGTGCACAAAAAAATGCTCCCTCCGTTTTAGTTTGTTTGTCTTACTTTCCTTTTTAGCCTGTTTCAAAAGAATTTCACTTTTTATATTCAGTAACTCTTTACATCCAACATCCTACATGGCATATTTAATATGACAAGATCCAGAGGGCATGTTGATGCATTACATATATCTTTCGTTTAAGACCATGAGGTTCAGAAGTCATCTTTATTTTTTTAAACTCCGTACCAAGTCAAACTAAGACAACAAATTGAAACAGAGGGAGTAACAAACAAAGAAAATAATGCAATTTTCTTTTTGAGGAACAAAGGATAAAAGGCCGACCAACTTGTTTGGGACTGAGGCGTCGTAGTTGTTGTAAACAAAGAAAATAGTGCAACTGATTTTCTAAATTCCAAATACCTAAATAGACAAACCTCATTTGTCGAGTTCTGAATTAGAGGCCTACAGTGTTGAAGAGTCCACCGCTACATAATGACACCAATGCATTGACTCGAGGACCGAAAAACTCATCGGACCATAGTGAGGTACAGGAATCATAGTCAGCATTCAGCAGGTTGCAAAGTCGGAACTTGATTGTTCATTTTCCGCTTTATCCTCTTGGATCAGTTGTGTGGAAGAACCAAAAGCAGCCATCTTTTCTGACAAAAGCTTAAGAGCTTCCTGTTTATTAGCCAATTCCATAAGAACCTTAATCCTCCTAAATGAAACATTACTTGGTTTTTGCCCTTTATCCACCATTTGCAAGAAACATCTTTCTGCTTCGGTCAACTTTCCCATATCGCAAAGCAAATCAAACAAAATATCTGAGACCAAAATATATGAGCCAAATCCTCTCTCCACCATATCGTCCCACAACTCAAGTGCCATCTCAACCTTATCGTGTCTCTGAATCAACCTGATCAAAAACATACACGACTGTGTACTCGGTAAGCACCCAGTCTCCTTCATCCTCTGGTACAAACTCCACGAACTTCTCAAATCATTTATCCAAAAAAATGACCTCAAGAACACATTATAACTAGTAGCATTCGGGCTCAATCCATTTCTCACCATCTCGTCCATCAAACCGTACGCGTCTCCAATCCTCTTCGCAATGCAGAAGTTCCTAATAGCAGCATTATAAGCAGCCGCATCCGGATAACATCCATACTCCCTCATCTCCTTCAAAACGTGCTTCGCCTTATCGGGTTGTCCAACCAACCCCAACCCTCCAATTAAAGTCGTGTAAGTTATCACATCAGGCGTAATATCCTTCTCTCTCATTTCCTCCACTACCCTAAACGCCTTCTCCATCTCTCTCCCTTTACAATACACATCCACCAAACAATTATACGAAACAACATCCGGT
Source organism: Lycium barbarum (assembly GCF_019175385.1). Classification (NCBI taxonomy): domain Eukaryota; kingdom Viridiplantae; phylum Streptophyta; class Magnoliopsida; order Solanales; family Solanaceae; genus Lycium; species Lycium barbarum. The sequence continues at coordinate 8,149,703 of NC_083342.1, forward strand.
TCAACACGCAAATCCCTCATCTCCTTAAAAAACACCTCCGCATCCTCGGACGACTTCCAACCGGACAAAAGTATATTAAAAGTTTGCAAATTTGGCCTAAACTTATACTTCAAACTATGATACACATTCCTAGCATCACTCATACTCTTCTCTTGACACAAAGCTCTCAACAATGCATTAAAACAATCGACACCAAACGCGTTCGATAGCTTCTTGAAACCCCAAAAAGATTCAACAGTTTGTCTAACAGAACAAACCTTAGCAACTCTACCTAAAACAACTTGAACTGTTCTTGGTGTTATTAAAGATTGATCTTTTCTCTTTATTTCAACTAAAACATCCCACATTTTATCGAATTTACGACTTCTACCAAGTACATACAAAAGGGTATCTAAAGAAAAACTAGTATGATAAAACCCTTTAATCTTAGCTGCAAATTTAAAGAATTCATAAGCTTGTAATGGATTTGAATGAGAAAAACGTACCCTTTTGAGAACTTTGTCAATTAAGTCATTTGATAGTTGTATTTTTGATGATTTTAAAGATTGTTTTAGTCCTTCTGGTGTTTGTGTTACTGTTATGATGTGGTAAATGGTTTCTACTTCTTTGTTTGTGGAATTAAAGGATTGTGAAGAATGAAGAAAATGGGTTGTTAACCTTTTTGTTTGAGGTAAAATAGAGAGATGTTTGTAGGAAAAAATTCGAGCCATTGTTGAGTGTTCAAAGTGTGCTGATTTTTGAGGTAATGGAGTTTGAGAAATTAAGGATGTTTTGTTCTACAACTTATTGCCCTACAAATGGTCCCTTATCTTTGGGTATTGGTTCAAAATAGTCTCTTAATTATCACTTTAGCAGTTTTGGTCTTTTAAGTTCACCAAAAGTGAGCCTTGTTTTGTCCTTTAAGTTTGTCAAAAATGAGCATTTTTTTTGTCGCCCTCCGATATTTACCAAACTTTAATGTTAGATTTAACTAGAGCTGTGATTTATTTTTTTAATCAGAAACACTACAATAGTATATTTATCAAAATCACAAAAATTGCAACATAAATAAATACACCAGACACGAAAAGAATAAATCAAAAACTAACAAAATTTGTACCAGAATCGTAAAATAGACCAAAAAGAACATAACTACAAAAAATGTACTTTCAAATGTAAGTTCCCGTCAATTTCTAGTTTCACAATTCTGGCTAAATTTAACGAAGTTTGGTAAATATTTGATGGAGACCAGACGTGCTCACTTTTGTCAAACTTAAAAGACAGAGACTGCTCAAGTGATACTTAAGGGACTATTTTGAACCCACTATCAAAGATAAGGGATCATTTTTGTCGTTTTCTCAATTTAAAGAACTCTAAAGATTGTAATGGATTCGAGTGAGAAAAACGTATCCTTTTGTGAACTTTATCAATTAAGTTGCTTGATAGGTTGATTCGTGATGAATTAAGTCCTTCTGGTGTTTGTGTTATTGTTATGATGCGGTAAAGAGTTTCTACTTCTTTTTCTATGGGATTAGAGGATTGAGAATGAAGAAAATGGGTTGCTAGTTGCTACCCTTTGTATTTGAGGGGCAACAGAGAGATGTTGCTAGGAAACAATTTGTCACGACCCGACTAGGGGCCGTGACGAGTACCCGATACTTGTACCGAGCACCCCTTATCTATCGTATTACCTGTACCTCTTAGCAAGCCGTGTAAACCGAGCCATTTTTTTTTTCCTTGAACATAAACTAATAAACTCCGTTATTACCTTGTACAACAATATTAACATGCTAAAAACACTATACATATATCTGTACCTGACTGACTGTACGTATCTGTCTATGAGCCTCTAGACATAGTACACTTATACATAGAAAGGGCCGGGTACTGCCGTGCCCGAATATACATACACAAAATAGTACCGCGGAAGTGAGGCTCCGGAACAACTGGAGCACTGTAGAGTACCGCTGGTAGAGCTCCTAAGGATCAAGTCCACCTGTCTGCTGACCTGCGCGGCATGAAACGCAGCGTCCACAAGAAGGGACGTCAGTACGAATAGTGTACCGAGTATGTAAGGCATGGAAGACAATGCAAGAAATAACATAGAGTGCGATTAATAATATCATGGAGTCACAGGACATATAACGAGGCAAGAAAGTAACCTGTACATAGGAAGGCCCCTTTTTGGGCGGCTATCATGCATGGCTTGTCTTTCCCTTTTAAAAATGTTTCCCCTCCATGAACGTAGAAAATAGAACTTATATTATGTCGTATCTTGTCGTATCGTGTCCTATCGTGCCCTATCGTATCCTATCGTGGCATATCAGGTCGTATCCTATCGTGGCATATCAGGTCGTATCCTATCGTGTCTTATCATGGCATATTATATCGTGTAATGTCATGTCTTACTACAGCATGTCGTGTCGTGTTATATCATGTCAATGTCATAGTATAGTGTGTCATAGTGTATCATGCCATAGCGTAACTTGTCATATCATAGCATAGCTTATCATATCATAACATAGCTTGTCGTAGCGTATCATATCATAGCATAGCGTATCATAGCATATCATATCATAGCTTAGCTTTCCGTTGAAAATCTTTTCTTGTTCATATATATATAAAAATAGAACATGTCATATTGCCGAGGCGTCGGCAGCCGATCCATTTAGCCATAAATACACATCCCGCGTCCGGGACGATATCATGTCATGTAATGCCAACTGATCAGGTGGATATGCGTGTATAACGCTCTGCCCTTATTCCCATCTTCCCCGTATACATATGCATACATCATGTACATATATCAGCGTCTATAGCGCTCTGAATCTTTTATCATATACATATACTGGTATCGTGTACGTATATCAGCGACTATAGCGCTCTGGATCTTTTATCATATACATATACGTGTATCATATACATATATCAGCGTCTATAGCGCTCTGGATCTTTCATCGTATACATATACGTATATCATGTACATATTTTATAAACATATATATATCTTATATACATATACATGTCTTATATACTTTTACATATCTTATATACATATACATATTTTATATACATATACATATTTCCATTAGAATGGTACAGTACTTATCGTTTGATAATCGAAACGAGGATCAAAAGTTTCCTTTGGATTCTACTCCCAAAATAAGTCAAACGGAGCAATAGGGAAAATCCGGGAACAATGGGCCCACCTCGGGTCAAATGAGGCGGCGTACCAAATTTACGTACATTATATTTCATGACGTCACTTGTGTGGGTTTTAAGGTAGTCGGTCATATTTATGCCAGTTCCAGATGTTTAGGAAGTTTCTCCAATATTTTACACAATTTCTAATTCAATTCTATTGAATGAAAAAGGGGAAACTTTAAGTGCGGATTCCGGGAAATAGAGTTGTCCCCGAGGCTCGTACCCAACTTATTACGTCTAAGACATGCCATAGAAGGAAGGGTGAAGCCTTACATACCTTTTCCGCTTCATACACGTCTCCAAAATCAAGTTTCAAGTTCGCCAAAATCTACAATTTGGTCACAATTACCAAATGTTAATTGTAAGGCTTTAAGATTTCAATCTTAACCAATACTTGTCTACAAAAATTTGGGCAGCATCTCCCCTATAAATACACCATCCCCAAAATTCAACTTAGCCAATTTTTTTATCAACAACAATCCGGGAATTCAACCCGGCCAAACTATCAACACAATGACAACAACCATGACTACAAAACACAATATAACACAACTAGTCTTCTTTCCAACATAATGCAATAGCTTTCATTCCAACTTCACATTTCCAAACCAATCTCAATGTTTTTACATTCATTACTAATCAAGATCATTACAATATAATTCGGAAGCATTTCATATCGTTTCTACCAAATATTCACAAGATATACAAAATATACAAACTTTCCACCAAAACTATAATCCATCCAAAACTTCTAATCTTCAATCTACATATTCATAACATATTTCCATCTTCCAATTTCATCAACCATAATTATAATTTGCACCTTAACAATTTCATTTCCATAATTACATAAATCTACCATAAAATCACAAAACTTCTCATAACCACTTAACAACCAATCTTTCATGCCAATATGGACTATTATCCTTCCAAATTCACCAACTAACATAATAATTCACATTTAAAACTTCATTAAAATCACATAATTTCCTATAACTATTTCCAATAATTTTCCATGCCAACTTGAACCATTTTCTTCCATTTCCAATATAAATTTCACCATAACCACAACTAGAATACAACATAAAATTCAACTCATACTATTTATACAACAATATACATATATGTCCACTTACATATATGCATACCCACTTTGTAAACTTCCATATTTCCATAAATTCTACTCATTTCTACATACTACAACATAAACCAACCTTCATAACATAATAAAAAGGGATTAATTCTTACCTTTTTCTACAATCTTCTTCACTTGACCAAGTTGTCAACTTGAAGAAACAAGTGTTCTTTCTTCCAAAATAATTACACCAAGTTGTAAAGGACCCTTGAATTAGTAGAAATACCACAAGAAAATAATTTTTGGGATAAAATTTCAAAGGGTCAATTTTTTTCTCCATGGCCGTATGGCCTTTAGTTCTTTTGCTCTTGTTTCTTTTGTTCACTCTTTCTCAATTTGTCTTGAAACTTCTATATGTTTCAAGACAATTAAATGGTCCCTTTTATTTAATTATCACATGGATAATTCACTTGGGCTTGGGTCCTTTTTATGGACCATGGCCGGATGTCCCCTATTGGGCCTGATTTTTCTCTTCATTTTTTTTTGGGCCAACTCGGTTAATCCCGAGTTGGGCCTAGCCCACTGACCTTTCGACCTTAAAACGTCCATATCTCCTTGTACCGATGTCACCTGGGAACCCACGACCTATGGTTGGAAAGCTAATTCAATTATCTACAACTTCTATTTCTTGGTATTTTCCAAATTCCAAACTTATAATACCGTTTTTGCCCCTAGAAGTCAGATCACCCGAAAACGTTTTCTTAAAAATATTCGTTTGGAGGACTTCCACTTTGATTTGGCCCAAGGGTCCTTCTTGAGTTGTGTTTAACTTCACATATGTGATTCATATGACTTTTCAGATGTCCAAAAAAAATCTCGATGTGTGGGCCCCACCTCAGCTTACAAATAATCTGACGAAAAAAAAATACGGGATATAACACAATTCGAGCCATTGTTGAAGGTGTTTTGAGCGTTCAAAGTTTGCTTAATTTTTTGAGCTAAAGGAGTTTGGGAAATTTGGAATGTGTTGTTCTAACTTGTAACGGAGAAATAACAAAATTGGTCTTTATATTTGATGATACGTTCAAAATAGTCCCTTGAGTATGCACAGGAAAGTTCTTGTTTTTAAATTTGTCAAAAGTTAACACTTTTAGTCTTGCTCGAATATTTAACAATTTATGTTCATCAGATTTGACAAAAATAGTGGAACTTTTTTTACCATAAACACAAAGATAGTCTCACTGAACTCTAGAATATGCAACACAAAAAACTGCATTAGACAACAAAAAGATCACATAAATTATATCTCAAAAAGTTCACTGAACTCCAAAAATAAATAAATAGCGGAAACTACAAAATTGTACCTTTCAATGTGAGTTTCCACTAATTACTTTTTTTTACCCCCATAATTCCCGTCAAATCTAACAGATAGAGTTCAGTAAACGGAGGAAGTGTTAACATTTGACAAACATAAAGGACCAAAACTGCTCAATGCATACTTAATAAACTATTTTAAACCTACCCCAAACATAAAGAACCATTTTGTCATTTTCTCAAATTAAGAATGCGTTGGTTCTGCAACTTGCCCTACAAATTAAGAACAAGGGCGATAAGAAAATATTTATAGCCTGTTTGGAAAGCCCTCATGTAATTGAATTTGGGTATAATTGGATGTAATTACACAGTTTTAGTTTGTTTACCTGATCAGCTAATTACTTGGTCAGCATGTAATTGAGTGTAATTGAGGGGGTATAATTACATTCTTCAATTCTTAGGGGAGGTGAGAATTGTTGGTAATTACATGGTGTAATTACAGGGTTACTTTTCTATTTCTTTCCTTTTTGTTTTTTATTTTAATTCCTTTTCTTCTTAATTATTTTTTATTTCTATTATTTAAATTTTCACTTTTTAGATTTGGTTTTATTTTTTAAAAAATATGTTTTTTTTTACATTATTTATCTTTTATTTTTCTCATTTCCTAACCTTTACTTCTTGTGATTCCATATAATATTTTTTAATTTTCTTTATTTAGTGTAACCACGTTATTATTCTAGTTTTTAAACTACACCTTCTAATATTACAAATAACAAGTCATTAACAAACTTGACACATAATGTAAGATATTATTAAAATAGAATCTTGTTGAATGAGATTATATACTTATATTTTTCTTTTGAATTATATTTACTTAACTTATTTTGGAATCTATTTTATGTTATGTTGGAATTTGACATAAGAATATATGTTAATTTTTTTTTAATTTTTTTTTTTTTTGATTTTGAATTTATGTTGTATTTTTGTTTTCGATCTATTTGCTTTAGTAGTATTAACTTGTTATTTCACATTATATATATCGTTCATTTTTCAGTTAGAATTGAAAGATTATTTTTGTCTACTATTTGAATAATGATATAGCATTATATTTATAAATGTTAATCTTTTTGTCAAACATGTAATCCATGATGTTCTTACAAAATGTCTGCTTTTAGTTTTTATAATTAAATAAATTAAAATATTATTAATTTGAACATAGATTAATTATATTTAGAATATTAGTTATAAATATATGATTGTTAAATAATATATTTTCAAGCAACAACATGTATCTTAAATGCCTAATTTAGGGAGTATCATTTATAAAGGAACATATTTTATCAAATATTAACTTTTCTTTTTAAATTTACTTTAACTGTGTAATTACACTTGTGCAATCAAACAGTACGCTTGTAATTATCCTGTAATTACGTTATGACAAATAAACATATCGTTTTAATTACTCTACTGTGTAATTACTAGGCTGTGTAATTACTACCCTAGTAATTACACCAATTCCAATTCCCAGGTGGCTTTCTAAACAGACCCTTATAGTTTTCCACTCAACCTCAATCAAATGCACTCCTTTTTTCCCGTGTTCATTGTATGTTTTAGAGAAAAGACGTAAAATTTCCTTAAAACTTGTCACCAAAACTCACTTTAACAATTTAACTTTACGGTCGTTTTTTTACCTCTCTAATCTCGTTCAAAGTATAATTTGTAACCCCTTAAGAGGTGATTTGGTTTTGAAAGTGCGCGAGATGAAAAAATAACGCTTCAGGTTGATTAACTTGTCCATTTGTCATTTTCTAATTGGTCACTATATTAAATATACTTAATATTGAGCATTTTTTTTTTTTTTTTTAAATAATCTTTTCTCTTCTTCTTCCCTCTTTCTCTTTCATCTTTTCAGTGAATTTACTGTTGATCATAAGCTTTATAAGCATGGTCACTTAAAATACAGACAAAAACATATCTTCAATTTAGCCTTCAAATTCAGATTTCTTTTTACTGTCGTTTTAAGGATATATAGAAAAGGGAGATTAAAAAAAACTAGAAGACTGAGTAGAAAATGCTTCACCATTCTTTCTGGTCACCAACAATAGCAAGAATGTTTTAACTATATATTTTTGGCTATTGATTTTCTTCTGTCTGTGTTGCTAGCGGCTTATGGGTGTATCAATTTGTATGGTATTGGACTGATATTGAGGTGGGACCCGAAAGGGCGAATTTTGCCTTAGCATGTGGGTAAAAGTGGGTGAACCAGCAAAGTTAAATTGCTAAAGTGAGTTTTGGAGACAAGTTAAAGGGGATTTTATGCCTTTTCTCTATGTTTTAAGGCCTAATTAATTTGAGCTTGTGCGGAAAATTTCATTTCAAGTAAAATGCTTCCTAAAAGAAATTTTATTCTCAGTATTCAAGTGCAAAACTTCTAATTACAAATAAACAGATATTTATCGCCACATCACAATCTTTTTGATAATAATCGAAGTGATCAATAAATATGCAAGGATGATAACAAAAGAAAGCTAATTTCTAAAACAATCTTCGCAATAGATTATTTTGCCATTTGAACAAACATGAAGGAAATATTAGAGAGAAAAAAAATGCTAGAAACAAGGGCAAGAACGCAAAGTAACAGTTTTAGTTATTGATTAAAGATGACTGATAGTGCAATTTTTTTATGCTATTGTAACCCCTACCGTATAGCCAGATTAATTATGACGCACCCAATTTTTGTGGGCGATCTATTACCCCCAGTCTTAATTTTTCAGTATTTTAGTACCATTTTCGACTGACGTGGCGAAAAAAAAATTATGACGAGTGAAAGCAGTAAAAATATTTTTTATATTTTAATAAAAATTATTTTTTAAAAATTAATTTATATTTTATCCTCTCACCCACTCTCCCTCTCTTCCACATTTCAATTGTTAAATGCAATTTATTTTTCTCTTTCTTCTTCTTCTTCTTCTTCTTCTTTCTCCTTTTTCTCTTTCTTCTTCTTTCTCCTCAACCACCGCCGCCGCCACACTGCCGCCGCCACCGCCACACCGCAGCAGCAGCAACACGGCAGCAGCAGCAACAACACCGCAGCAGCAGCAGCAACGCAGCAGCAGCAGCAACACGGCAATATGAAAATTGGTCTGACCCATTAAAACATAATGCCATTTCGGTGGAGGAGATATTTTGGTGTTTGATTTGCCTTCAAATGAATGTGTGTGTTAATGGAGGAACAAAATGGGTTGAATGTGTGTGTGTTAATGGAGGAAGAAAATGGGTTGAATGTGTGTGTGTGTTAATGGAGGAAGAAAATGAGTTGATGGATTTCTTGAAATGAAGAAGAAGAGGAAGAAGGGTTTAGTGATGAAGAAGAAGAGTTTAGTGATGAAGAAGACAAAATTAATGGTTTAATGGTTAATTAGTGTAAATATAATTAATAAAAGAAAAATCAAATGAAAAAAAAGAAAAAGTGGCAGTGACGTGGCAGTAGCGTGACACCAATGTGGCGGAGAGTGTGCAACACTCTCCACTGTGCAACTGGGCTTTAATTTTTTTTTGCCACGTCAGTCAAAAAATAGTACAAAAATATAGAAAAATTAAGACTGTGGGGGGGGAGGGGGTAATAGGTCCCCCGCAAAGGTTGGGTGCGTCATAATTAATCTGGCTATACGTTGGGGGGGGGGGGGTTATGTATTTTCCCAATTATAGTAAGTAATTGTAATATTTATCAGGTTTGCTATGAAGAATTACTTGTTGTTAGTGCATAAAACTTATCCTCTTTTAAAATTGGAAGAAATCAAAAAACACTTTCCAAAATTAAGAGTTTACCCAATCAGGTCGCTTTTATATAATTTTATGTTATAATATTGATTGACAAAAATAGTAAATAACCTTTTATAAAATTATTGGGGAAAATACATATTTTCCACTCTCAAATATAACCAAAATGTCGACTTCATACTTAAACTAATCCGGTGACCTATTACCTCCCTACACATTAAAAAAGTAAATTTATTTACCCCTGAGAGTTGATGTGACACAAAATATAAAAATAAATTTTAAAAAAAGAGACTTTTTTTTTTTTAAATTGTAAAATATAAACAAATTTCTTCTTCATCTTCAAACCCAATTTTTGTTCTCCATCTTCAACCATGTCCCCCACCCCCACCCACCCACCCGCTTTCATCATCTTCTTCTTCAATCTCATTTTAACTACACTAGAGTTATTTTTTTTTTAAAAGAGGAGAGCTGCGATTTTGATGGCGACTTTAGTGATGCGTGCAAAATTTATGGTGGTTCTTGCGATTGTGGATGGCGTTAATGGTGGTGATGTGATTCCGATGGTAAATTTAGCTGCAGGTTTGAATTTATTGTTTGCAATTTTTTATGGTGACAGTGGTTATGGTGTGATTCCGATGGTCGATTTGGTTGTGGTGGTGAAATATATAGTCATTTTGGTTACCGGGTGTTGGTCGGAAAGTTTGTTCGTAGGCCACCATTTTTTCCGGCGATGTAGGTTTGATATATATATATATATATATTTTTTTTTTTGTGTGTGGAGAAAATAAGAATGATACTTGGCATCGCGTAGAACGCAACAACGACAAAATCATGAGAATTTAGACTTTCGGAGAATGCTATGATGGATTAGGTAGTGAATCCGGTAGTGGTGGTGGGATGAATTTGGTGGTGGTGTGGGGGCGGGGGGTGATGATATCCATGGTGGTTGCTATGATTTTTTATTTAGTGAAGGAGAAGGATTTAAATGACATGGTTTTTTTTTTCTAAAAAATTTGACAATTTATTGACGTGGCACTGACATATTGATGATGTGGAGGCGAGTGTAAAACACCTCCCATCGTGTGAGTGATTATATATGTCTCGGGGTTGTATAAGTTCTACTTTAAACAAGAATGCAGGATAATAGGTCGACTGATTAGTTGGAGTGTGAATTTGACTTTTTGGGTATAGTTAAGGGTGGAAACTATGTAGCCAAATATTAAATTACATTAATAATATGATAGATAATTATGTATATAGGTATATATAACTCATATCCATAAAAATATTATTCGCATAAAATAGAATAGGGTAATGTATTTTCAAGGAGGAATAAGAACAACCTTATACACTGGAACCTGGTCTAAATAGTATTATATTATCAACTCGCATGACAACAACAAGCCGACTTAGCTCAGTGGTAGAGCGCGTGGCTTTTAACCACGTGGTCGTGGGTTCGATCCCCACAGTCGGCGCTTCTTTTTTCTTTTTATTTATATATATATATATCCACTTTTTGTAAAATGAGTTAAAAAGGTCCTCTACAAACTGAGTAGAGGTCCATGGCCCTCTATTTTCTTTTTGAATTATTTTATTCCTTATTTGCTTAGTTGGCAGAGGGAGTTGCCTTATGAAGGACTAAGCTTCAAATAAAAAAGATATAACACTTAGGCTCGTTTGGTTGGAAACAACTTATCCCAGGATAACTAATTTCGGGATTAGTTATTCCACCCTCAAGGTGGGATAAAATCCCGGGATTAAGTTATCCCGAGTTTTTTTTTTCCAACCAAACATGGGATAAGGCGGTACCAATTTTTATCCCAAGACTATTTTTCTCTATCCATCATAGCAAACGAGTCCTTATAATAATAACCAGGAAATTATAACCTTTTTATTTCACAACAAGAAAGGTCTCGTAAGTGTTTGTTCCGTTATCTCTACCGCGGCAGAAAGAAACGAGAAACTCCTCCCTCCTAACAAACGCTTCAATTGCCGCCTTTGATATTGCATAATTTCTTCTCCTTAAGAGACTTTTCCGGTATGTTCACTTCTATATGCTTCTCTGCGTTCTACTCTTATTGGATACTTTTCTTTGAATTTTCTACTTTCTTGTTTGGAGAAGTACTAGTGAAATTTTGATTTTGATATGCGATGTTCATCCTATCCCGAATTCATTTTTTTGTTAAGTTACTTTACTGCAGTTTTTCTATTGCGACTAGTTGTGTGGTAAATAATACTTTCGGCGATTTAATTTTTTCTTGGTATCGGAAAAATTTCTATTGAAATTTTCTAACAACTTGTTGGATGGTTGTTACCTATTGTATTGTATTGTGTAAGATAATTTAAATATGAAAAAGGGCCTAAAATACCCTCGAACTATTGAAAATGGAGCAAAAATACCCTCCATCCACCTTTCAGCCCCCAAATACCCTTACCATCCACCTATTGAGTCTAAAATACCCCTATTGCTAACAGAATATTCTGGTCAAACACGTGGCATTTTTTTATTGGTTGGCTTATAAAATTAATTAAACTAATTGACCAGATAACCCAAGTGCCCCCCCTACCCCCCCCCCCCAGTGAATTTTTTTTTTTTTTGAAAAAAAAGTTGACATTTTTTTTGCACCCCACCCCGCACCCCTACCCCCCCCCCCCCCCGACGCAAAAAAAATTAATATTTTTGAAAAAAAAAGTTTTGACGTTTTTTTTGGGTTTTTTTAGTTGGGAGGGGAGGGGGGCGTAGGGGGAGGGTGCGGGGTGGAAAAAAAGTCAACTTGTGCCTTTTAGATTTTTGGGGGGTGGGGGGTGCGGGGGAGGTGTAGGGTGCGGGGTGGGGTGCAAAAAAAATATTGTAGTCTACACTTGTGCCTTTTAGATTTTTGGTTGAAAATATAACATGTTTTTTAGGGTGAGGTATTTTTTTTTTTTTTGGTAACTCAATTACATTAGACATTTTAATTTATCAAGACATTTCACAGTACTTGTGCTTTTTACTAGGAAGTTGAGAAGCGTAACAATATTTTTTTTGCACCTCACCCTACACCTCCCCCCCCCCCCCCTCCCAGCTGAAAAAAAAAGTTGACTTTTTTTTCCACCCCGCACCCTCCCCCTCCCCCCAGCCCCTAAACCCCGCACCCTACGTCCCCCTCCCCTCCCAGCTAAAAAAACCCAAAAAAAAACGTCAAAACTTTTTTTTTCAAAAATATTAATTTTTTTTGCGTCGGGGGGAGGGGTAGGGGTGCGGGGGAGGGGTACGGTGCGGGGTGGGGTGCAAAAAAAAATGTCAACTTTTTTTTTTTCAAAAAAAAAAAAAAAATTCACGGGGGGGGGGGGGGGGGTCGGGGGGTGGGGGGCACTATCTGGTCAATATTGCAAAAGTTAATTAGTTTAATTAATTTTATAATCCAACCAATAGAAAAATGACACGTGTTTAATGAAAAAATTCTGTTAGTGATAAGGGTATTTTAGACCCAATAGGTGGTGATAAGGGTATTTTAGACCCAATAGGTGGATGATAAGGGTATTTGGGGGCTGAAAGGTGGATGGAGGGTATTTTTGCTCCATTTTCAATAGTTCGAGGGTATTTTAGGCCCTTTTCCGATTTAAATATAATGGTTGTTTTAATTATTACTTAAAATTTTATTGTATCGTATACTTAAATCCATCGTTATGTAATGATGAAAAATCCCATTTTATGTAACAACTTATTTGGTGAGATCGTTGTAGGTTTATGTAACGACCCATTTGGTCGTTTAGCACTTTTGGTCTCATTTTCGCTAAATTACACTTTCGTATTTTTAAAAGGTATTTTTGACTTGCGGAGTGGGTGGCACGACAATTTAATTGATGGGTAATTCTTGAAATATATTTATTTAATGTGTGTGAATAGCTACTTACAGGAATATGAGTTTCACACTTATAAGGTCTAAGTTGGTAAATAAAGTAATTGACGGAATGAACTTTATACAAATAGTTAAGTGCATTGGTAAATTGTAGAAATTATAGGGATAAGTTATTGGGCTTAGCCCACTTCTCATGACCCATATATCTCAGTGGCATAGGATATCAAATAATTTATTAATTCTGGCATGAAAAAAAAAAGGGAGAGGAACACTTTTGACACAACAAAGTGACGGCAACAAAGGGTCAGTTTCTTCGTGACTAAGACCTTGCGAAAACAATAGGTAATCTCTTTTACATTTGGTCCTTTCACTTAAATAAAGGCTTTAATGATTATTCACAATCGATGAACATGATGAGTACTACTATTTGAGTTGTGAGATAGAGAAATGGCTACAATTGAATTGACTGTACGGGAGTGATTTGGCAAATGAAAGGGGTAATAATGGGGCTATCATTAGGTAATCATTCGAACATTATTAATGTTGTGTGGAAGGGATAGGATTTTAGGGGTAGTTACATGTTTTTTTCCAGTACGTACTTGAATGGGGGAAATTACTTTATTTATGATGATATAATGTTTACAAAATTATGTGTGGGCTAATGATAATCTAATGATGACTATCATTGGGCAATGATGATAAGACTAATGGTTGAATTGTTTCTGCAAATCTGCTACGTAATTGAAGTTACAGTTTTGTAACTTAGGCTACAGTTATTGGAATTTCCTTTCTACGTATTATCATGATTGCACTTCAATTCAAATACATAGGGTGTATATTTTGGTATTGAATTATATGAATACCTTCAGATTTATGGTATTTGAATTGTGGAAAGTTGGATTTTTGTCCGAAGTTAAGATATTAGAGTAACTAAAGGTTTCGAGTCCTAGTCCGAGAATTAACGATTTGAGAGTCCATTTATGGATGAAATTGACCAATTTTAAAAATATATGATCCTTAGATAATGGGTGAAATTATTTTTCAATAAAATTCCAATCTTGTCCTTGTGGGCCCAAGGCCAATTTTTGGGGTGCGTTTTTGGGTTTCGAATATAAATATAGCAATATGGGTGTCCTTAGATTCGTATTCTAACGTAGATTGCATATTTTATAGATTTTGATCGTTCAGAGGCTCTACGCAAAGGGAAGGCATTAGTTTGATTGTTCGTGGCACCCGTTCGACATTGAGGTAGGTTACGGTCTACTTTAGTTAGATTCTGATTAGAGAATCGTATGTAGTTGTAGAAAGTGACAGGGATAGCATGATAGGCCTCTGGGCATGAAGTGGAGGTGAATTCCAATTAGGTGGGTTTTGTCAACTGTTATGTGGGCTTGTCGCCAAATGTGTTATTTCTGTGATTATCACTTGTTTGTATCTCTGTCACATACTAGTTCACTCATCACATGAAAAGGAATGATAATATTGATAATTGAACAGTGGACAGTAATATGACTTGTACTTGTTGATTTATATTGTGATATTGTTGAGACTGATATCATGCATGGCATGCTTTCCATATTATTGTTGTGATGATTGGTGAGGTGAGTGATTGAGAGACTCCGAGGTCTTTGTCGGAGATGGAGAGTGACAGAGAGACTCTGAGGTCCTTGCCGGAGATTGAGAGTGATTAATAGCCTCCGAGGTTTCTGCCGGAGAGCACGAGTGGTACATGGACTTCGCAGGTCCCCCATAGGTCATGGCTTTGAGGCACTGCCCTTAGCATGTGTGTACGAGAGTGGAGTGAGAGAGGTGACTATTGCATTGCATTGCATTCATCCACTCATATATTTGACTGATTATTTGGTGAATTATATCTGTCTTGGTCGATTTCATGATTCCTTTACACTTTACTTGTATATGATACGTGACCATACCTGTTTGCTCTATGTGCTACTTGTTGGTTTCAACTTCTTCATGCATTGTCTAATCATTATCGGCCTATGATGCTTACCGGTACAAGTGTTGTACTAATACTACTCTTGCTGCACTTTTGTTGAGTGCAGAGTACGATCCAGGTTCCAGTTCTACACCCCGTGGCTGATACGCGAGGGTGACATATTTCAGTCATTCAGGGTGAGCTACTTGGTCATCCGTGGCTCCTGAAGGATCTCCTCTATTTATTTCTGTTTTTGTATTCGACAGACAATATGTAGCCTTCGGGTATTTTCAGACTTATATTTCGTACTATGTTAGCGCTCTTGTACCTTTTGACCAGATTTTGGGGTTGTTGTGACATTTCTAGTTATGATAAGTATTTAAGACTTGATAACTTATTCTTATTTAATTTTTCGCTTATTTAACTTGTTATTAGTAGTGTGGTTCGCCTACTCGGAGGGATAGTGTAGGTGCCACCACGACTCGCGAATTGGGTCGTGACAGTTTATTCTTCAAATTGCTTGTGTCCGTCATCATGTAATGATGGAAAACGATACAATCTATTCAAAAGTTATATTCATCAAAACAATACAATACGTTATGTAATACTTGTCATACCCCATTTTAACCGGGTTATATTAGAAGTACGACATATTGGTGATTCCTATTTTTTGTTTATGTTAAGGAGTCGCCACCTAATTATTTATGGTGAATTAGGACACCTAAAGTTTATTAAAGTTATTTTCTAAAGTTAGCTTTGTTTAAGGTCTGCGAAACTTAAGATCCTAGGTAAGGGTTCAATTAGTCTAAAGGGAAGGTATTATGCATCCTTTAAGACCCATTAACAATGGTTAACCGACCGGACTTATGTTAATTAATTAAGGCTAAAAAGGTAGATGTAATCTTTAAAAATTTAAGAAAAATAGCTTATAAATATTGCTAAAGTTTTAAAGGAAAATGTGCTATTTAAAATAATACTTATAAATATTGTTAAGTTGTTAAGACTTTAAATGAAATGTTATTTAAAGAAGACTTATAAACGTGGCTAAAGTTTTAAATAAAATAAGATTTGCGTAAAATGTAATAGTTTGCATATAATGTGATAGCCTTTAGGAAAGGGCTTAGCAAATTTGAATTTTGGATTATGTTATATGAATATGGCAATATAGAGAAATCTAGACTTATTTTTATAAATAGGATGCAAAAGGAAGTGAGTTTTCTTTCTCTTTTATTAACTTTATTTAACTAAATTATGCATAATTCTTGAAAATGTGTTCATAAAATATACTTGAATTTATATTTACATATATCTGAAAATCTATTGCATTACAATGTGAGTTCTAGAAAATTGTTTGTAGCGTGAACTATAGAACAAGAACGGACATAGAATATACATTTTTTTTTATATTATAAAGACATGCCCTTGAAAATCAATAAAAATGAACTTTATGGAATTGATTGGTTTTCCTTAAATTAACTACCCATTATTAAATTAAAACCCACTAATTTGCTAAAGTTCATCTAAATTAACAAACAAAAGTGTTAGTCATACAACACAACTTAAATGCTCAAAAAATAAAATAGAACGGGAAATAAGTTAAATGGGCTCAGCCCATTTTAGGACTGCTGTGACCAGGCTGTTGTTGGGCTTTGGCCCAGTCATTTTTGTGGACTGCTGCGGCTAGAGGCTGAACAAGGGAAGAGTCATGTTGGGCTTTTAGCCCAACGCCAAATGCGGAAGGAGATGACGAGTCGCTTGGACTCGTATACGAGATGTCATGCATAAAATGAAAAGAAAAGGATTAGTACATGATCGACGAATAAAACTAAACATACATAATGTAAACTCAAGAGAAGGACAGATTAATAACTCATATACGTACTATGTATACCTAATATATTTCATTTATACACATTCATATAGAAGCAATCTGAAGAAAAAAAAAACATACTAGAACTGGTATACCTCAGTATACCATGAATATACAAATCTCAGTATACCCGTGGGCATCGAGAGGCTGTATACTTTAGGTATATTTGAGTATATCATCCTATAATTTGATATAGAATACTAAAAACACACAAACGAGCAAACCTCAAATTCGATTATTATACTATACTTTTATCTCTCAAAACGTGCAGGATACATTTCACAAGATAAACAGGATACTCAAGGGAAATACGAGTAAGAAAGGCACTGTGAGACTCAAAGAAACAACATAGAGGCCCGGGAAAGCGTAATGATCACTCGCTGAAAATTTACAGCAGCAAAGTCGATCTAAAAGCAGTATTTTCGACCTCGAAATGCAATGACAATTCAGCTCAGAATGAAGCAGAAATTTAACTCAAAGTGTAGCAGAAATTCAACTAAAAAATGCAGTGGTTCATGGCCCGAAAGTAAAACAACAAAAGTGGCTACACTGCAGCAGTTCAGGGGCAGAAAACAGTGATTCAGTGCTCCAAAAAATATTCCTTAAGTATGGCAATCCTTTAACAACTTAATGATTTTAATTTAAAACAGGGGACTGCTCACAGTTAGGGTATTAACAGCCCCAAACAAACAGCAGAAAGATTTCAACGAGGGCAGCAGTCTTTGATTCATGTTAAAGTCAAGAACAGTTGTCAAATAATAAACTTCACGCGTGGGACAAGACTAAAATGAAGAAAAATGATTGTTCCTTCCATTTTCAAGGAAAACAGATATTCAACCCAGTGATACCAATTCTAATCCCAATTAGCATGATGCATCATTTCGAATACAGTATCTAATATACCATGAAATATTTCGACCGAAGCATAAACTATGCAAGATATACACAGGTCACGATCCTTTCAACTAGTACTAGCATGACTTCATTTTTTATTAACTTCAAAAATAGATAGGGTATAATAGTAAAACATGAACAGGAAAAGATATTGAATAGAACAGGGACTGAACTGATTTTGATCAAACGCATACTAGAAAAAAAAATATTCAGGGTTAACAACATCTAACCGAACATGCCGTATTATATATAGCACAAACAGCTTCAATTAAACAGGTATAGCAGAGTTATTTAAGAAAATTAAATCTTTGCAAACACGGTATGTAGGCAGATTTTACTAATATACTCATTGAGCAGAATTTGAATTCACCAACTACAAGCAAACGATTAACATAGAATTTTCTGTGTCTATGAACCAAAAGAGTAGCCCATACAAATGCTAACTCCTACTAACAGAATGGATAAGTCTTGATTTTTGTTTTTACTGCAAACAACCTTAAGCTTATCTGATCATTTGAATCAACGAAAGGTTTCACTTCAAGTCATGAGAATTAGAGTGTGATATCCAGAAACAGCATAGACATGATTTATTTCATAAATTTTCATAAGCGAAACACTCGTACATTACTGATATCAGGGTCTAAGACATATTTAATTTCATATAAAACATACTAATCAGAAAAACAATAGAACTAGGCCTAATACCTAGTTATTAATGGAATTGAGCATAGAACGTAAACTAGAGGCCAAATCGAAACAGCAAACAACACCGACATATCATATAATCATTTCATCGTGTCTAACCCAAACAGGTTACACTCATGACAGAGTATATTGCTTGAATAAATAGAGTGAGAGAGAGATGGTGCCGACCTGTTTTGGATACAGTGAAATGGGGTCGTCGAGGCCTCGAATCTACTCTCGATTTTAAAGTAGCAGTCGAATTGAAAGAGTAAACCACTTAATATATTAGATGTGTATTCCCAAATACAGTAATTGAGAATAGATTTTCCAAGAGGGGTTAAGGTTCTCGAAGGAACTGAAATTTCGTATTCTTTTTTGATAAGTCAAGTGACAACTAAGAATGGAGACCCAGCTTCCTGTCTCTCTCCCAGTTCGGATTATTTATAGGGTTTTAAGAGAAAGGAAAGAGGAGCGGGGTGGTGGTGATGATGAAAAGAGAAAAGAAAGAGAGGTAGGGTAGAGGAGGAGCGGGAGTGGGGTGCAGCGGTGAGTGGGTGCGGCGGTGAGTGGAGAGTGGGGTAGCGGGGTGCGGCGATGATGATGATGATGAAAGGAGAAAAAAAAAGAAAGGGAAGTAGGGTAGAGAAGGAAAGAAGAGCGGAAGAGAGAGAGAGAGAGTGAGGGGTGAACGACGGTGAAGAGATGAAGAAGAGAAAGAGATTAGGTTTTGTTTTTTTAGGGATAAAGATTAGGCCGTGTCGGGTGAAATAGTGGGCTGGATTGGGTGAAATGTTTGGGCCAGACGGGTGAGTATGGGTAATGGGCTGCTGAGCTTTAAAATAATGTGAATTGGTTGAAATTGTGATCATTCCTCCTTCATTTTAATTATTCTTGGGCTTTTAACTTAACAACCAGTACAACATATATTATGTGAAGCCAAATAGTAAGTAGTATGTGTAAAGTAAAATTAATTTAACGAGTACGAATCCTAAAATGAAATGATGACGAACCATTTAAAATTTGTGATAAAGTAATGCTAGTAATGTCGATAGTAAAGTAGTGAAGTAATGATATTAACAGTAGTAGCAGTAAAATAATAGTGAAAAATAAAGTACTTAGCTCGTCAGTAAATTTAGAAGCCTGAGTAAATAAAATTAAATAAAGGAGGGACAAAATTGGGTGTCAACAATACTATACATTATGAAACAATATGTAACAACTATCCAAACAAGGTGTAAATTTGGCATAAAATTGCTGTTCTTTTTCATAAACTCAAGGCTTTTTATTATTTTTTCATACAATAGAGAAAAATCGTGAGTATCTTATAAAAACTCCAATTAGAATCAATAGACTCAGGGTATGTCAGCATGCCCCGTACTCACTGCAAGAGAACTCGCTCTTTAACACATATATTAGATTGTATACGTTCTAATCTTGTAACCAAGCGAAGTGGGGAGCTTGGCCATCTCAAAGAATAAGCCTTGTAACCAAGCGAAGTGGGGAGCTTGGCCATCTCAAAGAATAAGCTGATCTTTCCTTGTATGCAAATTTTAAAGTCATGGATCTCCTGCTACCTCTTTCTGGTCTCCTTATTATTGGTAACTCTGCTAGGTATGGGTAGCGAGTCTTCTAAAAGTCGCATTAGGTGTTGATGTCTATCTCTTTCAGAAGAGCCTATTTTTGACCATGGTTCGCGTCGCTATTGTGCTTGGTCTGTTCATTACTCTCTTTTCAGCCATTATTGTATGCGTGTAACGTCCTAAATCTACCTTTCAATTGGACTTTATCCAGAACCTTTTTTTTGGTTTCCCACCCAGTGTCCGGTACCCGCATTGGAGTTCGACTATATCTGGATTCGAGCCGCGTAGGGCCCCATTTGGGGGGAAGCGCTCCCTACCAAGGATTTTTTCATACCCAAGACTCGAACCCGAGACCTTGGCTAAGGGAGGAGGAGCCCCATCTGCTCCACCACATCCTTTGGTGGTTTTATCCAGAATCTTTGACATCCACTCATCTTATTTCCCACCAACAATACCTAAATAAAGAACATGTAAAAAAAAGATGACTTATCTTAATGATCTTATTATTCTCTTTTAAAATTAGTAAAAAAATTAAAAGTTAGATTCAATTCTTTCCTCGATTTCTTTCAATCAAGATCTATTAATTTAATTCATGAATTTAGTTAACATAAGGCTCTTTCATCATATCGAAGAAAAACATAAAGGAAAATTAAAGACAAACGTTTTGGTATCTGGATTTTGGAGCACTTCTTCTCAAATTTGACTTCCTATAAGTAACTTTCATTTTTTTTTTTTATCCTAATCTATATCACACTTTTTTTAGATAAAATATTTTGTGTCATTATACCAATTTTGTTATTTTAAAAAAATTCACAAGTTTCGAAAACTTCAAATTAATTTAACCAATCAAACTGAAAAGAGAAAGCTCAGTCAATAAGAGCCCATTTGGAATTTTATATTATTCGTCTACACAAACAATTATTTGGTTAACATTGAATTGAATGTAATTGAAGGGTAGCAATTATACTTTTTAATTTTCGAGAGTAAGGTGAGAATTGCTAGCAATTATACTCTCCAATCCTCTGATGCTAGCAATTATACTCTCCAATCCTTTGATTCTTTGCTCTCTAGCTCCTATAATACCATGTCCAAACGACTTTCTTACTTACAATCACTGAAGACAACTATTTATTTGCAGCTCAACTTGCAAGAGTGAGCTCATACACTCATGTCAGTGTGCATTAATAAGATCGATGAAATAATAAATAGTGGTTGTTTTCCGAAACGGTATACACTGACTCGCATTAAGTGGTTAACATTGAACCAAACAATTTAACATTAGCTTTTTGATAGAACCTAAGGGTTCACACTTTAATAGTTCATAATCTAAGAATTTACTGGAACAGTCTAAGGGATCTGGTCCCTAACCTGTTTTCACTGATAGTTGCAAGAAGTAAATGAGGCAAGATATTTACGTGGAAAACTCCTTGCTCAAGGGATTAAAAACCACGACCTACTCTAGTAGGATTTCCAACTTCACTAACTGAGCAACTTTAGATTAAAACCTATTGCAACATAGGAATTAAACTCTTAATCCCTAACCCTTACAATACACCTATTGTAAGCACGTTTACAATAACTATTGCAAAGCTCCAATTCTTGACTACCTCTAGCCAACGAACCAACTGATACTTAGCTGACTCTAGCCAAGAGAACAAAGTTACAAAGATTGAAATCTGTCCTACTGTGATGCTTCTTGACAAGCAGTGTAGGAATACAAATTTAGAGCATGAAACAAGACTCAGCTATCCTACGACTTTAGATGTCTTCAGTGGCAGGAACTGGTCCTTTGGATTGTTGAGATCTTGTTCGTGTGGGCACCTTGTGGAAGCTAGCCGCCACACTTGAGGGAAATATGTCTTTTTAGATTTGTAGTGTTAGGTCAAAAGATGCCCGATATGTTGTATAAATATGAGACCTGTTGACACCCAATTTTGTCCCGCCTCTCCTCCGAAATACCTTTTTACGCTTCTATATTTTGGCAATTTAAAAAATGATATTTTTACTATAATTATTAGTTTTTATTAGTACCGGCATTGCATTATCCTGTCATTATATTTTAATACCGTTTTTGCTACCATTATTATTATTATTATTATTATTATTATTATTATTATTATTATTATTATTATTATTATTCACAATTTTTTATCATTTCGGCATTTTACCAACTTATGCACACGCATCGCATTTATCTTCGCGTAATTTAATAATAGCATTTACTTACTGTGGAATTTCAAATATATTATCGCACGGCTATTACGACGTCATTTTATTTTCATCTAAATACTAATAAATACATACTTTATATTAGGGGATATTTTAGCACACTCAGTATATGATTACTTTAAAATGAGTCTCTTATGTGAATTTAGAAGCCAAACTATTTCTTCCATCCAGCCCAATATTTTAAAACAACCAGCCCAAATCAGTTAACCCATTATTTTCATCTGCTCAGCCCACATTTTCAGCCAATTCAGCCCAAAAAAAATTGACCCAGTCCATTAACCCACAACCCGGCCCAATTCTCATTTAACAAAGGAAACCCTAAAAGGGTTTCCCTCATTTTTCTTTCAGCCGCCACCCCCATCGCCTCTCTCTCTCTCTCTCCTCTCTCACGCTCCTTCCTCTCTCTTCCTTCATCTGCATCCCCACCACGCTCTTCTTTCCCCCCACTTTCGTTTGTCCCCCCACGCTTCTGCCGCCTCCACTCCTCTTTGTCCCCCGCTCCTCTCTTTCTCTTTCTTCAACACAAAAACTAAAAAAACCTATAAATAGTTGTTTAGTTGAATCGAAAGGGGGACCTGGAACCAGACTTATTTGTTTTCGATTCATGAAATTCCCCAACAACAGGTTCTAGAATCGCAAGAAATCCTTTAGGAAAACAGGTTTGAGAACCCCAAAAAAATTGCCTCGCAAAAAGGGAGATCTTGAACCCGAAATCCCTAAAAATAAAGAGGTTTTCCGGTGGTCAAAATCCCCTAAAAAATTAAGGCTCTGGGAACCGATCTCGGGGTCACCTAAAGTTTTCCAAAATGTCAAATTTGCAACTCGTTGTGATAGTTCAAAATACCGAATCAAAAAATACTCAAACGATTTTTTTGTCTGTTCTGTTGTTGCTGTGAATTCGAGCTTCGCAAGCTCGGATTTGGTAGTTTCGAGGGTAGATCTGAAGCCCCGCACTCCACTTCGCTGCACCCGAAGAAGGTCCGTAATTACTCCTTCTCTATTTCTAGCATTTTTCTGGTCCTGTATAATTGATTATATGATAGTTTAGTGCAGTTTATTAGCATTTTTTTTGTTAGTTATGTGCTTATTTTAGTCATTTGTTGATTATATGTTAGTTTTAGTTGGCTATGCTTATCCGTGGATCATTGCCCAGCTGTAGTTTGACAAGTAGTCATTAAGTATAATGTTGTTAATTAATTTCTTTGTTTAGTTTAATTAAGCAGGATGTTAATGCAGCCATAGTGTTGATAGTAGATGCATGATGAATTATTAGTACGGTTAAATCATGTCTCTTTACTTGTCTGTAAATCATGTTGGAAGAGTGTTAAATCCCATCATATATCGTGTGCTAGTTTAAGTATACTCTTAATTAAGGTCTAAAATGCCCAGAGGTTAGTTAACACAGACATTGTCTACTGCTATGAGATTAGTCATGTGTTTGGTATAGATTGAAAGCTTTCTAATCATGTCTGTATGCCTAACTTCCTTATGATTTGCCTGCTGGAGTTTAAATCACTTAAATCCTGTTAGCAATATGTAACATGAAGTCTAAAGAGGGTCAAATGTGCTGTCAAGATCCATCTTGCTTTAAGATAACCCATTGATAATTTACTTAGGTCTTCATATGCCAGCTCTCTGTGAGTTGAGAATCTAAATCCACGCTATTACTTTGTATGCTTAAGTCCTGGTTATAGTCAGTGAATTCATGGTCTTTTGTCCAAATGATATGATTTAAGTTCTCAAGTCGCTATCTAGTTGCTGCAGTCAAATATTGCCTAACAAGTTGTTTCTAAGTCCAAGTCAGGTATGGTTGAAGTTCTCTATGTTTGAACTAAACCTGTTTAAACCTTTGAATGCCTTTTAAACCTTAAGTGTAGTACTGTTTTATGGCTAGAGTTCACTGATCTAAAATTTTTAAATGTAATATTGAGGTTCAGAGATTTGTGTATAAATGATGTGTTCTCAAGCATTTATTCTTGCCATTGCATGATCGTAAATATGAGTGGTTTTGCTTTAAAACGATGTCGAACTTATTTGAATCTTCCTACCTAATAAATTATCCACTTAGAAAATGATGACCAGTCTATAATGCTCCAACTACGGCTCAAAATCTTTAAATGTGCCTGCTTGCATTGCCTACTTATACTATTATCAGAATCTGAACCCATTTTTGCATGATCATCTGCCTTACTTAACGTATTTAAACTTATGACCTTGGCTGGCCATCACACTTTGATTATCTACTGTTTGCTATCCTGCTGTATCTGGTTAATATGTTAGAAGGAGAATGCTAAGTATGCATGATTTAATGCCATGTCTGATGTCTGCTTGTTATCCTCTGCTGTGTCTATTAGTTATGACACTACCTGCTACTGCCCTCTTTACGTGTCTGTTAAGTTGAGATTGGGAACATTATATTTAATTGTGATAGTAGCCTCTTTACTCTGTGTATAAGTCTTATACAATCCCTCTCCAATTGTCATTGTATGAGCCATCCTATATCATCTTTCTATGCCGAGACCTGCAATTCATTTTGTTTAAGTCATATATATGTGCCTGAGCTGCAACTGCTTTCTCCATAAATTATTGTCTTGCCAATGAATCTGCTGGTTCACTGCTGGTGCAGTTGAAACTGTTGCTGATGCCTCTGAATTGTATAAAATAGTAAATAATGGGTTCGGGCCTTTATGAATGCTGCAGTGATGTATTTTTAACAAGCCATATTTCATGTCTATTTTATCCTTTACCTCATTTTGTGTTGTCTGTTTTGATAGTACACGTGCAATATACAGGGTATATACAGCTTATATACACCTTGGCGTATATAAGAAAGTATATTTTGTATATCGTTAAGTTGAACTTATGCCTGTTTTTTTTAATCTGCATACTTTATGGTGGGGGCTTTGGGTTTACTTTTTTTATTGGGTTTGTTATCTTTATCTGATCCTGGATTTGGGCCTGTTCTTCTTCCTTTGTTCCCTAATGTCCAGTAATTCTCCCTTCCCTTTTTATCTTTGTTTTATTTATGTTTTCGTAATCGATGTGTAGGCTTTGAAACATGTTGATTAGTTCAAGTAGTTTAGTTTAATGGACAAGTTGTTGGCATGTCGATATTAATCCGGGCTTAATCAGTCCTGCATGATGATCTAGTTGTTAAGTTAGTTCTGTTTACGCAACATGTTAGGTATGGTAGTTTAGTCCCAACTGGTTCAAATGTTGAGTTTGTGCTCTTCCTATTTAGCTCAAGTTGTTGTAATCAAATGGTCTTGCATATGATGGCCTACTGTGTGAGCCTGTTCATGTGTCAGCTGCTGATTGGATGAACAATTTCTCTTCTTCTATAACTTGATTTTAGTTTGTTATACTGAAATTTGAATTGGTTGATTAATTCCGCATGTCAGCTCAACTGTCTTAAGGTATCATTTAGGTCAATGAACTTATTTCCTTTGTTTTATTTTTGGCAGTTCTTTCTTCATTGTTCAGTATTGTATGTGTGTTCATGCTTATGTATCTGGTGTCTTGTATAGTTAAGTCTTCTATTTATTCAGTTGTGGTTAGTCCTTAATTGGTTAGATGTGCCTACTTAATCTCGCTGAGTATGTACCTTAGGCAGTCCATAAGCTCATATTGAGGTATTATGATTCGAGTGTTGACATTGTTTAGTTTTTGTCTATTTGGAGTCAATATGAACTTAGATTAGATTTATTTTAACCTTCAGAAGCATGATGATACTTGTTAGCTATGACTTAGATCAGTGATAAGTAGATAATACGACCAGTTAGTCAATCCCAGTGATTTCTTAAGCATGATAAGTAACTCAACATTGTTCAGTTTAATTTTAAGGAAATCTTAGTCTGATTGTAAGCCTAGGTTCGGTTTTGATGTTTCTCCTTCTGATAGCACCTTTTATTGTGACAATTCAATGTGTTGAGAAACTCGAACATGATCCAGTTTAACTAACTTCTTCTCTTCTAAACTCCCCGTACTAACTCTGCTGCTACTGTTTGCATATGGGTGTAATTAGAAAATGATGTTTGCCCATTATTTAGATGTATCTCATTTGTGAATTTAACTCAACATAAACCTGGACAATAAGGATCACTGTCAAAACAACATGTGAACTTTTTTTTTTATGCAACTTGATTTGGGTTTCGCTGCCCTCTATGACCAGACCTTAATGTAGTAAAACTATATACAATAAGTTGTTGCTTCAAGAGTCTTACTTACGATACGTCTTCTACATGCTCTACTATATATTTTAATCCCAAGTTAACTGCAATCTCTTGCTAGTTTAATCTATACATAAGGTGCACAAATATATGCAAATGTTTATCTATTCCAGTGTATACCGCCCTGTATATCGAATATTGTTTTCTTGTATATCTTCACTTTACTAATCTTTTTCTTTTGTTTTATGCATGACCATTGCATACGAGTCCGAGGGACTCGTCATCCTCCGCATTCGATGTGGGGCTAAAAGCCCAACAAAATCCTCCTCTCGAGTCAGCCCACCCGCAGCAAAAAATTAAAAAGGGAATTCTGGGCCGAGGCCCATAACAGTGGCAGCCCAAAATGGGCTAGGCCCATCTCATTACATTTTTTCTACACCTCTATCTTATGTTGTTGCATTTAACTTGTATTATGTGATTACCTTTTTATTTTGTTTTTATTTTCTTAATTTAGGTGAACCTTAGCGAATTTAGTGGGTTAACTTTAGTATAATGGGTAGGAAATTTAAGAGAGAAACTCAATTAATACCATAGGTTTCATTTTCTTCTTTTTACATTAAAGTTATTTATAGTATCTTAATATTTACTTTCAGAACAATTGATTTTTAAAATAGTATATTGTGAATCAAAGGAATTGTGTTTTATTTATTACTATCTTAGAAAATTAAAACGTCACTAACATACAAATATTAATCTAAGTATATTTTATAAACATTTTAGATTAATTCGATTATACATATTTTGAGCTGAATATAGTTAAATAAAGTTAAAGAAAGAGATAAAGAAATTTCATGCCATTTCCACCACATTTTAAAGAAAATAAGCCCAGGCATTTCTACATCACCCCATTGATATGATGTAAATCCTATCTAAAGTTCACACTTGCTAGAAAGCTATTATTATAGGCAAGTTATTATATATTTTTTCAAATCCTATTTCGGATAGCATTATTATATTTTCGTTTAAAGCTTCGGCAACATTTATAAATCTTATTTTAAATAGTATTTAAAATTTTCTTTTATATAAATTATTATATTTTTCTATAAGTTTTATTAGCATTTTTTATTTAAAGCCTTAGCAATATTCATAAGCTTTGTTTCAAATAGCATTTTAAAATCTCCTTTTATGCGAATTATTAGTCTCATTTTAGATAGCATTATTATTTGAAGTTTTTTATAAGTCTTATTATAAATAGTATTTAAAATCTCGT
The DNA here is from genome assembly GCF_019175385.1 of Lycium barbarum. Classification (NCBI taxonomy): domain Eukaryota; kingdom Viridiplantae; phylum Streptophyta; class Magnoliopsida; order Solanales; family Solanaceae; genus Lycium; species Lycium barbarum. Next base: position 8,177,529 of record NC_083342.1, read on the forward strand.
TTTACACAGATTATTATATTTTTTACAAGTCTTATTTTTAAATAGCATTACTCTTCTCATTCAAAGTTTTAACAGCATTCATAAATCTCAGCGTTTCCTTTATGAAATTACTATATTTTTTCTACAAGTTAATTCAAACCACATTATTATATTTTCCTTTGAAACCTTAGTAATATGTACACGCTATTTTCTTAAAATTTAAACATTATATTTAACATAAATTAATTAACTTAAGTTTGGTCGGATAACCGTAATTAGCGGATTCTAAAGGATGCCTAACCCCTTCCCTTTAGGATAATATAGAGCCCTTACCTAGAATCACATTGGTTAAGCAGACTATTAATTGAGGTTTAGTTTTAACTTTACCTTAGTTAACATCGAGGTGTCCTAATTCACCATTAAATTAATTAGGTGGCGACTCCTTAAAATAAAACAAAATAAGAATCACCAAAATGTTGTACTCCTAATTATAACCCGGTTAAAATGGGGGTACGACAAGACCAAATAGAGAGCGTGTGACCATGAGCGGTGACTTTTCAAGGGCTTTTAGTTTCTATCATACATACAGCTGTGTTGCTGCAGATTTGCCTGAACAATGCAGCAACTTTACAGCTTTTAAGTACCGCGCAGTACTCTCATGGGACCTGATGAAGGACCTGGTCCTGGATCGTTTGTCAATCATCAAAACTTATGAAATGCTATAACTCATCAATTTCCCCCTTTTTGATGATGACAAACTTATGCAAGACATTCCCCCTGAGGACCAGGTTGCTCCTTACTTCTTTTAGCATCATGCCTTTGATGGAGTTTGGAAAGACCGACCTCTTTGTCAATTTTCATATTATCTTCTATTCATCATTTAGAACTTCCCCCCTGAGTTCGTGATCCTATATCAACAAGCACAATTTATATTCATCATTTAGAACTTCCCCCTGAGTTCGTGATCCCATATCAACAAGCACAATCAACACATACCTTTCCCCCTTTTGGCATCATTGAAAAGGACAACAGGCTTAAAGAAGTTCAGTGACAACTGCTCATGGCCACTCTGCGACACAACAGTAGCACAAGCAGAAAAAAAATAGCGTAAATAGAGTAAGCATTGCACAATCAAAGTAATTGCCCATAAAACAAGGGCAGTATCATAAAAAAAACAGTTAGCAGTCAATACAGCCTAAATTATGGTAATTAAAACAATAAAAGATCCAATGTCATTTAATTAAAATGGGGTAGATGGAACTTGAAAAGGAGGTAGTTTGAAAGCACAAAAAGATTTAGCGAGAGAATGCCCTGATAGCTGCTCTCTGATCTTGGATCATCTGGTCACGCAGCTTATCGAGCTTAATTCTTAGTTCCTTATTCTCCGCTCTCAATTTTGCATTAGCAGTTGTCAGTTTAGCACTGGGACCTGGTACTTGAGCCTTTTCCGCCAATTGAGTTTTCAGAACCACGATCTCAGCTTGGAGTTTTTCAATTTCTGTAAGTGCACTCTCCTGTGCCTCAATCAAGCTGGAAATGGTTGAGTTGCTGCCAACACCTCTTTATTTTTGACACACTCACACTCTTCCAAGGTTTCCAAGGTGACAATATGTTTTCTTGAACCTATATAAGCTTTTCCAGTTTTGATGTTGAGGAATTCAAAGATTTTTGTCAAAAGAAATCCATATGGAAGTCTATGCTTGCCTTCTTTCGCGTTCACCACTTTGACCATGTGTTCAATCATCATAGCAGGTAGACTGATGTCTTGAAAACTTGCTAGAGCTTTTAGAAGGACCAGGTCTGCAATAGAGGCCATGTATCTTTGTTCTGCCCTAGGAAGTAATGATTTGTTGACAATCTCAAACAGAAGCTGATACTCATGATTCATATGTTTCTTAAAAAACCTTTTTCTAGTCATAGATACCCCCTTTTTGACAATCAACTCTATGAAGGTTTGAGAGGCCTCACCTTCCACTGATTTCAGCCCATCAGTTGGGACATCAAGGATCTCTCCCAGCTTGGCTTCATCTATTTCAAAATCAATTCCATTCACAATCCTAACTAACATATAGCCGTCGGTATACACTAGAGAAGCATAAAACTCTCTTACTTCATCCTCGAACATGCCTGGAGCAGGATAAGCAAACAAGTGCTCCCACTTTTGAAATTCAATCATCTCCATCACATTTTGCATTCCATTGTTTTTAGAAATGTCAGGGTCAAAGACTCTACCAAACAACACTTTTTGCTTCCTCAAGTTTTCCTGCCTTTGAAAGTTTAACTTTTTGATTCTTTGTCTTTTCTTGGTGGGACCAGGTTCCTCTTCTGAAACACTTTTCTTTTTCTTATCAAGACCAGATGCATTTTTCTCCAGATTTCCATCCTCATGAGTGTCTCCCACAATCTCATCTTCCTTAGGCTTCTTTCCTTTGTTTATTGGGTGTTTCTTGGAATAATTCTTTAGTGATTGAGGCGATTTTTCTTCATATTCATTCTCAGAGACTACAACCACGATTTCCTTATCTCTTAAGCAGTGGCGGAGCCACGATTTTCATCCAGGGGGTTCAAAAATTCTAAAAGGTAAATACACGAAGAAGTCAGGGGGTTCAACATCTACTATATATACATAATAAAATAGTTTTAACTTTGAAAATACAAAGTAATTTTTTGCCGAGGGGGTTCGGATAAACCCCCTAGAGCTAATGTGGCTCCGCCCCTGCTCTTAAGGCATGTTTTATCAGCCTCTTCCTTTTCTTTCATTTATTCTTTTCTTTGGCATCTTTTAAAGCCGCCTCACGTTGAGCCCTACTTCTTTGTCTAGTATTGAGAGGACTATGGAGATATGCTTTCTTGCACTTTCACCATGGTGTTTAGCACGACTCGAAGACCTCTTAAAAACAGTTATCAGGTTATCATCAGAATTAGCTTCTTGAGAGGGGTTTGGGTTACCGGGGTCCTTTTCAGGGGAAAGGTCACTTAAGAGTACAACAATGGTTGATAAGACATCTTCAGTGGCTGTACTGTTCAGATTTTCTACCTCAATACCAGGTCCCTTATTTGTATCTCCTATTTTTAAATTAAGACTGTTTTCCTCCTGATTTCCTGCAGCACCCTCCAAAGCATGTACTTCATCCTCATTTTCAGAAAAGATTTTCTCCTCATTTTCTAAATTTTCAGAAATGTTCAATTCTTTTTCAGACAAGTTCTCATTAAAACCTATTGCAGAGTCAGCAAGAGATATAAGATTACCTGATTTTTGGATTTCCTCAGAAAGTCCTTTTCCAACATCGATTTCTTGTTCCTTACCACCATCAAAATTTTCAGACTGATGCGTGACCAGTGGACTGATTTATCAGCATTCTTTCGTTGACTCCTAATACCCGTATCCTTGGTGACTTCACTTTTACTAGAAACCTCAACTTCCTCGTCTTTCTCTTCGAATTCCTCAGGAAATTGAAGGAATTTTGAGACAGATAGAGTCTGATCACTATCTCTGGAGATGGTCTTTTCATTTTCAGGGCATGTTGTAGAAGAAGGAGCAAATTTCCTTGGGGTTTGACTCTTGCGAGTCCTGGAGGGACCAGAAACCATAGACTTGGATGGTGAAGTGGGAGAGTTTCTGTAACACCCCACATCTTGGAACTGAGTTTAAGCTCATATCATTAGAGTTCTAGTGGAAACACTGAAGGTTTGAACGTTTTGCGAAAATGGTTGATAGGCCTATTTTGGGAAACGATAACTCCATGATCGGTTTGGAATTTGGGAAAGTAACCTCAATGAGGTTGTAGTATGAAGAAATACCTTCCTAACGATATAAGGACCAAGCCAATCAGAGATCGGAGCAAGGAGATATGATCGTCTCAATATGGCTAATAGTAAGGCACTTGAAATCCTATAGAATCGGCTAAGTTTTCGATACGTCTGCCTTCCAGTCAATGTTCGTGAAAATCCGTTGGGAATTTGGGAAAACTACCTTGATGAAAGTTGTAGCCCTTTGAAATAGATTTCCAACGGTATATTATGGGGGTCAAAGGACATCTGTGCAAAGAGTTATGCCCATTTTACTGAAGCCTGTTCGCTGGAAATTTCGTCTGCGTTACGGTGACGTTACGGGCCGTAACTCGTGTTACGGGCCGTAATAGTGAGCCGTAACACAGAGAAAATTTCCAGAACCTCCCTGGAAATTTTCACCAAGGTACGGTACCAAGTTACGGTCCGTACTTCGTGTTACGGGACCGTAACATGGGGCGTATCTTGGTCCGTAAGTACATTTCGGGTCACCTGACTTCGAGAGGCCATAACCCTATCATAAATTGGGAATTTGGGAAAACTCAAAGAACGAAAGTTGTAGATAATTGAAATACCTTTCCAACCATAGGTTGTGGCCCCACAGTTGACATCGGAATAGATAGATATGGACGTTTTAAGACAGAAAGGTCCCAACCAGATTTCAAGTTGGGTCAAACCCATTTCCCCTTGGTATTTAAGGGAAATGTTAACCCTACCAGCCCCATTTCCTCCATATTTTCAGATTTTAGAGAGATAAAGGGAGAGAGAGGAGAATTAGAGAGAGAAAGTAGAGAATCAACCAAGTTGAAGGCCCCGAATCCCGAGGCTCGTGAAGGATAAAGTGTAGTACAAGTTGCCGTCATTTTAATCGAACTTGGGGATGTTGATTTCGTGGTGACTACTCATAAAAGGTAATGTTTCTACTCCCTAATCATTTATAGTTGTGAATTGATGAATTCTTGGGAGAATAATAATTGAGTTTGATGAAGAGAATTATATGAACTATGCTAGAGTTGTTGGATTGTTGACTTGGGATTGTTGTATTCATATGGGTGATGAAAAATGATGTTAATTACATCTAATTGAGACTGTAGAAGTAGCTAGAAGTAATAGAATGGGGATTGGGTGAAGAAAACACCATTAATGAGGGTTATAGAGCTTCATGCCCACCAAGTGTTTGATAAATGCTTAGATGAACAAAGCATGGATATTGTTGCTAATATAGAATCCCTATGACCTGTATTGCTATAGATTGAAGTTGAAGGGATTGAAGGACATTGTGATACGCTTAAAAGCGGGAAGTTAAGGTGTGTAGAACTTCCATCCACATGTGGGAATCTCTACGTTCTTCCCCATGATCCGTTTCGTAAAAGCTATGAAGTTCAAATCCTAGGGCATTAAACCCAACATATTGGTAGCCCGTAATTATGTTTGTATGTACATGAATTTTGTATCTATGTTCGTTATTGTATTCCTAATCTTCCATTACGGATATTAGGAATCTCAGCTTAATCCATGAATCATGAATTCTTCCTCATGTGTTCTCATTATGTTCATATGAAACTGTATGATTTTATTTTGCAAGTTACAAGCATGTTTTCAAGTCAATTACAAATATATGATTATGAACTATTGTATTACTCATAAATCAAGAACATTTTTACAAGCTATTTCATGGGATCTATTCTCAGACTGAGATATGGTAACTTTTTCAATAGATGGATCAGATAGAGTCTCAATAGCTATGTCAAAATCAGATTGAGATCCAGATCTATTCTCTTGAAACCGCTCCTCATCTTAGGATGATTGATCATCCTCTTCAAATATTAGTGCCGCGTAAGATTAAATGTCCACCTTGGATAACTTTAATGGAGGAGGGGTATATTTGATTCAATAGTATAACGGTAGGGGTATATTTGGACCCAATGTATAACGAAGGTTTACAAGTTATTTCGTGAAATCATGATTACAAGACAAGTACAAGTTAATTCACGAAAGTCATGCGCTTCTTAGCCAACTATATTATGTTCATGTTTTTGGGAGTTGCACAAATTACCGAGAAGACTCAGATAGCCTGAAACTATGTAGCCACCATAGGACAAGGATCGCTCCGCCCTGTTCGGACGATACCTTAATTTTACACTGAATGGATCCATCAGGCACGTTACCACCTTATACCCTGGCAAGGTATAGGGGCTCTGCTGGTCCGGCGAGGCACCAGACTCCACGTATCCACGTGGTGATATCATGTGTCGGTTTATGAAATGCTCTCCCTACTTATCATGTTTTACTCATGTTATATATATATATGTGCTCATGCTCATGCTCATGTTCATGTCCAAGTTTTCAGTTCCAGTTCTTATCATGTTATTCCATGTCCCATGTTGTTTCTTTCGGTTGCTTTACATACCAGTACATTCAATGTGCTGACGTCCCCTTTTTATTTCCCGGGGGCCTGCATTTCACGATGCAGGTACGGATTTACAGGATGACGCTTCTGCTCATTAGGATTTGCACGTACCAGTTTATTGGTGAGCCCCATCTCATTCGGGGTTTAGACATTGTATTTCTTTACTTAATTTTGCATCTAAAGGTATGCTGGGGGCTTTGTCCTAGTAAGTATGTTTTCCAGTCAAACTCATGATAGAGGTTTCATAGACTAGACAAGTCAGTTATGTCATGTCAGACATTTGGAGTCGTATAGCCATTTTGGCTCACTCATGTTGAAACAAGTACTTTATTAGGTATTATGACTTACTACATTTTATAAAGGCTCATCATGCATCCACGTTGTATTCCGCTTATGTTATGTATCATGATGATTCAGCAAGCCATGTGGTTCGCTCGGTCACATGCAGTCAGGCACCGAGTGCCGTGTTACGTCCAGGCCATGGTTCGGGGCGTGACAAAGCTTGGTATCAGAGCCTAGGTTCAAGGATCTTTAGGGAGTCTATGAAACCGTGTCCAGTGGGGTCTCTTTTATATGTGTGAAGGCCCCACACATATAAACAGTTGACCACCAAGACATTCAGGATTGTCTCATTTCTTTCATATTCTAGATCGTGCAGTTAGAGCAGTATTTTTAGGATGGCTTCCTAATTCGTGCGTGTACGTGTTTTCAGAAAATGCCTTACAAAAGAAATTACAAGAAGAGAAACACAGCCACCAGCCAAAGGGCTGCCGCAGAAGTAGTTCACGAAGATACTGTTCCGACTCAGGCAACAGCTCCAACCGCCCCTACCGTTACACCTCCTAGTGCTTCAGACGGGGATGTTAGGAGTGCTATCAACATGCTCACCCAGCTGGTAGCAGCTCAGGCCCAACGTCATGAATCTGGGTCAAGTTCAGGAGGTAATGGAGAGTCTTCTAAGACGAAGGATTTTCTCAGAATGAATCCCCCAGTCTTTACGGGGACAAAGAAAGATGAGGACCCTCAGGACTACATTGATGCTCTCCAAAAGATCTTCAGGATTATGACAGTTATAGAAACCGAAGCAGCTACTTTTGGAGCTCATCAGCTGCAGAGCATTGCTAACACGTGGTATGAATCTTGGGAATTGTCCCGAGGTTAGAATGCGCCTGATGCTACATGGGATGAATTTGCTTGTGCATTCCTAGACCACTTTATGCCAGTAGAGGTCAGAGAGGCTAAGGCTGAACAATTCCTGAAGCTCAAACAAAATGGCAGGCCAGTTCAAGATTACTATTTGGAGTTCGTTAGCCTGGCTAAGCATGCCCCACACATGTTACCCGATATGAGGGCAAGAGTGAGAAGATTCGTTGGAGGTCTTGATTCCCATTTGTATGATGGAGCCAATATTGTTGCACAGAATGGGGCAATGACTATTTCCAAGATAGTTACTTTTGTACAGGGCAATGAGACAAGGCTAAAGGAGGAAGAAACCTTACAAAAAGAGAAAGACAATGAGTTCAACAAGAGGGTCAAGTCTACCGAACTGTTCAGCGGGAACCGAAACAGGAAATTCTTTAAGAACAGGTCAGCAGTACTTGCTCCGTCCACAGCAAGTGCCCCATTTCCTAAGTTCCGCAATGATAAGAAGCAGAATTTCAGGCCATCAAGTTCGTACTTTCAGGCTAGTGGGGGTCAGTCGACTTATACTTATCCGATGTGCGGCAAGTGTAATAAGAGACACTCAAGTGATTGTCGTGTGGGTACTGATGCCTGTTTTAGATGTGGTCAGAAGGGCCATTTTCAGAAAGACTGTCCATCAGCCAGACAGGGTACTGGAGGTAATGTGACGCAATCCATAAATTCAGCAGTCCCTCGTAATAATTAGGCCCAGCAGGGGAACAATGCAGCTAGGTCTAGAAATACAAGCGGGGGGCAAAATCGTTTGTATGCATTGACGGGCAGTCAGGATACAGAAGCTCGTGCAGATGTTGTTACAGGTACTCTAACAGTTTTCACTTTCGACGTATATGCCCTTATTGACCCAGGATCCACCCTATCTTATGTAACCCCTTTTGTTGCTAAGAAATTTGGTATTGAACCTGAAAAATTATATGAACCCTTTGAGGTGTCCACCCCCGTTGGGGAATCACTCACAGTTAGACGTATGTATAGGGGTTGCCCAGTTTTAGTCTATCACCGCAGAACCATAGCTGATTTAGCAAAATTAGAAATGGTAGACTTCGATGTGATCATGGGTATGGATTGGTTAGCTTCATGTTATGCCACAGTATGTTGTAGAACTAAGGTGGTAAGATTCGAGTTTCCTAATGAGCCAGTCATAGAATGGAAGGGTAATTCAGTAGTACCCAGGGGTAGATTCATTTCTTACCTAAAAGCCAGAAAAATGATTTCCAAAGGTTATATCTACCACCTAGTTCGAGTCAAGGATTCAGATGCTCAGACTCCAACTCTTCAATCTGTTCCAGTTGTAAATGAATTTCCAGAAGTCTTCCCAGAAGATCTTCCAGGAGTCCCTCCTGACAGAGAGATAGAATTTGGAATTGATCTACTTCCCGATACTCAGCCGATATCTATTCTGCCATACAGGATGGCTCCAGCAGAGTTAAAAGAGTTAAAAGCCCAGTTGAAAGATCTTCTTGATAAGGGGTTTATTAGGCCCAGCGTTTCGCCTTGGGGTGCACCAGTCTTATTTGTTCGAAAGAAGGATGGTTCCTTACGTATGTGTATAGATTACCGTCAGCTGAACAAGGTCACCATTAAGAACAGGTACCCTCTTCCTAGAATAGATGACTTATTTGACCAGCTGCAGGGCGCCCAATGTTATTCCAAGATTGACCTCAGAACAGGCTATCATCAGTTGAAGGTTAAGGAAGTTGATATTCCGAAGACAGCTTTCAGGACCCGTTATGGCCATTTTGAATTTTTTGTTATGTCATTTGGGTTGACAAATGCGCCAGCTGCTTTCATGGATCTTATGAACAGGGTCTTCAAGCCTTATCTCGACTTATTCGTCATTGTCTTCATTGATGATATTTTGGTGTATTCCTGTAATGAGGCCGATCATGCAGAACATCTCAAAATAGTGTTGCAGACTCTTAAAGATTGCAAGCTTTTTGCAAAATTCTCAAAGTGTGAGTTTTGGCTTAAATCAGTGGCATTCTTAGGCCACGTGATCTCAGGTGAAGGTGTTAAAGTTGATTCTCAGAAAATTGATGCTGTGAGGATTTGGCCTAGACCCACCTCAGTTTCTGATATAAGAAGTTTCTTGGGTCTGGCAGGCTATTATCGACGCTTCGTAGAAGGATTTTCTTCTATCTCTGCTCCGTTGACTAAGTTGACTCAGAAGGAAGTTAAGTTCTAATGGTCAGATGCTTGTGAGCGAAGCTTTGAGGAGTTGAAGAAGAGATTAACTTCTGCTCCAGTTTTGACTTTGCCAGAGGGAACTGAAGGATTCGTGGTTTATTGTGATGCTTCGGGAGTTGGTCTCGGATGTGTCTTAATGCAGCATGGTATGGTTGTACCTTATGCATCTCGTCAGCTCAAGGTTCACGAAAAGAATTATCCTACTCATGACTTAGAGTTGGCAGCTGTAGTTTTTGCACTTAAGATATGACGTCATTATTTGTATGGAGTGCACGTTGATATTTTCGCAGATCATAAAAGCCTGCAGTATATCTTCAAGCAAAGGGAGCTAAATCTTAGACAGAGGAGATGGCTCGAATTGCTTAAGGATTACGATGTGGATATTCTCTATCATCCGGGGAAAGAGAATGTTGTAGCTGATGCTCTTAGTCGGCATTCCATGGGAATTTTAGCCCACGTGGACATGGATAAGAGAGTTATGACAAAGGAAGTTCACCGTTTGGCCAATCTTGGAGTTCGACTTTTGGACTCCGAGGATGGTGGTGTGGTTGTTCGGAATAGTGCTCTTTCCTCTTTAGTCGTTGAAGTCAAGGAGAAACAATTTAGTGATCCCTATTTATTGCAGCTGAAGGAGGGGATTCACAAGCATAAGACAACGACTTTTGAACAAAGGGGAGATGATGGTACCTTGAGGTACCGAGGCAGATTATGTGTCCCAGATGTAGATGGACTCGGAGAGCGAATCATGTCAGAAGCTCACAATTCCAGGTATTCCATTCACCCAGGTTCCACTAAGATGTATCATGATCTCAGGGAGATTTACTGGTGGAACGATATGAAGAAGAATGTGGCAGATTTTGTAGCTAAGTGCCCGAACTGTCAGCAGGTGAAAGCCGAACACCAGAGGCCTGGTGGCTTGGCTCAGAATATTGATATTCCTGTCTGGAAATGGGAAATGATCAATATAGATTTTGTATCGGGTTTACCTCCTTCATCTAGGAGACATGACTCCATTTGGGTGATCGTTGACCGGCTTACCAAGTCAGCACACTTTTTGCCCGTTAAGACCATAGATTCAGCAGAAGATTATGCCAAGCTGTATGTTAATGAGATTGTCAGATTGCATGGGACACCAGTGTCCATTATTTCAGATCGTGGTGCTCAGTTTACAACGAACTTCTGGAAATCCTTTCAGAAAGGATTGGGTACCAAGGTGAACCTCAACACAACTTTTCATCCACAAACAGATGGCCAGGCAGAGCGTACTATTCAGACTCTGGAGGATATGTTGAGAGCATGCGTTTTGGATTTCAAAGGTAATTGGGATGATCACTTACCTCTCATTGAGTTCTCTTATAATAACAGTTATCATGCTAGTATTGGGATGGCACCATTTGAAGCTCTGTATGGGCGAAGGTGCAGATCACCAATTGGTTGGTTCGAAGTAGGTGAAGCAGAGTTGTTAGGACCAGATTTGGTTTATCAGGCTATGGAGAAAGTCAAGTTAATACAGGAGCATTTGAAAATAGCTCAGAGTCGCCAGAAGTCTTATACAGATGTGAGACGAAGGGATTTAGAATTTTCAGTTGATGGTTGGGTGTTCCTTAAAGTCTCACCCATGAAAGGTGTTATGAGATTTGGCAAGAAAGGGAAGCTAAGTCCCAGATATATTGGACCTTACAGAATTCTACGAAAGGTCGGTCTAGTGGCTTATGAACTTGAGTTGCCACAAGACTTGGCTGCTGTACATCCCGTATTTCATGGGTCCATGTTGAGAAAGTGTGTAGGAGACCCATCGTTGGTTGTTTCTACTGATACTATAACAGTTAAGGATGGGTTGACCTATGAGGAGATCCCCGTAGCCATTCTTGATCGTCAAGTTCGCAAGTTGAGAACTAAGGAAGTAGCCTCAGTAAAGGTCTTATGGAGGAGCTAGAAGGTTGAAGAGGCTACATGGGAAGCCGAAGAAGACATGAAATCCAGATATCCTCACTTGTTTGAAGAGCAGGCAGATAGACTTCAAGGTAAATACCTTTAGTATTCATGTCATGTCCCTTATGTATTCATGCCTCACGATACACGTTCAAGTTCATGTATTCACTATTCATGTCTCATGTTTGGGCACTAATGTTTTCATGAAACTATGTCATGTCAGTTTCCATGCCCCATGTCATGTTATGTCTTATGTTCCACGCTCATGTCAGCTATCCAGTGCCCATGTTCATGCCTCAGTATTCATGTTTCCATATAACCATGTCATGTTAGTTCAGTCTCCATGTTTCATGTCATGTTTCCTTCACGTTCATGTAGTCAAGCCATGTCCAGCCATATTCTTAACCATGACCCATCATTCCAGGACGAATGATCCCAAGGGAGAGATATTGTAACACCCCGCATCTTGGAACTGAGTTTAAGCTCATATCATTAGAGTTCTAGTGAAAACACTGAAGGTTTGAACGTTTTGCGAAAATGGTTGATAGACCTATTTCGGGCAACGATAACTCCTTGATCGGTTTGGAATTTGGGAAAGTAACCTCAATGCGGTTGTAGTATGTAGAAATACCTTTCTAACGATATAAGGACCAAGCCAATCAGAGATCGGAGCAAGGAGATATGATCGTCTCAATATGGCTAATAGTAAGGCACTTGAAATCCTATAGAATCGGCTAAGTTTTCGATACGTCTGTCTTCCAGTCAAGTTTTGTGAAATTCCGTTGGGAATTTGGGAAAACTTCCTTTATGAAAGTTGTATCCCTTTGAAATATCTTTCCAACGGTATATTATTGGGGTCAAACGGACATCTGTGCAAAGAGTTATGCCCATTTTACTGAAGCCTGTTCGCTAGAAATTTCGTCTGCGTTACGGTGACGTTACGGGCCGTAACTCGTGTTACGGGCCGTAACAGTGAGCTGTAACACAGAGAAAATTTCCAGAACCTCACTGGAAATTTTCACCAAGGTACGGTACCAAGTTACGGTCCGTACTTCGTGTTACGGGACCGTAACATGGGGCGTATCTTGGTCCGTAAGTACATTTCGGGTAACCTGAGTTCGAGAGGCCATAACCCTATCATAAATTTGGAATTTGGGAAAACTCAAAGAAGTAAAGTTGTAGATAATTGAAATACCTTTCCAACCATAGGTCGTGGGCCCACATGTGACATCGGGATAGAGAGATATGGACGTTTTAAGACAGAAAGGTCCCAACCCGATTTCAAGTTGGGTCAAACCCATTTCCCCTTGGTATTTAAGGGAAATGTTAACCCTAGCAGCCCCATTTCCTCCATATTTTCAGATTTTAGAGAGATAAAGGGAGAGAGAGGAGAATTAGAGAGAGAAAGTAGAGAGTCAACCAAGTTGAAGGCCCCGAATCCCGAGGCTCGTGAAGGATAAAGTGCAGTACAAGTTGTTGCCGTCATTCTAAGCTAAAAATCGAACTTGGGGATGTTGATTTCGTGGTGAATACTCATAAAAGGTAATGTTTCTACTCCCTAATCATTTATAGTTGTGAATTGATGAATTCTTGGGAGAATAATAATTGGGTTTGATGAAGAGAATTATATGAACTATGCTAGAGTTGTTGGATTGTTGACTTGGGATTGCTGTATTCATATGGGTGATGAAGAATGATGTTAATTACATCTAATTGAGACTGTAGAAGTATCTAGAAGTAATAGAATGGGGAATGGGTGAAGAAAACACCATTAATGAAGGTTATAGAGCTTCATGCCCACCAAGTGTTTGATAAAATGCTTAGATGAACAAAGCATGGATATTGTTGCTAATATAGAATCCCTATGACCTGTATTGCTATAGATTGAAGTTGAAGGGATTGAAGGACATTGTGATACGCTCAAAAGCGGGAAGTTAAGGTATGTAGAACTTCCATCCACATGTGGGAATCTCTACGTTCTTCCCCATGATCCGTTTCGTAAAATCTATGAAGTTCAAATCCTAGGGCATTAAACCCAACATATTGGTAGCCCGTAATTATGTATGTATGTACATGAATTTTGTATCTATGTTCGTTATTGTATTCCTAATCTTCCATTACGGATATTAGAAATCCCAGCTTAATCCATGAATCATGAATTCTTCCTCATGTGTTCTCATTATGTTCATATGAAACTGTATGATTTTATTTTGCAAGTTACAAGCATGTTTTCAAGTCAATTACAAATATATGATTATGAACTATTGTATTACTCATAAATCAAGAACATGTTTACAAGCTATTTCATGAAACCATGTTTACAAGTTATTTCGTGAAATCATGATTACAAGACAAGTATAAGTTAATTCACGAAAGTCATGGGCTTCTTAGCCAACTATATTATGTTCATGTTTTTTGGGAGTTGCACGAATTACCGAGAAGGCTCAGATAGCCTGAAACTATGTAGCCACCATAGGACAAGGATCGCTCCGTCCAGTTAGGACGATACCTTAATTTTACACTGAATGGATCCATCAGGCACGTTACCACCTTATACCCTGGCAAGGTATAGGGGCTCTGCTGGTCCGGCGAAGTACCAGACTCCACGTATCCACGTGGTGATATCATGTGTCGGTTTATGAAATGCTCTCCCTACTTATCATGTTTTACTCATGTTATATATATATATGTACTCATGCTCATGCTCATGTTCATGTCCAAGTTTTCAGTTCCAGTTCTTATCATGTTATTCCATGTCCCATGTTGTTTCTTTCGGTTGCTTTGCATACCAGTACATTCAATGTGCTGACATCCCATTTTTATTGCCCGGGGGCCTGCATTTCACGATGCAGGTACGGATTTACAGGACGACGCTTCTGCTCATTAGAATTTGCACGTACCAGTTTATTGGTGAGCCCCATCTCATTCGGGGTTTAGACATTGTATTTCTTTATTTAATTTTGCATCTAAAGGTATGCTGGGGGCCTTGTCCTAGTAAGTATGTTTTCCAGTCAGACTCATGATAGAAGTTTCATAGACTAGACAAGTCAGTTATGTCATGTCAGACATTTGGAGTCGTATAACCATTTTGGCTCACTCATGTTGAAACAAGTACTTTATTAAGTATTATGACTTACTACATTTTATAAAGGCTCATCATGCATCCACGTTGTATTCCGCTTATGTTATGTATCATGATGATTCAGCAAGCCATGTGGTTCGCTCGGTCACATGCAGTCAGGCACCGAGTGCCGTGTTACGTCCAGACCATGGTTTGGGGCGTGACAACGATCAGTGGAGATTGATACTACTGACGATGATTCAGGCAGATTAGAGTTTGAGGGGGATTGAATTTTAGAAGGTGAGGAGATGAGATTCATTCTAGGTACTGTAGGGGAGGTAGAAAAAAGAAAAAAATTATAAACATACACTTGAAATAATATTACACTTGTATAATATGAGTTAACCCATAACCAACCCAACCATTTATCACCCAACCCATATTTACCCACACAAAATATGGGTGGTTTGAAACCTAACCCATTTTTGTTCAAACCATTTTCAACCAAACCCACCCATTTGCCCCCCCTACTTACGTGATATATTTCTTACCTCAATTTATTACTCAATCGTAGTAAAATAACAGGGTTACTTGATACGCATGGGGTAAGTTTTTCTCAAACTAACCCAACGGTTAAAGCAGCTCAATTGTTTAGTGGCTCTAAAGATTAGTTGATAAGTATTATGTGCATGGATACAAGCCCCGAAATTAATATAATAATGTGTTTGGTAAAAAAGTGTGGATAAACACTTTTTTGCTAAAATGACTTGAATGTCTTTAAAACTATTTATCAAAAATTAATATTTTAAAGTATTTTACGTAAAAAGGACGAATAACAAAAAAAGAAGAAGTATATATATATATATATATATATATATATATATATATATAATTAAAAGTTATATTGTAAGAAGAGTATCTCGGAGATTATAAAAGATACTCTACTATAATAGAATTGTAAAATATATGGTCAAACCAAAAGGGTTTTGAAGCAATAGTAAAGTTGTTTCCATGTGACCTATACGTTATGTAAATTTGTCGCTCCCTGCTTATGATTTTTCAGCTTATATGCACTTTTAATTTGACGAATTTTTACTATTCTATCCCTAATATTATTTTGTGATCCCTGAAATATCTTTATTGAAATAAAGCCTCTAACCCTGTGCATGACTTCAACCTTTCCGTCGTCTGGCCACCATCAAGAGCAATTAAGGTTCTGAAGAAGCTATGTGCTTCAAAACAAATTAGATTGATTTTGTGCAAAAGGATTTTGGTAAATAATGTTGCATAGGTTATACGGGAATCTATATTACCAAAAATTCTAATAAATAAAAATTTACTACAATTAAAAAGGTTTGACCCGATCCAAAATGCAGTATCAATCTCGGTCAAGATGATGTTATACCCTATTTAATTTAATCATGGTATAAGAGTAAGAACAATAATTTAATTTATTTGACTTGGATAGCTAGAGCCTAGAAGAATTACTTAGTATTATTTCAAACCAAACATGTTAAATGATAGGGAAAAGGAAGAATATGAAAGATTATTCACTTTCTTCATATGAGTTTTGGGTCGGGTTGACCCTTTTTAATTAAAATTTTATTTTATTAGATTTGTTTTTCACCGGAAACTGGTTTAGTGATACCAGAAAGTGGTTTAGTGACTTTTGTGTTAGTATACTTAAAGTTACGTGACTTTTGTGTTAGAAAAAATAGTTAATTGACTTTTGTGGAAAAAAGTGATAGTTACGCGACCATCTGTGAAATTTACCCTCTACTTACCGGAGTAAACACGGCTTGAAAGTAAGCTTTACCAAGTAAAAATATTCCTTTTACTAATAAGCGCCATATGAGGGTCACCAGCCGTCTTAGCTCAGTGGTAGAGCGCGTGGCTTTTAACCACGTGGTCGTGGGTTGGATCCCCACAGACGGCGATACTCCAATATTTTTTTATATAAAGATTATTATTTTTTTCCAAAGAAAGAAGGGAGTATGGCAGCCAACAAATATGAAAAAAATTTAATGAAGGATAAAACACATTCTTTAATTTTTTTTTTTTTTTTTTGTTTCTCCCCCATTGTTATCCGTTTTGGAGTTTGATTCAACTCCAAAAAAATTACACGTTGAGGGAAAAACCCTTCGTATTAAAGACAAGTATGCTAATTATAGATTTTCTCTTTTAAGTTCGTTTTAGCAAATCGAGAGAAGATATAAAATGTATTATTTTTTGTGACTATAAAATTTTAAATTTTATTTTATCTTAAACATGTCATAATATTTATGTGATCATAAAAAATTTCATTAAATTTAGAAAAGTATCATTTTTTCTTCAATAAACTAATAAGAAATATATACAGAGTGAAACACAAGGTAAAAAAGCACTAGCGAGCTAAAGTCACACTTATATTCTTTTAAAAAAAATTATTATCTAATACTATCTTTGTTGACCAAATTAGTATCAAAAATAAAAATTATAACCCTAAGTATAACGAGCATATCATCATGGTGCATTGGATTCAATCACAATATCTTACCCTCATAGTGAGTCGAGGCTCAAACCCGACGTGTTGAGCTATTTTGATCTGGGTCTTAATTCAAGATCTGATGATGTTTTGATGATTGACAAATATTGTATAACTGACAATCATGTTCAAGAAGGATGGACAAATATTTACAAGAACCATGTCCTTAACAAATCTTCAAAAGAAACTGGTGAAGCTGGCAAGAAGGAAGTAGAACTGCTGGAAGAAATAGGTCCTTTAAAGTTTAAACAAGATTTGGAGATTGTTGGTCTACATGGAAGAAGCTGTTCCATGCGTACAAAAGGAACCTTGGAGAATTGAGATTAAGGCTTAATCCAATTCTGCAAAGAACACAAGTTCAAGACATGGAAACATTGTCATAATTGAAGACATGAAAGGACTTCTTAGTCTGGGTAGACTCCTTGAAGAAGGTGCCAACAATTTGTAAAGAATTGTTGAGGTTGGGGATAGGCACTGTAGTGGTGAGTTCCTTAGATGTACAAGAGTTGTAACCTTAAAATTGCTCGAGTTAAGTGGAGAGTTTGGGGAAATCCAATTGGAGATGGTGAGTCATGGTATTTGCCTCCCTTGAGCAAGGAGCTTTTTATGTAAATATTCTTGTGTTGATTTACTGTTCTGCAATTTTCTTCTTACATAGTTACAGAGTTGGTATCACATCAGGTTCTTTCAAAAAGGCTAACAGTTTGAAAGACTAAAGATGGTTACACCACCAGGAGTTCAAGAAGGACAATCAACTACAAGGCTACCGTCATTCAATGACTATGGTTAGTGGAAGGCAAGAATGCAAGACTTCATTGCATGGATGGTGCGAAAATCCCCATAACAATTGATGACAAAGGAAAGTAACAGGTTCCATCAGAAAGAGCAAAGTATACTGATGAAGACACCAAGACAATGCAAAAAAATGCCAAGGCAAATAAGATTCTTATTTGTGGCATTGGACTTGACAAATATAATATATAATAGGATCTCTTCATGTAAAACTGTCAAGGAAGTATGAGACACATTACAGATCACACATGAAGGAACAAGTCAGGTCAAGAGGTCGAAGGTTGCCTTGTTAAATAGGCAATGAATTGTTGAAGGAGAATTCCTTTAAGAGATGTTCAACAGATTCACCGACTATATGTTGTACTTTTGAGGTGTTTATCAATAATGACAACAAGAGTGTCGATCATACTGAATAATCAAAGGGACAGAAGGAAACACACACTAAAAGATCATGTATTAAAAAGTATTAGATAAGATACCATCACATTACATATTTCAGTACTATAAGTAAATATACGGAAAATGCTCAAATATGTCATCGAACCATCGGAAATGACTCATTTATGTCACTCATTACTAATTTGGCTCATTTATGCCATCGAACTATCGGAAATAGTTCATTTATGCCACTCATCAATAGTTTGGCTCCTTTATCTCATCGCCCGTTACCAAAATGACTCATCCATGCTAGTTTTCATTAACGCTGATTTTATAGTATCAGATATGACACGTGGCCTCCAATTAGAGGTCTACGTCGTTAAATTAAACCAGCCCAATTTTAAATCCCAAATTAATAAAAAATCCGACTCATACATCCTACCCACCCACAATCATAATCTAGTTGGAGGTCACGTGTCATATCTGGTATTGTAAAATCGGCATTAATGAAAAATGACATGGATGAGTCATTTCGGTAACAGACAATGTCATAAATGAGACAAACTATTGGTGAGTGGCATAAATGAACCATTTCTGATAGTTCAATGACATAAATGATCCAAACTATTAACAAGTGGCATAAATGAATCATTTCTGATAGTTCGATGGCATATTTGAGCCTTTTCCTATATAGTATCTAACTAACTTAAATAAATTGATTACATTTGGAGGTTTGAATGATGTCGAATTCTTTTGATTTCAAATACTGCGTCCTGTAATAACATAGCTTTAACATTTAGGTGATAGAAAAAGGTATAAATATACCTCTCAATTTGCGATTTAGAGATATATATATAGCCCTCAATTAAAAAAGTGGTGCATATATGTTTCTGACGTTACACAAATGACGTAACTATGCCTTTTTGCTGATAAATTTTTCTAAAAAGTCATTTAGTTTTTTTTTTTAATTAAAAAAAATGTCACGTGGAATTAAAAAAAAAAAGTATACTCATTTATTTTAGTAGACTTATTTTTTTAAAGCCACATGTGTAATTTTTTTTTTCTGATGGATCGGATTTGGTTCGTTTAAAAAATGGGTAGACTTATTTTTTTAAAGCAATAGAGATATTTTTTTTAAACAAACTAAACAATCCACTAGAAAAAAAAAATTACCACGTTGCTTTAAGAAAATAAGTGTACTAAAAAAATGGCTAGACTTATTTTTCTTTAAAGCCACGTGACATTTTTTTTAATTAACAAATAATCTAAATAATATTTAAAAAAATTCCGTCAGCGAAAAGAGTATACTTGCACCATTTGTGTAACGACAACGTTATATATGCATCATTTTTTAATTAGGGATATATCTGCTCTCAAAGTTGAGGCATGTTTGCACATTTGACATTAAATGTTTTCAACATTTTTGTGCGTCAATTGCTATATAGCAACTCATTCTTCTTCTATATGTGTATGTGTAAATATTTAGATAAATTTAACTATTTCTTCATATAAATACAAGAAATCCCTGACTTAAAAAGTTAATTTACCTAATTATCCTTTTTATTTAAACTAAATGCCCGAAAGGGAATCCAACGCTTATCCTTTGTCACATGTTAAATGTTGGTATTATCCATATAAGTAATTTATAATTTTGGTTTGATAATCAACAATAGTTTTTTCTTATATATATATATATATATATATATATATATATATATATATATATATATATATATATATATATATATATAAATAAAATTATTTGGATTAACACATCTATCTATATATAATAGGAGAAGCAAAAGAATGTGAGGATGACAAGTGTCATCACCACAAAATTCCTTTTTGAAAAAATTCAAAAGGAAAATAAATAGACCAAAATGAAGAAAAAGAGAAAAGAGAAAAGGATTAAAAAAATTAAGTAAAATGCACGGTTTAAAATAGAATATATATATATATATATATATATATAAGGAGAGTAGTCCAGCTTAGGCGTAATATGAACAAGCCACTTGGCAACAAATTCTATTTGCATTAATTATAAAAGAAGTTATTAATTGTAGTTCAAAATATTATCTAATTTAATAATCTACTACTACTACTACTACTACTAATAATAATAATAATAATAATAATCTATATCTTATATTACCTAATTTAATAATCTACTACTACTACTACTAATAATAATAATTGATGAGTCGTGAAATTACGCGATATTCGATGCTAATTCTTTAAGTTTTTGTGACTCTTTAAGCACTTTTGTTGTTACTTTTTGTGTTTTTATATTGTTTTGTAGGAAAAGATGCCCGGAGAGCATAACGGACCAAAATAGAGCAAAAATAGAACAAATTCATGTTTCTGGCACCACATGCTAATAGCATGTGGTGCAGCATGTTGAACATGCTAGCAGCATCTGCTGCAGCATTTGCTGCCAGTGAAAATGGCACCATATGCTACTCGCAGAGTGTAGCATATGGCGCAGCATGTTGCACATGCGAGCAGCATGTGGTGACAGAGAAAATGTCACCACATGCTACGGTTTTGGCACAACATGCGAATAGCATGTTGAACATGCGAATAGCATGTTGTGCAACATGTTGTGCAAGAGGGTATTATGGTCCAGATTTTGTTCCCGTTTTTGGAATAATATAAATACTCTTTTAGGGTTTGTAATAGATTATCTTTGGCAGTTTTTCATCAAGTTTGGAGACTAGTTTTTACACCACACTTTGGGGTTAAAGATTTGAAGATTTGGTTGAGTATTTCTTAAACCTTTAATTCATTTCTTCAATTCCTTGCTTTGTATTGTATATCTAAGTGTGTAGCTTTCTATTCCATAACTTGAATCTCGTTTATGAAAGTATTCTTGATTAAAGTTTGGTTTGAAACTCTTGTTATGCTTATGTATTGAATGATTCTTATTGCTATTGAAGTGGGTCTTTGTTGATTTAATTAATCTCGTTCTTGAATGTTTCCAAAGGGATTAGCTAACCCTAGGACTCACCCATTTACTTAGATTGAGCTCGGAAGAGGAAATCTAGGTTGGGAAAGATTAATTAACAAGAATTTGGGTCATTAAACTCATCTAATAACTTGAGCTCGGAAGAGGATAGTTACTTGAGGTTAAATTGATTGTGCCTAATGTCACACTCTAAGGCTTGGAAAAGCTTAGAGTGAAATTCATTGATTTGGTTGGAAGACTTTCAATGAGATTTTAGATATCATTATCTATCAACACAAACCCGCTCTTAGTTGTGAAATCGTAAAATACGTTGGATCGTTACTTGAGTGTAATCTCCCATTATCCATGCTTGTGGCCATTGATCATTTTACTCGCTTTCTAGGTTAGTTTACATTTCCGCATTAGTTATAATTTTCTCAAAAACCCAAAATATTATCCATCGTTTAGCTTTAGCGTAGTTGGTGAAAGTTCCTTACTTTCTTAATCGCCTAGCATATTGTTCCCTATGGGATTGACCCCGACTCATAGTTGGGTAAATATATTGCATACGACCGTGTACACTTTCTCTTTGAGGAGTGTATTTGGACGTTATCAATAATATATATATATATATATATATATATATATATATATATATATATATATATAAGGAGAGTAGTCTAGCTTAATAATAAGCCAAGTGGCGTAATATGAACAAGCCACTTGGCAACAAATTCTATTTGCATAAATTATAAAAGAAGTTATTAATTGTAGTTCAAAATATTACTTAATTTAATAATCTACTACTACTACTACTACTACTACTAATAATAATAATAATAATAATTAATGAAAATAATAATGAACTCACCTAATATACTCATACGAGAATAGTAATAATATATATATATATATATATATATATATATATATATATATATATATATATATATATATATATAAAAGGAGAGTAGTCTAGCTTAATATTAAGCCAAGTGACGTAATATGAACAAGCCACTTGACAACAAATTCTATTTGCATTAATTATAAAAGAAGTTATTAATTGTAGTTCAAAATATTACCTAATTTAATAATCTACTACTACCACTAATAATAATAATAATAATAATCTATATCTATATATATATAAAAGGAGAGTAGTCTAACTTAATATTAAGCCAAGTGGCGTAATATGAACAAGCAAATTCTATTTGCATTAATTATAAAAGAAGTTATTAATTGTAGTTCAAAATATTACTTAATTTAATAATCTACTACTACTACTACTAATAATAATCTATATATATATATATATATATATATAAGGAGAGTAGTCTAGCTTAATATTAAGCCAAGTGGCGTAATATGAACAAGTCACTTGGCAACAAATTCTATTTGCATTACTTATAAAAGAAGTTATTAATTGTAGTTCAGAATATTGCCTAATTTAATAATCTACTACTACTACTAATAATAATAATAATCTATATTCTATATATATATATATATATAAAATGAGAGTAGTTTAGCTTAATATTAAGCCAAGTGGCGTAGTATGAACAAGCCACTTGGCAACAAATTCTATTTACATTAATTATAAAAGAAGTTATTAATTGTAGTTCAAAATATTACCTAATTTAATAATCTACTACTACTACTACTAATAATAATAATAATTAATGAAAATAATAATGAACTCACCTAATATACTCATACGAGAATAGTAATAATATCTATCTATATATATATAAAAGGAGAGTAGTTTAGCTTAATATTAAGCCAAGTGGCGTAATATGAACAAGCCACTTGGCAACAAATTCTATTTGCATTAATTATAAAATAAGTTATTAATTGTAGTTCAAAATATTACCTAATTTAATAATCTTCTACTACTACTACTACTACTACTACTACTACTACTACTACTAATAATAATAATAATAATAATTAATGAAAATAATAATGAACTCACCTAATATACTCATACGATAATAGTAATAATAATAATATATATATATATATATATATATATATATATAAAGAGAGTAGTCTAGCTTAATATTAAGCGAAGTGACGTAATATGAATAAGTCACTTGGCAACAAATTCTATTTGCATTAATTATAAAAGAAGTTATTAATTGTAGTTTAAAATATTACCTAATTTAATAATCTACTACTACTACTACTACTAATAATAATAATAATAATAATAATAATAATAATTAATGAAAATAATAATGAACTCACCTAATATACTCATACGAGAATAGTAATAATAATAATAATAATAGTAATAATATTAGGTGAGTTCAAATAATAATGAACTAACCTAATATACTCATACGAGAATAGTAAAAATAATAATAATAATAATAATAATAATAATAATAATAATAATAATGAACTCACGTAATATAGTCATACGGTATTATCAACACATAGTAGTAGTAGTTGTTAATAATCTATATCTATATCTATATTATAATAAAAAGAGGGCAGTCTAGCATAATATTAAGCCAAGTGGCGTAATATGAACAACCGACTTGACAACAAATTCTATTTGTATCAATTCTAATAATAATAATAATAATAATAATAATAATAATAATAATAATAATAATAATAATAATAATGAACTCACGTAATATACTCATACGATATTGTCAACGCATAGTAGTAGTAGTAGTTGTTAATAATAATAATGAAAATTATAATGAACTCACCTAATATACTCTTACGGTATTATCAACACATAGTAGTAGAGTTGTTAATATAATAATAATAATAATAATAATAATAATAATAATAATATCTATATCTATATCTATATATATATATAAAAGGAGGGCAATCTAATTTAAATGAACTCACCTAATTTGGTGTATTTGATTGGAGAAAATTATTAATTGATATTCTTGGATTCTAATTTATAGTCAACAATGCTCCTTTAAATGGTAAGATATAATATTGTCCTTTATTGCTTTTTGCAATTAAGATAAATTCAAGCCCATATGAAGAGCACCCGTACGATTAAATTGAATGCAATATCAAAATTAAAATGTATCAAAAATCATGATTAAAAGTCATTTGTTTAATATTTTCACTTTAAAATGTTACTGTGTAAGTAATCTATTAGGAATATAGAAAATGATAAGTCTAAATGAAATTGAGATATCAACAATTAGATTTTATCACCTTTCTTATTAATAATAGAACGAATCAATATTAGCATAATTAGCAGGAAAAAAAATATAAAGCTACTTTGAATTTTAAACCAAGTTCATACTATATATAGATGTAAAACAATTTAAACTTAAAATAAATAAATAAAAAATAGAATTTGAATTAAATTGAAAGACAGTTTCCTTTTTTAAACTAATCAAATAACTATCCTTCCTAAAAGTAAAAAATATGGAACACATCAAAGTTTTTTGGTACTTCCTTTTAAGAAGAAAATTTTCTTTCAAGCTAGGGTACTAACATAATCAAATCGACAAGTTTTATGGCTCTGATGAACTAAATTTTATAAATAAATATCGATTTCCTTTTCTATATTTCTCTTTCTATGAAGAGAAAATATTCTAATACAAATATTTGAACTGAAATAAAAAATTTGAATTTGAATTAAAAGGTAAAGCATGTGCAATTCAAATAACATCATATAAGGAATATTAGAATTTTTTTCCCGTAGATTGGGTTATCTTTGTAATGAATTTATAATGCAATAAAAATTTAAAATTGATTATACCCCCTAAAATTTAGGTAACAGATTATAAATTCTAAAATGTTTAATTCAAATTTTGAATTTGAAGTAGTTAGCCATATATTTCTGTGGAAAAATGGTTAAAAAATTATCTCCTTTTTCGGCTTTTCTCTATTTATATATTTTTTTATTTTGAATTTTCTCTTATTAATCTGCTATATCTTATTTAAATAAATAAATAAAAACAATCACTAATTAGAAAAAAAAAACCGATGCCTTAAATGTGTCCAGAAAATCTTCCCGAAATTTGTGGAGATAATTAAGTAATCAGTTACATATTATCAAATCATAAAATTAAGAAAGATTAAGGAGAACTTCGTTAAGAAAGATTTGAGTGGAAGTTACAAAAATGATGAAGCGGGCACATAAATAAGGTATGAAATAATAGAATATCAATCAATAATGATACATAATTATGGTATATTTATTTTTGTGCAAATTATAAAGCAAAAAAAGGGTGATAAATTTCTGGAATCGTTCTATTTATGCCATCAACCAACTCTCCAAATATCCTCCTTGCTTTTGCTTATCATTGCTTGAAATTTTCAGTGTTTATAATCTTATTACATGTGTAGCTTCTTGATTTTATGTTATTTTGCATAATTATGATATAAGGGTGATTGACTTTCTTGATCTTTTTCTTTTTTATCCTTTCAACATTAGGTTTTGGTAGAGTAGGAGATCAAGCATGTTGATGAGAAATTTTCTCAAGGACATCACTAATTCAAAATAAGAGCTAATGGAGGTTGAACGCTGAATTCACAACGTATGTTTGGAACAAGAAAATTATTTGTCGCGAATGATTTGAATTATTCATAGTGTTGATAGTTGATAAGTTTGGTGAATGCTTGATTTGGATACAAAAGTTTATACTTCCCCGGTCCCAATTTATGTATACTTTTCGCTTCCCAACATTCAAACTGCATGAATTTTGATCATCATCTTGAGATGTATTTTTTTACCAAATTGATATGATAAAAGTTAATAACATGTAGTTTTCAAATAAAATATTAATTTTTAAATATCGAGTTAATCTATTCCAATTTAGCTTCAAAGTTTAATCAAATTGACTTTCGAAAAGTGAAAAGTATCTCATAAATCACATTCTAATATGATTAATATTTTTTAATTTTGTCCGCGTATGACGCAGGTACGAATACTAATATTATTAAAAGCTGAGGAAAAAGACACCACATTAAGCCAAGTGACGGTCTAGAAAAAAGCCACATGGCATATCTTAGGACAATGCTGGGAGTTTGAATATATTAATTAAAAACAAAATCTAAAAGAGTATCCCACAAGCACCCACATCCACGCTGCTAAAATTTAGGAATACATATTTATCTTTTTATTTTTACTATTACATATTTATCTTTTTGTTTGCACTATGTTTTGGTTTTTATCCCTATTTTCCTATTTATAATTTCTATATTAAAAAAAAAGTCATTGTACCTGTTTTATGTGCAAGATATATATTTATTAAGTTATACAAAAAATATATGTATGTGTATAAAATCATTAGAAACATGATTTGAATTTTGAAATGAAAGTGGTTAAATCAATTTATTTATCCATTTGAATTTGAATTAAGAGATACAGTAAAACTTTTGAAATGAAAGTGGTTAAAATACCATATGAATATATGAATTTCGTAAATACCATATATTGATATGAATTTTTTTAATTAAAAGATAAAATTTTGAAATAGTATGAATTTAATCCCTACGGTTTTGAAATTCAAGTGATTAAAAAAAAAAAAAAGAGAAAAAAATACTCCTAACTAAACTACCCCATTTCTCCACTAACTCCACTTCATGCACCAAACAGCACCCCACGTCCCTTTATTTGCAGTAAACCACAATCAAAGGCATCGGCACCTTCAAATACTTAAGCAAATTGGCACAAGTGGATAAAGATACACACACTGAAGCACACACTTTCGGATATTGGTCTTATTCCTTTGCTGCTTTTATATTTCATTTCTTTTATCTTTGTTCGTTTCAGATTCTTTGAGTGTTGATTTCGTGCGTCAAAAGTTCTTTTACAGACTCAGGTAAAAGCTGATTCTTTATACAACATGATAGAATTTTTCATCCTTGCAGTATCTCAATAGGTATTAGGTAGTTTAAGTTGTTTATATGATCATTACCACTAATGCATTTTGGTATTTTAGGCATTTTCCAGTCATTAGATTATAGAAGTGATGTATTTAAATAAGAAATCAATTGCAGGAGTGGATTGACTACAAGGAAATATGGTTATTGGCAGGCTGATTAGAAGGAAAAGTCAAATATTTTTCAATAGATTAAGTCGTGCTTCACGGCTGAAATTTTAAAGGGCTTGATCTCCTTTTCCAACGAAGCAGTGGTGATCATGAGTTGAATTCTCTTTTTCTTTCTCACTTTTTTTTTTTTTTTTTTTTTGAAACTTGAAAACAAATTGTAAGCATTTGAAACAAACACTGTAACCTTTCTCTGTGTGCACTATTCAAAGTTGCCATATAATTGCATTGTATGTAATTACAGATAATTATTATATTTCGACTTCAAAATTGGTATTTTGTATATCATCTATGATTTGATTTGATTTGGCGTACAATTGGATTTTCTCCCATTCTCCAAAAACTGGTTTTGTGCTTCATCTAGGCAACAGATTATTAATTTTCTATGAACCATAACATAAAGTGAACGTCAGTTCTTTGATTTACTTGCCAATCTGTCTTGGTAATGAACTAAGATGATGCTCCGAAATGTTTTGATAATCTTTTGACTAATTGTTCCTATTAGTTAAGGGAAGATCTAGATTATCATATTTAAACAGCATAATTATCAAGATGGAATAGGGTTCATCCTATTAAAATTGGTTTACTCAGGATGTTCATTTTTAGCACCACACTTATAGACGGTGGATGAATTTTCAGACGGTGGTCAATTGTTTGATGAAGCAAGTGCTGTGGAGTAAGACTTGAATATTTGTAAAGGTAAAATGATACTGCTATTGCTTAATTTTTTCAAGTTTTGTTTTTGCCCTCTCATCTTAATTTTAGATCTCTTTATATGCTTAAAGGACATATGTTGAAGCACCTTTACTTCGAATATACTGCTTTGTAGTAAGTAGTCTACATGTATATGCTTTATGCGGAAGTTTGTTAGAAGGGAGAAATGCTTCCGCAAGCTCGAAACCTGAGGATGATTTTTCCGGATAGACGTGCATGAGATACAGAAATGCATTAAGATGACAAACTCCAAAGCAGCACATCGTCACGTGAGTTAATAGATTGGCAAAAGAGGGGAGCGGTTGGTTTGAATTAGTTGATCTTCTTTTCAATGTTGTTTTCTTCCTCACAAGATTATTTTCTTAATTCAGATAATACTTATGGTATTTGGTTAACATGGACTTGGTACTTTATGTACATTGGTGCTCAATTTAGCTGAGAGACTCCGATTGACCGTGCCACGGTAACATTTTTCTTAATTTCTGAGTTTGTAGAGATGGGGGCTTCTTCGATTATCCTATAATTTATGTAACATGGGTAGAAGTTCCCCTTCGAAAAAACACAACAAAAAAAAATTAAGTATTGTTGATGCTGATAGACTATGTAATAGTCTATGTAAATATTGTAAATATTCTCTTCCTTATGTATAGTAATTAGGTCCTATAATTTAGCCGAGTATCATTCTGATAATGAGATACCTACTTTGTATATAATGACTTTCATACATCAATACAAATCACGGATTGATTTCCTACATGGTATCACACTAGGTTTTTCCTAAAAACCTTAGCTTCCTAAACCCTAGCCGTCCACCTCCCTCTTCTCTCCTAACCCTAGCCGTAGCCGCCACCCCTTCCTCCTCCCTCTTCTCTCTTCAATGGCTGACAACAAGAATTTCCATTCTGCTTTAACCGTCACGAATGTGAAATCTTTAATCCTAATCACTCTAGACATGGAAACCAGCCATTATCACGAATGGGCGACACTATTCAAAGTTCTAGCCCGCGTCCACTCTGTACTTGAACACATCATACCACCAACTGACACCACTGA
This sequence comes from Lycium barbarum, assembly GCF_019175385.1. Classification (NCBI taxonomy): domain Eukaryota; kingdom Viridiplantae; phylum Streptophyta; class Magnoliopsida; order Solanales; family Solanaceae; genus Lycium; species Lycium barbarum. Next base: position 8,206,536 of record NC_083342.1, read on the forward strand.
ACTCACCGCGTACAACGCAACAAAGGCGGCTAACCTTCCGCTCTGGAAACGGCTAGATGCGGTGGTCCTTCAATGGATATACGCCACCGTATCCCATGATATTCTTACCTCTATTCTCGTGGCGGATGATGTTGCAGAGAAGGCTTGGAATCGAGTTGCTCAACTTTTCCAAGATAACAAGCACTCAAGGGCAGCGTACCTTGAACTGAATTCACCACCACAAAAATGGCCGACTTCAGCTCGGTTATGGCCTATTATAATAGGCCAACGTCAGGTCTTACGCCTCCTTGCAGGCTTACCGGAGACATATGCACACTTTGTCACCACCATCCAGCAGAAGGATGTGCTGCCCTCTTTCTCTGAAGTGTGCTCCAGACTCAAGCTCGAAGACGCAGCAGCCAAGGAACGTGCCCGCGATTCCAGTCCCGCGGCTCTACTTGTTGATAATGATACTCCTTCCCCGCCACCTGGCGACAACAATAATTCAACTAACCGTCGTGATAATAATCGTGGCAGGAATTCTAACAGGAACAAGGGAAAGGGGAACAACAACAACAACAACCGCGGGAAATCCGGCCGCGACGGCGGCGGACAGACCAGCAACGGCCAGTGGCCGACGGGACAGCCACCGGCAGGGGGCTACTACTGGCCTGCCTGGCCGCCCCAGCAGTGGCCAATGACCCCCTGCCCGTATCCGACGAGACAGTGGCAGCAGCGTCCCACCACACCGCGGCCCGGCAGCGGCATTCTCGGTGTGGGTCCACGACCTCAACAGGCCTATTCCATGCATGGTCCAACCTATTCTGGGTACACTCCGACAGACGTGGAGGCAGCCATGCACACTCTATCCATGCATCAACCGGATGATAATTGGTACATGGACACCGGAGTGACTTCCCACATGACTGCCAACTCAGGTACTCTCACGTCTTATTTTAATTTGAACAATAATTCTGGAATCATTGTTGGTAATGGTAGCACTATTCCAATTCGAGGCTATGGTTATACATCCCTACCCCCTCCTAATCATCAATTACGTCTCCGAAATGTCTTGCATGCTCCAAAACTCATCAAAAACCTTATTTCCGTACATAAATTCACTAAGGACAATAATGTTTCTGTTGAGTTTGATCCTCTTGGGTTTTCTGTGAAGGATTTACCGACGGGGAGCCGCCTAATGAGATATGAGAGCATCGGGGAATTGTATCCTATCATTGCCACAAAATGGACCATTCCACCATCCACCTTCATTGCCGCATCACCTAGCTTGTGGCATTCCCGACTCGGCCATCCGGGAAATGCTATCCTTAGTTCTCTTCGTAGTAATGCCTTAATTGAATGTAATAGGGCCCGAACTTCTTTTGTACCTCTTGTACTTTGGGGAAACATGTTAAATTGCCATTTTATGATTCATTGTCATTTACTACTATGCCGTTTGATATCATTCATAGTGATTTATGGACATCTCCTGTTTTAAGTTCTAATGGGCACCGCTATTATGTTTTCTTTCTTGATGATTATAGTAATTTTCTTTGGACTTTTCCAATCTCTAACAAGTCCCAAGTCTATTCCACTTTTCTATCTTTTAAGGCATTAATACGGACTCAATTCGAAAGAGACATTAAAAACATTCAATGTGATAATGGGCGGGAGTTCGCCAATGGGCATTTTGAATCTTTTTGCGCCTCAAATGGTTTAAATTTCCGATTTTCTTGCCCCCATACCTCTCCTCAAAACGGCAAAGCGGAAAGAAAAATTAAATCCATTAACAACATAGTGCCCACTCTTCTTGTCCACTCTTCCATGCCCCCTTCTTTTTGGCATCATGCTCTCCAAATGGCCATATACCTCTTTAATGTACTTCCCACCAAAGTCCTTGGGTATAAATCACCAACGCAAGTTCTCTATCAACGAACCCCCTCCTATTCTTATCTCCGGGTTTTTGGGTGTCTATGCTATCCACTTTTCCCATCTACAACTATTCATAAGTTACAAGCAAGATCCACCCCGTGTGTATTTTTGGGTTATCCGTTGAATCATAGAGGATATAAATGTTATGATTTATCTACCAACAAAATCATCATCTCAAGGCATGTCATCTTTGAGGAAACTCAATTTCCCTTCTCCAAATTGCACTCACCAACCCCAACTTCTTATGATTTTTTGGACCATGGGATTTCTCCATATACCCTGCATTTTCTGTCACAGCCTCCTCCACCCGTCATTCCCTCGGTCCAGCCCCTCCCCCCACTGCTGAGCAGCCCCTCCCCCCCGCTGCTCCACCCGTGTCTGCCCAGCAGCCCTCTCTCTACTGCCCAGCAGTCCAACCCCACGGTCACTGCCCCACAGCCCCTACCCCCCACTGCCCCACCCGTGACTGCCCAGCAGCCCACCCGCATGGTCACTAGAAGGCAACATGGGATTTTTAAGCCCAAACAACCGTTCAACTTAAATACTTCTAGCACTCCCTCCATCTCGCCTATCCCACGAAATCCTGTCAGTGCTCTAAATGACCACAATTGGAAAGCTGCCATGGTTGATGAATATAATGCTCTAATTAGTAATAAGACGTGGGAGTTGGTTCCACGTCCCACTGATGTGAATCTTATTCGTTCTATGTGGATTTTTCGTCATAAAAAGAAATCTGATGGTTCTTTTGAGAGGCACAAAGCCCATCTTGTCTGTGATGGCAGGTCTCAACAGGTTGGAGTTGACTGCGACGAGACTTTCAGTCCGGTTGTCAAACCGGCTACTATTCGCGCTGTCTTGAGCATTGCACTTGCACATTCTTGGCCCATTCATCAGTTGGACGTCAAGAATGCTTTCCTACACGGTAATCTTAATGAGAATGTTTATATGCATCAGCCTATTGGGTTTAAGGATCCAAAGCATCCATACCATGTCTGTCTCTTGAAGAAATCGTTGTACGGACTTAAGCAAGCTCCCCGTGCATGGTTCCAACGCTTTCCAGACTATGTCTCCACTATTGGTTTTTCACATAGCCGATCTGATCACTCTCTCTTTATTTATTGTCGAGGTTCTGACATTGCTTACATTCTGCTATATGTTGATGATATTATTCTCACAGCTTCCTCAAATGCTCTCAGAAAATCCATCATGTCTCTGCTTAGTGCCGAATTTGCTATGAAGGATTTGGGCCCTCTAAGCTATTTTCTGGGTATCGCTGTTACCCGGACTTCACACGGCATGTTTCTCTCTCAGAAAAATTATGCAGCAGATATTATAGAGCGTGCGGGCATGACTGCCTGTAAGCCAAGTCAGACACCGGTCGACACCAAAGCCAAACTTGGTGCCACGGCCGGGCCTCCTTGCGATGATCCCACCCAATATCGTAAGTTGGCCGGCGCTTTGCAATACCTTACATTCACAAGACCAGACATCTCCTATGCGGTTCAACAAGTATGCCTTCACATGCATGATCCAAAGGTTGCACATATGCATGCTCTTAAACGCATAGTCCGATACATTCAAGGTACTATTGAGTTTGGTCTCCATCTGTACAAATCCTCCATTGCCTCTCTTGTTTCTTATACAGATGCAGATTGGGGTGGTTGTCTAGACACTCGCCGATCCACATCAGGTTACTGTGTCTTTCTTGGCGATAATCTCCTCTCATGGTCATCCAAACGATAACCTACTATGTCTAAGTCGAGTGTCGAGGCCGAATACCGTGGCGTCGCTAATGTCGTCTCTGAGTCCTGTTGGCTTCGCAACCTTCTTTTGGAGCTCCGTTGTCCCATCTGGACAGCTACATTGGTTTATTGTGATAATGTTAGTGCCATATACCTATCGGGTAATCCAGTTCAGCACCAACACACTAAACATATTGAGATGGACATACATTTCGTACGTGAGAAAGTTGCCCGTGGAGAAGTTCGTGTTCTTCACGTCCCGTCCCGTTACCAGATCGCAGATATCTTCACTAAAGGTCTTCCGCGCGTGTTCTTTGATGATTTCAGGGACAGTCTAAGCGTACGACAACCTCCCGCTTCGATTGCGGGGGGTGTGATAGACTATGTAATAGTCTATGTAAATATTGTAAATATTCTCTTCCTTATGTATAGTAATTAGGTCCTATAATTTAGCCGAGTATCATTCTGATAGTGAGATACCTACTTTGTATATAATGACTTTCATACATCAATACAAACCACGGATTGATTTCCTACAGATGCAAATGTTAGCATTTTTAAGGAGCATCGACGTTTGATTTGAGATCTGTTTATATCTTCAATGAAGACACACTCGGAAGGACTTTATAGAATGAATTTGTGGCTTAGTTGCTATAGTTGTTTATTTCTGTGAATAATGGGTGTGAAATATCTTCAAGTTTGATTAAACAGACTACTCTTCTTTGGAATAATCACTTATCATCCTTTATAGATATATGCCTGCATACACTTCTGTCCAATCTGGTGATCTGTATGCAGCTGCTCTAACAAGACCTGTAAGTTTGGAATTTGTAAAATGTATAATAATTGAGTTTCTGTTATGAAATTTATGTCGAGAATGGTGTGCTTTATGAAAATGTATAAAAATTGAGTTTCTTTATGTAAAATGTATAATAGTTGAGTTTCCGTATGAAATTTATGTCGATAATGGCGTGATTTTAATTCATTCAAACTTAAACTCATGTATTTATCATATTTGTATTTTCGTTAACCTTATAACTAAGAACCATGTCTCATAAGATTTTATTAGATATGGTATATATGAAAATGGAACACTAAAAGAATTGGGTTTTGAGGCGTAGGAAAATCCTCAAGTAGAGTTGTAAAGGAAGAAGTTTGCCCCATAATTATTTCTACATAGCTTTTAATTGGCTTCTTCAATAGTTTATGTGACTGTTTTCCAGAGGCGGAGCCATGATTCGAAGCTTGTGGGTTCGGGGTTCTAATTCTTTAAAGTTACTGAGTTCTTAATTAATAATTTATACATATTTGACAAAAATTTTAATACAAATATATGTTTCGGACAAAAGCTACTGGGTTCGGCCGAACCCACACCCGAAGGGCTGGCTCCGCCCCTGCTGTTTTCTCTGTAGTAAGTAAAGAGTTTTCTAGGTCATGTTGATAATTATTGTTGTTTCATGTGACGTCTTCTCTCTCTCTTTTTTTTTTTTTTTGGTGTATGTCCCCAATGTTTAAACATTTTAAGAGCTGAATTATTATGATACATGTGACAACAGATAACTACAATTTGTGAATTAGTGGTTAAAATGATTCTACAGCCATTTATCCTCTTTGGTCTTTAGCATCAAATTTGGCAATGTATCCTCTCTTATTTTATGTAAGTTTGTAGTATGTCGTATGCGTTTAAGAATTATAGTCTTAGTTGGAAGATTTGGATTAAGTTTTTCGCAGCACGTTGATAATTTAGAAAGCATAAAGTGATGCAGCAATCTAACAGACATCAACCTTGGTTGAAGAAGGTCAATAATGCAACCTTGGACTTTGATGATTTCATGAATTCATTTGTTGGACTGAAGTTTCTGGCATAAGAGTCAAGACAGAGAAAGAAGACAAGTTCATGTAAGAGTGATCCAATTGCAACTACTTAGAATCCTATTCAAGATGAAGGTTGGAGTTCGAAGTGAAAATGATTTGTTGGTGAATTTTAATACATTTTCTTTTGTGTGTGATGAAATCAAACTATTCACAGGTTATCCTTCTATTTCATATATCGTAGAGTCCTAAATATTAAATTTATTGAACCAATATATTGTAGTTCCTAAAGATTGTGTTGTTGTACCAACATATAGTTTAATAAGAAGTGCTTTTAGGTTCTTTACTTTAATTCACACATCTTACACCGTGTTATTTTTCTTTAGAATACTATGCGCATCGCGTGGATACATATACTAGTAAGCTATAATGCCACAGAAAATCAACTTTGCAGCAATCCAAAAACTCCGGAAGATTCCCGCACTACTATGTTATCAACCAAACACTTGTTTTTTGAAAGGGCGTCTTCTTAATTATTACTTCAATCAAAAACGAGTATATCAGAAATAAAAGATGGCAAGAAAGACCCCCATTCTATCGAACCAGACATAGAAACAACCGCCTTAGCTAAAACACGAGCAACTTGATTCACTGATCTTTTAACTAGAGAAACATACACTAATTTAAAGCCTTTCATTAGTGTCTTACAATCATAAACAAGAGAATCAAAATAAGAGTTATTTGAAATATTTCCTTCGAGAGCTTGATGAACTAAATGATTATCTGTCTCAATCACCACACGACTATTAGCAAAGCCGCTCTTCAACCAGCTAAGAGCTTCCGAACGCCCATAATCTCTGCAACTAACGGGCTAGGTACTTTATTTAAAAACCTTGCTTGACCACCGATGGAGCTGTCAAATTGGGCTTGGCCCATGCGACTAGCCCAGCCCAGCCCGCTATTGGGGTAGGGTTGGGTTAAGATTTTTCAAGCCCATTTAAAACTTCGGCTTATAAGCCCAACCCAATACAACCCGATGACCCTTGAGGCTTGGCCGAGGCTGGGCCAAGGCTGGCCCGTTGGCCTAAAAGGCTATTTAATTTATATAAAAATTAATAAATAATTGTGAAAAAATAAATAAAACTAGGAATAGTGATACTGAATAAGTTGTTTATTCGTTTAGCGTTAAATCCTAATTACCATGTATATAAGTCGCATTGATTGAGATTTAATCTGACTTCAAAATTTAAAAGTAAAATGTGAAAAAAAAGTAAAAACTAGGAATATTGATTACTGAATAAGTTTTAGTATCTTACACAACACACTACTCATTTAACGTTAAATCCCTACTACAAAAATATTTAATAGCCAAGTATAAAATTGCATCCACTTGTTGGTTGTTGCAACTCGAAATTGGTTGCACGGCGTTATCCAAATACAGTAATATTTTTTAAGTGAATTCTAACATTATTGATATTTGAAATGTAGTTATTTGATAATGTTTAACTAATGAAATTTGCATATGAATTGTTACACCCCGTACCTCGGAGAAGCACTGGTTAAAAATTTGAATGTAAGTATGTCGAGTTATGGCTAGGTAAAACAACTTTGGAGTATGAGGAACAAGGCATTATTAAGTATATTGTTTAAGTAAAGGATGATTATGATCTCGTAAGTCGTAATCGGGAAAGACTATTTTGAAACACAAGAACATGGTCATTATCACGTATAATAAATAATAAATATCATGTATGGAGAGTTTCGGGAGGTTTCGAGATCAAGCAAATTGAAGAAAATAAGTTCGACGAACATTTGAGAAATGTTGGGCAGATTGTTTTTAGTCAAATTTGGAGGGACATATCTCCTAGTATATTAGGAGTTTTAAGGTGAAAAAAAAAATCTAAAATGAAGTTCGTCGAGTCTAGTTTATAATTCAACAAACCGCTCATCGATAGGACATCGGAGTAGAGAATTATAGACGTTACAAACTGAATTGTCAACGCAGAAACAGGGCTGCTACAGTACCGCTACAGTCCACTACAGTACTGCTACAGTGCAGCCGACTTAGCCACTATAAAAAGGGGTTAAAACCCCATTTTTCATCATCAAAATTGTCCAAAATGTTCCAGAATTTTCAGCAACAAAAAGGGGCTCTAAATCTCACATAGAAGTGAGGATCTTGAGCAAATATTCAAGCTACGGAATATTAATCGAAGTCTGGACAACGCGTAGACGCGATTATAATTTCAATTGGTGTTGGAGTGAGCTTGGAAACAAGTGGATATTGAAGATCTTGCCACTTCAGTAAACATAAGGTATGAATCATTTAATCTCTTTCCTTATTAACATTGATTAAGGAGTAGTTACAAGAATAAAAGTTATAGTTTGTTGTGTTGTTGTTGTTGGCTTATGGATTGAGGTTTGAAGAGAATTTTGGATGAAAATACATATATTTATCTTGTAGAAGTTGAGGATATTGTTGTTGATGTTGTTGGTTGTTGAATTGGAGTCTCGGGCTAGGCATATAAACAGGGGAGATGCTGCCCGAATTTCGACAGAATTTAAAAGGATTTTAATTAAAGGCTTAAGACGAGCGTATGATGATGATCCTAACAATAGTATGAATGGTTGTATATGTAGATTACGAGGCTACAAATGATCTTAAGTGAATTGCAAGACAGGAAGTAAGTTAGAAGTCGAGAAATTGTCTTCCAAGTATGTTAAGGCTAGTCCCCTTCTTTCTAAAGGCATGATCCTTTCGTTATAAACCTTTGTGTCGTACCCATAATATCATTGATTCCGCAAATGCTAGAAGTCCATGAATTTCGTGATCCTTATGATGTTATTGGGCTTCTAATGACATGATTCTTTTCCTACCAAACTATGCATGAATTCCATAAAAATTTCCATTTCCAAGAATGTTAGAGATTCATGACTCTTAAAGTTTTCATGATGGCAAAGATGAATAATTTTTTTTATGATAACCATGATGATGATTATGAGGTATTTATTTATCCAAGCTCCAAGGCATACAAATTTCATGTTATTATGAGATGATTTTATTTATGGAGATTTTCCCATGTACATGAGCTTTATATTATTATAAGGTGATTGAGCTTATTTTGCAATTTCTTAATTTCCTTCATTGTTGGTAATCTCACCTTATGACCCTTGTTCCTTCAAGGTGGGATAAACGACGATGATTGATCCGTAATATAATCGGAGGCTACCGACCTTACGGCACTCCGATATAGTTGTGGCTTTTGATTGGGCTCTCATGCATGCTTTTATATATATGTATGTATTTTCTCACACCGCGCCGCGCTATAGTCGGCCGGGCATGGCACGTAGATGTGCACACCACTGCAGTGGGCATGTTATGATATTGCCTCGGACGCGGGCTAATGATGATAACACCGAGCCATAATGGCCGGGCATGATACTATATATATGACACCGAGACTTAATGGCCGGGCATGGTACTATGTATATGTATAGAAATGTTTTTTTTAAAGGCTAAGCATGCATGACATCCGCCTTATGAGGCATTCAGATGTACAGGTTATCTCTCTTATTCCTTGTTACTTTTCATATCTATGTTATGTTGTTACTCATGCCTTACATACTCAGTACATTATTCGTACTGACGTCCCTTCTTGTAGACGCTGCGTTTCATGCCACGCAGGTGTATACAGATGAGTAGAGGATATTGCTAAAAGATGTTCCAGCCGGATTGGCGAGCTCCATTCTTTCCGGAGTGTTTCCAAGTCAGAGTATCTATGTTATGGTATATTGATTTATGTTAGAGACTTTGCAGATAGAGTCACGTATGTAGCATGTCAGTCTTGCAAGCGGCTCTGCAAGCCGATGTATCATTATGCATTATGTTACAAGTTTTATATGGTTACAGATTTTACTTGATTTGAGAAAGACAAAAAGAATGTTTTTGAAAAGCTTTCATTATGCATTTCATTTCGTGATTTAAGAGTCTAGTGAGATTATGGATATAACGAGAACCAGCGGGTTCGCTCGGCTCTAAGAAAAAGGGTCGGGTGCCCATCATACCCTATCAGGACTGGGGTGTGACATGAATGTAGACGAAAATGAAAATATTAATTAAGATAACGTTATCATAAACAAATTAAAATGTGCTTGACGATATATTAGTGTTGAATAAAATTCACATTGTCGAAGAATTATATTCTTTCATATAATCATATTTTAGAAATGTAAACAAATGGATATACTTATAGGTTTGAATATTGGATTAAAAAGATTTTTTTTAAGGGCTAACCCGCTGCCCCTCTAGGGTTGGGTTGTGCTGGTCATTTTAAAGACCTTGCAAATGAAGAGCTGATCCACCCTAGCCCATCAAAATTCTTGGCTCGCGAGGCTTAGGTTGGTTGGGCTGGCCCGTTTGGGTAAAAGTTGGGGACTATTTTCTCATTCTATATATTAATTCCAAAATTTCAATTTGCTATTAAAGAGCCCCCTATGACATCTCCTTTTTTTTCAAAGTTTGAAACCCTAGGTTTTTTCTATTCTCACCATCGCCGCCGACAACACCATAACCTTATTATGCCGATTTTGCAGTTCTTTACTTCAATCTTTTTGAATCTACTCTTTTAAACGTGTTTGACCTTTGTCTACAAGCTCAAAAATCTCCTACAACTATCATAGTTAAGGTTGATTACATGAATCTTTGCAGTTTATTTCGCTCCAATTTAGATCTGTGTTCAATTGAGGTCCGTGTTATTTCAATATTCATGAGATTTGGTTTGAAAATTTTAAGAGTTCTTTACATTTTCTGTTGTTGGAATTGAAAAATCATTTGGTGATCCTTCTGGCATTTTGTCCAGCTAGAAATCAAACAATTCTCACTTTTGTTCTTGGCATGGAGTTTCATGCAACTCAAATTTAAGGGTTTCAGAATTGATAATTAGAGGTAATAATACTAATGCTGCTTCTTGTACTAATAATCCCGAGTTACAATTACATGCCTTTGGAATTAGAAGAAAAAGTTGCTTTGTTATGAATGCTAAACTTGTTGGGAATTTGTCTCATGTTATTGGATACCTCAAATAGCTTAGGGTTAGATCTGGTCCATTCAATGATCTTACTAGTGAAGTTCTTGTTCAGATATGGGAATTAGAGAATCTTGTAGTCCTTGATGTAGAACGGAATTCCACTCAGGGAAATTTTTCGAGTTATAATTTTTTTGGCTCAAAAAAATTGATAATTCTTAACGTAATAAATGACTTGTCTAGAAAAATCTTCGCAGAAGATTCATTGATATTCTAAATCTTTACGACATTAATTATGTAATCTCGTCCTAATTTTGGGGCAAATGCTTTTTTCGTGTACTTTAATTCATTTTGTTCCCTTTTATTCTACTGTAATGAGAGTGTCTTGCTCAAGGGAATCATTTGTACATGGACTAAAACCAATATTCATTTTAAAACAATTATAAACCTTGGAATAACATCATATATGTTATACCCCATTTTAAACGGTTCAAATCGGAGTACGACATATTGGTGATTCCAAATTGTTTAATTTTAGGAGTCGCCACCTAATTATTTTAAAGGCGAATTAGGACATCTAATTATTAACTAAGACAAAGCTAAACTAAACCTCCGTTAATGGTCTGCTTAATTAATGTGATTCTAGGTAAGGATTCTTAGTTATCCTAAAGGGAAGGGGTAAGACATCCTTTGAGATCCGCTTAAACACGGTTAACGGGTCAAACTTCGGTTATTTAATTAAGACTAGAAAAATACAAATATAGCATTTTAAATGTTTAGTAAAATAGTTTGTAACTATTATCAAGATTTCAAAATGGAAAATATAAGACTGCTATTTAAATCAAATAAGATAGTAATTTATAGAAAAGACTTTAGTTATAAGTTAAACTAAAGAAAACGTGGGATCATGCAAGGTTTTTATAAATAATTCGAAATAATTCAATGACTAGGTATCGATTGATTTTAATGATTTAGAAATATATTGAGTGACTAGATAAGATAGATAAATAGCTAATGTAAATTTGAAACAATAACTTTATAAGCAGACTCTTTTTTTCCGGTTAAATTAGGCATTTGGCGAAAATGAAGACTTCGAAACATTGAAAAAACTTATTTTCTCTTTCAAAGATGTACTAAAATACTTCCATTATTATATAGAAATGACGCCCGTTTTTCTTTCAAAGATATACTAAAATACTTCGTAAAATGAATTAAAACATTTCCGTTATTATATTGAAATAGCGTCCCAATTAGCCCCACTAAATTAAGTATTCTAAGGTAGCTAAATAGTCACATACGAACACAAATAAATCAAGCCAAACATAAGATGTTGCTTTTAAAATGTAGCAGGTTTTCTCGTTTTCTCCCCCCTTTCATATTGCCTCGGCCCTAGTTGTTTTTCGAGGGGAGAAAGAGAGACCCGAATAGAGATTTAATCCCGATCGTCACTGGAATTTGTTTCAGCCGAGTTTGGTGAACTAGAAACACAAAGTGGAGCGATGAAATCATTTTGATCTAGCGGTGAAATTGAGTCTCATTTGAGACTCCTCGTGGCTCCGGATGTCATGCAAAAGAAGAAAAGAAAAAAAAATAGAGCGATGACATGATCCTATAATATACAAGATTTTATGATCGACAACCAACATAATAGAGCAGTTTCAATATTCAAAACAAACAAGTGACTTATGTGTACATTATGTATATTTGAGTATACTTTGTGTATACACATTCATAAGGATACTTAGAACGTTAATATTGGAAAGCTTTTGCTCCCGTCTTCCCGATGTTGCACAAGTTCCAAGGGATTTCTATGAATCCCAGGCATGACTAACACCGGGGAGGGTTCAAGCTTAATCCATAATGATCAACTAATCTCCCCATAAATGTATTGACTAAAGCATACTCTAAATATACACACATAAACATAATCAAACATGGTATACTTGCAATGTAAGAGCATATAAAAATTTTAACAGATGTAGAAACACAACATGCTTTACAGAGCTGACCCTTTATTTCCGAATCAGTTAACAGAGATTAAGCAAACCAACTAATTGACATACATCTGATGGCATACCCGAAATGAGGAGATTAAATACTGCCTAATCATGGGGAATTTAACAGGGAAAACAGTGACACTAAGCATTCATACTAAGCATGCTGAACTAAGTTAACAAAGGAGTAAGGAAACTTGAATACAACAACCAGACATGAGGAATCCAAACAGGGGACAGCAGGACTAGGCAACACAGTAAACTGAGTAAAACAAAGCAAGGAGCTACCATTACAACTAAACATAATGAACCCAACCAAACAAACAAGGGGCCAACATCATTTGTTTTAAAAGAGTGAGGATAACCAACAGAGTCTTCAGAACCATGCTAATTATCTGATTAACTGCAAACATACCCAGACATTGATATTATAGGCATATTGAAAATAAGCAATAGGTGAAGGCCCTAGGCTTAGCAAAACTGAATTTTCATCACACACACTGTTTCAGTTTGGGGATAAGACAACTCTTTAAAACTTGGACAAGTTAGAACCTCAACCAAACATGTATTTAGGCTTAAGAAAATTATTTAGTAGTACTCTATCTGTGGTGACATAGCATATTTTGCTTTATAACTTAATGTCTGAACAGGAACATGGAAGAATTAGGATTGGGAAACTTCACTCAGTTTGGTCAGACTCACACATAGATCAAATACTACCAGACCACAAAACTTTGATGTCAACTTAAGAACTAAATATTGACACTCGAGAAGGTAGCAATACCTATAACAGATCTCTTTTAACTTTTAAATAGGAGCTAGTTGGACAGATGAACATACTCTAACTCTACCACCTCATCTTTCTTATTTCAGAAGTTTGCATACTTGAAATACTAACCACTGAAGCAAATTCTACACTTAGCAAGGATTGTGGACTTCGGAAATCCAGAACAAATCAGACAAGTATTGGTGCAACATGCCACACGAACATAAGACTTAATACATGGTCTAAGAATTCCAAACAGAGGCAGGAATACTGCTGAACTGGTGAACTCATGATCTCTTTCATACTAGTCATTTAATAACCTTCTCATATACAAATGTAATCAGCAGTTAAACTTGGCAGTCGCTAAACCTTTGATAAGTTAAATAGACTGATGTGATACCCTCAATAAGTTGTAAGTCAAACCATTTGAGATTACACTTTCAAAAGATGAATAGACCTTTCATGCAAATCAAGATTAACAATCACTTTAAAGAGGACTGAAACTGGAGATGTGCTTTTTAGACTTAAGGGATTTGGGAGTGGGATTCCAAATTAGAATAGTTTCCACATTTCTCATTTCAGTAATCTTAAGCAGTAAGCATGTCAAGACCATTTGGGAATTCAACACTCAGTGTGAATGCATTCGAAATCATCTAAATGAAACTGAGCATGAAATGCATTCAACAGAGAACTAAATTACTCACATGGACATCTCAAGCCTACATAAACCTTGCTTTAGCTACAGAGTTCTACAGACCATTCATATTTATAGGTTTAAACAAAGATTAACTTATATTGTGATTTGAATCTAAGACAACTAGAAGTAAACTTTCACCTAAGCAGCAATACTAACAAACAACTTGTATTGTAATCAACCTGCTGCCTTCAATTTGAACCAAAGGGGATCTAAAACATCTTGACCAATAATACTAAGAGTATGAGAACTATCAATCCATAAGTTCAACTAATTGTCACAACCAACTGCCAGTTATGGATTATGTAAAAATGAGCATTTCAACTTAAAGAACTTATAGGTCACAACTAAATATTCATGCCACATTAATCAAACTAGAGCTAAGCTATACTAACAGCTATACCAAACCAGTGCACACACAGTAAATAAGAACTGAACATGCTAATCATACATCTACTAAACTGAAACATGGAGGAACACAGAAATTAAATGAAATAACTAAGGATTACATATTGAAGCAGAAACTAAACTAAAACATAGCTAATCTACCAGAATTCGAAAATAAACAGAACTGAAAGACAATAAAAACTAAAATGAGGAAGAAGATTACCTTTTTCGGGTGCAGTGAACAAGGGCTTGAATCTCGGGTCTATGCTCGAACGCGAACGACGCTCGGATCTTTTCGAGTGCAACCCTCACCGAGAATGGAATTGAAATTCCTTCCAAGACCCTCAATGCACTCAAACACAACGGAAAAGGAAGAGAATTTAAGATTAAGAAAACCAAACTAGACTCGATGGCAATTCTACTTAAAGTTGATTTTTTTTAATTAAACAGGACTGGTTAAAAAAAAACTCAATTCGGAATTTCTGTCCCTAGAACCTCTCTTCAACACTGGGATGGGGTTCTTTATATAGAACCCCCAAAACCCTAGATCCCATCCCCGTTTTCGTTGTGAGGCCCGTAGAAATGGAGGGAAAAATCCCTCCAATATTGAATCGGCCAATCACGAACAAGAATTCAAAATCACAAATGGACAAATCCCATTAAGGGATCTCAGATGAAAAAGCAGAAAAAGGGGAGCAAATCACCTCTTCAACGATTGAAGCCTGACGGGGAAGGACGAGCATTAATTTTGTAACACCTCGTGCATTCGGGTTAAGATTTGTCTTATAAGATGGGGGGTATAATGAACCCAATTTTAGTAGTGTATAAATGGTGTTTGAAACCCAATCAAGACATGAGAAGAGTCTTTGGGCAAAACAAAGTTGAAAACCACTCTACGGGGCATGTTCGCAAGTGAGTTTATAGATGGTCTTACTTCCAACGACCATAACCCCATTATTAATTTGGAATTTGGGAAACCTTCCTTGATACAAGTTGTATCCCTTTGAAATATCTTTCCAACGGTATATTATGGGCCTCAAACGGACATCTGTGCAAAGATTTATGCCCATTATACGACAGACTGTCCGAGTAGAAGAATTTTGACGGTCCGTAAAACATTTTGACGGTCCGTAAAATATTTATACGGTCCGTCAAATGGTCACAGAGAATGATATTTTGAGGGTCAGTTTTACGGTTCAATTTTACGGTCCGTAAAACAATTATACGGTCCGTAAAATTGACTCAAGCTAGCGTAAAATGGTCACAGAAAACCATATTTTGCTGGGCAATTTTACGGTTCAATTATACGGTCCGTAAAACAATTATACGGTCCGTAAAATTGACTCAGACCACCGTAAAATGAGCACAGAATGTCCAAATCACTGGAATGGTTTTACGGTAAGTTATACGGACCGTAAAACCATTATACGGGACGTAAAACCCACCGTAAAATGAGCACAGAATGTCCAAATCACTGAAATGGTTTTACGGTGAGTTATACGGTCCGTAAAACCATTATACGGAACGTAAAAATGGGCGTAGAATTGCCCGATGGGTCAGATTTTAAGATGTTAATAAGAGACCCAAACCCATTTTTTTTCATTCCCATTTCTCCTACACGACTCAAGGGTTCTCTAGAGCCATCCAAACACTTCATATGCAAGAATCCAAGTGAAACAAAAGATCCACTTCATCAATCCACCAAAACTAAGTGTGAGAAACACATCAAATCCATTCAAGTCAAGAAATTCTATAGAAGGTGGAACTAGGGTTTTGTTCAAGTGAAGTATTTCAACTCAAGGCTTATTCCTACAATAACCAAGGTAAGTTTTATGATATTTCATGATGATTAAAGTGTTGATAAGTTCTTGGGAGAATAGTAAATGGGTTTGATAAAGAGAATTATATGAACTATGCTAGGGTTTTTGGATTGTTGACTTGGGATTGTTGTATTCATATGGGTGATGAAGAATGATGTCAATTACATCTAATTGAGATTGTAGAATCAGCTAGAAGTAATAAAATGGGGATTGGGGGAAGAAAACACCATTAATGAGGGTTATAGAGCTTCATGCCCACTAAGTGTTTGATAAAATGCTTAGATGAACAAAACATGGATATTGTTGCTAATATAGAATCCCTATGGCTTGTATTGCTATAGATTGAAGTTGAAGGGATTGAAGGACATTGTGATACGCTCAAAAGCGGGAAGTTAAGGTATGTAGAACTTCCATCCACATGTGGGAATCTCTACGTTCTTCCCCATGATCCGTTTTCATAAAATCTATGAAGTTCAAATCCTAGGGCATTAAACCCAACATATTGGTAGCCCGTAATTATGTATGTATGTACATGAATTTTGTATCTATGTTCGTCATTGTATTCCTAATCTTCCATTACGGATATTAGGAATCCTAGCTAAATCCATGAATCATGAATTCTTCCTTATGTGTTCTCATTATGTATATATGAAACTTTATGATTTCATCCAGCAAGTTACAAGCATGTTTTCAAGACAAGTATATATATATGATTTCGAACTATTGTTATTACTCATGAACCAAAAACATGTTTTGCAAGACTATGACAAGTTATCTTATGAAACTATACAAACAAGTTATGATTCATGAAAACCATGTACAAGTAAGTTATGATTCATGAAAACCATGTACAAGCAAGTTATGATTCATGAACACTATGTACAAGCAAGTTATGATTCATGATATACCATGGGCAGCAAGTGCCACTATTTTTCATGTTCATGTTTTGGGAGTTGCATTAATTACCGAGGAGGGCTTCAGATGGCCTGAAACTACGTAGCCACCGTAGGATGAGGATCGCTCCACCCATGTTCCGGACGATCTCTCATAATGATTGGATCCTTTCATATTTTAGCAAATCTCATGTTCCCTGGCAAGGACTGAATGTTCTGCTGGCGGGACGCAAGCACCAGACCATGGATCAGTTATAAGTTATTGCTCTCCCTACTTATCATGTTTTTACTAATGTTATATATATACATATGTACTCATGCTCATGTTCATGTCCAAGTTTTTCAGTTTCAGCTCTTATCATGTTATTCCATGTCCCATGTTGTTTCTTTCGGTTGCTTTACATACCAGTACATTCAATGTGCTGACGTCCCATTTTTTTGCCCGGGGGCCTGCATTTCACGATGCAGGTACTGATATACAGGACGACACATCTGCCCAGTAGGACAACATTCGTATCAGCTTATTGGTGAGCCCCATCTCATTCGGGGTTTAGTCAACTTTTGTTTTATGATTAATTATGCATCTAAAGGTATGCTGGGGGCCTTGTCCCAGTAAGTATGTTTTTCAGTCAGACTCATGATAGAGGTTTCATAGACTAGACAAGTCAGTTATGTCATGTCAGAAATTTGGAGTCGTATAGCCATTTTGGCTCACTCATGTTTAAACAAGTATTTTATTAAGTATTATGACTTACCATGTTTTATAAAGGCTCATCATGAATTCACGTTATATTCCGCTTATGTTATGTATCATGATGATTCAGCAAGCCATGTGGTTCGCTCGGTCACCTGTAGTCAGGCACCGAGTGCCGTGTTACGTCCAGGCCATGGTTCGGGGCGTGACAAAGCTTGGTATCAGAGCCTAGGTTCAAGAGTCTTAGGGAGTCTATGAAACCGTGTCCAGTGGGGTCACTTTTATATGTGTGTGCGCGCCACACATATAAACAGTTGACCACCAAGACATTCAGGATTGTCTCATTTCTTTCTACTCTAGATCGTGCCATGAAGCTTAGAGCAATAAGAAACTTCTCTTCCTCTCGAATTACGTAAGTTTCGAATGCACAGGAGATGAACAGAAAATTCAAGGTCCAAGTAAGGATATTTACCCATAGGGGGTACAATTGTGCAGTACTTACTGGTAACGAATGAGACTTCAAGTGCTATTGAAAGTGGAATACAATGTAAGTTGCCCGAGAAGGGTGTAGTGGAATGAATGGTATGTTGAATGATAATGATGTTCTTAAGGAAGGAGAATAAGATATAAGTTCGTAATATATCTGGAAAAGTCATATCAACAGTAATGATAAGATTTGACTAAGTTACGAGTACGGCTGACCTTGAGAAATATAATTTGATTTCCTATTCAGATGAACACCTTGAGTGGGCGATAGTTCGGATACATCCGAATGTGTGTTATAAACCAAGGGCTTAAGTTAAGTTCAGAGAAGAGTGATTAGTGGAAGAAGAAACCAGCTAAGCCGAAAGAGTCGTCAGTGTTGTAGAGTACAAAGGAATTACAGAAGAGAAGGAAAGTTAATTTGATCCCATCAAAAGGGAATAATTTGTAAGTATAAGATGTTAGCCTTAGTCTAAGGGGGAGATGCATAAATCTCCAGTAAGTCCAGTGAGATAATTGGAGACCCGAAGGGTTAGTATGAGATATGAAGAACCTCAGTTCAGTTAAGTTGGCATAATGAGATAGTCTCCATAAGGAGTATGCCTCATCTTAGAGGAAACCCGAAGTGAGTAGAATGATCGTCGAACAAATCGTGTAAAGTTCAATTACTATAGATTAGGCGATCATAGAAAAGCTATGAGATCATGCCCAGTTATGTGTCATAAGGGTAGTGCCATTGCACAAGACTCTAATCTCTAAGGTGCTCGTAAAAGACTTAGCGTACAACCGTACTATGAGTATTTTAGGAAGTATCTCAAAAAAAAAAAAAATCAAGTATGGGAAGTACAACTCATGATTTAGGCAGACAAGAGAACTAAGGTGAAAGAATTTCACTACTTCTCCAAGCTAGGAATTTGACTTTCAGACTCCGAAGTG
Source organism: Lycium barbarum (assembly GCF_019175385.1). NCBI lineage: Eukaryota > Viridiplantae > Streptophyta > Magnoliopsida > Solanales > Solanaceae > Lycium > Lycium barbarum. The sequence continues at coordinate 8,225,692 of NC_083342.1, forward strand.
GGTGGAGTTATTGCCCAGAACATGACATTCCTGCTTGGTCATTTAAGTTAGAGAGAAGCAGTTTAGTGATTCCTACTTGCTGCAGATTATGCGTTCCAGATGTTGATGGACTCAGAGAGCGAATTATGTCAGAAGCTCACAATTCCAGGTATTCCATTTACCCAGGTTCCACTAAGGTGTATCATGATATCAATGGGATTTACTGGTGGAACGATATGAAGAAAGATGTGGCAGATTTTGTAGCTAAGTGCCCGACTTGTCAGCAGGTGAAAACCGAACACCAGAGGCCTGGCGGCTTGGCTCAGACTGTTGATATTCCTGTCTGGAAATGGGAAATGATCAGTATGGGATTTGTATCAGGTCTACCTCGTTCACCTAGGAGGAATGATTTAATTTGGGTGATTGTGGACAGACTTACGAAGTCAGCGCACTTCTTGCCAGTTAAGACCACAGATTGAACAAGAAGATTATGCCAAGTCATATGTTAATGAGATTTCCGGATTGTATGGGACCCTAGTGTCCATTATTTCATATTTTGGTGCTCAGTTCACAGCGAACTTCTAAAAATCCTTTCAGAAAGGATTTGGGTACGGAGGTGAACCTTAGCACAACTTTTCATCCTCAGACAAATGGTCAGACAGATACGCTATTCAGATCTCATGTTATGATATTCATGTTAGTTCAATACTTAGATATTTATGTCAGCTTAGTACTCAGATATCATTCCAGTACTCACGTATTCATGCCAGCTCAGTATTCAGCTAATCCAGTATTCAGTTAGCTCAGTATTCAGTCATCCAGTCTTCAGTCAGTTCAATAGACATTCAATTTAGTATCTCAGCAGTTTAGTAGTCATGTATTCATTCAGTTCAATAACCATGTGTCCTTGATTTCAATGGTAATTGGGATGACCACCCGCCTCTTATTGAGTTTACTTACAAAAATAACTACCATGTTAGTATTGGGATAACACTGTTTAAAACCCTTTTGAGCAAAGGTGTAGATCACCAATTGGTTGATTCGAAGTTGGTGAAACAGAGTTGTTAAGATCAGATTTGGTTTACCAGGTTATGGAGAAAGTTAAGTTAATACAGGAGCGTTTGAAAACGGCTTAGAGTCACCAGAAGTCTTACACAGATGTGAGGCGAAGGGACTTAAAATTTTCAATAGATGATTGGGTGTTCCTTAAAGTCTCACCCATGAAGGGTGTCATGAGAATTGGCAAGAAAGGCAAACTCAGCCCCAGATATATTGGACCTTACAGAATTCTACGAAAGGTCGGACTAGTAGCTTATGAACTTGAGTTGCCACGAGATTTGGCCGCTGTACACCCAGTGTTTCATGTATCCATGTTGAGGAAGTGTGTAGGAGACCCATCGTTGGTTGTTCCTGCTAATACTCTAATAGATAAGGATGGCCTCACCTATGAGGAGATCCCCGTAGCCATTCTTGATCGTCAAGTTAGCAAGTTGAGAACTAAGGAAGTAGCCTCAGTGAAAGTCCTGTGGAGGAGTTAGAAAGTTAAGGAAGCTACATGGGAAACCGAGGAGGATATGAAATCCATGTACCGCACTTGTTTCAGCCCGCAGAAGAGATTTATGATGAAACACCAAGATTTTGAGGTATGTAAGCTTTCTTTTCATGCTTTTGGTCGTGTGTGGCCAATTTATAATGCTATTGTGATGTAGCCCTGTGAGGCAATGATATTATGGGCTGTTGTGACAGGTTGGTAGTGCCATATTACAGGGGAAACTCTGGCGAAATTTTTGTAGAATCCTGAATGTTATCATCTGAGGACGTATGTTCCAACAGAGAGAGAGAATGTTATACCTAGGAAATTTCTCCGTTAGCATATCGCGAATAGACCCACGAAGGGTATGACGTATACGACATGTTGACGAGTAAGAAGTAATATTTAATGATTCCAAATGAGATTTCAAAGACATTTGAGGTAGGAGACGAAAGTTGTTAAGGAAAGCAAGGTATATGTTGCGTGTCGGGCAAGAATTACGAGTATCGACATAATGATGGCTTAATGACATTTTGGAGAAGAGTTATAATTTCCCTTATGTATTCATGCCTCACGTTTCACGCTCAAGTTCATGTATTCGCTACTCATGTTCATGTTTAGGCACTGACGCTTTCATGAAACTATGTCATGTCAGTTTCCATGCCCCATGTCATGCTATGTCTCATGTTCCACGCTCATGTCAGCTATCCAGTGCCCATGTTCATGTCTCAGTATTCACGATTCCATGTAATTATGTCATGTTAGTTCAGTCTCCATGTTGCATGTCATGTTTCCTTCACGTTCAAATAGTCAAGCCATGTCCAGCCATATTCTTAACCAAGACCCATCATTCGAGGACGAATGATCCCAAGGGGGAGATATTGTAACACCTCGTGCATTCGGGTTAAGATTTGTCTTATAAGATGGGGGGTATAATGAACCCAATTTTAGTAGTGTATAAATGGTGTTTGAAACCCAATCAAGACATGAGAAGAGTCTTTGGGCAAAACAAAGTTGAAAGCCACTCTACGGGGCATGTTCGCAAGTGAGTTTATAGATGGTCTTACTTCCAACGACCATAACCCCATTATTAATTTGTAATTTGGGAAAACTTCCTTGATAAAAGTTGTATCCCTTTGAAATAGCTTTCCAACGGTATATTATGGGCCTCAAACGGACATCTGTGCAAAGATTTATGCCCATTATACGACAGACTGTCCGAGCAGAAGAATTTTGACGGTCCGTAAAACATTTTGACGGTCCGTAAAATATTTATACGGTCCGTCAAATGGTCACAGAGAATGATATTTTGAGGGTCAGTTTTACGGTTCAATTTTACGGTCCGTAAAACAATTATACGGTCCGTAAAATTGACTCAAGCTAGCGTAAAATGGTCACAGAAAACCATATTTTGCTGGGCAATTTTACGGTTCAATTATACGGTCCGTAAAACAATTATACGGTCCGTAAAATTGACTCAGACCACCGTAAAATGAGCACAGAATGTCCAAATCACTGGAATGGTTTTACGGTAAGTTATACGGACCGTAAAACCATTATACGGGACGTAAAACCCACCGTAAAATGAGCACAGAATGTCCAAATCACTGAAATGGTTTTACGGTGAGTTATACGGTCCGTAAAACCATTATACGGAACGTAAAAATGGGCGTAGAATTGCCCGATGGGTCAGATTTTAAGATGTTAATAAGAGACCCAAACCCATTTTTTTTCATTCCCATTTCTCCTACACGACTCAAGGGTTCTCTAGAGCCATCCAAACACTTCATATGCAAGAATCCAAGTGAAACAAAAGATCCACTTCATCAATCCACCAAAACTAAGTGTGAGAAACACATCAAATCCATTCAAGTCAAGAAATTCTATAGAAGGTGGAACTAGGGTTTTGTTCAAGTGAAGTATTTCAACTCAAGGCTTATTCCTACAATAACCAAGGTAAGTTTTATGATATTTCATGATGATTAAAGTGTTGATAAGTTCTTGGGAGAATAGTAAATGGGTTTGATAAAGAGAATTATATGAACTATGCTAGGGTTTTTGGATTGTTGACTTGGGATTGTTGTATTCATATGGGTGATGAAGAATGATGTCAATTACATCTAATTGAGATTGTAGAATCAGCTAGAAGTAATAGAATGGGGATTGGGGGAAGAAAACACCATTAATGAGGGTTATAGAGCTTCATGCCCACTAAGTGTTTGATAAAATGCTTAGATGAACAAAACATGGATATTGTTGCTAATATAGAATCCCTATGGCTTGTATTGCTATAGATTGAAGTTGAAGGGATTGAAGGACATTGTGATACGCTCAAAAGCGGGAAGTTAAGGTATGTAGAACTTCCATCCACATGTGGGAATCTCTACGTTCTTCCCCATGATCCGTTTTCATAAAATCTATGAAGTTCAAATCCTAGGGCATTAAACCCAACATATTGGTAGCCCGTAATTATGTATGTATGTACATGAATTTTGTATCTATGTTCGTCATTGTATTCCTAATCTTCCATTACGGATATTAGGAATCCTAGCTAAATCCATGAATCATGAATTCTTCCTTATGTGTTCTCATTATGTTTATATGAAACTTTATGATTTCATCCAGCAAGTTACCAGCATGTTTTCAAGACAAGTATATATATATGATTTCAAACTATTGTTATTACTCATGAACCAAAAACATGTTTTGCAAGACTATGACAAGTTATCTTATGAAACTATACAAACAAGTTATGATTCATGAAAACCATGTACAAGTAAGTTATGATTCATGAAAACCATGTACAAGCAAGTTATGATTCATGAACACTATGTACAAGCAAGTTATGATTCATGATATACCATGGGCAGCAAGTGCCACTATTTTTCATGTTCATGTTTTGGGAGTTGCATTAATTACCGAGGAGGGCTTCAGATGGCCTGAAACTACGTAGCCACCGTAGGATGAGGATCGCTCCACCCATGTTCCGGACGATCTCTCATAATGATTGGATCCTTTCATATTTTAGCAAATCTCATGTTCCCTGACAAGGATTGAGTGTTCTGCTGGCGGGACGCAAGCACCAGACCATGGATCGGTTATAAGTTATTGCTCTCCCTACTTATCATGTTTTTACTAATGTTATATATATACATATGTACTCATGCTCATGTTCATGTCCAAGTTTTTCAGTTTCAGCTCTTATCATGTTATTCCATGTCCCATGTTGTTTCTTTCGGTTGCTTTACATACCAGTACATTCAATGTGCTGACGTCCCATTTTTTTGCCCGGGGGCCTGCATTTCACGATGCAGGTACTGATATACAGGACGACACATCTGCCCAGTAGGACAACATTCGTATCAGCTTATTGGTGAGCCCCATCTCATTCGGGGTTTAGTCAACTTTTGTTTTATGATTAATTATGCATCTAAAGGCATGCTGGGGGCCTTGTCCCAGTAAGTATGTTTTTCAGTCAGACTCATGATAGAGGTTTCATAGACTAGACAAGTCAGTTATGTCATGTCAGAAATTTGGAGTCGTATAGCCATTTTGGCTCACTCATGTTTAAACAAGTATTTTATTAAGTATTATGACTTACCATGTTTTATAAAGGCTCATCATGCATTCACGTTATATTCCGCTTATGTTATGTATCATGATGATTCAGCAAGCCATGTGGTTCGCTCGGTCACCTGCAGTCAGGCACCGAGTGCCGTGTTACGTCCAGGCCATGGTTCGGGGCGTGACAAATTTCCCTTCCCCAAAATGACCATGCATGGTCTATAGGATCGAAAGGACCTCTGCGAATTGCCATTTGTGTCGAGGAGAGAGAGGAAGGAGAAGGGAAAAGAGAGAGGCGCGGCTGAAAGAGATTAGGTCTAGATGATGAAATAAAGATGTGGGCCGGTCGGTTTAAACGAGTGTGGGCTGGTGATATTGGGCTGATCCGAAGAATATTTGTTGTTGATTGGGTTCAGATTTGGGCTCAAAATTTAGCTGATGAAAGAAACAATTTGGGCTTCTAAATTTAAATAAAAGATCTTCTTCCATTAATTATATATTAACGTGTGCTAAAATATTACTTACTATAAAATATATTTATTACTACTCAAATAAAATTATACGATGTCGTAATAGCCGTGCGATAATATTTTTAAAATTTAACAGTAAGTAAATGCTATTGTTTAATTGCATAAAATAAATGCGATGCGTGTGTGCATAAGACGGTAAATAAAAAATGTTAAAAGTGATCATAATGCAGATCATAATAATAATGGTAATAGTAATAATAATAATAATAATAATAATAATAATAATAATAATAATAATAATAATAATAATAATAATAATAATAATAATAATAATAATAATAATAGTAATGATGATGATGATGATGATGATGATGATAATGATAATAATAATAATAATAATGATAATAATCATGATAATGATAACAATAGTAATAATAATGATGATAGACAATGACTATAGTTGGATAATAAACGGCGGTATTAATAGAAAGCTAATTGAAATTGCGGCAAAGTATAAATGCCTATTCTTAAGTTATCAAAAATATTAGAAACACCAATAAATATTTTGAAAGAAAGGCGGGACAAAATTGAGTGTCAACAATATATTCTGTTTTTTCGCTAAATTCAACATACTGAAAACCTACAGTTTGCTAGAAAAGGTGGAAACTTCTCCACAATTTTGTTAAACCCCGGTTTAAGAACTCTCAATTTTCTCAAACCAGGAAAATTGTTACTCGAAAAATTTCCCTGAATGGAATTCCCTTCTATATCAAGAACTACAAGATTCTCTAATTCCAATATCTGAACATGAATTTCACCAGTAAGATCATTGAATGGAACAGATATAACCCTAAGCTCTTTGAGGTATCCAATAATAGGAGACAAATTCCCAACAAGTTTAGCATTCATAACAAAGCAACTTTTTCTTCTAATTCCAAAGGCATGGAATGCCAACTCAGGATTATTAGTACAAGAAGCAGCATTAGTATTATTACCTCTAATTATCAATTCTGAAACCCTTGAATTTGAATTGCATGAAATTCCATACCAAGAACAATAGCTAGAATTGTCTGATTTCCAGCTGGACAAAATGCCAAAAGGAATACCAAATGATTTCTTCAATTCTAACAACAGAAAATGTAAAGAACTCTTAAAATTTTCAAACCCAATTTCTTGAATATTGGAACAACACTGACCTCAATTGAACATGGATCTAAATTGAAGCGAAATAAATTGTAAAAATTCATGTAATCAGCCAAAACTATAATAGTTGTATGAGATTTTTGAGCTTACAGACAACTCGGGGTCAAACACATTTAAAAGAGTAGATTTATAAAGATTGAAGTGTCAGAAAGAAATTTCCTAATTTGGAAGGTCGGGAACATAATTTCATGCAACTCTAGGGCCAAAGTTTTAACAAATCAAAATCAATCCGAACAATTTTATAATAGTGAGGGAAAATGTGCAAATATGCTCCTCAACTTTGTGATTTAGAGCAGATAGACTCTTCCTTAAAAAAAATGGTACATATATACCCCTATAGTTACACAAGTGGTGCAAATATATTCGTTTAAAAAAAAAATATCTCTGTTAAAAAATAAGTCTAATTTTTTTTTTTAACGAACCAGACTAGATCTAATAGAAATGATTACCACACGGCTTTAAAAAAATAAGTGAATTTTAAAAAAATTGGTGACTTATTTTTTTAAGCCACGTGACGTTTTTTTAATTAAAAAACAAGCTAAATGATTTTTAAAAAATTCCGTCACCGAAAAGGGTATATTAGCGCCATTTGTGTAACGGCAAGTGTATAGATGCACCATTTTTTTAACGAGGATATATCTACTCGCAAAGTTAAGGTATATTTGCACCTTTGTCCTTAGTACAACATTTTTGTGCGTCAATTGCTATATAGAAATTATTCTTCTTCTATATGTGTATATATCTAAATAAATTTAATTAGTTATTTCGTCATATAAAAACAAGAAATTCCTGACTTAAAAGTTAAACTACCTAATTACCCTTTTTATTTAATCTAAATGCCCTATTTTTAATTAAAAAGAAAAACCTAATGCCCGGAAGGGAATCCAACGCTTTATAGCAAAAAAAAACGTTTTTTAAAAGCAAAACGGCTTACAAAATATCCGTTTATTTGCCTTATAAAGAGTAGCCGTGCGGTTAATAAGTTCTTTGCAAATGTTAAGGAAGATGAGTTTGATTTTTTTCTTGACTGATAATGATAATTCATTTCAGTTTTGATCACAAGTTCTGTGTTTTTTTTTTTTAATGATTACTATTAGTATATGTTTCAATGAATGTATGAGAAGCAAATCATGTGTATGTAAGTTCACGTTCAAAATGAACGTGTGTGGGATGATCCTTATTTTTGGGATCACTTACGTTGGAACTGCTTTTCATGTTTGAAACTGCTGCCCAAGATGAAATGCGCTGACCATTCAAAATTGGGTCAAGTAACTGTTCTTGATGAGAGAATAGTATAACGGTGAAGCAAACGGATTTGGGTTCCTAAGCACAAAAACTACTTAAAAACTTAGCCATCTCAAGACCATTTTGGTTGGAGGTACGTCAATCTTCTTTCTGGTGCGGTAATGCTGTGTAAAGTCTAACAGTGTACACATTTTTTTTGTATCACTATGTAGATTTAATTTTTTGAATAACTAAGTGCTTAATTACTTTAGTTCATGTCTTTGAAATCTTTGGGTTTCTGTGAATTCGTTGTAACCACTATTAAAAAAGGTGATATTTCTTGGGTTGTGGGATAAATGTATAGTAGTCTAAGTAACAATTGTGAAGCAAGATCAGAATATAAAACCAACACTGTAATTCATTGTTTTGCATTAGAGTTTTTGGTATAGTCTATTATTAATTAGATGTTCCCTTTTAATCCTTTTCTGTTTTCGTTGGTATCTATTCATTTTTTGAAACCATCAATAAAAATGTGAAAAGTTTTACTCATAGATATGAAGGGATGTGCTCCTTTAGAAAAATTTAACTGCTGATTTCAAATTATGAATTTATACACATTCAAACCTCTTTACTTCTTTTGTTCTTCAAATATCAGTTTTTGCTATTTTCTGTAGTTCCGAACAGGAAGATTTTCCATCTTCCTTTTTCTATTGCTTACATTTTCCCCCTTCTGTTTGGAAGGAAGTTCAAGTAACTTTCTCTGTATGTTCCTTCTGTCCTCATTTTTGACATAGTGACTTTCCAAGTTTGAGAACCAGATTGAAATTGTTGGTGAAATCCTTTTTTTTTTTTTGTGTGTGTTTGAATTCTGTATAATTTTTTACTTAAAACTTTATTTGATAATATTAATATTTGTTGCAGCTCCGTGTACTACAAGACTCGACATACACATGCAACATACATGCAAAGAGACTGTAATGTGGCACACATTCAAACGCAGGAATAGTACTCTCTTTTGCCTAATCCTCCGATTTCCAACATTAACAATGTAGCCACAAAAGATACGAAAGAAAAAAAACGGCTCTTTAGCAATCGCATCATTTTCAAACTCTGCAGAAAACTACTCCAAACGGCCCACGTATGCAACTTTTTCCTTTTTAACTATATTCTTTTACTTCTGTCGCATTGGTGTAATGGCCACTCAACTATTTTCATGTAGATTTTCTCAACTATTTTCATGCAGATTTTTTCAGACTTCTTTCTTTTACTGAAAGTTCGCTCTTCGACTCCCATATCTTTCCAAAAATAATTGAATCTTCATAGCACTGCAAGATTTTCATGAGACTTTTCACCGTTGGAAAAATTATTCTTTGCGCGCAATTTGATGTAAGCACAGAAAGACAGACTCTTTCTATCTTTAATTATCCCGTTTCATTCCCTTTAATTCCTCATATATATATTTGAAATGTATGAAAAACAGTAAGCAGCACATACATGCCAAAATCAGAGAATCAAAATTTACAGATACCTTCAAATACATTAAAATATAAGGTCAAATACATATGTATACATGTTTCTGAAAGTATCTGTACTTGATGTTCAGTTTATCAATTGTTCAAATACAGAAATACATTAAAAATACATGAACAACTTACACGCTACCAGCGGCTTGTTGAGACAGATTTTCAACATAGACTACTTCAAGAATATCAATCTGTCCCTTATCCGCATAAGCTGGGTGGTTGACCAAATCTATGCCTTTTTGGTCTATGTAGAATCCACCAATATGTAGGAAATGTGGCAGAAGTGTAGCAAGTTTGTGTATTTCATCCTTAACAACTGCATTATGCCCTGCTGTTTGATATCAGTTGTAGACTTAAAGCCACCTGTCCGTTGTTTACCCCGAATTTGGATAATCAATTAAATTTGTTGGTGAGGTATAGGATATGTGGTTATATCTTGATTTTATTCTATGGAGAAAAGAAATGTATGAATATAATATGAAGAAGCAGCCAACAATCGGTGGTTTACTATATACTTGTATGTTTTCTAATATATGAGTGTTACTTAATTGAAGCAATGTAAGAGATGAACACCACAAATGTTGACCGAAAATCAGATTCTGAGAGAGAGATTTTATATATATATTGCTATTACAAAGTGTTCTTCATATGAAAAAGCCAACCCCTAAAAGTAGGGCAATGTCCCTTATTTATAGTAGCGCCACATGGGCTTCACATAACATGAATAATAAAATAATAATAAAAAAGCACTCAGTTGGGTTAGGTTGGATTAGGTGGACCGTACGATCTGACACCCGTACGACTGGCAGTTGAACATAGCAGGATGACATCGACGCGTGGCAACTGCGCAACGGATCTCCTGTACCACCGGCTACGATCAAACGGACATACGGCCTCGAACAACCCGGTCATGAAAGAACCGGACCAAATGATGCCCTTCCTTTGCTTCGGTCTAAGCATTCCCCCGGTTCAGAACGGGAGTCTTCATGCACGCTTTTGTCCCTTTCTTCCCTCGGCCTTTGGTCTCACCGGTTTGACACACACCCGGTTTTTACCGTATACAGATAGTCCCCACGCTTCCCGGACCGAAGCTTTATCGGAGTAACGGGAAGCGGATGAATCAAGAAACCGGTGATTCCATTTGCCCGTAATTATCTCTTCATTTTGACGGGAACAGTTGCGTCACGTTCTCCTTTTCGTCGGCCACGTGTCTTATCCCGGGTGGTCCGTTCTGACAACCGTTGCACGCATGTCGTTTCAAGTCATTCCTTATTAATTATGGGACACATGGCGCCCCTGGGTTGGCCGGAAACCGTAACCGTCTGAACTCTACGCCTATAAAAAGTCTTCAACTTCTTCATTCTCTTATTTTTACGATTCATTTCTCTTCCACCTTCACTCTTCGCTGCATTCCTTCATCTTTATCATAGCTGTTCATCCTCTATTCCAAGTTTGTTGTTGATTCATCGTTTACTCTACACCAAAGGAAGCAACTTTGCCCCATTCTTACACTAGTCTGCAACTGTTTGTTTTTTCTCATCTTCTAATACTTCCTACATCACATGCTCCCTTGTTCCCTTTTTAACTCCCTTTTTTTTAATCCACTCAACTTCTTTTTTTCACATTTTCAAATGTCTGAAACCACTTCCCATGACATTCCCTCGGTTTCGTCTCAAGGAACCGAGGCTACTTCCCCTTCTAAGGCAAATGGCTCCTTCGAGCCCACGGCCTTGGATATTCTACCAGCCAAAACCAATTTCAACAAAGACTTAGAGGTCGAAAAACCTTCCTCGGTGTCCGACAGAGGGTACGATGTGAGACGATATCCCTCCTCCATTACCGAGGATAAACTTGATCTAGTTCGGTCTGACTGTGGATGGGGCAATCGTCCGATCCAAGTTTTTGCCCCCGGGCCCGACGAGTCAGTCACCGACCATCGGGAGGGCTCCTTGTATGTCTATACTTACCCTTTCACCCTCAAGCTCGACCCTCCGATTGATCCGGTCATCCTGGACATGTGCCAGACTTATGATGTGACCTTGGCACAGATTGGTCCGATCGTTTGGAGGGTCGTAGCATGCCTCCGGCTGTTGGCCAACAATGTCGGAAAGGAGCTCACGCTGGCCCACCTGATACGCTTATACTCCCCGAGGTTATTCCGGGGTGGCGTAATAAAACTTGCCAAACGTAGCCGGAATCCATTTTTCTAAAAAATGGACGAGGACAGAGACAGGGGCTGGTTGGAGCGATATGTCCGGGTGAGGACCGAGGACATCATTCCGGCTAGTCATATGCCCTTCCCGGAGAAGTGGAACAACAAGCGTAAGTCTGAACCCTTAAGTGATTGCTTCTGTATGTTTCGTCAAATTTTGATCCCACTTTCTCACCGTTTTTCTTATTCATATCAGCCAATGGGTATATTCCTCCGGTCTTCCGGAACCTGAGCGAATGGGTCACTGCACTTCTTAGCCAACATGTCCACGATAACCGAATGTGGGGCCACCTGTCACGTGGCCGATGGGTCGCCCAGAACCACGGTAGTATTTTGCTTCTTCCTGTGTTCACTGCACCTTCTACTATCTGTATTCATTACGTTTTTTACTTTCAGGTTTACCCAAAGGCTCGGTGGATCCCAGGCCGGAGTCAACAGCCGAACCCACAATGTCGGCACCCGAGTTTGACTCAGCGGGTGCATCTCGTACCTTTGCTGCTGCTGCTGCCGCCAAGAGGAAAAGGCCCTCAGAAAAAGGGCAAAAGTCGAAGAAGAGGGCGAGGAGCGTCACCCGGACCTTACAGGATGAAACAGAGCCCGACATTATTGTTCGGAGAGTCGGTGCCGATCCTCCCGTGGCTCCGATCCCGGAGGAGGCTGTCGCCGTTCCACCCCTTCCTTCTACTGGTGAAGGACTTTTAGTTCTGATTTCACACATAGGTGCGGAAGAAATTCTTTCCCTGGCTCCTCTAAGGTCGATTGATTTCATCGACATTTCAGGTGAAACTTCTTCTGAAGAAACGCCCCTGCAAAGGACAAAAAGGTCCGGGGAGGCGGCCGCTGCTGAAGCCGGTCAAAGGACTGAGCCGGTCCCGGAGATCGAAGTCCCCATTGACGTTCATCTGACGCCTGAGCATGAGCCTGCTGTAACTACGGAGCCCCCGACCTTTGCTGAAGCTACTGAGGTTGATCCAAGTTCCTCTACTCTGGCTCCGAGGCCTGACGAATTTGAGGATATGTTCTTGGGCACTCCTCTCGCTACCGGTGAAGCTGCAGGATTCGGGCATCTCCCGATCCCTCGGGCCACGAGGTCGGCCAGCCGGACCTCTGAATCTGGGGCCAGGGACAGCTTGGTGAGTATCTTTCCGGCCCCAAGCGTGGAGCCGAGGAGAACAAAATCGATTATGGTCACTGTCCCCGAGGACTGCAGCTTTCTTTCTCGCCCGGTGGGTGTGGCAAGCTATCTGCGGCCTCTTTTCTTGGATTCGGACAAGCGGAAGATGATCGGGGTCACTTGGCAGTGCCTCATTAACGAGGGTATGCATGCGGGCAACCAGGTAAGATTTTTTAGCCGTCCTTACATAACTTCACTGAGAATTTTAGCCTTGTTTTGTTCAAGTTTTTAACTTGCTTCATTTGCAGAGTGTAGTGCTCATCAACGAAGCCTTCATCCGTGCCCAGCAAGAGATGGACGATCTGAGGGGCCAACTGGATGCCCAGGGCCGGGAAACGGAGAAATATCTGCACCTTCTTCAGGAGAAGGAGGAGGAGTTAAGCCGAGCAGTCGCTCTTTCCAATCTCCAACCCGAGCTTGATGCAGTGAAGGCCGAAAACTGTCAGTTAAAAAGTGAGCTGGCCGCGATGACCGAATACAATCGGAGTCTCGAAGCTGACAAGATCGGCCTTAGCCAAGACAACGCTCAAATTTTCTCGAGGCTCGGTGAGCTTGAAACCACCTTCTCCCAATTCCGGGAGGAGCTGGATTTAGTGAAGTCGGATGTTGCGAGCTTGGCCGAGAGGAATCGGCTACTCGAATCTGAGAGTGCCCGGCATCAAGATCGTGCAAGGGTGTTCGAGGAGAAGGCGGAGAGGAGGGCCCGGATGTGTGATGATCTGAAAAACGAGCTTAAGGAGATGGCTGACGCAAATGACACTCTCCAGGCCGAGCTTCAATCGGCCATCCAAATGCAGAATGTTCTTGGAGAGGCTCGAGATGCTCTAGCGGCGAAGTTAGCCCAGGCCGAGGCCAATTTGGACGAAGCTTTGAAGAGCGTCGAGGCCGTCGAGGCTCATGCTACCATCACAGCTGAATACGAAAAATGGAAGTCTCGGAGGATCACCCTTGAGCAAGCCAAGCATGGTTTTACGGATCTGCCGGCCCTTATTCTCGAGGCTAAAAGAATCGAGGAAGAGGCAAAGGGTGCCCTCGGGACCGACTCTGATGACTCCAAGCGGACAGTGTCCGAGCACTCCGGCTCCAGCCATTCCGGATAGATTTGGGCCTGTACTTAGCCTTTTGTTATTTTATTTTTTGCCTTTGTAGGACTTTGATTTTTTGATGTAAAAACACCCCTTGTATAAATGAAAAATGCATCTTTCTTGTTTCTTCGTTTGAATGTTCGCTATTATTTTTGCCCGAATTGTTGGTCCGTTTTAAGGACAAGCTGACTCGTAGTCATTAGTTCACTGTGCCCGTAGGACTTACCTAATGCTTTGTAAATTCAGACGCCTCTGAATTACGATAGGCATTTCCTTAGGGCCGGTATTCTTTCGGGCACCCGAATCCCAGCCTTAGCTGAATTTTGACGTAACAGTCCCCGGTTTGGGGAGGTTAAAAACTTTCGGCTCGGATCGTTGTGACCTCGTTGCATTAGTCGAATTTTTTAACGATTTTGGCTCGGTTCGCTATGACCTTGTCGCCTTTATCGAATTTCGACCATAGTGCCCGGTATAGGGTGTGTAAATGAAGTAGTGTCGAAATACGACGGTTATCATCGGGGTAAATTCTTTTAACAGGAAGATAACCGAGATATTGCTATCCAAACTTTCGATAATTTTGTATTGCAAAGTGTTTGTATACATGAGAATTTTATTTCCTTCTGCTCTTGCCGTAGCAAGTACTAAATGGACACGATTCATTTTAATCGTTTGGTCCTTACACCGAAACCTATAGCAGAAGGTCCGGCCTTGCTTTTGCCGTAGCAAACACTTGGTGGACACGATTCATTTTGATCGTTTGGTCCTTACATCGGAACTTAACATTTTTGGCTCGGTTTTATTTGTTGAGGGCGGCCTCCGGAGTGGGTGTGATAGTCCCCTAGCTCTTAGCCGAGCTGCAAGATCGGGTGAGTGCTATTAAGTCCCCATTCGTTGGGTGTGACCCCGAGAATCCTGACGTTTTCCTTTATCTTTGTCAAGTAACACGTTGTACTTGTTGCCTCATTAAAAACCTTGTCGGAAAACCCATTTTGGGATAAAATCGCACTAAGGAAAAGAGTGCAACACGTGTTTTCAGATTTAGATTCTTTTCTTTGCCTGGTACTCGGCTTCCTGCAAAAAAGGAAAGGTCAAGATAGAAAACATGGGGTGTTTTTACCTCAGCAGTAGTATCTTTTCAGATGAGCCACATTCCAATTATTGCGCAACCGTTGCCCGTCCATGGACTCCAACTGGTATGATCCTTTACCCGTTACCTTGGTTATTTTGTAAGGTCCTTCCCAGTTCGGACCCAGCTTTCCTTCGTTGGGATTCTTGGTGTTCAAGGTAACTTTTCGGAGCACCAAGTCCCTAACTTGGAAATGACGAAAATTGGCTCTCCGTGTAGTACCTTTCCACCCTTTGTTTCTGGGCTGCGATACGGACCAATGCCTTTTCGCGGAGTTCATCCGTGAGGTCGAGTCTGACGGCCATGGCCTCTTCGTTTGACTCCTCGGCCGTATACTGGAACCGGAGGGTGGGTTCACCGACTTCCACAGGGATAAGGGCTTTAGCCCCGTAGACCAACGAGAAAGGAGTTTCTCCCGTGCTTGATTTCGAAGTAGTTCTGTAGGCCCATAGTACCTCCGGTAATATTTCTCTCCAATGATGCTTTGATGCTCCGAGTCATTTCCTCAGATATTGGATTATTGTCTTGTTCGTGGATTCCGCCTGTCCGTTCGCACACGGGTGATACAGAGTTGATACAACTTTCTTGATATTCAACCCTTCTAGAAATTTGTTGACTTTGCCACCCACGAACGGGGGCCCGTTATCACAAGTTATCTCAGCGGGGATGCTGAAACGACAGATGATGTGATCCCATATGAAGTCAATAACTTCCTTTTCTCTGATTTTTTCGAAGGCTTGTGCTTCAACCCATTTGGAGAAATAATTAGTCATAAACAAAATAAAATGGGCTTTACCTGGTGCCCATGGTAATGGACCGACGATGTCCATTCCCCACTTCATAAAAGGCCAGGGTGACACCACCGAATGCAACAACTCCCCGGGCTGATGAATCATCGGAGCATGTCTCTGACACCCGTCGCATTTACGGACAAAGTTCTTTGAGTCTTCCTCCATCTGGTTCCAATAATAACCAACCCTGATAATCTTTCGGACCAGAGCATCGGCGCAGGAGTGATTGCCGCAGGTTCCTTCGTGCACCTCTCTCATCACATACTCCGTCTCTCCGGGACCCAAACACTTGGCCAAAGGTCCGAAGAAAGACCGTCGATACAATAGGCCGTCTACCAAACAAAAACTCGTAGCTTTGGTCCTTAATGACCGTGATTCTTTCGGGTCATTCGGGAGCTTCTCATCACTCAAGTAGTTGATGTATTTGTTGCACCAATCCCAAGTTAAACCCATTGTGTTTATTTCGGCGTGTCCATTTTATATCGCCGTGTTTAACAAGTGCACCGTTGTACCGGGGTTGATTTGCTCCCCTTCGACTGAGGATCCCAAATTTGCTAATGCATCGGCTTCGCTGTTCTGCTCCCTCGGTATGTGCTGCATGGTCCATTCTTTAAATCGATGCAGTATCACTTGGATTTTTTCAAGGTACCCCTGCATCCGTTCGTCCTTGACCTCGAAGACGTCGTTCACCTGTTTTACAAGCAAAAGCGAATCGCACTTTGCCTCGATTATTTCGGCCCCCATACTTCGGGCTAATTCCAAACCTGCAATCATAGCCTCATACTCAGCTTCATTGTTAGTCAATTTAGCAGTTCTAATGGACTGTCGAACGGCATCCCCGGCCGGGGTTCTAAGGACGATCCCTAGCCCGGAACCTTTGAGGTTCGAGGCCCCGTCCGTATGTAGCGAACAAATGCCCGAGGCCTTTCCCGAGGTTAGCAGAAGTTCTTTCTCGACCTCGGGGACCATAGCCGGGGTGAAATCTGCCACGAAGTCGGCCAAGATCTGGGACTTGATGGTTGTTCGAGGTTTGTACTCGATATTATACCCGCTAATTTCTACAGCCCATTTAGTTAGTCTACCCGATAATTCCGGTTTATGCATGACGTTTTTTAGGGGGTAAGTAGTTACTACACATATCGGATGTCATTGAAAGTAGGGCTTGAGCTTTCTGGAAGCGCTTACCAATGCCAATGCCATTTTTTCCAAGTGGGGATAACGGGTCTCCGCATCCCCCAAAGTTCTACTCACGTAATAGATAGGGAATTGCGTACCTGATTCTTCTCGAACCAAAAAGCCACTTACCGCTACTTCGGAGACAGCAAGGTAGAGAAAAAGCGGCTCGTCCGCCTTCGGTGTGTGTAGCAGCGGTGGGTTGGACAGGTATCTTTTTAATTCTTGTAAAGCCTTTTGACACTCCGGTGTCCAAACGAAATCGTTCTTCTTCCTCAGTAAGGAGAAGAAGCGGTGGCTCTTGTCTGAGGACCTTGATATGAAACGACTTAGCGCCGTTATCCTTCCGGTAAACCGCTGCACTCCTTTGACGTTGTTCACTACTTCAATATCCTCGATGGCCTTGATTTTGTCTGGGTTGATTTCGATACCCCGGTTCGACACCATGAAGCCCAAAAATTTACCGGACCGGACGCCGAAGGCTCATTTTTTCGGGTTAAGCTTCATGTTATACTTGCGGAGCACATCGAAGGTTTCCTGCAAATGCTTTAAATAGTCCTCTGTTTCCAGGGACTTAACAACCATGTCGTCAATATAAACTTCTATTGTTTTTCCTATTTGTTCTTCGAACATCCCATTAACTAAGCGTTGGTACGTTGCACCGACATTTTTTAGGCCAAAAGGCATGACATTATAACAGTAAGTCCCATACCGGGTAATGAAGGATGTTTTCTCTTGATCCTCCGGGTCCATCCGAATTTGGTTATACCCGGAGTAAGCATCGAGAAAACTTAACATCTCATGCGCGGCCGTCGCATCGATCATTCTGTCGATGTGAGGCAACGGAAATGAATCCTTCGAGCATGCTTTATTTAAATCCTTGTAATCAACACACATTCGAAATTTATTACCTTTCTTGGGCACCACTACCACGTTAGCTAGCCAATCCGGGTACTTTACCTCCCGGATAGAGCCTATTTTTAAAAGCTTTGTTACCTCGTCTTTTACGAAGGAGTGCTTTGCTTCCGCCATGGGCCTTCTCTTCTGTTTCACCGGGGGAAACTTCCCGTCCAAGCTAAGCTTGTGAGTCGCCACTTCTGGTGATATACCTGTCATATCTATATGGGACCATGCGAAACAATCTGCGTTAGCTCGAAGGAATTCAATTAACTTGTTCCTGAGCTCCGGGGTTAGCCCCGTGCCCAGGTATACCTTTCTGTCCGGTAGGTACTCGAACAAGATGATCTGCTCCAGCTCCTCTACGGTCGACTTGGTTGCATCCGAGTCATCCGGCATGACGAATGATCTGGGTATATCGAAATCATCCCCTTCATACGCCGAATCCGACCCGGTGTGCTTTGACTGCTATTTGGTGTCCTCTCCTCCGGTTAGATCTTCTTCCTTCTGGACCAACTCTTTGGGCCGAGGTGTCGCTTCCTCAACTGCGAACATCTCCGTTGCAGCGGGTTGTTCACCTCGGATGGTTTTTATCACTTCCGGGGTGGGGAATTTCAGCAGCTGATGTAGTGTTGAGGGCACGACCCTCATGCTATGTATCCAGGGTCTACCCAACAATGCATTATACTTCATGTCCCCTTCAATTACATAGAACACCGTTTGCTGGATAGTGCCATCGATGTTTACAGGCAATGAGATCTCCCCTTTTGTGGTTTCGCTCGCCATGTTGAACCCGCTAAGCACCCGGGCTACCGGTACGATCTGATCGAGCAGCCCTAGTGGTTCGACCACTCTCCACCAGATGACGTTGGCCGATCTACCTGGGTCAATCAAAATACGTTTAACCTTAGTTTTAAAGATAAGTACAGAAATTACCAATGCATCATTATGCGGTTGAATGATGCCCTCTGCGTCCTCGTTGCTGAAAGAGATGGAACCCTCGGGTGAATGTGTTACACTCCATAATAATCCGTGCTACTGTGTTAAAACAAGAAATAATGAGTTAAGAAGGTTCAAGGAAAGTTAATCGAGTTAGTAAGAATATCGTTATATATATGGTTGTCTTAAGTATCTCGAGGTGACATGGTAACCTAAAGGATTTGAAATCGCGTTATGAGTATGTATATGAGGTAATGCGAGTGACCTTTTAAAGTATTTGAGATTATTAGTAATGATATAGAAGATGGACAAAATATATGAACATACTTTTGCGATTGGAGTTTCGTCGAAGCTGTGTGAGTTCTCTAATTATGTTTAAGGTTATTGTGATTCTCTAGACCTTTCGAGATGTGTATATGGATATTTATTGATGTATACAAGTGTGTATATGTATGCATAAAAGGTTACATGAGGTTGGAAGAGGATTAGAAGTTAAACGAAATGAATCGGAACAACTTCAATAAAATCTCGGACCCGATTTTAGTCTATATTGTAGGAGGCCTATCTCCTAGTATATGAGGAGTTTTAAGGTGTTTCAAAAGCCTAAAATGAAGTTCATCGAGTCTAGTTTTCAATGAAACAAACCGCTTGTCAAAACGATATCGGGGTAATGAGATATAGACGATGAAAGTTGGATGAGCGGGGATTAAGACTTAAATGTTCACAATTTTTCAATTGTGGCCGTGTGGGCCCCACAAACACAAGGCAAAAATCAGATTTTTGCCCATGCTCAGTTGGGGGAACGTGCAAGACCCCTTGGGCAGAAAAATATCCAACTTTGTTGACCAAAAGTTGCATGCCAACTCATTTTTCCCAATGCCACAAATTGAACAAGAGAGAGAAGCTCTCATCTTCTCCAACTAGAGAAAGAGAGCCACGGCTATGGCAGCTCCTCCACCACCAAAAAAAAATCAGTTTTCTTCCTCAAATCAACTCCTCATCTAGTGTACAAGAACGTGTAGTAGTTGTTGGAAAGAAACAAGGAGGTGTAGCACCTCAATAGGGTTGAAGATTCGGCCAAAGTGAAGAACAAGTTGTAAGGTAAGAATGTTTATTGTTCTTGTGTTGAATGATGATTTGAATGTATAGTTCATGAAGGTTGTTGTTGGATTGTTGTTGTAGTTGAAGTAGAGAGTGAGCCGTGAGTGTTGGGGAAGCCATGGTTGGTTTCATTTTGTATGTATTGTTGGTGAATTGAATGGGTGTCAACATATGTAAATGAACAAAGATTGTAGAAGTTGGTTTATGATGTTGTATGTTGGTATTGGACTGTTTTGTGAGGGAGTTAGTGAACTGTTTTTACTTGATATTTTGATTGTTATTATCATGAATTTCATGATGGAAATGAAGGTGTTTAATGGTTGGAGTTGAAACTAAAATCGTTTGTGAGTTGTTGTAAGGATTATAGAAATGACGATGTAGTTTAGTTGTGTACGAATTGATGTTGTATTTGTCGTGTGGATAGCTGGTCATAACCTACTGAAAATATATGAAAAGAAGGCATGAAATAATGTGTAAGAATCATAGGTGGTTTGCTTAGTATGTTCGTAAATGTTTGCAAGAATTCCGAACATTGTTTAGGGACTGTTTTGGACATGTTAATGGACTGTTTTGGACGTGTTGTGGTAATGGACTGTTTTCTAAAAAGTTTAAATGAGCCATGTGTTGTAGGCTTTAATGGAATCATGTTTAATCTCTTTGTACATGTATTGGAAATGGATTGAATGTGTTGTGGTTTGGATGAATGGATGAAAATCATGAAGTTGTTATAGTTGTGTTGAAGCCGTGTAAAGGGGTTGTTTTAGGGGAAATTATGGACTGTTTTGTGCCAAGTTTTGATTGTTGTTGTTATGAACATTGTGGTATATTGTATGTATGTTGAATATGTGAATTTAGGTGTTAAAGAAACAAATCAAATTGAAGTACGCAAGCAGTCCAAAACAGTTGACTGTTTTAAGGTTAGAAGCAAATTAGTGAATGTTGAATATTGATTGTTGCTATGAACGTGTAGTGAAAGTGAAGCTTAATGATTCAAGTTGAAATTGAAATGGTTTGTGGGCTGTTATAAGAATAAATATGATGCTGAAACAGTTCCGATAATCGCATAAGTAATGTTGTAAACGTGTTGTTGTCGTTGTAATTGAAGTTGGAAAATTGCGAAATAGAAACTGTAGTGTTGTGTGTGCTGTTTGGCCGTGAGTATGGGACAGTTTTGAATGATGTATGGACTGTCCAAAGTCCCTTAAATCATGTTTATACAAGTTTGGATTGATACATGAAAGAATGACTAGCAATATTAGCTTGTAGCACTAGTTGGTTTGAATGCGAACGAAACGTCGTCTAAATGTTAGAAAGGGATTGTGAGTGTCAAAATACGTATCGAATTCCCTCGTAAACTAATCATAGCTTGTGATATTTTGATATAGGATAAGTACCATTGGGCAGCAAGTACAAGTTATTATACGACTAAACGCTAAAGGTATGTAAAGCCTATTCCTTCTTTCTTTTGGCATGTCCTAGACGTAAGTATGAAACGATATGAACCTTGGGGTAAATTCTACTCTCTAGTTCCATGCATGACTTATGATTCTATATTTCCTTAATGCTATTGTCACAAGCCTACTATATGATTGACTGATGAATGATGTATAGAAGTTCCTACTCTTAAAGAATTGCACAAATAGAGGCATACTTGACTTTCAAAAGCTACACCATGTTAAGTTGATACATGTACACGAAATCTGAAACGTTTCTTGTTATAGTTTGTTATGAGACTTAAAAAGAACTGAATATGAATATTATTTTGACACTTTAGAGCTGGTTAGTGCTTGTCCATTGAGTCTCAAAAGATGAATTGCATATATGTGGTTGCTATTTATTCTGCTCGTGCTTACCGCTATATCCTTCACTGAGTCCCGGGCCAGGACACGTTCTCGTGCGCATATTTACTATATTAATCACCGAGTCCCTCACTAGAGGGCCGGGACACGTTATATATATATGTATATGATGATATGATGACATGATGATATGGAGATGGTGGCCAGGAGGGCATATTCCCTATTACCGAGTCCCTTATTAAAGGGCCGGGACACGTCTATGTTTATGTTTATGATGCTATGATTTTAATTACCGAGTCCCTCATTAAAGGGCCGGGACCCGTTATACATGTTATATACAGAATGATTTTCCAACTTTGATTACAAAACTCTATAACGATATTGATATGAGAATGATACAGATGAAATATGTCCAAAGGCAAGTTTTATGAATTTCTGATTGTTGCATTGGGTCCTACATACTTTGTCTCCTTATGAGTCTATTACTACATTTCATGCTTTACATGCTCAGTACATATTCCGTACTGACCCCCTTTCTTCGGGGGGCTGCGTTCATGCCCGCAGGTACAGACGCTCGTTTTGGAGATCCGTCAGCTTAGGGTACCTATTCAGCTATTTTGGACTGCTCCTTTGTTCCGAAGCTAGCTTGTGGTATAACTCCCTTGTGTTGTATTCATATGTGTTTAATTGGGTACGGCGGGGCCCTGTCCCGCTATATGATACCGTCATTACTCTTAGAGGTCTGTGGACATCTTTGTGGGTCTGTATGTAGTTGTTGATGCGTTGTATGACTATGACTTATGTTTGGGGCGTACCCATTCGTAATGACAGCCATGTCGGCTTGCATATATATGTATGTTTGGTATGTTGCATATCGTGGCAGCCTTGTCGGCTTGCGTAGAAAAATATATGTTGTTGTTTAAAAATTGTAACTCCTCAGGAGACAGGTGCCTACGACATACAAAAAAAAATTTAACAGCTTTAAAACAACACCATACCTTTTTATACAAATAAGTTCATGACATACTAGTTATAAATGATTACAGTTAACCGGCAATATGAGTGTCCAATTTGGGCACTAGTCACGGCCTACGGGGTTGGGTCGTGACAGAATGATCCCGGCTGCGCTTTTCGCGAACAACAGAAACCTTGGCCCGTTTCATCACCGGCCCCCGAGGGGCATCGACACCCCCAACTATCATGTTGATTATATGCTGGGGTTCTACTGGCTCGGCCCTCCGATGAGCTTCCCTTTCCTTGTAGTGACCTTTGGCTCGTTCACTCAGCAGTTCTCGGAGATTACCATTTTTCAGCAACCGGGCTACCTCCTCTCTCAACTGGTGACAATCCTCCGTTCTGTGACCATGGGTTCCATGGTATTCATACACCATGCTCGGGTCCCGTTGGCCCGGATCCGACCTTAGAGGTCTCGGCCATCTTACATCCGGGACACGACCGATGGCCGAGATGAGACCCGAGGTACTGACGTTGAAGTTGTACTCCGATATCTTTGGTGAATCGTTGTTGCTGGCAGAGCTTCCGGAATCACTCCTGAATGAGAGCCCCCGGCTGTTCGATGGACGCTCGACCCGTTTACTACCCCGACCGGAGAAATGGCTTGGGCTCACCCTTAATTTTCCCGACCTAAAACTTTGCTTCTCCGAATGGGAGTATGGTCGATACCTTTCCTTCGACGATTCGGCCCTCATTTCGTAACCCTTCCTTGGTCTCTCAAAACTTTCGTTCACATTTATTAGCCCCGGGGGGAGCTCGAATTGATCGTCCTCCACCCAAATCTTCGACTCGTATTGGTTATGGACATCAGCCCATGTCACAGTCTCGTATTCCAGCAAGCTTTCTTTTAATTTGAACGAAGCTGTTGAACTCTGAACGTTGAGCCCCTTTGTGAAAGCTTGTGCAGCCCATTCTCCTGGAACCGGGGGGAGTTCCATCCGTTCCCTTTGGAATCAGTTGACGAATTCACGGAGTAACTCGTCGTCTCTTTGGGTTATACGGAAAATGTCGGCCTTACGGGCCTGCACCTTTTTGGCACCGGCGTGAACTTTGATGAAGGCATCGACTAGCATTTCAAAAGAGGTGATCAAATGTTCGGGTAGATGGTCGTACCATGTCAATGCTCCCTTTGACAAAGTTTCCCCGAATTTTTTCAGCAACACCGATTCAATTTCGTCCTCCTCCATATCATTTCCTTTTATGGCGCAAGTGTATGAAGTCACGTGTTCGTGCGGGTCCGTTGTACCGTCATATTTCTGGATATCTGGCATTTTAAACCTCTTTGGGATTAATTTCGGGGCTGCACTCGGAGGAAAAGGCCTTTGGATGTACCTTTTCGAATCCGGCCCCTTCAGTAAGGGCGGAGCCCCCGGTATTTGATCCACCCGAGAGTTGTATGTTTCGACCCTCTTTTCGGTCGAGTCTACCCGCTTTGCCAAAGTTTCGAGCATCTTTAGAACCTCGGTGGAAGAGCCAGCTCTGGACCCATTGCTCTCGATAACGCGTGCCTCGTCCCTTCTGGGTTCAACAACACCGCTCGTCTTCTCCGGGGTCGTTGTATCCCCTCGGGTTTGCAACTGGGCAATTGCGATCCCTTGCTCGGCAATTGCTGCTCTCTGTTCCTACAACATTTCAAAGATTAAATGTAAGTCAATATTGTCATTAGGTGTACCCGGTTCTTTCCGGTCCTGTGCCCGGGACAAAGTAACAGAATTGTGGGTATTTAGAGGATCAGTGGCCGGTAAGGTGGCATTCTCTCGGTCCACGGTGTTTTGACGGTTGAGGCCCTCCCTCGAATTAACGGGGTTTGGTGGTCCTCGTGGACCGCTTCCTTCGTTTTCGGCCACGATTTCGTTGTTGTTGACGTGACCAGATTACCCACTGTCAGCCATTTAGTCCGTTTCTTCAGACATGAACAAAAGGTGTTTTGATTTAGATGGGTAAGGTAGAGATCAAGATAAAAGACCACTATTATCCTAGCCCCACGGTGGGCGCCAAACTGTTTACCCCGAATTTGGATAATCAATC
This sequence comes from Lycium barbarum, assembly GCF_019175385.1. NCBI lineage: Eukaryota > Viridiplantae > Streptophyta > Magnoliopsida > Solanales > Solanaceae > Lycium > Lycium barbarum. The sequence continues at coordinate 8,250,525 of NC_083342.1, forward strand.
AAATTTGTTGGTGAGGTATAGGATATGTGGTTATATCTTGAGTTTATTCGATGGAGAAAAGAAATGTATGAATATAATATGAAGAAGCAGTCAGCAATCCGGGGTTTACTATATACTTGTATGTTTTCTAATATATGAGTGTTACTTAATTGAAGCAATGTAAGAGATGAACACCACAAATGTTGACCGAAAATCAGATACTGAGAGAGAGATTTTATATATATGTTGCTATTACAAAGTGTTCTTCATATGAAAAAGTCAACCCCCTAAAAGGAGGGCAATGCCCCTTATTTATAGTAGCGCCCCATGGGTTTTACACAACATGAATAATAAAATAATAATAAAAAAGCACTGAGTTGGATTAAGTGGACCGTACGATCTGACACCCGTACGACTGGCAGTTGAACATAGCAGGACGCCATCGACGCGTGGCAACTGCGTAACGGATCTCCCGGACCACCGGCCACGATCAAACAAACATACGGCCTCGAACAACCCGGTCATGAAAGAACCGGACCAAATGATGCCCTTCCTTTGCTTCGGTCTAAGTGTTCCCCCGGTTCAGAACGGGAGTCTTCATGCACGCTCTTGTCCCTTTCTTCCCTCGGCCTTTGGTCTCACCGGTTTGACACATACCCGGTTTTTACCGTATACATCCGTAATAGAAGGATACAAAAACACACAAAATATATACATACAGAAAGAAATTAGTATATTAGACAATATACATCCAACACTTATCTTAAAAAAATATAGATACAAAAATACCTGTCCATGAATGAAAGCACAACCAATATCCAATGATTTGCTTCTTTTATGTTGACTGGTATAAGCACATTGTCAACCATATGTCACGGGACATTTGCAAGAAGCATGTGCCCCTTCACGTACTCGCACAAGACTTGCTCTTCATTGGGCACATTGGTTTGAGTATCAAGGTTGTGAAAGACGCGGTACACAACATCAATTTTCTGCTTGAAGAGACGGTCGACATTGTTGAATTTGTAATAGGTCCTTTTGTCATACTTGCCTTTCTTTCGAAAGTAGTAGAAAATGACGTCAATGTGCTAAAATGATTAAATATAATAGTTCAAACACAAAAAATACATAAAGTATTTCAATAACTAGGTATATAAGTTAGGTATATTGCACCTCATCATTCCAAAGTTGGCCACACATTGATAAAAGGTAGAACCAGTTTTTATCATCGACAATTTTGATGACAAAATTGTACTTGTCCCCATGCTCAATAACTGCCATCTTCTTTTTGTAATGGTCTTCCTTGTTCTTTCTATAAAATAAAAATACACAAATACACACGGTTATTCCTTATAGTATACATGTAATATTTTGAAATGTACTAGTGGTGAAAAACATGCTTGTTATCATGCCTGACAAGCACATTGACGTCATTTTCTACTACTTTTGAAAGAAAGGCAAGTATGACAAAGGACCAATTACAAATTCAACACTGTGGAACAGAAAATTGATGTTGTCTACCGCGTTTGTCACAACCTTGATACTCAAACCAATGTGGCCAATGAAGAGCAAGTCTTGTGCGAATACGTGAAGGGGCACAGGCTTCTTGCAAATGTCCCGTGGCATACGGTTGACAATATGATTATACCAGTCAACATAAAAGAAGAAAATCATTGGATATTGGTTGTGCTTTCATTCATGGACAAGTATTTTTGTATCTACATTTTTTTAAGATAAGTGTTGGATGCATATTGTCTTAATATACTGATTTCTTTTTGTATGTATATATTTTGTGTGTTTTTGTATCCCTATATTACATACAGGAGTTTTTACGTCTACAACTCATATCATGCAGCAGGGTATAATGCAGTTGTTAGGGATGAAATACACAAACTTGCTACACTTTTGCCACATTTCCTACATATTGGTGGATTCTACGTAGACCAAAAAGGCATAGATTTGGTCAAACACCCAGCTTATGCGGATAAGGGACAGATTGACATTCTTGAAGTAGTCTATGTTGAAAATCTGTCTCAGCAAGCCGCTGGTAGCATGTAAATTGTTCATGTATTTTTAATGTATATTTGTGTATTTAATTGTTCATGTATTTTTAATGTATATTTGTGTATTTGAACAATTGATAAACTGAACATCAAGTACAGATACTTTCAAATACATGTATACATATGTATTTGACCTTATATTTTAATGTATTTGAAGGTATCTGTGTATTTTGATTCTCTGATTTTGGCATGTATGTGCTGCTTATTGTTTTTTCATACATGTTTTCTGCCCCTTATTTGGTCTGCAACAACAATTGTTTCATTCTCTTTTGCAATTACATCTATGATTCAAATATATATAAGTAGTGAACTTGAGGTAATCGAAGATTTAGAACTATTATTTTATTTGATAAAATGCTTTGTCGTCTTCTAATTTAAATTTTGCTCTTGTAAGAGAAAAAAATTGCCGTTAACAGTTTACAACTACGTTTATTTCTTTCCCGCTCCAACAATATGAAATTACTGTTGCATTTAACCAGTTCTTTTTCATAGGTACACTGATTTCTGGTAGTCTTTCCAAGAAGTTAGTTACCTTTGACGACTCGCCTCCTCTCTTTGGCAAAGAACGGTTTTTATCTTCTTAATCTTTTTCTTCCTTTCCTTCTGCATATGTAGTTTCATATTTTCTCCCCTCTTTTTGGTCCTAATTTGTAACTATGGGTGAGTATGCTATGGAGTCCAATAATGTCTTAAAGATATTCAAAATGATAACAAACTCCGACGACAAAGTCCTTAATAGTTGTTTTCCACTTACTTCTATGGAGTTTTAAACTAAATAAGATTGTTATTATAGCCTCTGTTATTTATATATATTCATATATAGTGGTTCCACTTCATGCTGCTTCTTAATTTCTTTTGATTCTCCAAAATTCGTGCTATATTAGTATTGTTATATTTGTCCTGCTTTGCTATATTCTCTGTTGTACTCTGTTTTGTTTTTTGATTTAGGAGCGACTAACACATTTAACATATCAAGAACATTGTAATGATCAGCAAAGCAACTTTTTGAACCAAGCACAAGAAGTTTAAAGTTACCTTTGGGAAAATGAGATGACTTACAAGCAACACTACTCACAAACATGTTTACATTTATCAGTTCAAAAAAAAGTTAAAGGACATAAATAGAGAAATTCCTACGTCAACACACATCTACTGCAGTCACTCTACAGAAAAGCAGAAAAGGATCCAATAATTTTAAAGTCCAGAACCAACAATAAAAACTCTACTTTTTTTTTGTGTCTCCATCACTGACTTCATCGTCATCTATGATTACGCTTCTTCTCTTCCTAATCATTCTTGATGAAGTTCTTCTATTCCAACTGTTAACACCATCACCATCATGTAGATCTTCTTGAGAGTCTTCCAAGTTGTCCAATGAGGCACTATAAAAGGAAATATATTCACACATAAATGAAATATGTACTTTTAATCGGTAGAAGTAAGCCGCCCTAAATAAAAGAGCAAAGAAAATTACATTTCATTGATAAATCCTTCTGCCTTCTGTTCTCTTAGGTTCATTGATATCCTCCACTTTGCTTTTTCCCTGCAGAAGAAACAAACCTAAACCTTATACACAGTGTACATAATGCTTATTACAAAGTGATAAAAATCTATATTACCTTAACTTTTTTTCTTTCCTTAAGTAGTACTGTAATTCTAATTCCTCATCTAGAAGGAAAAGCTTTGTTACTGTAAAATTTTCAAGCCTCTCTTTCAGATTATAATTGTTCAATTTTAGCTTGAGAATGAAATATCCCTTGCCGCAAAGGCTTTGGATTTGAGGAGGTACATCATTATTATCCGACAACAGCCTATTTACCAACTTGTGAGCTCAAGTATCTAGGAGCTTCTCAGCAACAACATTAAACAGGATTAAAGTAGTCTCTCCAGTGTTGTCTTCGACTTCTATGTGTATTTTGTACCTATGTTTACAAAAATCAGTTTGATAATACGACAATATGAATCGGAGTTACATTACTCATTGCTTTCTTACCTCATCAACGGAAACTTGCATTATTTAGCGCAAATGTGGCATCAGTTACTATGACAATGTACAAGAACAATTCTGGCCCTTGCCCTTGCATTGTCATAGTAACTTCTACAACAATTAAAGAATTCTGCGGTAATAGCTCTTTGATTCTAAAGTTTGCTACCATATCTGTTGTACAAACTATTGAAAGATCTAACATCAAAACATTCTCATTGAGGAAGAGATGTTTTTAAACACATGAACACTAATGAGTTGTTGGAGTATGACTGAAGTGCCGATATATAGGTTATTTCCCTATTTATGCTTGCTTCCGTTTTCGAATTAACAATTCTTTCATATGCTTCTACTATATAATTGTGTTCTTTTATATGTTAGGACTGCATTGTCACTGTGAGGGGCAAGATTACACAAATAGACACCTATTTTGATCGGTATTACTTTCCCGCAACTCGTGCTCGAAGAAGATTGTACCTACAAATGGTGTCTATACATGCCAAATTTGGGCTAAAGAATGCAAGTTTCCTTGGTGAGGTAAGAAAGCCATGAGTAATGTAACCCCGATTGATATTGTTGTATAATCTAACTGATTGTGCAAATGTAGGTACAAAATACACATTTAAGTCAAAAGAGAATTGGGGAGACTGCTTTTGTCCTGTTTAAACTCCTAGATACTTCAGCTCACAAGTTGGTCAATAGGCTGTCATAAGATAATAATGATATACCTTCGCAAATACGAAGCCTTTGCACCAGGGATTTCGTTTTCAAGCTAAAATTGAACAGTATAATATGAAAGTGGGGCTTGAAAAATTTGCAGTAACAAAGCTTTTCACTCCAAATGAGGATTTAGAATTAAAATACAACTTAAGGAAAGAAAAAAAAAAGGTAAGGTAATATAGATTGTTTCACTTTGTAGTCAGCAGTATGTACACTGTGAATAAGGTTTGGGTTTGTTTCTTCTGCAGGGATTAAGCAAAGTGGAGGATATCAACAAACCCAGAAAAAAAAAAAGATAGACGGATTTATCAATGCAAAGGTAATTTTCTTTACTCTTATTTAGACTGCTTTCTTCTACAGACTAAAATTACATATTTAATATATATGTGAATAAAACAATCAGGAACCTGCTACTGCCTCATTGAACAACTTGGAAGACTCTCAAGAAGATCAATATGATGGTGATGGTGTTAGCAGTTGGAAGAGAAGAACTTCATCAAGAAAGATTAGCAAGAGAAGAAGCCTAATCATAGATGACGATGAAGTTAGTGATGGAGATGAAAAAAAAAAACAAGAAGTAGAGCGTTTATTGTTGGTTCAACAGTAGATGCATGTCGACATAGGAATTTCTCTATTATTGTCCTTTAACTTGTGTTTGAACTGATGTGCTTGGTTCAACAATGGAAGGGGTGAGAGGAACTCATTTGCCTGATGGCCGTTTGTATCTCCTTCTACTTAATCATATTCTCGCAGTGCCCCTTCTTTAAGTTTTTTAATTCTCGGATTGCAGTTATTGGAAACTGCATAAGCGAATTAAGAAAAGAATTACTGTGCTATCCAAATTAATTTAACCTGACTTCTCTTGATAACCAGTGAGGAAAAAAACTCCAGAAACACATTCTGCTCCTTGCTTACTTCTAAATGAAATGGAAAATACTATACTACTATAAACAACCAAATTGAATTTGCTAAAAAGGATACCTGATAAACAATTCAAAATGACATTTGAACTCTTGGTGAATATTGTTCTACTTCTCTGAAGGCCTTGAAATCATAATTTTGTATCTCTTCAACTTGTGTTACTATTTTAATGGGAATTAGAGAACCTGTCCGCGCTTTACAAATTCAATTAAGATAGCCTTTCTTCATTATTTGGAAGGGATCAAATTGATCGTATCTAATAGCAATAAGCTACTGGAAAATTTTGCACCATAACTGGAAACTTTGAATTTTGGGTGTATTGTTCTACTTCTCTGAAGGCCTTGAAACAATAATTTTGAATCTCTTTAACTTTTGGTACTATTTTAATGGTTACCAGAGAACTTGTTCGCGCCTCGCGGATTATATAAAATATGGTGACTTTAAAAATAATACCTTTTACAGATTCAAACAAGATAGTTTTTCTTCATTATTTGGAAGGGAGCAAATTGATCGTATCTAATACAGTAGCAATAAACTGCTGAATATACATTAAATACAATTGAAGACATTACTAATTAGTCACTAAGTATGCATAAAACAAGAGTTAGCACTAAATTATCCTAGAATATGCATGAAACAAGAGTTAGTAAGAGGTCTTTTTCAAAGCATTATTACGAAAACCAAATTAAAAACTTTAGCCTAAATCGAGGCTTTATGTTGTAAGAATTTCATCAGATCCAACAATTACATGGTATACAGCCTCAACTCACTCCACACTCATTGCAGGCATTACCAAAAATACATGAAACGAGAGTTAGTAAGTCGCCTTTATCATTATTATGAGATATGGAAAACAATTTCGAAACCAAGAATGTGACAGCAAATGGTGCAAAAACAAGAATAGTGAAAAAAAAAAAGTTTCTACTTCCCCTACTTGCCACAGATAAGAATTTTCTTTTCCTTGAAAACAAATTTTGTCGCTTCTTCTATTCCACTTAGGCTCTTATTTCTACTATTCGTAGAGGTAAATCTCCTCTTCTGATTTTATTATTTGCTTATACATAGCAAGATTCTGCTGAATCCTGCTCTGAAACCAAATAAGTGGGATGGTACAGCATTGAAGTCTATATACAAGTGCATATACAAGTGCAAGACCAGATCCTGATTTCGTGGAGCTATGCACTAATTAAGGTCTTCATACTTCTCGTGGTCTTCATTTACCTCCGAGAACTCAGTGCATACCCTGTAAAAATTATAATCAACTTGAATAACATAACGAAATAGCTTTGGGTTGAAGAGCTGTCAGGGCAAGACTATTCAGATATGTCTCTAACATGACTACTTTTCTCATGTCAGATGCTACTGTTCATACTTACTATGAAAATTATGGTATGAGTTTTTCTTTTCCTGCATCCTAACCATTGTGTTATCCCATTAATTATACAGGTATATATACAATTAAGTTCCAAAAAAGAGGTTTGCACCATGCACATATATATTTATCCAACATTAAAAAGTCCCTCTACAGATCATATTAACAGAATAATAGCAGCAGAAATATCTGATCTGGAAGCAGGGGCGGATTTAGAGGCTGCCCAAGGTATTCACCCGAACACTCTCGGTAAAAAATTACAGTGTATGAATAGGGTAGATTTTTTGTGTTTATGTACATATAAACTTCTGAACACCCTGAACAAATGCAAAAGGTTAGCTCAAGTGGTTCAGGGTGTTCAAATTGAATCTAGCATCCTAGGTTCGATTCCCAGTAACAACATTATTTTTTATATTTAGCTTTTGTTGTTTTTTCCGAACCCCCTGAGTCAAAATCCTGAATTCGCCACTGTCTGGAAGGTGATTTGATGGTTATAATTCTGTCAAGAACTTTATGATGCACGGACCTTGTGGAGAACTGAATCCCCACTGCCCATGTATGAAACAAGGGAAGTGCACAAAACATTTTCCCAGGAAATTCAGTGATTGATTTTTTTTTTTTTTTTTGGATTCCTATTATAGGAGAAGAAACACAGGTATTGAAGTCAAGAAAAACGGTGCCAGCTTAGACTACAAATATGTTGTCGGGAACTTGATTGTCAAATTTGATGCACGTATAAATGTCGAATTATGAAATTGCTCAAAGTCGGTGAAGTACCTGTTCAAATATGTTCATAAAGGGTCTGATAGAGCAACCACAACTATTGAATCTACCAGTACTGCTGCAAACATTGATGAGACAGAAGAATATCTATACTACAGATACATATCAGCTATAGTAGCCTGCTGTAGGATCTTTAAATTTGACATACATTACAGAGAGCCTGCAGTTGAGCGATTGCCATTCCATTTACAGAGATAAAACACCATTCCATTGACAACTGATGCATTGCAAAATAAAATCTGCTGGTATCATAAGCAGATCAGTTATACCACCATTACCGGAGTTCATGGACCATGTCGTAGAACAACAACAACATACCCAGTATAATCACACTTGGTGGGGTCCGGGGAGGGTAGAGTGTACGCACTTACCCTGCCTTGTAAAGATAGAGACACTGTCACCGATAGACCCTTGGCTCAAGGAAAGATAAAAAGACAGCAGTAATAGAAGGTAGTAACAGTAGCAAGATAACAAGATAAACGAAATGAAAGAAACAAGCAGGTAGCCCTAGAGATCTAAGAATAAACAGACGTAAAAAGCTACTAATACATCTGGACCATGTCGTAGAAGAGCGAGGAAAACAATACGGTGAGCACTTGTAGCTATTTGGGGTTGGGGTGATGTTGGATGGATTATTGGAGGAGACCAGGGGCGGACCCACTAGCAAATTTTGGGTGCTCCAGCACCCATTGAACTCAGTCACGAAATGTATAGCAGTATAGAAAATATAAAGGAAACAGATATAAATAGTTAATAGAGCAGCCATGAAGTGATAATTTTACTTCTCTATTATTATCAAGCACCCCCGAACTCAAAATCCTGGGTCCGCCACTGGAGGAGACATTAATGTCACCATAGACTTAGAAGAGTAGAATAATGTCGCAACTTTTGGTACAACCAGAGGCCAGAACAATAATGAATTTGAACAATAATGTATACATGAACTATACCTATACATGGAGGACAACACACTAGGAAAAAAGGGCGGAGACATTGTATATTCAATACATTTTTTGTACACAAAAATAGAGAAAAAGTGATGCTTGAATATTGAGAAGACAATTATATCAAGGAACAAATGTTACAATAAGAAAGGAAGTATTAGAAGATAAAATTGATCATAATTGCGACATTGCTATCATCTATTCGAGTCTCTTATAAGTGACAATCTCGAATCCCGTCAGTTATGTTAAAAAATATTGTTCTAAATAACTTCCTTTTTTCTTTTACAAGAAATGACCTATGAGTTATTTGTATTATTCAGATATTAAGGAATGACCATACGTAAGCTTAATGCGGTCGTTCACTACCGCGCTTTATACAGTACACTTCTAAAAATAGCCCCAATATATATATATAACATATCTTCAACCATCTTTTTCAGTAGTATCTTTGTTGTGCCAATTGCAACTTTTATTGTTGTCATGTAAAATGAAAGTCCACCCACGGTTTTATGAGGGAAAGAAGTGAGGAATCTTCTTTTTGACTCTGATTCTCCCACTCCATGGATTGCTTACTCCATGGGTTGCTTTTCTTTTTGTTACTTCAGAGGTACTTCCTCCGTCTCAAAATACTTCTCGTCCGTATTAAAAATATATGTCTCCAAATATATGTCATTTTCGAAGTTCAAGATTTTTTTTTTTTATTTATCCTTTGTAGTAATTATTTTTTAAAGACTATAAATACCTCAAGTATGACACATACATAAAGTAAATATTTAATAAAGAGAGCTTATCTTTTTATTTTCGTAAGGGGCGTGTAAATGAAAAACGTGACAAATATTTTTGAGATGTCAAAGGAGACCAATAATTAATCCCTTTCATATCATTTGACCCATTGTAACTTCTTGATTTCAATAGTTAAAGTATTTAGCAAATAGGCAGTAGCCCCTTCAGCCACTTTGAATTTTCCAATATCATTTTCTTTTAACTATTCTTAGCCTAATATTATGAAATCTTATTGTTATTACTCAAACAAGCATAAAACGTATATCGACATATTCATTCACTGGCCAAATCAGATACATAATTATTAAAATATTAGATATTATAATTAATTATAACTTAAATATAATGAAGGGATTATGGTAAAAAAAAAAAAAACCCGTCACTTTTTGGCGAGTTTTACCTCTCAAAAGAAAATGTATCATTCTTTTTTAGACAGACAAAAAAGAAAAGTGTATCACATAAATTGAAACAGAGGGAGTAGTATTTTTCATGTTTCGGTTATTAATTAATTTTAAACTTTACTTTTTATACTTAACGAGATGATTTGTTTTAGACCACAACATTCAAAAGTCTTTCTTTATTTCTTAAACTCCGTGCCCAATCAAACAAATAAATTGATACGAAGGGAGTACTTATTATCCAAAATACCCTTATATATATATATATATATATATATATATATATATATATATATCTTACAATCCAACCAGCCACCTTCTCGGAAGATTTAACTTATGGTGACAAAAAAGTCTCATAATTAGAAATGGTGACAAGTTTGACCAGCCAAGGTCAAACTTGTCTTAAAAATGTGATTAACTAAAATTGGGACTGAATTATAATTTTTAAAAGTTATAATCTTTTACAAAATACACAAAAGCCCATACACATTATACAAAAACTTCTTCCAACCCACACACATTATACAAAAACTCCTTCCAACCCACTTCCCCCCACGACCCCAACTACTTGTTCATTTTATTTCAAAAAAAAAAAAAACAGTTCCCAGTTCGTCTCTGTCTCTCTCCGCTGCTGCTGCAAAAAACCGGTGACCACCATTGTTGCTGCTCGTTCCTCTCTCTCCATTGCTTCTGCTGCTCATTTCTCTGTCTCTCTCCATTGTTGTTGCTTCTCTATTCATTCTCAGGTAAACTTTTTTTTTTCACTTGGTTCAAAAGTTAGGGTTTTGAAATCAGAGTGTGAAAATGATGATTTTGGTTAGAGAAGATGAAGAAGAGCATGGGTTGTTCTTGAATGTTGTTTGTTTTGTTGTAGTTTTGTATATTTGTTGCACTTGTTGGGGTTTGTGAGTTTGTAAATAGTGGTTGTGGTTGTGAAATTATGGTTTTTGGTGCTGTTTTTGTTCTTCTTCTCCTTGTTGTTTCGGAAAAAAAGGCTTGCAATTTTGTTGATGTTTTCCAACAACTGAGGTTACCTGTTGCAGCAAATTCAACACTTGTTTGACAGTTGCAAACATATGCTGAGGTTGCATGGTTTAGTGTATTTTGTTTAAGTTGTGAGTGAGATTTGTGATGTTTGTGTGTTTGTAGTGAAATATAGATGTTTTGTAGTTAAATTTAGATGTTTTTGATGTTGTTGTTGTTGCTGTTGTTGTTGCAGCAAATTCAGCACTTGTTTGACAGTTGCAAACATCTGCTGAGGTTGCATTGTTAAAAAAAATCCTATTTGGTGTATTTTGTTTAAGTTGTGAGTGAGATTTGTGATAGTTGTGTGTTTGTAGTGAAATATAGATGTTTTGTAGTTAAATTTAGATGTCTTTGCTGTTGTTGTTACTGTCATGCTATGGTTTAAGAAAAGTTTTGATTTTATCCAACAACTGCTGGATAAAATCAAAACAATTGTTGAGGTTTTTGCAGCAACTGAAGCAGTTGTTGTAGCATATTAACAAGCTGTTGTAAAAAATCAAAACAGTTGCTACTGTTTTTCTATTTCCAACAGATTAAGATTCTGCTGTAACAAGTAATAAGTTGTTGCAACAGCTTTGTATTTTGTTGCAACATATTCTTAATTTGTTGCAACAACTGATTACTTGTTGCAACATATTCCTTTTCCCTTTTTACTTTGAATGTTGCACTAACCAATTAAAACTGTTTTTCTATCTCCTGTGTGTAGATAAAATGGCTCCAGTTAAAAGAAAATGAGAGAAACCAACTGAGGGAGAAAGTAGTAAAAGAGCTAAGGTGCAAACACCATTAGATAAACTTGTGACTGCTATTTGTCAATCAACAAATGAGGAAAGAGTTAGTGAAACTGGGGCTTCAGAAAGAGAGGAAACCCACGAAACCTCTATTAGGCATGAAGAAGAAAGAGATAAAAATGAACAAAGTGAAGAAACTAGAGAAGAAAGTGAAAAAAATGATGAAAAATCTGTTGAAGGAAATGAATAAAATGAAAAAAATGCTGAAGGAGATGAAGAAAATGCTGAAGGAGATGAAGAAGAAGTAGGTGAAGAAGAAGGAGATGAAGAAGAAGGAGTTGAAGGGGATGAAGGGGATGAAGGAGGTGAAGAAGATGCAGAAACTGAAAATGGTAATGAAGAAGAAGAAGAATCAACAGATCAGACCTTGACCGAGTTAAGAAGAAAAAGGAAACATAATGTGGATGCCAATCTTGTTGAGTTTTATAGTATTGCCACAGATCCCAATAGACCTTCGATTGATGAGGTCGTCAAGAGTTTCAGCATTGAAAAGTACGGCGTGACGATACCGTTGAATGGAAATAAGGATTTGTCCGGTGATTTTGTGGTTAGATCAAGCATAGGCAAGGGCTTTGACACCTTCAGGGGCATTCTCAGGCAGCAGGGGTTGGAGAATTTCTTTAGGGCTAGCTGCTTTGGGCTCTATTTAGATTTGCCTGAAGATATCTGTGCCCGATTTCAAATGACAATGGTTTCTGAGCTTTTGAAGCGTAAGATTATTTGTGATAGAAAGGATGAGATTTGGATCAATTACTGTGGCATGCCGATTGCTTTGGCATAAAGGAGTTTGCCTTAGTTACCGGATTGAGATGTTATCCTTGTAAGCCTCTTCCTACTGTTGTATTAACCAAGCCAGCCCGGACTCCTAAGGCAGCCAAGAAAGCAAAGGGTTCCAAAGCTAAGAATGATGTCTCTTTGGTAAACTTAGTGGGAAAAAGATACATTCAAAAGAAATTGTTGCAAGATTTGGAGTCCAAAACTTTCTCAAAAAGCACAAGGAGGCACTATGCCTAGTTTGGTTTATGCACAGTGTTCTTTGGGCAAGAGACGTAAACTACAACATACTGCTTGGATTGATTAAACTTGCTGAGGACTATGATGCCTTCAACAACTATGCCTGGGGTTTTCATAGCTTTAGCTTGACTGTTGAATATTTGATGAAGGATTTGAAGCCAACGGGGAAGACACAAAACCTATATGGCTTCCCTTGGGCTTTTATGGTAAATTTTCTTCAATGATTTAACTTTTTTTTTTATATTTCAATCACTATTTTAATTTTTGATGGCATCTTTTTTTTTTCTAGGCTTGGGCATTTGAAGCCATTCCTCACCTCAGGCATCAAGTCAAGGAATACTCTGAAGAAGTTACCTATCCAAGAATTCTTAGATGGCTCACTGCCGGGAACAACACAAAATTGAGTGTTGACCTTTTCAACCCCCCTAAGGAAGTTGTAAGCATTAGAACACAACAGATGACTAGTTATTGCAACAACTTTAATAATCTGCTGCAACAACACATGCATCTGTTGCAACAAGTTATAAGTCTGTTGGACAATGTCCAACAGATAATTAACCTGTTGCAACAAGTTACCTAACAGATGAATCTGTTATAACATGCAACTAGTTTTTTACAACAGATGAGTAACCTGCTGCAACAAGTTACCCATCTGTTGGAAAATGTCCAACAGATGATAAACCTGCTGCAACAAGTTGACAATCTATTGGAAAATTTCCAATAAGTACCACAGCTGTTGCAACATATCACTTTATTTGCTAATTTGATAACTTCTGAATCTGTTACAGTAAGTTTTTACAACAAGTACAATAATATGTTACAACAAATTACTAATCTGTTGTACAATATCCAACAGATGATCAACCTGTTGCAATAAGTTACCCATCTGTTGGAAAATTTCCAACAGATAAGATACCTGCTACAACAAGTTACCTATCTGTTGGTAAAGTTCCAACAGATGAGCAACCTACTACAACAAGTTACCCATCTGTTAGAAAATTTCTAACAGATGTGTAACCTTTTGCAACAACCTGATAACTTATTTTAAATAGGTTTTGCTTTTTATGATTTAGCACCATTATGATATATCTACTTTCTTGTTGTAGATTGTGAACCCATGGCTTGTCCCAACAATAAGAGAGTTGGAGATGCCATGCCTTGTCACCTTTGTGCCCATAGAATATGTGCCTGACATATTGATTGATGGGTTCAAAGGAGAATTGGCTGGAGTTACAGCCATCACTAGGGTTGATGATGTTGTAGCTGGTGGTGGTGGTCATGTTGCTGGTGGTCATGTTGTTGTTGGTGCTGGTGGTGATGTTGCTGTTGATGCTGTTGGTGGTGCTGATGTTGTTGGTGGTATTGTTCATCCTGTTGATGTTGTTGTTGTTGTTAGTGGTGGTGGTGATGATGTCCCAGCAATTATTGCTGGGGAAAAATTAAGAGATGATGATGCTAATATTAGTGGATTTACTCCAGTTCCTGGATTGAGTGATTTTTCCGGATTTGGTGGTAACTTTAGTGGTGGTGGATTGAGTGGTAGAAGATTTGCTGATGTTGGTGCCGGTACTTCTAAGGTGCCCTCATGTGCTTGTAAGTGCACCACTTGCAAGGACAAAATGGATAATTTGATTAGAAAGGTGGAGGAACTAATGCAGACCCAAGAAGCCACAAACACTTCTATCCAGAGGTTGATATCCAAGAGGGGTATCAATCGATCAAAGAATCTTTCCTCACCTTATACTCCTGTTCATGTTCGGAGGAGGGGCAAAGAAATTTCCAAGGCACTTGCATCAGTTAGATCAAGAAGATCTGTTGTACTCCCAGTAAGTCAATTGAGACTCCTTTTCTTGATGTTGGGCCAAAAGTGCTAAAGAAGGTGGACATTTTCAAGCCTGTACATGCCCAAAGAAAGAAAAAGGTTGAGACTGCAATCAAGTCCAAAAAGAGTGGGAGAACCATGTACTCAATGCATGAATTTAGAGCAGCAGACTTCAAGGCTTTGACAAGCATGGGAATTTGGTGGGAGGATTGGGTAAGTTTCAACACTTGTATATATCTATCTAATTCAGTATGTTGTTGCAACAAGTAGATAATCTGTTGCAACAAGTTAACTAGTTGTTGCAACAGTTCCTTTATATTGTTTAATCTGCTGCACCAAGTTAACTAGTTGTTACAACAAGTAGATAATCTGTTGCAGCAAGTAACTAACTGTTTTACTACTTTTACTTTAGTATGTAGATGAAGTCATGCTTCTAATGCGTATGAGGCAAATCAATTTCCCTGAGTACTATGATTCCACTGACATAATCCTGGACCTCAACTTTTACAACAACATGTCCAAGAGGTACGCAGAATTGACAAAAGAGAGTACAGTTCCAAATGTCGTGCCTCTGAAAGGTTAGACTTACTGAATTCAAGTGGGATGATGATATGGTCGATTATTTTAGGGGTGTTAGACCCTACTCGGGTGGCTGCTCGTGGGCTGGTGCAAAGAGGATTTTAACGGTGATGAATATTAATGTCACACATTTTGTCACTCTCGAGTTCATGATTGAAGAGGGAGCGGTAAATGTGTATGACTGCAACGTTCCTGTCTACGAAGAATCTGATTTCTTTTGTTTCATGGAGCCGGTTGTTACACCTCAAAATTTTTTTCGTTCATGCACAGTGAATAGACTGACGAAAGGCGCGACATATTCGATGTTTTGATAAGTAAGAAATAACAATTGATGATTCCAAAGGGGATTTCAAAGATATTCGAAGTAAGAGAAGAAAGTTTGCCAAGAAAGACAAGGTATACATTATGTATTGAGAAGGATTTATGAGTAACGAGTTAATGATGATTTAATGATGTTTGGGAGAAGAGTTATAACATCTCGTAGATTGTTAATGGAGTGAAAACAAGTGTTAAGAAGGTTCCATAAGGATTGGAGATCAAACGAAACGAGAGAACAACTTCGGAAAAACTGTGAGTTACATGCCACATTATACGGCCCATGGAACTTTATACGGACCGTATAATGGTCCGTACAACCCAACAACAGCAATGTTTTCCAGGTGGTGAACCACGACCACTTGTACGGACCGTGCAATGTTCCACGGACCGTACAAGTGTCCGTGGATGTCCCAACGGGCTGAATAAGTTCACTTATATAAATGTGATCCCACTTCATTAATTTCATTTTCCCACACACTTCTTCATCTCTCTCAAGGCCTCTAGAAGGTTTCACATACTTCATCTACAAGAATACAAAGGAAAACAAAAATCAATATCAAGAATTCAAGGAAATCAAGTGTAAGAAACCCATTAAAGTTCATGCAAGGCAAGGAATCCAAGTGAAGGTAAAACTAGGATTTTGCTCAAACGAGGATTTTCCACCTAAAGTTCATTCCTACACCATCTAAGGTAAGATTTATGGTATTTCCATGTTGTTTAAGGTATTTGGATGTTGAAACACTTGGATTGTAAAAGGATATAGAAAATGGGTCATGAAAGTGTGAATAGTGTCATTTTGAGTGATAAATTGAATTGAGTCATGATTATTGATATGTTGTGATTATAAGTATTTTATAAATGATATTGAGGACACGGGATAGGTATTATATGCGAGAAAACGTACTAGTATACTATGACCATGATTATGGATGAATTGAGGTGGAATTGTGAAACGAGGGTAATGTAGATGAATGAAGATTGTTGGTTACGATATTGTGAACGTTGTCATAAATGTTTGGGAGTTGATATACAATATGGGAAAAGTTGTATAAACAAAGGAAATGCTGCCCAATTTTCTCTAGCTTTAGTAAGCACGTTCATGTAATCGATTAGCTAATGCGAATTCTCTTGAAGGTAGAAACATGAGCATTGAAGGAGAACAATCAAGCGATGGAATTGTTAAACGAAAGAGGTATGTAAGGCTAGTCCTTTCTTTCTAAGGTATGACTCATATGACATGAATCCTCCTATCTTTCCATGATTTTCCTACATAACGGGAATAACGAGCCTACGAGTATAAAGAGCTCCATATGAGATAAAGAAAAGAGATACGTTACAAACATGACAATACCGATGATGAATCTAAGTCTAGAAGTCATAAAGCTCATGATATGATATTCCTACGAAGCTAATGATCCGTATATGATTCCTATAATATTATTTCCTTACCTCTCCATGACTTTCTTACCTTCCGGAAAACTAAGAGCCTATGTTCATGAATAGCCATATTGGATAAGATAAGAGGTATGTTACGAATGCGATAATGATGATGATGAGTCTAAGTCTAAAGATTCTAAGGCCTATAATATCATGGTTCTACAAGGCTAATGATTCATATTATGATCTATTGATGTTGTTCATTGAATGCACTCACCTTATATGCTAATTCCTTCAAGGTGAGGCAGAATACTTATGAATGCTCCATAAAGGAATCAGGGGCTCTCGACCTTATGTCACCTCGACATTGTTATAGATTGTCTATAAGCTCTAATACATGTCCTATGACCAATGTTTGGAAAAGTTACGAGTCTATGTTCATAAGGGGTTCCATATGAGATTAAGGTAGGAGACATGCCATAGATACGATGATGGTAATGATGAGCCTAAGTTAGAGATTATAAAGTCTATTATGCGATATTATTACAAAGTTCATGCTACGAATACGATGTGATTCTCATAGATTGTCTTTAAATCCAAATGTATGCTCTATGAAAAGTTATGATAAGTTTATGAGATATATGTGATGATAATAATGATGATGATAATAGTGATGACGCTAAAGATATTTATGGGATTTTATGTATATATGTGCCTATGTATGGCTATTATGAAACCTCAAGCTTATATGGCCGGGTAGAATGTTTATGTATATATATATATATATTTATGTAACGCGCGCACACCTCTGCAGATGGGTAGATATAACCCTGCAGACTTGGTAGGGCCAGGTATATATAACCCTGCAGCCTTGGTAGGGCCAGGTAGATATAACCCTGAAGCCTTGGTAGGGCCAGGTATGTGTAACCCTGAAGCCTTGGTTGGCCAGGTATGTATATGATATGAATATGTATATGATATAAATATGTATATGATATGAATATGTATATGATATAAATATGTATATGATATGAATATGTATATGGTATGGATATGTATATGATATATGTAGAAAAAACCCGGAAAAATATGTATGTGATATTGTCGAGCCACTACGTGGCCGAATGTAGATAACGATTAATGTGTATGAGAAGATATGGTATTGTGATACATGTACTGTGATTATATATGATATAGGCATGAAAGGTATCCACCTTTAACGTTACGCAGGTTATGTCTACATCTTATGTCCTATGATTCCTCTAATATGTTCATTTCATTCATGCCTTATACACTTAGTACAATATTCGTACTGACGTTCGTTTTCTTTGGACGCTGTGTTCATGCCCACAGGTAAGCAGGGAGGAGACCCAGATTTGTAGAAGTCGATAAGAGAGTGTTGAAAGCACTCCATTATTCCGGAGGTGCCATTGACTTACTATTTTATGTACATGTATGATTTGGGTACGACGGGGTCCTATCCCGTCCATATGTCTAGTACTCTAGTAGAGGCTCGTAGATACGTATGTGTGGGTAGTATGGTCTCATGCTTTTGATAAGCGTATATATATATATGTATATATGTATGTGTGTATTAGTTTGATAGCTGAAGGGCTTATGTATATAAAGGTAATTATGTTTCCAAATGAGAAATGATTTTCTTATGATATGAGTATGATAAGTAAGGGAATGAGTGGTGCTCGGTGGTTAGCCCCGGGTACCCGTCACGGCCCCTAGTCGGGTCATGACAAAAGGTAATGGAATTGTGGCCCAAGTTATTGCAACAGAGTGGAATGTTCACACTTGCCTGCAAAGTTACTCAATGAATCGTGGGAATTCAATAGGCTACAGAATCTCCCCCGCAATGTCACTAGTAGGGCATGTGGTTCGTGGTCAATTGCTTTTATGGAGGCTTTGCTTACCGGCACAACTGTGACAAAACCCCGAAAGTCTAATCAGCGACAACTCTGTAGGGAGGATGCAATGGAGATGGGCATTAGGTGTCATTGAAAAGGTGTTGGAGCCCTAAGATGGGTTGATAAACAGTTTATTGATTTTGCGTTTTTGGGAGCCAAAATGTGGCCTGTTGAACAATTTAAGTATATATTAGGAGTTTTTTTTATGACATTATGTAATTTAAATATATATTAGGTGTTCAGTACTTTTCTAAGACATTTTGTTAAGTATATATTAGGTGTTCATTATTTAAGTTGTGTTCAATACATTATGTTCAGTGGTTTCAGTAGTTTTAAACAAGTCACAAAATCCAACAGCTGTTGAAGAAGTTGCAACAACGGACCCATCTGTTGTAACAAGTTTGTAATATGTTGCAACGGATGAGTATGTTGTTGCAACAAGTTGGTAATCTGTTGCAACAGATGGTTCAGTTGTTGCAACATATGGGTCAGTTGTTGCGACAAATCTAACTATTGTTGAAGAAGTTGCAACGACTAACCCATCTGTTGCAACAAGTTTGTAATCTGTTGCAACAAATTAGTCAGTTGTTGCAACAAGATGTAAATTTGTTGCAACAAATGGTTCAGTTGTTGCAACATATGGGTGAGTTGTTGCGATAAATCTAACTAGTGTTTTAGAAGTTGCAACAAGTTGATAATCTGTTGCAACAAGTTTATGATCTGTTGCAATAGATGAGTCAGTTGCTGCAACAAATATTCCAGTTGTTGAAGAAATTGCAACAACTAACCCATCTGTTGCAACAAGTTTGTAATCTGTTGCAACAGATGGGTTAGTTGTTGCAACAAGTTGATAATATATTGCAACAAGTGCATTATCTGTTGTAACGGATGAGTAACTTGTTTAAACAACTTACATATAGTAAACAATAAATATCATTGGTTTTCTTTGTTTACATCTAAATATAGGTGAATCAAGTAGTTCTCATCAAATTACACGAACGATCGCTCGATTTGGGAAGTATACGCTTAGGTGATCATATGTCCTGACTCAGAATACCATCAAATTGGTTAGGAACATATAGTAAACAATAAATATCATTGGTTTTCTTTGTTTACACCTAAATATGGGTGAATCAAGTAGTTCTCATCAAATTACACTAACGATCGCTCGATTTGGGAAGTATACGCTTAGTTGATCATATGTCTTGACTCAGAATACCGTCAAATTAGCTAGGAACACATAGTAAACAATAAATATCATTGGTTTTCTTTGTTTACACCTAAATATGGGTGAATCAAGTAGTTCTCATCAAATTACACCAACGATCGCTCGATTTGGGAAGTATACGCTTAGTTGATCATATGTCCTGACTCAGAATACCATCAAATTGGTTAGGAACATATAGTAAACAATAAATATCATTGGTTTTCTTTGTTTACACCTAAATATGGGTGAATCAAGTAGTTCTTATCAAATTACTCCAACGATCGCTCGATTTGGGAACTATACGCTTAGAATTTTCCATCAAATCAATCAAATTACCGTCTAATCCATTAAGGATATTAGTAGATAAATATATTGATCACTAAATATCATTGAATCCCTTTGTTTAACACTAAATATCATTGGTTCCCTCTGTTAATAACTAAACATATGTGACTTATATCCTAGTTTTGCAGCAATTTCATGATCTTTTGCAGCAATTACATAATCTGCTGCAGCAATTGCATAATCTGTTGCAGCAGTTGCATAACCTGTTGCAGCAGTTGCATAACCTATTGCAACAAGTACATAATATATTGCAGCAGGTAACATAGCTGTTGAAAGTCATATCACTTGTTGGATGAAACAACTCATTCCATTTGTTGGATGAAACAAGTTAAGGACCTTCTGAAACAACTCATTTCATTTGTTGTAAAAACTCAAAACACTATAGGAACTTACTGTAACAAGTCATGTCACTTGTTGGAAAACCAAGTTAAGTTAGTTGCCGCAACAAGTCCGATAATTGGTTGGCAAAATCCCAACAAGTTACACAGATGTTGCAACAAAAGTTTTACTTGGTGGAAACTGTTCAGAAATTGCAAAATCACAGAACATACATTGGTGATTTTAGCAAGATCAACATATCATTTAAACCAATTTTACTAACAGAAACAACATAAAAATGTCATAAAATCCAATTTCACAAACACAAACAATAGTAATTATTATTACAAAACATTGCAAATTTAACAACTATGGAACAATTCAGTTCGGGCATGTAGTTTTTTTATGGCTAGCTGTTTTGCATATAGAGCATTTGTTTTTTCTCGTTGCAAGTGATTCCTCGATTCCACGCCTCCTCTTTGTCCGTCTTCTTCCCGGTACTCGGATCAACATATGGTGGAGGTATTTCTCTCTCTAAAATCTCCATAGGAACTTCCCAAGATTCTTCAGAAGGCACGAGATTCATTCCTCACAATATGCAATTATGTAATTCTCCACCCTGTAATATGGAGATGAGTAGTCATAAATCCGTCTTCCAAAGTCTTCACCATATTGGACTCGAAGCGCTACCATAGCATGTGGGCAAGGTATTTTGTCCAGGTCAAAAACTCTACAAGTACAAGATCTTCTTTGCAGATCGAGTACTGCAACTGAACCGTGGCCGATGACGCTGAACTTGTAGTTGACAATTTGATGGGCCAATAACTTATTACCCAAGTTGACAAATTTTGATATTTTTTTCCATTAAGGGAACAAAGATGGTTGGTGAGTCGATGAACTCCATACGCCTCTCATGAAATTTCTCAGTAAACCTCCTGTTTCTGGAATCAAAAAGAGCAGTAATAGGAAATTCTCTTTCAACATTGAACATTGAGTTCACCGACTCAGCAGCGTTTGTCGTCATAAAATTATACCTGACAAAACAAACATATTAATGTTGGAACAGGTGGCTGAGGCTCAGCTGTGTCAAAAATCACAACAAGTAACATATCTGCCGTAACAAGTTACCTATTAGTTGCAGCAGATATGTTACTTGTTGGAAACAGAAATGTGCAAATACCTATTTCCGAGGCAGAATGCCCTGCTCCATCTGTGGAATCCAGCACGTTCAAGATGTTCGGCGGCCCCAGGAACCAAATCTCTGATTTGATTGAAATGGTCATTGAAGACATCAATATTATACACTTTTGCTACTTTATAAAATTGAGATACGACCGCCCTATTGTGAAAGGAGGTTCTCAGATTTTCCCCTAGGCGCCTCATGCAAAAACCATAATGACATGTAGGGAAGACATTGAAACCGCCTTTTTGATACTTGGATGTCTATGAGAAATTATGCACAACTTAGGGGTATCCTCTATATAGCTTCTCATTTGTTCAAAAAAATATTTGTACGAAGCATCACACTCCTTGTCCACTACACAAAATGCCATTGGAAAAATATGATTCTCCGCATCTTGTGCGACTGCTGACAACAACACTCCTTCGTACTTGCTCCTCAAGAATGTCCCATCGACAGCTATGACTTTTTTCATTTGCGCAAAACCAAGAATCCAAGCCTTATAGGCTACAAAAAAAGTACTTAAACTTCCTATTTTCATCAACCTTCAATGCCGTCTTACTTCTTGGATTTGCAGAACGAAGCATATAACGGTACGCATCAAGCACGGCATACCCGTGCTCATGTGTCCCCCTTGTCAAAGCCTTTGCAATCTCCATGCCCTTCCAGACCTTCCAATAACTTACCTTACAACCCAAATCTGTACAGATTGATTGACTCATATCTTTTGTAGATGGGCCTTTACTGTAAGGAAACTTATCTTTGAAGTATGCACCAATGACTTGCGCAGTAACGTGTGGATTATGGCTCGTAATGTGCTCAGAACCACATGTGCGATGCTTTATGTAGGTTCTGATACAAAATCTGTCAGAACATAAAAGCTTCACAACCCTCAGCCACCATTTGGACTCCGGATGTACACATCTGAAGCAATACACAGTACGTGAATTAATCACCTTCTTGATTCTAAAATCTTTCTTCAAGCAAGTAAGTTTCAACCAAGTGGCTAGTGCTTCCTTGTTTCCTTTATAAAAAACTGTTTCATCATCTTGAACATGGCTAGACTGTATTGATTGTGTAGTGCCCACTGTATTGCTCGCAACATCGGGTATAGAAATCGGGTCAACCCTACTTCCATTATCTGGGATATCCACATCCACCCCATCTAATTTATCATTTAACACATCTTGTTGGTCTTGAGATAAATTGTGGTTCTCTGCCGGGCTTCCAACAACGTATACCCTTAAAATGGGCCTAGCTACATCATTCAAATAAGCACGCAAACGAACTTGATTAGTTATCTTAAATGGCAAGACCCTTTGATTTTCAAAAGAGCTATGCATGCAAGTGATGGCAAGATCTTTTGGTTCACAAGTTAATTCACAATAGGTGATGATTAGGTTCACAAAATCATCGAACATAACATCTCTTTGGACTGTCATCGCTATCGTCTCTAACGTGTCACTACCCTTCCATCGCCAAATATATCGATTGTTCTTCTCGATCCATTCACCATGGCAATCAACCCTTATTGTTATTGAGTCCTCCATTAGTGGTGTTCGAGGTACCTGAAGATATTTTGTTTAACAAAATATTGGTCATGAGAGTACATACCAATCTATAACAAAATGAAACAGCTGCAGCAGTTGTTCCAACAGATTATTGACTTGTTGGAACAAGTGGACTACTTGTTGTAACAGGTAATAAAATTGTTGCAATAAGTCACTAATCTGTTGGAGTCAACTTCAGTTTTTTTGGGGTAATGTTTCAGACTGTTGAAGATGTCCAACAAATTATCGAGTTGTTGCAACAAGTAGTACACTTGTTGCAGCAAGTCAATAATCTGTTGGAAGAAGCTTCAGTTTTTTGGGTTCTGTTTCAGACAAAAACTGAAGCTGACTCCAACAGATAGTTGAGTTGTTGCAACAAGTGGAACATCTGTTGCAACAACTATACAACTTGTTGCAGCAAGTCAATAATCTGTTGGAAGCAACTTCAGTTTTTTGGGTTATGTTTTAGACAAAAACTGAAGCTGATTCCAACAGATAGTTGAGTTGTTGCAACAAGTGGAACACCTGTTGCAACAACTATACAACTTGTTGCAGCAAGTCATTAATCTGTTGGAAGTAGCTTCAGTTTTTTGGGTTATGTTTCAGAAAAAAACTAAAGCTGACTCCAACAGATAGTTGACTTGTTGCAACAAGTGGAACACCTGTTGCAACAATTATACAACTTGTTGCAACAAGTCAATAATCTGTTGGAAGTAGCTTCAATTTTTTGGGTTATGTTTCAGACAAAAATTGAAGCTGACTCCAACAGATAGTTGACTTGTTGCAACAAGTGGAACACCTATTGCAACAACTATACAACTTGTTGCAGCAAGTCAATAATCTGTTGGAAGCAGCTTCAGTTTTTTGGGTTCTGTTTCAGACAAAAACTGAAGCTGACTCCAACAGATCGTTGAGTTGTTGCAACAAGTGGAATACCTGTTGCAACAACTCACTCAGTTGTTGCAGGTTATTTATTTAACAATTACAGCAACTTTATAATCTATTGTAGAAGTTGCAACAATCACATTATATGTTGCAACAACTACAACAGCTACTATAAGTTGTTGGAAAATTAGTAGATTTATACCCAGGTGAAAAGTTGAAATAAAACAACATTGTTGTACATACCAAATGAGAAAAAGACACTTATGAAGTAATTGCCAGTG
The DNA here is from genome assembly GCF_019175385.1 of Lycium barbarum. NCBI lineage: Eukaryota > Viridiplantae > Streptophyta > Magnoliopsida > Solanales > Solanaceae > Lycium > Lycium barbarum. The sequence continues at coordinate 8,275,081 of NC_083342.1, forward strand.
CTATACCAACAAAATCCTGTAAAAAAATTGCAAAATCGGGTGGTCACGTTTTTTTCTTTCTTGAGCAACAATGGCGGACGACGAAGAAGAAGAAATCAGAACAATAGAATGAGTTATGAAGTAATTCCCAGTGCTACACGAATGAAATCCAGTCAAAATCAGGTGGTCTTGTTTTTTTCTTTCTTGAGCAACATCCAGTCAAGACAAAGAAGAAGAAGAAGAAGAAGAAGAAGAAGAAGAAGCGAGCAGGAGAATAAGAAGAAGAAGCGAGCAGGAGAATAAGAAGAAGAAGCAGCAAGAAGAAGAAGAAACGAAGCAAAAAAGAAGAGCCAAAAATGGTGGAAATGGCGCAGGCAAACAGAAAATTTGGCGCGTTTTTTTTGGCTCTGTAGGGTTTATATGGGTTGGGTCAAAGTGTTAAAAATAAAACTTGGGGGAAAAGTGTAAAAAACAAAGCTTAGGGTCAAAGTGTTAAAAATATAACTTTGGGGCAAGTCAAAACTCCCTAATCACTAATCCAAAGTTTATCACCCCTACTCAATTAAAAAAACTAGAGTTACCTCAACTCAATTTTAAAACCTATTTATCACCTATAATTAAAAGCCCCCACCTTCTCTTTCCATTTTTTCAATTACCCTAATAATTCCCAAAAATGGGTAGAATCTCCTCCGCCGTAGAATTCCCCAACGACAAACATCGCCGCTACTCACCCCAACCAACCTCACATTACGACAATCACCACCGTAGCCTTAGCCCTACCCCTACCCGTAACCCGACCCGAAATCGTAACTCTAACGGCAACCGCTACTCACCTCAGCGCCGCCACCACTACCATAGTCCCAGCCCTAACCCTATCAGAACCTGTAACCCGACCCGAAGTTTCAGTCGGAGCCCTAGCGGTAGCCATAGTTGCAGCCGTAGCTCGGCATACAGAGGCCAAAACCGAACCAATTCGAACAACGAACCTTCTGGAAGATTCCAAAATCGCAGTCGAAGTCCAGCATACAGTCCATATAAAGGCCAACAACAACATACGAATAATGAACCTTCTAGAAGGTTCCAAAATCGCAGTCGTAGTCCGATATACAGTCCATATAAAGGCCAACAACAATCTAACGGCTTCAACAATTGACGATCCTTTGAAATTTCACCCGATCGTTCAAATATTTTTAGCTTTTATATTTAATTCAAATCATTTTTTATATAAATTTAGAAGGTATTAGTAGTTTTTTTTTTTTAACTAAGTTTCCTTTTATTAGATAAGCGAACTTTTACATAACCAAAAAATCATATTAAGTTGGTACTATTTAACTAAGGTAATTTAGTAAAAACGTTTCTTACTTTCTAGCACAAGCTAAAAACACCATATATAGTAATATGGACAGAATGGATTATTAAATTATCCTTTACATTATTTGTTATCATACATATTATGTAGTAAAATTTAGGCAATTATGGAGCCATATTAATGTGTTCAACCGGAGCATTTATTAGATCTCACTAATTACTCTTGCCTCGGTTTTAATTTATGTGAGACTTCCTATGTTCGCCGGAGTATTTGACTAAACTATGAAGCTAAATTGAATTTGATGAACATGATATTTTAAATTAAATTTAGATATTAAAAATACAAAAAAGTACTATAAATTGTAATATTAACTTAGAAGAAATAGTTTTAAGCATAAACTATATATAAAGAACTAAATTGATTCTTGACATTCATTTAATGAATTTAATTTTCCCCTTAATTTCGTCTAAAACTAAGCTCAAAACACCACATGTAGCTAGCATAAACTCTCGTTACATGAAATATTATGAGTGAAATTAAAACTTAATAATACAAAAAAAATATATTTCTATCTATAAATACAAAATTTATATGCTCACAAATTCATAAAAATATCAATATTTTTCAATTTATGGTTTTCACCGAGTTTTATTATTTTACATAATTTAAATTGTGTTACTTTACATAATGTTGAATCGCTTGTGTCCCTTGGCATTTGATGATTTTTCTGCTAAACTTCCTTCCTCAATTGATTTTTTGTTTAAAAATTAACTAATTAGTTGACTAAAGAACATTAATAAAAATGAAGACTTATCAACAATACATATTTAACGTGCCACTGAATTATTAATTATGCTGTAAGAAAATATGTAATAAATTATATTTTTCTAATTGAAATATAACTACTTTTATATCTTGAGTTTGAGCCAGTGCGGGCTCGGGATTAGCACAGGCCTCTAATAACTAGTATCTACATATTCATTCATTGGCCAAATCAGATATATAATTATTAAAATATTAAATATTATAATTAATTATAACTTAAATATAATGAAGGGATTATGGCAAAAAAAAAAAAAAAAAAAACCATCACTTTTTGTCGAGTTTCACCCCTCAAGAAAATGTATCATTCTTTTGAACATATTAAAATGTATCACATAAAGAACAAAATGAGTAGTATTTTTTGTCTTTCGGTTATTAATTAAATTTAAGCTTTGCCTTTTATGCTTAACGAGATGATTTGTTTTAGACCATAACATTTAAAAGTCTTTCATTATTTTATTTCTTAAATTCTGTGTCCAGTCAAACACTGAGACGAAACTTATTATCCAAAATACCCTTATATATATATATCTTACAATCCAACCAGCCATTTTCTCTTTCCATTTTTCAATTACCCTAATAATAATTCCCAACAATGGGTAGAATCTCCTCCGCCATAGAATTCCCCAACGACAAACATCGCCGCTACTTACCTCACCGGACCTCACATTACGACAATAGCCACCGTAGCCCTAGCCCCACCCCTACCCGTAACCCGACCCGAAATCGCAACCCTAACGGCGACGGCTACTCACCTCAGCGCCGCCGCCACTACGGTAGTCCCAGCCCTAACCCTATCAGAACCCGTAACCCGACCCGAAGTTTCAGTCGGAGCCCTAGCGGTAGCCGTAGTCGCAGCCGTAGCCCGGCATACAGAGGCCAAAACCGAAACAATTCGAACAACGAACCTTCTAAAAGATTCCAAAATCGCAGTCAAAGTCCAGCATACAGTCCATATAAAGGCCAACAACAACAACAACATACGAATATTGAACCTTCTAGAAGGTTCCAAAATCGCAGTCGTAGTCCGGTATACAGTCCATATAAAGGCCAACAACAATCTAACGGCCGAAACAACAATCGACGATCCTTTGAAATTTCACCTGATCGTTCGTATCGTAGAAACCCTAGCCCTACGAATGATTTACCGCCGAGAAGATTTGGAAGGGGGAAGAAACCCTACCTTGATCGAAGAACTGTAGATTCCGAATCGGATGAAGAGCTTAAAGATAAAGGATTGAGTTTCGAAGAGTATCGTAGGTTAAAACGACAGAAATTGAGGAAATCGTTGAGGAATTGTATTTGGAATTGTACACCTAGTCCACCTAGGAGAGAAAACGAACCGGAATACGAAGAAATTGATGAAATTGTTGAGAAAGTTGAGGAGGAGATGGTAGAGAACGACGAAAAGGATGTGAAAAGGTCAAAAAATGAGCCTTTAAGTGAATCGGAATCTGAATCTGATGCATCGGATTCGGAACCTAGGAAATCTAGGAGGAGGAAGAAATCGAGTTCTAGACGTAGAAGTAGGCGATCGAGAAGGAAAAATGAGAGTGAATCTGAGGAAGAGTCGTCTAGTGATGATTCGGAAGAAGAAGAGGATCGGAGAAGAAAAAGGAAAAAGTCAAGGAGAAAACATAAAAGGGGTAGCAGTAGTAGGAAAATTGAGAGCGAATCAGAGGAAGAGTCTTCTGATTATTCATCAGAAGAAGAAGAGGATCGGAGAAAACGAAGGAAAAGGTCGAGGAGTAAACATAAAAGGGGCAGTAGTAGTAGGAAGAAAAGAAGCAAAAAGAAAAGCTATTCAAGTGAGAGTGAGAGTAGTAAAAGCAAGAGCGAAAGCGAAGAGGGTGAAATTGATCAAAAGGGTGTTTTGAAGAGTAAGAAAAAGAAGGATGAGGATAGTGATGTGCCAGAAAAGAGCTTGGAGTTAGACGGGGATGATAGAATTAATAATGAGAAGGCTGATGAACCAATGATAGATGAAGTTAATAGTGAGGTTCTTGAATTGAAAGAATTGATCGAGGCGAGGAAGAAGAGTAGTAATTTTGAAGATGAGGCGCCAGTTGGTCCAATGCCGTTACCAAGGGCTGAAGGGCATATAAGTTATGGTGGGGCACTTAGGCCTGGTGAAGGTGATGCTATTGCCCAATATGTTCAGCAAGGAAAGCGTATTCCACGTAGAGGAGAAGTGGGTCTTTCTGCTGACGAGATTTCGAAATTCGAGGGTCTTGGTTATGTGATGAGTGGTAGTAGGCATCAAAGGATGAATGCTATTCGTATCAGAAAGGAAAACCAAGTTTACAGCGCTGAAGACAAGCGAGCGTTGGCTATGTTTAACTATGAGGAGAAGGCTAAGCGTGAGCAGAAGGTTATGGCTGATTTGCAGCGACTTGTGCAACGCCACATTGGTGGTCAGGAGCCTGAAAATTCCCATGATCCGTTTGGAGGGAAGTCTACAGAGGGGGCTGATGCTTGATACCTTTTGTACGTTGTTTTACTTAAATTTTGTTGTTATTGCTGTTATGTGTAGAAATTAGATTGTTTAACTAGAAAGTGGAGATTGAGAATAATTTGTTGTTACCTATGTGTAAGCTGTTAATGTTTGGATTTTACTAATACTGTTTAACTGGTTTGTGTGGTAGTTTAATGTAATTTGAGGGAGCGGGGTTTGCTGAAATATGTTATGCTTCCGCAAGTTTGTTCTTAGGCATATAGGGTCCAACCGGTTCTAATGTAGCTGCAAATGGGCTCAAGTGCTTTGGTAAATTTCTTGGAAAAGCATTTTCTGCAGATTGTGAGCAGTCATGTTTTCACGTGGCTCCTCAAATACCAGTTTCACCACATAAAGAATAAGATATTTGCCCATTTCCCTGTCTTTGAAACGTCTCTAAGTTACCACATTTTATGCGGTAGCCCCTGTTCACTTCATTTCACAAGATGTTACACCATTAACTGTACATTAACATTATTTAGTCGGTGAGAATTTAGGACATCCAGACTCCACTTGTGGGATTACACTGGGTATGTTGTTGTTGAGAATTTAGGACATATTTTCTTATTTTTCTTTCTTGAAGTTAAAATTGGCTGAGTCATGCTCGTTGAACCCTAATTAAACTTTTGCTGAAGTATCATTCTGCTTTAGTCCATTCATGTGTGTGTATTTTTCTGGTCCGACGAGCTTTCTGTTGTGGTTCTGATCTCTTATGTGTGGGCTGACATGTCATGCTACTGTTTGAATATTTAAATGTGATCGGGGTCTCATAGCATGTTATTGAATAGCTGCTTGCTGTTTTTCATTTGTTAATATATTAGTTGCTTCTTAGCTTTTCCGGGACACCACGGTTATCCAAAAAAAGGTTGCTTCTCGCTATCACACAAGTGGTTGGTGTACTCAACTTTCTGATAAAGTAGTTGTTGTGCTAATCATATGTGTTGCCCATGTTTCATAGATCATTTGCCTCATTGGTTGATTGCTTCATCCGTTGATATGTAGTTATTTTGTACTTCCTAAATCAACCATCTGATTGGTCCTGTTATGTATTCAGCTATGCGGCTATTCTTATATGTTATCTTTCTTCGGTTACTTTTTTTTTTGTTCTTCCACATTAGGTTTGTCAGCTGTAAAAATTATGTTAAATGAAGCAGAGTCTCGATACTTAGCCTCTTAGAATCCCTGCAGAACAGAATGTGATATTTTTTTTTTTGGGCTCTCTTGTACATATTACAGCACTTGCAGTTTCTTATTGCTGCAACTTTTAAAAACTTACCCTTTTCAAAAAGGTGGATGAGTCGCTGATTGTTTTAGCGGTATGCTGTTTCAAATTGTCTTTATGACTTCTTGAGTGGTGTGTTTGAATGTAAAATGCCATTACGTGTGCTTCTTCAGTTGACTAAATGCATGTTCCCTATTTGGAGAAAACTTAACAAGCATGTGTAGAAGTTTTGTTAGGTTCCTACATGAAATCATAATGATCCATTGAAGTATGCCCAAGGAAACATTGTTTAGGTTGATTGACTTCAATTGCAACTTGTAGTTTTCATGAAAAGAATGTAAGGCAGAAATGTACTATAGAGTGCCACTCATTTTAAAAGCTCATTTCCAGATCCTTGCAGCCTTTTTGGCATTTGTCAAGGCTTGTATTACTTGATGATATTGTTATTTGTATTGTGTAGATAAGATTAGGCCAAAAACTGAAATGCTCACTACAACTTTTTGAAGTTATATCCTGTATGTTACAAAAGGACTAGTTTCTGCATGTTCAACGAACCATTTGAGGCTTTCATGTCAAATATGTTTTAATTGCAGTATGTTGTCCTTGTTTAAAAAGCATGTGCTGAAATTTCATTCATAATCTGCTACCATTAGGAAAATATGCCTTGTATCTGCTTAAAGATTTTTCCCGGCTTATACTGTACGATTGTCTTTGCGCAGCATGAAACGGAACCTTGGATCAACGATAAAGTTGTCTCCATGTGGTTCGAGCCATGGAATCTCACAGGAAATAACTGTAATTGTAAATTAAAATCAAATGTGAACTAAAAGAAAATTAGTTTCATTATTATTCAATGTTAATATGCTTGTGTCATGGTTGGGGCTGCCTACATCACCCGCCCTTGGGGCGCGACCATTTCCCGGACCATGTGGGATGCTTCGTTCACCGAGCTAGCTCTTGTTTGTGTTTGAGCAGTATGTTATATTTGTAATGCTTGTAGAGCTTTACAACCTTATGTTATAATAGCGTTTTGAAGCCATGCTTTACTTCTACATTCTGAACATCTCAAGCCTATGTTTTGCGTAGCAAAGTGCATGTTTTTTGATGTATGGCAGATAACTAGTCGAGTAACTGTGCATGCTATGCTGTCAAAAGTGTACAGGAGTATTTCATTAGGGCATTTACTGTCATTGTCCCAAAACATGTCTTAGTTTTGTTTGAATCTGCTAGCTTAATCAAATACATATATACAAACCTCACAGAAAATTCGGACGTGGGCTTGTTTGGAAATGATTTAATTACTGGTTCCATGTCTTTCCATTGGAATATTCCTTCGTTTTTCTTGAGAATTTTCTGGTCAAACAATCAGAGTAGTCGAGATGTATCCTAGTCTATTATTAAAAGCATTTTCGAAGTTTTTTTACTCAGAACCTATTCTAGATAATCTAAAGAGCTTGTTTAGTCCTCCATGTTCTGGCTTGAACTTATCCGCATTTGAGATTTTTTTTGGGTTTAATTCCATTCCTTATGACCAGAAGGTAGGTGCTATGGCGTTAAAAACAATCGTCTTTTCTGTGTTTGTATCATCGTGACCAGAGGCGGATTTAGGATTTAAAATTTATGGGTTCACAATAAACTCAAATTAATATACAATATACTACTGAAAAATTGAAATTAGCTAACCAAACAGTAAAATTCATCATGGATTAGCGATAAATTTATCAAAAAATTATGTTTGCTACTAGCGATATAGCGAAAGATTAACGATGGATTTTATAGCTAATTTTTAACTTTTTTTTTTTGTACATATTGGAATTTCAAGACAGTGGTTAAAAAAGATCAAGAGAAATTGTATTACAACAGAAAAACAAAAAAACAAAAAAAGAGAATGAAGAACACCAAGTTTACATTTGACTCTGGTCTTTTTTTAGTTTTGACTTTTGTTTTTTGTAAAAGAAAAAGTGAAACAAAGTACTCTGCTTGCTTGGGTGGCGTTTTATGAAAAAACAAAATGCGAGCACAGGTATCAATCCCTGGTGGATGGCGCAGCAGAGCTTTGGCAGGCTTCCTCTTCACTACGGAACCAACAGCTCAACTTGGTCCGAGAGTTATGTATTGCTATTCTAGTCAATTCTTTGTTGGTAATGCAAAGCCAAAGGTCTCTTTGTGGGTTCTTTTTTCTTACTTATTTCCTATATGAAGTGCAAATGTCCCACATAGGTGGCGGAAAATCGTCTTTCCTCTTTATATTGAATTGTGTGGTGTAGGGTTAGTAAATGGGCTAGAACAAGCGATGGTCCTCGCACACATGAGGATCTTTTTTTTGTGTGGATTGCCCTTTATTTGGGGTGGTCTTTAAGTTTTACCCTTCAAATTTGTGGTCTTTAAGGTTTGCCCTTCGCTAGGGACCCCTTGGTCACGGGTTTGAAACTCCGCTCAGTGATTTTTTTTTTTTTTCGCAAGGCAGAAGTTGTTAAAAAAAAGGCAGAATTTTTGCCTTAAGGCAGAACTTGCATGGGGCAGAATTTGCAAATTCTGTCCTCAGGCAGAATTTCTGCCTTAAGGCAGCTCTGCCTTTTTTCTGAACTTATGCCTTGCGATTTTTTTTTTAATTTTCGCATGAGTGGGGGTTTGAATCCATGACCAAGCGGTCCCTAGCGAAGGGCAAATTTTAAAGACCACCATTTTGAAGGGCAAAACTTAAAGACCACCCCGTAATAAGGGCATTCCTGCTAATTGCCCCATGAGGATTGGGTTCAGTAAGCAAAAGTGATGAATTTGCCCCCTCCCTCCCCCGCGCAAGGTATACGTGAGGCTCAAATTAAATCTAGTTTTACTTCTTAGTGACTGGGTTTCTACAATTACATAACCATTTGGCAGGTTTCAATATATAAATACAAGATCTACAGTAGCGGGTGGGGGTGCCACCTGAAGGACCGGCCATATGTACCTCAAGAGTCTCAAGCCATTTAAATTAAAAAAAATAGAACAAGGTGACAGAATCTTAAAATACGAGGGCTATTGATTGATCAAGTCATTAAACATATTCGATCAATATTTCATAAACTTTAATGGATAATCGAACAAAAGGAAACAACTTGCTAGCTTACCTTTTTCATGTCATTTGCTTTCTCCTTTAACTTAATTTTAGTCTCAGCCATTTTGAGAAGTCTTTGTTCTTTATTCAGTAAAATTCCTCTGTACTTTCTTTTTTTGCCTTATCTGGCCATTATTGTTGTTAGGCTTAGCCACATTTTTGGTTTGGCCAGAAAAGAAGTACCTTATAACAGGTCTTGAAGAACCACTTGCAATATTATTGACCAATTGTCCACCATTTCCTTTATAAAAAATTTTCTTTTTCTTCTTGAACCGAAAGATTAGTCTGGAAGAATCAAGCTCATGGCTATGGAATGAAGGTGTAATCAAGAGGTGAATGAACACTTAGCTTTTATTTACCTCTTCTTCTATGAACTGACATGAGAAAAATGAGCCTAGCATTCAAGGCACGTGTGGGCAATATATGTAAGAATTTATGGACTTCCGCATATATACAAATAATAGTTGTATGTTATTAGCTATCATTAGAAGGTTGGCCCTCATCAAAAGTGATCTACTAAAGACTAAAATATATGAGCCTAATTAAATACCTCATAAAGTATGGGTTACTATGTGTAGATACCCGGTTGTAATTTCTAGTTTAATGATGGGCTAAACTAGAAATTAACATAACTTGTGCAATTATAAATAAGGGCCGGGGTTATGGTCCCCAAACCAGACCTAGGGTTTTCTTTTCTGATTTCCCGTCTAAAATAAAGAATAAACGGCTTACGTCTAGGTTTGGAAGGCCAAAGACCGATAGTTGACCAAATCCGGTTTTGTCATGGATTCAGGTACTCTTCCGCATCTACTTTTACATTCTTGATGTTTTGACATGATCGTTCTTGGGAAAAGATGAAGAATTTCATCTTAAAGTTATTTAGTTCTAACAATTATTATCAGGAGCCTGTATTATGTCAAATCATTGGGATTTTCCTTTCCGAAGTCTGTATCGAAAAAAAAAAAAAAAAAAGTGACTTGTTAAGGCTTCATAATCGCGGCATAAACTTTAAGGATCTGGGTGTAATCAATTCCCTTTATAGATATCTACTTGTTTGTTAAATAAGTAATCTACTACAACAATACTTAAATGCTTGCATGTTTGTCTAGTTTGGTTTATTCTGGTGGAGTATATATTGAAGAATATTTTTTCTTTTTCTTAAGGCCATGATAACTTGCAAGCAAGTATTATTAAATTCATTGATAAACAGTAAGCCTATCATTATTCGCTGGTCTGGTCGCTGCGTTGCTTACTTCCAGAAGCAAGCCGGCCCTATATATATATATATATATATATATATATATATATATATATATATATATATATAACAGCTTTTAAGTATATGTTAATTCAGGCCCACCGTAATGCTGTTTTGTCTTGGAAATTATATGTTCCTTTTGTGGTGAATTTAGATCTGAATATTGGTATAATTATGTATTTTGAGATGAATAAGTTAGAAGCTAGATGTCGCCAAAGTGACCCCTCTTGTGAAGATTTATTTGTTTTAAAATATAAAAAGTTTGTGTGTGTAACCTATGTGAATATTGATCGGCCCAAAGGAAGGTTAATGTTTAACAGAATTACATGTGCATTTTGTGGTAATAAACGTGTGATAATTATTTGGTTTTACGTGTGAATAATTAAATCGGCCCAAAGGAAGATTTATTATTCGACATGTTCTTTTATTATCAGTGTTTGATCACTACGACAAGATATCACTTACAAGTTAATATTTTGTCCAAAGATGAAATGTTAATGGAGTGCTAGGTATCTTGAGATGGGGTTTACCTTTATTCAAATTTATTTTCAGTTTTGATATAAACCTTATGTGAGTTTATTTTGTAATTGTTCTTTGAGTCAGCTGAAATACACCCGCAAGTATTACTGCCAACATCAATTCCATTCCCATGCTAAATGGCACCAACTTCAAATCATGGCAAGAGAACCTTAACATAGTTCTCGGAGTCATGGATCTCGACCTTGCGTTAAGGACTAACTCTCCACCACCTCTTACAGACAAGAGTACCTCTGATGAAAAGAGGGAGATGGAAAGGTGGGAGAGATCAAATCGCATGTGTATGATGATCATGAAGAAGGCCATTCCAGAATCATTCAGGGACACTATGTCTGACAAGGTTAAGACGGCTAAGGAATTTATTACTGAAATTAAAAAAGTATTTGTCAAGAGTGAAAAGGCTGAAATTGGTACACTTTTGACAAGTCTGATTTCAATGAAGTACCAAGGAAAAGGTAACATTAGGGAGTACATCATGCAGATGTCTCATCTTGCTTCAAAGTTGAAAGCACTTAAGTTGGGACTCTCTGAGGACTTGCTATTGCATCTGGTTTTAATATCCCTTCCATCACAGTTTAGTCATTTTAAGGTGAGCTATAACTGTCAGAAAGAGACTTGGTCTCTGAATGAGCTCATCTCACACTGTGTTTAGGAAGAGTATAGATTGAAGCAAGAAAAGATAGAAAGTGCTCACTTAGCCGTTGTTCCAAAGGACAAAAGAAAAGACAAGAAGAGAAAGAATAAGGAAGTTGCAGATATGGCACCACAGAAGAAACAACATAAGGAACCATCTACAAATGGTTGTTTCTTTTGCGGAGCTGCAGGTCATAAGAAGAAGCAGTGCTCTAACTATCACGCCTGGCGTGCAAAGAAAGGTATGCTTCTTAATTTTGTTTGTTCTGAGGTTAATTTGACTTCGGTACCAAGACACACATGGTGGCTAGATTCTGGTGCAACAACTTACATCAGTGTTGTCTATGCAGGGTTGCTTGAATTGCCGAAAGGCTAATAATGGTGAAAGATACATTTACATTGGTGATGGCAAGTCGGTGGAAGTCGAAGCAATTGGAACCTTTAGATTATTGTTAAGAACTGGTTTTTATTTGGATTTGAATGAGACTTTTATTGTACCGTCTTTTAGACGAAATTTGATTTCTATTTCAGCTTTGGACAAATTTGGTTATTGTTGTTCATTTGGAAATGCAAAATTTAGTCTTTCTCATAATTCAAAATTGGTTGGATCCGGTTCTTTATCAGGTTACGATAATCTATATTTAATTGACACAATTGCTTCGTATAATGAATCCTGGCATGTTAATATAATTGGTAATAAACGCAAATTAAGCGGGGAGAATTCAGCTTCGTTATGGCACAAGAGATTAGGTCATATCTCCAAAAGGAGAATTGAGAGACTTGTGTCAGACGGTATTCTCGGTCCCCTTGATTTTCCAGATTTTGATATATGTGTAAATTGTATTAAGGGGAAACAAACAAATACAAGGAGATCTGGAGCCTATAAGAAATCAGACGTCTTAGAACTTATACATACTGATATTTGTGGACCATTTCCTACGGCTTCTTGGAATGGTCAACAATATTTTATAACGTTCACAGACGACTTTTCAAGATATGGCTACCTTTATCTCATTCATGAAAAATCTCAACCACTGGATGTGTTAAAAAATTATAAGGCTGAAGTTGAAAACCAATTTGGCAAAAGTATAAAAAGCGTTAGATCTGACCGTGGTGGTGAATACTACGGTAGATATGACGCATCAGGTGAACAACGGCCAGGACCATTTGCGAAATTCCTAGAGCAATGCGGTATCGTCCCACAGTACACCATGCCGGGTTCGCCAACTATGAATGGTGTTGCTGAAATACGAAACAGAACGCTTAAAGATATGGTGAGAAGTATGATTAGTCATTCTACCTTACTTGATTCACTCTGGGGAGAAGCATCAAAGACCGCAACATATGTACTCAATAGAGTTCCGACTAAGGCAACTAATAAGACCCCCTATGAGCTTTGGACAGGCAAAAAGCCTAGCTTGAATCATTTGCACATTTGGGGATGTCCAGCTGAGGCAAGGCCTTATAGGCCAAATGAAAAGAAACTAGACTCAAGGACAATCAGTTGCTATTTTATTGGATACTCTGAAAGGTCTAGGGGTTACAAATTCTACGATCTCACTACTAAGGCTATTTTTGAGATAATTAATGCGCGGTTATTCGAGGATGTTGAGTTTGCTGGGGAAGAAAGAATAAAGGACTTTGTCTTTGAAGAGGAGTATGTTGAAATTCCTTTAAGTATTCCTCTAATTGCTACTGACAATGCTCAGAAACAGTCTCCCATACCTGACATTGTTCAAGAAGCAACTCCAGATCAAGACAGTGTCCTTGAACAAACTCTACAACCTCAGAAACCAATGCCATCAAGAAGATCCACTAGAGAGAGGAGAAGTGCAATTCCAGACGATTATATTGTGTTTCTCCAAGAACTTGAGGATGACATTGGAGTGATGGAAGCTGACCCAATCACCTTTCGTCAAGCCATGGAAAGTTCTAACTCTCAAAAGTGGATTGATGCAATGAATGAAGAGATTAAGTCCATGAAGGACAATGACGTGTGAGAGCTTGTCCAATTGCATGAAGGTGCGAAACCCATTGGTTGTAAATGGATATTTAAAACTAAGAGGGATTCGAAGGGAATGTGGAGAGGTACAAAGCACTTCTTGTTGCTAAAGGCTTCACCTAGAAAGAAGGCATTGATTTTGAAGAGACTTTCTCTCCAGTTTCATCAAAAGACTCTTTTAGGACTATAATGGCATTAGTCGCGCATTTTGATCTTGAGCTACATCAGATGGATGTCAAGACTGCATTTCTCGATAGAGACATTGATGAAACAATTTATATGGTGCAACCGGAAAATTTTGTATCTTGTGATGCAAAGTTAACGGTATGCAAATTAAAGAAATCCATCTATGGGCTTAAGCAGGCGTCTCGTCAGTGGTATTACAAATTTCACCAAGTTATTGTCCCATTTGGTTTTGAGATGAATCTTATTGATGATTATGTATACCACAAGTTCAGTGGGGTAAGCATATTGTTCTGGTTTTATATGTTGATGACATATTATTTGCCACAAATGATACAGGCATGTTGCATGAAACCAAGAAATTTCTAGCAAAGAATTTTGAGATGAAAGATCTTGGTGATGCAAGTTTTGTATTAGGAATTCAGATACATCGAGATCATTCTCGAGGTATTCTTGGATTATCACAGAAAGCTTATATTGAAAAGGTACTAAAGAGATTTGGCATGCAAGATTGCAAGCCAGGTGATACCCTTGTTTCTAAAGGAGACAAGTTTAGTCTCAAACAATGCCCCAAGAATGATTTTGAGGCTAAAGAAATACAAAAGATTCGCTATGCTTCAGCAGTAGGAAGTCTGATGTATGCTCAAGTTTGTACGTGCCCAGATATTGCGTACATTATTGGGATGTTGGGCAGATACTTAAGCAATCCGGGAATGGCTAATTGGAAAGCAGCCAAACGAGTTATCCGATATTTACAAAGAACAAAAGATCACATGCTCACATACAGAAGGTCAGATAAGTTAGAGATTATCGGATATTCAGATTCCGACTTTGCTGGGTGCCAAGATAGTATGAAATCTACCTCAGGCTATATTTATATGCTTGCTGGAGGGGCTGTTTCTTGGAGAAGTGTTAAACAAACACTCGTAACTTCTTCCACCATGGAAGCTGAGTTTGTAGCATGTTATGAGGCATCAAATCAAGGATTATGGCTGCGTAATTTTATCACAGGGCTGCAAATTGTGGATGGAATTGAAAGACCACTTAACTTATTTTATGATAATAAATCAGCAGTCATGTATTCTAATAACAACAGGAGTTCAACAAAGTCAAAGCACATTGAGATTAAGTTCCTGGTTGTTAAAGATAGAGTTCTGAGTGGTCAGGTGTCTATAGAGCATATTGGAACAAACTCCACGGTTGCGGATCCACTTATTAAGGGACTACCACCTAAGGTCTTTCATGAGCACGTTGCTCATATGGGTGTCTTGTCATTTGAGGATATTCAGTTTTAGTGGGAGTTTGTAACCTTTTTAAATGTTCTTTTAAAATAGACATATTACAGCTTTCAGTTTATGTTTACAGTTTATGATTTTAGTTTTCTTTTGGACATTTCTGCAGAAATAAAGTATTCGGTTTGTTTCCACTGTGACTTGTTTTCAGTAGGACCAGTTGGAAATAGGCATGCTTAAATCACATAGCATGTAATTTTCATGCTGCACATCTATACTTGATCTATGTCATTTTGTTATGTTAGTGTACGTGACCAGGGAAGGTTTATTTACGATTAATGTAATGAAAACCACCTTGGTTCTACATTGACATAATTGATAGACGAGATTGTTTGGAGGTACTTCAGATTATGATAGCAAATATTTTGAGCTCATATGGTGACATACAGTTATAAGGTTATAAATTGTATATATGTGTAGTCTAAGTGGGAGATTGTAAGAATTTTGTGGACTTCCGCATATATACAAATAATAGTTGTATGTTATTAGCTATCATTAGAAGGTTGGCCCTCATCAAAAGTGATCTACCAAAGACTAAAATATATGAGCCTAATTAAATACCTCATAAAGTATGGGTTACTATGTGTAGATACCCGGTTGTAGTTTCTAGTTTAATGATGGGCTAAACTAGAAATTAACATAACTTGTGCAATTATAAATAAGGGGTTATGGTCCCCCAAACCAGACCTAGGGTTTTCTTTTCTGATTTCCCGTCTTCAGTAAAGAATAAACGGCTTACGTCTAGGTTTGGAAGGCCAAAGATCGATAGTTGACCAAATCCGATTTTGTCATGGATTCAGGTACGCTTCCGCATCTAGTTTTACATTCTTGATGTTTTGAAATGATAGTTCTTGGGAAAAGATGAAGAATTTCATCTTAAAGTTATTTAGTTCTAACAATATATTCTTGCAAATGAATGTTTTATGTATTACTGAACTTGTGTTTCACTGTGTTCTAAATTTTTTCATATATCATCATTGGTTCACATATATCATGACATATTTTATAACCTATGACGAGTATATAGAAATTATTATACGTTTATCATAAATTTAGCAATGGGACAAGTATATAAGTAGTCACTCGGTTGAAAAATAATGGGACAAGTATATAAGTAGTCACTCTATATTTTCATTATTCTTTTCTTTTCATTTTCACCATTTTTTGATTTTTTGATTTTGATTTTTGTTTTCTTTCAAAAATAAAGTTATGGAATAATGGTTATGGAAGAAATGGGGTTGCTAATAATAATCATAATGACCAACAATAACAACCAAAACAACTAATTTGGACGAATTTGAGTGTAAGTGAGACTAATTTGAGAAGGAGTTGGAT
This sequence comes from Lycium barbarum, assembly GCF_019175385.1. Classification (NCBI taxonomy): domain Eukaryota; kingdom Viridiplantae; phylum Streptophyta; class Magnoliopsida; order Solanales; family Solanaceae; genus Lycium; species Lycium barbarum. Next base: position 8,291,244 of record NC_083342.1, read on the forward strand.
GAAATTTGTTGGGGGAGATGATGGTGGTGGTTGTGGGCGTGGGTTAAAGATGGTGGTGATGATTTTTTTTTCTTTTAAGGGCAATTCGTCCAAACTAATAATGACCAACAATAACAACCAAAACAATTAATTTGGACGAATTTGAGTGTAAGTGGGACTAATTTGAGAAGGAATTGGATGAAATTTGGTGGGGAGATGATGGTGGTGGTAGTGGGTGTGGGTTAAAGATGACGGTGATGATTTTTTTTAAGGGCAGTTTGTCCAATTTGGACTGATAATAATAATATTTTTTTTAGTGGTGGCGACAGCGGCGGCGTAGTGGTTGCTAAAGTAGGGTGAGGATGAGGAGAAAGAAGAAGAAAGAGAAAAGTGAGAAGAAGAAGAAAGAGAAAAAATAATAAAAGAAAAACAAAAAAATGAAGTGTTGGTAATTTTTGACGTGGCAATGTCGTGGCAACGATGTGGCAATGACGTGGCGCGAGTGTAATACACCTCACATTGTGAGAGTGATATTATTTTTAGGGTGGAAAATAATTGAAATGAAAGTTGTTAAGGGGGGTATATAAATACAACTTAAGTTTAGTTGCTAAAGTGAGTTTTCGTGCCAAGTTCAGGGGTTAAATGATGTCTTTTCTCTAAATTATATATACAATTTATATATATAGGCTATACAAATTGTATGAGCACTAAATGTTTATAAGTAATGTATATGTGTTATATACAGTGTAGATACACTTTTCATACAATATATATACACATTATACACATTTTTATCAGTATCCACTACCGATCATAGCCACTGTAATCCTCCACACCCATTTTTCTGTATAATTTGTACATAATAAATGCATATAATAATAAATATATAATCAAATATGCTCGGTATATAATGTATACACACTAATTGTACATGTATTAATTATGCAGTTGTTATACACTAACTACACAATGTATAAATGAAGAAGCACTGAAGAACTGACAAATTTGTCCGGAAAATATTTATATCACTTTTTGGAGTTCCCAAACATGCATTGATTTCTAATTTGTGATTATGTTTTTAAAAGAAGCCTTGAAAGTTGGAATGTCTATTTCTGCAAATGGTCCCAAAACAAGTAAAAATGGACCCAAATTCTATCTCCAAATTAAAATTCGAACTACCGTCATCCATAGAATTTTTCCAGGTACATATTTTAATCCAAAAAATTATTTCTCATACGAATTATAGTGTATTTATTAAAATGCCGATTTTGCAATTTATAGTTGTAAAATACGAGTTTAGAATTTTCTTTTTGTAAATTTTACTGGTTAATTTTCATGTGATAATAGGTTGAAGCGGTAATGGTATATATTTGTTTGCGTTTAAGAAGTAAACATCAATTTTCCTAAAATCTAATTGAATAAAATTAGTTTTGAGATATGCAGTGGGTGTAATTTGTGTGTCTGTCAATTGTTATAAGCACTTTGTGAGATTTGAGGCAGAACTAATGCAATAAAGAACATTACCATATTTAAGAATGATTAAATGACCAGATTTATAGAAAGAGGAAACTATAAATTATCATATTTTTATCAAATAACAGCTCTATACAAACACTAGCCTAACTGATGACATGACAAGGTTTAGAGGACCAAGCTCTCATTTCCTCAAGAAAAATGTGATGTCCTAAGTTACTCGGACTAGGGTGCGAATCTAGAGGTCGATCCAAATTTTAAGATTCGGGGTTATGGATATAGGTTACTACTTTGTTGTCATATATTTTTTTTTTTTTCTGATATCGTGCTTCTTTTTCCTTTTACCTTGCTTTGTTCTCTCGAGCTGAGGGTCTAAAGGAAACAGCCTCCCTACCCCAAAAGGTTGGGGTAAGGACATAAGGTCTGCGTACAACCTACCCTCCCCAGACTCCACTTGTGGGAATACACTGGGTATGTTGTTGTTGTTGGGGGTATGGATACGAGTGTGGGATTCGACTACAAGCTATTCTGAGAAGAAAATATTGATCAAGAGGAGAATCCAAGAAGGTGATATAAGGAAAAGGATTGAAATAGAAATTTTTGTATACACGGTATTTCATTTTCTTCAAATTCACCTTAGTTTTTGTTTAGATTACAGAAATCATTGTATTGCCCCAAATTTCACTATCAATTTTGGTCAAAGTACCCAAAATCTGTTGACCATATCTGGTATGGATCCCACACCCACACCCCTATCGTGTCGACATGGGTGCGGCACTGAAAGTGAAGAGTCGGAGCAACTTGGGTGATGTCTCCATTGGAACACATTTTTTCATCACATCTAATGTATCCTCGTGTGAATTCAGAAGCTATTCACATGAAAAATTGTTATTCCTGTTCTAGTAATCAAACCTTAAGAGCTAGTAAGTCTTTTCCGAAGTACTAGATTTCCGGCTGTAGGAAGAAATACAAAATGATTATTAATGCTTGTCAGGTAGGGGTAAAGTCTGCGTACACTTTACCCTCTCCAGACCCCACATTGTGGGATTTCACTGGGTATGTTGTTGTAATGCTCGTCATACTTTGGCAAAAGTAGAAGTTTCAGTGCTCTTTGGAGACTCAGCAGTCAGCAATGCTTTTGGCCGATGTTCTGATCACAACTGGATTACAAAGTATGCGAGCCTACAAATTTGCAACACCAAAGGAAAATATAAAAATTTAATTTCCCTATTGCAGATTGTCTTTTGATATCAGACATCACCAAGATACATTATCAAGAAACAGTATCCAGCCATGTCTGAAGAAACGATCTGACGATGGTGCTATACTTAGTTCCCTTCATCCTACAAGAAAAGCCAGAAGAGCAGTAAGATCATTATGTATAATAATCTAAGCAAAACTCAGTAAAGCTAAAGCAGTTAGCTAAGCACAAGAGCAGCAATTGATGATCTCAAATCAAGAGTGAAGAACAATCAGATCTGATGCTGTCATCCAAAACAAATCAAAACTTCATAATGTATTGTTAACAAAAAGGATCTTAGGTCTAACTCGGCCTCAAAGGCTAACTAATGAAGTGAGGATTGCCTAAGACATGAGATAACAGTCCATTGGACATGTACCAGCTTGGTACCAATGTTAATATAACTTTACCTTATCAAAAAAAAAAAATCCCATGGGACATCCCATCTCTCAAGCAATGAGGAACATTCTAATCAATTAATAAACATGGCCAAATTGGCCGTATACAGGGGTTTACCACAAAGTAAAGGATTTACAAGATATGATTCTCTACGAACTCCACCCAATCATATATATAACTAGGAACTTTCTGATTACACCAAAAGAAAATAAGGGATCGGAGACTACTCCTCAACTGAGAGAAACTTTACTCCTTCAAAAGCTCTCCTATTTCTCTCTCTCTCCAAACTACCCACATTAAGCAAGTGGAGACGCGTTCCAAGCCCTTCGTCTTCTCCTCCTTCTCCCCATCTTCCAAATGAACATCAACCCTTTCACAGTTTTTGGCATTGCCCAAGTATGCCAAACCACCTAAACATGTACTACCATAATCTCATGGTTAACTCGCAATTTATAAGAAGATGATCCACGTCCTCACCCGTCTCCTTGCACATGTAGCACTAACTTACGCGTAACCTTTCACTTTCTAAGAGTTTCCGTTGTCAAAATCACCCCTCTAGTAGCTAGCCAAGCGAAAAAACACACCTTCCTCGGCACACTTGGAACCCATGCTGCTTTACATGGGAACACAAACTCCTCTCTACTCAAAAGTTTCTCATAAAGGGACTTCACAGAGAACACTCCATTATTTCCCAAGCCCCACCGCCAAACATCTAGGCTATCCACCACCAAACATCTAGGCTATCCACCGGATTGACTTGCGTATGAAGTAAAGCTAGCAATTTGTGAAATTCACCTACTTCCCAATTTTGAAAATCCCTTCTAAATCTCAAGTCCCAAAGCGTTTCTCCTCTTTGTGACCTCCTAATTTGTTGAATTTTCAAGTCTCTTTAGCAAGATATTCTGTACAAACTCTGAAATTCATCTTTCAATAAAATATTCCTGCACTAGCTATGTCCCCAAAAATAAACTCTCCTCCCGTCTCCAATCCTGAATGAGATATTTTCCACAAAATAATCCCATCCCTTCATGATATTCCTCCACAAGCCACAACTGAAAGGCGAGACAACATCTCTAGTTTTCCGACCCCCTTCCGAGACCCCATATTTATCAACTATCACCCCCTTCCACAAAGCTTGTTCCTCCGGCCCGAACCTCCACAACCATTTACCCTATAAAGCTTTATTAAGGACTTTCAAATCTATAATTCTGTCTCCCCATTTTTTGGGAGGAGTGACGGTCTCCCACCCCCACCGAGAAACATCTCTACTAACTTTTGTAACTGACCCCTTGTTCCCTATAGATTGTATTGTTCCCTTTTTTGTCCGCTGCAAAATGCTTTCCGCTTTCCTAAATAGAAAATATTATTCCTTAAATTAAAAGATTTATTGCTCTTTTTATTTGTAAAATGCTTTCCGCTTTCCCTTAAATCAAAATCTTGCTTCTTTTCCTGTTTATCACCGTTTTAAAATTACACTATAAAATCATATTATACTAAAAGTGGGAAGCTCCAATATTAAAAGTTAAAATACTTAAATACCCCTAGAATGTTGAGTGACCATAACAACCTTTAAAACTATATATTACCTCCTCCATAAATCTGTACATTAACTAGCATTTTTTTGATGGTATAAAAAATCTGCAGAATTTGAGTAGTTCTTTGAATAATAAATACACTAAATTCATTTGAGTAATAAATGATATAAGACCAAATACATCTCCTACATGCCGATACAATGCAACTCCCATTCAATTCTCATTAACGTTTTTTCATAACGTTTAAGTTACATTTCTCCACCTTAGTTGTCTACATTTAAGATGGATCATTCCATAAAATTTTACATAAATTTTCAGTTAGAAAAGTGAGCATAAATAGGGGCATTAGGCTCCATCCCATCACACTCTCAACTTCTTCCCTACAATCTCAAAAATATGACATATATGCAACGTCAACGAAGTCACCAAACCTGATATTTATAGGAGTCACATGAGCATATTCATACAAGAAAAGGATATCATTCTTTCCTCCTAAAATATTAAGAATCTGGTTTGAGGTTAAGGTGACTATTAGATATTCATTTTCTTCCATAGATAAAGTAATTACTCTGTGATTGTAGGTTATGGTGATTTGGAATGCAGACTTATCGTACTAGCTGTCAATTTGGTCCCACAATTTTGCTGTTAAAAGAAGTGTTAATTTCTTGTTTACACTTTAATGTCTTTATATTTATTGTATTCGTGCTGAACTCTCAGAAAGATTTTTATTTTTATTTTTAGTATTAAATTTTTTATAACTTACACGAGATATACACGTGCAAAGCACGTGTCCAGAAACTAGTATTTATATAAGGTTAGCACCTCTGTAGAGCCTTTGTTAATGCAACTCTCCTTGATTAAAAACAAAGTTATATGGAGCTCAGTTTATTATTCTACCATCTCAACTTATGAGAAAAATAACTTCAACTATATACTTGGGTCCAGTTTCTCTATAACACTATATGATTTCAACTTTTCTCCATGCATAGGAGAACTAAGTCAGTAGAATTTTGGACAATGGGAGTATGATTCAAAGCCATTTTAGGGGTAAGGGGGAGAAATTATGGTCAGGATACCATCATAAATTATTTCAAATTTCCCAATTGGCTAACACAATTTGGAACCGTGCGCATTGGCCCTCAGGGGATTTCTCGGTTAGAAAAAAAAAAAAAAAAAAAAAAAAAAAAAAAAAAAAACTTTATTGGAATGTGCCTATCTCTCCATGAGTCTGTTGATGCTGGTAGATATACCAGAACTTGTCTTTCAAATATGTGATGTTTATTTGATTTCAATTTCGTATACCAAATCAAACTAATGAAGATACGTACCTTGAGTTGTGGAGAGCCGTGGTCGTCCTCTAGGCCTCTTTACTGGGTGTCTTAATAGAGTTGTGGAGAGCCTTGGTCGTCCTCTAGGCCTCTTAACTGGGTGTCCTAACTGGAGTGTTGGAGAGTCGTGGTCGTCCTCTAGGCCTCTTAACTGGGTGTCCTACTTTTGCTTCATGGCGAGCACTTTGAGGATATAGTTTCTGGCTGGAGATCTTGAGTAGTGAATGTCAAGTCAAGCAGTAATCAATTAAGGAACCTCAAGTAGTTATGAAATATATAAGGATGTACCAAATCACAAAAGAGGTTTAACAAATACTATTAGCTGTGTGCTATTATCCATACATTAACATTAGTTTGAAAGTCACAATTTGAATTCTCATAAGGAACTAACTGATTTTTATAGCCCAAGATCATGAATCTGCTCCAATAATCCTTTTGAAAAAGCTCAAGGAATTGAGTCGCAATATCACTATTACTCCACTCTATTCCAGCAGTACATGTTCTAATCCTCCTATCCTGACTACAAGTCATAATACTACCAAGAAATGACATCTTACTAACCTTCACCACAGTTTCCACCCTTTCTTCCGACAAATTTAATACATCATCTGCACTGATATGCGATTCCAAACCAATCATATCCAGTCGGAAAAGGAATAACATGAGTAACCAAATCACAAGGACAATGCAGAAGACAAAATCAACATGATAGATCATCCGAGCGCGCTCATTTGTAAAAATAGGGAACCCAATGCCACCAGTAACTCTCTTCATATAGATATAAGGAAGGTAGAAAAAGTTACCAAATCGATCCCCTTGTTGAACACTAAGTAGAAATAGTGCGCTATGCAAGTACTCCAACTTCAAATAGCTAAACACATTGGCAGAAAAATAAAGAATAATAGGCACAACAATGGCTTCAACTATTCCAGTAGAGTGACTAGTCAGGAGAATTCTAACAAGTTCTTTAACAGTAATAGTGTTTTCCTCCAACTTCCAAACTGCAAGCTGCCTGCCAAGGTTCGGAATTACCACATGCACATCCTTTCCACTTCCAAATTCATTTCGTACCTCTTTGTGACAATTGTATAATCTCCTTGCAACCCGTGGCACGACAATTACATCTTGAAAAGTAGGTAATTGACAATAATGTGTTAGCCGAATAAGAAATTTACAATGAGAATTGTCTCTTGAAATTTGCCACACTATTGAGTTATGATGATTTGTAGCTGCCACTACATATTCTACATGGATGAAGTCCCGTTTGATGTTGGTCGCACAAAGAGATGGACTTCCAGCATCAGCTGCTACTCGACAAGCAACTGAAACAACATCTGATACCACAAAATCTGTCTTGATAGATTTCGACCCTTCCACTTCCGTTGCCAAAAAAGGTGTACATGGTACAATAATGATCTCAGAATATTTTTCTAGTGAGGCAAGATGATCCACCTTTGAAGCATCAGCTTGAGTTGCTGCCCAATTGTCACACCCCTATCAGGAGTATGACGGGCTCCGACCCGTAGGCCGAGAACCTGTGAGGACCCACAGGTGTTAACACATACATGCTGCGGCCCCCTGTGCCAGCCCCTTGCGACTGGACACACATGCATGCTTGACATCTCAATTGGTAAGAGACGTCTCCTTAGGGAGAACAAAAGGGGAGAGGTCACGGGTTCGAGGCGCTGCAGCGTGTATTCTCGAATTGTCTGTGTCTCTTGCTCATACAATACCCAAGTATGTCATGTCATGTCAAGCATGCATGTGTGTCCAGTCGCAAGGGGCTGGCACAGGGGGCCGCAGCATGTATGTGTTAACACCTGTGGGTCCTCACAGAACCACCTGACTTATCCGTTATTTTGAACATTATAAACCATAACTCAAAGAACACCTGCACGCAGAAAAGGCCCAACATAGAAATATCCGATCATTCAGCACATATATTCATATGCGGACCGACAAGGTCGCCACAACATAACGTATATCATAAAGCCGGCAAGGCTAACAGTAAAGTATCAAGAGCTCAAAATTAGGCCGACAAGGCCACCAAAATATTATACAACAATATGAACCGGTGGAGCTATAAAACATCTAACTGTACACACACGTCTACGAGCCTCTACATAGAATACAATGATCATAAGGACAATACCAAATAGACTGCAGCTCCGAAGTAAGTGGAGTGCTCATGAGAATCCGCTGATAGAACACTTACGGGTCTGATCCATCTCCCTGCCTACCTGCGGGCATGAGCGCAGCGTCCACAAGAAGGGACGTCAGTACGAATAATGTACTGAGTATGTAAGGCATGAATAACAACATAATATAGATATGGAAGGTAAGATGGAATAAGAGAGATAACCTGTAAATCGGGATGCCTCATAAGGCGGATGTCATGCATGCTTAGCCTTTAAAAAAACATTTCTATACATATACATAGTACCATGCCCAGCCATTAAGGCTCGGTGTCATATATACAGTATCATGCCCGGCCATTAAGGCTCGGTGTCATATATATAGTATCATGACCGGCCATTAAGGCTCGGTGCTATCATCATTAGTCCGCGTCCGGGGCGATATCATAACATGCCCACTGTAGTGGTGTGCACATCTACGTGCCATGCCCGGCCGACTATAGCGCGACGCGGTGTGAGAAAGTACATACATACACACACACACACACACACACACACACACACACACACACACACACATATATATATATATATATATATAAAGCATGCATGAGAGCCAAATAAAAGCTACGACTCCATCGGAGTGACGTAAGGTCTGTAACCTCCGATTTATATTATGGAGCAATCATCATCGCTATATCTCACCTTGAAGGAACAATTATTATAAGGTGAGGTCAACAACAATGAATAAAATCGAGAAAATCACGAGAATAACTCAACATTCTCATATTCACATTGAAATCACAAGCTTGGGACTTTTAAATATGAAATCATCATCATCGTAATCCTCATAGAAACATTCTCATCTTTAGCATCGTCATTCATATTGTAAAAACATGTCCGTTGTTGTTGTCATAAAATCTTATAGAATCATAAATCTTTGACTCGGAAAATAGGGACATTTTGGAAAACATTTATGGATTATCAAGAAAGAAGTCACGCCTTTGAATCATGAACTCTAACTTTTGGAAGTAAGGAGGTTATGAAACATATGTAGGGAATTATAACATAGGAGTTTCTAGAAATAGGATCATCGTCATCATAAAACATGTTTATCTTTAGCATCATAAGAACTGTATGAATCATGAATCTCTAGCTTTTGAGAATCAGAATATTCTTGGAAAACATTTATGGATTCACATAAAGGGATCATGGGACATTTGGAAAACACCTATTAGATTCATAAGAAAGGAATCATGCCTTTAGAAGAAAGGGACTAGCCTTAACATACTTGGAAGATAATTTCTCGATTTCCAACTTACTTCCTGTCTTGCAATTCACTTAAGATCATTCGTAGCCTCATAATCTACATATACGACCATTCATACTATTGTTAGGCTCATCATCATACGCTCGTCTTAAACCCTTAATTTAAATCCATTTAGAATCTGCCGAAATTCGGGCAGCATCTCTCCTGTTTATATACCTAGCCCGAAATCACAATCTAATAACCAACAACAACAATAACAATACCAACATCAAAACAACATTATCAACACCAATAAGCTCCATAAAACATCTCACACGATGTTTTCCAAGTTTCTCAACTATCCAACTTATTATACGACTATGTAATAACTTTATCTCCGGAAATAAACTGAAATTAATATTAATAAGGAGAGATTCATATCTTATTCCTTCTAGAGCAGCAATATCTTCAATATTTACTTTGAATCCAAGCCAATTTCAATGTAAGACAAAACTATAATCGTGACTACACGTTGTCCGGACCTCGATTAATACTCCGTAACTTGAAATCTCTCAAAATCCTCGCTTTTATGTTATATATATGCTCTCATATGTGGCTGAATTTTCTAGAGCATTTGGGAAATTTTTGTGAAGAAAAAAATGGGGTTTTGCCCCTTCTATAGGGTGCCAAAGTCGGCATCACTGTAGCACTATAGCAGTACTGTAGCAGCACTGTAGCAGCGCGCCCTGCTCTGCCCGCCTAACTTGTTACATTCATAAGTTTCTATTCCGATGTCGTATCGATGATCGGTTTATTGCGTTGGAAACTAGACTCGACGAACTTCATTTTAAGCTTTTGAAATACCTTAAAACTCCCCATATACCTGGAGATATACCCCTCCAAAGTTGACCCAAAATTCTATCCTTAATTCTGCCAACTTGTTCCAAATTTTCGACAAACTTATTTTCGTTGATTTGCTTGGTCCCAAAATCTTCCGAAACTATGAGTACATGATATTTATCACTAATCATACTTGATAATGGTCATGTCCTTTGGTTCCAAGGCTGTCCTTCCCGGTTACGACTTACAAGATCATAATTCATTCTTTACTTAAACCACATACTTAATAATGTTTCGTTCCTCACACTTCAAAGTTGTTTTACCTAGCCATAGCTCGACATACTTACATTCAAATTTAACCAGTGCTTCTCCGAGGTACGGGGTGTAACATTGAAAGTGCGGGGTGTAACACCAATTTAACAATACCTTGGGAAGAAAAAGTCTAGGAGACTGTACCTCGAGTGTAAAGACGAGGTCAGGTGCACCAGTGTTGACATGAACATTATTCCCAGTCAGAATGAGATTTCTAGAATCCTCAACAGCTTAACTTGCATATCCAAAGACATCACTAGTTAGATAGTGAGTAAGGATAGGGTATTTCTTGATCTCTTCTACACTAGCAGTACAATTTGTTGGTTTAGAAACTGCTGCAACAGAATCACCATGTAGATATACTCTTTTAACAGTGGTGAAATTCTCAGTTTGGGCAAATTCCTCAGTCCCACAAAAGTTATCGCAATCAAGAGTCAAAACCAGCTCCACATTTGCATTTTTTATTTCACATTTGAAAGTAATGTCCAGATTTCCAACCTATTCATGAGTTAATACCATATCATTGGAAACCATATTTAATGAGAGCGAGATAGGATTTACGAGTGAGCATCCAGCTGCTTGCAGTTGCTCGTCATCTAGAACCTCGGCGTCGTCCTTAAGAGAACTTATATCACAGACGTGGTACTCCTTAATTTCTGACTAACGCTCGCTATATTCAAGTTCGATAGGCTCATCTCCTACACTGTCATCCCAATGTATATCCGTCATATTGATTCCATACATCTGAAGAATTTGATCAAGAACTTGATATTCATTATTTTCTAACTTCTCCTCTTGGGGGTTTCCAGATTCCAATCGCCGCAGTGTTTCTTCTTCTCCCTCATCTCTTTTTACTGATTGAAGCTCATCTACATCAATTTCGTTCTGTTGAGGACTTATATCAAACACTTTATCCGCATCTGGTTCTAACTTTTTCTCAGGGCTACTAGAAGCTAGTTGATTAGCAATTGCCTCTGGATGGGAACAATCGTCAAACACTTGGTCCTCCTTAATTTCTGAGCTCTCATCGTGCTCATATTCGACACCCATAAATGTATTTCCACCTTGTATCTCCTCAGCAGTAGCACCGATTTGAACAATTGCACTCCATTTGGCATTGCCACCACCAACGTGAACTCGGCTAACTATCTTGTTACTTGATAGCTTAGTGTTAGCTGGTTGGCGACCAAGTTCATATTTGTGCTTCTTCCTCCAAGCATTCCTCTTGCCACTGGTGGCACATTTTTGGTGCTTAGAGTCTCTTGAAATACCCATGGTTGCTGAGATACACTCAAATCCGTAAGTATTTGGATGAGTACTGAAATCTGCATCGTAATACTCAACCCCATAAAGCGCTGGAATAAGATTTGTACCATCTTTGAACTTCGTACTGACATGGTGAACTATGGGAAGTCCAGGAAAGATGTTGTTTCCATTCTTCCATATGCTGCATTCTTCTATTCAATGTGTCAATAAAAGCTTGGATCTGTTGCTCCAACTGATACGGACCTCCCCTGGAATCCCTATTTTTCTGTCTTTCCGCCATTAACACCGATGAATAGCTGAGAATCGTCGGCTCTGATACCAATAGTAACGATTCCCACGTCGGAATCGTCATGAAAGCATAAAGTAATAAAACAGAGAAAGAGAGAAAAATAAATAAAAGATTAAATTCATATTTTCATTCAAGATAGCCCTACAATGTTCTGTTTACAAAGTATATAAAGCAAACCTAACAGGGGTACACATGAAAATAGATTATAAAGTGAGGCTAAACTGTAGCAGTAAAAACTAAGAAGGGTCAAACTAGAAATAATAAAACTTAGCCTATATCTCTATTCGCTACAGTTCTCAACAAATCAAATTGTGTCTCTACCTCCTTGATGCGACTATTAGTACTTTTGGTGTTTTCCACATTTTCTAATTTAGTTTAATGGAATGGATGGAAACGCCTCATGAACAGGAAGATTAATTATACAGTTGTTATCTTAACTAGAAGATTTCTAATTTTAGTTTCCTAGCAGTTATTATTATCTGTTATTTCCTTTGCTTCGATTATTGTATTATTTGTTGTTGCTACTGCTCTGTTCTTCATTATTTTCAGCATGGCTTCTTCACTACTGTATTTTCATTCCATACTTGATTTTGATATGCTTTACTTTAGTCAAGGGTCTATTGGAAGCAACCTCTCTACCTTCACAAGGTAGGGGTAAGGCTGCGTACGTACTACCCTCCCAGACTTCACTTGTGGGATTACACTGGGTATGTTGTTGTTAGGATTTTTGGGTGCTGATCTTCCAGATGGAGATTCTCAGTTGTGCAGTTTCAAGTGTCAATGTGTCTATTCTTGAAGACTTATAAATATAACCTCTTAATTACATCTTTATTAGTGGATGGATAATTCACCCCACGAGATTAAGAGGAAAAAGGGACAAAAGAAGATGTGTTATTTTTTTGGCAGATGCCATGGAAGGAAACATAAGTTCATTTACTTGAAGAACAAAGAAAAAGGAAATGAAGTGGAACCAACATAAACACGCAGGAGTTATGGATAAATAGTTGGATTTTTCCTTGTGATTGTAGACCATGTTGACATATTGGTTAGGTTACCAAAATTAGATTAGCAGGTGCAGGTGCAGGTGCAGGTGCAGGTGCAGGTGCAGGTGCAGGTGCAGGTGCAGGTGCAGGTGCTTTGATCTGTCCTCATTCACTCTGAACTTTGAAATACTTTTAGGATTCCTTTTTAGCACTAATTTCAAGTCTCTTTGTTAGCACTATTTTTGACTGTGGGGATTATCTGATTACTACTGTCTTTTATCAGGTTGAACAAGCATGGTTACCATGACTCATCAAGATACTTGCAATCATACAAAAACTTGTAATGTCAAGCTGTACTTACTTTGGTCAATATTGCATTATGAATGAACATGTCACAATAATATAACTAAAAGACTGGAATCAAAAGGATAGAGAATATTATAACCTAAAGAGAACATCTTCTGTCACTTCAAGAAGTAATCAACTTGTAGACATGGGTAGTGATGAACAAGGCAATGGTAATTCTCTTTTGATAAGTACTCCCTCTGGTTTAAAAAGAGTGTCCACTTAGCCATTTGCACACTCCTTAAGAGAATACTAACTGCTAAGCAAAAATAGGTAATTTGACTAAACTACCCCTAATTAAATAGATATTGAGACTTAGTCACTTAACACTTAATAAGGGCAAATCTGGAAACTAAGGTTAATTATTTCTTGATTTGATAAGTGGACACTCTTTTTGAACAAAAAAATAAAGGCTAAGTTGACACTCTTTTTGAACCGGAGGGAGTAATTTATATATGATACGATTTTAACCGTAACATGTATTTTTTGATGATAAGTTGGTTTTAGCTAGACTTTATAGCATTGAGTTGTAGCACATACATGATGACTCAACAACAACAACAACAACATACCCAGTCACATATATGATGACTGAATGTAATAAAATGGGAGAACATAAATTTTAAAAATGATGTGCAATCTTTTATTCTTGTGCTCCTAATATTTTGTAGGGTGAGGTTTTCAGAAAATTTAAGGATATTATGCTTGATTTAACAAAAATCACAATTGATGAAGACACAATTTAACTAAATAAAGGTGTACTTTCTCTAACTGTTTAAGCTTTTAGATGAGGTGGTTACACACCCAGACCTAACTTGTAGGATTACACTTGATTTGTTGTTGTTGTTGGTCACACTTCAATATGGTATTAGAGCGGACAGAAGTCTGGGCTATGAGCCTTATTGTCACCCATAATAAAAATAAGTCATTTGCTAGGACCCACATATGAGGGGGTGTGTCGAAGATATTATTTAAGTAAATAAAATTGTGATATCTCTAACATCTTAAGCTTTTAACTGAGATGGTCATACACTTCTACAACTTAGTAGATTTATCTTTCCTTATGTCAATTTTGTTTACAATTTTCATGATAGAAGTGAGGCTTGCATGTGTGCCCATACATTCGGAAAGCATTTAATGCAATGGCATAGAAGGACTTCCATGTTAGAAATGAGGTGTGATTGGAAGAGAGCAACATTGAGCATAGAACCTGACTGCTACACGTAACATATAACTCCCAAAATCTCTTCCTATAAATGTGACAGCGGAGGGATGGTCTAGTCGTAAGGACCCTCCACCTTCAAAGATAACATGAGGTTTGAGTCACCGATGGAGCAATGTGAGAAAAAGAGCCCCTATTGGGCTCTTGGATATGGGATTTAATTGGGGTGGTGGTAACTTTACCAAATTAAAGAAATAATACTATGAAAAAAAAAAATAGTACTACCTCCGGTCCATTATAAATGTCGTTTTAGTCTTTCAAATTTGGTACGAAGTAAGTGTCACTTTTGGAAACCAAGAAGGCTTTATTGTTAGAAATGATCTAAAAAGTCTATGGAGAGATAATGAGTAATTTGAAGAGATATAAAGGGTAAATTAGTCAAATAACCCATATAATAAATGTTATTAAATGGGTTTCTTAATGTTTGTGCCAAAAGCTTAAATGACATTTAAATAGGATTTAAGGCAGCAGTATATAATATCTAGTGTCCCTGATCTTTTTCGGCTAAGAGGGACTTCTGATATTGATTAATTTTTTTTGTACTAGACTAATATTGTAAACAGATTCTTAAATGAAGGAGGGGACTCCTTTCAGGATTAAGGAACTTTATATGGTGTGTGGAACAACAATATTAGTGAAACTACATGTTGCAAGTTTTGTATTAAGCTATCATGTTATGTTCCTTCCATTGAGATTCATTCTTGTATTTGAGTATATAGTAGAAAATTTTCGCTCCACCATTTCTCTTTTTTTTTGTATGATGCTTGGAGCCTAAGATATGCTTCCGATGAATCGATTCTCATTGTTTCTTTATCTTTTCAGCTATCATGATTTACATTGCTCTGCCACTGTTCAAAAGAATGACAGAGATTTTACGTTCTCAGTTCTTCTAACGTCCCATTTTCCTGTTCTAAGCAGTACTAGATTTTACTCTCTTTGCAACCTTTCTTTTGTTTTAGTACTTTCTGGCCTTCTAAGAAGTTTTATGGTTGTGAATAGTCGATCCATTTTTTCGGTTTCTACAACGCTTGTTACTAGAGTAGTAGTATAGGTAGTTGAATGTCGCCAAAGAGTGTTGTCTTTTTGCTTTTACTATGTCTACTTCATAATTACTTCAAAGTCTACCTAGTAATATAAGAGTATAGATCTATTTTGAAGAGTGCTATATTGCTACTTGGGGACATTTATGAAACTCGGCACTATATTATTCTCAGTCTTAAACTCTTAATTGCTCCTGGATTATGTATTGATCGCTCTCTAGCTTCTCTTTAGTGCAATTATTATTGGAAGGTTTAGTGGCTTATCGACTTTTCGTTATAACTTAAAAGGAGATCGAAGAGACTTTTTAGTCCACTTAGTTTTCAAACTTTTTGTGGTTGAGCATACAATATCCTAAAGATGATTTACCTATTCTTCAATAATCAGACTTTCATCTCCATATACAGAAGAAGATTCAATAGCAGCAGCATCTTAGAGAACAATCTTTTTGACATACCCTTGATGTAGTATCCATATGTGGAGCGAGTCTATTTTCACGTGCCTTTGCTTTTCCACCCTCATTTCCAGTAGTTTCATTTTGCATAGCCACATGATCTAGTACATTATTGTTTATCCTGAAAAAAAGTATAATGCAAGCCATTACAGTTGTAATGACAAGCATGTGTAAGTCAAATGCCCTTTGAGATGTTACAATGCCCTGTGGAATCCACACAAACTAACAAACTTGTAGGTGAGTACGTCGTGACAGACATCAGAATTGACATATTAAATGCACCAAAAAACAGAATTGACATATTGAAAAATGTATGCACAAATGGCAAACTAGATTGTCTCAAAACACCCAAGGTGTTGTTTCCGTTCAAAACAAAAAACCCAAGTTGTTGTGTGTTGCCTTTGGGGACATCCAGTAAAGTTGGATCAGCCAAAATTGTTTTTTAACCAACATTGCATTAGCTAGACAATAAGAGTTGGCTTCAAATACCAGCTTGAACCTTATGCATGCATCTCAAAATTCACTTACAGATCTGAATTTTCTACAGGAACATTCATTGAGCAAGAGGCATTATCTTCTTCCATTGGAGAGTGAGACGTCGAGCGTTCTATAATAGTAGTTGGTGATACGAGCAGCATAGTTCCAGGACCAATCTCATTAGGAGGAATGTTTCTGTTCTTTTCATAAATTAGAGGATCTTCTTCTTCAAAGCCTTGTTCCTGTAGAATGTTAAAAAGTTGCCTCTGGAGTCTTTCAACTGGTGACAAGATGTACTGTCTAAGCTTTGATCTCTTTCTTCTTGGGGCGCTGTCAAGATTCCAGAGAGGATCTTTGTCTGCTTCTCCTAAGAAAAGGTGAACGTTAATGCATACAAAACAATAAGGTATCAATACAATATATCTTTTTCTTTGGGTTAAGCTTTTATATTTGTATGGTTAAGGTATAGTTGGACCGGTCAGTTCATATCTTTATTGAAAATTCAAATTATCTGAAATTTGTCAATCGGTTCATTGCGTAAAAGAAAGTAAATCATTGAAGCTTAGGGAAGACACTATAATTGATGGCCTGTGACCAAGAAAGGAAACTCAATATTTTTTTTTATAGAGTATGATATAGTGATTGCTCCCCTACTGCTTATTTGGCAATACCATGAATGTGATTAGACATTGCATAATTTGACAAGCACATCACACTAATCAGGAAACAATAGGTGTTTCCTGCGAAAAAATAGAATTTGATACCTGCTTATCAAGTTGATTAGAGATCATGGTGTAAGTGATTCTTTTGAGTAGTAGATACTAGTGAAATCCTAACATAAAACAACCACTTGGACAGGGGGAGAATGCTGATGAAAAATTTCTGTTTCACAGTTAAATTTGTTTTGTAGGGCCTGTAGATTCTTCCCCTATTTTCTCTCTCTCTCTTTTTTTCTTTGGGGTGGGAGGGTGGGGTCAAATTCATCCATTTTTAATCGGAAGAATAAGAGAAGTTCTTATTTGGAATCACTAATAATATTGGGTGAAATGTTTTCTTCCTTTCCTTTTGAATCAGAAGACTATGCGCTGCGGGATTGCTTTTTTGGGGAGGCGCATCATCCAAAGATTTGGCTGGCTGATTTAATCTATCTCATAAATTTCGTTGAGACTACGAGTCTTGGGATTACTATCACGCAAACCAGAAGAAACACATTGGCCAGAATTGAATAGGAAGCTATTAATTTTCTACTTTTGTTTTTTTTAACCCTTATGCTTAAGAAAGGATTTGATTGTGTCAGCCCTTAAGATCAACCTCATAAAATGTAAGATCACTCTGGTTGAGTAGTGAATAATATTGAGGAGATGGCGAAGGTGCTAAATTGCAAGGTGGGTACTCTACCTATTACTTATGGGACTACCTTTGAGTGCTTCTAGCAAAGACCTTGAAGCAGTGTTATGAAAAGCGAAAAGCGCAAAAAAGCTCTAAGGTCTTTTGTGGCTTTAAGCGCAAAGCGCAAAGCGCAAATAAAGTGTGGGCTTTAATGAAAAATGCGCAATTGTAGAAAAAAATACAAATACATATGTTTAGTCCAAGACCAATATTAATGAGCATGAATAAAAAATATATGGACAAACAAGTTGAATAACAGTTTACGATAAAGTGAAATATCAATTGTTTAGTCTCGCATCTTTAGGAGACGCTTATTGGCAAAGGGAAAGCATGTCTTAGAGACTTGATGACATCACTGAAGCAGACATAAAGCGAGGCGAAGCGCTCAACATGTTTTGCGCCTTGCTTAAGGGGTGGGAAAATTTTCGCAGACTATTTCCTTTAAGGTTGGTGACGGAAGCAGGATTAGTTTCTTCGAACATAATTGGTGCGGGGAGAACGAGTTGAGGGCAATCTTCCTTAATATATATTGTGTTTCCAGCCAAAAAGGGTAGATAGTCCAAATTCGGGGGTCTCACTAGGGGGTTATTCACTGGGACCTAAGATTCAGAAGGAAGGATTGGGAGATGGAATAATTGCACAATCTAATTGAGTTTTTGTTTGGACTAGCCAATCATAACAATTTATGGGATGTATGGTGTTGACGAGAAAGTAGAGATGGATTATTCACTATTATCTCTCATTATAAGAGGTTACTAGTGAGAGAGGAAGGTACTTTATCCCATGACTCTATATGCATCCCTTGAGCTCTGAGGAAGGTGTGTTTCTTTTTTTTTTTTTTTTTGGTTGGCAGCAAGGGATGCAATCTTAACAGCAGAAAATCTGAGGAAGAGGAGGATCACCTATGTTAGTTTTAGTTGGTGCTTTATGTGTGAGAGTGCAAGCGATCATGTCATCTTCTATTGCATTGCAAGGTGGCTAATTGGTTATGGAGGGTGGCCCTCAACTTGTTTAGGATGCAATGGGTGATGCCGGACATAGTGAAGGAGGCTTTACAAAGTTGGACTCACAGGAGGGGGAAGAAAAGCCCAAGAGCATGGAGTGTAGCCCCTTTAGCAATCATGTGGGTCATACAGAAAGAGAGAAATAAGAGGGCGTTTGAAGGGGTAGAGTAAGATTTTACAAAATTGCAGAGTAGTGTTTTGTCTATAGTTTCTTTTTGGTGTACTTACGAGATTCCTATTTGTGTAGAGGATTGGATCTCTTTGGTTGAGAACAACACTTTGATGTACGTTCCTTCTTTTGGTATATGGGGTTTTTTCCCATTTGTTAATAGAATTACTTATCACAAAAAGAAAGGATTGGATTCAGAATGTACATCATATTTGCCAAGACAGGTTAAGTGCTCTATATATAAGTGAAATTATTTTACCATTTGTTTCTTCCATCTGAATGCAGTTGTATGAGGATGATCCTGCTGAGCCTAAGCTTGATATGTTATTCATTTCCTCTTCAAGACAAGCTGAAGAGCCTTCCTGTCCAGAAACCTCTACTCCAACTTCTAACTTTTGGTCGTCACGAGCTAAGAGACGTGGCTTCTTCACTGAAGGTAACTGATAGCTCTGTATTTCTCTCTTTCCATGTTTGGGAATATAGTCATCTAGTTTCCCACTAGTCCGCCATCTTGATCCACATGCATTGCAGAGCACTGGTTTTGTAGGTGGCCCAGGTCTCCAAAGGGGGGTTCCTGTTTGAGTTCACAATTAATTAGTGTTTAAACTTGGACAAAATATGAATACGTTCCTTGAAACTAATCTCAGAAACTACAGCACAATGATCATTGACTCTTAAGATTTTATGTACAAAGGTATAGAATGTATTGCACGATAACGAAACTAGAGTATGTATAGTGGGGAAAGTTTTTGGAAAAACAAGGGGAAATATCTTTCTGTGAAACATGCTTCGACTTTTAGGATGTGTCAACTGTTTTTATACTCACATTTTCATCACCATGTTAAAGAACCATACACAATAGTTAAAATTTAGCTTGATAGTGGAAAGATTGAAAAGGATTTGCTTGATATGTTAAGGAACCATGCAAAATAGTTAACCTTTTGGCAAACCACATTTAATGGCGTGATAATTTTAAGGAGTTTCTTGAACACTCGGTGAGCAAATATTAACTTCTATGTTTATGGTCTTTAAGTTTCTAGAAAGTGGGGACTCTCGGGACAACTGTGTGAAGGAAGTTTTATCTCGACTTAAAGTTGAGAATATGCGTGCATTCAGGACCTTTTCCCCTCTATAAAGAAATTGATCTTGAGCCTAACTCAACCTCAAAAGCTAGCTTATGGAGGGAGAATTGCCCAAGTAAAGGAGTCCAAACACCCATCCCACAACAATTGTGGGATGGGCGTTTGGACTCCTTAACTTGGGCAATTCTCCCCCCATGAGCTAGTTTTTGGGGTTGAGTTAGTCCCAAAAGATCCATTTCTTTACACTCTCCATGTTACTTGCCATTCTGAATCCAGCTGTCTATCAACAACTTTTGCTGAAAAAAAAGTTCGAAATATACACCGTCTAGAACTTAAGGACCACTTTTGTCATAAGATCAAATAAATGGGGATTAAATTTGCATGGATGCTAGGGATTGGGGAGCGAATCTGCAATTTATCCTAGATGACCTCAGTTCTTGTTAGACTAATGGATGCAGTGTTGAAAATCAATGAACATTTGGCTTGAGAGGTGAGTCAATTGAAGTACTCCAAGTTTTATGTTTAACATATAGGAAGTTTCGGGAAATTTGGGTATTTAGTAGTTCATCATGTGAGTCTTCAAAGTTTATTTGCTGAACATCAGGCACATAAATTTTAATCATCACTGAATCAAGTATCCTGTAAAACATGAGATTATTGATAAACATAAAAGGTGGTATGTAGGTGGTCAATAGAACTTACGATTGATGCCACAATGGAAACATGGCCCTTCTCTACCCATAGAATCTGGTTCTGAAAGATTCCTGTTTGAATCAGGTTGAATCTGGTGCTGCTAACCAATTGAGTTTGATTTGCTCTCTAATCTAAACGAATCGCAAGATATATATAAACAGATAAGAAATCGATAGACTACAACTGGTCATTCCCATAGAAATAGATGGATCATGATAGAGTTTCCATTTTACCTTTCCTATAAAAATGATCGAGTTGCCATTAACTTTAATCTATTCTGAACTTTTCTGTTTCCACTTATGACAGCTCCTCAACTTTGATTACTGTAATTTCTCAACTATTTACACTATAGCTCCAATGAGAGAAGTCTTAGATTCTCTATCGAAAGAAAAGGGGGTGGGGATTTGGGGGGTGGAGTGGGTGGGGTGAAAGCTGGATTTGGTGAATATTCGTAATTTTAGGCATTTAGTCTAGTGGTCGAGGCTTTTTAAGCAACAAATCTTAAGGCAAGGGAGTGTTAAATAGTTTCAAAATGATAATTCAAATATGTAAGAGTGAGCAAATAATAGAGTTGCCAAATAACATGTATAATGCAGTAATTGCCTGCAGTTGTGGGAATCAGATTTAGTATTGAAAAATCCAAGGAAGGCCCTCAGATTACACTACTGAGAGCAGATCAGAAAAGAATTCGTATTCCCTTGCACTAGTACAATAATCAAATAAACCGTTTTGCTTAAATATAAGATGGTCTCATTAACTCTCTGTAGGTGAGAGTTGAAGCTCATACAGGTGGTGAGCCCGCCTCTTCTCGTGATTTAAATTGAGAATATATAAATATTATCATAGAGCTAGCTATTTCCTTGCAAATTTTCTTAAAGTCTTTGGCCCTGTGAAAAAAAGATATCTAAAAGAAGAAATTACGTTCGTTCGCTTATGAGGACAAAATTTTTTCTAGAAGAACAAACAAACATTTTTCAAAAGAAAATGAAAAAAAAAAAAATTTGTACAGTTAGCAGTTTCAAAAAATAAAAATAAAAAATCTTTTGTTGGTTTTGTTTTACTCAAACAAAATTGAACCAACTTCTACAATAGCCCCCAAATTCTAAATATTATCATTTTGACCCTCTTCTTGTAAATTTAATTTACTTTTTGATCACCTTCTTTTCCATAAAGTAAGGGAAAAGAAAATCAGTTTCCAAAAACTTCCCAATAGACTGTTTGAACACACCTTAGTGAGTTGCCAAATCATGAGTTTTCTCTTTTTTTCTTGGCACCTCTAATGTCAATTTAAGAGATCCTTTTCTCAAAGTTAGTCCTGAAAAGTCGACTCACAATTTTTCCTTGATCTTGAAATGCAGATATGCTATTACGCACTTCTGTCTTAGCAACCATTTTATTGTTTAATGGACTTAGTTATGAATGTTTCCTTTTTCAGGCTAGAGTTTCCCTGCTATTGAGATGCAGCCACGACACACTTATTTTTTTAATCTTACCTTGCTTGCGCATTTTTTTTGTCGCCATTGACAGAGTTTCGTGTGTCTAGGGATATGGTTTATCCTTTATATCATTTTTACTGACTTCCAAATAACAGCCAGTATTATGCCTCAATCCAAGAAAGTTGGGGCGACTCTATGATTCTTCATTATCTTGCTTCATTTAAGCTCATCTCATTATGCTTACTGATGTAAAAATAGTTATTTCATATTTAAGGTTACTAACATATTACATATGCATAATATATAGAACATCACTGGCTTTATGTACTCTGTTATCTACTTCTCTGTGATGCCTGAAAAATGTTCTTTTTTCCTTGACATGGGAACAGGAGAAGAATGCTGATCTTAGTTATGAGCATATTGTTTGTGTATCCATTTAGTGGCATGATACGGTAGGGATTCCTTCTTATGACACTATTGCATAATTGGATATAGAATTTGGTTATAAACTTCATTACTGCTGAGGGGAAATCTAACATATGGTGCCTGAGAGACAGTTTTTATGGTTCTTAATGGTTTAGTAAAGCGAGCACTTAATCTTCTTGCCAGAAACGTTGGAATATACTTGCTATGACGTGTTTGACAATTTGATACGAATAATAATGGTATTTCCCTTGCTTGCTGGTTTACTGGAATGTGTATTCGGCACGGAATTTTCAGTATGTATGAAACAGGAGGAAGTCCTTTGTCCCATGTACATGGATGTATAAGTTGTAGAAGTCGATACTCTGCGTGTTGCTTTAAGCTTGTGTTGGTTGTTTTTTAACTGTTCACATCTTTTGCAAAAATCAATCTGGATTCAATCAGCTCAATCTAGTGAAAAACATTATTCATTGATTTGCACTAGTGACTTGAGATGTTTCAGTTCATATGTCAAACTTGTTTTAAGTGGTGCATTGTGGGTATTACTGCTTATAAGGTTCACACACACACTGCCATCATATTTGTTATTGGCTAGTTGAGTAAGTTTGAAACTTATAATGACTAAATGGTAAAACTTATCTGTCTTCAAATGCAGGTTAACACAGATGTTTTGGCTCAGCTTCTGCCTTTTTTTGATGATTTAACTAGGTTGACTCTCTAAAATCTAGTAGTCAAACCTGATGATTTTTGCAGAACACTATGTTCATCAGATATTTTCATATAAAGGTTCTATCAATATTTATAACTAAAAATTACGATCATTTGGCCTCATAAATAGTGTTAATAGCTATGTGGCGTGAGTTGAGCTAATTTTACCATGTTACCTAGAATTTTCAGTTATTTTGGACAAACTTGTTTTGCATAACTTTCTTATTCAAGTGTTACTGCCTTAAAGGATGCGGATCTTTGTCTAATTACGCTACTCCCTCAGTCTTAAATTTTTTGTCGTGATTACTAAAAATAGTTGTCTCAAATTATTTGTGGTTTTAGATGGTCAAGGCACAATTAGTTATTTTTTCTCATTTTACACTTTGTAGAAGTTTGTCATTAATGGAGATGACACATAAATATAGTAAACATTTAATTGAGAGGTATTACTCCAACTTAGACATAAATAGAAGTAGAGTTGGTCAAATACCCCTCTTAACTAATATTCTTTAAGGGATGTCTAGAAAAAAAAAAAGCGACAGATAATTTGAGACGGAGGGAGTAATTTCAAGTAGTTATATTGTAACGACCCGTTTGGTTGTTAAGGATTTTTGACCCTTTTACCCCTGTTGACCCTTCCCTTAGCTCAGTTACAACATGTTTGACTCGTAGAGATGGGTAGCACGGTTCCCTAGGCGATTCAGATTAGTTTTGAGGGAATTTAGTGCTTAAAGCGAAAAAACGTTGACGAATAGTTGACTTCTGGGTAAACAAACCTTTTTGGGAATTCCGTCTATTCCATGAGGTTCGGAGAGTCGTTTATGACTTGGTGGGGTGATTGGTTCGGTTGCCGAGGCACTCCGGGGCGCTTTGGGTCTTTGGTTGGAAACTTGACTTTGGGGGTTGACCGGGTCAAGATGAACTCTGTTGGGAATTTTGAGGGCACGGGTGAGTTCGTAACGTCGTTTAGTCAGTTTCATATTTGGTTTATATCCGAGAAGTTCGTGATAAGTCTCAAGATTTTGGGGTGTTGGAGTCAAAAACTAGATTTTTTGGTTTCAGCAGTTGTTGATATCCTTCTTAGCCATCGCGTGGAGAGGACTCGCGATCGCGAGGAGGCGCGTGTTTGAGTGGGTCAGTTGCGGTGTTCCGTGACTGCGGGCCATGGCCTTGCGATCGCGATGTGTCTTCGGGTCGGGTTGTCATTTAGCCTTCGTGATCGTGTGGTCCCAGACCGCGATCGCGAATGAGGCACTGTATCTCCAGTGATAAAAATCCCAAAATCCGAAGTCTTCTTCATTTTCCATATTTCCAAGTTCTTGACCTCGTTTTGGAGGGATTTCAAAGCGGTTTTGCCAATCTAAGCTTGGGGTTAAGTTTCTAATCCTAATTTCTTTATTTCCAATTAGTTCTTATCATTGAGTCCAAAACCAAAATGACTCAAAAAAAAAAAAAAAAAGACTTGAACCAAAATACCCAGAAAAAAAAAGCAGTACAAAAGTACCTTTAACGCAGTAAAATACTGTGTTAAAGGAGCTCCTTTTTTGTTTTGTTTTTGGTTTTGTTAAACTCTCTTTGTTTTACATTTCACACTTTTTTTACGTACTTTAACCATAGATTAATCATGCTTCGGGACTCCAAAACTTTAATATTTTATATAGAACTCGACTTATTTTTGTGCGATTAATAAGGTAGGCTCAATACATCAAGGATACGCTGTAACACCTCGTACCTTTAAACTTGACTACGTTCATGATTCAGGACTTAGAAACCAAGATGGGAATGTTGGGATTCGAAATTTGCTCTGTCACGGTAAAAGTACGTGTTGTGACATTTTTTACGGGCCGTACAATGATGTATTGGACGTACATTGGTGGGCGTACATCATTGGAAAATAACAAAAGTCACTGGAAATTGGAGATGATGTACGGGTCGTACTTCTGGCCCGTACAATAAAGTACGGGACGTACCACGCAAGTCCTACTTCCCCCATCGAATACAGATGTTCACTAGAAATTGAACTCCAAGTACGGCCAGAATGTACGGGCCGCACATGGTGGCCGTACTTCACCCGCCTCGGCCGGAAACTATACATACGTGGGATCAGTTTTATTTCCCACTTTTTACATTCTTCAAGCCCTAGGACGAAGTCTTCTCCTCCTTCCATTGAAACACATCAAGGTAAGCCTATTCTATGCATTCCAAGTCAATTCTAATGTGTACCCATGATTCCTAAACAACAATTCATCATTCTTAACCTAGGGTTTTCAACAAAACCCATTTAAGGAATTCAAGATTAAGGCTTTGGGATTCTTCTTCAAAGTTCGGACCTTTACTACGAGTTTGGAGTGTTACCAGGTCTGTAGAGTTTCTATCTACGTGTGGAAACATCTTTGTTCTTCCCCAAGTTACGTTCCTCCATGATTATACAAGAGTTCACCAAAACTAGGGTTTTAGCCATGTTCATGATAACCCTAAGTTCATGTACCATGATATACCATGTTTGTATGATTACTTCGTTATTGTGTTCTTAATATTCCCTTTTGGTTATTGAGAATCTATCCGTAATCCATGAAAACCCATAGTTTACATTCCATGGGTTCTTACATGCAAGATATGAACTATTATGCTTATTTTGATGAAAATCCTATATGACTCCATGTTTTCGTACAAGTTATATTATATATTATCTTCATGTTATAATACAAGCAAGAATCATGTTTACAAGCAAGTTATATAATTCATGGGCTACTAGGCCAACTATATCCATGTTCATGTTTTAAGAGTTGCACAGATTACTGAGAAGGCTCAGATAGCCTGAAACTACATATGTCAGCCTAGGATAAGAGTCGCTCCGCCCAGTTTGGACGATACCTTCATGTTTATCCATTGTGGTTATTGGATCCATTCATGTTCATGTTCATGTCTTGTAACCCTGGCAAGGTACAGAATGGCTTAGCTGGTCGGGCATAGATCAAACGCCACGTTCTTACGTGGTGGTTACATGTTGGTTATACTAATGCTCTCCCACAAATATCTTTACAGACTTAAAATAGTTTACTCATGTTATACATACATATTCATGTCAGATGATATTCATGTTCATGTTCAGTTTACAGTTTCAATTCTATTATTTCATGTGCCATGCTTTACTTTATTCAATTGCTTTACATACCAGTACAATTCAAGTGTACCGACGTCCTCTTTATTTGCTCAGGGCTTGTATTTCACGATGCAGATTTACAGGACGATGGATCAACTCGTTAGGACTCTACATGTATTAGCTATTGGTGAGCACCATCTCATTCGAGGTTTTATCTTATTTAGGTTATTTCAGTTATGTAGTAAAGGTATGTTAAGGGCCTTGTTCTGATAAACAGTTTAACAATCAGACTCATGTCAGAGGTTTCATAGACTAGGTCATGTTATGTCAGATATTCAGAGTCGTATAACCATCTTTTGCTTAGTATTTATGACAATCCGTATTCACATTTTAATCCAGTGTTTTATTTACTATTATGACATCTCATGTTTATTCAGGCTCATCATGTTTAAGTTATATTCCGCACATGTTTATGCCCCAGGTTGATTCAGCAAGCCATGTGATTCGCTCGGTCACATATAGTAAGGTACCGTGTGTCGTATTACGCCAGGCCATGGTTCGGGGCGTGACATATGCAAAACTTCAGATTGTCATTTTAGTGGTTGAAAAGTGCTCGAAGTCCATTTTTGTTTGAAGACTTGTTGTCATTAGCTTTAAGTTATTTATGTGTTAGGGTTTAGATTTAAGCTTGTTATTTTTTAGTCAAAATTGCATCATTCGTACCAATCTCAAAATAATTGAATTGCATCGTTCATAGCAATATGAAAATACTTAAACTTGTTTATTAATAACAAACCCAAACTTGTTAAAATACAATCATCAAAGAAAGAATAAACTTAAAATGCATTCATCAATTCACGTCGTTGAGTCAATGCAAAACTAAACATACTAATGTTCTTCAAATTAACAACATCATCATAAATTAAACATATAACTAAAATCTTAATATTCTTAATCATCATTAGAATTGAGTCTTCAATATCGTCCTCAAATAAATATCTTGGGTTTCTTAAGACAGATTTTCTTTCTGTAGATGTTAGTTCCCTACCTGTTGATGATGCTTGTTCTTCAGCCAACTTGACCACTTAAAATCTAAAACGTTGTGCTAGCATTCGGTTGTTCTCTTTCCTAATCCTTTGTACCGCAACCTCGCAATAATCTTGATCAGTTCGAGGCATGCTCAATGAAAATCTTGTTGGGATTGGAGCGTTGAGATTTTCTAAGTCACGAACAAGACATAGTGATTCGACGTACCGATATGCCCATTCGCGATGTAAACCATAATAATATTCACGTGGATCTAAATATTTCAGCTCGCGAAAACCAGATGAGGATTAGGAATCCGTTCAAGCTCCAACTTACCAAAATCGATCGTTCATATCAATCCGTTCAAGCTCCAACTTACCAAAATCGACCACATGCTACACCTAAAGCCCGTTCAAACCTTGAAAGAAAAAATACCCGTAATTACACTCGATTCGCTGAACCCTTGGCTCAATTATTTGAAAGACTGAAAGCAGCAGGCGTGATACAACCAATTGAAGGGAAAATTCCCGATCCTATTCCAAGATGGTTTTATGGTTCCAAGCGTTGTGCATATCATTCTGGAGTTGCTGGGCACGACACTGAGGATTGCTACGGTCTCAAAAACAAAATCGAAGCCTTGATTAAGGAAGGAGCGATCCAACTTACTGGAGCTCGACCCAGTGTGGGCAACAACCCTTTACCTACTCATGAAAATGCCAACGTGAACATGATAAGTGTTGAGGAAGATAGAGATTTGAAAGGAGCCATCATGCCATCAACCTTTGTCGCTCCCGTGGAAACAGTCCAAAGACAAGAACCAATGAAGGTTACTACTCGCAACACCGAGACACTGACCATTTGGGGTGTCGAACCAGGAGAGACTTTGAAGAATTGGACTCTTACTCCGTCCTTGGTTCGCCGGGAGTCTTGGTAGATTGAACATGTATTGAACTTTTGAAATAGCACGATTTTAAAAATTGAGGCTTGAATCGTGCCCCAAAACTGTTGTTGCTTTGCCTCATCTTTTGGAAGCTTAATTGCAAAATCTATGAATGCATTTCTGATTTTCCTTAACTGTCTATTATTTGTTATTTTCTATTTTATTTAGTATATAGATTATCAAATCTGCCAATTTTATGATTGTGACACGAATGAATAAAGTTTATGTGCTGAACACAATTATGAAGAACGGGAAGACAACATATATCTCGAGAGAGTAACAAAGAAATTAGAGGACAAGACAAGATTCCACTCGGAAGAAAATGAAATAGCTGATAGATAATGACACAAGCATGAAGGCTATCAAGTCAAGAAGAAATCAAAGGACGACATTAGATTAGATTGCCTAGTTTGCAACCTTTCTTTTAATGTACCTTACGAACTACGCTGACCTGATTCCCGCGGTGGGATACGTAGGCAACCCACATAGGGTTCGGTTGCATTATAGCAGAAAATCCAAAAAAAGCCTTATTATTTGTATGAAAGGAGAACTACGCATGGCCTGATTCCCTCGGCGGGATACGTAGGCTATCAATATACGGTTCGGTCATATTTAGGTAGAAATCCAACAAACCTTTTGCCATTTGTGTTACGAACTACGTTCTGACCTGATTCCCTTGGCGGGATACGTAGGCAACCTATATAAGGTTCGGTCACAGCATAACATAAGTTTAGTATACCCCTCTGAGTCTAAAGCTAGGGCAGATTTTGAAAAGATATAGACAAGAGAATTGTTGGACATCGACAAGATTAAGGCTACCAGACAGGAAGTATTATAGACAAATGACTTTTTAATTGTTTTGGAAGTGTCACAATCTAAAGTTGGCAGAAATATTTACAACTTATATACATATACTTACATATATATCTTTCAAATGAAACACTTTCTTTCAATCGTTTTCACTACTATTCATCTACCGAGGCTTGAACGGAGATCACAAGATCTAAACAAACTAGACGAATGGAGCGCCAACAACGTCAAGCTTCGAGTCAACACGAATCAACTTCCCCCTCCCAAACTAAGAATTTTTCTTTGAGTGCAGGAATAAAAGACCGCGAGACCAACAGTCGAGTCTATCAATCATGGCCGAAAAGATCATTTGGCTCATTATGGCCTCGCCTTAAGAGCCAAACGACTTTTTTTCCAACTTTATCTTTAATTTTATTTTTATCACAATAACTTTATGACTTATTAACAAATACACCTGTTTTTGTAGGTTGTCGAGATTGAAGGCGAATTAAATCAGGATTACATGTCGAAAATCGAAGACGTCATTAATTTGGCCGTCACGATCTCATCAACATCATTAGCCAAACGGCTACACTATCACTTTACTCTATACTTTAACAACTTTAACGACTTTACCCTGAACTTTACAGGAATTATCAGTAAGTCTCCGAAGACAACCGGAGGCATCATTTGGCTATACAGCCTCTTCTGCATAAGCCAAATGGCTACACTATTACTTTACTCTCTACTTTATCATTTACCTTACCAACTTTAATGACTTTATCTTGAACTTTACAGGAATCATCATCAAGTCTCCAAAGACAATCGGAGACGTCATTTGGCTATACAGCCTCATATGCATAAGCCAAATGGCTACACTCTTATCATCCACTTTACCTACTTTAACGACTTTACCCTGAACTTTACAGGAATCTTCATCAAGTCTCCGAAGACAACCGGAGACATCATATGGCTATACAACCTCATCTGCATAAGCCAAACGGCTACACACTTACTTTACTATCTACTTCATCAATTACTTTATCATTCACTTTACCTACTCCAATAACTTTACCTTACATGTTACAGACAACATTTATCATCGAATTCCGGAAGACAGCCGGAGGACTTTTTTTTTTAAAGTCTCCGAATACAATTGGGGATATTATTACGTCTTCAGCATAAACATCACGCATTCATTCAAGTCCATGAAGACAACCAGAGACAACATTTGGCCACACGGCCTCATTATAAGCCACACGGCTTCATTCTCACACTCATATTTATTATCATTTTTTCACTCTTTATAAGTTTTACATTTTCAACTTTACCCCAGACTTTATTAATGATTTTGACATGAATTTCAGTTTTGTCAGAAAGTACAATCTACATACAGAGACACAGCATAACGTGAAACTTTATCTTATGCAGTGAACTGGGGCAAATTTGCTAAAGAGGAATATCAAACTCGCTAGCAAAGGTCACGAATCTGCTCTCAAATTCCGCCCACGTCCAAAATGTGATACGCGGGTTTTTCCGATTTTTCTTTCATATGCGCCATTAAAGCTAAATTCAATCAACTCTTTTCACAATCTTGTATCCCTTTCTATATCTAGTGTCTCCATAACTCGACACTGGGGCAACTTTTGGGAATCCGCATCGTGGCTAGTAGGGTCCTACTTATGAGTGTGTTGCGCGCCACATTTATAATTAGGAGGCTATAAACATACGTTCCATTCTCAAACGTTCTTATCACATGTCTTCAACCCCTTTGAGGATACAAATCCTATAGTAGTACTCTTTTCAAATTCGAATTACATTCCTCCTACGCTCAAAGTTTAGTCATACCTATATACAAATTACAACTCATCTAACGTATCAATACTCCATCAATCTTCACTTCACAACTCCCTAGTCTCACCATAATTCAACACTGGGGCGAAAAGCCTAGCGTCGGTATCGACCCGCTTCTTTCGAACTACATACAGCTTGATTCTCATAGAACCTGAGATATGTAGGCAACTCGAAACTAGGGTTCGGCCGTAATTTTTCAACATTCCTTCCATCCCATAATGTTTTCCAACCATCCCTTCTACCCCCATAATATTTTCCACCAATTCTCCTAACCCATATTTTCTCAAGTTCTTCCAAGTTCATATTTGTTGGTCGGAACAAAATTGGCTACTATGTCAACTTCTTCGCCCGAAAACTCTTACATCGTCTCCGGTCGAAGAGGGGCATCTGTTGACACCCAATTTTGTCCCTCCTTTATTCCAATTTATTTCCTTGGGCTTCTAAATTTATTAACGAGCTAAATATTTTATTTTCACTGCTATTTTTATTGCTACTACTATTAATATTGTTATCCTTATTGTTACTTTCATCTTCACTATTTTACAATCAACATTACTAGCATTACTTTATCACAATCTTTAATGGTTCGTCATCATTTCATTTTCGGATTTGGACCCGTTAAATTAATTATAAGTCAACACTTTATTAAGTCCTTATTTTATACATATTAATCACTAATTGTCATCATAATATATATACAAGTTAATCACTTAGAAGTTGTAGAGGTTATTTACTAAGAAGCCCAAAGGGAATTAAGTTGAAGGAAGAAAGGGCCATGAAAGTTCAGCCCAAATAAATGGCCCAAACAGTCAAGCCCAACTGAAACAGTCCACCAGGTTAGCAGCCCAATTAACACCAATTTAGCCTTTCATTTTCCTTCAACACAAAAATAAACTAACCCTAATTGCAAAAAAGGCTCTGAGCCGCCCCAACCCTTTCAATGTTAATTTCACAGTGTTTTTGTTACCTTTAGTCTTTGCTACACCATTTCGGGAAACTCATTAATGGGAGTTCATCTCATTCTCCCTCGCCATCTATGTCTAACACTCAAAGTGAAGTGTACAAATGGTTGGTGAAAGAATTGCTGCTCCGCACCAGTCTCTTTTTCTCCTTCTCTGTCCCTTTCTTCATTTGGGGCAAAAAAAAAATCAATTCTCTCTCAGCCTCTTTCAAAATTATTTTTTCCATTTTGGTGTAAACATTTGAATCCTCTATTTGTCCTCTTTAATTCTTTCATCAAAAGTCAAAGATTATTGATGAGTATCTTTGCAAAAAATCACACGAATCTTTGAAATCGTACATGAAAACAAACAAAGGATGAAGCTTTTTCGTTTTTGCTTGCTGTCATTTCTGCCATGGCCAACGGCTATTTGAAATTTATTTTGATTTCCCGCTCAAGAATCCAAAAAACTCTAGTCTTTTCCTCATATATATATGACATATATCTTCAGCAAAAGGGGGACTGAACATTTCTTTGTGAAACGCAAGTGTTTGCACAGCTCTTGAGTTTTCTTTTCTCAATCTGGTCTTGAACCTTTAAATAAGAAAACACTTTTTGTTGAAATATGATATCGGTAATGAAAGGTTAAGTTTTCGACGATTCGACCAACTTTCTTCGCTGCTCGGCAAAAGAATTTTAACTGCGACAGAGGTATTCTAATTTTTCGACTCGAGTTGCGAATCTATTTCATAACGAGAGAGTAGATTCAAGGCCTCGACGTCCTAGTTCGCTGCACCCATAAGAGGTAAAATCTGATGCTATTTTGGACTCATTGTTTTGATAAAATTCTGTTAGCATAGAAAAATCATGTTTTAATATCTTGTTGTTACCATTTGTGATTCAAAAACATGTTTGCATTTCTTATTTCATGTAGCTGCTATAGCTGATGAATGGTAAATAGACATTAAGGTTCATGTTACACCTCGGAAAATTTACCGTTGGTACGCAAGTAAATGAACTAGTGATGTGTGCGAGGAGTGCGAGTGTATAATGTTTCATGAGCAATGTGCGTATATGTACGAGAATGATTAGAATGAAAAGTCGAGAAATGTGAAAAGTTGAAAGTTGGCAAAACTGCCCAGTGGTCGTAAAGTGAAAAATACGGACCGTAAAATAGAATACGGTCCGTAAACTGGCAGTCGTAAATTGGCATGCAAAAACTTCAACTTTCTGCCAGTCGAGTAAATGGTTAAAAATGACCTGGTGGACGGACCGTAAAGTGATTTACGGCCCGTAAACCATGGTCATAAATCACCATGCATGCAGCCAAAGTTTCTAGTTCTGCTTAGGGTTAAAGACGACCACGAGGGACGGTCCGTAAACTAGAATACGGACCGTAAACCTCCATGGACGACCACTGTTCACCTCAGCACAGATTTTCAATTCATTAAATATGAGGACCAAGACTTGTTTTAATTCATTACAACATTACACCACTTCTCTCTAAAACCTCTCTCTACATTTATTATACAAGTTTTCAAGGATATTTATGGATCAACAACATAAAACAAGGTGAATCAAGAGTAAGAACATCATCAAAGATCATCTAGGTCAAGAAATCCAAATGGAGAAAAACTAGGGTTTTGCTCAAAGTGGAGTATTATTAACCAAAGCTTGTTCCCACAACTTCTAAGGTAAGATTCACGATTTTTACATGATGTTTAAGGCATTGAAGAGTTGAAATACATGGATTGTAGAAAATATGGTCAAGTAGGTCATGAAAGATGAATAGTGACATTTTGAGGAATAGTTTGAATTGAATCATGAATGTTGTTGTGCTGTGATATGAGTGTATTATAAATGGTACTAAGATCATGAATTAGACACTTTAGACGAATTGGCGAAGTTGGATGTTATGACCATGAATATGGGTGAATTAGAGGCAAATTAAGGAATCTAGATAATGTGAATGACTAATGGCCATTGTTATGATATTAATGAAGGTATAGACGCTAGCATTGGAAGGAAGCGTGCAAGTGTAGAATAGTCCGACGAAAAGGTATGTAAGGCTAACCCTTCTTTCATAAGGCATGGTTCCTTGGCCAAACTCTTCAATCCTCTATATGAGTATGTTGTATTCAAACGATTGACACTCCGAGTTCATAAGCTCACGATCCTTGATATGTACTACGCACCCCATATGACGAGTAAGCATAAGATATAGACGTAGCGAAAATGATGATGATAGTGATGACGATGATAGTAATAATGATGCTAAAGGTGCCTACGGGCTATTATACTTACATGTGCCTATGAAGGGCTATAATGACACCCCGAGCTTATGACGCCGGGTAGGATATATGTATATGAATATCTATAAAGTATGTATACGATTACGAAACGCGCGCACACATCTGCAGATGGTACGGATAACCCTGAAGCCTTGGTAGGGCCAGGTATGAGTAACCTTGAGTCTTAGTTGGCCAAGTATGTATGAAACACCGATCCTAAGAGGTCGGGTATGCTATGTAAATGCTATGTATATGCAATGACTATGTATATAATATGAATATGAATGTGATAAGACTATGTATAAGAATACGAATAAGGACATGTATACGAATATGAGCACAAGTATGGTACGAGTACTATTATGGAATACGGATGATGACGTAGGTGTACAAATACGTATGAGAAATGGAAAGTCCTACGAAAGGCAGGTAAGCGCTATGACGATGATATTATTGTCTCCCCCCCTCCTATGCTATTTCATATGTTGTTCATGATGCTTATTTATCGATGTTGCTCATGCTTTACATACTCAGTACATTCTTCGTACTGACGTCCTTTTGTTTGTGGACGCTGCGTCATGCCCGCAGGTGCACAGGGAGACAGACTTGATCCATAGCTGCCTATTCGGAGGTTACATAGAGAGCTCCATTTCCTTCGGAGCCATATCTTTTGGGTACTCATTCTTTTGTGTATATAATTATGGGCATAGCGGGGTCCTGTCCCGCTCATGTGATATGTTATACTCTTCTTAGAGGCTCGTAGTCACGTGTATATGGTTAGATATGTCCGGCTTTGTCGGCCTATATTTTATATGTCATTTTGTCGGCCTCGTCGGCCCTGTACATTGTTGTGGCACAGATGCCTATGATGATTAAATATGTTGTTGTCCAAATGGGACTAGTTGATGAATGAATGGAAATGATGTATAATTATGTGGCTCACCTAGATGTAAGCATAAGAGTAAGCTAAGAGGGTGCCCGGGTGGGCTACCACCGGGTGCTCGTCGCGGCCCCAAGTCGGGTCGTGACAAAAGTGGTATCAGAGCAGTTCAGTCCTAGGGTGTGTCTACGAGCCATGTCTAGTAGAGTCTTGGTTATGGGTGTGTTGCGCGCCACACTTATAAACAAGAAGCTGCGGACATTTTAGGAATTATTGACCTTCTTTCTCCACAAGAATCGTGCGATAGAGCTATGATGTAAGAAATTCTTGTTCCTAAATCGTGTGTTGTGTATTTCAGAGATGCCTAAAAAGAAAAAGGCTACAGCAGCCCAAAAGGGCAAGACGGTGGCAGAAAAGTGGGCTGAAAGAGCATCGCCACCGGTAGTAGAGGAAGATGAGTCCCAGAGTGTGGCTCAATCTCAGTCCTCCCAGACAGTGCCCGTCTCTGAGGAGCGTGAGGGAGCCTCAGCCCCAGCTCTAGCACCTCCAGCTCCTCCACCAGATGCTTCGGGCCAGGATGTGAAAAGGGCTATTAATTTGTTTACCCAGTTGGTTGCGGCCCAGGCTCAGAGGCAAAGTTCAGGGTATGGTGATAGGGCTGTTAGTGCAAGAGCCCGTGATTTCATTACTTTGAACCCTCCGGAATTCTTTGGGTCAAAACCGGAGGAGGATCCCTAGGACTTTATTGATGGTATGCTAAGGACGCTCCGGTTGATACATGCTTCAGACACCGAGTCGGTAGAGCTAGCGTCATATAGATTGAGAGATGTCTCGATCCAGTGGTATACAGTATGGATGGCTTCATGGGGAGCCAATGCACCTCCCCCGGTATGGCAAGAGTTTGTTGATGCTTTTCTCCGTCATTATATTCCTCCAGAAGTTCGGCGAGCAAGGGCCAATAAATTCTTGAACTTGAGGCAAGGAAGCATGAGTGCCCTAGAGTATAGCCTCTATTTTAACTCCATGGCCAGGTATGCTTCGGCCATCGTAGCAGAAATGGGCGACAGGGTACACCGATTTGTAAAGGGCCTAGGGCCCCATCTGATGGACAAATGCTTGACTGCGTCCCTTTAGGACGGTATGGATATTGCACGCATTCAGGGATATGCTCAGAACTTAGAGGAAAGCCTACATCAGCGGAGAAGTGAACGTGAACAGGATAGGGGACATAGCAAGAGGGCCAAATCTTCGGGCCCAATAAGTGAGTCCAGAGACGGACACAGGCAACAGTTCCATAGACATTCGGGCTATTCTACGACCAGTGCACCTCCACGGTTTTCAGGCCAGAGCCTTGATAGATCTACTCATCCCGGGCCGAGTCAGAGTTATTCAGGGTCCCATTTTAGAGGTGATTCAGGCCAGTCAAGGCCACCTATACCACGATGTTCCCAGTGTGGGAAGTCGCATTGGGGTCAATGCCGATTGGGTTCAGATGGTTGCTATTCATGTGGTCGACCAGGCCATATTATGTGTGATTGCCCCACAGTACATGGTAGAGGTAGGACCCAACCATTAGGGTCGGTAGCCGGATCTTCGACATCTGTGCGCCCCACGGGGCCAGGTACACATGCGTCAGTCGGCCATGGTAGAGATAGAGGCAGAGCTCCCAGTACTAGCGGTCCTCAGCACCGTATTTATGCTTTGGCTGGACGCCAAGATCTTGAGTCTTCTCCTGACGTGGTCACAGGTATATTATTGGTATTCTCTCATGATGTATATGCTTTGATTGATCTAGGCTCCACATTATCATATGTTACTCCATATATTGCAGGTCGATTTATAATTGAGCTGGAGTCTATCAAACCTTTTGAGGTGTCTACACCCGTGGGTGAATCGGTAATAGCTAGCCGAGTATATAGGAATTGTGTGATTGTGATTTGTGATCGTCGTACTATGATTGATTTGCATGAGCTAGAAATGGTAGATTTTGATGTCATTATGGGCATGGATTGGTTGGCTTCTTGTTATGCCAACGCTAATTGACGGATGAAGGTAGTTCGTTTCCAGTTTCCGGGAGAACCAGTCTTAGAATGGAAAGGGAATGCGGCATCACCAAAAGGTAGATTTATTTCCTATCTAAAGGCAAGGAAGATGATCACGAAAGGGTGCATTTATCATCTAGTACGAGTTCAAGATGTAGAAGCTGAGTCGCCGACTCTACAGTCAGTTCCAGTGGTGAACGAATTTCCGGATGTGTTCCCGGAAGAGCTTCCAGGCCTTCCTCCCGAACGGGAGATTGATTTTTCCATTGATGTATTTCTAGGCACCGCACCTATATCTATTCCTCCATATAGAATGGCACCCGCAGAATTGAAAGAGTTCAAGGAGAAATTGAAGGACTTGCTTAATAAAGGCTTCATTAGGCCTAGTTCATCCCCGTGGGGAGCGCCCGTATTGTTCGTCCGAAAGAAAGATGGCTCCCTGAGAATGTGCATTGATTATAGGCAATTGAATAAAGTAACGATTAAGAATAAATATCCTCTCACAAGGATTGATGACTTGTTTGATCAATTGCAAGGCGCCAAATGGTTTTCAAAGATTGATTTGAGGTCCGGGTATCATCAAGTGATGGTTAGGGAGAAAGATATCCCTAAGACAGCCTTCAGAACGAGATATGGTCATTTTGAATTCCGGGTGATGTCATTTGGGCTAACTAATGCGCCAGCGGTATTTATGGATTTGATGAATAATGTGTTCAGGTCCTTTCTGGACTTATTTGTAATCGTATTCATTGACGATATTTTGGTGTATTCTAGATCCGAAGCAGAACATGCGGATCATTTGTGTATTGTCCTTGGAGTTCTTCGAACTCGAGAATTGTTTGCAATGTTTTCCAAATGTGAGTTCTGGTTGAACTTAGTGGCATTTTTAGGGCATATTGTGGCAGCCGATGGTATTCGAGTGGATAGTCAAAAGATTGAGGCCGTGAAAACTTGGCCAAGACCCACAACTCCTACAGAGGTTCGTAGCTTTCTGGGCTTAGCAGGTTATTACAGGAGATTCGTTGAAGGTTTTTCCCCTATTTCTGCACCACTCACAAAGTTGACACAGAAATCAGCCAAGTTTCAATGGATAGATGCTTGCGAACGTAGTTTCCAAGAGTTAAAGGGTCGATTGACTTCTGCCCCAGTTCTGACACTTCCAGAGGGATTGGAAGGATACGTTGTGTATTGTGACGCTTCAGGTGTTGGGCTAGGCTGTGTGTTGATGCAACATGGCAAGGTGATTGCGTATGCTTCAAGGCAATTGCGGAAACATGAGCAGAATTATCCTACCCATGACTTAGAATTGGCCGCGGTGGTCCATGCATTAAAGATATGGAGACATTACTTATATGGTGTCCACGTGGATATTTACACAGATCATAAGAGTCTTCAATACATCTTCAAGCAGAAAGAGTTGAATTTGCGGCAACGACGATGGCTAGAGTTGCTAAAAGACTATGATGTTGAGATCCTGTACCACCCCGGAAAGGCAAATGTTGTGACCGATGCTCTTAGCCGTAGGTCGATGGGAAGTCTAAGTGATGTACGACCAGAAAAGAAAGAGATGGCCCGTGAGCTTCAACAGTTAGCTAGCCTAGGAGTCCGAGTAGTGGACTCAGGTAGCAGCGGGGCTACTATTCAGAATTCAGCAGTTTCATCGCTAGTAGTGGAAGTAAAAGAGCGACAATATGAGGATCCCATGCTAATGCAGTACAGAGATACACTCCCTCAGAAAGAGGAGTCATAGTTTGATATTTCAGGAGACGGAGTTCTCTGATGCCGAGGCAGATTATGTGTCCCTGATGTGGCAGGTCTACGCCACCAGATTTTGAGGGAAGCTCATAGTTCCCGTTATTCTGTTCACCCCGGAGCGACGAAGATGTATCATGATCTTAAGTCTATATATTGGTGGAATGGGATGAAGAAAGATATAGCGGAATTCGTAGCTCAGTGTCCTAATTGCCAACAAGTGAAGATTGAACACCAAAAGCCGGGTGGATTGTTGCAAGCTATAGAAATCCCAACTTGGAAGTGGGAAGTGATTAACATGGACTTCATTTCAGGCTTACCCCGTTCTCGACGTAAGTATGATTCCATATGGGTGATTGTGGATAGACTCACCAAGTCAGCTCATTTCTTGCCAGTCAGGACGACCTATGAGGCAGAAGATTTTGTGAAGTTTTATCTTAAAGAGATAGTAAAACTCCATGGCGTCCCGGTATCTATTATCTCCGACAGAGGGACTCAGTTTACAGCTAAGTTTTGGAGGTCTTTCCAAGAGGGTTTAGGGACCCGAGTTAGCCTTAGCACGACATTTCATCCACAGACCGATGGGCAGGCTGAACGTACTATTCAGACTCTGGAGGATATGTTGCGAGCATGTATGATAGACTTTGGAGGAAATTGGGATGATCATTTGCAACTCATTGAATTTGCTTACAATAATAGTTATCATTCCGGCATTCAAATGACACAATATGAAGCTTTATATGGGCGAAAGTGTAGATCCCCAATTGGGTGGTTTGAAACCGGAGAAACTAAATTGATAGGGCCAGACTTGGTCCAGCAAGCTATAGAGAAAGTCAAGCTTATACAAGATCGTTTGTTAGCAGCCCAAAGTCGTCAGAAGTCCTATGCGGATAATCGTCGAAGAGACTTGGAGTTCAAAGTGAAGGATTGGGTATTCTTGAAAGTGTCGCCAATGAAAGGCGTTATGAGATTTGGCAAAAAGGGGAAGCTTAGTCCCCGGTATATTGGGCCATACGAAATTGTGCGAAGGATAGGCAAAGTGGCCTATGAGTTAGAACTACCTCCGGAATTCGAGTCAGTCCATCCAGTATTCCATGTCTCGATGCTCCGAAAATGTATTGGAGATCCCACTAGGATCGTCCCAGTAAACGATGTGCAAGTGACAGAGAAATTGACTTATGAAGAGGTACCCATTGCCATATTAGACATGCAAGTACGGAGGCTTAGAAACAAAGAGGCGGTCTCGGTTAAGGTTCTATGGAGAAGCAGTAAACGAGAGGAGATGACATGGGAAGCAGAAAAAAATATGCGATCCAAATACCCACATTTATTTCAGTCCTTGGAAGAAGCCCAAGATGAGACGTCAAGATCATAAGGTATGTATATTTCCTTTTATGCTTCTGGGTCATGTGTGGCCAAAATTTTTATGTTGTTACGTTGTGGCCCTGTGTGGCATCGATATTATGGGTTGTTGTGGCAGGATGGTAGCGCCATATTATAAGGAGAACTCTGGCGAAATTTTTGTAGAATTCCCCGAGACTTTAACATTCGAGGACGAATGTTCCTAAGGGGGGAAGAATGTTACACCTCAGAAAATTTCCCGTTGGTACGCAAGTAAATGAACTAGTGATGTGTGCAAGGAGTGCGAGTGTATAATGTTTCATGGGCAATGTGCGTATATGGACGAGAATGATTAGAATGAAAAGTCGAGAAATGTGAAAAGTTGAAAGTTGGCAAAACTGCCCAGTGGTCGTAAAGTGAAAAATACGGACCGTAAAATAGAATACGGTCCGTAAACTGGCAGTCGTAAATTGGCATGCAAAAACTTCAACTTTCTGCCAGTCGAGTAAATGGTTAAAAACGACCTGGTGGACGGACCGTAAAGTGATTTACGGCCCGTAAACCATGGTCGTAAATCACCATGCATGCAGCCAAAGTTTCTGGTTCTGCTTAGGGTTAAAGACGACCACAAGGGACGGTCCGTAAACTAGAATACGGACCGTAAACCTCCATGGACGACCACTGTTCACCTCAACACAGATTTTCAATTCATTAAATATGAGGACCAAGACTTGTTTTAATTCATTACAACATTACACCACTTCTCTCTAAAACCTCTCTCTACATTTATTATACAAGTTTTCAAGGATATTTATGGATCAACAACATAAAACAAGGTGAATCAAGAGTAAGAACATCATCAAAGATCATCTAGGTCAAGAAATCCAAATGGAGAAAAACTAGGG
This sequence comes from Lycium barbarum, assembly GCF_019175385.1. NCBI lineage: Eukaryota > Viridiplantae > Streptophyta > Magnoliopsida > Solanales > Solanaceae > Lycium > Lycium barbarum. The sequence goes on from NC_083342.1 coordinate 8,332,575, forward strand.
TTTTGCTCAAAGTGGAGTATTATTAACCAAATCTTGTTCCCACAACTTCTAAGGTAAGATTCATGATTTTTACATGATGTTTAAGGTATTGAAGAGTTGAAATACATGGATTGTAGAAAATATGGTCAAGTAGGTCATGAATGATGAATAGTGACATTTTGAGGAATAGTTTGAATTGAATCATGAATGTTGTTGTGCTGTGATATGAGTGTATTATAAATGGTACTAAGATCATGAACTAGACACTTTAGACGAATGGACGAAGTTGGATGTTATGACCATGAATATGGGTGAATTAGAGGGAAATTAAGGAATCTAGATAATGTGAATGACTAATGGCCATTGTTATGATATTAATGAAGGTATAGACGCTAGCATTGGAAGGAAGAGTGCAAGTGTAGAATAGTCCGACGAAAAGGTATGTAAGGCTAACCCTTGGCCAAACTCTTAAATCCTCTATATGAGTATGTTGTATTCAAACGATTGACACTCCGAGCTCATAAGCTCACGATCCTTGATATGTACTACGCACCCCATATGATGAGTAAGCATAAGATATAGACGTAGCGAAAATGATAATGATAGTGATGACGATGATAGTAATAATGATGCTAAAGGTGCCTACGGGCTATTATACTTACATGTGCCTATGAAGGGCTTACATGTATATAATATAAATATGAATGTGATAAGACTATGTATAAGAATACGAATAAGGACATGTATACGAATATGAGCACAAGTATGGTACGAGTACTATTATGGAATACGAATGATGACGTAGGTGTACAAATACGTATGAGAAATGGAAAGTCCTACGAAAGGCAGGTAAGCGCTATGACGATGATATTATTGTCTCCCCCCCTCCTATGCTATTTCATATGTTGTTCATGATGCTTATTTATCGATGTTGCTCATGCTTTACATACTCAGTACATTCTTCGTACTGACGACCTTTTGTTTGTGGACGCTGCGTCATGCCCGCAGGTGCACAGGGAGACAGACTTGATCCATAGCTGCCTATTCGGAGGTTACATAGAGAGCTCCATTTCCTTCGGAGCCATATCTTTTGGGTACTCATTCTTTTGTGTATATAATTATGGGCATAGCGGGGTCCTGTCCCGCTCATGTGATATGTTATACTCTTCTTAGAGGCTCGTAGTCACGTGTATATGGTTAGATATGTCCGGCCTTGTCGGCCTATATTTTGTATGTCATTTTGTCGGCCTCGTCGGCCCCTGTACATTGTTGTGGCACAGATGCCTATGATGATTAAAGATGTTGTTGTCCAAATTGGACTAGTTGACGAATGAATGGAAATGCATGTATAATTATGTGGCTCACCTAGATGTAAGCATAAGAGTAAGCTAAGAGGGTGCCCGGGTGGGCTGCCACCGGGTGCTCGTCGCGGCCCCGAGTCGGGTCGTGAAAGTTCATGTCTTAGGTTCTGCCATTTGTTGATATCTTAATATGTTTTATGAAAGTTCCATAAACTAATTCATGTTAACTCTGCTTCTAGAGTTTTTGAATGTAAAGTTCTTTTCCCCTGTTTTAAAAAAAAATCAGTATTTTTGTGTGTTTATGTATATATTAGTTTAGATTTTATTTTGTCAAGGTTATATGCTAAGTATGCTAATCAAAGTATGTAGGATTTGTTTCGTTCACGGTATGTGTTTTGGTTCCACCTAGCCTATATTTCAGTTTTTCAACATATGTTTAGCTTAGTTTAGTTATTAATGTGATTATGTGATTTGTCTATAGGATAGTCGCCTTTAATGAGCGTTATGTGTTGCCCTGTGTTGATCTCAACCCCTTGATAAATGATTTAGCTTAAACATTATGCTTAATTTAAATTTTGAATCTGGTTTATATGTAAAGGTGAAAGGCTATGCAAATAGATTTCATGAACTTGTGTATGTAGCATTGTCCATCTTGTTTTTTAAAATGTGCTCAAGCAGTTTGGTAATGAGTTAAAACTGGTATTACATGTCTCTGAATAAAGCTAAAACACTATAAGTTCTCCTTACATGGCCTTACAGTTTAAAATTTTGTGATAAGTTGTCTGTTCCTATGAAAAGAGTTTAAGATATGATGTGTTGGCCTTGGGCAACACCTATAGTGAAGAGATTTCACTTCTTACAAACAAAAAGAGCTAATTTGGTTCTATCTTTAAACTACTAAGTTGTGAGTGAATTTTAAACTTGTTTAAACTGTTTGGTTGTTCATGACTAGGCCCTGAATAGATTTTGTAACACTAAAAAGAGGAATATATAGACAGTCTTCTTGTTGTTGTGAATCGTCTTTTGAAGTTTGTAGCTAATTTGGTTCTGTCCATATATGTGACTTTGTTTCTCTGTTGAATGTATCCCATGCTCAGTCTTGTGTAGATGTTCTAAGAATGCTTTCACACTGTGTGTAATTTTGTGTACGGAGTCTGATCTTGAGAGTAAATGTCTGAGATGCTTCACTGTCAAGATGTTCTGTATGGATCTGTCTTCACCTAAGTCTATATCTTAGGTGTTTAGATGGCTGGGGTCCTATCTCTTTTATTTATTTCTCAATATGATTGAAAGTCTGTTTAGCTCAAGGTAGAGGTCTAGTGATTGTTTAACACATGCCTTTTTAGCATTATATGGGGTTTGCCTGAAATAAAATGGGTAATTTCCTATACTAACTCCTCTCCTACTTTGTTTATTTTGCATGACCACACCGGAGCCGAAGAGTTTCCTCTTTGAAACTCAACGACGTTGTTACCACATGGAGCCCGTGCATCCTCGATCAATTCCAGTTTTATATCGCGCAAAGAGAACCACAAAATAATCAAATCTTTCTGTCGGAGCCTATTTTGGCTAATTTATTTATTTGTTGATGCTGCTTGTTTAAATGTTTGGTGTGACTAACATTCTACCTAATTGTGTGGTTATTATAAAATGCTTAACTGTTTTATTTTAACCAAGTCCCATTTTATCCATACTAGGATGTCTTAACCAGCAATTTAGGTCTTAAATCAAGTGGAGTTTAATTGTTCCTCTTGTGAGTTTGGCACCTTTTTTTAGTTAGAAAGAAAAGATATGCTTTCAAAGTATCATAAATTTTACACACTAAACGTTAGCTTGTTTTGAGAAATAAAAAAGCAAACTAGTTTTTATGGATAACTTTTTCACTTTAGCCCACTTTCCAATATTTGAAACATGTATTTATTAAAACAACCTTTGCATAGTTTATATTGAACTGATAGTCTTTTCATAAGTCTTTCATGTTAAGCTAATCACAAGTTTCGAAATACACAAACGTTTTCCCTAAACTTTATTTAGTTCACTACTTTTCATATGATATTTGTATTTTTTTTTAAAATGCTTCCACATTTGTATACAACAATCAGCCTCAATTTTTCTCAACTTAAGTCCGGTCAGTTAACCATTATTAATGGATCTTAAAGGATGCTTAATACCTTCCCTTTAGATTAATTGAACCCTGTCACGACCCAATTAAGGGGCCGTGACGAGCACCCGGTGCTAGCCTACCCGGGCACCCCTTAACTCATTTTTATGCTTACATCTAGGTGACCCATACAATTAAACATACAAATCTATTCGTCCATCATACCAGTCCCATTGGACGATAATGCCTTTATATAATGATTGGCATTTATGCCACATCAACGTACATGAGCCGACAAGGCTATCAAAATGATATACAAAATATGGGCCGACAAATCTAGACATATCTAACCATATACAAGTGACTACGAGACTCTAAGAAGAGTATAACATATCACATGAGCGGGACAGGACAAGACCCCGCTGTGCCTATAATTATGTACAAAAAAGAATGAGTACCCAAAAGCTATGGCTCCGAATGAAATGGAGCTCTGCTAGGTGGTCTTTGAGAATACCGCTATGGATCAAGCCTGTCTCCCTGTGCACCTGCGGGCATGGCGCAGCGTCCACAAACCAAAGGACGTCAGTACGAAAAATGTACTGAGTATGTAAAGCATAGTCAATATCAATATAGAAGCATAGATAGCAACATAAGAAATAACATAGGATGGGAAATGGCAATATCATCGTCATATGCACTTACTTGCCTTTCATAGGAACTTTCCCTTGCTAATACGTATTTGTGTACATACATCACTATCCGTACTCCACCATAATACCCGTACCATATTTGTGCTCGTATTCGTGTACATGCCCTTATTCACATTCATATACATGGTCATATCATATTCGTATTCATATCATATGCATAATCATGTCATACACATAACATTTACATAGCATACCCGAACACGTAGGATCGGTGTTCCATACATATCCTTATATAACATACCCGACCACGTAGGATCGGTATTTCACGTACCCGATCATATATAGGCTCGGTGATCATACATACCTGGCCAACCAAGGCTCAGTGTTACACGTACCTGGCCCTACCAAGGCTCAGTGTTGTCCATACCCAACTGCAGTGGTGTGCGCGCGTTACGTAAATATACATACATATACATCTATACATATACTACCCGGCCATATAAGCTCGGTGTTCCATAATAGTCATACATATACACAATAGCTCATAAGCATCTTTACTTTTAACCCCATTATCATAATCGTCATCGTTATTATCATTATAGCCATCATCAATACCATTATCACTATCATCATCATTCATTTCATCTACCTTAATAGGCCTACTCGCCATGCGAGAAACTTAGTACAATCGTAGCGAATCAAGAATCGTGAGCTTACAAGCTCGGAAGATCAAATCATTTCAAAGACAACATACTCGTATAGAGGATTTAGATGTTTGGCCAAAGAACCATGCCTTATGAAAGAAGGGTTAGCCTTACATACCTTTCTGTTGCACTATTCTACACTTGCGCGTTCTCCTCTAATGCTAGCGTTTCTATCTTCATTGAAGTCATACTATCATTAGAATTGATAGCTAGCATATATGACTAAAGCTAGAGAAAATCGGACAGCATCTCCTCCATAACGTATCTCAACTCCCAAACGTCAATAATAAATTCATGATGCCATAACAATAGTCATTACTCATTCACATTATCCATATTTCTAGACTTACATTCAATTCATCCACAACCATGGCCATAACACACACGACGTCTATTTACATACATTGTTCATCTCATGTTCTCAACATCATTTATATCGTATCTACATCACAATACATCAAGACCCATAGCTCAATCCATACTATTTCTCAAAATGACACTATTCCATATTCATGACTCATTTTTCTATACTCTTCTACAATCCAAGTATTTCAACTCTTAACTACCTTCAACAACATAGAAATATCATGAATCTTACCTTAAATGTTGTAGGAACAAGCTTTAGTTGATAATACTCCACTTTGAGCAAAACCCTAGTTTATCTCCATTTGGATTTCTTGACCTTGGATGATCTTGATGGTTTTCTTACACTTGATTCCCTTGATTTATGTTGTTGATCACTAAATATCCTTGAATTCTTATGGAATATATGTAGAGAGATGTTCTAGAGAGAAGGGGTGTGATGTAGAAGTGAAATGAAATAAGCCTTGGTCCCCTTATTTAATGACTTAAAAATCTGATTTGAAGTGCACAGTTGTCGTAAACTTGGTTTACGGCCCGTATTCCAGTTTACGGACCGTCCTTCGTGGTCGTATTTAATCATATCAGAACCAGAAACTCAAACTGAGATGTGGTGATTTACGGACGCAGTTTACGGGCCGTAAACCACTTTACGGTCCGTACATTGGGTCGTTTTTAGCCATTTGCTCATTTGACAAAAAGTTGAAGTTTTGGAAGCCAAAATACGACATGGCAGTTTACGGACCGTATACCACTTTACAGTCCGTATTTCATTTTACGACCACTGGCCAGAATGCAAACTTGCAACTTTTCACATTTCCAAAACCTATAATTATTCATTATGGAGCATAACCTCTCTCTTATTGCGATTGCCTTCGGAATCTCACTTAGGGTCGTCAAATGTTATTTCTTACTCGCGGAAACATCGTACGCTCGTACTCATCACTAGTTCATTCACTTGCGTACCAACGGAATATTTTTCCGAGGTGTAACATTCTTCCCCCCTTTAGAACATTCGTCCTCGAATGTTTAAGTCTTCGGGGATTCTATAAAAATTTCGCCAGAGTTTCCCCTATAATATGGCACTACCATCCTGTCACAACAACCCATAATACCGATGCCTCACAGGGCCACAACGCAATAGCATACAAGTTTGGCCACGCACGACCCAAAAAGCATAAAAGTGAGTTAAGGGGTACCCGGGTGGGCTAGCACCGGGTGCTCGTCACGGCCCCTTAATTGGGTCGTGACAAAAGTGGTATCAGAGCAGTTCAGTCCTAGGGTGTGTCTACGAGCCGTGTCTAGTAGAGTCTTGGTTATGGGTGTGTTGCACGCCACACTTATAAACAAGAAGCTGCGGACATTTTAGGAATAAATGGCCTTCTTTTCTTGATAAGAATCGTGCGATAGAGCTATGATGTGAGAAATTCTTGTTCCTTAATCGTGTGTTGTGTATTTCAGAAATTCCTAGAAAGAGAAAAGCTACAGCTGCCCCAAAGGGTAAGACGGTGGCAGAAAAGCGGGCTGAAAAAAGCACCGCCACCGGTAGTAGAGAAAAGTGAGTCCCAGAGTGCGGCTCAATCCCAATCCTCTCGTTCAGTGCCTATATTAGAGGAGCGTGAGGGAGCCTCAGCCCCAGCTCCAACACCTCCAGCTCCTCCACCGGATGCTTCGGGCCAATATGTGAAAGAGGCCATTAATTTGCTGACTCAATTGGTTACGGCCCAGACTCAGAGGCAAAGTTCAGGGCAAGGTGATAGGGCTGTTAGTGCAAGGGCCCGTGACTTCATTACTTTAAACCCTCCGGAATTCTTTGGGTCAAAGCCGGAAGAGGACCCTCAGGATTTCATTGATGGTATGTTGAGGACGCTTCAATTGATATATGCTTCGGACACCGAATCGGTGGTGTTAGCGTCATATAGATTGAGAGATGTCTCGATCCAGTGGTATACGGTTTGGATGGCTTCACGGGGAGCCAATGCACCTCCCCCGGTATGGCAAGAGTTCGTTGATGCTTTTCTCCGACACTATATGCCTCCGGAAGTTCGGCGAGCTAGAGCCGATAAGTTCTTAAATTTGAGGCAAGGTAGTATGAGTGCTCTAGAGTACAGTCTCCGCTTCAATTCCTTGGCTAGGTATGCTTCGGCCATGGTAGCAGATGTCACACCCCTTTTTTTAACCGCGGAGAGTTAAAGTTAGAAGTATGACGTATTGGAGATTCCTGTTTTTGTTTATTTTGTTTAAGGAGTCGCCACCTAATTATTTATGGTGAATTAGGACACCTAAAGTTTATTAAAGTTATGTTTAAAGTTAACTCTGTTTAAGGTCTGCGAAACTTAAGATTCTAGGTAAGGGTTCAATTAGTCTAAAGGGAAGGTATTAGGCACCCTTTAAGACCCATTAACAATGGTTAACCGACCGGACTTAAAATTAATTAGGCTAAATGCGAATATAGTATTATAGGAAAAAGGAAAGTAATTTTGTAAGTATGGCTAAAGTTATAGATAAATATGTAAGAATGCTATTTAAAATAGAACTTGTAAAATAATAATAATTTGTATAAAAGAGTACTTTTAACGTTATTTTGAAAAATACGACTTATAAATGTTGTTAAGATTTTTAAACGAAAGTGTAATAATAATGTTTAAGATAATACTTGTAGAAAATGTAGTGATTTAATAAGAGTTTAGTTATAAATAAATCAAAAGAAACGGAATGAGTAATATTCATATGTATCCCGAATAGGAATTGCGCCAACTAGCAAATTAAAATGTATTTGTAAAGTTATTGTAAGATTAATATTAATGTTTTAACAAATGTGTATTTCAAGCGTTCTAAGATAAAAGAGTGAATATTGATTCTTTTTGACTCAAATATATAGTCATGCTATTTAAAAATTATTCCAAATAAATGTTATAGATGCTATATAAGTAGTTTAGAACATAACTAGAAGTGAATGTAATTTGTGGAATTAACTACCCATAACTAAACTAAAACCCTTAATGTCACTAAGGTTTATCTAAATTAACAAACAACAAAATGTTAGTCATACAAGGTAAACAAGAAATACAACAAAATAAGATAGGAGGAAAGAAGAGAAAATGGAACAGTCCATTTATGGACTGCTGCTGCAGCCTATTTTGCTATTGGGCTTCAGCCCAGAAAGTCCCTTTCTTGTTGTTGTTGTTGTGGGCAGGCTGGACAAGAAGAGGCCATGTTGGGCTTTTATCCCAACACCAAACACGGAGGAAGACGAGTCCGAGGGACTCGTATGCGATAGTCATGCATAAACACGAAAGAAAAACGATTAGTATACAATCAATAAACAAGGTTTAAACATGTAAAATATAACTCAAAACAAATCGATAGATTATGTATACACTGTGTATAGTCGAGTATATCTCATGTATACACATTCATGAAGAAAAGATTAAGGAAAGCACATGAATATACATTCAGTCATATGCCCAAACCGCCTTGACCAATTTTATGGAAAGCACTTAATGTTCAGCGGACATAGTCAACGAACAGCAACATGGATCAAGTAGAGCATTATGAATCTGATTAAGCATATAGCAAGAAAAAGCAAGCTCTTAGAGAAATCGTAGACATTTGTGGAAGCACTTTCAGGATGCAAGAAAGCAAATACCAATTGTAGAAGGACATAGCAGTTCTATATAACATTTAGACAGTAAGGCAAACAGATTGAACCACTATGGATGGGTCTTAAGTACAGAATCTAGACAGTCAAACAACCTCTCCAGGTGCTAGTTAACCCATCAAGCATGCTGCCTAAGTGTTCTCGGCAGCTCTGACTAAACAAGATATCCAACCAGCGCAATGTAATCAAACTAATCACTCACACAAGTACACAGATTCCTGCTAGCGCAGGAGTGTAAATAACATACCCTTCTATACTTTACATGAGCTCACATAAATCCAAACAGGCATAATCATGAATTAAACAACTTGATGACCAGCTTACCCTTTTCGGACTCAACAGAAACAGCTGTCATATAAAGTAATACCAAATGAAAAGATTTCACATTATCAAAGGACTTGGATACAACACAAAGGGGAAATGGCATGTGTTTCAACCATAGGGGACTGATTCATCATACGAATTTAAACACAAAGATCAATTAGAGTGACATATGCAAATGAGCTTACTAGCACATGAGCAGGCCTAAGTATGCAAGAGAGATGCAGGAGGAAATGCATAAGTGTATACATATGAAATTCATATCAAAGACCTTAATGACACCAAACAATAATAACCAAATCAAACACATACTCCTTTGAAGGGCAAAGAAGAGTAGTAACAGCAGCTGTAGGCAAAGCAAAAGGGAAGAGGTAACAAACAGCAGTGACAGAATTAGTGCAGGGGGGGTTGATAAATTTGGGTTGTTAGCAGGGCAAGGTACAAGTAGCAATTATAACATGTGAATTGGCAGAGATTTGCGAGTATAACATGATCTTAAGGTTAAATATAACTGTAACAATCAAGCAACAAGATTACAGATAACTCCTATTGATCCTTATGAAAGTTAACTTAAATAATTTTTTAAGCATGATATTGTATCATATCAGTTTCGCAACAGAACAAAGAGAATGAGATCTTGAATCAAACTATAAGTGGAAAATAAGGCAGGCTTTAAGCATAATTCATCATAGAGTGCATCTGAGAACACATTTAGACTATAAACTAGGAAGGAAGAGTCCTATTCTATTCCAAACTAACCCATCACAAATGTCAAAAAAAGTGAATCATCTAATGTCTTTAAAAAGATCACACAAACTATTATTTATTTCTTTGAACAGAAGGGTAAAGAGAAGACGATAAATGAGCATATTGCAGTCACTTGACTAAAAAATGAAGGCTAGAAAGATTCAAATGAAACAGCAAAGTAGAGATTAAAGAGAATGTTTTGGAAATGTGCTCATTTGTTCACTTATAAACAGCAAGGTAAAGCAAAGTAAAACCTTTATCAAAGTAAAGCATTTCTCATTTTGATCACACGACAAAAGGGGGAAAAGTAAACAGCGAATTAAGCATATTGATCCAGATCATTCAATCGTGACTCAACCTGAAACTAAACATGATGAAGGCAAACTAACAACAAACAGCTCTGTAAGACAGTGAAACTACGTCACATAAGCACTTAAGCGCGTCCTAGTAGCATGTTAAACTAAATAGCAAATTAGGCATAGAACCACACCACACAAAGGTTCAATTATACAGAGGCGAGAACATTCAATATACTTACATGCACTACATACAGGCATAAACATGCTAATAAAAACTTAAAATTAGCTGAACTGAATTAAGGAATGAGCAGACAGATTCTTCTGGTAGCTAAGCTGGAAACTAAACCATATTAAAACACGAATATCATTCAAGTAAGATGCTGGACAACATCTACAAACACATAATCAAACAATACTCAAACTAAACGAATTTGCAAACACCACTGCTTCACTAACTAAAAAAAAAAAAAACTGACACAATCATCTATTAATATTAACAAATATCAAACCAACCTAACGGCTAACTATCGAACCAACGAAACACTTCGACATATGAAATAAACAGAAAGTACTGAAGCTGCTAATAAACAGATAACGAAGGGAGATTTATCGACCTTTTGTGGGTACAGTGAAGTGGGGCGTCGACGTCGTCGAATCTACGCTCGAACTCGAATGAAATAAACGATGCTTTCGATTAAAACCCAGAATTGATTGTGTGAAAATATGGTGATTTAGAGTAATCCGGCTAAAGTTCACCGGAAAAGTGAAAACTATGGTTGGAAAATGGTGAGTGTCCCTAAACACTGAATCAATCCCTCAACTCCAAAAATCCCCCCTTTTTCGATTCGACCTCGACCCATTTATAGGGTTTTGTTTCTGTTCTAGTGGAGAGAGGAGCGTGGGAGAGAAGTATGGGTGTCGGGTGAAGTGGGAGGAACGTGAGGAGCAGGAGCAGGCGTGGGGGGGAACAAAAGTAAGTGGAGCAGCGATGGATGGCAGAGAAGAGGTAGGAAGAACGTGAAATGGAGGAGAGAAAAGGGAGTAGAGAGATAGAGATGAAGGAGTGAGCGGCGGAGGTGAAGGAGGGGGTGAAGGGATTAGGTTTTGTTTGGTTTAGGAAATAGAAAGTGTGGGCCGGGTCGGGTGATAAGGTTTGGGCTGGACTGAACCGGGTTAGGTAGTTGGTGTAGGATTTGGGCTGATATAATGTGGGTTGGGTATTAAAATGTGGGTTGTTTATTTGGGTAGGGGAATAATATTGTATTTGTATTTTAAGCCATTAATTGGCTGAAAATTGTTGATCCTTCCTCCGCTATTTTAATTATTTTCGGGCTTCTAATTTAATAACTAGTACCATATTTATTATGTGAAGATAAATAGTAATTAGTATATAGAAAGTAAGGATTTTACAAAGTGTTGTCTTGTAATTAATTTAACGATTCCAGACCCGAAAATGAAACGATGACTAACCGTTTAAAATTTGTGATAAAGTAATGCTCGTAATGTTTTAAAAAAAAATAAGAGTAGTGAAAATAATAGTAGTGAAAATAAAGTATTTAGCTCGTTAGTAAATTTAGAAACCCGGGTAAATTAAATAGGAGAGGGACAAAATTGGGTGTCAACAGCAGATATAGGCGACTGAGTGCACCGATTTGTAAAAGGCCTAGGGCCACACTTGATGGATAGATGCTTGACTGCGTCCCTTCAGGACGATATGGATACTGCACGCATTCAGGCCCATGCTCAAAACTTAGAAGAAAACCTGCCACAGCAAAGAAGCGAACGTGAGCAAGATAGGGGCCATAGCAAAAGGGCCAGATCTTCGGGTGCGATGAGTGAGATTAGAGGTTGGCACAGGCAGCAGTTTCCCGGGCATTCAGGGTACTCTATGACCAGTGCACCTCCACGGTTTTTTCAGGCTAGAGATTTGATAGATCTGCTCGTGTGGGGCCGAGTCCGAGTTCTTCAGGGTCCCAGTTTAGAGGTGATTCGGGTCAGGCAAGGCCACCCGTGCCATGATGTTCCCAGTGTGGGAAGTTGCATTGGGGTCAATGTCGATCGGGTTCAGATGGTTGCTATTCATGTGGTCGGCCAGGCCATATCATGCGTGATTGCCCCTCGGTTAATGGTAGGGGTAGGACCCAGCCCTCAGGGTCAGTAGCCGGATCTTCATCTTCTATGCGCCCTATGGGGCCAGGTTCACATGCGCCAGTTGGCCATGGTAGAGGCAGAGGGAGAGCTCCCACTTCTAGCGGTCCTCAGCACCGTATTTATGCTTTGGTTGGACGCCAAGATCTTGAGTCTTCTCCTGATGTGGTCATAGGTATATTATCGGTATTCTCTCATGATGTATATGCTTTGATTGATCCGGGCTCCACATTGTCTTATGTTACTCCATATATTACGGGTCGATTTAAAGTCGAGCCGGAGTCGATCAAACCTTTTGAGGTGTCTACACCCGTGGGTGAATCGGTAATAGCTAGCCGAGTATATAGAGATTGTGTAGTCGTGATATGTGACCGCCGTACTATAGTTGACTTGCATGAACTAAAGATGGTAGATTTTGATGTCATTATGGGCATAGATTGGTTGGCTTCTTGTTATGCCAATGTTTATTGTAGAATGAAGTTGGTTCGTTTCCAGTTTCCGGGAGAACCAGTTTTAGAATGGAAAGGGAATACGGCTTCACCAAAACGTAGGTTTATTTCCTATGTAAAGGCAAGGAAGATGATCACAAAGGGATGTATTTATCACCTAGTGCGAGTTCAAGATATGGAAGCTGAATCGCCAACCCTTCAGTCAGTTCCCGTAGTAAATGAATTTCCGGATGTGTTCCCGGAAGAGCTTCCAGGCCTTCCTCCCGAGCGGGAGATTGACTTTTCTATTGATGTGTTGCCAGACACTAAGCCTATATCTATTCCTCCTTATAGAATGGCACCTGCAGAATTGAAGGAGTTGAAGGAGCAATTGAAAGATTTGCTTGATAAAGGCTTTATTAGGCCTAGTTCGTCCCCGTGGGGAGCGCCCGTATTGTTCGTTCGAAAGAAAGACGGCTCCTTGAGAATGTGCATTGATTATCGGCAATTGAATAAGGTGACGATTAAGAATAAATATCCTCTTCCGAGGATTGATGATTTATTTAATCAATTGCAAGGCGCCAAATGGTTTTCAAAGATTGATTTGAGGTCCGGGTATCATCAAGTGAGAGTTAGGGATAAAGATATCCCTAAGACAGCCTTCAGAACCAGATATGGTCATTTCGAGTTCCGGGTGATGTCATTTGGGCTAACTAATGCACCGGCAGTATTTATGGATTTGATGAACAATGTGTTTAGGCCCTTCCTGGATTTATTTGTGATCGTATTTATTGATGATATCTTGGTGTATTCTAGATCCGAGGCAGAACATGCGGATCATTTGCGCACTATCCTTGGAGTTCTTCGGACTCGAGAGTTGTTTGCAAAGTTTTCCAAATACGAGTTTTGGTTGAACTCAGTTGCATTTCTGGGGCATATTGTTGCAACCGATGGTATTCGAGTGGATAGTCAAAATATTGAGGCCGTGAAGACTTGGCCAAGGCCTATAACTCCTACGGAGGTTCGTAGTTTTCTGGGCTTAGCAGGTTATTACAGGAGGTTTGTTGAAGGTTTCTCTTCTATTTCTGCACCGCTCACAAAGTTGACCCAAAAATCAGCTAAGTTTCAATGGACAGATGCTTGTGAACGTAGTTTTCAAGAGTTGAAGGATAGATTGACTTCTGCCCCAGTCCTGACACTCCCAGAGGGATTGGAAGGATATGTTGTTTATTGTGATGCTTCAGGTGTTGGGCTAGGCTGTGTATTGATGCAACATAATAAAGTGGTTGCGTATGCTTCAAGGCAATTGCGGAAACATGAGCAGAATTATCCGACCCTTGATTTAGAATTGGCTGCTGTGGTTCATGCATTAAAGATATGGAGACATTATTTATATGGTGTCCATGTGGATATTTATACCGATCATAAGAGCCTTCAGTATATCTTCAGGCAGAAAGAGTTGAATTTATGGCAACGACGATGGTTAGAATGGCTAAAAGATTATGATGTTAATATCTTATATCACCCCGGAAAGGCGAATGTTGTAGCTGATGCTCTCAGCCGCAGATCTATGGGGAGGAGTTTATGTGATGTACGACCAGAGAAGAGAGAAATGGCTTGTGAGCTCCAGCAGTTAGCTAGCCTAGGAGTTCGAGTGGTGGACTCAGGTAGCAGGGGAACTACAATTCAAAATTTAGCAGTCTCGTCGCTAGTGGAAGAAGTGAAAGAGCGACAATATGAGGATTCCATGCTAATGCATTACAAAGATACGCTCCCTCAGAAAGAGGAGTCATCATTTGATATTTCAGGAGATGGAGTTCTTCGATGTCGAGGCAGATTATGTGTTCCCGATCCACCGGATTTTGGGAGAAGCTCATTGTTCCCGTTATTCTGTTCACCCCGGAGCGACGAAAATGTATCATGATCTCAAGTCTATATATTGGTGGAATGGGATGAAGAAAGATATAGCAGAATTCGTGGCTCAATGTCCCAACTATCAACAAGTGAAAATCGAGCACCAAAAGCCGGGTGGATTGTTGCAAGCTATAGAAATCCCAACTTGGAAATGAGAAGTGATTAACATGGACTTCATTTCAGGCTTACCCCGTTCTCGACGTAAGTATGATTCCATATGGGTGATTGTGGATAGACTCACAAAGTCAGCTCATTTCTTACCCGTCAGAACGACGTATGTGGCAGAAGATTATGCAAAGCTATATGTTAAGGAGATAGTGAGACTCCATGGTGTTCCACTATCTATTATCTCCGATAGAGGGACTCAGTTTACAGCTAATTTCTGGACGTCGTTCCAAGAGGGTTTAGGGACCCAAGTGAGCCTTAGCACGGCATTTCATTCACAGACCGATGGACAAGCTGAACATACTATTCAGACTCTTGAAGATATGTTACGAGCATGTATGATAGATTTTGGAAGAAATTGGGATGATCATTTGCCACTCATTGAATTTGCTTACAATAACAGTTACCATTCTAGCATTCAAATGGCACCGTATGAAGCTTTATATGGGCGAAAGTGTAGATCCCCAATCGGGTGGTTTGAAACAGGAGAGACTAATTTAATAGGGCCAGATTTGGTCCAGCAAGCTGTAGAGAAAGTTAAGCTCATACAAGATTGGTTGTTAGCAGCCCAAAGTCGCCAAAAGTCCTATGCGGATAATCGTCGAAGAGACTTGGAGTTCAAAGTGAATGACTGGGTATTCTTGAAAGTGTCGCCTATGAAGGGTGTAATGAGGTTTGGCAAAAAGGGGAATCTTAGTCCCCGATACATTGGGCCTTATGAGATTGTACGAAAAGTGGGCAAGGTAGCCTATGAATTAGACCTACCTCCGGATTTGGAGTCAGTCCATCCGGTTTTCCATGTCTCGATGCTTCGGAAGTGTGTAGGAGATCCTACTAAGATCGCGCCAATAAGTGATGTACATGTGACAGAAAAGTTATCTTATGAAGAGATACCCATTGCCATAATAGATAGGAAAGTACGGAGGCTTAGAAATAAAGAAGTGGCCTCAGTTAAGGTTTTATGGAGAAGCAGTAAACGAGAAGAAATGACATGGGAAGCGGAAGAAAGTATGCGATCCAAATACCCTCATTTATTTCAGCCCTTGGAAGAAGTCCAAGATGTGACATCCAGATTTTAAGGTATGTATGTTTTCCTTTTAAGCTTTTTGGGTCGTGACAAACCCTTACCTAGAATCTTAAGTTAGTAGATCTTAAAACGGAGTTAACTTTAGAAAATAACTTTAATGAACTTTAGGTGTCCTAATTCACCATAAATAATTAGGTGGCGACTCCTTAACTTTAGTTAACCCTGGAATTACCGGAATGATGTAAACTATTTTGACTCTGATTAAAATAGGGGTATAACACCACATATGTGGCTAAGGAATATACACTTGAAAATTATGCAAAAATGTATGCTGGAAGATTCTACCCACTTGATAGTGAGAGTTATTGGCCACCGGAGCCATTTTCCATAGTTGCAAATAAAGCATTTATTCGTAAATTCAAAAAGAAAGAAAACTCTTGTATTCCTAATGAAATGGATGTTCCACCAGGGAGATACACTCGAAAATGCTCATTTTGCAATTATGTTGGTCATGATAAGCGTAAGTGTCCCTTACGACATGGTGGTCAAAATACATCTCGCGTGGTGGAGGAAACTTTCGTGGTAGTGGCACATCTCGTGGTGGTGGCGGAAGATCAACACAAGGACATGAATTGATGAATGTATTTTAAGTTTCTTCTTTCTTTGATGATTGTATTTTAACAAGTTTGAGTTTGTTATTGATGAACAAGTTTAAGTATTTTCATATTGTTATGAATGATACAATTTAATTATTTTGAGATTGGTATGAGTGATGCAATTTTGACTAAAAAATAACACGCTTAAATCTAAACCCTAAAACATAAATAACTTAAAGCTAATGACAACAAGTCTTCAAACAAAAATGGACTTTAAGCACTTTTCAACCACTACGACAATCCAAAGTTTTGCTTATCCTTGATGTATTAAGCCTACCTTAATTGCACAAAAATAAGTAGGGTTCTATATAAAAATTTAAGTTTTGGAGTCTCGAAGCATGATTAATCTATGGCTAAAGTACATAAATAAGTGTGAAAATGTAAAAGAAAGAGGAGTTTAACCAAAAGTTAAAAAAAAAAAAAAGGAAGAGCTCCTTTAATGCAGTATTTTATTGCGCTAAAGGACTTAACCGCGCCGTTACGGTTAAGTCCTTTAACGCAGTAAAATACTGCTCCCTCTTTTAATGGGTCATTATGGTTCCAGACTCCTTACCATTAGTTGATACTTAAAATCGTATTTTGGATTGGAAAAATGTGGTTTAAAAATCCTAGGCTTGAATTGGGGTTTTTTGAGCGATTAATGAAATTGAAG
Source organism: Lycium barbarum (assembly GCF_019175385.1). Taxonomy (NCBI): domain Eukaryota; kingdom Viridiplantae; phylum Streptophyta; class Magnoliopsida; order Solanales; family Solanaceae; genus Lycium; species Lycium barbarum. The sequence goes on from NC_083342.1 coordinate 8,349,688, forward strand.
GACTAATTGGGGTTAGAATTCCATTAAATTAAGGATGGTGATTATTTAGACTATGGGTAGCCTAATTTTACCTTTAATTCCCCAGTTTACCATTGTAAACCCGTAGTGTAACACCTTGTAGCTTTGGGGCTAATGTTTGACTCGTAAGATGATAATTTAATGGAACCAATATGAGGATTTTATAAAGTGTTTGAAAACTAATCAAGTCATAAGAATAGTCTTTGGACAAAGCAAAGTCAGAAGCCTTTCTACGGAGGATGTTTTCAAGTGAGTTTGTAGAAGGTCTTACTTCCAGCGACCATAACCCCTTTATTATTTGGGAATTTGGGAAAACTTCCTCGTTAAAAGTTGTAGCCCTTTGAAATAGCTTTCCAACGGTATATTATGGGTCTTTAACAGAGCTATGTACAAGAAGTTATGCCTATTTTGCCGAACACTATGCAGAACCAACACATGTCTCTTGTGAGGGCGCGTGCGATGGCCCCGCGTCGCGGGCCGATCGCACAAAAACACCCTCTTTGACTATTGACCTACGAGGGGTCTCGCAATGCACGTGCAGCGTGGACCCAATGCATAAAAGGACGGGTTTCAGGTCAAAAGTCGGGTTTACGCGTTTTAAGTTATATTTAAGATTTAGGGTTTATTTCCATAACACCCCATTCACGAAAAATCACCCTAAATTCAGAGAGAACAAGTCCCAAACCTCAAGAACCTTCCAAGGTAAGTTTTATCATGATTCTTGGTTGAATCCAAGTCCCTAATCCCTTTCTAACTTGAGTAAACCCTTCTAATCCATAGAGTTATGATTGGAACATTATTATTGGATGTGGAAACCCTAGAACCCGAATTCAAGAGGATTGGACTTCAAAAAGGTAATGTTTCTACTCTCTAATCATTTATAGTTGTGAATTGATGAGTTCTTGAGAGAATAGTAAATGGGTTTGATAAAGAGAATTAAATGAACTATGCTAGAGTTTTTGGATTGTTGACTTGAGATTGTTGTATTCATGTGGGTGATGAAGAATGATGTTAATTACATCTAATTGAGATTGTAGAATCAGCGAGAAGTAATAGAATAGGGATTGGGTGAATAAAACACCATTAATCAAGGTTGTGGAGCTTTATGCCCACCAAGTGTTTGATAAAATGCTTAGATGATCAAAGCATGGATATTGTTGCTAATATAGAATCCCTATGACCTGTATTGCTATAGATTAAAGTTGAAGGGATTGAAGGACATTGTGATACACTCAAAAGCAGGAAGTCAAGGTATGTAGGCAGTATCAACGTGTGGGAACATCCTTGTTCTCCCCTATGTTTCAGTATTCCATGATTACACACCAGTTTTAGGATTCTAGGTATATTCATGATAAACCCTAGACATTTGAACCATGATGTTTATATATGGTCAGTTACAATTCCGTTTGATTAGTCTTAATTTACTGTTTTGGTGATTGAGACCCAGTCCGTAATCTATGAAAACCCATTACATGCATCCCATGGGTTCTATAACACAAGGTATGAGATATTTTTCTTATCTCCGTGAAAAGCTCGTATATATGCATCTATTGTCATGTCTTTATGTACCCATGTTTATGCCAAGACTCAGAAATCATATCTTCAGTTAATTTCATGTTCGGGAGTTGTATTAATACCGAGAAGGCTCAGATAGCCTGAAACTACGTATGCCAACGTAGTATAAGGATCGCTCCGCCCAGTTAGGACGATTCCTTCATGTTTTCCCCATTGAGGGATTTTGGATCCATTCATGTCATGTTCATGTCTCGTGCTCCGGCAAGGTACGAGATGTCTTAGCTGATCGGGCCGAGATCAGACTCCACGTTTCTTCCCGTGGTGGTTCATGTCGGTATTACAGATTATTTCATGCTTACAGTACTCATGTTTATGTTCAGTTTCAGCATTCAGTTTCAGTTCCAATTTCATGTTTATGTATCATGTGCCTGCTTTTTCTCTCATGTGTTTACATACTAGTACATTTGTCACACCCCCGACGACGAGTATGACAGGCTCCGACCCGTAGGCCGAAGTCACCTGACTTAACCGTTGCTTGGACATCACATACCATAACTTAAGAACATCTGCTCGCGGAAAAGGGACCAACATAGAAATATTCGATAATTCAACATATATGTACATCTGCGGACCGGCAAGGTCGCTACAACATAAAGTATATCATAAAGCCGACAAGGCTATCAAAAAAAATATCAAGAAGTCAAGACAAGGCCGACAAGGCCATACGTAATATCTACATATCCCACAATGTCCATGAGCCTCTAAGAGTATACCTATGAGCATATATAATACTAACAAAAAAGTACCAAAAGATAGCAAGCCCGGAGTAGTGGTACTTGCTAACACCGCTGAAGCTAGAAAAATCCTACTGCGGTTGCTCCTCAATAACTCTGTCAGAGCCTATAGTGCGAAATGCAGCATCCCGTGCAATGGGACGTCAGTACGGATAAAAGTACTGAGTATGTAAGGCAGGAGGGCAACAACATAATTAAGATAAAATGTGACATTAATATAGGCAAAAGAAAACCGAACATCTAGAAGTAGCACAAAATGCAATGCATGATAAAATCATTTGTATGCTTATATATATATGTATGTAACTGATAGTATCCATGCCCGACAGTAAGGCTCGGTGTTATATATGTAAAATCATGCCCGGCCATTAAGGCTCGGTGTTATCATCATTAGCCCGCGTCCGGGCCTCCCGCGTCCAGGGCAATATCATAACATGCCCACTGTAGTGGTGTGCGCATCTATGCGCCATGCCCGGCCGACTATAGCGCGGCACGGTGTAGTAAAATAGTGCAACACATTTATATATATGTATATACCATTATTGGTCTGGACCGGAAAAAAAACTGTGCAGGATTCCGCTTTCCTTCCGCACAATGCTCTGAGACCTTCCGCTTTCCTTCCGCGATGCGGACGGAAAGTACAATGTCCTGAGGCCTCCTGCGCAGGACTCCGCTTTTCTTCCGCGATGCGGAAGGAAAGCGCAATGTTCTGAGGCTGATTTTTGAATGAGAAGTCAATGATCTGATCTTGGCCTTTCGGAGTGACATAAGGTCGGTAGCCTCCGAATAGCTTATGGAATTCGTCTCGAGTCCAAAGGAGTAATCGATAATGATAAGTAAAATAATACTTTAAGAATCATTAAGACAACAAGATATTAAGATTGAAATACAAAGCATGGGAATAGAGTGGATTTGTTATGGAACGCTCATGTCTATGTTCTCATTGGATTTGTGCCAAAGAAAAGGGGAAACGAACACCTTACATACCTTATCCGTCGAGCCACCACTTAAAGAATTCCTTATATCGAAGCTTGCCCTTCACCCGAGCCTATATATCGATAAATATATCATTAATCATACTTTCATCGCATTTCCATCAACTTATAAGTACTAATTATGGAAGACTAATTTGGGTTACGAAAATTTGGGCAACATTTCCCCTATATCATCGACTTCCTCCAAATACCAAAACAACTCCCAAACAATACCAACAACATCAACAACAACATACTCAACATTCTACAAGATAAATATATGTATTTTCATCCAAAATCCTCTTCAAGCCTCAATCCATAAGCCAACAACACCAACACAACAAACTATAACTTTTATTCTTGCAATTATTCCTTAATCAATGTTGATAAAGAAAAAGATTCAAGGATGCATACCTTATATTTTCTAAAGTAGAAAGATCTTCAATATCCACTTGTTTCCAAGCTCACTCCAACACAAAACGAAATTATAATAGCGACTACACGTTGTCCGGACCTCGATTGATATTCCGTAGCTTAAATTTCACTCAAAATCTTCACTTCTAGGTGGTATAATAGCCCCTTTTGTTGGCTGAAATTTCTGGAAGGTTTTGGAGAAATTTTGATGATGAAAAATGGGTTTTAACCCCTTTTATAGTGGCTGAGGCGGCAGTACTGTAGCAGCTCTGTTTCTGCTTTGTCAGCTCAGTTTGTAATGTCCATAATTCTCTACTCCGATGTCCTTTCGACAAGAGGTTTGTTGCATTAGAAACTAGACTCGACGAACTTCATTTTAGGATTTTGAAACACCTTAAAAATCCTAATATACATGGAGATATACCCCTCCAAAGTTGACTCAAAATCCTGTTTCAAATTTTCGACAAACTTATTTTCCTTGATTTGCTTGGTCTCAGAGTCTTTCTTAGCTTATTATATGAACTCAAACCGTCGTAACCATGAGATAAATGCTCCACGTCTAGACTTAAACAACTAACGCCTAATAGATTTCACGTACAAGACTACGAGGTGTAACATTCTCCCCCCCCTCCCCCCCCTTCAAAAACATTCGTCCTCAAATGTCGGATACTCGAGGGTTAATAAAATTTCCACAGAACGTTAGTAAAGTACCGTAATAAATGACACGCAGTCATACGATGATTAGAATAATATTTCTCATCTTATTGAGTCTTAGGGGAGTTTAAATATAACTCTTACCTTGTAAGTGATTTGCGGATGTAGCAGAACCTTGCAAGAATTCTTTCGGAGTAGTATCATCTATGACAGGGAATAAATGGGGATACTTGGACTTCATTTCTGCTTCGGCTTCCCATGTCATCTCTTCCCTATCTTTACTACTCCATAGAACCTTCACTGAAGCCACGTCTTTGTTTCGAAGTCTACGAACTTGTCTGTCGAGAATAGCAATTGGTTCTTCCTCATAGGTCAGATTTTCTGTAACTTGTATATCGTCAACAGGTACGATTCTGGATGGATCTCCAATACACTTCCTAAGCATGGAAACATGAAAAACTGGATGAACCGCTTGTAGTTTTGATGGAAGCTCCAATTCATAAGCCACCTGGCCTACCCTTCGGATGATCTTATAAGGTCCGATATATCGAGGATTAAGTTTCCCTTTCTTACCAAACCGCATCACACCCTTCATAGGTGATATCTTCAGAAACACCTAATCAACTACCTAAAATTCTAATTCTCGTCGTCGTACATCTGCATAAGATTTCTGACGACTCTGAGCTGTACACAATCGTTCCTGAATAAGCTTTACCTTTTCAATAGCCTGATGAACAAGGTCTGGCCCGAATAAGTTTGCTTCTCCGACTTCAAACCAACCGGCAGGAGACCTATACTTCCTACCATAAAGAGCTTCATACAGAGCCATTTTGATACTGGCATGATAGCTATTGTTATAAGCAAACTCTATCAAAGGAAAATGATCATCCCAACTTCCTTGGAAATCCAGTACACAAGCTCGTAACATATCTTCTAAGGTCTGAATAGTACGCTCAGCTTGCCCATCTGACTGCGGATGGAAAGCCGTACTAAGATTTACTCGAGTACCAAGACTTTCCTAAAAATATTTCCAGAACCTTGCTGCAAACTGTGCGCCTCTGTCTGAAATAATTGACAGCGGAATGCCATGAAGGCGCACAATCTCCTTAAGATATAGCTTAGCATAGTATTCGGTAGTATAGGTAGTTCTTACTGGCAAGAAATGAGCTGATTTAGTTAACCTATCAACAATCACCCAAATAGAATCGAATCTGCGGCGAGAACGGGGCAATCCCGTGACAAAATCCATATTAATCGCTTCCCACTTCCATGCTGGGATCTCCATTTCTTGTAATAAGCCACTGGGTTTCTGATGCTCGATCTTCACCTATTGGCAAGTGGGGCATTGAGCTACAAAGTTAGCAATATCTTTCTTCATATCATTCCACCAGTAAAAGCCCCTGAGGTCAGTTACATTTGGAACGCACAAACGACCTCGATGTTTGAGAAACCCATTTGAATCCAGTTCGAAGGCCGAAATCCGATTTTGTTGCACTCCTTTCTTAATGTTAATTAAAACTGGATCTTCATATTGTTGAGTCTTTACCTCTGAGGCAAGAGTCGATTGAGATATATCCTGTAAAGCAATTCCAGTATCTTCCGAATCTAGTAAGCGAACTCCCAAATTTGCAAAGCGATGAAGTTCTCTGGTCATTTCCAATTTTTCTGCTGGCACATACAATAGACTTCCCGTTGATTTGCGACTTAAGGCATCAGCTACAATATTAGCTTTGCTGGGATGATATAAAATCTCAGCATCGTAATCATTTGGCAATTCGAGCCATCTTCGTTGCCTCAAATTCAATTCCTTTTGCCTAAATATATATTGAAGGCTTTTATGGTCCGTATAGATATCGACATGAACTCCATATAAATAATGTCGTCATATCTTTAGAGCGTGAATCACTGCTGCCAGCTTTAGATCATGGGTTGGATAATTTTGCTCATGTTTCAGTAGTTGTCGGGAGGCATAAGCAATCACCTTACCATTTTGCACCAACACACATCCCAGACCGGTGCGTGACGCATCACAGTATACAGTGTAACCCTCGGTGCCTTCTGGAAGGGTGAGGACAGGGGAAAATGTCAACTTATCTTTCAATTTCTGAAAACTCCGTTCGCACGCTTCTGACCATTGAAACTTGTCCCCCTTTTGAGTTAGTTTTGTAAGGGGAGCTGCTATAGAAGAAACTCTCTCTACAAATCTTCGATAATACCCAGCAAGACCTAAGAAACTTCGAACTTTCGAAGTGGTTGTTGGTCGAGGCCACTTCTTAACGGCTTCAATTTTCTGATCATCAACTTTAATACCTTCATCTGACACAATATGGCCTAGAAAAGCCACTGAAGTTAGCCAAAATTCACATTTGGAAAATTTGGCATACAACCTTTGATCTCGCAATGTTTGCAACACCTTTCGGAGGTGATCAGCATGTTCCCTCTCCGAACGAGAATATACCAAGATGTCGTCAATTAATACAATAACAAAAATATCCAAGATGGGTCGGAATATGGTGTTCATTAGTGCCATAAACGCCGCAGGAGCATTTGTCAATCCGAAGGACATAACTAAGAATTCAAAATACCCATATCTCATTCGGAAAGCTGTCTTCGGAATGTCTTCCCCTTTTACTCGTAGCTGATGATATCCTGACCTTAAGTCAATCTTCGAGAAGCATTTAGCACCCTGTAGCTGGTCAAACAAATCATCAATTCTAGGCAACGGATATTTGTTCTTGATAGTCACCATATTCAACTGCCGATAGTCAATACACATTCTTAGTGAGCCATCCTTCTTGCGCACAAATAATACCGGTGTTCCCCACGGAGAAATACTGGGCCTAATGAAGCCCTTGTCTAACAAGTCCTGCAATTGCACTTTCAATTCGCGCAACTCGGCGGGGGACATACGATAAGGGGGAATAGAGATGGATTGAGTGTTCGGATACACATCAATCGCAAATTCAATTTCCTTTTCGGGAGGGAGGCCTGGTAATTCGTCGGGGAATACATCCTGAAATTCATTAACTACAGGAACGGATTGCAAAGTTGGCGGTTCAGCTTCAGTGCTCCTAACTCGAATCAAATGATAAATATAACCTTTGGAAATCATTTTTCGCGCCTTAAGGTAGGAAATAAACCTACCCTTTGGTGCTGGGGTATTGCCCATCCATTTCAGAACTGGTTCACCCGGAAACTGAAATTTCACAGTTTTGGACCAACATTCCATATTGGCATAGCAAGAGGCTAGCCAATCCATTCCCATGATGGCGTCAAAGCCCACCATTTCTAACTCCACTAGATCAACAACTGTTTCACGACCACATATCGTAACCACACACCCACGATAAATTCGTCTTGCAATAACAGGTTCCCCGACCGGAGTAGAAACACAGAAAGGCTTGGACAAAGATTCGGGCTTTATACCGAACTTATTAGCAATATAAGGTGTGATGTAAGATAGCGTGGAACCCGCATCTATCAATGCATAGACATCATAAGAACAAATGGATAAGATACCTGTCACAACATCTGGAGACGACTCAAGATCCTGCAGTCCTGCAAGTGCATAAATACGATTCTGGTTGCTGCCGGAAGCGGACACCTGACCTCTTCCCCTATCTCTACCTGCTGGGGCTGGAGAAGAACCTTGTCCAGGAGGGCGAACAGAAGATGAAGAACCTGCTATCGAACCTGAAGGCCCGAGCCGAGTACCGCTACCTGAGTTAGGGCATAGCGAGGCTTAGAGCATTACCCCCTCGCATGCTACCTCTACTCCATCAGGTGTCATTCAAAGTACTGACGTCCCCGTTTATTTGCCTTGGGGGCTTGCATTTCACAATGCAGGTACTGACTTACAGGACGACGCACCTGCTCAGTAGGACAGCTCTCGTATCAGCTTTTGGGTGAACCCCATTCTCTCCGGGTTTAGTCAGTTGTCTACTTTATGTCATTGATGCATTAAAGTTATGCTAGGGGCCTTGTCCCAGCAAGTACGTTTTATGTTCAGACTCATGCTAGAGGTTTCATAGACTAGACAAGTCAGTTGGGTCATGTTAGATTTTCAGAGTCGGTTAGCCATTTTGGCTCAGTTATGGTATTGTCCGCGATCTTGTTTTTAAATAAGTATTTTATAATTACTATGACTTCAAATGTTTTCTTAAAGCCCATCATGTTTCATATTATATTTCTACTCATGTATGCCTCATGATGATTCAGCAAGACATGTGGTTCGCTCGGTCACATGCAGTTAGGCACCGAGTGCCGTGTTACGCCCAGGCCATGGTTCGGGGCGTGACACGAAGTCACCTTTTTTGGGTTATTTTGGGTTTTTTCTGAAAGGATGGCAATATATATATCGTTGGGTTCGTACTCTGGAAGGGGAAAGGCCAAGTTTGATGGTTCAAGGCTTGTGCTCGGCATTGAGGTAAGTTATGGCTTACTTTACTTAGACTTTGATTAATGATTCGCATGTGTTACCAAGTATTGACGGGGAAAGCATGATAGGTCTTCGGACATGGTGTGAAGTTGTGATCTAATTAGGTTTGTATGATTTCTGATTATGTGGGTTTGTCGTCGTTATTTATGCATTGATTGACATGTGGTGTATTTGACTACGTGATTTTGGTGTTGTGGGATGTGATAGACTCATTTGTAGTAATTGCAACTTAATATTTGATATGTTTCCATGACGATTGATGATTCATGCAAGAATTAATTAGCTTATGGTGCTTGTGATCTCCATAGCATATTCATTGGCATTGATTGCATTGATTTCTCATTCTTGCATTCCTACATTCATATATGACAGAAATGTTGGGGAAAACAGTTTGATGGAAGAATTGTGGAACAATTTGATGGGAAAAGGTTATGAAATGTTTGAAAAGAAATACAGATGAGATGAAAGTTATATTGTTATTGCTATCGATTCGAGGTATATGCAGACGTATAGTGGCAGGGTCACAGTCTGGTGGTAAAGTCAGGCGGTATAGTGACGGTACATGAACTTCATGGGTCCCCCATGTGTCATGACTATTGAGGCATCGAGATTCCGTCTGTAGTATGTGTGTACAGGTTTGAGTTGTTGGCCATTGCATAACACGACATCCATCTCATTTGCTTTGCATGTCTCATTCACATCATACATTAATTGGCTGGATTGTTGGTTATATTCGTGTTGTGGTTACTTTGAGGAATTATTAAGGAGTTAATAGACTTGTGGTGTAGAAGCTTAACCTTAGGCTATGACTTGGTTTTGTGATATTCTGTAACTCTTGTGGTCATTGTTTTTCTATCTGCTGACTTATTGATTCTGTGTTTTCATATTGACTTATTGATTCTGTGTTTTCATATTGACTTATTGATTCTGTGTTTTCATATGCATGAACTAATCTTAGTCGCCCTATGATGCTTACCAGTACGTGTGTGTACTGATACTACTCTTGCTGCATTTTTTCTGAGTGCAGAGTGAGCCAGGATCCTTGTCGAGACCACGATTCTAGTCTTGAGGCTATTTCTGCTGAGATTATGAGGGTGAGCTACCTTCATGCATGCAGCTCTGGAGTCTATCTTTATATTGTCTATTACTCATTCCACTAGACAGTGTTTCTTATGTATTACTCTTAGACATGATTTTGGATAGTCGTTCTTGTACTGTGACTTCAGTTCTTGGGGGATATATTATGACTTAGTATTTTTTGAACTTTCAGTATTTATGATATAACTTAGACTTATTAATCATTGTTCTTATTATTTATGATTATTCGTAAATCGGTTAAGTAAATGAATTAAGGGGGTGGTTCGCCTACCAGGGGTTAGTGTGGGTGCCATCACGACTATGATTTGGGTCGTGACATATATCACTTTTAGAAGTTCCCAAACATGCATTGATTTCTAATAGTATGTGACTATATTTTACTCCGTCCATCCCATATTACTTGTCCACTTTCCTCTTTACACGCCCCTTAAGAAATCCTAACTAAAAGGTGTATTTTTACTATCTTACCATTATCTCTCTCCAATAAATTGCACTTTAATATTTGGGCCAAATATTTTTATAATGTGTACAAGTAATATGGGATGGAGGGGAGATAGTAACACAGAAGCTCACCCAACTATGGGTAATGATCTTTCAAAGTCACTTTTTTTTTGTAACAGCAAGGTCACTCAACTTTTCCCCTATCACTTCAAAAGTCACTCAATTAATATTTGGCCAACAAAATATGACATAACATTTAATTTAGTCCGCATGAACTTTTTTTTTTCTCTCAATCTGCATGGTAAATAGACCCGGCCTAACCCAAACCCATAACCTAAATTTACCCTTATTAACACTATTCAGCTGGACAAAATCACGAGGGAAACTTTTTGCTCTCACCAAAATGATGTATTGAAGTCAAAAGCTATGAAATCTCAATGGTGGAATTTGATCTTACTTTATTTTTAGAATAGTAATATGTGTCAGCGTCAATCAAGTCTTTGCATTCTTAAGACTTAATAGCCTAGTTAAATACGTTGTAGCTTGCAAAATAAATCTGATAAATAGTGTAAATATGTAGTAAAAGAATATTTTGTAAATCTTTTATTTAGGTTAGTATAGTTTGTATCCTAATAGGACATTGTAACTATGGTATATTTACCAACTCAATCAATGAGAATAATCACGGAATTAATCTCTTTCATGGTATCAGATACTAGGGTTTCTTTTCCTTCTCTTCCGCTGCCCTAATTCTCCGACGTCTTCTTCTTCTTCTTCGATTTCCGTCCATTTTTCTTGCCTTCCATCAATGGCAGACACCAAGTTCCATCCTGCTTTGGCTGTCTCCAACATCAAGAATCACATCCCAATCATTCTTGAGATGGAAACGGATCATTATTCGGCTTGGGTCGAATTATTCAAACTTCATGCCCGGTCTCACCGTGTCCTTTCCCACAGTCTGCCAACCGGAAAGGAGAAGGCTCCTACCACCGGTGACGAAAAGGAGTTGTGGTCCACTTTGGATGCCACGGTACTTCAATGGGTATATGCAACCATCTCCACGGACTTATTGCATACAATCATCGAAGAAGACCTATCGACAAAGGAGGCCTGGGATCGCTTCTGTAATCTTTTTCAAGACAACAAAAACTCCCGTGCCGTTGCTTTGGAACATGATTTCTCTCATGTCAAGATGCGGGATTTTCCAAATACTTCGGCGTATTGCTAACGTTTCAAGACCTTGGCTGATCAACTTAAGAGTGTGGGGGCTCCGGTGACCGACAACCGCCTCGTTCTCCAACTGGTGGCTGGACTCCCAGAGGCATACAAGAATTTGGGTACCTACATCCGCCAAAGTAAGCCTCTTCCACCATTCTCCGAAGCTCGGTCAAGTTTGTGCCTTGAGGAAAAGGCGTTGGCTGAAATGCACGATGGCTCGCCCGCGGCTATGGTGGCTAATTCCAAACGTGATTTTGATGACTCTTCTCATCTGGAAAATTCTGGTCGTTCTCACCATCATCGGGGCAAAAATAACAACAAAACCCGCGGCTCTAGCGGCGGGAATAATAACGGCGGTGGCCGTGGTTCGGGCGGCGGCAGTGGCAGCCGACGCCATGGAGGACGCCCCTCAGGTGACCAGCAGCAGTGGCAATAGCCCTCCTCACCGTGGCAGTGGGGTTGGATGCCTCAGTGGGCTCCCCCTTGCCCGTATCCTACCACGCAGTGGGCTCGGCCACAGCAACAGTGGCAGTCGCCATCTTCTTCGTCTGGCCCGAGGTCGCTGGCCTAGCCTGGCATTTTGGGCTCGCGACCACAGCAGCAGGCATATGCAGCCGCGGGCCCCCCGACGCAATGGACTCCGACGGATATTGAATCGGCTATGCACATGATGACGTTGAACCAACCCGATTCGAATTGGTATATGGATACCGGCGCCACGTCCCATATGATATCCATAAAAGGTACTCTCTCGTCTTATTTTAATTTGAGCAATCGTAATACTGGCATTGTTGTTGGTAATGGTAATTCAATTCCAATTCGAGGTTGTGGTCATACTAAATTGCCTCCCCCGAACCCTCCTTTATTGTTAAACAATGTCCTTCATGCGCCAAAACTCATAAAGAATTTGATATTGGTTCGTAAATTTACTACTAATAACTATGTGAGTGTTGAATTTGATCCTTATGGGTTTTCTGTGAAGGATTTCCGGACGGGGATGGCTCTCATGAGATGTAATAGTAGGGGTGCTCTCTATCCATTGTCCACCTTCAAATTTTCCACCAATTGACCGTCGAATTTTGCTACCTTGTCTTCTACCCGTTGGCATGATCGTTTGGGCCACCCGGGAGCTTCTATTTTGGATTTTCTTAGGCGTAATAAAAGCATTTAATGTAATAGTTCTAGTTCATCAAGTATTTGTTATTCTTGTGTTCTTGGTAAACATGTTAAGTTTCCATTTGCTAGTTCTATTTCCGAAACTTTGTTTCCATTTGACATTATTCATAGTGATTTGTGGACTTCTCCAATTTTGAGTTCTATGGGCCATCGTTATTATGTTCTGTTTTTGGATGATTTTACCAACTATTTGTGGACTTTCCCTTTGGCTAGAAAATCTGATGTTTACTCAAAATTCATGGATTTTAAGACCCATATTCTTACTCAATTTGAACGTCCTATCAAGAATGTCCAATGTGATAATGGCAGGGAATATACTAATAGTCAATTCGGAAAATTTTGTGCATCCAATGGGATGTCTTTCCGTCTTTCGTGTCCTCATACATCCTCTCAAAATGGGAAAGCAGAAAGAAAAATTCGTTCACTAAATAATGTCATCCGGACTCTTCTTGCTCATGCCTCCATTCCTCCGTCTTTTTGGCATCATGCATTGCAAATGGCGACGTATCTCATTAATATTTTACCAAGTAAGCTATTGGGTCACAAATCACCTTTAGAGGTCCTTTACCAACGGAAACCATCTTATTCTCATCTCCGAGTCTTTGGGTGTTTATGTTATCCCCTTTTTCCGTCTACTACTATTCACAAGTTGCAACCTCGGTCAACTCCATGTGTCTTTTTGGGATATCCACCAACCCATCGTGGCTACAAATGTTTTGATTTATCCTCAAATAAAATCATTATTTGTCATCACGTTTTATTTGATGAGACTCAATTTCCATTTTCCAAAATCCATACTCCGGCTCCCACCTCTTATGACTTCCTTGATGATGGCCTCTCTCCTTACTTGATCCATCATATAGCCGCCAGCCCTCCACCGCTGCCCTGTCCCCCTCCGTCACTTCCCGTGACTCAGGACCACGCCGACCCCTCCCCACCTGGGCAGCAACCTCCATCGTCCTCTACGCAGGACCAGTCCGCCCCTCTCCCCCACCAGCATCCCACCACCCCGCAAAAATCGACCATTTCTCCACCTGTCCAGCCCAATACCCACACACGCATGGTCACTCGTAGTCAACGCGGGATTTTCAAACCCAAGCACCCATTTAATCTACATGCGGCAGTTACCAATTCCCCCATACCTCGTAAACCGTTAGATGCGCTACGTGACCCGAATTGGAAATTGGCCATGGATGATGAATATGATGCTCTTATTAAAAATAAGACGTGGGATTTGGTACCCCGTCCACCTAATGTGAATGTTATTCGGTCTATGTGGATTTTTACTCATAAAGAAAAGTCTAATGGTGATTTTGAGAGGCATAAAGCCCGTCTTGTAGGTGATGGCAAAACACAGCAGGTTGGCATTGATTGTGGTGAGACTTTCAGTCCGGTCGTGAAGCCAACAACGATCCGCACTGTCTTAAGTCTAGCTCTATCTAAACATTGGACCATTCATCAGTTGGATGTCAAAAATGCATTTCTTCATGGCGGGCTCAAGGAGACGGTTTATATGCATCAGCCTATGGGTTTTAGAGACCCATCTCGTCCCGATTATGTGTGTTTGTTGCGCAAGTCCTTATATGGGCTTAAACAGGCACCGAGAGCTTGGTATAAAAGATTTGCTGACTTTGTTTCTTCCATTGGTTTTGCTAATAGCAGGTCTGACTACTCCTTGTTCATCTATCGCAAAGGGCACCACTTGGCTTACATTTTACTATATGTGGATGATATTATTCTTACTGCTTCTTCAGATGCTCTCCGTTGTTCTATTATGGGCCTTCTTGGCTCAGAATTTGCTATGAAGGACTTAGGTCCTTTGAACTATTTTCTTGGCATTGCGGTGACCCGTCACAAGGGTGGTATGTTTCTATCACAACGAAGTTATGCTACGGACATTATTGAACGTGCAGGAATGTCCTCGTGTAAGCCTTCTTCCACTCCAGTTGACACTAAACCGAAGGTCAGTGCCTCTTCTGGCGATCTGTGTGACGCTCCCACTCATTTCTAGAGCCTTGCAGGTGCTCTTCGGTATCTTACCTTCACCAGACCGGATATTTCTTATGCCGTACAACAGATTTGTCTTCATATGCATGATCCACGAGATACGCATATGCTTGCTCTTAAGCGGATTATTCGGTATATTCAGGGTACTCTTGATCATGGTTTGCATCTCTACTCATCTTCAGTTAGTGATTTGGTTTCATACACTGATGCTGATTGGGGGGGGTGTCCAGACACCAGACGCTCGACGTCGGGTTATTGCGTGTTTTTGAGAGATAATTTGATATCCTGGTCATCTAAGCGCCAACCTACTTTTTCCCGCTCTAGTGCGGAAGCAGAATATATGGGGGTTGCTAATGTTGTCTCTGAATCATGCTGGATACATAACCTCCTCTTGGAACTACATTGTCCGATCCCTAAGGCTACTTTAGTTTATTGTGATAATGTCAGTGCCATTTACCTGTCAGGAAATCCAGTCCAACATCAGCGCACCAAGCACATTGAGATGGATATACATTTTGTTCGTGAAAAGGTGGCGCGCGGCCACATCCGTGTCCTTCATGTTCCGTCCCGATATCAGCTCGCCGATATTTTCACTAAAGGACTGCCACAGGTCTTATTTGAAGATTTTCGGGACAGTCTCAGCGTTCGTAAACCTCCCGTTTCGACTGCGGGGGTGTGATAAATAGTGTAAATATGTAGTAAAAGAATATTTTGTAAATCTTCTATTTTAGGTTAGTATAGTTTGTATCCTAATAGGACATTGTAACTATGGTATATTTACCAACTCAATCAATGAGAATAATCACGGAATTAATCTCTTTCAAAATCCATCATGAACTCCTATTCTGATTAATTATTAACGATATCAATATATGATTGGAGTACGATTTATGGGTTAGAAGGAATGACCAGACTTCAGGAGCTACATTTACTTTATGTCGTTAAATAAATCCTTATGAATTTTTCCTGGGAGAAGGAAAAAGAAGATGATACTATTTTAATAAAATGATGGGACAATTGTTTCCAGGGAGAGTGAAACTCTATTTAATTAAGAGATAATAGGGTTAATGTGGGTCATGGTCGGGTCTTATTGCCATGTGGACCGAGAAAAACAGAAGAAAAAGTCCATGTGGACTAAATCAAATACTATGTGATATTATGTTGGCGAAACATTAATTGAGTGACTTTTGAAATGATATCGGAAAAGTGGATGACCTTGTTAAAAAAAAAACAATACTGGGAGAGATCATTACCATAACTAGATAGCCTTTTGTGTCATGACCTCGGAGGGAGTATGTAAAAGAAGCCTTGAAAGTTGAAAAGTCTATTTCTGCAAATGGCCTGAAAACAAATAAAAATGGACCCAAATTTTATCTACCCCCAACCCACCCCAACCCACCCACCCACGACCCCAAATTAAAATTCAAACTGTCATCATCCATGGAATTTTTAATTCAAAAAATTATTTCTGATACGAATTATAGTGTATTGATTAAAATGCCGATTTTGCAATGTAAAATACGAATTTAGAATTTCTCTTTGTAAATTTTGCTGGTTAATATGTAAGCTTATATATGATTTTTGATGTGATAATAGCTTTAAGCTGTACTGGTATATTTATTTGCATTTAAGAGTTAAGCATCAAATTTTCCTAAAATCTAATTGAATAAAACTAGTGTTGAGATATGCAGTGGGTCTAATTTGTGTGTGACTGGGAACTATTAATTGTTATAAGCACTTTGAAAGATTTGAGGCCAGTGGCGGAGCCAGGAATTTAGTAAAGGGTGTGTAAAATTAAATGTATACTCATAATAGCTAACATTTAACCTATGTACAGCATGTAATTTTCTGGCGAAGAGTGTGCATCGGACCACCCTTCGCGTAAGGTGGCCCCACCCATGTTTGAGGCAGAATTAATGCAATAAATAACATTACTACAATATTTAAGAATGATTAAATGACCAGATTAATCTAAGAGGAAACTACTATAAGTTATCATATTTTTTAGCAGACAACAGCTCTATATAAGCACTAGACTAACTGATGAAATGACAAGGTTTAGAGGATTAATAGCCTGATTGGCCAAGCTTCTAAAATCCTCTTATTTTGAAAAATGTTTTTTTTTTACAGAAGCAGAGTGCATCCAATCAGGACAACTTATTTTATCAGGTAATTAGCACATCTGCGCACGTTTTGGGTGCCGGGGGCAGGATGTAAGAACAATGTGCAAATGTTGCAAAACAAAATCAAGTAGCTTATTAGACATTATTGTTGGAATAGCTTAGAAAAGGAAGCAGTACGGTGCAAATATGTTCTTAAGCTTTTATCATTTCCCCTTATTCTATCTTTAGTCAGGTTAGAGAGTAGTAGTTTTATAATGTTCGCTGTTCCTCGTCTGAAGTTGTCTGAAAAGTGCAACCGATTCCCATATTTTCCATCTGTAGTTCAAGCCTTTGAATCAGTTGCGTCTGATCTTCCACGATATGTTCATTCAGATTTTCCATATTGACCGTAAGTGTGTCAACTTTCCTTCCTTTAATCGCCGACGTACCTGTACTGTCATTCAAATTAACTGAGTGTATGGGGACATTTATTAGAGAGGAAGACCAAGCCTGCAAATTGTCATTTGCTGTTTCAGACCTTCTATCCTTGTCAATATATCTGCCTGGAAAATTCATGAATGGCAAGTGGCATTTTCTGGGTGAGAACTTATCTCGTTAGGTGGTTAAAGAGTCACTTCTGGACTCTGTGAATTAGTGATCAACGAACATAGAGATTAAAAAAGGCATAGTACATACTCGGACACCTTAACTTGGACATGTAGCACCAGCTGAATCTCTATACAACTATCATATTTTTAGGAAAGGTAAAATGGTAACTCTATCATGATTCATCTATTTCCATGGGAATGATCAGCTGTAGTCTCCCGATTTGTTATCTGTTTATATATATCTTGCGATCCACACCTCACTCAGACATTTTAGATTAGAGAGCAAGTCGAACTCTATGGTTAGTAGCAGCACATTCAACCTGATTTAAACTGGAATCATTCAGAACCAGATTATATGGGTAGAGAAAGGCCATGTTTCCATTGTGGCATCGATCGTAAGTTTTATTGACCACCTATATCCCACCTTTTATGTTTATCAATAATTTTATGTTTTACAGGATACTTGATTCAGTGATATGTGCCTGATGTCTTCAACAAACAAACTTGAAGGCTCACATGATGAAACACTAAATATCCAAATTTCTCTGAATTGTCTATCTGTTAAACATAAAACATGGAGTACTTTAATTCTCTCACCTCTGGAGCCAAATGTTAATTGATTTTCAACACAGCAGCCATAAGTCTAACAAGAACTAAGGTCATCTAGGATAAAATGCAGATTGACTCCCCAATCCCTGGTATCCATGCACATTTAGTCCCCAGTTATTTAATCTTTTGACAGAAGTGGTGCTTAAGTTCTAGATGATATATATTCCGAACTTTTTTCTCAGGAAAAGTTGTTCATAGACAGATGGATTCAGAATGGTAAGTAATATGGAGGGAGCAAGTAAGATGGCAAGTAACACGGAGTACTTCAATTTTGTCACCTCTCAAGCCATTTTGAGTCAAGCTGTCTATGAAAACTTTTGTTGAGAAAAAAGTTCGGAATATACATCATCTAGAACTTAAAGGACTACTTTTGTAGAAAGATTAAATACATGGGGACTAAATGTGCATGGATGCCAGGGATTGGGGAGTGAATCTGCAAGTTATCCTAGATGACCTCAGTTCTTTTTAGACTAATGGCTGCTGTGTTGAAAATCAATTAACATGTGGATCGAGAATTGATAGAATTAAAGTACTCCATGTTTTATGTTTAACAGATAGGCAATTTAGGGAAATTTAGGTATTTAGCATTTCAGTGTGAGTCTTCAAAGTTTATTTGCTGAACATCAGGCACATAAATTCTAATCATCGCTGAATCAAGTATCCTATAAAACATGAGATTATTGATAAACATAAAAGGTGGGATATAGGTGATCAATAGAACTTACGGTCGATGCCACAATGGAAACATGGCCCGTCTCTACGCATAGAATCTGGTTCTGAATGAATCCTGTTTAAATCAGGTTGAATGTGCTACTGCTGACCAATAGAGTTCGATTTGCTCTCTAATCTAAAATGTCTGAGTTAGGTGACAAATCTCAAGATATACGTAAACAGATAAGAAATCGCGAGACTACGTCTGGTCATTCCCATGGAAATAGATGAATAATGATAGAGTTACCATTTTACCTTTCCCAAAAAAATGATAGAGTTGTCATTAACTTTAATCTATTTTTAACTATTTTGTTTCCCCTTAACTATTTACACTATAACTCCAATGAGAGAAGTCTTGGATTCTCAATTGAAAGAAAAAGGGGTGGCGATTTGCAGGGTGGAGAAGGTGGGGTGAAAGCTGGACTTGGTGAATCTTCATAATTTTTGGGCCTTTAGTCTAGTGGTCAAGGCTTTTTAATCAACAAATCTTAAGGCAAGGGAGTGTTAAATAGTTTCAAGATGATAATTCAAATATGTAAAAATGAGCTTATAAAAGAGTTGCCAACTAACATGTATAATGTAGTAATTGCCTGCAATTATGATAATCAGATTTGGTATTGAAAATTCCAAGGAAGGCCCTCAGATTACACTAATGAGAGCAGAACAGAAAAGAATGACTACATTCAATTTCTTTGCAATTATGCTTTTTTACATCTGTATCCCCTTGAACTAGTACAATTATCAAATAAACCGTTTTGCTTAAATATAAGATGGTCTCATTAACGCTCTGCAGGTGAGATTTGAAGTCCATACAAGTGGTGAAATTGGATGGATTTTCTATTTGGTGAGCACGCCTCATCTGGCTATTTCCTTGCAAATTTTCTTATAGTCTTTGGCCCTGTAAAAAATAGATTTCTAAAAGAAGAAATTACATACGTTTGCTTATTAGGACAAAATTGTTTTCTAGAAGAACAAACAAACATTTTTCAAAAGAAAGCGAAAAAAAAATCTTTTGTTGGTTTTGTTTTAGTCAAACCAAAATTGAACGAACTTCTACAATAGCCCCGAAATTCTAAATATTATCATTTTGACCCTTTTCTTATAAGTTTAATTTACTTTCTAATCACCTTCTTTTTCAGAAAGGAAGGGAAAAGAAAATTAGTTTCCAAAAACTTCGCAGTGGACTCTTTGAACACACCATAGTGAGTTGCCAAATCATGACTATTCTTGTTTTTTATTGGCACTTCTATTGTCGATTTAGAGGTCCTTATCTCAAAGTTATTCCTGAAAAGTCGACTCGCTATTTTTTGGTAAGATTTCCTTGTTCTTGAAATGTAGATATGCTATTATGCACTTCTGTCTTAGCAACAGTTTTATTGTTTAATGGACTCAGTTAAGAATAATTCCTTTTTCAAGGGAGAGTTTCCCTGCTATTGAGATGCAGCAACGACACACTTACTTTTCTTTCTTACCTTGCTTGCACATTTATCTATCCCCATTGACAGAGCTTCGTGTATTTTTTTTTTGAACTGGTAACTATAGAATTTCGTGTGTCTAGGGATATGGTTTACCCTTTATATCATTCTTACTGACTTCCAAATAATAACCAGTATTATGCCTCAATCCAAGAAAGTTGGGGCGACTCTATGATTCTTCATTATCTTGCTTTATTTAAGCTCATCTCATCATGCTTACTGCTGTAAAAATACTTATTTCATATTTAAGGTTACTAACATATTACATACGCATAATATATAGAACATCACTGGCTTTATGTACTCTGTTATCTACTTCTCTGTGATGCCGAAAAAATGTTCTTTATCTTAGTTGTGAGCATGTTCTTTGTGTATCCATTTAGTGTTGATTAATTGCTTCAGTTACTGCAATAAAAGATCAAAAGAAGTTGCTGGATTGTTTCCTGTTTTTTAGCCATTTTCAGTAGTGTTAACTTAGTTGCTGATTTTTAGGAGTTTGTTCAGATTTTTAGGAGTTTGTTGATCATGGAATCATGTGCAAAGTAGTTGCTTAAATCTAGGCCCTAGTTGTTGAATTTTTTCTGTATTTAAACACCATTTCAGTTAAATGAAATGATCATCTTTCCAGCAGCAAATATTTCTTCTATTCTTCTTGCCTTTATTTCTATTTTTAGAGTTGTAGTTAACTTAAAAACTCCAACAAAGTGGTATCAAGAGCTCTTTTCTTGAGGGGCCTGTAATCGAGGGAAATACATCTTTTTTTCTTCTATGGATTCAGAAACTCCTTTCATTGCACTAGCACCACCTGTCTTCGAAGGTGAAGGCTATCAGATCTGGGCAGCAAGAATGGAGGCACATATGGAGGCAAATGACCTCTGGGAAGCTGTTGAGGAGGACTACGAAGTTCCTCCCTTGCCTGCAAACCCCACCATGGCGCAGATAAAGAATCAAAAGGAGAAGAAAACAAGAAAATCAAAGGCTAGAGCGACGTTATTTGCTGCAGTCTCATCTGAAATCTTTGTCAGGATTATGACAATGAAATCAGCATTTGAGGTATGGAATTTCCTAAAGAAGGAATATGAAGGAGATGAACGGATCAAAGGAATGCGTGTTCTCAACCTAATCAGAGAATTTGAACTTCAAAAGATGAAGGATTCAGAGACAATCAGAGAGTATTCTGATAGATTACTCAGCATTGCCAACAATGTAAGATTACTTGGCTCTGAATTTCCTGATTCTAGATTGGTTCAAAAAATTCTCGTAACAGTCCCTGAAAGGTTTGAAGCAACCATTTCCTCGCTGGAAAATTCCAAGGATCTGTCAAAAGTTAGTTTGGCAGAACTATTGAATTCTTTGCAGGCACCAGAACAGAGAAGGCTTATGAGGTCTGAAGGATCTGTCGAGGGTGCACTACCTGCAAAAGTTCAGTCAAACCAGGGAGACAAAGGAACGAAAAAGTGGAACAAGAAGGAAAACTCAGGTTTTAATTCTCCTAGGTTCAATAGGGGAACAAAACATGATTTTCCTCCTTGCAAGAATTGTGGAAAGAAGGGTCATCCACCATTCAAATGTTGGAGAAGACCAGATCAGCAGTGTGAAAAATGTCAGAAGATGGGACATCATCAAAAGATTTGCAAGAACGACACTCAGCAAAATAATGCTGCAGAGGTTGCAAATTAGGAAGATGAGGAGCAACTCTTTGTAGCAACCTGTTTTGCAACTAGCAGCTCAAGTGACAAGTGGCTTATTGATAGTGGTTGCACAAACCACATGACATTTGATCGTGATCTCTTCAAGAAGTTGGATACTTCAGTGATTTCCAAAGTACAAGTTGGCAACGGAGAATATCTTCCTGCTGAAGGCAAAGGTACTGTGGCAATAAAAAGCTCTTCAGGTACAAAACTAATCAAAGATGTGTTTGTTGTACCTAATTTAACTCATAGTCTGTTAAGTGTTGGCCAACTGCTTGAGAATGGTTTCAAGCTTATCTTTGAAATCAATTATTGTCAAATCAAAGATGCGGAAGGTAATAACCTATTCAAAGTAATGATGAAGGGAAAGAGCTTTACATTGGATCCTTTAAAGCATGAGCAAAAAGCTTATTCTGCAATTAAGATCAATGCAGATGTTTGGCACAAAAGGCTTGGACATTTCAACCATGCTGCTCTAATGAACCTACAGAGGAAAGATCTGGTTCGGGGGTTGCCTAACCTTGAAGCTGAAATACCAGATTGCAAAACTTGTCGATTTGGAAATCAAACAAGGCTTCCTTTCAAGAAAGCAACCTGGAGAGCTACCGAGAAACTAAAATTAATCCACACAGATCTGGCTGGTCCTCACAGAACTCCTTCACTCAAAGGGAGTATGTATTACATAGTTTTCATGGATGACTATACGAGAATGTGCTGGATTTTCTTTCTTAGGTTCAAGTCAGAGGTTGCCGCTAACTTTTGGAAATTCAAGCAGTGGATCGAAACTCAAAGTGGTTGTAAGATTCAATCTTTAAGGTCTGACAATGGCAAGGAGTACACATCTGATCAATTCAATGTATTCTGTGAAGAAGCCAGGATTGAACACCAACTCACTGCTCCATATACTCCATAACAAAATGGAGTTAGTGAGAGGAAGAATCGTACCATAATGGAGATGGCTAGATGTTTGTTGTACGAGAAGTGTTTGCCAAAAGAGTACTGGGCAGAAGCTGCACATACCTCAGTCTTTCTACTCAATAGGCTTCCAACAAAAGCATTAGAAGGAAAGAGACCATTTGAAGTCTGGTATGGTTATAAACCTTCTTTAAAAAAATTCAAAGTGTTTGGATGCTTGTACTTTACTTATGTGCCATAGACTAAGAGAGATAAGCTAGATAAAAAGGCGGAAGCTGGAATATTTGTGGGTTACAGCACTGTTTCTAAGGCTTACAAAGTTTTCAACCTCATACAAGGAAAATTCTGATAAGTAAAGATGTGCTTTCATGGAGGATGAGCAATGGAACTGGAAAGAAGCACAACCAGTATTAATTCCATATCAAAGTACACCGCTCCAGCTGGAAGAAGATGAATTGGTGGATGATGTTCTAGTAAGAGGCACAAGATCTCTCTTTGATATTTATCAGAGTTGTAATATGGCAGTTCTTGAGCCGACAACTTTCAAGGAAGCAGAAAAAGATCCAAAATGGAAAGCTGCAATGAAGGAAGAACTCATCATGATTGAGAAGAATCAGACCTGGAAACTCGTGAAAAGGCCCGAAGACAGGAAAGTCATAGGAGTGAAGTGGATTTTCAGAACCAAGCTGAATGCAGATGGCTCTATCAACAAGCACAAAGCCAGGCTTGTTGTAAAAGGGTATGCTCAAATTTTTGGTATTGATTTCTCTGATACATTTGCTCCTGTTGCTAGATTAGAAACCATCAAATTAGTGTTGGCTATAGCTGCACAAAAGGGTTGGAAACTGTTTCAGTTGGACGTTAAATCTGCATTCTTGAATGGCTTTCTTGAGGAGGAGATTTATGTTGAGCAACCTGAAGGATTTGCCGTCAAAGGGCATGAAGATGAAGTGTATCAGCTCAAGAAAGCTTTGTATGAACTAAAGCAGGCGCCCAGAGCTTGGTACAGCAGAATTGATGAGCATTTGTTGCAGCTCAGTTTTAGAAAAAGAATTTGCGAAGCTACTCTCTACATTAAAGGTGATGAAATCAATTTTATTGTTATATCACTCTATGTAGATGACCTGCTGGTTACAGGAAGCAATGATGAACTTGTTAAGAAACTTAAAGAAGATATGCAGCATACTTTCTAGATGACAGACTTGGGAGAAATGGTTTATTTTCTGGGAATGGAAATCAAGCAAGAGCAAAATGAAGTGTTCATCTGTCGAAAGAAGTATGCAAAAGACATTCTGAAAAAGTTCAGAATGGAAAATTGCAAAGAGACAACTACTCCAATGTGTCAAAAGGAGAAGCTGAGCAAGAATGATGAAGCTGATCAAAAAGTGGATGAGACTCTTTACAGAAGTATGGTTGGATGTCTCATGTATCTTACAGCAACTAGACAGGACATTTTATATGTTGTAAGTCTTCTATCTAGATTCACTAGTTGTGCAACTAACACTCATTTTAGAGCAGCTAAAAGGGTGATAAGATATGTTAAGGGAACACTGAATTTTGGAATCAAGTTCTATGCAAATCAGAAGTGAGTGTTGCAGGGGTATTCTGATAGTGACTGGGCTGGTTCTTCTGATGACATGAAGAGCACTTCTGGTTATTGTTTTAATCTTGGTTCAGGGATATTTTCTTGGTGTTCAAAAAAGCAGGAGATTGTTGCACAATCAACGGCTGAACCTGAGTTCATTACAGCAACAGCTGCTGCAAATCAAGCCTTATGGCTTAGAAAAGTGCTGCTTGATCTTAATTTAAAGCAAGAAAAGTGCACAGAGGTGTTTGTGGATAATCAAGCAGCTATTGTTATCTCAAGTAATCATGTTTTTCATGGAAAAACCAAGCATTTCAATATAAAATTATTCTTTCTCAGAGACGCGCAGAAAGAAGGATTTGTTAGGTTAAAGTATTGCAAGACGGATCTTCAACTGGCAGATATGTTTACCAAAGCCTTGCTAAGGAGCAGATTTGAATTTCTCATAGAGAGGCTTGGAATTTGCAGCAACTGAAGCAAGGAGGAGTGTTGATTAATTGCCTCAGTTACTGCAGTAAAAGATCAAAAGAAGTTGCTGGATTGTTTCCTGTTTTTTAGCCATTTTCAGAAGTGTTAACTTAGTTGCTGAATCAGATTTTTAGGAGTTTGTTGATCATGGAATCATGTGCAAAGTAGTTGCTTAAATCTAGGCTCTAGTTGTTGAATTTTTTCTGCATTTAAACACCATTTCAGTCCAATGAAATGATCATCTTTCCAGCAGCAAATATTTCTTCTATTCTTCTTGCCTTTATTTCTGTTTCTAGAGTTGTAGTTTAGCTTAAAAACTCCAACAAGTGGCATGATACGGTAGGGATTCCTTCTTATGACACTGTTGCATAATTGGATATAGAATTTGGGTATAAATTTCATTACTGCTGGGGGGAAATGTAACATATGTTGCCTGAGAGACTTAGTTTTTACGGTTCTTAATGGTTTAGTAAAGCTAGCACTTGATCTTCTTGCCAGAAACGTTGGAATATACTTGTGTTTGACAAATTGATACGAATAATAATGGTATTTCCCTTGCTTGCTGGTTTACTGGGTTGTGCAGATGCGGGTTTGTTTGGAAATGATTTAATTTCTGGTTCCATGCCTTTATATTGCAATATTCCTTCAGTTATGCTTGAGAATTTTCTGGTCAAACTATCAGAGTAGTCAAGATGTATTCTGGTCAGTATTATTGAAAGCATATTTTGATTTTTTTTCCTCAAAACCTATTCTAGATATTCTAAAGAGATTGTTTGAGCCTCCCTGTTCTGGCTTGAACATATCTGCTTTTGGTGATTCATTTAGCTTTGCATGACACATCCTTTCTTGAAAAATATGGCTTTTCCATAGAGGCAAAATACTAGGTGATCTTTTCTCATCTATCCTAACCTTGGTGGACGGCCTTTCCTTTCATGTATGGCAGGAAGTCCCTCCAGCTTGTCGATTAACCAGGCTACCTATTCATGTTCCATAGCTAGCTCGGGTTGAACCACACTCTGGGGAAGCATCTTTTGAGGCAGACAAATTGATCATGTCGAATAATCCTTTCCAGTTCCTGCTACTCCTCTAGAGTTACCCGAATTCGTGTTGATGGGAGTTAGCAGGTACTTTATGAAATTTGTTAAGGTGTGCGCAAACTAACCCAGACACCATGATTATTTCAGTCTCTACTGTCTTTTCTAGTAATTTTCTTGACTGCATTGCACCACCTGTCCCTGCATGCTCTGTATTTTCCATGAGGAAATGCTTCCATTGTTTCTATAATGGTTTCTTCACCAATTGCACTTCCACTAGTATCCCAGATTGATGAGTTTGTTTGAGATGTCCGGATAGTTTGACAGGTTTTAAGATGTTAAACTGCTAAAAAAATTCTGTGTTTTACCATACTTGCATTTGCCTATGTAAAATATCTCTGCCATTATTATCTACTTTGCTTTACTTGATCCCAAAACAAAAAAAAATCTCTACCATTACATCAAGCCTTTATCTCATATGTGAAATCAATGAACTAATAACTGAGTAACTCAATAAACATATGAAAATACTGTAAAGCTGGACATTTAAGTCAAATATAGGACATATAATCGAAATATATAAGTCACAATTGGAAAGCATAAAACATCTATCAACATATCCCAAATATAAATGAAACTGGTTAAGTCTGAAACTAGTCATGAGTTATCTAGACAAAACATAAGTAGTACATAGATGCTTCGGGGCATACCCTGAAATAACTAGCAGAAGATGCTGAGGAGGATACGAGATCTACTCGAAGGTACCTGTCTCTGCACCCAAAAAGATAAGCACATCTGAACGGGTTGAGTACATTATAACAGTACTTAGTAAGTCTCATGAACGACCTACCGAGTGATATGACAAGGTTATAAAACATGAAATGCACAAATAGCATATACAATTCAAACTGAAAACTGAAGGAAACTGATAACTTAGAATTGTGAAATATGAAGGCATTTTTTATTCTTTGATTCTATTAAAGAAACAATTTGAGATAAGCAATTGAATATCTGAATTGATCCTTAAATTTTCGTTGTTCCATATAACTAATGTAGTGCTGTTATAACCTAAAAATAATGTTATACTTAGATCTATCCAGCGTTTAATATTAAATTCATTATATATGCTTGAATACATGTATTGGAGTGCTAATAGTTATACCAAATATACCTAACAATATTGGTGCTGAGATAGTCCTCCTCAGTGGTCCAGGTGGCACATTAATCCTCTTATGATCTTTCAGAAACTGAATAACATAGAAAAAATTAAAATTAATAGTAAAAGGGGGACCAATGAATTAACAATTATTAATAAATTTTACCGTAATCTTTTTTTTTAAGAATTTGTTCGCCTTGAGAAGCTTCCTACATATAGACTTCAAATGTGCATCACGAGCCTTATAATCATCAACATAAAATGAAAACAAACAAAATCGTGGAGTGTGAGTGATAGATAGGGGCGGAGCTACAATATTAGGTACGAGTTCAAACAAATTTAGTAGCTTTTAATTAGATCATCTATTTGTATTAGAAAATTCACTAAAAATGCATCAAATATTTAATTACGAATTCAATAACTAAAATGAGCTATGGGTTTGGTGTCAAGTTCAGAACTCATAACTTCAAATTTTGACTCCGCCTCTGAGATCTCCTTTGGTTTAATGCCACGCCTTAAGGCCAAAGGGAGTTGATGTGGTGTTAAAACCATCGTCTTTTCTGGGTTTGTATCATCGAGACACCCCAAGAACCTACCATATGCACCTCGGAATCCTAAGGCCATTCAAATAGAAATAGAACAAGTACCTGTGACTAAAGGAAATGGAATAAGTACCTATGACTAAAGGAAATGGAACGCCGACAACAGGGTGAGAGAATCTTATAATATGAGGGCTACTGACTGATCAAGTCATTAAACTTAGTCGATCAACATTTCATAAACTTTAATAGATAATTGAATAAAAGGAAACATCTTGCTATCTTACCTTTTTCATGTCATTTGCTTTATTTGCTTTCTCCCTTAACTTAATTTTAGTTTCAGCCATTTTGAGAAGTCTTTGTTCTTCATTCAGTACAACTCCTCTATACTTCCTTTTTGCCTTATCTGGTCATTATTATTGTTAGGCTTAGCCACATTTTTGGTCTGGCCACAAAAGAAGTACCTTATAACAGGGCTTGAAGAACCACTTGCAATATTATTGACCAATTGTCCACCATTTCCTTTATAACATTTTTCTTTATCTACTTGAATTGAAAGATTCAAGTCTGGAAGATTCAAGCTCATGGCTATGGAAGAAAGGTGTAATTAAGTGGTGAATGAACACTTAATTATTATTTACCTGTTCTTCTATGAACTAAAGTGAGAAAAATGAGTCTAGCATTCAAGGCAAGTGTGGGGAATATATTCTTGCAAATGAATGTTTTATGTATTCTCCTATAGTATTTTTTTTGGAACATGTTTTCAATGTGTTCTAAAATATTTCATATATCATCATTGGTTCACATATATCATGACATATTTTATAACCTAAGACAAGTATGTAGAAATTATTATAGGTTTATCATAAATTTAGCAATGGGACAAGTTATAAGTAGCCATCCAGGTGAAAATATTGACAACCGGAAGATCACATAAAATCATTGGACATAGCGTAGCCAAAAAGAACCAAAAGCACTGTAACGAGAACTGAGGTCTATGTTCTTCAACGAATTCATAGATTTTCTATTCCATCATCTATAAAACATTTTTGTGATGCAAAAAGATGTATATGCATGTTATAAGTTATATATATATATATATATATATATATATATATATATATATATATATATATATAATGTATGTATATATATAGAATGTATGTATATACAGAATGTATGAGCACTAAATGTTTATAAATAGTGTATATGTGTATACACAGTGTAAGAGTAGATACACTTTTCATACAATATATATATACACATTATATAGATTTTTATCGATCCCAATCGTAGCCACTGTAATCCTCCACGCCCATTTTTCTGTATAATTTGTGCATAATAAATGAATAATAAATATGTAATCAACATATACTTAGTGTATAATGTATACACACTAATTGTACATGTATTATACAATTATTATACACTAATTACACAATGTATAAATGAAAGAGCACAGAAGAACAGACAAATTTGTCCGGAAAATAGTTATATCACTATTTGGAGTTCCCAAACATGCATTGATTTCTAATTTGTGATCATGTTTTTAAATAGACCCAAACTCTATTCTCCTCCCCCCCCCCCCCCCCCCCCCCTCCAAACCCCAACCACCACCACAAATTAAAATTCGAAAATTTCAGATACGTTCTCTTTGTAAATTTTGCTGGTTAATATGTAGGCTTATATATGATTTTCATGTGATAATAGCTTGAAGCTGTAATGGTATATTTATTTGAGTGTAAGCATCAATTTTCCCAAGAAGATTGAATAACTAGTCTTGAGATATGCAGTTGGTGTAATTGTTATAAGCAGATTTGAGGTAGAATTTAAATGCAATAAAGAACATTACTACCATATTTAAGAATGATTAAATGACCAGATTAATATAAAGAGAAAAGTACTATAAATTATCATATTTTTAGCATATAACTGATGAAATGACAAGATTGAGACGACCAAGCTCTCATTTCCTCAAGAAAAAATGTGATGTCCTAAGTTGCTCGGACTCTGGTGTGAATCTATAGGTCGATCCAAATTTTAGGATTCGGGGGTATGAATACAGGTTGCTACTTTGTTGTCATATTTTTTTCCTTTTATATTGCTTTGTTCTCTCGAGCTGAGGGTCTACAGGAAACAGCCTCCCTACCCCAAAAGGTAGGGGTAAGGATGTAAGGTCTGTGTATATCTTACCCTCCCCAAATCCTACATGTGGGAATACACTCAGTAGGTTGTCGTTGTTGGATACGGGTGTGGGGATTCAGCTAAAAATAATTCAAATATCTAAAAAGAAAGTTATATGTTAAAGTTATGAGACATTATGTGGAAAACTTACAAGCTATTCCAAGGAGAAAATATTGATCAAGAGGAAAATTCTAGAAGGTGATACAAGGAAAAGGACTGACATAGAAATTTTCATATACAAGGTATTCCATTTTCTTCAAATTCACCTTAGATTTTGTTTAGATTACAGAAATCATTGTATTTGTCCCGAATTTCTCCGTCAACTTTGGTCAAAGTACCCAAAATCGCTTGACCATATCCGGTATGGATCCCATACCCACACCCCTGTCGTGTCGACACGGATGCCGCACTGAAAATGAAGAGTCGAACAACTTAGGTGATGTCTCCATGGGAACACATTTTTTCATCACATCTAATGTATTCTCGTGTGAATTTCAGAACTATTCACAAGAAAAATTGTTAGGTTGGTGTTCTATTAATAAAACCTTAACAGTTGATAAGTCTTTACCGAAGTACTAGATTTCCAGCTGTAGGAAGAAATACAAAATGATTATTAATGCTCGTCATATTTTGGCAAAAGTAGAATTTTCAGTGCTCTTTGGAGACTCAGCAATCAGCAATGCTTTTCAAGGCAATAGAGGAAATCACGAGCGGAGTGCATCCAATCGGGAGTACTTATTTTATCAGGTAATTAGCACATCTGCTTTGTAGGTGTCGGAAGCAGCATGTAAGAGCAATGTACAAATGTTGCAAAATAAAATCAAGTAGCTTAGAAGACATTTATTGTTGGAATGACTTAGAAAAGGAAGCAGCAAAGGAGCAAGTATGTCTTAAGATTTTATCATCTCCCCTTGTTCCATCTTCAGTCAGGTCAGAGTGTAGTAGTTTTAAAATGTTTGCCGTTTCTCGTCTGAAGTTATCTAAAAAGTGCAACCGATTCCCTTTGCTTCCATATGTGGTTCAAGCCTTTGAATATGCTGCATCTGATCATCCATGATATGTTCATTCAGATTGTTTTCCATATTTACCGTAAGTGTGTTAACTTTCCTTCCTTTAATTGCCGACGTACCTGTACCACCATCCAAATTAACCGAGTGTATGGGGACATCTATTACAAAGGAGCTCTAAGCCTGCAAACTGTCATCTGCTGTTTCAGACCTTCTATCCTTGTCAAGATATCTGCCTGGAAAATTCATGAATGGTGAAAGTACAAGAGGGGGGGTGAATTGTAAGTCTATTAAAAAATTCTAGTCGACTACTGTCTGGTGCCAGTCGACTGATAGCGAGACAGCCTGCACAAAATTATCAGTCCTTCGATTTGCACAAGTATAAACCACAATAAATAGTAAGGGTGCAGAATATAATATAAGAGCAATAAAATAAATGACACCAGAAATTTTTATACTGGTTCGGAACCAATGTGGTATCCTAATCCAGTCCCCTTGGGTTGCAAGGAGGTTATCTCTTTAAGCTCTTTGTAGTTTGAGTTGAGTACAGCCTTTGTGGTTTTCCTCGTTCACCACCAACGTTTACAAGGTTGGTTTTCACTCGCTCACCAACAACGAACAAGGGTTGGTTTTGACACGCTCACCAACAAAACACAAAGTTGGTTTTTCACTCGCTCACCAACAACGACTCTTTGGTTTTCACTTGCTCACCAAAGAAACGAACAATGACACAACCTCTCAATACAAAGCCTCACCAACTATACTATATCTCTCCTCTCTTTTTTGTTTACACAGTAAGTCACTCAGGATTACAATGCTTATAAAAAGTAGAGCAAAGAACTTGAGAAGGTTGAGACGAAAGTATAAGTGGTTGCGTACTTCAACTATTGTAGTGTCTTCTCTTTTTATACTCGGTCTGTGAATATTTTAGTCGTTGAACAGTCTTTTGATTTTGGAAAAGAATTTTCTTTGTTGTTGACTTCTTCTCCAACGTTCCTTTGAATGCTCCCCTTGATTCGGCTTCCAAATTTGGTATTGATGGAGAAGGAATTCTCATTCCATGTATAATCTGCTCCTGTAGAATAGAAAGATCTTTTTCCTTCTATTTTGTCTTCTTTGAATCAAGGCTTCTAATTGTATTTCCTTCTTAGCAGATCCTCTTCCATAATTGTTGGCACTATCCAAAATTACCTTTTCCTTGCATCTTGGTAGGTAATCTTTCCATACGTACAGCTTTGACAATTATGCTCCTTTATTACAATATCTATCTTTCCTTCATGAGCTTAATACTAGATCACATCTCATGTAGCACTTTTCCTTTTATAAGTCTTTGACCATTCTTGCACTTCCCTTTAATTCCTTGATGATGGATCTTTTAATCAAACTTGCAAATATCTTTGCAGATTACATCGTCCGACCTGATATAATAATCCTCATATATTTTTTTTCTATTTGAGCACCCGAAAATATATTCTCCAGCATCTCGTATTTCCATAATTTTGTAGTGTAAATCCAATACCTTCCTTTCAAAGTTGTATCAAGTGTATTCAAATTTGAGATTCAAATTTGAATATATTTCCCTTCCGTAGAATATCTTTTTTTTCAAGATAGTAATATTCTCCCACTAATTTCTCTGCACTTTTTTTTCTGGCTTGTACAAGTATGAGCTTTTATTTAGGCAACCCAAGAGAATTTCAAGATCCTCTTCATTTACTGTGGATCTTGATTAGAATGTAATCACATTCGTCTTCTTGATTTTGGACTTTAATCAATTAGAATATGGACTCTTTTGTGAACTTGAGACTTCTTGATACTCCATAGATTTTGGATCTTCCTTAAGCAATAAATTGATCTTGATCTTTTTCTTTCGTAGAATATTTTCCTTCCATAGGATCATAGTAAATATTCTTTCCATAATTCTTGCACCTTGATTTGAGTAAGTATTTTTCTTCCATGTCTTCTTTTGCAATTCCATCTCGTAATATGTTATTTTCCATATTTGATTAGATCTTCACGAAATCCTTCTTCATCAAATAAACCTATACCAAAAATAAATTTACCACAAGTAAATGTTCTTTTATTAATAATTATATTGGTTTGTTATCATCAAAATTAATAGGTGAAACCTTGGACCTAACAAATGGCAAGTGGCATTTTACGCGTGAGAACTTCTCTGTTTGGGTAGTTAAAGAGTCACTTCCGGGACCTTTTTTTTGATGCGGTATGCAGATACAAGCTAACAACAACAACAACATACCCAATGTAATCCCACAAGTTGGGTTTGGGGAGGGTAGGATGTACGGAGACCTTATCCCTACCTTTGAGGGCCAGAGAGGCTATTTCCGATAGACTCTCAACTCAAAAGAAAGGTATCCGACTCAAGATTGTAAGAAAATAGACAACAAAATAGCAAGGTACAACACAAATGCAGCAACAAATATAAAATATGCAAATACAAGCTATTTTCTGTAATATGTTCCCTCCGCTCTCCCTTACCATAGAGTGATTAGATTCCCCGGTGCTGGTAGAGCTGATGGACACATTCTCTTCCCTATTTTACTCTATATGCTACTAGTACTACATGTTATGAATGTGACTGCAAGGAATCTATTGTTTTGAGAAACTTCTTAATAAATGTCAAAGATCATGCTAGATCACTTATCATGATTTTGCTACAATGTTGAGAAATATCTCTAGTACCTCATTGTTTCCTATAGATTGTATTGTTCCATTTTTGGTCTGTTGCAAAATGCTTTCCGCTTTCCTAAATGGAAAATATTATTGCTCTTTTTGTTTGCAAAATGCTTTTGGCTTTCCCTTAAATCAAAATCTTGCTTCTTTTTCTGTTTATCACCTTTTTAAAATTACACTATAAAATATTTATATAAGGTTAGCACCTCTGTAGAGCCTCTGTTAATACAACTCTCCTTGATTAAAAACAATGTTATATGGAGATTAGTTTATTTTTCTAGCATCTCGACTTATGAGAAAAGTAACTTCAAACCATATACTTGTGTCCAGTTTCTCTATAACACTACAAGATTTCAACTTTTCTCCATGCATAGGAGAACTAAGTCAGTAGAATTTTGGACAATGGGAGTATGATTCAAAGCCATTTTAGGGGGAGGGGGAGAAATTATGCTCAAGATACCATCGTAAATTATTTCAAATTTCCCCATTGGCTAACACAAAACATTATTGGGATGATCGAGGGACGGACCATTATCCACCGAGTTTGGAACCATGAGCATTGTCCCTCAGGGGATTTCTCGGTTAAAAAAAAACCTTTTATGGGATGTGCCTATCCCAGCATGAGTCCGTTGATGCTAGTAGTGTTGGGAAGAAACAAGCAATAACCAAACTGCACGACGAGCTAATAGCGGAAGAAATACCAAAGTCGAAACTTCCCACACTATTTGAACCTAGAGAAGACAATAAACACTAGCACAAATGGAAATCCAGGCAGCAGCTATACCAACAATAAAATAGCAAAGCAAGCAAAAATAAATCGAATGGAAGAGATACCAAATTTACATGGTAAAACCCCTTCAATGTGAAGAGGAAACATCCACGGGACCTCCGGCCCACAAAACCTCCACTAAAATCAACAAGATTTACAACAATGTTCTCCAAATTGCTACAACAACAAAGCCAAGCAGGAGCAACAATACATAAAAGATAGCATCAAAACTAGTGAAGAAAGGAGAGAAATCACCCCCAAAAATGAGCTACTGTTCATACTCGAAAAATGGAGCTAACGACCACAAAATCCGATCTCCACCGTTGAAATCGAAGAATCGGATGTTTAGAACCCCTAGTTCAAATTTCAACACGATCCAACGGTTAAAGAATCCAAAAACGCAATTTAAAGCGGACTGCTGTAGCAGAAAATTTCTGGACGAAAATCTGCTTTCTCTCTCACGTTTTTCTCTCTATATGGCTGCTATGAATTCACTCTTGTGTTCTCAAAATAAGACCTAAATTGATCCTATATATAGAGGAAATTTTGGGCAAAATTAGCCTGGTCCAAATTGGATTGGGTTTTATCAATCCAATTCCGAAGGGAAAACCCAAAAACCTAATTGGATTGGGTTTTATTAATCCAATTCCACATAGGAAGGGAAAACCCAAAAACCTAACAGGTAGATACACCAGAACTTGTCTTTCAAATATGTGATGTTTGTTTGATTGCAATTTCGTATACCAAAACAAACTAAAGAAGATATGTACCTTGAGTTGTGTAGAGTCGTGGTCATCCTCTAGGCCTCTTAACTAGGTCTCCTACTGGAGTTGTGGAGATCCGTGGTCGTCCTCTAGGCCTCTTAACTGGGTGTCCTACTGGAGTTGTGGGGAGCCATGGTCGTCCTCTAGGCCTCTTAACTGGATGTCCTACTTTTGCTCCATGGCGAGCACTTTGAGGATATAGTTTCTGGCCGGAGACCTTAGCAATGAATTTCAAGTCAAGCAGTAATCAAATAAGGAACCTCAAGTAGTTATGAAATATATCAGGATGTACCAAATCACAAAAGGTTGACATAGAATATTAACTAACGCTGCTGTGTGCTATTATCCATACATTAACATTAGTTTGAAAGTCACAATTTGAGTTCTTGACTGGAAAGAAGATTGTCAATGGGGAAACACCTGTA
Organism: Lycium barbarum; assembly: GCF_019175385.1. Lineage (NCBI taxonomy): Eukaryota > Viridiplantae > Streptophyta > Magnoliopsida > Solanales > Solanaceae > Lycium > Lycium barbarum. The sequence goes on from NC_083342.1 coordinate 8,385,168, forward strand.
TACTTGTATTTTCTTGTACATGCCAAAAACAGGACAGAGGTGGCATGTCAAATGAGCTCTTAGATAAAAGCCAAAGAAATGTTTGGAAGAATAAGTTTCTTAAAAATAAGAAGTGTTGAATCTGTTGAAAATAAGTAACTGATTCTTGAATTGTGTTCTCAACAAATCAAACTGTGTCTCTACCTCCGTGATGCGACTATTAGTACTTCAGTTTTTTTATACATATTCCATTTCAGTTTATTGGAATGGACGGAAACGCCTCATGAACAGGAAGATTAATTATGCAGTTGTTGTCTTAACTAGAAGATTTCTGATTTTAGTTTCCTACCAGTTATTATTATCTGTTGTTTCCTTTCCTTCGATTATTGTATTATTTCTTATTGCTACTGTTCTCTTCTCCATTAGTTTTAGCATGGCTTTTTCACTACTGTATTTTCTTTCCATACTTGATTTTGATATGCTTTACTTGAGCCGAGGGTCTATTAGAAACAACCTCTTTACCTTAACAAGGTAGGGGTAAGGCTGCATACACACTACCCTCCCTAGACTCCACTTGTGTGATTACGCTGGTAATAGCACATGAGAACTACTGTCTTATTACTGCTGTAACTAATGTTTTACTGGTGCTGTACTACTGTATCTAACGTTTTACTGCTGTTGTACTTCTACTCAGAATTAACGTTAGATTAGGATTAGGATCCTTCAGTTATTTTAGGCATTAGTTTTGTATCAGCTGCTGGTTATCCAGTCTTGTACTTTAGGAGTTAGTTTAGGACAATTGGTTTATTTCGTCTCTGTATCAACTCCATTGGAGTCTCATCAAATAACATATACTTTTCCACTCTACTTCTCTGCATTCATATGGTATCAGCACCACAAATACTCTTCTAACGAGTTACAATTTTTTTTTCTGCGCACAAATGGCTTCTTCCACCCCAGTTGTAAATGCCGATGCCGATGCCGCCCCTGTCGTCAAACACTTAATTCAATTAAACCCATCATCACAGCTGCCCATTAAACTGTCTGGCAACCACAATTTTACCATATGGAAGGCCCAGATTGCCATGCTACTTCATGGCCATGACCTCTACGGTCATCTTGATGGCACTAACTTGTCCCATCCTCAAAAAGTCACCACTAACGGCGTTGAGACTGCCAACCTCGATTACAGGACTGGTTTCGTCAAGATAAACTAATCCAAAATGCTCTTATGGCCTCTATTGATGCCACAATCGCACCCACTGTTGCTTCTGCTGACACCTCCAAAGCTGCGTGGGATCAACTTCACACCTCCTTTGCGAACAAATCGCAGACCCGCATATTCAGCCTTCGTCACCATCTCAGTCGGGTCAGCAAAGACAACAAATCAATTGCTGAATATATGCGAGAGATTCATTCTCTGTCTGATGAACTCGCCACAGCAGGTTCACCCGTCAATAATGAGGAACTTGTGGTCAAAATATTGAGTGGACTCGGTCCAGAGTTCCGTGAGATCTCTGCAGCCATCCGGGCACGAGACTCTCCAATTAGCTACGCGGAACTTTATGATAAGCTTCTTGATCATGAATTGTTCCTCAAACATGAGGACCTCAAGAAGACTACCACCCAGGTCACAGCTGTTGTTGCTCAATGAGTCACCAATCCTCCATCAGCTCCACGCAACAATCGACGCGCACCCCACAACAACAACTGGCCTCCCCAAAACAGGCAGCATAATCAAAGCACCACTTCCCAGTATCCAACTGATAATTACTAGTGGCGTAATTTCCCACATCAACCCTCACAAGTCCAGTGTCAACTCTGCGACAAATTTGGGCATACAGCAAATGTTTGCTGCTCCCAGTCCCACAACCACGTTGAAGCAAAAGCGAATTTTGTTGCACAAACACCACCAAATGACCCCCGGCTTGTCGACTCGGATGCGTCTGACTATATTGCATCGGATACCAACTCCCTCCACAATGTTCAGGACTTCAAAGGGATCGAGGAAGTGGCAATGGGTAATGGTAATGTGATTCCAATTACTCAAACTGGTAGTACTCATTTATATGCATCAAATAATGCCTTCAAACTCTCTACTATTTTATGTGTTCCCGCTATCAAGCGCAAGCTGCTTTCAGTTTCTCAATTTTGCAAAGCCAACCTAACCTCAATAGAATTTTTTCCTTTTAATTTTCTTGTGAAGGATTTGACTACGGGAACACCTCTTCTGTGCGGCCAGAATAAAGCAGGACTCTACGAATGGCCGTCATTGTCTCGCCCAACCATCAACATAGCTGTTACCGGCCCTTCCTTACATCCGTGGCATCGACGATTGGGTCACCCCCATTCTCGAGTTTTATTTTTTGTTCTAAATAATTCCAGTGTTTCTTATTCTTCGAAAGACAAATTACTTATTGTAATTCTTGTTGTTGCAATAAAGCCCACAGATTTCCATTTTATTCGAACACATTGTCTAGCAACTTTCCATTAGAAACACTTTATAGTGATTTGTGGGGGCCCTCTCCAGTGCCCTCAATTGATAAAAAACGATATTATTGTATTTTTGTTGATCAGTATAGCAAATACATCTGGTTATACACAATAAAGGACAGCCCGGTGCACTAAGCTCCCGCTATGCGCGGGGTCCGGGGAAGGGCCAGACCACAAGGGTCTATTGTACGCAGCCTCACCTTGCATTCTGCAAGAGGCTGTTTCCATGGCTCGAACCCGTGACCTCAATGAAAAACGAAAATGAAGTTCAAAATATTTTTCAGAACCTACATCCTGTGCTTGAAAAACATTTTGATAAAAAAAATGCTCACACTTTACACTGATGGAGAAGGCAAATATCAAATACTAGAACCGTGCCTCTGCTCCAATGGCATAAAACACCTTGTCTCTCCACCATACACGCCTCAAAGGGTTGCCATCGCTGAAAGACGCCATCGTCACCTTATTGAGACAGCCAAAACACTACTTCATCAGGCTGCTGTACCATCCAATTTTGGGACGTTTGCCTGCCATCATGCCACATATCTCATAAACCGTTTAACCACTAACACTTAACAACAACTCACCATTTGAAGTTCTTTTTAATGACAAACCGGCTTACGATCGCACATTTGGTTGTTTGTGCTACCCGTGGCTTCGGCCATATGCCCGAAATAAATTAGAACCATATTCCAAACCTTGTGTCTATCTAGGTTGCTCCATCGCCCATCATTCCCATCAGTGTTTTGACCCCACAAGTTCCAAAAATCTTATCTTACGGGATGTAAAATTTTTAGAAGATGTTTTTCCATTTGAAAGTATGTTTTCTTAATTAAAACAGAAATTTTTATCTTTACAGTGGGAAAACATTCTTCCTCAAAATAATTCATATCCACAAGGAAATACACTTGATAAAAGTACCAACCAGTTGCCCTCCACTATTCCGCTAATGCAAGACACACGCCAAGATACATGCTCACTTCGTGTCGCACAGGAGAACTTCCCATGGACAGATTCTTCCACAACTCAGGAACCAGGTAATATTCATACTACTTACTCATCCTCCTCTTCTAATCTGTATGAGCGATCCCCGACAGTTGCTAACCTACAGCCCCACTTCGTATCCCAGAGCCCACCACCTGCCCCTCAACTCGTTCTATCTCCATGAATCGCCGCCCACCAATTACTTACGTCTATTGACGTCGCCCACACTCATCACCCGTATTGCCACCCTCATCCCTCAATGTTAAAGGAGATGCAAGCACTCGCACTCTCAATTTGCCTCATCCAACTGAACCTGTTGTTAACATTCCACACATAGAGCCACCCAGTGTGGTAACGAGGTCGTAAAACAACATCTTCAACAAACAAAAAATCGTTAACTACACTGCCCAACTCAACCAGCCTGCACCCTCTATACCTGTAACTCACAAGCAAGCACAAAAATTTTCATATTGGAGAGACGCTATGAAGGCTAAATTTGATGCATTGATGAAGAACCAGACTTGGGATTTGGTTCCACCAGACATACCAGAAATGTTGTACCTTGTAAGTGGTTTTTTTGTAGTAAAATTAAGTCTGATAGCTCCATTGATAGGTACAAAGCACGTTTAGTTGTAAAAGGCTTCACTCAAAGGCCTGGGGTTGATTTTCACAAAACATTTAGCCTGGTGGTTAAACCCACCACAATTCGTACAGTACTCACGCTTACTGTACAGAAACATTGGCCGCTTCATCAGATAGGGGGAAATTCATGAAGACGTGTATATGTCCCAACCTCCTTGCTATGAAAATCCAGATCATCCCAACTATGTCTGCCATCTCAAAAAAGCAATTTATGGACTCCGGCAAGCTCCTAAGGCCTGGTGTGATGCACTCACTGATTCTTTGATTCAAATGGGGTTCCAGATGTCTGAGTGTGATAATTCTCTTTTTGTTCTGCATAACATGGGGGTTACTATTTACATTCTGATTTATGTGGATGACCTCATAATCACGGGCAGTGATGAAACACTCATTCAACGTGTCATTGCCTCTCTTTCAAAAAGATTTTCTCTTAAGTATCTTGGTCTATTATGCTATTTCTTGGGCATTGAAGTACACAGGGATGTTGATGGGTTGTTTCTCAGTCAATCCAAGTATATACAGGAGGTGTTACATGATACTCAGATGCAAGACTGCAGAGGTATTCAGTCGCCTATGAGCACATCCGAGCAACTGTTGGTTGATGATGGGGCACGTAAAACTGATGGAAAACAGTACAGGAGTGTTCTTGGTAAGCGTCAGTACCTTTTGTTTACCCGACCTGACATCACATATTCGGTAAACAAGCTTGCTCAGTTCAACAACTCTCCTTCTGTACTTCACTGGAAGGCAGTTAAACATCGTATCCTTCGATACCTTAAAGAAACATCCCAGTATGGTATACATATTTCTCCACAGCAATCAACGGCTCTCTGTGCCTATGCTGATGCTGATTGGGCAGGTGACATCAATGATCGCCGCTCGATCTCTGGGTACATCGTTTGTCTAGGCGGGACGCGTATCTCCTGGTGTTCTCATAAGCAACCTACTGTCTCCCGCTCCTCCATTGAGGCTGAGTATCGTGCCGTTGCTGCCTTGTCTGAAACAAATTGGATCACTCACTTGCTCAAAGATCTTCATGTGTCCCTCTCTGCTGCTCCAATAATACTTTGTGATAACCTTGGGGTCACATACATTGCTGAGAATCCAGTACATCATACCAAAATGAAGCACCTTGAGGTTGATCTTAACTTTGTTCGTAATCAAGTCCGCAGTGGATTGGTCCAAGTATCGCACGTCCACTCTGATGATCAACTTGCAGATCCGCTCACCAAACCACTGTCCAAGCCATCTTTCCAGCGAATGCTTCCCAAGTTAGGCGCTGTCTCTTCACACCTAACTTGAAAGGGGCATAATAGCACATGAGAATTACTGTCTTAATACTGCTGTAACTAATGTTTTACTGATGCTGTACTGTTGTTACTAATGTTTTACTGCTACTGTACTTCTACTCAGAATTAACGTTAGATTAGGATTAGGATCCTTCAGTTATTTTAGGCATTAGTTTTGTATCAGCTACTGGTTATCCAGTCCTGTACTTTAGGAGTTAGTTTAGGACAATTGGTTTATTTCATCTGTGTATCAACTCCATTGGAGTCTCATCAAATAACATATACTTTTTCCACTCTACTTCTCTGCATTCATAGTTGGGTATGTTCTTGTTGTTGTTGTTAGGATTTTAGGTGCTGATCTTCCAGATGGAAATTCTCAGTTGTGCTGTTTCAAGTGTCAATATGTCTATACTTGAAGACTTACAAATATAGCCTCTTAATTACATCTTTTTGGTGGATGGATAATTTACCCAAGAGATTAAGAGGAGATCAGGATAGAAGAAGACGTGTTGTGTTTACAACAGATGCAAAGGACGGATGTCACGACCCAACCCCGTAGGCCGTGACTAGTGTCCAAGCTGGGCACCCGAACACACTCATCCAATCTGAATCACATACAGATAACGTATACGGGCACAAATATCACACGCTGCCTCATATTATATCAAACTGTCTCAGACACATTTGAAACGCAACCAAATATGTACATATATATCAAAAAGCCGACAAGGCTATCAAATGGCACAACGGCCCAAAACATATACAAATGCATGCCGACAAGGCTGCCATGGCAAATGGGATCATACAAACACACCTGTACAGAAGTAGGCACAACCCACATATATGTCTACAAACCTCTAAACAGACCAACCGAATCATATGGTGGGACAGGGCCCCGCCGTACCCCTGAACAAATATATACATATGCAAAGAACGAATATATACCAAAATATAGGCTCCGGAATAAGAGGAGCACTCCAAACAGCAGGAGAGGGTGTCCTAAACTGGTGGATCACCAAACTGTGCGTCTGTACCTGCGGGCATGAAACGCAGCCCCCGAAGGAAGGGGGGTCAGTACGAAATATGTACTGAGTATGCAAAGCAGAAGATACAGAAAACAAATCTGAGACATAAACGAAATAGAAGTACAGAAAATAAGTGCAAGCCCAAAATATCAAAATGTTTACTTTCAAAATATAAGTCATGCATAGGGTACAGAAGAATATGGTCGCCCGCCCGTCGATGGCGCCATAACACAGCATAACACCAGAAGGTTTCAAATCTCCGTATCCCCATCACATATCACAACACAGCATAACGCCATACCCAGCATAACACCAAATATAAGCGGAAACATAGCATAACACCGGAGTATATCAAAGTGCGCACGACAACAGAACTGGCCCGGGATCCGGCGAAAGGTATAACAGAACGCACGAGCAGAGTCGTGAGTAACCATATGCATAAAATCATTATCATGGACTCAATTATAAGTAAAATGACCATACTTAAGAATCGAAATAATAGTCATACAAACTCCTACGAAAATATCGAAGCAATCCGAGCCTTTATGTAGAAGGTACGAGGTCCTTAGTTACGGAATTCTTTTAAAACCAAACTTTTTGTGTAACATTTGGAAATCAATCATTTCGGAGACATAAGGGTTCATATTTCATCTCATCAAACATACGGATGCCAAGGAATATATATAAGCATCATAACGTGCTCGGATTGCGAATTTAGAATTTCCTCGAGGCTCGTGACATAGCCTATTTATAACTAAGACATGCCAAAAGAAGGAAGGTGTGAGCTTTACATACCTCGTACGCACTCCAAGTTAGTCCAACTAAAGCTAATCCCAATCTACGCCTCGGGCTCCCCAAGGTCTACAAATACGTCAACGAATATCAAATATTAGACATAGGCACTTAGGCGATTTATTCCAAACTAACACTCAAATTCTACGGAAATTTGGGCAGCATTTCCCTTGTAATTAGGCCAACCCCGAGAATTTAACTCGGCCAAATCAATAATCACAACAACAATAACCAACCTAACAACTCCAATGACCAATCCGAAAGGCAATATAACATTAATGACTCTCTTTTACGACATTCAACAACATTCATAATATTCAATTCGACGGCTTATGTTCAAGCCACATTACCGCTCATACATTCAAATACCAACCCGAACCCATACCAACAATATTCAAGGACATTTCAAACAAGTTACACAATATTTCTAACAATCCAACAATTTCTCCAATTTACCCGAAAACAACCCTCAAACCCGAGAACTCCACTACAACACACTCCTCATTTTCAAATCATGATTTGTATCAACAATCCACACTATAACGATATCATTCTCATAAATATACAAAGTACATCAAACACACAATAACCCTCAAACCAGCCCCTACAATTACAACATCCATCTTGAGTCATTAAACGCTCATTTCCAAACTAGAATTCATGACGACAACTACTAAAACACTAAGCGATATTAATTCATCCTTTGCCACACATTAGAGGCTATATACGGCCACACACCCACATACACATTTAGATGGTTCTCATTTATTTCTTCACCCTACAACAATCAAACATGCTACATAGAATTAATTCATCCACCCAATTACCACACCTATTTACACGCCCACACATACCATACACGGCTCACCTCCAACTTACAATATTTCATAAATTTCATCCATATTAACATACTATAATATGCATAAAATATTCACAACACATAAAACAAGATCAAAACTTACCTTTCTTCTTCAACTCCACAAATAGGCTAGGGTTTGCAATTGACACAACGGATAGTTGGATGACCCAAACAACACTCCCACGCTACTTAGGGACCTCAAAATAGTGGATTTACACCAAAGAAATAATTTTGGAAGGGATGAAATGGGACTTGGTTTTCTTGATTTCTTGGCCGAGAGAGGGGTTGAAGTGGTTCTTCAACTTCCTTGATTTTTTTCTAAGTGTTGAATGAGGAAAAGATGACTTAGACTTCATCTTTTAAGTTCCCACAAGAATTCTCCATGTGTCCTTGGCCCACACATGTGTTGGACCATTTAAAATTGGCCACAACATGTGTGGGACCAATTTCAAAGCCACACGGCTACAAGGCCCCTTGGTGCAAGATTTTTAATTCCAATTATTTAATTCTTGGTCCCATTTTTTTCCTAAGTGTTCCATGTCAACAATTTCATGTACAACTTGTGTCTTAAGTAAAATCAAAAGTCAAAAGTCCCGACTTCAAATCCCGGAATCGTCTTGGCCCTAACTTATCATAGTTAATCCGGGTTGTCCCAAAGTATAAAAATACGGGACATAACAACGGAAACATAGGTTCATTTACATGAAGAAAAAAGAAAAAGGAAATAAAGTGGAACCAGCATATACATGGAGGAGTTACGGATAAATAGTTGGATTTTTCCTTATGATTGTAGTCCTTGTTGACATATTGGTTAGGTTACTAAAATTAGAATAGCAGGTCCAGGTACTTCGATTTGTTCGCATTCACTCTGAACTTTGAATACTTTAGGATTCCTTTTTAGCACTAATTTCAAGTCTCTTTGTTAGCACTATTTTCGACTATGGGGATTATCTGATTATTATTGTCTTTTATCAGGTCGAAAAAGCATGGTTATCATGACTCATCAAGATACTTGCAATCATACAAAGGGTTGTAATTGTTACACTCCATAATAATTTGTGCTACTTGTACTAAAACAAGAAAGAATGAGTTAAGAAGGTTCAAGGAAAGTTAATCGAGTTAGTAAGAATATCGTTATATATATGGTTGTCTTAAGTATCTCAAGGTGACATGGTAACCTAAAGGATTTGAAATCGCGTTATGAGTATGTATATGAGGTGATGTGAGTGACCTTTTAAAGTATTTGAGATTATTAGTAATGATATAGAAGATGGACAAAAGATAGGAATATACTTTTGCGATTGGAGTTTCGTTGAAGCTTTGTGAGTTCTCTAGTTATGTTTAAGGTTATTGTGATTCTCCGGACCCTTCGAGATGTGTATATGGATTTTTATTGATGTATATAAGTGTGTATATGTATGTATACGAGGTTACATGAGGTTGGAAGAGGATAAGAAGTTAAACGAAATGAATCGGAACAATTTCAGTAAAATCTCGGACCCGAATTTTAGCCTATATTGTAGGAGGCATATCTCCTAGTATATGAGGAGTTTTAAGATGTTTCAAAAGCCTAAAATGAATTTCATCGAGTCTAGTTTTCAATACAACAAACCGTTCGTCAAAATGATATCGGGATAAGGATATATGGACAATGCAAGTCGGGATGAGTATTAAGACTTAAATGTTCACAAAGTTTTCACTAGTGGTCGTGTGGGCCCCACAAACACATGACAAAATTAGATTTTTGCCCATGCTTAGTTGGGGGAACGTGTAAGGCCTTCTTGGGCAGCAAAAAGGGATTAAATTAACAATGGTTAAATTATTAAGTGGGATTGGGAACAAAAATCAGTCCCTTATTCTAAGTCATGTTTGGTCGTGCATTATAGTGAAATGGTCAAAGATTCTTGACCCAAAAATTTAAGTGGACACATGTCCAACTTGTGGACTGCATATATAAGGAAAAAAAATGTTGATTCATGGTTCAACTAGTTAGCCATTTCACCTTCACAAAGTTGAGAGAAACCAAGAAATAGAAAGAGAAGCTCTCGGCTATGGCTGGCCGAGAATGAACTCCAAAGTTTGACAAAAAAAAATCAGTTTCTCCATCAAATCAACTCCTCATCAAGTGCATAAGAACGTGTAGTAGTTGTTGGAAAGAAACAAGGAGGTGTAGCATGTCAATAAGGTAGAAGATTCGGCCAAGGTTGAAGAACAAATTGTAAGGTAAGAATGATTATTTTTCTTGTGTTGTATGATGATTTGAATGTACAATTCGTGCATGTTTTTGTTGGATTGTTGTTGTGGTTGAAGTTGAGGTGAGCCGTGAGCTTGGGTGAAGCCATGGTTGGTCTCATTTTGCATGTATGGTTGATGGATTGAATGTGTGTCAACATATGTAAATGAATAAAGATTGTAAGAAGTTTGTTTATGATGTTGTATGTTGGTATTGGACTGTTTTTCTTGAATTTGAAATGAGCCGTGTGTTGTAGAGTTAGATGGAATCATGCTTAATCTTCTTGTACATGTATTGGAAATGGATTGAATGTGTTGTAGCATGGATAAATGGATGAATATCATGGAGATATTGTAGTTGTGTTGAAGCCGTGTAAGGGGACTGTTTTAGGGGAGATTATGGACTGTTTTGTGTCACATTTTGATTGTTTTTGTTATGGACATTGTGGTGTATTGTATGCATGTTGAATATGTGAATTGAGGTGTTAAAGAAATGAATTATGTTGAAGCATACAAGCAGTCCAAAACAGTGGACTGTTTTAGTGCTAGAAGTGAATTTGTATGTGTTGAGTGTTGATTCTTGTTGTGAACGTTTAGTGAAAGTGAAGTGCAATGATTCAGGTCGAAATTGGAATGATTTGTGGGCTGTTGTAAGAATGGAAATGATGCTAAAACAGTTCCAAGAATCATGAAAGTAATGTCATTAAACGTGTTGTTGTTGTTGTAAGTTAAATCTGGAAAATTGCTAAGTGAAAATGGTATTGTGGTATGTGCTGTTTGGCCGTGAGTTTGGGACTGATTTGAATGATGTGCAAGCTGTCCAAAGTCCCCTAAGTCATGTTAAACAAGTTTGGATTGATATATGAAAGAATGATTAGCAATGTTAGCTTGTAGCACTAGTTGGTTTGAATGCGAACGAAACGTCGTTTAAATGTTAGAAAGGGATTGTGAGCGTCAAAATACGTTTTGAATTCCCTCGTAGACTAATTGTAGCTCTTGATCTCTTGATATAGGATAAGTGTTTTTGGGCAGCAAGTACAAGTTATAATACGACTAAACGCTAAAGGTATGTAAAGCCTATTCTTTCTTTCTTTTGGCATGTCCTAGACGTAAGTATGAAATGATATGAACCTTACGGTAAATTCTATTCTCTAGTTCCATGCATGACTTATGATTCTATATTTCCTTAATGCTATTGTCACGATTCTACTACATGATTGACTAATGAATGATGTATAGAAGTTCTTACTCTTAAAAGAATGGCATGAACAGAAGCATACTTGACTTTCAAAAACTACACCATGTCAAATTGATACATGTACATGAAAGCTGAAACGTTCCTTGCTATAACTTATAATGAGAGTTGAAAAGAATTGAATATGATTATTATCCCCATACTTTAGAGCTGGTTAGTTGCTTATCTATTGAGTCTCTAAAGATGAATTGCATATATGTGGTTGCTTATTATTCTGCTCGTGCTTACCGCTATATCCTTCACTGAGTCCCGGGCCAGGACACGTTCTCGTGCGCATATTTACTATATTAATCACCGAGTCCCTCACTAGAGGGCCGGGACACGTTATATATATATATATATATATATATATATATATATATATATATATATATATATATATATATATATATATATATATATATATATATATATATGATGATATGATGATGTGATGATATGATGACATGGTGATATGGAGATGGTGGCCAGGAGGGCATATTCCCTATTACCGAGTCCCTTATTAAAGGGTCGGGACACGTCTATGTTTATGTTTATGATGCTATGATTTTAATTACCGAGTCCCTCATTAAAGGGCCGGGACACGTTATATATATGTTATATACAGAATGATTATGCAGCTTTGATTACAAAACTCTGTAACGATATTGATGTGAGAATGATACAGATGAAATATGTCCAAAGGCAAGTTCTATGAATTTCTGATTGTTGCATTGGGTCCTACATACTTTGTCTCCTTATGAGTCTATTACTACATTTCATGCTTTACATGCTCAGTACATATTCCGTACTGACCCCCTTTCTTCGGGGGGCTGCGTTCATGCCCGCAGGTACAGACGCTCGTTTTGGAGATCCGCCAGCTTAGGATATCTATTCAGCTACGTTGGAGTGCTCCTTTGTTCCGGAGCCTAGCTTGTGGTATAAATCCCTTTTGCTGTATGTGTATGTGTTTATTCGGGGTACGGCGGGGCCCTGTCCGGTCACATTATACTGTCACTACTCTTACAGGTCTGTGGACATCTGTGTGGGTCCGTGTATAGTTGTTGTTGCATTGTATGAACATGACTTATGTTTGGGGCGTACCCATTCGTGATGGCAGTCTTGTCGGCTTGCATATGTATGTATGTTTGGAATGTTGCGTGTAATGGCAGCCTTGTCGGCTTGTGTATATATAAATATATGTTGTTGTTGAAAATGGTAACTCCTCAGGAGATAGGTGCTTATGACATACAGAATCGTGACAACTTTAAAATAACACCCTACCTTTTTATACAAATAAGTTCATGACATGCTAGTTATAAATGATTACAGTTGACAGGCAATATGAGTGTCCAATTCGGGCACTAGTCACGGCCTACGGGGTTGGGTCGTGACAGTAATGTCAAGCTGTACATACTTCGGCTAATATTGCATTATGAATGAACATGTTACAATAATACAACTAAAATACTGGATCAAAGGGATAGAAACTAATATAAGCTAAAGAGAACATCTTTAATCACTTCAAGAATTAATTAATTTGTAGACTTGGGTAGTGATGAAAAAGACAATGATAATTCTCTTTTGATAAGTAATTTCTATGAAGATGTTTCAACCGTAACATGTATTTTTTTATGTTAAGTTGGTTTTAGCTAGACTTCGTTGTAGCACATGCATGATGACTGAATGTAATAAAATGGGACAAAGTAAATTTAAACAATGATCTGCAATCTTTTATTCTTGAGATCCAAATATTTTGTAGGGTGAGGTTTTTAGAAAATTTAAGGCTATTATGTTTCTGTAGATGATTTATCAAATATCTCAATTGTTGAAGATACAATTTAAATAAATAAAAGTGTACTTTCTCTGATGAGATGATCACACACTCAGACCCCACTTATGAGGTTACACTGGGTTTGTTGTTGTTGTTGGTCACATACTTCAATATGGTATTAGAGTTGATAGAGGTCTGGGATTTGAGTCTTACTGCCACCCATAATTAAAAAAATTCATTTGCTAGGAGTTCACATATGAGGGGGTGTGTCAAAGATATAATTTAGAGTAAATAAAATTGTTTTACCTCTAACGACTTAAGCTTTTAGATGAGATGGTTACACACTTCAACAACTCAGTAGATTTATCTTTTCTTATGTCAATTGTGTTTTACAATTTTCATGATAGAAGTAAGGCTTGCATGTGAGCTTATACATTCGGAAAGCATTTTAATGCAATGGCATAGAAGGACTTCAATGTTAGAAATGAGGTGTGATTGGAAGAAAACAACATTCAGCATGGAACCTTACATATAACTCCTAAAATCTCTTCCTATAAGTAGTATATAAATGTGACAACGGAGGGATGGTCTAGTGGTAAGACCCTCCACCTTCAAAGATAACATGAGGTGTGAGTTACCCATGGAGCAATGTGAGAAAAAGAGCCACTATTGGGCTCTTGGATATGTGGGGTGGTGGTGGTGGTAAGTTTACCATATCAAAGAAATAGTACTATGAAGAAAAAACAAAAGAAATAGTACTACCTCCGGTCTATTTTAAATGTCGTTTTTGCCAGTCAAAATTTGGTACGAAGTGTCACTTTAGGAAATCAAGAAGTCTTAATTTTTATTTTTATTTTCAAATCTACCCTTGGTCCAATAAAAGATCTGAAAAGTCTGTGGAGAGATGATGGGTGATTTGAAGATATACAATGGGTAACTTAGTCAAATAACCCATATAATAAATGTTATTAAATGGTTTTCTTAATGTTTGTGCCAAAAGCTTAAATGACATTTAAATAGGATTAAAGGTAGTAGTATATAAATATCTAAAGTCCCCGCTCTTTTTCGGCTAAGAGGTACTTATGATATTGATTAAATTGTTTTGTACGTATTAGACTAATATTGTGAACAGATTCTTAAATGTAGGAGGGCGCTCCTTTCAGGATTAGGAAGCACACTAGGTGGTAAGGCACTTTAATACTACCTCTTGAAGTTTTGTTCAAGGCTGTGTTTTCAAAATCATATGTTTTGCTGCTGATGTTGATAATGATTATTTTGACAAGGAACTTTATATGGTATGTGGAACAACAATATTTATGAAACTACATGTTGCAAGTTTTGTGTTAAGCTATCATGTTATGTTCGTTCCACCAAGATTCACGTGCCTTTGCTTTTCCACCCTCATATCCAGTAGTTTCATTTTGCATGGCCACATGATCTAGTACATTATTGTTTATCCTGAAAAAAAGTATAATGCAACCCATTACAGTTGTAATGACAAGCATATGTAAGTTAAATGCCCTTTGAGATGTTACAATGCCCTGTGGAATCCACACAAACTAACAAACTTGTAGGTAAGTACGTTGTGACAGACATCAGAATTGACATATTAAATGCACCGAAAAAATAGAATTGACATGTGAAAAATGTATGCACAACTGGCAAACTAAATGGTCTCAAAACACCCAAGTTGTTGCTTCCGCTAAAACAAAAAAACCCAAGTTGTTGTTTCTGTTAAAAAAAAAAAAAAAAAACCAGTTGTTGTGAGTTTCTGTTGGGGACATCCAGTAAAGTTGGAACAGCCAAAATTGTTTTTAACCAACATTACACTAGCTAGACAGTAAGAGTTGGCTTCAAATACCAGCTTGAACCTTGTGCATGCATCTCAAAATTCACTTATAGATCTGAATTTCCAACATGAACGTTCATTGAGCAAGAGGCATTATCTTCTTTCTTTGGATATAGAGATGTAGAGCGTTCTGTAGTAGCAGTTGGTGATACAAGCAGCATAGCTCCAAGACCAATCTCATTAAGAGGAATGTTTTTGTTCTTTTCATTAATTAGAACATCTTCATCTTCAAAGTCTTGTTCCTGAAGAATGTTATAAAGTTGCCTCTGGAATCTTTCAACAGGTAGCAAAATCTGTTGTCTAAGCTTTGATCTCTTTCTTCTTGGGACGCTGTCAGGATTCCAGAGCGGATCTTTGTCTGCAACTCCTAACAAAAGGTGAACATTAATGCATACAAAACAATACGGTATCAATACAATATATCTTTTTCTTTGGGTTAACCTTTTATATTTGAATGGTTAAGATTTAGTTGGACCCTGGGGAAACAGTCTCTTGCAGAAATGCAGGGTAAGGCTGCGTACAATAGACCCTTGTAGTCTGATCCTTGTCCATATATATAGTTGGACCGGTCAGTTCATATATTTACTAAAAATCTAATTTATCTGAAATCTGTCAATATCGGTTCATTGTGTAAAAGAAAGTAAATTTTTGAAGCTTAAGGGAAACACTATAATTGATGGCCTATGACCAAGAAAGAAACTCAATATTTTGTTTATAGAGTATCATAGAGTTATTGCTCCCCTACTGCTTATTTGGTAAAGCCTTGAATATGATTAGACATTGCATAATTTGACAAGCACATCACACTAATCAGGAAACAAAAGGAATTTCATGCGTAAAAATGAATCTCTGAGTGTCGTGAATTTGATACATGCTTATCAAGTTGGCTTAGAGCTCATGGTGCAAGTGATTATTTTGAGTAGTAGGTACTAGTGAAATCCTAACACAAACAACCACTTGGACAGTGGGAGAATGCTAATGAAAAGTTTATGTTTCACTGTTAAATTTGTTGTGTAGGGTCTTTAGATTCTTCCTCTGTTTTTCTCTCTCTCTCTATATATATATATATATTTTTTTCTTTGAGGTGGGATGGTGGGTCAAATTCATCCATTTTTAACCGAATGATAAGTGAAGTTCTTATTTGGAATCAATAATAATATTGGGTGAAACGTTTTCTTTCTTTCCTTTTGAATCAGAATACTATGCGCTGCAGGATTACTTTTTGGGGAGGCTATCATCCAAAGATTTGGTTGCCAGATTTCATCTATCTCATAAATTTCTTTGAGACTAACAGTCTGGGGCTTACTATCACGCAAACCAGAAGAAACACATTGGCCAGAAATTGAATAGGAAGCTATTAACTTTCCTCTTTTTTCTAACCCTTATGCTTAAGAAAGGATTTGATTGTGTTAGGCCTTAAGATCAATCTAATAAAATGTGAGATCACTCCTGTGGGAGTGGTTAATAAATTGGGAGATGGCGCAAGTGCTGAATTGCAAGGTGCGCACTCTACCTATTACTTATCTGGGACCATCTTTGGGTGCTTCTAGCAAAGACCTCGCAGTTTGGAATACAGTGATGGAGAGAGTGGAGAAGCTGCTTGCAGGATGGCAAATGAGGTACTTGTCGAAAGTGGGAAAGAAAGTTTTGATCAAAATCACTCTGTCCAGCACTCCTACATATTTCATGTCGCTTTTGCATGCAGGCACCTGGCAAAGTGGCTGAAAGGTTGGGAGGACTTCAGCGTATGTAAGTTTTTATGGGGCAAATCGGAAGGCACTAGGAAGCATCACCTTTTGAACTGGGAAGTTGTCACTTCTCCAAAGGAATGGGGGGATTTGGTGTGAAAGATCTCAAAGTGTTCAATAAAACGTTGTTAGGGAAGTGGATATGGAGATTTGAGGTGGAGGAGAGGATCGCTGAAAAGTATGGTACTATGGAAAGGGGATGGAGGACTAGAAAAATTACAGCTCCGTATGGGTCTGGTTTGTGGAGGATTATTATCTAAGTTGCACCAACTTTTCATTTTTTATACCGAACCCGTCTCAACACGAGACTGGGACGAGTGCAGGTGGGGGTAGGGGTGCGGGATACGTCTCGGATTCGGTCAACTACTTCAGATATTTTGACCGGAGTCCATGGACAAATTGTGGGGGAGGGGGAGGGTGGGGAGGGGGGGGGGGGGGGGAATTGAGATTTTAATTTCAAAAATAAAAATAGATTTAATACATCATAAATGGAATGCCCATCTTGGAGAATGAAAGATTTAATTCTACTATATACATGTAAGTTTTCTTTTTGGTGTACTTACGAGATCCTTATTTTTGTAGAGGATTGATCTACTTGGTTGAGAAGGATACTTTGATGTAGGTTCTCTTCTTTTGGTATACGGTGTGTTCTCTTCTTTTGGTATACGGTGTGTATACGAGTTTTTTCCCATTTGTTAATAAAATTTCTTAGCTTATAAAAAAAAGGATTTGATTCAGAAAGTGCATCATATTTCTCAAGTCAAGTTCAGTGCTCGATATATAAGTGAAATTATTTTACCATTTGTTTCTTCCATCTGAATGAAGTTGTATGAGGATGATCCTACTGAACCTAAGCTTGGTATGTTATTTATTTCCTCTTCAAGACAAGCCACAGAGCCATCCTGTCTAGAAACCTCTACTCCAACTTCCAGCTCTTGGTCATCACGAGCTAAGAGACGCGGCTTCTTGACAGAAGGTAACTGATAGCTCTGTATGTCTCTCTTTCCATGTTTGGGAATATAGTCATCTAGTGTCCCCTTAGTCCGCCATCTTGATCCACATGCATTGCAGAGCACTGGTTTTGCAGGTGGCCCAGGTCTCCAAAGGGGTGTTTCTGTTTGAGTTCACAATTAATTAGTGTTTAAACTGGGACAAAATACATTCCTTGAAACTTATCTCAGGAACTAAAGCACAATGATCATTGACTATTAAAATCTTCGGTAAATGGTATAGAATGTATTGCACAAGAACGAAAGCGTAACGAAACTAGAGTATGTATAGCAGGGAAATTTTTTGGCAAAACAAGGCGAAAGATCTTTCTGTGAAATATGCTTTGACTTTTAGGATCTGTCAACTGTTTCTGCACTCACATTTTCATCACCATGTTAAAGAACCATACAAAATAATTAAAATTTAGCTTGATGGAGGAAATGTTAACTGATGTGTTTATGGTCTTTAAGTTTCTAGAAAGTGTGGACTCTCGGGACAACAGTGTGAAGGGAGTTTTTGTTACGTCCCGTATTTTTATACATTGGGACAACCCGGATTAACTGTGACAATTAAGGGCCAAGACTCTTTCGGGATTTGAAGTCGGGAATTTTGACCATTTGATTTTATTTTAAGGCATAAGTTGAATATGAAATAGATGGCATGAACACTTAGGAAAAATTGAGACCACAATTCATAAAATTGGAATTAAAAATCTTGCCCAAAAATGGCCTTGTAGCCGTGTGGTCCACAAAAAGGTCCCACACATTGTGTGGCCAATTTTAATTGGTCCAACACATTGTGTGGGCCAAAGATTTGTAGAGATATTTGTGGACTTAAAAGATGAAGAACCAAGTCATCTTTATTCATTTTTCCCACACTTAGAACAAATAGCAAGAAGGAGAAAAACCCCTCCAACCTCACGGCTTGGACCATGGAAAATCAAGTCCAAATTTTGCCTCTCCAAAATTAATTCTTTGGTACAAATCCACTAATTAGAGGTCCCTAAGTAACGTGGAAGTGTCGTTGGAGCGATCAAGCCATCAAATTTGTGGATTTCAAACCCTAGCCTAATGGTGGAATAAAGAAGAAAGGTAAAAATTTCTCTTGTTTTATGAGTTGTGAATGTTTTGTGCACAATGTAGTATGTTAATATGGATGAAAATCATGAGATATAATATGTTGGAAGTGGGTTATGTTATGGGTGTGTGAGCCGTGTGTGGGGTATATGTGGGTGTGTATATGGGTGTGGAAAATGGAATTGATGAATTAATTCTTGTATCATGTAAATTGTTGTAGAGTGAAGAAATAAATTAGAACCATCTAAATGTGTATATGTATATATATGTGGGTGTGGCCGTATATATATGGTCCCAAATGTTTGGCAAAGAATGAATTAATATCGCTTAGCGTCGAAATGGTTATTGTGATGACTTCTATGTAGGAAATGAGAATTAATGTCCCGAATTGATATAGTAAGCGTTGCGGACTGATTTGGAGAACTTTGTGCATTTAATGTAATCTTTATATATGAGGACCATTAACATATGTATATGGGTAGTGTGGACGAATGTGAGTCCTATAATGTGTCGAAGATCGCATCACTATCGCTTAGTATTTTAGTTATCGTCGATATGAACTCTAGTTGGAAATGAGCATCTAATGACTTAAGATCGATGTTGAGATTGCGCGGGCTGTTTTGAGGCTTATTGTGCGTTGATGTAATTTGTATATTTAATGAAAATGATATCGTTATATTGTGGATTGTGATACAAAACATGACGTGAAAATGAGGAATGTTTAAAGGGGGCAGTTCACGGTTTTAGGGGATGTTTCGGCCAGATTTGGAAAAAAAATGTTGGATCGTTGGAAATATTATGTGAATCGTTTAGAATGTCCTTGAATATTGTTGGTAAAGATTCGGGTTGATAATTGAATGTATGAGCTATATTGTGGCTTGAATGTAAGCCGTTGAAACAAATATTATGAATGTTGTCGAATGATGTAAAAGAGAGTATTAATGCAATATTGCCTTTCGGATTGATTGTCGATGTTGCTAGGTTGGTTGTTGTTGTTGTTGTTGTTGATTTTGAGCGAGTTAAATTCTCGGGATGGCCTATTTACAGGGGAAATGCTGCCGAATTTTCTGTAGAATTTAATGATTAGTTGGAATAAATGGCTTAAGTGCCTATGTTTAATATTGGATATTCGTTGGCATATTTGTAGACCTTGGGGAGCCCGAGGCGTAGATTGGGATTGACTTTAGGTTGGCTATCTTGGAGTGCGTACGAGGTATGTAAAGTAACCTCCTTTCTTTTTGGCATGTCTTAGTTTTACATAGGCTAGATTAGAGCCTTAAGGAAATTCTCAATTCGAAATCCGAGCATGTTATGGTCTGTATATGTTTCTTGGCACTCTTATGTATGATTTGATGAAATATGAACCCTTATGTCTTTGAAATAATCGCTTTCCGAATTTTGCATAAAAGGGTTCACTTTAAAGAAGTTCGTAATTTTTGGAATGCCATATCTTGCACAAATATGCTCGGATTACTCCAATATTTTTGTAGAAGTCTATATGACATATGATATGTATGTTTTCCATAGGCGGGCCCGACTCGGGTCAATACCCGTCCGTGGTTCCCGCGACTTTCCCTTATGTAATTCGGAAATTTTTTGAAAGAATTTGTTATGATTATTATTTCGAAATTCAAGTATGATCATTTTGCTTATGTTTGAATTTATGATAATGATTTTATGCAAATGACTACTCACGACTCTACTCGTGCATTCTGTTATTCCTTCGCCGAGTCTCGGGCCGGTTCTGTTGTCGTGCGCACTTTGTTATACTCCGGAGTTATGCTATGTTTATGGTTCACCGAGCTACACGCAAAAGAGGGTCGGGTTCCACTTATATTTGGTGTTATGCTGTGTATGGCGTTATGCGGTGATGTGATATGTGACGGGGATACGGAGATTTGAAACTTTCTGGTGTTATGCTGTGTTATGGCGCCATCGACGGGCGGGCGACCATATTCTTCTGTACCCTATGCATGACTTACATGTTTGAAACTAAACATTTTGATATGATTGGATTTGCACTTATGTTCGGCACTTCTGTTTCGTTTATGTCTCAGGTTTGATTTCTGTATATTCTGCTTTGCATACTCAGTACATATTCCGTACTGACCCCCATTCTTCGGGGGCTGTGTTTCATGCCCGCAGGTACAGACGCACAGTTTGGTGATTCACCAGTTTAGGACATCCCCTTCTGCTGGTTGGAGTGCTCTTCTCATTTCAGAGCATATATGTTGGTATATATTTGTTCGCTGAGTATGTACATATTTGTTCAGGGGTACGGCGGGGCCCTGTCCCGCCATATGTTTTGATTAGTCTGTTTAGAGGTCTGTAGCCGTATTTGTGGGTGTGTGTGCCTACTTCTGTACAGTTGTGTTTATATGGTTCTATTCGTTATGGCAGCCTTGTCGGCGTGCATTCGTATATGTGTTTTGGGCCGTTGTGCCATTTGATAGCCTTGTCGGCTTTTGTCATATTTGACAGCCTTGTCGGCTTTTGACATATTTGATAGCCTTGCCGGCTTTTTGATATATGTGCATATGTTCGGCGATGTATATTCCGCCGCCTCTTCTGATTCTGATATAATGTTTTGTACGCGCAATCGCGCAAGATAATATTCGTTCTCAACTCTGTTTAAAAAAAAATGATGAATATGAAATCCGTATTAAGCTTTGCTATGATGATTAAGTTTGTATGTCCGTTTGGGTGCCCAAGTAGGGCACCAGTCGCGGCCCACGGGGCTGGGTCGTGACAGTTTTATCCCGACTTAAAGTGGCTAGAGAATAGCATACATGCATTCAAGACCTTTTCCCCTTTGTAAAGAAATGGATCTTGGGTCTAACTCAACCCTAAAAGCTAGGTAGGTCATAAGGGAAGGATTGCCCTAGTCCACATAAAGAGACCAAGTTCCCCATCCTTAGCTAACGTGGGAGAACTCAACACCCCCCACACGCGTAGACCTACCAATTGGAACGTGAACAATGTAAATAGGGGCCCAACATCGGTGAAACAAAGAATTGGGAGGGGTCCGGCTCTTATACCATGTAAACAAATGGATCTTAGACCTAACTCTAATATTGGGGTTGAGTTAGGCCCAATATTTGTCCTCTCAGTTTTAGCATTTTATGACTTACTAAGGAATTATTCATCAAACAACTTGTCTGTACATCCCTCAACTAAGTGGGGTAGCAGATAGGAAGAATAGGCACCTCATTGAGACTGCTCACACTCTTTTCATTGAATCTCGTCTTCTGCTGTGTTTTTGGGGCGATGCAGTTCTCACATCTTGCTGTTTAATTAATCAAATGCCCTTATCTTCCATTCAGAATCAAATTCCTTATTCAATATTGTTTCCTCAGTCACCTCTATACTATCTTCTCGCTTGTGTCTATGGGAGCACATGTTTTGTTCATAACTTAATCGCTGGGAAAGATAAATCAGCCCCTCGTGCTCTCAAATGTTTCTTTCTTAGTTATTTCGGGTTCAAAAGGGGTATCGTTGCTACTCATCTGATCTTCGTCAGTATTCTTATGTCAGCTGATGTCACATTCTTTGAGTCTTGACCTTAATTTACATTCTTCTGATCATCCTAATATATCTGAGGTCTTACCTATACTGTCTTTTGAGAAAGCTACGGTTGCTTCTAGTTCTCCAACCACAGTGCCGTCAGTCTTACCCAAACCAACTTTCGAGGAATCTACAATTACTTCTACATCTCTATCCACAGTGATGCTACTCCTAACTTATCTTCGTCGTCCACGCCTAGCATCAAACCCGAATGATTCATGTCCTACACCAGGCCCTGCACCCACTATCGATTTGTCTCCTCCTGATCAAACAATTGCACTTGAAAAGGTATACGGTCCACTCCATACTAGCCCGCATTATACCCTTTTAAGTTATCGTCGTCTATCATCACCCCATTATGCCTTTGTATCATCTTTGTCCTCTGTCTCCATCCCCAAATCTACAGGTGAAGCACTTTCTCATCCAATATAGCGACAAACAATGATTGACGAGATGTCTACTTTACATGCAAGTGGTACTTCAGAGCTTGTTCCTCTTCTTTCAAGTAAATCTATCGTTGGTTGTCGTTGGGTTTATATAGTCAAAGTTGGTCTGGACGGCCAAGTTGACTGGCGTAAGGCTCATCTTGTTGCCAATGGGTATACTTAGATATTTGGGCATGATTACAGTGATCCTTTCTCTCCCGTGGCTAAAATAACATATGTCCGTTTTTTCCTATCCATGGTTGTTGTCCATTATTGGCCTTTTTATGTTGCACATTAAGAATGTTTTTGTTCATGGTGACCTAGAGGAGGAAGTTTATATGGAGCAACCATCTGGTTTTGTTTTTCAGGGGGAGTCTGTTCTGGTGTGTCGATTACGCTGGTCACTTATAGTCTGATATAGTCTCCCCGAGCCTGGTTTGGGAAGTTCAGCACAGTAATTCAGGACTTTGGTATGATTCGTAATGAAGCTGATCCCTCTGTATTTTATCGACATTCCGCTCCAAATCTATGAACTTATTTTGTGGTTTATGTTGACGATGTTGTTATTACCAGCAATGATCAGTGTGGTATTATTAATTTAAAGCAGCATCTCTTTCAGCTTTTACAGATTAAGGATTTCAGCATAACTAAGGATTTCGGCATACATAAGTATTTTCTAGGTATTGAGGTTGCTCAGTCTAGAACAGGTATTGTTATTTCACAATAGAAGTATGCCTTGGACATTTTTTAGGAGACGTGAATTATGGGATGTAGAGCCACTGACACTCCTACGGTTAAGCCCAAGATCTATTTCTTTACATGGTATCAGAGCCAGATCCATCCCAACTCATTATTTACCTTAGCCTTAGATCCATTTTTTTTACATGATATCAGAGCAGGACCTATCCCAATTATTGTGTTAGGCCCAAGGTTTATTTCTTTATACCCTCCATGTTACTTGCAATTCTGAATCCATCTGTCTATGGACAACTTTTCTTAGAAAAAAGTTCGGAATATACATCATCTAGAACTTAAGGACCACTTTTGTCAAAAGATTAAATAAATGGGGACTAAATGTGCATGGATGCCAAGGATTGGGGTAGCGAATCTATAATTTATCCTAGATGACCTCAGGTCCATTTAGACTAATAGGTGTTGTATTGAAAATCAATTAACATTTGGCTCGAGAGGTGAGAGAATTAAAGTACTCCATGTTTTATGTTTAACAGATTGGCGTTTTAGGGAAATTTGGGTATTTAGTGTTTCATCATGTGAGTCTTTAAAGTTTATTTGCTGAACATTATTACCTAAATTCTAATCATCACTGAATCAAGTATCCTGTAAAACATGAGATAATTGATAAACATAAAAGGTGGAATATAGGTGGTCCATAGAACTTACTTTTGATGCCACAATGCAAACATGGCCCTTCTCTACCCATTCAATCTGGTTCTGAATGGATTCCAGTTTAAATGAGGTTGAGTGTGCTGCTGCTAACCAATAGAGCTTGATTTGCTTGATAATCTAAAATATTTGTGTGAGGTAAAAAAATATAAAATCGATAGACTACAATTGGTCATTCCCATGGAAATAGATGAATCATGATAGAGTTGTCATTTTACCTTTCTTAAAAAAATGATAGAGTTGTCATTAACTTTGATTTATTCTGAATTGTTCTGTTTCCCCTTATGAAAGCTCATCAACTTTGATTGTTGTAATTTCTCAACTATTTACACTATAACTCCAATGAGAGAAGTCTTAGATTCTCTACCGAAAGAAAAAAGAGTGGGGATTTTGGGGGTGGATGGGGTGGGCTAAAAGCTAGATTTGGTGAATCTTCGTAATTTTAGGTCTTTAGTCAAGTGGTCAAGTCTTTTTAAGCAACAAATCTTAAGTCAAGAGAGTGTTAAATAGTTTCAAGATGATAATTCAAATATGTAATTCAAATAAAAGAGTTGTCAAATAACATGTATAATGCAGTAAATGCCTGCAGTTGTGGGAATCAGATTTAGTATTGAAAATTCCAAGGAAGGTCCTCAGATTACACTACTGAGAGCAGATCAGAAATGAATGACTACATTGAATTTCTTTGCAGTTATGATTTTTGCATATGTATCCCCTTGCACTAGTAGAATAATCAACTAAAGCGTTTTGCCTAAATATAAGATGGTCTCATTAACACTCTGCAGGTGAGAGTTGAAGTCCATACAGAGGATGATAATTGGATGTCAAACTTGTTCCAAGTAGTGCATCATTGGTATTGCTGCTTTTAATGTTTTCTCAAACACTCTGCCATCGTGTTTGTTTTTGGCTAGTTGAGTATGTTTGAAGCTTATAATGAGTAATCGGTACACTTATCTGTCTATCTTCAGATGCAAGTTAACACAAATGTTTTGGCTCAACCTCTGCCTTTTTGTGATGGTTTAACTAGGTTGACTCTCTAAAATCTAGTGGTCAAACCTGATGATTTTTGCAGAACACTATGTTCATCAGATATTTTCATATGAAGGTTCTATCAGTATTTATAACTAAAAACTGCGATCATTTGGCCTCATAAATAGTGTTAATAACTATGTGGTGTGAGTTGAGTTAATTTTTCCATGTTACCTAGAAATTCCAGTTATTTTGGACAAACTTTTTTTTTGTTTTGCATAACTTTCTTTTTTAAGTGTTATTGCCTTAAAAGAATGTGGATTTTTGTCTAACTACACTACTCCCGCATCTTTAATTATCTGTCATGCTTACTAAAAATAGTTGTCTCAAATTATTTGTGGTTTTAGAAGTTCAAGGCACAATAAGTTATTTTTTGTCATTTTAGCCTTAGTAGAGTTCTGTCATTAATGGAGATGACACATAAATATAGTAAACATTTAATAGAGAGATATTACTCCAACTTAGATAAAAATAGGAGTAGAGTTAGTCAAATACCCCTCTTAATTAATATTTTTAAAGGGAAGTCTAAAAAGAAAGCGACAAATAATTTGAGACGGAAGGAGTAATTTCAATTCGTTGTATCACTTTTAGAAGTTCCCAAACAAGCATTGATTTCTAATACTCCCCCATCCTAATTTATGTGATATTTTTCTCTTTTCGAGAATCAATTTGACTAAACTTTGAAGTTAAATTGTATTAGATTAACTCAATATTTTATGATTAAAATTATTTTGAAAACTACATGAAAAGTACTATAAGTTACAACTTTTCTCATATCAATTTGGTGAAACAATACATCTTAAAATATTTTTCAAAGTTCATACAGTTAGAGGTAATCTCTCTCCCTTTTATTAAACAATCGCCAAGTTCATTTCTCGATGCAAGGCTGCGCAAAAAAGAGGTAATCTCCCTCCCTTTTATTTCTTTTAGCATTATTAGCTATTTTCTGCTTATATATGTGCTGGATTGTTTTGTGTAGTAGTGTTAATTGTTAGTTTAGTTATTGTTCGTATGTGTTTATCATTCTTGCCTAGCATGTTTAGCAGTTGGTAGTTTTGAGCCCATTTGAATCCTGTTTAGTTATGTTTGCTCATGTTTAAATCCTGTTTAGTTATGTTGATGAGTATTAGGCTCCTATTTAGTCCCTCTAAGTTGGTTTTAGTTTGTTATTGATGGCTGAGTCTTTATTATTTGGAACTAGACCCTGCTTGTGTGTTAACTCAGTTTAAAATAATGTCTAACTGTTGTTTGTCCTGTTCAAGTTTAGCATGTGCTAAAGATAAGTTTGTATAGTCCAAATTACATATATGTGTTTAGCATGGGAATGGGCCTATCTGCTGGTGTGTTTAGCTAACTATGATTAGTTGGATCAAATGTTTCAGTTAAATGAATAATGAGTTATCTAAGATTAGCATAAAGCCTGTTTGGTTTTTTGTTGACTTAGCCTGATAGAGTGTAATGTAATTAAGAGAAGTCCTGGTCCAAATTTGGAGTAAGCTTAAAATTCTATTAGTGATTACTGCATACAATGTGATTATGTATACTTAAGAGTTAGTTTAAAATGGGACCTGGGCATGTTGGACTTGGTTTATCATCATGATAGAGGCTATTGTGTATTGTTTGGTTCAAAAAATGTTTAAACTGGTTATTTGATAATCTGATGAGCATATTTTAGACTCGGATCTTAAGACTGTTAATAGAAAAAATATAGTATATATATGCCTAAGCTGATATCAAACATGTTATGATAAATTCCTCCTCTGTGTTTAATGTGGCATAAGCCCTCAAGCTGATTAAGTGTCTTTATCTGTTGAAAAAGTATTCCCATGCTACATTATCTGCCTATTGGAGTCTGTTTTGAAGTCTATGCATATCTCTTTTTAACTCTAATGTTATTAGTACATAATAATAGTATGATGATTTTGTTGTTAAAAGTAGTAGTTAGGTTTAGACATGCATATAGGGGTCTGTCTATGATGTTTGCCTATCATGAACTAGTTTGGAAGTTGTGTGCATGTCCTTGTCTATTTGCTCCTATTTTGAAACTGTGTTAGTGTGCATTCTTAGGTGCTTGTTTTGCCCTTCCTATAACACATGCCAAGACTGTTATTAAGAAGTTTAGTCTATGCACATCTGTTAAAAGATTGTCTCTCCCCGTCCATATGCTTTCTATGATCATTCAATGCTCATGACTTCATTTGAACTCTTATGTGACATTTCATTCCTGCTATCCCTTTAATTCTACTGGTGCATGTCTCTCTTCTGAAGCATAATTACATTAAGATTTTGCTAAGGACCTATGTGGATATATATATGATCTGATTGAAAAGGTTGTCGCTTGATGAGTGGTTGATCATAGTTATGACTAACCTAGGGCAAGGAGAAATGAGGATAGGGCTTGGAGTTTTAGTCAAACTCAGCCTAGTCCCCTTTACTCTAGGTTGTTGGGGTTCCCCTATGTGAAATTATACACCATGGGACCCTTTAAGGCTAAAATAAGTAGCAATATACATACATTGCATGATTAAGTTATCTTTTGAGGATTAAACAATGACATGAAATACCTTATCTGTCAGCTATTACCCTGCATTTGTTTAACTTTGAACTTTGTGAACCATGCATATCCTGTCTACTACATCTTATTCTTTCTTCTTTTCGGAATCTGTCCTTGTACCTTTTGAATGAAGCTCTAAAACACTAAGTAGAGCAAAATATGTCTTTACCTGAGTTAAATGTTAATTTCAGTTTCGAATATACAGGGGATATACCTGAATATACTAGGTATATACAGTTTCTGTATATCTTTGGTATATAGGAACTTGTATGTTGAAGTATAAATATGGTATACTACCTATGTGGACTCTGAGCTGTTAGTTGTGCATGATAATAGTGTTGAATTGAGCCTGGTCCTTGTTTGTTTGCTGCATTAAGCCTTGTCCCTTTACATTTTGGGCTCATTCTTTTGTTTACCTTCGTTAAAGTTGTATTTGGGCATGTTTTGTCTTCATC
Organism: Lycium barbarum; assembly: GCF_019175385.1. Lineage (NCBI taxonomy): Eukaryota > Viridiplantae > Streptophyta > Magnoliopsida > Solanales > Solanaceae > Lycium > Lycium barbarum. The sequence goes on from NC_083342.1 coordinate 8,413,565, forward strand.
TTACTATTAGCCTCCCCTTTATGTGTTGAGTTTTTGGTGTTTGGGCCTGTCCAGTTGAGTTTTGGCGAGATAATCCATCTGGGCTTTGAATCTTTTTAATTGTGATAGATTTGGGCCTGATATTTCCATAAAGTATTTCATATGTTTCTTTTTTGTATGTATGTGTGTTTGGTTTGTGTTTTATTTTGCTTACTCAAATATTTGATGCCTTAGTTTAAATGATTAGACCCTTGGTAATCCTTACCCTTTTTATATCCAAGTGATCCAACACTGGGCCATTCGGGCCACTCTCTACATTTGAACAGAGGCCCAACAACCCTTTCTTCATCGAGTCCATATGGCAAGGGAAGTTGATATTGTCTTGAAGGCCCAGCTATAAGTGAAAATAGAAAACTGGTGGGCTTAGGTAAGCCCACCAGCCTAAATTCCTTCTTTTATATTCATATTCTTAGGGAAGTCACCTCAAACATCTTTAAACTTAATCCTTTTTCTTAAAACTTATGAGATCTGAATTACTTAATTTAATGTGGTTAAGTTTTAAACTGATTTAATGACAAGGTTAAATGATATTCAAAAAAATGGCTGAGTAGTAATTTTGGAACTTCCGCCCATTTAGTTTAAATTTTGATAAATGTTCTGTTTTGGGCCTTAAGCCCGTGATTAAGTGGAACTGCCTAATGGGTCTTTAGAAACTGAATCTGAGTTAGCACAAAAACTGATTTCCAAATGCGTTGTAAAAATGACAAGAGGTAACTTTGAAAATCTGGGTTAATCGATAAAAGAGGTACCAAATTTGGATATTTTCAGAACTTTAAAGAAGGATATTTGGGCCTGAAATGAGTTTTGGATAGCCTGATAATTGGACTTGGACATAATTCTAGAAAAAGGAAAGATCTTTGGGCCTGGAAGCCCAACACTAAATTTGGACCGAAAAAACTGACTTATTGGACCAAACTTGAGAGCAAAATGGATTTGGACCAGGAATATTATTGACCTGGTGGGCTTCAATGTTAAAACCGGACTTAAACTATATATATGTATAAAATCAGAGATATACTCCATATTTTGTATACGTATAACAAAACCCACAAGAACTAAACTCATTTTATTAGGACTAGAATAGTATTGACTCTACTTGGGAGAAATTTCAGGTATGTCCTACTCTAGCACTAAAGTGAGTTGAACAGTGGATTTTTTAAACCCAAAACCCCTTTTTGGGGGGGACTTTTTGCCAAATTTTTTCTCGAGTTTATGATACAAAGGAATGACATTTTTGCGGAAAACTAAACATCTTTTAAGCAAATAAATACATTAATCACACATTGAAACTCGTAGATCAATCGTATTATATGGATCTTTAATACTAGGGCCCATAAAACCTTCCCTCGGGGAACACCAGAACCCTTTCCTCGAACTTTGGTACCAAAAAGATTTCTCTCATACATGAAAAATCTTTTCCCTGGTTTTCCTAGTTTTCCTTTAATAAATTAGGTGGCGACTCTAAAAATGCAAAAATCCAATTAGAGCACCAACAACCTCGTAGTAACTTTTATGCTTTAACCCGTGTAAAAGCGAACCGTAACATTAAGTATAAGCATTAGAGACCTGGAGGTATGCTTCAGAGGATGCCCATTCTTAAGTGGAAGTGGGAGAGGATAGCCATGGATTTTGTTGTGGGTCTTCCGAAGACCTTGGGCAAGTATGATTCGATTTGGGTCATTGTGGATAGGTTGACTAAGTCTGCGCATTTCATTCCAGTCCAGTTTACTTATAATGCAGAGAAGTTGGCCAGGATTTACATCCGAGAGATTGTGAGATTGCATGGGATTCCTATTTCCATTATTTTAGACCGAGGTACTTAATTTAGCTCCCATTTCTGGAAGACTTTGTAGACGGAGTTAGGTACTCAGTTAGATCTCAACACCGCATTTCATCCACAAACCGATAGTCAGTCCGAGAGGACTATTCAGCTACTTGAGGATATGTTAAGGGCTTGTGTTATTGATTTTGGTGGTCATTGGGACCAATTCTTACCATTGGCAGAGTTCGCGTACAACAACAGCTACCATTCGAGTATTGACATGGCACCATTTGAGGCTTTATATGGTAGAAGGTTTCATTCTCCGGCTGGGTGGTTTCATGCTTTTGAGATGAGACCTTGTGGTACGGATTTGCTGAGGGAGTCTTTGGACAAAGTAAAGTTGATTCAAGAAAAGCTTCTGGTAGCATAGAGCAGGGAAAAGGTGTATACAGACCAGAAGGTTCAAGATTTGGAGTTTATGGAGGGTGAGCAGGTTTTTCTGAAGATTTCACCCATGAAGGGTGTTATGCGATTTGGGAAGAAAGGCAAGTTGAGCCCCAGGTACATTGGTCCATTTGGGATTCTCCGTCGAGTTGGTGCAGTGGCTTATGACTTAGCTTTGCCACCAGGCTTGTCAGGTGTTCATCTGGTATTTCTTTTATTCGGATAGTTCTTATATCATTCGTTGGGATTCAATGTTGCTTGATGAGAATCTGTCTTATGAAGAAGAGCCTATAGCGATCTTGGATAAGAAAGTAAGAAAGTTGAGGTCAAAGGAGATAACTTCAGTTAAGGTGCAATGGAAGCACCGTCTAGATGAGGAGGCCACATGGGAGACCGAGTCCGATATGCATACTAGATATCCCTAGTTTTTTACCGACACAGGTACTTTTCCTCCGTTCTTTTCCTTTATCGTTCGAGGGCGAACAATTATTTAATTTGTATCTGATGTAACGACCAGTTTGGTCGTTATTGCACTTTTGACCTATTTACCCCCATTGACCTAAACCCAAGCCCTGTTAGTATGATTTTGACCCGCGGGGATGGAAGACACGACTCCCAAGGTAATCGGGCGAGTTTTATTGTGACTTATGAGAATTAGAGCCTTAAAGAGAAAAAACTGTTGACCAATAGTTGACTTTTGGGTAAACGGACCTTTTTCGAAAATCCATCAATTTCATGAGGTTCGGAGGGTCGATTATGACTTAGTGGGGTATTCAGTTCGGTTCTTGAGGCATTTGGGAACGTTTCGTACTAATGGTTGGAAAGTTTATTTTTGGTCTTTGGGGGTTGACTTGGTCCATTAGACCTCCGTTGGAAATTCGAGGTCACGAGTGAGTTCGTAGTGTACTTTTACGTATGTGTGCATATTTGTTTTGTATCTGGGTGGTCTCGGTCGATGTCGGGATTTGGGGTGAAATTTGGTAAAAAACCAGAATATTGCCGGTTCTGGTGTCTCACCCCAGCTAGTCTTGTGCCCCAACGGTCCCACCTCAGCGAGGCTTGGTCCACAGGAACGAATGTCTACCATTTTACTAAGACCCGCCTCAGCGGATGGTTCTCTACCGAGGCGAGTCCCCGAAAGCGGAACCTCTTTCGCTGGAGCACAAATGTTACACCTCGTGGATCTTCGCATCGTCGTAAGCAAACTAACGTGAGTTCAGAGAGGCCATGATACCCCTATAAGGTCAAGGAAGTCTTTTAATAAGTATTAGACAAGTATTTAAAGGTTTCGGGATCAAGCGAATCGAAGAAAATAGGTTCGTTGAAAATTTGGAAAAAACTTGACAAAATGTTTGACGAAAATTTTGGCCCAAATTGTCATGGGCATATCTCCTAGAATATGAGGTGTTATGGAATCCATAACCTATGTAAATTGGAGTTCAGCGAGTCTTCTTTCTAATGCAACTGACAGATAGCATTTCTGTAAAGTACGGAGGAAACTACGGCCCGTACAAAAAAGTACTCCCGTACTTTTTGGGCGTATTTTGCAAAAAAATTCCAGAACTTAAAATTTTGCCCCCCAAAGTACGTGATACTGTTCATCACGTACTTCAAAGTACGTGATGAACAGTAACACGTACTATTCCCGAGATTTCCAGAAATTGAGGCGGTGGAATTATTTTTCCCAACTTTTATATACCCATTTCCACGACTTGGGCCTCATTTTTCACCTAAAATCAAACCCTAATCTCTCTCTAAGCTCCCCTTAACACCCATAAACACACCAAATCAGTCCAAATCAAATCAAGAGAAGATCAACCTTGAAAACCTAGTTTAATTTATGGGAGTTGGGGTGTTCTTGCTTTCACTTGGAGTTGTGGGGATTAAGTATTAGAGAAAATTGTGTGAGTTGAAATTCTTCAAAAACAAGGTATGTTCTTCATCTCATCTCTTGTGTTAAGTGGATGTGAAGGTTTAGCAAGTCTTAAAAGTGGAAAGAGTTATGGGAAAAAGTTCAAATATGAATATTGATGATATTTTGAGTGTAAATTAACTTGAGCTATAATTGTTAGCATATTATGAGTATAATCTTGTTATGAGGGGTAGTAATGATGTTGAGAAAGTGTTGTATACAAGAGTACAAGGGGATGTATAGAATTTATTGTTATGGATTGTTTATGAAAAAACAAATTGGGATGGAATTAAGTATAATTTGAATATAATCTTTTGATTATGGAATTGTTGCTACCAATATTTGGGAGTTTTTTATCATATGCAGGAAGTGGTTGGAACAAAGGAAATGCTGCCCAATTTTCGTTAGCTCTTAGTCATTTTAGTTTAGACTCAAGTATGCTTCCAGTTATCTAATTTTAGTACAAAATCTCTTGAATGTAGAATCGTGAGTTTGGAGGGGGAAATGTTCAGTCGATAAAGTTAAAGAGACGTAAAGGTATGTAAGGCTAGCCCCTTTCTTTCAAAGGCATAGCTCCTATACTATGATTCCTTTATATTTCCATGACTTCCTCATATCCCAAAGTTGAAGGCTAAAGATTTCTAAGAGCTTCCTATGAGAAAGGGATAAGATATGTTCTATGATAATGACGATGATTATGGTGATTTTATCCATCGAGATTCTAAACTTATGAAATGATGCTATAATGACACTAACGATTATATTGCATGATTTTCTTGATATTACTCATTGTTGATAGTCTTACCTCATAATACTAGTTCCTTTAAGGTGAGACATGACGATCATGATTATTTCATAACATAATCTGAGATTACCGACCTTACGTCACTCCGATAGAATTATAGCTTTTAATTGGACTCTCATGCATGCGTATTTTTATGTATGATTACACCAGGCCTAGTTGGCCGGGCAGACACCACTTCGGTGGGCAGCTTATGGATGATGATAGTTACACCGTGCCTAGTTGGCCAGGCAGTCACCACTAGTGGGCGGCGTGAGATGATTACCCCGGACGCGGGCTAGTGATGATATTATGTTATGTATGTATGAAAAATGTTTTCGTAAAAGGCTAAGCATGCATGGTATTCGCCTAAAGGGGCAGTTTGATATACAGGTTATCTTTTTCCCTCATGTTTCCTTATTGCTTTACTACATTATGGTTCATGCCTTACATACTCAGTACATTGTTCGTACTGACGTCATTCCTTTTATGGACGCTGCATTCATGCCCGCAGGTAGACAGGGAGACGGATCGGATACCTAGGAGCTCTATCAGCAGTCGTATAGGAGCACTCCACTTCTCCGGAGTAGCCGCTTGTTGGTATATTTTTGTGTACATATTTGGGGCATGGCGGGGTCCTGTCATGTCCTTATGATTCCAGTATTCTAGTAGAGGCTCGTAGATACATATGTATGGGTTAGGGGTGTCAAGTGGGTCGGGCCGGGCCTGGCCGGGCCATTTAAATGTGGGCCATAAGGGGCCGGGTCGGGGCCGGACCGTAAGTTAAGTGGGTCGGGCTGGGGGCCGGGCTTGGAGAGGGAAAGGGTGTCCGGCCCAGCCCACCTCGGATAGGGGCTACACGTCGGGCTAACCGGGCCCATTAGTGGGCCGGGCTGGGTTTTAGTTAGTGGGTCGGGCCAAGTTTTAGTTAGTGGGTCGAGCCGGATTTTAATTATTTTTAAAAAAAATTCTAATGCTAAAATTTATTAAGTTTAATACTTTAAAATCTAGTTGTTGTCAACTTTATTTTAACGTTCAAGTTCCTTAAATTATACTTTGGCCCTATTTTCAAACTATAAATACCATTCATTCTTCTCCATATTATCTCACAATTCCCTACTCTCCTCTTTCTCTAAATTTCCTACTCATCTAAATGGGAACTAAATGGGAACAATGCACATGAGTTTTGATACTAAACCAAAGTTCTTAATTTAATTATCTCATCTGATCCTAAGTCCTAATGTCATGTGCAGATTGTCACGTCTCCATCATCGGTGGAGACATTTCAATATGCTAAAAAATATTTAATTATTATTATATATAAAATATTTGAAACTAGTAAGATTACATTAATATATTATTATATATATAACTAATAGTTTATATTATTATATAGTATACTGTATAACCTATTGAAATATTTTTGAACTTGTGTAAGCCAACAGCAAGATAGTAACTTAAAAGGGGTATTTTGATTTATTTCACGCATCAGCAATTTCAGAGGCTTGTCATTTCACTGATTTTGTCAGCCTATTATAATGTCTTGTTGCTTTTGGGCACTGATCAATGTTTGTACCTCCTTGCAGAAATTTATCTTGGAGTTGCTACTTGTGTAGGATTAGTTTTACACAATTACATTTATAGTTCTATTTTGACTGCGTACAGATTATTATTCTTCTAAATAAAATTATAAATAAAATTATAACACAAATTTGAAAAGAAATTCAAAGGCTCAGTGAGCCTTTAGTTTTATTAATCGATAATTGCAAAGTCGAATTTAAACTTTAAAGCTTACAAACTTACAACTACTTTTCTTTGATTTCGTAAACTTAAACTAGAAAAAGAAAATTCAATTTGACAACTCTTCAAATTTAAATCTACATATTTTCCACCATTTTATTCAATTCTTCCATATTAACATTAGGAGGAATTGGCTCAAAATTTTCATAATCGACATCTCCATACATTGGAGATGTTTGTACCGATGGATCTCCAAGCGACATTATATCTTCAAGTTGCTGGTCTTTTCTTGGATCTTGTTCTCTTCCTTGATTTCTTCGCTCTGATCTAATCCAATCTCTGAAACATACTAGAACATTCATTGCGTTGCTGCCCAATGAGTGTCGGTTATCTCCGAGCTGCTGCCTTCCTTGGCTAAATGCACTTTCTGATGCAACAGTTGGCATTGGAACATTTAGCACATCTCTAGCCATTGTTGAAAGAACAGGAAATTGTCTTCTGTTGTTCCTCCACCAATCCAGTGCATTAACTCCATCTTCGAAAGGCTCCAATGGCTGTCTCAAAAAAAATTGAAGCTCATCAAAGTTTGTATGACCTTGTTGAGGTGCTATTTGAGACCAAATAGATAATCTAGGAACACCCATGATAGGCACACCTTGTGCCTGTCTTTTAGAAGATGAAGTTTCGTTAGAAAGACCGCTTGGGATAGAAGTCGGTGTAGCATTATCAAGTAATGTAGAATAATGGTTATATAATTGTTGTGCGTAATCATTTGCATCACACATAGCCTTAAGAAGGGATGGTTCCTCAGTAGTTTTAATATCTAAAGAAGTATATATGATACGGGTCAATTCTGACATATTAATATATTTAATACACGGATTTAATATAGCACCAACTAAGTAAATAGGAGGAATAGGAAAGAAATACTTTTTGAATTTAATTATCATTGCAGTAACAGCCTCTGTGTAACCTTCTTTAAACTTATATTCTTTAAGCAAATAAGAGATATCAGCTAAATAAGCTAAAATGTTACAAACAGTAGGATAATAAGCACCCGAAAATTCCAGAGTAGCAAAATAAAAAATTTCTAAAAAATCTACAACATGCTTAATTTTGATCCAATCAAAATCACTTAACATTAACTCGGGATATCCGGTAGCAAATTGGTTAAAAGTTGCAGTTATAGGAACTTTATATTCAACACAAGTTTTTAAGAAATCATAAGTAGAATTCCACCTAGTGTCTATTTCTTCAGGCATAAATCTTGGTCTAAGATTATTTTGCCTGCATTTATTTTTAAATTCAGCAAGTCGCTTCCTATTATTATTTCCTTGAATAAAACCAACTGCGTGTCTAATTTTCTCAATCACAGGCTCAAAGAAAGAAAGATCATCTTGAACAATTAAATTGTAAATATGACAAGCACACCGGACATGAAATATTTCAGGTAAAGGTGGAGACAACTCAGATTTTAAACTGTCGATAGCAGATGTGTTGTTAGAAGCATTATCAAAGGCCATACATAAAACTTTGCTTGTAAGACCATAATATTTTGCAATGACAGTGACAGTATCAGATATGAATTGTGCAGTATGTCTACGGTCTTCGTCATATTGAAAAGCTAAAATACGTTTTTGCATATTAAAATTATCGTCTATCCAATGACAAGTAACTGTTAAATAATCATTTCTATTAACAGCACGACCAAGATCCGAGGTGAGAGAAACTCTACAAGGGAGATATGTCAATAAATAACGTAGATAAAACAAATATTGTCCATGAAGTCTAAAAATATCAGATCTACAAGTAGTTCTAGGAATACTGCTAAACATAGGATTATAAATTTTTTGTATATAATGAATAAAAGCATCAGAAGAAGCAAAGGTGAAAGGCAAACAACCCACAACTATCATTTTCGCTAATTCTTCACGGTCCTTCATTTTATTATATGATCCACTTAATTTACCGGTCTTTAGGTTCAGTCTTGTTTGGGTTAATCCCCCGGTGGCACCCTGAGCTTCTGCTATCTCTTCTTTCCAATTTGGGTGATTGTTATCCAAATGTCTAGTCAATTGACCCGTCCCCCCTTTACTACCCCCGGTGCTATGCTTATAAGGTGTCTCACAAATTTTACATGCAACATAACCCGGATTATTTTCTAATCGGGCAAAATAATTCCACACTAAGCTAGTTTTTTTCCGGGCGCTAGTTTTTTTTGGGGCTCCTTCAGGCAGTGGAGGACGACCCTGAGCATGAGTTCGAGATTGAGCAATATCATTAGCAGGACTAGTGGGTGTATTATTGTCATTATCATCATCGTCTACTTGTATCTCAACTTCATTCTCATCTTCTATACCGTACGTTTCTTGTAATTCTATATAATTCATATCATGTGCACCCACACCTATGTCGCCTATTTCACTAGGTGGTGCTTGCGGAACACGAATATAATTTCTAGCGCTAGTACTACCCCTACCACTACCACTACCGGATTTTTTCTTACCGCTACTACTACCACCGGGACATAAAGTTTTACCGAGACTTTGTAGTTGATCCATTATGCAAATTAAAATAACGAAAATTAAAATTAAAATGCAAGAATTAAAGTACTAAATAAAAGTAAGAGATGGAACAAAGGTACCAAATTCTCGGAGATAACGAAATAACAACGTGATCGTAAATTGATAAATTGAATACTTGAAGCCTTCCGCTTGATCTTGTAAATTGCAAGTTTGCAAAAACAATTAAAATAGAATACTAAAATTATAGAAATTGCTGAACATTAAGAGGGAAAGTGAGATAAAATGAGAGGATTGTAGTAAAAAATGATGAAATGTATAAGGTATTTATAGGTGAAAAATGAGTTAAACTGTAATTTTTTAAACTTAAAGGTGAGGGGCCTTTTTTGGGCCAACGGCTAAATTGCCGAAAATAACCGTTGGCAACGGTTACTACTTACTAGTGCCCACTTTATGTCTTTATTAATTTTATGGGGCCCACCTGCCCATTAATTATAAAAAAAAAAAAAAGGAAGAGCTAACTATTGTTGACTTTTCAACCGTTGGAAAAGGACAAAAGGCCCCTGCCCAGTGCCCACTTTAATTCTTTGGGGCTCTGATCATTAATTTTTTTTATTTTTTATTTTTTGAAGAGAGCTAATTAGTTTTCATTTAGTAGCAATTAAATATTAACGAATCCGATTCCTCTTCATTTTTATTGTCTCCATTTTTCTCAAGTTCTTACTTGAATAAGAGACACATTACATGAGTTAAAATTAATGGTTAAGTTTTAATTAACTAAAGTAAGATTCTAACTATGGTTTGAATAATTAATAAATATTTCATATATTTGCTTCCAAAATTTTAAGAATCCCACAATTATAGCTACAACTATTTTATTGGGATACAATGTTTTTAAAATACTTATTATTAGTAATAAATGTAATACTTATCTTTTTTTTTAATTTAAAGTGGGTCGGGCTGGGCCGGGCCGGTGCCCCGGTGGGCCATCACCCGGGCTGATGGTGGGCCGGGCTGGTGGGCTGTCCACCTTGTCCGGCCCAGCCCCCTAATAAAACCCACCTAGCCCAGCCCCTTACACCTATTAGTGGGCTTGGGTCGGGCCGGTGGTGGGCCGGGTTCGGGCTGGCCCGGCCCACTTGACACCCTTAGTATGGGTAGTAGATGTCTTATGATCTTATTAGTGCATATTCTTTACATCATTTTGTAGCCTTGTGGGCCTATGTATATATATATATATGTGTGTGTGTGTGTGTGTGTCTGTAGGAAGTAAATGAAGGTTGTCTCATAATGGGTTTTATGATGAGAACGGTGTATGTTCAGATTGAATGTGATGACAAGTGAGTTAGGTTGTGCTTGGTAGGGTAGCTCCGGGTACCCGTCATGGCCCTCTAGCTAGGTCATGACAACAAATCCCGAACCAAAATCATTAAATGTACTAATTCGAACCATTCTTTTCCCATTCCTAAAATTAATTCTCCAAGTGACTCAATGGCGATTTGAAGTGTATTCAGAGTTCATTCACCTTGGAGTAAGTCTCCTTCACCTTGTTCTTGTTTATTTAACCTCCTAAGCTAGAAATCTATGGTGGAATCTAGAAAAGATAGTTGGAGAAGATGAGTCTTAACCTTAAGTTTGTTAATTGAATTTTAGGCTATGAATGTGAGTTTAATTGATGAGTCTTGCTAATCTAAGCATGAAATTTCATTAATCAGTAGTACTAAGTTTGAATCTCTAATTTGGGTTAATGCTTTGATTATAGGAAAACTAGGGTTCATGCCTAAATTGGGGGTTTCCTTTTGAATGATGAAATTGATAAATAATTGAGCTTAATTAGCAACTGGAGAGTAGAATGGAACTTCTAGAATGTTGGGTACCAATTCCAGAATGGAACTTCTAGAATGTTGGGTACCAATTCCACTCTTGTAATACCCGTTTTACCCTTGTGGGTCCGATTTTCCTCTTTTCTATAGTTGATTTTCGATTTGAACGAATGTATAGCAATATGGGTACTGATAATCCCCGTTTCTAACTTAGATTCTAATAATGACTAGACTTAGAGTATTCGGAGGCTTTTCGGAAGGGCAAGGCTCACATTTGACGGTTCATGGTACTAGCTCAGCATCAGGGTAGGTTACAGCTTACCTTTCGGTTAGACTTCAATTAGCGAAACATATGTAGAAGTTAGTGATTGACAGAGAAGCATGTAAGCCTTCAGGTATGAAGTTGGGATGGATATTCTGAGGTTGGTATTGTTGTTGGACTTTGTGAGCTTGTCGCCTTGTTTATCGTGATTTGGCTTGTTGAAAAATGATCGAGTTGTCATTAACTTTAATCTACTCTGAACTGTTCTGTTTCCTCTTATGACAGCCCATCAACGTTGCATACTATAATTCTCAACTATTTACACTATAGCTCCAATGAGAGAAGTCTTAGATTCTCTGTCGAAAGAAAAGGGGGTGGGGATTTTTGGGGGGGGGGGGGAGTGGGTGGGGTAAACGTTGGATTTGGTGAATCTTTCGTAATTTTAGGCATTTAGTCCACTGGTCAAGGCTTTTTAAGCAACAAATCTTAAGGCAAGGGAATGTTAAATAGTTTCAAGATGATAATTCAGATATGTAAGAGTGAGCAAATAATAGAGTTGCCAAATAACATGTATAAATGCAGTAGTTGCCTGCAGTTGTGGGAATCAGATTTAGTATTGAAAATTCCAAGGAAGGCCCTCAGATTACACTACTGAGAGCAGATCATAAAAGAATGACCACATTCAATTTCTTTGCAATTATGCTTTTTACATTTGTATCCCCTTGCACTAGTACAATAATCAAATAAACTGTTACTTAAATATAAGATGGTCTCATTAACTCACTGCAGGTGAGAATTGAAGTCCATACAGGTGGTGATAATTGGATGGATTTCCTATTTAGTGAGCACGCCTCGTCTCGTAATTTAAATTGAGAAGATATAGATATTATCATAGAGCTGGCTATTCGCTTGCAAATTTTCTTAGAGTCTTGGTCCTGTAAAAAAAGATATCTAAAAGAAGAAATTAAGTTCGTTCGCTTACTAGGACAAAAAAAATTCTAGAAGAACAAACAAACATTTTTCAAAAAAAAAAAAAAAAAAAAACTTTTGTTGGTTTTGTTTTACTCAAACCAAAATTGTACCAACTTCTAAGATAGCCCCCAAATTCTAAATATTATCATTATGATCATTTTGACCCTGTTCTTGTTAGTTTAATTACTTTTATCACCTTCTTTTCCAGAAAGAAAGGAATAAGAAAGAAGTTTCCAAAAACTTCCCAATAGACCGTTTGAACACACCTTAGTGAGTTGCCAAATAATGAGTTTTCTCCTTTTTTTTTCTTGGCACTACTATTGTCAATTTAAGAGGTCCTTATCTCAAAGTTAGTCCTGAAAATTCGACTCAAAATTTTTCCTTGTTCTTGAAATGGAGATATGCTATTACACAATTCTATCTTAGCAACCATTTTACTGCTTAATGGACTAAGTTATGAATGTATACTTTTTCAGGCCAGAGTTTCCCTGCTATTGAGATGTAGCAACGACACACTTATTTTTTCTATCTTACCTTCCTTGCGAATTTCTTTTGTCGCCATTTATAGAGTTTCATGTATCTAAGGATATGATTTTTCCTTTATATCATGCTTACTGATTTCCAAATAACATCAACCACTATGCCTTAATCCAAGCAAGTTGGGGCGACTCTATGAATCCTCATCATCTTGCTTCATTTAAGCTCGTCTCGCCATGCTTACTGATGTAAAAATGCTTGTTTCATATTTAAGATTACCACTACATATTTTACATGCATTATATATAGAATATGTAACGACCCCTTTGGTCGTTACGGCTATTTTGACCCATTGACCTTTTCTCGAGCTTTATTAGCTCATATTTGACCCGCGCGGACAGTTGACACGCTTTCTGAGGTCATTGAACATGATTTGGGTGAGATTTGGAAAAAAATCTCATGGGAAGAGGAGAAGAATGCTGATCTTAGTTGTGTGCATATTCTTCATGTATCCATTTAGTGGCATGATACTGTAGGGTTTCCTTCTAAAGAAACTTTTGCATAATTGGATATAGAATTTGGTTATAAACTTCATTACTGCTAAAGGGAAATGTAAAACATATGGTGCCTGAAAGACTTAACTTCATATGCAACATAACTTGGAAACGTTTGAATATACTAGATACGATTGGGGGTGGCAAATGGGCGAGTCGAGTCGGATATGGGTCGGGTCAAAACAGTCTCTTGCAGAAATGCAGGATAAGGTTGCATACAATAGACCCTTGTGGTCCGACTCTTTCCCGGATCCCGCACATAGTGGGAGCTTAGTGCACCGAACTGCCCTTTTTTTAATCTTCAGATGCAGGTTATCACATGTTTTGGCTCAGCCTCTGTGTTTTTGTGATGATTTAACTAGGTTGACTCTCAAAAATCTAATGGTCAACCTGAGAAACAAAGTGACCACACACATTAGTCGCGCAACCCGTTTTTAACCCGTATGAAATATGAGTGAGTTGGGTTGTGATCCGTTTTTGTTTGACCCATTTTTATCTCGCCCATTTGCCACCATGTAATGGGGAAGAGCCTTACATTCTCTGTTTAATCTTTACATGGAGAAGTATTTTGTTCTTTCATCTCGATTAAATCCTCAGTTGATTTAATGCTCAATACACAACTGACATAGTGATTCTTGAAAGGAACATTAAGCACAATAAGTAATCAATGATAGTTCTTTATAATCACTTTTCTAATATTTTAACTCCACGCGAATAACATTTGGTTAATTTCAAAGGCGTGCAGGAATAGAAAAGTAAATGTTTCACTAATTACAAAAAAGTTAATCAAGAACATTGTTATAAAGGAAATATAATCAATGATCTTTGCAAAATTTTCTCTCATTTATGTGTAAATCTAAACATGATCAAATCGCATCTATAATAATTCAATCCACCAAAAAAGCAAGAAAACTGTAGATATTTTTAACCATATTTTTGGAGGGCTAACAATTGGATAGTTAAGTCTTAAGAAATGCCTTACCACGTAATAATCTCTTTAAATTTCTATCCCCAGTAGCTATATGGGGCTTTTTGTCCAATTTTCACATGGTTTTGTTTTTGAGATTCTTACATGACTCAATTTGATAATAAAGTTCTTATTTATCTAAAAAATGAAACAATTATTGGGTCAATATTTGTGTTGCTATTTAATTTTTGCTCCTCATAACAAACAATTATTTTGCCGAGCATAAGTTTATATTTTCGCATTATAATATTTCACAAGTTATGTCCGCACCCTTAAAAAACTGATTCCGCTAGGCATAAGCTCAATTTTGAAGGATAAAATTAAAGACCAGTCTATTTGAAGGACATAAATTAAAGACCAGCCCATTTGAAGGCCAAACCGTGCAATTAAAGGACAATTTAGTTGGTCTTGGACTTTACTAGTAGTGAGCCCAAACCCAAAAGGATAAAGTGGATCATAATGTTTATCACCAACACTCATAGGCAATTGATCCAGTCTTAAACCAAGTTCTTGAAAACTTTTCACTAAACTCATAATCGCCAAATAACACATCAACCACTCCTTGTCCTTAAATGCCAGATATTAGCACCACAACACACTTTGTGCTACCACACACATCGTATTGGAGCCATTCGAGAAGAACGATTAGGCTCATATTCCGTCCTTTCTACAATGCCTAAATAGTCTACATGAATATGGAATTTAAGAAATTTAAAATTTATGATAAACTAACAGGTGTATACTACACAACGTCAAACTTGACTCGTGTGATTTCAAAAATACAATATCATTTCTATAAGGGGAGAATCACTAGAGGCAAAAACGAAAATGTACTAAATATAGAAAATACGACATTTTTTCCGAAAGAGACTAAAGAGTAAAAGTAAGACACATAAATCAAAACGGAAAGAGTAAAATACATACTTCCTAAACATACCGTCTGATTATTATAAGAGAGTTTCACTAGCATTAAAACAGGATCGTTAGAATTTAAAACTTAATAAACATCAAAAGGCGCCTATCTTTTTGAAGCTAAAAACGGAAAATAAGACACTTAGATTGAAACAGATTGACTAACATTGCTAATACAACTAAGCATCAAGGAAATCAAACCAAAACTAGTTCTAAAAATAATAAACAATACTATCTCTGTCATCTAGAAGCAATTTGGTCTTGGACTTTACTGGTAGTGAGCCCAAATCCAAAAGGATAAAGTGGATCATAATCTTTGTCACCAACATTCATTGGCAATTGATCCACGGTCTTGAACCAAGTTCTTGGCAACTTGCCCCTAAAATCATAATCACCAAACAACATATCAGCCACACCTTGTCCTTCAGTACCAGGCAACCATGCAGCAACAAGTGCATCAATATTGCTCAAATGCGGCTGCACAACCAATGGCCTGCCAGAAATTAGCACCACAACACACTTTGTTTTGCCACACACATTGCTCATTGTGTCAATTCCTGCCTCACTTATTGTCAAATTCATGCTGTCCCCTGCTGTTTCTGCATAAGGTAGCTCACCTACTACCACAATTGAATATGAGAAGTTGTTGGACTCTAAAAACTCTGTTGTGGGGCTCTCACTATACACCACTTCTGTGCTTGGATCAACACTTGCTGTTATAGCATCCAAGATTGTAGTACCTGGAAAAATGAAGTACCGAAAATTAATGGAATCGAACTGGAACAAACGGTTCAAAAAAAGTGTGATTTTCGGTTTACACGATAAATTAACAGAAAAGTGGTACGGAGAATAACAGGACGAACCAAGCCATCGACCAACACCCCTAGGGTCGGGCGAAGGGAAAAATTAGGCATTCTGCACAAAATCCTTGTTAAAATTTACATGAATACATACATACATACAATAAAATAGATCAGAGAAGTCATATACTATACTCCTTCGGTTCATTTCGTGTGTCTTAGTTTGACAAGACATAAAATTTAGGTAAGTATGGGAAGCAAAATATGTGTAGTTTCTTTCTACACAAAATCTCTGTTTAAAATAGAACAGAAAAGTCATTTAATTGTGAATCTTGTGATCTTAAACTAGGTTTACATAACATCCCAAAGTACCCTTTGAATCTGGCAGTCTTCGATATATCATGAGAAAATGTCGGAATTAAAAACTTACTAAAAATAGAAAGTCGACGTTCTATTTTCGAAATAGAATAGAGAGGAAAGTAAGACATATATACCAAGTGTGACATTGTTTCCTTCAACTCCTTGCCAAGTAATTGTCCAACCACCACATTGATAGCCCAAATTATTTGCATGCCTTCCAGCCACTAATATTCTTGATGCCTTCTTAGGCAGTGGAAGAACAGGGTCATCAGCATTTGCTCCATTCTTCAATAACACAAGTGATTTTCTAACTGCTTCTCTAGCCAAATCTCTATGTGCCTGTTTCCACAATTAATAAAAGTGTCACATAAAATGAAACAAAAAAATATTAGAATTATTCAAAACTAAGTGAACACGGGCTTTTTTGGGGAAAACACGAGATGCTTCGTGCATTTGCAGACAACACGAGATACTTCGTGCATCAGAGTGTCTTTTTTTTTTTTTTTTTTTTTGGCTCTGTTGCAAGACTTACCTGGCTTCCGAGTTGATTAACTAATCGATAATCAGCCAAAGGATTCTCAAAAAGACCCATGGTGAATTTGACTCTCAAGATCCTCCTCACAGCATCATCAATTTTGGTCATGGGGATAAAATTATTGTTCACCAATGAGGTCAATGTATCAATAAACTCCGTATGGTTCAAAGGGACCATAATCTGCATAGACACAAAATAATCAGATGAAAATTTCAGATTTCACAACATCTAATTAATATTATATATACTCTCTCTCGATCCGCTTTATCTGTCACTTTATCCACAGAAAGAAATTTGGTCCAAAATATTTATCGCTTTAGCAACGTCAATATGACTTTCATTTGTCTTTTTTTTAAAAAAAAAAAAAAAATCGCCTTATAATTTCAATGAGGCATATAGCCATTAATTATTATTTCATCACAGTTTGAATCGTAATGTCATATTTTTTGAATTTCAATAGTCTTAAAACATATGATTTGCGATCATCTTCAAATGTCAAATGACTTACTTAACCAGTACACAGCAAAAGTTTAAATGACATATAAAAAGGACTGGAGGGAGTACTCTCCTAAAATTTGAACCATATAAAAAGAACCAAAAATTTAAACAACATATAAAAAGGACTAGAGGGAGCTGTACTCCATCAAAAGTTTAAACGACATATGAAAAAGATCAGAAAAAGTACAACACCAAAACTTTAAACGACATATGAAAAAGATCAGAAGAAGAAGAACACCAAAAGTTTGAAAAAGATCAGAACTATGACAACAAAAGTTTAAATGACATGAAAAAAGATCAAAAGAAGTAAGACACATGACATGTGAAAAAGATCAGAAGAAATACAATACCAAAATTTAAAACACATATGAGAAGGGCCAGAGGGAAAACTAGAAAGCTAACCATATCAATGCCAGCTTGAACCCCAGTGAGCACTGAGTGTGTGTAATTTGCATGAGGTGGTGAGGTAATTCTATCAATTCCTTGCCAATCTGAGATAACAAATCCCTAAAAGAAATCCAATAATTAGTTCTCAATTATCACCAACGATTATGGTAGAGCAGTAAGTACCCGTCCATCTTTAACAAGAGGTCTCAAGTTCGAGACCTAGGAATGAAGTCGCCTTTATTAGGAAGCACTTTAGCTCACAAAGTGGACGTTTCTAAAGCGAATTCAAATTAATCTGACCTCAAAGCGGGTACTGAATATCAAATGAAAATTTAAAAAAAGAAATTGCATTGTGAAATGGTTAATTACTCCGAATTTTAGTGTGCCCTTGAGGAAATTGGTAACAAGATCATGATTGGCATGCATCTTAACTCCATTCAAACTTGAATAAGAGACCATAATAGTAGAAACTCCCTTGATGATTGAGTGATAATAACCAGGCATGTGAATGCTTAACAATGTATGCCAATCAGCCACTGTGTTGTTCTCATTGATGCCTTTTGTTGTTCCACCATCTCCAACAAAGTGTTTTGCACATGCTACTACTTTGTCACTACAAAAAAAAAAAAAAATGATTTTATTAAGAGAAATAATTATTGTACAAGTTCATATTCAATTTAAAGAAAAAAGGGTGTGTGTGTGGGGTGGGGCAGGGGGTGGGGGATTGGATTTTACTATACAACAAACTGTCAATGACGAAGTTAGAATTTTCAATAAGGAGATTTGAAATATAAAAACATAAACACCTTGTATATATGTGTAATTTCCAGCGAAAGTGTTCGGATAAACCACCTTACCCCTCTACTAAGAAATTTCAGTGACCAGGAGTTCAGATAAACTCTAATTTTTCCTATAGATTAGGGCCAGTATGCTGTGTATAATAACTTATTATACACTTGTTATACATTGCGTGTACATCGGCAACCGTTAGATTATGTAAATATTTAGTCAAAAATATTTTGTAATCTTCTATTTTAGGATAGCATATATTAGAATCAATTAGTCAAATTAGTTCCTAATTTGTAGCCTACAATTACGTTGTAAATGATGTATATTAACCCATTGAATAAATGAGAAAAGGCACGACAATTATTATCTTACATGGTATCAGACTAGGTCTCTACAAACCCTAGTAGCCGCCCACCTCCTTCGTCTCCTCTTCCTTCTCATCTCCATGGCTGACGCGTCCAAGTTGCATCCTCCAACTACAGTCACCAATATCAAATCGTGTATTCCTATTGTTCTTGACTATGAAGGAAGCCAATACAATAACTGGTCTACCCTCTTCAAGCTCCATTGTCGAGCAAACTTGGTAATTGATCACATATTACCTCCTGCCTCCCCCACCGTGTCGTCTCCAACAACCGCAGCCGAGAAAATTGCTGCAAAGGCTTTATGGGAACGGCTAGATGACATCGTCCGGCAATGGATATATGGTACGATATCGAATGATCTTCTCAACACGATCATTCATCAAGAGGACACCGCAGCCGAGGCTTGGAATTGCCTTGTTCATCTCTTCCAGGACAACAAATCGGCTAGGGCTCTTGCTCTTGATGCAAAATTCACGAACACCAAATTGGTGGATTTCCCGAACGTGAAAGCATACTGCACCAGGCTCAAGGTTCTTGCAGACAACCTCGCCAACGTCGGCCACAAAGTTTCCGACGAATGACTTGTGCTCCGTCTTCTGTGTGGGTTATCGGAAAAATATAAGACTTTTCGAACAACGGTGCAGCACCGTACTCCTCTCCCATCCTTTGACGTTGTACGGTTGATGCTCGAACTTGAGGAAGACAGCAATGGCGAGGACGCCATTCACGAATCCGGTTCGAATGCTGCTCTCGTTTCCCACAATATTAATTCTCATAATTTCTCTATTAATGGGCAGCCCAACAATTCTGAAAATACCTCCAATAATCGAGGAAATTCTCACAATCGTGGAAAGAAGAACAACCGCGGTCGTGGCGGCGGGAACCGCAACAACAACCGCGGTGGTGCTGGGAATGGCCAGAACAGCGACGGGGGCAGCCGGAACAACCACCAGACCAATCTGCCCGCCGCGTCGCAACACCAAGGAGCTACTGCCCAGCCTTGGTTTTTCCCCCCTTGGGCTGCTTGGGGGCCACAGCCGTGGGCCACCCCACCGTGTCCCTACCCCACCACAGGCTGGCCGCAGCCACGCCCAGCCCAGTCACAGCAGGGCATTCTCGGTGCTCGCCCTCCCCAGTCGTTCTATTCAGCAGCCCCGCCATCACATAGTGGGTATGTGCCCACGGATATTGATCAGGCTATGCATACAATGTCCTTGAATACGCCCGATGACAACAATTGATACATGGACACCGGAGCCACATCTCACATGACCAACAATAATGCCATTGTTTTTGCTCATACCATGATTCCGATTCGTGGTTATGGTCATACTTCCCTTCAATTCAATCCCTCCCTAAACCTGAAAAATGTTTTACATGCACCTAAACTCATCAAAAACCTTATTTCCGTTCATAAATTTACTATCGATAATATGGTTTCTGTTGAATTTGATCCTATTGGTTTTTTTGTGAAGGATTTACGGACAGGGAGCAAACTCATGAGATGTGAGAGTTCGGGTGATCTTTATCCATTCTTCAAAAATTATCGAGCCATTTCGTCCTCCGCACCATCTGCTTTTACCGTCATCTCTCCTCATATTTGGCACTCCCGTTTGGGTCATCCGGGGGATGTAATTCTTAGTTCTTTACGTAGTAGTAATTTGATTGAATGTAATAAGGCTCGAAACAATGTTTGTCATTCTTATCCTTTGGGGAAATTAATTAAAATGTCTTTTTATGACTCTCTTTCAACTACTACTATGCCCTTTGACATTGTTCACAGTGATTTATGGACTACACCTGTTCTTAGCTCTTCCGGTCACATATATTATGTTTTATTTCTTGACAATTATACTAATTTTATTTGGACTTTTCCCATCAAAACAAAGTCTCAAGTTTATGATTGTTTCTTGTCTTTCCGGATTTTCATTCGCACTCAATTTGAAAAAGAAATCAAAACTTTTCAATGTGACAACGGGCGTGAATTTGATAATGGTCCTTTTCATAAATTTTGTGAACAAAACGGGATGCTTTTTCGATTTTATTGTCCGCACACTTCACCCCAAAATGGTAAGGCGGAACGGAAAATTAAATCCATAAACAACATGGTTCGTACACTCCTTGCCCATGCATCTATGCCCCCCCCCCCCCTCCTATTGGCATCACGCTTTGGCCATGGCAACGTACCTACACAATATTCTCCCTTCTAAAATCTTAGCATATAAGACACCCACTCAGATTCTTTATCAAAAGAATCCATCCTACTCTCATCTCCGAGTTTTTGGTTGTCTATGCTTTCCTCTCTTCCCTTCCACACAAATTCATAAGCTACAATCTAGGTCCACTCTGTGTGCTTTCCTAGGGTATCCTTCCAATCATCGGGGGTACAAATGCTATGATTTCTCGAGCCGAAAAATAATCATAGCCCGACATGTGTGGTTTGATGAAAACTCTTTTCCATTTTCACAAATAAATAATCCAACTCCTACCTCATATGAGTTTTTGGGTGATGATAATTCTCCATTAAGAATACATTTGTTGCATGACCATAACCCCTCTATTAATTTGGATTTTGGGAAAACTTCCTTGATGAAAGTTGTAGCCACTTGAAATAGCTTTCCAACGGTATATTATGGGCCTCAAACGGACATCCGTGCAAAGAGTTATTCCCATTATACGACAGACTGTCCGAGCAGAGAATTTTGACGGACCATTTGACGGTCCGTATAACATTTTGACGGTCCGTAAAACATTTATACGGTCCGTCAAATGGTCACAGAGAATGATATTTTGAGGGTCAATTTTACGGTTCAATTTTACGGTCCGTAAAACAATTATACGGTCCGTAAAATTGACTCAAGCCAGCGTAAAATGGTCACAGAAAACCATATTTTGCTGGGCAATTTTACAGTTCAATTATACGGTCCGTAAAAAATTATACGGTCCGTAAAATTGACTCAGACCACCGTAAAATGAGCACAGAATGTCCAAATCACTGGAATGGTTTTACGGTAAGTTATACGGACCGTAAAACCATTATACGGGACGTAAAACCCACCGTAAAATGAGCACAGAATGTCCAAATCACTGAAATGGTTTTACGGTGAGTTATACGGTCCGTAAAACCATTATACGGAACGTAAAAATGGGCGTAGAATTGCCCGATGGGTCAGATTTTAAGATGTTAATAAGAGACCCAAACCCATTTTTTTCATTCCCATTTCTCCTACACGACTCAAGGGTTCTCTAGAGTCATCCAAACACTCCATATGCAAGAATCCAAGTGAAACAAAAGATCCACTTCATCAATCCACAAAACTAAGTGTGAGAAACACATCAAATCCATTCAAGTCAAGAAACTCCATAGAAGGTGGAACTAGGGTTTTGTTCAAGTGAAGTATTTTAACTCAAGGCTTATTCCTACAATAACCAAGGTAAGTTTTATGATGTTTCATGATGATTAAAGTGTTGATAAGTTCTTGGGAGAATAGTAAATGGGTTTGATAAAGAGAATTATATGAACTATGCTAGGGTTTTTGGATTGTTGACTTGGGATTGTTGTATTCATATGGGTGATGAAGAATGATGTCAATTACATCTAATTGAGATTGTAGAATCAGCTAGAAGTAATAGAATGGGGATTGGGGGAAGAAAACACCATTAATGAAGGTTGTGGAGCTTCATGCCCACCAAGTGTTTGATAAAATGCTTAGATGAACAAAACATGGATATTGTTGCTAATATAGAATCCCTATGACTTGTATTGCTATAGATTGAAGTTGAAGGGATTGAAAGACATTGTGATACGCTCAAAAGCGGGAGGTTAAGGTATGTAGAACTTCCATCCACATGTGGGAACCTCTACGTTCTTCCCCATGATCCGTTTCATAAAATCTATGAAGTTCAAATCCTAGGGCATTAAACCCAACATATTGGTAGCCCGTAATTATGTATGTATGCACATGAATTTCGTATCTCTGTTCGTTATTGTATTCCTAATCTTCCATTACGGACATTAGGATTCCTAGCTTAATCCATGAATCATGAATTCTTCCTCATGTGTTCTCATTATATTCATATGAAATTTGTAAATTTTATTTTACAAATTACAAGCATGTTTTCAAGTCAATTACAAATATATGATCATGAACTATCGTATTTCTCATGATAAAGTACATGTTTTTAAGTTATTTCATGAAACCATGTTTACAAGTTATTTCGTGAAATCATGATTCCAAGACAAGTACAAGTAAATTCACGAAAGTCATGGGCTTCTTAGCCAAATATATTATGTTCATGTTTTTGGGAGTTGCACGAATTACCGAGAAGGCTCAGATAGCCTGAAACTATGTAGCCACCATAGGACAAGGATCGCTCCGCCCAGTTAGGACGATACCTTAATGTCACACTAAATGGTCCCATCAGGTACGTTATTACCTTATACCCTGGCAAGGTATAGGGGCTCTGCTGGTCCGGCGAGGTACCAGACTCCACGTATCCACGTGGTGATATCATGTTGTCGGTTTATGAAATGCTCTCCCTACTTATCATGTTTTACTCATGTTATATATGTATATGTACTCATGCTCATGTTCATGTTCATGTCCAAGTTTTCAGTTTCAGCTCTTATCATGATATTTCATGTCCCATGTTGTTTCTTCTGGTTGTTTTACATACCAGTACATTCAATGTGCTGACGTCCCCTTTTTATTGCCCGGGGGCTTGTATTTCACGATGCAGGTACGGATTTACAGGACGACGCTTCTGATCATTAGGATTTGCTCGTACCAGCTTATTGGTGAGCCCCATCTCATTCGGGGTTTAAACATTGTATTTCTCTATTTAGTTTTGCATCTAAAGGTATGCTGGGGGCCTTGTCCCAGTAAATACGTTTTTCAGTCAGACTCATGATAGAGGTTTCATAGACTAGACAAGTCAGTTATGTCATGTCAGACATTTGGAGTCGTATAGCCATTTTGGCTCACTCATGCTTAAACAAGTATTTTAGTAAGTATTATGACTTACCATGTTTTATAAAGGCTCATTATGCATTCACGTTATATTCCGCATATGTTATGTATCATGATGATTCAGCAAGCCATGTGGTTCGCTCGGTCACATCCAGTCAGGCACCGAGTGCCGTGTTACGTCCAGGCCATGGTTCGGGGCGTGACAAAGCTTGGTATCAGAGCCTAGGTTCAAGGATCTTTAGGGAGTCTATGAAACCGTGTCTAGTGGGGTCTCTTTTATATGTGTGAGGGCCCCACACATATAAACAGTTGACCACCAAGACATTCAGGATTGTCTCATTTCTTTCATAATCTAGATCGTGCAGTTAGAGCAGTATTTTTTTTTTTTTAGGATGATTTCCTAATTCGTGCGTGTACGTGTTTTCAGAAAATGCCTTACAAAAGAACTTACAAGAAGAAAAACACAGCCACCAGCCAAAGGGCCGCTGCCGAAGTAACTCACGAAGATACTGTTCCGACTCAGGCAACAGCTCCCACCGCCTCTACTGTTATACCTCCTAATGCTTCAGACAGGGATGTTAGGAGTGCTATCAACATGCTCACCCAGCTGGTAGCAGCTCAGGCCCAACGTCAGGAAGCTGGGTCAAGTTCAGGAGGTAATGGAGAGTCTTCTAAGGCGAAGGACTTTCTCAGAATGAATCCCCCAGTATTCACGGGAACGAAAAAGGATGAAGATCCTCAGGACTATATTGACGCTCTCCAAAAGATCTTCAGGATTATGACAGTTACCGAAACCGAAGCAGCTACTTTTGGAGCTCATCAATTATAGGGCATTGCTAACACGTGGTATGAATCTTGGGAATTGTCCCGAGGTGAGAGTGCACCTGATGCTACATGGGATGAATTTGCTAGCGCATTTCTAGACCACTTTATGCCAATAGAGCTCAGAGAGGCTAAGGCCGAACAGTTCCTGAAACTTAAGCAAAATGGCAGGCCAGTTCAAGAATACTATTTGGAATTCGTTAGTCTGGCAAAGCATGCCCCACACATGGTACCTGATATGAGGGCAAGAGTGAGAAGATTCGTGGGAGGTCTTGATTCCCATTTGTATGATGGAGCCAATATTGTTGCACAAAATGGGACCATGACTATTTCCAAGATGGTTGCTTTTGTGCAGGGCAAGGAGACAAGGATAAAGGAGGAAGAAGCCCTACAAAAAGAGAAAGACAAGGAGTTCAACAAGAGGGTCAAATCTACCGGACAGTTCAGCGGGAACCGAAATAGGAACTTCTTTAAGAACAGGTCAGCAGCACCTGCTCCGTCCACAGCAAGTGCCCCACCTCCTAAGTTCCGCAATGATAAGAGGCAGAATTTTAGGCCATCAAGCTCGTACTCTCAAACTAGTGGGGGTCAGTCGACTTATACTCATCCGATGTGCGGCAAGTGTAACAAGAGACACTTAGGTAATTGTCGTGCGGGTACAGATGCCTGTTTTAAATGTGGCCAGAAGGGCCATTTTCAAAAAGACTGTCCATCAACCAGGCAGGGTACTGGAGGTAATATGACGCCATCCATAAACTCAGCAGTCCCTCGTAATAATCAGGCCCAGCAGGGGAACAATGCAGCTAGGTCTGGGAACACAAGCGGGGGGCGAAACCGCATGTATGCATTGACAGGCCGTCAGGATACAGAAGCTAGAGCAGATGTTGTTACAGGTACTCTAACAGTTTTCACTTTCGATGTATATGCCCTTATTGACCCAGGATCCACTCTATCTTATGTAACCCCTTTTGTTGCTAAGAAATTTGGTATTGAACCTGAAAAATTGTGTTAACCCTTTGAAGTGTCCACCCCCGTTGGGGAATCACTCACAGTTAGACATATGTATAGGGGCTGCCCAGTTTTAGTCTATCACCGCAGAACCATAGCTGATTTAGCAGAATTAGGAATGGTAGACTTCGATGTGATCATGGGTATGGATTGGTTAGCTTCATGTTATGCCACAGTATGTTGTAGAACTAAGGTGGTAAGATTCGAGTTTCCTAATGAGCCAGTCATAGAATGGAAGGGTAATTCAGTAGTACCCAGGGGTAGATTCATTTCTTACCTAAAAGCTAGAAAAATGATTTCCAAAGGCTATATCTACCACCTAGTTCGAGTCAAGGATTCAGATGCTCAGACTCCAACTCTTCAATCTGTACCAGTTGTAAATGAATTTCCAGAGGTCTTTCCCGAAGATCTTCCAGGAGTCCCTCCTGACAGGGAGATTGAGTTTGGAATTGATTTACTTCCCGATACTCATCCGATATCTATTCCGCCATACAGAATGGCTCCAGCAGAGTTAAAAGAGTTAAAAGCCCAGTTGAAAGATCTACTTGATAAGGGGTTTATTAGGCCTAGTGTTTCACCTTGGGGTGCACCAGTCTTATTTGTCCGAAAGAAGGATGGTTCTTTACGTATGTGTATAGATTACCGTCAGCTGAACAAGGTCACCATTAAGAACAGGTACCCTCTTCCTAGAATCGATGACTTATTTGATCAGCTGCAAGGCGCCCAATGTTATTCAAAGATTGACCTCAGAACAGGCTATCATCAGTTGAAAGTTAAGGAAGCTGATATTCCCAAGACAGATTTCAGGACCCGTTATGGCCATTTTGAATTTCTTGTTATGTCATTTGGGTTGACAAATGCGCCAGCTGCTTTCATGGATCTTATGAACAGGGTCTTCAAGCCTTATCTCGATTTATTCGTCATTGTCTTTATTGACGATATTTTGGTGTATTCCCGTAATGAGGCCGAGCATGCAGAACATCTCAGAATAGTGTTGCAGACTCTTAAAGATCGTGAGCTTTTTGCAAAATTCTCAAAGTGTGAGTTTTGGCTTAAATCAGTGGCATTCTTAGGCCATGTGATCTCGGGTGAAGGAGTTAAAGTTGATTCTCAAAAGATTGACGCCGTAAAGAGTTGGCCCAGACCCACCTCAGTTTCTGATATAAGAAGTTTCTTGGGTCTGGCAGGCTATTATCGACGCTTTGTAGAAGGATTTTCTTCTATCTCTGCTCCATTGACTAAGCTGACACGGAAGAAAGTTAAGTTCCAATGGTCAGATGCTTGTGAGAGAAGCTTTGAAGAGTTGAAGAAGAGATTGACTTCTGCTCCAGTTTTGACCTTGCCAGAGGGAACCGAAGGATTCGTGGTTTATTGTGACGCTTCGGGAGTTGGTCTCGGATGTGTCTTAATGCAGCATGGTAAAGTTGTAGCTTATGCATCTCGTCAGCTCAAGGTTCACGAAAGAAATTACCCGACTCATGACTTAGAATTGGCAGCTGTAGTGTTTGCGCTTAAGATATGGCGACATTATTTGTATGGGGTGCACGTTGATATTTGTACAGATCATAAAATCCTGCAGTATATCTTCAAGCAAAGGGAGCTAAATCTTAGACAGAGGAGATGGCTCGAATTACTTAAGGATTATGATGTGGATATTCTTTATCATCCGGGAAAAGCGAATGTTGTAGTTGATGCTCTTAGTCGGCATTCCATGGGAAGTTTAGCCCATGTGGACGTGAATAAGAGAGTTATGACAAAGGAAGTTCACCGTTTGGCCAATCTTGGAGTTTGACTTTTGGACTCCGAGGATGGTGGTGTGGTTGTTCAGAATAGTGCTCTTTCCTCTTTAGTCGTTGAAGTCAAGCAGAAACAGTTTAATGATCCCTACTTGTTGCAGCTGAAAGAGGGGATTCACAAGCATAAGACGACGGCTTTTGAACAAGGGGGAGATGATGGTACCTTGAGGTACCAAGGCAGATTATGTGTCCCAGATGTAGATGGACTCAGAGAGAGAATCTTGTCAGAAGCTCACAATTCCAGGTATTCCATTCACCCAGGTTCCACTAAGATGTATCATGATCTCAAGGAGATTTACTGGTGGAACGATATGAAGAAGAATGTGGCAAATTTTGTAGCTAAGTGCCCGAATTGTCAGCAGGTGAAAGCCGAACACCAGAGGCCTGGTGGCTTGGCTCAGAATATTGATATTCCGGTTTGGAAATGGGAAATGATAAATATGGATTTTGTATCAGGTTTACCTCGTTCAGCTAAGAGACATGACTCTATTTGGGTGATCGTTGACCGGCTTACTAAGTCAGCACACTTTTTGCCAGTCAAGACCACATATTCAGCAGAAGATTATGCCAAACTATATGTTAATGAGATTGTCAGATTGCATGGGACACCAGTGTCCATTATTTCAGATCGTGGTGCTCAGTTTACAGCAAATTTCTGGAAATCCTTTCAGAAAGGATTGGGTACCAAGGTGAACCTCAGCACAGCTTTTCATCCACAAACAGATGGCCAGGCAGAGCGTACTATTCAGACTCTGGAGGATATGTTGAGAGCATGTGTCTTGGATTTCAAAGGTAATTGGGATGATCACTTACCACTCATTGAGTTTTCATATAATAACAGTTATCATGCTAGTATTGGGATGGCCCCATTTGAAGCTCTGTATGGGCGAAGATGCAGATCACCAATTGGTTGGTTTGAAGTAGGTGAAGCAGAGTTGTTAGGACCAGATTTGGTTTATCAAGCCATGGAGAAAGTCAAGTTAATACAGGAGCGTTTGAAAACAGCTCAGAGTCGCCAGAAGTCTAATACAGATGTGAGACGAAGGGATTTAAAATTTTCAGTTGATGATTGGGTGTTCCTTAAAGTCTCACCCATGAAGGGTGTTATGAGATTTGGCAAGAAAGGGAAGCTTAGTCCCAGATATATTGGACCTTACAGAATTCTACGAAAGGTTGGTTTAGTAGCTTATGAACTTGAGTTGCCACAAGATTTGGCTGTTGTTCACCCAGTGTTTCATGTATCCATGTTGAGGAAGTGTGTAGGAGACCCATCGTTGGTTATACCTGCTAATACTATAACAGTTAAGGATGGCCTCACCTATGAGGAGATCCCCGTAGCCATTCTTGATCGTCAAGTTCGCAAGTTGAGGACTAAGGAAGTAGCATCAGTGAAAGTCCTGTGGAGGAGTTAGAAAGTTGAGGAAGCTACATGGGAAGCCAAGGAGGATATGAAATCTAGGTACCTGCACTTGTTTCAGCCTGCAGAAGAGATTTATGATGAAGCACCAAGATTTTGAGGTATGTAAGCTTTCTATTCATGCTATTGGTCGTGTGTGGCCAATTTATAATGCTATTGTGATGTAGCCCTGTGAGGCAATGATATTATGGGTTGTTGTGACAGGTTGGTAGTGCCTTATTACAGGGGAAACTCTGGCGAAATTTTTGTAGAATCCCGAATGGTTATCATTCGAGGACGAATGATCCCAAGGGGGAGATATTGTAACACCTCGTAACTTCGGACGAAAAGTTTGACTCATAAGATGATAATATAATGGAACCAATATGAGGGTTATAGGAAGTGTTTTGAAAACCAATTAAGTCATAAGAAATGTCTTTGAGCAAAGAAAAGTTGGAAGCCACTCTACGGGGCATGTTTGCAAGTGAGTTTATGGAAGGTCTTACTTCCAACGACCATAACCCCTCTATTAATTTGGATTTTGGGAAAACTTCCTTGATGAAAGTTGTAGCCCCTTGAAATAGCTTTCCAACGGTATATTATGGGCCTCAAACGGACATCCGTGCAAAGAGTTATTCCCATTATACGACAGACTGTCCGAGCAGAGAATTTTGACGGACCATTTGACGGTCCGTATAACATTTTGACGGTCCGTAAAACATTTATACGGTCCGTCAAATGGTCACAGAGAATGATATTTTGAGGGTCAATTTTACGGTTCAATTTTACGGTCCGTAAAACAATTATACGGTCCGTAAAATTGACTCAAGCCAGCGTAAAATGGTCACAGAAAACCATATTTTGCTGGGCAATTTTACGGTTCAATTATACGGTCCGTAAAATTGACTCAGACCACCGTAAAATGAGCACAGAATGTCCAAATCACTGGAATGGTTTTACGGTAAGTTATACGGACCGTAAAACCATTATACGGGACGTAAAACCCACCGTAAAATGAGCACAGAATGTCCAAATCACTGAAATGGTTTTACGGTGAGTTATACGGTCCGTAAAACCATTATACGGAACGTAAAAATGGGCGTAGAATTGCCCGATGGGTCAGATTTTAAGATGTTAATAAGAGACCCAAACCCATTTTTTTCATTCCCATTTCTCCTACACGACTCAAGGGTTCTCTAGAGTCATCCAAACACTCCATATGCAAGAATCCAAGTGAAACAAAAGATCCACTTCATCAATCCACAAAACTAAGTGTGAGAAACACATCAAATCCATGCAAGTCAAGAAACTCCATAGAAGGTGGAACTAGGGTTTTGTTCAAGTGAAGTATTTCAACTCAAGGCTTATTCCTACAATAACCAAGGTAAGTTTTATGATGTTTCATGATGATTAAAGTGTTGATAAGTTCTTGGGAGAATAGTAAATGGGTTTGATAAAGAGAATTATATGAACTATGCTAGGGTTTTTGGATTGTTGACTTGGGATTGTTGTATTCATATGGGTGATGAAGAATGATGTCAATTACATCTAATTGAGATTGTAGAATCAGCTAGAAGTAATAGAATGGGGATTGGGGGAAGAAAACACCATTAATGAAGGTTGTGGAGCTTCATGCCCACCAAGTGTTTGATAAAATGCTTAGCTGAACAAAGCATGGATATTGTTGCTAATATAGAGTCCCTATGACTTGTATTGCTATAGATTGAAGTTGAAGGGATTGAAAGACATTGTGATACGCTCAAAAGCGGGAGGTTAAGGTATGTAGAACTTCCATCCACATGTGGGAACCTCTACGTTCTTCCCCATGATCCGTTTCATAAAATCTATGAAGTTCAAATCCTAGGGCATTAAACCCAACATATTGGTAGCCCGTAATTATGTATGTATGTACATGAATTTCGTATCTCTGTTCGTTATTGTATTCCTAATCTTCCATTACGGACATTAGGATTCCTAGCTTAATCCATGAATCATGAATTCTTCCTCATGTGTTCTCATTATATTCATATGAAATTTGTAAATTTTATTTTACAAATTACAAGCATGTTTTCAAGTCAATTACAAATATATGATCATGAACTATCGTATTTCTCATGATCAAGTACATGTTTATAAGTTATTTCATGAAACCATGTTTACAAGTTATTTCGTGAAATCATGATTCCAAGACAAGTACAAGTAAATTCACGAAAGTCATGGGCTTCTTAGCCAAATATATTATGTTCATGTTTTTGGGAGTTGCACGAATTACCGAGAAGGCTCAGATAGCCTGAAACTATGTAGCCACCATAGGACAAGGATCGCTCCGCCCAGTTAGGACGATACCTTAATTTCACACTGAATGGTTCCATCAGGTACGTTATTACCTTATACCCTGGCAAGGTATAGGGGCTCTGCTGGTCCGGCGAGGTACCAGACTCCACGTATCCACGTGGTGATATCATGTTGTCGGTTTTTGAAATGCTCTCCCTACTTATCATGTTTTACTCATGTTATATATGTATATGTACTCATGCTCATGTTCATGTTCATGTCCAAGTTTTCAGTTTCAGCTCTTATCATGATATTTCATGTCCCATGTTGTTTCTTCTGGTTGTTTTACATACCAGTACATTCAATGTGCTGACGTCCCCTTTTTATTGCCCGGGGGCTTGTATTTCACGATGCAGGTACGGATTTACAGGACGACGCTTCTGATCATTAGGATTTGCTCGTACCAGCTTATTGGTGAGCCCCATCTCATTCGGGGTTTAAACATTGTATTTCTCTATTTAGTTTTGCATCTAAAGGTATGCTGGGGGCCTTGTCCCAGTAAATACGTTTTTCAGTCAGACTCATGATAGAGGTTTCATAGACTAGACAAGTCAGTTATGTCATGTCAGACATTTGGAGTCGTATAGCCATTTTGGCTCACTCATGCTTAAACAAGTATTTTAGTAAGTATTATGACTTACCATGTTTTATAAAGGCTCATTATGCATTCACGTTATATTCCGCATATGTTATGTATCATGATGATTCAGCAAGCCATGTGGTTCGCTCGGTCACATCCAGTCAGGCACCGAGTGCCGTGTTACGTCCAGGCCATGGTTCGGGGCGTGACATACATGTAGTCAACATGGGATATTTAAGCCGAACGTGAAATACCATAATCAAGCCTTAAGTGCCACCAACAACTCCATCTCCCTTATTCCCCGGAATCCAGTTGGTGCACTTAATAACCCGAATTGGAAAAATGCTATGCAAGATGAATATAATGCTCTTATTGATAGTAAGACTTGGGAGTTGGTCCCTCATCCTTCCAATGCTAATATTATTCGGTCTTTATGGATTTTTCGGCATAAAAAGAAATCTGATGGTTCTTTTGAGAGGCATAAAGCCCGTCTTGTAGGTGATGGCAGGTCTCAACGGGAAGGTGTTGATTGTGACGAGACTTTCAGTCTGGTTGTCAAACCGGAAACTATCCATGCGGTTCTTACTATTGCTTTATCTCACTCTTGGCCCATTCACCAATTTGATGTAAAGAATGCTTTCTTACATGGCAACTTGAATGAGACCGTCTATATGTATCAGCCTTTGGGATTCCGGGATCCGGCTCGTCCTGACCATGTTTGTCTCTTGCGTAAGTCTCTTTATGGCTTGAAACAGGCACCACGGGCATGGTATCAATGTTTTGCTGAATATGGGGCAACCATTGGTTTCTCGCATAGCACATCTGACAACTCTCTCTTCACTTACTATCGTGGAAAAGATACTGCTTACATTTTGTTATATGTGGATGATATTATTCTAACTGCATCTTCAGATTCTCTCAGACTAGGTATTATGTCCAAGTTAGTTACGGAATTTGCAATGAAAGACTTGGGTCCGTTGAGCTATTTTTTGGGGATTGTCGTCTCCCGGGAAAAAAATAGCCTATTCATGTCTCAGAGTTCTTATGCAGAGGATATTCTTGACAGAGCAGGCATGTCACAATGTAAGCCTTTCCCCACACCAGTTGATACAAAGGGCAAACTCAGCGCTACTTCGAGCGCCCCGTATGAAGACCCCGAAGTATCGTCGTCTGGCAGGTGCTTTGCAATACTTGACATTTACTCGGCCAGACATATCGTACGTAGTACAACATACAACAGGTTTGCTTGTTTATGCATGATCCTAAAGTCGAGCATATGGAAGCTTTAAAACGCATTTTGCATTACATTCGAGGTACGATTGAATTTGGTACACATTTATACAAAACCTCTCTACAGTCACTACTATCATATACAGATGCTGATTGGGGAGGATGTCCAGACACTCGACGCTCCAAATACAATATATTACACTAAGCAGGAGAAAATTTACTGTGAAGTGGTTCAGATAAACCATAATCTTTTACTACTAGTTACAACTTGTATGCAGCGTATAACTAATGTATAATAACTGATCATATACCTGTTATACATTTGATATTCACTGGCAACTACTATAATTTATTACGACTAGGCAGGAGAATATTTTTTAAAAAATAATGGGACTGAAATATGTTATGATCCCAAAAAATATAATGGATATAAATGTAAATTAACTTACTTTCCACCAACATAAGGAATGCCTGCTTTATGAGGAGGTATATCACCTTGTAAACCAGGTATAATTTCAGTCATTTGTTTCACAATTTGTGGATCCTCACTATAACTTTCATAGCACCTACCCCATCTTGGGTCTCTGCATACCTGTAAAAATATTCGTACAATCAGATCATTCATAAGGTAATTTATTACACAAATTATTATTATTATAATATCAATAAGACTTAATGACAATTTTAACCTACTATAATATATTAAATTATACCGCAATGCATGGAGCAAAAACATAAGGAATGCCAGTAGCTCTAACTTCAAGAGCAGTTGCTGCACCAATTCTTTTCACAAGGTCTGGATCTCTGCAAAATTTGAAAGGAAACAAAAAGCAAATTATTATGTAATTTGAGAAAAATAAATCATTTTATAAATACATGACATTAATTTGGTGACACTTGCTGATGTAAATAAATTCTTAGTTTTTTTTTTCCTAGAACAAAATGAATCAGTTAGACTAACAACAACAACGTGAATGGTCATGCGAGTGTTATCAAGCTGATAGAGAAAAATGCGGTTGTTGTTGTAGCCATGCGGGGGTGCTGTATGTGCCTTGTGTTGAAGCATTTGCTGCAAGAGTTGGGTCTTAACACCACCCTTTTCGAGGTTAATGAGGCAGAGAAAGCCGTCGTGTTGGATGAGTTGTCGGAGATTGAGGGCTACGCGGTGGTCTTGTTAAATCTTTAATTTCTTACTTCAATCTATATATTGTATATTATGATTTTCTAACATTGTTCAATTGTTGCATTTTCTAAGAAACAGTATTGTTATTGGGCTTCATATTTAAAACCATTATTATCTTTTTGGGAGAAATGTTGTCATATCTTAAAAGCAAACAAGCCATCGTCATAATATAAATGCATATAGTCAGAGGCGGATTCAAAATTTGAAGTTTGTGGGTTCCCAGCTAGCAGTGTCTGTTGCTAATGGGTTCTCAGCTTAAATTTCTTATATATTTGAAGGTTTCACATTATAAATATAAAGTTCGGATAAAAGTTGTGGGTTTCCGTGAACTCACATCCAATGATGTGGATCCGCCCCTGCATATAGTGATGCTTCTTACTACGCTTATTCTTCTACATGATCTTTAGCAAGAATGCTAAAACAACAAAATTTTGAAAAAAAAAAAAAAAAAATTGGTCGAAAAGAAGAGTAATTATTTTATGTGACAAAAAACAACAAAAGTAGAGCCTCGA
Source organism: Lycium barbarum (assembly GCF_019175385.1). Classification (NCBI taxonomy): domain Eukaryota; kingdom Viridiplantae; phylum Streptophyta; class Magnoliopsida; order Solanales; family Solanaceae; genus Lycium; species Lycium barbarum. Next base: position 8,448,297 of record NC_083342.1, read on the forward strand.
CTCTTCAGTCATAGGAAGCAAAATTCTAACCAAAAAAGAAAAAGAAAACGAAATGCAACTGATAAGACAGGTTTTTTCACTTAAAAAAAAAAGTCAAAAAGTAAAAGAGTAAACGCACAAAAAAAAAAAAAAAATCAAAAGAATTCATCATACAAATACATAATTCATTTATCCATCTATCTACGTAAAAAGGCACTCCTAACCTAATAGGTTATAACTCATCCTACTTTTCAAGTTACTAATTATTATGAATAATTACTTATAATTATCTTTAAAATTCAGTATATAAAAGTTGAAACAATTTTAAAGATCAAGAAAACTTACCTAGTGGCACCAAGGCCGACATTATGAGGAAAAATAGTAGCCTTATAAACATTATTATGTCCATGAACAGCATCAATCCCATAAATCATAGGTATCCCAAGCCTACTAGACAATGCCCCTTTTTGAAATTCATTCACCATATCAACCCATTCCCTGGCTGTCGCTTGAGATTTTGGCACACTTCCACCACCGCTCAACACGCTCCCAATCCCGTAATCTTTCATGATATCCGCTGTTAGAACCTTACGGTCGAGCTGTGTCATTTGTCCAATTTTCTCAGCTAACGTCATCCGACTCATTAGATCCCTAACTCGTGCGTTTATTGGCTTGTTGGGATCCTTGTAGAGCAAGTAATCTCTTTCTTGTGCAATGCATGTTTCCCATGCAGAGAATAGTAGCACAAGTCCCAATATAGGGATTGCAATTCTTGATTTCATGATTGGTCACTTAACTTGTTGAATTCCTGTAAATAGACAAAATTTTAGGAATACAATATGTAATTATAGATAAATCTCTATGATGAGAATTAATTGGTTGTATATTATGATAATCATAAATTAAAATTCATATTGTTACACTAAAGCGACAAAAAAAAAAAAGAATCTATGCACTGATCATCTGTAACAAAATATGTTCACATGCAAATCAATAAAGCCATTTATAAGATAATTACATGTAAAATTAAGCGTGGATAATAGAACTCTAGGGTCGTTTTCAAGTATTGAATGGATTTTTAAAACAATTATGCACTTTACATAACTAATTACAGATAAAATTTGCTGATCGCATAATTTTCTTTTCACACCTTTATACACTAAAATAACAACCAAAAAAAGATTTCGAGTTTTATCTACTAATAGAATTTCTTTGTTGCAGATGACTCATAATAATACTAATACATGGATCAACAACAAAGTCAAAAGCAGAAGAACAGAAAAATAATGAAAAGGATATCATTATGTATGAAAAAACAACATCAATTCAAATGATTACGGTGCAAAAATCGATGCAAAATGTAGCATTGCAATTCTTATTTTCATATATAAATATAATAAATAAATAAATAAATAATGATAAAGAAAACATACCAAGTGAAAGAGATGAAAACAAATTAACTTAGATACTGCAATTTTTATGAACCTTTTATAATAGAGTATTTGATAGTTTTAGTGTTTGAGATGATATCTACAAATTAGTGATTATGATTAAGATGAATGGGATATGTTAGGTGATAAGATTGATTAATTAAATCAATTTAAGATAAACACAAATACCTTACCAGCAGGATTTTTTACCTTATTTGTTTAGCTAGAAAATATGTTTATAATTTTTATCCAAGATAAGATTGAGTCCTAAAAGGAAAACATTTAATTATATTTTCAGACATACTTTAAATATAAGATTGCACAATATATTCATAGAATGCCGATTTACATTCAGTGATAATTACAAGATAGGATTCTTGAATTTAGCTTTTATATACTAGCAAAGTTAAAAGAATTTTTACGGTGTCGGGTCGCCTAAGATACCTACAATCTACAAATAAACATCCATAACAAATGGGATTAATTGGTAATGAAAAATAAAACAGGTAATCTATTAAAAAGGCTAAAATACACGGAGAATGTAAAAACTCATTGTCCAAGATAAATAGATGCAATTTGTTTGATATGAGACTCATACAAAAATTAATATTGAAAATGCGATGAAAAATAAAGAAAATCAACACTTGTTTACATAAGTTGACATAGCTAGGCTGAAATATGAAGTATACATTTTAATGTATTTAAGTTGACGTTCATATAATTGTGTTATTTATTTCAAAAGTCACATATGAAAATCTTCATCATCTTTCGGCACCTATTTAAGTGAAAATGTTAACTGAATCATTACTCAGTTTTTATTGGAATTTATAATTGATTGAATACATTTTCATAACATAATATCTCTATGAATTGAATTGGACGGGTTTTCTTTCTTTTTTAATTTTGGTTAGTCTTGCATTGATTTCGTTTACTATATATAAAATAGGCAGTCCAATATACGAATTATCCACGTTCATATATGGTATAAGGAATGACCACATCCCAAGGGAAGCCTACCCTTAACATAAGCATTATTGATTAATTTCACAACTCGGGACTTACACATTACATGGAAACAACTTTATCCTGCTCCAAAAGTAAATAAATAGTATATATATAAAGGTCATTCCCCTGACACAAACATCAATGACCAATTTCAAGGCTCAAACCTCTAACGTATGATACGGAGACACCTCTATTAATTATTAAAACAGCAATATATAGTCGTATTGCAATGATACCTCTCACTATCAAAAAATATGATTCTAAATCACTTGATGTCCAACATTGATATTAAGATCAATAGTTTCAACATTGATATTATTAACAGTGTTAAACACTAATCTTGTTACTCAATACGAAAAAATCCTCATCATCTTTCCTTTTGTTGTTCTTGGAAACTCCTCAATCATACATAATTTCTCATCTCTGCTTTGGCATATTATGTTGAAGGAGCTATTTTACTTGAACGCTTTCATTAATCCCATTCGGCAACAAGCAAGCATTTTGATGATAGTTGCAAGCAAGGGTTACAAACCTAGTATGCAAAAATTAATAAATAAATAATAAATAAAGAGTGTATTTAAGAAACTTCCAGTCAGCCCGAGCTAATTGAGTTCGGATATATGAATCCTCATTATCAATTAATAATTAATACCTCCATATGGGGTTCATAATATTTCAATACTCCACATTCAGTGCCTAAACCATATTACATGGGCAAAATCCACCAGCTTTAAATAATGAAAAACAAAATAGCAAGATCACTGGCTTAATTTTGTGGCAAGCTTCTGCCACTTTTGTTTTCTGAAAGCCAAGTGCTTGCACAAATTGCGAAATAAATTGAATACATATAAGTAGTTCCCTCTTTCCTTTCTTTGGTTACACATAATAATAGTACTCAAGTCAGCTCTTAATTTGAAAAAATAGCTCCACTTCAAGGCTGAATGACAAAATGACTTTGAATCATGTTCTTGTTTAGTAGTTGCCTTTCACTGGCTTTGTTGTGAGTCCAAATCCAAAGTGAAATAACGGATCATTGTGTGAATCATCAAAGTTCATAGGAAGCTGATCAACTGACTTGAACCAAGTTCGAGCGAGTTTTCCAGTGAAGCCATAATCACCAAACAAAGCGTCAGCAACGCCTTGGCCTTCAGTTCCGGGAAGCCATGCAGCGACAACAGCATCCATTTTCGCAACGTAAGGCTCCAACACGACTGGACGACCAGAGACAACAACTACAACACACTTCACTGCCCCGCAGACGTTACTGATGGTGCTGGGGCCCGGTTCAGTTATTGTAAGGTTTGAGCTATCTCCAAACATCTCTGCATATGGGACTTCACCCACGACCACAATGGCGTAGGAGAATCCGTTGGACTTTACAAAGTTCGCATCAGGGTTCTGCTCGTAGACTACTTGTGTTGAAGGATCAACGGTTTTCTTGATAGCATTTAAGATGGTGGTTCCTGTCAAGTTGTGAAACACATATCAAATAACCGGAAAAACGCTCTGTTGTGTGAGTTGTTGATTAATCAGCAGAAAGACTGACACTATTATTTAGGACTGACAAGAACAGAGTTGGTGTAATAAGGTATCAAGTCTGTTCTTATATCTAGGCATTTGGACATGAATTTGGTGATATTTGAAGTTAAGTTCTAACCACTATTTCAAACTAGAAAAACTTGGAATTTTTTTTTACTTGAAATAGGAGTAGAAAATTGACTATTACCAAACAGTCTTTTGAAAGAAAAAGAAAGTTGTAAAAAAGAGGAGTAAAGTAGGTTTTGAAATGCTTTATTTCTTCCACCTCCTTTTTATGTGAAGTAATCGATAAAATTTGTCTATTAAAGAGGAATCACATCAGAGAATTTTCAGAAAAAGGCAATATTTTGAATGGTTTTAGAAAACCTTAGTACGATTGAAAAAGGAAATCACACTAATAATTTGATCACTAATGCGCGTTGTCATTGCTCAAACACTTGCAATGGCAGGCTAGTAGAAATTTTTGCATCATGTCATGATAGAGATGTTGCCAAAACTACAAAATACGAGAATGAAAACATACCAACTGTAAGATCGTTGCCTGCAACGCCCTGCCATTCGATTGTCCAGCCTCCACATTGGTATCCCAAGTTGTCTGCATGAGTTCCAGCAACAAGTATTTTTGGCGCTTTCTTTGGAAGGGGAAGTAGTGGCTGACTTGGCGTTTTCCCGTTCTTCAAGAGCACAAGTGATTTCCTAACTGCTTCCCTAGCTAATTCTCTATGCTCCTATTGAGAGACAATGGAAACAGGCTAAGTCTAACACAAACTAAAGGCACTGAAAGATTTTCGGGATAACAGGGTGACGTTTTCTACCTGGCTACCGAGTTGTTTTGCCAAGCTAGGATCAGACATTGGGTTCTCAAATAGACCCATAACGAATTTAACTCTCAATATCCGCTTCACAGCATCATCAATTCTGCTCATGGGAATGATGTTGGCTTTCACTTGAGAAGTCAAAGCATCGATAAATTCTCTATAGTTCTCGGGGACCATAATCTGAAGTGTAGACAAAATAGTCACACTGAATAAAAAGTGCTATAACATATAAGGTAAGTTGAACTAAATGTCCGTGTATGAATTTATAAGACTAACCATGTCGATTCCTGCACTAATTCCAGCTTGAACTGAATAAGAGTAGTTAAGATGAGGTGGGTCAGTAATCCGGTCAATCCCTTGCCAATCGGAAATGACGAAACCCTGAAAGATGAAGACCAAAAAGAGGTTGATTATACTGGAATATATGCCGACTTGACTTTAAACTGGCAGAATTTTACGAGAAATGAAATGATCGATCTTTACCCTGAACTTGAGCTTGTTCTTTAGGAAGCCAGTGATTAGATCTCCGTTGGCGTGCATCTTTCTTCCATTCCAGCTTGAGTAAGACACCATAACCGTTGCAACACCCTTTCTGAGCGAGTCATAATATGCAGGCATGTGGATGCTAAATAAATCGTTTGAGTTGATTACAGTGTTGCTTTCATCAACACCGTTCACCGTTCCACCATCTCCCACAAAGTGCTTAGCGCAGGCTGCAACCTTAGTCCTTTAACCATAAACAAGGAACAACATCAGCATTGATAGTCTAAGAATTCTAGAATAATTGAAACGTCGAATTCCCGTTTCTCAAACAAAGATTCATATTACATAAACAGATAATCACATTTTTGGACTGCTCAAAAAGATAGGTTTTGTACATTAAGTATAAATTTACATATAAAATATACATAGTTTTATATATTGTGGCTAGCGCCCGCAATTAATTTCAGCCGATGGGATAAAAATGAGAAAATCCCTAAATCATTTATCGGCAAGGAAATGATGCAGATCTAAAAAGGGATAGCGATTCATACTTTCCACCAACGTAAGGAACACCGTTCTTGGATTTAGCTGGCAAATCTCCTTGCAGACCAGGAATGATCTCGGTCATGCTTTGCACAATCCTATAATCTTCACTGTAACTTTCATAACAACGGCCCCATCTAGGATTTCTACATACCTACCATAAAATAATTATTCAGACATCAAATACTCCTATATAAATAGAAAGTACCAAATACACAAAGTGTAATAATCATATCAACTCACTGCAATGCAGGGAGCAAAAGCATATGGAATTCCTGTAGCTCTAACTTCAAGTGCAGTTGCAGCCCCAATACGCTTCACAAGATCAGGATCCCTGCACAAAATTAGCAAAACAACACAGTTTACCACTAGATGTCAATGAATGCAATTAGCTGAAGGCTGGGACTCAAAAACACGAACATAAGGTCTTGCAAGATCACTGTCTAATAGCCGTTCTTTAGGTGCATTCTTTTAGCTTGAGCACCACTTCCATGCTCAATAAAGTTGATAAACTAATTAAAATTATTTGCTTGGATCGACAGAGAAAGTAAGAAAACGATCCTAAATTTAGGGGGAGGGAGGCTGACTACACGAGTACATCACACACTAAAGAGGTACCAATGGAAGAACAAGGACTCTAGACAAACTTTGATCTTGAGTTTTAAAATGATTACGTAGAAAATCAGCAACCATGAAATGGGATACCCTTAATACTACCAATTAATACTTTAAATTGAAATATCATATAGTCCTCAGAACAGCAGATTCATTTAAAACAATGTCTTGTAGTGTATATAATACTTGCCTGGTGACACCAAGCCCAACATTGTGAGGAAAGATTGTAGCTCCATAGACATTGTTGTGACCGTGAACCGCATCAATTCCATAAATCATGGGTATTCCAAGACGAGTTGAAAGAGCAGCCTTTTGCATCTCATCTACCATATTGGTCCAATCCTGAGCAGAGGCCTTAGGTGCAGGTACACTCCCTCCACCACTCAAGACACTCCCTGCCAGACAAAATATTGAAGATGAACTCCAAAACAAGACAATATTGAATCTAAAAGAATCCCTCTTTCCCTCTTTATGCCTAAATTAGTACCCAAGTTTCAATCACTTCTAGTCTTAGGGCACAATCTAAGGTAACACAACAATAAGTAGCCAAAATATACACATATTAAAGATGAACTCCAAAATACAAGACAATATACTGAACACCTTTTCCCCTCTAATTAGTAAAGAAGTTTCACTTCACTTTTAGTCTTAGGTCTCAGTGATCTATCAATATTTTTTTACTTCAAAGACAACAAAAGTAGCCAATACACATATGATATACCTATAGACTATGTTGCTCGGACTCTTCAAAAATGCTACCAGATGTGTGTCGGATCCTTCAAAACAGTACATTTTTGGAGGATCTGACACGGGATGTGGCAACATTTTTTGAGAGTATGAGCAACATAGCCTATAGATGTGCCCTTTCCAAAAACCAAATGCACAAAGTTGTAGTATGATGCAAGAACAAGTATTCAAGAATGGTCATTTCAATCCACAGAGTAAAATATTTCAAACTTACCAATGTCCTCCTATAGACTATGTTGCTCAAACTCTTTTAGAATGACCTTGATGCATATTGGATCCTTCAATAATAGTACATGTTTTGAAGGATCCAACACGAGTCCGAGGAACATAGCCTATAGATGTTCCTTTTTCAAGAACCAAATGCACAAAGTTGTAGTATGATGCAAGAACAAGTATTCAAGAATGGTCATTTCAATCTATTGGGTAAAACATTTCAAACATACCAATGTAACACAACAATAAGTAGCCAAATATACACATACCTGTAGACTATGTTGCTTAATAATAGTACATTTTTTGAAGGATCCAACAGGAGTCCGAGCAACATAGCCTATAGATGTACCTTTTTCAAGAACCAAATGCACTAGTATGATGCAAGCACAGGTATTCAAGAATGATCATTTCAATCTAGAGCTAAATATTTCAAAAGCATACCAATGAAATTTTGCTTCATAACATCAGGTGTGGCAACTTTCCTCTCAATCTGAGTCATCTGACCAATTTTCTCCTCAAGAGTCATCCTTTTCATCAAGTCCTTGATTCTCATACCCAATGGCTGTTTTGGATCCTTGTATTTCATATATTCTCCTTTTGCTACCACAGTCCACAGACATAACAACACAAAACCCATCATGGGTATTGACATTTTCCCCATTTTTTTTTCACCCTCAATAGCCTTTTACTAGAACAATCTGCAAAAACTCACAAACATAGCAAATCAATTAAAAAAATACCATAGTCATCAAAACAAGCACACAGAATGTGAATAAAAAAGATTCTTTTTTTTGTTACAAAGTAAAAAAGAAAGGAAAAACAGTTAATCAAGATCACATGCTAAACACCACAAAACCCATCATGGATATTGACATTTTCCCCATTTTTTGCACACCCTCAATGACATAAATAATAGCAAAACTCAATGAAACTACTACATACTATAGTCATAAAAACAAGCATACAGAAGGAAAAAAAGGATTTTTTTTTTTGTCACACACACCCTCTATGGCTTTCTGCTAGAACAATCTTGTAAAACTCATACAAAATAGCAAAACTCAATGAATCTACTAAATACTATATAGTTCAAAATGTGGGAAAAAAAAGAATCTTTTTTGTTACACACCCCCTCAATGCCATCTGCTAGAACAATCTTGTAAAACTCATACAAATAGCAAAACTCAATGAATCTACTAAATACTATAGTTCAAAAGAATGTGGAAAAAAAAAGAATCTTTTTTAGTACACACCCCCTCAATGCCTTCTGTTAGAACAATCTTGTAAAGCTCATACAAATAGCAAAACTCAAAGAATCAACTAAATACTATAGTTCATAATGTGGAAAAAAAAAGAATCTTTTTTTGTTACAAAGTAGGAAAGAAAGTGGAAACAGCTAATCAAGAAAACAAATTGCAATGTGAAAATCTTACTTGTTGAGCTTTCAAGTTTGATAAAAAATGGATAATCGTGCAGACAACTTTAAAACTGGTAGATGAGAATTTGTGTGTGAATGTGTATATATAATACAGAATGGAAGTTGCCATGTGAATGCCTCGAGAAAATAAGTAAGATGGTCCCTTATGGTTGGAATAGATTCAAAGTAGTCACTTTTAAATATTATCTGGAGCAATTTGGTCCTTTGAGTTTATTAAAAGTGAGAACTTTTAAGTAGCCGTTTGGTCATAAAAATTATTCACTTTTTTTGAGAAAATTTTTACATTTTTTTTACTTTTAGCCGTTTGGCCATAAATATTCGGAATACAATTTCGAAGTTGTATTCCGAAATACAAAAACAAGAAAAACTTATTTTTTTTTAAAAAATTACTTTTTTACACGACGTTTCACCAAAAACTATAATTTCAAAAACCATGGTCAAACACAACTCCAACTCCAACTTCAAAAATTTCAAAAAAAAGTGAATTTGTTTTTTATATTTATGACCAAACGGCACCAAATATTGTAGTCTTTTCAAGTGTAGTTTTTTTATAGTTTCTCTTATATTCAAAGTAGTCACCTTTAAATATAATCTGGAGCAATTTAGTCCTTTGAGTTTATTAAATGTGAGCACTTTTAATCCCAGTCAAATATTTAACGAAACTTCATCCATTAGTCCTTTGAGTGTAGTTTTAGGTAGTCTTTTTCAGTGTAGGTTTTTTTTTTTTTTTTTTGAGGTTTCTCTTATTTTTGGTGTATTTCTAAAATTTGGTGCACACTTTTTGAGGTACAGCTTCTGTTATTTTTTATGTCTAGTGCAGTTTTTTATGCTATCGTTTTTTGAATTTTGATGAAATGTATATGTTGTTTCTGGTTAAATGCATATAGCCTATATAAATGACTAGAATTTGTTTTTCAATTGGTAGTGATTCATATTGTATCTATTTCGGTGCTTATGTTAGCCTTACACCTCTCTATTGAGTAATGCATGAGTCACAACATCATGGCCTTAGCCAAATTGAGCGAGCACCACTTAGCAATATTGTACCAATTCCAGTTTTGAACATCACAAATTTGTTTCATAGTTTTCAATTGAGCGGTAGACCCATCGTCACTGATAGATGCGATAAAAGAACTCTGTCTCCAAATAAATTTGTCAATTCTTTTTCACATTTTGCCTTAAATCTAATAGATATAATTTGTTAAAACATTTGATGGAAATAAAAAATATTCACTTTTTACATATTTAAACGACCAAAACAGATCAAGAATATATTTTTTAAAAAGATTTCGAATCTATCGTAATTATAGTGAACCATATTTTTCAATTTCTTGAATGCAACAGTGGTGGAGTTAGTGGGGTGGGGTCGAGGGTTATGGGGTAGGGTTTTAAGTAGACATTTGGCCATTAAACTCAAATATTTTTCACTTTATTTAAAAATTTACTATTAAAATTAAAGATGGAGTTATGTTTGATTACTGTCCGAATCTATGTCAATTATAAAGGACCATATTTGTCGATTTCTTTCGGTGGCACGGTAGTGGAGTTGGTGGTGTGGGGTAGGGGGTGGATTTTAAGAAAGAAGGATAATTTTGAATCTGAATATTTTGGACCGTACTGTGGCAATTTGTCCGTTGGTTAACGTCTTCCAATGAAACTTTTTCTGACAAAGTCATCACTACTCATCAAATGGAAATTAGTGATTTGACAATAACGTACGTGAAAAGGCATGATTTGCAAAACAAGGGCTTTGTGTTTTAAAATGTTCTAATTGAGGACTTTACAAATTAACGTTTGGCTTAATACCCAGATGGACCCTTAAACTTTGCATGTTTTGTAAGATAAGCATATAAACTTATAAGGTGACCAGATAGACACTTAAACTTACTCAAAGTGTATTTTTCAAGTTTTTCAGTTGTTTTGAAAACAAAAACTATATTTTTCAAACACTCACAATTTTCATGGCCAAATAAGCCCTAAATATATCACAAAATATATTTTTTAAAATGCAAAAATAAGGCAAACGCATATACATGAGACTATAAATGTGCACTTAAACCAATAAATACTCGCTAATCGCAATTTTACAGCTTTCAATTAACTCGATTTTTTTTTTACACTTGAATAATTAAAAAACAATAACTTTAACCAATAAAAATCCTTAAAAAAGAAATTTCAAATTAAGAAATTTCTTTTTTTTAAGGATTTTCTTCTCGGCTTTATAGTTTTCTTAATTTGAAATTTCTTTTACACTTGAAATGCTGAACTTAGAAATTTCTTAATTTGAAATTTCTTTTTTTAAGGATTTTTATTGGTTAAAGTTATTGTTTTTTAATTATTCAAGTGTAAAAAAAAATCCGAGTTAATTGAAAGCTGTAAAATTACGATTAGCGAGTATTTATTAGTTTAAGTGCACATTTATAGTCTCATGTATATGCGTTTGCCTTATTTTTGCATTTTAAAAAAAATATTTTGTGATATATTTAGGGCTTGTTTGGCCATGAAAATTGTGAGTGTTTGAAAAATATAGTTTTTGTTTTCAAAACAACTGAAAAACTTGAAAATACACTTTGAGTAAGTTTAAGTGTCTATCTGATCACCTTATAAGTTTATATGCCTATCTTACAAAACATGACAAGTTTAAGGGTCCATCTAGGTATTAAGCCTTAACGTTTAAAAGCGAGTTCAAAACTTGAAATGATTAAGGTACAACACCAACGGCTATGTCTGCTTTTATATAGATCAAGTTGTAGATTAAAAAAATAGGTACTTGAAATATGGAGTTTTACTGTATGCATTGATGGTGTAAAAGAGATTCTTGTCTAACTTTTATTAGTCATGCTTGTTTGAGCCAAAGTCTTTTGAAAACAGCTCATCTGAAAGATAGAGATAAGGTCTGTGTATACTCTAGCTCACCCAGATCCTACTTATGAAATTACTGGGTATGTTGTTGTTGTTGCGGTGTGAAAGAGGTAAGTGTATGTAATTATTTCATAAGTATTGATTGTTAATCTAGAATAAAAGATAAGTAACGTGTTATAGGAAGTCAACTTATACTGATAATTTAACCTTTTTTATGCTATCAGTTGTATAAAACTTAAATCCTAAAAAATAAGTGAGGTTTAATTCTTTTTTGGGTTAGTCTTCAAATATCTCTTAACTTTTCAAACTACTACTACTAATAATAATCCTATTTGGGTTGCAAGATAATCCCTTCTTCGAGGATAAATTTCAATGATGATATCTAAATTTATATTAGACACTTATTTTAAGTAAATACTTATCCGTATTGGGTTTTTACACTAAATCATAAAAATTTACTATAGTTAAGTGCTTTAATGAGGTGAGAATGCATTTTAATCATGGCTAAGTTTTAAAAGTCTATGTACAAACATATGTCATGCATCTGTTGACGATAACCATCAAGTGTAGATAAATTTGTACTTTTTTTAGATGCTCCCAAAGACATTTCCTCTCGAAGATCAGGTTTGAAGTTTTTGAAGAGATAAAAGGCCTCAAACATTTCTTTATTATTGAAAGGGATATGAAGAAAAAGAATTTACTCATGAGAAACTTTTCTATAGACCAACTTTCATATGAGAAGAAAATCATGCATTGACAAATTATTCCACACGATGAACCTACCTGATTAATGCCATAACAGCAGCTTAAAATCAAAAGTTCATATTCAGCATGAAGGAAGTGAAGTCAACGAAGAACCTAGACTAAAATTTGTAACTAAAAAATATAACTAAACTCTACCTTTATACACTAATAGAAAATAGAAACCCGCATATTCTCATATAAAAACATTTTTGGATACAAAAAATTTATACTAATTATTTTTAAAAATCCAACTCACCTTGTGAATCAATAATTTGAGATGAATTTGATGCCTTACTGCCACTCACATGATAGGCAAATTAGAGACATTTTCAGATAAATAGCTTTTAATTTATTCAATGTCATCTATGAGGTCCTATTAGAGATGTTTTTGAATTACTATTTTTGTGCAAATTTATCCATTTGTAGATTATAATACATTTCTATTACACAAACTTGAAACGATACAAAAATTATGTTTAATATTTTGAAATTACAACATAAATATGTAATATCAGTAGATAAATTGATCTTTCACGCTTAATCAGAGATTTCAAATTTGAAGATTGGGTATAGAGTCACCTTTTTGAGGGAGCGTTTTACCACTAACGAGGGACTTGATAAACGCAAATTCGGATTTAGTTCAGCTCCAATACGGATACCAGTTATCGGGTTGGAAACAGGAAAAAAAGTGTAACTTTTTATATTTTCTTTTTAAATCCTTCGTGATGGGAATACACATAATAAACTAAAATTAGGATTAAAAGTTAGATCTAAGCCAAATTTAGTCAACTTCCTGGAAGTTGAACTAGATTTAGATCAAATGTATATACAACCAAATTGAGCGTGAGTTGTCCAATTATGACTTTTAAGTTAGATTCTACATTAATGATAAACATTATTATAATATACTTCCTTACAAGGATGAATTTCTTTAAAGAAGAATATTAGCTAAAAAAGCCACCCGGTGCACGGAGTGTCCCACGTTCACACAGGATTCAGAGAAAAGTCACATCTCAACGGGGGTAATATAAAAAAGTCTATCATGACACAAACATTGGTGACTGCTTTCACGACTTAAACCATGACCTATAGATCATATGCAGAGGCAAATATACATCATAGTTGCAGATTTTGTAAAATTTAGTAACTTTGAATCAAACATTGTATTAGTGTAAACTATCAGTTAATATGTATAAATAACCTATTCCAACCCCAGTAGCATGCTTTAATTTAAAATCTTGGATTCGCCTCTGATATCATAGATTGTGTAGATAACTTTATTGTTACTCCAACTCGAAGGCTCCCCTTCAATATTAGTGCTAATTATATTATCTTAACGAGGAAAAACGGAAATATGATTTGTGATAATTAACCATGTGGCATGTGGATTAGTGGATAACAAACGTGGGTTGTTTAGTTGATAAAAATCCAACATCCCATGTTTTCACACTTTTTTAAAAGCGTTTAGTCAGTACGTAGCAGGAAATTATATAAATTATACATCTTAACTTTTGGGGATTTAAATAAATTTGGTAATTAATCTTTTATAATTCGTTTTTGTCCGTGACTTCAAGAGAGGCTGAAAGGAAGTGGCCACTCAGTCTATACTAGCACCCACGGCAACATGTAGTGTGTGTATAATTAACTTATTTATGTAGTATAATTTTTTGATGATTGGGTGTCAGTTGACTTCTATTGGACAAGTAGCTCTACCATTACCCGATATGCCTAAGAGCTCAACATCTGAAGCATGAATAACATAAAACAAAGACCGTAAATCAAGAATTTGAATTAATTGCTTTAGTACCATGTAAAACAAAAGAAATTGGGAAAATGTGATAAAATAAATGAAGAACAGTATAAGAAATTTTCTTGTATTTCTGAATGAATTCTTTCTACAATCTACTCTAGTATTTATACAAGTTTGTATGGAATTTACTGTATAACCGTATGGACAGGTGTACTATTCCTATTGCTAACCTCCTAACAACTTAGAGGATAAATACTGAATTTACAAGTACACAAAATAAAATAAAAATACTACGTATGTACAGCTAATGTAAAAGACAGCTCATACAGGTATTGGGCTTTCTTCTTGTGTACATATGAATTCCTTTATGTCAGCCCAATGCAGAGTTCGCAGTTTTGTCCCTAAGCCTAAATCGACATAAGCCTAATACTGAGTCTTTGCAGAACTTGTCCTCATTATATTCCCAAAACATCTGGTGACTTCGATTTTACCGAGGTTGTGTGTCCAAACAAACTTTATCCTCTCTCATCGTCTTCTTCATGGATTCAACTATGAAAACCATGAAACCTTGTATAGAAATTAATGGAAAATCCCAACAAAATGTATGTAGCCTTGTCAACGAGCTCCATATATACAAGAGACTATTTACATAATGTAACGAAAAGAAAAAATCATGCACAATTAGACCCCTAAGAGATCTATTATCAAATTTTACATGATAGAAAGTAGAGTCCACAATCTGAATTTTCAGAGTTAATATTAAGAAAAAAAATATCCAACGGAAGCAAAAATATAAGGTGGTTTAATTTGTATCATCATCCAAATCTTGGTGAGTAGAATTATTGGTTATTTCTACTGGTAGGAGGTAGCAGATACTTCATGAAATTAGTCGAGGTGCGCTTAAGTGGACCCGAACACCAAAATTATATTAAAAAAAATCAAAAAGAAAGTGTCACACAAATTGAGAGTGAAAAAAATAATATTCCCTCATCTATTTTGGTAAGAAAAAATAGTGGTCTTATTATACTTTCATGTTGTCTCAAATTTTCTTTAACTCTCCGAATATAATTACATCACATCTTCTAAATAGCATAAAATATATAATTATCTCTTCTCTTCCTCAAAAATTTCAGCGAAAAACAATTAGCTTGATATCAAGTTCTCTGCCATTTCTCTTCCAGTTTTTTCATACAATGAAAACTCTCTTAACTCTTAAATGATAAAAGCTATCCAGTCAAACCTCTCTGTATAACGACGTTGTTTGTCCGAAAATGTTTTGGTTGATATAGCGAAACATTGTTATAAATAAAGAACATATATTGTACGGAAAAAGGGCCAAAAATGTCCCTGAATTATCTCAAAAGGTCTAAATATACCCTCCATCCACCTATTTTGCTAAAGATACCCCTCTCACTCACCTTTTTGGCTCACTTTTGCCTTTAAAAATAACATACCTCTTTATTTATTTATTTTTAATTATTTTAATTATATTTTTATTTTTTTGTAAACATTTTTTTTTCTTTTCTTATTCTTTTAAAGTGAAAATTCAGGCTTAAATATGTCTTATGCTCAGGTATAATTTTTTAAGTATTGTTTATTACGTGTCATATTCCTATTTGACAAAATCAAAACCGAACATACTCAACTTTGTCATAAAATATACAAATAATTTTATTTGTTCATAACAAAATATTTTATTTATTCACCACAAAAACAACAAAAAATAAAATTATTGTATCATTTGTTCACCCACCTTTATCATAAAACATACAAATTATTCTAATTGTTCACCAAAAAAACAACGAAAAATAAAATTGACTTATTATGAAAAAAACAAAACAATATTATAGCTAAACATAAGATTGATTTAAGCCTCAATTGTCACTTTAAAAAGAAAAAACAAAAATACTTGGTAAATATTAAAAAATTAAATAAAAAGATGTATGTAAGTTTTAAGGGCAAAAGTGAGCCAAAAGTGAGAGCAGAGGGATATTGTTAGCAAAATAGATGAATGAATGGTATATTTAGACCTTTTGAGATAGTCTAAGGCTATTTTTGGCCCTTTTCCGTGTAATATAACATAGCATAACATAAAAAATTAATTTCAAAGAAAACTTGATTCTTATAATGAAATATTGTTGTAGATAATGATAATTATAGAAAAGTGTGATTGTATATCATAAAGATTGAAAACCAAGGACAAACTTACACTTACACTACTAAAAAAATGGGCATTTTCGACCTAAAAATTTCGATCAGTTTTGGTCGGAAAAAATCGACCACTGGCGGTCGAAATTTGAAGAATTTAATTTTTATTTAATTTTTTTATAGAATTTCGACCACATCGGGTCGATTTTTAAAAGGAAAAGTGCATTTCGACCACGTCTGGTCGAAATTAATTTTTATACAAATAATAAATAGGAAAAAACATTTTATACATAATTAAATTATATAAATAAAAACAATTAATTAAAAAATAAAAATAAAAATCTAATTTCGACTACATGTGGTCGAAATAATTAAGTCAAATTCGTTCAAAATCTGACTTAATTATTTTCGACCACATGTGGTCGAAAATTTCAAAAGATTTAGACAAAAATCTGGTCTCTTTGATTTTCTTTTCATTTTCTCCCTTCTCTTTCTCTCTCTTTTCTCTCTCCCTCTCCTCTCTCTACCATCCCACCACCCCACCTCCTTAGACGGTCAACGCCGCAGCCACAGCCTTTTCCGACCAGCAGGCGTCGCCACCAGACGCCGCCACTGTTTCCGACCAGCTCAGGTATTTTTTTTTCTCAATCTCATGAACACAAGCCCCAAATCGAACTAGTGCTCAAGCTTGTATTTCAATACCATGTTATTAGTTGCATTACCTTCTATATTTAGTAGATTTGATAACTTTATTTAGTATTAAATAGTTGTTTTAGGGTTTATATTATGTTATTTTTTTTAGGGTTTTCAATTGAAATAGAATGAAATATTAAAATTGAATGTTGTTGTTACATTTGTAGCAAAGCTAGGGGTAAATGAAATTGAATGTTGTTGTTGTTGCATTAGGCATCGCTTTGGGATTTTTACACTCTATATTAATTAGGGAAAAATAATTACCCGATTTAGCTAATAATTTTTTCCTTACTCGCTTTAGCCGCCGAATTACAGCTGCTATCCTCCAGACCTTTTTGGCCCTTATCGTAAATCATCTATCTTTTTTGGGACTGTTTTTTTGGATTGTGTTTGTGGACAGCTTTTTGGACAGTTTTTGTGGACTGTTTTTTGGACAGTGTTTGTGGACTGTTTTTTGGACAATTTTTTTTGGACAGAATCAAGTTCGCTAGTTGAATAAATGATGCATAACAAAACTAAAAAACATTGCTTTCCAGTTTATTAGTCTTGACACTAACTCTTGAATAATTAGTCTTGACAAAGAAACCTTGTGTATACTCATTCCTCCCTTTTTTTCAATCTCAGGATGAACTATTATGTAAATGGTGCATGAATCATGGTACATAACATAAAACTGAAACACATTACTTTTTTAATTGTTAATCTTGTTTTGTTTGCAGGAGCTCCAGAGGGGTTAGGCAGTACCTCAAGATGAGATCTTCAAGATTACTCACACGAGGAAGGAGAAGAACGCCGATGGTACAGACCGATGGGTTGAGCCAAGGGCTAAGCGAACTTGGGTAAGTCGTTAGTTAACAATAATAATATATTTTTTGTACTAAATTAAACTATTAACATTGTATCCTTCAATTTCAGAACGAATTTCAACAACACTTTGGGGAGTTTCGAGCCACTCAGCAAAGTAGCACGCCGATGACCGACGAGTTAATACAACATCAATGTATTGAGAAGGTTGCTCCCCCAACAAGGCATGAGACAGTTTATGGCATGCCTAATCGAGCCTTTCGTCGATACCCGTCGGCCCTTGAAGCCGTAGGTGTTACTGATGATGGGGCAGTTGATCCTAAGGAGTATGAAGCTATGAAGCATCAAGTTGACCTGCAAACAAGAACACTTAATTCCTCTGAGGCCAGGATGTTGGGTATGGAAGACCAGATTAATAGCTTACTTAATTCGCGGCCATTTCCGATTCCCCCGTATCCTGGGGATGCTCGTAGGTCACAACCCCCTAGCCAACCCCGACCTTCCCAAGGTAGACGAGGTAGGTCACAAGCTGACATAAATCATGATCTTTTCAATAAGTCTAGTGGGGAGGATACGGATCATGTCTCTAACACCGAACGTTGACCTTTTTGATTAGTGTGCTTTTGGATTCTAATTCTGCTATGTTTAAATGGATATGTATATTATGTTTAAGGGTTTGAATGTAGTTTTAATTTGATCTAGAAGTACTTTTAATTTTAAGATGTTTAAGTGTTTGAACGTAGTTTATGATGTTTAAGTGTTTGAATTTGATTGTTTATAAGTGTTTGAATGAACAATGTTTAAGTGTTCAAGTATTTGAACATTGTTTATGGTTGTTGTGTTGCATTATTGATGAATTGGATGACTGTTTTGGTTGATGAATTTGGTTATTTGAAAAATAGCAGGTGGGATGCCAAAAACAAGCAAATGCTGGAAAAAATATTCCAGATTTTCGACCACAAATCAGCCCAAATATTTCACAATTTCGACCACATGTGTACCCAGAAAAATACAATTTCGACCACATGTGGTTGAAATTGAGCAATATTGTTGCTAGATTTCGACCACATGTAGTCGAAAAGCTGGGCCCAATTTACAATTTCGACCACATGTGGTCAAAATTGTGAAAATAAATTTCTTTTTATATTTAAATATAAATCATATTTTCGACCACACGTAGTCGAAAAAGTTAAATATATAATTTAATATAAAAATAATTTTTTCGACCACATGTGGTCGAAAACAGTTTTTTCCCTTAATTTCGGTAGAATGTGATTTCGACCTACCTGTTACTGACCTACGCGTGTGGTCGAAAAATTAGTCGAAATAAAGGCTTTTTCGACCTCGTGTGGTCGAAATTTTTGGTCGAAAAATTCCGGTTTTTTTAGTAGTGTTAAAGGGTTAAGTTATGTCTTTTATGAAGAGGTCTAATATAATTAACAATAATTTTGCAAATGATCATACCGCGATCTACTTCGATCATTTATAAAAACTTGTATTTTATTCTTAATTCATGCATAATTGTTTGCTCAAAGTTCTATCTCAATAATATTAATACTAATTTAGAAAGCCATATGATATGACTCGGAGTATACGCGCAACGCACTTGCGGAAAAACTAGTGTAATAAAATAAAATGAAAAGAGCCAGTAGAAAACGTAGATAACTACATTTAAGTACTTGTTTATCAAAGATTGATTTTACAGTTAATTTGATCTAAAAGACAATATTATATCATTACTCGTCATATCTTTCCTTTCTTTAAATACTAATATTAGTTGTACTATCAATACTAATTTCTTCTTATACTCCTTAGGTTGCTTAAGATGATTTGAAGAAGGAATCTTTTCAAAGGCTTCATAAACTGATTGAAGATACGGTAGTACTCAAATTTTTTCGCGGTAGATTTTGTCAAGCAACTTCGTAGATGACGACTCAAGTTTACATCATTTATGAAACTTCTCGTGAGGCTTCTATTTAAATGGGTGCATCTTATTATTTTTCATGCATAACACGCATTCAAGTATTTGTTCTCAAGAAGAAAAACGTACATGTACTGAAACTCTTCTTCAAGAATTACTTTTTTTGTTTAGTGAATAATTAGAATTATGTTCCTAGAAGTAGAGCTATATTTTATGTTTTTGAGTCTGCAAACAAATATGAAATTTATCCATTTGATCCCTTTTAATTTTAAGTAAAAAATACATATGTTAAATTGGTATCATATAGTGGTTTTTAACTTATAAGTAAATTTTAACTAGAGCCTTATTTTGCAGAATCAGTAGCTTGATATTCTTACTCAATATGCTTTCTATAAAGGATATAAACAATGTGTTTAATATTCTAACCCGATATGCTTTCTATAGAGACTTAAAACACTACAAGATTGTCGGCTTCGAACTCCGAGAATAGCATTACGGAGCGTCTTATTTTCAAAGCGAGACTTTCCAGAATGAATTTAAATTTGTCGGTCCTAAATTAAAGTTGGTCTCGGATTTCAGAGTGGAAAAATAACACAAGTTTGTCAATGTAATTTTTTTTTTCACCCAGGTCTGATACACATTTCGGGACCCCAACTAATTAGCATTCACGCCGCATAAAACTCATTAAATCAGGAGTAGTTCGACTTTTTTTTTTTTTTTTTTCAATTTTGAAAACTCAAACCCAAGACATCTGGTTAAAGATGGAGGGATCCTTTCCAACCCAGTGTTCGATATCCGCTTTGGACCCGACTAATCCGAAATCGCACTGCGTTAAGGACCATTAAAGGGAGAAGCGTTTTCTATCATAATTTATTTGTATTTTTTGTGCTCGAATTCAAGACATCTGATTATAGGTGAAGAGCTCTTATTAATCTCATTACAACCCTCAACTCTCAACGTAATATAATAAATTCTAATCGCCTATAAAAACGCTATACATGTAGTCTTTTTCCCTAACCTGATCATAGGTTGAGCCTAGAATTTGACGTGAAATTCATGTAGTCTTTTTCCCTGTGTCTCTCCTGCTCGAACTGAATTTTTATCCCCCCCCCCCCCCCCCCCCCTTTTTTTTTTGAAGAGTTAAAAAATAGTTGGAGAGAAACTGAAGAAAAAAATATTTAGAAACTCTAACTATTTCTTATACCCATGTGGAGAGAAATCCATGATAGTCGCCCATTCTTTTTCTGCTCTACAAAAGCAAAAGAAACACATAGATATTCTTTCCCCAACTTTCTTATCTTGTCCGAACTAACAAACAATAATATTTATTACGGAAAAGGCTTAAATATGCCATCGAACTATAAAAAAAGGCTCATTTATGCCACTCGTTAATAGTTGGGCTAAAAATGCCGCCACCATCACCATTTTGGGTCATATATGTCATTACTCACTAACAGAACTCTACTACTATAAGATTTTGTAACCTCAGTCTTTTCTAATTTTATGTAACAAGCTTATAAGGACAAGTTAGTCCCTTATATTAGTAACATTATTACTTTTCATGGAAAAACTATGCTCTCTTATTTAATTGGATTATGAATCTAATCTTATTCTATATCCTTCACAATTTTACGTATATGACTCTTTAAAAAGATTTTAAAAACACATAAAATTTGTTTTAAGAAAAAAAAAAATCAAAGAGACGGTATAAAAGAGAGTATATGAATGAGGCGTAGATGAGTAAGAAAAGTACATATGAGTGTGACATATTTGAGTTTTTTCCGTATCTATTATTGGCTAGCTTGAAGAACAGCAATCTACACAGTATAAAGTACGTTACTATAACAAGAAATAATTTTGTTATATAACGCAAAGTCACAAACAATATCAATAAATTCCATAAAAGATTAGTAAGAGCTACTGAATCTTGAGGATGGAATTTGGGGATGAATGTTGGAGCCTTGGGCAACATCGATTATGGAAAGAAAACTTAGAAGGAAAAGAGAATAAGTAATACTAACTTTTATTTTGCTGGCACATACTAATATATTATGCTTTATATTATACAATAGACCCTTGTGGTCCGGCCCTTCCCCGGACCCCGTGCATAGCGGGAGCTTAGTGCACCGGGCTGCCCTATGCCTTATATTGTATTGTCGTCTGTTGATGAAGTTGAAGCGTGTTTCAAATGTTCAACAATGTTCCTAATTCATCTGTCTGCAATGATTTAATTTAAATGCATAATCTGGACGTTTTGTCTTCTTCCTTTAATTGAATTAATTGAACAATAATTGTTTTGTCTTCAATGGATTAAATTAACACTTAGCCGGCTCTTCAATGGATTCAGAATCCTAGCATCATGACCCTTTGAGTTGCTCCTGTTCAGTGTACTTTTTATTTTTACTAGTGAAATTGCCCGCGATTCGCGCAGGTACGAAAGACAATAATTTTACAAATTGACACTTTGAGTTTTTTTTTTTTTAGAAAAGAAGAAAATAATTTCTCATGTAACCTAGATTAATCTTATATTTATTTGAATATTTTCTTTTCTTTTTCTCTTTGAGTTATACATTTGACTTCAATAAACATTCAATCCAAGTCTAGGAATAATAAAAAAGAAAAGTAAAATATGTTAAGAAATATTTTGAGAAATGCAATGTCCGATGTTGGACTTCATTCCAACTTTTTCTCCCTTTATAATGTATTATCCTTTATCTCCTATGCGTTCTTATAATGTTTTATCCTTTTATCTCCTATGCGTATCTCCTATGCATTTTCATTACTTATTCTTTCTCTTACTCCCCTATTTTTTTGCCTTACGTTTACATAAATCTTTATTTTCGTTGTAAAGGCAAAGTAATTATATAGGAATTAACACTAACACTATAACTATAAGCCTGCAACATGCATAAGATGTACTTAATAAGAACATTATATATATATATATGTCATTTTTCTTTTCGAGCACCTGATGAGTCATTTATGTCTGATGTTTTTGCCACCTACCGGAAATTCAAAGTCACTTTCAAAGCAAACACAATTAAAGAAATAAAGGAGATTCTACCACAAAAAATTACCTCGAAAGACTCTTACCTCCGTTTTGCAAATTTTCACTATCTCGTGTAATTTACCCTTAAACTCAACCTACAACTAAAAAAAGATTCTACCACAATGTGCACCGCAAAAATTTACCTCCAAAAGACTCTTGCAAGGCTTGCGAATTTTCACTATCTTGTGTAATTTACCCACCTGTTCAATCTACAATCGTTTTCGTTCACATAAGAAAAGTATATAAATTTCAATATATTCAAAAACGAAATTGATTAGTACGTGAAAAACTCAGCATATTATCAATTGTAGAAGAATTGAAGATAGAAATACGAGGAAAAAGTTGTTATACTGTGGCAAAAACACAACAGGAAAAAAGGAAATAAAATAACAAAAAGAAAAGGAGAGAACTTTCTGTGCGGAGATTAGACTGGATTGAGGCGAAGAATGATATGCTTATGTATAGCAATACTCCGTTTGTAACTTATGGGTAATGGGTAATACAAACAGAATAGTAACGCATACAGAGTTATTGTAATAAATTTAGTCTTAAACGCGTTAATTTTCATAAAGGTACATTTTTTGAATCTTGGGAAGAATAGCTTTATTCAACGGGAATAATGAATAACTCAACAAATAAATAAGAGGAAGTTAGGAAAAAAAGCAAAAAAAGGAGAAAAAAGATAAATAAGAATGGTGGTCATAGAGAGGTGCCACATCACCTTATTTATGCCTAGTTTTATATTATATATATAAATTTTTTATTTTTTTATAGCATAATACATAAATAGGCCCTTAAACTTGGCCTCAGCTGGGAAGTATGCCCTCCAACTTTGGGTGTGCACAAGTAGGCACCTCAACTTGTATAAAGTTGAACAAGTAAACACAAATGATGACATGACACTGACGTGACACATAAATATTGGAGGGCCAAGTCAGTGCCACATCAATGACACGTCAGCATTTATGTTTATATGTTCAACTTTATACAAGTTAAGGTGCCTACTTGTGTACACCCAAAGTTGAAGGGCATACATGTCAGCTGAAGCCAAGTTTAAGGGCCTATTTATGTATTATGCCTTTTTTTTTTTTTTAGTGTGTGGACGATGGGTCTTTTTATTGTTATGCATTAAAGTCATCATGTCATGACAATTCAATTTTCAAAACAAACTTTGCAGTTCCAATATAAATATTTAATTATATTTTTCTACATTGATAGAGATAATATTTAGGTGAAGGGCAAAAAATTTTATGAGCAGTGTGGTAATGTAACTTTTCATCTTGGGGCTTCCTACTTTTAGTATAGTTAGATATGATGATGACATGTCTCATACAGCATATATACTTATGCTTCAGAAGTGTGGAGGTGGAGACATTATCAGTGAATAGTGGAGAAGTTGCTTTTAGAATTCATGATTTAACACAAATGTGTTTTGATTTAATCCTACTGAGCTCTGTTATGCCTATGATGGATGGTATCCAGCTAATTAACGCCTAATTTTTATTTATGTGACATTAAGTTATATGCAATAAATATGTTATTTTGGTCCATCCGCTAACTAATTTCACAAATTTACAATGAGTTTTGAGATGAGTTGGATTAAGATGGAATATAACGGTAAATCATGTCTATCCAATTCTTTCAAGTATAGATTTTTTTGTTTATTTTATCATAATTTGAGTAATTATAAAAATAAACTAATATTTTTTCTCTCTTTGTTATGGTTGTATATAACATAGGCAAGAGGGGTTGTTCAAATGGTAAGTACCCTCCACCTTCAACACGAACGTTATGGGTTCGAGTCACCAAGGGAGCAAAAGGAGGAGCTCCTGGAGGGAGGGGTTAAAAAAAGGTTATCTATAACATACCGAATTACAAATATTATAAATATTTTGACAAGGTTTCTCATATTATAAATATTTTGACAAGGTTTCTCATGGTTCAATTGACAGAAGTAGTGCCAACTGACTTTCAAAAATATTCACTCTCTTGGAGTTTCACTAGCAAAAGTTGAAACTTCAGGATAGTGACTATTGTTCAGTAACAATGGCTAAAAAGTGGCTATTTATAAATTTCACCAGTCAGTTTGGATTACATATTAGTCAAAATCAACCCGACTTCTAAATGGCTGATGAATGGAGAAGTGAAATAGAACTGAGTTAATAAATGATCTGGTTGTTAACCCGTTCAGACTTGGACGGGTTGAGCGAATTATGTTTTCATGGTCTAGTCTTGCCACCCTTACTCGATATTCCTCAATTGGCTCGTACCATTATCATATGTCGCTCGAACTCTTCTTAAATATTTGCCGCACTCGTATCTGGTCCTTCAAAAACACATAGGTTTGGTGGATTAGACACACACCCGTCAATAATTTTGAGAAGTCCTAGCAACATAGCTTCTATCACGTGTGAAACGTGTTTCCATTTTTTAACACCATTTAATTGTTTTTTTTTTCTTCCATTTATAGGCAACCAAAAAAGCTTCGATCTGTGGGGATTACAATGATTGTGGGAATGAAAATGCTATTTGACAATGAAGAATATCGCAGTGAATTTATGGAAGCTGGCCTTGATGAATGTTATGAGAAGCTATTGACAATGGACATATTTAAGAGCCTTATTGAGAAGATTTCCAACAAAGCTTAGAGCAATTCAATGAATAATATGATCTTTTATGAATAATATAGAAGAAATAAATCACCTTATTATAAGACTAGAACTCTATATATATATATATTTTTTTTTAATTTTTTTTTTTTCAAAATGGCCAGTGAGTATTAAAGATGTAGTAGTAGACATTTGATTATGCTGCTATATATCCATATTATTATGAACTAGAATACTTCTTTTTGTTTCTTTATTCGGTATCGGTACCAATTGTTGACACCCAATTTTGTCCCGCCTCTCCTCCGAAATACCTATTTACGCTTCTAATATTTTTGGAAAAATTAAAAAAAAAATATATATATTGTATTTTACTATAATTACTAGCCTCTTATCAATACCGGCGTTCATTTTTCTATTACAGTCACTAGCCATTATTATTATTATTATTATTATTATTATTATTATTATTATTATTATTACTATTCACAATTTTTATCATTTCGGCATTTTACCAGCTTACGCACACACATCGCATTTATCTTTGCATAATTAAATAATATTGTTTATTTACTGTGGATTTTCGAAATATTATTGCACGGCTATTACAACGCCATTTTTTTATCTGAGCATTAAGGATTGCATATTTCATATTGAGCAATATTTTAACACAAGTTGTTTAAACAGGTCTTTTATTTAAATTTAGAAGCCAAACTATTTCGTGCATTCGGTCCGTATTTATCGGACTCCAAATCAAAGTCAATTGACTCCTAAATATTTTTGGGCCGGCCCATATTTTTTATCTCAATTTTTAGACCAGTCCATGTTTTTAATTCCCTAGCCCACTCTTTTAATTTTACCCAGTCCATAAATGGACCGGTCCAGCCCATTTCCGTTCAGAAATAAGGGAAACCTTTTAGGTTCCCTTCATTTTTCGCCTCTTCTCCTTCGTTCTTTCTCCGCCTCTCTTCTCCCTCCCATCGTCGCCCATACCTCTCTGACACCCCCACTCCCCCTGCCGCTCCACTCCACCATACTCTGTTCCCCACTCCGTCTGTCACTCCCCACTTCATATTGTCCCCCCCCCCCCCCCCCCCCCCCCCCCCCACGCTCCTCTCTCTCTTCCTTTTCGGACAAAAACCCTAGTTCAAACCTAAGATTGATGTTATAAATAATGTTTTCCCAAGTCAGTAGCGGGGGGGGGGGGGGGGGGGGGTGAAGAGATTCCTGAAGAGGAAATTCGGAGCCATACAAAATCCCTTGAAAAAATTGAGTTCTTTAGCCCAAAAAATTCTATAGAAATTGAAAGCTTTCGTTTTTGTCGCTAAAAAAAAAACCTCCTAAGCAAAATTTCAGTTTTATCAGTCCTTTTTATCTCTGGGAATCGAGTTTTGAAGTGTTCGGGTGTGAATCGATGACTCGTACCCACTTCGCTGCACCCGAAGAAGGTAAATTCCCTCATTTTAAAGTTATTTTAGTGACCGCTGGAATGTTTTAAACTGTCTTTGTCGATTGGTTCGCTTAATTGTATTTTTTGTTTTCGTTTCAATTTTATTCGTAATTATTCTGGTCGAATTAAGCATGACCTGTTTTGTTTGGTTTAATTCTGTGAGTATGTTGGCTTTGTAAGCCAGTTTAGATCCATCCGGTGTTTCAAGGGCATGTTTTGTTAAAGGATTAGCTATTGTTCATTTCATCTCTGTGAAGTCCTATATTATTTGATAAGTTTTCGTACAGACTTGGTTCCCTGTGATTAGTTGAATTCAAATTAATCCCTCAAGATGATACGCTATCCGCCTATATCAGCTTCAAGGATCATATTTGCATACTTAAATGGCTTAATCTTGCATGTTTAAGGCTCACAGTCTATCTAATTATGTTGATATCATTAGCTGTGTATGAGTCATTAAGTTATGCCACTTGTGAACTGATTAACATCATTAGCAAGAATCATGGGCTCTTTCTCACTATCATAAAAGGATGCCAAATATTACCAAGAATCCATGAGCTAGTGTATGTTTAAGCATAAGGTTAAATTGATTAAAGGGTTTATTGTATTCCTTTCCTTTCTTGACAAATATGCTATTGTGTTTGTTTAAGATGAGTTAGGAAAATGAAGACTTATTAAACCGGTAATAATATGCTCAAATGCATTTGAGAGATCTGTTAAAGAAAATAAGGATTAGTTTGTCAAGGCCAGTTTGAAGACTAGATTCAGAGTCAAAAGTTTGTTCCAAGTTAAAAGTGGAAACTGTTAACTTTTAAAATATGGTGTATATGTAAATTGTGTCAAATTCAGGGAACCATTTTAGAATTGAAGTTGACCAGCTAAACCAACCTATATGATGTTGCATACAGTTTAATAAGTTTACTTTGACTCTGAGAAAGTGTTTTGGTTATGCATGTAATTGTGCTTTGTATTTGCTTTGGTATGTTGAGTTTGGCTTGGGACAGTCATTGATATAGACTGCCAGGATGTCCTTATCTTGTCTTTTCACAGTAACTCAGTTCTTCACCAACCATAGCCTGTTATTTCACTTCATGCTGAAAATATCTCACTTGATGACTTCAACTAAGTTTAGTATGTTCTCCTGCATTGCTTATAGCTGCTTGTCCTCTTTGATTATGTTTGTTGCATGCTTATGCATTTTCCTGAGCCCAAGTTACCTTGTAATATTCATATGATAACTTTGTTTCCTCTTGATATGGGTCCTCTTGAATGCTTTCCTCCCCTCAGCTTCTATTCCAACAGTATGCATGCTGTGTGTTTGTCTGTGTGAATCACATGGCCTCTAGGGCACCTCATCTTGATCAGTGATGTTGTCTGCTTCAGTCATGCACCTGATGTCTAGATTTTTCATTCCTTTGTTGTTTTCTTGAGTGATGATAAACATACGACCATACTGTTGGCATTCACTGACACTGAAACAGATTCGATATCGAAGGCATGAATAGTCAATTGGTTGGTGTCTGAAAAGCTGATTTGATATATTTCCTAAGAGTATAACTTGTTTCACGTGGCTGCTGCCTCGTTTAGATTTCTTTCAAGTTAACAATGTCTGGTTGTTGGTCTGTAGACTTTGCTTGTGTGTGTGTGTGTGTCAAAAGCACAAGTCATTGTGTCCTCATTTGAACTTGCAGTGATCGCATAAAAGATTTTTATGTGCTTATCTGAAAGTTTGTTAAGTAAAAAATAAGTTTAATACATAGGACCTGGTGACTGGTTTAAATACCCACAAAGATTTTAAGAAGATCACTTTTTTTTGTGAATTGGAAGTCAGCAGTCTTTTGAGACTGCTGCTATAGTGATTCTGTTGGGATGGTAATACCTCAAAATTATGTGTCATGTTTTGAGTAACTGAGATTAATTTGCCTAACAGCTACTAGGAATCGGAATTGTTGCTTCGCCTTTTTTTTTTCTTTCTTTCTTCCTCCTCCTCTATGTGGGTCTGGTTGTAGATTTACGAGCAAGTATACCACGGATATACTTGAATATACCAGATATAGGCAGTCCTGCACACTGTTAGCATAAGGGAACTTGTGTATTTGGCATGAATCAGGTAGATCATTGGTACAAGTACAAATTTGTAGTCTATGCATGCAGTTGGGTCAAGTCTTGTTAGTTATTTATTATTGGGCCTCCTTTACGTACTAAACTTTCAGTTCATATTGGGCCAGTCTAAATTTGATTTTAAGTGACTTATTTAATTTGAGCCTTCTGTGGGTTGCCTGAATTATTCTGAAACCTTTCTTTTTTCTCCCTGCCTCTATTTCATTCTTGATACACGTGGTATATGTACAACCTATTGATCTATTTCCTAGTTTACAGTTCGTATGTTTCGACCCTATTCTTTGATTATGTACTAATTCTTTTCTTTCCCTTTTATGCATGACCATCGCATATGAGTCCGAGGGACTCGTCCTTCTTCCGCATTCAATGTTGGGCTAAAGCCCAACGAAACTCTTTATCGAGTCAGCCCTATCAGTTGCATAAAAAATAATGTTGGGCCGAGGCCCATACGGCAGCAACAGTCTACAGCGGAAAAAGAAATTTTGGGCCAAAGCCCAATAAGCATGAACAGTTCGCAGCAGCTTTAAAATGGGCTGAGCCCATTCCCAACAGCAGCAGTCCTAAAAAATGGGCTGAGCCCATTTAACTTTATTTATGCCTCTGCTTTATTTTATGCCTTTAACTTGTATATTATTTGACTAACACTTTTTCCTTATTCTGTTGTCCCTTGGCTTAGATGAATTATTGGAAATTAGTATGGATAGTTTAGCAATGGGTAGTTAGATTAAAGAAGATTAACAATCAATTCCATAAGTCTATTTTTTTTATGTGTTAAAACTATTTATAATGTCTAATATTATTTTATTTGGAATGATTGATTTGCAAAACAGCACGACTTTATATTTCGAGTTAAGAGAATCATATTTTATTCTTATTATCCTAGAAAATTCCAAAACGTCACTAATATGTAAACATAAATTCAAGTATATTTTATAAATAGCTCTTCAAGTTTGAATCAATCATAAAATTTTAGCGAAGCACAGTTAATAAGAAGTAATGAAAAAGATAAAGAGAGTTTTTATTAGCTATTTTCGTATTTTTATACTCCTAAAATTAATCAATATCCTGACATTTCAGTTATTTCAAATATTTATTAAACATTGCACAAATTCACATTTTTTCTACTTATATATTTTAAGCAATCATATTTTTTTAAATAGCATTATTATCTAAAGTTTCGCAACATTTATAAGTTTATTTTAAATGGCATTTGAAGTTTCCTTTTATGCAAATTATTATAATTTCTACAAATCCCACTCTAAATAGTATTTTTATTTAAAGCCCTAGCAACTTTTATAAGTCTTATTTTAAAAGGCATTTAAAATTTTCTTTTTATGCAGATTATTATATTCTTTCTAAATCCTATCTTAAGCAACATTCTTATATTTTCTTAAAAATCTTAGCAACATTTCCTAGCCCCATTTCTTAAATTTCAGGCATCTTATTTAAGCATTAATTAATTAACCTAAGTTTGGTCGGATAACCGTAAGTTAACGGATTCTAAAGGATGCCTAATCCCTTCCCTTTAGGATAATATAGAGCTCTTACCTGGAATCACATTGGTTAAGCAGACTATCAATTGAGGTTTAGTTTTAACTTTGCCTTAGTTAACCTCTAGGTGTCCTAATTCACCGTTAAATTAATTAGGTGGCGACTCCTTAAAACAAAATAAATAGGAATCACCAATATGTTGTACTCCTACTTTAACTCCGGTTAAAAATGAGGTATAACACCAATGAGGCCCGACTAAAATCAGAACGTCATAAATATTAGATCAACCAAATACCAAAAATGCAAGGAACTTCAGTTTACCACAACTGAAGCAATGCTAAAATTAAGGTGTTCCATATTTAAATTATCCAAACTAACTCCATTGAGAGACATTAATCTTTATTAACTTAATAACTTAGCCATGTCTCACCATCAACTCCTAAGCAAAGTGATTAGAATGGAACTAAGCAGCGAACTGTTAACAAGAAACTAAAAACAACCTTCAAAGCTTGGTGTTCTAAATTTAAAGGATAAATAACCCATGATATGCATTGGAATTTCAGGCATTCAACACAAGAATTTCACATCTGTAGACTGTAGTGTGTGAAGATAATGTCATCGAGCCTAACTCAATCTCAAAAGTAGAGTTGTCAAAACGGGCTGGCCCAGCCCATGCGGGCTTAGGAATTTGACGGGCGAGGCGGGTTGGCCCATGTTTTGGGTGGGCCTTAAAACAGCCAGCCCAACCCATCACTATGTGGGTTGCGGGCCTGGCCGGGGCAATCCTCCTTTTTTTACGAAATATTATTTATAATTCTTTTAATTTAAATTCTAATTTTAAAATGCTAACATAAATATTTACAAGACAATATTATATGGTGTTACTACTTGCTAACCAAGTCTTGAACAACTTTTTCAAAGGTGTTTGTGCGGCGAGTCTCAGGGTGGGTCTCGGGGCGGCCTCTATAAAAAATGCTCTGGGACGCAGATGAAAGTCACACATCCATAGGGCATATGCCCTAGAATTTGAGTCATAAGTCATGGGCGTAAAAGCATAAGCTCCGGGGGTAAAAACATATGCCTCGGGTGTTAAATCTAATTTTTGTTGTTTTTTTTAAAATATTTTTGCTATAGATCATGGTTTTATTATTGGTGTAATGATATCTATACCCAGCGCCGCTCAAGCCCACAAATAGGCCCAACCAATCATCGCTCAAGCCCATGGGCCAGTGGGCTTTTTCATGCCGGGCTAAAAAGCTTCATTTGTAAACGGGCTCCAAAATCGTAGCCCAACACCATCAAATCCCGGGTTGGGTCGGCCCAACGAGCCTAGGCCATATTGACGGCTCTACTCAAAAGCTAGCCCATGAGGGGAGACTTAGCCGAGACCATATAAGGACACCAAAACCTATTCCCGCAATCAATGTGAGACCTCTAACTCTCTCTATGGCCCCCGCACGCACAGGCCTGCCAACTGGAGTGTGTGCAATATATTATGGGGGCCCAAATAAGAATGAATTTGACTCTGATAACATGTAAATATATGACCCTCTCCTAACTCATTCCAAAAGCTAGCTTGGAGAATTACCCAAGATTGTATAAATAGGGGAAATTTCAACTTTTACCCCTATTTTGTGCTGATCTTTAATTTTACCCCTCAAGGCAAACAACTTTTCGCGGGGCATAAGTTTATATTTGAGAAAATGACATAAGGTTCTTACTTAAGACTTTGTATTACTAAATATTGATACATTATTTCTTATTTACAAAACACAACAGATTTGGATAAATTTAACAGGCGAAAACATCCCTCTCGATCTTCCCCTTTTTCCCGAGCGGAGGAGGTTGACAGCGGAGCTGGGAGTAGTACCGGAACATGGAGAAGACATAGCAGGTTGACAACGGAAGTGCGGTGGCCAGTAGAGGCGCGCGAGAGGCTGAGAGAAGAAATGATGGCGGGGATTCTTTTGTAACTTTTAATTCACGTGTCTTGTTAAACTAAATTACAATTATTAAAGTAATAATAAGACGTTGTTCTCTTTTACTTAATCCACTTCCGACGGAAGATGGGGCTGGAAATAGTTCACCAATAATAAAATCGGAAAAAACATAAAATAAGAAAATCAAAATCTCTTTGTATAAGAGAGAAAAAATAAGAAGTTGGAAATGGGTAAAAGTGATTCTCCTAGGGGTTTGGACTTATTGTCTGCTTTTCTGTGTCACATAATGGTTTTTTGTGCATTACTAGTCTAGTGTTTGCCTTTTTGCATGAGTGACGATGAAGTTGCACATTTCATTTATGAAACTTCTCATGCGGCTCCTATTTAAATGTACATCATCAAATCATTTTTCAAGTACAATGTGCATTCAACTGTTTGTTCTCAAGAGGAGAGAGGTATGTGTACTATCTCTCTCATTCAAGAATTACATATTTTGTTTAGTGAATAATAGAATTATGCTCCAAGCAATATGATTTCTTTTTCTGCAAATAAATATAAGATTATATCCATTTGATCCCTTTTATGGATAGTACATGTTAGAACTTATCAGATGGTTGACATCAACTTATTTTGAGCACATGCAACTCAATATAATGCGGGGAGGGGTGGTGGTAAAACCAAAATTAAAGAGAAAGGTCCATACACGTGTAATGCACGTGTCAAGAAACTAATTTCTGCTAAAAAAAGGACTACAATAATTGAAAAAATGCCAAAGGGAGAAGAGCTTTCCATCACAAGTTTGTAATTTTAGGCTAGAATTCAAGACATCTGGTTATAGGTGGAGAAATCTTATTAATCTCATTACAATCGTCAACCCTAGATGGTAATATAATAAATTCTACTCGCCTATAGTAGCACAAAACATGCCTTGTTTTCGGAGAAGTTATACATTTTGCCGCTCGGCCAAAAATATATTGGACGAACAACTATTTAAATTAATTTCTTTTTTTTTTCTTTTTTTTTTTTTTGCAGAAAAATGTCTTCGAGTGCTGTTGCTTCTTCTTCGAAGGGTAACAGAAAATTTGGGGATTAAACGTACATATAGTGGATAATGATGACATGTCTCATACAACATACATACTAATGCTTCAGAAATGTGGGGTCAGGGGTGGAGACGTTATCAGTGATAATGGAGAAGTTGCTGTTAGAATTCATGATTTAACAGAAATGTGTTTTGATTTAATCCTGATGAGCTCTGTTATGCTCAACATGGACGATATCTAGGTAATTAATGCCTAATTTTTATTTATGTGACATTAAGTTATATGTATTTCTAATATAAATATATTATTATGGTTCATCCGCCAACTAATTTCACAAATTTATAATGAGTTTTGAAATGAGTTGGGTTAAGATGGCTAGATAACAGTAGATTCTAGCTGCCAATTCTTATTAAGTATTTCTTTTGTTTATTTTCTTAATTTGTGTAATTATCAAAATAAACTACTATATTTTCTCTCTCGTTGTTATGATTATATATTACATAGAGAATAAAATAATTATAAATATTTTGACAAGATTTCTCATAATTCAATTGATAGAAGTAGTGTCAACTGATTTTCAGCTGCCTTTAAAAATATCCACTCTTTTGGAGTTTGACTATCAGAAGTTGAAACTCCAGGATAGCGGGTATTGTTCAGTTACACAATGGCTAAAATGTGGCTATTTGTGACTTTCACCTGTCAAATGGGGTTACATAATTAGCCAAAACAAACCAACTTTTAAATGGCTGAATGGACAAGTGAAATAGACGAGTGTTATGAATGAGCCATTTCAAATAGTTCGATGGAATATTTGAACTTTTTCATGCTAAAACTCAATATCTTCAAGAAATTTAAATATTTTTCGTTTACAATACCCTTTTAGAAAGAGGAAAAATATTTCTTAAATGCTAATAACATCAAAATTATCTAGTCGCTCTTTTCAACTTTCTAACAACAAAATTTGGCAAATTTCATTTATCTTCTCATGAGATTCGTATTTAAGTGTACATCAAATTATTTTTCAAGTGTAATGTGCATTCAAGTGTTTGTTCCCAAGAGGAGTGGTATATGTACTAAGAATTACATATTTTGTTTATGAATAATAGAACTATGTTCATAGCAATATCATTATTTTATCTTTTTTTTTTTAAAATAAATAATAAGTTATATTATTTTGATCCCTTTTATGTATAGTACATGTTATAATTGATTAGGTCGTCGACATCAACTTATTTTGAGCACGTACAACTCAATATAATGCGGAGAGGGCGGCGGGTTTGCTAAAACCAAAATTAAAAAAAGAGGCTCACACACGTGCAAGACACGTGGGAGAAACTAGTTGATATATATATATATATATGTAAGTAACATGCTAATTTCATTATTTAATTCATATTGGATGAATCCTAGATGTGGGTGTTCTTGAGATTGAAAGTAGTGTGTTGTCACTAGTTTCCAGTCAGTTAAAATTAGTTTTCACAATGACTATTTAATTCGTAGGATCAACTTTTTAACCACGTGTAGCAATCCACCACGCGAGGGTTCAATCCCCATCGTTCCCCTATCAATAAATGGACCGTTTGTTTCGGAGACAGAAGACAAACCTAGAAAGCTTGTGCTTCCACCTAGGCTTTTCATTCTGTTTTATAGAGACCCAAGGAATTCTATATAATAATAAATGTAGAAAGGTCAGGGTGAGGTACTTTCCCCGGCATACGAGAAGAAAATCCAAGATGGATGGTCAAATTGTTTTATATCTGTACTATTTAATTCGTAATGTTATGCCCCGAACCATGGACTGGGCGAAACACGGCACTCGGTGCCTTACTGCATGTGACTGAGCGAACCACATGGCTTTCTGAATCATCGTGAGGCATAACATGAGCGGAATATAACTATAACATGAAACATGACGAGCCTTAACAAAACATGAGAAGTCATAATATATTTAATAAAATACTTGTATAAAACGTGAATGCGAAAATATCGTAAACTAAGCCAATGGTGGCTTCACAATTCTTGAGTATCTGACATAATTGACTGACTAGTTTATGAAACCTCTGACATGAATCTAACTATAAGACTATTTATCCGGACAAGGCCCCCGGTATACCTTAACTACATAACTGAAATAACATAAATGAAGCTAAAACCTCGAATAGAATGGGGCTCACCAAAAGCTGATATGTGCTGAGTCCTAAGGTGCTGATCCGTCGTCCTGTAAATCTGGTTCGTGAAATGCAGGCCCCCGGGCAAATAAAGGGGACGTCAGTACACTTGAATTGTACTGGTATGTAAAGCAACTGAATAAAGTAAAGCATGACACATGAAATAATAGAGCTAAAACTGAGACTGTAAACTGAACATGAACTTGAGTATATCTGACATGAGTATATATGCATATAACATGAGTAAAACATTTTAAGTGGGAGAGCCTTAGTATAACTGACATGTAACCACCACGTAAGAACGTGGCGTCTGATTTCTGCATGATCAGCTAAGCCATCTTGTACCTTGCTGGGGTACAAGACATGAACATGACATGAATGGGTCCAATAACCACAATGGGTAAACATGAAGGTATCATCCTAACTGGGCAGAGCGATCCTTATCCTATGCTGGCATATGTAGTTTCAGGTATAAAACCTTCTCGGTAATCTGTGCAACTCCCAAAAACATGAACATAATATAGTTGGTTGAGAAGACCATGCGTTGCATAAAACATGAATTGTATTATAACATGGATATCTTGTATTATAACATGGATAAAGATTATATAGTTTATTTGCATGAAAATGTGTAGACATGTAGGATATTCATGAAAGTGAGCATAATATTTAAGATCTTGATGGAAGATTGGGAATACAATAACGAACTAGTAATCTAACATATTATATCATGGTACATGCACTTAGGGTTTATCATGAACTTGTCTAAAAACCCTAGTTTTAGTGAACTCTTGTATAATCACGGGAAAACGTGGTGTGGGGAAGAACAATGATGTTCCCACACGTAGATAGAAATCCTACATTCCTGGTACGCTCCAAACTTATAATGAAAATCTGAACTTTGAAGAAGAATCCCAAAGCTTGAATCTTGAATCACTCTAGTTGGGTTTTCTTGAAAACCCTAGGTTAAGAACAATGGTTGTCTTGTTTAGATTACATGAACACATGTTAGAATTTGACTTGGAATGATTGGAATAGTCTTACCTAAGAGTATCTTGAAGGTTGGGAGAGAAAAACTTCGTGCTAGGGCTTAGGAATGTGAAAAATGAGAAATAAAACTGAAATCTCGAATTTATACCGTTCACTGAAGCGGGAGATGTACAGGCGCAAAGTACGTCCCGTACTTTGAAGTACGACCCGTACCTCGAATGCAAATTCCAGTAGCTGGGTTAAAATCACTACGAAGTACGGGATGGAATTGCGTCCCGCACTTCAAAGTGCGGCATGTATAATGTGCATGTACTTTGATGGCAATTTCCAGAAACTCCATTTTTTCCCATGCCAAGTGCAGCTTAAAAGTACAACCCATACTTGGAAGTACGGCCCGCACCTTGAACGTCGAAATCCCAATTTCAATTTCCAACACTTTTGTCTGATATTCTAAGTCCCAAATCCTGAATCATAGCCTAGTTTAATGGTACGAGGTTTTACACTTAGGATCAATAACCTTTTAATCACGTGTAGTGTACGGATGATTGAGTTGTTTTATTTTCGTACTATTTAGTTCGTAGGATCAATAACCTTTTAATCACGTGTAGCATATGGATGGTCAAATTATTTTATCTCTGTACTATTTAATTGGTAAGATGAACCTTATAATCACTTGTAGCGTACAAATTGTTATACCCTATTTTAACCGGGGTCAAAATAGTTTATAACATTTCAGTAATTCCGGGGTTATTTAAAGTTGGGAGTCACCACCTAATTATTTATGGTGAATTAGGGCACCTAAGATTAATTAAAGTAATTATCTAAAGTTAACTCCGTTTAAGGTCTACGAAACTTAAGATTCTAGGTAAGGGTTCAATTAGTCTAAAGGGAAGGTATTAGGCATCCTTTAAGACCCATTAACAATCGTTAACCGACCAGACTTATGTTAATTAATTAAGGCTAAGTGTAAGTTGTAAAAAAATATGAATATGGATAAGAATATTAGTCATAACTAGGAGAGTAGTGATAAAATAGATATTTAATGTAGCAAGCGTATGATAGCTATGGGAAATAGTATAAAGGGATTCAAGGTTCTGGACTAAAGGGGGGACGGTTCTTATCCGTATTCAAATCGAAAAGAGGAGCTAAATATGTTTCCGAACCGACGACGAGCTAGACCCAAAATCATTTATAAGTGAGACTTGTATTTGTCTAACATTCATTGAGCTCAACTAAATATATCCTTTAACCGAAAATTTATCAAGGATTACGGTGATTTGGGAATTTTAAAACTTTGAAATCAAACCCTTTTGAAGAAATATTTCTGGAAAAAGATTATACCTTAACTCAAAAGTAAACTCCAGGGCTTATTGCTATCTTTCGTAGCTAAACTTGAAAATTCTGGCAAGATTCTAATTGATTTTTTAATCTTTTCTTGCTATCGAGAATATAAACCGTTATTGTTAACTCTCTAGGAAAAGGCCCTAAGCTATAATAATTCTCGGGTCAACAATAAACATATGATGAAAACAAATGGCTAGTCACACAATAGGTAATCAAAACGTATACACAAAGCGTGTAAAACAATTTGGATCCATATCCAGACCCCGAAGAAGATTTTATCTTCAGAGTTTTTTTATATGGGCGATAGAAGGAAGCTGGACCAGAATGTGTGGGCGTCGTTCAATGATGGTGTAGTCGAGTCTCAAAAATGAGACTCTTAGTCTCCAGAGTACATGCGAAAGAAAAGAAAAGAAAAGTAGGAATTAGAAAAGGGAAATTTAATTGTCAACAAACTATGGAAAGTAAAACACACAACATTATGTGCTTGCAATAAACAATACATAGGAAACACGGAAGACTAGTGATGAATCTAAAAAAAATTAATGGTAACCACACACTTGCGCAAAAAGACGTTTAAAAGGATAAAACCAACCAAGCCATTACACCAGGTCCCCTATTCAGATAAGTATTACCATGTACACTTTGACAGCTTATAATTTCTTTCGAAGTAAAACTTGTACCCTCCACGTAGGTAAGTATTGGCAATTTTCAAGTTTCTTTACCATCTAAACTTAGTTCTATCACTACACTTAGCAAAATACACACATTTTATCCGCTGTTTTATTTCTGTTCACTCTTCATAGGACAGTGTTATTATGAACATGTAAATGATTAGAAGTAATCCAACAAACAGGATTCCACTTAGCAAGGTCAGCTAATCAAACACCTCTTTCCATCTCTATTTCGACTTTCAAATTGGAGGTCACTCTCATTATTGATAAGGACGACATTCACAGAATATTTTGCAGTCTCGACAGTGCAAGAGGTTGTGCATATTTCCGAATGCCCAGTTAAATACTACAACAATGTATGTAGAAAAAAGGACAATACCAAACAGTTTAGGACATGGGCGATATACCAAGCAAGTTGAGTTAATTATACTAATGGAAAAAGCCAAAAGTAAACTCAACAGCAACATCAATTACCCTATCATATAAATCCTTACAGTTGATTAATAAATGTCGTTACAAAAGAAATCAAACTCAAATGATCAAGTAAACCGGATTTTGATCCTTTTACAAATGATAATACAAGTCTTTGAAACAAGTATAGCCAACATGAATCCTATCAACTTAAACAAATTCTAAGAGAATGTAGAAAATACAAGTCTTTGAAACAAGTGTTGCAGCAATGACATGGTAGATTAATCCAAGTCTCAAACTAGCCATTTTGACATTAATCCTATCAACTTAAACAAACAGCCATGACCTTATAGACCGACATAAATCTTAAACTAATCAGCCAGCATCATATATCAATTCAAACAAGCGGCTTATGACTTTGTCAACTAAAAGAGACTTCAATTAACCAAACATCAATTATAATAACACCAACTTCTAGCACTTTGGTAGGGTTAAGCAGGAATTAAAATATGCATAAACAGGCCTAAACTAATAATTAAACAACTAATCTGACCGCATAGGAAGAGAAATTAATTCAAACATGCATACACCCGTAATTCGGCACACACAACCATCGATTAGGAAAAACACCAAAATAAGCTAAAAGGAAAGAAAGTCACCTCTTTCGGGTGCAGTGAACGGGGGTATAAGTCTCCGATCTATACTCGACTCCAAAGTAACAGTCGAATTGATAAGAGTGAATATATCAAAAATGTTCTGAGATATAGTGACTAAAAAATGTATATCTTTAAAAAGGGGGGTTTAGGCGATTGACCGAACTGTCTTTGTGGGTCAAGAAGGTGAGTATTTATAGTAGAATCCCTAGGGTTTAGCTATGGTTCGAATTTTAGGAGGGATTTGAAATTAAAATGTTTCAAAAATCAGAACGTTAGGGGGTATTCTGACCTTAATCAGAAACAAGAAGATGGAGACAAAAATCCCTTTGAAGAACTTGTACTCGGGAAATCAAAAGGCTGATAAAAGCGAGATTTTTCTTTCACAAGTGGACGAAAATCATTAAAATCGTTTCAGATCGCGAGCAGACGATGGTGCAAGAAAACAAATCCCAAACCCTTTTCATCCGTTGAAAATCTGAGGGGGAAAGGACCAGCCATTAACTCCTTTTCCTCAAATGGCCATGCATGGCCTGTTTTTTGCGAAAGATTTCTGTGGTTTTGGCCATTTGTGTTTGACCAGATCGTATATAAAAGGAGAGAGGAAAACTTATATGGAAATGGAGTTGGCAAGTCTGTTCATGGTGAAAGAGGGACTGCGTTTTGCTAAATGGGGGAAGAGATATGAAGATGAGGAGAAAGCAAGGAAGAGAGAGAGAGAGAGGAGATGAAGACGAGGTGTGCGGCTGAAGGAAAGAAAGAGAGAAGAGAAACCTAATTTGCTTCATTCTTCTTGAACGGGACGGGTCAGGTGAACTTTGGTTGGGCTGGACCGGGTAGGGGAATTGGGCTGGTCGGGTCGGACAGTGAAAGGGGTAGTGGGCTTAATCGTTTTGGGCCATAATTTGGCTGGTTTAAAAGAGTTTGTGGGCTGCTGATGAAAGGCTTCATTTGGTCCATGATTTGGGCTCAATTTGACGAATTGGGTTGCAAATCATGGATCTTTTCCTCCTTTATTTTAATTATCCCCGGGCTTCTAATTTAATAACTAGTAACTAGTACAATATATATTACGTGAAGATAAATAGTAATTAATATATAGAAAGTAAAGAATTAATAAAGTAAAATTAATTTATCGAGTGCAAATCCTAAAATGAAACGATGACGAAACATTTAAAATTTGTGATAAAGTAATGAAAGTAACGATGTTAATAGTAATAAAAAATAGTAGTGAAAACAAAGTATTTAGCTCGTTAATAAATTTAAAAGCCCGCAGAAATAAAAAAATAGGAATAAAGGAGGGACAAAATTGGGTGTCAACACAAATGGTCAAATTATTTTATTTCTGTACTATTTTATTCATAGGATCAATAACCTTTTGATAACGTCCAAATCCACTCCTTAAAGAGAAAGTGTACACAGTCGTATGCAATATAATTTACCAAACTATGAGTCGGGGTCGAATCCCACAGAGAACAATATAAAGGCAATCAAGCAAGCAAAGAATTTTCATTATCTACACTAAGCCAAACACTTGATATATTTTGATTTTGAGAAAATTACAACTAAGGCGAAAATGTAAACTAACCTAGAAAGAAAGTAAAATGATCAATGGCTACAAGCATGGAAACAAGAAAATCTACACTCAAGTAACAATTCAATGTATTTTACGATTTTACAACTAATTAGAGTGAGTCTATGTTATTAGATAATGATTTCTATAATCTCATTGAAAGTCTTCCAACCAAATCAATCAATTTCAGTCTAAGCTTTTCCAAGCCATTGTCACGACCCATTTTAGCCTAGGTCATGCGGGCACCTACCATTCTCACCTCGGTGGGCGAAACCTTAACTCAACGTTCACAATCAATAAATATAATAAAATAGCGGAAGAAGTAAATGACGTAAGCCTCACAATAGAATATAATATAGATAAGTGCGGAAGTAAATGAATCCACCCCAGTATCTAGTCTGGTCATATAAGATCATCTAAATATGAATACTAAGGTCTGAGTAATAATACATAAAGTGTCTCAAATCATGTCTTGAGTGAAAAGTAAGATATAAGCAACAGAAGAGTCTTCGAGATCAGTGGACACCATGCTCACCCTGGAAACTCAAGTAGAAGCTGAGGAGTCGATCAGCCACGAGTCAGAGAAGTAGATCCGGCCAAATACTCTGAATTCATAAAAGAATGCAGCAAGTGCAGGTCAGTACAAACAATAGTACTGGTAGGCATAATAGGCCGACTAAGCATAGTTAACAAAGTTCAGAAAATAACGCAGATAAATAAGTTAGCCAATCACGCATGGAACAATAAAATTGTAACCGAGTATCCATCAGCACCTAACCCCAATATAATAAATCTGAGTATATCTAATCCTGGAACAATCAACAACACAATCATCACAATACAATCATCACGACATCTCACTCAAGTCATAATGCAGTGCAATGCAATGATGGTATGAATGTGATGCCATGCCATGCTATGCAAATGAGATGTACACATGTACTCCGGACGGAAATATCGACGTCTCGGCAGCACAACCCAGTGTGACTCGCGAAGTCTGAGTGCCAACCGTCCCGGATCTTTGCCAAATAAACAAACGGGACCCTGGATAATTGCTCATAGGGAGAGTCTCACCGGCACCACTCTGGGGGACTCGCGGAGCCCATGCACTACAATCGATCCGGAATAACATCGAAATCGACCATGCAACAACGATACCCGAATATAACCATCGGACATCGGCCTCATCACAATCACTCAAAAGACTTGTCAAATATCAGTTTCATAAATCAAAGATTCCAGAATTGAACCTCGGACATCGGCCTCCTTACAATCACTCAAGTAAAAGAGTTTATTTCGGAATGGATGTTCGGACATCGGCCT
Source organism: Lycium barbarum (assembly GCF_019175385.1). NCBI lineage: Eukaryota > Viridiplantae > Streptophyta > Magnoliopsida > Solanales > Solanaceae > Lycium > Lycium barbarum. The sequence goes on from NC_083342.1 coordinate 8,490,859, forward strand.
TTTTCACAATCACTCAAGTAAAAGAGTTTATCAAATATCAGTTTCGCTCAGTCAACGATACCGGATCATCACCGGATATCGACCATGCATGATAATATGAGAGAATACGTGCAATGCATATGCCAATCATTAACAAGCAAGCTCAATATCACAAGTACCTCAACGGGGTACGCCAACAATGTATCACATCACATTACCAATAGGGGGTATGCCAACAGATATCAATAACTCAAGTACCAACAGTGGGTACGCCAATAATGTATCATAGTACAAATACCAACAACAGGTATGTCAATCCTATCCAAATCAGGACAATAAGCGACATTCGCTATCTACCAACTACACATGACATCAAGCCAACACAAATAAACAATCAAACACATATATCGGGGTGGCTAGTCCCAACACACATCAGGGCCCAACCTAAGGTAATATCCATCCCACCCGAAGGTTCACTTGCTATCTCCGACATCATAATCTAAATATGTGATTCACTATACTAAGTCTCACCAAAGGTAAAGCATAACCTACCTGGACTGCCGAACTGCAACACCAACAAGTCATTCTATCGCCTTGCCCTTCCTCTAAAGCTCAGAACCAAAGTAGTCTAAGCATAATCGAATTCTAAATTAGAAATCATGAATAATGATACTAGTATTGCCATGATATCAATTAGGTCCATTTTAACCCTAGAAATTGGGAAGACGGACCCACAAGGGCGAAACGGGAAAGTCACGGGTAAAATACCAAATTGAATCCTAGGTAATCATAACCCAATCATTAATTGTTGATTTAGCTCAAGAACTGTCCCCAAATCTGATTTCTAGTAAAAAACCCCCAAATTGGGTATGAACCCTAATTCTCCAAATCCGAAATTCAGCGTTAAAAGTGGAAGACATATGATTACTAAGCTTAGATTCATCAAGTTTTATCTTCAACATCATCAATTATCATATAGGACCCTAAGGGAAAATTTCCCAAAACCTTTCTTCAAATTCCAACTCTAAGGGATTGTAAAAGGGAAGGTGAAATTTCCAAGATGATTGTGATTAAGGAAGAGTAAAGGATTGGACAAAGTTTACCTCTAAGAGTTTCTTCAAATTATCTCCAAGAACAGCTTCTCTAAGCTCCAATACCGAAATATGAAATAATGAGGGTCTAAGACTTATTTAAGACACATTTAATGAAATGTCACTGCCCGACCCCGCTATGGCGGTTGGAATGCCGCTACGACGGCTGGGATACTACCGCAGCGGTATGGCCTATATTACACATCACCGCCCCAACGGTCATCACACAGCCACAGCGGTGCCGCTGGGCGGCTCTGGTGCCGCCATTGCGGGCACCAGACACCAGATTTTCCCTAATTTCTCTAAGTCTTCAATTAGATTTTCGGGTTATTCCCGAGGCTATCTGCTCACAACCCGACCACCTAAACCCATACAAAAATACGCTGCGAGCGTACTCGTGGTCTCGAAATTTCCAACGGAGGTCTCGTTGACCAAGTCAACCATCGGTGCCTACTTTTCATTTCCCATCCAAAGTCCCGAAATGCACCAAAATGTATTGGGAACCGAACAAATCATACATACAAGTTCTAAACAATCATCCGGACCTCTCGGAGTTGACGAAACTCCGGAAAAGATCCGTTCGCCCAAAAGTCAACCTCGGGTCAAAAGTGAGTTAAACAATGCTCGGAAGTGGCGAAAGTGCCAAAAGAGCTATAACGACCAAACGGGTCGTTACAACCTTAGAGTGTGATATTAAGCACAACCAATTGAATCTCAAATTAACTATCCTATTTCTAGCTCAAGTTATTAGATGGGGTTTAAAGCACTAAATCCTTGTTAACTAACCAAATCCTTGTTAATTAATCTTTCTCAACCTCAATTTTCCTCTTCCAAGATCAAATCGACGTAAATGAGTAAGTTTTAGGGTTAGCTAATCCCTTAAGAAAACATGAAAGAACAAGATTAATAAAGACCCACTTCATTAGAAATAAAAATCATTCAATACATAAGCATAACAAGAGTTCTAATCCAAAACTTGGATAATGAATATTCTCATAAACAAGATTCAAATAATGGAATGGAGTATCTCACACTTAGATATTCAATACATAATGGGGAATTGAAGAAATGAGTAAAAGAGTAAGGATTATATTGTCTCATCAAAGTCTTCAAATCTTCAATCCCCAAGCGTGGGTGTAAGAACCCTAACTCTCCAAGATTTGTATGAATGGCCAAAGATGAAAATGATTTCCTCAAGTCTTCCTTTTATAATTCTCCAATTTTCCAAAGTCAAAATATGACAAAATAAGCCCCTAATTTTCAGATTTACAAATCTGGCCTTTTTTGCGCTTTTAGCCACATTTCTAATTTCTTCAATTTGGCATCTTTTTGACTTGGTTTTCACTTAGTTTCTTCCCAATCACTTCTAAATCACATAAACCTTGTAAAATGAAAGTAAATAAAATTACATGCACTATCTTCTCAATCAAACATATCAAAAGTCTAATATTAAAGAAGAGATAAGTTGGTAAAATACTAACTTATCACCTTTTAATCACATGTATCATACGGATGGTCAAGTTGTCTCTGTACTATATGTTGAATGATTTCCCTCGCTTGAATTTGCTTTCAGTTAAGCTAGATACGCAGTATTTTAGAATCAGTTATCTAACTTTGGAAATGGGTAAAGGTTATTCTACTAGGGGTAGGGGTGGGCGTTCAGTTTTTCGGTTCGGTTTTAACAAACTTCGGTTTGGCTATTTCGAGTTCGGGTTTTTGAAGGTGGACACCAAACACCGAACCAAACTAGTTCGGTTCTTTCGGTTTCGGTTTTTTAAAGTTTGGTTCGGTTCGGTTTCGATTTTTTCAATTCGTTTTTTTTAATATAATATTAGAAGCGATTCCATTGACACTAATTCATATTCTCAAAAGCAATTAAACATAAAACTGATAAATTGAAATCAAAATCAAACAAACAGGATACACAAGAACAGAAAACTATAATCATGACATAGGATTACTAGGTGTTATATACATACCGTAAGAATAATTAAGAAAACATATAAAGGACATACATTAATCCTAAAGAGACATCCTAATTACATTTCTTTGTTAAGGATATTTGATTTTTTCAATTGAAGTGAAAAATTAAGGATACAAATGCAAAAGAGGACTTATTACAATTGGGTTTTTTTTTGCTTTAAACTTAATGGGCCTGGACTATTTTAATTTTTTTGAGTAATGTATTAAATTTCGGTGCGCGTTCGGTTTTTCGGTTTCGGTTTTTTGACAATGGACACCAAACACCGAACCAAACTAGTTCGGTTTTTCGATTTTCGGTATTTATGCCCAGCCCTAACTAAGGGTTTGGACTTGTTGTCTGTTGTGTCACATAATGGTTTTTTGTGCATTACTAGTCTAGTGTATGCCTTTTTGCATAAGTGACGATAAAGTTGTATAGCACATGCTAGAATTGATTAGGTCGTCGACATCAGCTTATTTTGAGCATATGCACCTCAATATAATGCGGGGCATGGAGGGGTGGTGTTAAAATCAAAATTAAAGAAAGAGATCCATACACGTGCAACACACGTGTCTAGAATAATTGAAAATGCCAAAACTCAATATATTCAAGAAATTTAATTTTTTTCTTTTACAATACTAAGAGGAAAAAAAATTCTTAAATGCTAATAATATCAAAATTATCTAGTTGCTCTATTCAACTTTCCGATAGCAAATTTGGGCAAATTTCATTTATGTCGAGTTGCGATTATGAATTTTCCAATAGAAAATTTTGGCAAATTTCATGTATGAAACTTCTCTTGAGGCTCCTATGTAAGTGTACATCAACCTATTTTTCAAGTGTTATGTTCCCAAGAGGATAGGTATAAGTACTAACTCTCTCATTCAAGAATTACATGTTTTGTTAATAGAATTATGTTCCTAGCAATAGCATTGTTTTATGTTTTATTCTTCAAATAAATATAAAATTATATCCATTTGATCCCCTTTATGTATTGTACATGTTAGAATTGATCAGGTTGTTGACATCAGCTTATTTTGAGCATGTGCAGCTCAATATACTGCGGGGGCGAGAAGAGGGGCGGTGAAACAATTTTTTTTTTTTTTTTAAAAAGAAACAGGTCCATACACGTGCAATGCACGTGCCAAGAAACTAATTTATATTTTAGGAAAAACGCCAAAACTCAATATATTCAAGAAATTAAAATATTTTATTTTTACAACACTTTTTTAGAAAGAGGAAAAAGAATTTTTGAATGGTAATAACATCAAGTTTATCCAGTTGCTCTTTTCAACTTTCCAACAACAAATTTTGGTATACTTCATTTATGTCGAATTGTTATTATCAATTTTTCAATACCAAATTTTGGCAAACTTCATTTATGAAACTTTTCGCGAGGCTCCTATTTAAATGTGCAGCAAATTGTTTTTCATGTATAACATGCATTCAAATATTTATTCTCAAGAAGAAAGAGGTATATGTACCAAAACTCTTCTTCAAGAATTACATATTTGTTTAGTGAATAATTTGAATTATGTTCCTAGAAGTAGCATTATTTATTTATTTTTGTGTCTGCACATAAAAATGAAATCTATCCATTTGGTCCCTTTTTATGTAATATATATAAGTTTGTCAATGTATTTTTTTTTTATTTTTCACCCTGTGTCTAGTACTCATTAAAACTCATTAAATTGGGAGTGTTTTCTAGTAGACTGTTTTTTTCATTTTCAAAACTCGATCCCAAGAACTCTGGTTAATGGTGAAGGGATCCTTTCCAACCCAGTGTTCGATATCCTTGGGACCCGACTAATCCGATCGCACTGCATAAGGCCTATTAAATAGAAAGCATTTTATGTCATAGTTTTTATTTTTAGAGCCCGAATTCAAGACATTAAATTATAGGTGGAGAGATTTTATTAATCTCATTACAACCCTCAACCTTCAACGGTAATATAATAAATTCTAATCGCCTATAAAAGCACAATACATACCTTATTTTTGGAGAAGTTATACATTTTGCTGCTCGGCTAAAAATATTTTGGATGAACAACTATTTAAATTAATATCTCTTTTTTTTTTTTGGCAGAAATGTCTTCGAGTGCTACTGATTCTTCTTCTTCGAAGGGTAAGAGAAAATTTGGGGATAAACAATTAAAAGTACTTATAGTGGATGATGATGACATGTCTCACACAGCATACATACTAATGCTTCAGAAGTGTGGAGTGGAGACATTATCAGTGAATAATGGAGAAGTTGCTGTTAGAATTCATGATTTAACAGAAATGCGTTTTGATTTAATCCTAATGAGCTCTGTTATGCCTATGATGGACGGTATCCAGGTAACTAATGCCTAATTTTATTTATGTGACATTAAGTTATATGTATTGCCAGTATAAATGTGTTATTTTGGTCCTTCGACAAACTAATTTTACAAATTCATAATGAGTTTTGAGATGAGTTGAGTTAAGTTGGACTAAATAACGATAAATTCAACTCATTCAATTTATCAAGTTTTAATTTTTAATTTTCTTATAATTTTAGTAATCATCAAAATAAGCTATTATTTTCTCTCTATTTGTTATGGTTATATCTAACATAGTGAATAATTTTTTTTTATAAATATTATGATAAGGTTTCTCATGGTTCAATTGACAGAAGAAGCGTCAACTGACTTTCAATTATCTTTCAAAAATAACCACTCTCTTAGAGTTTTATTGGCAGAAGTTCAAACTCCAAGATAGTGGCTACTGTTCAGTAACAATGGCTAAAAAGTGGCTATTTATGTATTTCACCCGTCAATTTGGGTTATATATTTAACCAAAATCAACTAGACTTTTAAATGGCTGAATAGACAAGTGAAATAGAAATGAGTTAATAAATGATCGGGTTGTTAGCCCGTTCTGACTTGGACGGGTTGAGCAAATTTTGTTTTCCTGGTCTAGTCTTGCCACCCTTACTCGATTTTCCTCAATTTGCTTGTACCATTATCCTATGTCGCTCGAACCCTTCAAATATATTGTAGCGCTCGTATCCGATCCTTCAAAAACACATAGGTTTTGGTGGATCGGACACACTCCTATCAATATTTTTTGAAATGTCCTTGCAACATAGCTTCTATCACGTGTGAAATGTGCTTCCATTTTCAACACCATTTAATTGATTTTTTGCTTCCATTTATAGGCAACAAAAAAACTTCGGTCTATGAGGATTACAAGTATGATTGTGGGAATGACAACTCTGTATGACAATGAAGACTATCGCAAAGAATTTATGGAAGCTAGCCTTGATGAATGTTATGAGAAGCCATTGACCATGGAGATATTTAAGAGCCTTATTGAGAAGATTTCCAACAAAGCTTAGAAAAAAGTCAACGCATAAAGTGATCTATTATTAATTTAGAAGAAATAAATCACCTTATAATTAGATTAAGGCTACTAGTACTATACATATAGCTCTTTAGTCATGTACTTGACCTATACAAGTAATATTTTCAAAATGGTGAGTCTTAAAGATGTACTACTAGACATATGATTATGATATCCATATTATTATGAAGAGTCCGGAGTCAAAATGACTTATTTTTGCAGCCATTAGATCAAAATAGGCTGCCTTTTTTTTTTATACCACAATGGGTATTTCGTTGGTTATCCAACGAAATACCCACACAAGGCACTGTTCATAGCCGGAATATTTTGTTGCATTTCGCTACACTTATAGCGAAATGCAACAATTTTTTTTTTTTTTTGCATTTCGTGAATAAAAAAACTAAATAGGAAATTATATATATATATATATATATATATATATATATATATATATATATATATATATTGCATTTTGTGTATTAAAAAACGAAATAGGATAAAAAAAATTTTTAATTTCGTTCATATAAAAACGAAATTGGAAAATATATATATATATATATATATATATATATATATATATTTTGCATTTCGTTGGTATATCTACGAAATAGTAAAAAAAAAAAATTGTATTTCGTTTATTAAAAAACGAAATATGAAAATAATTTTTTTTGTATTTTTGTATTTCGTTTATATAAAAAAATAGGAAAATAATTTTATTTTCATTTCGTTTATATAAAAACGAAATAGGAATATATATATATATATATATATATATATATATATATATATATATATATATATATATATATATATATATATATATATATTTCATATACCAATGAAATAGGATAAATATATATATATTTTTTGTATATATTTTTTTTTCGTTTATATACCAACAAAATATATATTCATATAAAAAAAATAATATTTTCCAATTTCATTTTTATATAAATGAAATACAATATATATATATATATCCTATTTTATTGGTATATGTATTCCTATTTCGTTTTTATATATAAAATTATTTTCCTATTTTTTTATATAAAAAAAATACAAAAATACAAAAAATATTATTTTCATATTTCGTTGTTAGATGAACGAAATAAAAAAAAAATTCTTATTTCATTTTTTAATAAACAAAAAAACAAATAGTTGTAAAGTCAAGACATAACTTTATTTTGAATATAAATATAATTCTAAAAAATATAGGGAGAATAACTAGTTGTAAAGTCGTCAAACTTTAGATGGTCATAACTTTGCGCTCGGACGTCAGTTTTACGCGTTTTTTTTTGAACTTGCGTATTTTTTCGAGATCTATGCGGACAGCTTTTATCCTATTAAATTTCAATTTTCCCTCAAATTGGCGTGAAATTTTCAGTTTTATTTACTTATAAGATGATGATACGCAATAGATTTCAACGTTAAAATCTTGGGGTAATGTAGCTGTGAATGTCAATTTCACTTCTGCGGTTTCAATTTTTGAAAATAAAGCTGACTAATTTTCTCGACATATAAAGTTGACTAAAATAACCTTACAGTCAAACACTAAGTTTTTTCAAACAAAACTTACTTCGGCCACCTTTTCAACACCTAAAATGATGATCCGAACGTCTACGTATCCTTGATGTATTGGGCCTACATTACTGTACGCAGAAAAAAAATATCAGGTTCTATATAAAATATTGACGTTTCGGAGTCTTGACGCACGACTAATGATTGGTCAAGGTATGGAGAAAAACACTAAGTGTTGCAAAAAATAAAGTTGGCCAATTTTTTTTTTGGTACTGTTTCTATAACGCAGTATTTTACTGCGTTATAGAAAAAAAAATTGGTACTGTTTTACTGCGTTATAGAAAAAAAAATAAAAATATATATATATATATATATACATATGAACGAAATAAAAAAAAAATTCACATTTCATTTTTTAATAAACGAAATACCAAATATATATATATATTTTCCAATTTCATTTTGATATGAACGAATTTTTTTTTTCATATTTCGTTTTTTAATAAACGAAATACAAAAAAGAAAAAAAGAAAAAATATACTATTTCGTTGATATACCAACGAAATGCAATAATAATAATAATAATAATAATATATATATATATATATATATATATATATATATATATATATATATATATATATATATATATATATATATATATGTATGTATGTATTCCTATTTCATTGGTATATAAACGAAAAAAAATAATTATTTTCCTATTTCGTTTTTATATAAATGAAATACAAAAAAAATATATATATTTATCCTATTTCATTGGTATATATATATATATATATTCCTATTTCGTTTTTATATAAATGAAATGAAAATAAAATTATTTTCCTATTTTTTATATAAACGAAATACAAAAATACAAAAAAGATTATTTTCATATTTCGTTTTTTAATAAACGAAATACAAATTTTTTTTTACTATTTCGCAGATATACCAACGAAATGCAAATATATATATATATATATATATATATATATATATATTGCAATTTCGTTTTTATATGAACGATTTTTTTTTTATCCTATTTCGTTTTTTAATACACGAAATGCAAATATATATATATATAATTACCTATTTCGTTTTTTTATTCACGAAATGCAAAAAAAAAAAAAATTAAAAAAAAATTGTTGCATTTCGTTGATTAACTCACGAAATGCAAAAAGAAAAAAAAAATTGTTGTATTTCGCTACAAGTGTAGCGAAATGCAACAAAAAATTCCGGCTATGAACAGTGCTTTGTGTGGGTATTTCGTTGGACCCATTGTGATATAAAAAAAAAAAAGACAGCCTATTTTAGTCTAATGACTGCAAAAATAAGCTATTTTGACTCCGGACTCTTATTATGAACTAGAAGACTTCTTCTTCTTCTTTTGCTTTTTTATTCGGTATCGATACAAGTGAGGCCCAACTAAATCCGAAGGTCATAAATATTATATCAACCAAATGCCAAAACACTGCAACTTCGGTTTACCTCGACAGAAGCAATGCTAAAATCAAGGTGTTGGATATTTAAATTATTCAAACTATCATTGAGAGACATTGATCTTTATTAACTTAACGACTTAAACGTGTCTCACCCATCAACTCCTAAGCAATGTGATTAGAATGGAATTAAGCAGCGAACTGTTAACAAGAAACTAAAAACAACCCTCAAAGCTTGTTGTTCTAAATTTAAAGGATAAACAACCCATGATATGCATTGGAATTTCAGGCATTTAACAAAAGAATTTCTCATCTGTAGTGTGTGAAGATATTGTCATCGAGCCTAATGCAATCTCAAAAGCTAGCTCATGAGGGGAGAATTAGCCAAGACCATGAAAGGAGACCAAAACTCATTCCCGCAATCAATGTGGTCTAATAACCCCACACGGTGAGGCCTGGCAATTGAAGCGTGTGCAATATATTATGGGGGCCAAATAAGAATGAATTTGACTCTGATAACATGTACAAATTATGACCATTGGGCTTAACTCATTTCAAAAGCTAGCTCAGAGAATTACCCAAGACCATATAAGTAGGAGCCGTTCCACTTTTACCCCTATTTTGTACTGGTCTTTAATTTTTTCCCCTCAAGGCAAATAATTTTTTCACGGGGCATAAGTTTATATTTGAGAAAATGACACAAGGTACCTACTTAAAACTCTTTATTACTAAATATATGGATACTATTTTTTATTTACAAAACATAATAGATCTGGAAAAATTTAAAAGGCGAAAACATCCCTCTCGATCTTCCCTTTTTTTTCCGAGCAGATGAGGTAGACGGAGGAGTGGGGAGTAGTGCCAGAAACATGGAGACGACGGAGGAGGTTGACAACAGAAGTGTGGCGGCCAGCAGAAGCTTGCTGGCTGCCATGAGAAGAAACGACGATGGAGATTCTTTTGAACCTTTTAATTCATGGGCCTTGCTAAACTAAATTACAATTACTAAACTAAAAATAAGGCGTTGTTCTCTTTTACTTAATCCACTTCTGGAGGATGGCACTAAAAAAAGTTCACCGAATCAAAATAAAATTGGAAAAACCATAAAAATAAAATAAAATCAAAATCTCTTTGTATAGAGAGATCAAATATATGAAGAAGTTGGAAATGGGTAAAGGTGATTCTCCCAGGGGTTTGGACTTAGTGTTTGCTTTTCTGCGTCACATAATGTGTTTCTGTGCATTACTGGTCTAGTGTCTGCTTTTTGGCATGAGTGAAGATAAATTTGTATAGTACATGCTAGAATTGATTAGGTCATCGATAATAGCTTATTTTGAGTACATGTAGTTCAATATAATGCGGGCAGGGAGGGGTGGTGGTAAAATCAAAATTAAAGAACTTTTCAAACACGTGCAATGCACGTGTCAGAAACTAATTTATATTATTAAAAAAAGTCTACAATAATTGAAAATGCCAAAACTCAATATATTCAAGAAATTTAAATATTTTGCCTTTACAATACCCTTTTAGAAAGAGGAAACAGAATTCTTAAATGCTAATAACATCATAATTATCTAGTTTCTCTTTTCAACTTTCCAACATCAATTTTGGGCAAATTTCATTTATGTCGAGTTGCGATTATCAATTTTTCAATAGAAAATTTTGGTAAATTTCATTTATTAAACTTCTCATCAGGCTTCTATTTAAGTGGACATCAATTTATTTTTCAAGTACAATGTGCATTCAAGTGTTTTTTCCCAAGAGGAGTGGTATATGTTCTAACTCTCGCATTGAAGATTACATATTTTATAGTGAAAAATAGAACTATGTTCCTAGCAATATCATTATTTTTACTTTTTTTTTTTGTAAACAAATATAAAATTATATTCTTTTGATCCCTTTTATGTATAGTACATGTTACAATTAATCAGGTCGTCGACATCAACTTATTTTGAGCATGTACAACTCAATATAATGCGGAGAGGGCGAGAGTGGGTTGTTGCTAAAATCAAAATTGAAAAAAGAGGCTCACACACGTGCAAGACACGTGCGAGAAACTAGTTTATAATATATTAATCAGGTCGTCGACACTAATTTCATTATTTAATTCATATTGGATGAATCCTAGACGTTGGTGTTCTTGAGATTGAAACTAGCGTGTTCCTTTTATTTTTTAACTAAAACATAACATGCATGTGAAGTGTCACTTCACTTCTAAAAGACTAAGTTATAGCCCTTTGGAAGTGAAGGTCACACTTCACATGCATGTTATGTTTTAGTTGTTGAGGTGGAGGCCTCCACATATGTAAAGACACTAGTTTCCAGTTTTCAGTTAAAATTAGTTTTCACAATGTTTCTGTTGAATGATTTCCCTCGCTTGAATTTGTTTTCAGTTAAGTTAGATACGTAGTATTTTAGAGTTAGTTATCAACGTTAGTTTCGGCTATCAATTTTTAGATTCATTTTCAGTTTTTCAACTTTAGTTATAAATTTATTTGTTTATTGATTTCATGTTTTCTCAGTAAGTCTTGTCTCGCCATTCAGTGGATAGTCGATGAGACTTAGTATTATAATGGTGTATTCAACCATTTCAAACCATACTAGAGAGGTTCATGGAGAGCTATGTCTTACATTCCATTTCTAAACTAGATAGTACAAATTTTTTATTATAGGTAAAGAAGCACCTTCCTATCAAATGAATGCCAGTTTGATTCTCTCTACCTTTACATATATTAATGAGAGTTAATTATATGTTATCCAATATCATAGAAATTACATTAATAATTGAAAAAGCCAAAACTCAATAAGTTCAAGAAATTTAAATATTTTTCTTTTACACTACCCTCTTGTAAAGAGGAAAAATAATTCCTAAATGCTAATAACATCAAAATTATCTAGTTGCGCTTTTCAACTGTCCAACAACAAAATTGGGCAAATTTCATTTTTGTCGAGCTGCTATTATCACTTTTCCAATAGCAAATTTCGGCAAATTTCATTTATGAAATTTTTCACGAGGCTTCTATTTAAATGTACATCAAACTATTTTTCAAGTATAATTTGCATCCAAGTGTTTGTTCCCAAGAGGAGAGGTATACGTACTAACTCTCTCATTCAAGAATTACATATTTTTGTTCAATGAATAATAGAATTATGTTCCTAGCAATAGCATTATTTCTATGTTTTTTTTTTCTCTGCAGATAAATATAAGATTTCATCGATTTGATCCCTTTTATGTATAGTACATGTTAAAATTGATAAGGTCGTCGACATCAACTTATTTTGAGCACGTGCAACTCAATATAATGAGGGAAAGGGGGAGGGGTGTATTGGGCTAAATTCACATAATACGGCTGGACCAGTACCATGATGATACATGGCAAAAGACATGATTCAAGTATGAGTCATCATATAGCACTCCTGGAAGAGGCTTGGTGATTCCGGAGACACAACCAAGTCCGGAAGACCGCTAGAATAACTCCGGAAGAGAGACCAACGGTTTGCCGTTACATATCAGGCTCTACGCCTTTCATGGGGCATTAATATGCTTTATTGTCCTCTTTATTATCTACCATTATTAGGGCATTAATTCACATTATTAGCAAGGGCACAATTCATGGAATGTGTACCCCATATCCTATGTACAAAATAGGGCTTGTCATTCCATTGTGAAGGACAAGAAATCCAAGAGGAATACATAACATACATTATACAATTGCTCCATTTTAGACACATTAGTACTTTATTTTGAGATTATCAAGGTTCTGATCACAAGCTTGGTCGGAGTCATAAGCATTAGGCTTCACTAAGGCTCAGGTTATTCGTAACTTTACTTTGCTAATATTTCGTTTATATCAATTGTAATTGCATATTATATTGCTTTACTAGTCATTTTGATCCACGTGTCCTTGACCACGAACACAAATTCAACTGAACCGTTTTTCGGGTAAATGGTTTGGCGCCCACCGTGGGGCCAGGACAGTTGTGGCAGTCACTGTGACCATTGTTTGTTTTACTAACTCTTCGTGAATTTCATTTCTTGCCTTAGTATCAGCCGTATGTATGTCAGGAGTTAATGACAACACGAATGTTGGAGACAACTTGGGCAACAATCGGCTCGGCATTGACGACTTTCCTCTCCAAGATCCTACAACAGACTTGCACCACCAGAACACCAATGGAGGTGAGGCAGGAACATCAAGTCACCGCAGAAGAAACTCCCACCGATGAATCTCTTGCAGAATCGATGCAGATTGTAACACTCCGTAAATTCGGATTAGGTGCAGATGTGCTAAATGAGTATTGATGTAAGATTTCAGACATGTGAAGTACTATTAGGATGAGTTTGGGTGAAAATGGTTGTTATGAAATCAAGACGAATAGTGAAGTGCTTAAGGTTTGATAGAATCGACTAAGTTTATGGAAGGTTTGCCTTCCAGCCTGATTTCGTGAAACTCCGTTGAGAATTTGAGAAAACTTAAATCATGAAATTTTTAGATCTTTGCAATATATTTCCGATGGTTGGTGTCCAGCTCAAACGGAGCTTTGTGCTAGGAGTTATGCCCATTTTACTGAACATTGTCAGAAATGGCCTAGCGCTTCGCGCCCCGTGATGCTCTAAATCATCGTGCCAGGCCAAATTCGCTGAAAAGTGTAAAATTCATTGAGTTCTGTAACATATGCCTAGCGCGTCACACCCCGCGATGCCCCTAACGACCCGCCAGGCTATTTTATGCCTGAAACGACTTTTTTTTTTCCGAATTTCATAGATACCCAACTCCGAAAAACTTTTCCCACTTCGTTCTAAACCGTCTTTTTGGAGAGAAAACACCCTAGGGCTTCCTTAAAGCATCCAAGGTGAGTTCCTACTCAAACCCCATTGATTATTACATCAATCCAACAAAGATTAACGCTAGAATCCTCATCTATTTCATAGATTGTCGATTGAATCTTCGTCTTGGACACAAGAACACTAGAATTCAAATTCAAGAGACTTGAACGTCAAAAATATCACGACCCAATTTTACTAAGTCGCACGGGCACCTACCCTTTCCCACCTCAGTAGGTGAACCGTTTCTCAAATCATCAATTTAAACCACAATAAAGTAAATAGAGCAGATTAAGTAGAAGCCTGAATCATAAATAACCATAAGTATGAAATATAAATACAATCCCCAAGGAACTGGTCTGACTTGTACAAGAGAAACTAAGTAATGTCTAGAAAATACAGGTCTCAAATGCTAAACAAGAAAATAAAGACAGGGATAGAGGAGTCTCCGAGCAGCGACTCGTCCGATGCTCACCCTGGATATACTCACAAGCCAGGCCTCGGAAATCAGTCTCGGAAGTGGAAGTAGAACTTGTCTCAAAACTCTACACCTCGAAAAAGAGTGTAGCAAGGTAGCATTAGTACAAACAACACATACTGAGTAGATATCATAGGCTGACAACAGTTAGTTAACATACATAAAGGTTCTTTCTCCTTATCTTTTGAAGCAAAAAACTATTAGTCTTGACAAAAGAAGTAAAATATAAAGGAGCAACTTAAAGAGAAAATCATTGAAAGCATAAATGTAGATCATCTTATAAAATACTGTGGACCAAAAAGGGCCCGTAGGCAGAAATTCCATAAGCCCGCGAAAGGAACTGACATGTTCGGTCCCATGGTCAGCCCAGGAAGTGACAAAAAAAAGTCTGCAGAATAAATTGTTTAAGATACTTTTCCGAAAAAACAAACATAGGCTTGCAAGACCAAAGGTGTAATCTAGGGTAGAGGAGCTGAGGCCCCGGCAGCGGAAGGGCCTTCCAGGTCCTCATTATCAGAATCACTCTTCTCAGAGACTGAAGGTTAGCCATTGCAGATTCTGTGGAAACAAAGTCAACATCGACATCTAGCAGATCATCTGAAAGGTCCAATTTGTTGTCCAAAGCATCCTGGAAAGCACCTCGACGCAATTTTAGAATCGCGAGGTCATGAGCTAAGTTTTCCTTATGCTCATCAGCAATACAGAGGTGTTGCAGTTTATCACACCAGTTTTGAAGCTTGGTCCTAGAAGCTTCCGAACTTCTCATCTGTCCCAAACGGTCTCCATTTCACTCTCCAGGCGGCAAACCTAGGCTTGGAGATTTTGCTGGTCTAAGACCATGATCTGAAGAACTTTCTTCTTCTCCTAAAGATTTTTCCTAGCCTCATCATAGCTCAGCCGGAGGGAATGCTTTAAGAAATCATACTCCCCGGACCTCACTTGGAGCATTTCCACCTCTCGTCGAAGACAGCAGTTCTCTGAGCTCAGGGAATCGTCTAACACTTTCCCAGCCATTTCTATGGCCTTAGTCGTAGTTGTATGGCTCTGGAGAATTTGGTTGGCAAGTTGAGAGAACAGTATTTTCAAATTATGATTTGGGGCGCGGGGAGAGTGCTACAGGAGTGGCAGCGTAGAGAGGAACACTTACAATCGTGGGAGAGCATGTTAGAAACACGAGGAAAGAAAGTGGAAGATCAAACTTACTGGTGTTGTTCTAGGCCTCCGGGAAAGGTTCCGGAGAAGAATAATGTAGAAAGTTAGTCCGGATCATGTCAAGCCGGTCGCACCAACCCCGATCAAAATCATCTTCAGTGCTAGTTATCAGCACACGGGTACCCCGGGCAAACAGGTGAACCATTTCACCCCGAAATAGGCGAGGAGAGTAAAGATGCATCATGTGGTCAATGGTGAATGATAGTCCAGCACGATTGGCTTGGTGGTAAATGCACTAGATCATCCTCCATAATTGGAGAGCAAGTTGGCGAAGGTAGACCTGGTGCCGACAGCAAAAGTTTTCAACTATCTTAGGAACCCGAAGCATGAACCCTATGGTAAAAGGGTATGTGTGAATCATGGTAAATCCCTCAACATGCTGCGACATCATGCCCTCTGCCCCAACGGGGAAGCCCACGAATTCAGGGCTCTAGTTGTAGTCCTCATATACCTCAGGGATGATTTCATTAATGATCAACGAACTTATTTCCCCCTGCGGATTCGTGACGATTGTCAATACGAAAGTACCCTATGTTAGCACAGTCAAGAGGGAGGATTTCCGCAGCAAGGGAACCCAAGTCTAACTCTTGGGTGGTCGAAGTTCCAGGGGCTTTTCCTCGCCTCTAAGACCCAGCGTCGCCTGAGAGATTTGAAGGGGAAGAGGACATACGAGATGGGCTAGGAGAGGCCATAGTTGAATTAAGGTTGAAAGAATTTCGCAGGTAGGAATAGGCTTTGCAGTAAAAATAAGTGCATGCAAGGAAAGAAATAAAAAGCGTAGGGGTTTTGAGTTTATATAGGGAAAAGAAATCTTTTGGTTTCCGTAAAATAAGGAGTCACAAGTAATATCAACGCCGCCTTCAATGGGTAGTGACGACTCTGATATCCGTCGTGATGGTTGATGTGATGGGTTGTTTGCGTTTCCCCTGCAAAAGGGGTAAGTACAAACCTCTTCTACTTCTCGGTCACACCTGTTCGAGTCACTGAATAGCGCCGGGGGGGGGGGGGGGGGGTAGGGGGAGGGACTGTCTGTATTGGGATAAATTCGCATAATACAATTGGACCAGTACCATGATGACACGTAGAAAAAGGCATGATTCAATTATGAGTCATCATGTAGCACTCCTGGAAAAGGCTTGGTGATTCCAGAGACACAACCAGGCCCGAAAGACCGTTGGAATAACTTCAAAAGAGAGACCAACGGTCTGCCGTTACATATCAAGCTCTACGCCTTCCACGGGGCATTAATAAGCTTTATTGTCCTCTTTATTATCTACCATTATTATGGCATTAATTCACATTATTAGCAGGGGCACAATTCACGGAATGTGTACCTCATATCCTCTGTATAATTAGGGCTTGTCATTCCATTATAAAGGACACAAAATCCAAGAAGAATACATAACATACATTATACAATTGCTCCATTTCAAACATTTTTTTACTTTATTTTGAGATTATCAAGGTTCTAATCACAAGCTTGGCCAAAGTCATAAGCATTAGGCTTCACCAAGGCTCAGACTATTCTTAACTTTGCTTATATTTCGTTTATATCAATCTAATTGCATATTACATTGCTTTATATCAATCTAATTGCATATTACATTGCTTTACGAGTAATTTTGATCCATGTGTTCTTGACCACGAATACAAATTCAATTGAATCGTTTTCCGAGTAAACGGGGGGGGGGGGGGGGGGGGGGTTGCTAAAACCTAATTAAAAGAGAGGCACATACACGTGCAACGCACATGCCTAGAAACTAGTTTATACTATACGAAAAAGTCTACAATAATTGAAAATGCCAAAACTCATTATATTCAAGAATTTTAAAATTTTTCCTTTTATATTACCCTTTCAGAAAGAGGACAAAAATTCTTAAATGCTAATATCATCAAAATTATCTAGTTGCTCTTTTTAACTTTCCAACAGCAAAATTTGGGCAAATTTCATTTATGTCGAGTTGCTATTCTCAATCCAATAGCAAATTTTGGCAAATTCATTTATGAAACTTCTCATGAGGCTCCTATGTAAGCATACATCAACCTATTTTTCAAGTGTTATGTGTCACGCCCTGAACCATGGCCTGGACGTAACACGGCACTCGGTGCCTGACTGCATGTGACCGAGCGAACCACATGACTTGCTGAACTAACATGATTGCATATCATAAGCGGAATATGACGTGAATGCATGATGAGCCTTTGTAAAACGTAATAAGTCATAATACATAATAAAGTACTTGTTTAAACATGAGTGTGCCAAAATGGCTATACGACTCCAAATGTCTAACATGACATAACTGACTTGTCTAGTCTATGAAACCTCTATCATGAGTCTGACTAAAAAACATACTTACTGGGACAAGGCCCCCAGCATACCTTTAGATGCATAACTAATCATAAGATAAAAGTTGACTAAACCCCGAACGAGATGGGGCTCACCAATAAGCTGATACGGATGCTGTCCTACTGAGCAAATGTGTCGTCCTGTATGTTAGTACCTGTATCGTGAAATGCAGGCCCCCGGGCAATAAAAAGGGGACGTCAGCACATTGAATGTACTGGTATGTAAAGCAACCGGAAGAAACAACATGGAACATGGAATAACATAGTAAGAACTGAAACTGAAAACTTGGACATGAACATGAGCATGAGCATGAGTACAAAATCATGAAATTTAAAACTGAAACTGAGTACTGGAAGCATGAGATAGTCTATAGTAATCTGTAATAATCTGTAATACCGACATAAACCACCACGGGGAGGAGCGTGGAGTCTGATCTCTGCCCGATTAGCTAAGCCATCTCGTACCTTGCCGGGGCACGAGACATGAACATAACATGAATGGATCCAAATCCCTCAATGGGGAACATATGAAGGAATCGTCCTACTGGGCAGAGCGATTCTTATCCTACGTTGGCATACGTAGTTTCAGGCTATCTGAGCCTTCTCGGTATTATTACAACTCCCGAACATGAAAATAATATAGTTGGCTAAGAAGCCCATGACTTTCGTGAATTAACTTGTACTTGTCTTGAAATCATGATTTCACGAAAGGACTTGTAAACATATTTTCATGAAATAACTTGTAAACTTGATCATAAGAAATACCATAATGCATAATCATACGTTTGTAGTTGACTTGAAAACATGCTTGTAATTTGTAAAATAACATTTTACAATTTCATATAAACATCATGAGAACACATGAGGAAGAATTCATGATTCATGGATTAAGCTAGGATTCCTAATGTCCGAAATGGAGGTTTAGGAACACAATAACGAACATATATACGGAATTCATGTACATACATACATACATAATTACGGGCTACCAATACATTGAGTTTAATGCCCTAGGAGTTGAACTCATAGAATTTACTAAACGGATCATGGGGAAGAACATAGAAGTTCCCACATGTGGATGGAAGTTCTACATACCTTAACCTTCCGCTTTTGGGCGTATCACAATGTCCTTCACCCCCTTCAACTTCAATCTATAGCATACAAGTCATAGTGATTCTATATTAGCAACAATATCCATGCTTTGTTCATCTAAGCATTTTATCAAACACTTAGTGGGCATGAAGCTCTATAACCCCCATTAATGGTGTTTTCTTCACCAAATCCCCATTCTTTTACTTCTAACAATTTCTACAATCTCAATTAGATGCAATTAACATCATTCTTCATAATCCATATGAATACAACAATCCCAAGTCATCAATCCAACAATTCTAACATAGTTCATATAATCATCTTCAACAAACCCAATTATTATACTCCCAAGAATTCATCAATTCATAACTATAAATGATTGGGGAGTAGAAATATTACCTTTTGGGTAGTCACCACGAAATCAACACCCCCAAGTCCGATCTTGGGCTTAAAATGACGACAACGACTTGTACTACACTTTTTCCTTCACGAGCTTTGGGATTCGGGACGTTAAACTTGGTTGATTTTCTACTTTCTCTCTCTAATTTCCCTTCTCTCTCACTTCCTCTCTCTAAAATCTGAGTTTTGGAGGAAAAATGGGCTGTTAGGGTAATAGTTTCTTTATATACCAAGGGGAAAATGGGTTGACCCAACTTGAAAACGGGTTGGGACCTTGCTGTCTTAAAACGTCCATATCTCCTTATCCCGACGTCTCCTGTGAACCCACAACCTATGGTTGGACAGGTTTTTCAATTATCTACAACTTTCGTTCTTTGAGTTTTCCCAAATTCCCAAGTTATGATAGGGTTATGGCCTCCCGAAGTCAGGTGACCCGAAACGTATATACGGACCAAGATACGGTCACTGTTACGGTCCCGTAACACGAGATACGGACCGTAACTTGGTACCGTATCTTGGTGAAAATTTCCAGTGAGTTTCTGGAAATTTTCGGGACGTTACGGTCCACTGTTACGGACCGTAACACGAAATACGGCCCGTAACGTCACCGTTATGCTGGCCGTATTTCCAGCGAACATGCTTCAGTAAAATGGGCATAACTCTTTGCACAGTTGTCCGTTTGACCCCCGTAAGATACCGTTGGAAAGCTATTGCAAAGGGCTACAACTTTCATCAAGGAAGTTTTCTCAAATTCCCAACGGAGTGTCATGAAATTTGACTGGAAGTCAGACGTATCAAAAACTTAGCCGATTCTATAGGATTTCAAGTGCCTTACTATTAGGCATATTGAGACGATCATATCTCCTTGCTCCGATCTTTGATTGGCTTGATCCTTATATCGTTAGAAAGGTATTTCTACATACTACAACTTCATTGATAGTACCTTCCAAAATTCCAAACCGATCAAGGAGTTATCGCTGCCCGAAATAGGCCTATCAACCATTTTCGCAAAACGTTCAAACCTTCCATGTTTCCACTAGAACTCTAATGATATGAGCTTAAACTCAGTCCCAAAATGCGGGGTGTTACATTATGTTCCCAAGAGGATAGGTATAAGTACTAACTCTCTCATTCAAGAATTACATATTTTGTTAATAGAATTATGTTCCTAGCAATAGCATTGTTTTATGTTTTATTCTTCAAATAAATATAAAAATATATCCATTTGATCCCCTTTTGAGCATGTGCAGCTCAATATAATGCGGGGTGGGGTGGTGAAACAATTTTTTTTTTCTTAAAAAAAAAAACAGGTCCATACACGTGCAATGCACGTGTCAAGAAACTAATTTATATTTTAGGAAAAAATCCAAAACTCAATATATTCAAAAAATTAAAATATTTTATTTTTACAATACGTTTTTAGAAATAGGAAAAAGAATTTTTAAATGCTAATAACATCAAGTTTATCCAGTTGTTCTTTTCAACTTTCCAACAGCAAATTTTGGCATACTTCATTTATGTCGAATTGCTATTATCAATTTTCCAATACCAAATTTTGGCAAATTTCATTTATGAAACTTCACGCGAGGCTCCTATTTAAATGTGCACCAAATTGTTTTTCATGTATGACATGCATTCAAGTATTTATTCTCAAGAAGAAAGAGGTATATGTACTAAAACTCTTCTTCAAGAATTACATATTTGTTTAGTGAATAATTTGAATTATGTTCCTAGAAGTAGCATTGTTTATATGTTTTTGCGTCTGCACATAAAAATGATTTTTATCCATTTGGTCCCTTTTTATGTAATGTGTGTGTAGGGCTGCTTATCGGGCAGATCGGGCGGTTAATTATGTTTAACGGTTCGGCTTATTTGTTATCGACTTTTAAAGAAGAAAGAGGTATATGTACTAAAACTCTTCTTCAAGAATTACATATTTGTTTAGTGAATAATTTGAATTATGTTCCTAGAAGTAGCATTATTTATATGTTTTTGCGTCTGCACATAAAAATGAATTTTATCCATTTGGTCCCTTATATGTGTGTGTGTGTGTTTGTTTGAATTGGTATCATATATTGGTTTCAACCTTAAGGGTAAATATTAGCTAGAGCCCTGTTCTGTAGAATCACTACCTTGATATTCTTACTCAATATGCTTTCTATATAGGGTATAAACAATGTGTTAAATATTCTTACTGGATATGCTTTCTATAAAGACTTAACACACTACAAGTTTGCCGGGTTCGAACTCCTAGAATAGAGTTATGGAGAGTCTTATTTTCAAAGTGAGACTTTCCGGAATGAATCTAAATTTGTCGCTCCCATAAAGTTGGTACCGGATTTCAGGGTGGAAAAGAAATAATACAAGTTTGTCCATGTAATTTTTTTTTTTTTTGTTTTTTCACCCAATGTCCGATACACATTTTGGGACCTTGACTAATCAAGATTCACGTTGCATAAAACTCATCAAATCAAGAGTGTTTCCTACTAGACTTTTTTTCATTTTCAAAGCTCGAACCCAAGAGGTCTAGTTAAAGGTGGAGGAATTCTTTCCAACCCAGTGTTCGGTATCCGCTTCGGACCCAATTAATCCAAAATCGCATTGCATAAGGAGCATTAAAGGGATAAGTGTTTTCTATCATAATTATTTTACTTTTAGAGCTCGAATTGAAGACATCTGATTTGAGATGAGAGATGTTATTAATGTCATTACAATCGTCAATCTTCAACGGTAATATAATTAATTCTAATCGCCTATAAAAGCACAATACATACCTTGTTTTGGGAGAAGTAATACATTTTGCTACTCAGCCAAAAATATTTTGGACGAACAACTAATGTGCATTCAGGTGTTTGTTCTCAAGAGGAGAGAGGCATATGTACTAACTCTCTCATTCAAAAAAATTACATATTTTGTTTAGTGAATAACTAAAATTATGTTCCTGTCAATAGAGTCATTTATATGTTTTTATTTTTCTGCAAATAAATATAAATTATATCCATTTGATGCTTGTTTTAATGTATATTGCATGTTATACATTAAAAATTAAAGAGAGGTCTTGAAATTTTTTGACATGACTTTGCATATACTGCACTTGCCGAGCAAATTAAATAGCTTATGTTAGCAATATGTATTCGAAAATAATCTGAACGGAATTTGGAAAGAATGGAAAGTACATTAGAGCCCACTGAATTCATAGTGTATCCTTAAGAAAACTATTCCCCTCAGTGTACCCGAGGTTATGGAATATATCCTCACCGTATTTGGTGTCCGCTTGGGGAACCGACTAATTCAAAATCGCACCACATAAGGCCAATCAAAGGGAGAAGAGTTTTACATCGTAATTTTTTTATTTTAGGGATCGAAGTCAAGACATTTGATTAGAGGTGGAGAGAGATCTTATTAATCTCATTACAACCCGCAACCCTCAACGGTAATATAATAAATTCTAATCGCCCATAAAAGCACAATATATATGCCTTTTTTTTAGGAGAAGTTACACATTTTGTTGCTCAACCAAAAATATTTTGGACAAACAACTATATAAATTAATTTCTCCCTTTTTTTTTTGCAAAAAAAAATTCTTCGAGCGCTACTGCTGCTGCTTCTTTTTCTTCTCCTATGCATTAAAAACTAAAAAAGAGGCCTTCAAAATTTTCCGACCTTACTTGGCATACACGTGTAACACACGTGTCGAGAAACTAGTTTATACTCTAAAAAAGTCGACAATAATTGAAATTGCCAAAACTCAATATATTTAAGAATTTTAAATATTTTCCTGTTACAATACCCTTTTAGAAAGAGGAAAAAGAATTCTTAATGTTGATAACATCAATATTATCTGATTGCTATTTTCAACTTTTCGACAATAAATTTGGGCAAATTTCAGTGGCTATTATCAATTTGATAGCAGATTTTGACAATTTTCATTTATGAAACTTCTCATGAGGCTCCTATTTAAGTGTACATCAAATTATTATTCAAATATATTGTGCATTCTAGTGTTTGTTCTCAAGAGGAGAGAGGCATATATACTAACTCTTTCGTTCAAAAATTACATATTTTTTTAGTGAATAACAAGAATTATGTTCCTATCAATAGCATCATTTATATGTTTTAATTTTTCTGCAAATAAATATAAATTATATCCATTTGATCCTTGTTTTAATGAATAATGCATGTTATACATTAAAAATTAAAAAGAGGACTTGAAATTTTTTGACATGACTCGGCATACACGTGCAACACACGTGCCGAGAAAATAGTTTGTGTTAGCAATCTGTTTTTGAAAATAATCTGAAACAGAATCTAGAGAGAATGGAATATACATTCGAGCCCACTGAATTTACAGTGTGTCCTTAAGAAAGTTATTCGCCTCAATGTACCAGAGATTATGGAATATATTCTCCCCGGCTAGAACGAATTAAACTCACCAGTGTAGCGGTACAACAAACCCCAATGAACAGCAAACTCAACAAGTGTCAGAAATCACTCACAGAAAATATTTGAAGTGCAGAAAGATGGAAGAAGATAATCAGCATTTTCGTAAGAATGGATTGACTAGGTTTTTAGAGCCACCGGGTTGGTTTAGCGAAAATGCTCTTTACTAACGACGACCCCATTCTGCCGGCTCGAACTCAAATCCGAGTACAATAAGACGTACTTTTAACATGTTGAGTAGTAGTTTTAAAATTTCAATAAGGTATGACATCACTTCAAGAAAAGAGAGAACTCTTTGTGATGATTTTTTCGTTTAAATTACCAAAATAAAGAATAAAGTGATCTTGAATCAATAATATTGAACAAATAAATCACCTTATTCTAAGACTAAACTTTTTTTTATATGTATAACATAATATAGCTCTTTAGTTATGTACCTGACCTATACAAGTTCTATTTATAAAATGGCGAGTATCAAAGATGTAGTAGACATATGATTATACTGTTATTCCTATTATTATGAACTAGAATGCTTCTTCCTCTTGTTTTTTTTTTTTAAATCCAGTATAAGGCACGGGTAATTCAGATTCAAGTCAAAAAAATTCACTTTGAGGAATAAAACACTCCCTATCAAATCCGAAATTAGAGAGCTAGAATACTTACTTTTAACATGTTGAGTAGTAATTTTCCAAAGATTAAACAATTTAGCTTAAACTTTCTGTTTTACACTTAATGAGAAATAAATCCAATAATTTATAAGAATTAAATCACCTTATTATATGACTAAGAGTATATATATAGCTCTTTAGTCATGTACTTGACCTAGTCACAAGTACGACTTTCAAATTTGGTGAGTATCAAAGATTAAGTAGACCTGATTATGACTCTTCAAAAATGTTTTCGGGTGCCTGTCGAATCCTCCAAAAATAGTGTATTTAGAAAAACCGACATGGGTACGACAACATTTGGGAGAGTCCAAGCAACATAGTTCAGCATCATTTGAAATGTGTTGATGCACCTTTAGTTAGATTTCTGAGCCAGCAAAGTTTCTAAGAACTTCTCCACATAATCCAGGCCACACTGTGTCTTCACAACAGGTAATATGGCAGGGACGTCCAGATAGAATTCTGAAACAGACGCATCGAGCTTGTCCCAAAGTTTGAGCTGTTTACGTGCCGCTTTAATGGCTGCTCTTGTTGCACAATGGACCGAAGCTGCCAGAAGCAGCGGCGGTTCACCAGAATCTGCAAAATAAGTAGTTATATCAAGATTCAACAGTTTGTATGAACAGAGACGGATTCAGAATTTGTAGTTTATTTGTTACTGTATACAATAATAACTAAGTTCACTCAACTGTTTATAGATATAATCGATTCTTAGTATATTACAAGGTCTAAACAAAAGTTACTGCATTCCCGCAAACTCATAGATTGTAATCTAGATCTGATACAGTGTATGAATGAATATACATATACAGTGTGGATAAAGTGAGATTAAATGATTTCTATCATTATTGTTTTAACAATCATTTGAAACAGGTTTGCAATATATTCCACTAAACTGAGTGAAGAATGTGTTAAAAAACTTTTCGTGGCGCTCACGATTATAAATAAACAAGCAAAGGACTTGGAGAACTTGTTTGACAGAAGGAAAGCGGAAGTAAATGAAGAAAAGAATAATACTTTTGGACGAGAGAACACGTTTTTTGTGATGTCCACTGTTTAGGACGTGAACATTGAAATTCTGCGGTATGGTGTCAATAGTCGGGATCTTGTACGTCCAAGTGCTATTTGAGACCATTAACCCGTCTTCGTTTGTAAGATATTCTTCGTGCATGAAAAATCCGATTCCGTGTACGAAAGCCCCTTCAATCTGCAAGGAAAAGAAAAAACAATTGCCACTACTTAGAACAATCATGTGATCAAGAATTGATAGTTCTGAAGTCTGAATACCCAGCTCAAATGCTTGATGCACCTCTCAATTATATAAGGGAATTGTAATTACAAAATATAAAATGTACCTGTCCCATATCAACAGCGGGATTCAAGCTCTGCCCGCAGTCATAAATAATATCCGACTGCAAAATGGTAGTCTCTCCCGTCAGAACATCTATCTCCACCTGCAAAAAGAGCTTTTTGTTAGTTATCCATATGAAGCTACAGAAGATATATTGGCTGCAAAATGGTCCACAATTGGAGCTGATCTTCTCAATCTAATGAATGGGGATCTGCTTTAAAATTGTAAGTATATGACATTTGAGCCTAACTTAACCTCACAAGCTAGTTCATGAGGGGAGGATTAACCAGGTCCATATAAACAGACCACCAGTCCATTCCCCAACCAATGTGGGACTCTAACCCACTCTAACAAAAATAGAGGACTCAAGCAGGGTTTGTTACAAAGACATGGATGAAGGAACCAGAAAAGCCAACAGAAACAACAAGTTTACCTCACTGACAGCAGCGCCGAAGTTCAAATAACTCCTGGAACCGAATTCTGGTACATAATAAGAATTTGCTGCTAAGCTTACTGATTGCTGTTGTGCCTGCAAAAGAAGGGGCGTGGGTGGGAGAGAACTGCAAAATAAAATATTTAATAGACGAGAAAGATTGGCTAATGGATTTAAATGAACAAATGGTTCCGACCTACACGCATATGATTAGTCACTTACCGTCCCAAGCTACATACATACAATTAGTTACTTTTAAGTGAATCACTTTTTTATGGTCTTCAAATTGAATTCAAGACTAAAAATTTCATAGTGCCTGACCTGTGACTTGCAGAGTTGAAATGTCGGAAAAAAATAGGTGGTCATATAATGGGAAAACAAACCTGGCGAATCAGTGTTGGCCAATCAACAGAACCATTTTTTTCCTGCAACTGTTTCTTAAGAGGGGTCAGTCTTTCAACCAAGACATTACAGCAAAGTCTAATTGCTTCACAGCTTGATTCCGATGTAGTGCTTCCAGCTGTAAGCCCGCCTTGCACTACACTTAAGGTGTCTGCTTGTATGACTCGTACTTTCTCCACAAGGTCTTCGGCCCAACTACTTTCAATTAAACCAAGAGCATAAGCAGTCATCTGTCTAACCTTTGTCCATAGCCCTTGGCCAAGTTCAATCCCACCGACCTCTACAACAATTGATCCATCTTGCAGAATACTGACTTTCCCAGGGCTCGCTCGTTGCATAGCTTCAAACACAATTGGAATTCGAGAAATACCCCTTTTCTTCCATGTGTTTTTCTGGTTAAACTGTTCTAACACCTTGCTTCGTTGGAAAAAGCTTGACGACACAGCCAACTTATCCATGATACTAGGCAATGTGTATTCTCCTGCTTCTACAATGTTATCATAGAATAAGTTAAGACTCTCAAATGTATGAAGATTTTCATTTCTGACAGAGTCCACCTCCATCGACAGTAAACTCGACACATGCTCTATTATAGCTTCAGCAATATAAGATCCTTGCACGTCCCCAGGGCCCCGCATAGTCGTTTTGCTGGTGAGATTTGTCTTGCATAGTTTTACATCAAAAGATAAGGCACCCCAATCATATTTTTTTAGTGAGTTAATCACACTTAATGGTAAGACGGGGCTCATATCTTCCGTGATCCCAGCATTTATCAATATATCAAGATGTAACGCTGTGATCTTTCCGCTCGACTTGAATCCTACACTGTACGTTACTTTCATGGGGTGTCGTCCTCCTGTCATTATCATGTCACTGTTCCGGTTGACATATATCCTGACAGGTCGTCTTAACTTGTACGCTGCAAGTGCACAGGCTGTGGAGACCTAAAATCATACATGAGCTTTAGCATCAGAGTCAGAGAATGGTTATTATTACTATTTCTTTTTCAAACACTCACAGGCATTGCTCTGACTGACTTGCCCCCAAAGCCACCTCCAACCCTTCTTGTAATTACACGGATATTGTGTTCGGGAACACCAAGACAACTGGCAATCACATGATGCGCCTTCTCGGGGTTCTGGCTTGAAGCATAGACAACCATGCAGTTGTCTTCATCTGGAATTGCAAGGGCGGTCTGTGTTTCCATATAAAAATGGTACTCGGAACCGAGTCTTATCTGGAAATTATTATTAAAAAGAGCCAATCAGTAATGTATTTGAACCTTTAGCGTACATCTACGGTTACACATGCTAGATCGTCATCCAGGAATCAAATTTAAGGAAACCATTGAACGAACGGAACAGTAGAGGAATCGAAGTACCTCAGCAGAGAGAATCTTGTGATCAGCTTCAGCCATTCCTTTTGAGAAATCACCAACCTCTTTTGGATGTAGAAATGGTGGAATTTGGATAAAGCTAGATTTCTCTACAGCTTGCTCAGCGGTTAACATGGGAGAATCCATATTTGCAGTGTCATAGTCAATGAGGGCCGTTCTTGCAGCCACATCAGCAGACCTCTGACTGTCAGCAACCTATAGTGTTTCAACAACGTAAGGAAAAAAGTACTTCAAAATTCCTTTGGATTAAAGTGTATTAGAAATTAACATTTCATAAAACCAATCTCAGCAGAAGCAAACTTCAAGTGCTCACCACAACTGCAATTCTGTCGCCAGCGCATCGGACGAGATCCTCTGCAAATAAGGGCTCAGGTTCGGAAATTGTCATAGCTCCTACATTTGCTCCTCCACTTGGGATATCTTTAAAAGTAATAATATCGATGACTCCATCCGTTAACTGATTAGACTTGAGCTGGATTCCCTTTACAGCTGCTAATGGTTTTGTACTGTAGATAAACGCTCCATGCAGGCAGTTTGGTGGTGAAGGAATGTCATCTACATAAACAGCTTCACCTGCAAAATGTTATGTAAACCAGCACATTTGAAGTCCGGGATGTTGCAGACATAAAGTTATCATTTAAAAGATATGCAGATAAACTATTTTGTTGGAGTTATTCCATTATTTGGCATTGTTCTTTTGTTTTAATAATGCGAAGCCTAAAGAATTCTTGTGGGTCCAATACTTTCTTGACTTATATGAAAGACAAAGAGTCCCTCAATTATTAGGAAGAGCTCTTTTCTTCTCCTTATATTGAATTAACCTTTATTGGGCTTGTAAAAAGCTAGCAAAAGGGAGTGGCTTGGGCACATGAGAAATGGGCTTGCAAGGCAAAATAGGTCAACTGGCTCACGGAGCGAGATATATGTGAGGCCTAATCCAACTATGGTTTTGCAAATATTATTTCTGATATTTTGAGCTTACCTGAAATATGTTCAAATACATGCTTACCAGACTAATGTCTAGGTTCATTCACCAGAATTTAAAAAAGGCAAGGCTCATTACTTGGAATTAAAAGGCAGTCATTATTTTTCCTAAAAATTAATCAATACATTAACGTTTCTGCCGTTTCTGATCTTGACCATTACTACCCAACGTTGCCTCCTTACCTATACATAGAGGTTCTGATTTCTCCTGTCAACACATAGAAAGTTTTCTTCGTGTTCTTCTTGCTACAATAGTTCTTCGCAGTTCTGTTTTCTGGGAAATGCTATTTATGCGAGCTCTAAACTTCCAACTTACAAGTGCACGTGTTTGGAAGTGATTGTGGAACCTTGGGGAGCGACCGGCCGTAACGATTTGCATCCCTGTCAGGCCAAAATTGCTTTCAAGGTAGTGGCGACACAGTATTGTTTGTGATAAGTTTTTCCTATTTTATTTCTGTTCAGTATCGCTATTGTACTATTTTCTGACATATTTTGTGTTTAAAAAAAAAAAAACATGGCAAGAGGAATACATGACAACGAAGGCAGCAAAAAAGGAGAAGAAATGATCGATTGGTCTAGAAAAACACTGAACCATTTTCAGAGGAAAAAAACTTCAAAACGGAAGCTCAAGCCTCCTCTCCAATGGAAAACAAATGACTAGGGAGGCCGGAGGAGGAAAAAACTGAAGAGGAAATTTATAAAATAGCTCAAATATGCAATCGAACTATCCGAAATGGCTCATCCATGCTACTCGTTAATAGTTGGGTTCATTTATGCCATCGCCGTGATATAATTGGTCACTAACGGAGCCCTACTACTACCAAATTTTGCCACATGGCATTATCTAAACCATTTCCTCGATCTGATATCTCCCAGATATATTTTCCTTCCTGTACTTGTTGTTTCTTTAGTTGTGTATTTTCACTTTAAATATCAGTTATTCATACAACTATGTTGTTCGGACACTCGAAAAATGTGTCGCACGCGTGTCGGATTCCCCAAAAAAAAATGCATAGCTTTTGGAGGACCAGACACGCATCCGACGATACTTTTGAACAGACCGAGCAACATACGAATATAAAGCTCAGTCACAAAAATGGAATGTCCGGACCATCCTGATTCCTGAAGAAACAAAAAGACTTGCGAAGGGACAAGTTTCATGAGAAAAACATTTCTACCCTTCACAAGCATCTAATTGAGGCTTCTCCTAAGTTAGAGAATCTAAAGAAATTTTCCTTTGGTTTCAAAAAAAAAAAAAAAAAAAATTTGTCAAACATTCTTCGTAATTTTGGTCATTTAGTCGGGTTATTATGAAAAAATCTTTTCCCTCTCAAAGTAAAATTTCTATTAAACTACATTTATAGCAAATACAGAAATCATAAGCAGATGTTAGAGAATGAAAATATAGAGAACGTAAAAGGCGAGAACAAACCAGCAGCTTGCATGGCGGCTCCAACCTTCTTCAACGGTTCACCTACTGGATAGTACTCGGTACTTGATTCCACAACCTGCTTAGCAGAAGATAGTAGTGTTTGTTTTCTCCCCTGACTAATGCAACCATCATTACTACTTTCAGAAACTTCCTCAACCGAGATATCATTAATTCCAGCGAGTAAACCACCAGAAATAGCAGAATGAACATCAGTGAAGGGATAAAGAAACTCGAAAACATAACTGACGGCCAAGCTTGATCTGTACTCCGGGTGTAAAGTTCCATCTTCTGGAATCACTGCTAGTTTGACCAATTTAAGTGCTTCATGTAAGACATGTAGGTTTAATACTTTCCCGGTTAGATATTCCTCTACCTTTTTCGCCCTTGTTGCATGTTTTGTGCCATAAGCACCAAACGCCAACTGGATATTGTTTATCAGGACACTGTTATGGTAGAGAGAAACTTCGGACTGGAAAGCAGCATTTACATATGCCAATGCGTTCCCATGAGGTCGTGGAGCAGCTCGATAGGTTTCAAACAAAAATTTAGAACGATTTTGGAGAGAGCTTTGATCTTTCTTAAATGGGATAGAAACACTTAGAAGCACGGTCCTTGAGTCTAGTGGTGGTCTCGATAATAATTCCTCCCATGTGAGCTTTTCGAGTCCATGACTGGTCATCAAGCTAACAGTAGCAGAAAGCCCAAGAAATAATGTAGCGATATCTGAAGGAAAACCATTCTTCTGCGCCATAACCAAATTTCCTCCCACACTAGCAGAGTTTCTAACAAATGGCGAAGCAATCTTCTCCATGTGGTAAGCCAGTTTTTTGGACACCAACTTTCCATATGAACCTGAATCGACTTTACTTTCCTCTTTCAAGAATGATATGAGTTTAGAGATAGTCACAGTTGCTCCAACTTCAATGCTCATCTGATCTCTTTTGACGATTGAGAGTTCAGGAATGTACCTGAGATCAACGTAATGATCATATCTCTGAGTTTCCTTATAATAACCTGTGCCGGTATTACCAACGACTAGTTTAAAGCTTACACCATTTTCCGTCAAGTTGGAGTTCAACAAGCTCTGTAGCTCCTCAATGGAAACAGGACTGTACCAAGGGTACCTCGAGGAGTCTAAATTCGTGGCGGATTCGCTCTTCAAGAACTCGGGATATGTACTAAAATTCTTTGTTGGATCATAGGGAGGTAGTTTACTTACTTTCGTTTCCTTGGAATCTCCCTTTTTCCAAAAAGAATTGAACCCCAAATCCTCTATATCGACATCAGCAGCAAAAGTCTTGCAGGCATCAGCAATAGGTCGGTATCCAGTGCACCGACAAAGGTTCCCTGCTATGGCCATTTCAGCTTCGGATGAAGTAAGCTTAGAGAATCCCGGTGGAGGATTGGGCTTGTTTCCTTTTTCAGCATTGACAAGAGCTGAGAAAAACGACATACACATGCCAGGAGTGCAAAAGCCACATTGAGAAGCGTGGAAACCAGCAAATCTTTCATGAATAGAGTGGAAACCATCTCTAGTGTTCCCAAGGCCTTCACTTGTAGTAATCGAACAAGCATTTAAACTGCAAAGAAGTGTGAGGCACGAACTCACGCTAAAATCTTCGACCTTTTTAAGCTTCGGATCATACTTTGAGACTAGAACAACACAAGCCCCACAACCACCTGTAACCATACACATAAGTTATGTTCTTTCTGAACCCAAAATTGAGCATTTGATACAAATACTTAATCATATGAAAAGTACATATGAGTGTGATTTGAGCCTCTCTCGACTACTATTAATACCCCAAATTTCACTCATATTATCTTTCATACCTATCTAGACCTCATTAGTGTACTCTCTTTTATTTCTTAAACAAATTTTACTGTGTATTTTAAATTTTTTTAAAGAGCCATAAAGTACGTAAAAATTGTGAATAAGATTATATTCGTAATCCAGTTAAATAAGAAAGCATAGTTTTTCCATGGAAAATAATAATGTCATTAGTACGAGGGACAAACTTGTCCTTATAAGCTTGTTACAAAAAATTAGAAAAGATGGAGATTTATATAGAAATTGGGAAAAGACTCAAATATGCCACTGAACCACGAAATTGCTCATATGTGTCACTTGTAAAATGAAAGGTTTAGATAATGCCACGTGTCAAAATCTTATAGTAGTAGAGTTATGTTAGTGAGTAATGACACAAAATGGTAATAGCCGTGGCATTTTTTAGCCAAACTATAAACAAGTAGCATGAATGAATCTTTTCTGATAGTTCCTTCTCCCTATTTCATATTGTCTAAAGTCAACAAACAAGAAATCATTTAACATTTATTTTACATTGAAAAACTACAACGGGCTAGACATTTTACTTCATTATATATGGTGAAACCTTAAACTCCATCTTTGCTATATTGATCAGTAACCTTAACTCTTAAGATTCAGCTTATTGAAAAGAAAGAACATATTGTTTAGAGAATCACTTGTTTTAACTCCCAATTAACCAGTCAAAAAAGGAATTAAACATCATTACAGAATAAAGTATTTAGATATAATATTGTATATAGTTCAAATATGTAATGATTTTGTAGTTTTTCATGTATTTCTGCACTGATTCTCTGAATAATATACAGATAATTTCCTCCAGTACCTTATTGTTTTATTACATGATATCAGAGCATTTCCTTAAGTGGGTCTGCTACCTCACCGGGATTTGTTCTTTGAGGGTGTGTGTTTGGCATGACAAAAAATATTTTCTTATTTTCCTTTGTTGTGTTGCACTAAATATCTTGAAAAAAGTTTCTTATGGAAAATATTTTCCTTAAAATAGGAGAAAATATTTTTCTTAAAAATTTGAAAAACAATAACATTTTCCGGATGAATAAAAACACGTCAATGCATCCCCAACCCACCCCCGCACTATCCACTCACCCTCTACCTGCCTACCCCGCACTACCCACTCACCCTCTACCTGCCTACCCCGCACTACCCACGCCACCCTACCCCCACCTGCCCCCTGCCTATCCTACCACCAGAAGTTGCACTCTATATTTAAAAACCTCATAGTATTTTTTCTCATGCAAATGCTCTTAAAATGATATTATTCAAGTTATGCGCCAAACACAAAAAAATGAGTAAAAAAATCACTTATATTTTCCGAGAAAATGGAAAACATTTTCCACCATACCAAACAGACCCTGACTTCGTGTCACCGGAGTTTGGTGACAGTTTAGTGTCGCTGGAGTTGTGTTACCAGAAACTAGCTGGGAAAGTCACCATCATTAGGTGCATATGTGTTGAAAAAAAGTATCAACCCAAACTAGGTTCTGTTATCTTTCTTTTCCAGTTGGAATCTGTTTCCGCTACAGTTCATTTTCTTGATTCTATTGCCCTTTGATTTAACATTATTGTCCTTAGAAATTTGACTTTTACCTGGGAAAAAAATCTGTTTATGTTCACTTTTACTTGTTAACTATATTAAAAATATATTTTCACCTATCCCTTTTGTTATATTAGAGAAAAACATATTTTTTGAGTTTTTTCTTAGCATTAATTACTTATTTCCAATTAATTTCTCAAGACTTAAAACTAAATATCAATTAGTATGAATATTGTGGTAAAATGCCCATAACAATTATTATTTCTTAAGAAATGTTCAAAGTCCAAATTGGACAAGTAAAAGTGAATGGATGGAGTATCTTCTCTTATACTCCCTCCGTCCCAAAAAAATTGTCTTCTTTTAACTTGGCACAAAGTTTAAGAAATAAAGAAAGACTTTTAAAATGTGTGGTCCAAAATAAGCCTTAGATATTTGTGTGGTCGTAAATCATCTCATAAAGTTAAATTGTTTCTAAATATAGAAAGGGGACAATCTTTTTGGAACAGACCAAAAAGAAAAGGAGGACAATCTTTTTGGGACAGAAGGAGTACTATTAAGGGTCGTTTGGTAGCTGGTTAGAGTTATCTATATTATTTTAAAAGAATGAATATAAATGTTATTTGATCAAAATATTCATCAAATATTGAACGACTTTTATGCCCTCTAATTTTTAAAAAAAATATTATGTAGGATATAATTGTAATTAAGAACTTAATTCGAATTCAATTAATCTAGAAAGGTAAGTTGAAGTAGAATTAAGTTTGATGTTTTTACAATAATTTATTATCTCTCCGAGCTTAGTTGAGTACTACATGGAGACAGGGAAAGTCGTAGAACATGTACAGGAAAAAAATATGTTGGAAGTTGTTGCATAAGAGAGGTTTAAGAATATAAAGTTTCTTACTTGAATGAAAATAAATAAACAAATTATATGCCATGACCTTGTCTGACACGGCAAACCAAGAGATATTTATAAGTAGTATATACAATCACGTGTTGATGTATTAGCCAAGTATAGAATGGTTAGGAAATGCTAACAAGTATGTGCTAGAATTCAATGAGGATAGTAACTCCACATCTATGCAACTTAATTAATAGACCCATACACAGTAAGAACTCTAAAGAAATCAACGTCCTTTGCTCTAGAAAATTTCATACCACGAGAGTTATTAATTGTTTCGACCTTCAAACTCTAAAGATTTTCATATAGAAATACAGAGATGATGGCGTCCTCGCAGGTGGTCAAGGATGCGGTTCCCACTTCTTCCCCTTCCTTTTGACTATGTGTGGTACTTTGATCTACTTATTGCCGTCTCAATTTATATGAGGGTTGACTGATTTGGGGAGTTAAATAACTCTTTCTTTGACTAAAATTTCAAGCATAAATTCTTCATTAAAATAAAATTTACATATTTGAAAATACATAAAAAGTATTATAAGTCTGCATAATTAATAATTCACAATATATGAAAAGAGTTGGAGAAAATCGTAATCAAGGAAAGAACTTTTTGATTCCCCAAATAGATCAACCCTCATTAAAATTGATGGGGGACTATTTGGTTTTTTGCCGTTGACCATTTCAGTAATGCAAAAAGTATGCATGGACGCTCTACAACCACGTCAAGCAGCAAACACCCTTGGGATGTCGGAAAACAAAATTTAGAAAGTATTTTTATTCCTTTTGGAGAAATTAAGATACGTTAAAGGAACTAGTTATTTAAGTTTCTATTTTTAATAGGTTAAAAGAGACGGAAGGGAGTTCTTAAATATTTGGAAATCAACGAGAAAAAAATTGTAGTTGAAGGTTTATATTTTAGGTACACATGTCGCATCATTTGAAGCATAGATATATTCCTGCAAAGCACGAACATAGAGGCTAGTATTATTTTTAAAGCATGAATATAAATGTTGGTTGATCAAAATATCCTTCAAATATTGAACGACTTTTATACCCCTTAAAAGCTAATTATACTTTAATAAATATTTTCAATATTGGATAGAAGTGTAATATTTAGGACTTTTCTCAAAATTCTGACTTCGAAATCAACTAAAGTTGACAAAGAAATACAAATGGTGTACAATTAGGACTTTATCAATTATGGTGAGTGGTGATGTAAAATTGCAAACAATGTTGTTCTCGCCGAGTTATGACTGATAATGGTTTCCGCTTAGGAATTGTCTTGTTCAACCAATCTTCCACTATTCTTTCATTAATAAAAGATACCGTAATCTGATAAAATTTCCTAATTGAATTAATGTTTACAAGAATAAGTGACTAGAATTTAAAACTATTTATCATTTCAAAATTTGATCTTTATTAAATAGTTTATTCTTGAATAGTTCATAAAATGTTTATTAATTACTATGAGAAATGCTATATAATATTCTTTTGATTTTCTATGGCAGGATTTTTTAAAATCTATTTGACGGTCATCAGGATTATGAAAGAGCTATTTTGGATCTGAAAGGATTGATCAAAGTTATGAGTCAAATTAGATAAAGGTCCATGTATTTTATTTCTCATTATCTCTATTTGAGTTGAATAAAATGTGTCATTAGCTTTTTATAAACTTTTCCAGCAAACATGAATCAAGAAAAAAATGCGTAATTGTCGAGATAGTTTTTATTAAACTTAGAATTTTAAAACTAACTTCATTAGTTTTAAATATAATCTACAATATATTTCATCTGTTTTAATTTGTTTGTCTTACTTCCCGTTTTAGTCCGCTTGAAAAAGAATGTATCTTTCCTTTTTTCTAAAACTAACTTCATTAGTTTTAAAATAATATTTTATATATTCCCTCAATTTCAATTTGTTTGTCTTACTTTCCTATTTGGTCCATTTAAAAAAGAATGTGTCTTCACTTTTTTGGCAACTCTTTAATTCTAACTTTCCACATGGCTTATTTAAGACCACCATATAATAAAAGGACATTTTGGTACATTTTTCATATCCTTAATTTAAGACCGCGAGATTCAAAAGTCTTCATTACTTTCTTAAATTATGTGTCAAGTCAAAACTAGATAAACAAATTGAAACTGAGGGATTATTAATATTGATGTGATTTTTTTTTAAAATGTGATTATTTCTATGAATAACTTGCTCCGCCACTGAAGATATTCGTGCATCGCACGTACGTAGAGACTAGTCTACATTAATATAAAAGCATGAATATAAATGTTGGTTGACCAAAATAGTCTTCAAGTATTGAACGACTTTTATGCCCTTCGTAAGCTAAATTATCTCTTTAATGAACCAATTCTATATTGAATAAAATTGTTATTATTTAAGATTTTATCTAATGTTTAGGATGTTGAAATTACTAAAAATCGGACCTTTTGGATTTGTAATGTGATAGACTTCAAATTTCAATTGATAGTCCAACTCGGAGTCTAACACAAAAACAAAAGACACCTGCGTGCACATGTATATTTGTATTTGAGATAAATTTTTAAATATGAAGCAACTTGAGATAGTAGTAATCTTAAATTCCTAAGAGGGTCAAGACTTTCATCATAATCTTAAAATTCATCCACGTCTGATTTGATCTGGGTGATTCTCACTTGTGCTAATAATTCTCCATAATAGGGGTTAACTTCGATTATGCTTGGTATGAAGAGATTCTTATGAATAATTTTTCAGGTTTTAGCTGCCCTTCGGCGCTTTGTTCCACTTTTTAAACTGTAATTTTCGCATATATACTTCTTCATATTTTGAACTCTTTAGTGAAAATCGTGCCTCCGTCATTAATTCTAAGCTTGTGGCCTAAATCTTTTTTCTTACATGCCTTGAGACGACCTCCAGTGTGTGTGCCATAACTTAGTTTTATGCAGTCAACTTATAGCATGTTTGGTCAAACTTTTAAAATTAGCTTATTTCGAAAAGTACTTTTGGTGAAAAGCAGTTTATATTTGGACAATTAATTTAAAGAGCACTTTTGAGCGGCAAATAGTATTTGACCAAACTTTTTAAAAGTATTTCTAAGTGTATTTTTCTCAAAAGTGCTTTTCAAAAAAGTTATTTTGGGCAAAAGCTATTTTTTTTAGCTTCTGAAAAACTGCTACTGTTACTCCTTAGAAGCACTTATTTTCTCCCAAAAGCTTGGCCAAACACCATACTTTTTTAAAATAAGCACTTATTGAAAAAAAATAAGTACTTTTGGGAAAAATTATGCTTGTCCACGCAGGCTATTATTATGGTGTCGTATTGGTTTCAGATGACCATGCTCTATTTTAAAGCTGAGAAAGCCAAAAGGAAGGTGGGAGTATTAATTACTAGGAAACCTCTCCATTACAAAGGATGCTTATTTATTTTTCTTAGCCAAATACTCCATTGTTTTAATTTTAATTTTCAGAACTAGGACAAATAGTTGTAGTAGATGAAGGACTTAAAGGAAATTTGATGTTGAACAATCTTCCTCCAATAATTATCTATGAAATTTACTTCAATGTTGATTCGATGATATTGAACAATTTTTATGCCCTTCAAAATTATACTATTTTTATAAGAAAATTATTCTGTATTGGATAGAATTGGAATATCTAACAATTATTAAGACTATATATGTAGTTGAAAATATGTTATTTGAAGTACACGTTTCATAATATTTAACGCTTATATGATTCGTGCAAAGCACGAACATAGAAACTAGTCTATATATTATTTTAAAAGCATGAATATAAATGTTGGTTGACCAAAATATCCTTCAAATATTGAATGACTTTTTTACCCCTATAAAAATTAAATTATTATTCTATAGTTGGATACTAATGTCAGGTATCCTAATTTTACGAATTTGAAGTAAAAAACAATTTCTCAATTTAAAATAATTAAAGTTTTCCTAATATGAACTGCAACGAGATTAAAACTTCTTCAAAAGTTTGAACCCTTCTAGAATTAAAACTACAACATTTAATTAATTTAAATCTCTTAAGAAGCTGATGGCAAAGATGGTGTTTTCCTCCTAGCTCATATGTGCTAACTTGTATCTTGTTCTCGATCAAAGCATGCTTCTTTAATATGCTTTTGTCTTTTATGTTTTTTTATTTTTAGGAATAATAAGATACTTAATACATATATTTCTATTAGTCTTGTCGTCACTTGTAATCTTTATGTTCTGAGTTGTGTATGAGAACTTTCAATTTTATAGGAATATTAATTTTTTTCAGAACTTGTCATTCGTATAATTATCTCATGAGACTAATGCTGAAATCTGGCATGGATCATTAGGTTTTGGGGGTTCTTAGAGATAACATTGCAGTAAATTTTCTATTCTTGGCTATTAAATTGAGTTTTTTCAATATATTGTAAATTTGGTTCTTGATATGTACGTATGTGTTTTGGATAAAATTTTGACTTTTTTTTCCATTTTTTTCAAAAGATATAACTGTCAATAGGAAAGGGGAATTGTCCCTTTAACGAAAGTTCAACAAAGGATAACTAGAAAAATGGCCTTTTAAGTAGGTAATAGCTTCAAATAATATACTGCATAGAGAAAGCATTGTACTTTAGAGTTGTTAAGAAGCTTAAGATGACATTGTTGTGTTGTATCATTTTTCCGTCGGAATTATAATGTTTTCCAACTAAGTTAAGGTATCGGGAGAAAACAACAATAAGCAATGCATAGTCTTTCCATTAACTGGCTCTTTCCGTTGTTCATAGAAATAATTCTATCATTGCCATCAAAATTATACGTTTCAAGGTGAGTCAGTTGGATTTCTTAGTCGAGATGATCGTTTCGTTCCTGGTTGGATGATTTTATTTTAATTAAGTGCTATTCACCACTGAGTGTACTTGGCATCCTAAAATCAATTAAACTAGCATAGTCATTTTGTAGAATGCGTAATATTTTATTGTTCGGCATGATCAAGTTTCCAGTTATACGCACTAACTCAAGGAAAATATGGTGACAAGAGTATTTGTTCTTTAAGTTGTGGCTTGTACATTGATGCCTGATATGTTTCTCAAGGTCTAATTCTCTTCTGAAGGGAGAGGTTTGTGTGGATCTCTTTGATGTTGAATGTCTAGAGATAATGATTGGGTGTATTTAGATGTTTAGAGTCTATATATTTAAGAATTTTGAAATTGCTGGGACACGACAAAATCATATTATTTCATCACTTAAAGGAGTAATTTACGTAGGCGCAACAAATAAATTTTTTGTCAATTCTTTATTTAATTTTGACATTTATGTCGTGTTTTTGTCGTGGTTTTGCATACACAAAATTGTGACCAAATTATTTTATGAAATTTTTATCAAGCTTTCGCTATTTTTTGACATATTTATGGTTGATTTTAAATAATATATGCAAATTACAAAGCTTAAGAGAATCACAAGTAATATTACCTAATTTTTTTTTTTTTTTGCGATAATTTAGATTGATAGGAAATAACCTGCAGAATACGTTTATAGAGACTAGTTATTTTAAAAGCATGAATATAAATGTTGGTTGACTAAAATATCCTTCAAATTGAACGACTTTTATACCCTTACTATTACTACCAACATTACTATTTACTAATCCTATTCCAATTGAACTAGCTCCCTTACCATTATTATTAACTTTACTAATTATCCAATTTCTATTGTTACTAACTAATCCTATTTCTGTTATAATACCTCCCTTACAATTACTCCTATTCTATCATTATTAACTAACCTATTTTGACATTAATGACCAAAAATGGAAAAGTTTTATATAGAGAGTATTAATTGTTTTCTTCTTTGCTTCTAATGATTTTGAGTTTAGTGAATTTGTAACCTATAAAGGTTAATAATATATTAATACGTGTAATAGTTGTTGATGATGTAATTAGTCACTTTTAGTGTAAATTTTATGTATGTACTTGATTTTTTTATATAGAAAATATTATTCTATCTTACAATTGTGATCAATTTTTTTTTTTAAATAACTAAATATTCTTAAAATAGATTGATATTCCTATGATGTAATTTTGTTTAGTAACGATTTTCAACACTTTTGTATTTGTAAATGACAATAATAAGTATATGGTCACCTAAACTCTAATATTGTATTATCTAATTAGTCCTAACATGACTTTTATATGAGCAAAAGAAGAAAAAATAAATATCGAGAACATCAATTTCAAATACAACCCTCTACTATAGTAATAATTTTGTAACTAATGAAATAAATATATATAATTACAAATGATATTAGCTACCATATTTTTTACTAAGATTGAAATTGATTGGAAATAACGTGCACTGCACGTTTATAGAGACTAGTATGAAAAAAACACACAAATAAAGCAAAAAGAAGATTTCCATACAAATTTAAGTAAATCCAAAGCTTCTAACGTTCCCTATGTACTAGCACCAAAAACAAACACATAGTATACACTAGGTCGGTTAAGAATTATGAGGTCTTAAGTCAAATTTCAACGAAAGTAAGAATGCTAAGTTGATTTCTTTTCATCTATTCAAGTCTTAATGGATAGAGTTA
The DNA here is from genome assembly GCF_019175385.1 of Lycium barbarum. Taxonomy (NCBI): domain Eukaryota; kingdom Viridiplantae; phylum Streptophyta; class Magnoliopsida; order Solanales; family Solanaceae; genus Lycium; species Lycium barbarum. The sequence continues at coordinate 8,532,517 of NC_083342.1, forward strand.
ACAATATTTGTGCTGGCGGGAGGGAGCAGGTACTCGTGACATTAGTCGAGGTGCACAAAAATAGGCCTCAAACACCACAGTTATAACACAAAAGCAAACATATAGTATACACTAGGTCGATTGAAAACCATGAGGTCTCTCAGGTTCAAATCATAGCGGAGGCAAAGACACGAGGTAATTTCTTCCCATCTGTCCAAGCCTTGACGGACAGAGTTACCCGATACTGTGTTGATAAGAGATAACAGTACCGTGGAACTAGTCGAGGCACGCACAAACTGTTGCAATTTGAAGCCAAAGCAGTGCATAGTGGTACCTCAAGCATGGGGAGTAGTAAATTTCTGTTAAAAGAATAGTTTTGGCATTAGAGGACCTAGTCAGAATATGTTTGGAATAGTACATCTTTGAGGAGGGGCTCTCCTATATCTGTACTAGCTCATTTTCCATTTTTCATGAATGAAAATATCTAGTTAACCTTATAACCTAGTTTAGCTTCTTCTTTCTTCTTTTCTTCCTTTTTGAAAGGTTACTGTTCCATTGCTTTTTCTGGTGATTCCAAATCCATTTTGCATCACAAACGAGCCCGGACACCACGATTATCCAACAAAAAAAGAAACATATACTAGTATACATGTAACAGAGTGGTGAAAAAAAAAGAAAAGAGGGAGAATTACCTTCACCACAACCAAGCTTAGGACTCTTGAAACAAGTGTCAGAGCGCAAGAACTGAAGCAAAGTTGTAGAAGGATCAATACATGGTAACTCAAATTTTTCTCCATTAACTGCAAAAACTAAACTCCCTTTTTTCTGTATTTCCTCCATTAACATAATAGCCTCTTTAAAATCAAGATTCTTGGACCCTTTATAAAAAAATCTTGTCTTTTTCAACTTTTTTCTAGTTTCTAAGCTGAATAATAGTCAGAACTGAAAGAAAAAGCAAGAATCTTGAAGTGTATGAATTGAGTGTCCAATACTTACTTTTAACACCAAAGCTTTATGCTACATGATATAAATCTTTTTAAAAAATTAACATTATATAAAGGGGAAGCTCAACTATCAGACTGAATATTTTACTCATTTAAAACATGAAGGATGTCCTTGTGTGTTTTTGAGATGTTGATGGGAACTAAATTACAATAGATTTGCTGAATAAACTGTTGGATTTTTGTAACTGTTCACATGGGAGTGGGGTTGATATAAATTAACTGCATGCACTGTGTAGTCTCTATTTTTATCATTCAAAAAGTAGGACATTGCAGAAAGAACAAAAAAAAAAATGAGACCACTTATCTTTTTTGAGATTTTTACACTCAATTATTGGTCTGAAAACTTAACTCGTTTAAAGCGTGAAGGATGTCTTTTTTCTTTTGAAAATTGATGGGAGCTTTGGGTAATTAGAGAAACGTAGAAAGTGGATAAAAAAGTTGTAGAATTATCCACACTTCATAATTACTTGCTTGATTAAGATACCAACTTGAGAAGAATAAAATAAATAGTATTTCTTTCTTTCTCAAAGAGATAAGAGGCTGAAGTATTTGTTTTTTTTTTTAATTGTTAATTTATTTACCAAAAAGCTGTCTTCAATTATTTAAGGCTTAATGCATATGCAGCCCCCTAAACTTGTCCATTTTGGCACCTTAACTAAGTGTTATTCCTATTGACCTCCTGAACTCGTCCTCAAATTTGCCTATCAAACCCTCTAAATCTTATTTTTATTAGAAGCAAAAATTAAATTGTGGTAATGAAGGTGAAGTAATATTTTAGATATGTGGTAAGCTATTCTTTAAGTCATGAATGTGTCGATTTCTGCTGGTTCTGCTCTTCCACTATCAGCTTAATTAAGAGCTTACTCTTTTTCCCCTTTCAATTGCTGCTAATCTTATCTATAAGATGGCATAATTAAATTAGAATATATATTAGCATGTTGCTACATTGAAGATAGAATATATGTAAGTCAAATTGTGTTTGATAGACACACTTGAGGACGAGTTTAGGGGTTCAATAAGAACAACACTTAATTAAGGTGTCAAAATGAAAAAAGGGACAAATTTAGGGGGCCGCATATACATTAAGCCATTATTTAATCGAAACAATTTATCCTATATGAATGCTTTTGGAACAAAAATTATTACATGGAAAGTTGACAAGATAGAAGAAGACCATGCTTCAAATTTTAAATTGAAGATTACTAACGAATTTATTATAAGCCATATGTTTGACCTCTCAAACATGAGCAGATCGTTCGTTAGAAACGATTTATAAATCATTATATTCTCACAAATGAAATGAAAAGCGAAATCATGTGAATGATCAAGACCTTGCAAATAACTTCTCCACATTGTCCAGGCCACACGTTATCATCACAACAGGTCATATGGCAAGGACATCCAGAGAGAATTCTGAATCAGACTAATCGAGCTGGCGCCAACTTTTCAGCTGTTTTCGGGTTTCTCTAATGGCTGCTCTTACAGCAAATGGACTGTAGCTGCTAAAAGCAATGGTGGTTCACCGGAAGCTGCAAATAGTAATCATGTTACGTTGAACAATACATATAATTTCACACTACAAGAAAAAATATATTTGACAAAAAATTATTTTTGTTGTCATAGATTGATTATTGTTGCAAAAAGTACTTTTGGCAACAATTTTTTTTTTGTTTCATAGACTTTTCCCAACCGTTGTTATTGCGACAACGTGCAACAATTTTTTTATTTTTTTTTTGTGAAAAGTACTTTTTGCAATAATAATCAATACTATGACAACAAAATTAAATTTTTTGACAACAAAAAAGTTCTTTACCAACAATAAAACTAAGTTGTTGCCAAATATTAAATTTTCTATTGTCAATTCTATACTTTCTTGTAGTGTCAATTGTTTATTTAAGTATTTCAAGCCACGTGATATCAAGAAATGCTTCTCATTGGAATGTTCTTAGAACCTATGTTGCTTGGACTTTTCAAAAGTGCAGTCAGGTGTGTGTCAGATCCTCCAAAAGTTATACATTTTTGGAGGATCCGACACGAGTACAACAATATTTTTGGAGGATCTGTGAAACATAGCTTAAAATGGGGAACACATGATTCTTCAAGTTGAATAAATATCCAAAAATCCAGAAAATTTATTCTTTTTGTTTTGTGAAATTAGCACTTTTGGTCCCTGAAATATCGACAAATCTTGATTTTGATCCTTGTGATTTCAGTTAATTCATATGTGTGCTTTTGAGCTAGCAAACTTTCCAAGTATCATTTGAGTCATGTTGATGCACCTTTAATTAGATTTCTGAGCCAACAAATTTTCCAAGTATTTCTCCACATAATCAAGGCCACACTGTGTCTTCACAACAGGTAATATGGCGGGTACGTCTAGATAGAATTCCGAAACAGACCAGTCGAGCTTGCCCCAAAGTTTAAGCTGGTCACGTGCTGCTTTAACAGCTGCTCGGGTTGCACAATGGACCGAAGCTGCCAGAAGCAGTGGTGGTTCACCAGATGCTGCAAAAAGGTATCATGTTAAGATTCAACGGTTAGTATGAATAGAGGTGAATTCAAGATTTGAAGTTTAAGTATTCCTACAGTGAGCTCAAGTTAGAATACAATAAAAATTGAGTTCACTATCAACTATTTATATATATTTAGTAGATTTCTTAATATATATAAGGTCTGGACAAAATTAAGTTATTGCATTCCCGTGAAATGATAGATTGTACTCTAGATCCGCCACTGTGTATGAATGAATAGACATATACCGTGTCAATCCAAAGTGAGATTGAATGATTCATATCATTACTGTTTTAAGAATAACTTGAAACGGGTTTGCAGTGTTTTCCGCTAAACCAAGTGAAGAATGTGTTAAAAAAAACTTTTCATGATGCTCACGGTTATAAACAAACAAGCAAAGAACTCGGAGAACTTGTTTGACAGAAGGGAAGTGAAGAAACAATTATACCTTTTGACGAGAGAACACGGTTTTTGTGATGTCCACTGTTTAGGATATGAGCATTGAAATTCTGGGGTATGGTGTCAATAGTCGGGATCTTGTACGTAAAAGTGCTATTTGAGACCATTAACCCATCTTCATTTGTAAGATATTCTTCGTTCATGAAAAATCCAATTCCTTGTATGAAAGCCCCTTCAATCTGCAAGGAAAAGAACAATCATGTGATCAAGAATTAGATATTTCTGAAGAATAACAGCTCAAATGCATGATATAAGGGAATTCTAATTACAAAATCTAAAATGTAAAACAAAGGGAAGAACCTGTCCCATATCAACAGCGGGATTCAAGCTCTGCCCACAGTCATAAATAATATCCGACTGCAAAATGGTAGTCTGTCCGGTCAGAACATCTATCTCCACCTGCAAAAACCGCTTTACTGTTAGTTATCCATATGAAGCTGCAGAAGATATATTGGTTGCAAAATGGTCCAGAATCGTAGTTCCCTGCCGAGTGTTGTGTACTCATATATATTGAAAATTGATAATCATTGAATATACGATTCATTTTCAAGATATCTTGGTGGTGAAAAGGTAGACACGTAAGACTCAAAATCTCGTGCTTAAGAGCATGGAGTTTCGAGTCCTCTTCAAGGCATAATACTGAGCATTCTCTATAAGAGAGCTAGATCGAATCAGTGTTGATATTCGAATCAGTATTGATATTCCGATATACTGATTTGATCCGAGCTGTTTGAATTGGAATAAATTCAGCAGCAGATCGCGAAATCTTGGTGATCTTCTCTATCTAATGAATGGGGAATCAGCTTGAAAATTTCAGACAGATGCAGGGAATTTGACAAGACACGGATGATCGAACCAGAAAAACCAACTGGAGCAACAAGGTTACCTCACTGACAGCAGCACCGAAGTTCAAATATCTCAAGGAACTGGATTCTGGTACATAATAAGAATTTGCTGCTAAATTTACTGCTTGCTTTTGTGCCTGCAAAAAGAAGGGGGTGAGTGGGAGAGAACCGCAAACTCAAATATTTAACACACGAGAAAGATTGGCTAATCGATTTAATTGAACAAAAGGTTCCCAAGCTTCATGCATGCGATTAGTTCACTTGTGGTTCCAAGCTATAAACATTCAATTAGTTCCCTTTAAGTGAATCACTTTGTTATGTCTTCAAATTGAATTTTAGACTAAATTTCACAGGGACTGACGCCGTGACTTGCAGTGTTGAAATGTCGGAAAAAAATGGAGGAGGTCATATAGTGGGAAAACAAACCTGGCGAATCAGTGTTGGCCAATCAACAGAACCATTTTGTTCCTGCAACTCTTTCTTCAGAGGGGTCAGTCTTTCAACCAAGACATTACAGCAAAGTCTAACAGCTTCACAGCTTGATTCCGAAGTAGTGCTTGCACCTGTAAGCCCTCCTTGCACTACGCTTAAGGTGTCTGCTTGTATGACTCGTACTTTCTCCACAAGGTCTTTGGCCCAGCTACTTTCAATTAAACCCAGAGCATAGGCAGTCATCTGTCTGACCTTTGTCCATAGCCCTTGGCCAATTTCAATCCCTCCAACCTCTACGACAATCGATCCGTCTTGCAGAATACTGACTTTTCCGGGGGTCGGTGATTGCGTAACTTCAAACAAAATTGGCACTCGAGAAATACCCCTTTTCTTCCATGTGTTTTTCTGGTTAAACTGTTCTAACATCTTGCTTCGTTGGAAAAAGCTCGACGACACGGCCAACTTATCCATGATACTGGGTAACGTATATTCTCCTACGTCTGCTACAATGTTATCATAGAATAAGTTAAGGCTTTCAAATGTATGAAGATTTTCATTTCTGACAGAGTCCACCTCCATAGACAGTAAAGTCGACACATGTTCTATTATAACTTCGGCAATATAAGATGCTTGTACATCCCCAGGGGCTCGCATGATCGTTTTGCTTGTGACATTCGTCTTGCATAGTTTTACATCAAAAGATAAGGCACCCCAATTATATTTTTTTAGTGATTTAATCACATATGATGGTATGATGGGGCTCAAGTCTTTCGTGATACCAGCATTTATCAGTATATCAAGATGTAATGCTGTGATTTTTCCGCTCGACTTGAATCCTACACTGTACGTTACTTTCATCGGGTGTCGTCCTCCTGTCACTATCATGTCAGTGTTCCGATTGACATATATCCTGACAGGTCGTCCTAACTTGTATGCTGCTAGTGCACAGGCTGTGGAAATCTAAAATCATACATAAACTTAAACATCATAATGTTATTTGTTTCGTTTTGAGTTAATGGTCAAAAACACACCTAAAATCACTTTTTAGTTTCACACCCCAATAGTCCCTTGTTCCCTTTTCCTCCATCAACTATCACCATCTATGTATTAAAACACGCCTCAAAGATGATTAGGTCAACTATCAATTGTACCATTTTCCTACCTCAACTATCATCATCTACTCAAGTAGGTGTGTTATAATACATAGATGGTGATGGTTTAGGTAGGAAAAGGGAAAAATGGTGATAGTTCGGGTAGAAAAAGGGAACAACTGATAGTTGGGTGTGAAAGTCGCGAAAAAGTGATAGTCCAACTGTGTTTTTGATCATTATCTCTTCCTTTTTCTAATACTCACAGGCATTGCTCCGCCTTGCTTGCCCCCAAAGCCACCTCCAACCCTTCTTGTAATTACACGGATATTGTGTTCGGGAACACCAAGACAATTGGCAATTGCGCGATGCGCATTCTCAGGGCTCTGGCTTGAAGTATAAACAACCATGCACTTGTCTTCATCGGGAATTGCAAGGGCTGTCTGTGTCTCCATATAAAAATGGTACCCGGAACCCAGCCTTATCTGGAAATGATTATTAAATAGAGCCAATCAGTAAAACATTTTTGAATCTTTAGAGAACATCTACGGTTATACATGCCACATCACCATCTAGGAATCAAATTTAAGGAAACTATTGAAACGAACCGTAAAGATATGGCACTTGGGCCTAATCAACCCCAAAAGCTAGCTCATGAGGGGAGGATTGGGCCTAATCAACCCCCAAAAACTAGCTCATGAGGGGAGGATTGCCCAAATCTATATAGGGAGACAATCGGTCCATTCCCCAGCCAATGTGGGACTCTAATCCATTGTAACACGAAAGAAACAGTAGAGAAATAGAAAGTACCTCAGCAGAGAGAATTTTGTGAACAGCTTCAGCCATTCCTTTTGAGAAATCACCAACCTGTTTTGGATATACAGATGGCGGGATTTGGATAAAGCTAGATTTCTCAACAGCTTCCTCAACGGTTAAAATGGGAGAACCTATATTTGCAGTGTCATATTCAACGAGGGCTGTTCTTGCAGCCACATCAGCAGACCTCTGACTGTCGGCAACCTATGGTGTTTCAAAATAAGGAAAAAAGTTCAAAATTCCTATGGATTGAAGTGTATGAAAAATTAACATTTCATAAAACTAATCTCTACTTGAAGTGCTCACCACAACTGCAATTCTGTCGCCAGCGCATCGGGCGAGATCATCTGCAAATAAGGGATTGGGACCAAACGGTGTAATAGATCCTACATTTGCCCCTCCACTTGGGATATCTTTAAAAGTAATAACGTCGGTGACTCCATCTGTTAATCGATTAGACTCTAGCTGGATTCCCTTTATGCTTGCTAATGGTTTCGTACTGTAGATAAATGCTCCATGCAGGCAGTTTGGTGGTGAAGGAATGTCATCTACATAAACAGCTTCACCTGCAAAATATTATATAAACCAGCGCATTTAAAGTTCTAAAATGTTGCAGACAGAGTTATTAAAATGATATGTAGATAACCGATTGTGTTTAAAAAAAAAAAAAATGCATTCAAAGAGGACTAGAAGATCCAGGGCCATGACAGAGTTTTCCAATTTAATAATGGACTTGGAATTGATAGACCCTCCTCTCAATGGTGCACAGTTTACATGGTCAAGGGGGGGAAATCCCATTCAAGATTCCAAGACTAATAGGTTTCTGATCTCGGAAGAGTGGAGTGATGCCTTCAAGGAAGTTAAACAACTCGCAATGTCTAATGTTGAATCAGACCACAAATCAATTATTCTGGAAAGCGGTGATTGAGTCCCCAGCCCATCTTATTTCAAATTTGAGAATCTTTGGCTACATACAGAGGGCTTTGTGGACATGATCAAGGAATGGTGGCAATCCTACACTATCTCATGCTCTACAGACTTCATTCTTATCCAGAGATTGAGATGCCTAAAGGCCCTAAACAAGGATATCGCAGCATGGAACAGAGAGGTATATGGCAAATTGGAAAACAGAAGAAGCAAAGGCCTTGAAAATCTAGCACTGATTGATCAAGCAGTTGATATCTGAGTGCTTACCCCTGAAGAAAAGTTGAATTCTTTCAACTTGAAACTAGAACTTCAGCAGATTGCTCTAGCTGAAGAGATTTCTTGGAGACAGAAATTCAGGTGTCTATGGCTCAGGGAGGGAGAGAAACACAAAATACTTCCCGAGAATTGTCAAATACAATAGGAGGAACAATAGTATTGACAGACTCAAGGTGGAAGGGAGCTTGGTAGATGATAAGGAGAAGATCAACAACAGGCAATCCTAGACTATTATCAGAATCTTTATATTGAGAGTGAACCTTGGAGACCTTCAGTTGACTTCCCTGGACTCCCATCGTTAACAACTCAAGAAAGGTCAGACCTTGAAGCCCCTTTTGAAGAAGCAGAGATCTTGACAGCCCTAAAATCATGTACTCCTGATAAAGCTCCGGGGCCAGATGGCTTCACCATGGTAAAATTTATATATAATATAAAACTAGGCATAGACAAGGTGATGTGGCACCTCTCTATGGTCACCGTTCCTATTTATCTTTTTTCTCCTTTTTTTGCCCTTTTTTTTCATTTTTTAACATAATTTACTAATTAATTTGATTAACAAAAACCTCATAATAAAAAAAATGATCAAGTAAATAGCCCTTAAAAGAATTAGCCCACGTATTGCAATAAAACCCACTTAACAATCAGCGCACGTATTGCAATAAAACACAATTAACTATCTGATTCATCCCACGTAGAAGAAACAATTAGTGATGCATTAAATCTATTTGCAATAAAGTCTAAACCGTTTTTTCCCCAATAATAATTATGAAGAAACTATATCTAATTATATTACCAGCTCAAGCTTGCAGCAAGCTGGGCCTTGGTCTATTTAGTGAGCATGTCTATTGATTTTTGTTTACATCAGATTGTTCTAAACACATGAGGTCTTGTGCTGTAGCTATACAACAATTTTGACGCTTTGCTGCTTTTTCCTATAGAGCATCCTATCATGGGTGGCTATGCCCTCTAACAGTGTACCTAATAAAAAAAAAACTGAGAATGCAGAAAAATATAACAGGCAGTGTATCTTTTTCCGTCATCTTCGTCTTACTTTTCAGCAACTGTTGTGGAATATTTCATGTGGTTTGACTGAGTTGTATTCATTTGCTTTTATTTCTTTCCGTTTTCATTGCTTTTGCACATTATTGTTGGTTACTTTTTTGATAAATTTTTAGAAAAGTGTCGCGCAAACAACATATTAGCTCTCATTTGTTCTTCTCTTATGTTTATTTTTCGTGTGATTTTTAAGACTTGACAAATATTATTGAATTGACGGAGGCCCGGCACAAGCGGTGGAACATGTGATTTAATTTAATGCGAAGCGAAAAATCTTACCGAGTCGGTCCACTAAAATCTTGAACAACAGTGTAGAATCAGATCCCAAAGATAGTGAGTGTTTTCTTTCTTAAGAAAAAAGTCTTTATTATTTTACTTGAATAAATACTTTGATACATGAGATATTTTAGTTTTGTGGTTTTAGATAGAATTTGTTTAGTTTTTTTTTTTTTTTTTTTTACTTTTTGTCTAAAAGCCTCTACGTATACTGTCATTTTTCTCAACAAGGTAATGAAAATGGGTTTTCAAATTAAATCGTAAATGACTTGTAGAAATCAATTTATATTATCTATTTTTCAATTGCTTTTTAAGAATAAGATAGCTTTTGTAATTTTTATATGTGTGTGTGAGAGAGAGAGAGAATTCGGATAAAAACCTTTGTTAAAAAACAATTAGTTTCCTACAAAACAGAAATTTAGTTAAGCATACATTTAAATTTTCTAAAATTTTTGGTGCTCAATTTTTGTAAATATTACTAAAAATCGTAGTGACTACTGATAAAAAAAACCATGCATCATATTTATTCCTCTAAAGTAAGAATTAATTTACGGCGAGATATTTCAAGAAAATCATACGAGAGAGATGCTAAACCAATTTTTTTTTTAATCAATAAAGAATTATTTACGAAAATATTCTACAGGAATTAAATGTGAGAGGACTAATTTCGTTAACTTTTATTGAATTGTGCCTTAAGAAATCTGTCTTTACAAAATTACAAAAAAGAGGTGTTCATTTTTGTAAAATGTTAGTACTATAATATTTTTTTGTCATCTATATTGTTTAAATTTATTAAAAAGATTAGCTTGTGCACCACGCGGTGCGCGGTCAAATTCACTAGTTTGTAATATTTGCATGGTTAAATTGAATTAACTAGAAACTTAACGATTTTAATACTCCAAAACATAAGTGTACCTTGTCCATGTCCACTTATATGCTATGTTGCTCAGACTCTCATAAAATGTTTCTGCAACTGTATAGGATACCTCCAAACAATGCCTACTTTTGGAGGACCTGAAACGTATCCGTCGACATTTTTGAAGAGTCCGAACAACTTAGCTTAAATGTCAAAATGCCAGCAGCCTCAAAACCAAAAAAAGGTATGAAACATTGGCCTTAACATGCACAAGATGAAATAAAATATTAAAAGGCGAGAACAAACCAGCAGCTTGCATGGCAGCTCCAACCTTCTTCATCGGTTCACCTACTGGATAGTACTCGGTACTTGATTCCACGACCTGCTTAGAAGAAGATAGCAGTGTTTGTTTTCTCCCCTTACTACTTTCTGAAACTTCCTCAACCGAGATGTCATTTATTCCATCCAGTAAACCAACAGATATAGCAGAAGGAACATCAGTCAAGGGATAAAGAAACTCAAAAACATAACTGACGGCCAAGCTTGATCTGTACTCAGGGTGTGAAGTGCCATCTTCCGGTACCACCGCTAGTTTGACTGATTTAAGTGCTTCATACAAAACATGTACGCTTAACATTTTCCCGGCTAGACATTCTTCTACCTTTTTAGCTCTAGTTGCATGTTTTGTTCCATAAGCACCAAACGCCAACTGGATATTATTTATCAGGACTCCATTCTTGCAGAGAGAAACATCAGCCTGGAACGCAGCATTTACGTATGCCAATGCATTCCCATGAGGTCGTGGAGCAGCTCGATAGGTTTCAAACAAAAACTTAGAATGAGTATGGGGAGAACTTTGATCTCTCTTAAATGGGATGCAAACACTTAGAAGCACGGTCCTTGAGTCTAGCGGTGGTCTCGATAATAATTCCTCCCATGTGAGCTTTTCAAGTCCATGACTGGTCATCAAGCTAACAGTAGCACAAAGCCCGAGAAACAATGTAGCGATATCTGAAGGAAAACCGTTCTTCTGTGCCATAACCAAATTTCCTCCCACACTAGCAGAGTTTCTAACAAAAGGCCCAGCAATCTTCTCCATGTGGTAAGCCAGTTTTTCGGACACCAACTTTCCATATGAACCGAAATTGATTTTGCTTTCCTCTTTCAAGAATGAAATGAATTTAGAGATAGTCACAGTGGCTCCGACTTCAATGCCTGTCTGATCCCTTTTGATGATTGAGAGTTCAGGAACGTGCCTGAGATCAATGTAATGATCATATCGGTGAGTTTCCTTATAATAACCTGTGCCGGTATTACCAACGACCAGTTTAAAGCTTGCACCATTTTCCGTCACATTGGAGTTCAACAAGCTCTGTAGCTCCTCAATGGAAACTGGACTGTACCAAGGGTACCTTGAGGAGTCCAAATTCGTGGCAGATTCACTTTTCAAGAACTCAGGATATGTACAAATATTCTTGGTTGGATCATAGGGAGGTAATTTACTTACTTTCATTTCCTTGGAATCTCCCTTTTTCCAAAAAGAATTGAACCCCAAATCCTCTATATCGACATCAGCAGCAAAAGTCTTGCAGGCATCAGCAATTGGCCGGTATCCAGTGCACCGACAAAGGTTACCCGCTATGGCCTTTTCAGCTTCGGATGAAGTAAGCTTAGAGAATCCCGGTGGAGGATCGGGCTTGTTTCCTTTTTCAGCGTTGACAAGAGCCGAGAAAAACGACATACACATGCCAGGAGTGCAAAAGCCGCATTGAGAAGCATGGAAACCAGCGAACCGTTCATGAATAGAGTGGAAACCATCTCTGCTGTTCCCAAGGCCATCACTTGTAGTAATTGAATGACCATTTAAACTGCAAAGAAGTGTAAGGCACGAACTCACGCTAAAATCTTCGACCTTTTTAAGCTTGGGATCATACTTTGAAACCAGAACAACACAAGCCCCACAACCACCTGTAACCATACAAATATGTTACGTTATTTCTGAAGCCAAAAAATTGAATTTGTTACACAAAAACATAATCAGATTAAAGATGGAAGATGAAGAGATGATATCCCTCTAAAAGACTTGTGAAGCAAAAAGAATTTCCATATAGTCTAAAGTCAGCAAACAAGGAACAAAACATCTCATTTAACATGTAATCTATGTTGAAAAACTAAAAAAGCTAGACATTTTTATTTCATTGTACCAGAAAAGTAACTTTAAAAAGAAAGGCCATATCATTAGAGGACTGATTAATTGTCCAATTAACCAGAAGAAAAAGAAAAGGAATTACATTAAGTATTTCACTATGAAACTAAAAAATCCATTTACTTTATATGGAAAAAGAAAATGAAAGGCTTCAAGCATCCGGTGTCCGGAATCCATAGGCCTGATTATGCACAGAAGCCAGGAAAACTCAAAGGAATTCCTAATAAGTTATCATAAACTTTCTGCAAGATAGTACAGTATAAGTTGTCAATTTCCAAGAAACAAGTGTGGGGTCCAGTCCCCTATTCCATATTTTAAGAAAGGAAGATTTTTCTTCCTTTGACAAATTATACATTGGCAACAATTGTGGACTTGGCTAACAAGCCAATTTCTTTGTTCACATTTTCATGATGTAAGCGCTTACCTCATCATAATCGTGATGTAAGCGCTTACCTCACCATAGGAAATTCATTCCTATAAATAGGCAGCTTATGGTTCATTTGTAACACACCAAAATCTCAGACAATACATCTGAGTGAGAGCAAAAGTGAGTTATTCCATAGACGGTAAGAAAATAGTCTGTGAAGAAAAATAGAGTGTGAGTGATATTGTAGTGAGGTGGGAAAATCAAAAGAGTGTTATTTCTTTTGAGGGTGTAGTGGTCTTAGGAGTATTTGTACTCGTTACTACACAGTGTAAAATTCCTCTATAGTGATATCAGCTGCTCCTCTTGGCCGTGGTTTTTCCCTTATTCAGAAGGGTTTCCACGTAAAATCTTGGTGTCATTATTGCTGCATTTTATTCTTGCTGATTTAACCATAAGTTAGTGTCCCGCGTTTATCACTAATACCGTGAATATTATTTTTGCGGGTCTATTTTATTCCCATCAACAAGCACAGAAACAAACAAAAGGAAGATTTGCCATAAGATTACCAATTCAAGAAAATCCAAAGCTTTAAACAGTCCTTTATATTAGCACCAAAACAAACATATACTTCCTCTGTTTTAATTTATGTGAATATATTTTCTTATTAGTCCGTGCCAAAAAGAATAACCTCTTTTTATATTTAGAAATAATTTACGTTTATGTAATGATTTATAGCAACATAAAATATATGTGTCTCATTTAACACCACAAGTTTAAATGTCTTCTCTACTTTCTTAAACTTTGTGCCCACTCAAATGGGTCCACATAAATTGAAACTGAGGGAGTGGTATAAAAACAATAAGGTCTTAGGTTGAGAAAAGGCCATAAATAGTCCCTTATCTACGGGAGTAGGTCTAAAATGGTCCCTTAACTATACACTTACCGGTTTTAGTCCTTTAACTATCCAAAAACTTATCAAATTTGGTCTCCGTCTATTTTTTTATACAAACAGCGTACAAACTCATAAACCTTCGTGAGATTAATCATTAAACCATTCCTCAGACCTATATTTTTTTCTCCCTGCTTCTTTTTCCTTAAGTTCATTCTTTAACCTCAACTTTTTCCTCAAGTTCTCTCTCACTTTTCGTAACCGACGGACTGCGTCGGTTAAAATCGACAGAAAACCGACCCAGTCCGGCGGTTTTGTTAAAAAAAAAATTAAAAAAAACCGACGGTCTCACGTCGGTTTTTTTTTTTTTTTTGAAAATTGAAGAATGAAATGTAGGAACTTGGAATCGAACCCGGGTATGTTCCTTGGCATTAAAGGGCTTTACCACTAGACCACTGATATTTTTTGGTCATATACTTACATTGATTTAATTTATACTGTTTTTTCGCTCTAAAAATCGACGGAGTCCGTCTCCGTTGGTTTTTTTATAAAAAAAATAAAAATAAAAAACCGATGGACTCCATCGGTTTATTTTATAAAATAATATAAAAAATAATTATATTTTTTCGCGCATTTTTGTGCAAAAAATAACCGACGCAATCCGTCGGTTTTCTTTTAAAAAAAAAAAATTTAAAAATCATTGAAAAAACCGACGGAATCCGTCGATCTTTCCGTCGGTTTTTTCCATCGATTTTTTTTCGTCGGTTTTTACCAGTTTTTTAGTAGTGTTCGAGAAGAGTGGTTACAGAAATTTTGTGCCTGAGTTTGTCTTTTCGAATTTTAGAGACTCGAGAGCGACACCAATGCTAGAATGCTCTTTCTTTTTTTTTTTTAACAAGAGGAACTTGAGGAAAAAGAAGCAGAGAGAAATATAGGTCTGAGGAATGATTTAACGATTAATCTCACGAAGGTTTATGAGTTTGTACGCTGTTTGTATAAAAAAAAATAGACGGAGACCAAATTTGATAAGTTTTTGGATAGTTAAAGGACTAAAACCGGTAAGTGTATAATTAAGGGACCATTTTAGACCTACTCCCGTAGATAAGGGACTATTTATGGCCTTTTCTCGTCTTAGGTTCATATCTCACCAGCAGCAAAAACACTAGGTGATTCTTTCTGATGGATAGAGTTACCCAATAATAAAAACAGACAGATAGTATACATGTAACAAAGTGGTAAAAGATCAAACTGAGAATTACCTTCACCACAACCAAGCTTAGGACTCTTGAAACAAGTCTCAGAGCGCAAGAACTGAAGCAAAGTTATAGAAGGATCAACCCATGGCAACTCAAACCTCTCTCCATTTACTGCAAAAACCAAATTCCCCTTTTTCTGTCTTGTCTCCATCAATATAATAGCCTCTTTAAAATCAAGAATCTTGATAGACCCTAATCTTGCCTTTTTATACTTTGTTTCCACTTTCTCAGCTAAAAAATATCAGAAGTGAAAGAAAAAACAAGAATCTAGAATGGAATTGAGTGTCCAAAAACTTGACTTTTTAACACAAAATATTCTTAAATCAAGATTCTTGGCTAGCTGAAACACTGAAGAAGTTAATTTGACAGACGCATTATCAAAAATCTTGTCTTTTTCAACTTTTTTCTAGTTTCTAAACTGAAAGAAAAAGCTAGAATCTAGAAATGTGTCCAAATACTTGCTTTTAACACAAAAAGCTTAATATATCTGCGGCTTATTTTCAAAAACCTTTCTTTATTTCGTAAATTTTATATCAAATTAAATTAAGACAATTTTTTTAAACGGACGGAGTACATAATATAAAGGGGAAGCTCAAATATTTGACTGACTGTTTCTTCTCATTTATAAAAGGCGAAGGATGACCTTATGTTTTTGAATGGTTGATGGGGACTTAATCACAATATATTTGCTGAATAACGTGTTGGATTTTTGTACAGTTTCTGTTAGAATATTTGCTTTTGAACCAAATAATTTTATTTTACTGCTTTTAAATAAATTTTATTTTATTATTAATAATTAATTAGTTAAAAATATATTGTGTAGGATCAGGCATGACCTAAATGGAGACAGAGGAAGTAGAAGCTAATCGGTGGAATTGGATTTCTTTGCGATATGCTCAATCGGACTTGGCTCCGCTCCAGTATAGGGACTGTCCAGTTTGTCAAGTGGACCTTTAATCTGCTGACATCTGGACACTTACAGATCTAAGGGTCATTAATTGTTCAACCAAAAAAGCATCTTAAACCATGGTTAGGCCACACACTAGTTAATATTTAATATTTTCTTATCAGCAACATTATTATAGGCGAGAATCATGCTACTTTTCAGTCTTCTGATTTTCTTTATTCCCAACAAAAATTGAAGATATCTCATTTCATGATTTTTTTAAAATTTTTATTTTCATGATCTTTCTTTAAGTGTCTGTTATTTACACTACCAGGTCTCCAAATATTGTTAAATTTCCGCCCAAAATTTCAACCTCTTTCAAATTTAACGCGCCATTATTTTCATAGATTGTCCAGAACTCATAAACTAAAAATATTGCATCCGCGTATGTCCGCTCCACACTTTATTGGATGCTAATATAATCTTAAGTATTCGTTTTTTCTGTTATTACTACTCCAACTATCCGAAAAGCATGATCTTCTAGTATTCATTTCTCAAAATAATCAACCAAACTACCAGTCACCCCACGTTTCAAACACAATATAAAAATGTAGTAGGGGACGGTATTGTTAACAGTGTAACATATATAAAAAAAATGTCTTAACATAATCTTCCTTGGTTAAACATCTTGAAAGGTGTTACTGAAGCATGAAAACAAAAATCTAGAATTCTATCACCTTGTTTCATTTCAACTGTATTTGCAGTCAGAATTCCCATGAAATAAAAATCCCAAACTAGTCTTGCTGATGAAATCCAAGCACACGAAGCACCTTTCTCTTTCCAAATATATTTGTCTTGATTACATTGGCAATTGCCTTTTCTCTTGCTACCAAAAAACAGGGTAAATATCATGCAACAAATGATTCAATGCAGTTGCACAACCAAATAAGCATCAAAAACATTATTTTATTGTAGTTTCAAAGTTGAAGATTGTTCAGATCTTCGATATAAGGGAAATTGGAATTGAGAAGAGTAAACTCAAAACATACTTCTATAAGGGACAAACAAATTCCAACATCCACAGGTGGGTTACAACCTTGACATGAAAAAAAAAAAAGGCTCAATTCACATTGGCGAATGTCAATTGCACACTAGTAAAAAACCTATGAACGGAAACAAGCTACTATGCCGGACACGATCACCATGTAACCTCTGCGTTCACGAATTTGCCATAATCAATGTTGAGAATACTTGTTTAAATCATGAAATGAAACATCCTGCAATAGATATAAAAAGACAGTTTGTGATAAATAATAGTACTTATTAGAAAAATATATACGTATGTGAAGTATTAAAAAATTGTTCACTAACTCTTAAGAGTTGAGTCAAACTTCCATTAGATGACCCTTGAGACAACTGTGGAGGGCACAATGGAGGAAAACTTCCTTCTGTCACACCCTATTATTTAAACGATTGCATGAGTTTTTAAGTTATAATAATAAATAAGGAAAAACATTAGATGTCGTGAGGTACCATATCATTTGATGTATCTGATAAAGGTGTACATGGGACTTGAAGACAGGGAAGGTGATCTAACTGCTGCTTAGTTTGGCATTGAAGAGATTTTGGCAACGAAGTCCTACCTTTCTTCTTGGACTTTTCCGTAAAACTCTTTGGCCGAGTATTAGAGCGACGAGTTGGTTCCTTTCTTTTTAACCCGGTCACCTTTGTGACATTTGTGTTGTCAATAAATATTATTTCACTCGGTTCGTTCTGAATACTCTTGCTTGGAGCCAACTTTTCAGGCGATTCATTTCTCTTCTTGATATCCTTTAACTTGGCAATTATCTCATTCGCACCTTTTGCGGCCAATTCATACCCTTCTATGGATTCTGAAGCTTCACTTGAAATTTGAACAAAAGTATGGCATAAATGTCTGTACCTTGCAGTAACTTCAACTTTTGGATCACTATCTTTTTCTACTAGATCGATATCTACCTCGTTCATGTTAGAAGCATCTTTTGTCCACCGCTTTAATATATAATGTACCGGAATCATATCCTTCACATTTAGTAAATCCAGAATCTTTAAAGCATGTCTACATAGTATACCCAAAAATTCAAACAATTTGCAGCTACAAGAAACTTGAGTTACTGATTGCTTAACAGTTACAGCATGCTCCTTAACACTTCCAAGAGTGCTAACATTATAGGTACATAATTCTCCTTCACTATAAGAGTCCTTTATGGAAACCAGTAGTGATCTTTCCCATTCATTTTGGAACATATCAAATATAGTTGGGGTGTATACTTCCCTAGCATGAATCAATAAAGGAAGTTTAACCTTTAAAATAGGTATTCTTTGAGTCATGTCAAAATTTGACTTATTCTCATTGGCACGCTTATCATCAACTGATCTTTGAAAATGCTTAAAAAATTGAACAATATCCAAATCAGATTTTAAATATCCCCTTAAAGATCCATTAAAACTCTCACTTAATTGTGTACTTCGCATACCTGCTGAGAATGTATGTCTTCCGTATGTCATGGACCATTTCTCTCTTACAACAAATGTGTTTTTCAACCAACTATTATCCTCAAGGTCATATTTCTCAAGCATTTCCTGCCATGCACTTAAAAAATCCTCCTCATACTCATAATCATAAAGCAATTTGCTAAAATCTCTTGGAAATGATTCATTAGCTCTAAAGATATGATTAAGATGTTTAAATGCATTCTTTTCCAAGTGCCATACACAAAGGCGATGATATGTTTTGGGCATTACAAATGATATAGCAGCAGATATAGCGGGATCTTGATCAGTGAAAAATGTTTGTGGTTTATCCGCAGACATAATCTTAAAGAATGCATTAAAAAGCCATACAAATGATTCAGTTGACTCTTCGTATAGAAGGGCTGCACCAAATATAACCATTTCCCTATGGTTATTTAAACCAACAAACAACGCCAAGGGTCGATACTCTTTATTTGTTCTATATGTTGTATCAAAGGACACAACATCTCCATAAATCTTAAAATCTCTTATCATCTTTCCATCAGCCCATAATACATTAGTTATCAAACCATCGTCATCTAGATCTAAAGAATACCGAAAAGCAGGATCTTCTAGTATTTGTTTCTCAAAATAATCAACCAAACTACGAGCCACCCCATGTTTCAAACTATCTTTTCTTTTATCCCGAAGATAATTCTTCTGATCTCTCCTTGTGTAACCTAGAAAAGATTGTCCTCCAACTTGACGAGCAGCATAATCAAATGAAGCTTTAGGGCATATTCCTGAATCATCTAATAAGTCAATTTCATATGCTTGAGCAACTTTTATCTTTCTTTGTGAGGGTAACATATGAGCCAAAGAAGAAGGAACAAGAGGATGATTATGTTTCTCTTCAAATGAAGTGATGCGAAACATTCCATTTGATTGACGACTAACACTAAAATGAGCTAAGCACCCCGTCCTAGTTTCATTTCTATGTTTTTGAACCATCGTATCTCGTTTGTGTTTATCTCTATAACCTTCTTTATAACATACCAATTTTCTTGAAGTCACGTACCCTCGGACTTTATTTTTGTTAGCATATTCTCTCCTTACGCTAAAACCAATTACACCAGCGTATTTATTGTAATATTCATATGCATGCTCATCTGACTCAAATTCCATCCCAAGTTTTATGAGCACATTACATCCACTTTGAGACTGACTAGATCCAATCTCCATAAATCTAAAATACAAAGAATATAAATAAGATAAATAATCAGTAATCTTAAAATTTTACGAGTTCATTATCAAAAAAAGCATACACAGTGATGTAAACAACCAAAATACATAGTAGCAGCAACATGTCACTTCCAAAGCAAGCTTAATTTCATAAGGCATAGTACAGTGGTGATTTTTCAGCAACTTCAAGGTGTAAGTCTACAAGGACTATTTGTGTGATATAGTTTTGAACTTTATTCAATTTATGATGTGTGCAAAAATTCTCACATTTTTGTTATTCATATTTACTAAGTAATATTCTCAAAAGGTTCTGGTTGAGACATTTTATCAAATACATTGTTGACACTTTTTCACATTGACAATTGTACCAACAAAAAGTAAAAGGCTTTCACATTGACAATTGCAACAAGAAGAGGAGTGTAAGAGCAATGAATAACCTGTATTTGTGTCGTCACTTCTTCTCAAGAAAAAGAATTGTTCATCAACTGATTTTCTTTTTCTTTCGGATCTTTTGTTGTTGTGCCTTGCAAATGATTTAATTTTCTCTGTTTGCTGAGTCTTACATCGTCCCTCTCTTGAGCATATAATTTCCATGGTAAGAAAATCTTTTTCCCAACAAGAAGGAAATTCCTACAGCTATTTTGTCGGATATCTTGCAACCAGCTCCGAAAATTTTGAAGCGGGATTTTAGGATTTTCTTTTATCTGCGTTTAACCATGGTTTAAGAGGCTTTTTTGGTTGAACAATTAATGACCCTTAGATCTGTAAGTGTCCAAATGTCAGCAGATTAAAGGTCCACTTGACAAACTGGACAGTCCCTATACTGGAGCGGAGCCAAGTCCTGCTCAATTATTGGACAGCAAAAAATCTTACTATTTTTTGATAAGTTGATAGGGACGTTTGGATAAGACTGTTACCTATTAAACACCTCACGTTGATTTGGCACAAGGTGTAATTCTTTTTGTCTTTTCTTTTTCTTTATTCTCCACCTTATAATATTGCTCTAATCTTTTTCTTAGTTCTTTAGCAAATAATTGATATTCTTTAATTTGGTGTTTTGCCATATCAGCGCACGTGCAAACCACGCATCTCACTTCTGTTAAAACTACTCTATTATAACTGAGGTGTTTAATAGGCACGTGTTTTATCTACTTTAGGTGCCTAATACTCCTCTATCAAATTATGTGATTTCTTAAAATAGTTATATCAAATTATTTAACGTTCAAGATAAATTAATTTTTTTATTTTATTTCATTCTTAGTAATTATTTCCTGCGTCTCAATTTATGTAATATGATTTGACTAGACATGAAGTTTAAGAAAGAAAGACTTGTGATCTAAAATAAGTCATTAGATATTTATATGACTGTAAATCATTTCACTAAGGGTTAAAGGGGAAGTTTCAAGTTAAATTATTTCTAAATATAGGAATGTATTCTTTTTGGGATAGACTAAAAATAAAAGTGTATCACATAAATTGAGACAAAGGAAGTATTGTTCTTGAAGACTATAAACATGTCATTTATGCAGTGATATTATGATTGTTCAAGGGTAAAATAGTTAAAAATTCTTTCTAATTAATGACTCTTACAAACATATAAACAAGAATCATGATAGATAATTTGAGACGAAAGAAATATATAACACTTTTAATTGAGGTATCTATATGAAAAGTTCGGACAACTCTAGGTGGCTATTTATCATACTAGCAAACTATGCATGTGCGATGCACGGGGCCCAACATGATTATTTGGTTACTCGCTTAGTTATTCTTTATGATTGGTATATTTTGCAAAGGATACCGCGATTTTCCTTAGTGAGTCTCCATATTTTGTTTCTTTTCCTCTTACTTTTCTCCTTAATTTCTCAATTGTTGTTAAATTTTATCTTATTTTGGTTATGCCCGCAGGGGCTGATTTACCTTAGGCTCAGGGGTGTCGCATGACACGGCTTCGTCAGAAAATTTTACTAGGTATGCTAGTATAATTAAATGACACAAACAAATCGAGAATAAATATAATGAATTGACACTCCTCAACACAAAGGCCCGCACAACTCAGTTGGTCAAGTGCCTCTGTTTCTTACTGTAGGTCGTGATGTTGAGCCTCAACAGCTACATTTTGGATTTTTTTAAAAGTCTTTAACATACATGTCCAGGTTTAGATCTTTTCGGAGAAAGAAATACTTCTTTCTAGTTGTGCTACTATTCTTTTTTCTTTTCCTCTCATTTTCTTTTTGGCACCAATGAAATTGATTTAGAACGATATGCAGAAACAAATAAATAATGAGTTTTTTGGTTTGGTGCCTTATATAAAAAAACGCTTAGTATTATTTCTAGTAAATTTATTTTGAATATATTTTTTAAAAAGTAAAAAACTCATCGAGAAGTTGTAGTAATATACATGAGTTGTGTGTGTGTGTGTTTTTATTTTTTTATATATATTTTTTTATATTATGTCATCCAATCAGAGGTCCGCGTTGTTTAATTAAACCAGCCCAATTTTAAATTCAAATCAATAAAAAAAACTCGACCCAAATTAATGAAAAATGGCATGAATGAGGGTAACAGCAATGACATAATGAGCCAAATTATTGACGAGTAGCATAAATGAGTCATTTCCGATAGTTCGATGGCATATTTGAGCCTTTTCCGTTTTTAATATGATGTTACCATGCTTTATTTATTTACTTCTGTCTTAAAATGTGACACTGCTTGTGAAAAATCCTGCGTACGCCACTGTATGCCCGCCTCTTTTTATATTTAGTAAGTTGACAATTCAAATATCATAATCTTATTTATCTGTGGTAGCTATTGCTCCCTTTTTTTCAGACTGCTCTATTTTGACTTATTCGCTTTCTTTAGTTTCATTTGTATTTTGCTTTGAACTGTTTGTGCTTATCTAACCTTTCTTGTTGTGTTTTCTCTTGAGCCGAGGGTCTTTCGGAAACAGCCTCCCTATCTTCCGAGATAGGGGTATGGTCTGCGTACACTTTATCCTCTCCAGACCCCACATTGTGGGATTTCACTGGGTATGTTGTTGTTGTTGTTACAATTCAAATATCATACATGTATTTGTTGTTAAAATTTGCCTTATTTTGGTTATGTCCGCCTTTTTTTATATTTAGTAAGTTGACAATTCAAATATCCTACATGTCAAGTTTATAATCACAAGATTCAAAAGCTATCTTTATTTCTTAAACGCCGTGTTTGGTCAAACTTAGACACTTAAATTGAGACAGAGAGAGTATATGTCAAATGAAGGAAATGAAAGGACAATTGAGACACTGCGGACACGTGGAGAGTGATTCTCATAGTGAGTCTCCATATTTTGTTTATTTTCCTTTTATTTTTCCCCTTAATTTCTCAATTATTGTTAAAATTTATCTTATTTTGGTTATGTCCGCCTCTTTTTATATTTAGTAAGTTGACAATTCAAATATCCTACACGTCAAGTTTATAATCACAAGATTTAAAGGATATTTTATTATATTATATACATTTTTAATTTTGAACCACAAGATTCAAAAGTCTATATATTTATTTCTTAAATTCGGTGTCTAATCAAACTTTGACACTTAAATTGAGACAGAGGGAGTATATGCCAAATGAAGGAAATGAAAGGACAATTGAGACACTGCGGACACGTGGAAACTTAAAAATAAACACACAAGAGGTAGAATTATATTAAACTTCTGAAATGTACATGTTAGTCCCTGTTTAAACAGTTTCAGTTGTTTTTTGTACTACTTATTGTTACTATGTTCGTCTCACTCGGACACTTATATATATATATATATAATATATTCTGCTATCTACTATAGTAGAAATGAGAGTTGGAGGACAAACATGGGATGAACACATTTGTACAAAAAGCAAACATAAATTCGTACTGAACATCCCTTAAGGGTAATTTGGGTATTCTTGAATTGTTGGTGCTTTAAAGAAACTGTACTAGATTGCTTTGTAGATGTACTTTTGCACTCTTGGACAAAAACCCCAGCCCATGTTGGATTTATTACTTGTGTTTGCCAAAAGCTGTACTTCAGCTTTTTGGTATGCGTGGGTCCTATTAGCTTTTTATATTTGAGACTTTCTCAGCATTTATAGGAGTTATCCTTTAAATTTATGGGTCTCATTACAATAATACACAACTTACACTTTCAGTAATATTGTCTTGATTGATTGAATTTTTATAATTAAAAAATATGTAAATTGTTATCGATTTTTCTTATATATATATATATATATATATTATGGGAGTATATAAGTGTCCAAGAGGGACTAACGCTGCAATGAATACTTATACCAAAAGCTATATAAGTTGTATACTTTAACCAATTACTTTTTTATCCCATGTGGACCTATGTCATAGTACTGACTATTTATTCTCTTCTCATGTATACACGTATACACTTCAATTTTAATTCTCTAATACATTTATTTTCTCTGTACACTTTTACTTGTTTACTTTTCACTTTCACTTTCTTTAAGAATTAATAAATGAAGTACTCCATCCGACCCATATTACTTGGCCACATTACTAAAAATTTCAATATATATAAGTATCCAAGAGGGACGAACACAGCAACAACAAATTGTACAAAAAGCTGTCTGAGTTGTACGTACTCCCTGCGTCCCATATTACTTGGCCACATTACTAAAAATATATGTCCAAATTACTTGTTCATTTACAAAACTAAGATAAAATTAATTAATTCTTTCCCATCTTACCCTTAGTATTAAATATTCTTGAAAATAGTCAATTTTGATTAGAATGTATTTATTGGAAAAAGATAGAGGTAAGATAGTAAAATACATCTTTTAGTTATGATTTCTTAAGGGGCGTGCAAAAGGGAAAGTGAGCAAGTAATATTCTTTTCTCATGTATACATGTATGCACTTCAATTATAATTCTCCGACACATTTATTTCCTCTGTGCACTTTTACTTTTTCAATTTTGACTTTTCACGTTCTTGGAGAACTTTTGACTTTTACAGCAACAACAAATTGTACAAAAAGCTATCTGAGTTGTACACTAATTTCAATTGTACTTGGTTTCTTTCCTTTTTTTCAGTTTTGGGTCCACTTTATTTAACAGCCACCTATTCTCTGTACATGTGTATTCTACTTTTACGTTATCATATTTCTTTACTTATACTCTTCATTTTATTACTCTGTTATAGAAAGCACATGAACTTGTACTCTAAGCAGGGACTAACATGTGTACATTTTGGGTTCTTTCCCTTTTTTCCAGTTGTAGGTCCACTTTAAGTACTACTACTTGGTTTGCCACCTATTCTCTGTACACGTGTATTCTACTTTTATGTTATCATATTTCTTTACTTATGCACTTCATTTTATAACTCTATTATAAGAAAGCACATTAAATTGTACTCTAAGCAGGGACTAACAAGTGTACATTTTAGAAGTTTAACATTAATTCTACCTCTTGTGTGTTTACTTTTTATGTCCCCACATGTCCGCAGTGTCTCAATTGTCCTTTTTCCTTCATTTGACATATAGTCTCTCTGTCTCAATTTAAGTGTCTAAGTTTGACTAGACACAGAGTTTAAAAAATAAATATAGCCTTTTGAATCTTGTTGTTCTAAATTAAAAATGTATATAATATAATAAAATATCATTTGAATCTTGTGATTATAAACTTAACATATAGGATATTTGAATTGTCAACTTACTAAATATAAAAAAGAGGCGAATATAACCAAAATTAAGATAAATTTTAACAACAATTGAGAAATTAAGGGGAAAAGAAATAAAATTTTGCTTAGTGGTTCATATAGTTGGTACTCTGAATTTGAAATTTTGTTTTAATATTTCCTGTTTAAATTAGAGTTTTGCTATTAATTTTGGTGAGTTTATTCTACAAATTTCTTTGTTAATTAGATCTAACGCAGTGTCTCAATCGTCCTCTCATTTGGCATATACTCCCTCGGTCTCAATTTAAGTTTCTAAGTTTAACTAGGTACAAAATTTAAGAAATAAAGATAGACTTTTGAATCTTCTGGTTCTAAATTAAAAATGTGTATAATCTAATAAAATATCCTTTGAATCTTGTGATTATAAACTTGACATAATATGGAGACTCACTAAGGAGGGCTGCTTGGTGGTTCATACAGTTGGTACTCTGAATTTAACTTTTTGTTTTAATTTTTCCTGTTTAAATTAGAGTTTGCGGTTCTAAATTAAAAATGTGTATAATATAATAAAGTATCGTTTGAATCTTGTGATTGTTATACCCTATTTTAACCGAAGTCAAAATATTTTATAACATTCTGGTAATTCCGGGGTTAATTAAAGTTAGGGAGTCGCCACCTAATTATTTATGGTAAATTAGGACACCTAAAGTTCATTAAAGTTATTTTTAAAGTTAACTCTGTTTTACTGTCTACGAAACTTAAGATTCTAGGTAAGGGTTCAACTAGTCTAAAGGGAAGGTGTTAGGCATCCTTTAAGATTCATTAACAATGGTTAACCGACCAGACTTGTGTTAATCAGGCTAAGTATATAAAAAAAAAATCTAAAAAAAGTGTGTTTAAAGCCAAGTATCGAAAGAAAGTGATTGACTAAAATAAGCTGGAAGAGAAGTGTTAATTTGTACTGTTTAAATTAATTAAAGTAATTGGTACTTTGACAAAATGGCTTCTAATGCCGGATTGAAATGTGAAAGAGCTTCAGATTTAAGTGAATCAAAGAGTCCAAATACATTTTTGTGTGAAGAAACAGTTAATCCTTTGAAAGAAAATGTTAACAACTCTAAGCTTGAAACCAAAATAATGTCGCACGAGTTATAAGAATACATACATTTTAAAATCATTTTCTGGGTGGGAAAACTAATCAACGATCAATAGCAAGAAGAGTTTTCATACATAAACTTCGGTTAACGTAAGCAATGATGAAATCCTATGAGTCTTTGGTATTTTAAATCATTTTCTGGCTGGGAAAACCAATCGACGGTCAATACAAAAGTATACTTAATTAACTGATGCAATACATTATCCTAAGGAAAACTAATAAGAAGTGAGGGATTATTGAGCTATGGGTCCTAAAATAGATGTCATAAAACGGAGAATCTAAATGGCTAACTACGGATGAGGCGTCATATAATAAATCTAACACTTCTAACAGCAAGTATATAATATAAATAACAGTCGGTCACCGATATAAGTAAGCAAACAAGCAAAACAAATTCAACAATCAAGGGGGTATGTTTGGGTTCAACACGAGCAACAAATCTCTTTGGTGTCCCATTGTTTGAACAGGACGAAGGTGAGAAAGAATGAGGAATATGCAGATAATTGGCCTGACGTAATGGCCTCGTCGGGTCCTAAGATACCATCGAGTCCCAGGGGAGCTCTTTGTTGGGTGCAGTGAACAGGGGTATGAGTCTCGGATCCACGTTCGAACACGACGAACTCAAACTCGAAAAATCGTTCGAATCGAAAATTTCGATATCAGCCGAAACAATAGACTCTTGTTAAAAAAAAGAAAATCCGTTTATCTCAAAATAATTTTCAAATGTGAGTAATCCTCCCCCCTAAAATAAACCCGTAAGAGGTGTATTTATATGAAACGCATGCTCGGGTTAGGGTTCTTGTAACACCCCGTACCTTTAACGAAGGTTTTGACCACGATCCTAGACTTAGAACATCAGATAAATAATGTGGGAATTGAAATTTTTCCATTCAGTTGTGATATGGTGGTTTACGCCCATGAACAGTGGTCGTATTTCAATTTACGACCATGAACAGTGCCCATAAACTGAAATCAAGAATTTCTGAACATTCTGGAATTTGACATTTTGAGGTCATATGGTTAAATACGGACCGTATTTCACTTTACAGCCCGTAATTCAAAACGTGTTTGGAATTTGGGAAAACTTCCTTGATGAAAGTTGTATAGCATTGAAATACCTTTCCAACGGTATCTTACGGGGGTCAAACGGACATCTGTGCAAAGAGTTATGGCCATTTTACTGAAGAGATGCAGTGCAGTCCATATGGCAGAATACAGTCCGTATTGCAGTTTACGACCCGTAAACTAAAATACGGCCAGTATTTTGCTGGACGTAAAGTGCAAAGTTCCAGAACACTATATATTCGTCCATATCAGTTCAACTCATTATTTTTCATTCCTTCAAGCCCTAGAACGACTTCCTACCCTCTTCCATCATCAAGAACACCAAGGTAAGCCTACTCAAATTATTCCAACTCAATTCTAACACCTATCCTTGTAATCTAAACAAGAAATTATCATTCTAAAACTAGGGTTTTCAAGAAAACCCATCTCAAGGTTCAAGAATTCAAGATTTTGGAAATCTTCTTCAAAGCTCAAGTCTTTAATTCAAGTTTTGGAGCAATTAAGGTATGTAGAACTTCCATCCACATGAGGGAATCTCTACGTTCTTCCCCATGCTCCGTTTCTTGATATCCATGAAGTTCAAACCCTAGGGCCTTAAACCCAACATATTGGTAGCCCGTATTTATGTATTTATGTACATGAATTTTGTATCTATATTCGTTATTGTATTCCTAATCTTCCATTACGGTTATTAGGAACCCTAGCTTAATCCATGAATTATGAATTCTTCCTCATGTATTCTCATTATGTTTATATGAAACTTTATGATTTTATGTAGCAAGTTACAAGCATGTTTTCAAGTCAATTATATATATAATTATGAACTATTGTTATTACTCATGAATCAAGAACATGTTTGCAAGACTATGACAAGTTATCTCATGAAACCATATTACAAGATATTTCATGAAACCACGTTTACAAGTTATTTCGTGAAATCATGATTACAAGTTATTTCACGAAAATCATGGGCTTCTTAGCCAACTATATAATGTTCATGTTTTGGGAATTGCTTAGTTAACCGAGAAGGCTCAGATAGCCTGAAACTACGTAGCCACCGTAGGATAAGGGTTGTCAGCAAGGAGGCAACACCTTCATTATGCAGTTTGGATCCTTACATGCTTATTATTACTTAAATCTCATATCCCTGGCAAGGTTGTGAGTGTTCTGCTAGTAGGACGCAAGTACCAGACCATGTTGTCGGTTATACTATAGCATTCCCTACGATACAAAGTAGTTTTACATACAAGTATTTCTATTGATTACTGTTTTAAGACTTTACTCACGTTTCATGTTCATGTTCAAGTTACATTCAGTTTCAGTTCATATCCTATATCTATGTTGTGCCATGTTCTTCATTTCAGCAGGTTTTACATACTAGTACTATTCACCATGTACTAACGTCCCTTTTGCCCGGGGCCTGCACTTCACGGTGCAGATACCGGTTTTCAGGAGCATACATCTGCGCAGTAGGATCACTTCAGATATCAGCTTATTGGTGAGCCCCACTTCTCTCGGGGTTCAACATGCAGTCTGCATTAGTATTTAGTTTATGGTAGTCCAGGGCCATGTCCTGGTAGTTAGTATTCAGACATGTTTTAGAGGTTTCATAGACATATGTTAGTTCACAGAGTCAGTTATGCTTTTATGTTTGCAAACTATTGTGTTTCCATGATATTTCATACTATGAGATAATTTCAAGACTTTATTCCGCAAATTACATTTTCATGATTTATTTAAATTGCATCATATAGATTATATTGTTTTGATGCCCATGTTGACAAGTAAGCCATGAGGTTCGCTCGGACACATGCAAGTAAGGCCCGAGTGCCGTGTTACGCCCAGGCCATGGTTCGGGGCGTGACAGTTCTAACGAGCGGGATTTTGAAACCAAAATTCGAAATTGAGTCAAAAGTTTTTTTGCTAATCCGAACGTTGGAGTCCATTTCACGTGATTTGCTTCAGACTTTTTGCCCGAAGTGGACCGAATTCCTCTGGTCTTTGAGGATTTGTTGTGTTTGAAATGAAAAAATGGAATCCTCTGCCATTTCAACGACAGAACAAAGGCGCGAGGACAAATTTTGCGTGGAAATGGAAAGACAGAACTGTTTTTGTCTAAAGGTGATTAGGGTTTTGCTAAAATGGGGATGAGAGAAGGTAGAGAGAGAGAGCAGCGAAGAGGGAGGAGAGAAGGTGCGACGCTTGTTGGAAAGATTAGGTTTAGGGACAGAGGTTGAAATGTATTGTGCGTTGGGCCGGGTCGGGTAGTTTTTAGGCGGGTAGTGGGCTGGATCGGGTGGGAAGATAGTGGGCTGCTCGTTTAAAGGATAAATGGGCTTGATCGTTTGGGCCCTTAATTGGCTGAAAATGTGGATCCTTCCTCCTTTACTTTAATTATTTTTGAGCTTCTAATTTGATAACTAGTACAATATATATATATATATATATATATATATATATATATATATATATATATATATATATATGAAGACAATTAGTAATTAATATGTAGAAAGTAAATGACTTAATAAAGTATAATTAATTTAACGAGTATAAAAATCCAAAAAAAAATGGAAATGATGACGAACCTTTTGAAATTTGTGATAAAGTAATGCTAGTAATGTTGATAGTAAAATAGTGAAAATGAAAGTAACGATATTAATAGTAGTAGCAATAAAAAAATAATAGTGAAAATAAAATATTTAGCTCGTCAATAAATTTAGAAGCCCAAAGAAATAAATAGGAATAAAGGAGGGACGAAATTGGGTGTCAACAGTGATTATAAACTTGACATGTAGGATATTTGAATTGTCAACTTACTAAATATAAAAAAAGGCGAACATAACCAAAATAAGACAAATTTTAACAACAATTAAAAAATTAAGGGAAAAAATAAGAGGAAAAGAAAAAAAAATATGAAGACTCATTAAGAAGAATCGCACGGGCATAGTTTGCTAGTAATAGAAATATGTATTTGGCCTAAAAAGGAAGCCGTAGAATTGACGGTCACTCAATATTACTCCTACTTGATAAAATTGCCAACATGGAATGAGGTTATTAAATAAAAATTCTTTCTTTTTCAATGAGACAAGACACTACTACTTGTTTGGTGATTGTTACCTGTTCTTTCCGGTTGTATGTTATTTTTAAACACAACTTTTCTTTTGATTGTTGTCTAAATTTTATTATATATCGTATTGTTAAATTTATTATTATGTAACAACGAAAGTCTCATCTAATTATATAACAATTAATTTGGTGTGATCACATCATTATCTTTTTTTCTTCTCACTTTTCTTTTGCTTTTTATTTAATAATTTTATTTTATCATTTACCCTACCTTTTTTTATAATAACTTCGGAAAAGGGCCAAATATTTACAGTCCCATGATTGAACTTATCACAACCAATTTCATGAGTTAGTTGTTGCTTCCCCATTCTCAATTTATATGACACAGTTCGAATTTTGAACGTCTCACTCGGTATACAATATCACCCTCATATGCCAATCATATTTGTGTTTTCCCCAACATAAAGTTTTTCCTCTCGTTCTCTCCAATGTCCTACTTTCTTAGTATTGATGAACGATAATGAAGAAGAGGAAGTACATCAAAAATGGCTGAAAATAATTTTTCCAGCGAGATTTTATGTTTTGCAAGCTGGTTAGTGTTTGGGCCGATAAGTCAAAAATCGGGTGGGTGGATTTATTTAATTGGTATCAAAATTTAAAATTGATCCAGTAATAATAGAATTTAAATAGATTTTTTTTTTAATTCAGTGTTGACCATTAATCATAAGAGTATAAATGAGCTAAAAAGGTAACCAGATGGCTATTTTGCAAAATAGGTGAATGAAGAGTATATTTACCTTTTCAATAGTCCAAGGGAATTTTATGTCATTTTCCGTACCCCTTAGGCTTTTCTTTATAATAACTAAAATTTTATGACATTATATAATAACGAAAAACAGTAAGATATCCCAACATTGGATTGATGGAGGCAAGGCGACTAAATTCCTATTTGTTGATTTTCTCGAAGTAGTGAAAGCCCTTTTTGTTTATCTTAGTGTATATCTCCACTTAGTTAGTTTCTAGTGCCAAAATGAGTGAAGGGAGTTGTTGGAGGGTGATGGCGACATAGAATGTTTATGTCAATTTCATTTCCAAAGTTCTTTTACTAAAATATGAAACAATGATTGATCATTGTAAACGTACAAACATAAGAATGCATACAAAGGGAAAGAACAATTGCACTTATTCTTTTCTTTTCCTTTTTTGGATAAGTAAGAAAATACTATTTCCTCTATAAACTATGAAAGAAATTATTGATCACAGTAAATAGTACAAAAACATGAGTGCGTTAGAAGTTTGTGTCATTTTGAAATAGTCTGTGAAGCGAGAACTGCCAAAATTTCACTTTCATTTTAGTCATTTTCAGTAAGGTATAATCAAGAAAAATGGTTGTTGGGATAATCGGGTAAGATGAAATTACTTCAAGGCTAACAACAGAATTATGAAGCACAAAAAAGGGGTTAAATTTAGCTAAACTATTATACTTTTTTTCTTTTTTTCTTTTATTTTCCAGCTCATGTTTCGCATTCATTTTGAGCCGCGATTAATTTTGATTCGGCTCGGAAAGTTCTACTTTGGGGGATAAAATGTTCTCTACCAGATTGGATATGACAACAGTTCCTTTTTAACCTGTAATACTTTTCTAAAGATTTTTCCTAAATATGCCCTCTGGCAAAGCTAATACTTAGTACTTTTCCGTTGCAATTTAGGTGACTACATTTCCTTTTAATTATTCAGTTATAAAAACGATAACTTTCTAAATTTGAAAACAATTCAGCTTGAACTTTCCGATTTACGCTTAATGAGAAGCATTTAGCCAAACAAATGTTATGAAATTTTTAAGACCACAAGTTAAAGTGTGTAATAGCAACCCATATAGAATGACATATTTATGAAATCACGTTTCAAAAGTATTCATTTCTTTCTTAAACCCTGTGTCCGTTCAAACCTTGCCACATAAATTGGAACAGCGAGATCCGAGTATTAAAAATAAAAACACCTTGTTAAATGCGGCTTCTTCACTTACATCACAATCCTCTTTATTTCTCTATTGATAATCTCCAATTCAGCTCAATACAACATTTTTGCTGCTATACAATCTAAATTTACACGGAGTTTGATATAGACGGAATAACAAAGAAACTTTAAATCACACACTTGCTATAAACAGAACAGTTCAAATTCTTTAAGAAGATCAAAAGAAATACAAGTATCCAAAGCTTCTAACGTTCCCTATGTACTAGCACCAAAAACAAACACATAGTATACACTAGGTCGGTTAAAAATTATGAGGACTTAGGTCAAATTTCAACGAAAGAAAAAATGCTAAGGTGATTTCTTTTCATCTATCTAAGTCTTAATAGATAGAGTTAACAGTATTTGCGCTAGCGGAAGGGAGCAGGTACTCGTGACACTAGTCGAGGTGCGCACAAACAGGCCACAAACAGGCCACAAACACCACAGTTATAACATAAAAACAAACATATAGTATACACTAGGTCGATTGAAAATCATGAGGTCTCAGGTTCAAATCATAGCAGAGGCAAAGACACGAGGTAATTTCTGTCCAAGCCTTGACGGAAAGAGTTACCGGATACTGTGTTGGTAGGAGATAACGGTACCCCTAGAACTAGTCGAGGTATGCATAAACCGTTGCAATTTGAAGTTGAAGCAGTGCGTAGTGGTACCTCAAGCATGGGGAGTAGTACATTTCTATTAAAAGAATAGTTTTGGCATTAGAGGACCCAGTCAGAATCTGTTAGGAATATTACATCTTTGAAGAGGGAGCACAAGGGCTCTAAATATCTTTGCAAAATAGGTGGATGAAGGGTATATTTACCTTTTCGATAGTCCAAGGGAATTTTATGTCCTTTTCTGTACCCCTTAGGCTTTTCTTTATAATATTAAATGTTTATGGCATTATATAACAATGAAAAACAGTAAGATATCCCAACATTGTATTGATGGAGGCAAGGTGACTAAATTCCTATTTGTTGATTTTCTCAAAGTAGTGAAAGCCCTTTTTGTTTCTAGTGCCAAAATGAGTGAAGGGAGTAGTTGGAGGGTGATGGCGACATATAATGTTTATGTCAATTTCATTTACGAAGCTCTTTAAGTAAAATATGAAACAATGATTAATCATTGAAAACGTACAAACATAAGAATGCATACAAAGGGAAAGAACAATTGCACTTATTCTTTTTTTTTTTTTTTTGGATAAGTAAGAATATAGTATTTCCTTTATAAACTATGAAATGTTATAAAATGAAGATAAAAGAGTCACAATATTAAAGGATGAAAACCATAGAAATAGAATGACAAAAGAGGAGAGATTTTTACTATTCTTCCAAAATGTGTTACAAGTGTATTTCATATGAAAACTTATGCCTCTATTTATAGTATTACATATGCATTCAATATATGAGAAAATGGAGGAACCATTAAGATGGTGGAGGAAAATGGAGGAATCATTAAGATGGTGGAGGAGAAGCATTATATTTGTGTATTGGACATCCATAATATATTTCATAACACTCCCCCTTGGATGTCCATAGATGATGTGCATCGTTAAAAACCTTATTGGGAAAAACCCTGTGGAAAAAATCCTCAATGAAGGAAAGAGAGTACACATATCTAGTAATACGCTTTGAGAGTTGCCTCATTAAAAACCTTACCAAGAAAACCCAACGGGACAAAACTTGGTTAAGGAAAAAAGAGTACAACACGTATTTCACTCCCCCTGACGAAGACCAATATTCAGATGTCGGAGTCTTCGCATTCCAATCTTGAATATCATTTTCTCAAGAGTTGAAGTTGGCAAAGATTTGGTGAACAAATCTGCAGGATTGTCACTTGAACGAATTTGTTGCACATCAAGATCACCATTCTTCTGGAGATCATGAGTGAAAAATAACTTTGGTGAAATGTGCTTCGTTCTATCACCTTTTATAAATCCTCCTTTTAATTGAGCTATGCAAGCAACATTATCTTCATATAATACTGTGGGTATTTTTGTATCACACTTCAAGCCACATCTTTCTCTGATGAAATGTATCACTGATCTCAACCACACACATTCTCTACTTGCTTCATGAATAACTATTATCTCAGCATGATTCGAAGAAGTAGCAACAATGGACTGCTTTGTGGATCGCCATGATATAGCAGTACCTCCGCATGTAAACAGATAGCCTTTGTTAGTATAAAAGAGACCCATATCGCTAGTTCCCTTCAGATATCGCAATATATGCTTAACTCCGTTCCAATGTCTTCGTGTAGGAGAAGAGCTATATCTTGCTAGCAAATTAACAGAGAACGCTATGTCAGGTCTTGTAGCGTTAGCAAGATACATAAGTGCACCAATTGCACTAGGATATGGTACTTCAGGACCAAGAAGCTCTTCATTTTCTCCTTGAGGTTGGAACGGATCTTTACTCACTTCAAGTGAGCGAACAACCATTGGAGTACTTAAAGGATGCACATTGTCCATGTAAAATCGTTTTAAAACTTTCTCAGTATAGGCAGATTGATGGATAAAGATCCCTTTTGCGAAATGTTCAATTTTCAGACCAAGACAGAGTTTTGTCTTTCCGAGATCTTTCATCTCAAATTCTTCCTTCAAATATTCAATCACCTCTTGGAGCTCTTCTGGAGTTCCAATGAGATTTATGTCATCAACATAAACAGCAAGTATAATGAATCCTGATTTTGTTTTCTTAATAAAAACACATGGACAAATGGCATCATTTATATATCCTTCATTTATCAAGTACTCACTTAGGCGATTATACCACATGCGCCCTGATTGTTTTAAACCGTATAATGATCTTTGTAATCTGATTGAATACATTTCCCGAGAATTTAAACCAAATGCTTCAGGCATTTTATATCCTTCAGGAATTTTCATATAAATTTCATCAAGTAAGCCACATAGGCTGTGACAGCATCCATCAGTATAAATAATGTGACATTTTCTGATGTTTGGACTGCTGGTCCAATAAACATTACGTTTACCAAGATGCATCATTTTACTTGGTAATTATTTCTACATCAACATGCTTTAAGAGACGTAGTACTCAGATCCTCACAATCTTATACAATATTGCGCGCCATATTGTATCAAAGATATCGTCGACAAGATATCATTTTGTATCGGTTCGCAATTCGACATAACTTACTGAGATCTCATCACTTCATCATTTTCAGGTACCTGAACCTCGCATAAGGTTTCATGAAGTGTTATGTCGTCGGCTCTTCAAGAGCATTTTGCCTCCTTATTATGATCATTTGCTCCTTCCTTTTTCAAGGATTATTATATTTAGAACCGATTGGTCTACCATGCTCCATGCATGTTGTAGACTCTGTCCTTCAGGGACATTAGGAGCATTTTGCAGATGAAATATGAAATAGTTGGGTCAGCAAATGCTTCCAGCATTTGACTTGAATTATCTGAGGATCATACTGATGATAATTCACAACATATTTCTTAGCTGCTTATTCTCTCCCCCTTATTTTAGTGACATATGTCCCCATTTTCTTTGAAAAAATTCATCTGTGTGCATCATGGTATATCCATTAATCATGTACCGCACATCAAATGCTAAAAGATGGAAATATCTAGTTTCTGACCCTGAACCAAATATGAGGGGAGAATTTATCAAAATTTATTGATCTGAAGCATACAAATGCTGTTGTATGCAATATATCATATCTCAGACCAACATCTGAAACTCTGTTCTCATAAGCAATGGTTTAGCTGTATTATGGAAGCATCTAATGCCAAACCAACTTAGATATAAACCAGCATTATCAAGATGGTTGTCTTGATTACGTATTCTGAAAATTGTGCTTCCAACTCAATCATTTTGAGCAAGCAACTTCGTAAATGTCAAACTGCCAGTTGACAATAAACATACATGTGACCGTTTCATAGATGCATCTATTTAAGACATCACATTGAAGGTGAAGGGCCCACATTCACCTTTTATATTTTTCAGAATTTTGGGGATTCAGTCCCAACATTAGCTGGTGTAATCAACTTATCATGAGAACAAGCAACACAAACAAATTTTTGAAGAATCTTCTAATTCTTCAATATGTTTTTAATACTCAATTAGCACATCAGATTTAAATCAGGACAACCAAAATGGTATTTCCAACTAATAAAATTATCTATATCCGTAAAACTTAAGTTTACCATGACGAGTGCTATTTATTTTAGTAAACTTCTGGTTTAATATTGCATGAGATTTTATGTCATAAACTTATGGTTTATTGTGACATGTGATCCATCATACTCGGGTAACGTTTCATATACATATTCCTTACCCGTAGTAACTTAAAAATATTCAATTTTTCAATCATTTGTAGTCCCAATGTGATGATAACCAATTTTATTGCTAGTAAACTTCAGGTTTACTACGATTTATAACAATTACGATCTGGGATAAATGGTGCAATCATGTATAACCTCTTCAAGAGACTTTAATTTATTTTTCATAATCAGATATTATTTGAACACTGTTGGTGTCATGATACTCGTAAACAAACAATTATCTCTTCTGGAGTCCTTGATTTTTGTATCACCAAATATTGCGTAGATACTGCTAGTATCATGGGAAACAAAATTGGTTAGACACTACTGGTGTCATGAAAGAAACAGTAATTAAATGGACATTATAAATTGTAAATTACGAAAAGTAAACATTAAGTTCTAACTTCAGTATTTCAAATGTCTCCTTCAAGAAGACTAGCCATTAACATCTGAATATTTTGTATCAAAGCAGCAATCACATAGTAATCACACCCTTCAGGAAAGGGATACACCAATGTTTATTTCCTTCAAGGAAATCAATAACAACTAACCATAATTTATCAATGTGGTTATAGTAGAAAGCACTTTACTCTGCTTCCTTTTTCTTTAAAATGATACTTTAATAAAATTATTCAAGATGTTTCTACATACGACAGGTACGTGTTGCAATGCCTTAATTTCATACCACACAATAAAATGTATATTCCTTGTATTTTATCTCTCTAGGAGATAGGTTGTGATATTTCTTCATTCACTTCGGGAAATGAATCCTGATTATTCAAATGTGCTTGCTATACGACACTCATCAATAACTCGTTATTTTCCTCAAGCACAAGAAGATATTGCTTCAGAATATTTCTCAAATATTTTACCGATTCTTTCTGCTTCATGAGTAAAGTTTAAAGTTCTACCACTTCGGGATTAAATTTTAAATGTTTACTACTTCGAGAGTAAATTTTAAGGTCTTACTACTTCAGGAGTAGATCTCGGAGTTATTTACTACTTCAAGAGTAAATTTCAGAATTCTACTACTTGGGGAGTAGAGCTCGGAGGTTACAACATTCGGAGTAGAGTTCAAAGTTTTGCTACTTCGGGAGAAGATTTATGAGTTTACTACTTCGGGAGTAAAGCATAGAATATTCGAAATATTTCTTCTCAATTATTCTACCTCTTCTGGAGTTGAGTCGTGATTTCTTCACAACCAAGAGCACGTCCATATTTATAAGCTTTACTACATACTATCACATTCACTTCAGGGAATAGATCCGTATTTGTAATATTTATTAGAAGTTTCATTCTTCAGGAATGAAATATATCTGAAAGTGGCTTAATCATATCAAATAATGATAGCTTAGTACCTCTTTTAACATATTGTTACTTCTGGAGCAAATCGAGGCATAAATATGATGTAGAGAAATTTTCTCTAACATATCTTTCAGAGTATACCTGACTTCAAAGCAATTATTACTTTAGGAGCTAATATGTAGCACCGTGATATATTAAATTTACAAAATTATTATAGAATAAATTTACATATTGATAGACAGTAACCAAAAATTGCATCAACCATAATTTTGATGCCTCATCACGTATTGCTTTTCAGGAGCAATAATGATTTCTCTTTATTCAAGTTCTGCCGAAGTGCTAGCAAATTTGTTTCTGCTCATAGTTAGAATCAAAGGTATATAACTTGAAGTATTCAAAAGATATAAATAAGGGGAGCTAGGGCATGACTTTAGCTGGACATGTTCAAGCAGTATAACAAAACATAGATTAGCCACTCCTAAAATGGGAATCCAGCCATATATAGATCAAAATATCCATGTTTATAACTTCAGCATACTCATCCATATATAAGATTGTTTCATACGTGAATTAAATTTGGATTCCAAATATGGCATATAAGCTTTCGTGATAAACATGGAACAACATAAAAGATGTTTTGGCTATTAGACATGGCAACGTGAAAAATTCAACATTCGATGACTAAAGTGTGTTTTATCTTGAAGAGTTTACAAAAGTATTCAGTGAATATATTGAAGAGTATTACTTACCTGGAACCCTCGCATAAAGCCACGGTATTATCAACACTTAAGGATGCTACTGACAACATTTTACTATCTCAATTGGTTAGACCTTCGTGCTGATAACGTGTTATAAAATGAAGCTAAAAGAGTCACAATATTAAAGGATGAAAACCATAGAAATAGAATGACAAAAGAGGAGAGATTTTTACTATTCTTCCAAAATGTGTTACAAGTGTTTCATATAAAAACTTATGCCTCTATTTATAGTGTTACATATGCATTCAATATATGAGAAAATGGAGGAACCATTAAGATGGTGGGGGAAAATGGAGGAACCATTAAGATGGTGAAGGAGAAGTATTATATTTGTGTATTGGACATCCATAATATATTTCATAACATGAAAGAAATTATTGATCACAGTAAATAGTACAAAAACATGAGTGCGTTAGAAGTTTGTGTCATTTTGGAATAGTCTGTGAAACGAGAACTGCCAAAATTTCACTTTCATTTTAGTCATTTTAAAAAAGGTATAATCAAGAAAAATGGTTGCTGGGATACTCAGATAAAGATGAAACTACTTCAAGGCTAACTACAGAATTATGAAGCACAAAAAAGGGGTTAAATTTAGCTAACTATTATACTTTTTTTCTTTTATTTTCCAGCTCATGTTACGCATTCATTTTGAGCCGCGATTAATTTTGATTCGGGTCGGAAAGCTCTACTTTGGGGGATAAAATGTTCTCTATCAGACTGGATATGACAACAGTTCCTTTTTAACATGTAATACTTTTCTAAAAAAATTTCCTAAATATGCCCTCTGACAAAGCTGATACTTAATACTTTTCAGTTGCAATTTACGCGACTACATTTAATTTTAATTAGTCAGTTATAAAAACGACAACTTTCTAAATTTGAAACAATTCAGCTTGAACTTTCCGATTTACGCTTAACGAGAAGCATTTAGCCAAACAAATATTATGAAATTTTAAGACAAGTACAAAGTGTGTAATAGCCACACACATATAATGACATATTTATGACATCACGTTTCAAAAGTATTTATTTCTTTCTTAAACCCTGTGTCCGTTCAAACTTTGCCACATAAATTGGAACAGCGGGATCCGAGTATTAAACATAAAAACACCTTGTTAAATGCGGCTTCTTCAATTACATCACAATCCTCTTTATTTCTCTATTGATAATCTCCAATTCGACTCAATACAACATTTTTGCTGCTATACAATCTAAATTTACACGGAGTTTGATATAGACGGAATAACAAAGAAACTTTAAATCACACACTTGCTATAAACAGGACAGTTCAAATTCTTTAAGAAGATCAAAAGAAATACAAGTATTTAGTATCTATGTTGCTAGGACTCTTTAAAATGCCCCCGCGTGTCGAGTCATCTAAAAGTAATGCATTTTTGGAGGAACAGACAGAGTTTGGCAACATTTTGGAGAGTCCGAGCAACATTTTGAGCACATTTAGTTAGATTTTTGAGCCAGTAAAGTTTCCAAGTACTTCTCCACATAATCCAGGCCACACTGTGTTTTCACGACTGGTAATACGGCGGGGACGTCCAGATAGAATTCTGAAACAGACCCGTCGAGCTTGCCCCAATGTTTAAGCTGGTCACGTGCTGCTTTAATGGCTGATCTTGTTGCACAATGGACCGAAGCTGCCAGAAGCAGTGGCGGTTCGCCAGATGCTGCAAAAAAGTAATCATATTAAGATTCAATGGCTTGTATGAACAAAGACGGATCCAAGGTTTGAAGTTTATGTGTTCCTACAGCCACCTCAAGTTAATATATAATAATAACTGGATTCATAGTCAACTATTTATAGATATTTAGTGAATTTTCTTAATATATATATAAGGTCTGGATAAAAGTTACTGGATTCCTGTAAACCCGTAGATTGTATTCTAGATCCACCACTGTATATGAATGGATATATATACACAGCGTCAATCCAATGTGAGATTTCACTCTTCTATTTCTCTGGCTGTATTCTAGGAATCACTTGAAACACGTTTGCAACATTCATGACCATCGCAGTTATAAAAGAACAAGCAATGAACTTGGAGGACTTGTTTGACAAAAGGGACGGGAAAGGAAATGAAGAAAGATTGATACCTTTGGATGAACACGTTTTTCGTGATGTCCACTGTTTACCATGTGAACATTGAAATTCTGAGGTATGGTGTCAATTGTTGGGATCTTGTATGTTCAAGTGCTATTCGAGACCATCAACCCGTCTTCATTTGTAAGATATTCTTCGTGCATGAAAAATCCAATTCCTTGAACAAAAGACCCCTCAATCTGCAATGAAAAGAAAGAAACAATTGCCAGTATTTACAACAAGAATAGACAGTTCTGAAGTTTGAATAACAGCTCGAATGCATGATGCACTTCTCAATTATATAAGGAAATCCTAATTACAAAATATAAAATCTACGACAAAGGGAAGAACCTGTCCCATGTCAACGGCTGGATTCAAGCTCTGCCCGCAGTCATAAATAATATCCGACTGAAAAATGGTGGTCTCTCCTGTTAGAATGTCAATCTCCACCTGTAAAAAGAGCTTTATTGTTACTTAGGCATATGAAGGTGCTGCAGAAGATATATTAGCTGCAAAGTGGTCCACAATCAGCTTTTCTGGACAAGTGTTGTGCACTCATATATAAGGAAAATTGATAATCATTGAGTACTATTCACTTTCAAGATGTCTTGGTGGTGAAATACTAGACAGGAGAGACTCCGTGTGGAGGTTCAAGTCCTCTTCAAGACATAATATCGGGATAAGAGAGCTTGGATTGAACTATAATGATATACCGATACAATCTGACCTCTTGGATTTGGAATAAATTTGGCAGCGGATCTCTATCTAATGAAGGGGGAGTCCGCTTTTAAATAGCCGACTGAAGCAGGGAAAGTTACCAAGACATGGGTGATGAAACCAGAAAAAGCAACAGAAACTAGTTTACCTCACTGACAGCAGCGCCAAAGTTCAAATAACTTTTGGAACCAGATTCTGGTACATAATAAGAATTTGCTGCTAAGTTTACCGCTTGCATTTGTGCCTGCAAAAAGAAGGGGGTGAGTGGGAGAGAACTGCAAAGTTAGATATTTAACGCACAAGCAAGAGTGGCTAATGGATTTAAACCAACAAATGGTTCCAAGCTACATACATGCAATTAATTCCCGTTAACTGAATCACTTTGTATGGTCTTCAAATTGAATTCAATTTCATAGTGACAGGTGGAACCGATTTCAACTAGTACTTTCCAGTATTTTATCGTCATTACTAATTTACTTTAGCATCTTTGGTATCATGAGTTTTGTTTGGACATGGCTACTTGTTAAGAACAAGGTAATCATTGATGATAAGGCGTTTCTTGCCAGGATAACATCTCAAGAAGACATATTCATAGGGACCAGTGGCGGACCTAGCCTTATAGAAGGGGGTTCATCCGAACCCCTTTCGGCGAAAAATTGCACTGTATATACAAGGTGAAAATTATTTTTTATGTATATATAGTAGATATTGAACCCCCTTAACTTCTTCATTTATGGCTTCTTTATATTTTTGAACCCCCTTGCCATAAATCCTGGCTCCGCCACTGATAGGGACTGCAACGAAAACTGTGTTAGTAAAAAATACTACAATATTGATTCAAACCAGAAAGTTAAAACAGTAAATAAATTAATTACAAAACCATGTCATGGCAAGCCACTGCCTTGAAAGCGATTTCGACTCAATAGGAATGCAAGGGCAAATCAACTTATTTTGCCTAGGAAGCCCAATTCTCATGTGTGCAAGGTCACTCTCTTGTTCTAGCCCACTTACTAACCTAACAAAAGACTTCTCATTATAAAGTGGAAAGAAAGACTTTCCACCACCAATGAGGGACATTTTGCATTTCATAAAGGACAAAGGAGAAGTGAGAGAAAAAGAACCCACAAGGAAACTTTGACGTTGCATTACCAATGAAGAAATTACTACACATAATTCCCACACACTGAAGTGATTGACAATGAACGGGTGACTTGCAGAGTTGAAATGTTGAAAGAAATGGAGGAGGTGGTCATATAGTGGGAAAACAAACCTGGCGAATCAGCATTGGCCAATCAACAGATCCATTTTGTTCCTGCAACTGTTTCTTCAGAGGGGTCAGTCTTTCAACCAAGACATTACAGCAAAGTCTAACTGCTTCACAGCTTGATTCCGATGTAGTGCTTCCCGCCGTAAACCCGCCTTGCACTACGCTTAAGGTGTCTGCTTGTACTACTCGTACTTTCTCCACAAGGTCTTCGACCCAACTACTTTCGATTAAACCGAGAGCATAGGCAGTCATCTGCTTAACCTTTGTCCATAGCCCTTGGCCAATTTCGACCCCTCCAACCTCTACAACAATCGATCCGTCTTGCAAAATACTGACTTTTCCTGGGGTCGGCCGTTGCATAACTTCATACACGATTGGCACTCGAGAAATACCCCTTTTCTTCCATGTGTTTTTCTGGTTAAACTGTTCTATCATCTTGCTTCGTTGGAAAAAGTTTGAGGACATGGCCAACTTATCCATGATACTAGGCAATGTATATTCTCCTGCTGATACAATGTTATCATAGAAAAAGTTAAGGCTTTCAAATGTATGAACATTTTTATTTCTTACAATATCCACCTCCATTGACAGTAAACTCGATACATGCTCTACTAT
Source organism: Lycium barbarum (assembly GCF_019175385.1). Lineage (NCBI taxonomy): Eukaryota > Viridiplantae > Streptophyta > Magnoliopsida > Solanales > Solanaceae > Lycium > Lycium barbarum. The sequence goes on from NC_083342.1 coordinate 8,576,395, forward strand.
AACTTCGGCGATATAAGATCTTTGCACCTCCCCAGGAGCCCGCATAGCCGATTTGCTGGAAAGATTCGTCTTGCATACTTTTACATCAAAAGATAAGGCACCCCAGTCATATTTTTGTAGTGCTCTAATCACATTTAATGGTACAAGGGGGCTTATATCTTCCGTGATCCCGGCATTTATCAATATATCAAGATGTAATGCTGTGATCTTTCCACTCGACTTGAATCCTACACTGTATGTTACTTTCATCGGGTGTCGCCCTCCTGTCACTATCATGTCAGTGTTCCGATTGACATACATCCTGACAGGTCGTCTTAACTTGTATGCTGCAAGTGCACAGGCTGTGGAAACCTGTTTCAAATAGTTGATGTCACAAAGTAACACTACACTAATTATGTACCAAAACTTAATTATGTAGATTGTAAATTCTTTATTAGTATTACTACGTATTTTTTTCCAATATACTCACAGGCATTGCTCTTTCTGCCTTGCCCCCAAAGCCACCTCCAACCCGTCTTGTAATTACACGGATATTGTGTTCGGGAACACCAAGGCAACTGGCAATCACTTGGTGCGCGTTCTCAGGGGACTGGCTTGAAGCATAAACAACCATGCAGTTGTCTTCATCTGGAATAGCAAGGGCAGTCTGTGTCTCCACATAAAAATAGTACTCGGAACCAAGCCTTATCTGAAAATGATTATTAAAAGAACTGATCAGTAATAAATATGAACCTTTAAGTACATCTATAGTTAGACATGCTAGATCACCCATCCAGGAATCAAAATCTGGGAGGTTGAAGTGTGTGACCCTCTCATCTAACAGCTTCAGTTGTTAGATGGAGCTGACATGCGGGCTTAATTTTTTTTTAATAATTGGTGGCAGTGAGACTCGAACCTAGGACCTCTGCCTGCTCTAATGTCATGTTTAAGTGTGTGACCATCTCATTTAAAAGCTTAAGCCGTTAGAGAAAACACTCTTTTATTTACTTAGTTATATCTCCAACACAGGAAACCATTGAAACAAATATGAAGAGAAGAGAAATCAAAAGTACCTCAGAGGAGAGAATCTTGTGATCAGCTTCAACCATACCTTTTGAGAAATCACCAACCTGTTTTGGATATAGAAATGGTGGGATTTGGAAAAAGCTAGATTTCTCAACAGTTTCCTCAACGGTTCAAATGGGAGAATCTATATTTGCAGTGTCGTATTCAACGAGGGCCGTTCTTGCAGCCACATCAGCATCCCTCTGACAGTCAGCAACCTGTTTCATTCGACCACCACATCGAACAACATAAGGAAATAGTTCAGAATAACTAATGTTTCATAAATCCAATCCCAGCAGGAGGAAACTTGAAGTGACTCACCACAACTGCAATTCTGTCTCCAGCGCATCGGGCGAGGTCGTCTGCAAATAAGGGCTCGGGACCAAAGCCTAACCTAGCTCCTACGTTTGCCCCTCCACTTGGGATATCTTTAAAAGTAATAATATCAGTGACTCCATCCGTTAACTGATTAGACCCAAGGTGGATTCCCTTTACAGCTGCTAATGGTTTTGTACTGTAGATAAACTCCATGCAGGCAGTTTGGTGGTGACGGAATGTCATCTACATAAACAGCTTCACCTGCAAAATGTTACATAAACCAGCACATTTGAAGTCCGGAATATTGCAGACATGAAGTTATCATTAAACTGATATACAGATAACCTATTTGTGTTAGAAAAATAAAAGCACGGCAAGAGGAATACGAAAAAATGAGGGCAACAAAAAACGAGAAGAAATGACCAAAACAACTGATCTAAAAGCATGGCAAGAGGTATGAAACATTGGATTTAACATGCACAAGATGAAATAAAATATTAAAAGGCGAGAACAAACCAGCAGCTTGCATGGCAGCTCCAACCTTCTTCATCGGTTCACCTACTGGATAGTACTCGGTACTTGATTCCACAACCTGCTTAGCAGAAGAGAGTAGTGTTTGTTTTCTCCCCTGACTAACGCAACCATCATTACTACTTTTGGAAACTTTCTCAACCGAGATATCATTAATTCCAGCGAGTGAACCACCAGAAATAGCAGAAAGAACATCAGTGAAGGGATAGAGAAACTCGAAAACATAACTGACGGCCAAGCTTGATCTGTATTCAGGGTGTAAAGTGCCATCTTCCGGTACGACTGCTAGTTTGACTAATTTAAGTGCTTCCTACAAAACACGTACGTTTAATTTTTTCCCAGTTAGATATTCCTCTACCTTTTTGGCCCTTGTTGTGTGTTTTGTGCCATAAGCACCAAACGCCAACTGGATATCGTTTATCAGGACGCCGTTCTGGCAGAGAGAAACATCAGCCCTGAAAGCAGAATTTACATATGCCAATGCATTCCCGTGAGGTCGTGGAGCAGATCGATAGGTTTCAAACAAAAGTTTAGAATTTGGATCTTTCTTAAATGGGATCGAAACACTTAGAAGCACAGTCCTGGAGTCTAGAGGTGGTCTCGATAATAATTCCTCCCATGTGAGCTTTGCAAGTCCATGAACGGTCATCAAGTTAACAGTAGCGCAAAGCCCGAGAAATAATGTAGCAATATCCGAAGGAAAACCGTTCTTCTGCGCCATAACCAAATTACCTCCCACACTAGCTGAGTTTCTAACAAATGGCGAAGCAATCTTTTCCATGTGGTAAGCCAGCTTTTGGGACACCAACTGCCCATGCGGACCCACATTGACTTTATTTTCCTCTTTCAAGAATGAAATAAGTTTAGAGATAGTCACGGTTGCTCCAAGCGCCATAACCAAATTACCTCCCACACTAGCTGAGTTTCTAACAAATGGCGAAGCAATCTTTTCCATGTGGTAAGCCAGCTTTTGGGACACCAACTGCCCATGCGGACCCACATTGACTTTGTTTTCCTCTTTCAAGAATGAAATAAGTTTAGAGATAGTCACGGTTGCTCCAACTTCAATGCCTGTCTGATCTCTTTTGATTACTGAGAGTTCAGGAATGTACCTGAGGTCAACATAATGATCGTATCGTTGAGTTTCCTTATAATAACCTGTGCTGGTATTACCAACGACTAGTTTAAAGCTTACACCATTTTCCGTCAAGTTGGAGTTCAACAAGCTCTGTAGCTCCTCAATGGAAACAGGACTGTACCAAGGGTACCTTGAGGAGTCCAAAGTCATGGCAGATTCGCTTTTCAAGAACTCAGGATATGTACTAAAATTCTTTGTTGGATCATAGGGAGGTAGTTTACTTACTTTCGTTTCCTTGGAATCTCCCTTTTTCCAAAAAGAATTGAACCCCAAATCCTCTATATCGACATCAGCAGCAAAAGTCTTGCAGGTATCAGCAATGGGTCGGTATCCAGTGCACCGACAAAGGTTCCCGGATATGGCCTTTTCAGCTTCGGATGAAGTAAGATTAGAGAATCCCGGTGGAGGATCGTGTTTCTTTCCTTTTTCAGCATTGACAAGAGCCGAGAAAAACGACATACACATGCCAGGAGTGCAAAAGCCGCATTGAGAAGCGTGGAAACCGGCAAATCTTTCATGAATAGAGTGGAAACCATCTCTTGTGTTCCCAAGGCCTTCACTTGTAGTAATCGAACAACCATTTAAGCTGCAAAGAAGTGTAAGGCACGAACTCACGCTAAAATCTTCGACCTTTTTAAGCTTGGGATCATACTTCGATAGCAGAACAACACAAGCCCCACAACCACCTGTAACCATACAAATAAGTTATGTTCTTTCTGAACCCAAAATTGAGAATTTTTAGCAAATACTTGTGAAAGGGGCATATTTCCGGTTTTGATTAAACAACTAAGGCTAACGGAATAACAGAATCGGAACCAGATTAAAGATGGAAGGCGAACAAATGATACACCTCTAAAAGGTTTATGAAGGAAATAGGATTTCCATCTAGTCTAAATCAGCAACAATGAACTAAAAATCTCATTTAACATGTAATCTATATATGTTTGAAAAACTAAGGAAGTTAAGCCATTTTATTTCATTGTATCAGAAAAGTAATTCTACATTGGAAACTACAGTAGTTAGCCAAGTATGAAAATCAGTTACACACAGTGAAACCTTAAACGCCTTTTTTGTCATTTTGATAAGTAACCTTAACTCTTAAGATTCAGACTAATTGAAAAGAAAGGATATATTGTTTTAGAGACTGATTGAACAACTCCCAATAAGCCATAAGGAAAAAGGGAAAAGGAATTAAACAAAGGCGTTCACTATGAAACTAAAAACTCCATTTCCTTTATATGGAAAAAGAAAATTAAAAAGTTTGCAATCCACAGTTAAGAGAAACCAATATGTAATTGAAAGATTTCATTGCCAGAAAACATCAAGCATCCAATGGTCTGGTTAATCCATTATATGCTATGTATCGGAGAGGACCCCCTTCTCAAGACTCAAACTCGAGACCTCTGTTTAAGGGGAAAGAAACTTTACCGTACCACTCCCACTCCCTCCACACCCTTCGGTGTTCAAAAAACACTTAGGGTATGTTTGATATGATGGAAAATGTTTTCCTATATTCTCCTGTTTGATTGCACTTAAATCTTGCAAAATGTTTTCCTATGGAAAATAAAAATAGGAGAAAATGTTTTCCATAAAAAATTGAGGGAAATTTTCCCGATTAATAAAATCGAAAAGGGTTATATTTGCCTTTGTACTCTCACAAATAAGCTTCATTTGACCTTCGTTATACTTTTTTGATAAATTTAAACTGTCATCCAACTTTACGACTATATTTGCCCCTCATCCGTTAAATCTCATGTCCCACCTAAATTTTCCTACGTGGCACCTACATGTCATTTTTTTTTCCAATTAAATCTGGTCACCCATTTAAAAAAAAAATTAACCCGCCCACCCGATGAAACCCGGCCCACTAAAAGATGTACATAGACTCCTCCTCCATTTTCTTGTTCTCCTCTGCTACTGCCCCCATTAATGGAGCTCTGCATTTCTTCACTTCCATGGCTTTTTCTCGACCCCAAATCCCTGTTTCTTCACTTTCTACTTAACAACAATGATAACTCAGAAGATGAGTTTGATTTCTCTTTTGGATTTTCTAACTCAGTTACGAATTCTTCGTTTGGAGATGTTAGGTTTGCTCTGAATTTCCTACCTTATTTGCATTCAACCATAATTGTGTCTTACTTCAAAAATGATTTCTCGGTATAAAAGTATTTCTTTGTGGAAAAAATTCTACCATATGTATCCTTTTCTTAGAGGAGAAATTTTCGACTTCTATTAGATTTTTCTTCTCATAAACAACTCAATAGCATGCACAATGTAGTCTTTAAAGAGTCTCATCTAGGGATAAATTATTTTCTCAATAGTTTTTATATTTTTATATTAAATTTTTCAATATGTAAATCAATTGACCAAACCATATTATAGTATTATGTCTTTTTTATTATGTTTTCCCTTTCCTTCAAAATCTATAATTGTTAGTTTCCGCTTGACACCATAATTATTTCGATCCCAATAAGAAGAAGTAGATTCTTCCGATACTCTCAAGGTAATAAAATTGCTTGAAGATTAAAGAATTTCTAGAATTGCAGTTTATTCCATCAATCTTATTTTGTTTCTATTAGTTGTAATTTTAGAGCTTAATTCCCTGTGCAACGAGAGGAATCTGTTAGCTGACACTTCAAAAATTGTTGAAAAGAACAAATCCAAGGACGATTTGAGAAAAATCGTCACTGATGAACTTATTTGGTGGGTCGGGTTAAATTATTTTAAATGGGTGATTTGATTTAATTGAAAAAATGACATGTAGGTGCCACATGGGAAATTTAGGTGGGGACATGAGATTTAACGAATGAAGGGCAAGTATGGCTCTAAAGTTGAATGGCAAGGGCAAATTTATCAAAAAAAATATATAATCAAGGTTAAATATAACTTATTTGTGAGAGTATAGGGACAAATATGACCCTTTTCCATTAATAAAAACATATCAACGCATTCCCCAAACCCCTTCCCCATACTCGCCCCACCACACCCCCACCCACCTTACCTTGCACCACTCCCTCCGATTTTTCTTTCTCATTTTATTTTATTTTTACAAAAAATGGAAAAAAAATCAAAAAAGATTTTTTTAAAAGTTATTTGTTTTTGTTTTCTACACTACCTAGACCCACCCCCACCCTAAAAAAAAGTTATGTTCTTGGCTAGAGTTAGTCGAGATGTGCGCAGACTAATCCGAGCACCAAAGTTATAACACAAATACACTAGGTCGGTTGAGAATCTGTAACACCTCGTAGCTTCTGGCGAAGGTTTGACTCATAAGATTATAATATAATGGAACCAATATGAGGGTTATAGGAAGTGTTTTGAAAACCAATCAAGTCATAAGAAATGTCTTTGGGCAAAGCAAAGTTGGAAGCCACTCTACGGGGCATGTTTGCAAGTGAGTTTATAGAAGGTTTTACTTCCAACGACCATAACCCCTCTATTAATTTGGAATTTGGGAAAACTTCCTTGATGAAAGTTGTAGCCCTTTGAAATAGCTTTCCAACGGTATATTATGGGTCTTGAACGGAGCTATGTACAAGAAGTTATGCCTATTTTACCAAACACTGTGCAGAACCGACACCCGTCGTTTCTCGGGGCGAGTGAGGGCGCGTGGGAGAGCCAGTCTTCAGTCAATTTCAGTCAGCCAGTCAATTTCAGTCAGCCAGTCTTCAGTCAATTCAATAGACATTCAATTTAGTATCTCAGCAGTTTAGTAGTCATGTATTCATTCAGTTCAGTAACCACGTGTCCTTGATTTCAATGGTAATTGGGATGACCACCTGCCTCTTATTGAGTTTACTTACAAAAATAACTACCATGCTAGTATTAGGATAACACTGTTGGAAACCCTTTTAAGCAAATGTGTAGATCACCAATTGGTTGATTCGAAGTTGGTGAAGCAGAGTTGTTAAGATCAAATTTGGGTTACCAGGTTATAGAGAAAGTTAAGTTAATACAGGAGTGTTTGAAAATGGCTCAGGGTCACCAGAAGTCTTACACAGATGTGAGGCGAAGGGACTTAAAATTTTCAGTAGATGATTGGGTGTTCCTTAAAGTCTCACCCATGAAGGGTGTCATGAGATTTGGCAAGAAAGGCAAACTCAGCCCCAGATATATTGGACTGTACAAAATTCTACGAAAGGTCGGACTAGTATCTTATGAACTTGAGTTGTCACAAGGATTGGCTACTGTACATCCCGTGTTTCATGTGTCCAAATTGAGGAAGTGTGTAGGAGACTTGTCGTTGGTTGTTCCTACTGATACTATAACAGTTAAGGATAGTTTGATGTATGAGGAGATCCCCATAGCCATTCTTGACCGTCAGATTCGCAAGTTGAGGACTAAGGAAGTAGCCTCAGTGAAAGTCCTGTGGAGGAGTCAGAAAGTTAAGGAAGCTACATGGGAAGCCGAGGAGGATATGAAATCCATCTACCCACACTTGTTTCAGCCCGCAGAAGAGATTTATGATGAAACATCAAGATTTTGAGGTATGTAAGCTTTCTTTTCATGCTTTTGGTCGTGTGTGGCCAATTTATAATGCTATTGTGATGTAGCCCTGTGAGGCAATGATATTATGGGCTGTTGTGACAGGTTGGTAGTGCCAGATTACAGGGGAAACTCTGGCGAAATTTTTGTAGAATCTTGAATGTTATCATTAGAGGACGTATGTTCCAACAGAGGGGGAGAATGTTACACCTAGGAAATTTCTCCGTTAGCATACCGCGAATAGACCCACGAAGGGTATGACGTATACGACATGTTGATGAGTAAGGAGTAATATTTAATGATTCTAAATGAGATTTCAAAGACATTTGAGGTAGGAGACGAAAGTTGTTAAGGAAAGCGAGGTATATGTTGTGTGTTGGGCAAGAATTACGAGTATCGACATAATGATGGCTTAATGACATTTTGGAGAAGAGTTATAATGTCCCTTATGTATTCATGCCTCACGTTTCACGCTCAAGTTCATGTATTCGCTATTCATGTCCATGTTTAGGCACTGACGCTTTCATGAAACTATGTCATGTCAGTTTCCATGCCCTATGTCATGTTATGTCTCATGTTCCACGCTCATGTCAGCTATCCAGTGCCCATGTTCATGTCTCAGTATTCACGCTTCCATGTAATTATGTCATGTTAGTTCAGTCTCCATGTTGCATGTCATGTTTCCTTCACGTTCAAATAGTCAAGCCATGTCCAGCCATATTCTTAACCATGACCCATCATTCGAGGACGAATGATCCCAAGGGGGAGATATTATAACACCCCGCATCTTGGAACTGAGTTTAAGCTCATATTATTAGAGTTCTAGTGGAAACATTGAAGGTTTGAACGTTTTGCGAAAATGGTTGATAGGCCTAGTTCGGGCCGCAATAACTCCTTGATCGGTTTGGAATTTTGGAAGGTACTATCAATGAAGTTGTAGTACGTAGAAATACCTTTCTAACGATATAAGGACCAAGCCAATCAGAGATCGAAGCAAGGAGATATGATCGTCTCAATATGACTAATAGTAAGGCACTTGAAATCCTATAGAATCGGCTAAGTTTTCGATACGTCTGCCTTCCAGTCAAATTTCATGAAAATCCGTTGGGAATTTGAGAAAACTTCCTTGATAAAAGTTGTAGCCCTTTGAAATAGATTTCCAACGGTATCTTACGGGGGTCAAACGGACATCTGTGCAAAGAGTTATGCCAATTTTACTGAAGCCTGTTCGCTGGAAATTCTGCCAGCGTAACGGTGACGTTACGGACCGTAACACGTGTTACGGGCCGTAACAGTGGACCGTAACGTCCCGAAAATTTCCAGAACCTCACTGGAAATTTTCACGGAGGTACGGTACCAAGTTACGGTCCGTACCTCGTGTTACGGGACCATAACAGTGGTCGTATCTTGGTCCGTATGTACGTTTCGGGTCACCTGACTTCGGGAGGCCATAACCCTATCATAACTTGGGAATTTGGGAAAACTCAAAGAACGAAAGTTGTAGATAATTGAAATACCTTTGCAACCATAGGTTGTGGGTTCAAAGTAGACATCGGGATAGGGAGATATGGACGTTTTAAGACAGAAAGGTCCCAACCCATTTTCAAGTTGGGTCAACCCATTTCCCCTTAGTATATAAGGGAAATGTAACCCTAGCAGCCCCATTTTTTCCCACAACTTCAGATTTTAGAGAGAGGAAGTGAGAGAGAAGGGAAATTAGAGAGAGAAAGTAGAAAATCAACCAAGTTTAAGGCCCCGAATCCCGAAGCTCGTGAAGGATAAAGTGTAGTACAAGTTGTTGCCGTCATTCTAAGCTACGGATCGAACTTCTGGGTGTTGATTTCGTGATTACTACTCTTGAAAGGTAATGTTTCTACTCCCTAATCATTTATGGTTGTGAATTGATGAATTCTTGGGAGAATAATAATTGGGTTTGATGAAGAGAATTATATGAACTATGCTAGGGTTGTTGGATTGTTGACTTGGGATTGTTGTATTCATATGGTTGATGAAGAATGATGTTAATTACATCTAATTGAGATGGTAGAATTATCTAGGAGTAATAGAATGTGGATTGGGTGAAGAAAACACCATTAATGAGGGTTATAGAGCTTCATGCCCACTAAGTGTTTGATAAAATGCTTAGATGAACAAAACATGGATGTTGTTGCTAATATAGAATCTCTATGGCTTGTATTGCTATAGATTGAAGTTGAAGGGATTGAAGGACATTGTGATACGCTCAAAAGCGGGAAGTTAAGGTATGTAGAACTTCCATCCACATGTGGGAATCTCTACGTTCTTCCCCATGTTCCGTTTCGTAAAATCTATGAAGTTCAAATCGTAGGGCATTAAACCCAACATATTGGTAGCCCGTAATTATGTATGTATGTACATGAATTCCGTATCTATGTTCGTTATTGTATTCCTAATCTTCCATTACGGACATTAGGGATCCTAGCTTAATCCATGAATCATGAATTCTTCCTCATGTGTTCTCATTATGTTCATATGAAACTGCATGAGTTATTTTGCAAGTTATAAACATGTTTTCAAGTCAACTACAAATATATGATTATGAACTATTGTATTACTCATGAATCAAGAACATGTTTGCAAGACTATGACAAGTCATCTTATGAAACTATTTTACAAGTTATTTCATGAAACCATGTTTACAAGATTATTTCATGAAACCATGTTTACAAGATTATTTCATGAAACCATGTTTACAAGCTATTTCATGAAACCATGTTTACAAGTTATTTCGTGAAATCATGATTTCAAGACAAGTACAAGTAAATTCACGAAAATCATGGGCTTCTTAGCCAAATATATTATGTTTATGTTTTTGGGAGTTGCACAAATTACCGAGAAGGCTCAGATAGCCTGAAACTACGGAGCCACCGTAGGACAAGGATCGCTCCGCCCAGATAGGACGATACCTTAATTTTACACTGAATGGATCCATCAGGTACCTTACTACCTTATACTCAGGCAAGGTATGAGGGCTCTACTGGTCCGGCGAGGTACCAGACTCCACGTACCCACGTGGTAAATTACTACCTTATACTCTGGCAAGGTATGAGGGCTCTGCTGGTCCGGCGAGGTACCAGACTCCACGTACCCACGTGGTGATATGATATGATATGATACGTCGGTTTATGAAATTCTCTCCCTACTTATCATGTTTTACTCATGTTATAAATATATATATATACTCATGCCCATGCACATGTTCATGTCCAAGTTTTCAGTTTCAGTTCTTATCATGTTGTTCTATGTCCCATGTTGTTTCTCTCGGTTGCTTTACATACCAGTACATTCAATGTGCTGACGTCCCCTTTTTATTGCCCGGGGGCCTGCATTTCACGATGCAGGTACTGATATACAGGACGACACATCTGCTCAGTAGGACAACATTCGTATCAGCTTATTGGTGAGCCCCATCTCATTCGGGGTTTAGTCAACTTTTATCTTATGATTAATTATGCATCTAAAGGTATGTTGGGGGCCTTGTCCCAGTAAGTATGTTTTCCAGTCAGACTCATGATAGAGGTTTCATAGACTAGACAAGTCAGTTATGTTATGTCAGACATTCGGAGTCGTATAGCCATTTTGGCTCACTCATGTTTAAACAAGTATTGTATTAAGTATTATGACTTACCATATTTTATAAAGGCTCATCATGCATTCACATTATAATTACGCTCATGTATGCCTCATGATAGTTCAGCAAGCCATGTGGTTCGCTCGGTCACATGCAGTCAGGCACCGAGTGCCGTGTTACGTCCAGGCCATGGTTCGGGGCGTGACAAAAATACCATTAATGAGGGTTATAGAGCTTCATGCCCACCAAGTGTTTGATAAAATGCTTAGATGAACAAAGCATGGATATTGTTGCTAATATAGAATCCCTATGACTTGTATTGCTATAGATTGAAGTTGAAGGGATTGAAGGACATTGTGATACGCTCAAAAGCGGGAGGTTAAGGTATGTAGAACTTCCATCCACATGTGGGAATCTCTACGTTCTTCCCCATGATCCGTTTCGTAAAATCCATAAAGTTCAAATCGTAGGGCATTAAACCCAACATATTGGTAGCCCGTAATTATGTATGTATGTACATGAATTTTGTATGTATGTTCGTTATTGTATTCCTACTCTTCCATTACGGATATTAGGAATCCTAGCTTATCCATGAATCATAAATTCTTCCTCATGTGTTCTCATTATGTTCATATGAAACTTATGAATTTATTTTGCAAGTTACAACCATGTTTTCAAGTCAATTACACATATATGATTATAAACTATTGTTATTACTCATGAATCAAGAATATGTTTACAAGCTATTTCATGAAACCATGTTTACAAGTTATTTCGTGAAATCATTATTACAAGACAAGTACAAGTTAATTCACGAAAATCATGGGCTTCTTAGCCAACTATATTATGTTAATGTTTTTTTGGGAGTTGCACGAATTATCGAGAAGGCTCAGATAGCCTGAAACTATGTAGCCACCATAGGACAAGGATCGCTCCGCCTAGTTAGGACGATACCTTAATTTTACACTGAATGGATCCATCAGGTACGTTACTACCTTATACCCTGGCAAGGTATAGGGGCTTAACTGGTCCGGCAAGGTACCAGACTCCACGTTCCCACGTGGTGATATCATATGTCGGTTTATGAAATGCTCTCCCTACTTATCATGTTTTTACTTATGTTATATATATACATATGTACTCATGCTCATGATCATGTCCAGGTTTGCAGTTTCAGTTCTTATCATGTTATTCCATGTCCCATGTTATTTCTTTCGGTTGCTTTACATACCAGTACATTCAATGTGCTGACGTCCCCTTTTATTTCCCGGGGGCCTGCATTTCACGATGCAGGTACTGATATACAGGACGACACGTCTGCTCAGTAGGACAGCATTTGTATCAGCTTATTGGTGAGCCCCATCTCATTCGGGGTTTAGTCAACTTTTGTTTTATGATTAATTATGCATCTAAAGGTATGCTGGGGGCCTTGTCCCAGTAAGTATGTTTTCCAGTCAGACTCATGATAGAGGTTTCATAGACTAGACAAGTCAGTTATGTGATGTCATACATTTGGAGTCGTATAGCCATTTTGGCTCACTCATGTTTAAACAAGTATTTTATTAAGTATTATGACTTACCATGTTTTATAAAGGCTCATCATGCATTCACGTTATATTCCGCTTATGTTATGTATCATGATGATTCAGCAAGTCATGTGGTTCGCTCGGTCACATGCAGTCAGGCACCGAGTGTCGTGTTACGTCCAGACCATGGTTCGGGGCGTGACAGAATCATGAGATTGCATGTTCAAATCTCAATAGGGGCAAAAACACTAAGTGATTTCTTTGTATTTATCCAATATTGATGGATAGAGTTACCCGATCACTAGGTACCTAGAGAATTAGTCGATGTGCACGCAAGTTGACTCAAACGTGAAAGTTGACCAAAAAACATATGGTATACATGTAACAATGGAAAAAGTTCGGAGAATTACCTTCACCACAACCAAGCTTAGGACTCTTGAAACAAGTTTCAGAGCGCAAGAACTGAAGTAAAGTTGTAGAAGGATCAATACATGGTAACTCAAACTTCTCTCCATTAACTGCAAAAGCCAAGTTCCCATTTCTATGTGTTTTCTCCATTAATATAACAGCTCCTTAAAATCAAGATTCTTGACGCACACCCTTTATTAAAATCTTGTCTTTTTTCTACTTTGTTTCTTTTACTTTCTCAGCTGAAAACTATGAGAAGTACTGAAAGACAAAGCAAGAATCTTGAATTGTATGAATGGGGTGTCCAAATTCTTGCTTTTAACACAAAAGCTTTATGATCACATTTGCAAAATGGTCAACAAACATCATTACTACTTAATATAAGGGACAATTCTAGATTTATTTTGTGGTTCTTGTCCATTGGTCTAAATTACTGTCTTTGGACTGACTTTTCAAGCTCACCTATACGCTTTGTCCTTTGATATGAAACTTCAAGCTTTTGTACTTTTTGCATTGGAGCATCACTTATCACTTTCTTCGGATCACATTAGAAAATAGTGACTTATAACTCAAAGTCGATTTAATTTATGTGTTATTTTTTATTTTTTGAGAGTCGATTTAACTTGAAGCTAAATTAAATTAAATTAATATTTTAAATTAAAATTTAGGTATTAAAAATATAAAAAGTATTATAAATTGCAGTTTTAACTTAGAATTAATATTTTTATGCACAAACTGTATATGAAGAACTAAATTAATTCTTGAGGTTTTTATTTAGTTTTTTTCCCCATTAATTTCATCTAAAACTAAGCTCAAATCACCACATTTAACTAGCATAAAATCTTGCTACATGAAAATATTATGAATGAAATTAAAACTTAATAACTACCAAAAAAGTTATTTCATCTCTAAATATAGGAGTTATATGCTCACAAATCCATAAAAATATTAATATTTTTCAATTTATAATTTTCATCAAGTTGTAATTATTATACTACATAATTTACATTATGTTACTTTACATAAAGTCAAAGCCTTTGTATTTGATAAACTTTCTGTCAATCTTCCTTCCTCATAAATAATTTTTCGCTTAAAATTGTCAAACTAGGTTACTAAGAAAGTTTTAATAATAATGAAGACTTATCAATAATACATATTTAACGTGTCACTGAATTATATTAATTACGCGGTGCGGTAAAAAAATATATAACAGATTGTAATTCTACAATTAGAATATTATTACTTTTATATCTTAAGTTTGAGCCCGGATTCAATACGGGCCTAACATAACTAGTATATATTATATATGGTAATAGATTAATTAACATGTTCCTGCATATCATGATTGGTTAAATTGTATAGGCATGTGAGGTTTCATGTAGTCCATTATTTTTCTGAAGGGGACGGCCACTAATTTTTGTACTTTTGTATTGACTTTTTCTACGATGACGTAATACATTACGAAACTGCCACGTAAGGATTGTGACTTGAGGGAAGAAGTAAGCATTAAGCACCTTTTCAGCGAGATTCCCTGCGACGATTATTTCACTTCATTGTGATATAAATTATGAGGCCATCAAACAGTATTGAGAACCAGGTTTTCTATCTGTTCCCTCAGATAAATGACAGAAAGTAAATTGCATAAGATGTTTACGTGAAAAACTCTTTGTTCAAGTATTAAAAATCACGACCTATTTCAGTTGGATTTTCAACTTCACTAAACAGAATAATTTCACATTACAACCTATTAAAATTTATGAATTAAACCCTTAATCCCTACCCTTACAATACCTCTATTGTAAGCCCTTTACAATGAATTTATTGCAAAGACAACTCTTCACTAGCTCTAGTCAAGAACTCAATCGCATCTTGACTAACTCTAGCCAAGAACATAAACCAACAAAGGTTGCACATTTGTCCTACTATTACACACTTCTTGAAAGTCGTGTAGGAGTACAAATAAAGAACAAAAGACAAAGATCTAACAACTGAAAGAACCTAAGATATAGACATTGAATACAAAACTGGTTCCTTTAGTTGTTGCAATTTTGATCTTTGAATGAGCACTTTGGGAGCAGAGGCGGGCTGGCGGCTGCCTCTGGAGAGCACAATAATTCTTTTTAAATCTCAAAGTGTTAAGTTAAACCTTATAACATGTTGTATATATGTTGGAGAGCATGTAAGAATCATGTGATAGGGGATAGGGACAATACATCTTTTGGTCATCTGCAGTTGTGCTGCTACACTGCTGCCAGTCAGTATAGTGCAGCAACCTTTACAACTATATTGTTGACTTGTATGACAATCAGGGAACCTGATCAGGTACCTGTCCCTATCTGGTTCCTCGAGAGTATGGAAAATCATCAAAACACTATATAGCATATCTTATCAATTTTTCCCTTTTTGATGATAACAAACCCAGAATTGATGTTCCCCCCGAGAACCAGATTCCCACTTGTTCCCCCTGCGAATTAGACTTATCTCTCAACCATAGCAACATGTTAATCATTATAGCAATATCAATTCAATTCGAATTACCCCTGTCTCCTTTGAACTTCCCCCTTTTGGCATCATTGAAAAGAGTAATAAAAGTGGCACAAGCAAAAAGAAGTTCAGAAGCATTAACTCATGGCCATTGGGGCAACACAACATAATCAACAACATGAACAACAAATGAACATCATGGCATACAAAACAAAGCAATTTCCCATATTTGATTAATCGTAGTAAAAACAGAGTAGTTTCAACAACACAAAAACATAATATTTAAACAGCCATAAGTTACAATGTCATTAGAAGGGATAAAACATAATTCTGAAGGAATAAGGAGAATATAAGGAGGAAATGATGGACAGGGTAGGAAGATACTAAGGAGAGAAGGCTTTGAGGAGCCTGTCCATGCGTTCATTTGTAGACCTCTGATCTTGGGACATTTGCTCGCGAAGCACCTCAAGCTTTTCTTTCAATTGCTCATTCTCAGCCCTTAACACAACATTAGCTTGATCTGTAGCACTACTAGGACCAGGTTCCTATGCTTTCTTCACAAGTTTATCCTTTAGGATAGCATTCTCCGCCTTGAATCTTTGTACTCATCAGTAAGCTCCTCCTGAGCATCAATCGGACTCGAGATGGTGGAATTGTTGCTAACACCCCCATATTAGGTACACAATCACATTCCTCCAAATTTCCTATAGTGAACATCTGTTTCCTTTTTCCCATAGTTGCCTTTCAGTTTTGACTTTAAAATGCTAAAAGACCCTAGCGAGAAAGAACCCATAAGGAAGACCATGCTTTCCCTCTCTTGCATTGACAACCTTTACCATATGTTCCATCATGAGAGCAAGCAGACTGATTGGTTCAAAGCTCACTAGTGCCTTAAGGAGAACTAGGTCAGGGATAGAAGCCATAGACCTTCGCTCAGCTCTTAGAAGAGGCACTTTGTTTACAAGCTCAAACAAGAGCTGATACATGGGCTGAAGCTACTTCTTGAAGAGATTTGCTCCAGTAACAGTAACTCCTTTCTTCACAAGTAATTCCATGAATCCTGCTGATGTTTTACCACTTACAGTCTTTAGCCCCTCAGTTGGAACATTTAGAATCTTACTCAAACTTTCTTCATTCAATTCAAATTCAGTCTCATTCACATGCAGGACCAGGGTATCATCGTCCATACACAACAGATTGACATAAAAGTGAGACACTTCCTCTTCAAACACACTGGGGGCTGGGGGCACAAAAAGGTGAGTCCATTTTTGGAACTTAACAAATTCTAGAAGTTCCTTCATTCCATTCTTTTCAGCAATATCTGGGTCAAATACTCTCCCCAACAACACCTTTTGAGATTTCAAGTTTTTTTTTTCTTTCAAATTCTGACAACTCAACTTATGATTTCTTAGAGGAACCAGGTTCCTCACTCTCTCTTCCCTTCCTTTTTTGAGACACCACCTTCTTCTTTTTAGGTATTATGGCATCATTATATGTTGCATCCTTCTCCTCATCTTTTCTTTTCTTGATTTTTCCTTTCTTGGAGTTTTTCCTCTCAAGAGGAGACTCCTCCACCTCATCTTCACTCCTCTACCTCATCTTCCTCATCATTGACAGTCACCACATCAGTAGGTGACTGATCTTTCTCATAAACCAATCTGTTTTTCATAGACCCCCATCTTTTCTTTGAGGATTTTTCTTTCTTAACTTTTAAGACGGATGTCATTCCTTTTTCTTTCCTATGGTTATAGGGACCCTGACAGAGGTATGTTTTCTCTTGCTTTCACCCAAATTTTTAACGCTTTTAGTGGGTTGTTTGACTATTGTGTTAAAAAAAATATCATCATTAGAATCAAGTTCCTTAGGGGAGTAGGAGGGATCATATTCCTCCTCAGGAGAAAAGTCTCTCAAAGGTACAGCAATAGGAGACTTAGACTTAGATAAATTCACAATGGCCCTTAAGGAGCCTGGTGTCTCATCCAAAATAGGAGCAATTTTGGGTCCAGAGGACTCAGATTCTCCTTGGGATGAGGAACTAGGTCCTTCATTTTTTTCTCCATTTCTACCACATTCGTCACTTTTTCTTGACAGGGATTAGGTTCTTCATTCAGTTCTCCCTGACTCCTTTTACTACTACCCTCAGTCTTTAAGGTTTCGACAAACCGCACTATAATTTCAACTTCACTTTCAGTGACATTGTCAAGCCCCGAATCATGGCTTGGACGTAACACGGCACTCGTGCCTGACTGCATGTGACCGAGCGAACCACATGGCTTGCTGACTCAACATGGGCATGAACTGATGCGAAATAACCGAGAAATATGCATAATTTAAGTAAAGCGTGGGACCATAAATCATAAGTCTGAAAATATCATAATATCATAATGCGGAATAATTTGAATAAGCATAAATATAACGAGCCAAAATGGCTAGACGACTCCGAATATCTGACATAACATAACTGACTAGTCTATGAAACCTCTAACATGAACATGAGTCTACTAAACATAACTGTTGGGACAAGGACCCCAGCATAACTTCAATGCAAAACTAATAGAACATAGATAAATGACTAAACCCTGAAGAAGATTGGGCTCACCAAGAGCTGATACGTGGATGATCCTGCTGAGCAGATGCGTCGTCCTGCAAATCAATACCTGCATCGTGAAATTCAGGCCCCCGGGGTAATAGAAAAGGGACGTCAGCACATTGAATGTACTATTATGTAAAGCAACTGAATGAAATAAACATAGCACATGAAATAACATGATAAGAGTTGAAACTGAAACTGAAACCGGTCGTGAACATGAATACATATATATATATATATATGTATGTATAACATGAGTAAAAACATTTTAAGTTGGAAGCGCATAAATATAACTGACAACATGAATCACCACGTGGGTACGTGGAGTCTGGTACCTGACCCGACCAACGGAGCTCTCATACCTTGCCAAGGGTACAAGATATAAACACGGCATGAAAGGATCCAATCAATAAAGCATGAAGGAATCATCCTAAACATGGGCGGAGCGATCCTTATTCTACGGTGGCTAACGTAGTTTCAGGCTATTAAAGCTTTCTCGGCAATCTGTGCAACTCCCAAAAGCATGAACATAATACAGGTGGAATCTGAGCCCATGGTTTTCATAAAACGTGACTTACATTATACATAGATGTAGTTACATAATATACTTGCATGAAAACGTGTAAACATATAGAGTGTTTCATGAAAATAAACATAATAATTAATAACTTGCATGTAAGAACCCATAGAATGCAAGGGATGGGTTTTCATAGATTACGGACAAATTCTCAATAACCAAAATGGAATATCAAGAACACAATAATGAACTACGTATAGAAACATGGCACATCATGGTATATAGACTTAGGGTTATCATGAACATATCTAAAACCCCAGTCTCCGTCTAATATCATACTTACATGGAAGAACGTGGCATGGTGAAGAACAAAGATGTTTTCACACGTAGATAGAAACTCTACATACCTAGTACACTCTAAACTTGTAGTAAAAATCTGAACTTTGAATAAGAATCCCAAAGCTTAGTCTTGAATTCCCTTTAATTGGGTTTTCTTGAAAACCCTAGGTTAAGAACAATGAATTTCAGTTTTCTTCCATCGTAGATTTCAGGTTGTTATCTTCAACCTTACCACACTCCTTTTTGTTATTATTGATTTGTTACAAATAGTCCATTGGAACTTGTGACTTTTAATTTGGTACAAGTATTGGAACTATTATTTTGTTGGATTCACATTAATATTCTTTGTTTTATGACTTGCTTATCAAGAATTCATAAAATTTTATTAGCACACATCTTTGATTTTATTCAATGTACGTAAGTGCAAAGAAACTTCATGAACATATTTTGTTGTATTAGGTGGTAGCAGTGTGGTGAAGTCGTCAAAGAATGATTTTAGATTCGAATTTAACTCTGAAAAGTTATCCGATGAAGTATCCTCCTAGGGAAGATATGAAAAAAATCTATGTATGTACACTTATGCAAATGTTCTCCTGGCATGTATAGGTTTTGAAGATTTGTCGAGTAAAGTAAGGATTATTGTAAGAAATCCGAAAAAACTAGAAGTTGAAATGGCGGCTCTGAAGATATCGGGTCTAACGTTGTGATAATGGATTAGTGAGTTTTTCTAATTTTTCTCATAATATACTTGAGTGTCACGCGTAATGCCCTCCTGGCCTTATAGTCTATGTGCTCCTTTGTATGATTTTAGTTATCAATGTTAATCTTTTATAAGTTAATTATTTTGTCTAATATTTATTTAGGAATAGAAATATTAGTTCCCTAATATTTAGGAGGCTTTATATTTTTCTTGGTATCCTTTTTTAAAAAACAGTCCGTGAAAAATATTTTTCAATGCAAAAATTATATCTTCAGCTTCAAAAATCAAAGGTTTCAAGTTGAACGAACTATTTTCTTGATACTTGGTAGAGATAATTGTTTTCGCTTTTCTTAGATGATTTTATTTCAATTTTACTATCTATTGAGTTAACTTGACATCTTAAAGTTGATGAACACGATCAAATCCTACAATCGGGTTCCCAATTTCTTCTGCTAAGTCGAGAGAAATCTTGGCGATAAGAGCATTATTTCTTCAGTCTGTGGCTTTTATGTTGATACGTCAAGTATTAGACATGTTCTCAAGGTACAATGCTCTTGTATTTTGTTGGATACGTAGAAACAGGGTGGATTATTCTCAAATGATAATATGTGAAGTTCTTTAAAGTTGAATGATCAGAGAAGTAGAGATGATCAAATGTATTTTTGTCATTTAAATGAATGTTGTATCTATTTTAAGTCTATTGCTATTTCATATAACTTAGCCTTTTTGTGTATATTCTTTTATTGATCGACGCAACGGATACGTGCAACACACGTACACTAAATACATGTATATATGCGTGATCATGTATGTATACACGAACATGCTGTCATGATTGGTGCATATTAATTGCAGTCGGACAATTATGCGTTATTCGGCTGTGTCTATCAATTAGGTTGCACTTTTAAAGTAGTTGTGTGGGAAAGTTGCCGATTCAACAGTCTGTCAGGGAGAAGGAAAATAACAGCCTTGGTTTTCTACGTTTGATAATGGTTCTTAGTGATTGGCCATAGATAGACAGGGAAAGGAAAATCATGGTAAGCGGCTGTGCAAGGGCAATTTTAATTGCATACGGTTTATTCCTTTATGGCAACCTCTATTTTGATTGTGTACAATTTCTTTCAATACTCAATTTCAATATAGGCACACGTGCCTTGTTTTAATTGTTTCAAAAGGACATATCTTTATTGATTATGAAGAATGGTAGCAGCCACGGTGACCATTCCATGACGAAACAGCACTACAAGAAAAAATATATCTGGCAACAATTGTTTTTTTTTTGTTGTCATAGATTGATTATTATTGCAAAAAGTACTTTTGGCAAAAAAGAAAAAATTGTTGCATGAACTTTTCCCAATGGCTGTTATTGCAACAACGTGCAACAATTTTTTTTTTTGTTGCCAGAAGTACTTTTTGCAACAATAATCAATATTATGGCAACAAAATTAAATTCTTTGGAAACAAAAAAATCATTTGCCAACAATAAAACTAAGTTGTTACCAAATATAAAAAAATTTGTTGCGAGTTCTATACTTTCTTGTAGTGCAGTACTATTTGGAATTAATTTCTTCCTTTTTCATGTGTGTTTAATAATACACGGATTAAGAATTTATAATTAATAAATAGTTACTTTTAAGGTGGTTTATTTATTTGAAATTATTGAAAACTTCTTGAGGTTGTATACATGTGAAATTATGTCAATACATGGATTGAGAGTTATGATTAAGAAATAGAATCCATGTGTATGGTGTCTTTATTTAAGTCATTGAAATATACCTTTAGATACTAGTAACACTTAATTAATTCACGAGAAGAGATATTGAGATTTTCTCACTGAAAAGGGAGAAACGTAATATCTTAGATTCTCAGGTGTATTAATCGAAAAGAAAATTAGTTGTAAAGAGGTTTTGTGTGCTTAATTACGAAGAAGGAAGAACACTATACAGTCAAACCTCTCTATAATGGCAGCGTTTGTCCGGGAATTACATGGCTGTTATAGTGAAGTGTTGTTATGTATGTATACTGTCATTTGATGTTTGGATCTCATGTATACTGTTATAAACGAAAATAATATACTTGTTAATTTTAAAATCTCAATTGATTTTTATACCTCATTAATTAGAAATTAAAAAGATTAATAAATTACTAAATAAATTCATAACTAGTTGTACCATATCGATAAAGAAATAAAATCTAAGGAACATATGCATTTAAATTAATTGAGAATTTAAATATTTCAAGGTTGACATAAGAATTCTAATATAACGCTTCAATTGACAAAGAATTTTGTCCAAACTTTCAGCAAAAAGAGCTCAACAGTTAACTCTTCTATCTCACCCCAAGTAGCAGTAGGTTGAGGCTCTTCATCAACACTTTCGTTGTCACCTTCTACATTCGATGTCTCTTAAAATTTTCTATGTGCATGACATTAATGGTGATTGCCATAAATATTTTAATATTTTATTCTTATACATAATACATTTTTACAAAATATTATTAGGCAATATTTGAGTATGGCTGTTATAGAGAGGTAATTTTACAAAGAGTGTACCGCTATAATGAATGTCATTGCTGTTACAGGTGGAATATTGTTATAGAGAAGTAAAATATAACATGAAAAATCAGTTTCGGAGAAAATCAGGCCGTTATAATGAAATGTTATTATAACGAATGTCAATTATAGAGAGGTTTGACTGTATATGCCTTGAGCTCATGACATAATCATAAAAGGAGAATAGAAACCTGAATCCGATTATTTAATCCTTAGCTATGCCTAAAACGGTTATTTTTTAGATTTGGTTATAGTTTGGCGGTCATGAACTTCATGATTCCGATTAACCTGAAATTTGGTGCGTTCATCAGAAATGGCCCTGTAAGAAATACTCACTGCTACGCAGTGAATCACGTGGTTTTTCGGCATTTTGAGGTTGTTTAGATGAGTTTTAGGCTGTTCTTTCGAATTAAAACGTGTTTTAAGTATGAAAAATTATTCTATATGTCGGTTTTATTTATGTTAAATCTGGAACATAATTACACATGATGATTCAATAAGAATTGATATATGAAAAGCATATAGATCAGATTATTATTATTTTTTCTTTGTTGACACCCAATTTTGTCCCTCCTTTATTCCAATTTATTTCCTTGGGCTTCCAAATTTATTAACGAGCTAAATACTTTATTTTCACTACTATTTTTTTTTTCTACTATTAATATCGTTACTTTCATTTTCACTATTTTACTATCAACATTACTAGCATTACGTTATCACAAATTTTTATGGTTCGTCATCATTTCACTTTTGGATTTTGTACTCGTTAAATTAATTATACTTTATTAAACCCTTATTTTCCACATATTAATTACTAATTATCTTCACATAGTATACATTGTACTAATTATTAAGTTAGAAGCCCAAAAAGAATGAACTAGAAAAAGAAATACCCAACAAATAACCAGCCCAATATCATCAGCCCATATTTTAAGTTCAGCAACCCACATTTTAAGTCATCCGCCCAGCCCAACAACACCTGACTCGGCCCACTTATCCTTAAAACCCTTCATTCGGTTGAAACCTAAGAAAACCTAATCCCTTTCAAAACGCCGCACAACCCTCGTCTTCTCCTCCCTCTCTCCTCTCCCTTTCCAGCTAAAATGTCACTCTTCCTTTAGCCGTGCACAGTTGTGTCACACCATTTCCACACAAAAAACGTCCCTATATCTGTCACGACCCAACCCCGTAGGCCGTGACTAGTGCCCGATCTGGGCACCCGAACCCATCTATCAAATATTATCTCAAATTCTATCAACTCATTCTAGTATATGGCGGAAGCCGACAAGACTTTATTTCAAATTTAGGTAATTTCCAGAAAATTTCGGCAGAGTTTCCTTTGTTTTACGGACTATCCAATATACCCTGCACGCAGAAAATACCAACAAGAGCCACACAGGGCTAACCAAGCAATATATAAACACATGCGGACCGGCCGCCTCGGCGTATAGGATCGCCCAAACAACATATGCGGACCGGCCGCCTCGGCGTATGGGATCGCCCAAACGACATGTACATACATCCATACAGAAATACCCTAACCCACAAACATGTCCACAGACCTCTAAACAGACCGACATAATCATATGACGGGACAGGGCCCCGCCGTACCCATGAACGAATATATACAAATGCACTAATAAATATATATACCAAAAGTATAAGCTTCGGAAAGAGAGGAGCACTCCGAATAGCAGAAAGGGTGTCCTAAACAGGTGGATCACCAGGCTGTGCGTCTGTACCTGCGGGCATGAAACGCAGCCCCCGGAGAAGGGGGTCAGTACGAAATATGTACTGAGTATGCAAAGCAGAAGGTACAGAAATAAATCTGAATAATAATCGAATCAGATATATAGAAAATAATACATATCAAAATGTTTATTTCCAAAGTATAAATTATGCATAGGGCACTGGAAAATGTGGTCGCCCGCCTGTCGATGGCGCCACAACACAGCATAACACCAGAAAGTTTCAAATCTCCGAATCCCCGTCACACATCACAACACAGCATAACGCCAAACACAGCATAACGCCAAACATAAGTGGAACTCGGCCCTCGAGCGAGGAGCACGGTGAACCATAAACACAGCATAACACCGGAATGTATCAAAAAGCGCACGACAACAGAACCGGCCCGGGAACTGGCGAACGATATCATAGTAGGCACGAGCGGAGTAGTGAGGAATCATATGCATAAAATCATTATTATAAATCCGAAGGATAAGTAAAATAGTCATATTCGAAATCGGAATAATAATTATCACTTTTTGATTCAAAGTTGTCGAATTTACATAAAGGGCGTCGCGGGACCCACAGACGAGTATAGACCCGAACTGAGCCCGCCTATGAAAAACATACCCATTATACATCAAGCAAACTCCTATAAAAATTATTGGAGCGATCCGAGCCTCTATGCGAAAAATATGGCATTCAGAGATTACAAAATTCCTTAAAGTGAACATTTTCTATGCGAATTTCGGAAAGCGATTACTTCAAATACATCATGGTTCATATTTCATAAAAACATACATAAGAGTGCCAAAGAATATATATATATGGATCATAACATGCTCGGATCTCGAATTTGGAATTCCCTTAAAGCTCTAATCTAGCCTATGTGAAACTAAGGCATGCCAAAAGAAGGAAGGTTGCTTTACATACCTCAAACGCTCTCCAATATGATCCAACTCAAGCTAAGTCCAAACTATGATTCGGGCAGCCCACGATCTAAAAATAAGCCATAAAGTGCCAAACATTAGCTAAAGACTCTTTGGGCATTAAATTCCAATTTCGCCCTTAATTCTACAGAAATTTGGGCAGCAATTCCCCTGTAAATAGGCTACCCCGAGAATTTAACTCGGCCGTATCAATCAACAACAACAACAACAACCAACCTAACAACATTAATAATAAATTCGGAAGGCAAAACAATATTAATAGCTCTCTTTTTCATCATTCATCAACTTTCATAAATTCAATTCAACGACTTACCTTCAAGCCAAAATCGACGCTTATACGCTCACATACTAACAATATTTAAAGACATTCTAAGCAATTCATACAACATTCCCAACAACCCAAATTTTTCTCCAATTCAGCCGAATTCAGCCCCCAACCCGAGACACCCCTATATCATGCTCCTCATTTCCAAACCATGAGTTGTACCCAAAAATTCACATTCTAACAAAGCTATTCTCATCAATAAATAATTCACATTAAATGTACAATAGCACCCAAATCAGTCCGCAACAATCACAATATCAATTTGAGTTAATAAACGTTTATTTCCAACATAGAATTCACAACGACGACGACTAAAACATTAAGCGATATTAATTCGTCCATTGTCATATAATGTGACCCGTTTCGTCCAACACTACAAACGTACATATATGGATGATTCTCAATCGTTCTTCACCCTACAATGATCATAATAAACTAACTAGGCATTAATTCATAATTTCAACACAACACAACAAACACCCATTTACACGGCTCAAGCACCACACACCCAACTCACTTCCAACACACTATATTTAATGATATTCATCCTTTTTAACCTACTACAATAAGCATACAACCTTTGTAACATGCAAAACATAAATGATTCTTACCTTTCTCCTTCACTTCCTTCAATAGTTAGGGTTTGCAATTGGGCACAACTAGTGGTTGGATGACCCAAACAACTCTTCCACGTTACTTAGGGACTTCTAAATAGTTGATTTATACCAAGGAAATAATTTTGGGGTGGCTTGATTTGGATTTGGTTTTTCTTGGTTTGTAGCCGAGAGGGGTGTTGAAGGTGGTCTTCAACTCCTTGATTTTTTTTCTAAGTCTTGCAATGGGGAAAAGATGACTACTTGGTCATACTTTAGGCTCATATAGTTGTTGTCCAAGTGTCCTTGGCCCACACATGGAGTGGACCAATTAAAATTGGCCACAAAATGTGTGGGACCAATTTAAGGACCACACGGCCAAGGGCCTCACTTTGCATGAATTTTGACTTCCAACAATATTACATTTGGTCCCAAATTTTCAAAATGTCCAATGCTAACAATTTCATACACAACTTATATCTCAAAATAAAATCAAAGGTCAAAAGTCCCGACTTCAAATCCCGAAATAATCCTGGCCTTAAATTATCATAGTTAATCCGGGTTGTCCCAATGTATAAAAATACGGGACGTAACAATATCTGCTTTGCCTGCGTTTGCTCTGTCGTTGACAGAGAAAGGTCCTCCCATTCTCGCTTCAAAACACAACCGATTCACAAAGACCACAAAAAATTCGGTCCACTTCGGGCAAAAAGTCTGAAGCAAATCACGTGAAATGGAGTCCAACGTTCGGATTAGCAGAAGCTTTGACTCAATTTCAAATTTTAGTTTCAAAGTCTCCACCCGTGACACCTCTTTTTGACATTCTTTTTTGAATTTGAAATTTAAATGTCTGAAACCCTAGTCACTGCACATATAAATATCACTCTAAGTCTTCAACAAAGGGGGACTAACATTTTTTTGAAAATTTTTTGAGATAAACAGAGTTTCTTTTTTTCAACAAGAATATACTGTTTCAGTTGATATCGAAATTTTCGATTCGAAAGACTTTTTTCGAGTTCGGGTTCGTCGTGTTCGAGCATCGATCCGAGACTCCCACACCCAGTTCACTGTACCCAAAACAGGTCGACACTGTCCCTCTTTTGCTCTATTTGTCCTGAATAATGTACTCTGTTATGTAATTAATTTACTTGGGTTTAGATATGATGAAATGATCACGCAACATGTTGATATTGGAAGAGAAGAACATTATGTGTGCTATATTTGATGTTGTTTTTGGACTTGTTTGTATTTAGTTATGTGTAGCAGTTGCAAATCTCAGAGTTGTTTCAGTCAAAACTTGAAGAATTAGTAATGCCCCAGGTTAATTCATTTGCTGGCCTGATTGACTACTAAAAATATTTAAGTTTCCAAATTCTCTCATGATGATTATTTTAGATTAGTGCCAGAGGGAAATCTGATTTGCAAACCAGTCTATGGTTAGTTAATAAGGATGTTGTTTGTGGTTGTTCACATTGGTTGGTTTCAATCTGGAGGGTTTAAGTCGATATAGGAAGTTAAAATTTGAATGTCAGATTTCATAGTAATACAAGGTCTTTAGGGATAGCCAACAGAAGTGATCCAATGTAGCTTGTGATAATTCCCTTCCATGTTCTTTTCTTACATACTTGTTTTAGAACTTAGATCAATTAAATTAAGGTTTCAAGTTTCCTGTCAATCTGTTCTGAGAGCTTAATGTGCCTCGTCTAACTACTTGATATTCGACTCCAGTTGGATTCTTCCTCATTGTTTTAAGAGAATTCTATGTTTAAGAATCATGACTCAGATATTCATACCACTATATGCTTAGCTCTGTTTTGTTAACTAGAGGAGAATGTCTGTTTGATAAATAATCTCTATGCTTATGCGTGTATGGAACCTAGCTGATTTTTTTTCTCCTTGTGTGCTAAGTGTCCAGCAATGTGATCTCGACTGCCTCCAAAGTGCTATTTGATTTCTTTCTTTTCCTATCACCCTGATTAAAACCTGAAAAGAAAACACTAATATTAAAAGAGCCAGGATTTGCAATCTTTGGGATATTAAAGAAGAACTTAAGATTTTGGAAAAAGAATATGTCTTGTTGAAGTGCGATATGTCCTTGTCTATCTCTGATGATGCTAGAAAACATACACTATTAGCCAAAATCTGATTTTGCCCTCTCTGTCCTAAACTGTTTGGGGGCATTATCTCTCTTTCCTGCACATGTCGTTGTTGTATTTTGGGAGTTTGACTTAGTGAAAATCTGGTTTCAGTTGCTGTTTGACAGAAGCAGATATCGTTGTTCATTGTTATCTGGAAAGTTGTGATTTAATGTTGTGATAATTTTGAGTTAAATGCAAACTCACACATTAGTACTAACTGAAAGTTTCAGATTCGTCTCTTAATCTAGAATTCATTTTTAGTCAAATATGGCGAGAAGATACACCTGATTTTCAGCTTAGTATAACACTGTTACCAGGCGATTTTTCAGCTTTGTTTGTCTCATTTCCATGCCTATTAGTGATTTGGTTCCTTTACTAATCCCTTCATTTTCTTCCTTCTTTGTTGCATGAACTCTGGAGCCTAAGAGTCTCATTTTTTAGACTCGACTACCCATCACTGAACGACGCCTATGCATTCTGGTCCAGCTTCTCTTTATCGCCCATACAACAAATTATTGAAGATAAAATCTTCTTCGGGGTCTGGACATGGATCCAATTTGTTTTCCACATTTTGTGCATATGTTTGTTTACCTGTTATGCGACTAGCAATTTGTTTTCATCATATGTTTATTGCTGACCTGAGAATTGTTATAGCTTAGTGCCCTTTTCCTATAGAGTTAACGATAACGGTTTGTATTCTCGATAGAGAGAAAGAGATTTTAAAACCAATTAGAGTTTGGCAGAATTGTCAAGTTTAGCTATGATAAATGACAACAAGCCTTGGATTTTACTTTTGAGTTAAAATATAATCTTTCCAGAAGTATTGCTTCAAAAGGATTTGATTTCAAAGTTTAAAATTCTAAACCACTGTGATACCACTATGATCCTTAATAAATTTTCAGCCAAAGGATATTTTTAGTAAGCCTAGAAATGTTTAAACTTGGAAATATAACTTGAGCTAAATGACATCAGTTCATGTTTCTTTTCATTGGGGTAAAACTTTTGCCAAACCGAAATCCTGCTTTCAAAATCATATCTGCCTTTTGTTAAAACATCATGTTAACCAATTTACACTCTACACTATATTTATAGACAGATTTTCAACATACTTTCTTTCATAAAAATGTTCACCTTTTACACTTAGCCTAATTAATTGTAAGTCCGGTCAGTTAACCATTGTTAATGGGTCTTAAAGTATGTCTAATACCTTCCCTTTAGACTAATTGAACCCTTACCTAGAATCTTAAGTTTCGTAGACATTAAAACGGAGTTAACTTTAAAAATAACTTTAATGAACTTTAGGTGTTCTAATTCACCCTAAATAATTAGGTGGCGACTCCTTAACTTTAATTAACCCCGGAATTGCCGGAATGTTATAAACTATTTTGGCTCCGGTTAAAATAGGGTATAACATTCTTGAATCGCCTGAATAAGTTATTTTTCGAATTTGGTCATAGATTTAGAGATCTGGAATATAATATTACGAACTCTGATTGATCTAAAATTGGGTAGGTTCACGGAAACGACCCAGTAAGAAATACACACTACTATGCAATAATTTATGTCGTTTTTCAACGATTTGGTTTTGAAAGAATCAAATAAGAAAATTCATTAAGACCCCACTTTTTAGTTTAGAATAAGCGCGTGTTTAATTTGCACATGCTGCATTTTAACTTATTTTCTTTACTAAGTAATTAATGAGGGTAAATATTACAAAAAATAAGTTTAGCGAGGTAATAGGACCCCTACATAATTTAGATATGTAGTTGATAATTTCGCCATAATTTAGGGGGTGTCTATGCCTTATACCCGTGACAAACATACAAATTGGGACATTGAGCAATCCCCTACCATTACTCAACAGTTATATGAAACATAAACGATTCCCAAAAGAGCTACACAATCATATTTAGTTAGGAACATTTGTGAGATTAGCTATTACTCAAACTTTTGGGATTCCTATAATTGATATTTAAGTTATGGAAAATTGGAATTTGAATACCTGCAAGGCTGCAACACTTCCATCTGTCCATTACATAGTTTGTAGCTTCAATCTTCTTTTAATTGAATTTGCTTTTGCTTTTGTTTTTTATTTAGTTCTGGATTGCCTCTTTATTTATGTATTTTGCATTTCAGTATATGACCCATTGTATTTGCTGTGCATTATACTTGAATATTTTTTCAATGGTGATCGTTGACTAATTAGATGAGTTTGCAACAAATAGTGAGCTTATTCACACTTATTATATATGGTAGTTGGAGTTGGAGACAGGCGTAAATATCTTTGTTTTGGAATTGGTCGGGTAGTAGTTAAAAAAAAGAGGATGGGTTTTATTATGTCATTCCGTTAAAAATAGGGTTAAATCGGTGTCAAAGCATAATGGGAGGAGTATATTTGAACGGAACGTAGTATAGAAAGGGTATATTTGAACCAGAAGTATAACGAATGGTATATTTAAACCATTTTTAATAGTATAGGGGTATATTTGACCCTTTTCCGAACTACATATAATCTAGCTCCTTGGTCTATGTACTTGACCAATGCAAGTACTATTTTCAAGCGAGTATATCAAGATCATATAATATTAAAAGTGGAAAGCAATAAAGTTAAAAGTTAAAATACTAAAATGCCCATAAAAAATTGATTGACATTTTTATCCTTCAATTCAATCCTAAAATATTGCTTTACTAATATATTATTATACAAAGATGTAAATGTACCAAGCAAGTTTTACGTTGGTTTAATGTTAAATGGTAAGTTATTGATTAGCAAGACAGCCAAAGGAAGAAACCCAACCGTCATTGTAATGTGCATGTATAGTCTTTATTTCCTTTTTGGCTGATTCAATGTACAAAAACTTGGTAATCACTATCTTCCTAGCACTAAATGGGAATTAAGTGCTTTTAACGTGCATGTATGTGTGCTTTGTAACAGTCAAGAAGCACAACAGTCTAAGCCCCATCTTTAGCGTCCCCCAATAAAAAAAAATAAAAAAATCTTGTGATAAGCCCCGATTTCTATAGAATCATGCTTCTTGGCCTATAAATACAATAGTAGTCTTCACAAGACTTTATCTATGAATCGTGTCATAACATAGTCTTACTTTTGACAGAAACTGATATTGCTTATCTGGTTGAGATATTCAACCACGGTGGTGATCATCATCTTCATTATCAAGATGTGAGAAAAATGAAAAATCTGAAGGCGCTAATCACTGCCATGTATTAACAAGTTGGTAGTAAAAGGCTTTCTTAGAGTTAGAGTTAGAGTAATAAGTTGGTAGTAAAAGGATACATCATTGTTGTATCTCTTGTTTGTTTAGATGTTACTTCTCTTTGCTCCTTGTATCACTTGATAGTTCCCTTGCAGTTATTAATTACGACTATTTATCAAGGTTGAAGAGATGTTGAATAAAGATTGGAGATAAACGTGCAACGCACGTTCACGAGAACTAGTATGTGTCACGACCCAACCCCGTAGGCCGTGACTAGTGTCCGATCTGGGCACCCAGACACATCTATCAAATGCTATCTCAGATTTTATTAACCGCATTCCAGTATATAGCATAAGCCGACAAGACTATATTTTAAATTTAGATAATTTCCAGAAAAATTTCGGCAGAGTTTCCTTTGTTTTACGGACTATCCAATATACCATGCGCACAGAAAATACCAACAAAGGCCACACAGGACCAACAAAGCAACATTTAAACATATGCGGACCGGCCGCCGCGGCGAATGGGATCGCCCAAACACAACATATACACGCATTCATACAGGAAGACCCCCAACCCACAAACATGTCCACAGACCTCTAAACAGACCGACAGAATCATATGACGGGACAGAGCCCCGTCGTACCCCTGAGTGACGTACATTTATACAATAGCAGGAGACTGTACCAAAAATATAGGCTCCGGATAAGAGAGCGCCTCAGAACAGCGGAATAAGATCCTAAGCGGGCGGATCAGCGAACCTGTCGTATGCACCTGCGCGGCATGAAAACGCAGCCCCCGAAGAAAGGGGTCAGTACGAAATATGTACTGAATATGTAAAGCCTGAAGTAGAGAAACCAAAATCATAACCGGAAACAGAACGAACAGAAAGGAATGCAAAAATCCAGAATACCAAATGCATATATCAAAACATAAGGAATGTGTACAGAAACATATGCCATATCATGTCCGGCCCCCGCCAAGGGACTCGGTAGACAGAACGTGGTCACCCTCCCGACGCTGGTGCCACAACACATAAGGATCAGAATAGGGGATAACCCCATAACATAGCATGTCATGTCAAATGGCCATATCGGATCATATCATATCATATCAAAATAGTGTACATGGCACAGCATACTCCACAACCCATGTACACGTATACCTGCCCCCTCACCATCGAGGCACGGCGAACAATGCAGAGGAATACGCTTGACAACATATCCTGGCCCGGGCTCAGTGAAGGAAACATTGAGACATCCACGAGTGGAGTAGTGAGAAACTAATGCAATATGAGACATAATACATTTTACAAGGACTCGATGGAGTATTCCGAACAACAACCGTATTAATGAAACCGCACGATAGTCACGGTGCGTATATTTCGGATAACAAAAATAGATTATGTGATAATAGTCTTCTTGGGATCATTTCCATATTCCAAAATAATTTATAAGACTTAATAGAATAACTTAAACAAGTGTCATTTAGTAGTCAGAAGAGTAGTTAAGACGTTTCTTTTAAAACTTCTCAAAATAGGTTAAAATACAATAAGAGTGAAATCGAGCATAGTGGGCCCACCTCGGGTCCACTAAAGTGATAGGCTCAATTTACGTACATTAAGTCTATAGAGTCATCCCTGGAGATCTTCGAACAATCTCCTAACTTTCCAAGCAATTTGTGTAAACTTACCAAATTCTTTCAACAAAACGTACTTATAGGATTCAATTCTATTGAATGAAAAATGAACATTTTCAGATTTAGTTTGCTATAAACAGAATATCCCCCGAGGTTCAATTTCAAACCTAGTACATCTAGGACATGCCAAGAGAAAGAAAAGGATAGCTTTACATACCTTTAGCGTTTAGTCGTATTATAACCTGTACTTGCTGCCCAATGGTACTTATCCTATATCAAGATATCAAGAGCTACGATTAGTCTACGAGAGAATTCAATACGTACTTTAACGTTAACAATCCCTTTCAAACATTTAGACCACGTTTCGTTCGCATTCAAACCAACTACATACAACCGATCCAACATCAATAATCATATGTTCAATACCAATCCGGACAGCCCACATAATATTCCAAATAGCCCACATTCACAACATTCCATAACGATTCACATACGGCTATTTCATTCTCAAGTTACTCCTAATAATCCGTAGCCTTAACGTTTTCGTGTAGCAACTTTACAACAACCCAAACAACGTAAATACAATATATATTCTTAACTATCATTAGTCTTTCCAATTTAAAGAAGACAACATGTCCAAAAAAGTTCCTAACCACGACACGTCCAAAACAGTCCCTAACCAACAACATAAAGGTGCCCGGAATTCTTGCGAACGTTTACGAACATACCAAGCAAACCACATATGATTCTTACACATTATTTCATGTCTTCATTTCATATAATTTTAGTAAAATACGACCAGCAGTCACACGATAAATATATCACCAAATTCGTACGCAAATAGCTACATTGTCGACACTAAAACCTTACAACGACAACAACATGTTTAATGACATTACTTTCATGATTCTTGGAACTGTTTTAGCATCATTTCCATTCTTATAACAGCCCACAATTCATTTCAAATTTCAACTTGAATCATTGCACTTCACTTTCACTATATGTTCATAACAACATTCAACATTCAACATACACTAATTCACTTCTAACCTTAAAACAGTCCACAGTTTTGGACTGCTTGTATACTTCAACATGATTCGTTTATTTAACACCTCAATTCACATATTCAACATGCATACAATACACCACAATGTCCATAACAACAACAATCAAAATATGGCACAAAACAGTCCATAACTTCTCCTAAAACAGACCCCTACACGGCTTCAACACAACTACAACAACTTCATGATTTTCATTCATTTATCCATACTTCAACACATTCAATTCATTCCCATCATAAAATTCATTACAACAACCATCAAAATACCAAGTAAAATCAGTTCACTATTTTCCACAAAAACAGTCCACTACACGGTTCAACTTCATCATCAAACACATAGAAAATGATCAACTCTTACCTTAACAAGTTGGCTTCTTAACTTTGCCAGAATCTTGTGAAATGAACTAATACTTGTTCTTGTTGCTCCAATGGATACTCCACGTTGCTATACACCTTGATAAGGGTTGAAACACTTGAAGAAAATATATTTTTTGAATCTACTTGAAGAACCCAAATCTGGCCGTGAGCTATAAGAGCTTGTATGGCATGTTTATGGTTTCTCCTTCACTTGAAACTTAACGGTGAATGTGTAGAACACTTTAGGGACTTATTGGTAAGATAAAAATAGAAGGGCTGGCCGTGCAATGGTGGTGGAAATGCCATGGCTGGCCGTGGCTCTCTCTCTCCTTCACTTGGTGAAGATGAGAGCCTCTCTCTCTAAGTTCACTTTGTCTAGTTGGAAATGAGTTGGCATGCAACTTTTGGTCAACAAGGATACCATTTTGCTGCCCAATAGTCATACACGTTCCCCCAACTAAGCATGGGCAAGAAAATCTGATTTTGTTATGTGCTAGTGGACCCCACACGGCCACTAGTGCAAAATTTGTGAACATTTAAGTCTTAATCCCCACTTAATAATCCAACTTGCATCGTCCATATCTCCTTATCCCGATATTATTTTCACGAGCGGTTTGTTGCGTTGCAAACTAGACTCGATGAACTTAATTTTAGGCTTTTGAAACACCTTAAAACTCCTCATATACAAGGAGATATTCCTCCAACAATATGGGCTAAAAATCTGGTCCGAGATTTTATTGAAGTTGTTCCGATTCATTTCGTTTAACTTCTAATCCTCTTCCAACCTCATGTAACCTCTTATACATACATATACACACTTATATACATCAATAAAAATCCATATACACGTCTCGAAGGGTCCAAAGAATCACAATAACCTTAAACATAACTAGAGAACTCACAAAGCTTTGACGAAACTCCAATCGCAAAAGTATATTCATATCTTTTGTCCATCCCCTATATCATTACTAAAAATCTCAAATACTATAAAAGGTCACTCGCATTACCTCATATACATACTCATAACGCGATTTCAAATCCTTTAGGTAACCATGTCACCTTGGGATACTTAAGGAAACCATATATACAACGATATTCTTACTAACTCGATTAACTTTCCTTGAACCTTCTTAACTCATTCTTTCTTGTTTTAATACAAGTAGCCCGGATTATTATGGAGTGTAACAGTATGTATAAACAGTGCAACTATACTAGAATACTTCTTTTTCTTTTGTTTCCCATCTAGTGTTCGGTGCTCATCTTGAGGAGTGACTAATTCTTGATTCATGTCGGAAAGTTCTACATTGAGGGATAAAATACTCTCTGTCAAACTGAATATGTAACAATATTTCCATTTTAATTGTGATACTTTTCTAAAGATTTTTCCTAAATATGCTCCCTCTATCAAACCTAATACTTAATTATCCCTCCGTTCCAATTTATATGACAACATTTCCCTATTAGTCCATTATGAAAAAGAACGACACTCAACTTGTTTTTCGATCTACACTTAATGAGAAGCTTTTAGCTAAACAAATGCTATTAAAATATTTAAAACCCCCAAGTATCAAAAGTGTAATAGCCACACAAATATTATGACCGATTTACGACATTAAGTTTCAAAAGTCTTCATTTCTTTTTTAAACTCTGTGCCCGTTCAACTTTTGCCACATAAATTGTTAGTATATCTGTGTTCAAAATCACAAAACCGGTATATACGAAATAATCTGGAAACAATTAAACCAGAAAATCAGAAACGTTAAACAAACATCCGAACCCACATAATTCACTGTGTATCCTTAAAGGAATTTAATCCTCTCACTGTACCCGAGGTTTTGGACTACTTCCTTGTAGCGGAACCTCAAATGCCACTAACTTTGTTGAACTCGACGAACAGAGCACTCACACGACTCTATGATATTTTTTGTTTTGAAAACAAATGCAGAGAACAGTTTTGAGGGGGAAAGAATCCAGATTTCAGTGTCTAAAATTTGAGGCTAAGACCTCTGAATTTGTAGACAATGAAAGGGTGAGATGGAGAGTTGCGATACAAAAAGTGTCTTTTGGGTGCACTTTAAAAGGTCATTTTCTCATTTCCATTCACACCTTAAAATCCCACCATAATTGGAACAGAGCTATCAGAGTAGTAACTTGAAATTGATCTCTTAAATAAAAAAAAATAAAAAAAACTTTGCCAAATGTAGCTTCTTCACTTACATTACAATTCTCTCTTTATTTCTCTATTAAGCATACATAATTCAGTTCAATACATCATCATTTTTGCTGCTATACGAATAAATTTACAATGAGGTTGATACAGACAGAATAACCAAAAAAAAAAAAAAAACTTTAAATAACACAGTTTCTATAAACAGAACAAATCAAATTCTTTAAGAAAATTTAAAGAAAACAAGTATTCAGTATCTATGTTGCTCGGACTCTTCCAAAATGCTCTCGGGTGCATGTCGGAACCGACACAAATGTGGAAACATTTTGGAGAGTTCGAGCAACTAGTTCAATATCTTTTGAGACATGTTGAGCACCTTTAGTTAGATTTCTGAGCCAGCAAACTTTCCAAGAATTTCTCCACATAATTCAGGCCACACTGTGTCTTCACAACGGGTAATACGGCAGGTACTTCCAGATAGAATTCTGAAACGGACCCGTCGAGCTTGCCCCAAAGTTTGAGCTGCTCTCGTGCTGCTTTAACGGCTGCTCTTGTTGCACAATGGACTGAAGCTGCTAGAAGCAGCGGCGGTTCACCAGATGCTGCAAAAAAGTAATCCAGAGGCTGATGAGGATTTGAAGTTTATGTGTTTAAGTTAAAATATAATAATAATTGGATTCACAGTAAACTATTTTTGGATATTTAGTGGATTTTTTAATATATATACAGGGGCTGGACAGAAGTTACTGGATCCTCGTAAACTTATGAATGAATATACATATGCCATATCGATCCAAAGTGAGATACAATGATTCTATTTGCAACATTTTCCGCTCAACCAAATGAAGAATGAGTTAAAAGACTGTCCACGACTTTCACAGTTATGAACGTTAAAAGACTGTCCACGATGTTCACAGTTATGAACGAACAAGCAAAGAACTTGGAAAACTTGTTGACAGCAGGGACAGGAAAGGAAACGAAGAAAGAGTAATACCTTTAGACGAGAGAATACGTTTTTCATGATGTCCGCTATTAACCACATGAACATTGAAATTCTGGGGTATGGTGTCAATTGTCGGGATCTTGTATGCCCAAGTGCTATTCGAGACCATTAAGCCGTCTTCGTTTGTAAGATATTCTTCGTGCATGAAAAATCCTATTCCTTGTACGAAAGCTCCTTCAATCTGCAAGGAAAAGAGAAGACATTTGCCACTATTTAGAACAATCTTGTAATCAAGAATTAGATAGTTCTGAAGTTTGAATAACAGCTCAAATGCATGATGCACCTCTAATTATATAAGCAAATTCTAATTACAAAATCTCAAAATCTACGATAAAGGGAAATACCTGTCCCATATCAACGGCTGGATTCAAACTCTGCCCGCAGTCATAAATAAGGTCCGACTGCAAAATTGTTGTCTGTCCAGTCAGAATATCAATCTCCACCTGCAAAAAAAGCACTATTGTTACATAGCCATATGAAATTGCTGCAGAAGATATATTGAGCTGCAAAATGGTCCATAATCCTTGAAGCAGACTGAAGCGGGGAACGTTACCAAGACATGGATGACAGAACCAGAAAAAGTGACAGAAACAACAAGTTTACCTCACTGACAGCAGCGCCGAAGTTCAAATAACTCATGGAACCGGATTCTGGTACATAATAAGAATTTGCTGCTAAATTTACTGACTGCATTTGTGCCTGCAAAACAAGGGGCGTGTGGGAGAGAAGTGCAAACTCAGATATTTAATAAACGAGAAAGATTGGCTAATCAACTTAAATTAACAAATGGTTCCCAAATTGCATGTATGTGATTGGTCCACCTATCGTTCCAAGCTATATACATGCAATTAGTTACTTTTAAGTGAATCACTTTGTTATGTCTTCAAATTGAATTCAAGACTAGACATTTCATAATGAATGACCCTGAGATTGCAGAGTTGAAATGTCGGAAAAAATGGAGGAGGTGGTCATATAGTGGGAAAACAAACCTGGCGAATCAGCATTGGCCAATCAACAGAACCATTTTGTTCCTGCAACTGTTT
Source organism: Lycium barbarum (assembly GCF_019175385.1). Classification (NCBI taxonomy): domain Eukaryota; kingdom Viridiplantae; phylum Streptophyta; class Magnoliopsida; order Solanales; family Solanaceae; genus Lycium; species Lycium barbarum. The sequence goes on from NC_083342.1 coordinate 8,614,856, forward strand.
CTTCAGAGGGGTCAATCTTTCAACTAAGACATTACAGCAAAGTCTAACAGCTTCACAGCTTGATTCCGACGTAGTGCTACCTGCCGTAAACCCGCCTTGCACTACGCTTAAGGTGTCTGCTTGCACGACTCGTACTTTCTCGACAAGGTCTTCAGCCCAACTACTCTCAATTAAACCAAGAGCATAGGCAGTCATCTGTTTAACCTTTGTCCACAGTCCTTGGCCAATTTCAATCCCTCCAACCTCTACAACAATTGATCCGTCTAGCAAAATACTGACTTTTCCCGGGGTAGGTCGTTGCATAGCTTCATACACAATTGGCACTCGAGAAATACCCCTTTTCTTCCATGTATTTTTTTGGTTAAACTGTTCTACCATCTTGCTTCTTTGGGAAAAGCTCGAGGATGCAGCCAACTTCTCCATGATACTAGGCAATGTATATTCTCCTACTTCTGTTACAATGTTATCATAGAAAAAATTAAGACTTTCAATTGTATGAACATTTTTATTTCTCACACAGTCCACCTCCATCGATAGTAAACTCGATACGTGCTCCATTATAGCTTCGGCAATATAAGATCCTTGGACCTCACCAGGGGCACGCATAGCCGATTTGCTGGTAAGGTTCGTCTTGCATACTTTCACATCAAAAGATAAGGCACCCCAGTCATATTTTTTCAGTGCTTTAATCACATTTGATGGTAGGATAGGGCTTATATCTTCCGAGATACCGGCATTTATCAATATATCAAGATGCAATGCTGTAATCTTTCCGCTTGACTTAAATCCTACACTGTACGTTACTTTCATCGGGTGTCGACCTCCTGTCATTATCATGTCAGCGTTCCGGTTGACATATATCCTGACAGGTCGCCTTAACTTGTATGCTGCAAGTGCACAGGCTGTGGAGACCTAAAATCATACATAAACTTTGACATCAGAGTCGGAAAAGTTTACAAAGTAACACTAGAAGATAAACTAATAATGTTCCAAAATGTAACCATGCAGATTGTAAGTTCCCTATTATTATTACAACGTATTTTTTTTTTCAATATACTCACAGGCATTGCTCTGACTGCCTTGCCCCCGAAGCCACCTCCAACCCGTCTAGTAATTACACGGATATTGTGTTGAGGAACACCAAGACAACTGGCAATAACCTGATGCGCATTTTCAGGGCACTGGCTTGAAGTATAAACAACCATGCAGTTGTCTTCATCTGGAATTGCAAGGGCGGCCTGTGTTTCCATATAAAAATAGTACTCGGAACCGAGCCTTATCTGGAAATGATTAATAAAAGAGCTGATCAGTAACAAATTTGAACCTTTAGCATACATCTACGGTTAGCGTTAGACATGCTAGATCACCATCCAGGAAACAAAATTCAGGAAACGAACCGAACAGTAGAGAAATCGAAAGTACCTCAGCAGAGAGAATCTTGTGATCAGCTTCAGCCATTCCTTCTGAGAAATCGCCGACCTGTTTTGGATATAGAAATGGTGGGATTTGGATAAAGCTAGATTTCTCAACAGCTTCCTCAACTGTTAAAATGGGTGAATCTATATTTGCAGTGTCGTATTGAACAAGGGCCGTTCTTGCAGCCGCATCAGCAGACCTCTGACTGTCAGCAACCTGTGTCATTCGACCACCATATCGAACAACGTAAAAAAATAGTTCAAAATTCCTCTGGATTAAAGTGTATTAAGAATTAATAAGGAAACTTGAAGTGACTCACCACAACTGCAATTCTTTCACCAGCACATCGGGCGAGGTCGTCTGCAAATAAGGGCTCGGAACCAAAGAGTAACATAGCTCCTACGTTTGCCCCTCCACTTGGGATATCTTTATAAGTAATAATGTCGGTGACTCCTTCTGTTAACTGATTAGACTCAAGCTGGATTCCCTTTACAGCAGCTAATGGTTTTGTACTGTAGATAAACGCTCCATGCAGGCAGTTTGGTGGTGATGGAATGTCATCTACGTAAACAGCTTCACCTGCAATAGTATAAAAACCAGCACATTTGAAGTCTGGAATGTAGCAGACATTGTTGGAAAAGGTTTGGTGATGATCACATTAATAAGAACAAATAAGAGACAAATAAAATATAGTAGTAACAATAAAGATAAGAAAGAGTTGAAATTGAAAAACCCGATTCAAGGCACGCTATTGATGGCGTTGTCTTCAGAGTAGATTTCCGTCGCTACCCCGGTGCAAATAGCAAAGTGACGTTCTACTCCCAAGATACAACGAACCACTCAGGAATCATCTAATGTGCACTCAAATAGAAGTTCCGGAGAACACTTTTAATCTCTCGATGCTTTAAGTACTAGGAACTCAGAATAAGAAGAAAAACGGACTCTAGAAGAGAATGAAATTATAGAGAGCCTAAAGATCTAGATCTGCAATGGGATTGTATTTATATAAAGTGAAACACACCTCTTCATGAACAGATGTATCCGTTACACCTTTTCACAATGAATAGGTGTATCCTTTAAAGAATAGGTACCACCTTTTCATAATAAATTGTGTCTTGTCAAAGGTGCTTTTAAATTTTGAATTACTCCTAAAATTATTCCAACAAAGTTATCATTAAAATGATATGCAGATAAACTATATGTGTTAGAAAAATTAAAGCATGGCGAGAGGAATACGTGAAAACGAAGGCAGCAAAAAGGGAGAAGAAATGACCAAAACAACTGGTCTAGAAAAATACTGAACTTTTCCAAATCCACTTATATCTCAGGAACTTCAAAACAAAATGATTGTAATAATCCTAGGCATAGGTGTACCTTGTCCATTACCATTTATATCTCAAAAAGTCAGCAGCGTCAAAGCCAGAAAAAAGGGTATGAAAGAAAGTATTAAAAGGAGAGAACGAACCCGCAGCTTGCATTGCAGCTCCAACCTTCTTCATCGGTTTACCTACTGGACAGTACTCGGTACTTGATTCCACAACCTGCTTAGCAGAAGACAGTAGTGTTTGTTTTCTTCCCTGACTGATGCAACCATCCTTACTACTATTGGAAACTTTCTCAACCGAGATGTCATTAATTCCAGCGAGCAAACCACCAGAAATAGCAGAATGAACATCAGTGAAGGGATAAAGAAACTCGAAAACATAACAGACGGCCAAACTTGATCTGTACTCCGGGTGTAAAGTGCCATCTTCCGGTACCACTTCTAGTTTGACTAATTTAAGTGCTTCATATAAAACATGTACGTTTAATATCTTCCCGGTTAGATATTCCTCCACCTTTTTAGCCCTTGTTGCATGTTTTGTGCCATAAGCACCGAACGCCAACTTGATATTGTTTATCAGGACGTCATTCTGGCAGAGAGAAACATCAGCCTGGAAAGCAGCATTTACATATGCCAAAGCATTCCCGTGAGGTCGTGGAGCAGCTCGATAAGTTTCAAACAAAAATTTAGAATTTAAATCTTTCTTAAATGGGACTGAAACACTAAGAAGCACAGTCTTCAATTCTAGTGGTGGTCTCGATAATAATTCCTCCCATGTGAGCTTTTCAAGTCCATGACTGGTCATCAAGCTAACGCTAGCACAAAGCCCGAGAAATAATGTAGCAATATCTGAAGGAAAACCGTTCTTCTGTGCCATAACCAAATTTCCTCCCACGCTAGCAGAGTTTCTGACAAACGGTGTAGCGATCTTCTCCATGTGGTAAGCTAGCTTTTGGGACACCAACTTCCCATATGAACCCGAATCGACTTTGTTTTCGTCTTTCAAGAACGAAATGAGTTTAGAGATAGTCACAGTTGCTCCGACTTCAATGCCAGTCTGATCACTTTTGATGATTGAGAGTTCAGGAATGTACCTGAGATCAACGTAATGATCATATCGCTGAGTTTCCTTATAATAACCCGTGCCGGTATTACCAACGACTAGTTTAAAATTTGCACCGTTTTCCGTCACATTGGAGTTCAACAAGCTCCGTAGCTCCTCAAGGGAAACAGGACTGTACCAAGGGTACTTTGAGGAGTCCAAATTCGTGGCTGATTCACTTTTCAAGAACTCGGGATATGTACAAAAATTCTTGGTTGGATAATAGGGAGGTAATTTACTTACTTTCAGTTCCTTGGAATCTCCCTTTTTCCAAAAAGAATTGAACCCCAAATCCTCTATATCAATATCAGCAGCAAAAGTCTTGCAGGCATCAGCAATGGGACGGTATCCAGTGCACCGACAAAGGTTCCCCGCTATGGCCTTTTCAGCTTCGGATGAAGTAAGCTTAGAGAATCCTGGTGGAGGATCCGGCTTGTTTCCTTTTTCAGCATTGACAAGAGCTGAGAAAAATGACATACACATGCCGGGAGTGCAAAAGCCGCATTGAGAAGCATGGAAACCGGCGAATCTTTCATGAATAGAGTGGAAACCGTCTCTGGTGTTCCCAAGGCCTTCACTAGTAGTAATTGAACAACCATTTAAACTGCAAAGAAGTGTAAGGCACGAACTCACGCTAAAATCTTCGACCTTTTTAAGCTTCGAATCATACTTCGATACAAGAACAACACAAGCCCCACAACCACCTGTAACCATAAAAATAAGCAAATACTTGTGAAAGGGGCATACTTGAGGCTAACGGAATAACAGAATCAGAACCAGATTAAAGATGGAAGGTGAACAAATGATACACCTCTAAAAGTCTAATGAAGCAAAAAGGATTTCTATTTAGGGTGTGTTCGGTATGGCGGAATAAGTGTTCTTGGAAAATAAGTGAATTTCTACTTATTTTCTCATGTTCGTTTGGGTAGTGAAAAATAAGTGAATTTCTAACTTATTTTCTCATATTCGTTTGGTTGGTAGAAAATATTTTTCGAAAAATACCCACCCAAGCCCCACGAACTCCACCCCCTCTCGCCACCCCCCACCGCGTGGACCCATACCACACCAACCTCCACACCCCACCCCCCAATAAAAAAAATTGAAGTTTTTAATTTTCTTTTCTGGATTTTCTACACCACCACATCTCCCTCCCAAAAAAAAAAATCTTAAAAAAAGTTTTAAAAGTTACTTTTTTAGAATTTTTACACCACCCACCCTCCCAACACCCCACCGGGTCTTCCAAAAATTTTAATTTTTAACCATGCAAACTTTCAATTTTTATAATTTTTTTATAAAGGTAAAATTAAATATGAAGTAGAAAATTCGGGAGGGGGTAGGGGGTGCGTGCAGGGGTGGGTGTAGAGAATCAAAAAAAGAAAACTTTTCAAAGCTTTTAAAAAAAAAAATGAAGGGGGTGGTGGGATGTCGCGAGAAGGGGGGGGGGGGGGGCGGTCAAGGGGGTGGTGGGGTGAAAAATAAAAAAAAAACCTTTTTTTAATAAAAAAGGAAAAAAAATTTGGGGGGGAGGGGGGGGGGGGGGGGAGGGATGTGGTGGTGTAGAAAACCCAGAAGAAAAAATAATTTTTTTGGGAGGGGGTGGGTGATGCATGGGTTGCGGGAGTGGTTGGGGGTTGGGTTGGGTGGGGGATGGGTGGTGCATGGGTTGCGGAAGTGGTTGGGCTTTGGTAGTTAGGGGTTGGGTGGTTAGTGAAATATCACTTGTGGACTTGTTCTCCCTAGTTTGATTAGAGAAGTCATTTTCCCATTTTTAAGGAATTTGTTTTCCTACGGAAAATATTTTCCTAAATTTTTTATCAAAGGAATATGAGAAAATTTGAAAACATTTTACGGAAAATGTTTTCCTCAATATTGAACACACCCCTAGTCTAAATCAGCAAACAATGAATTAAACATCTCATTTAACATGTAATCTATGTAGAAAAACTACAGAAGTTAGCCATTTTATTTCATTGTACCAGGAAAGTAATTCTACACTCGGAAGCTGCAGTAGTTAGCCGACTATGTAAATCAGTTCCATATGGTGAAACCTTAAACTCTTTGTTGTTTTGATTAGTAACCTTAACTCTTAAGATTTAGATTAATCGAAAATAAAGGACATATTATTTAAAGAACTGATTGAACAACTCCTAATTAACCAGAAGAAAGAGAGGAAAAGGAATTACATAAAGTAGTTTAGGAATTACATAAAGTAGTTTAGTATGAAACTAAAAACTCCATTTACTTTATGGATGTGTTCGGTATGAAGAAAGTGTTTTTCACTGAAAATTTTTTCCTGAAAAATGTGTTCTTGAAAAATAGGTATATTATATCTCACGTTTGGTTGGATAGTGGAAAATAAGTAAGTTGTCAATCGGTTGGTTGGTAGAAAATAATTTTTGAAAAATACCACCCATGCCTCACTAACTCCACCACCCCATATCACACCAACCACCATACCCTCCCCACCTCCACCACCCACCCCAAGCACCCCCCCTCCACTCTCCAACCACTTCATTTTCACCCACCCCTACCCCACCCCAACCCCACCGTGCTCTAGCCAACCCTCCCACCCACCAACCCCTCCCAAATTTTCAATTTCATATATTTTATTTAACTTTTATAAAAAAATTCTTATCCACCCCACCACCACCCTCACCCCCACCCCCACCTCCCAACTACGACCCACCCCTCACCAAATTTAACCACACAAACTTTTCAGTTTTATAAATTTTTTATGAGGGTAAAATTAGATATAAACTTTTCTTTTAAAAGAAATTATTTTTGTTAGAGGGGGTGTTGGGCCCGCCAGGGGGGGGGGAGGGGCAGTAGTAGAAAACCAAAATTATTAAAAAAAGAATTAATATTTTTTTTTTGGGGGGGGGGGGGGGGTCCCACGGGAGGGCAGGGCCGATGGGTGGTGTAGAAAAATAAATTTAAGAACTTTAAAAAAAAAAATGGGGTTGGGGGAGGGTGGTGGAGGGGGTGGGTTGGGGTGGGGTGGGGTGGGTGCGTGGGGTTGTGGGAGTTGTTGGGTTTGGTGGTTGGGGGTGGGTTGGGTGGTGGTTGGTGAAATGTCGATTGTTCACTTATTTTCCCTACTTTGACTAGAAAAGTCATTTTCTTCATTTTTTAGGAACTTATTTTCCAATAGAAAATATTTTTCAAAAAATTTGATCAAACGAACATGAGAAAAATGAAAAACATTTTCCGAAAAATATTTTCCTACCTAGTTCCTACCGAACACACCCTATATGGAAAAAGAGAATAAAAAGCTTGCAACCCACGGTATAAAAGAAACCAATTCATGTGAATGGAAGATGTCATTGCATGAAAAAACTTCAAGCATCTGGTGTCCGGAATCCAATGGCTTGATTAATCCATTATAGCACTGTGTCTTGAAAAGGACCTCATTCTCAAGATTCAAACCCGAGACATTTGGTTAAGGGTGAAAAAACCTTTACCATCCCACCACAACCTTCGGTGGTCAGAATAAGAAATCTAATCATGCACAGAAGTCAAACCCAATGCAGAAGAAAGAAAGCACCCTAAAGAAATTCCTAATAAGTTGACATAAACTTTCTGCAGGATGATTGGTGAATCAGAAAAGTACAGTAGAAGTCAAATTTCCAAGAAAAGCACAGAAGCAACGCAAAGGGAGGATTTTCCATAAGAATGCCAATTTAAGTATCTACAGCTTTAATATTCCCTATGTACTAGTACCAAAACAAATAGCTAGTATAGAACCATCAAATTTCAGTTCCAAATTCCAGAGACAAAAACACTTAGTGATTTTTTCTGTTGTGAATGGGCCCGGACAAGTATTGACAAAATAGCCCAACACCGAATTAAGTGGCTATATTTGGAATCCAAATTGATAAATAGCGATTTATGGAACAAATTAGGCTTGTGTATTATGTTGCAACTTGCAAAGTCTATGTCTCTTATCCCCCTTTCTTTGATCCTACTGTAGTATCCTTACTTTCAGTACTTCAATTGTAATTCATTCAAGTATCAGTTTGATTACTAGCTATTGTAATTGCATCAGTTCCTATTTTGGTTACTGTTTCATTGGCGTTTGTTACATTTTCTTATCTGTCCAGCCTTAACGCACAGAGTTATCTGTTTACCGGTACCTGATGAGAGGTAGCAGGTATCATAAAATTAGTTGAGGTGCACGCAAACTGGTTGGACACTACGGTTATTAAAACATATAGTATACCTGTAACAGAATGGTAAAACAAAAAAAAAAGGAGAATTACCTTCGCCACAACCAAGTTTTGGACTCTTGAAACAAGTGCCAGAGCGCAAGAACTGAAGCAAAGTTGTAGAAGGATCAATACATGGCAACTCAAACCTCTCTCCATTAACTGCAAAAACCAAACTGCCTTTTTTCTGTCTTTCCTCCATTTATATAACAAGATTCTTTGGCTAGCTCAAACAGTGAAACAGATAACTTTCACACTGACCCTTTATCAACAATCTTGTCTTCTTCTACTTTGTTTTCACTGACTCAGCTGAAAAAACATCAGAACTGAAAAAATGTTGTCTTCGTCTACTTTTTGAGCTGAAAAAATATCAAAACTGAAAGAAAAAGCTTTATGGTACACATGCAAAATGGTCAACATACAACATATATAGTAGATTAATTCGCCATGTTCTTGCATATATCATTATTGGTTAAATTATAAAGACTTCTGAGCTTTCATGTGGTCCATTACTTCAGAAAATTATAAGCTAAGAGCCTGTTTGGATGGGCTTATGCCTAAGCTGTTTGCAGCTTATAAGCTAAAAACAAATAAGTTCGGGTAGTCTAACTTATTTTTTTTAGTTTATAAGCTGCTTTAGATAAGTTAAGTCAAATGGACCTAATTATATTTTTGAACTTATTTTAAGCACAAAATAATTTTAAGCTGACCAGTCAAACACTGAAAGCAACTTATAAGTCAATCAAACGGGCTCTAAGAGGATTTGATATATAGGTATGGCCATTATTTTTTGAGGCCATTAGTTTTTGTACTTTTTTAATTTGTGTTGACTTTTAGAGAATACATTTATTATTTTATTATATAGAAACATGAGTTTCACAAGCTGGATCGTCGACATCATTCCAAAGGTAATTTCGAAATTGTATGATTTTAGTGCCTTAAGAATATTATATTTGACTGCTTTATTAGGTGTACTTTTATCATTATTGGACATAAAAGCTGCCCATATTTTGTTTTCAACCTTTTGTCCGATGAAAAAGCTGCACCTCACTTTAACTTCCTATGCTATAGGGCCCAGCTGCTTTCCCTGTTTTCACGGCTCTTTGGTTCCTTACATTTTCTTTAACACCAGCGGACCCACCTCTTTATTTTGGATAGACAAATTTCATTTCTCTTTACTGTGTATTACTACTATTAATATGCGTATTAATTACTCTGTTACTAGTATATATTACTTCTATTAACTTGTTCGTTTTAGTGGCAAATCAATTTTTATTTATATAAGTCATTCAATTTTTCATCTGAATTCCTTCAAATGTTAATTACGTACTCCATTAATACTCATATTTTATTTACAAAACATTTTATAGATGAAATAAGGAACTCAAAGGCTATGTGATTGTTGTTTGTTCTTATACTAATGTTAATAATATTTATCCACGGTTAATTTTACGTTTAATGAAATGATTTATTATCATACAAAAATATAACTTTTCAAAGCGTTTCAAATAGTCTAAAACAAAAAAAAAATATACTATAATATAAATTATTAAATCCGTGCTTCCAAAACTTTTAGCTTTTCACACATTTTCACGAAAAATCGTAAACTGTGTAGATTTTTTTTTAATTGCATAGGGATAAAATTATATATTGGGCCGTGCTAGCACGGGATCCAGTATCTAGTATATATATATTGATGACACACTAGCATTGAGAAACTGCCACGTAAGTATTGTGCTCTGAGGAAAAGAACTATTCCCTCCGTGTGACACTTTTTGCCTGCAGAGATTCAAACCTACATGAATAAGGATAATTTTAAATTTTGTGATTCTAAATTAAAAATATATAAAATTTACAAAAATCCTCTTAAATCTTGTAATATTATATATTTCAAATAAGATATTGAAATTAAAAATTACTGGATATAAAAATTGCTCCATCCATTTTAATTTAAGTGTTTTAGTTTGTCTGGACACAGAGTTTAAGAAATAAAACGAGATTAAAAATAATCAAAACTTTAATCTTTATTTATATGAAAGAATTACAGGTCATAATAACTTTATAAATATATTTCTATGCAGGTAATGCAAAAACAATTAAAAAATAGAGGCAAATTTTTAAGAATGGTTTATTTATACTCTAAATGATTTTTATAATTTAAAAAATATTCCATCTGTGACAACGACTTGTTTATTTATATAAACAATAGATAATTTGAGAGAAGTGAAACTTAAATATACACACATGCATGTACCTACATATATATACATACTTACTGCATATAATATTGAAATAACAATCATAAAAAATAGCATTAGATTTTGTCACAAATTTATAAAAGTATTATTCTACTTATAATATTAATGAACTTAAATAAGAATCTATAAATATCTAGATTAAAAATATAAACATTATATATAATATAAAAATGTATTATATAAATGGAAGATTGAAAAAACAAGGGTGAAATAGTCATTGCATTGGATAAAGGGGGTAGAATGTCTATTGTTCAAAGTTGAGGGGGGAGTTTGATTTTTAAAGCAAAGTTGGGGGGTGAAAATGATTTTACTCCCTAGGTTTATATTTTGTAATATTGATTGTTTCTATCCAATTTGCTGCTTTTATATTCAGCTTCCGTTTGGCCATAAATTTTGGAAGCATTTAAAATATATTTTCAAATATCTATTTGGCTAAAGAATTTTGAGAAATTTTGAAAATATAAATCTTCAAATTTCAAAATCTGTTCGAGACTTATTTTTTGTCCAAGATATAATCATTGGTTTTTTGTTTTTGTTTTAACATTTAAAACTTGCCCAATTTTTTATATTTTGTAAGTGAAAAAAAAAACCCATCTAAGTTTTTACAGTCCTTCAGCCGTTTCATAATAAGTGGTGTTTTTATCTTATGCACACACCTTAAGAAATTGCTCACTTGTAGAAAATTAGGAGTATCTTTACCAACTTACCTCTAATCAAAATTTACCGCTTTCCTAGAAAAGCTACTTAATGATTCTTGATTATGTAAATAAGATTAATTTTGGAAGAATATGATCAATTTCTTTCTTGAAATCCTAAAACGTTACTTATTTTGAAACAAATTCAAAAGCCTAAAACACTATTTATTTAGAAAAGGAGGAAGTATATTGTAATGGATTCACTAAATCAGTATAAATAATAAATTTCAAACTTAATAAATAAAATAAACTATGCTAAAATTACAAATTCAAATTAATAAAATCTAAATCTTAAATTCGTTTTCTCCAGAGTGCTTGTTTGGATGATTGTTACATATTGTTGTATCATGTTGTATTATATACTTCGATGAACATATAACATTTTGATAGAAGTATCATTTTTCATTGATATAATATCACGTATTAGAAATTTAAAGAATAAAGTTAATATTATAAATAAGAAAGGATATGGGTAGAGTTATTATAAAACAAAATAGAATTATTAAATTGTAAAAAAATATGATGATGATGCCGTCATTACATAAAAAGTTTGATGTCTCAATCCATTCCAAGGGCATGTGATGGTTACCCAACGAACGTAGCACTGTTCATAAATCATAACCATTCCTAATTCTTACCAAGTTTTAATTTGTTCAAATTTTTTTATAATTTATTTAATTACCTAATTGATTTTTGTTCTTTATTAATTGAAATTATATAACATATCAAACAAAATAAAAAATTTATAAGGTTTTCATGGGTCAACAAGTAATAACTTTATCCAAAACTAAGGAAAAAGCTAAAAATATCATGAATCATTACTTACTATATACACAATAACATCAATTAACATTAGTTCAAATACACATTTTTTCATTAATAAGAAAATAAGCATAATGCAATTAGTAATTAATCCTTGGGACCTTGATATAATTAAGCCTCTGCTTATATTAGAGCAGCCAATAGCTTTGATTTTATTTGTAGTCTAAGGCTCCTCTTAAGTAGGTAGCCTATTAATTTTGATAATCGTAGATACATATTGAATAGCTCACATTTATTGATTTTTCTTGATATTGTAAGCCTATGCTTATACTGGATTAGATCATATATATCGACATTTCTCCTAGTAGCTCCCCATATAGGGAAGCCTATAATCTTGATATTCAATATTACACGTTATTTAAAAGCAATAAGGAAGTGTCATTGAAATGCAGAGGCGATTTAGAATTTGATCACTGATTTTGTAATATCATTTTATTAATTTTGAAATGGAAAACTTCTTCATGAATAGCAAACTTTATTAAAAGTTCTGATTTGTAGGAGTACAATTCTTCATTGTTTCTATAGGAGATCGACAAATATAACATGAAAGATATTTGTTGAAACATTTCTCCTATTCTAATTGTAACTAGTCATAAGAGATTATTTTCTCTTGGAAAAATGATAATATTTACACTTTAAATTACATAAATAAAATAGTGAAATTGTGAGGAGTTTGAACTTGTGGGTTTACATTTTCTTAATAAACATCTGGTACTATTTTAGCGATTCATATTCGTCGCATAGGGCCCATTAAGCCAGATAAGGCACTCTTTAATGTCCCTACTCGAAAAAAATTGTTGATCGAGATCGTGAAACTATCACTTGAGAAGTAATTAAGTAAGTTGGTCCTTGTTTAATCATAATATAATAATAATAATAATAATAATAATAATAATAATAATAATAATAATAATAATTCTTAGGTCAGGGACGGCTATGATAATTTATCCAATAGTCAATAGATGTTGACAGTCACTTCAATATTACTTGGCGAAAACATCAACTTGGGATGAATTATTTAAATTAAAATAAAGAAGATTTCTTTCGTTTCAAAAAGGGATAAGAGATCAACATCTGCCAGACGTATCGTATTTGAATTTTCTTTGCTTTTAATGTTAAATTATTTATTCAGAAAATTAAAGGTTCCTTCAATTATTTTAATTTAAATAATTGACTTATATGCATACTTTTTGGAACAGAAATTATAAATTTAGAAACTAAGAAAATGGAAGGCACGACTAAACTTCAATTTTAAATTGAAACTTATCAATCAACTTTTTAAAAAGCTTACTTAACAGCTACTTCACAACAAATGACCAAACGAAATTATCCGGTTCCACGAATTAGTATATCAGCCACATGTTTGACCTCTCTTATGTGCATATAATATATACATCCCCATCTCGATCCTCATCCATTCGTCTTTTTTGTCGAAGAAGATTTTTTTTCTTTTTTCTTTTTGTCATCTTGAGGTCAGGGAAAGATCCGATGTATGACAGATGGGCTCACGAGAACCCAATAGCTTTTTTTTATACCTTGTATATTTATTAAGAAATTAACTAAATATTGTTACATATTTGATTGTTAACGTACTGATCCGTTATTAATATTATATATTAACTCAAGATCATTATAAAAATTCATAAACTTCAAATTCTGAATCCGTCTCTGCTAGATGTTCGTACGGTTGGTGAGAGGACCTAGGAATCCTCTCACCAACAATATACATAGAATGACCCAAATGGAGGGTTTCCCCAGCAATCGCACGTACAACAAAAGAAATTTCTAATGCAATCTAGTTGAAGTAGTTTCCCACATGTTTTTAGCATCAGTTCTAGATATTGCAACGCGCCAATATAGTTGCACATAAGTTTAGGCGAGTTGACTTTGTCTCTCAGGATCCACCACAGGTTGAGTTTGAGAGCCGTGTGATGGATGACTATCAACATAAAATGAAAATGACACTATAACTACTTCAAAACAAAATTAAAAAGTAGGTAGAATTTAACTTTTGAAAATATCAACTCAATACATTCTCAAACAATATCAGTTGTGACCGACATCCAATCAAATCACAATAACCATAAACCAACATTGGTGTTTCATGCCACAGTGTTGTTGTTACATTCCATAAGCCGTTATTAATATGACCCAACTTATTATTAGTAAAACCTTTTTTTATTTAAATTATAATAACTTGTCATAGGAGATTATTTTTTCTTGGTAAATATAAAAAAATATACTCTTGAAATTAGAAGAATACGATACTGAAATTGTGAGAAATTTGAACTTGTCGGTTTTCATTAGTAAATAACAGTTAACTAATGAAATTGGTTCTGATAAGCTCAATTGTTTGACTGAAATCTTACTCTTCTAAAATGTGAAGGATGTTTATTTTATTATTTTGAAAAGTTAATGGGAGCTTTGGGTAACTAGAAAAACATAGAAGTTAGGCTGTGATTAACTTATCCAATAGCCAAAAGAAGTCGTCGAATTGGCAGTCACTTAATTTATTAAATAGATAATCTTTTAAATAAAGATAAAGAAGACACCTTTCTTTTTCAAAGAATATGAGACTAAAGTATTTGAAATTTCTTTTTTTGTTTAATGTTACTTATTTATTATCACGAAAGCAGCCTTCATATAAACTTTTAAACTAGGAAAACATATAAAAATAATATCAAAATTCTTCCATAAAGAATAAGGAAAAGTTGCCAAATTTGTGGCACCAAAACAAATCACACGCCTAACTCAATTTGGGTCATTACGGGCGTGAATTGCATTCCTTTGTGGGCTGAATTTTAGTTCCTCCCTTGGGTTCTTCTTGGCCTCCATGTGGGCCCTTTATCTTGGGCTTCGTGTGGACCCTATCCTATTATTTGCAGGACTGTCCTTCGCTGGGGGTGGTCTTTAATTTTTAGCCCTCAAAATGGTGGTCTTTAATTTTTATCCCTCAAAATGGTAAAGTTTGGCCTTCAGGCAGAATTTCTGCCTTACGGCAGAATTTGCATGGGCAGAAATTCTGCCTGTTTCGCTGGACAGATTTGCAAAATTCTGCCTTGCGATTTTTTTTTTTTACTGAGCTGGGGTTCGAACCCACAATCTCGGGGTGTTAGGCGAGGGGTAAAACTTAAAGACCACCAATTTGAAGGGCAAAAATTAAATACCACCCCAAATGAAGGCATTCCGCAGAAAAAAAATAAAAAAATTCAGGCCATTCGCACGAATGTCCTTATTCAGGAGTGGTCTTTAATTTTTGTCTCAAATTGCTAGTCTTTAAGTTTTGCCCTTCGGCACTTTAAGTGGCCGAAAATATCCCTGAGATTCTGGTTCGAACCCCAACAGAGTATAAAAAATAAAATTTCGCAAAGCAGAATTTGTAGCAAATTAGGCCTATTTTGGTAAGGCCCAACATCTATAGAATCGCAGCAGAGTTAAAAAAAAAATTGTAAGGACAGTTATGTCTTAAGGCATAGTTTCTATATAGAAGTTATCCCTTAAGGTATAACTTTACCCCTTGTACGATACAACTTTTGCCTTAGGCATAACTTAGAACTACAGAAGTTGTGCCTTATAGGCCTAACTTGAAACTACAACATAACTAATTCATTTTTTTTTTTGCGCGGATTGCCCTTCGTTTGGGGTGGTCTTTAAATTTTGCCCCTCAAATTTGTGGTCTTTAAATTTTGCCCTTCATATTTGTGGTCTTTAAATTTTGCCCTTTGCTTGGAAAGATGGGCGAATACATGAAGTTCTAGGTTCGAACCCCCGCTCAGGCATAAAATAAAAAAATAATTTCGCAAGGCAAGACTGGGGGAGTGTATGCCGGATCCAGCATACAATCTTTAAGAAAAAGTTAAAGTTATGCCGGATCCGGCATAACTAAAAGTCTGCCCCTCAAGGCAAAGTCTGCCCCCTCTGGCAGACTTTTAGTTAAACATAACTAAAAGTCTGCCGGAGGGGGCATACAAAATTTAAACTTTGCCTTATAAGGCAAACTTTTAGTTATGCCTTAAGGAAAACTTACGCCTTATGGGGCATAATTTTAGTTATGTTTTATGGGCACACTTTTAGTTAAGGCATTACTAAAGGTTTACCTTGAAAAGTTAAAAAAAAATACATATATATGCTTCAAGGCAAAGTTTGCCCATAAGGCATAAGTATGCCCCCATCGGCATAAGTTTGGTAATTCCTTAACAAGTTTATGCCGATGGGGGCATACTTTTAATGGGAAAACTTTTATGCCGGATCCGGCATAAACTTGTGAAGGAATTATCAAAGTTATGCCGGAACCGACATACTTATGCCAAGTCTGCCCATAAGGCATAAGTATGCCGGGTCCGGCATAACTTTGCTAATTCCTTCACAAGTGTATGCCGATGGGGGCATAGCGAAATTTAAACTCTGCCTTGCGAATTTTTTTTAAAA
This sequence comes from Lycium barbarum, assembly GCF_019175385.1. Classification (NCBI taxonomy): domain Eukaryota; kingdom Viridiplantae; phylum Streptophyta; class Magnoliopsida; order Solanales; family Solanaceae; genus Lycium; species Lycium barbarum. Next base: position 8,631,106 of record NC_083342.1, read on the forward strand.
TTTTGACTGTGTGGGGGTTTGAATCTGAAACCCATGGGATTTAGCGAAGGGCAAAATTTAAAGATTTCAAATATGAGGGGCAAAATTTAAAGACCACCCCAAAAGAAGGGCAATTCGCAAATTTAGGCCTTATAAGGCCTAACTTTAGCGAAACCTTACCTCACTAATTTTTTCTTTTGGTTGAGCCGGGCTTCGAACTCAGAACCTCAGGATATTTTCGACCACTTTTTTAGGCGAAAAACAAAAATTAAAGACCAACAAGTTGAGGGGCAAAATTAAAGAGCAGAGCATTTGAAGGACAATCTGCGCAAAAAATAAATAAAAATCCGTCTCTTAGACTTGGATTTGGACCTTTCAATACCTATAGCACTTAGCCACTTCTCGCCATAATTTTTGGGTTCATCTTTGGACACTTTTTCTACGATAAGCATCTTCTTAATTTCCCGTTGAAGCCCGTCAACTAAAGTAAGCCCCCGTGAATGCTATCAGTGGGGTTTAGCCTCCAAACTGCACGTGAGATGAGTTTTTGCCTCATACAGCTCGGGGTGAGTCATGGAGCTTGTAACAAATTCATTATACAAAAATAGAAATCGGATGTAGCCCGCCTACAGATCAAAAGTAAGAAAATGAACTGTGCCGCCACCAATCAAGTGTGTGGCCAGATCACTGAAGCTCTACATAGTAGTCCTCAACTCATGATGCAATATAAAGTAACCATTACCAAAACAGGAATTAAAAGTGGAAACAATATTACAACATTTTTACCTGTTATAGATCGTAGGTTATAGTAAGGTCCTTATACACCCAATGAACAAAGTGAATTTGTTCATATTTCTATTAATAGAATAATGCAAATAGTCATCAAGCAAAATAATGTACTACTAACTATTTAGCTTCATCTAGACATTAGAGGACCTTTACATAAAATACACATTGGTGCTCCAATCGACCCTCGTACCAAAACAAATGTGGAAAGTATGGGACGTTAGAACATGTTTTCGTAAAATTGAGGCCTTGGACACTCACCAATTAAGGCGTGTTAATCGGAAATTTAGGTGGATGGTTTGCTTATCAAAGTTTCCAAGTATTTCTCCACATAGTCCAGGCCACAAGTTGTCTTCACAACAGGCATTATGGCAGGGACATCCAGATAGAATTCTGAATCGTACTTGTCGAGCTTACCCCAATGTTTCAGCTGTTTTCGGGCTTCTCTAATGGCTGCCCTTGTAGCAGAATGGACTGTAGCTGCTAAAAGCAATGGTGGTTCACCAGAAGCTGCAAAAAGTACTCATGTTATGTTAAAAAATCCATATAATTACAATTGTTTTATTTAAGTATTCAAAAGTCGTACTATCAAGAAACTATGTTGCTCAGACTCTTCAAAAATACTGACAGGTGTGTGTCAGATCCTCCAAAAGTAGTGCATTTTTTAAGGATCCGACAGGGGTGCGACAGCATTTCCACAAAGTCCGAGCAATGTAGTCAAGAAATGCTTCCCACTGGAATATACTTATAACTTATGTCACTCGGACCCTCCAAAAATGTTTCTACACTCACTCAGATCCTCTAAAAATATACTAGTTTTAGAGGATTTGACTCTCACCCGTCGGTATTCTTGAAGAGTCCGAGCAACACAACAGTTAGGACCTATGTTGCTCGGACTCTTAGAAAATACTGCTAGGTGTGTATCGAATCCTCCAAAAGTCCGGCACCGGCGCGACAACATTTGAAGGGTCCGAGCAACACAACTTAGAACGGGGAACACATGATTTTTCAAGTTAATTAAGTTTCTAAAAGTCCATAAAATTTGTTCTTTTTTGTTTTGAGAAATTAGCACTTTTAGTCCCTCAAATACTGACAAATCTTGATTTTGGTCCTTGTGATTTCTGAGTAAGCATGCTTAACCTTCAGTTAATTCATATGTTCATTTTTGATCCTTCCGACCATGAATATTCACAAATTTAACAAATTGTTAAGTGCTAAACTCATTCAATTATTGATGTATTATGTTCAATATTGTTACTTCATATTTGAGGGTAATATAGCTCTGAGATAGTCTAAAATTCTAAATATCACATATTTCTTATACAAAGGGACCAAACACACACATTTAAGTTAATTGAAGATTAAATATGCTTAGCCTAATATTACAAGGACTTGCTTAGCCTAATATTACAACGACCACAACCAGAATTCATTAATAACTGATGGACCGAGAGTGCAATTGTCCTTTTTGTTTACGACGGTCTTAAGTCATTTCTAATGAAATTTCCTCTAATTCTAATCATCAGCATTCACATACTCTTTCACCTAATATTATTGAGAAATTATACATTGGCTGTTGCAAATTGCAATGTTGATTTGAATCAAAATCTATAATATACTACTAGTTGATAATACACTTTTTTTCTTTGAAACATTCTCCACAAGAATTTTTCTGCGCTCAACCATATTGAGAATGAGTTAAAGAAGTCCCTCACAACTCACTGAAGCAATCAGTATAACAAGCAAAGAAGATGAAATGAAGAAAGAATATTACCTTTAGACGATAGAATACGTTTTTTGTGATGTCCACTGTTTAACACACGAACATTCAAACGTTTAGTTATGGTATCAATCGTCGGGATATGGTATGTCCAAGTGCTATTTGTAACCATCAATCCGTCTTCGTTTGTAAGATATTCTTCAAGCATAAAATATCCAATTCCTTGTACAAAAGCCCCTTCAATCTGCAAAAATACAGCATTTGCGAATAGTGAACTCTGATATTCGTAATACTAGTGAAACGTTGAAAATTTTCTAAGAGATATGCTTCAAGTGAAAAATTCACTCATGAATTGCAACAACTTTTTTTCAAGTGAAATTCTTGCTAAACACAACTGCAACATCGAAATACTACTCTTTTTCAACTTCAACCATATATTGTCCAAAGTCCATATTTGTACAACGATTTCAAGTGCTAATAACTGATATCGAAACTTAGCATTTGTATGTTTTAGTAAATTTCTTAAACACATATAGGGTTTAGACCAAAGCTATTGGGTTCGTCAGAACCTATAGCTTACATTGTGTATCCGCTCCTGATTATAAATACTAATATCTAGATAAAAAGGGACAACAATCTTATAAAAGATGAACCTGTCCCAAGTCAACAGCTGGATTCAAGCTCTGACCACAGTCGTATATAATATCTGATTGCATAATTCTTGGTTGTCCTGTCAAAATATCTATCTCAACCTGCAAGAAATCAGCATCTTTATTGTTAGAAAGTGCTGCAGTTGGTCACTTAGTAGTCGTTTGGACATGAATTCAGTGATATTTGAAAAAAAAATGATATTTGAAATTAAGTTGAAAAATGGTATTTGAAATTTGAGATTGTGTTTGGACATGCATTTCACTGGAAAAGAAGTTGATGTTTTGTGAGAGAATCTTGGAAAGCTTTTCTTCAAGTTTGGAGTTAAAAACTGAGATAGTGTATAACCAAACAAATTTTCGAAAAACAATCTTGAAAAATGCAAAAAATATCACAGCCAAACGGGCCCTTAATTGGTTGCCATTGCCAAAAGCTCCAAAAGGTGAATGTCATGCCATGCTTTGCACTCAGTGAATCATGAGAGTTGATTTCGATTGGACTCTTCAAATTGCCACCGGGTGCGTGTCTGACCCTCCAAAAGTAGTGCATTATCGGAGGATCCAACACAGGTACGACAACATTTTTGGAGAGTCCGAGCAACATAGGATGTAATGCTTCAACGCCAATACATTGACCAGAACAATAAGTGGATAAAAAAACTTTACCTCGCTAACAGCAGCACCGTAGTTCAAATATTGCCCGGAACTTGAATCTGGGACAAAATAAGCATGTGCTTGTAGATCTATTGGTTGAGCTTCTGCCTGCAGAGAGAGATAGGCCCGCGGAATAATGGGGTTTTAAGAATTTGAAACTTTATGATATTCAACATATGGGAAACAATGTATAAAAAATCGTTCCCCAGCTACACATTGTGCAATTCACTTTAGCCAAATCATAGTAAGTTTTCATAGTAAGTTTTCAAAAGTAGCATAGGATAACAGTTGAGCTGGTCTTTTTCCAGAAATTATTAGCATTAACATCTTGAACTTAAGTCATCTTTCGAACTAGAATTTTAATTAGAGAGAGAAGAAAAACCTCGCGAATCAGTGTAGTCCAGTCGACAGAACCATTTTGTTCTTGAAGTTTTTCCTTCAGGGGAGTCAGTCTTTCAACCAGGATATTACAGCAACGCCGAGCAGCTTCACAGCTTGATTCGGACTTCGTGCTTTCAGCGGTAAATCCAGTTTGCACTAAGCTTAATGTGTCTATTTGTATGATTCGCACCTTCTCCACGAGTTCTTCGCTCCAACTTCTCTCGATTAAACTAAGAGCATAGGCGATCACCTGTTTAACCTTTGTCCATAGCCCTTGGCCGATTTCAACCCCTCCAACTTCACAAACTATCGATCCGTCCTGCAGAACGCTTACTTTTGCTGGTGTCGCGTGTTGCATAACTTCATGCACGATTGGCAATCGAGAAATACCCCGTTTCTTCCACGTGTTTTTCTCGTTAAATTCATCTATCATATTTCTTCTATCGACAAATCTTGAGGATGTCGCCAATTGATCCATGATACTAGGCAAGGTATATTCTCCTGATTCTCCTGCACTATGCTCGTAGAATAATTTAAGGCTTTCATAAGTATGTGTTAGGTGTGGAATTGGCCAAACAAGTCAATTCTTTTGTTCACATAGTCGTGATGTAAGCGCTTACCTCATGATAGTCGTGATGTAAGCGCTTACCTCATCATAGGAAATTCATTCCTATAAATAGGTAGCTTATGGTTCATTTGTAAACACACCAAATTGAAGAAGACAACACATCCCAAAGAGAGAGAAAAATCTAAGAGAAATACTCTTAGTGAAAGGCCTAAGTAAGAGAAGGTCTTTGAGAGAATTTTCTGTGGTAAAATTCTTGAGTGTAATTGAGATTGGGGTTGTGAGGTTGAGTGTTGTAAACACTTGTAATATTTCTTCTTTAATAAGATCTGCAGCAGCAACGTGGACGTAGCTCTCACATTGAGGGTGAACCACTATAAATCTGTGTGTGCTATTTATTCTTCGCTTACATCACGGCGTAAGTAGGTTCTGTCTAAGGAGGTTGGTATTTAAGTGGTCCAGCTGTGACCCTCCAATCTTTCCTGGGAACCTGCTTACAAAGGTCGGATTTGGGATTCAAATCCTAACAACTGGTATCAGAGCAACAGGTTGTGTTGTGATTTAGAAACGATGGGAGGCGAAGATGGTACGACGCACGGCATCGGTAAATTCGATGGTACAGACTTTGCGTTCTGGAGAATGCAAATTGAAGATTATTTATATGGCAGAAAGCTTCATGAACCTCTGAGTCCGAAACCAGAGGAGATGAAGCAAGCAGATTGGAATCTCCTCGACAGACAAGTTCTGGGAGTCATTCGGCTGACGTTGTCGAAGAACGTTGCTCACAACGTGGCAAAGGAGAAGACCACCGCTGATATGATGAAGGTATTGTCTGACATGTATGAGAAACCTTCGGCAAATAATAAGGTATTTCTCATGAAGAAACTATTTCATCTAAAGATGATGGAAAATGCTCATGTTGCTGCACACGTAAATGAATTCAATACCATTGTAAATCAATTGTCATCGGTAAAAATTGACTTCGATGATGAAGTGCAAGCTCTAATTTTGTTGGCATCCTACCAAATAGCTGGGAGCCAATGAGAGCAGCGGTTAGTAATTCTGTCGGTAGTGAAAAACTAAAGTTCAACGATGTTAGGGATCGTATCCTTGCTGAGGAAGTGCGCAAGACAGATTCTGGAGAGGCATCGACGAGTTCTGCTTTTAATGTTGAAAACAGAAGCAGAAATTATGACAGAAACTACAACCGAAATAGGGGCAGATCGAAGTCAAGGAATGGCAGGGGTCAATCCAGACCAGGACGAACATTTGAGTGTTGGAACTGTGGAAAACCAGGTCACTTCAAGAAGAACTGCAGGGCGCCAAAGAAGGAGGACAACAAGGGGGCTGGAATCAACGCTGCTACGGAAGACATTGGCGATGCGTTGTTGCTATCGGTTGACAGCCCGATAGACTCTTGGGTGCTTGACTCAGGAGCGTCCTTTCATACCACCCCACATCATGATATAATGACAAACTACGTGGCTGGGAATCTCGGCAAAGTTTATTTAGCCGATGGAGAGCCGCTAGATGTTGTTGGCACGGGAGACATTAATTTGAAGATGTCAAATGGATCCTCGTGGAAGATTACAAAAGTTAGACATGTTCCAAAGCTGATGCGAAACCTGATCTCAGTAGGTCAGCTTGATGATGAGGGATATGATCTCAATTTTGGTAATGGGTCTTGGAAGGTGGCGAAAGGTGCTATGGTAGTTGGCCGAGGAAAGAAGATTGGCACTCTCTACATGACGACTAGCTGTCGTGATACTGTTGTTGTGGTTGACAACACAAAGAAGACAGATTTGTGGCATTGTCGGCTGGGGCATATCAGCCAGAAGGGGATGAAGCTGTTGGTGACAAATGGCTTAATTCCGGAGCTGAAGACGGTGGACCTTCATACGTGTGAGAGCTGCATTCTCGGAAAACAAAAGCGAGTAAGCTTCTCAAATGCAGGCAGGGAGTTGAAGGTCGTGAAGCTGGAATTGGTGCACACAGACGTGTGGGGACCTACCACTGTCCCCTCTCTTGGAGGATCACACTACTACGTGACCTTCATTGATGATTCAACCAGGAAGGTATGGGTTTATTTTATGAAAAATAAATCCGATGTGTTTAGTGTATTCAAAAGATGGAAAGCCATGGTTGAGAATGAAACAAACCTCAAGATGAAGTGTTTGAGGTCCGACAACGGCGGAGAATACACTGATGGTGATTTCAAACGGTACTGTGCCGATAATGGGATCAAGATGATGAAGACTATTCCTGGAACGCCGCAACAGAATGGAGTAGCCGAAAGAATGAACCGAACGTTGAACGAGCGTGCTCGGAGTATGAGAATACACTCTGGACTGCCCAAGACATTCTGGGCAGATGCAGTCAATACCGCGGCCTTCTTAATTAACCGAGGACCGTCAGTTCCCTTGGATTTCAGAATTCCAGAAGAAGTCTGGAGTGGCAAGAAGGTAAATCTTTCATTTCTGAAAGTGTTCGGTTGCTTATCATATGTTCATAATGATGATACGGCTAGAAGCAAGCTTGATCCAAAATCAAAGAAGTGTTACTTTATTGGCTATGGTGACACCGAGCTTGGGTACCGATTTTGGGATGAACAAAATCGGAAGATCATCCGAAGCAGGAATGTTGTCTTTAACGAAGAGGTACTGTACAAAGACAAGCTGCAAAAGAATTCAGAATGTCAGGACAAGGAATCGGAAATAGTCGATTTGAGGGACTTTCCGGCACCTGAGCCGCAGCCAGGTACAACCGAGGCAGAGGAACAAACAATCCGAGAAGGTGCTGATGAAAGTGCTGATTCTGAAACAAATGAACAGACGTCAATCACAGAACTGCGTAGATCATCCAGGATCAGGAAGCCGCTTCACAGGTACTCTCCATCCCTCAACTACATTCTACTCACTGACAGAGGGGAACCAGAATGTTATGAAGAAGCAATGCAAGTCGATGAATCGACTAAGTGGGAGCTGGCAATGAAGGATGAGATGGATTCACTATCGGCAAATCATACATGGGAGTTAGCCGAGTTGCCAAAGGATAAAAAGGCATTGCAAAACAAATGGGTTTATCGGATAAAGGAAGAACCTAATGGAAGCAAGCGTTATAAAGCAAGGCTGGTTGCAAAGGGATTTCAACAGAAAGAAGGCATTGACTATACGGAGATCTTCTCTCCCGTAGTCAAGATGGTGACTATCAGAACTGTTCTTGGGCTGGTAGCAAAGGAAAATCTACATCTGCAACAGATGGACGTGAAAACTGCATTTCTTCACGGTGATCTAGACGAGGAAATCTACATGCGACAGCCGGAGGGATTCAAAATCAAAGGAAAGGAGAATCTGGTGTGCAAACTTCAAAAGAGTCTGTACGGACTAAAACAGGCTCCAAGACAGTGGTATTTAAAGTTTGACAGCTTTATGAAGAAAGCTGATTTTTCAAGGTGCGAGGCAGATCACTGCTGTTACTTCAAAAAATTTGAAGACTCGTACATGATACTGCTACTCTATGTCGACGACATGCTAATCGTAGGAGCAAACCTACAGGAGATTGATCGGTTGAAAAAAGGGTTATCGGAAGAGTTTGCAATGAAGGATTTGGGAGCTGCAAAGCAAATCCTTGGGATGAGAATCGACCGAAGCAAGGAGGGCATCAAACTCTCACAAGAAGAATATGTGAGGAAAGTTATCAAAAGGTTTAACATGCATGATGCCAAGCCAGTCAGCACTCCCTTGGCTGGACACTTTCGGTTGTCAAAGGACCAGTCGCCGACAACCGAGGATGAGAAGAAGCAGATGGACAAGATACCTTATGCATCTGCAATCGGTAGTCTTATGTATGCAATGATATGTACAAGGCCAGACATTGCACATGCAGTGGGAGTTGTCAGCCGATTTATGAGCAATTCGGGAAAGCAACACTGGGAGGCTGTGAAGTGGATATTCAGATATCTGAAAGGCAGCTCGAGTTCAGCTCTGTATTTCCGAAAATCAAAAACAGGATTGCAAGGGTATGTTGATGCTGACAACGGTGGTGATATTGATAGCAGAAAGAGCACATCCGGGTATGTTTACACATTCGGAGGTACTGCAATCTCTTGGGTTTCCAAGTTGCAAAAGATAGTAGCTCTCTCTAGTTGTGAGGCTGAGTACGTTGCTGTGACGGAGGCCATAAAGGAAATGATGTGGCTACAATCTTTTCTGCGGGAATTGGATCAGGACCACGAGGGAAGTGTGCTATATTGTGATAGCCAAAGCGCCATTCATTTGGCAAAGAACCCGGTTTACCATGCTCGAACGAAGCACATACAACTCCGATACCATTTCATTAGATCAGCTTTGGAAGATGGAGCGCTAGTGCTTGAGAAGATCGCAGGGAGTCAGAATCCAGCAGACATGCTGACAAAGGCAGTGACGATAGACAAACTGAAGCTATGCTCAACTTCAGTTGGCCTGCATGAAGTATGAAAGTAGGAAAGAGCTGCTGCATCGATCAAAGTGTGAAGACAAATTAAAATTAGTCTTCAAGTGGGAGATTTGTTAGGTGTGGAATTGGCCAAACAAGTCAATTCTTTTGTTCACATAGTCGTGATGTAAGCGCTTACCTCATGATAGTCGTGATGTAAGCGCTTACCTCATCATAGGAAATTCATTCCTATAAATAGGTAGCTTATGGTTCATTTGTAAACACACCAAATTGAAGAAGACAACACATCCCAAAGAGAGAGAAAAATCTAAGAGAAATACTCTTAGTGAAAGGCCTAAGTAAGAGAAGGTCTTTGAGAGAATTTTCTGTGGTAAAATTCTTGAGTGTAATTGGGATTGGGGTTGTGAGGTTGAGTGTTGTAAACACTTGTAATATTTCTTCTTTAATAAGATCTGCAGCAGCAACGTGGACGTAGCTCTCACATTGAGGGTGAACCACTATAAATCTGTGTGTGCTATTTATTCTTCGCTTACATCACGGCGTAAGTAGGTTCTGTCTAAGGAGGTTGGTATTTAAGTGGTCCAGCTGTGACCCTCCAATCTTTCCTGGGAACCTGCTTACAAAGGTCGGATTTGGGATTCAAATCCTAACAGTATGAACATTTTGGCTAATGACAGAGTCCACTTCCATTTCCAGTACACTTGCTACATTTTCTATTATAACGTCTGCGATATATGATCCTTGGACATCCCCAAGTGCCCGCATAGATGATTTGCTGGTAAGGTTTGTCTTGCAATTCTTTAAATCGAAAGAAAAGGCGCCCCAATTGTATTTCTTGAGCGCTGCGATTACATGAGATGCTATGACAGGGGTTATATCATCTGATATCCCTCCATTTATTAAGATATCAGCATGTAAGGCTGTGACCTTCCCGTTTGACTTGAATCCAACACTGTACGTTACTTTCAGGGGGTGTCTTCCTCCCGTTATTACCATGTCAGTATTTCTGTTGACGTATACCCTGACAGGATGTCGTAACTTGTACGCTGCAAGTGCACAGGCTGTGGAAACCTGAAGTATCACACAAATCTCAAAGTAGAATCTGTGCATTCTGAATGAATAACAATCTTTAACCAAAAAAAACTCCGTTGCGTGTAAACAAAAGTGGTCTTTTCCCTATTGAACCTTCCTATTATCCTTTTTAACAAAGAGTTAAGGTTACACAATAGTTTTAAAAAAAGAAAAAAAAAAAAAAAAAGGGCTGTGGTTTTTTTGTTGGCGGGGGGGGGGGGGGGGGGGGGGGGGGAGCCCGGTGCACGATGCATCTCGCAAGGTCCGCGGAAGGGTCGCACCAGAGGGATGGAATGTATGCTGCCTACCCTGATGCAAATATCAGTGGCTGATTCAACAGCTCGAGCCCATAACCTATAGGTCACACCGGAGACAACTTTTCCGTTGCTCCAAGACTACCCTTCTATGGATACACAGTAGTATTACAGCAAAAACAATTGCTAATGTTTCAAAACTTTTCTAAAACTCAGTTTTTTTCTTCTGTTAATAGGTACTTACTGGCATATTTCTTATTGCCTTGCCACCGAAGCCACCTCCAGCCCTTCTTGTTTTCACGCGGATATTATGCTCGGGAACACCAAGACAACGAGCAATTACACTATGCGTATACTCAGGGAACTGAGTTGAAGCATAAACAACCATCGTGTTGTCCTCATCCGGAACTGCTAAGGTAGTCTGTGGCTCCATATAAAAGTAGTACTCTGATGGAAGTCTCAACTGGAAATAATCGATACTGATCAATTATACATTTGAAGTGTTACCATACATTTATAATCAATCGTATTATATTTCAACAGACAAGGTACCTCAGCAGAAAGAATTTTGTGGTCAGCTTCAGCCATTCCTTTTGAGAAATCACCAACCGGTTCAGTGTCCAGAAACACGGGACCTTGAAGAAAACTTGACCTATCAACAGCCTCCTCAACAGTTAAAATCGGCGAATCTATGTTTTCTGTGTCATATTCAACAACGGTTGTTCTTGCAGCCACATCAGCAGACCTCTGACTTTTAGCAACCTGTCATTCCACCAAAATTGAACATCTTTAATGAACTAGTTCAGAGTATATGAATAATCAATGCTGCATAAAACCGATTATGCAGATAGAATCTTAAATGACAGCATACCACAACAACAATTCGATCACCAGCATATTCGCAATGATCCTCTGCAAATAAAGGTTCAGTGCCAAACTGGCTCAAAGCTCCTACATTTTCCCCTCCTCTCGGTATATCTTTAAATGTGATAATGCCAATAATTTCCTCTGCTATTGAATTAGGCTGATGCTGGAGATGAACGCTCTTTACCCTTGCTAGTGGCTTCGTACTATAGATAATTGCTCCGTGTAGACAGTTTGGTGGTGATGGAATGTCGTCTACATAAACAGCTTCTCCTGGAAAAAAAACAGCAATAGCCAACAAAATCAATGTTGTGTTGGAGAAAACAAATTCATCTGTAAAATGTAGTACAAAACCTGTATCAGTCAGCGACTATACATCAATTCCGAATAGCTGGCGTGGGATATGTGAATCCTCTATACTCATTACTACTCTTTTTAAACTTGAATGTAATGTACTCTATATGTCATAATCACTACATCTCCAACTGTAACCATTGCCAAAGCCAGAAAGTAGGAATAGAGAATAACACATAATTTTAACTAGGCTTAGCATGCTCAAGATGAAATACATACATGCATACATACAGAGAGAGAGAGAGAGAGAGAACAAACCAGAAGCTTGCATGGAAACTCCATACTTCTTCATCGGTTCACCGACTGGATAGTACTCGGTACTTGATTCCACAACCTGCTCAGCAGGTGATAGTATTGTCTTTGTATTTCCTTCACTAGTATCACCATCTTCCACAGAAGTTTCACCAACTCCGTCGAACAAACCACTGGAAACAGCAGAATCAACATTGGTAAGCGGATACAAAAACTTGAACAGAAAACTGACAGCCAAGCTTGACCTGTACTCGGGGTATGAAGTCCCCGGTTCAGGGACTATGTCTAGCTTGACAAATTTCACTGCTTCATACAGAATCTTGACGTTCAATATTTTCCCGGTTAGATGTTTCTCTACTGTTTTCGCCCTTATTGCATGATTTGTGCCAAAAGCACCAAATGCCAACCTGATTGAATGTATCACGACCCCGTTTCTTCGGGGAGAAACATCAGCTAAGAAAGCAGCATTTACATATGCCAATGCACTTCCGAGAGGTCGCGGTGCAGGTCGATAGGTTTCAAACAAAAACTTTGAAAAGTTCTGAAGAACATTTCCGTCCTTTTTAAAAGGGATCCGAACACTTAGAAGCACACTTCTTGAGTCTAATGCTGGCCTTGCTAAGAGCTCCTCCCATTTAAGTTTTTCTCGTCCACGAACGGTCAATATACTAACCGTAGCATCCACTCCAAGAAATAATGTAGACATATCAGACGGAAAACCAAACTTCTGCGCCATAGCTAAATTTCCCCCCACACTGGCAGTGTTTCTGACAAACGGATTAGCAATCTTCTCCATATGTTGAGCCAACTTTTGGGACACCATCTTTCCGTACAATCCCAAATTGACATCGGTTCCCTCATTCAGAAATGAAATAACTCTAGATATTGTCGCAGTTGCTCCAATTTCAATTCCTTTGCGATCCCTATTGAGGATCGAAAGTTCAGGGATACGTCTCAGATCGATGTACTGGTCATAGCACTGCGTTTCCTTGTAATAACCAGTGCCAGTATTGCCAACAACTATTTTAACACTCCCAACATTTTCAGCCACACTAGAATTCAACAAGGTTTGTAGCTCCTCTATAGAAACAGGGCTAAACCAAGAATACCTCGTGGAGTCCAAACGCGTGATGGATTCACTTTTCAAGAATTCAGGATATGTAACAAGATCCTTACTTGGATCATAGGGAGGCAATTTACCTGCTTTGGTTTCTGTGGAATCTCCGTTTTTCCAAAAGATATTGAGTCCCAAATCCTCTATGTCAACATCAGAAGCAAAACTCCTACAAGCATCAGCGATGGGCCGGTATCCAGTGCAACGACAAAGGTTCCCCGAAATGGACTTTTCAGCTTCAAATGAAGTCAGACTAGAGAATCCTTGTGGAGGAGAAACTTGAGGGTTCCCTTTATCGGCATTGACAAGAGCAGAGAAAAACGACATACACATTCCAGGAGTGCAAAAGCCACATTGAGATGCATGGAAACCAGCAAATCTTTGGTGAATTGGGTGATAGCCATCTCTGGTGTTACCAAGACCATCACTTGTAGTAATAGCACAACCATTTAAACTACAAAGAAGTGTAAGGCATGAACTCACACTAAAATCTTCAACTTTGTTTAGCTTGGGATCATACTTTGAGACTAAAACAACACAAGCTCCACAACCACCTGAAAACAATCAAACTTGCAATTAATTTCTGACAAAAAAAACTACGCCTCGATCCCACGCAAGTTGGGGTCGACTATATGAATCGTCACTAACTATATCACACAATTTAATTTCAATAACAACAATATTATACAACAACTATAACAACTAAGCCTCAATCCCAAGCAAGTTGAGGTAAGCTATATGAATCAGTGACCATGACGCTCGATTTTAGCTCATTTCTGTCTATATTACACAACAATAATAACAACTGAGCCTCAAAACTAAGAATTTGGGGTTGGCTATATGAATCTTTTTTTTTTTTTTTGGGAGGGTAATTTTGGCTATATGAATTTTCACTGACCATATCACTCAATTTAAGCTCATTTCAATCGATATTATACAACAATAATAACAACTAAGCCTCAATCCCAAGCAAGTTAGGATATGTTATATGAATTATTACTGACCATATCGCTCAATTTAAGCTCATTTATGAAAATATTATCTAACAACAATAACAAGTAAACTTCAATCCCAAGCAAGTTAGGGGTCGGCTATCTAAATCCTCATTGATCATGCCGATCCATTTAAGCTTATTTATGTCAATAAGCCTCAACCCAAGTAATATGGTGCCAGCTATCATCATCACTGTCATATAACTCAATTTAAGCTCATTTATGTTAATATTATACAACAATAACAACTAAGCCTTAATCCCGAGTAAGTTGAGATAGGCTATATGAGTCATCATTGACCATATCCCTCAACTTAAGCTCATTTATGTCAATATTATACAACAATAACAACTAAGCCTCAATTTTAAGCAAGTTGGGTAGACCATAAGACCATATCGCTCGATTTAAGCTTATTTATGTCAGTATTATACAACAATAATAGTAACTAAGCCTCAATCGATGTAAGTTGGGGTTGACCATATGAATACTCACTGAACATACTGCTCAATTTAAGCTCATTTATGTCAATATTATACAACAACAATAAAACTAAGTGTCAGTCCCAATTAAGTTGAGGTAGGCTATATGAATTATCACTGACCATATCGCTCAATTTAAGCTCATTTATGTCAATATTATACAACATGAATAACACCTAAGCCTCAATCCTAAGCAAGTTGGTTCACATGAATCCTCATTGATCATGTCGCTCCATTTAAGCTCATCTCAGAGCCCGTTTGGATTAGCTGAAAAAAATGGCTTTTAAGCATAAGTACTTTTTAAGTGTGAAAGTTATTTTATAAATAAGCAGTTACATGTTTAGATAAAAGTGCTTAAAGGGTTTTTGCTTAAAGAATTTTTAAAAGTAGGGATAGTATTGAAATTAACAGAAAATATAAGGGATAAAAGGATAAAGTTGTTGGTCAAACTAAAATGGCTTTTAAGCCAAAAAAAAAAAAAAGTTGAGATTGAGCAACTTTTTGGTTTTGGCTTATGCAATTTTTAACTTAATTTAAGGTGTTTTTTATTTTACCAAACACCCAAATAAGTTAAAAAATGGCTTATCAGCTAGTTTGACCAACTTATAAGCCAATCCAAACGGGCTCTTAGACCCCTATATCAGTCTAATATAAGAAGTAAAATCACAATTTATGACACAAGCATCTAGTCTAGTACTCCCTCCAGGTCAAAAAAAGTGTCCACTAAGGCTTTTTGTTTTGGTAAAAAAAATATCTACTTATTAAATCAAGAAACAGTTAGCCTTATCTTTTCATATTTGTCCCTATTAAGTGTTATATGATCAAATTCAATGCCAAAGTGTGCAAATAGTTAAGTGGACTTTTTTTTTTTTTAAATCCGGGGGAGTATTATACAAAAAAAAAGTTAATGGTACATCCTATGACCTATATGTTTAAAACATGCAGAAGTTTGCCATTAAGTTGCATATAATGGAAAGCTTTCACTGCTAATTTCCTTTTCATTCCCATAAACGAGAAGGAAAAGGAAAGAAATCAAGCAAAACTAGTAACTACTCACCTCCATTTCATTTTACATTTGACAGGACATGAATTTTAAAAAAGAAAGAAAAGAAATTTTAGAATTTATGGTCATGTTATGATATTTTTGTGGCTATAAGAGCGTGAGAATATAATAAGAAATATAAAGTGAAAAAGTTTTCAAATGCAAAAATATTTTTTTTTGGAACAAACTAAAAAAAACGTGTCACATATAACGAAACAGGAGAGTAGTGGGTAATGCAAATTCTCCTATTTGTTCCCTTTCAACTGTAAGGACACCTTTTTTCCATTTTTAATGCTAAAGTAAGAAAAATTGATTTCATAATTTTTTTACTAATTAATTATAAGTATGCGATAAATGTTTACTTCCTATATTTCAATTTACATGGCACAGTTCGATTTTCGAGAGTCAAATCTTTTAATTTTGACTGTAACTTTGCACATAATATCTTATGTTTTTTTGAAATAAAAAATTACATATTTAAAAACTATATAAAAAATACTATAAGTGACAATTTAAAATATTTAAAAGTTATATGAAAAAATCGCAGTCAAAGAAAAACTCGTTTGATTCTCGAAATACGAGAGCTGCCACACAAAATTGGGATTGAGAGAGTACTATCTTTGGTCTCTCATTCAGTAACCAGTGCTCCCCTCTAAAGGCGATCCAATTCCCGAGGCTCTAACCTGAGACCACTTGTCAAGTAAATATTATTTATTTTTTATCAGAAGTCTCTGGGTCGAACCCTCGAAAAGGAGATGATCGTCTGTGATAACAAGCTAGTTACCCTCCAAAATAGAATTTATCTGACGCAAATTTAACTTAATCGGATCCCGAAGTGAGTACAGAACACCAAGTAAACCAATTACCTTCACCACAACCAAGCTTGGGACTCTTGAAAGAAGCATGATATCTCAAGAACTGAAGCAAAGTAGTAGAAGGATCAACACATGCTAACTCAAATCTCTCTCCATTAACCGCAAAAACCAAATTTCCATTTCTCTGTGACCCCTCCATTAAATAAAATATAAACTTATTTGTGACTTGTTTAATCTAAGCAGATAAAAACCAATAAAACATAATACTTGTTAGGTGTATAAAGTATTTCTCTCATACAGATTCATGCACGTTCCTTGAATTATTAATTTATAGACTTCTGATTAGATTAGCTAGTATTGTGTAAATTTGAGAAAATGTCAAAAATGACTCCTTATCTTTGGTGATAGGCTCAAAGTAATCCATTAAGTTATCATCTGAGCAGTTTTGGTCCTTTAAGTTTTGTCAAAGCTGAGCACTTCTATCTCCGTCGAAATATTTATGGAACTTTGATAATTAAATTAAATCCTAATTGTGAAAACATAAAATATTTAACTGGAACTCACATTTGGATTTTGGAAGTACAATTTTTGCAGTTTATGTTACTTTGATCTATTTCAAGAGTCTAGTGCAACTTTTCGAGGTGCAATTTCTGTTTTTTTTAATCTATTTTTTTGTTTGGTGTAGTTTCTTATATTGTGATTTCTGAAATTTTGGCAGAAATTTTTGATGTTTCTAGGAATTTTTTATTTTGCAGTTCAGTTAAATTTAACAATCAGAATTTCGTAAATATCTGACGCAAATCGAAAGTGCTCACTTTTAAAAAACTTAAAGGACCAAAACTGCTCAGATGATACTTAAAGTACTACTTTAAACCTACTATGCAAGATAATGGGTCAGTTTGGCGAGTAAATTTGTTTAGCTATCGTTCAATATGTGACTTCTTGTTTACTAGCTAGTTCTCCCATATATTCTTTATTTCTTTCTTTCTCCTGTATAAGAAGAGTTGGTGAACAGCTTAACAGGCATGCTTTCGTTGTCATGTCTGTTTGGTAATGAGGGCATTTTTGACATTTTGTGATATTTGTGCTTTAAACTTATTGTCCCTGCTGTCTGGGGCGGAGATAGTAAGAGATCAGGGGTTCACCGGAACCCCCTTCATTAAAAAATTACACCATATATGTAAGGTTGAAGTGTAAATGTAATAGATGTTGGATCTCTTGACTTCTTCGTGTGTTTTTTTTTTTTATATATTTTTGAAGTTCCTTAATAAAAATTCTGATTCCGTCATTGCTTAATATTGTGTTGTGTGTATGTTTTCCTTTTTCTCCTCTTCCTATATAAGAAGTCATGCAGAGGCGGCTGAAGCAGCTACCTCTCCGTTGACATCCCCGCTTGCTTCCAGGGTTATTTTTTATCTTTCATTGCCTTTGTGCTTTATGGCTGTTGCACTTGATGGCCTTATGGTTGTTCATTCACTACAAAAAAAAATTGAGTAATTTGCGGAGATTGAAAGATATAATTTGCGGAATTTTAGCCTCCACTATTTATTAGCAGAGTGGAAAATAAAATCTCCGCGAATTGCAACTTTGAAACTCCATAAATTACCTTTTTTTTTTTTAGTGATTTCCCGAAATGGACAAAAAGACCTATGTGTACTGCATATTACTGATTGTCGTTCTTCACACGTTATATGATATCATCTTTTCCTAGGTCTATATTTGCCCCTGATTTGGGCTCTTATTACTTTTTGTACCTTCTGGGTTTGAGTAAGAAAAACAATGTTCAGTCCTTTATGTAATTCTAAAAGTTTCTTGTAAATAATATTTACAGTTGTTTATTCATGTGGTTCCCACTACTCTTAATATAGGAGAAATTTGCTCCCATCATAATTAATGCTATGCAGATTTTCTAACTCATACGTCAAGAGAGTTTAGCTTTTTCTTTTTGCACGGTATATTGATGTTGCAAAATTGTAAGTTATTAATGTTTATTTAAAGGTTAACTTAGATTAAGTATCATAATAAACTGAATATTAATTTATTTTTCATATTCGTGAATACTATTTTTTTCGCTTCCACACAGTAAATGTGAAAACATATAAAGTACACACCTTTAAGAAAATTCTTTATGCTATTTTATCTATAAAGTTTTTGATGTTAAACGAACAAAATAATAAAGACTCCATTATAGTAGCATAATGGAATATACAAACTTAGAGATTGGCAACATCCCGCTAGTATATAAGAAGTGCCGGTGAACAGCTTAAGCAGGCATGTCTCGTTGTCATGTTTGTTTGGTGATGAGGGCATTTTTGGTGTTTTGTGATATTTGTGCTTTAAACTTATTGCCCCGGCTGTCAGGGGCAGAGCCAGTAAGGGGCCAGGGGTCACCCGAATTTCCTTCAGCGAAAAATTACACTATATACAAAAGGTTAAAAATGTTTTTTATGTGAATATAATGGATGTTGAATCTCCTTACTTTTTTATATTTCAGAATCCCCTTAATAAAATTTTTTATTCCGCCACTGTCTGCTTTTATATTTTATGTATCTTTTCCTATATTTTGTGTATTTTTTCCTTTTGAAAGGTAAAATAGACACGTTTTGTTCAATTACATATATATCCTTAGGGCTCATTCTATCACTTAGACATGAATTCTGCCACATATGCATAGTACTACTCACGTAATTAAATGACTTATATATCTAGACATTTAATTTTGAATTAGCTCTTCTTTACCAAAAAGAACGAGCCTCACAACTCTGTAATTTAAGCTCACAATCTTAAAATTTTGGAGAAAAGAGAAAGATACATTCTTAATTTTGCATTCTTTCTTTTGAGTTATTATTTTTACCATACAGTCAACACAATTATGTACAAGGGAAAAGAAGATCTGAAGCAAAGTACGTAGAAGGATCAACACATGCTAACTCAAATCTTTCTCCATTAACTGCAAAAACCAAGTTCCCATTTCCCATTGAACTCTCCATCTAATAATATATAATCTTATTCTTAACTTTGTTATTTCTAAGCGGAAAAATAAATTATAAAATATCTCTCGTATACAGATTCATGCACATTTCTTGAAACAATTTATAGTGTGATGAGATTAGCTAGTTGTGAGTAAAATTTTTAGTTACCTTTCTATATGTGACTTTCTTGTTTATTTTATTAGTAAAAAGAAGAACAACACGTTATTGGAAGTTTAAATTACATTTTAGAAAAAATTCATATAGGAAGGAGTAAATTGTATGGTACCTATCAATTTTAAAAGTTCTTAGCTTGCTTCCACCCAAAAAAAGTTAGATGGGGTGGTACGTGTTCAGTAGGCAATTAAAGCTTAACCATCGCTTTAAATATTATTAGAAAGTAGTTGTTTTTAGTATCTAGACAAAAGATATACCTAACTAAAATAAGGAACAGTTGCAACACACGTTATTAGAGTTCAAAAATAAGAACTTTGACAATAGGAACTTCAGCACAGTGCTGGAGTTTGAAATTCCTGGAATAACATTAAATTTTTCGTGGAGTTTGAAATACGTAACATCAGTGAGATACAACAACAACAACATACTGTCACGCCCCGAACCATGGCCTGGACGTAACACGACACTCGGTGCCTGACTGCATGTGACCGAGCGAACCACATGGCTTGCTGAATCATCATGATACATAACATAAGCGGAATATAACGTGAATGCATGATGAGCCTTTATAAAACATGATAGGTCATAATACTTAATAGAATACTTGTTTAAACATGAGTGAGCCAAAATGGCTATACGACTCCAAATGTCTGACATGACATAACTGACTTGTCTAGTCTATGAAACCTCTATCATGAGCCTGACTGGAAAACATACTTACTGGGACAAGGCCCCCAGCATACCTTTAGATGCAAAACTAAATAAAGAAATACAATGTCTAAACCCCGAATGAGATGGGGCTCACCAATAAGCTGGCACGTGCAAATCCTAATGATCAGAAGCGTCGTCCTGTAAATCCGTACCTGCATCGTGAAATGCAGTCCCCCGGGCAAATAAAAGGGGACGTCAGCACATTGAATGTACTGGTATGTAAAGCAACCGAAAGAAACAACATGGGACATGGAATAACATGATAAGAACTGAAACTGAAAACATGGACATGATCATGAGCATGAGTACATATGTATATATATAACATAAGTAAAAACATGATAAGTAGGGAGAGCATTTCATAAACCGACATGTGATATCACCACGTGGGTACGTGGAGTCTGGTACCTCGCCGGACCAGCAGAGCCCTTATACCTTGCCAGGGTATAAGGTGGTAACGTACCTGATGGATCCATTTAGTGAAAAAATAAGGTATCGTCCTAACTGGGCGGAGCGATCCTTGTCCTATGGTGGCTACATAGTTTCAGGCTATCTGAGCCTTCTCGGTAATTCGTGCAACTCCCAAAAACATGAACATAATATAGTTGGCTAAGAAGCCCATGACTTTCGTGAATTAACTTGTACTTGTCTTGAAATCATGATTTCACGAAATAACTTGCAAACATGGTTTCATGAAATAGCTTGTAAACACGTTCTTGATTTATGAGTAATACAATAGTTCATAATCATATATTTGTAATTGACTTGAAAACACGCTTGTAACTTGCAAAATAAAATCATACAGTTTCATATGAACATAATGAGAACACATGAGGAAGAATTCATGATTCATGGATTAAGCTAGGATTCCTAATATCCGTAATGGAAGATTAGGAATACAATAACGAACATAGATACGAAATTCATATACATACATACATAATTACGGGCTACCAATATGTTCGGTTTAATGCCCTAGGATTTGAACTTCATAGATTTTACGAAACTGATCATGGGGAAGAACGTAGAGATTCCCACATGTGGATGGAAGTTCTACATACCTTAACTTCCTGCTTTTGAGCGTATCACAATGTCCTCCAATCCCTTCAACTTTAATCTATAGCAATACAGGTCATAGGGATTCTATATTAGCAACAATATCCATGCTTTGTTCATCTAACCATTTTATCAAACACTTGGTGGGAATGAAGCTCCACAACTCTCATTAATGGTGTTTTCTTCACCAAATCCCCAATTTATTACTTCTAGCTAATTATACAATCTCAATTAGATGTAATTAACATCATTCTTCATCACCCATATGAATACAACAATCCCAAGTCAACAATCCAACAACTCTAGCATAGTTCATATAATTCTCTTCATCAAACCCAATTATTATTCTCCCAAGAATTCATCAATTCACAACTATAAATGATTAGGGAGTAGAAACATTACCTTTTATGAGTAGTCACCACGAAATCAACATCCCCATGTTCGATTTTTAGCTTAGAATGACGGCAACAACTTGTACTACGCTTTATCCTTCACGAGCCTCGGGATTCGGGGCCTTCAACTTAGTTGATTCTCTACTCTCTCTCTCTCTAATTCTTCTCCCTCTCACTTTATCTCTCTAAAATCTGAAAATATGGAGGAAATGGGGCTTCTAGGGTTAACATTTCCCTTAAATACCAAGGGGAAATGGGTTTGACCCAACTTGAAATTGGGTTGGGACCTTTCTGTCTTAAAACGTCCATATCTCCCTATCCCGATGTCACCTATGGGCTCACAACCTATGGTTGGAAAGGTATTTCAATTATCTACAACTTTCGTTCTTTGAGTTTTCCCAAATTCCCAATTTATGATAGGGTTATGGCCTCCCGAAGTCAGGTGACCCGAAATGTACTTACATACCAAGATACGCCCCATGTTACGGTCCGGTAACACGAAGTACGGACCGTAACTTGGTACCGTACCTTGGCGAAAATTTCCAGTGAGGTTCTGGAAATTTTCTCTGTATTACGGCTCACTGTTACGGCCCGTAACACGAAGTACGGACCGTACCTTGGTGAAAATTTCCAGTGAGGTTCTGGAAATTTTCTCTGTGTTACGGCTCACTGTTACGGCCCGTAACACGAAGTACGGACCGTAACTTGGTACCGTAACGCAGACGAAATTTCCAGCGAACAAGCTTCAGTAAAATGTGCATAACTCTTTGCACATATGTCCGTTTGACCCCCATAATATAGCGTTGGAAATCTATTTCAAAGGGCTACAACTTTCATCAAGGAATTTTTCCCAAATTCCCAACGAAACAAGGAGTTATCGCTGCCCGAAATAGGCCTATCAACCATTTTCGCAAAACGTTCAAACCTTCAGTGTTTCCACTATAACTCTAATGATATGAGCTTAAACTCAGTTCCAAGATGCGGGGTGTTACACATACCCAGTAAAATCTCATCATATGGGGTCTGGGAAGGGTAGAGTGTACGCAGACTTTATCTCTACCTTTTGACGGGTAGGGAAGCTATTTCCGATGGACCCCCGACTCAAAGAGAGATGAAAAAGTATCGGTAAACAATAAGCAGTATTTTTGAACAAATATTTTTTGGTGGTTTGGTATAAATACCTAGTGTGGTAAGTCTTTACTGATTGAGAAAGTATAGGCCATTGATAGAACTATCCTTGTCTGAGGAGTGTCAATACCCTTTCGCTAGAAAATTACGTCGTGTAAATTGAAAAATAATTTGTTTTTGTATTTACTTAATATGATGATGACATGATGAATTGAGATTAAATGAAGCAGCGAGGATTCATACGAGTTTAACACCCCGCATCTTGGAACTGAGTCTAAGCTCATATCATTAGAGTTCTAGTGGAAACATTGAAGGTTTGAACGTTTTGCGAAAATGGTTGATAGGCCTATTTCGGGCAGCGATAACTCCTTGATCGGTTTGGAATTTTGGAAGGTACTATCAATGAAGTTGTAGTATGTAGAAATACCTTTCTAACGATATAAGGACCAAGCCAATCAGAGATCGGAGCAAGGAGATATGATCGTCTCAATATGGCTAATAGTAAGGCACTTGAAATCCTACAGAATCGGCTAAGTTTTTGATACGTCTGCCTTACAGTCAAATTTCGTGGAAATCCGTTGGGAATTTGAGAAAACTTCCTTGATAAAAGTTGTATCCCTTTGAAATAGCTTTCCAAAGGTATCTTACGGGGGGTCAAACAGACATCTGTGCAAAGAGTTATGCCCATTTTACTGAAGCCTGTTCGCTGGAAATTTCACCTGAGTTACGGTCACTGTTGTAACACACCAAAAATTTCCAGAACCTCACTGGAAATTTTCACCAAGTTACGATACCAAGTTACGGTCCGTCCTTCGTGTTACGGGACCGTAACATGTGGTGTATCTTGGTCCGTAAGTACATTTCGGGTCACCTGACTTCGGGAGGCCATAACCCTATCATAAATTGGGAATTTGGGAAAAATCAAAGAACGAAAGTTGTAGATAATTGAAATACCTTTCTAACCATAGGTTGTGGGTTCACAGGTGACATCGGGATAGGGATATATGGACGTTTTAAGACAGAAAAGTCCCAACCCGTTTTCAAGTTGGGTCAAACCCATTTCCCCTTGGTATTTAAGGGAAATGTCAACCCTAGCAGCCCATTTTCCCCATAATTTCAGATCTTAGAGAGAGAAATTGAGAGAGAGGAGAGTTAGAGAGATAAATTAGAGAATCAACCAAGTTTAAGGCCCTGAATCCCGAGGCTCGTGAAGGATAAAGTGTAGTACAAGTTGTTGCCATCATTCTAAGCTAAAAATCGAACTTGGGGATGTTGATTTCGTGGTGACTACTCATAAAAGGTAATGTTTCTACTCCCTAATCATTTATAGTTGTGAATTGATGAATTCTTGGGAGAATAATAATTGGGTTTGATAGAGAGAATTATATGAACTATGCTAGAGTTGTTGGATTGTTGACTTGGGATTGTTGTATTCATATGGGTGATGAAGAATGATGTTAATTACATCTAACTGAGATTGTAGAAGTAGCTAGAAGTAATAGAATGGGGATTGAGTGAAGAAAACACCATTAATGAGGGTTATAGAGCTTTATGCCCACCAAGTGTTTGGTAAAATGCTTAGATGAACAAAGCATGGATATTGTTGCTAATATAGAATCCCTATGACCTGTATTGCTATAGATTGAAGTTGAAGGGATTGAAGGACATTGTGACACGCTCAAAAGCGGGAAGTTAAGGTATGTATAACTTCCATCCTCATGTGGGAATTTCTACGTTCTTCCCCATGATCCGTTTCCTAGAATCTATGAAGTTCAAATCATAGGGCATTAAACCCAACATATTGGTAGCCCGTAATTATGTATGTATGTACATGAATTTTGTATCTATGTTCGTTATTGTATTCCTAATCTTCCATTATGGATATTAGGAATCCTAGCTTAATCCATGAAATCATGAATTTTTCCTCATGTGTTCTCATCATGTTCATATGAAACATTATGATCTTATTTGCAAGTTACAATCATGTTTTCAAGACAATTATAAATATATGATTATGAACTATTGTAATTACTCATGAATCAAAATTATGTTTATAAGCTATTTCATGAAACCATGTTTACAAGTTATTTCGTGAAATCATTATTTCAAGACAAGTACAAGTTAATTCACGAAAAATCATGGGCTTCTTAGCCAACTATATTATGTTAATGTTTTTGGGAGTTGCAAAAATTACCGAGAAGGCTCAGATAGCCTGAAACTACGTAGCCACCGTAGGACAAGGATCGCTCCGCCCAGATAAGACGATACCTTAATTTTACACTGAATGGATCCATCAGGTACCTTACTACCTTATACTCGGGCAAGGTATGAGGGCTCTGCTGGTCCGGCGAGGTACCAGACTCCACGTACCCACGTGGTGATTTACTACCTTATACTCTGGCAAGGTATGAGGGCTCTGGTGGTCCGGTGAGGTACCAGACTCCACGTACCCACGTGGTGATATTATATGTCGGTTTATGAAATGCTCTCCCTACTTATCATGTTTTTACTTACGTTATATATATACATATGCACTAATGCTCATGTTCATGTCCAGGTTTTCAGTTTCAGTTCTTATCATGTTATTCCATGTCCCATGTTGTTTCTTTCGGTTGCTTTACATACCAGTACATTCAATGTGCTGACGTCCCCTTTTATTGCCCGGGGGCCTGCATTTCACGATGCAGGTACTGATATACAGGACGACACATCTGCTCAGTAGGACAACATTCGTATCAGCTTATTGGTGAGCCCCATCTCATTCGGGGTTTAGTCAACTTTTGTTTTATGATTAATTATGCATCTAAAGGTATGATGGGGGCCTTGTCCCAGTAAGTATGTTTTCCAGTCAGACTCATGATAGAGGTTTCATAGACTAGACAAGTCAGTTATGTCATGTCAGACATTTGGAGTCGTGTAGCCATTTTGGCTCACTCATGTTTAAACAAGTATTTTATTAAGTATTATGACTTACCATGTTTTATAAAGGCTCATCATGCATTCACGTTATATTCCGCTTATGTTATGTATCATGATGATTCAGCAAGCCTTGTGGTTCGCTCGGTCACATGCAGTCAGGCACCGAGTGCCGTGTTACGTCCAGGCCATGGTTCGGGGCGTGACAAAGCTTGGTATCAGAGCCTAGGTTCAAGTGTCTTAGGGAGTCTATGAAACCGTGTCTAGTGGGGTCACTTTTATATGTGTGTGCGCGCCACACATATAAACAGTTGACCACCAAGACATTCAGGATTGTCTCATTTCTTTCTACTCTAGATCGTGCCATGAAGCTTAGAGCAATAAGAAACTTCTCTTCCTCTCGAATTACGTACGTTTCGAATGCGCAGGAGATGAACAGAAAATTCAAGGTCCAATTAAGGATGTTTACCCATAGGGGGTACAATTGTGCAGTACTTACTGGTAACGAATGAGACTTCAAGAGCTATTGAAAGTGGAATACAATGTAAGTTGCCCGAGAAGGGGTGTAGTGGAATGAATGGTATGTTGAATGATAATGATGTTCTTGAGAAAGGAGAATGGAATACAACAAGGAGAGGATATCAGAGAAATTAGAAAAGGAGCTAAGTCAACAGGAAAAAGGTAAATCATGGAGGATCTCAAGGGAGTGGTGGTAGACAGTTTTCTACCGGAGGTCATCAGGACCCACTCCATCTGCAGTTAAAGATTGAAAGGGAAAATAAACAGGAAAGTGTAACAGGTACAGTTTGAGTTGGACATATGAGGTAAGTTCATCATTTTTATACTGTTGTCGAAATTGGGAGCCCTGTGTGGCTACGATATAATATGATATATGTATATATGTTGGCCTTGTGAGGCATTGTTGGTATTTCCTGCGTGTAGGTTTTGGGATAGTAAGAAATACAGAGGAAACTCTGCCAAATTTTTCCTAGAAATAGAAGGAGAATAAGATATAAGTTCGTAATATGTCTAGAAAAGTCATGTCAACAGTAATGATAAGATTTGACTAAGTTACGAGTATGGCTGACCTTGAGAAATATAATTTGATTTCCTATTCAGATGAACACCTTGAGTGGGTGACAGTTCGGATACATCCGAATGTGTGTTAGAAACCAAGGGCTTAAGTTAAGTTCAGAGTAGAGTGATTAGTGGAAGAAGAAATCAGCTAAGCCGTAAAAGAACAAACTACAGAAGAATAGCCTTTAAGAGTTGTCAAAAAGGGGTTGTCCTAATATTTACAGTGTGAGCAGAGTTAAGTCGTTAAGATGGAGTATGCCAGTTATGAATACAGTAGCAACCCGTACATATAAGTAAATTTAGTTTTTCCCCATGAGAAATTGCTCAGATGTGAGTAAAAAAAAAATCGTCAGTGTTGTAGAGTACAAAGAAATTACAGAAGATAAGGAATGTTAATTGCAATCCCATCAGAAGAGAAGAATTTATAAGTATAAGATGTTAGCCTTGGTCTAAGGGGGAGATGCATAAATCGCTGGTAAGTCCAGCGAGATAATTGAAGACCTGAATGGTTAGTATGAGATATGAAGAACCTCAGTTCAGTTAAGTTGGCATAATGATATAGTCTCCATAAGGAATATGCCTCATCTTAGAGGAAACCCGAAGTGAGTAGAATGATCGTCGAACGAATCGTGTCAAGTTCAATTACTATCGATTAGGCGATCACAGAAAAACTATGAGATCATGCCCAGTTATGTGTCATAAGGGTAGTGCCATTGCACAAGACTCTAATCTCTAAGGTGCTCATAAAAGACTTAGCGTACAACCGTACTATGAGTATTTTAGGAAGTATCTCAAAAAAAAAAAAAAAAATCAAGTATGGGAAGTACAACTCATGATTTAGGCAGACAAGAGAACTAAGGTGAAAGAATTTCACTACTTCTCCAAGCTAGGAATTCGACTTTCAGACTCCGAAGTGGGTGGAGTTATTGCCCAGAACATGGCATTCCTGCTTGGCCATTGAAGTTAGAGAGAAGCAGTTTGGTGATTCCTACTTGCTGCAGATGAAAGAGGGGATTCACGAATAGAAAGCCTTAACTTTTGAACAGGAGGGAGATAATGGTACCTTGAGATATCGAGGCAGATTATGCGTTCCAGATGTTGATGGGCTCAGAGAGCGAATCATGTTAGAAGCTCACAACTCTAGGTATTCCATTTACCCAGGTTCCACTAAGGTGTATCATGGTATCAAGGAGATTTACTGGTGGAACGATATGAAGAAGGATGTGGCAGATTTTGTAGCTAAGTGCCCGAATTGTCAGCAGGTGAAAGCCGAACACCAGAGGCCTGGTGGCTTGGCTCAGAATGTTGATATTCCTGTCTAGAAATGGGAAATGATCAATATGGGCTTTGTATCAGGTCCACCTCGTTCAGCTAGGAGGCATGATTTAATTTCGGTGATTGTGGACAGACTTACGAAGTCAACGCACTTCTTGCCAGTTAAGACCACAGATTGAACAAGAAGATTATGCCAAGTCATTTGTTAATGAAATTTCCGGATTGTATGGGACCCTAGTGTCCATTATTTCAGATTTTGGTGCCCAGTTCACAACGAACTTCTGAAAATCCTTTCAGAAAGGATTTGGGTACGGAGGTGAACCTTAGCACAGCTTTTCATCCTCAGACAAATGGTCAGACAGATACACTATTCAGATCTCATGTTATGATATTCATCTTAGTTCAATACTCAGATATTTATGTCAGCTTAGTACTCAGGTATCAGTCCAGTACTCACGTATTCATGCCAGCTCAGTATTCAGCTAATCCAGTATTCAGTTAGCTCAGTATTCAGTCAGCCAGTCTTCAGTCAGTTCAATAGACATTCAATTTAGTATCTCAGCAGTTTAGTAGTCATGTATTCATTCAGTTCAGTAACCATGTGTCCTTGATTTCAATGGTAATTGGGATGACCACCTGCCTCTTATTGAGTTTACTTACAAAAATAACTACCATGCTAGTATTGGGATAACACTGTTTGAAACCCTTTTAAGCAAAGGTGTAGATCACCAATTGGTTGATTCGAAGTTGGTGAAGCAGAGTTGTTAAGATCAGATTTGGTTTACCAGGTTATAGAAAAAGTTAAGTTAATACAGGAGCGTTTGAAAATGGCTCAGAGTCACCAGAAGTCTTACACAGATGTGAGGCGAAGGGACTTAAAATTTTCAATAGATGATTGGGTGTTCCTTAAAGTATCACCCATGAAGGGTGTCATGATATTTGGCAAGAAAGGCAAACTCAGCCCCAGATATATTGGACCGTACAGAGTTCTACGAAAGGTCGGACTAGTATCTTATGAACTTGAGTTGTCACAAGGTTTGGCTGCTGTATGTCCCGTGTTTCATGTGTCCATGTTGAGGAAGTGTGTAGGAGACCCGTCGTTGGTTGTTCCTACTGATACTAAAACAGTTAAGGATAGTTTAACGTATGAGGAGATCCCCATAGCCATTCTTGACCGTCAGATTCGCAAGTTGAGGACTAAGGAAGTAGCCTCAGTGAAAGTCCTGTGGAAGATTCAGAGGGTTGAGAAAGCTACATGGGAAGCAGAGGAGGATATGAAATCCATGTACCCGCACTTGTTTCAGCCCACAGAAGATATTTATGATGAAACACCAAGATTTCGAGGTATGTAAGCTTTCTTTTCATGCTTTTGGTCGTGTGTGGCCAATTTATAGTGCTATTGTGATGTAGCCCTGTGAGGCAATGATATTATGGGCTGTTGTGACAGGTTGGTAGTGCCATATTACAGGGGAAACTCTGGCGAAATTTTTGTAGAATCCCGAATGTTATCATTTGAGGACGAATGTTCCAACAGAGGGGGAGAATGTTACACCTAGGAAATTTCCCCGTTAGCGTACCGCGAATAGACCCACGAAGGGTATGACGTATACGACAAATTGACGAGTAAGAAGTAATATTTAATGATTCTAAATGAGATTTCAAAGACGTTGGAGGTAGGAGACGAAGGTTGTTAAGGAAAGCAAGGTATATGTTGTGTGTCGGGCAAGAATTACGAGTATCGACAAAATGATGGCTTAATGACATTTTGTAGAAGAGTTATAATGTCCCTTATGTATTCATGCCTCACGTTTCACGTTCGAGTTCATGTATTCGCTATTCATGTCTCATTTTTGGGCACTGATGTTTTCATGAAACTATGTCATGTCAGTTTCCATGCCCCATGTTATGTTATGTCTCATGTTCCACGCTCATGTAAGCTATCCAGTGCCCATGTTCATGTCTCAGTATTCACGTTTCCATGTAACCATGCCATGTTAGTTCAGTCTCCATGTTTCATGTCATGTTTCCTTCACGTTCATGTAGTCAAGCCATGTCTAGCCATATTCTTAACCATGACCCATCATTCGAGGACGAATGATCCCAAGGGGGAGATATTGTAACACCCCGCATCTTGGAATTGAGTCTAAGCTCATATCATTAGAGTTTCAGTGGAAACATTGAAGGTTTGAACGTTTTGCGAAAATGGTTGATAGGCCTATTTCGGGCAGCGATAACTCCTTGATCGGTTTGGAATTTTGGAAGGTACTATCAATGAAGTTGTAGTATGTAGAAATACCTTTCTAACGATATAAGGACCAAGCCAATCAGAGATCGGAGCAAGGAGATATGATCGTCTCAATATGGCTAATAGTAAGGCACTTGAAATCCTATAGAATCGGCTAAGTTTTTGATACGTCTGCCTTACAGTCAAATTTCGTGGAAATCCGTTGGTAATTTGAGAACACTTCCTTGATGAAAGTTGTAGCCCTTTGAAATATCTTTCCAACGGTATCTTACGGGGGGTCAAACGGACATCTGTGCAAAGAGTTATGCCTATTTTACTGAAGCCTGTTCGCTGGAAATTTCACCTGAGTTACGGGCCGTAACACGTGTTACGGGCCGTAACAGTGGGCCGTAACACACCAAAAATTTCCAGAACCTCACTGGAAATTTTCACCAAGTTACGGTCCGTCCTTCGTGTTACGGGACCGTAACATGGGGCGTATCTTGGTCCGTAAGTACATTTCAGGTCACCTGACTTAGGGAGGCCATAACCCTATCATAAATTGGGAATTTGGGAAAACTCAAAGAACGAAAGTTGTAGATAATTGAAATACCTTTCTAACCATAGGTTGTGGGTTCACACGTGACATCGGGATAGGGAGATATGGACGCTTTAAGACAAAGGGGTCCCAACCCGTTTTCAAGTTGGGTCAAACCCATTTCCCCTTGGTATTTAAGGGAAATGTTAACCCTAGCAGCCCATTTTTCCCATAATTTCAGATCTTAGAGAGAGAAAGTGAGAGAGAGGAGAGTTAGAGAGATAAAGTAGAGAATCAACCACCCCCGAATCCCGAGGCTCGTGAAGGATAAAGTGTAGTACAAGTAGTTTCCATCATTTTAAGCTAAAAATCGAACTTGGGGATGTTGATTTCGTGGTGACTACTTGTCACGACCCAACCCCGTAGGCCGTGACTAGTGCCCTAGTTGGGCACCCTGACATACCTGTACGTATCGAATCACATCCAAATAGTATATGTGGCTAAAATGCTATATGCCATCTCAAACTATATCAAACTGCATCAGACGCATTTCAACGCAACCATGTGCGGACACACACACACACACACACACACACACACACACACACACACACATATATATATATATATATATATATATATATATATATATATATATATATATAATCAAAAAGCCGGCAAGGCTGTCAAATGTATCAAGAGCCAACAAGGCTATCAAAGATGTCAAAAAGCCGACAAGGCTATCAAATGGCACAATGGCCCAAAACACGTATACAAAATGCACGCCGACAAGGCTGCCATAACAAATGAGATCATACAAACCCAACTGTACAAAAGTAGGCACACACACCCACAAATACGTCTACAGACCTCTATACAGACCAAACGAATCATATGGCGGGACAGGGCCCGTCGTACCCCTGAACGAATATATACAAACATAGCGAACAAAAGATATACCAAAAGATATGCTCTGATAGGAGAAGAGCACTCCAACAGCAAAAGGGGTGTCCTAAAGCGGTGGATCACCAAACTGTGCGTCGGTACCTGCGGGCATGAAGCGCAGCCCCCCGGAGAAAGGGGGGTCAGTACGAAATATGTACTGAGTATGCAAAGCAGAATATACAGAAAGCATTTATGAGACTTTAAATAAAAGGGGAGTATCAAACATAAGCGCAAATCCAACATATCAAAATTTGTTTACTTTCAAAAATATGTAAGTAATGCATAGGGTACAGAAGAATATGGTCGCTCGCCTGTCAATGGCGCCAATACACAGCATAACTCCAGATGTAAGTTTAAATTCTCCGAATCCCCGTCACATATCATAACCCAACATAACGCCATATACAGCATAACACCAAACATAAGTGGAACCCGACCCTCATTAGCGAGTAGCTCGGAGGACCATAAACACAGCATAACTCCGGAGTATATCAAAGCGCGCACGATAACAGAACCGGCCTGGGACTCGGCGAAAGGAATAACAGAATGCACGAATAGAGTCGTGAGTAGTCATATGCATAAAATCAATATCATAAATTCAAACATAAGCAAAATAATCATATTTGAAAATCAAAATAATAGTCCTAACAAATTCTTTCAAAAG
This sequence comes from Lycium barbarum, assembly GCF_019175385.1. Classification (NCBI taxonomy): domain Eukaryota; kingdom Viridiplantae; phylum Streptophyta; class Magnoliopsida; order Solanales; family Solanaceae; genus Lycium; species Lycium barbarum. The sequence goes on from NC_083342.1 coordinate 8,663,581, forward strand.
CTCCCGAATTTCATAAAGGGAAGTCGCGGGACCCACGGACGGGAATTTACCCAAGTCGGGCCCGCTTATGGAAAACATACTCGTTATACGTAATGCAAACTTTTAATAAAATATATTGGAGCAATCCGAGCATTTATGTGAAAGATATGGCATCCGGAAATTTCGAAGTTCTTTAAAGTGAAACCTTTTTGCGGAAAGTTCGAAAAGAGATTTTTCAAATACATAAAGGTTCATATTTCATCAAATCATACATAAGAGTGCCAAAGAACATATACCGATCATAACATGCTCGGATTTCGGATTTGGAATTTTCCTTAAGGCTCTAATTTAGCCTATGAAAACTAAGACATGCCAAAAAGAAAGGAAGTTGCCTTACATACCTCGAACGCACTTCCAAGATAGCCAATCTAAAGCTAATCCAAATCTACGCCTCGGGCTCCCCAAGGTCTACAATTACGCCAGCGAATACCAAACATTAGCTAAGGGCACTTAAGCCATTCATTCCAAACTAATCATTAAATTCTACAGAAAATTCGGCAGCAGTTCCCCTGTAAATAGGCCATCCCGAGAATTTATCTCGCTCAAAATCAACAACAACAACCACAATAACCAACCTAGTAGCATTGATAACTAATTCGAAAGGCAATAAAACATTAATAGCTTTCTTTTACATCTTTCAACAACTTTCCAAATATTCGTTTCGACGGCTTACATTCAAGCCACATTATCGCTCATACATTCGATTATTAACCCAAGCCCATACTAACAACATTCAAAACAATTCACATAATATTTCAAACGATCCGAAAAATTTTCCACTGTTGGCCGAAAACAGTCCCCTTTAGCCGAGCAACCCTCTTTTCATTTTTCCTCATTTTCAAGTCATGTTTTGCGTCACAATCCACAATATAACGATATGATTTTCATAAAATATACAAATTACGTCAACGCACAATGACTCTCCAATCAGCCCGCACAATCTCAATATTAAGCTTAAGTCATTTAAAGCTCATTTCCAAACTAGAATTCGTATCGACGATAACTAAAATACCAAACGATAATAAAGCGATCTTCGACACATTATAAGACTCACATTCGTCCACACTACACATATACATATGTTAATGATTCTTATATATAAGGATTGCATTAAGTGCACCAAGTTCTCCAAATCAGTCCGCGACGCCTACTATATCAATTCGGGACATTTAACTCTCATTTGCAACATACAAGTCATCACAACAATCATTACGGCGCTAAACGACACTAATTCATTCCTTGCCAATTATTTGGGGGCTATACACGGCTACATTGCACACATATATACATATATTGACGATTTGTATTCTCTTCTCCATTCTACAACAATTTAACATGATACAAGAATAAATTCATCAATTCAATTCACATCCATATACACGGCCAACCTACCAAACACACAACCCCACTTCAACATTCCATATTTCATGATTTCTATCCATTTTAGCATACTACAATAGGCATACAAGATTCACAATACATAAACAAGATGAAATCTTACCTTTGTTCTTCACTTCCTTCACTAGCTAGGGTTTGCAAATGGGCACTACTAATGGTTGGATGACCCAAACAACTCTTCCACGCTAGTTAGGGACCTTAAATTAGTGGGTTAACACCAAGGAAATAATTTTAGGGAAGCTAAAAATGGGGGTTGGATTTCCCCTTGGCTGGCCGAAACAGTGGGGAAAAAAAAGGGCTCTCAATGTCTTGTTTTCTCTTCTAAGTGTTGAAATGAGTGAATGAGGAAAGAAGACTTGGTTTCATCTTTTAAGTCCCCTAAAGAAATATCTCCATATTGTCTTTGGCCCACACAATGTGTTGGACCAATTAAAATTGGCCACACAAGCTGTGGGACCATATCAACTTACACGGCCACCAAGGCATTTTTGCACCACATTTTTAAATTCCAATTTTATGAATTGTGGTCCCAATTTTTCCTAAGTGTTCAATGCCATCAATTTAATACATAACTTATATCTCAAAATAAAATCAAATGGTCAAAAGTCCCGACTTCAAATCCCGAAATAATCTTGGCCTTAAATTATCATAGTTCATCCGGGTTGTCCCAATATGTAAAAATACGGGACGTAACATCCTCCCCCCCTTAAGAACATTCGTCCTCGAATGTTGGATTAGTTCTACGGATCCTACTCAAATTCGGGGGAGTTTCTCTTAAAGTCAACATGAACAAATCATTCACACATCAATCATAAGCAAACAAAGAATTTGGATTAACTGAAGGTACCGGAAATAGGTGAGGATACTTTTTCTTCATCTGCTCCTCAGCCTCCCAGGTCATTTCCTCGCGGTTATTATTCCGCCACAGCACTTTAACAGAAGCCACATCCTTGTTCCGCAACTTTCTCACCTGACGATCCAATATGGCTATAGGCTGCTCTTCGTAAGATAGCTCCTTTGTGACCTGCATATCATCTGAAGGAAAGATTCTGGAAGGGTCACCAATACATTTACGAAGCATAGAAACATGGAATACCGGGTGAACCGCTCCCAAGTCAGCTGGCAAATCCAATTCGTAGGCCACCTTGCCTATTTTCCGAATAATCAGATAAGGCCCTATATATCTCGGACTGAGCTTTCCTTTCTTGCCAAATCGCATAACACCTTTCATAGGTGACACTTTCAGGAACACCCAATCGCCAATCTGAAACTCTAACGGTCGACGTCGCTTGTCAGCATAAAATTTCTGTCGACTCTGGGCCGCTAATAGTCGCTCTCGAATCAGTTTCACTTTATCGACTGCCTGCTGGACCATATCTGGACCCATCAACTGAATCTCACCCACGTCAAACCAACCGATCGGAGACCTGCATTTCCTGCCATACAAAGCCTCATATGGTGCCATCTGAATACTGGAGTGGTAGCTGTTATTATGAGCAAACTCAACAAGCGGCAAATGGTCGTCCCAGCTACCCCTGAAATCGATAACACAGGCACGCAACATATCTTCCAATGTCTGAATAGTGCGCTCGGCCTGTCCATCGGACTGGGGATGAAATGTTGTACTCAGACTCACCTGGGTCCCCAATCCCTCCTGAAATGATCTCCATAAATTTGCTGTAAACTGGGCATCTCTATCGGAAATAACAAACACGGGAACTCCGTGCAGTCTCACAATCTCCTTAATATATAGCCTGGCATAATCTTCAGCTGAGTACGTAGTCCGAACTGGCAGAAAATGGGCTGATTTTGTCAGTCGATCAACGATAACCCAAATGGAGTCATACCCTCGTGGAGTGCGAGGCAAACCTGCAATAAAATCCATATTAATTATTTCCCACTTCCACGCTGGTATCTCCATTTCCTGCAATAACCCACCGGGCTTCTGATGCTCAATTTTCACCTGCTGACAATTAGGGCACTGGGCAACGAACTCTGCTATATCCTTTTTCATACCGTCCCACCAATACAGACATCGAAGATCATGATACATTTTCGTCGACCCTGGGTGAACAGAATACCTAGCATGATGTGCCCCACCCATAACCTGTCGTCGCAGTCCCGCAACGTCAGGTACACATAATCTGCCCCTGAATAATAGCACTCCATCGGATGTAATCTCAAACGGGGTCTGCTCTTTTTCACTGACTGCATCTCTATACTGTATCAGAACAGGATCATCATACTGACGCCGCTTTATCTCACCCAGAATGGAGGAGTCGGCCACTCCTCGAACAGAAATCCCAGTATCTCCAGAATCGGCTAAGCGGACTCCCAAACTGGCTAGCTGATGAATATCACGAACCATTTCTTTCTTACCAGACTGTACATCAATCAAACTGCCCATAGACTTGCGGCTAAGCGCATCTGCTACGACATTGGCCTTCCCCGGATGGTATAGAATATGAACATCATAATCTTTCAGTAACTCTAACCACCGCCTCTGCCGCAAATTCAATTCTTTCTGTCTGAAAAAATACTGGAGGCTCTTATGGTCCGTATAAATATCAACGTGGACCCCATATAAGTAATGTCGCCAAATCTTCAAAGCATGAATAACCGCGGCTAACTCCAGATCAAGAGTGGGATAATTCTTCTCGTGCGGTCTGAGCTGCCGGGAAGCATAGGCTATGACTCGACCGTGCTGCATCAACACACAACCCAAACCCGAACCAGAGGCATCACAATAAACCACATACCCGTCTGGTCCTTCTAGAAGGGCTAAAACTGGAGCTGTAATTAATTTTTGCTTCAACATCTGAAAGCCGCGCTCACAGGCATCAGTCCACTAAAATTTCGCTGCCTTCTGAGTTAACTTTGTCAATGGTGCCGCAATAGAAGAAAAATTCTCTACAAACCTTCTGTAATAACCGGCCAACCCCAGAAAACTGCGTACCTCTGTAGGTGTAGTAGGCCTGGGCCAATTCTGTACAGCTTCAATTTTCTGCGCATCAACCTGAATACCATCTGCTCCGACTATATGTCCCAAGAATGCCACAGAAGTTAACCAGAATTCACATTTCGAAAATTTAGCATATAATTGCTGCTGCCGAAGAGTGCCAAGCACTGTCCTCAAATGATCAGAATGTTCCTCTGCTGATCGTGAATAAACCAATATATCATCAATAAACACAATTACGAACATATCAAGGAAAGGCCGAAATACCCGATTCATCAAATCCATGAATACCGCTGGAGCATTAGTCAGCCCAAAAGACATAACTCTGAATTCATAATGCCCATACCGGGTCCTGAAAGCAGTCTTCGGAATATCAGACTCTCGTACTCGTACCTGGTGATAACCCGAACGCAGATCTATCTTCGAGAAGTATTTGGCACCCTGCAACTGATCAAACAAATCATTAATCCGGGGGAGGGGATATCTATTCTTGATGGTCACCTTATTCAATTGCCTGTAGTCAATACACATCCGCAGTGACCCATCTTTCTTTCTCACAAATAATACCGGCGCTCCCCAGGGCGATGTACTGGGTCTATTTAAACCTTTTTCTAATATATCTTTCAACTGTTCCTTCAATTCTTTTAATTCTACCGGTTCCATCCTGTACAGAGGAATAGATATGGGCTGCGTATCTGGCAACAAATCAATAGCAAAGTCTATCTCTCGCTCAGGCGGAAGACCCGGAAGTTCATCTGGGAATACATCTGAAAATTCATTAACAACCGGAACTGACTGCAAAGTAGGTGCCTCGGCTGTAGTATCGTGTACACGAACCAGGTGATAAATATAACCCTTCTGAATCATCTTCTTAGCCTTGAGGTATGAGATAAACTTACCCCTCGGCGACGCTGTACTCCCGGGCCACTCTATAACTGGTTCCCCTGGGAACTGGAAACGAACTACCTTCTGCTAGCAGTCAACATTAGCATAACAGGACGCTAACCAGTCCATGCCCATAATAACATCAAATTCAAGCATATATAAATATATCAAATCAGCTTTAGTGCAACGATCAGATATGATAACAGAACAATCCCGATAAACCTGTCTGACTATAACAGAATCCCCTACAGGTGTAGCTACCTCAAAAGGCTCTATCGGCTCAGACTCTATCCCAATTTCATTAGCAACAAGTGGAGCAATATATGATAAAGTCGAACCAGGATCAATCAATGCATACACAGATCGAGAGAAAACCAGTAAAGTACCTGTAATAACATTTGGCGAAGCCTCCTGATCCTGGCGGCTAGCCAATGCATATATACGGTTCGAAGGACCGCTAAAACCTGAAGCACCGCCACGGCCTCGACCGTGACCCGCCTGTACCGGCATACCTCACCCCGCAGGGTGCACAACTGAGGGAGTAGAAGATGAACCTGCGGCTAACCCCGTCAGCTGAACTGTACTGCCAGAACCACTCGCCATCGGACAGTCACGCATGATATGGCCCTGACGGCCGCAAGAAAAACAAGCACCTGTAGCTCAGTAGCACTCCCCTGGGTGCGATTTACCGCAATAAGAATAACGGGGCCTGGGTGGTCTGGACTGGCTGGAACCCCTGACTGTCTGGGAACCCGATGCCCTGGAACTCTGACCGGCCCCAGATGGTCCTGCACTGTCGAATCGTCTGCCGGCTGACTGTGTACTCCGGCCTGACAGGGGAAAATATCTGCCCGACGACTGCTGCTGAGGCTGTCCGCCTCGAGAACCTCCAGAATACCCAGCGGACCTGGCCCTCTTGGGCGGCCTCCTGTCTCGATCTCTACCAGAATAATCGGCCCTATGTCGATCCTCCATACCCTGAGCGTGGGCCTGTAACCGGGCGATATCCATATCTGTCTGTGACGTCATCGCTATGCAACTGTCAACCAAGTAGCGGTCCAATCCTATCACATACCGGTCAGCCATATCCGCTACTACAGCAGGGGCATATCGGGCCAAAGAATCAAACTCCAAATTATATTCGTGAACACTCCGGCCCCTCTGCTGTAACTGTAAAAAACCTATCGACCCGCGCCCGCCGTAACTCCGGGGGCAAAAAGTGGCGGGTAAAAGCAGCCACAAATTCATCCCAAGTAGCTGGGGAAGCACTCTCACCCCTGGATAGCTCCCGGGACTCATACCAATTGGCAACAACATCTCGTAGTCTGTGCGAGGCTAACTCAACAGACTCGGTCTCTGAAGCCCTGACCAAATCTAATGAACGCCGAATCCCCCGAATGAAGTCGTGGGCGTCCTCCTCGGGCCTAGACCCGTAAAACTCTGGGGGACGGCATGTCAGAAAATCTCGAACCCTCAGGCTATCACGCCTGTCATCATCATCATCTCTCAGCCCACGTCTGCGAACCTGTCCCGCTACCAAGGCTGCCAATAGCTGTACTTCCTCCCTCAACGTCCTATCCTCCACCCCTGGCTGTGGAGCTGGAGGCGCGGCCGCTGGAGCCTCTGGAGGTAGTGGTGAAGCCGCCCCTTGATCCATAGAGGCAGCGGCTGGTACTCCAGACTCCTCTGATGATGAAGACGTAGCAGAGTCTGTTGGCTGGGGCGCAATATCACGCATCATCTGAGCAAGGGTCCGAGTACCCTTCCGAGCCCGGCTAGTCTCTCCGGCCGCTGATGACTTGCCCTTCTGGGCAGCTGCCGCCTTTTTCGGAGGCATCACTGAAAGAAAAACACAACAACTGATCAGAACAGAGTCATCCTAATAGCACAGCTCTATCGCACGATCTAAGATTCAAAGGAAGGAAACATCCTAAATGTCCTGTAGCCTCCTGTTTATCGATGTGGTGCACAACGCATCGATAAACAAGACTCTACTAGACACGGTCTGTAGACATCCCAAGGACAAACTGCTCTGATACCACTTCTGTCACGACCCAACCCCGTAGGCCGTGACTAGTGCCCTACTTGGGCACCCTGACATACCTGTACGTATCGAATCACATCCAAATAGTATATGCGGCTAAAATGCTATATGCCGTCTCAAACTATATCAAACTGCATCAGACGCATTTCAACGCAACCATGTGCGGACACATATATATATATATATATATATATATAAATCAAAAAGCCGGCAAGGCTGTCAAATGTATCAAGAGCCAACAAGGCTATCAAAGATGTCAAAAAGCCGACAAGGCTATCAAATGGCACAATGGCCCAAAACACGTATACAAAATGCACGCCGACAAGGCTGCCATAACAAATGAGATCATACAAACCCAACTGTACAAAAGTAGGCACACACACCTACAAATACGTCTACAGACCTCTATACAGACCAAACGAATCATATGGCGAGACAGGGCCCGCCGTACCCCTGAATGAATATATACAAACATAGCGAACAAAAGATATACCAAAAGATATGCTCTGAAATGAGAAGAGCACTCCAACAGAAAAAGGGGTGTCCTAAAGCGGTGGATCACCAAACTGTGCGTCGGTACCTGCGGACATGAAGCGCAGCCCCCCGGAGAAAGGGGGGTCAGTGCGAAATATGTACTGAGTATGCAAAGCAGAATATACAGAAAGCATATATGAGACTTTAAATAAAAGGGGAGTATCAAACATAAGCGCAAATCCAACATATCAAAATTTGGTTACTTTCAAAACTATGTAAGTAATGCATAGGGTACAGAAGAATATGGTCGCCCGCCTGTCAATGGCGCCAATACACAGCATAACTCCAGATGTAAGTTTAAATTCTCCGAATCCCCGTCCCATATCATAACCCAACATAACGCCATATACAGCATAACACCAAACATAAGTGGAACCCGACCCTCATTAGCGAGTAGCTCGGAGGACCATAAACACAGCATAACTCCGGAGTATATCAAAGCGCGCACGATAACAGAACCGGCGCGGGACTCGGCGAAAGGAATAACAGAATGCACGAATAGAGTCGTGAGTAGTCATATGCATAAAATCAATATCATAAATTCAAACATAAGAAAAATGATCATATTTGAAAATCGAAATAATAGTCTTAACAAATTCTTTCAAAAGCTCCCGAATTTCATAAAGGGAAGTCGCGGGACCCACGGACGGGAATTTACCCAAGTCGGGCCCGCTTATGGAAAACATACTCGTTATACGTAATGCAAACTTTTAATAAAATATATTGGAGCAATCCGAGCATTTATGTGAAAGATATGACATCTGGAAATTTCGAAGTTCTTTAAAGTGAAACCGTCACGCCCCGAACAATGGCCTGGACGTAACATAAGCGGAATATAACGTGAATGCATGATGAGCCTTTGTAAAACGTAATAATTCATAATACTTAATAAAGTACTTGTTTAAAACGTGAGTGAGCCAAAATGGATATACGACTCCAAATGTCTGACATAACATAACTGACTGGTCTAGTCTATGAAACCTCTATCATGAGTCTGACTGGAAAACATAATTACTGGGACAAGGCCCCCAGCATACCTTTACATGCAAAACTAAACAGAGAAATACAATGTTTAAACCCCGAATGAGATGGGGCTCACCGATAAACTGGTACGAGTAAATCCTAATGATCAGAAGCGTCGTCCTGTAACTCCGTACCTGCATCGTGAAATACAGGCCCCCGGGCAATAAAAGGGGACGTCAGAACATTGAATGTATTGGTATGTAAAGCAACCGGAAGAAACAACAGGGGACGTGGAATAACATGATAAGAACTGAAACTGGAAACTTGGACATGAACATGAGCATAAGCATAAGTACATATACGTATACATAACATGAGTAAAACATGATAAGTAGGGAGAGCATTTCATAAACCGACATATCATATCATATCATATCACCACGTGGGTACGTGGAGTCTGGTACCTCGCCGGACCAGCAGAGCCCCTATACCTTGCCAGGGTATAAGGTAGTAATTTACCACGTGGGTACGTGGAGTCTGGTACCTCGCCGGACCAGCATAGCCCTCATACCTTGCCTGAGGTAGTAAGGTACCTGATGGATCCATTCAGTGTAAAATTAAGGTATCGTCTTATATGGGCGGAGCGGTCCTTGTCCTACGGTGGCTCCGTAGTTTCAGGCTATCTGAGCCTTCTCGGTAATTTGTGCAACTCCCAAAAACATGAACATAATATATTTGGCTAAGAAGCCCATGACTTTCGTGAATTTACTTGTACTTGTCTTAAAATCATGATTTCATGAAATGACTTGTAAACATGGTTTCATGAAATAGCTTGTAAACATGGTTTCATGAAATAATCTTGTAAACATGTTCTTGATTCATGAGTAATACAATAGTTCATAATCATATATTTGTAGTTGACTTGAAAACATGTTTATAACTTGCAAAATAACTCATGCAGTTTCATATGAACATAATGAGAACACATGAGGAAGAATTCATGATTCATGGATTAAGCTAGGATTCCTAATGTCCGTAATGGAAGGTTAGGAATACAATAACGAACATATATACGGGAATTCATGTACATACATACATAATTACGGGCTACCAATATGTTGGATTTAATGCCCTAGGATTTGAACTTCATAGATTTTATAAACGGATCATGGGGAAAAAACGTAGAGGTTCCCACATGTAGATGGAAGTTCTACATACCTTAACCTCCCGCTTTTGAGCGTATCACAATGTCTTTCAATCCCTTCAACTTCAATCTATAGCAATACAAGTCATAGGGATTCTATATTAGCAACCATATCCATGTTTTGTTCATCTAAGCATTTTATCAAACACTTAATAGGCATGAAGCTTTATAACCCTCATTAATGGTGTTTTCTTCACCAAATCCCCATCCTTTTACTTCTAGCTAATTCTACAATCCCATTAGATGTAATTAACATCATTTTTCATCAACCATATGGATACAACAATCCCAAGTCAACAATCCAACAATTCTAGCATAATTCATATAATCATCTTCAACAAACCCAATTATTATTCTCCCAAGAATTCATCAATTCACAACTATAAGTGATTAGGGAGTAGAAATATTACCTTTTTGGGTAGTCACCACGAAATCAACACCCCCAAGTCCGATCTTTAGCTTAAAATGACGACCACAACTTGTACTACAAATTATCATTCACGAACTTTGGGATTTGGGGCCTTAAAATTGGTTGATTTTCTCCTTCTTCTCTCTAGATTCCCTTCTCTCTCACTTCCTCTCTCTAAAATCTGAATTTTGGAGAAAAAGTGGGTTGCTAGGGTTTTACTTTCTATATATACCAAGGGAAAAATGGGTTGACCCAACTTGAAAAGGGGTCGGGACTTTTCTGTCTTAAAACGTCCATATCTCCCTATCCCGACGTCGCCTGTGAACTCAAAACCTATGGTTGGAAAGGTATTTCAATTATCTACAACTTTCATTCTTTGAGGTTTCCCAAATTCTCAACTTACGATGGGGTTATGGCCTCCCGAAGTCAGGTGACCCGAAACTCAACTGCAGACCAAAACACGCCCATGTTACGGTCCCGTAACACAAGGGACGGACCGTAACGTGGCGTCGTACCTTGTCGAAAATTTCCAGAAAGTTTCTGGAAATTCTCCCTGTGTTACGGTACACTGTTACGGTCCGTAACCCAAGGTACGGCCCGTAACACAAGGGACGGACCGTATCGTGAACGAAATTTCCAGTGAGGTTCTGGAAATTTTGTCTGTGTTACGGCTCACTGTTACGGCCCGTAACACGAGTTACGGTCCGTAACGTCACCGTAACGCAGACGACTTTTCCAGCGAACAGGCTTCACTCAAATGGGCATAACTCTTTGCACAGATGTCCGTTTAGTCCTCATAATATACCGTTGGAAAGCTATTCAATAGGGATACCACTTTCATCAAGGAGGTTCTTCCAGATTCGCAATGGATCAAGGAGTTATCGCTGTCAGAAATAAGCCTATCAACCATTTTTGCAAACGCTCAAACCTACAGTGTTTTCACTAGACTTCTAATGATATGAGCTTAAACTTAGTTCCAAGATGCGGGGTGTTACAATATCTCCCCCTTGGCATGAACATGGGCACTGGATAGCTGACATGAGCGTGGAACATGAGACATAACATGACATGGGGCATGGAAACTAACATGACATAGTTTCATGAAAACATCAGTGCCTAAACATGAGACATGAATAGCGAATACATGAACTTGAACGTGAAACGTGAGGCATGAATACATAAGGGACATGACATGAATACTAAAGGTATTTACCTTGAAGTCTATCTGCCTGCTCTTCAAACAAGTAAGGATATCTGGATTTCATGTCCTCTTCGGCTTCCCATGTGGCCTCTTCAACTTTCTGGCTCCTCCACAAGACCTTTACTGAGGCTACTTCCTTAGTTCTCAACTTGCGAACTTGACGATCAAGAATGGCTACGGGGACCTCCTCATAGGTCAACCCATCCTTAACTGTTATAGTATCCGTAGGAACAACCAACGATGGGTCTCCTACACACTTTCTCAACATGGACACATGAAACACGGGATGCACAGCAGCCAAATCTTGTGGCAACTCAAGTTCATAAGCTACTAGACCGACCTTTTGTAGAATTCTGTAAGGTCCAATATATCTGGGACTGAGCTTCCCTTTCTTGCCAAATCGCATAACACCCTTCATAGGTGAGACTTTAAGGAACACCCAATCGTCAACTGAAAATTCTAAGTCCCTTCGCCTCACATTTGCGTAAGACTTCTGGCGACTCTGAGCCGTTTTCAAACGCTCCTGTATTAACTTGACTTTCTCCATAGCCTGATAAACCAAATCTGGTCCTAACAACTCTGCTTCACCAACTTCGAACCAACAGATTGGTGATCTGCACCTCCGCCCATACAGAGCCTCAAATGGTGCCATTCCAATACTAGCATGATAACTGTTATTATAAGAAAACTCAATGAGAGGTAAATGGTCATCCCAATTACCTTTGAAATCCAAGACGCATGCTCTCAACATGTCCTCTAGAGTCTGAATAGTACGCTCTGCTTGGCCATCTGTCTGCGGATGAAAAGCTGTGCTAAGGTTCACCTTGGTACCCAGTCCTTTTTGAAAGGATTTCCAGAAGTTCGCGGTAAACTGAGCGCCACGATCTGAAATAATGGACACTGGTGTCCCATGCAATCTGACAATCTCATTAACATACAGCTTGGCATAATCTTCTGCTGAATATGTGGTCTTGACTGGCAAAAAGTGTGTTGACTTAGTAAGTCGATCAACGATCACCCAAATAGAGTCATGCCTCCTAGCTGAACGAGGTAAACCTGATACAAAATCCATATTGATCATTTCCCATTTCCAGACAGGAATATCAATATTCTGAGCCAAGCCACCAGGCCTCTGGTGTTCGGCTTTCACCTGCTGACAGTTCAGGCACTTAGCTACAAAGTCTGCCACATTCTTCTTCATATCGTTCCACCAGTAAATCTCCTTAAGATCATGATACATCTTAGTGGAACCTGGGTGAATGGAATACCTGGAATTGTGAGCTTCTGACATGATTCGCTCTCTGAGTCCATCTACATCTGGGACACATAATCTGTCTTGGTACCTCAAGGTACCATCATCTCCCCCTTGTTCAAAAGCCGTCGTCTTATGCTTGTGAATCCCTTCCTTCAGCTGCAACAAATAGGGATCACTAAATTGTTTCTCCTTGACTTTAACGACTAAAGAGGAATGTGCACTATTCTGAACGACCACACCACCATCCCCGGATTCCATAAGTCGGACTCCAAGGTTGGCCAAACGGTGAACTTCCTTCGTCATAATTCTCTTATCCTTGTCCACGTGGGCTAAACTTCCCATGGAGTGTCGACTAAGAGCATCGGCTACAACATTTGCTTTTCCCGGATGATAAAGAATATCCACATCATAATCCTTAAGCAATTCGAGCCATCTCCTCTGTCTAAGATTTAACTCCCTTTGCTTGAAGATATACTGCAGGATTTTATGATCCCTGAAGATATCAACGTACACTCCATACAAATAATGACGCCATATCTTAAGTGCAAAAATTACAGCTGCCAACTCTAAGTCATGAGTCGGATAATTCTTTTCGTGTACCTTGAGTTGACGAGATGCATAAGCTACAACCTTACCATGCTGCATTAAGACACATCCGAGACCAACTCCCGAAGCATCACAATAAACCACGAATCCTTCAGTTCCCTCTGGAAAAGTCAAAACTGGAGCAGAAGTCAATCTTTTCTTCAACTCCTCAAAGCTTAGCTCACACGCATCTGACCATTGGAACTTAACTTTCTTCTGTGTCAACTTAGTCAACGGAGTCGAGATAGAAGAAAATCCTTCTACGAAGCGTCGATAATAGCCTGCCAGACCCAAGAAACTTCTTATATCAAAAACTGAGGTGGGTCTGGGCCAACTCTTTACGGCGTCAATCTTTTGAGAATCAACTTTAACACCTTCACCCGAGATCACATGGCCTAAGAATGCCACTGATTTAAGCCAAAACTCACACTTTGAGAATTTTGCAAAAAGTTCACGATCCTTAAGAGTCTGCAACACTATTCTGAGATGTTCTGCATGTTCGGCCTCATTACGGGAATACACCAAAATATCATCAATGAAGACAATGACGAATAAATCGAGATAAGGTTTGAAGACCCTATTCATAAGATCCATGAAAGCAGCTGGCGCATTTGTCAACCCAAATGACATAACAAGAAATTCAAAATGGCCATAACGGGTCCTGAAAGCTGTCTTCGGAATATCAACTTCCTTAACCTTCAACTGATGATAGCCTGTTCTGAGGTCAATCTTGGAATAACATTGGGCGCCTTGCAGCTGATCAAATAAGTCATCGATTCTAGGAAGAGGGTACCTGTTCTTAATGGTGACCTTGTTCAGCTGACGGTAATCTATACACATACGTAAAGAACCATCCTTCTTTCGGACAAATAGGACTGGTGCACCCCAAGGCGAAACACTAGGCCTAATAAACCCCTTATCAAGAAGATCTTTCAACTGGGCTTTTAACTCTTTTAACTCTGCTGGAGCCATTCTGTATGGCGGAATAGATATCGGCTGAGTATCGGGAAGTAAATCAATTCCAAACTCAATCTCCCTGTCAGGAGGGACTCCTGGAAGATCTTCTGGGAAGACTTCCGGAAATTCATTTACAACTGGAATAGATTGAAGAGTTGGAGTCTGAGCATCTGAATCCTTGACTCGAACTAGGTGGTAGATATGACCTTTGGAAATCATTTTTCTGGCTTTTAGGTAAGAAATGAATCTACCCCTGGGTACTACTGAATTACCCTTCCATTCTATGACTGGCTCATTAGGAAACTCGAATCTTACTGCCTTAGTTCTACAACATACTGTGGCATAACATGAAGCTAACCAATCCATACCCATGATCACATCGAAGTCTACCATTTCTAATTCTGCTAAATCAGCTATGGTTCTGCGGTGGTAGACCAAAACTGGGCAACCCCTATACATATGTCTAACTGTGAGTGATTCCCCAACGGGGGTGGACACCTCAAAGGGTTCATGCAATTTTTCAGGTTCAATACCAAATTTCTTAGCAACAAAAGGGGTTACATAAGATAGGATGGATCCTGGGTCAATAAGGGCATATACTTCGAAAATGAAAACTGTTAGAGTACCTGTAACAACATCTGCTCGAGCTTCTGTATCCTGACGGCCTGTCAATGCATACATGCGGTTTCGCCCCCCGCTTGTGTTTCCAGACCTAGCTGCATTGTTCCCCTGCTGGGCCTGATTATTACGAGGAACCGCTGAATTTATGGATGGCGTCGTATTACCTCCAGTACCCTTCCTGGTTGATGGACAGTCTTTCTAAAAATGGCCCTTCTGACCACATCTAAAACAGGCATCAGTACCCACACGACAATTACCTAAGTGTCTCTTATTACACTTGCCGCACATCGGATAAGTATTAGTTGACTGACCCCCACTAGCTTGAGGGTACGAACTTGATGGCCTGAAATTCGGCTTCTTATCATTGCGGAACTTAGGAAGTGGGGCACTTGCTGAGGACGGAGCCGGTACTGCTGACCTGTTCTTAAAGAATTTCCTGTTTCGGTTCCCGCTTAACTGTCCGGTAAACTTGACTCTCTTGTTGAACTCCTTGTCCTTCTCTTTTTGTAAGGCTTCTTCCTCCTTTAGCCTTGTCTCCTTGCCCTGTACAAAAGCAACCATTTTGGAAATAGTCATTGTCCCATTCTGTGCAACAATATTGGCTCCATCATACAAATGGGAATCAAGACCTCCAACGAATATTCTCACTCTTGCCCTCATATCGGGTAACATGTGTGGGGCATGCTTTGCCAGGCTAACGAACTCCAAATAATATTCTTGAACTGGTCTGCCATTTTGTTTGAGCTTCAGGAATTGTTCAGCCTTAGCCTCTCTGAGCTCTACTGGCATAAAGTGGTCTAGGAATGCACTAGCAAATTCATCCCATGTAGCATCAGGCGCATTCTCACCTCGGGACAATTCCCAAGATTCATACCATGTGTTAGCAATACTCTGTAGCTGATGAGCTCCAAAAGTAGCTGCCTCGGTTTCGGTAACTGTCATAACCCTGAAGATCTTTTGTAGAGCATCAATGTAGTCTTGAGGGTCTTCATCTTTCTTCGTCCCCGTGAATACTGGGGGATTCATTCTGAGAAAATCCTTCGTCTTAGATGACTCTCCATTACTTCCTGAACTTGACCCAGATTCCTGACGTTGGGCCTGAGTTGCTACCAGCTGGGTGAGCATGTTGATAGCACTCCTAACATCCCTGTCTGAAGCATTAGGAGGTGTAACGGTAGAGGCGGTTGGAGCTGTTGCCTGGGTTGGAACAGTATCTTCGCGAGCTACTCCGGCGGCAGCCCTTTGGCTGGTGGCTGTGTTTTTCTTCTTGTAAGTTCTCTTGTAAGGTATTTTCTGAAAACACGTACACGCACGAATTAGGAAATCATCCTAAAAATACTGCTCTACTGCACGATCTAGATTATGAAAGAAATGAGACAATACTGAATGTCTTGGTGGTCAACTGTTTATATGTGTGGGGCCCTCACACATATAAAAGAGACCCCGCTAGACACGGTTTCATAGACTCCCTAAAGATCCTTGAACCTAGGCTCTGATACCAAGCTTTGTCACGCCCCGAACCATGGCGTGGATGTAACACGGCACTCGGTGCCTGACTACATGTGACCGAGCGAACCACATGACTTGCTAAATCATCATGATGCATAACATAAGCGGAATATAACGTGAATGCATGATGAGCCTTTGTAAAACGTAATAATTCATAATACTTAATAAAGTACTTGTTTAAAACATGAGTGAGCCAAAATGGCTATACGACTCCAAATGTCTGACATAACATAACTGACTGGTCTAGTCTATGAAACCTCTATCATGAGTCTGACTGGAAAACATAATTACTGGGACAAGGCCCCCAGCATACCATTACATGCAAAACTAAACAGAGAAATACTATGTTTAAA
The DNA here is from genome assembly GCF_019175385.1 of Lycium barbarum. NCBI lineage: Eukaryota > Viridiplantae > Streptophyta > Magnoliopsida > Solanales > Solanaceae > Lycium > Lycium barbarum. The sequence continues at coordinate 8,680,497 of NC_083342.1, forward strand.
CCCCGAATGAGATGGGGCTCACCGATAAGCAGGTACGAGTAAATCCTAATGATCAGAAGCGTCGTCCTGTAACTCCGTACCTGCATCGTGAAATACAGGCCCCCGGGCAATAAAAGGGGACGTCAGCACATTAAATGTACTGGTATGTAAAGCAACCGGAAGAAACAACAGGGGACATGGAATAACATGATAAGAACTGAAACTGGAAACTTGGACATGAACATGAGCATGAGCATAAGTACATATACGTATACATAACATGAGTAAAACATGACAAGTAGGGAGAGCATTTCATAAACCGACATATCATATCATATCATATCACCACGTGGGTACGTGGAGTCTGGTACCTCGCCGGACCAGCAGAGCCCCTATACCTTGCCAGGGTATAAGGTAGTAATTTACCACGTGGGTACGTGGAGTCTGGTACCTCGCCGGACCAGCAGAGCCCTCATACCTTGCCTGAGGTAGTAAGGTACCTGATGGATCCATTCAGTGTAAAATTAAGGTATCGTCTTATCTGGGCGGAGCGATCCTTGTCCTACGGTGGCTCCGTAGTTTCAGGCTATCTGAGCCTTCTCGGTAATTTGTGCAACGCCCAAAAACATGAACATAATATATTTGGCTAAGAAGCCCATGACTTTCGTGAATTTACTTGTACTTGTCTTGAAATCATGATTTCATGAAATGACTTGTAAACATGGTTTCATGAAATAGCTTGTAAACATGGTTTCATGAAATAATCTTGTAAACATGTTCTTGATTCATGAGTAATACAATAGTTCATAATCATATATTTGTAGTTGACTTGAAAACATGTTTATAACTTGCAAAATAACTCATGCAGTTTCATATGAACATAATGAGAACACATGAGGAAGAATTCATGATTCATGGATTAAGCTAGGATTCCTAATGTCCGTAATGGAAGGTTAGGAATACAATAACGAACATATATACGGGAATTCATGTACATACATACATAATTACGGGCTACCAATATGTTGGATTTAATGCCCTAGGATTTGAACTTCATAGATTTTATAAACGGATCATGGGGAAAAAACGTAGAGGTTCCCACATGTAGATGGAAGTTCTACATACCTTAACCTCCCGCTTTTGAGCGTATCACAATGTCTTTCAATCCCTTCAACTTCAATCTATAGCAATACAAGTCATAGGGATTCTATATTAGCAACCATATCCATGTTTTGTTCATCTAAGCATTTTATCAAACACTTAATAGGCATGAAGCTTTATAACCCTCATTAATGGTGTTTTCTTCACCAAATCCCCATCCTTTTACTTCTAGCTAATTCTACAATCCCATTAGATGTAATTAACATCATTTTTCATCAACCATATGGATACAACAATCCCAAGTCAACAATCCAACAATTCTAGCATAATTCATATAATCATCTTCAACAAACCCAATTATTATTCTCCCAAGAATTCATCAATTCACAACTATAAGTGATTAGGGAGTAGAAATATTACCTTTTTGGGTAGTCACCACGAAATCAACACCCCCAAGTCCGATCTTTAGCTTAAAATGACGACCACAACTTGTACTACAAATTATCCTTCACGAACTTTGGGATTTGGGGCCTTAAAATTGGTTGATTTTCTCCTTCTTCTCTCTAGATTCCCTTCTCTCTCACTTCCTCTCTCTAAAATCTGAATTTTGGAGAAAAAGTGGGCTGCTAGGGTTTTATTTTCTATATATACCAAGGGAAAAATGGGTTGACCCAACTTGAAAACGGGTCGGGACTGTTCTGTCTTAAAACGTCCATATCTCCCTATCCCGACGTCGCCTGTGAACCCACAACATATGGTTGGAAAGGTATTTCAATTATCTACAACTTTCATTCTTTGCGTTTTCCCAAATTCTCAACTTACGATGGGGTTATGGCCTCCCGAAGTCAGGTGACCCGAAACTCAACTGCGGACCAAAACACGCCCATGTTACGGTCCCGTAACACAAGGGACGGACCGTAACATGGCGTCGTACCTTGTCAAAAATTTCCAGAAAGTTTCTGGAAATTCTCCCTGTGTTACGGTACACTGTTACGGTCCGTAACCCAAGGTACGGCCCGTAACACAAGGGACGGACCGTATCGTGAACGAAATTTCCAGTGAGGTTCTGGAAATTTTGTCTGTGTTACGGCTCATTGTTACGGCCCGTAACACGAGTTACGGTCCGTAACGTCACCGTAACGCAGACGACTTTTCCAGCGAACAGGCTTCACTCAAATTGGCATAACTCTTTGCACAGATGTCCGTTTAATCCTCATAATATACCGTTGGAAAGCTATTCAATAGGGCTACAACTTTCATCAAGGAGGTTCTTCCAGATTCGCAATGGATCAAGGAGTTATCGCTGTCCGAAATAAGCCTATCAACCATTTTTGCAAACGCTCAATCCTACAGTGTTTTCACTAGACTTCTAATGATATGAGCTTAAACTTAGTTCCAAGATGCGGGGTGTTACAGAAACCTTTTTGCGCAAAGTTCGAAAAGAGATTTTTCAAATACATAAAGGTTCATATTTCATCAAATCATACATAAGAGTGCCAAAGAATAGATACGGATCATAACATGCTCGGATTTCGGATTTGGAATTTTCCTTAAGGCTCTAATTTAGCCTATGAAAACTAAGACATGCCAAAAAGAAAGGAAGTTGCCTTACATACCTCGAACGCACTTCCAAGATAGCCAATCTAAAGCTAATCCAAATCTACGCCTCGGGCTCCCCAAGGTCTACAATTACGCCAGCGAATACCAAACATTAAGCCATTCATTCCAAACTAATCATTAAATTCTACAGAAAATTCGGCAGCACTTCCCCTGTAAATAGGCCATCCCGAGAATTTATCTCGCTCAAAATCAACAACAACAACCACAATAACCAACCTAGTAGCATTGATAACTAATTCGAAAGGCAAAAAAACATTAATAGCTTTCTTTTACATCTTTCAACAACTTTCCAAATATTCGTTTCGACGGCTTACATTCAAGCCACATTATCGCTCATACATTCGATTATTAACCCAAGCCCATACTAACAACATTCAAGAACATTCTAAACAATTCACATAATATTTCCAACGATCCGAAAAGTTTTCCACTGTTGGCCGAAAACAGTCCCCTTTAGCCGAGCAACCCTCTTTTCATTTTTCCTCATTTTCAAGTCATGTTTTGCGTCACAATCCACAATATAACGATATGATTTTCATAAAATATACAAATTACGTCAACGCACAATGACTCTCCAATCAGCCTGCACAATCTCAATATTAATCTTAAGTCATTTAAAGCTCATTTCCAAACTAGAATTCGTATCGACGATAACTAAAATACCAAACGATAGTAAAGCGATCTTCGACACATTATAAGACTCACATTCGTCCACACTACACATATACATATGTTAATGATTCTTATATATAAGGATTGCATTAAGTGCACCAAGTTCTCCAAATCAGTCCGCGACGCCTACTATATCAATTCGGGACATTTAACTCTCATTTGCAACATACAAGTCATCACAACAATCATTACGGCGCTAAACGACACTAATTCATTCCTTGCCAATTATTTGGGGGCTATACACGGCTACATTGCACACATATATACATATATTGACGATTTGTATTCTCTTCTCCATTCTACAACAATTTAACATGATACAAGAATAAATTCATCAATTCAATTCACACCCATATACACGGCCAACCTACCAAACACACAACCCCACTTCAACATTCCATATTTCATGATTTCTATCCATTTAGCATACTACAATAGGCATACAAGATTCACAATACATAAACAAGATGAAATCTTACCTTTGTTCTTCACTTCCTTCACTAGCTAGGGTTTGCAAATGGGCACTACTAATGGTTGGATGACCCAAACAACTCTTCCACGCTAGTTAGGGACCTTAAATTAGTGGGTTAACACCAAGGAAATAATTTTAGGGAAGCTAAAAATGGGGGTTGGATTTCCCCTTGGCTGGCCGAAACAGTGGGGAAAAAAAAGGGCTCTCAATGTCTTGTTTTCTCTTCTAAGTGTTGAAATGAGTGAATGAGGAAAGAAGACTTGGTTTCATCTTTTAAGTCCCCTAAAGAAATATCTCCATATTGTCTTTGGCCCACACAATGTGTTGGACCAATTAAAATTGGCCACACAAGGTGTGGGACCATATCAACTTACACGGCCACCAAGGCATTTTTGCACCACATTTTTAAATTCCAATTTTATGAATTGTGGTCCCAATTTTTCCTAAGTGTTCAATGCCATCAATTTCATACATAACTTATATCTCAAAATAAAATCAAATGGTCAAAAGTCCCGACTTCAAATCCCGAAATAATCTTGGCCTTAAATTATCATAGTTCATCCGGGTTGTCCCAATATGTAAAAATACGGGACGTAACACTACTCATAAAAGGTAATGTTTCTACTCCCTAATCATTTATATTTGTGAATTGATGAATTCTTGGGAGAATAATAATTGGGTTTGATAGAGAGAATTATATAAACTATGCTAGAGTTGTTGGATTGTTGACTTGGGATTGTTGTATTCATATGGGTGATGAAGAATGATGTTAATTACATCTAACTGAGATTGTAGAAGTAGCTAGAAGTAATAGAATGGGGATTGGGTGAAGAAAACACCATTAATGAGGGTTATAGAGCTTTATGCCCACCAAGTGTTTGATAAAATGCTTAGATGAACAAAGCATGGATATTGTTGCTAATATAGAATCCCCATGACCTGTATTGCTATAGATTGAAGTTGAAGGGATTGAAGGAAATTGTGACACGCTCAAAAGCGGGAAGTTAAGGTATGTAGAACTTCCATCCTCATGTGGGAATTTCTACGTTCTTCCCCATGATCCGTTTCCTAAAATCTATGAAGTTCAAATCCTAGGGCATTAAACCCAACATATTGGTAGCCGTAATTATGTATGTATGTACATGAATTTTGTATCTATGTTCGTTATTGTATTCCTAATCTTCCATTATGGATATTAGGAATCCTAGCTTAATCCATGAAATCATGAATTTTTCCTCATGTGTTCTCATCATGTTCATATGAAACTTTATGATCTTATTTGCAAGTTACAATCATGTTTTCAAGACAATTATAAATATATGATTAGGAACTATTGTTATTACTCATGAATCAAAATTATGTTTACAAGTTATTTCATGAAACCATGTTTACAAGTTATTTCGTGAAATCATTATTTCAAGACAAGTACAAGTTAATTCACGAAAAATCATGGGCTTCTTAGCCAACTATATTATGTTAATGTTTTTGGGAGTTGCACAAATTACCGAGAAGGCTCAGATAGCCTGAAACTACGTAGCCACCGTAGGACAAGGATCGCTCCGCCCAGATAAGACGATACCTTAATTTTACACTGAATGGATCCATCAGGTACCTTACTACCTTATACTCGGGCAAGGTATGAGGGCTCTGCTGGTCCGGCGAGGTACCAGACTCCACGTACCCACGTGGTGATTTACTACCTTATACTCTGGCAAGGTATGAGGGCTCTGCTGGTCCGGCGAGGTACCAGACTCCACGTACCCACGTGGTGATACTATATGTCGGTTTATGACATGCTCTCCCTACTTATCATGTTTTTACTTACGTTATATATATACATATGCACTCATGCTCATGTTCATGTCCAGGTTTTCAATTTCAGTTCTTATCATGTTATTCCATGTCCCATGTTGTTTCTTTCGGTTGCTTTACATACCAGTACATTCAATGTGCTGACGTCCCCTTTTATTGCCCGGGGGCCTGCATTTCACGATGCAGGTACTGATATACAGGACGACACATCTGCTCAGTAGGACAACATTCGTATCAGCTTATTGGTGAGCCCCATCTCATTCGGGGTTTAGTCAACTTTTGTTTTATGATTAATTATGCATCTAAAGGTATGCTGGGGGCCTTATCCCAGTAAGTATGTTTTCCAGTCAGACTCATGATAGAGGTTTCATAGACTAGACAAGTCAGTTATGTCATGTCAGACATTTGGAGTCGTATAGCCATTTTGGCTCACTCATGTTTAAACAAGTATTTTATTAAGTATTATGACTTACCATGTTTTATAAAGGCTCATCATGCATTCACGTTATATTCCGCTTATGTTATGTATCATGATGATTCAGCAAGCCATGTGGTTCGCTCGGTCACATGCAGTCAGGCACCGAGTGCCGTGTTACGTCCAGGCCATGGTTCGGGGCGTGACAACGAGGAAATGAGATCTTTTGCCCTCTTACAATTTGAATAGAAAAAAATGACTTTTTCAGATCTTTTATGTGTTTTTTTCATATATCTCATGTGTAAAAAATGAATCTCTTATAAAAGGGTCGTAAAACTAAAAACAAGTATGTAATGGACCAAAAAAACATTTCTCCCCATTAAATATGACTGTGTTACATTAGAGAAATACTCGTCTCTCAACGATTGAACTAGGGTCTCCTAAATTTTAATGTTAAATAAGGTGGCAAAATAGCATAGTAAGAGTAACAAGATACTTTAGTTGGTGTAACAATTAATTGAAATTTTGAAATATTGGTTGAACGTTGGTATCAGTACTATATTGGTTGAAAGTTGGTATCAGTACTATATTGGTTGAAAGTTGGTATCAGTACTATGTATGCTTTAGTTGTTTACGAAATCATCACTTTGCTTTGTTGATTCTCATGAAGAAAAGGTGTGGTGATTGGTTAAATGATAAATACTCCCATCAGTATTTGTACAGCCAAGCTTAGGGCTCTTAAAACAGGCCTGATATCTCAAGAACTGAAGCAAAGTAGTAGAAGGATTAACACATGCTAACTCAAATCTTTCTCCATTAACTGCAAATACCAAATTCCCATTTCTCTCTGATCCCTCCATTAAATAACATATAAACTTATTCTTGACTTTTTATTCTGAGCAGAAAAAAAAAACAATCAAAAATAAATTATATTAGTTAGGTATATAAAATATTTCTCTTACACAGACTCATGCAATGCAAATTGATTAATTTATAGTGTGATGAGATTAGCTAGTAGTGAGTAAATTTGTTAGCTACCTTTCTATATGTCACTTTCTTGTTTTTATTAGTGAGATAAAGAAGACCTAACAGGACTTTCTTTACTAAATTATTGGAAGTTTGACAAAATTAGAATTAGAAAGTCTATATTACTAGAAAATATCCTAAAATGGACAAAATGATACCTGTCAACTTTAAAGCACTTGACTTGTTGTGATACTCCACCTTAGGAAAAAAAAATGGGGAAGGGTGGAAACCCTTATCTATATTGAGATTTTTGAGAATGTAGCTCTAACGTAAGTATGAGATTTTGACCACTATATATAAGCAATGAGTGAGTTGGAGTTTTAGTTGACCAAATTGTGGACATTACTTTCATGTTTGAGAAATTATAAGTATGTTATGTTAGAAAAATACATTTGTCTCTCATTAGTTATAAGAGTTTTCAAAGGGTTTATAATGTCTTTGGTCATGGATTCATTGTCTTAACATCTATAAGAGTTCTCAAAAGGTTTATAATGTCTTTGGTCACTTTATTCATAGACCAGTATTTCAGATCCTTCTTGAAGCTGCTTTTCTCTTGGTAGGCGTTTGGCCATCAATTTTCAAACCATGGTTTCAAACCAGCGTTTGGTCATCAAGATTTGAACCCAAATCATCCAAAAAGTATGGTTTGGGGTTTGAAACTATGGTTTCAACTTTTTAAAATTCAAAATTTAACCCATAAGTTAATATTTTGTAAAAAAAAGACCCATAAGTTGGTAAATATTTTTAACAATTACCCCCATCAATCATTTACCAATCTCATTAACTTCCACCAACCTTTATTTATGTCTACCAACCTTTAATTTATGTGGGAAGATTATATTAAATAGTAGTTACATTACTATTCATGTTAAATTTTCGATTTTATTGAAGTAAAGTTTGATTAATTGATGTCGCATTTTTTAGAAAAGCCTTCTAGTAGTGTGCTAATTTTTTTTATAAATTATGATTTGCTCATTTAGTAAGATTGTATAAGAATTGAGAATGTTTTGATAGTTTTCACAATTTGTGGGGGTTTTTATGTCTATAAGAAAATACAACTTAAAATATCCAAATTGTATGTCCAAACATGGTTTGAAACCATAGTTTCACTGAACCCACTTTTCAACCTATGGAGCATGATTGATCCCTCTCTTAAGCTAGCGTTTGGTCATAGACTTTAGATCAAATTTTGAAACTTATGTTCAATTATCTGTTTGGCCACGAAATTTGGTCAGAATTTGAAAATTTATCTTCAAAATATTTTCAAGTTCCAAAAACTAGCCCAGACCAATTTTGGAAGAAATTTCACTTCCACTTACAAAACATCAAATTTTTTTCCAAGTAAAATGTAACTACAACCACAACTTCAAGTTCCCAAAATCACTCTCAAAAACGCAAATTTTCAAAGTTTCGAATTTCAACGAGCTGAGTTTATCTTCGATTTTCATCTGAGGTGTTTGTGGAATATGATGTGGCACGTCACATAAGGTTTCCGGTACAAAATATATAAATTCCCTCTTGTTTTATTTTTGAATTAAACCAGGATTAAGTAGGATGCTTCTTAAGTGACAAATTAAAATAGTTGTTTTTGCGTAATTCCAACTTAGATGACCACCAATGAATTATGCACGCACAATAACTTCTTTGCAACGAACTCACCAATAATTGGTTGACAATATAATTTGTTATAAATGGAAATTATTTGAGATTATAAGCAATGAAGTTCATTAGATGAATCATCGCGAAAGATGAGAAAGCTACCCCTCATCTACCTCATCAAATGAAGGTTTGATAATTCTTTATTTTTTTAGCTGAAAGTTTGATAATTCTTTATTTTTTTAGCTGAAGGTTTGATAATTCTTAAAATAACAACATTCCATTTTTACTTCTTCTCCTCCATATATTTTGGCCCCAAACAAATATGAAGTTTCTTATGGAAAAAATGTTACTTTTGAAAAACAATTTGAACTTTAAAGACTAAACATCATGTTAAATTTCTTTATTGGTTAGTGTACAAATTTTACATTATCAAGTCACCAAAAAAAAAAAAAAAAGAGAGAAAAAAGGATAAATACATCAAACACATAACACATCCACAAAAAATATAATAACTGACCTGAAATTAAAATACGTTATCTGCTACAAATAAGTTAAAATTCTAATAGTAAAAATTTATTTTGCACTATCATTATTACTTAAATCGTATTAGAAAGTTATTTTAGAGCTAAATGTGATTCCAAAATCGCAAACATGTTGCAATGCCTAATAAAGACATAGCAAAATAAGTTTCAAACACATTTTACCAAGAATACTTGAAAATTATGATGTCTTTTATATCCTTTTTGAGGATGTTTTATAAGTTTATAGTATCAACACAGTTTTGTGATTCACAGTCCCAATATTTGAGGGAAGTAATACTTCACTAAAGAAAAAAAGGACCAATATTAGACGTATGCGTCCACTAAGTAGATACCAATTAAATGACTTATCTAGACATTTAATTTTGAATTAGCTCTTCTTTACCAAAAAGAACCAGTCTCATAACTTCGTAATTTAAGCTCACAATCTTAAAATTTTGGAAAAAAAGAGAAAGATACATTCTTAATTTTGCATTCTTTCTTTTGAGTTATTATTTTTACCATACAGTCAACACAATTATGTACAAGGGAAAATATCTGAAGCAAAAGTTGTAGAAGGATCAAGATCTGCTAACTCAAATCTTTCTACGCCAGGGTTAAGTGCTCCCAACTAAAGGTGACCCAATTCCCGAGGCTCTAACCTGAGACCACTTGTCAAGTAAGTATCTTTCATTTTTTATCAGAGGTCTGTCGCTCGAACCCTCGAAAAGGAGGTAATCGTTTGTGGTAAGAAACTTGCTACCCTCCAAAATAGAATTTATCTGACACAAATTTAACTTAATGTGATCACAAAGTGAGTATAGGACACCAAGTAAACCAAATTACCTTCACCATTACCAAGCTTGGGACTCCTGAAAGAAGCATGATATCTCAAGAACTGAAGCAAAGTATTAGAAGGATCAACACATGCTAGCTCAAATCTCTCTCCATTAACTGCAAATACCAAGTTCCCATTTCCCATTGAGCCCTCCATCTGATATATAATATATAATCTTTTTCTTAACTTTGTTATTCTAAGCGGAAAAATAAATTATAAAATATCTCTCGCATACAGATTCATGCACATTTCTTGAAATAATTTATAGTGTCATGAGATTAGCTAGTTGTGAGTAAAATTTTTAGTTACCTTTCTATATTTCACTTTCTTGTAAAAGAAGAACCAACAAGTTATTGGAAGTTTGACAAAATTACATTTTAGAAATATAGGAAGGAGCAAATTGTATGGTGCCTATCAATTTTACAAGTACTTAGCTTGCTTCCACCCAAAAAAAACTTAAGGTGGGATGGTACGTGTTTAGTAGGCAATTAAAGATTAACCATCGTTTTAAATATTATTAGAAATTAGTTGTTTGTAATATCTAGACAAAAGATATTCATAACTAAAATAAGGAACAATTGCACCACACGTTATTAGAGTTCAAAAATCGGAACTTTGACAATAGGAACTTCAGCACAGTGCTGGAGTTTGAAATTCCAGGAATAACTTTGAGTTTTTCGTGGAGTTTGAAACACATAAGATCAGTGAGCTAATGAAATAGTTATAAAATAAGTACTATAAGTGAAACAATGATAACATATATAAACTTTAAAATAGGCTTGCTGGTTTCACCTTTAAAATTTCTTCGAGGAATTTCTAACTCCCAACATATAATTGATGGAGTTTCATCGCTTGTCAAAGTTTCAAACTTGCTCCAACACGCTATACTGGAGTATTTCATGTTAGGAAAGGGTATTTTTGTACAAATAGTTTTTGGTGGTTTGGTATAAATACCTAGTGTGGTAAGTGTTTACTGATTGAGAAAGTATAGGCCATTGATAGAACTACCCTTGTCTGAGGAGTGTCAATACCCTTTCGCTAGAAAATTACGTCGTGTAAATTGAAAAATAATTTGTTTTTGTATTTACTTAATATGATGATGACATGATGAGTTGAGCTTAAATGAAGCAGTGAAGATTCATACGGAGAAATGAGATCTCTTACCCTCTTACAATTTGAATAGAAGAAAATGATCTTTTCAGATCTCCTATGTATTTTTTTTTTCCAGATATCTTATGTATAAAAAAATGAAAATTTCTTAGAAAATGGTCATAAAACTAACAAAAAGTGTAATGGACCCAAAAAAATCATTTCTCCCCATTAAATATAACTATGTTACATCAGAGAAATACTCGTCTCTCAACGATTGAATTAGGGTATCCTAAATTTTAATGTGAAATAAGGTGGCAAAATTGCATAGTAAGAGTATCAATATATTTTAGTTGGTGTAACAATTAATTGAGATTTTGAAATATTGGTGCAACGTTGGTATCAGTGCTATATGCTTTAGTTGTTTACGAAATCTTCACTTTTTTTGTTGATTCTCATAAAGAAAAGGTGTGGTGATTGGTTAAATGATAAATACTTCAATCAGTATTTATAAAGCCAAGCTTTGGGCTGTTGAAACAGGATTAACACATGCTAGCTCAAATCTTTCTCCATTAACTGCAAATACCAAATTCCCATTTCTCTCTGACCCCTCCAATAAATAACATATAAACTTATTCTTGACTTGTTTATTCTGAGCAGAAAAAAACCAATCAAAAAGAAATTAGTTAGGTATATAAAATATTTCTCTTACACAGACTCATGCAATGCAAATTGATTAATTTATAGTGTGATGAGATTAGCTAGTAGTGAGTAAATTTCTTAGCTACCTTTCTATATGTCACTTTCTTGTTTTTATTAGTGAGAAAAAGAAGACCCAACGCGACTTTCTTTATTAAGTTATTGGAAGTTTGACAAAATTAGAATTAGAAAGTCTATCTTACTTGGAAATATCCTAAAAATGGACTAAATGGTACTTGCTATCAACTTTAAAAGTACTTACTTGTTGTCACTCCACCTTATGGGAAAAAAAAAAAAGGGGAAAGGAGGGATGCCCTTATCTATATTTAGATTTTTGAGAATGTAGCTATGACCTAAGTATGAGATTTTGACCACTATATATAAGCAACGAGTTAAAAATAAGGTTAAAAATATTATGTGTTAAAAATTAGTTTAAAAATATTTTGCTTTATTTTTAAAGATGCGTCAGGGATGTTGAAATTATGGTTGAAATTCATCTCCACATGTAGTACTCCTGGATAAAATCTTCATTATCGTGAAATTGGTTGCTCTTGTTATGAAACCGCCTTGAACATGTCCTGAACATCGCCGAATCATTGGCGCTGATACCACTCGTTGGGATTGAAATAGTCAGGGCGACATGCGGAAGCTTAACAATTGCAAATCTTGAATGACGATAAATCAGACAACATGAAAAAATATACTAAAAGGACATAATATTATAATATTGGTCTTTGTCAAGAGACCTACATATTGAAAAACTAATATAAAGAAGCATACACTCTATTGGGAGAATGATCTTCCCCCTAAACAAGACTCTTTAATGACTACATTGTGGACGCTATTGTTTTTAGTTATGTGAAAGAGGTCTTCAATTTATAGATGTCCAAAGATTTTCCTCCAAGACAAGGAATAGCCAATATGGAAGAGAATTATATTTTCCTTTCAGGAAAAGTAAAAACAATTATGGTAATAATTTTACTTTCCTTCAAGGGAAAAGTAAAACTCAAATTTGATAAGAAAATCAGCACAAAACCCTAACAGATCAGATCCCTCTCTTAAGCTAGCGTTTGGCCATAGACTTTGGATCTAATTTTGAAAATTATCATCAATTATCTGTTTGACCATGAAATTTGATCAGAATTTGAAAATTTATCTTCAAAATATTTTCAAGTTCCAAAAACTAGCCCACACCAGTTTTGGGAGAAATTTCACTTCCACTCACAAAACTTTAAATTTTTTCCAAGTAAAATGTATGTGAGGATCCACAGTGCCATTAACCATGGCTTGACCGTGGGTTGCCCTCCATGACATGCATGCTTGACATACTTGGGCATTGTATGACTTGGGTCGCAGACGGATCGCACAACTATGCCATCTTCACTCTGCAGAGCTACGGGTATCGAACCCGCGACCTCAAGCCTTTTGTTTTCACACATACAATGCCCAAGTATGTCAAGCATGCATGCCATGGAGGGCAACCCATGGTCAAGCCATGGTTAATGGCACTGTGGATCCTCACAATGTATGTACAATCACAATTTGAAGTTCCGAAAATCACTTCAAAAACACAAATTTTCAAGTTTAGAGTTTCAACTTCAAAATTTATGATCAAACAGTAGCTAAGGCCTCATTTGTTTTCATTAAGATTAAGACGTCTGAATCTGAATGCACATCTGAATGATTAAGATGTTGTCTCTAGGTCTGAACACTGAATGATTAAGACTGTTTGTTTTTCAATATCTGAATGTGCATAATGTATTTATTTAAACATAATAAATATACAATTCAAATTAAAAAGTAACTAAATAGTAGAAAATGAATACAAAATTAATAAAAAAAGTATTATTTGATAAAAAAAATGAAAAATTTATGTTCACTAGTAATGGTGGAGATGTTTTGTAGTCGTGGTGGATGGGGGTGGAGGGGTGAGTGGGCGGTTGGGGTGAGGGGTGGGTTGGTGGTGGGAGATGAGGGTAGTGGGGAGTGGGGAGTGGGGAGTGGGGGTGGGATTGGGGTTGGTGGTGGGGTGGTGGGGAATGGGGGTTGGAGTGGAGGGTAGGTGAGTGGTGGGGTGGGGTTGAGGTGGATGGGTGGGGTTGGCGTGGTGGGTGGGTGGGGTTGAGGTGGAGGGTTGGGGTTGGAACTGGTGATAAAGAAGTTCTAAACAAAAATACCTCTTAATGATATTAAAACTTGGTTCAAGATCTTAATGATTAAGACCTATTCAAACCCAATAAGTGCTTAGATCTTAATAAAAACAAATGCACTTAATGGCTTGAGGTCTGAAACATTCAGATTCAGACCTCCAATAAGTGCAAACAAATGAGGCTAGAGTTAATCTTCGATCTTCATGTGAGGTGTTGGTGGAATATGATGTGGCACGTCACATAAGGTTTCCGGTAGAAAATATATAAATTCCTACTTTTTTTATTTTTTAATTAAACCCGGATTAATTAGGATGATTCTTAAGTGACAAAATAACGTAATAATTTCAACTTAGATGACCACCAATGAGTTATGCACGCACAATAACTTCTTTTCAACGAACTCACCAGTAATTGGTTGACAATATAATTTGTTATAAATGGAAATTATTTGAGATTATAAGCATTGAAGTTTATTAGATGAATCATCTCGAAAGATGAAAAAGCAGTTCATCTACCTCAGAAAATTTGGTTTGATAATTCTGCTTCTTCTTTTTTTTTTTTTTTTTTTGGCTGAAGGTTTGATAATTCTTAAAATAACAGCATTCCATTTTTATTTCTTCTCCTCCAAATATTTTCGCCCCAAACAAATACTATAAAGTTTCTTATGGAAAAAATATTACTTTTGAAAAACAACTTGAACATTAAAAACTAAACATCACATCAAATTTATTTATATTGTTTGTTAAGAATCAAACGAGCGATGCAGCGGAATCGATTAGGATGCACCAACACAAGAACAACAATGCAAGAAAGCAATAAACGTCATAAACACAAGATTTACGTGGAAACCCAAGACGGGAAAAATCAAGAGGCGCAAAGCGCAGGGAAATCGACTATAACGTGAGGAGTACAAAATGATCTCAACAGGGTGTCAAACCACAACGAGATCAAGGGAAACGAAAGGTTACAACATCTCAATAAAAACTCTCTCTAACCTAAGTGTGGAATATAGACTTATGTGTAGTCTTGATAGTTGTTCTCCTTCTTCTTAATCTTCTGGCCGAAAATCTCCTTTAAATAGGGGTTGAAGATGTTCAAATCCTAGTTGGAATGGGACAAGCCAATCGAATCCCAGTTGGAATGGGACAATTTCGATAAACCCTTTTAGGACATATTCCAACGATCTCCACCTTAGACCAAAATACATCAACGTCAACACTCGTCACCCCATAAAGCCCCGAAGGGCAATTTAAGCATGAAGAACACCAATTAAGTCTCAGCAATGCTTAAACTTAGTAATAGCAAGCGGCTTGGTTAACATATCTGCGGGATTCTCTGACATGTGAACTTTCTTTACCACAATCTCCCCTGCACCAATAGTATCTCTGATAAAGTGATATTTAATGCTAATATGCTTGGTCTTCGAGCCATGAGAATTGGTCTTGGTAAGATGAATAGCACTCTAGCTATCAGAAAATAAACAGTGGTACCCTGTTGAACACCAAGATCAATAAGAAGATCTCACAACCATGTAGCTTCTTTAACACCTTCAGTTGCAGTGATATACTCAGCTTCGATAATAGAAAAGGTTGCAATAGACTGTAATTGTGCTTTCCAAGTGATAGCACCAGAGCACAGTGAAAAAATGTAACCAGAAATAGACCTCCTACGATCGAGATCACCACCATAATCAGAATCAACGAACCCAACAGCATCATAAGACGATTCCTTGGCTCTATCATTTACCAAACCAATATCAACAGACCCTTTCACATAACAAAGAATCCACTTCATGGCATTCGAATGATCCTTTCTAGGATTATGCCTGTATCGACTCACCATGCTTACCGCAAAAGCTAAATCAGGTCTAGTGCAAACCATAGCATACATAAGGCTACCAACAACGCTAGCATACGGGATAGTAGGCATCCTCTCAATGTCCTCCTCGAACTTAGGACAAGAATCAACAGATAGTATGAAATGAGCAACAAACAGAGTAGAAACAAGTTTACAATTAAACTTATTAAAAATATTGAGGACTTTCTCAAAATACTTCCTCTAAGACAGGTAAAGCTTCCTAGCTTTTCGATCCCTGTGAATCTCCATACCTAGAATCTTCTTAGTTGTACCAAGGTCCTTCATCTCAAACTCAGAATTAAGTTGAGATTTTAACTTGTTGATCAAAGACTTGTCTTTAGAAGCAATCAACATATCATCAACATATAACAAGTAAACGAAGTAACCACCAGAAGACTATTGGAAATACACACAACTATCATACTTACTATGTGTGTAGTCTTGCCCAATCATAATGGAATCAAGCCTTTTGTACCACTATCTTGGAGCTTGTTTAAGGCCGTAAAGAGATCTTTTCAATCGACAAACAAATTGTTCCTTGCCAAGAACAACAAAACCCTCAGGTTGCTTCATATAAATTTCTTTTTCTAACTCTCCATGAAGAAATGTAGTTTTAACATCAAGTTGCTCCAACTCCAAGTCAAAAAGAGCAACAATAGCAAGTAACACTCTAATAGAGGTATGACGAACAACAGGAGATAAAACTTCATTAAAGTCAATACCTTCCTTTTGGTGGCAACCACGAACCACTAAGAGAGCTTTACATCTTGCTTCTTCAACCCCGGGAATACTATCTTTTAGTTTGTAGATCCATTTTACAGTCAATGCACGACGGCCTTTGGGCAGCTCACATAACTCCCATGTATTATTTTTGTGAAAACTTTCCATCTCTTCTTGCATAGACACTAACCAATTTGAGGAATTAGGACAAGAAATTGCCTCAGAGTAAGTAGAAGGATTAAATCCTTAGGGAATTTCTTGTGCAACTACAAGAGCATAAGCAATAAGCCCATCATCATCATCAGTGTCAGCATATTAAACGGGCTTCTTTATAACTCGTCTCAGTCTATCACGAGCAATAATATGATCATTTTCCACCCGTGGCTCGATAGGACGTGTGCTACTAGTACTTTGCTCATCAACAGGAGCCTTCTCGCTAGCTTGAGGAACTGTAGAAGAAATAAGGCCAACTTCGTGAGCTTCATGGCTCACTTCTACCTCCACCTTCTCACTGGCATCTTTCATATCATCATTAACCGTAGAGGAAACAACAGACTCTTTCCTAGAAGATAACATAACGACCTCATTAAAACTTACATCCTGACTCTGAATAATTTTCTTTGAGCTAGGACACCACAAATGATATCCTTTAGACTCAGAAGCATAACCAAAAAACATGCACTTGGCAGCCCTGGGGGCTAGCTTCCCATTATTAGCATGAGCAAATCAGTGCATCCAAAACCTCTAAGAATAAAGTAGTCAACAGGATTACCAAGCCAAACTTCTTTGGAAATTTTAAAGTCAATAGATGAATGTAGAGACATATTGACGAGGTAACAAGCCGTAGAAATGGCTTCGGCCCAGAAATCACGGTGGTGCCATAAACCAGCATTTGAGAGCATGCAACCGCTCTCTCAAGTAATGTTCTGTTTATACTTTCTACAACTCTGTTCTGCTGGGGCTTATAAACGAAAGTCTTATGTTTAGCAATAACATAAATAGCGCAGAACTTATTAAACTCATTACAACAGAACTCTAAACCATTATTTGTCCTGAGCTTCTTAATTTTTCGGCCAGTCTGGTTCTCGAGCTTTGAATTTCTTGAAATGGGGAAACACTTCACTTTTCTGTCTTAGAAAATAAACCCAGGCCTTACGAGAAAAATCATCAATGAAAGTCACCATGTAGCGTTTTCCTCCAAGGGAAGGAACTTTGGAGGGATCCTATAAATCCAAATGAATATAATCAAGAATGCCCTGTGTACGGTGTTTTGCTATGGAGAAACTAACTCTCTTCTGTTTCTAAAAAATGCAATAATCACAAAGTCAAGTTTATCCGTACTAGTTTTACTAAGAAGACCTCTTTTGCTCAGAATGGTCATACCTTTCTCGCTCATATGGCCTAGATGCATATGCCATAAACGGGTGATATCATCATCGAATAATGAATTAGAAACTGCTACAGACCCCGTTACAATTGAACCCTGCAGGAAATAGAGAGTCCCATGTCTTGTTCCTTTCATCAAGACCAGAGCACCTTTTGAAACTTTAAGAACTCCACCTTCAGTTGAATATTTACATCCAAGAGATTCAAGAGTACCCAGAGAAATAAGGTTTCGTTTCAAGTCAGGAACATGACAAATGTTGGTCAAGGTCCTGATAACACCATCATGGGTCCTAATTTTTACAGTACCAATCCCAACAACATTGCATGGGGCATCATTCCCCATTAGGATAACACCACAAGCTTTCTCATATGTTTAAACCTAGCCCTTATAAAGACACACATGATATGTAAATCCAGAATCAAAAACCCATTCAAAAGAATTTTTCTTATCAACAGAGACATCCATCAAAACATCACCTTTGGAATCACTTCTAACAATTCCTGCTTCAACACTTTTCTGTAGCATTTTGTTGTTTTCTTCTCTCTCTAGTTTATTCTTCAATTTATGACAATTACCAACGACGTGGTTTGTCTTCGTACAGTATTTGCAGAATTTATCATTGTTGAATTTACGGCCTCTAGACTTGGACCTAAAATTCTTTCTATTACTCCCTCTATCATGGGATCTTCCTCTAACAGACAAATCTTGTCCTTTGTCTTCAGAACGCATTTCAAAATCAAAATTTTCTTTGGACAACAAATTAGATTTGACATCCTCATAACTCAGTGTTCCATTACCAACATATAACATGATTTCTTTAAAATTCTTATACGTATAGGATAGGGAGACCACGAACAATATTGCTTTATCCTCATCTTCAAACTTAACGTCTAGATTTTGTAGGTCAAGAATATCAGAGTTGAACTCATCAAGATGATTTTTAATAGGGGTACCTTCAGCCATAGAGAATGTATATAATCGTTCCTTCAGCCGAAAATATCTCTGAGATTCTGGTTCGAACCCCAGCAGAGTATAAAAGACAAAATTTCGCAAGGCAGAATTTTGTAGCAAATTAGGCCTATTCAGGCCAAAGTTATGCCACTTCTGCAGAATCTCAGCAAAGTAAAAAAAAACAAAAAATTGTAAGGCATAGTTTCTATATAGAAGTTGGCATAATTTCTATATAGAAGTTCATGCCTTAAGGCATAATTTTACCCCCTCTTCCGGCACAACTTTTGCCTTAGGCATAACTTAGAACTACAGAAGTTATACCTTATAGGCCTAACTTGGAACTACAACATAACTAAGTTAGGCCTTATAACTTGTGAGAAACCTTGTCTCGTGATTTTTTTTTTTTGGCCGAGCCGGGGTTCGAATCCAAAACTTTGGGGTATTTTTCACCACTTTTTTAGGTAAAAGACAAAAATTGAAGACCGGCAATCTGAGGGGCGAAATTAAAGACTAGCGCTTTGAAGGACAATGCGCGCAAAAAAAAAAGATTTTCCTTCTCTTAGATTTGGATTTGGACCTTTCAATACCTATAGCACTTAGACACTTCTCGCCATAATTTTTGTGTTCATCCTTCGACACTTTTTCTACGATAAGCATCTTCTTAATTTTCCGTTGAAATCCGTCAACTTTAATGAAAGAACGCCCCGTGAATGCTATCAGTGGGGTTTGGCCTCCAAACTGCACGTGAGATGAGTTTTTGCCTCATATAGCTCGGATGAGTCATGGAGCTTGTAACCAATTCATTATAAAAAAAATAGAAATCGGATGTAGCCCGACTAAAGATCAAAAGTAAGAAAATGAATTGTGCCGCCACCGATCAAGTGTGAAGCCAGATCACTGAAGCTCTACATAGTAGTCCTCAACTCATGATGCAATATAAAGCAACCATTACCAAAACAGGAATTAAAAGTGGAAACAATATTACAACATTTTTACCTGGAGAAAATGACATAAATGGTCTTTTAACTATGAGAGTAGGTTCAAAATAGTCCCTTAACTATGCACTTAACGGTTTTGGTCCTTTAAGTTTGCTACAAGTTAACAAAAATGGTCCTTCAACTATGAGGGTTGGTTAAAAATAGTCCCTTAAGTATGCACTTAACAGTTTTGGTCCTTTAAGTTCGCCAAATGTTAACACTTTGTCTCCGACAAAATATTCATCGAACTCTGTTTGTTAGATTTGACGAGAATTATGAAACAATTAGCGAGAACTCACATTTGGGTGTACACATTACTAAAGAAAACGCCAAATACCTCAGGATAAAACCGACGGACATCAGTCGGTTATAGGAAAAAACCGAGGAAAAACCTACAGACTTGATAATGTCAGAAAATAGTGTCTCGGAACACAAAGATCGACGGACTCTGTCGATTAAAACCGAGGTAGTCTATCAGCTAAGTAAAATACACTAGACCTTAGAAATAAATTAGAAATAGCAGAAACTACAAAAATTATCACTACTAAAAACAAGCGAAAAAAATGATGGACGGAAACCGATGGATAAAATCGAGGGACACTATTTTTTAATTTTTTTTAGCTTTTATTATTTTTTACGAAAACTAACGAACGAACGTCGGTTATTTTCAAGGAAAATGCGCAGAAACTATTTTTTTTTTAAAAGAATCACTATGATGGAAGAATTTATTTTCGGGTTTTCAGTAAAAATGAGTCTAGTGTATTTTACTTAGCCGATGGAGTCCGTCGGTTTTAATCGACAGAGTCCGTCGGTCTTTGTGTTCCGAGACACTATTTTATGACATTATCAAGTCTGTAGGTTTTTCCTCTATTTTTTTCTATAACCGACTGATGTCCGTCGGTTTTATCCTGAGGTATTTGGCCTTTTCTTTAGTAATGCGTACACCCAAATGTGAGTTCTCGCTAATTTTTTCATAGTTCTCGTCAAATCTAACAAACAGAGTTCGATGAATATTTTGTCGAAGACTAAACGTGTTAACATTTGGCGAACTTAAAGGACCAAAACTGTTAAGTGCATACTTAAGGGACTATTTTTAACCAACCCTCATAGTTGAGGGACCATTTTTGTTAACTTGTAGCAAACTTAAAGGACCAAAACCGTTAAGTGCATAGTTAAGGGACTATTTTGAACCTACTCTCATAGTTAAAAGACCATTTATGTCATTTTCTCTTTTTACCTGTTATAGATCGTAGGTTATAGTAAGGTCCTTATACACACAAAGAACAAAGTGAATTTGTTCATATTTCTATCAATAGAATAATGCAAATAGTCATCAAGCAAAATAATGTACTACTAACTATTTAGCTTCATCTAGACATTAGAGGACCTTTACATAAAATACACATTGGTGCTCCAATCGACCCTCGTACCAAAACAAATGTGCAAAGTATGGGACGTTAGAACATGTTTTCGTAAAATTGAGGCCTTGAACACTCACCGATTAAAGCGTGTTAATCGGAAATTTAGGTGGATGGTTTGCTGATCAAAGTTTCCAAGTATTTCTCCACATAGTCTAGGTCACAAGTTGTCTTCACAACAGGCATTATGGCAGGTACATCCAGATAAAATTTCGAATCAGACTCCTCGAGTTTACCCCAACGTTTCAGCTGTTTTCGGGCTTCTCTAATGGCTGCCCTTATAGCAGAATGGATTGTAGCTGCTAGAAGCAATGGCGGTTCACCAGAAGCTGCAAAAAGTACTCATGTTATGTTAAAAAATCCATATAATTGCAATTGTTTTATTTAAGTATTTCAAAAGTCGTACTATCAAGAAACTATGTTGCTCAGACTCTTAAAAAATACTGACGAGTGTGTGTTAGATCCTCCAAAAGTAGTGCACTTCTTAAGGATCCGACACGGGTGCGGCAGCATTTCTAGAAAGTCCGAGCAATGTAGTCAAGAAATGCTTCCCACTGGAATATACTTATACCTTATGTCGCTCGGACTCTCCAAAAATGTTTCTACACCCCGTCAGATCCTCCAAAAATATACTCCCTGTTTCAATTTATGTGAACCTATTTCCTTTTTAGTCCGTGCCAAAATGAATGACCTCTTTCCTAATTTGGAAACAAATTCACTTTATGAATGATTTACAGCCACACAAATATTCAAGACTTATTTTGCACCACAAGTTTTAAAAGTCTTCTCTCTTTCTTAAATGTCGTGCCCAGTCAAATGAGTTCACATAAATTGAAACGGAGGGAGTACTAGTTTTAAAGGATTTGACACTCACCCATCGGTAATTTTGAAGAGTCTGAACAACACAACAGTTAGAACCTATGTTGCTCGGACTCTAAGAAAATACTACTAGGTGTATATTGAATCCTCCAAAAGTCCAGCACGGGCGCGACAACATTTGAACGGTCCGAGCAACACAGATTAGAACGGGGAAAACATGATTTTTCAAGTTAATTAAGTTTCTAAAAGTCCATAAAATTTGTTCTTTTTTTGTTTTGAGAAATTAGCACTTTTAGTCCCTCAAATACTGAAAAATCTTGATTTTGGTCCTTGTGATTTCTGGATAAGCATGCTTAACCTTCAGTTAATTCATATGTTCACTTTTGATCCTTCCGACCATGAATCTTCAAAAATTTAACGAATTTTTAAGCGCTAAACTCATTCAGTTATTGATTTATTATGTTGAATATTGTTACTTCATATTTGAGGGTAATATAGCTTTGAGATAGTCTAAAACTCTAAATATCACATATTCCCTATATAAAGGGAACAAACACACACATTTAAGTAATTGAAGATTAAATATGCTTAGTCTAATATTACAAGGACCACAACCAGAATTCATTAATAACTGATGGACTGAGAGTGCAATTGTCCTTTCTGTTTTTGATGGTCTTAAGTCATTTCTAATGAAATTTCCTCTAACTCTAATCATCAGCATTCACATACTCTTTCACCTAAAATTATTGAGAAATTATACATTGGCTGTTGCAAATTGCAAAGTTGATTTGAATCAAAATCTATAATATACTAGTTGATTATACACTTTTTATTCTTTGAAGCATTCTCCACAAGAAGTTTTCTGTGCTCAACCATATTGAGAATGAGTTAAAGAAGTCCCTCACAAGTCACTGAAGCAATCAGTATAACAAGCAAAGAAGATGAAATGAAGAAAGAATATTACCTTTAGATGATAGAATACGTTTTTTGTGATGTCCACTGTTTAACACACGAACATTCAAACGCTTAGATATGGTATCAATCGTCGGGATATGGTATGTCCAAGTGCTATTTGTAACCATCAATCCGTCTTCGTTTGTAAGATATTCTTCAAGCATAAAATATCCAATTCCCTGTACAAAAGCCCCTTCAATCTGCAAAAATATAGTATTTGTGAATACTGAACTCTGATATTCGTAATACTAGTGAAACGTTGAAAATTTTCTCAGAGATATACTTCAAGAGAAAAATTCACTCACGAATTTCAACAACTTTTTTTCAAGTGAAATTCATGCTAAACACAACTGCAACATCGAAATACTACTCTTTTTCAACTTCAAGCAAATATTGTCCAAAGTCCATATTTGTCCAACGATTTCAAGTGCTAATAAATGATATCAAAACTTAGTATTTGTATGTTCTAGTAAATTTCTTAAACACATATCTAGGGTTTAGACCAAAGCTATTGGGTTCGTCAGAACCTGTAGCTTACATTATGTATCCGCTCCTGATTATAAATGCTAATATCTAGAGAAAAAGAGACAACAATCTTTTAAAAGATGAACCTGTCCCAAGTCAACAGCTGGATTCAAGCTCTGACCACAGTCGTATATAATATCTGATTGCATAATTCTTGGCTGTCCTGTCAAAATATCTATCTCAACCTGCAAGAAATCAGCGTCTTTATTGTTAGAAAGTGCTGCAGTTGGTCACTTAGTAGGCGTTTGGACATGAATTCAGTGATATTTGAAAAGAAAACAAAATGGTACTTGAAATTAAGTTGAAAAATGGTATTTGGAAGTTGAAGTTGTGTTTGGACAAGCATTTCACTGGAAAAGAAGTTGATGTTTTGTGAGCGAAAATCTTGGAAAGCTTTTCTTCAAGTTTGGAGTTAAAAACTGGCATAGTGTATAACCAAACAAGTTTTCGAAAAACAATCTTGAAAAAAGCAAAAAATATTACAGCCAAACAGACCCTCAATTGGTTTCCATTGCCAAAAGCTCCAAAAGGTGAATGTCATGCCATGCTTTGCACTCAGTGAATCGTGAGAGCTGATTTCACTTGGACTCTTCAAATTGCCACCAGGTGCGTGTCTAATCCTCCAAAAGTAGTGCATTATTGGAGGATCAAACACAGGCGCGACAACATTTTTGGAGAGTCCGAGCAACATAGGATGTAATGCTTCAACGCCAATACATTGAACAGAACAATAACTGGATAAAAGAACTTTACCTCGCTAACAGCAGCACCATAGTTCAAATATTGCCCGGAACTTGAATCTGGGACAAAATAAGCATGTGCTTGTAGATCTATTGGTTGAGCTTCTGCCTGCAGAGAGAGATAGGCCCGCGGAATAATGGTGTTTTAAGAATTTGAACCTTTATGATATTCGACATATGGGAAACAATGTATAACAAATCGTTCTCCAGCTACACATGGTGCAATTCACTTTAACCAATTCATAATAAGTTTTCAAAAGTAGCATATGATAACAATTGAGCTGGTCTTTTTCCAGAAATTATTAGCATTAACATCTTGAACTTAAGTCATCTTTTGAAACTAGAATTTTAATTAGAGAGAGAAGAAAAACCTCGCGAATCAGTGTAGTCCAGTCGACAGAACCATTTTGTTCTTGAAGTTTTTCCTTCAGAGGAGTCAGTCTTTCAACCAGGATATTACAGCAAAGTCGAGCAGCTTCACAGCTTGATTCGGACTTGGTGCTTTCAGCGGTAAGTCCAGTTTGCACTAAGCTTAATGTGTCTATTTGTATGATTCGCACCTTCTCCACGAGTTCTTCGCTCCAACTTCTCTCGATTAAACTAAGAGTGTAGGCGATCACCTGTTTAACCTTTGTCCATAGCCCTTGGCCGATTTCAACCCCTCCAACTTCACAAACTATCGATCCGTCCTGCAGGACGCTTACTTTTGCTGATGTCGCGCGTTGCGTAACTTCATGCACGATTGGCAATCGAGAAATGCCCCGTTTCTTCCACGTGTTTTTCTCATTAAATTCATCTATCATCTTTCTTCTATCAAAAAATCTTGAGGATGTCGCCAACTGATCCATGATACTAGGCAAGGTATATTCTCCTGGTTCTCCAGCACTATGCTTGTAGAATAATTTAAGGCTTTCATAAGTATGAACATTTTGGCTACTGACAGAGTCCACCTCCATTTCCAGTACACTTGCTACATGTTCTATTATAACGTCTGCAATATATGATCCTTGGACATCCCCCAGTGCCCGCATAGATGATTTGCTGGTAAGGTTTGTCTTGCAATTCTTTAAATTGAAAGAAAAGGCACCCCAATTGTATTTCTTGAGCGATGCGATTACATGAGATGCTATGACAGGGGTTATATCATCTGATATCCCTCCATTTATTAAGATATCAGCATGTAAGGCTGTGACCTTCCCGTTTGACTTGAATCCAACACTGTACGTTACTTTCAGGGGGTGTCTTCCTCCCGTTATTACCATGTCAGTATTTCTGTTGACGTATATCCTGACAGGATGTCGTAACTTGTACGCTGCAAGTGCACAGGCTGTGGAAACCTGAAGTATCAGACAAATCTCAAAGTAGAATCTGTGCATTCTGAATGAATAACAATCTTTAACAAAAAAAAAACTCCGTTGCGTGTAAACAAAAGTGATCTTTTCCCTATTGAACCTTCCTATTATCCTTTTTAACAAAGAGTTTAGGTTACATAATAGTTTTAAAAATAAAAAAGAAGAGGGTTTTTTCGCAGCCTGGTGCACGATGCATCTCGCATTCACGCAAGGTCCGCGGAAGGGTCGCACCCGAGGGATGGGATGGGATGTATGCTGCCTACCCTGATGCAAATATCACTGGCTGATCCCACAGCTCGAACCCGTAACTTATAGGTCACACGGAGGCAACTTTTCCGTTGCTCCAAGACTACCCTTCTATGATTACACAGTAGTATTACAGCAAAAACAATTGCTAATGTTTCAAAACTTTTCTAAAACTCAGTTTTTTTCTTCTGTTAATAGGTACTTACTGGCATATTTCTTATTGCCTTGCCACCGAAGCCACCTCCAGCCCTTCTTGTTTTCACGCGGATATTATGCTCGGGAACACCAAGACAACGAGCAATCACACTATGCGTATTCTCAGGGAACTGAGTTGAAGCATAAACAACCATTGTGTTGTCCTCATCAGGAACTGCTAAGGTAGTCTGTGGCTCCATATAAAAGTAGTACTCTGATGGAAGTCTCAACTGGAAATAATCGATACTGATCAATTATATATTTGAAGTGTTACCATACATTTACAATCAAACGTATTATATTTAAACAGACAAAATACCTCAGCAGAAAGAATTTTGTGGTCAGCTTCAGCCATTCCTTTTGAGAAATCACCAACCGGTTCAGTGTCCAGAAACACGGGACCTTGAAGAAAACTTGACCTCTCAACAGCCTCCTCAACAGTTAAAATCGGCGAATCTATGTTTTCCGTGTCATATTCAACAACGGCTGTTCTTGCAGCCACATCAGCAGACCTCTGACTTTTAGCAACCTGTCATTCCACCAAAATTGAACATCTTTAATGAACTAGATCAGAGTTTTCTGTACTGAGTATATGAATAATCAACGCTGCATTAAACCGATCATGTAGATAGAATCTTAAATGACAGCATACCACAACAGCAATTCGATCACCAGCATATTCGCAATGATCCTCTGCAAATAAAGGTTCAGGGCCAAACTGGCTCAAAGCTCCTACATTTTCCCCTCTGCTCGGGATATCTTTAAATGTGATAATGCCAATAATTCCCTCTGCTAATGAATTAGGCTCATGTTGGAGATGAATGCTCTTTACCCTTGCTAGTGGTTTTGTACTATAGATAATTGCCCCATGTAGACAGTTTGGTGGTGATGGAATGTCGTCTACATAAACAGCTTCACCTGGAAAAAAAAAAACAGCAATAGACAACAAAATCAATGTTGTGTTGGAGAAAACAAATTCATCTGTAAAATGTACTACAAAACCTGTATCAATCATCGACTATACATCAATTCTGAATTAGTTGGCGTCGGATATATGAATCCTCTATATTCATTGCTACTCTTTTTAAACTTGAAAATGCAATGTACTCTATGTCATAATCACTACATCTCCAACTGTAACCATTGTCAAAGCCAGAAAGTAGGAATAGAGAATAACACATAATTTTAACTAGGCTTATAATTCTCAAGATGAAATACAAACATGCATACATACAGAGAAAGAGAGAGAAAACAAACCAGAAGCTTGCATGGCAACTCCATACTTCTTCATCGGCTCACCGACTGGATAGTACTCGGTACTTGATTCCACAACCTGCTCAGCAGGTGATAGTATTGTCTGTGTATTTCCTTGACTAGTATCACCATCTTCTACAAAAGTTTCACCAACTCCGTCGAACAAACCACTGGAAACGGCGGAATCAACATTGGTAAGCGGATACAAAAACTTGAACAGAAAACTGACAGCCAAGCTTGACCTGTACTCGGGGTATGAAGTCCCCGGTTCAGGGACTATGTCTAGCTTGACAAATTTCACTGCTTCATACAGAGTCTTGACGTTCAATATTTTCCCGGTTAGATGTTTCTCTACTGTTTTTGCCCTTATCGCATGATTTGTGCCAAAAGCACCAAATGCCAACCTGATTGAATGTATCACGACCCCGTTTCTTCGGGGAGAAACATCAGCTAAGAAAGCAGCATTTACATATGCCAATGCACTTCCGAGAGGTCGCGGTGCAGCTCGATAGGTTTCAAACAAAAACTTTGAAAAGTTCTGAAGAATATTTCCGTCCTTTTTAAAAGGGATCCGAACACTTAGAAGCACACTTCTTGAGTCTAATGCTGGCCTTGCTAAGAGCTCCTCCCATTTAAGTTTTTCTCGTCCATGAATGGTCAATATACTAACCGTAGCATCTACCCCAAGAAATAATGTAGACATATCAGACGGAAAACCAAACTTCTGCGCCATAGCTAAATTTCCCCCCACACTGGCAGTGTTTCTGACGAATGGATTAGCAATCTTCTCCATATGTTGAGCCAACTTTTGGGACACCATCTTTCCATACAATCCCAAATTGACATCGGTTCCCTCATTCAGAAATGAAATAACTCTAGATATTGTCGCAGTTGCTCCGATTTCAATTCCTTTGCGATCCCTATTGAGGATCGAAAGTTCAGGGATACGCCTCAGATCGATGTACTGGTCATAGCGCTGTGTTTCCTTGTAATAACCAGTGCCAGTATTGCCAACAACTATTTTAACACTCCCAACATTTTCAGCCACACTAGAATTCAACAAGCTTTGTAGCTCCTCTATAGAAACAGGGCTAAACCAAGAATACCTCGTGGAATCCAAACGCGTGATGGATTCACTTTTCAAGAATTCAGGATATGTAACAAGATCCTTACTTGGATCATAGGGAGGCAATTTACTCGCTTTGGTTTCTGTGGAATCTCCATTTTTCCAAAAGGTATTGAGTCCCAAATCCTCTATATCAACATCAGAAGCAAAACTCCTACAAGCATCAGCGATGGGCCGGTATCCAGTGCAACGACAAAGGTTCCCCGAAATGGACTTTTCAGCTTCAAATGAAGTCAGACTAGAGAATCCTTGTGGAGGAGAAACTTGATGGTTCCCTTTATCGGCATTGACAAGAGCCGAGAAAAACGACATACACATTCCAGGAGTGCAAAAGCCACATTGAGATGCATGGAAACCAGCAAATCTTTGGTGAATTGGGTGATAGCCATCTCTGGTGTTACCAAGACCATCACTTGTAGTAATAGCACAACCATTTAAACTACAAAGAAGTGTAAGGCATGAACTCACACTAAAATCTTCAACTTTGTTTAGCTTGGGATCATACTTTGAGACTAAAACAACACAAGCTCCACAACCACCTGAAAACAATCAAACTTGCAATTAATTTCTTGACAAAAAAAAAACTACGCCTCGATCCCAAGCAAGTCAGGGTCGACTATATGAATCGTCACTAACTATATCACTCAATTTAAGCTCAATTACATCAATATTATACAACTATAACAACTAAGCCTCAACCCTAAGCAAGTCGAGGTAAGCTATATGAATCAGTGACCATGATGCTCGATTTAAGCTCATTTCTGTCGATATTGCACAACAATAATAACAACTAAGCCTCAAAACTAAGAATTTGGGGTTGGCTATATGAATCCTTTTTTTTTTGGGGGGGGTAATTTTGGCTATATGAATTTTCACTGACCATATCACTCAATTTAAGCTCATTTCAATCGATATTATACAACAATAATAACAACTAAGCCTTAATCCCAAGTAAGTTAGGATATGTTAGATGAATTATTACTGACCATATCGCTTAATTTAAGCTCATTTATGAAAATATTATCTAACAACAATAACAAGTAAACCTCAATCCCAAGCAAGTTAGGGGTCAGCTATCTAAATCCTCGTTGATCATGCCGATCCATTTAAGCTCATTTATGTCAATAAGCCTCAACCCAAGTAATATGGTGCCGGCTATTTGAATCATCACTGTCATATCACTCAATTTAAGCTCATTTATGTTAATATTATACAACAATAACAACTAAGCCTTAATTCCGAGGAAGTTGAGATAGGCTATATGAGTCATCATTGACCATATCCCTCAACTTAAGCTCATTTATGTCAATATTATACAACAATAACAACTAAGCCTCAATTTTAAGCAAGTTGGGTAGACTATATATGAATTATCATAAGACCATATCGCTCGATTAAGCTTATTTATGTCACTATTATACAACAATAATAACAACTAAGCCTCAATCAATGTAAGTTGGGGTTGACTATATAAATGCTCGCTGAATATACTGCTCAATTTAAGCTCATTTATGTCAATATTATACAACAACGACAACAACTAAGTGTGAGTCCCAATTAAGTTGAGGTAGGCTATATGAATCATCACTGACCACATCGCTCAATTTAAGCTCATTTATGTCAATATTATACAACATGAATAACACCTAAGCCTCAATCTTAAGCAAGTTGGTTCGCATTAATCCTCACTGATCATGTCGCTCCATTTAAGCTCATCTTAGACCCATATATCACTCTAATATAAGAAGTAAAATCTCAATTTATGACACAAGCATCTAGTCTAGTACTCCTTCCGGATCAAAAAAAGTGTCCACTTAGTCTTTTTTTTTGGGGGGGTCAAAAAAAATGTTTACTTATTAAATCAAGAAACAGTTAACCTTATCTTTTCAGATTTGCCCCTATTAAGTGTTATGTGATCAAATCCCAATGCCTATTTAATTAGGAAACTTAGTCAATTTACATAATTTTTTCTTGGAGTGAGTAGTTTCTTAAGGGATGTGCAAATGACCAAGTGAACTTTTTTTTTTTTTTTTAATCCGGAGGGAGTATTATACAAAAAAAGAAGTTAATGGTACATCCTATGACCTATATGTTTAAAAAATGCAGAAGTTTGCCATTAAGTTGCATATAATGGAAAGCTTTCACTGCTAATTTCCTTTTCATTCCCATAAACGAGAAGGAAAAGGAAAGAAATCAAACAAAAATTGTAACTACTCACCTCCATTTCATTTTATATTTGACAGGACATGAATTTTAAAAAAGAAAGAAAATAAATTTCAGAACTTATGGTCATGTTATGATATTTTTGTGACTATAAGAGCGTGAGAATAAAATAAGAAATTTAAAGTTAAAAAGTTTTCAAATGCAAAAATGCCTTGTTTTTTTGAAACAAACTAAAAAGAATGTGTCAAACAGGAGAGTAGTAGGTAATGCAAATCCTCCTATTTGTTCCCTTTCAACTATAAGGACACCTTTTTTCCATTTTTAATTCTAAAGTAAGAAAAAATTGATTCCATAATTTTTTACTAATTAATTATAAGTACGCGATAAATGTTTACTTCCTATATCTCAATTTACGTGGCACAATTCGATTTTCAAGAGTCAAATTTTTTAAATTTGACTGTAACTTCGCACATAATATCTTAAGTTTTTTTGAAATAAAAAATTACATATTTGAAAACTATATAAAAAATACTATAAGTGACAATTCAAAATATTTAAAAGCTATATGAAAAAATTACGATCAAAGAAAAACTCGTTTGATTCTCGAAATACGAGAGCTGCCACACAAAATTGGGATTGAGAGAGTATTATTTTTTGGTCTCCCATTCAGTAACCAGTGCTCCCCTCTAAAGGCGACCCAATTCCCGAGGCTCTAACCTGAGACCACTGTCAAGTAAATATTCTTCATTTTTTATCAGAAGTCTCTGGTTCGAACCCTCGAAAAGAAGGTGATCGTCTGTGGTAAGAAGCTTGTTACCCTCCAAAATAGAATTTATCTGACGCAAATTTAACTTAATCGGATCCCGAAGTGAGTACAGAACACCAAGTAAACCAATTACCTTCGCCACAACCAAGCTTGGGACTCTTGAAAGAAGCATGATATCTCAAGAACTGAAGCAAAGTAGTAGAAGGATCAACACATGCTAACTCAAATCTCTCTCCATTAACTGCAAAAACCAAATTTCCATTTCTCTGTGACCCCTCCATTAAATAACATATAAACTTATTTCGGACTTGTTTAATCTAAGCAGAAAAAAACCAATGAAACATAATATTTGTTAGGTGTATAAAGTATTTCTCTCATACAGATTCATGCACGTTCCCTGAATTATTAATTTATAAAGTGTGATGAGATTAGCTAGTAGTGAGTAAATTTGAGAAAATGACTCCTTATCTTTGGTGGTAGGCTCAAAGTAATCCATTAAGTTATCATCTGAGCAGTTTTGGTTCTTTAAGTTTTGTCAAAGCTGAGCACTTCTGTCTCCGTCGAAATATTTATGGAACTTTGATAATTAAATTAAATCCGAATTGTGAAAACATAAAATATTTAACTGGAACTAATATTTGGATTTTGGAAGTATAATTTTTGCAGTTTATGTTACTTTGATCTATTTCAAGGGTCTGGTGCAACTTTTCGAGGTGCAATTTCTTTTTTTTTTTAATCTATTTTTTTGTTTGGTGTAGTTTCTTTTATTGTGATTTCTGAAATTTTGGCAGAAATTTTTGATGTTTCTAGGAATTTTTTATTTTACAGTTTCGGTTAAATTTAACAATCAAAATTTGGTAAATATCTAACGCAAATTGAAAGTGCTCACTTTTCAAAAACTTAAAGGACCAAAACTGCTTAGATGATACTTAAAGTACTACTTTAAACCTACTATGCAAGATAATGGGTCATTTTGGCGAGTAAATTTGTTTAGCTATCGTTCAATATGTGACTGCTTGTTTACTAGTTCTCCCATATATTCTTTATTTCTTTCTTTCTCTCTCCTGTATAAGAAGTGTTGGTGAACAGCTTAACAGGCATGCTTTCGTTGTCATGTTTGTTTGGTAATGAGGGCATTTTTGATATTTTGTGATATTTGTGCTTTAAATTTATTGTCCCTGCTGTCAGGGGCGGAGATAGTAAGAGATCAGGAGTTCACCCGAACCCCCTGCAGTCAAAAATTACACTATATATGCAAGGCTGAAGTGTAAATGTAATAGATGTTGGATCTCCTTGGTTTTTTCGTGTTTTTTTTTTTTTTACATATTTTTGAAGTCCCTTAGTAAAAATTCTGACTCCGTCACTATTTCATGTTGTGTTGTGTGTATCTTTTCCTTTTTCTCCTCTTCCTATATAAGAAGTCATGGAGAGGGGCTGAAGCAGCTACCTCTCCGTTGACATCCCCGCTTGCTTCATTGCCTTTGTGCTTTATGGCTGTTGCACTTGATGGCCTTATGGTTGTTCATTTACTATAAAAAAAATTGAGTAATTTACGGAGATTGAAAGATATAATTTGTGAAATTTTAGCCTTCACTATTTACTAACAGAGCAAAAAATAAAATCTCCGCGAATTGCAACTTTAAAACTTCATAAATTATCTATTTTTTTTAGTGATTTCCCGAAATGGACAAAAAGACATATGTACTGCATATTACTGAGCGTCGTTCTTCACATGTTATATGATATCATCTTTTCCTAGGTCTATATTTGCCCCTGATTTGGGCTCATATTACTTTTTGTACCTTCTGGGTTTGAGTAAGAAAAGCAATGTTCAGTCCTTTACGTAATTCTAAAAGTTTTCTTGTAAACAAATATTTACAGTTGTTCATTCATGTGGTTCCCACTACTCTTAATATAGGAGAAATTTGCTCCTATCATAATTAATGCTATGCAGATTTTCTAACTCATACGTCAGGAAAGTTTAACTTTTTCTTTTTGCACGTTATATTGGTGTTTCAAAATTGTAAGTTATTAATGTTTATTTAAAGGTTAACTTAGATTAAGTATCATAATAAACTGAATATTAATTTATTTTTCATATTCGTGAATACTATTTTTTCGCTTCTACACAGTAAATGTGAAAACATATAAAGTACACACCTTTAAGAAAATTCTTTATGCTATTTCATCTATAAAGTTTTTGAGGTTAAACGAACAAAACAATAAAGACTCCATTATAGTAGCATAATGGAATTTACAAACTTAGAGATTGGCAACATCCCGCTAGTATATAAGAAGTGCCGGTGAAGGCATGTCTCGTTGTCATGTTTGTTTGGTGATGAGGGCATTTTTGGTGTTTTGTGATATTTGTGGTTTAAACTTATTGCCCCCGCTGTCAGGGGCGAAGCCAGTAAGGGGCCAGGGGTCATCCGAATCCCCTTTAGCTAAAAACTACACTATTTACACAAGGTTAAAAATATTTTTTATGTAAATGTAATGGATGTTGAACCTCCTTACTTTTTTATATTTCGGAATCCCCTTAATAAAATTTTTTATTCCGCCACTGTCTGCTTTTGTATTTTATGTATTTTTTCCTGTATTTTGTGTATTTTTTCCTTTTGAAAGGTAAAATAGACACGTTTTGTTCAATTACATATATATCCTTAGGGCCCATTCTATCACTTAGACATGAATTCTGCCACATATGCATAGTACTACTCACGTAATTAAATGACTTATATATCTAGACATTTAATTTTGAATTAGCTCTTGTTTACCAAAAAGAACCAGCCTCACAACTCTGTAATTTAAGCTCACAATCTTAAAATTTTGGAGAAAAGAGAAAGATACATTCTTAATTTTGCATTCTTAATTTTGCATTCTTTCTTTTGAGTTATTATTTTTACCATACAGTCTTATGTACAAGGGAAAAGAAGATCCGAAGCAAAGTACGTAGAAGGATCAACACATGCTAACTCAAATCTTTCTCCATTAACTGCAAAAACCAAGTTCCCATTTCCCATTGAACTCTCCATCTAATAATATATAATCTTATTCTTAACTTTGTTATTTCTAAGAGGAAAAATAAATTATAAAATATCTCTCGCATACAGATTCATGCACATTTCTTGAAACAATTTATAGTGTGATGAGATTAGCTAGTTGTGAGTAAAATTTTTAGTTACCTTTCTATATGTGACTTTCTTGTTTATTTTATTAGTAAAAAGAAGAACAACGCGTTATTGGAAGTTTAAATTACATTTTAGAAAAAAATCATATAGGAAGGAGTAAATTGTATGGTACCTATCAATTTTAAAAGTACTTAGCTTGCTTCCACCCAAAAAAGGTTAGATGGGGTGGTACGTGTTCAGTAGGCAATTAAAGCTTAACCATCGCTTTAAATATTATTAGAAAGTAGTTGTTTTTAGTATCTAGACAAAAGATATTCCTAACTAAAATAAGGAACAGTTGCACCACACGTTATTAGAGTTCAAAAATAGGAACTTTGACAATAGGAACTTCAGCACAGTGCTGGAGTTTGAAATTCCAGGAATAACATTAAATTTTTCGTGGAGTTTGAAATACGTAACATCAGTGAGATACAACAACAATAACATACCTAGTAAAATCTCATCATATGGGGTCTGGGGAGGGTAGAGTGTACGCAGACCTTATTCCTACCTTTTGACGGGTAGGGAGGTTATTTCCGATGGACCCCCGGCTCAAAGAGAGATGAAAAAGTATCAGTAAACAATAAGCAGTATTTTTGAACAAATATTTTTTGGTGGTTTGATATAAATACCTAGTGTGGTAAGTCTTTACTGATTGAGAAAGTATAGGCCATTGATAGAACTACCTTGTCTGAGGAGTGTCAATACCCTTTCGTTGGAAAATTACGTCGTGTAAATTGAAAAATAATTTGTTTTTGTATTTACTTAATATGATGATGACATGATGAATTGAGCTTAAATGAAGCAGCGAGGACTCATACGAGGAAATGAGATCTCTTGCCCTCTTACAATTTGAATAGAAGAAAATGACTTTTTCAGATCTCTTATGTGTTTTTTTTTTCATATATCTCATGTGTAAAAAATGAATCTCTTATAAAAGGGTCGCAAAAATAAAAAAAAGTTTGTAATGGACCAAAAAAACATTTCTCCCGATTAAATATGACTGTGTTACATTAGAGAAATACTCGTCTCTCAACGATTGAATTAGGGTCTCTTAAATTTTAATGTTAAATAAGGTGGCAAACTTGCATAGTAAGAGTAACAAGATACTTTAGTTGGTGTAACAATTAATTGAAATTTTGAAATATTGGTTGAACGTTGGTATCAGTACTATATTGGTTGAAAGTTGGTATCAGTACTATGTATGCTTTAGTTGTTTACGAAATCATCACTTTTCTTTGTTGATTCTCATGAAGAAAAGGTGTGGTGATTGGTTAAATGATAAATACTCCCATCAGTATTTGTACAGCCAAGCTTAGGGCTCTTAAAACAGGCCTGATATCTCAAGAACTGAAGCAAAGTAGTAGAAGGATTAACACATGCTAACTCAAATCTTTCTCTATTAACTGCAAATACCAAATTTCCATTTCTCTCTGATCCCTCCATTAAATAACATTTAAACTTATTCTTGACTTTTTTATTCTGAGCAGAAAAAAAAACAATCAAAAATAAATTGTAGTAGTTAGGTATATAAAATATTTCTCTTACACAGACCCATGCAACGCAAATTGATTAATTTATAGTGTGATGAGATTAGCTAGTAGTGAGTAAATTTGTTAGCTACCTTTCTATATGTCACTTTCTTGTTTTTATTAGTGAGATAAAGAAGACCTAACAGGACTTTCTTTACTAAATTATTGGAAGTTTGACAAAATTAGAATTAGAAAGTCTATATTACTAGAAAATATCCTAAAATGGACAAAATGATACCTGTCAACTTTAAAGCACTTGACTTGTTGTGATACTCAACCTTAGGAAAAAAAAATGGGGAAGGGTGGATGCCCTTATCTATATTGAGATTTTTGAGAATGTAGCTATAACGTAAGTATGAGATTTTGACCACTACATATATGAAAGTGCCGGGGGGTGAATTGTAAAAATTTTCGATCTGTTAGTCGACTGCTTACTCAATGAATGCTAAAGTAAGGTGCAGAAAATAAATGACACAAAGTATTTTATACTGGTTCAGATTCAATGTGAATCCTAGTCCAGTCCCCTTGGGTTGCAAGGGTGTTCTCTGCAGCTCTTTTATAAAGGTTTGGTACAATGGAGGTTTTGAGTGGAGTTCCAACGTCTACACTCAAATCACTCTTATTCTTTTTGATACAAAGTCTCACACGTTATACTATAACTCTCCTTTCTTTTTTGTTACACTATAAATCACTTAGACAAACAATGTTTATGAAAAGTAAAGCATAGCACTGAGGGAATGAGACTAAACATATTTCTTGTGTTTGTGAAGCAGCCCTTTTATAGCGTTTTAGGCTCTTCACGCAGAGAGATCAGCCTAAGGGATTTGATCCTTGGAAACGGAATTAACGATCCTATTTCCAAGAATAAGGCTAGAGCTTTTTCTGCTTTCCTTGTGCGTTGAGGCAACATTATCAATCATCAAGATTATTACACTTCATGAGATATTCCTTTTAATGTTGGAGATGGCATTTCCTTCCTTGAAACGATTTGATACTGCTGGAATATTCCTTCTTTAATGTTGCAGATATCTTTTCCTTTCTTGAACGATTTTGTACTCCTGGAGAGTACTACTGTTAGCCACGTTAGGGCTGGTGTTACACCTCGGAAAATTTTTCGTTCATGCACAGTGAATTGACTGACGAAGGGCATGATGCCTTAATGATATTTTGGAAAAGAATTATAATGTCCCTTATATTGGTAATGAAGTGTCAAGTAAGTTTCAAGAAGGACCCATAAGCCAAGTATGGGCATAGGCCATCCAAAAGGGGCGAGTTAAGGAACCATTTTCGGATGATCTGGTTTGGAGGGGCCAAAACGCTATTATAAAGTTGGAATTTGGGAAGAATATCACAGGATGAAAGTTGTAGATAATTGCAAGAGCATTCCAACCATAGGTCGTGGGCCCTCACAGCATAACGGGATCAAAAGGTATGGCCATTCTACGACAGACTGTTTTGGGGCGAAATATCACTCTCTGACACACTTTGCGACACAACATGCGGCTCCTCAGTTCCACCGCAAAGTGTGCCAGTGAGAGTTGGTCAGCTGGCAAGCTTGGCGACCCCAGATGCGTCCCGCATAGCATGCTTTGCGTTTCGCAAAGCGTGCCGCATGTTGTGTCGGTCCAGAATTTTCTGGACCATTTTAAATATACCCAACTCGTCCAAAATTATATTTTTCTTCATTTTTGGCCAAGAAAACCTCTAGAACCTTCTCTAACATTCATACACAAGAGAACTCAAGGGAAATCCATGATCAATAATACCAAATCCATGAACCCAAGTGTATGAAACCTAACCCAAGTGCATCTAATTCAAGAAAACCCAAAAGAGAGGAGATAAAGTTCTGGTGCTAGAAGGGGAAAATCCACTCAAGGCTTGTTCAACCATCATCCAAGGTAAGTTTCATGGCCATTACATATTTTTTAAGGTATTGGAAGGTTAAGGTACCAGACTTGTAGAGAAACATAGCAAATGGGCCATTCAAGAGTGAATAGTGTCATGTTTGAATGGTAGTTGAATTGAATCATGAATGTTAGGGTGTTGTGAGTATGAATACGTTATAAATGACTTGTAGACCATGAGATAAGTGTGATACGTGGGAAAATACGATAGCGAACCTATAACCATAAATGTGAAGAAATTGGAGAGAAATGGTGAATTTTGCCTAAAGTATATAAATGATGATTGTTGCTTGCGATATTGTGAGTTGTGTTGTAGATGTTGGGAGTTGATATAAAATAAGGGAAAAGTAGTATAAACAACGGAAGTGCTGCCCAATTTTCTCTAGAATAGTAGTGCGTTCTTATGGCTAATTGACTAATGTTAGTACGACTCCTCTTTTGAAAGTAGAGACGCGACATTGAAGGAGAATAAGCAAACGCTAGATCGATTAAACGCGAAAGGTATGTGAGGCTTAACTCTTCTTTCAAAAAGGCATGAATCCTTCAAGTTCCACAATCCTCCGAAAAGATGAAGCTTATGAGTCCTTTTATGTAATAAATCACCTATGAGCATGATAATGATATCAATGAGCTAAAGTATAGAGATTCATGAAATTGTGACACGATGTTCCTATGATACTAATGATGTTATTGTTGCTAACACTCGCCTTTTGCCCTA
The DNA here is from genome assembly GCF_019175385.1 of Lycium barbarum. NCBI lineage: Eukaryota > Viridiplantae > Streptophyta > Magnoliopsida > Solanales > Solanaceae > Lycium > Lycium barbarum. The sequence continues at coordinate 8,719,261 of NC_083342.1, forward strand.
TTTCCTTCAAGGCGAGGCAAGATACTCATAAAGATCCATAATACATTCGGGGGTTCACGACCTTACGTCATCCCGACATAGTGTGGTTGTCTCAAAGCCTAATGTATGCTCTTAATGCTAATGTATGAGATGCCTAAAGGATGATTAACAATGCTAATTGTAATATGATGATGTGAAATAGTGATATGTTATGATTGATGTTGTGATGATACGATTCCACCGCGCCTATATGGTCGGGCATGTCACCGCTAATGCGGGCTGCTATGTTACACCGCGCCTAGAGGGCCGGGCACGATCACCACTAGTGGGCGGCATATGAGGGTTACCCGAACGCGGGTGATGATACAGATTATGATGTGATGATGTACACGAATGATGTGTGGGATGAGATAACATGTATACTATGATTGTATAAAATGTGATATAAGTAAGTAATACATTTGCCTATGACACTTGTGCAGGTTATGTCCTTGTCTCATGACGCATGATCTTTCCATTATGTTTGTTTATTTCATTCCCGCCTTACATACTCAGTACAATATTCGTACTGACGTCCTTTTTCTTTGGACGCTATGTTCATGCCCACAGGTAGACAGGGAGGAGATCTCGCTCTGGATTCTTAGAGGCTGCTAGTTGATTGAAAGCCCTCCATTGTCCCGGAGGTGCCTATGATGATCCTTTTGTGTACAATTGTAGATGCCATCTTATAGAGGCTCGTAGATACTCGATGTGGGTCGTATGGTTTTATGGCAAGGTCTTTATGCATGTATATGTATATATGAATTGTTTTGCTAGCCTAAGAGCTCATGCGTATAAAAGTATTTTGTTCTAAATGAAACGGTTTCTTTTTATAAATTGAGCATGAATTGGAAAATTGATTGTTAATTGATTGTTAATAAGTCTAAGAAGTAATAATACGAGCAGTGCTCGGCGGTTAGCCCCGAGTACCCGTCACGACCCCTAGCTGGGTCGTGATAAAAGTGGTATCAGAGCAGTTCGATCTTAGGAAGTGTCTACGAGCCGTGTCTAGTAGAGTCTTGTTTATGGTGTGTTGCGCGCCACATCAATAAACAAGAGGCCACAGGGCATTTAGGAAAAATGACCATCTTTATTCTATGAGATCGTGCGATAGAGCCATAATGTAAGACCTTCTTTATTCTAATTGTGCGTTATGATTTCAGCGATGCTGCCAAAAAAGAAGCAAATCTGCGCAATATTAAATGCCGCAGGTGAAGGCACCAGCCGAGAACCTCCAGTTGAGTTGGGACATAGCGAGACTCAGGGTGCTACTTCCTCGCATCCCACTCCCACTTCTTCTTCTACCTCGCCTAATATGGAAGAGCAAGGAGGAGCCCCAGCTCCGATTCCTCCGCCGGTTGCTTCGAGTCAACAAATGACCGAGGCCATTCAGTTATTGACCCAATTGGTTGCCGCACAAGCACAACGACAAAATGTGGGTTCAAGTGACCGGGCAGTAAGTACTAAGGCTCGTGATTTTATGGGTCTAAACCCTCCGGAGTTCTTTGGGTCAAAGCTGGAGGAAGACCCACAAGGTTTTATTGATGAAATATTGAGGACATTGAAGATTGTCCATGCCTCCTAAATCGAATCCGTGGAGTTGGCATCCTATAGACTCCGGGATGTGGCGGTGTTATGGTATAACAATTGGGTATTATCAAGAGGGGAGAATGTGCCTCCTCCGGTTTGGAAAGAGTTCGTAGATGCTTTTGTTCGTCATTATTTGCCACCCGAGGTCCGCCGAGCTAGAGCGGATATATTTCTTAATTTGCGGCAAGGAAACAAGAGTGCCCGGGAGTATAGCATGCAATTCAATTCCTTGGCTAGATATGCTCCGACCATGGTGGCCGACATGGGAGATCGGGTACATAGATTCGTGAGTGGTTTGGGACCAATTTATTTCGAGATTGTTTGACAGCTTCTTTGCAAGACGGGATGGACATTTCCCGGATACAGGCTCATGCTCAGAATTTGGAGGGGCGACAACAACAACAAAGGGGTGATCGCGACAGTGATAGGAGGCCAAGAAAAAGGGCTAGATCTATGGGCACAAGCAACGATTATAGAGGGGGATCGAGGCAGGCATATTCCCGACATTCAGGACAGTCAGCGACTAGTGCACCTCCCCGGTTTGCAGATAGGGGGTTCGATCGCTCTTTTCCATCGGGACAAGGTCAGAGTTCGAGAGCGTCGGGTTCACAGTTTGGGGGTGATTACAGTCAGAGGCGACCACCAGTTCCACGATGTAGTCCGTGCCGCAAATTACATTCAGGGCTGTGTCGTCAGGACACTGATGGTTGTTATGTTTGTGGGCAGACTAGAGATTTGATGCGAGAGTGTCCCTTGCGATATGGTAGAGGTGGGGTTCAGCCAACAGGCTCAGCAGCGGGTTCCTCATCAGCAAGCCCGGCAGGGCAGACTCCTCAGACGACAGCAGGCCGAGGTAGAGGTCGAGGGGCAGCATCTACTTCAGGTGCCACTCAGCCCCGTGTATATGCTTTAGCGGGACGACGGGATCTCGAGTCCTCTCCGGATGTAGTCACAGGTATATTGTCTATATTCTCTCGTGATGTGTATGCGTTGATAGATCCGGGTTCTACATTTTCTTATATTACTCCATATGTTGTCGGTTGTATTGGGGTGAAACCCGAGTCAATTAAACCCTTTGAGGTACTTACTCCGGTTGGTGAACCCGTGATAGCGATACAAGTATACATAAATTGTGTTATTGTGATATGTGATCGTCAGACCCAAGCTGATTTGATTGAGCTAGAAATGGTTGACTTCGATATAATCATGGGTATGGATTGGTTGGCGTCGTGTTATGCAAATGTTGATTGCCGGACAAAAGTGGTTCGATTCCAATTTCCGAGAGAGCCCATGCTTGAATGGAAAGATAATGCAGCATCCCCAAAGGGTAGGTTTATTTCCTACCTCAAGGCGAGGAAGATGATAGCCAAGGGCTATATTTATCATTTAGTTCGGGTTCATGACACCGCGGCAGAACCGCCAAATTTTCAGTCAGTTCCGGTAGTGAATGAATTTACAGACGTATTCCCGGATGAACTTCCAGGTCTTCCACCAGAAAGAGAAATTGATTTCGCTATTGATGTGTTGCCGGACACAAAGCCTATTTCTATTCCTCCTTATCGAATGGCTCCGGCAGAATTGAAAGAGCTAAAGGCACAGTTGAAGGACTTGCTCGAGAAGGGATTCATTAGGCCCAGTTCATCACCATGGGGAGCACCGGTCTTGTTTGTGAGAAATAAAGACGGCTCTCTACGAATGTGTATTGACTATAGGCAATTGAACAAGGTGACAATAAAGAACAGATATCCTCTTCCAAGGATTGATGACCTATTCGACCAATTGCAAGGCGCCAAGTGGTTTTCAAAAATAGATTTGAGGTCGGGCTACCATCAAGTGAGAGTTAGAGAGGCGGATATTCCTAAAACGGCCTTCAGAACGAGATATGGCCACTATGAATTCCGAGTGATGTCATTCGGGTTGACTAATGCTCCGGCTGTATTTATGAATTTGATGAACAACATATTCAGGCCTCTCTTGGATCTATTTGTGATTGTATTTATCGATGATATTCTGGTGTATTCTTGCACGGAATCGGAACATGCAGATCATTTGAGAATTGTTCTTGGCAGTCTTCGAGCCCGGGAATTATATGCGAAATTTTCAAAGTGTGAGTTCAGGCTGAATTCGGTAACATTTCTGGGCCATATTATTTCAGGTGATGGCATCCGAGTCGACACTCAAAAAATCAAAGCTGTGAAGATTTGGCCAAGGCCTACGACGCCCACAGAAGTTCGTAGTTTTCTGGGTTTGGCAGGCTATTATAGAAGGTTTGTAGAGGGCTTTTCATCTATTTCAGCCCCATTGACGAAGTTAACCCAGAAGATAGCTAAATTTCAATGGAACGATGCCTGCGAACGTAGTTTCCAAGAGTTAAAAAACAGGTTGACCTCAGATCCAGTTTTAACACTTCCAGAAGGGTCAGATGGATATGTTGTGTATTGTGACGCTTCGGGTGTCGGATTGGGGTGCGTATTGATGCAGCATGGTAAGGTTATTGCATATGCTTCGCGACAATTGCGGAAACATGAAAAGAATTATCCAACTCATGATCTCGAATTGGCTGCGGTCATTCATGCCTTAAAAATGTGGAGACATTATTTGTACGGTGTGCACGTTGATATCTATACAGATCACAAAAGTCTTCAGTACATTTTTAAGCAGAAGGAGTTGAATCTGCGACAGAGGCGGTGGTTAGAATTATTAAAAGATTATGATGTTGACATTCTATACCACCCCGGGAAGGCGAATGTAGTAGCCGATGCGCTTAGCCGCCGATCAATGGGCAGTTTATGCGAAGTCCCTCTGGAAAGGAAGGAGATGGTTCAAGAACTTCACCGACTGGCTAACCTTGGAGTGCGTGTAATCGACTCGGGTGATGCAGGGATTAGTATCAATGATTCCATAATTTCGTCCTTGGATTTGGAAGTGAAAGAATGGCAGTATAAAGATCCTCAGTTATGTCGTCATAGAGACACATCTCATGGGAAGGAAAAGTCTCCATTTGAAGTCTCCATGGATGGGATCCTTAGATACCGAGGCAGGTTATGTGTGCCGAATGTGGCGGATTTGCGCCGACGAATTCTAGAAGAAGCACACTGTTCTCGATATTCTATTCACCCGGGTTCAACCAAAATGTATCATGATCTCAAGATGATGTATTGGTGGGATGGCATGAAGAGAGACATAGCAGAATTTGTGGCACAATGTCCAAATTGCCAACAAGTGAAAGTTGAGCATCAGAAGTCGGGAAGCTTATTGCAGGCTATTGAAATACCTACTTGGAAATAGGAAGTGATCAACATGGATTTCATCGTGGGATTACCTCGCTCTCGTGGTAAATATGATTCTATATGGGTGATCGTGGATAGGCTGACAAAAGCAACCCATTTTCTCCCAGTCAGAACCACGTACTCAGCAGAAGACTATGCGAGGTTGTATCTCAAGGAAATTGTGCGACTCCATGGTATTCCATTGTCTATTATCACAGATAGGGGAGCACAGTTCACAGCTAAGTTCTGGAAGTCTTTTCAAGAAGGTTTGGGCACGCAAGTGAAGTTTAGCACGGCATTTCATCCGCAAATTGATGGGCAAGCCGAGCGTACCATTCATACCTTAGAAGATATGCTACGGGCGTGTGTGTTGGATTTTGGTGGTAGCTGGGATGATCACTTACCCCTCATTGAGTTTGCATATAATAATAGCTACCATTCTAGTATACAAATGGCTCCGTACGAAGCGTTATATGGAAGGAAATGTAGATCTCCAATCGGATGGTTTGAAATAGGAGAAGCACAATTAATAGGCCCTGAATTGATCCAGCAAGCAACAGAAAAGGTCAAGGTGATTCGAGATCGGTTGTTGACAGCCCAAAGCCGCCAGAAGTCCTATGCGGACAACCGCCGACGAGACTTGGAGTTTCAAATTAATGATTGGGTGTTCTTGAAAGTGTCACCAATGAAAGGGGTGATGAGATTTGGTAAAAAAGGGAAACTAAGCCCTAGATACATCGGGCCCTACAAAATCATCCGCAAGGTGGGACAAGTAGCCTATGAACTGGAATTGCCTTCGGAGCTTGAATCAGTTCATCCAGTCTTTCATGTTTCGATGCTCCGCAAGTGTGTTGGAGATCCCACTAAGATTGTCCCGATAGATGATGTGCAAATAACGGAAAAGCTAACTTATGAAGAGGTGCCTATTGCCATTTTAGATAGGCAAGTGCGAAAGCTTCGAAATAAAGAGGTAGCTTCAGTTAAGGTCCTATGGCGGAACAACAATCGGGAAGAAATGACTTGGGAAGCAGAAGAGAGTATAAAGTCTAAGTATCCGCACTTATTCCAACCCCCAGGAGAAATCCAAGACGAAACGCCAATGAGGTAAGGTACGTATACTTTAATTTTTATGTTGTTGGTCGTGTGTGGCCATAGATATGTTGCTATTGTTGTGTAGCCCTGTGAGGCGATGATATTATGGGTTGTTGTGACAGGTTAGTAGTGCCATATTACAGTGGAAACTCTGGCGAAATTTTCATAGAATCCCGAATAGTTTAACATTCGAGGACGAATGTTCTCATGGGGGGAAGAATGTTACACCTCGGAAATTTTTTCGTTCATGCACAGTGAATTGACTGACGAAAGGCATGATGCCTTAATGATATTTTGGAAAAGAATTATAATGTCCCTTATATTGGTAATGAAGTGTCAAGTAAGTTTCAAGAAGGACCCATAAGCCAAGTATGGGCATAGGCCATCCAAAAGGGGCGAGTTAAGGAACCATTTTCGGATGATCTGGTTTGAAGGGGCCAAAACGCTATTATAAAGTTGGAATTTGGGAAAAATACCACAGGATGAAAGTTGTACATAATTGAAATAGCTGTCCAACCATAGGTCGTGATCCCTCACAGCATAACGGGATAAAACGTTATGGCCATTCTACGACAGACTGTTTTGGGGCGAAATATCACTCTCTGACACACTTTGCGACACAACATGCGGCTCGCATGTACGACATGCGGCTCCGCAGTTCCACCGCAAAGTGTACCAGTGAGATTTGGTTAGCTAGCAAGATTTGCGACCCCAGATGTGTCCCGCATAGCATGCTTTTCGTTTCGCAAAGCATGCCGCATGTTGTGTCGGTCCAGAATTTTCTGGACCACTTTAAATATACCCAACTCGTCCAAAATCATATTTTTCTTCATTTTTGGCCAAGAAAACCTCTAGAACCTTCTCTAACATTCATCCACAAGAGAACTCAAGGGAAATCCATGATCAATAACACCAAATCCATAAACCCAAGTGTATGAAACCTAACCCAAGTGCATCTAATTCAAGAAAACCCAAAAGAGATGAGATAGGGTTTTGGTGCTAGAAGGGGAAAATCCACTCAAGGCTTGTTCAACCATCATCCAAGGTAATGTTCATGGACATTACATATTGTTTAAGGTATTGGAAGGTTAAGGTACCCGACTTGTAGAGAAACATAGCAAATGGGTCATTCAAAGTGAATAGTGTCATGTTTGAATGGTAGTTGAATTGAATCATGAATGTTAGGGTGTTGTGAGTATGAATACGTTATAAATGACTTATAGACCATGATATAAGTGTGATACGTGGGAAAATACGATAGCGAACATATAACCATAAATGTGAAGAAATTGGAGAGAAATGGTGGATTTTGCCTAAAGTATATAAATGATGATTGTTGCTTGCGATATTGTGAGTTGTGTTGTAGATGTTGGGAGTTGATATAAAATACGGGAAAAGTAGTATAAACAACGGAAGTGATGCCCAATTTTCTCTAGAATAGTAGTACGTTCTTATGGCTAATTGACTAATGTTAGTACGACTCCTCTTTTGAAAGTAGAGACGCGACATTGAAGGAGAATAAGCAAACGCTAGATCGATTAAACGCGAAAGGTATGTGAGGCTTAACTCTTCTTTCAAAAAGGCATGAATCCTTCAAGTTCCACAATCCTCCGATAAGATGAAGCTTATGAGTCCTTCTATGTATTAAATCACCTATGAGCATGATAATGATATCAATGAGCTAAAGTATAGAGATTCATGAAATTGTGACACGATGTTCCTACGATACTAATGATGTTATTGTTGCTAACACTCGCCTTATGCCCTATTTCCTTCAAGGCGAGGCAAGATACTCATAAAGATCCATAATACATTCGGGGGTTCACGACCTTACGTCACCCCGACATAGTGTGGTTGTCTCAAAGCCTAATGTATGTTCTTAATGCTAATGTATGAGATGTCTAAAGGATGATTAACAATGCTAATTGTAATATGATGATGTGAAATAGTGATATGTTATGATTGATGTTGTGATGATACGATTCCACCGCGCCTATATGGCCGGGCATGTCACCGCTAATGCGGGTTGCTATGATTCCACCGCGCCTATATGGCCGGGCATGTCACCGCTAATGAGGGCTGCTATGTTACACCGCGCCTAGAGGGCCGGGCACGATCACCACTAGTGGGCGGCATATGAGGGTTACCCGGACGCGGGTGACGATACCGATTATGATGTGATGATGTATGTGATGATGTACACGAATGATATATAGGATGAGATAACATATATACTATGATTGTATAAAATGTGATATAAGTAAGTAATACATTTGCCTATGACACTTGTGCAGGTTATGTCCTTGTCTCATGACGCATGATCTTTCCATTATGTTTGTTTATTTCATTCCCGCCTTACATACTCAGTACAATATTCGTACTGACGTCCTTTTTCTTTGGACGCTGTGTTCATGCCCACAGGTAGACAGGTAGAAGATCTCACTCCGGATTCTTAGAGGCTGCTAGTTGATTGAAAACCCTCCATTGTCCCGGAGGTGCCTATGATGATCCTTTTGTGTACAATTGTAGATGTCATCTTATAGAGGCTCGTAGATACTCGATGTGGGTCGTATGGTTTTATGGCAGGGTCTTTATGCATGTATATGTATATATGAATTGTTTTGCTAGCCTAAGAGCTCATGTGTATAAAAGTATTTTGTTCTAAATGAAACGGTTTCTTTTTATAAATTGAGCATGAATTGGAAAATTGATTGTTAATTGATTGTTAATAAGTCTAAGAAGTAATAATACGAGCGGTGGTCGGCGGTTAGCCCCGGGTACCCGTCACGGCCCCTAGCTGGGACGTGACAGCTGGGAAGTCTTCACTTGAGTGAGCCCAGCTCGTTGGGGCTGTTTTGTGGGCTCCCATCTTGTTGGGGCTGTTTTGTGGGCTCACATATATTCCTTGTACGATTCAATTACTATACCTACACAAGTAAAATTGTCATCATAAAAACTTGACACTACCAATATAAGCAATGAGTGAGTTGGAGTTTTAGTTGACCAAATTGTGTACATTACTTTCATGTTTGAGAAATTATAAGTATGTTATGTTAGAAAAATGCATTTGTCTCTCTTTAGTTATAAGAGTTTTCAAAGGGTTTATAACTTTATTCATAGACCAGTATTTTAGATCCTTCTTGAAGCTGCTTTTCTCTTAGTAGGCGTTTGGCCATCAATTTTCAAACCATAGTTTCAAATCAGCGTTTGGTCATCAATTTTCAGTTATGGTTTGAAACCTGGTTTGAAACCATGGTTTGAACCCAAATCATCCAAAAAGCATGGTTTGGGGTTTGAAACCATGGTTTCAACTTTTTTAAATCCAAAATTTAACCCATAAGTTAATATTTTGTAAAAAAAAGGACCCATAAGTTGGTAAATATTTTTAACAATTACCCCCATCAATCATTTACCAATCTCATTAACTTCCACCAACCTTTATTTATGTCTACCAACCTTTAATTTATGTGGGAAGATTATATTAAATAGTGGTTACATTACTATTCATGTTAAATTTTCGATTTTATTGAAGTAAAGTTTGATTAATTGATGTTGCATTTTTTAGAAAAGTCTTCTAGTAGTGTACTAATTTTGTTATAAACTATGATTTGCTCATTTAGTAAGATTGTATAAAAATTGAGAATGTTTTGATAGTTTTCACAATTTGTGAGGTTTTTATGTCTATAAGAGAAAATACAACTTAAAATATCCAAATTGTATAAACATGGTTTGAAACCATGGTTTCACTGAACCCACTTTTCAACCTATGGAGCATGATCGATCCCTCTCTTAAGCTAGTGTTTGGCCATAAACTTTGGATCAAATTTTGAAAATTATCTTCAATTATCTGTTTGGCCACGAAATTTGGTCAGAATTTGAAAATTTATCTTCAAAATATTTTCAAGTTCCAAAAACTAGCCCACACTAATTTTGGGAGAAATTTCACTTCCACTTACAAAACATCAAATTTTTTCCAAGTAAAATGTATCTACAATCACAACTTCAAGTTCCCAAAATCACTCTCAAAAACGTAAATTTGCAAAGTTTCGAATTTCAACGAGCTGAGTTTATCTTCGATTTTCATCTGAGGTGTTGGTGGAATATGATGTGGCACGTCACATAAGGTTTCCGGTACAAAATATATAAATTCCCTCTTGTTTTATTTTTGAATTAAACCAGGATTAAGTAGGATGCTTCTTAAGTGACAAATTAAAATAGTTGTTTTTGCGTAATTCCAACTTAGATGACCACCAATGAATTATGCACGCACAATAACTTCTTTGCAACGAACTCACCAATAATTGGTTGACAATATAATTTGTTATAAATGGAAATTATTTGAGATTATAAGCAATGAAGTTCATTAGATGAATCATCACGAAAGATGAGAAAGCTACCCCTCATCTACCTCATCAAATGAAGGTTTGATAATTCTTTATTTTTTTAGCTGAAGGTTTGATAATTCTTAAAATAACAACATTCCATTTTACTTCTTCTCCTCCATATATTTTGGCCCCAAACAAATATGATGTTTCTTATGGAAAAAATGTTACTTTTGAAAAACAATTTGAACTTTAAAGACTAAACATCATGTTAAATTTCTTTATTGGTTAGTGTACAAATTTACATTATCAAGTCACCAAAAAAAAAAAAGAGAGAGAGAAAAAAGGATAAATACATCAAACACATAACACATCCACAAAAAATATAATAACTGACCTGAAATTAAAATATCTGCTACAAATAAGTTAAAATTCGAATAGTAAAAATTTATTTTGCACTCTCATTATAACTTAAATCGTATTAGAAAGTTATTTTAGAGCTAAATGTGATTCAAAATTCGCAAACACGTTGCAATGCCTAATAAAGACATAGCAAAATAAGTTTCAAACACATTTTACCAAGAATACTTGAAAATTCTGATATCTTTTATATCCTTTTTGAGGATATTTTATAAGTTTATAGTTTCAACACAGTTTTGTGATTCACAGTCCCAATATTTGAGGGAAGTAATACTTCACTAAAGAAAAAAAGGACCAATATTAGACGTATGCGTCCGCTAAGTAGATACCAATTAAATGAAATTCGCGACTTAAGTAGCACAAAAAAAAAAAAAATTGAACCAAATTAGTACAAAAAAAAATACATTAATAGGTTTCACGCACGAATTTCGTGCGTGAAAGGACCAAACTGCAAAAATGGACTTTGGGCCTTTCACGCACGAAATTCGTGCGTGAAGCAAGTGACCATAAAGCCGTGAAAGAGTAGGCCAAAAACAACACGTTAATTATTACCTGCCCATTTTGTTTGTTAAAGTTGACGTCTGCTGCTAGTTTCATCACAATTACACAATGGTACGTATTTCCAAATTTACAGCAATATTAATTATTCCAACAAATTAAACCATATGGGTTAGTTTTTTCTTCTTTTCTTTTACTTGTTTTGGCATCTAGCTAGTAATTTCAATACTAGTTAAAGATCAAGAGTAGGATTTTTTGTTAATTTTGTCTTTGTATCTGAATGTATTTGTTGAAATCCATTCAAATACATGAAATTTGAATATATTTGGCTTCATATGTAGTTGGAATGTACACAATGTATTTGAAATACATCAAAAAAAGCCATTGAAATACATCATTTGTTTTTGTAAAATACACAGAAAAAATCACTGAAATACATAAAAAAAAATCACTGAAATACATCAAAGAAAAACAAAAATCACTAAAATACATCAAAAAAAATATATTAATATCTAATTTAATAGCTCTACCGTTAAAGACTAAAATCAAGGATCCTGATTTTTTTTATCGTGTTCTCATGTATTTGTTGACAACAAATACATGCGAAAACATAAACTATTTTGCTAAATGTAGCTACAAATGGTAATATTTAAAAGGGTAGTGTAACACCCCGCATCTTGGAATTGAGTTTAAGCTCATATTATTAGAGTTCTAGTGGAAACATTGAAGGTTTGAACGTTTTGCGAAAATGGTTGATAGGCCTAGTTCGGGAAGCAATAACTCCTTGATCGGTTTGGAATTTTGGAAGGTACTATCAATGAAGTTGTAGTACGTAGAAATACCTTTCTAACGATATAAGGACCAAGTCAATCAGAGATCGGAGCAAGGAGATATGATCGTCTCAATATGGCTAATAGTAAGGCACTTGAAATCCTATAGAATCGGCTAAGTTTTTGATACGTCAGCCTTCCAGTCAAATTTCATGCAAATTCGTTGGGAATTTGAGCAATCTTCCTTGATGAAAGTTGTAGCCCTTGGAAATAGCTTTCCAACAGTATCTTACGGGGGTCAAACAGACATCTGTGCAAAGCGTTATGCCCATTTTACTGAAGCCTGTTCGCTGGAAATTCTGCCAGCGTAACGGTGACGTTACGGACCGTAACACGTGTTACGGGCCATAATAGTGGACCGTAACGTCCCGAAAATTTCCGGAACCTCACTGGAAATTTTCACCAAGGTACGGTACCAAGTTACGGTCCGTACCTCGTGTTACGGGACCGTAACAGTGACCGTATCTTGGTCCGTATGTACGTTTCGGGTCACCTGACTTCGGGAGGCCATAACCCTATCATAACTTGGGAATTTGGGAAAACCCAAAGAACGAAAGTTGTAGATAATTGAAATACCTTTCCAACCATAGGTTGTGGGTTCACAGGCGACATCGGGATAGGGAGCTATGGACGTTTTAAGACATAAAGGTCCCAACCCGTTTTCAAGTTGGGTCAAACCCATTTCCCCTTGGTATATAAGGGAAATGTAACCCTAGCAGCCCCATTTTTCCCATAACTTCTGATTTTAGAGAGTGGAAGTGAGAGAGAGGGGAAATTAGAGAGAGAAAGTAGAAAATCAACCAAGTTTAAGGCCCCGAATCCCGAAGCTCGTGAAGGATAAAGTGTAGTACAAGTTGTTGCCGTCATTCTAAGCTAAGGATCGAACTTGGGGGTGTTGATTTCGTGATTTCTACTCTTGAAAGGTAATGTTTCTACTCCCTAATCATTTATGGTTGTGAATTGATGAATTCTTGGGAGAATAATAATTGGGTTTGATGAAGAGAATTATATGAACTATGTTAGAGTTGTTGGATTGTTGACTTGGGATTGTTGTATTCATATGGCTGATGAAGAATGATGTTAATTACATCTAATTGATATTTTAGAATTAGCTAGAAGTAATAGAATGGGGATTGGGTGAAGAAAACACCATTAATGAGGGTTATAGAGCTTCATGCCCACTAAGTGTTTGATAAAATGCTTAGATGAACAAAACATGGATATTGTTGCTAATATAGAATCCCTATGACTTGTATTGCTATAGATTGAAGTTGAAGGGATTGACGGACATTGTGATACGCTCAAAAGCGGGAAGTTAAGGTATGTAGAACTTCCATCTACATGTGGGAATCTCTACGTTCTTCCCCATGATCCGTTTCGTAAAATCTATGAAGTTCAAATCCTAGGGCATTAAATCCAACATATTGGTAGCCCGTAATCATGTATGTATGTATACGAATTTCGTATCTATGTTCGTTGTTGTATTCCTAATCTTCCGTTATTGATATTAGGAATCCTAGCTTAATCCATGAATCATGAATTCTTCCTCATGTGTTCTCATTATGTTCATATGAAACTGCATGAGTTTATTTTGCAAGTTATAAGCATGTTTTCAAGTCAATTATATATATGATTTCTAAATATTCTTATTACTCATGAATCAAGAACATGTTTGCAAGACTATGACAAGTTATTTCATGAAACCATGTTTACAAGATTATTTCATGAAACCGTGTTTACAAGATTATTTCATGAAACCGTGTTTACAAGATTATTTCATGAAACCATGTTTACAAGATTATTGCATGAAACCATGTTTACAAGTTATTTCGTGAAATCATGATTACAAGACAAGTACAAGTTAATTCACGAAACCATGTTACAAGTTATTTCGTGAAATCATGATTACAAGTTAATTCACGAAAATCATGGGCTTCTTAGCCAATTATATTATGTTCATATTTTTGGGAGTTGCACGAATTACCGAGAAGGCTCAGATAGCCTGAAACTATGTAGCCACCATAGGACAAGGATCACTCCGCCCAGTTAGGACGATACCTTAATTTTACACTGAATGGATCCATCAGGTACCTTACTACCTCAGGCAAGGTATGAGGGCTCTGCTGGTCCGGCGAGGTACCAGACTCCACGTACCCACGTGGTAAATTACTACCTTATACCCTGGCAAGGTATAGGGGCTCTGCTGGTCCGGCGAGGTACCAGACTCCACGTACCCACGTGGTGATATGATATGATATGATATGTCGGTTTATGAAATGCTCTCCCTACTTATCATGTTTTACTCATGTTATGTATGCGTATATGTACTCATGCTCATGCTCATGTTCATGTCCAAGTTTTCAGTTTCAGTTCTTATCATGTTATTCCGTGTCCCCTGTTGTTTCTTCCGGTTGCTTTACATACCAGTACATTCAATGTGCTGACGTCCCCTTTTATTGCCCGGGGGCCTGTATTTCACGATGCAGGTACGGAGTTACAGGACGACACTTCTGATCATTAGGATTTACTCGTACCAGCTTATCGGTGAGCCCCATCTCATTCGGGGTTTAAACATTGTATTTCTCTGTTTAGTTTTGCATGTAAAGGTATGCTAGAGGCCTTGTCCCAGTAATTATGTTTTCCAGTCAGACTCATGATAGAGGTTTCATAGACTAGACCAGTCAGTTATGTTATGTCAGACATTTGGAGTCGTATAGCCATTTTGGCTCACTCATGTTTTAAACAAGTACTTAATTAAGTATTATGAATTATTACGTTTTACAAAGGCTCATCATGCATTCACGTTATATTCCGCTTATGTTATGCATCATGATGATTTAGCAAGTCATGTGGTTCGCTCGGTCACATGTAGTCAGGCACCGAGTGCCGTGTTACGTCCAGGCCATGGTTCGGGGCGTGACAGGTAGTTACAAATGGTAGGAAGCTATAATAAGGTAGTCATTTGAGTAAGTTTGCCATATATAAAATTAAAGAAGACAATGTGGATAGTTAACTTTAAAGAATTTTTATTTTTAAAGTTTCTAAAACTTAATTACGCGGCAATCTTTTTAATGTTTATCATTTTTGGAGGAGAACAGGCTTCGTTTAATCCTTGAAGCTAAGCCTATTGAGGTATCCTACTCTTGGTCTTTAACTAGTATTGAAATTACTAGCTAGATGCCAAAACAAGTAAAAGAAAAGAAGAAAAAACTAACCCATATGGTTTGTTGGAATAATTAATATTGCTGTAAATTTGGAAATACGTACCATTGTGTAATTGTGATAAACTAGCAGCAGACGTCAACTTTAACAAACAAAATGTGCATGTCACGCCCCGAACCATGACCTGGACGTAACACGACACTCGGTGCCTGACTGCATGTGACCGAGCGAACCACATGGCTTGCTGAATCATCATAATACATAACATAAGCGGAATATAACGTGAATGCATGATGAGCCTTTATAAAACATAGTAAGTCATAATACTTAATAAAAATATTTGTTTAAACACGAGTGCAGAAATAACTGAATGAGCCAAAATGGCTATACGACTCCGAATGTCTGACATGACATAACTGCCTTATCTAGTTTATGAAACCTCTATCATGAGTCTGAACATAAAACGTACTTGCTGGGACAAGGCCCCCAGCATACCTTAGATGCATAACTAAGCATAAAACAAAAGTTGACTAAACCCCGAATGAGATGGGGCTCACCAATAAGCTGATACGAATGCTGTCTTACTGAGCAGATGTGTCGTCCTGTATATCAGTACCTGCATCGTGAAATGCAGGCCCCCGGGAAATAAAAGGGGACGTCAGCACATTGAATGTACTGGTATGTAAAGCAACCGAAAGAAACAACATGGGACATGGAATAACATAATAAGAACTGAAACTGAAAACCTGGACATGAACATGAGCATGAGTATATATATATATATATATATATATATATATATATAACAGAAGTAAAACATGATAAGTAGGGAGAGCATTTCATAAACCGACAACATGATATCACCACGTGGATATGTGGAGTCTGGTACCTCGCCGGACCAGTAGAGCCCCTATACCTTGCCAAGGTATAAGGTGGTAACGTGCCTGATGGATCCATTCAGTGTAAAATTAAGGTATCGTCCTAACTGGGTGGAGCGATCCTTGTCCTATGGTGGCTACATAGTTTCAGGCTATCTGAGCCTTCTCGGTAATTCGTGCAACTCCCAAAAACATGAACATAATATAGTTGGCTAAGAAGCCCGTGATTTTCGTGAATTAACTTGTACTTGTCTTGTAATCATGACTTCACGAAAATAACTTGTAAACATGGTTTCATGAAATAACTTGTAAACATGGTTTCATGAAATAACTTGAAATATAGTTTCATAAGATAACTTGTCATAGTCTTGCAAACTTGTTCTTGATTCATGAGTAATCACAATAGTTCGTAATCATATATATAATTGACTTGAAAACATGCTTGTAACTTGCTAGATAGAATCATAAAGTTTCATATAAACATAATGAGAACACACACTACTAAAAAAATGGAAAAAACCGTTGACAAAAACCGACGTCTAGCGTCGGTTTTTTTAACCAAACCGACGGGAAACCGACATTTTAACGTCCGTCGGTTTTAATAGCCTCGCTTTCAGAAAAACGACGGACAACGTCGGTTTTTACCGACGGACAGCATCGGTTACGTTGTCCGTCGGGTTTTATTCAAATATTTTTAAAAATTAAAAAAAAAAAAAACCGACGGACAGGGTCGGTTTTATTAAATTCGGATTTTTTATCTTATATATAAATAATATATATTTTATGAAAAAACGACGCACTGAGTCGGTTTTTTTATATAATTTTTTTATTTTTAATTATAAAACTGACACAGCGAGTCGGTTTTTTTGTAAAATATAAGCATTAATTCCAGAAAACCGACGGACAGAGTCGGTTTTCTGGAAAATCTGCAAAATTAATTTCCAGAAAACCGACGGACAGAGTCGATTTTCCGTCGGTTTTTTGGAAAATATTCAGCATGCAAATCATGCATTTTCTGCAATAACACCTGCACAAAAACCAGTACCAAAATTTGCTCAGAAACCAATAACAAAAGCTGCTCAAAACTAGCATTAAAATGCTCCAAATCAATTCTAAAAGAGCTACAACACATAAAATCATCCTAAGTAATAATAAAACACATCAAATACGATCTAAATAAACCTTCAAAGTTCTGAAATATTTAAATGACCAACCAAAAGTACCATTAACTAGTTTTAACATAAGTCCATTATTAAATTCAAACTACTACAACTGATCATCCGGTGTTCGGGCTACGAAATCACCGTCATCATCATCTTCTGGGTCAGAGGGAGGGGGAGAAGGGGGCATACCAAAACGTCCACATGCGATGTGGCTTTTAACTTGTGCCATTAGCAATTCAATATTCGTTTTCATGGTGTTACTTTCCTCAACTCTTCTTGCCTCAGTTTCAGCTAATTTCCTATTAAGTTCAGCAATTTGCTGCGCCATAGCTGCGACCTGAACATCATCAACTCCCTCGGCTTGTCGAGAAGACCCTTCACCTCGCAATCCTGACCGAAGGCGACTTAAGTTGTTCCTTGGGCTTAGACCGTACGCTCTACCCTTTTGTACTCCCCCAACTGCTCTACACCAAAAATCTATCTCTAATTCCGGTGGAGGACGGCTCGGATGCTCAGGCTGAGTTTGGCTGTACTGGTCCACATGATCCATATATTGCCTTTGTATATTAAAAAATGAAACTTAATATATAACGAATATTATCATAATTAAACTTATATATAATTACTTAAATAATAAAATTATCACTTACATAGGAATCACGAGCCCTGTCCTCAACCCATAAGGTCGGATCCGACTCGTGCTTCTTCTTTTTTGTATGGGTCTTTAGGAATAGCTGATCCTGAGTTGGCATCTGTCCCGTAGCTTTTTTCTGCAAAAAAAAAAAAAGTTAAACATAAAATTAATAGCTCAATATTGATATATTGATCGTAGGTAACTTTAAAAGTATAAAATTACTTACCATTGTCCTAGCCACGTGCCCCTGACTTCTTGCACCCGCAGTGTGCAAAGAGCCACCTTTCTGGGATGCACGGGCAGCCTTTGCCTGCTCAGACTTGGCGATAAACTCAGGAGTTTGCCAATATGCCTTAAGTTTCTCCCACTGTTCAGCGTTTAGCCATTGGGGCATCGTTATATACCTTCTAGCTCTCGAAAACCAATCAGACAACCTTGCACTCCCCTTCTTCTCAAAGTTTGCAGCAATCCTATCATTGTCCATTGGATCCCATGTACAATACATCTGCAAATCAAATAGCTAATGTTAGATGATTTATATAAAAGTAAATTCAAGTTATAAAATATGTATAATAAGATGCATACGTTAAACTCTCTAAACATAGCATGTCGAGTATCATATGGGATTTCAGTCCATGAAGTATAAAAATGATTGCCATAAAGCCTCCGAACAACATCCAGTATGACTTTTGTAGTGTCGTGATCTGGATAGAACCTGCAGTTAAAACAAATAATGCATATTAGATTAAGATGAAAAAAAAAGTTAGGAAAACTTAATAAAAGACAATCTTACCCAACTCCCTCAGGCACGATGAAAATCCGACCTATCGCATCTCTATCTCCCGGCTGTAAACCATGATGTATCGGTCCCTGTATAGGAGCCGGTGCAGGTGCAGGTGCAGGAGCAGGAGCAGGTGCAGGAGGACGACGATGGGTCTGAGACTGGTTAGATGGCAGTGACTCAGGCTCAGAGCTTCTATCTCTAAGGCGCAAATTAGATACACTTGGAGGTGTACCATTTGGAGAAGGAGAAGGAGAAGAAAACAAAGTGGCCGATGTGCTAGGAGATCTGCCACGTGGTGGGCAATACATAGGTGTAGGTATAGAAGTAGGATAGGTAAATGATGCCGGCTGAGATGGTGCCGGCTGAAAGACCCACTGACCAGACTGGCCGTGCATAGAAAAGCCAGGCATAAAAAAAGAAGGCGGAGTAGACTGCATATGTGGAGCGGACGGAATGGACTGACTACTAGTAGCTGTAGGATCTATAGGTCTTTTATCTTTTCTCTTACTAGTACCTCCAGCTCTACCTCTATCTCTACCTCTACCTCTACCTTGATCACTACCACCTGATGACATCTGCATACATAAAATTAATAACTCAATAATGATATATTGATCGTAGGTAAAAATTTAACAAGTATAGAATTGTGTTATTATCAAGTATAGAATAAACTAACATGCAACTAGTTATCCTCCCACTCATTCTCGCTTGTTTCATTTTCATCAGATGATTCTTCCTCATCGCTTGTTTCAGGTCCATCGGTCGATTCTTCCTCAACATTTTCTATGATAGTTACATCATCTTCATCATACTTCTTCCAATATGTGTTGAGGATGTTCCAAACTATTTTCTAACTCTGTGTCAACCGTTTGATGAACAACTGTTACATCATTTTGATACGCCACATCTAATGCATTATCGACCTCAATCCTCCCCACAGGCTTAGTCTTTATAACCACCCATCAATCAGCCTTATCCCTACGCAAAGGATATGGAGCATAATAGACCTGCTTAGCATTTTGTGCAATTATAAAGGGATCATAGCGATTGTATTGTCTTGTGTGTTTGACTTCAATTATGTTATGTTGACGATTCACCCTTGTACCTCTTTGGCTTGGATCAAACCACTTGCACCGAAATAATGTTATCTTCTTCTTAGGGTAACCTGGATACTTAAGTTGTATGATCTCCTACAGCACACCGTAATAATCGACAGTTACACCGCTACCATCAGCATCGCCTTTAATGCACACTCCACTATTATTCGTCTTCTTATATTGAGAAACTTCTTCGGTTTGAAACTTGTAGCCATTAACAATGTACTTTTTCATTGTCCCAACTTCATTGCCTGGTCCAAGAGCTATATCTTTCACAAATTGGGAATGTTCTCCTGTATGATAAACCTATATAATAAGGAGGAAAATTAAAATTCAATAAATTCTATGTAGCCTATATTTAATTGAAATTATGCAATGAATTTCCACACTTACAAAATCGTACAGCCAATGGGAAAACTTAGAATATATGGCTTCATCGCCCTCAAGTTCTACGAAGTAACTGCTCGACATATGCAAGATTTTCATTAGTTTCACCCTTATCGGTTACCCATTTAATTCAATAACATAATTCGACACTCACCGAATATATACTTGAATTTCAGGGCAATTGAGCAAAACATGTGTCACAGCTGATTGCCTCTCCATACTACTCAGGGTTCGTTTTGGAGGCTTTTTAGAACCTCGTCCTGGTTAATTAAAGATGGACATTGGTGGGTAGTTATGTTCAACCCCACCCTCATCATTACGGTTGGGCCTATTTCTCATACACGACACTTGCTCTCCGAAATAATATGAACAGAAATGCGCTGTTTCCTTTGCAAGATACGCTTCACAAATAGATCCTTCAATCTTAGATCTCTGCTTAGCCAATTTTTTGCATTTGCCAATGGTCCTGCACACATGTTTAATATCAATAGGAACAGTAATTAGTTAACAAAATACTGTTAAAGAAAGAGCTAGTAAGTTTGGTTACTTACCTCTCGAAAGGATACATCCACCTAGTTTGAACCAGGCCTCCAAGGCGCGCCTCTTGTACAAGATGAATGGGAAGATGTTCCATCACATCAAAAAATCCACATGGAAAGATCTTCTCGAGCTTAGTTGTAATGACTGGAATATTCTGTTCCATTCTTTGAAGGTTTTCTACCGTCAAAGCGTTAGAACATAAATCCTTGAAGAACAAACTTATCTCTGTGATTGGTTTCCATATTCTTTCCGGTAGGCGGCTAAATGCAATAGGAATCAAAGTTTCCATGAAAACATGGCAATCATGACTTTTCATACCAATTAATTTTCCTTCATTCATATCAGCACGCTTGTCAAAATTAGACGCATACCCCTCTGGTATCCGCAAATTCTTAATCCATTGACAAATCTGTCGTTTCTCCTCCAAAGTGAATGAAAAACTAGCCTTGGGTTTGAACACTTTATTATTCGCTAACTCTTGCAAGTTCAATTCAGGGCGCCTACAATATTCCTTTAGGTCCAATCTAGCTTTTGGGTTATCTTTTGTCTTGCCTTTAACATCCATAACAGTGTTGAACAAATTATCAAAGTAATTTTTTTCAATATGCATCACATCAAGATTATGCCGTAGAAGATTATCCTTCCAATACGGTAACTCCCAGAATATGCTCTGTTTAGTCCAATTATGTTCAACACCTTAACCAGGTAGTCTATAAGGGGCAACTTCTGTGACCTTAGGCAAGTGACAAACCCTCCCCCAAATTTCTTCTCCTGACAATGTTCGAGGTGGGGGATCATTTTCAATTTTATTCTTTCTAAATGCTTGTTTCATTTTCCTGAATTGGTGATCCATAGGCAAGAATTGACGATGACAATCAAACCATGAATTTTTGTGGCCATGTTTTAAAGTGAAAGCTTTACTAGTTTCCATGCAATGAGGACAAGCAAGCTTTCCAGCAGTCATCCAACCAGACAACATCCCATACGCAGGAAAATCGTTAACAGTCCACATCAAAGAAGCACGCATATTGAAATTGCTCTTAGTTGATATATCATATGTCACTACACCTTCACACCACAATTGTTTTAACTCATCAATCAAAGGCTGTAGATAGACATCAATCAACCCAAAAAAAAAATGACAAGTAAATTAAACTAGGCAAATAAAGTTTACTTTTTTTTTTTTTACAAATTCAACATTAATAACATTGCAAATGATGTTTAACAAAGCTAAATAGACAAGCATTAGGCCTAAAATATACAAATAAAACTAAGATTAAAAGAATTTTAAATGCCCTAATTTAAGAGAAACTAACCTTCAAAATGGGTTTGGGGTAGGGGGGAAGGAGTTGCGCAGGCAGCGGCGTTGGGCGGCGGCGAAATGGGAGGCGGCGTCGGGCGGAGGGGAGGGCGGCGGCGGCTAGGGTTTAGGGAGGGTGGGTTTAATTTTGAAGAGGGATAGCTGAAATGGGAAATAATCCCGTTACTGCCAATATATAGGAAAAACCGACGGACAAAACCGACTCTGTCCGTCGGTTGTTTCCGCACATTTGACCGGATTTTGACCCCAAAAATTAAAAAAAAAAAAAACGAAACCGACACTGTCCGTCGGTTTCATAAAAAAAAATGTTTATTATTTTTTTTAAAACCAAAATGAATTGTATATTATTTATAATATTTTTTAAAATAAAACCAACGTACGACGTCGGTTTTATATTAATTTTTTTTTAATAAAACCAACGTACGACGTCGGAATTATATTTTCAAAATTCTGCCAAAAAAACCGATGTTGTCCGTCGGTTTTCTGATTAAAATAATTTAAAATAATTAAAAATACAAAAAACCGACTCTGTGAGTCGGTTTTCCGCCGGTTTTTTTAAACGACCCAGTGCGTCGGTTTTTGATCCGTCGATTTTTAGCAGTTTTTTAGTAGTGACATGAGGAAGAATTCATGATTCATGGGTTAAGCTGGGATTCCTAATAACCGTAATGGAAGATTAGGAATACAATAACGAATATAGATACAAGATTCATGTACATAAATACATAACTACGGGATACCAATATGTTGGATTTAGTGCCCTAGGATTTGAACTTCATGAATATCAAGAAACGGAACATGGGGAAGAACGTAGAGATTCTCACATGTGGATGGAAGTTCTACATACCTTGACTTCCTGCTTTTGAGCGTATCATAATGTCTTTCAATCCCTTCAACTTTAATCTATAACAATACAGGTCATAGGGATTCTATATTAGCAACAATATCCGTGCTTTGATCATCTAAGCATTTTATCAACACTTGGTGGGCATGAAGCTCCACAACCTTCATTAATGGTGTTTTCTTCACCCAATCCCCATTCTATTACTTCTAGCTGATTCTACAATCTCAATTAGATGTAATTAACATCATTCTTCATCACCCATATGAATACAACAATCCCAAGTCAACCATCCAAAAACTCTAGCATAGTGAAATTTTCTTTATCAAACCCATTTATTATTCTCCCAAGAAATCATCAATTCACAACTATAAATGATTAGAGAGTAGAAACATTACCTTTTATGAGCAGCCACCACGAAACAACATCCCCAAGTTCAATTTTTAGCTTAGAACGACGGCAACAACTTGCACTACACTTTATCTTTCACGAGCCTCGAGATTCGGGGCCTTCAACTTGATTGATTCTCTACTTTCTCTCTCTAACTCTCCTCTCTCTCCCTCTCTCTATCTCTCTCTAAAATCTGAATATATGATGAAATGAGGCTTCTAGGGTTAACATTTCCCTTAAATATCAAGGGGAAATGGGTCTGACCCGACTTGAAATCGGGTTGGACCTAGTCCACTGCCCAGCTTGACCTTTCTGCCTTAAAACATCCATATCTCCCTATCCTGGTGTCATCTGTAGGCCCACGACCTATGGTTGGAATGGTATTTCAATTATCTACAACTTTCATTCTTTGAGTTTTCCCAAATTCCCAATTAATGATAGGGTTATGGCCTCTCGAAGTCAGGTTACCCGAAACGTGCTTAACGGACCAAAGGACGCCCCAAAGGACGCTCCGTAACACGTGTTACGGCCCGTAACTTGGGACCGTCCCTTAGTGAAAATTTCCAGTGAGGTTCTGGAAATTTTTGGGACGTTACGTCTCCATGTTACGGCCCGTAACATCCCACCGTAACGCAGGCAGAATTTCCAACGAAGACAGACTTCAGTAAAATGGGCATAACTCTTTGCACGGCTGTCCGTTTGACCCCCATAATATACCGTTGGAAAGCTATTTCAAAGCTCTACAACTTTCAAAGAGGAAGTTTTCCAAATTCCCAACGGATTTTCACAAAAGTTGACTGGAAGGCAGACGTATCGAAAACTTAGCCAATTCTATAGGATTTCAAGTGCCTTACTATTAGCCATATTGAGATGATCATATCTCTGTCACGCCCCGAACCATGGCCTGGACGTAACACGGCACTCGGTGCCTGACTGCATGTGACCGAGCGAAGCACATGGCTTGCTGAATCATCATGATACATAACATATGCGGAATATAACGTGAATGCATGATGAGCCTTTATAAAACATGTTAAGTCATAATACTTAATAAAATACTTGTTTAAACATGAGTGAGCCAAAATGGCTATACGACTCCAAATGTCTGACATGATATAACTGACTTGTCTAGTCTATGAAACCTCTATCATGAGTCTGACTGAAAAACATACTTACTGGGACAAGGCCCCCAGCATACCTTTAGATGCATAATTAATCATAAAACAAAAGTTAACTAAACCCCGAATGAGATGGGGCTCACCAATAAGCTGATACGAATGTTGTCCTACTGAGCAGATGTGTCGTCCTGTATATCAATACCTGCATCGTGAAATGCAGGCCCCCGGGCAATAAAAAGGGGACGTCAGCACATTGAATGTACTGGTATGTAAAGCAACCGGAAGAAACAACATGGGACATGGAATAACATGATAAGAACTGAAACTGAAAACTTGGACATAAACATGAGCATGAGCATGAGCATGAGTACATATATATATATATATATATATATATATATATATATAACATGAGTAAAACATGATAAGTGGGGAGAGCATTTCATAAACCGACAACATGATATCACCACGTCGATACGTGGAGTCTGGTACCTCGCCGGACCAGCAGAGCCCCTATACCTTGCCAGGGTATAAGGTAATAACGTACCTGATGGAACCATTCAGTGTGAAATTAAGGTATCATCCTAACTGGGCGGAGCGATCCTTGTCCTATGGTGGCTACATAGTTTCAGGCTATCTGAGCCTTCTCGGTAATTCGTGCAACTCCCAAAAACATGAACATAATATAATTGGCTAAGAAGCCCATGATTTTCGTGAATTAACTTGTAATCATGATTCCACGAAATAACTTGTAACATGGTTTCGTGAATCAACTTGTAAAATAGTTTCATAAGATAACTTGTCAAAATCTTGCAAACATGTTCTTGATTCATGAGTAATAAGAATATTTCGAAATCATATATATAATTGACTTGAAAACATGCTTGTAACTTGCTAGATAAAATCATAAAGTTTCATATGAACATAATGAGAACACATGAGGAGGAATTCATGATTCATGGATTAAGCTAGGATTCCTAATATCAATAATGGAAGATTAGGAATACAATAACGAACATAGATACGAAATTCGTGTACATACATACATAATTACGGGCTACCAATATGTTGGATTTAATGCCCTAGGATTTGAACTTCATAGAGTTTTACGAAACGGATCATGGGGAAGAACGTAGAGATTCCCACATGTGGATGGAAGTTCTACATACCTTAACTTCCCGCTTTTGAGCGTATCACAATGTCCTTCAACCCCTTCAACTTCAATCTATAGCAATACAAGTCATAGGGATTCTATATTAGCAACAATATCCATGTTTTGTTCATCTAAGCATTTTATCAAACACTTAGTGGGCATGAAGCTCTATAACCCTCATTAATGGTGTTTTCTTCACCCAATCCCCATTCTATTACTCCTAGCTAATTCTACAATCTCAATTAGATGTAATTAACATCATTCTTCATCAACCATATGAATACAACAATCTCAAGTCAACAATCCAAAAACCCTAGCATAGTTCATATAATTCTCTTTATCAAACCCATTTACTATTCTCCCAAGAACTTATCAACACTTTAATCATCATGAAATATCATAAAACTTACCTTGGTTATTGTAGGAATAAGCCTTGAGTTGAAATACTTCACTTGAACAAAACCCTAGTTCCACCTTCTATAGAATTTCTTGACTTGAATGGATTTGATGTGTTTCTCACACTTAGTTTTGGTGGATTGATGAAGTGGATCTTTTGTTTCACTTGCATTCTTGCATATGAAGTGTTTGGATGGCTCTAGAGAACCCTTGAGTCGTGTAGGAGAAATGGGAATGAAAAAAAATGGGTTTGGGTCTCTTATTAACATCTTAAAATCTGACCCATCGGGCAATTCTACGCCCATTTTTACGTTCCGTATAATGGTTTTACGGACCGTATAACTCACCGTAAAACCATTTCAGTGATTTGGACATTCTGTGCTCATTTTACGGTGGGTTTTACGTCCCGTATAATGGTTTTACGGTCCGTATAACTTACCGTAAAACCATTCCAGTGATTTGGACATTCTGTGCTCATTTTACGGTGGTCTGAGTCAATTTTACGGACCGTATAATTGTTTTACGGACCGTATAATTGAACCGTAAAATTGCCCAGCAAAATATGGTTTTCTGTGACCATTTTACGCTAGCTTGAGTCAATTTTACGGACCGTATAATTGTTTTACGGACCGTAAAATTGAACCATAAAACTGACCCTCAAAATATCATTCTCTGTGACCATTTGACGGACAGTATAAATATTTTACGGACCGTCAAAATGTTTTACGGACCGTCAAATGGTCCGTCAAAATTCTTCTGCTCGGACAGTCTGTCGTATAATGGGCATAACTCTTTGCAAAGATGTCCGTTTGAGGCCCATAATATACCGTTGGAAAGCTATTTCAAAGGGCTACAACTTTCATCAAGGAATTTTTCCAAAATTCCAAATTAATAATGGGGTTATGGTCGTTGTAAGTAAGACCATCTATAAACTCACTTGCGAACATGCCCCTTAGAGTGGTTTTCAACTTTGTTTTGCCCAAAGACTCTTCTCATGTCTTGATTGGGTTTCAAACACCATTTATACACTACTAAAATTGGGTTCATTATACCCCCCATCTTATAAGACAAATCTTAACCCGAATGCACGAGGTGTTACAATATCTCCCCCTTGGGATCATTCGTCCTCGAATGATGGGTCTTGGTTAAGAATATGGCTGGACATGGCTTGACTATTTGAACGTGAAGGAAACATGACATGCAACATGGAGACTGAACTAACATGACATAATTACATGGAATCGTGAATACTGAGACATGAACATGGGCACTGGATAGATGACATGAGCGTGGAACATGAGACATAACATGACATGGGGCATGGAAACTGACATGACATAGTTTCATGAAAACATCAATGCCCAAACATGAGACATGAATAACGAATACATGAACTCGATCGTGAAACGTGAGGCTTGAATACATAAGGGACATTATAACTCTTCTCCAAAATGTCATTAAGCCATCATTATGTCGATACTCGTAATTCTTGCCCGAAACACAACATATACCTTGCTTTCCTTAACAACTTTCGTCTCCTACCTCAAATGTCTTTGAAATCTCATTTGGAATCATTAAATATTACTTCTTACTTGTCAACATGTCGTATACGTCATACCCTTCGTGGGTCTATTCGCGATATGCTAACGGAGAAATTTCCTAGGTATAACATTCTCTCTCTCTGTTGGAACATTCGTCCTCAAATGTTAATATTCGGGATTCTACAAAAATTTCGCCAGAGTTTCCCCTGTAATATGGCACTACCAACCTGTCACAACAGCCCATAATATCATTGCCTCACAGGGCTACATCATAATAGCACTACAAATTGGCCACACACGACCAAAAACATGAAAAGAAAGCTTACATACCTCAAAATCTTGGGCTTCATCATAAATCTCTTCTGCGGGCTGAAACAAGTATGGTACATGGATTTCATATCCTCCTCGGCTTCCCATGTAGCTTCCTTAACTTTCTAACTTCTCCACAGGACTTTCACTGAGGCTACTTCCTTAGTTCTCAACTTGCGAACTTGACGATCAAGAATGGCTACGGGGATCTCCTCATAGGTGAGGCCATCCTTATCTATTAGAGTATTAGCAGGAACAACCAACGATGGGTCTCCTACACACTTCCTCAACATGGATACATGAAACACTAGGTGTACAGCGGCCAAATCTTGTGGCAACTCAAGTTCATAAGCTACTAGTCCGATCTTTCGTAGAATTGTGTAAGGTCCAATATATCTGAGGCTGAGTTTTCCTTTCTTGCCAAATCTCATGACACCCTTCATGGGTGAGACTTTAAGGAACACCCAATCATCTATTGAAAATTTTAAGTCCCTTCGCCTTACATCTGTGTAAGACTTCTGGTGACTCTGAGCCGTTTTCAAACGCTCATGTATTAACTTAACTTTCTCTATAACCTGGTAACCCAAATCTGATCTTAACAACTCTGCTTCGAATCAACCAATTGGTGATCTACACCTTTTGCTTAAAAGGGTTTCCAACAGTGTTATCCCAATACTAGCATGGTAGTTATTTTTGTAAGTAAACTCAATAAGAGGCAGGTGGTCATCCCAATTACCATTGAAATAAAGGACACATGGTTACTGAACTGAATGAATACATGACTACTAAACTACTGAGATACTAAATTGAATGTCTATTGAACTGACTGAAGACTGGCTGACTGAATACTGAGCTAACTGAATATTGGGCTGGCATGAATACGTGAGTATTGGACTGATACCTGAGTACTAAGCTGACATAAATATCTGAGTATTGAACTAACATGAATATCATAACATGAGATCTGAATAGCGTATCTGTCTGACCATTTGTCTGAGGATGAAAAGTTGTGCTAAGGTTCACCTCCGTACCCAAATCCTTTCTGAAATGATTTTTAGAAGTTCGCTGTGAACTGAGCACCAAAATCTAAAATAATGGACACTAAGGTCCCATACAATCCGGAAATTTCATTAACATATGACTTGGCATAATCTTCTTGTTCAATCTGTGGTCTTAGCTGGCAAGAAGTGCGCTGACTTCGTAAGTCTGTCCACAATTACCCAAATTAACTCATGCCCCCTAGTTGAACGAGGTAGACCTGATACAAAGCCCATATTGATCATTTCCCATTTCCAGACAGGAATATCAACATTCTGAGCCAAGCCACCAGGCCTCTGGTGTTCGGCTTTCACCTGCTGACAATTCGGACACTTAGCTACAAAATCTGCCACATCCTTCTTCATATCGTTCCACCAGTAAATCTCCTTGATATCATGATACACCTTAGTGGAACCTAGGTAAATGGAATACCTAGAGTTGTGAGCTTCTAACATGATTCGCTCTCTAAGCCCATCAACATCTGGAACGCATAATCTGCCTCGATATCTCAAGGTACCATTATCTCCCTCCTGTTCAAAAGCTAAGACTTTCTATTCGTGAAGCCCCTCTTTCATCTGCATCAAGTAGGAATCACCAAACTGCTTCTCTCTAACTTCAATGACCAAGCAGGAATGCCATGTTCTGGGCAATAACTCCACCCACTCCGGAGTTTGAAAGTCGAATTCCTAGCTTGGAGAAGTAGTGAAATTCTTTCACCTTAGTTCTCTTGTCTTCCTAAATCATGAGTTGTACTTCCCATACTTGTTTTTTTTTTTTTTTTTTTTTTGAGATACTTCCTAAAATACTCATAGTACGGTTGTACGCTAAGTCTTTTACGAGCACCTTAGAGATTAGAGTCTTGTGCAATGGCACTACCCTTATGACACATAACTGGGCATGATCTCATAGCTTTTCTGTGATCGCGTAATCTATAGTAATTGAACTTTGCACGTTTCGTTCGATGATCATTCTAATCACTTCGGGTTTCCTCTAAGATGAGGCATACTCCTTATGGAGACTATCTCATTATGCCAACTTAACTGAACTGAGGTTCTTCATATCTCATACTAACCCTTCGGGTCTCCAATTATCTCACAGGATTTACTGGCGATTTATGCATCTCCCCCTTAGACTAAGGCTAACATCTTATACTTACAAATTATTCCCTTTTGATGGGATCAAATTAACTTTCCTTATGTTCTGTAATTCCTTTGTACTCTACAACACTGACGACTCTTTCGACTTAGCTGGTTTCTTCTTCCACTAATCACTCTTCTCTGAACTTAACTTAAGCCCTTGGTTTATAACACACATTCGGATGTATCCGAACTATCACCCACTCAAGGTGTTCATCTGAATAGGAAATCAAATTATATTTCTCAAGGTCAGCCGTACTCGTAACTTAGTCAAATCTTATCATTACTGTTGATATGACTTTTCCAGATATATTACGAACTTATATCTTATTCTCCTTCTATTTCTAGAAAAATTTGGCAGAGTTTCCTCTGTATTTCTTACTATCCCAAAACCTGCACGCAGAAAATACCAACAATGCCTCACAAGGCCAACATATATACATATATCATATCATATCGTAGCCACACAGGGCTCCCAATTTCGACAACAGTATAGAAATGATGAACTTACCTCATATGTCCAACTCAAACTGTACCTGTTACACTTTCCTGTTCATTTTCCCTTTCAATCTTTAACTGCAGATGGAGTGGGTCCTGATGACCTCCGGTAGAAAACTGTCTACCACCACTTCCTTGAGATCCTCCATGATTTACCTTTTTCCTGTTGACTTAGCTCCTTTTCTAATTCCTCTGATATCCTCTCCCTGTTGTATTCCATTCTCCTTTCTCGAGAACATCATTATCATTCAACATACCATTCATTCCACTACACCCCTTCTCGGGCAACTTACATTGTATTCCACTTTCAATAGCACTTGAAATCTCATTCGTTACCAGTAAGTACTGCACAACTGTACCCCTTATGGGTAAACATCCCTACTTGGACCTTGAATTTTCTGTTCATTTCCTGCGCATTCGAAACGTACGTAATTTGAGAGGAAGAGAAGTTTCTTATTGCTCTAAGCTTCATGGCACGATCTAGAGTAGAAAGAAATGAGACAATCCTGAATGTCTTGGTGGTCAACTGTTTATATGTGTGGCGCGCACACACATATAAAAGTGACCCCACTGGACACGGTTTCATAGACTCCCTAAGACACTTGAACCTAGGCTCTGATACCAAGCTTTGTCACGCCCCGAACCATGGCCTGGACGTAACACGGCACTCGGTGCCTGACTGCATGTGACCGAGCGAAGCACATGGCTTGCTGAATCATCATGATACATAACATATGCGGAATATAACGTGAATGCATGATGAGCCTTTATAAAACATGTTAAGTCATAATACTTAATAAAATACTTGTTTAAACATGAGTGAGCCAAAATGGCTATACGACTCCAAATGTCTGACATGATATAACTGACTTGTCTAGTCTATGAAACCTCTATCATGAGTCTGACTGAAAAACATACTTACTGGGACAAGGCCCCCAGCATACCTTTAGATGCATAATTAATCATAAAACAAAAGTTAACTAAACCCCGAATGAGATGGGGCTCACCAATAAGCTGATACGAATGTTGTCCTACTGAGCAGATGTGTCGTCCTGTATATCAATACCTGCATCGTGAAATGCAGGCCCCCGGGCAATAAAAAGGGGACGTCAGCACATTGAATGTACTGGTATGTAAAGCAACCGGAAGAAACAACATGGGACATGGAATAACATGATAAGAACTGAAACTGAAAACTTGGACATAAACATGAGCATGAGCATGAGCATGAGTACATATATATATATATATATATATATATATATATATATATAACATGAGTAAAACATGATAAGTGGGGAGAGCATTTCATAAACCGACAACATGATATCACCACGTCGATACGTGGAGTCTGGTACCTCGCCGGACCAGCAGAGCCCCTATACCTTGCCAGGGTATAAGGTAATAACGTACCTGATGGAACCATTCAGTGTGAAATTAAGGTATCATCCTAACTGGGCGGAGCGATCCTTGTCCTATGGTGGCTACATAGTTTCAGGCTATCTGAGCCTTCTCGGTAATTCGTGCAACTCCCAAAAACATGAACATAATATAATTGGCTAAGAAGCCCATGATTTTCGTGAATTAACTTGTAATCATGATTCCACGAAATAACTTGTAACATGGTTTCGTGAATCAACTTGTAAAATAGTTTCATAAGATAACTTGTCAAAATCTTGCAAACATGTTCTTGATTCATGAGTAATAAGAATATTTCGAAATCATATATATAATTGACTTGAAAACATGCTTGTAACTTGCTAGATAAAATCATAAAGTTTCATATGAACATAATGAGAACACATGAGGAGGAATTCATGATTCATGGATTAAGCTAGGATTCCTAATATCAATAATGGAAGATTAGGAATACAATAACGAACATAGATACGAAATTCGTGTACATACATACATAATTACGGGCTACCAATATGTTGGATTTAATGCCCTAGGATTTGAACTTCATAGAGTTTTACGAAACGGATCATGGGGAAGAACGTAGAGATTCCCACATGTGGATGGAAGTTCTACATACCTTAACTTCCCGCTTTTGAGCGTATCACAATGTCCTTCAACCCCTTCAACTTCAATCTATAGCAATACAAGTCATAGGGATTCTATATTAGCAACAATATCCATGTTTTGTTCATCTAAGCATTTTATCAAACACTTAGTGGG
This sequence comes from Lycium barbarum, assembly GCF_019175385.1. Taxonomy (NCBI): domain Eukaryota; kingdom Viridiplantae; phylum Streptophyta; class Magnoliopsida; order Solanales; family Solanaceae; genus Lycium; species Lycium barbarum. The sequence goes on from NC_083342.1 coordinate 8,751,864, forward strand.
CATGAAGCTCTATAACCCTCATTAATGGTGTTTTCTTCACCCAATCCCCATTCTATTACTCCTAGCTAATTCTACAATCTCAATTAGATGTAATTAACATCATTCTTCATCAACCATATGAATACAACAATCTCAAGTCAACAATCCAAAAACCCTAGCATAGTTCATATAATTCTCTTTATCAAACCCATTTACTATTCTCCCAAGAACTTATCAACACTTTAATCATCATGAAATATCATAAAACTTACCTTGGTTATTGTAGGAATAAGCCTTGAGTTGAAATACTTCACTTGAACAAAACCCTAGTTCCACCTTCTATAGAATTTCTTGACTTGAATGGATTTGATGTGTTTCTCACACTTAGTTTTGGTGGATTGATGAAGTGGATCTTTTGTTTCACTTGCATTCTTGCATATGAAGTGTTTGGATGGCTCTAGAGAACCCTTGAGTCGTGTAGGAGAAATGGGAATGAAAAAAAATGGGTTTGGGTCTCTTATTAACATCTTAAAATCTGACCCATCGGGCAATTCTACGCCCATTTTTACGTTCCGTATAATGGTTTTACGGACCGTATAACTCACTGTAAAACCATTTCAGTGATTTGGACATTCTGTGCTCATTTTACGGTGGGTTTTACGTCCCGTATAATGGTTTTACGGTCCGTATAACTTACCGTAAAACCATTCCAGTGATTTGGACATTCTGTGCTCATTTTACGGTGGTCTGAGTCAATTTTACGGACCGTATAATTGTTTTACGGACCGTATAATTGAACCGTAAAATTGCCCAGCAAAATATGGTTTTCTGTGACCATTTTACGCTAGCTTGAGTCAATTTTACGGACCGTATAATTGTTTTACGGACCGTAAAATTGAACCGTAAAACTGACCCTCAAAATATCATTCTCTGTGACCATTTGACGGACCGTATAAATATTTTACGGACCGTCAAAATGTTTTACGGACCGTCAAATGGTCCGTCAAAATTCTTCTGCTCGGACAGTCTGTCGTATAATGGGCATAACTCTTTGCACAGATGTCCGTTTGAGGCCCATAATATACCGTTGGAAAGCTATTTCAAAGGGCTACAACTTTCATCAAGGAATGTTTCCAAAATTCCAAATTAATAATGGGGTTATGGTCGTTGTAAGTAAGACCATCTATAAACTCACTTGCGAACATGCCCCTTAGAGTGGTTTTCAACTTTGTTTTGCCCAAAGACTCTTCTCATGTCTTGATTGGGTTTCAAACACCATTTATACACTACTAAAATTGGGTTCATTATACCCCCCATCTTATAAGACAAATCTTAACCCGAATGCACGAGGTGTTACAATCTCCTTGCTCCGATCTCTGATTGGCTTGGTACTTATATCGTTAGAAAGGTATTTCTACATACTACAACTTTCATTAAGGGTACTTTCCCGAATTCCAAACTGATCAAGGAGTTATCGCTGCCCGAAGTAGGCCTATCAACCATTTTCGCAAAACGTTCAAACCTTCAGTGTTTCCACTAGAACTCTAATGATATGAGCCTAAACTTAGTTCCAATATGCGGGGTGTTACAGTGCAGGTAATAATTAACGTGTTGTTTTTGGCCTACTCTTTCACCTACAAATTCAAGGCAGGTTTTATGGTCACCTGCTTCACACACGAATTTCGTGCGTGAACGGCTCTTGTAGTTTGGTCCTTTCACGCACGAAATTCGTGCGTGAAACCTATTAATGTGTTTTTTTTTTGTACTAGTTTGGTTCAATTTTTTTTTGCCCTACTTAAGTCGCAGATTCCAATTAAATGACTTATCTAGACATTTAATTTTGAATTAGCTCTTCTTTACCAAAAAGAACCAGTCTCATAACTTTGTAATTTAAGCTCACAATCTTAAAATTTTGGAAAAAAAAAGAGAAAGATACATTCTTAATTTTGCATTCTTTCCTTTGAGTTATTATTTTTACCATACAGTCAACACAATTATGTACAAGGGAAAAGATCTGAAGCAAAAGTAGTAGAAGGATCAAGATCTGCTAACTCAAATCTTTCTACGCCAGGGTTAAGTGCTCCCAACTAAAGGTGACCCAATTCCCGAGGCTCTAACCTGAGACCACTTGTCAAGTAAGTATCCTTCATTTTTTATCAGAGGTCTGTCGCTCGAACCCTCGAAAAGGAGGTAATCGTCTGTGGTAAGAAACTTGCTACCCTCCAAAATAGAATTTATCTGACACAAATTTAACTTAATGTGATCACAAAGTGAGTATAGGACACCAAGTAAACCAAATTACCTTCACCATTACCAAGCTTGGGACTCTTGAAAGAAGCATGATATCTCAAGAACTGAAGCAAAGTATTAGAAGGATCAACACATGCTAACTCAAATCTCTCTCCATTAACTGCAAATACCAAGTTCCCATTTCCCATTGAGCCCTCCATCTAATATATAATATATAATCTTATTCTTAACTTTGTTATTCTAAGCGGAAAAATAAATTATAAAATATCTCTCGCATACAGATTCATGCACATTTCTTGAAATAATTTATAGTGTCATGAGATTAGCTAGTTGTGAGTAAAATTTTTAGTTACCTTTCTATATTTCACTTTCTTGTAAAAGAAGAACCAACAAGTTATTGGAAGTTTGACAAAATTACATTTTAGAAATATAGGAAGGAGCAAATTGTATGGTGCCTATCAATTTTACAAGTACTTAGCTTGCTTCCACCCAAAAAAACTTAGGTGGGATGGTACGTGTTTAGTAGGCAATTAAAGATTAACCATCGTTTTAAATATTATTAGAAATTAGTTGTTTGTAATATCTAGACAAAAGATATTCATAACTAAAATAAGGAACAATTGCACCATACGTTATTAGAGTTCAAAAATCGGAACTTTGACAATAGGAACTTCAGCACAGTGCTGGAGTTTGAAATTCCAGGAATAACTTTGAATTTTTCGTGGAGTTTGAAACACATAACATCAGTGAGATAATGAAATAGTTATAAAATAAGTACTTTAAGTGAAACAATGGTAACATATATAAACTTTAAAATAGGCTTGCTGGTTTCACCTTTAAAAGTTCTTAGAGAAATTTCTAACTCCAACATATAATTGATGGAGCTTCATCGCTTGTCAAAGTTTCAAACTTGTTCCAACACGCTATACTGGAGTATTTCATGTTAGGAAAGGGTATTTTTTGTACAAATATTTTTTGGTGGTTTGGTATAAATACCTAGTGTGGTAAGTCTTTACTGTTATATCCCGTATTTTTATACGACGGATTATTCGTAAGTTAATCAACATAAATCCAAGAATAAGATCATTTTTGGATATGAGACAAGGACTTTTAATCCCCGATTTTAATAGTTGCTTGCGATTTTATTTGATATGGAAATATTAATGGAGATTGAGGATTAATTAACCATGATTAAATTATTAAGTGGGGATTAGTGATCAATTATGATTAATTAGCCTAATTAGACCACTAAGTGGGCCCCACAAAAATGTGGCTGAATTTGATTGGTACTTGGTGGAGTGGGACACATGTCATGGTGGCTGGACATGTGTCACCACTATGGATGGCATATATAAATCAAAAGGATGACTACGCTTATTCATTTTCATCCACAAAATGAAGTTTAAGAGAGAGGAGCTCAGCCATGGCAGCTCACGGCCATGGCTGACCTTGAGCAAAATGATGATTTCCATGGCAAATCAAGCCCTAAAGTGTTCTACATATTTATCTTCATGTTCCAATGGAGAGAGGAACCACAAACAACCATGGCTGCTCTTGTAAGCTCACGGCCATGGCTGTTCTTGAAGAGGATTATGATCTTGATCAAAAAATATATTTTCCAAGGTATTCCAACCGATTGAAGGTCATAGAAACGTGGATTAATTGTTTGGGGGCAGCAAGAGTGTCAAGTAATTGAAGTTGCCAAATTCAGCAAGTTAAGGAGCTAAGTGGTTAAGGTAAAAATTTAACCTTTATCTATGTGATTTAAAGATGGTTTAGACTTGTATAATGTTGGTGGATGTGTATTGGATATGAAAAAATTATGTGTGTTGATGTTGGGACATTGTTGAAGCCGTAGGGGACTGTTTTAGGTGAAGATGGTGAACTGATTTTACTTAATATTTTGATTGTTGTTGTTATGGATTTTATGATGAGAATGAAGGCATTTAATGGTTAATGTTGAAGTTAAATTCGTTTGTGGGCTGTTGTAAGGATTATAGTGATAATAATGTGGTTTACTTGCATATGAATAGATGATGTAGTTGTCGTGTGGCTGCTGTTGTATTTCACTAAAATTAGATGAAAATATTGTATGAAATAACGTGTAAGAATCGTATGTGGTTTGCTTGGTGTGTTCGTAGGTATTCACAAGATCTTCGAGCATCGTTTATGTTGTTAGTTAGGGGCTATTTTGATATGTCGTTGTTGTTCTTGTGAGCTTGAAAGATTAAGTGTAACTAAAGTTATACATGATGTTATTGTATTGGTTGGGCTGTCAGAAGATCGTTTCGATGAAAACGTTAAGCCTATGGGTCACTAAGAATAATTTGAATATGTAGTAGTCGTATGCGGATTGTTATCGAATGTTGTAAATGTGGGCTGTTTGGAATGTTGTGTGGGCTGTCCGGAATGTTCTCGAGTCGTGTCTTGAATGGTCTCGGATTAGTACTTGAACGTGTGGTTATTGATATTAGCTTGATTGTTATGTAATTGGTTTGAATATAAGAGCAACGACGTCTAATTATCTAGAAAGGAGTTACTAACGTGGGAATACGTTTTGAATCTCTCCGTAGCTTAACCATAGTTCTTGACGTGTTAATATAGGCTAAGACGACTCGGGCAGCGTATACGTGTTGTGATGCGAATAAACGCTAAAGGTATGTAAAGCCTATCCCTTCTTTCTTTTGGCATGTCTTAGACGTAAGTGATGAATGATATAAGCTTTGGGATAATTCCATTCATAAGTTCCGAATATGATTCATGATTCTTATTCACTTCTTGATGTTAGAACTTTTAAAGTAGTTAAGCTACTGCCCTCGAGCTTTCTATATGTTGGATAGTATAATCGGATGTATAAGTTTCTATTCCTAAAGGCTCTATAATGACTAATGACTCTGACTTCATAAGTTATTTCACATTATCTCGATACATGCCTATGATTCCTGAGGCTCCCTTTGATATAGTTCATAATGATATTTAAAGAGTACTTAACATGACTATCGCTTGGACACTCGAATGTTAGCTAGTCTACTTGTCTATCGAGTCTCAGATGATGATTTAATTGCATGTGGTTACTCACTACTCTACTCGTGCATACTGTTGTTACATCTTTCACCGAGTCCCGGGCCGGGTATGTTATCATGCACAGTTTTACTACATTATTCACCGAGTCCCATAATGGGCCGGGTACGGTATATGATGATATGATGATATGATTATTCACCGAGTCCCATAATGGGCCGGGTACGGTATACGATAATATGATTATTCACCGAGTCCCATAGTGGGCCGGGTACGGTATATGATGATATGATGATATGACTATCCACCGAGTCCCATGATGGGCTGGGTACGGTATATGATAATGATATGCATGACTTGTTTTGTAAGACACAGGTACAGTGATTTATTGATTATCATACTTGTCTCCTGGAATCTTTACTTCAGTTATGATCTTCCATATTGTATTTCATGCTTTACATACTCAGTACATATCTCGTACTGACCCCCCTTTCTTCGGGTGGGTGGGGGGGAGGGGGGGCGTTCATGCCCGCAGGTACAGATACTTGATTTGGTGACCCTCCAGTTTAGGACTTCTACTCAGCTGTCTTGGAGTGCTCCATTGTTCCGGAGTCTAGACTTTTAGCACATATCTACTAATATATGTATATGTTCATTCAGGGGTACGGCGGGGCCCTGTCCCGTCTTATGTTACTGTTGATACTCTTAGAGGTCTGTAGACCTATGTGTGGGTTGTATATAGATGTTGTTTAGTTATGCCTATATGACTTATGTTGGGACGTTCCCGTATGTAGTGGCAGCCTTGTCGGCTTGCGTATATATATATATATATATATCTTGGGATGTTGTATGTAGTGGCAGCCTTGTCGGCTTGCGTATATATATATCTTGGGATGTTGTATGCAGTGGCAGCCTTGTCGGCTCGTGTATTATGATATCTTTTGATTAGTTGTGACTCCTCAGGAGACAGGTTACCATGATACATGTATGTGACGTTTTGAGATAACGTATGTTTTCACAAAGTTTCTATATGATGTTCAGCTTCAGTTTGATTATGCCTGACAGATATATATACGAGTGTCCAGCTCGGGCACTAGTCACGGCCTTCGGGGTTGGGTCGTGACATTTACTATTTGAGAAAGTATAGGCCATTGATAGAACTACTTTTGTCTAGGGAGTGCAATACCCTTTCCTTGAAAAATTACATCGTTTAAATAGAAAAATAATTTGTTTTTGTATTTACTTAATATGATGATGACATGATGAGTTGAGCTTAAATGAAGCAGTGAGGATTCATACGGGGAAATGAGATCTCTTACTTTCTTACAATTTGAATAGAAGAAAATGATCTTTTCAGATCTCCTATGTATTTTTTTTCCAGATATCTTATGTATAAAAAAATGAAAATTTCTTGGAAAAGGGTCATAAAACTAACAAAAAGTGTATTGGACCCAAAAAAATCATTTCTCCCCATTAAATATAACTATGTTACGTCAGAGAAGTACTCGTCTCTCAACGATTGAATTAGGGTATCCTAAATTTTAATGTGAAATAAGGTGGCAAAATTGCATAGTAAGAGTATCAATATATTTTAGGTGGTGTAACAATTAATTGAGATTTTGAAATATTGGTGCAACGTTGGTATCAGTACTATATATGCTTTAGTTGTTTACGAAATCTTCACTTTTTTTGTTGATTCTCATAAAGAAAAGGTGTGGTGATTGGTTAAATGATAAATACTTCAATCAGTATTTATAAAGCCAAGCTTTGGGCTCTTGAAACAGGATCAACACATGCTAGCTCAAATCTTTCTCCATTAACTGCAAATACCAAATTCCCATTTCTCTCTGACCCCTCCAATAAATAACATATAAACTTATTCTTGACTTGTTTATTCTGAGCAGAAAAAAACCAATCAAAAAGAAATTAGTTAGGTATATAAAATATTTCTCTTACACAGACTCATGCAATGCAAATTGATTAATTTATAGAGTGTGATGAGATTAGCTAGTAGTGAGTAAATTTCTTAGCTACCTTTCTATATGTCACTTTCTTGTTTTTTTTAGTGAGAAAAAGAAGACCCAATGCGACTTTCTTTATTAAGTTATTGGAAGTTTGACAAAATTAGAATTAGAAAGTCTATCTTACTTGGCAATATCCTAAAAATGGACTAAATGGTACCTGCTATCAACTTTAAAAGGACTTGACTTGTTGTCACTCCACCTTATGGGGGGGGGAAAAAAAGGGAAAGGAGGGATGCCCTTATCTATATATAGATTTTTGAGAATGTAGCTATGGCCTAACTATGAGATTTTGACCACTATATATAAGCAACGAGTGATTTGGAGTTTTAGTTGACCAAATTGTGTACATTACTTTCACAGTCTGAAAAATCATAGGCATGTTATGTTAGAGAAATACATTTGTCTCTCATTAGTTATAAGAGTTTTCAAAGGGTTTATAATGTCTTTGGTCCAGTATTCATAGTCTTAACATCTATAAGAGTTCTCAAAAGGTTTATAATGTCTTTGGTCACTTTATTCATAGACCAGTGCTAAAATACTGCTAATACTGCTATTAGCAGTATTTTAGATCCTTGTTAAAGCTACTTTTCTCTTAGTTCTGAACCCACTTTTCAACCTATGGGGCATGATCGTGTTGAGATCGAAATAGTCCGGGCGACATGCGGAAGCTTAACAATTTCAAATCTTGAACGACGATGAATTAGAACCTAGAAAAATATACTAAAAGGACATAATATTATAATATTGGTTTGGTTAAGAGACCTACATATTGAAAAACTAATATAAAGAAGCATAAACTATATTGGGAGAATAATCTCCCCCTAAACAAGACTCTTTAATGACCACATTGTGGATGTTATTGTTTTTAGTTGTGGGAAGGAGGTCTTCAATTTATAGATGTCCAAAACTTTTCCTCCAAGACAAGGAATAGCCAATATGGAAGAGAATTATGTTTTCCTTTTAGGAAAAGTAAAAGCAGTTATGGTAATACTTTGACTTTCCTTCAAGGGAAAAGTAAAACTCAAATTTGGTAAGAAAATCAAGGCAAAACCCTAACAAATCTCCCCTTTTAACCTGGATTTTCTTGAAAAAAATTCATCCATCTTCTTCGCATAATCTTCATCATTGCTGCTTGTCATTGTTAAAAATAAGATTAAAAATATTATGGGTTAAAATTTGGTTTAAAAATATTTTGCTTTATTTTTAAAGATGCAGCGTCAGGGATGTTGAAATTATGGTTGAAATTCATCTCCACATGTAGTACTCTTGGATAAAATCTTCATTATCGTGAAATTGGTTGCTCTTGATTTGAAACCGCCTTGAACATGTCCTGAACTTCGCCGAATCATTGGCGCTGATACCACTCGTTGGGATTGAAATAGTCAGGGCGACATGCGGAAGCTTAACAATTGCAAATCTTGAATGACGATAAATCAGACAACATGGAAAAATATACTAAAAGGACATAATATTATAATATTGATTTGGTCAAGAGACCTACATATTGAAAAACTAATATAAAGAAGCATAAACTCTATTGGGAGAATGATCTTCCCCCTAAACAAAACTCTTTAATGACTACATTGTGGACGCTATTGTTTTTAGTTATGTGAAGGAGGTCTTCAATTTATAGATGTCCAAAGATTTTCCTCCAAGACAAGGAATAGCCAATATGGAAGAGAATTATATTTTCCTTTCAGGAAAAGTAAAAATAATTATGGTAATACTTTGACTTTCCTTCAAGGGAAAAGTAAAACTCAAATTTGATAAGAAAATCAGCACAAAACCCTAACAGATCGGATCCCTCTCTTAAGCTAGCGTTTGGCCATAGACTTTGGATCAAATTTTGAAAATTATCATCAATTATCTGTTTGACCGTGAAATTTGATCAGAATTTGAAAATTTATCTTCAAAATATTTTCAAGTTCCAAAAACTAGCCCACACCAGTTTGGGAGAAATTTCACTTCCACTCACAAAACTTTAAATTTTTTCAAGTAAAATGTATGTACAATCACAATTTGAAGTTCCAAAAATCACTTCAAAAACACAAATTTTCAAGTTTAGAGTTTCAACTTCAAAATTTATGGCCAAACAGTAGCTGAGGCCTCATTTGTTTTCATTAAGATTAAGACGTCTGAATCTGAATGCACATCTGAATGATTAAGATGTTGTCTCTAGGTCTGAACACTGAATGATTAAGACTATTTGTTTTTCAATATCTGAATGTGCATAATGTATTTATTTAAACATAATAAATATACAATTCAAATTAAAAAGTAACTAAATAGTATAAAATGAATACAAAATTAATAAAAAAGTATTATTTGATAAAAAAAAATGAAAAATTTATGTTCACTAGTAATGGTGAAGATGTTTTGTAGTCATGATGGATGGGGGTGGAGGGGTGAGTGGGCGGTTGGGGTGAGGGGTGGGTTGGTGGTGGGAGATGAGGGTAGTGGGGAGTGGGGGTGGGTGGTGTGGGGTGGGATTGGGGTTGGTGGTGGGGTGGTGGGGAATGGGGGTTGGAGTGGAGGGTGGGTGAGTGGTGGGGTGGGGTTGAGGTGGATGGGTGGGGTTGGCGTGGAGGGTTGGGGTTGGGGTTGGGGTTGGGGTTGGAGCTGGTGATAAAAAAGTTCTATACAAAAATACCTCTTAATGATATTAAAACTTGGTTCAAGATCTTAATGATTAAGACCTATTCAGACCCAATAAGTGCTTAGATCTTAATAAAAACAAATGCACTTAATGGCTTGAGGTCTGAACCATTCAGATTCAGACCTCCAATAAGTGCAAACAAATGAGGCTTGAGTTAATCTTCGATCTTCATCTGAGGTGTTGGTGGAATATGATGTGGCACGTCACATAAGGTTTCCGGTAGAAAATATATAAATTCCCACTTTTTTTTATTTTTTAATTAAACCCGGATTAATTAGGATGATTCTTAAGTGACAAAATAACGTAATAATTTCAACTTAGATGACCACCAATGAGTTATGCACGCACAATAACTTCTTTTCAACGAACTCACCAGTAATTGGTTGACAATATAATTTGTTATAAATGGAAATTATTTGAGATTATAAGCATTGAAGTTTATTAGATGAATCATCTCGAAAGATGAAAAAGCAGTTCATCTACCTCAGCAAATTTGGTTGGATAATTCTGCTTTTTTTTTTTTTTTTTGGCTGAAGGTTTGATAATTCTTAAAATAACAGCCATTTTTATTTCTTCTCCTCCAAATATTTTCGCCCCAAACAAATACTATAAAGTTTCTTATGGAAAAAATATTACTTTTGAAAAACAACTTGAACATTAAAAACTAAACATCACATCAAATTTATTTATATTGTTTGTTAAGAATCAAACGAGCGATGCAGCGGAATCGATTAGGATGCACCAACACAAGAACAACAATGCAAGAAAACAATAAACGTAATGAACACAAGATTTACGTGGAAACCCAAGACGGGAAAAATCATGAGGCGCAAAGCGTAGGGAAATCGACTATAACGTGAGGAGTACAAAATGATCTCAACAGGGTGTCAAAGCACAACGAGATCAAAGAAAACGAAAGGTTACAATATCTCAATGAAACTCTCTCTAACCTAAGTGTGGAATATAGACTTATGTGTAGTCTTGATAGCTGTTCTCCTTCTTCTTGATCTTCTGCCCGAAAATCTCCTTTAAATAGGGGTTGAAGATGTTCAAATCCTAGTTGGAATGGGACAAGCCAGTCGAATCTCAGTTGGAATGGGACAATCTAGATCTTCCTCTCTGGGTACGGATCACGTTACAGTCCGTAACTCGAGTTACAGACCGTCTTTTTGCTCCAAGTTGTCCGTTTTTCAGCATTTCTTATCATTTCTGTTCCTTAGTCAACCAACCCTACAAAACACCAAAATAACATAAGAAACGATGTAAAAACACTTAAAAACAAGCAACACTTCTAGTGAAAAAGACATAAAATATGCCGAAATTCATGGCACATCAACACCCCCAACTTAAGCTTTTGCTTGTCCTCAAGCAACTACAACAAGACTCACTACTAACACACGACATCTAGCAAAATAAGAATGCCTACGGTGGTTTTGGCATGTATTTCTAACACAGACTCTTCAATCCAAGAAAAATATTGGGCTCTTATCCACGTCCTATTTGTGACACAAGACGCACATTTTAGAACAATTGCAATTCACTATGCAACCTCAATTAATGACACAATCATAGTATAGGAGTCTCTATGCACATGAACTTCAACTTCCGGAAAGCCAGTTACTTCGCAATCTACAATCCTTACGCCTTCACATAGACCAAAGAATGTCCCAACACACATTTACAAAATAAATGGGACAAGAGACTAAAGAGACAGAAGGACACTCACACTCACAAAGAAATTTGCATACCATACTTGCACATACCATAGGTGTTATATCCCATATTCTCATACATTGGGACGTTTTAAAATAAACGCGACAAGTTAAAGACAAGACTATCTTAAGATACGAAGTAGAGACTTTAACTTCCGGTTTCGTTTCAAGTCACAATTTACCTACAAATTTCGTTTGGTATAGAAGCATTAATGGAAAATTGGGATTAAATTAACCATGGTTAGATTATTAAGTGGGATTGGGAACAAAAATTAGCCCATTATTATAAGCCATTTCAACATTTGCAAAGTTAAGAAACTTAGAGTTAGAAAGAGAAGCTCTCGGCTAGAGCTAGCCGAGAATGGTGAGGTGATGTTGATCCCAAATTTCAGTTTTCTCCATCAATTCAACTCCTTACCAAGTGCATAAGAACGTGTAGTAGTTATTGGAAAGAAACAAGGAGGTGTAGCATGTCAATAAGGTTGAAGAATCGGCCAAGGTTGAAGAACAAATTGTAAGGTAAGAATGATCATTTTCTTGTGTTGTATGATAATTTTAATGTACAATTCGTGCATGTTGTTGTTGGATTGTTGTTGTGGTTGAAGTTGGGGGTGAGACGTGAGCTTGGTGAAGTCATGGTTGGTCTTATTTTGCATGTATTGTTAATGGATTGAATGTGTGTCAACATATGTAAATGAACAAAGATTGTAGAAGTTTGTTTATGATGTTGCATGTTGGTATTGGACTGTTTTTCTTGAATTTGAAATGAGTCGTGTGTTGTAGAGTTAAATGGAATCATGCTTAATGTTCTTGTCCATGTATTGGAAATGGATTGAATGTGTTGTAGTATGGATAAATGGATGAAAATCATGAAGATGTTGTAGTTGTGTTGAAGCCGTGTAGGGGGACTGTTTTAGGGGAATTAATGGACTGTTTTGTGTCATATTTTGATTGTGGTTGTTATGGACATTATGGTGTATTGTATGCATATTGAATATGTGAATTGAGGTGTTAAAGAAACGAATCATGTTGAAGGGGGAAAACAGTCCAAACCGTGGACTGTTTTGATGATAGGAGTAAATTTGTGCGTTTTGAATGTTGAATGTTGTTATGAACGTATAGTGAAAGTGAAGTTTAATGATTCAAGTTGAAATTGAAATGGTTTGTGGGCTGTTGTAAGAATGAAAATCATGCTAAAACAGTTCCAAGAATCGTAAAGGTAATGTTGTTAAACGTGTTGTTGTCGTTGTAAGTTAAAGCTGGAAAATTGCTAAATGAGAATGGTAATGTTGTGTGTGTTGCTTGGCCATGAGATGGGACTGTTTTGAATGATGTACGGACTGTCCAAAGTTCCTTTAAGTCATGTTTAAACAAGTTCGGATTGATACATGAAAAAATGATTAGCAACATTAGTTTGTAGTGCTAGTTGGTTTGAATGCGAACGAAACGTCGTTTAAATGTTAGAAGGGGATTGTTAACGTTAAAATACGTATTGAATTCCCTCGTAGACTAATCGTAGCTCTTGATATCTTGATATAGGATAAGTACCATTGGGCAGCAAGTACAAGTTATAATACGACTAAACGCTAAAGGTATGTAAAGCCTATTCCTTCTTTCTTTTGGCATGTCCTAGACGTAAGTATGAAATGATATGAACCTTGAGGTAAATTCTACTCTCTAGTTCCATGCATGACTTATGATTCTATATTTCCTTAAGGCTATTGTCACGAGCCTACTATATGATTGACTAATGAATGATGTATAGAAGTTCATACTCTTAAAGAATAGCATAAATAGAAGCATACATGACTTTCAAAAACTACATCATGAAAATTGATACATGTACATGAAATCGGAAACGTTCTTGTTATAGTTTGTTATGAGATTTAAAAAGAACTGAACATGATTATTATCCTGACATTTTAGAGCTGGTTAGTTGCTTATCTATTGAGTCTCAAAAGATGAATTGCATATATGTGGTTGCTTATTATTCTGCTCGTGCTTACCGCTATATCCTTCACTGAGTCCCGGGCCAGGACACATTTTCGTGCGCATGTTTACTATATTATTCACCGAGTCCCTCACTAGGGGGCCGGAACACGTTATATATATATATATGATGATATGATGATATGACGATATGATGATATGATGATGTGATGATATGATGATATGATGATATGGAGATGGTGGCCAGGAGGGCATATATTCCTTATTACCGAGTCCCTCACTAAAGGGCCGGGACACGTATATGTTTATGTTTATGATGCTATGATTATAATTACAGAGTCCCTCATAAAAGGGCCGGGACACGTTATATATGTTATATACAGAATGATTATGCAGCTTTGATTACAAAACACTATATTGACATTGATATGAGAACGATACAGATGAAATATGTTCAAAGGCAAGTTTTATGAAATTCTGTTTGTTGCATTGAGTCCTATACACCTTGTCTCAGTATGAGTCTATTACTATGTTTCATGCTTTACATGCTCAGTACATATTTCGTACTGACTCCCTTTCTTCGGGGGGCTGCGTTCATGCCCGCAGGTACAGACGCTCGTTTTGGAGATCCGCCAGCTTAGGATACCTATTCAGCTATTTTGGACTGCTCCTTTGTTCCGGAGCCTAGCTTGTGGTATAGCTCCCTTTTGTCGTATATGTATGTGTTTATTCGGGGTACGGCGGGGCCCTGTCCCGTCATATGATACTGTCATTACTCTTAGAAGTCTGTGGACATCTGTGTGGGTCTGTACGTAGTTGTTGTTTCGTTGTATGGATATGACTTATGTTTTGGGGCGTACCCATTCGTAGTGGCAGCCTTGTCGGCTTGCGTGTATATACATATGTTTTGAAATGTTGTGCGTAGTGGCAGCCTTGTCGGCTTGCATAGATATATATATATATATATATATAATTGATATGAAAATTTTAACTCCTCAAGAGACAGGTGGCTATGATATGCACACATGTACAACAGCTTTAAAATAACGTTTTGCCTTTTATACGAATAAGATCACGACATGCTAGCTGTAGATGATTATAGTTAACAGGTGATATGAGTGTCCAATTCGGATACTAGTCACGGCCTACGGGGTTGGGTCGTGACAATAGGCTTGCCTTTATTTTCCATGCCTTCAACTTTGAACAGTTCGACTGTGATCACATTAGGACTTTTGAGGCTTGTAACATTGGCTTAGGGACGGGTAGGATAAGTATTTGGATAGTGGTGACTCACCCTCCTTGAGACTTCATTTTGACTTCATTCACCTTCTTCCTTTTATTGTTGACCCTACAGCTCCGGCGTGGATTTATTTAGAACTTATATATCTATATACATATATATATATCTATATATATACACCATTTTTTTTTATTCTTTTTTTTAACGTCTATTCTAACCACACCGAATCATGCCCCGCAATACTCACGATCACCCCCAACAGGCCTTTGGCCTCATTTTCCGTATCTTTCACTTATCACCCCCAACTTAGGATTTTACCCTCATTTTCCGCATATTTCTCTTATCACCCCCCAACTTAGGCTTTTAGCCTCTTTTGTCATTCTTTAGTGTCAAGGTGGGACTTGGTGCCAAATGGGTTTATTCACAGAAGGGGTGTAGGTTAGTTAACGGCTAATCAAAGAAAAAGTCTATAGGCTCAAAATGGGAGACTAGGGATCATTTTCTGTACAGGCCAGGCTCATTTAAGATAAACAGGCTCTGGAGTCAATACAAAGAAAGCCAAAGATCACTTCACAATCAAACTCTCCTTCGAATTCACGCACGACCAACCGGGAAAGTTCTAGATTACAAGCATCATACACAAATAGAAGCTAAGAACTCACAACACAATGGCATAAGGATTGTTTTAATACTCTGACTTGACTTCCGTTTGAAGATTTCACACATATGGACACCCTTTATTTGCAATGTAATTAAAAGAACCATACATGTCAATATCAACAACCCATTTTTGATGTACATCACAAATTATTTTTTGGAGGGATATCATTGACTCATAAAACACTTTTAGATATGCCAGAAAACACGGACCACCACCACTTAAGTCATCCTTACTTTACTTTTAACTAAACATCCTAAACATGCCAAGTTCAACATAAAATAAGACTCTTCGGGAAAAGAACACATGGCAAAGAATAGCCGAAGAGGGTCCTAAACACATACTTAATATCACAATTTAAGATAAAAAACAATACCAACAAAAACAAAAACAATACCAAACAATATCCGATACCAAAATGATACCAACAATACCAGCAATTACCCTACACCCCCAACTTAGAAATATGCATTGCCCTCAAGGAATCTATATAATCCATCAATAGAATGTAGGGCCACCCTGGAGCACACTAGGCACTTGGATCTGCTGCAGCATCATGAGGTTGGATAACCTCGGAGGTAGGAGCAATGGTGGTATCAAGCTTGCCAACACTAGAAGTCCCAGTCTCAGTGGGTGGAGCAGAAGTATGGTGAGTGTTATACCTTATTTTAACCGGGGTCAAAACAGTTTACAACATTCCGGTAATTCCGGGGTTGATTAAAGTTATGGAGTCGCCACCTAATTAATTATGGTGAATTAGGGCACCTAAAGTTAATTAAAGTTGTTTTCTAAAGTTAACTCCGTTTAAGGTCCACGAAACTTAAGATTCTAGGTAAGGGTTCAATTAATCTAGAGGGAAGGTATTAGGCATCCTCTAAGATCCATTAATAATGGTTAACCGACCGGACTTATATTATTTAATTAAGACTAAAAATATGCAAATATAACACCTTAAATGTTTTTAAAAAAAATAGTTTGTAAATATTATCAAGATTCCAAAATGGAGAATATAAGGCCACTATTTAATAATGTAATAATTTATAGAAAAATACTTTAGCCCTATTAAAAATCTGCTTAGATTAGTCTATACGTTAATAGGAATTCAATGATCGATTATTAACTCGTTTTTTAACTGCTTAGCTTATTAAGTAACAAATTAACTCCCTATTAATATGTGAAAAATAGTCTAAGAATATAACTACCTCTTTTATGAAAATTGGGCCTTGTTTGGGAAAATAAATATATGAATTAGGTTCGGAAAAAGATACATCACTATTAGAAATGGTCATTTATTGCCTTTAAATAGAATTAACCATAAAACTAAAAAAGGGTTTATAAAATAATGTTGATTTAGGGTTTAAAATAGGTGGATAATTTGAAATTGGATTTAATTCTTGATCGGATGACTCAATCCGTTTTAGACTTATAAAAGAGCAATTAACAGAAATTTTGAACTGACGAACTAGGTTAAATTATTAAACTATGAAAGCAAATTCAAACTCTAACTATCCATTATCACTAAACTATACCACTAATTCTATTAGAGTTCATCTAAGCTAAGAAAGACAGCATAAGATAAATGTTAGGCAAGCAAAAAGATATAATATTCTGCCATTTGGGCCTCGGCCCAACAGTATTTTCCTTTTACTGCAGGCTGCGGATTGGGCTAACACAAGAAGAGGGTTTCGTTGGGCTTTAGCCCAACATCGAATGCGGAATAGGACGAGTCGCCTCGGACTCGTATGCGATGGTCATGCATAAAAAAAATGAAAGAAAAAGATTAGTATACAATCAATACTTGATGATATAAGAGTTAACAATTCTTTTAACTTGTGAAGATTCACAATGACATGGATCAACAATGCACATTTCAATTAATAAATTCAATTGTGCTAGCTAGATATCACAAGAACCAAATCAGAATTGTCGATATTTTAGGGACTAAGAGTGAAAATTCCCTTAAAGTTAAGAATCCAATTGTCCTAAAGACTCCTCAAATCAGAAAATACAATGAACGCCATATTCCCTCTCAAAGATAAGACTGGCACACGAAGAACCTCAGGCCACCAAAAGCTCAGTGGATAAATAAATTAGAAAGAGGGTCTAGGTGGATCTAAAGAAAGAACAGGGACATAAAAAAAATAAGTTTGAAACACCAATGTAAATTCTGAAATCATCTAATACCTGACAAGATGTGTTGTTACAAAGTTCAACTGAGTTGGTGTACTCACATCAACATTTATTTTTTTGAATTTACTCATATCGACACATTGCTAGCACATAGTTATAAGTTTTGCATTTTTTCTATCATTATATAAATAGACAGAGAGATCCTACCGTAATGTGCAGCACGAAAATGTAGAAATTGTCAGATAACTTGTAAATTGAATAGTAAAGATTAGTTGAAAAGTATACGAACAAATTTCAGGAGAAGAAAGGGTTGCTACGAAAGCACTTATGAAAACAGAATTCTACAGATTTCAGATCCAAACGACAGATTGAAGACACTATGAAAACAACAACTTATAAATAGGCTGAAGCTCCAATTTTAAGCAAATTCAGATCAAACGAGAGTATATACCAAGCATAGAATAAATGAGAAAGTGTTATTAAGAAGGTTTTAAAACAGATTTGAAAAATCATATTAGCAACAACTAAACTAAGAACTGAACTAAAGTGAAACGAAGGAAGATTACCGAACTAATGGCCTAAGTTACTTATCATGAAAACAACTAACCCAAAAAAACTAGACTTTAATGGACAGTAACAGATTGGAAACATCTTAAGAACCAAACAAGACGAAACAAGTATCTGAGACTAAATCTCTTTTCACGAGTGCTCTTATAGGAAATTCTTTAGAGTTCACTAGACTGAAACCAGACAACATTCAGGCTGACTCATTTCCATAAAATTTATACGCCAATTCTTAGCTTAACAGCCATAAACAGAAGCAAACAAACATATGTTTAATGAAAGCACAATCATCTTAACTGAGAACTAACAGGTGATTAAGCTAATCTAAACAGGAGTAACAATTATGACCATTCCAAATTAGAAACCAAACGCTATCGACGTAATCATCCACACGTGAACTCGTACGAACACCTAAAACAAAACTGAAATTAAACTAAACTGAAATAAGACATAAAGATATAGATGCTATCAACCATTACACTGCAAAAACCCCAAACTAAATTAAAACAAGAACATAGCAACATCATTAAAGCAGAATCAAACCAACTAATCCTGAGCATGCATGATACTACAAGTCGCTAAACTGAGGTTCAATCAACCGAACCAAACATGTGTGAACACATAACTACTTCTTAAGCTACTAAAACTGAAATTAAACTACTTAAAGAATGATTGTTTACCTTCTTCGAGTGCAGTGAACTAGGTTCGATTCTCGGATCTACACTCGACTTTTAAAGTAACAGTAGAAGGAATAAATCACTTAATCCCTCAAAGAGTATTTCCAGGGATAGTGAAAAATGTAAATATTTTAGGAAGGGGTTCAGGCGGCTGAAAAGAACTCCCTTTGTGGGTCAAGAAAGTGAGTCTTTATAGTGGAAATCCCTAGGGTTCGCTATGGTTCGAATATTTTTGGGCGGGATCTCAAGTGGAATTAGCCGTTTGAAATCTGAATCAGATCTTTAAAGGTTGATCTCCTTTTTCAGAAATTTCAACAGTTTTGGCCATTTGTTGACCAGATCATATATAAAAATGGCAAGGTGAAATCTGCCATGGCTGAAAACAAAGATGGTTTCTTGTTTGGAAGAGGAAAGAGGAAAGGCGTGGCTGCTTTAATTCGAAAATAAGGGTGGCAAAAATCTGTGAAGGTGAAAGGGAGACTGGGTTTTCACTGGAAATGGAGGGGAAGAGATAAGAAGATGACGAAGAGAGAGAGCATAGAGAGAGGGCAGAGGGGTGAAGAAGATGCGGCGTTGGTTTCTGTTAGGTTTAGATGATGAAGACGAAATGGGCAGGATCGGGCCGGGTAGACGGGTCGGTTTGGTGTTGGGCTAGTCGGGTAGGATAAGGTGTTGGGCTGGTGAATGAGTTGGGTTAAAGATGGGGCTGATCCGATGACATTAAAAAGAAAACGTGGGCTGGGCCATTTATTTGGCATATTGTGGTAATTAATTAGCTCCTAGGTGATATAACTTGTGTAATATGCATCATGCGATTAGTAATTAATATGTAAAAAATAAAGACTTAATAAAGTATAATTAATTTAACGAGTACAAAATCCGAAAATAAAATGATGACGAACCATTAAAAATTTGTGATAAAGTAATACTAGTAATATTGATAGTAAAATAGTGAAAATGAAAGTAACGATATTAATAGTAGTAGCAATAAAAATGATAGTGAAAATAAAGCATTTAGCTCGTCAATAAATTTAGAAGCCCAAGGAAATAAATTAGAATAAAGGAGGGACAGAATTGCATATCAACAGTGAGCCGGCTCAATGGGATGGGCTGAGCTAGAAGTCGCTCCAGTGGTGTCAGAACTCAGCCGGGACTCATGTCGGATCTTCTTCAATGTTCGCCGCTCCTCCTCCTCATTCTGTGGGCGCAAGGCATCAAACGGATCAAGACTCTTGAGAATGGGATCAAGGTTTTCATCATCAAGCGTGACTCTCTTGCGCTTCCCTTTAGCCAAAGAGTGGGTATTCTCTTCCAACTCCTCCTCTTGCTCCTCATCAACCGTTTTCTCGATCTCATCATCCCCAAGTAGACTCTGTACAAGCTGATATAAGCTCTGTACCAACTTTTTGTGTACTTTCGAAATCTAGTCCATCACAACAGCCACTTCCTGTGCCTTCAATTTCTGCACATCATCCTTTAGTGTCCGCAACTCACTCCGAACAGTCCCCAATTCCACAGCGGGGTGTGTCTTAGTCAGCTCCGTCATTCTGTTCTCAATACCATCTATCCGAGAGTGGATCTGTAGGTGGTCATCAGCCATCTATTCTTTTATCGGCCTTAACGCTGCATCAATAGACTTTTTTTGTGTACAATTTTAGCTCGGTCATGAGCTGCTTGACCTGCCTATTTGTTCTATCTACTTGCAGGACCACTGCCCCAAAATTCTCTCGGTTGAAAATTATCTTTCTCGCAAGTTCAGGTGGGACTCCCGGTATGGGCTGAGCCGGTGCTGGGCTCGCTCCAGTGGAAGAGGTGAGACCACTCGAAGTAGGTGGAGCTGGAGCTGGCTTGGGCTGTGGAGCATAGTCAGCCGGTGGAGCATCAAAATCTTTGGGCTGGCCCGCAGCAGTTGCCTCAGCACCCATGATAGCTAAGGGTAGAACATCTGACCCCGTTGGCCCCTCCGGCACATCAAAAGATGAGGCAGATGGCATTGTACCTTGGCCCAACATATCATCTCTGCCCTTTGTGATGTCATAGATACTCCTGGCGATCACACTGTGGTCGATAAAGGAGAGGGGTTCTGGTTCCTCGCGCAGGCATAAGAACGTGAGCAAACATGGATGAATCAGGGAAGTGGCTGGTTGTGTGGCTCTCTCCCGGAGATCTGCGGCTACCAGTCTTCCGATGTTGATCTTATACCTCGACATAAGGGCAACCACAAGAACAGCTCTGTCCGGGGTCAAATAATTATCTGCCTGGGTAGGACAGATGCGGAATAGAACAATCTGCCACCAAAATTTTGCCTCAGGTGTGAGGGTGTTTTTCCAAATCCTCGTAGTGGCTGTCAACTTTGGCACTATTGCCCGTTGTCGCACCCCATTTTAACCGGAGTCAAAATTAGGGAGTATGACATTTTGGTGATTCGTATTTATTTTGTTTTAAGGAGTCGTCACCTAATTATTTTAACGGTGAATTAGGACACCTAAAGGTTAACTAAGGCAAAGTTAAAACTAAACCTCAATTAATAGTCTGCTTAACCAGTGTGATTCTAGGTAAGGGCTCTATATTATCCTAAAGGGAAGGGGTTAGGCATCCTTTAAAATCCGTTAACTTACGGTTATCCGACCAAGCTTAGGTTAATTAATTGAGAGTATATATAATGCTTAAAATTTAGAAAATGATTTTAAGATATTGCTAAAGTTTTAAAAGAAAATAATGTTAGTTAAAATAAGATTTACAGAAAATATAATAATTTGTATAAGAAAGACTTTAAATGCCATTTTTGAAAACATGATTTATGAATGTTGTTAAGGTTTTAGACGAAAGTATAATAGTGTTGTTTAAAATAATACTCGTAGAAAACATAATAACGTACGTAAAAGAAGATTCTAAAAAATTAAAATGAGACTTGAAAATATTGATGAAGCCTTAAATGAAAGATAGTATTTAATAAGATTTATAGGAAATGTGATAATTTGCATGAAATAAAACTTACAAGCATTGTTAAGATAAAAATGCCATTTAAAGAAGACTTATAAATATGGCTAAACTTTTAAATAAAATGTTGTTTAACATAAGATTTGTATAAAATGTAATAGTTTGCATACAATGTGATAGTTTTTAAGAAAGGGCTTAGCAAATTTGAATTTTGGATTAGGTTACATGAATATGGCAATATAGAGAAATCTAGACTTATTTTTATAAATAGAATGTAAAAGGAAGTGAGTTTTCTTTCTCTTTCATTAAATTTATTTAACTAAATTATGCATAATTCTTGAAAATATGTTCATAAGATATACTTGAATTTATATTTACATATATCTGAAAATATATCGCATTACAATGTGAGTTCTAGAAAGTTGTTTGCAGGGTGAATTATAAAGCAAGAACGGACATAGAATATACATTTTTTTTGTTATAAAGACATGCTTTTGAAAATCAATAACAATGAACCTTATGGAATTAATTGGTTTTCCTTAAATTAACTACCCATTATTAAATTAAAACCCACTAATTTGCTAAAGTTTATCTAAATTAACAAACAAAAGTGTTAGTCATACAACACAACTTAAATGCTCAAAATAAAATAGAAGGGGAAATAAGTATCGAATGGGCCAGCCCATTTGGGAATTGCTGGACCTATTTGCTGTTGGGCTTCGGCCCAGCAAATTCTTTATATTGACTGTTGCGGCTGTTTTTGTCTATTGGGCTTTGGCCCAGAATTTTGTATTTTCCATTTTTTGTTGCGGACAAGGATGGACCGAGAGAAGATCTCGTTGGCCTTTTAGCCCAACACCGAATGCGGAAGAAGAACGAGTCCCCTCGGACTCGTGTGCAATGATCATGCATAAAATGAAAAGAAAAGGATTAGCGATTCATGAGACCTATACTTCAAACATAAGAAAAAGCAGCAATCCAAACTTAGATGAAAAGAAAGAAAAAGGAAAAACGTCATGTGAATAGTGGCAACCTAGAATGAAACTGAAATTTAACTCAAATCGTAGCGGAAACTCAGTTTCAAAAGGGCAGTAGCTTACGACCTAATAATATAAAACAGAAGGGGCTAAAATCACAACAGTTCAGGACTGTAAGTAAAGCAGAAAATGGCTAAAATGCCATTATTTAGTAACTGGTTCATGCGTTAACAACTGAACGATTTTTATTAAAACAGGGGGCTGCTCAAATCAGCGTGTTCAACAGCTCCTAAACAAACAACGAAAGAATTCAACGGGTGCAACAGTCTTTGATTCGTTTTTATATCCAGAACAGTTGTCAAATAACAAACTTTCACACATAGGACAAGTCTAAAATGAAGCTAAATGACTGTCCCTTTCTTTCAAGAAAAAACAGATTTTAACCCAGTGATACCAAGTATTAGAACACACATCCTTAGTATTAATCTGACCCACAGAATCAAAATCTGAAAGTGAAAATTTGAAAATAGTTCTCTCGTTACTCAACCTGTGAAAAAATGTTATAAAAAGAAACCCAAGTGCACCAGCTTAAATACTATAGAAAAATATGGATTTGATGACTTCATTACATTCTTTTCAAGAAATTAAATTAACACAAAATCCAGCCACAACTTATTTTGAGAGAACAGGGGAGCACACGATATATTCTTATTCAACATTGAGTCATTATTTTGCCACACTTCCATTTTGGAAAGTCGAACAGGTTCAAGCATCCTTGAAGATGTAAATTAACATTGAAAAATCATATAATAAGCCCCTAAAAGATCATTTTTGTGTGCCACTTCTTTTAGCAGTCATGTTCATTTAAGACTGTTTAGGCTATAAATAGCATATAAGACATGATTATCCAAGTGCACTAGCATATTTAGATTAACAGACTAACATGAGGAAAGCATAAAAAGCGCATCACTAATCAATACCATATGTAAGACATGCTTTATTCTCAAATAGATTACTGAAGAATCAAAGCAAACATAAGGCAGTTCAAACAACACATAGGAACAAATCAATATCTTAGACTATCATTGATGCGCCATATACCACAAAAGAGATCAGATAAAGTGCACAGACATTGTGGATCATTTGGGTTTGAGGCATTTGTACGCTTAACTTCAGATTGATAGAATAGATAAAGAATGCTTCGTTAAGGGACTAAGGCATATTATCTCAATGTAAAGCAATTCAAGGTATTTCCGTATCAAGTTGAGGGAACATAAGCTTGAATAATCATGTTAGAATCTTTAAATAATACTTCAGGTTTATTTTACATGTAAGGATTTCATACAACTAATTTGAAACTCTTTTTAGCCCTTTTGCTAGATCTAAACCCCAACTGAATCTGAGTGGATAACCATGTTGGACTGCTACCAATCACCAAAGGATCATGCTAAACGAGTTAACACCATATTACTCCACCGTGAGGAAATGACATGTTTATACATCAAAGGAACTGGACTAACATTGACTAGCATTCAAACATATGTGAATTTAGATTCGACACACACAAAGACTAATTAATCAATACATCCTTAAACTTAACCTTAACACTAATCAAATTGAATCAATCTAATTATACAGCACAATCATTAGCCAACACATAAGCATTTAAATGACACTATATAAGACCAAACCAACTATCTAAAAGCGTCATTCCAGAAACATGGCTTAACTGTACAGACTGAATCAACCAACACAGGAATATATCGAATTTAGCGTATAAACACGTAAACAGGTCTTAAACTACCGAAACTGAAATCAACTAAATAAGGAAGAGTTGTTCACATGCTTAACCAGCTAAACTAAATTATCATGGAAAACAGGCTTAACCACACAAACAAATCAACACAGAAACAGGCTATCTATCAAACTGAATCAACTTAACTAAACTAACATGCTTGAATCACGGAATAATAAACCAAAATAACACAAGGCAACCAACGAATGCAAAAATAAAAAAGAATAAAAAGAAGGAATGGAGAATTACCTTCTTCGGGTGCAGCGAAGTGAGGCCTCGAGTCTTCGATCTACACTCGAAACATTTGGAAATTTCAAACTCGTGTGTGCTCAAATTTGAATGAACACTCGAAGCAAGAACAGAACCATATTTTATATTTTTGTGCCGATATCGAGAAAATTGAAAATCGATGTTTTAAAAGAAGAAATTGGAACAATCAAAGACTCGTATTTTCAAGGGAAATTTTGACGATTCGAGGACTTTGATTCTTGGGGAATTTCCGCGATTCCAAGGTTTTCAGACTTGGGGAACTCCCTGAACCGAAAATTCCCCTTCGGTTTTGGGGGGTTCCCTTGATTTTAAGGCTTCAATTCTTGGGGGTTTTCTGAATCCAAAAAAATCCTCCCTTTAACGATTCAACTAAAAAACTATTTATAGGTTTTTTTTTGTTTGGTTTTTGTGTTGAAGAAAGGAAGAGAGGAGCGGGGCAAAGAGAAGTGGGGAGACAGAGGAGCGTGGGGGGACAAGGTGTAGTGGGGCGGCAGTGCACGTGGGGAGCAAGGGTAAGTGGGAGAGGGCGTGAGAGGAGAGAGGAAAGGAAAGGGGAGCGGCGGCGTAGAGGAGAAAAAGGGATTAGGGTAAAGGGAGGAAGAGGGAGTGAAGGGAAAGAGAAAGGAGAAAAACAAAATGAGGGGGGGCGGCTGAGGTTTTTTAGGTTAGAAATGATTGGGCCGAACCGGGTCGGGTAAATAGTGGGCTGAACCGGGTATTGTGGTGTGGGCTGGTTGAATTAAAATGTGGACTGATTTATGAATTGGTCCGAAAATAGTATGGGTTGATTGGGCTACTACATTTAAATAAAAGACCTATTTAAATAACTTGTGTTAAAATATTATTTAATATAAAATATGCAATTATTAGTGCTCAAATAAAAATGGCGTTGTAATAGCCGTGCAATAATATTTCGAAAATCCACAGTAAATAAACACTATTATTTAATTATGCAAAGATAAATGCGATGCATGTGCGTAAGCTGGCAAAGATGCTGAAATGATAGAAAATTGTGAATTATAATAATAATAATAAATATTAATAATAATAATAATAATAAGTGATAAATGGTAAATGATGATGAGGATAGCTAGTAACTGTAATAGAATAATGCAATGTCGGTATTGATAAAAGGCTAATAATTATAGTAAAACATAATATATATTATTATTTTTTATATTATTTTTCCAAAATATTAGAAGCGCAAATAGGTATTTCGGAGGAGAGGCGGGACAAAATTGGGTGTCAACACCCGTTCGAGATCTGCCAACCGTGCAATCACTGAGGCTACCCATTTTGTGACTGAGATTGTATCTTTCTGTGCAATTTTGTAGACAAACTCTCCTTCTTCCGCCACTGTAGGCGCAATATAATCCTCCCAAAATAGTACTTTATTGATGGCCATCGGAGAAACATCAATCTTCTTTTTGCGCACCACTACCTCATTCATGGCCGACACTTGAGTTGCGCGCTGCCCTTTTTTCTGTGCTTTGAATACAGCAGCCCCATAAAAAGCGTAGAATTCCCGAACAAGAGCAGGGATGTAGGACCCCACAGGGTTTTTCAAAAACTCTAACTTGTGGAAGCGGAGAGTGTCACGGATGCCCGGATATCCATCGAGACCATCAAAACTGACGTTCCGTTCCTCGAAAATAATATTCTTCGGGCCCTGCCCCTCATGATTTGCTAGCTCACACCCTTTGTTGTACAGTTCTTCAGACCCCTCCACAGAAAATCGGAGGTCCTGCTCATATATAGCCCTCATCTGAATGTTAGTCTCTTTTCTTTTCTGCTCGCGCTCTTGTTCGCGCTCCTCCACAGTAGGCTGTCTAATGGGTGGTTTTGGCCGGTGTGGTGGTGTGACAGCCTCCCTGGGTCTACTATGGCTCAACAAACTAGAATAACTCTCCTCATCAGACGAGGAGGAACTTTCGGAAGGTGAGGCTAGCCTGCTAGGTGTAGCGGGCTTCTTTGTAGCCCTTGTGTCTTTGAGTTGATCTTCATCGCGCAACTGTGAGGTTACTTTGCTTGCACCGCGACCTTTTCCTCTGCCGGCAACCTTGGGTGCAACCTTTTTTCCTTGCCTTTGGTTACCCATACCTGTTGAAGGCAAAGTTAGCTATAATACACAAGAAGCTTTTCAATTATACAACTTATTGGTTGAAGTTCAGGACTTCAATTAGCTCATGCACCGTAACACGATCGACGGACCGTCGATGGTGTTAAGGGCCGTATCTTCAACCATAACTCATTTTGTTCATTTATAACACAAGAAACGTAACACGTTCGACGGACCGTCATACGTGTTACGGTCCGTAACAGCTTACCGTAACGTGACCCAAATTTCCAGAAAGTTTTGTGGAAATCATAGGTGTTACGGTATGATGTTATGGACCGTCAAACGTGTTACGGTCCATAACACTTGACCGTAACCTGACCCAAATTTCCAGAAAGTTTTGGGGAAATCATAGGTGTTACGGTATGATGTTACGGTCCGTCAACCGTGTTACGGTCCATAACACCTTACCGTAACGTCACCCAAATTTTCAGAAAGTTTTGAGGAAATCATAGGTGTTACAGTATGATGTTACGGTCCATCAACCGTGTTACGGTCCGTAACACCTTACCGTATCGTCACCCAAATTTCTGGAAAGTTTTCATGGAAATCATAAGTGTTACGATGGGGTGTTACGGTCCGTAATACACGTTACGGCCCGGAACACTGAACGTCGGGCAACATTTCACAGATTCTCAGCGTAGCCAAATTTTCCCGTTTAAGCACGAGGCCAAGATTTTCAACTTTATGCACCTTGGGGTATGGGGTAAAACACCAGTTGATCCCCTCACATACCTCGGGTTACTCAGACTTCACCCGGCTTTATCCAAGTTTTCTTTGAAACCTTTTATCGAACAGTTGGCGGGCAAACCAATTTAGTAGTTTCACGAATGAAAATTTCAATCGGGATGCCCTCCGACTCAATGGGAGACAATGTCTTTGTGCCCACGAGTCTCTCAAACAGCAATCATACCAAACTCAACCCCCCACTATTGTTAAATCCCGCGCAATTATTCAATGAGGATTCAAAATCATAAGTTCATGGCATGATATACGAATTTAATGATGGAAGATCATACCAATCCTATTGATAGACGAAAGACTAGAGAGAGTCAACACATTGTCATACCTGATCGTGGATGATGCTTGGATGAAAACTTGAGACTAAACCAAAATAGCGATGGACTTTGACAAGAAAAAAAATCAACAGCTATGGTAAGGTAATGGTGGAGAGTTGGTGAGGGGGAAATGAAGAGACGATGAGGGAGGTTATGAGGGACAGAGGGAGTTAAAAAAATAGAAAGGTGTCATTTGAATGGGAGTATAACTGTCGGGTGATGTATTTAAACATGCTCGACCGTTACGCTTTGAGTTACGGACCGTAACAGAAGGTACGAGCCGTAACTCGTGTTACGGTCTACCAAATGACCCCGTTTTAATTTTTCATTAATG
The DNA here is from genome assembly GCF_019175385.1 of Lycium barbarum. Lineage (NCBI taxonomy): Eukaryota > Viridiplantae > Streptophyta > Magnoliopsida > Solanales > Solanaceae > Lycium > Lycium barbarum. The sequence goes on from NC_083342.1 coordinate 8,780,215, forward strand.
ACATGACAATACAGCCGACGGACCGTAACTCGTGTTACGGTCCGTATTACCTAGCGTAACAGGTGCAAATTTTCCAGTGGTTGCCCAGATTTCTGTCAAGGTTATGCTTATGTGTTACGGTCCGTAACGCGATTCGACGGTCCGTAACTCAGACCGTAACACTTTTCCCTCATCCTTCAGTGATTGCTGCATTTTTTTCATCTTGTTACTCTCCGATACGAACCGTAACATGAGTTACGGGGCGTAACGTGGCGCGTCCTTTCATTGCAAACTTTAGCACTTACTTTCTTTTGGCCTCTTCTGTCCTCAGAATCCTACCACATTAGCAACCATCAAAAATATAAAAGAAAACAAAGGAAATACGATATTTAAAGTACTTATAAAGCAGTAAATCTGGGTTGCCTCCCACACAGCGCTTGGTTTAACGTCACAGCTCGACGTGATACCTCAATTTCTAGTTCAGGAACCGTGTTTCAAATGATACCGATCAACCACTTTACCATCATCAATGCACCAATGATAGTGCTTCACTCTTTGTGCATTCACTTTAAAAGTCTGAGTGCCATCCTTGGTTTTCACCTCAATGACACTTCCATTTGGGAAAACACTTACAATTTCAAACGGACCGGACCCTCGAGACTTTAGCTTGCCCGGAAAGAACTTTAGGCGCGAATTGTACAACAAGACCAAGTCCTTCGGCTGAAAATCCCTTTTAATGATCTTCGAGTAATGATAGTATTTCATCTTTTCCTTGTACAGTGTAGCACTTTCATAGGCATTGTACCTAAATTCATCCATCTCGTTGATTTGAAACAACCTCAGCTTTGTTGCTTCATGCCAATCCATGTTCAACTTTTTCAATGCCCAAAGGGCCTTATGCTCAAGCTCAATAGGAAAATGACATTCCTTCCCAAATACCAACTTATACGGTGAAGTCCCAATAAGCGTTTTGAACGCTGTGCGATATGCCCATAGAGCATCATCCAACTTTTTGGACCAGTCAGTGCGATTCACATTGACCGTCTTTGCCAAGATGCTCTTTATCTCTCTGTTGGAGACTTCAACCTGACCACTCGTCTAAGGATGATACGGAGTGGCAACCCTGTGATGCACGCCATATTTTTCAAAAAGATCAGCGAATGGTTTGTTGCAGAAATGAGAACCACCATTACTAATAATAGCTCTAGGAGTGCCAAATCTAGTAAAGATGTTCTTTTTTAGAAAGTTAATGACTCTCCTACCATCATTGTTAGGCAAGGCCACCGCCTCCACCCACTTGGAGACATAATCCACCGCAACAAGAATATATTTTAGGCCATATGAGCTCACAAAGGGCCCCATAAAATCAATGCCCCACATATCAAAGAGCTCCACCTCGAGCACATAATTCATCGGTGTTTCATGCTTCCGACCTATTGTGCCCTGGCGCTGACATTTATCACAAGAATGTGCCAACATATTCGCATCACGATAGATGGCTGGCCAATAGTAGCCACACTCTAGCACCTTGGCTGCAGTTCTATTTCCACTGTGATGCCCACCAACCGGAGAATCATGACAAGCCTTCAAAATATCCATCACCTCAGATTCAGCCACACATCTTCTGATCATATTGTCTGCACAAGTCCTGAATAAGTAAGGCTCATTCCAATAATATTGTCGGCAATCTCTCAAGAATTTCTTCTTTTGATATGCCTTCAAATCTTCAGGAACAATGCCAGTTACCAAATAATTGGCAATATCGGCATACCATGGTACCACATCACTGGAGACTGCCAAGACCCTTTCATCCAAAAAAGTGTCATCAATATCCAGCACATAAATCGGTCTCTCTGCTGCTTCAAGTCTGGAGAGATGGTCAGCCACTTGATTTTCTGGCCCTTTTCGATCTTTGACTTCAAATTCAAATTCTTGTAGCAACAACACTCATCTTATCAACCGAGGCTTAGCATCTCTTTTAGCTATTAAATACCGCAGGGCAGCATGGTCAGTGTGAACCACTACCTTGGCACCCAATAAATAAGCCCGGAACTTTTCAAAGGCATAAACAATAGCAAGTAGCTCCTGCTCTGTTACTGTATAGTTCAATTGAGCTCCATTTAGTGTTTTGCTGGCATAATAAATTGGGTGAAAGATTTTGTTGAGTCGCTGACCAAGCACAGTGCCAATTGCAAGACCACTGGCATCACTCATTAATTTAAAGGGCAACGACCAATCCAGGGACATAACAATAGGGGCTGAGGTCAATTTTAACTTCAACTCGTCGAAAGCCTTGATGCACTTCTCATCAAAATTGAATTTTGACTCTTTTTCCAAGAGCTTGCATATTGGATTTGCGATTATGGAGAAGTCTTTGATAAATCTTCTATAGAATCCGGCGTGCCCCAAGAAACTCTGAACCCCTTTTACTGAGATGGGTGGAGAGAGTTTTGAAATCACATCGATTTTGGCTTGGTCAACCTCAATCCCTCATTCGGAAATCTTATGGCCAAGGACAATTCCCTTCTTTACCATAAAATGACATTTTTCACAATTGAGAACGAGGTTTGTCTCCTCACACCTTGTAGCACCCAATCAAGATGGTCTAAACATTCATCGAATGAATCTCCCATAACAGAGAAGTCATCCATGAAGACTTCAAGAAAGTTTTCAACCATGTCAGAGAATATGGACATCGTGCATCATTGGAAAGTAGCTGGGGCATTGCAAAGACCAAATGGCATTCGGCTGAAAGCGAATGTCCCATAGGGACAAGTGAAAGTAGTCTTTTCTTGGTCTTCTAATGCAATATTGATTTGGTTGTAACCTCAGTACCCATCCAAGAAATAATAATAAGACCTTCCAGCTAGGCGATCAAGCATTTGATTAATAAAAGGCATAGGGAAATGATCCTTGCAAGATGTAGTGTTCAGCTTTCTGTAGTCCATACACACTCGCCAACCGGTGACAGTTCTTGTAGGAATTAACTCATTTTTAGAATTAGGGACAACAGTGGTGCCCCCTTTCTTCGACACACATTGGACTGGACTTACCTATGGACTGTTGGCAATAGGGTAAACCACCCCAACATCTAGCCACTTAATAATCTCTTTCTTTACCACCTCTTGTATCGGTGGATTCAATCTTATCTGATGCTCAACACTTGGTGAACTTTCCTCTTCCAACTGAATTCAGTGCTCACAAATTCCGGAGGGAATCCCCCAGATGTCTGCAATAGTCCAACCCAAAGCTGCCAAATGTTTCCTCAAAACTGCGATGAGTCTATGAGTTTGGCCATCATTCAGAAGTGATGACACAATAACTGGGAGAGTGGAATTTTCTCCAAGAAACTCATATCTATGATGGGATGGAAGTTGCTTGAGCTCCAACTTCGATGGCTCAATAATTGACGGTTTTTCTGGAGGAGTGTTCGCTTCTCTAAATCAAGAGACAATTTCTTGGGCTCATAAGAGTAAGACCCCAGACCAGTAAGTGAATTCACCGTATCAATATATCCCTCCATTTCTTCTGCATCGAAATTGACAAAGATGGTTGATAATGCTTCACCCAAGCATTCTTCCTCCATCTTGAATTCTACCGCTTCATCCACCACATCAAAAGAATTAATGACTGAAATACTTTGATAAATACTAGGCATCTTCTGTTTTCCTCACTAGCCTTTGAGGAAAAAGCAGTGAAGATTTGAACATTTGAGTCAATGGTCATAGAGCGCCAGAAAGTTTTGCCTTCCCCTTTTCATGTTTTTCTCCTTGTGCCTTGAGATTATCAAGATTTTGCTCCTCTTCAGCTATAATAGGGACTTTCTCCTCTGTTTCTTCCTCTACAATAACATCAGATACATGAGGCTGTGCCTCTTTTTCAATAATTTGCTCAAGATCAATCACCTTTTTATCAGCACCTTGAAGTATTTTTCCACTTCGGGTGCTAATAGCAGCTACGTGATCCACAGAGTTTACCCCACTACCTTTCTAATTTGGAACTGTATCACTTGGTAGTTGTCCACGTCGAGGAGTATGCACTTCTCTGGAAAGGTCTCTGAATTGCGATTTAAGCTTCTGAATGGCAGCTGAATGAGATAGTTGAACCTGAGACATTCCCTTTATTGTACTTTCAGTTCTGTCCTGATTCATTAGCATTTTCTGCATCATACTTTTCAGCTCCGCAGAATCATTAGCAGCATTGCTAGTAGTGTTGCTAGCTGAATTGTCTCTCCACTGTTGGGAACTTGATGCTTGCCCCCTTGGTGGAATGTAGGGGTTAGACCTCTTGTTGCCATAATTGTTGTTATTGCAATTCCCTTGATTTGGATTTTCCTGATCATTTCTGCTATAATTGTTCCCTTGCAATTGGTGTTGAGGCTTTTTCCATAGGTGATGGCCCAGACCTTGATAATTTTGCCTTTGATAACCCCCTTGGGAGTTGTTGACATAATTAGCATCTTCATAATGTTGTTGCCCATCTTGGTACATCCCCTCAGGGACTTGATACATCCCCTGTGGATGAGGTGGTAACTCCTCAACAACATTTACCCTTGTGCATCCTTTTCTGCCAACTTCTTTGATAATAGATCCACCGTGGTTTGAAATTGAGCAAAGGCATGATCTCTCTCGTGGTTTTCTTTTGCAACAGCAGCTAGTGATGGACTACCAGAAGAGAGACTCTCACTATCATTTGAATGCCAAACTTGATTGTGGGTGGTGAGTTTATCAAGCAAACGGGTGATGTTGATAAATGACTTGTCCATGAAGCATCCTCCCGCGGCAGTATTGATAGCAATCTGATTCATCGTATCTAAGCCCTTGTAGAATTTCTCGGTGAGAATAGCATCCGAAAACCCGTGAGTTGGAGATTGAGCTAGATAGTACTTGAACCGCTCCTATGCCGAATATAATTGTTCCCCCGGGATCTGTTTGAACTCAAAGATCTTATCTCAAAGTTCAGCCTTTTTTCTCGGTGGGAACCACTTCTTCAGAATTGTATTGGCTAGCTCGCTCCAGGTATGAATAGAATTGTTGGGAAGCTTTTCATACCATTCCTTTTCTTGGCCATCCAAGGAATATTCGAAGACCCGTAACCGAAGTGCATCAACAGAAACAACACCTTGGGATTGTTGAGCACACACGTGCAGAAAGTTCTTCAAATATCGGAGTGGACAATCCTCCGAGGAATTTCGGAAATAACCTTCAAGTTTCAACAGCTGATAGATAGAACTATCAATTTTGAAAGTAGCATTCCATTCCTAGGAGGGACCACAGCAGAAGCATAATCATCTTCTTTGAAGAATTCTGCAAATTTATTCTCATCTTCATTGATGAATTCTGCAAATATATTCTCATCTTCATCCTCTTCTGGTGCAGGTGGGTTCACTTGGAATCCACCTTGGTTTCCTTGATTTCGATTCTGTCTTCCTGCCATGTTCACCTAGTTCACCACAACAGCAAACAAGGTGTGATGGAATAGAAAAAGTTTTAAAGAAGAGTACGCAACAATCAGTAATTTCAAAACCGTATTCCCTGGCAGCGGCACCAAAATTTGATACACTCAAATTACACCTATGAGTGGCGTAAAGCGGTCGTTGTCAGACATAATAACCCAAACAAGGTTGGGGGTCGAATCCCACAGGGAATATTGAGAGAAAAGGGTACTAATTGTATGCGATACTAGTCTTTAAAGGCTTTAATCCCATTCTGAATAGTTTGAAATATTTGTTGTGTAATGCAATTGAATACTTTGACTTGAATTGTACTTAATGCGAGAGAGAGACTAAGTTTTTGTTCCCCACTTTGATTAGATATTATGCTTCAGGTTTCAGTGTGATATACTTCTAATAGTTGTTCTAAGAGTATGCACTTGATCTTTTAAGGAATTCCTAATGTTTCCCAGCAGTTAGGCCGTATTTCCTCTTTATGACTTTTCCAAATGTAAAAGAGTTGAACTCGAAGAGCGACCAATAATGCTAATTAGACTTGTTCTTATCCCTAAGTTAGTCTATTAAACGTGAGTTAACACCCCGAGTCATTGTTATTCAATCTTACCAATACTAACTCTCTTTCCCAAGAAAAGTTAGTATAATTGCTTAGGCTAATGCTTGCAATCATTACCCAACGCTAACGCACAAAGATAGAATAAATACCAACAACCATTATACATGTATCAATAGTAGAAACCCATTCACATAATACCCATCATGGGGTCCATAACCTTAGAATTAAAATTAGCTACTCATCATTTTGGTTAACAAAGAAAGCTTAAAAGTTAACATAATGTACTTATAATGCTAATACAATGTGGAATGAGGGTGAAGTTGGTGCTTTAAATGCTCCAACCACTTCACAAATATCCAAAGCTTAAAGTTAATGCTCCAAAAGATCAGAATGAATGTTAAAAACCTAACTTTAAGTATTTATAGGGCCAAAAGTCGCGCCAAAGTTCTGGACAAAAACACCCTTTCGCGGCATCGTTACGGACCGTAACACAGGTTACGGTCCGTATCTTCCAGCGGATCATGGCTTCAGTGTTCAGTGGCCAATGCGTTACGCAATGATATTATGCCCCGTAACCTGCGTTACGGACCGTCCTTCTGGGCGTAACATATGACACAACTTAGGCTTCTTACTGGAAATTTCCTTCAGATTACGGTACATGTTACGGCCCGTAACATGAGTTACGGACCGTCCTTTATAGCGGCACGTATCTGGATCTTCCTCTCTGGGTACAGATCACGTTACGGTCCGTAACTCGAGTTACGGACCGTCCGTTTGCTCCAAGTTGTCCGTTTGTCAGCATTTCTTATCATTTCCGTTCCGTAGTCAACCAACCCTACAAAACACCAAAATAACATAAGAAACGATGTAAAAACAAGCAACACTTCTAGTGAAAAAGACATAAAATGTGTCGAAATTCACGGCACATCAGGATCCTATAAATCCTAATGAATATAATCAAGAATGCCCTTTGTACGGTGTTTTTCTATGGAGAAACTAACTCTCTTCTGTTTCTAAAAAACGCAATAATCACAAAGTCAAGTTTATCCGTACCAGTTTTACCAAGAAGACCTCTTTTGCTCAAAATGGTCATACCTTTCTCACTCATATGGCCTAGATGCATATGACATAAACGGGTGATATCATCGTCGAATAATGAAGTAGAAACTGCTACAAACCCCGTTACAATTGAACCCTGCAGGAAATAGAGAGTCCCATGTCTTATTCCTTTCATCAAGACCAGAGCACCTTTTGAAACTTTAAGAACTCTACCTTCAGTTGAATATTTACATCCAAAAGATTCAAGAGTACCCAGAGAAATAAGGTTTCGTTTCAAGTTAGGAACATGACGAATGTTGGTCAAGGTCCTGATAACACCATCATGGGTCCTAATTTTTACAGTACCAATCCCAACAACGTTGCATGGGGCATCATTCCCCATTAGGATAACACCACAAGCTTTCTCATATGTTTAAAAAGTAGCCCTTATGAAGACACACATGATATGTAAATCCAGAATCAAAAACCCATTCAAAGGATTTTTTCTTATCAACAGATACATCCATCAAAACATCACCTTTGGAATCACTTCTAACAATTCCTGCTTCAGCACTTTTCTGTAGCATTTTGTTATTTTCTTCTCTCTCTAGTTTATTCTTCAATTTATGACAATTACCAACTACATGGTTTGTCTTCGTACAGTATTTGCAGAATTTATCATTGTTGAATTTACGGCCTCTAGACTTGGACCTAAAATTCTTTCTATTACTCCCTCTATCGTGGGATCTTCCTCTAACAGACAAACTTTGTCCTTTGTCTTCAGAACGCACTTCAAAATCAAATTTTTCTTTGGACAACAAATTAGATTTAACATCCTCATAAATCAGTGTTCCATTTCCAACATATATCATGATTTCTTTAAAATTCTTATACGTAGAGGATAGGGAGACCACGAACAATATTGCTTTATCCTCATCTTCAAACTTAACGCCTAGATTTTGTAGGTCAAGAATATCAGAGTTGAACTCATCAAGATGATTTTTAATGGGGGTACCTTCAGCCATAGAGAATGTATATAACCGTTCCTTCAGACGAATTTTATTTGCGAGACTTTTCATCATGTAGAGTGACTCTAACTTCAACCAGAGGCCTACAGCAGTAGTCTCATGAATAACCTTGTGAAGAACCATCTTAGATAGACATAGTTGGATATTTGAAAGCACCTTTTTATCCAATTCCTCCCATTGATCATCTGTCATAGACTCGGGTTCCCTGGATTTTCCAAAAAGAGCCTTCTTTAATCCATTTTGGGTGAGAACGGCTTGCATCTGAACATTTTAGATAATGAAGCTTATCTTGTCGTTGAACTTCTAGATATCAAACTTGGTTACGGTAGACATCCTGGATCTTGAACGCTCTGATACCACTTGTTAAGAATAAAAAAGAGCGATGCAGCGGAACCGATTAGGATGCACCAACACAAGAATAATAATGGAAGAAAGCAATAAACGTAATGAACACAAGATTTACATGGAAACCCAAGATGGGAAAAATCACGGGGTGCGAAGCGCTGAGAAATAAACTATAAGGTGAGGAGTACAAAACGATCTCAATAGGTGTCGAAGCACAACGAGATCAAAGGAAACGAAAGATTTCAATCTCTCAGTGATAACTCTCTCTAACCTATGTGTGGAATATAATCTTGTGTGTAGTCTTGATAGTTGTTCTCCTTTTTCATGATGTTCTGGCTGGAAATCTCCTTTAAAGAGGGGTTGAAGATGTTCAAATCCTAATTAGAATGGGACAAGCCAGTCGAATCCCAGTTGGAATGAGACAATTTCGATAAACCCTTTTGGGACATATTCCAACATCATTAATGTACAAAATTTTACATTATCAAGTCACCAAAAAGGAGAGAAAAAAGGATAACTATTATACGCATGACACATCCATAAAAAATCTATATATTATATAAAGTTAGGCATAGATAAGGTGATGTGGCACCTCTCTATGGCCACCATTTCTATTTATCTTTTTTCTTCTTTTTATCTTAGTTTTCCTATTTATCTTATTTTTAAAAAGCTGAAAATCTCTAAATACATTACCCAATTAATGAGGAAACAAAACTAAAAGTGTCTAAACGCATTGCCCATTTAGTAAGGAAGCACGTCCCTTTGGGATATCTTTTAGAATTAAATAGCACATTCAAGTAAATGAAGATAAAAAGACTAACCTTTCATACACGTTCAAATCTTCTTAATCACATAGCACCTTTTCCTCTTCTTCTAACCATTTGATATATGATAGCCATTCCCATGAGACTGATGTTGACACCCAATTTTGTCCCTCCTTTATTCCAATTTATTTTCTTGGGCTTCTAAATTTATTAACGAGCTAAATACTTTATTTTCACTACTATTTTTATTGCTACTACTATTAATATCGTTATCCCTCTTATTACTTACATCTCCACCATTTTATTATCAACATTACTAGCATTACTTTATCACAAATTTTAAATGGTTTGTCATCATTTCATTTTAGGATTTGTACTCGTTAAATTAATTATAAGTCAATACTTTAGTAAGTCCTTTACTTTCTACATATTAATTACTAATTGTCTTCACATAGTATATATTGTACTAGTTATTAAGTTAGAATCCCAAGAATAATTAAAATGAAGAAGGAAAGACCAATACTTCAGCCAATTAATGGCCCAAACAACAAACATAATATGCTCCAACATTTATGGCCCAAACAGTCAAGCCCACTATCCGTTAAATGGATCAGCCCACAACAACTGACCCATTTCGTCCAAACCTACCCGACCCAGCCCGTCTTTTTTATTTTGTTCAACCTAAATATAAAATGATACGAACGGCGCCCCTCTCTCTTCTCTCCCTCGTCTTTCTCCATTTATGGCAAAACTCTATTTCTCTTTAGCCATGAATAGCCCTGTCTATCACATTTTCATACCAAAATTTGTCTTTCCTGCATGTGTTTTGTCGATTGAAAGGGAAAGGTTTGCCCACTCTTGCTTCAAGACACGCGACAATCTCCAAAACCATAAGTGGTCGAGCCATTTTCGGGTAAGATCCAAGTCAAATCATGTGCAAATCTATTCAGATTTGAACGATCCCATTTTGACTCTTTTTCAAAAACCCTAAGTAATTCGAATCCCGCCCAAAAAAAATTGAATCTGAGAAACCCTATCTTATATCCTATAAATATTCGCATTCGAGAAGGAAAAAGAGGGAAAAAAAAAGGAGCTGCCTCTATCCCTCTTGAAATATTAACATTCTTCAGTCCTAATACCTTTGGGTATTGATTCGAAAGATTAAGTCATTTTATTCTCTTTTTGCCCCTGCTACTACTTCGAATCCGAGCGTATTCAAGTTCGGAGTTTGTTAGTGTTCAAGTGTGTATCGGAGACCCGACCCCCCACTTCGCTGCACCTGAAGAAGGTCAGCAATTTCCCCTCTTCCTTGTAGTTCATTTTTATTCCCTATTTTGATGTTTATATGAGTTATTTTTTGTAGTTAGTTAATCTTAGTTTAATCTTATTCAGTGTAACTTCATGCCTGTTTAATGTGTTAATCGTGTTGTTTGATTGGTAGTTGGTTTAGATTAGGCATCAAACCTGCTTGTATGTTTAATTAGGTATCCACGTTTAGTGTTAATCTATGTCCATATGCTTAGTTCAGTGATTAGCATACTTACTGTTCAAAATTCTGAGTCAAATATGTTTGATATGTTTGATTATGTGCACCATGTATTAATTAGTGACGACAATCTTAAAATCATGTTACTAGTTTGCATGTGATTAATATGTGTCCTACTTTGAAGAGTATGATAAGATCATATTCAGTCAAAAATGTTTTCATGAGTTTAAATCTGGATAAATGAGTTGTGGTATGTTAATGATGCTATTACTCCAATTAAGTATGCATATATTGACTGCAGCCATGTCTAAATTACGATTTCTTGTTCGAAAGGTCCAAACTTGTTTGTAAAAGGTTCTGTAGAGCCAATATATGATCATGATGGGTCCTAATGTAGCTCAGGATAATTTCCTTATATGTTTCTTGATCTTAGTTGAAACAGGAGTAAAATGTGAGCCAATGAGATTAGGTGCTATTTTTAGGTCTCAACAGTTCTGAATTTCTTATAAAAAATGTATTTAAATGTCTTGCACTCTTAAATGTGCATATTTGTGGTTCAAACTAATAAAGTAGAAATCTCTGTTTGATTTGGTTCATCTTGTTTTTTTTTTTTTTGAGAAATCTGAGGTGCTGACTGACCTTATTGTGCACTTGAATGATTTCTAGTCTCAATCTGTGCGTATATGATGTTCAAGTTAAGAACTTGTTTTCTTTGTTTGGTATTAGCTGAGTAATAAGTAGTTCAAGGGCCAAAGAGGTGCTCTTATGGGCCTGTGAGGTAGAGAATGGGCATTTCATGGAGTTCATTCCTCCTTTCTCATCTTTGGTCCAAAACTCAGTTTAATACCCATTACCTTATCCCTTAATCTATTTCTATCTGTTGCTCCCTGTACAAAGTAATTGGGCTATAATGTTCGATGATAATCTGCTGGTTAGCTAACTGTAATTAACTTAAGGGATTAAGGGAATGTTCATTTGAACATATAATATTATGGGATGAAACCTTATAAAAGATCCATGCCTTTCTTTTCTAGAACTTGTCTTAGCATGGAACATGAGTATTCCCTCTGGTCTTAGCATGAAGCATTAACCAATGATTTGTGTAAGGTTAAAAGATGTCAATACATTGCTTTGGTTGAGTAGAATTACAAGCCACTGAGTGCTCAGTAGTATTTCGGTCTGTTAACATGAAATAATGTTGAAGTGAAAATGAACTTGATGTGTTTTATCCTGAAATCACCTTGTGAAACCATCCTGTCAAAACTAATGTAGTAAAGGGGATAGATTGCCTCGAGATATTTGCCAATGTTATTTGTGAAAAGCTAAAAACCGAAACTGTCTCCAGAAACCTTCAAAGGATTTCTACCTGCTTCCTCTCTTTATGTTTAAATATGTTCGTCCCTGAATCGAATATTGGTTTCGAATTCACCTAATTACCCATGTATGTTTGATAGTAGCTAAGCAATAATATCACCTTAATTAACTCAGTTTGGCTCCTTTCATTCATTGTATGACCTGGTAGCTTGGTTAATTGTTGAAAGTACTTAGTCCTGCTCTAGTCATTGGTGTTAGTTAGATGATATTTTTTGGGAATTGAAATTTGAAGCTTGAGTATTAATTTAAAGGGGATGCGACAAAGAAATGCTAATTGAATCCTTGCTCGAACCTTCTCTTGTGATGTTCTGCTGGTTAAAACTCAAGGCAAATTGAGTGATTGGTCTACCCTTTTAATAGTCTGCCATGCCTAAGGTTCTAGTAACCCTCTTGATCTTATGCAATACTGGAATAAGGATGGTAGCAGCCCTCTTGTTTGGTCTGAATTTTCTTTAAGTTGGAGCTTCAGCCTATTTATGAGCTGCTGTTTTCATAGTGTCTTCAGGATTTGTTTCTTTCGTATGCCTTCTATCGAAATCTGTTGAGTTTATCACATGATAATTCTATGCTAATCTTTATATTTTTTTTTCGCATGTACACTTTGGGAGCAAATTGAGGTCTTCGTAAAAGACCTCCATTGCCACAAGAAATCTCATTTTGAGATTCAACCCGCAGCTCAATTTCGCATCTATGTCTACTTTGCATCCAATTCCCTCCTCGCGAAAACTTTCCAACGGAAACAAGAGAGGGGCTATTTTCATTTTTAGCCTATCTCGAGACTAACTGATTCTTGTCTTTTCATATATATTTATTTGTTTGCCTTAAGAGTATTGACCCTAGGACACTTAGAATTAGATGGGATAGTTGACTTAAGGGAGAAACTAGAAGTTAATTCTATCGATTCCTTTCTCTTCTTCTTACTTTAAAATCGTTTATAGTACCTATAATATTTACTTTTACTAGAATAATTGATTTTCAAGGGCGAACACATATTTTGAATTAAGGGAATTACGTTTTGTTCTTTTTACTATCTTAGAAATTTCAAAACGTCACTGATATGCAAACATGAACTCAAGTATATTTTTTATATTTAATTCTTCAAGTTTGATTCACTTATGTATATTTTTTTATAGCTGAGCATAGTTAATAAAAATAATAAAAAAGGAAAAGAAAAGCTCACGTCCTTTTTGCATCACATTTGTAGAATAAATCTAGATTTTTCACATCGTCATATTCGCATAACATAATTTTTATTCAAAGCATCACAAATTTTACACACTAACGTTAACTTGTTTTGAGAAATAAAAAAGCAAACTAGTTTTATGGATAACTTTTTCACTTTAGCTCTTTTTCAACATTTGAAACATGTATTTGTTAAAACAACCTTTGCATAGTTTATATTGAACTAATAGTCTTTCCATAAGTCTTTCATGTTTAGCTAATCATAACTTTCGAAATACACAAACGTTTTACCTAAACTTTATTTGGTTCACTACTTTTCATATGATATTTGTATTTTTTAAAATGCTTCCACATTTGTATACAACAATCAGCCTCAATTTTCTCAACTTAAGTCCGGTCGGTTAATCATTATTAATGGATCTTAAAGGATGCCTAATACCTTCCCTTTAGATTAATTGAACCCTTACCCAAAATCTTAAGTTAGTAGACCTTGAAACGGAGTTAACTTTAGAAAATAACTTTAACGAACTTTAGGTGTCCTAATTCACCATAAATAATTAGGTGGTGACTCCTCAACTTTAATTAACCCCGGAATTACCGGGATGTTGTAAACCATTTTGACTCCGATTAAAATGGGGTATAACAACTGAAGAAGTCATTATTAAAATGAGTAGCAAAACATGTTGGGGTCATCTGGAACATACTACTTTTGGTACTATTTCAACTATGCTTCACTCACATTATGTTCCTTCACCAAAACTAAAATATGGTTTCCTGGAAATTATACATGTAAAGGCATCTCTTTTTTGCTTATAATTTAGGCTTTACATGGCCTAATTCTGTGTCATAATTGTTGCATGCGTTTTAGAGAAATTAGTTTCTTTCATATTTTCCTTCTTTATGCATGGCTGAACTTTTAAAAAGTTTTGAACTTTTAAAGAGTTTCTCTCTATGCTTTGATATCCTTCTCTTTTGTCTTTTCAGTTGAACTTTTGGAATATGCTGACTATATTTTTTTTATTTTTTAGATTTTGTATAAAAGAAAGTGGTAAAATGTTGTAATCAGCAAAGATGAAATTATCTGAGGCTGTGGAGTATTTCCAAAATGTATTTGATTTCAATTTTTGATGAAATGATGGGTGAGGAGCAGCGGCGGATGCAGCCATTGCCCAGGGTGTTTACCCGAACACCCTGGGCAAAAAATTACAGTGTATATTTAGAGTAAATTTTCTGTGTTTATGTACATATATCAACTTTTGAACACCCTGAACAAATACAAAAGACTAGCTCAAGTGATTCAGTTGTTTTTTCCGAACACCCTGAATGAAAATCTTAGATCCGCCACTGGTGAGGAGAAGAGATAAGAAAGGAAATATAATAATCAGGAAAAGAAAAAGAAAGAAAACCAAATAATAGATTAATTTATTTATGCATATGTAGTATCATGTTTCATATGTGCGAAACCATCATTTAAAATAACTGTGGAATAATATAATTGGCAAAATTTCTTATTTATTCTTTTATTTTTGGGTACATATTTCTCATAAACATCTAATCCACATAGTAAAACTGGCACTTCTATTTTTCTTACTTCGTCTTATCACATTTATATGTTATAAAATTTAAATAGCTTCGTCATTCTATAATATCTATAAGTATACTCTTCTATTTAAAAACAAAGTCTTGAGTCCTTTATCCATAAGTAGCTGACGAATGTAAATTCCTAACTCTTTTATCTAGCATCTAGAAGTGGGTCTTGGGGAAGAGACCAAAGGAAAAGTAAGATACAACTTGTATGGTGCAATGCTTGTGAACTTGAATTTAACAGCAAAACGATTCTTGATCCTTAAGCAATTACTTATCAATTGTTTTAGTAAAACTGTTGTCATTTTAATATATTTTTTCTTATTCAAGTTCAAATATATTTATCAAGTGAGTTATTTTATAGTTTAACTGAAATGTTTGTCACAAACCCGTCAAACAAATTTATACGGGAAATAAAGAATCATAAAGCTACCTTTATTTTTCAACCTAATGGGTATTAAAGTTTGTGCTGCAATCTATGCTGTTAATCTGTGTTGATAGTGTGGGGTCCAGTCCCCTATCCCATATTTTAAGAAAGGAAGATTTTTCTTCCTTTGACAAATTATACATTGGCAACAATTGTGGACTTGGCTAACAAGCCAATTTCTTTGTTCACATTTTCATGATGTAAGCGCTTACCTCATCATAATCGTGATGTAAGCGCTTACCTCACCATAGGAAATTCATTTCTATAAATAGGCAGCTTATGGTTCATTTGTAACACACCAAAATCTCAGACAATACATCTGAGTGAGAGCAAAAGTGAGGTATTCCATAGACTGTAAGAAAATAGTCTGTGAAGAAAAATAGAGTGTGAGTGATATTGTAGTGAGGTGGGAAAATCAAAAGAGTATTATTTCTTTTGAGGGTGTAGTGGTCTTAGGAGTATTTGTACTCGTTACTACACAGTGTAAAATTCCTCTATAGTGATATCAGCTGCTCCTCTTGGCCGTGGTTTTTCCCTTATTCAGAAGGGTTTCCACATAAAATTTTGGTGTCATTATTGCTGCATTTTATTCTTGTTGATTTAACCATAAGTTAGTGTTCCGCGTTTATCACTAATATCGTGAATATTATTTTTGCGGGTCTATTTTATTCCCATCAAGTGGTATCAGAGCCAAGGTTCTGTCTGAGTATGCTCTGTGGTTGCAGCACAGTCTGAACTTCCACATCAGAAAAGAATTACTTTGGTCTTCGAATAAAATAATATTTGTATTTGTGATAAACGATGTAAGCCAACACTAGTAGAATGGTTACTTTGAGTGGCGTAAATTATGCCATTTGGAAGGGCAAAATGGAAGATTTGCTCTATGTCAAGAATTTTCATCAACCTGTCTTTGGAAATAAAAAGTCTGATAATAAATCAGATGAAGAGTGGAATTTGTTGCATCGGCAGGTTTGCGGCTTTATTAGACAGTGGGTTGACGATAATGTGTTGAACCATATTTCTGGAGAGACACGTGCTCGGACCCTATGGGAGCATCTTGAAAGTTTGTATGCTCGAAAAACTGGTAATAACAAGATGTTTCTGATAAAGCAAATGCTGGGTTTAAAATACCACGATGGTTCCGCAATGACAGATCATCTGAATATTTTTCAGGGGATCATGAACCAGTTATCTGCTATGGGTATTAATTTTGATGCAGAAATTCAAGGCTTATTTCTACTTGGTTCCCTACCAGATTCTTGGGAAATTATTAGAACTTCATTATCAAATTCTGCTCCGGATGGTGTGATCTCTATGGATCTTGCCAATAGCAGTCTTTTAAATGAAGAGATGAGAAGAAAATCTCAAGGTTCCTCCTCATCAGATGTCATGGTGACTGACACTAGGGGGAGAGGCAAGAATCGTGGTTCTCAAAATAGAGAACATCATAGAAGCAAATCCAGAAGCAGACTTAAAGATATTGACTGCTATCATTGCGGGAAAAAAGGGCACACAAAGAAGTTCTGCCGGATTTTGAAAAAAGAGAATAGAGAAAAGGAGGAAAAGAAAGAAGATGGCAATCGTGTTGCCGCTGTCACTACAGAAGATCTTGTTACTGTCCTTGATGCGGATCTGATAAATATTGCTTGTGATGAGTCAAGCTGGGTTGTGGACAGTAGTGCCGCATCTCATGTGACATCAAGGAAGGAATTTTTCTCATCCTATACTCCGGGTGACTTTGGAACTTTGAGTATGGGTAATGAGACTGTATCCAGGGTGGCTGGTGTTGGAACGATTTGTTTGAAAACTAGTATTGGAACTAAACTAGTTTTAAACAATGTAAAGCATGCACCTGATGTTCGTTTGCACTTGATCTCTGTTGGTGTTTTGGATGATGAGGGATATGTCAGTACCAATGGTGCTGGAAAGTGGAAGCTTACTAAAGGTTCCATGATTGTGGCTCGTGGCGAAAAGCATCGTGGTCTATACTGGACTACGGCCTCTACCTGTGTTGATATGGTGAATGCAGTTGAGAGCAATAGCTCTTCAACGTTATGGCATAAGAGGCTTAGCCACATTAGCGAGAAAGGACTAAATGTTCTGGCCAAAAAGAAATTATTGTCAAATTTCGAAAGTGCTAAATTAGAAAAGTGTGAGCACTGCTTGGCTGGAAAACAAAATAGAGTTTCTTTCAAGTCTCATCCTCCTTCAAGAAAGACAGAGTTGCTTGAGTTGGTGCATTCAGATTTATGTGGTCCAATGAAGACAAGGACTTTGGGTGGTGCACTTTATTTTGCTACCTTTATTGATGATTGCTCAAGGAAACTTTGGGTCTACGTCTTAAAGACTAAAGACCAAGTGTTGGGTGTCTTTAAGCAGTTTCAGGCCTCAGTTGAAAGAGAAACTGGAAAGAAGCTGAAGTGTATTCGTACTGATAACGGTGGTGAATATTGTGGACCGTTTGACGAATACTGCAAGCAACAGGGTATCAGACACCAGAAGACTCCTCCTAAGACTCCTCAGCTTAATGGTTTAGCAGAGAGGATGAACAGGACCTTGATGGAAAGAGTCAGATGTTTGCTTTCTGAAGCAAAGTTGCCTAATTCCTTTTGGGGTGAGGCTTTATTGATCGCTGCACATGTTATTAATCTATCCCCTGCGGTTGCTTTGCAAAGTGATGTTCCAAACAGAGTTTGGTATGGAAAGGATGTTTCCTATGACCACTTGAAAGTGTTTGGTTGTAAAGCTTTTGTACATGTGCCTAAAGATGAAAGGTCGAAATTAACTGCCAAGACAAGGCAGTGCATCTTCATTGGTTATGGCCTTGATGAGTTTGGTTACAGGCTATATGATCCAATTGAGAAGAAGGTTGTGAGAAGTCGTGATGTTATCTTCATGGAGGATCAAACCATTGAAGATATTAACAAAGCGGAGAAGATAAAATCTTCAAGTTCTGAAGGTTTAGTTAATCTTGATCAAGTTCCTCATACAAATGCTGATGAAGTTGGTGGGCTCGATGATGATGGTGATGCCAAGAATCATGTTCCAGATCAGCATGTTGATGATGATAACGATGCTGCTATTGATGAAGTAGATGCTCCTACTCACGAAGTCGTGGATGAGTCAGATATTCCACTTAGAAGGTCTACTAGACAGCATGTTCCTTCTTCCCGTTATTCACCTAATGAGTATGTATTACTCACTGATGGGGGAGAGCCTGAATGTTATGAGGAGGCCATGGAAGATGAGCACAAGGATCAATGGATTGAAGCCATGCAAGATGAGATGAAATCTCTGCGTGAGAACCATACTTATGAGTTGGTGAACTTGCCTAAGGGCATGAGAGCTTTGAAGAACAAGTGGGTGTTCAAAGTTAAAGCCGAAGAACACAGTTTGAAGCCCAGATACAAAGCTAGATTGGTTGTTAAGGGATTTGGTCAAAGGAAAGGTATTGACTTTGACGAAATATTTTCTCCTGTCGTGAAAATGTCCTCCATTCGGACAGTTCTTGGTTTGACTGCTAGTCTTGATTTGGAGATTGAGCAGATGGATGTGAATACTGCTTTTCTTCACGGTGACTTAGAAGAGGAGATTTATATGGAACAACCTGAAGGCTTCAAGGCAAAAGGTAAAGAAAATCTTGTATGCAAACTCAAGAAGAGTCTCTATGGATTGAAGCAAGCTCCCAGACAGTGGTACAAGAAGTTTGAGTCTGTTATGGGGGAGCAAGGCTACAAGAAGACTTCTTCAGATCACTGTGTGTTTGTACAAAGATTTTCTGATGGTGACTTTATCATCCTTCTGCTATATGTGGATGATATGTTGATTGTAGGCAAAATGCTTCCAGGATTGACGAGTTGAAGAAACAATTGAGTAAGTCTTTTGCAATGAAAGACTTGGGTCATGCTAAGCAGATTTTGGGCATGCGAATTACTCGTTCAAGAGATGAAAAGAAGCTTTATTTGTCGCAGAAGAAGTACATAGAACGTGTACTAGAGCGCTTCAATATGAAGAGTGCTAAGTGGGTTAGCACACCTCTTCCTGGTCATCTGAAATTGAGCAAAAAGATGTGTCCTACAACAACAGAGGAAAAAGAGAGAATGGCCAAGATTCCTTATTCCTCTGCAGTCGGAAGTTTAATGTATGCAATGGTATGCACTCGACCAGATATTTCTCATGCAGTCGGTGTTGTTAGCAGATTTCTCGAAAATCCAGGGAAAGAGCATTGGGAAGCTGTGAAGTGGATACTCAGGTATCTAAGAGGAAGCTCAGATGAATGCTTGTGTTTTGGAGGATCAAATCCAATTTTGAAGGGCTATACAGATTCTGATATGGCAGGTGACCTTGATAACAGAAAATCCACTACTGGATATTTGTTTACTTTTTCAGGGGGAGCTATATCATGGCAGTCGAAGTTGCAGAAGTGTGTCGCACTGTCTACAACGGAAGCGGAGTATATTGCGGCTACTGAAGCTGGCAAAGAGATGATATGGCTCAAGAGATTCCTTCAAGAACTCGGATTGCAGCAAATGGAGTATGTTGTCTATTGTGACAGTCAGAGTACAATAGACTTGAGCAAGAACTCCATGTACCATGCGAGAACAAAACACATCGATGTCAGATATCATTGGATTCGTGAGCAATTGGAAAGCGAATTGTTCCAAGTCAAGAAGATTCACACGAATGAAAATCCTGCAGATATGCTGACCAAGGCGGTACCGAGAGACAAGTTCGAATCGTGCAAAGAACTTGTCGGCATGCACTCAAATTAGAAGCCAGTGTACCCTCCTTCAGGTGAATGGGACTGGAGGGGGAGATTTGTGGGGTCCAGTCCCCTATCCCATATTTTAAGAAAGGAAGATTTTTCTTCCTTTGACAAATTATACATTGGCAACAATTGTGGACTTGGCTAACAAGCCAATTTCTTTGTTCACATTTTCATGATGTAAGCGCTTACCTCATCATAATCGTGATGTAAGCGCTTACCTCACCATAGGAAATTCATTCCTATAAATAGGCAGCTTATGGTTCATTTGTAACACACCAAAATCTCAGACAATACATCTGAGTGAGAGCAAAAGTGAGGTATTCCATAGACTGTAAGAAAATAGTCTGTGAAGAAAAATAGAGTGTGAGTGATATTGTAGTGAGGTGGGAAAATCAAAAGAGTGTTATTTCTTTTGAGGGTGTAGTGGTCTTAGGAGTATTTGTACTCGTTACTACACAGTGTAAAATTCCTCTATAGTGATATCAGCTGCTCCTCTTGGCCGTGGTTTTTCCCTTATTCAGAAGGGTTTCCACATAAAATCTTGGTGTCATTATTGCTGCATTTTATTCTTGCTGATTTAACCATAAGTTAGTGTTCCGCGTTTATCACTAATACCGTGAATATTATTTTTGCGGGTCTATTTTATTCCCATCAGATAGTTGATTATTTCTATAACAAATATCAATTAAATTTATTGAAAACATGTGATATACACTGGTAAAGTGGTAATAGGAAAGTTGATTGGCACCTTTTTTGACCAAAGATATAATTTATCTATTTTCTCTTCTTCTTTCTTTTTTTTAAAGAAAAAACTTTTTCTCCCTTTTTTTCAATTATATTTTCTCTTCTTCTTTCTTTTTTTTAAAGAAAAAACTTTTTCTCCCTTTTTTTCAATTATTTTATTTTAAGAAGTCAACTCTACAACTTCACCTCTTCATTTTCATAAATTCTACTCTTAATTAGTATTAGTAATATCCAAAACTCTCAAACCTTTTCATGTTCATAACCTCCAAATTACAATATTTAATATGGAAGTTTCTAACACTTTAAATTCACACATAAAATAACACAAATACCGTTGGGCGTGAATTCATAAAAATTCCAACGGAGTAACTATGTTAACATGGGAAGTTCTACTGATGCTTGCAACTTCATTGATTTATTCTTTTCCATTTTCTTTGGTCAAATTTAAAATCTTTAAAGCACCTTTATATACCCCTCCATAAACCAGCTTTGTCCAAGCTTCTCTTAAACTGAATTTGTCATTTTTCTAATATCTGTATATATATAAGTTGCAGGGGCAGAATTGAAAAGGCCGTATGAAATTATAAGAGCAAGATCAATAATAATCACTACTAAAAAACTGGCAAAAACCGACGACGAAAACCGTGTTGGTTTTTTCAATGAAACCGA
Organism: Lycium barbarum; assembly: GCF_019175385.1. Lineage (NCBI taxonomy): Eukaryota > Viridiplantae > Streptophyta > Magnoliopsida > Solanales > Solanaceae > Lycium > Lycium barbarum. The sequence goes on from NC_083342.1 coordinate 8,801,608, forward strand.
CGAGAAACCGACCCTTTACGGTCTGTTGGTTTACATAGCCTCGCTTTTTAAAAACCGACAGACCATGTCGGTTTTTTTCGACGGACTGCGTCGGTTACGTGGTCCGTCGGGTTTTATCCAATAATTTTAAAAAAAAATAAAAATTAAAAAAAACCGACGGACTGAGTGGGTTTTTTTAATTTCTGATTTATTATGTTATATAAAAATAATATATATTTTATGAAAAAATCGACGCACTACGTCGGTTTTTTATTTAAATTTTTTTATTTTAAATACAAAACCGACACAGTGCGTCGATTTTTTCATAAAATTTAAGAATTATTTTCCAGAAAACCGAAGGACTGAGTCGGTTTTCTGGAAAATTTCCAAAATTAATTTCCAGAAAACCAACGGACTGCGTCGGTTTTTCGTCGGTTTTTTGGAAAATTTCCTGCATGCAATTCCTGCAGCCACACCTGCACAGAAATCAGTACCAAAAGTTGCTCAAAACTAGCATTAAAATGCTCCAAATCAATTCTAAAAGAGCTACAACACATAAAATCACCCTAAGTAATAATAAAACACATCAAACACTATCTAAACACATCAAATACGATCTAAATAGACCTTCAAAGTTCAGAAATATTTAAATGTCTAACCAAAAGTACCATTAACTAGTTTTAATATAAGTCCATTATTAAATCCAAACTACTACAACTGATCATCCGGTGTCCGGGCTACGTAATCACCGTCATCATCATCTTCTGGGTCGGAGGAGGGGGGTGGGGAAGGGGGCACACCAAATTGTCCACATGCAATGTGGCTTTTAACTTGTGCCATGAGCGATTCAAGGCTCGCTTTCATGGTGTTACTTTCCTCAACTCTTTTTGCCTCAGTCTCAGCTAATTTCCTATTAAGCTCAGCAATTTGCTGCGCCATAGCTGCGACCTGAACACCATCAACTTCCTCAGCTTGTCGAGAAGACCCTTCACCTTGCAATCCTGACCGAAGGCAACTTAAGTTGTTCCTTGGGCCTAGACCGTCGCTCTACCCTTTTGTACTCCCCCAAATGCTCTACACCAAAAATCTATCTCTAATTCTGGTGGAGGATGGCTTGTATGCTCAGGCTGAGTTTGGCTGTACTGGTCCACATCATCCATAAATTGCGTCTGTATATTAAAAAATGAAACTTAGTATATAACGAATATATCACAATTAAACTTATATATAATTACTTAAATAATAAAATTATCACTTACATAGGAATTACGAGCCCTGTCCTCAACCCATACGGTCGGATCCGACTCCTGCTTCTTCTTTTTTTGTGTGGGTCTTTAGGAATAGTTGATCCTGAGTTGGCATCTGTCCCGTAGCTTTTTTCTGCAAAAAAAAAAAAGTTAAACATAAAATTAATAACTCAATAATGATATATTGATCGTAGGTAGCTTTAAAAGTATAAAATTACTTACCATTGTCCTAGCCACGTGCCCCTGACTTCTTGCACCCGCACTGTGCAAAGAGCCACATTTCTGGGATGCACGGGCAACCTTTGCCTGCTCAGACTTGGCGATAAACTCAGGAGTTCACCAATATGCCTTAATTTTCTCCCACTGTTCAGAGTTTAGCCATTGGGGCATCTTCATATACCTTCTAGCCATCGAAAACCAATTAGACAACCTAGCACTCCCCTTCCTATCAAAGTTTGCAGCAACCCTATCATTGTCCATTGGATCCCATGTACAATACATCTGCAAATCAAATAGCTAATCTTAGATGATTTATATAAAAGTAAATTCAAGTTATGAAATTTATAATAAGATTCATACGTTAAACTCTCTAAACATAGCCTGTCGAGTATCATATGGGATTTCACCCCATGAAGTATAAAAATGATCGCCATAAAGCCTCCGAACAACATCCAGCAAGACTTTTGTAGTTTCGTGATCTGGATAGAACCTGCAGTTAAAAACTTAATGCATATAAGATTAAGATGAAAAAAAAACTTTAGGAAAACTTAATAAAACACAATATTACCCAGCTCCCTCAGGCACGATGAAAATCCGACCCATCACATCTCTATCTCCCGGATGTAAACCATGATATATCGGTGCCTGTATAGGAGCCGGTGCAGGTGCAGGGGCAGGAGGACGAAGATGGTTCTAAGACTGGCTGGATGGCAGTGACTCAGGCTCAAAGCTGCTATCTCTAAGGCGCAAATTAGATACACTTGGAGGTGTACCACTTGGAGAAGGAGAAGGAGATAAAGTGGCCGATGTGCTAGGAGATCTGTCACGTGGTGGGAAATACATAGGTATAGTATAGAAGTAGGATAGGTAAATGATGTTGGCTGAGGTGGTGCCGGCTGAAAGACCCACTGACCAGACTGGGCTGTATAGAAGAGTCAGGCATAAAAAAATGAGGCGGAGTAGACTGCATATATGGAGCGGACGGAATGGACTGACTACTAGTAGCTGTAGGATCTATAGGTCTCTTATCTTTTTTCTTACTAGTACCTCCAGCTCTACCTCTACCTTAATCACTACCACCTGATGACATCTGCATACAGAAAGTTAGTAACGTTAGAATAAAATTTTAACAAGTATAGAATTGTGTTATTATCAAGTATAGAATAAACTAACATGCAACTAGTTATCCTCCCACTCATCCTCGCTTGTTTCATTTTCATCAGATGATTCTTCCTCATCGCTTGTTTCAGGTCCATTGGTCGATTCTTCCTCAACATTTTCTATGATAGTTACATCATCTTCATCAACTTCTTCTAATATATGTTGAGGATGTTCCAAACTATTTTCTAACTCTGTGTCAACCGTTTGATGAACAACTAGTACATCATTTTGATATGCCACATCTAATGCATTATCGCCCTCAATCCTCCCCACAGGCTTAGTCTTTATAACCACCCACCAATCAGCCTTATCCCTACGCAAAGGATATCGAGCATAATACACTTGCTTAGCATTTTGTGCAATTTTAAAGGAATCATAACGATTGTATTATCTTGTGTGTTTGACTCCAATTACGTTATGTTGATGATTCACCCTTGTACCTCTTTGGCTTGGATCAAACCACTTGCACCGAAATAATGTTATCTTCTTCTTAGGGTAACCTGGATACTTAAGTTGTATGATCTTCTGTAGCACACCGTAATAATCAACAATTACACCGCTACCATCAGCATCGCCTTTAATGCACACTCCACTATTATTCGTCTTCTTATATTGAGAAACTTCTTCGGTTTGAAACTTGTAGCCATTAACAATGTACTTTTTCATTGTCCCAACTTCATTGCCTGGTCCAAGAGCTATATCTTTCACAAATTGGGAATGTTCTCCTGTATGATAAACCTATATAATAAGGAGGAAAATTAAAATTCAATAAATTCTATGTAGCCTATATTTAATTGAAATTATGCAATGAATTTCCACACTTACAAAATCGTACAGCCAATGGGAAAACTTAGAATATATGGCTTCATCGCCCTCAAGTTCTACGAAGTAACTGCTCGACATATGCAAGATTTTCATTAGTTTCACCCTTATCAGTTACCCATTTAATTCAGTAACATAATTCGACACTCACCGAATATATACTTGAATTTCAGGGCAATTGAGCAAAACATGTGTCACAGCTGATTGCCTCTCCATACTACTCAGGGTTCGTTTTGGAGGCGTTTTAGTACCTCGTCCTGGTTGATTAAACATGGACATTGGTGGGTAGTTAGGATCAACCCCACCCTCATCATTACGGTTGGGCCTATTTCTCATACACGACACTTTCTCTCCGAAATAATATGAACAGAAATGCGTTGTTTCCTTTGTACGATACGCTTCACAAATAGATCCTTCAATCTTAGATCTCTGCTTAGCCAATTTTTTTCATTTGCCAATGGTCCTGCACATATGTTTAGTATCAATAGGAACAGTAATTAGTTAACAAAATACTGTTAAAGAAAGAGGTAGTAAGTTTGGTTACTTATTTCTTGAAAGGATACATCCACCTAGTTTGAACCGGGCCTCCAAGGCGCGCCTCTTGTACAAGATGAATGGGAAGATGTTCCATCACATCAAAATCCACATGGAAAGATCTTCTCGAGCTTAGTTGTAATGACTGGTATATTCTGTTTCATTCTTTGAAGGCTTTCTACTGTCAAAGTGTTAAAACATAAATCCTTGAAGAACAAACTTATCTCTATGATTGGTTTCCATATTCTTTCCAGTAGGCAGCTAAATGCAATAGGAATCAAAGTTTCCATGAAAACATGGCAATCATGACTTTTCATACCAATCAATTTTCCTTCATTCATATCAGCACGCTTGTCAAAATTAGACGCATACCCTCCTGGCATCCGCAAATTCTTAACCCATTGACAAATCTGTCGTTTCTCCTCCAAAATGAATGAAAAACTAGCCTTGGGCTTGAACACTTTATTATTCGCTAACTCTTGCAAGTTCAATTCAGGGCGCCTACAATATTCCTTTAGGTCCAATCTAGCTTTTGGGTTATCTTTTGTCTTGCCTTTAACATCCATAACAGTGTTGAGCAAATTATCAAAGTAATTTTTTTCAATATGCATCACATCAAGATTATGCCGTAGAAGATTATCCTTCCAATACGGTAACTCCCAGAATATGCTCTGTTTAGTCCAGTTATGTTCAACACCATAACCGGGTGTAGTCTATAAGGGGCACCTTCTGTAACCTCAGGCAAGTGACAAACCCTCCCCCAAATTTCTTCTCCTGACAATGTTCGAGGTGGGGGATCATTTTCAGTTTTATTCTTTCTAAATGCTTGTTTCATTTTCCTGAATTGGTGATCCATAGGCAAGAATTGACGATGACAATCAAACCATGAATTTTTATGGCCATGTTTTAAAGTGAAAGCTTTACTATTTTTCATGCAATGAGGACAAGCAAGCTTTCCAGCAGTCATCCAACCAGACAACATCCCATACGCAGGAAAATCGTTAATAGTCCACATCAAAGAAGCACGCATATTGAAATTGCTCTTAGTTGATATATCATATGTCACTACACCTTCACACCACAATTGTTTTAACTCATCAATCAAAGGTTGTAGATAGACACCAATCAAAACTTTTGGATTAAGAGGACCAGGGATAACACAATTTAGGAAATATATAGGGACTTGTCATACACATCTCAGGCGGTAGATTATATGGAGTAAGAAATACAGGCCAACAAGAATAGGGTGCAGCCGAAACAGAGTATGGTGTGAAACCATCCGCACACAAACCCAAACGAATGTTTCTTGGTTCACTATAGCAAAATCAGGATAAGTTCTATCAAAATGTTTCCACGCTTCTCCATCCGATGGATGACACATAACACCAGGTGGCCTTCTATTTTCGCTGTGCCATCTCATGTGAGGAGCAGAACTCGGCGATGCAAACAACCTCTTTAACCTAGGTATAATATATAAATAATTCATCGCCTTAATTGGAACCATCTTCCCACTAGGTGTCCGCTTATAACGCGCATGTCCACATATTTTACATTCATTTAAATCAGCATCTTGCTTATAGAACAACATACAACCGTTTGGACAACAATGAATTGTATCATACGACAATCCTAATTTGGAAACCAATCTCTTTGCTTCATAGTAACTCTTAGGTATGTCGAATTCCGGACTAACCAGTTCCCCTACGAGCTTAATCATTGAGTCCATAGCAGCTTCAGTAACAGTCCAATCTGATTTGATGTTAATTATTCTAACTGCAACAGACAACTTAGAATGCTGACTCCCTACCCAAAGTGGACGACTAGCCTCTTCTAATTCTTGATAGAAGCGCATTGCTTCTTCATTAGGAGGTTCCTCAAAATTTTGCTCAGGTTCAAACCCAGACTGTACACCAAAAGCATCATTAACCATATCATTAACTCTATCATATTGGACATGACTATATTCCTGCGACACACTACTTTCACCGACAACCTTATTGTAAAATATACCATTGATCCCATCAGTCTCTCCATGATCAGTCCAAACATAATATTTCTACTTAAACCCACGGCTATATAAATGAACCCTAACCGCTTCCGGTTTCAAATACTTCATACACCGGCAATGAGAACAAAGACACCTAATTACCCCTTCATTTTGAAAAGGGTGAAGTGTCATTGCATGTGTGATAAACCCATCAACACCTTCAACAAATTCATCATGTACATCCGCACAATTACTATTATTCATATTATACATCCACATACGATCCATCTACAAAAATATACCCACAAATTATTGAGGTTATAGAAATATATTATAACTTAAGAATTCTAACTTAAAATATAACTTAAGAAAACACAATTCCAACCACTTCTAACTTTGAATTCTCAATAACAATTCTAACTTTAACAATTTATAAATTCTAACTTAAATATAATTTTGAAAAGCACAATCCCAACCAATTCTAATTTTGAATTCTCAATAACAATGCTAACTTTAATAACTTATGGATTCTAACTTTAATTCTAAAAATTGAAAAGTAAATCTAGTCAAATAAAGTCTACATTTTAGTTTTAAGGTTATAGAAATATTATAACTTAATAATTCTAACATAACTTAATAATTCTAACTTTGAAAAGCACAATCCCAACCAATTCTAAAAATTGAAAAGTAAATCTAGAGAAATAAAGTCTACATTTTAGTATTGAGGTTATAGAAATACTATAACTTAACAATTCTAACTTTGAAAAGCACAATCTCAACCAATTCTAATTTGGAATGATCAATAACAATTCTAATAACTTATGGAATTCTAACAAAAAGCACAATCCAACAAAAAAAAAACTAGTCAAATAATTAAAGTATACATTTTGCACATATTCAAACATCAATAATATTACAAAGAATGATAACTAAGCTAACACAAATACATTGACAAAGAACATGAAATATAGCACAATCTCAAGCCAAAAAAAACAAAATGACAAGTAAACTAGTCAAATAAAGTTTACATTTTTTTCACAAATTCAACATTAATAACATTGCAAATGACGTTTAACAAAGCTAAATAGACTAGCATTAGGCCTAAAATCTACAAATAAAACTAAAACTGAAAGAATTTTAAAAGCCCTAATTTAAGAGAAACTAACCTCAATTTATTAACTTCAAAACGGGTTTGGGGTAGGTGGGGACGGGCTGCGCAGGCGGCGGGGAAATGGGCGGCGAGGCTGGGCGGAGGGGAGGGGGCGGCGGGTAGGGTTTGAGGGGAATGGGAGTTTTAATTTGGAAGAGGAGAAGAAATGGGTATAAAACCCGTCTGTTATGATTTTAAAGAAAAACCGACGAACAAAACCGACCCTGTCCATCGGTTTTTTCCGCACATTTGACCAGATTTTGACCCAAAAAATTAAAAAAAAAAAAAAAAAAAAAAAAAAAAAAACCGACCCTGTTCGTCGGTTTCTTTTAAAAAGAATTGTTTATTATTTTTTTAAAAAACAAAATGAATTGCATATTATTTAAAATATTTTTAAAAATAAAACCGACGTCGTCCGTCGGTTTTATATTAAATTTTTTTTTTAATGAAACCGACGTCGTCCGTCAGTTTTCTAATTAAAATAATTTTAAAAAATTAGAAATACAAAAAACCGACGCACTCCGTCAATTTTTGGCAGTTTTTTAGTAGTGAATGTTCTTATCAAGAATAATTCTCGAGAACAATAGAATATGTTGATGCATATCTTCATCGTGATTTTCATATACCTAAAAACACATGGGAGATAGAAGAGGAAGATAGCCAATTATAACAAAGATTATGTATAAAGTCATCTTTGAATATCTAATATGTATTGCAGATGAATCATGAAAGTATAAGGAAAACTTAATCAAGAGGAAATATTGAATTTTTGACATTTTTCATAAAATTAGTAGAAGGAGAAAGGTTTTGACTTGATTAGTTTAAGGATATAGATATTGATTTTCTAGAGGAATAATTGAATAAGCACTGTAGATAAGGAAAAAAAGAGAGTCGGAAAATAATGTTGGGATGAATACAAAGAAGGGTGAGAGACGATTAAAGCAATATGGGAAACACGATAACAGAAAGAAGGGTAGATAATCAAGAAAAATAACAAAAGGAGAATAGAAAATTTCAAAAATGTCAAAAAATAATGAGAACTTTTATTTTCACGTTAGTGAGGATATGATCAAGCGAAAACTTTTCCTTTTCTTTTCTTATTAACAAATTTGTGAAACTGATTTTAACTTAATAATATTTGCTAGAAATCTTTAAAAAAAAAAAAAAGATGGAAAGGTTAAAATTTTGCGTCTTTGTCACGTCAGTGGCATATGGTTCTTGTGATAAATGAAATGGGAGAGTAAAGACAAAGCAGGTCATTTGTTTGATATTGAATTTGTGAAGTCGTGTGTGTGTGTGTTTTTTTTAAAATTATTTGGTCTCAATCTTGAAAATATAAATAGAACAACATGTAGTGTTACAGTTGGGTAATAGAGAAAAGATAAAATTTGCTTGATGAGTAAAGATTGATTTTCTTGATTAGAAATATTTAATAATAATTATTTAGGCATTTTGTATTTTTTTTTTAAATGACTGCGCGAAGCGGGACAAGTTACCTAGTATAATAAATGACCTGACAATTAAGACACGTTATCTTCTACAATAAGTTAAAATTCTAATAGTATGAATTTATTTTGCACAATCATTATAACTTAAATCTTATTAGAAAGTTATTTTAGAGCTAAATGTGATTCAAAATTCATAAACACGTTGCAATGCCTAATAAAGATATAGCAGAGAAGTTTCAAATACATTTTATCAAGAATACTTGAAAATTATGAAATCTTTTATATCCTTTTTGAGGATGTTTTGTAAGTTTTTAGTTTCAACAGTTTTATGATTCACAGTCCCAATATTTAAGGCAAGTAATTCTTCACTAAAGAAAAAAAAAAGAACAATATTAGACGTATGAGTCCACTAAGAAGATGCCAATTAAATGCTTATATATCTAGACATTTAATTTTGAATTAGCTCTTGTTTACCAAAAAGAACCAGCCTCACAACTTTGTAATTTAAGCTCACAATCTTAAATTTTGGAAAAAAGAGAAAGATACATTCTTAATTTTGCATTCTTTCTTTTGAGTTATTATTTTTACCAAACAGTCAACACAATTATGTACAAGGGAAAAGAAGATCTGAAGCAAAGTACGTAGAAGGATCAACACATGCTAACTCAAATCTTTCTCCATTAACTGCAAAAACCAAGTTCCCATTTCCCATTGACCCCTCCATCTAATAATATATAATCTTATTCTTAACTTTGTAATTCTAAGCGGAAAAATAAATTATAAAATATCTCTCGCATACAGATTCATGCACATTTCTTGAAATAATTTATAGTATGATGAGATTAGCTAGTTGTGAGTAAAAATTTTAGATGTGAGTAAAACTTATAGTTACCTTTCTATATGTCACTTTCTTGTAAAAGAAGAACCAACACGTTATTGGAAGTTTGACAAAATTACATTTTAAAAAAATTCATATAGGAAGGAGTAAATTGTATGATACGTATCAATTTTAAAAGTACTTAGCTTGCTTCCACCCAAAAAAATTCGGTGGGATGGTACGTGTTTAGTAGGCAATTAAAGCTTAACCATCGTTTTAAATATTGTTAGAAAGTAGTTGTTTTTAGTATCTAGACAAAAGATATTCCTAACTAAAATATGGAACAATTACAGCGCACGTTATTAGAGTTCAAAAATAGAACTTTGACAATATGAACTTCAGCACAGTGCTGGAGTTTGAAATTCCAGGAATAACTTTGAATTTTTCATTGAGTTTGAAATATATAAGATCAATGAGATAATGACAAAGTTATAAAATAGGTACTATAAGTGAAACAAAGATAAAATATATAAACTTCAGAATAGGTAGCTTTTGTGTTAGGTAAGGATATTTTTGTCCAAATATTTGTCGGTGGTTTGGATCGGAGTAAACACCTAGTGCGGCAAGCTTATCCTGTTTGAGAAAGTATAGGCCAATGACAGGACTACCCTTGTCTAAGGAGTTTTTGTTTTCTTTGCTTTCTTAACTGAAATTTTACGCTCCCTTTTTTTTTTACCCCTTGCTCAGAAACTCTCTATTTTGTTCCTTGGTGACTCGAACCCACAGAGGATGCTTACCATTTGAGTAACCGCTAACTTCTTGTTAAAAAGAGTTTCATAGTATGAGTATCGATACCCATTCACTGGAAAATTATCGTGTAAATTTTTTTTAAAAAAATTGTATTTAATTAATATGATGATATGAGTTTAGCTTAAATGAAACGGTGATGATTCATATGGTCGATCCCAACTTATTCGGGACTAAAACATAGTTGTTGTTGTATGCACTTATATTATACTAGAGGTTTTTAGTTATAAATGAACTACTCTTGGTGGCGATATACCTATATTGTTCATTCACATAACTAGTGAATATATCCGCGCTTCGCATGGTCATTTTAGAAAATAAAAATATGGTTAAATAATTTTATTGATAATTTGCATAATTAAAATATATATCGTTACTTTTGATTTTGCTCTCTATATTCCCCAAAGGTAACACTATTTGTTGTTCTTTAATAATAAGGGGTAATTTTGAGACCTTCCTTCAGGTTTGGCTTCGTTTCACTCACCCCCCTTGTGGTTTACGATATTACGTACGTTTACCTCCTTTATTTTGATTTTTTTGTAACAGTTGATTTAATTTATTAATTATTAATGTAAAAAATTATGATCGGACTAATTTGCCCTTTTCTAATATATCCTTTTATTTAATTTATTTTGTAAAATCTCGTTTAAACAAATTCCATTTCATCTTCCTTTAAAGTAATATTCCATCTCCCATTAAACCTTCTGCTATACTCGTGAAGATAATGAGCCAACTACAAAGATAAAATATTTAAGAAAAAATTAGACATGATAAGAAGATCGAATTAGTAAAAGGCATATAACACTCGGAGTTGATGCCACCGATTTGGCCACCCTTGCCTCATTAATTAGGCAAAGGATTTATTCACAGTTCCACTTATTCACCCCTAAATCCACATGTAACTTCTGGAACATTATCGGAAAGATCTATTCTAATAAGCTTTCAAGCAGAGTTTTTGTGAATATAAGGGTCCAGAACCACTAGAATCAAGAAATTCGACGCTTTCTTTTTATGAATTAAGAAAAAAAAATTATTCATTATTTGTCAAGAACTCTGTGATACTGGAAATTAATTTGTTTATCTAATTTTTATTGAAGATGAAGAGTTTAATATCAAATGTTGAATAACTCAAAACCCTTTTCTTATCGGTTGGAATGCAAGCAATAACATACACTTTGTCCTAATTTAATCATCTTCTTTTCCCGTTCCATGATTAAAGTCATATTAAACTAAAATTCTTATATTTTAAATATTATCCTAATTGCTGACACTATTATGAGCTATTTTACCACGAAGAGTATGAAAAATAAGACCATTTTAAACAAAATAAGTTTTATGGAAGATGGAAAAAGATTGATTCTTAAGGAGTTTTTAAAAAGTTTTAAAAATGAATAGTACATTAAAAAGGGCAACTTAGTCATATCATAATTTTTTATATTAATAACTAATAAGTTAAATGAATCGTTACAAAAAAATCAAAATAAAGGAGGCAAGCATAATATCATAAACCACCAGAGAAGTGAGTGAAACGAAACCAAGCCTAAGCGGAGATGTCACGACCCAACCTCGTAGGCCGTGACTGGCGCCTTACTTGGGCACCCTGACATACCTATCCATATCATATCACATCCAAATAGCATATACGGCCATAAACACTATATGTCGTCTCAAACTATGTCAAACTGTATCGGACACATTTCAGCGCAAACATATACATATACTTATATCGAAAAGCCGGCAAGGCTATCAAATGTATCAAAAGCCGACAAGGCTATCAAAAGTATCAAAAGCCTACAAGGCTAACAGATGTATCAAAAGCCGACAAGGCTAACAGATGGCGCAACGGCCCAAAACATATACAAAGTGCACGCCGACAAGGCTGCCATAACGAATGGGATCATACCAAACACACCCGTACAAAAGTAGGCACACACACCCACAAATACGTCTACAGACCTCTAAACAGACCAAACGGATCATATGGCGGAACAGGGCCCCGCCGTACCCCTGAACAAATATATACATATGCATCAAACAAGTATATATACCAAAATGTAGGCTCCGGAATAAAAGGAGCACTCCAAACAGCAGAAGAGGGTGTCCTAAACTGGTGGATCACCAAACTGTGCGATGTACCTGCGGGCATGAAACGCAGCCCCCCGAAGAAAGGGGGTCAGTACGAAATATGTACTGAGTATGCAAAGCAGAAAATACAGAAACAAATCTGAGGCATAAACGAAATAGTAGTACAGAACATAAGTATAAATTTAACATATCAAAATGTTTACTTTAAAACATAAGTCATGCGTAGGGTACAGAAGAATATGGTCGCCCGCCCGTCGATGGCGCCATAACACAGCATAACACCAGAAAGTTTCAAATCTCCGTATCCCCGTCACATATCACCTCACAACATAACACCAAATATATGTGGAACCCGACCCTCTTTTGCGAGTAGCTCGGTGAACCATAAACACAGCATAACTCCGGAGTATATCAAAATACGCACGATAACATAACCGGCCCGGGAACCGGCGAAAGATACAACAGAACGCACGAGCAGAGTCATGAGTAACCATATGCATAAAATCATTATCATAGACTCAAATGCAATTAATATAGCCATACTTGCAAATCGAAGTAATAGTCATAACAAATTCTTTCAAAAGTTCTCCAAATTACATAAGGGAAGGTTGCGGGACCCACAGACGGGTATTGACCCGAGTCGGGCCCGCCTATGGAAAACATAATCATCATACGCCATACAAACTTCTACGAACATATCAAAGCAATCCGAGCCTTTCTGGGAAAGATATGGCGTTTCGTAGTTACGAAATTCTTTAAAACAACTTTTTTTTGTACAAAGTTTGGAAATCAATTCTTTCGAAAACATAAAGGTTCATATTTCATCACATCATACATAAGAATGCCAAGAAATAGATATAAAGATCATAGAGTACTCGGATTTCAAATCTTAGAATTTTCCTCAAGGCTCATAACCTAGCCTATTGAAAACTAAGGCATGCCAAAAGAAAGAAGGGTTGCGCTTTACATACCTCGAACGCACTTCCAAGATAGCCAATCTAAAGCTAATCCAAATCTACGCCTCGGGCTCCCCAAGGTCTACAATTACGCCAACGAATACCAATCATTAGCTAAGGGCACTTAAGCCATTCATTCCAAACTAATCATTAAATTCTACAGAAAATTCGGCAGCACTTCCCCTGTAAATAGGCCATCCCGAGAATTTATCTCGCTCAAAATCAACAACAACAACCACAATAACCAACCTAGTAACATTGATAACCAATTCGAAAGGCAAAATAATAATAGTAACTCTCTTTTACATCATTCAACAACTTTCATAAATTCAACTTGACGACTTACCTTCAAGCCAACATCGATGCTTATATATATTTAAATACTAACCCGAATCCATACCAACAATACTTAAAGACATTCTAAGCAATTCATACAACATTTCCAACAATCCAAAAATTTTCCCTTCCTTTCCACATAATGTAACTCTTCCATTCTAACTTCACACCATCCAACTAATATCAACATTTTTCCATATTCATTAACTAACTCAAGATTACCCAAACATATTTCAATAACATTTTAAACAATATCCAAGGATTCGAACCATTCCGCCCATTTCCATATTCCATTCGAAACTTCTACAATTGCAACGAAACTACCAAATCGCATTGTTTTCTTCCAAATTCATTAATAACAACCATAGTTCACATTTAGCATCTTACTTTCATAATTGCATAAAAATTATATAAAAATCACATAATTTCTCATAACAACATACAACCAATTTCAACACCAACTCAACTCGTTAACCCTTTATCTACGTCATCAATGTCACAACGACACCTCTAACAAGCTAAATAAATTTTTAATTCACCATTCTCTTTCATTACTATGGCTCACGGCCACACTCCTCTTCACACACCCACACGACCTCTATAAAGTTTCTAACCATTAAATTCCTTCATAATGCTACTAAAATCAATTCATCATTCTTACTCAAGACACCCCCTTACACGGCTCAATTTATAATTCAACATCAACATGCATAACCCGTTTGTATTCAACACACATCTACCAAGCTATACAAGTCTAAACTACCTCCAAAACATATAGAAAAGAATTAAATCTTACCTTAGAGACAAGCTCTAATTTTTCACCATGAAATGTCTTCAAGAAAGCCATAGCCGTGAGTTGCCATGGCTACCATGATCTCCATATTTTTCCTCCTCTTGATCTTCAAATTTCTCCAATTAATTGTGTAGAAGAGGGCAAAAATGGGCTGGCCGTGAACAGTGCCCATGAACAGTGCCGCCGCCCGTGAACAGTGGCGGCATGAACAGTGGCCGCCGTGAACAGTAGCCACCGTGACCTTCTCTCTCTTTAGGCTTGAGAGCTTCTCTCACTAACTCTACTTTGATGGATGAGTTTTGTGAATAATGGAGGAATATAAGTCATCTTATGCTTTATATAAGTAGCCCTTAACATTGACACATGTCCCACTAATTTACTTGGCTAACTTTAATTAATCAATTTTTGTGATAATCAAAGTTGAAAATTAAAAGCTCTTATTTCATGTCCGAAAATAATTCCTCCTTTAACTTGAGTCGATTTGCTTGCGGATAATTTGTCGTATAAATGTACGGGGTATAACAGGAGATCTCTGAAATAATATATATTCAAGGTTGATTACTCTTTTATTGGGTTCCCCAGCCTTTATCAATTATAGATGCTACTGTCTTATCGTGTCATTTGTCAAATTGGATGATATCTTATATCATATCAATAAAAATAATATTATCACGATAACAATTTAATTTAGAAAAAGATGAACTATAAAATTAAAATGAAGCTTTAGGAACCATTTATCATGGTTAGGAAGAAAACCCATGCTAATGACTCTTCACTATCCTCTCGTCATTTATTACAACTCCTTATTCTTGATTGCCTTCACAATTCTTCATCATTCTCATTGACATTAATTTTATAGGGTAAACATTAAATTCTATTGTAACTCCATGATCATATTAATTTTTATCAGAAAAATTGGATAAATAGACCAAAAAAAAAAAGATAAATATTATTACTGACAAGGGGGCACATCAACCTTGGCCATGGTAACAAATTGGTTTTGGGCTACAGGATTCGTTCTCAAAACTAACTTGGTTTGGCTATAAATTGCAAATAGTGCAGACGAAATTGAAACATCAAAGTGCCCTAGGTGATATTTCCATTTTTTTTTCTCCTTATAAGATCTGTCTTTGGTAATGAGACCTTCATACATGAATGTAACACTTTTCAAAAGAATTTTAAACGGTGTTCTATCAACCACAACACAGAGCCTTACCATCTAAGCAGCCTACTCTGTTTGCATGTTGATTCAGTGTTTAGGGACGGATCCACCATTATGGTATACTTTCGATACGGAGTATAAATTTATATAATAATTCACTAAAATTACAAAAAATATGAAAAGAACCTATTAACTTTAAAAATACAATGAGTTAATACGAAAAACCTTAAAAGACGGTACTCATAAAGTTAAAATACTGAATCCGCCTCTGCCAATGACAGAAGCAAAAGAAAACAAACTATTGCATTAAATGGAAATATGAAAAAGCTAAAAAGTTGTTGGCATAAAGACTGCTAGAATAGTTAAAGAAGAAAACTTACAATTTTATCAATGACTCCCACGCTTTTACCGGAACAACTTCCCTACAATTGTTTAATAGAGGCATTGGATTTCTAATGGAAGAGACGGTTGTTTATTTAATTAGGTTCTCTAATGCAAGTAATGATTTTTCTTTAATAATGGCTTTTAGGATTGTTTTTTCTTTTTCCAACATATCTTTTGGATTCCTAACATAAACTGAGTAAAAAGAAGTGGAAAAATAAGATAAAAAGCCAAATAAATGAGAAAAAACATAAATGTGAATGCTAGATTTCTAGTCATAGAGAGGCGTGTCATATCTTTCTCGAAAGCTTAATACACGACATCAACTGCCAAAAGAAAAAGGGAGATCATAAATACAATAGTAAAATTTTATTCAAGAAATTTTGATAATTTATTCAAGATCAGGACAAGACATATTACTTAATATTATAGAAAATACCTCCTGCTAAAGCCTCTTTTTATTTTTCACTTCCTATAACAAACCAAGAAAATTAAAAATTCATAATTTATGAAATGGTTGAAATTAAAAATACATTCTTTGCACCAAGTCTACACCAAAAATATCAAATCATGTACTCTTATATACATAATCCATGGCTGCTCCAGTTCTTTCTTTTTCACTTCCTAAAACAAACTAAGAAAACTGAGATTGTTAAAATTACCAAATACATTCTTTGCACTGATTCTGCACCAGAAACATTAATGCCTTTACTCTCATATGTTCATGGCTGCTTCTGATTCGTTGTCCATAATAATTTGGGTGTGCGCTGATCATTCTATTTCTCTCTTCCTTATATTTCTACTCTTTAATTACCAGCACTTAATTAGTGTCAGAATAAATATGTAAATGTTAGAAGATAATAGAGGCTTGAAAATTGAACTGATGTCTTTTTCTTTTCAATTGGTTAATTGCTTTGTACATTAATTGAATGATTTGAATGCAGGAAACTTTAATGCCTACTAAAATAAGATTAATAGGAAAATTTAGAAGAAAACCTCAAAAAATTGAGAAAAAAGATAAATAACTTTCCTTGCTTTTCAGAGGTGCCACATCACCTTTCTCATTCCTAGCTTTATATTATATATAGACTGTTCGTCAGAAACAAATTCACAAGTGTTTCCAGCACGAGTTGTCTTTATAAATCTGATGTCTGTGACACGTCACTCATCTGTTTGAGAGAAAAACAATTATTCCCGATGACGCAATGACTTACGTTACAACATTATTATCGCGTTGTACTTCACTCGTCTATGAAAAAGACAAAGGTATACAAAAAAAAAAAAAAAAAAAAAAGCACCGCCTTTAATTTTGCTTGAGGAAAAAGAAAAGAAAATTGAAGAAATTACTAACCAAAGCAGAGGGGCTTTCTTCCATATTTTCCGACACCAAATTTTTTGAGTAGCAGGTTCTTATTAAAAAATTTCACACGAGATCAACTTAGATTCTACTATACATACTATATAAACAGAAATGATTTTAGTTACAGATTAGAAGTTATATATTTTGTACGAAGACTTTTCCGAAGAAAAACCTGAAAAAATTGAGAAACCCGAGAAATCTGAAAGTTGAAAAACCCGATTTTGTTGGTTTGATTTGGTTTATAGATTTAAAAACCCGACACAATTGGTTTGATTTGGCATTTGAAAATTCGAACCAACCCAGTCCATGTACACCCCCAACTGTAAACATAGAAACACATTATTGTAGAGATTAAATAATCCTCAATTTAGTTAGATGTTATAAAGCCTTACCTGTGTTCTTCTGCAGTCCAAGGAATCCCTTTTCGCCGTTCTACCACTGCTTCTAATGATCTACTTTTACGACTGGAACATCTTTGCATTTTCCCATATTTGGTAAGGGGGCTTTTTCCAATTCAATGTCGCTGACATCTTCAACAAGGTGATTATAATGCTGAGTAATTTCTTGAAGAGATTTCTGGGGAACTGATCTTGTAATCTTCATCAGTAAATCGCTATCTCTAGAATAGACAGCTTGGATGTTCTCAAATGCTTTGTCTTCCTCCTTAGTCTAGGAGGAGCTACTGCATGTTCGGTCGGAGCTCATTTTGTTGGATCTGTGGAGAAAGGTTTAACAAAAAAGGGAAAGTTTCTGAAGAGTTTTCTCAGAGTGAACTTCTATATATGATTCTTTGTAGCCCCTCACACTTGGTTAACTGAAAGAATGGCAACAAGACTCCTACTTTTATAACTACAGTAGTGGGATATTAATAAGGGGAAGGGGCAGGTGGCACGATAAAACTGAGTGACCGATCAAAACGACTTTTGTTTCTAGGTGTTAAGTTGCACATACATCGAGGAAAACAACCAAATTGTCCACAAAAATATAATACTTCAATAAGACCACTGGCTAACTATGCAAGATTAATACAGTAACAAATGACTTTGTGGGGAAAAAGACTTTACTTTGGTGACTATTGTTACTATACTAATTTTTGAGCACGTGCCTTGCACGTGTATATCTTGTTGATTTATTTAATGATGTTTTTGACTCATTGTGAATGCAGTTACGTGGGTTGAAATTCGCAGGAGATGATAATTACTTCAACTAACACCTTTTTTAGACATCTAACTATTAAAGAGCAAATCTTCCTAGAGTATGATGCTACAAATATATTACATGGGGTAAAAGGCTAAAAACAATTAAAAGAAAAATAAAGTAAATAGCTACGTTGCAGCCTCCCCTTCTCTTTAAGGAGATTACTAAGAAGAAGATCCTTTGACGAATCCAAAAAAATTCATATTCAATTGTCTTAACATTGACTTCTAGAAAAACTGCTTGGGAGTAGTGAATTAATAAGTATCTCTGAGAATATTTGGAATCCTGTGAAGATTTAGGGGCAATTTGCAGGATCGTCCATTCGCTGGGGGTGGTTAATTTTTGTCCCTCAAAATAGTGGTCTTTAACTTTTGTCCTTCAGGCAGAATTTGGGCCTTAAAGGCAGAATTTGCAAATTTCTGCCTTACATGGAATTTGCATGGGCATAATCCTACCTTGCGAAATTCTACCTTGCTATTTTATTTTATTTTTTACTGAGCTGGGGTTCGAACCCACAACCTCAGGTATTAGGCGAAGGGCAAAACTTAAAGAACACCAATTTAAAGAACAAAAATTAAAGACCACCCCAAATGAAGGATAATCCACGCAAAAAAAAAAAAAAAAGATTTAGCGCAGTAGAGCCCATAAAAATGGAGAGGAAGACTTAAGGGAAATGGAAACTCTTTCTTGGCTTTATATAATATTTTCATGATTAGTGTCTCTTGGGCTTCGTTTCACGCATTTATCAACGGGAAATAACATACATTACCTGTGAGATTCAATGCATGTGAACATGCAACACTTTAATTAGATTCCAGCAACGTAAGGTATGCTAACTAAATCTACTGATCAATGATAAACGTTTTGCTCCATTATAATAGCTAATTCATTACACTTTTAAAGGTTACAATTTTAAATGTAGAAAAATTAAATGGTCATACATGCATCATCTGCCAAGAAGCCCAAAGGACTTAATAAAAGCTGGGCATCTCAACAGGTCCACAATTATGTTTTTCTAATTTAATTTTTTTATTATGTTTTATTCCCGGTGAACTGACCGCACCCCAAACCGACACAGGTGAACAAGTAGAGTATACTAGGGTGCTTGAGAGAACCATGTCGAAGGAACTCGGCAAAATACATTTTGATTGACATCAGGGGTAAAATCGTAATCTAACTTTAGAGATAGGAGTTTCCCATTTTTAGTATAACTAGATTAGTGTACGTGCATTGTGCGTGTCCAAAGTGCGTACCTCATTTGACAACAATTACAATATAGAAAAAAATTATACTTAATTGTGAACTTCATCATTAATCCATCTATAAATTGTTTGTAGCTAACAAATTACAGATTAAAAATATTTTTAGTTATATAATAATAGTTTTAAAAATATCTTTAGTGATATAATAAAAGGTAAAGAAAAAAGTGTAAATTTATGAAAAAGATGATTGTCAATCCTATTTAGCTGACTGGATAAAGGAAGAAATCCAACCCCCTCAAAACTCCTGCTTTAAATTTAGGTCTGAAGTAAGGCTTGAAAAGTCCCCAACTTCAGATCCAAAATCCTAAATTTAGTTCGCCAAAAATAAATTATTAATTATAATTATGATTTTATCCAACATGAAATGTAGATGTGAACACGCAAACCTCATCTCAATGAATATACGATTTGAAAATTTCACATAGATATTCTAATGCAATATGTTTCGAGTTACGAAAATTAAAAGAAAAAGTGTAAGTTCTTAGAGAATGATGAAGGTTGATCTTATTCAGCTAGCTCAATAAAGAAAGAAATTTTACCTCACGACAGTTCTTTGTATTTCAATTAATTGACCAATTTTGTACCTACGTAGTATAGCATGAATGTTAATTTAATATGAATGATAAGAAGGTCGCCATAATAATTTGCATGTCTAATCTTAATTTCCCCGGATAAGTAAATTATCATTATATTTATCCAATAAATTTTAAAATGACTAACTGTGTTATGTAATTTGAGCTCAATGAAAATAGAGTTTTTATTGGATAGTTAGTTATTTTCCTAATACTTAAGACTTTAATATTGACTAAAAATTTTAAAAAATTCTTTCATTTGAATTATGTAAGAAATTATAATTCTTAAGACTTAAAGACTTTGAAGTTAATAAAACTTTATTAAAGAAATTATGTTCCCGTATGAATAAGTTTTTGTTTTACAGTCCAACATATGGAGCTTTTAGTGATATCTTCAAGTGTAGTTACTATTTTTCTACCAAAAAAGTGTTGTTATTCTAAGAAAAAATTCATGAGATTTCTCCCCATGATCAAGTAATTGTCGAATGTCTATCTTTTTTATTTTAGTCTTGATTTTGCCTATAAATTTCTTTAAAAAAACAAAAAAAAACATACCTTTAAATATACTCTTACGTGGCAAGTCTCATGAATCAGGCGCACGCTCCAAATAGGACGAATATTTCCTAACAACTCAAAGTGGAAAAAGTACATAATAATTCCAAGTAAAACAAAAGGAAATTTAGCTTTTAATATATGTAGGTAGATAGATAGATATGATATGAAGTAGAATCTCTTCAATTTAGTTGTATGTTTACTTTTTTATATTTTAACTACACCTTGTAAAAAATTTTACTCTACCATTAAATATAACTATGTTAAGCTAGAGAAGTACTCATTTATAAGGCGGCAAAATTGCATAGTAAGAGTATCAATATATTTTAGTTGGTGTAACAGTTAATTGAAATTTCGAAATATTGGTGGAACAAAATATTTCAGTACAATGCTTTAGTTATTTACGAAATGATCACTTTTCATCTAGTTTTGTTTCAATTTTCTTTGTTGATTCTCGTGAAGAAACTTATAATCTCACTCAAATGGTTTTGTTATTCGTTTGGTATTGTCGAATGATGATCAACTCTCTTTGCTCCAAGACGCTGCAATAGAAATTATTTTGTAACCATATATTAAAGTGTTTCAAAAGACTCAATATTAGCATGGAATCAGAATTTCAAATTTACACTTTATATTATTGACATTACATAGTATTGTCAACTGATATAAAGAAATTAGCTGCATTGGTTTTGAATCACATGTGAAGTAGTTAAGCTGTGATGGGCCCAACATGAATAAATTGGCCCAACATGAATAAACTATGCTTTTTCATTTTGTATTAATATTATTGAAATTGCAGTTATTTTTCCTTTTCTGAGGAATAAAATTGCAGTTATTTGCTAGCAAAACATGTTGCATTGTCTTTTTTTTCTTTTCTAATTGAGTTTATTATAGTTTTTTAAAAAATCTCTTGACGAAGGGAAAACCCGATGATTGGCAAAATAATTATGTTCCGTTAATACTTTTTTTTTTGGAGTGCTTAATCGTGATTCTTTTCAAAAAAAGAAGAGTACTAATCTTGCTCTCTAAAAAAGGTTCAATTGAACCTAAAAGAAAATTATAATAATATTATTAAAGAGTCCCATATTGAAAATCATAATAAGAATGTGGGATTATCGAGTTTTATTGCTCCAATCTGTCTGCCAAAGTTTCTCTTTTAAAATTAAAGATATAAATAATGGTGTGAGAATTGAAAATTGGATGTCAATGAAAAACTTTCAGATAATTATCAAGAGTATACTAAACAAATAGTGATTGTGTTTTTTAGAAAAATAACAAAAAAAATTGAAAAATATTTTTCACAATGGATTTTATTCATAGTGAAGGGTTGAAGTGGCACTTCTTACACCAAAAGACATATTTATTATTTTCTATCTTTTTTCCTTTTGCCCATTAAAGCTCATCTAAATATGACTAATGACTAATGATAGACTCATATTTTTAAGATATTTAATTTTATTCATGAAGAACTTTTTAGCAAGAACTGAATAGGAGCCTCTCTCTAATTTTTATCTCTATGCAAGAGTCCAAATACAATTACTAAAAATAATTTATAATTTAAAATAAGTAATATTTGTTGATGATCTTTATTTAAACAGTGTGTGGACTGGGAAGTTGACATGACGTACATAAGCCCCGAATCTCTATGTACAATTACTTAAAATATTATTGTACAAAATAATTAAAATCAGTAAATTTTCATTATTAAATGTCAAAAGTCTCTAAATATAATTAATAATAAATATTAAAATTTACTATAACTAATAATATTGTTTCCAAACAACATATAATTACTAATAATTTTTTTCTCTGTCCCGAATTTTTAACACAACTAATATCTTTTAACAATATTATTTCTATGATCACGCAAAGCGCGGATACATTCACTAGTTAAATTCATATCACATGATCTACATGATGAGGGTCAGTGTCGTCACTATTAATGGTTTAATAGTTTAGTAAATACTAAATACTTATCCATATCGATCAAGCATATATATCATATATTGAATTTACTACTATTAAATTTAATAAGATGAGAATATATAAATATTATCATTAATTATTCATAATAAAATGAATAATAATTTATTAGCAACATATATCATGCATCTATATGGTGTAATTAAAATACCATCGGATAAGAATATATTTTTACCTGACAGTTAGAGGTATGAGGTCTCCATCGGTGTTATATGGAGCGTATATGTTCACTATCAGGTACGAGGTCTCCATCAGTCTTGTATGTGGAGTATATATGTCGTATCTCCCTTTTATCTAATATGGAGGGTTTTAGCTAAAGGTGTTAACCGGTTCCAACCGGAACCGGACCGGTAACCGGTTAGTTAACCGGTCCGGTTTGGAGTGCTTAAAATCTTTTTTGTTTTTTGTTTTTTGTATTATATATATATATATATATATATATATATATATTATAGTATTTATTTGTATATTGTAGGTATATTTACATATGTTATACAACTTTATAATTAAAGTTTAAATATTTACTGACTAACAGCCTAACAGCAAGTCAGCAATACAGAATAGTGTTTTTCGTATACATATATATGTATAACTTACATATACTTATATATGTGTATAACTTAATATATATACATATATATATGTACTATATACTTATATATAGGTATAACTTAATATATATACTATATATACATATATACTATATATACTTAATATATATACTAAATATATGTATAACTTAATATATATACTATATATATGTACTATATACTATATATACTTATATATAGGTATAACTTAATATATATACTATATATACTTATATATATGTACTATATACTATATATACTTACTTATATACTATATATACTATTTTTTCTATATGTACTATATATACTTATATATGTTTAAGTATACTATATAACTTAATATACTTATAAGTCTATTCTTAGTATATTTTAGGTATATTCCTAACTTAATAAAAGTAAAAATATGAACACAAGTAAATAGAAGAAAGCTCAATGAGCCGTATATTTTATTCATTCTTGGATAACATTTATTTGCAAGTTGAAACAAAGTAGGTAAGGATAAAATATTTGCAAGTTGAAACAAAGTAGGTAAGAAGAAAGCTACCTATTCTGAAGTTTATATATTTTATCTTTGTTTCACTTATAGTACTTTGTTTCAACTTGCAAATAAATGTTATCCAAGAATGAATAAAATATATGGCTCATTGAGCTTTCTTCTATTTACTTGTGTTCATATTTTTACTTTTATTAAGTTAGGAATATACCTAAAATATACTAAGAATATACTTATAAGTATATTAAGTTATATAGTATACTTAAACATATATAAGTATATATAGTATATATAGAAAAAATAGTATATATAGTATATAAGTATATATAGTATATATAGTATATAAGTAAGTATATATAGTATATAGTACATATATATAAGTATATATAGTATATATATTAAGTTATACACATATATAAGTATATATAGTATATATTATATATAAATATATATAGTATATATATTAAGTATATATAGTATATATAGTATATATGTATATATAGTATATATATTAAGTTATACCTATATATAAGTATATATAGTATATAGTACATATATATAGTATATATATTAAGTTATACATATATTTAGTATATATATTAAGTATATATAGTATATATGTAGTATATGTAAGTTATACATATATATATGTATACGAAAAGCACTATTCTGTATTGCTGACTTGTTGTTAGGCTGTTAGTCAGTAAATATTTAAACTTTAATTATAAAGTTGTATAACATATGTAAATATACCTACAATATACAAATAAATACTATAATATATATATAATACAAAAAACAAAAAAAAAAGATTTTAAGCACTCCAAACCGGACCGGTTCCGGTTTGGAGTTTAAAACCGGTAAACCGGAACCGGTTAAGCGGTTCCGGTTTTTTAACCGGAACCGGCCGGTTAACTAACCGGTTACCGGTCCGGTTCCGGTTGGAACCGGTTAACACCTTTACACGTCACTCATCTGTTTGCGAGAAAAACAATTATTCCCGATGACGCAATGACTTACGTTACAACATTATTATCGCGTTGTACTTCACTCGTCTATGAAAAAGACAAAGGTATACAAAAAAAAAAAAAACACCGCCTTTAATTTTTCTTGAGGAAAAAGAAAAGAAAATTGAAGAAATTACTAACCAAAGCAGAGGGGCTTTCTTCCATATTTTCCGACACCAAATTTTTTGAGTAGCAGGTTCTTATTAAAAAATTTCACACGAGATCAACTTAGATTCTACTATACATACTATATAAACAGAAATGATTTTAGTTACAGATTAGAAGTTATATATTTTGTACGAAGACTTTTCCGAAGAAAAACCTAAAAAAATCGAGAAATCCGAAAGTTGAAAAACCTGATTTTTGTTGGTTTGGTTTGGTTTATAGATTTAAAAACCCGACATAATTGGTTTGATTTGGCATTTGAAAATTCGAACCAACCCAGTCCATGTACACCCCAACTGTAAACATAGAAACACATTATTGTAGAGATTAAATAATCATCAAGTTAGTTAGATGTTATAAAGCCTTACCTGTGTTCTTCTGCAGTCCAAGGAATCCCTTTTCGCCGTTCTACCACTGCTTCTGATGATCTACTTTTACGACTGGAACATCTTTGCATTTTCCCATATTTGGTAAGGGGGCTTTTTCCAATTCAATGTCGCTGACATCTTCAACAAGGTGATTATAATGCTGAGTAATTTCTTGAAGAGATTTCTGAGGAACTGATCTTGTAATCTTCATCAGTAGATCGCTATCTCTAGAATAGACAGCTTGGATGTTCTCAAATGCTTTGTCTTCCTCCTTAGTCTAGGAGGAACTACTGCATGTTCGGTCCGAGCTCATTTTGTTGGATCTGTAGAGAAAGGTTTAACAAAAAAGGGAAAGTTTCTAAAGAGTTTTCTCAGAGTGAAGAACTTCTATATATGATTCTTTGTAGCCCCTCACACTTGGTAAACTGAAAGAATGGCAGCAAGCCTCCTACTTTTATAACTACAGTAGTGGGATATTAATAAGGGGAAGGGGCAGGTGGCACGATAAAACTGAGTGACCGATCAAAACGACTTTTGTTTCTAGGTGTTAAGTTGCACATACATCGAGGAAAACAACCAAATTGTCCACAAAAATATAATACTTCAATAAGACCACTGGCTAACTATGCAAGATTAATACAGTAACAAATGACTTTGTGGGGAAAAAGACTTTACTTTGGTGACTATTGTTACTATACTAGTTTTTGAGCACGTGCTTTGCACGTGCATATCTTGTTGATTTATTTAATGATGTTTTTGACTCATTGTGAATGCAGTTACGTGGGTTAAATTTCGTAGGAGATGATAATTACTTCAACTAACACCTTTTTTATACATCTAACTATTAAAGAGCAAATCTTCCTAGAGTATGATACTACAAATATATTACATGGGGTAAAAGACTAAAACCAATTAAAAGAAAAATAAAGTAAATAGCTACATTGCAGCCTCCCCTTCTCTTTAAGCAGATTACTAAGAAGAAGATCCTTTGACGAATCCAGAAAAATTCATAGCGTATTCTAACGATAACAATGTAAAGTTTGTAGAAAACTATGTGGTCGACGAATATACTCTTTTAGTGTAATTTTATCTTAGTTGTGTTGGCTATTTAGTCAACTAAAAATATATCACATATTCAAAATAGAGTTCTAAACAAATATTACTGCTGAATTTCAATTCCCAAACTAATTAACTTAAAAGTTTTTTCCATCACATAATTCAAAACTAATTAACTTAAAAGTCTTTGCCATCACATATGTGTCCTTACTATCACATATTAAATTTACTGCATATCCCATGTTAATTATTCACAAGATATAATACTACATAATTCACATATTCCCTACAAATTATTAATTATTTAATATAATTTATCTTTCATTTCAAGAATAATGTCTAATTTAGTTTGTAGAGACCGGACTCTTTCGTGGATCCGAATGTTCCCACTGGGCTCGATGATCATCCGGGGCCCGCTGTTCACCCGGGGCCTGCTGATAGATCAGTATTGTCTTTGCAAGGCAATCATTAGTCAGAGTTATTATGGGCCGGTACTATAGGGATATCTACTAGGCTCCGTCCCCGTAGGCTGCAGAGAGCGCATACTCTTTTACGCGAGCACCCCCCACACCCTCGCGTCTTGGAGATATTGTTTTGGGGCAGCATCTACCGTTGCGTGTCTTTTGGTCGGGTACAGCATGATTGGGCGCTCATCACGGCCATGGTTGAGCGGTGAAGGCCAAAGACACATACCTTCCATCTTCGCACTGGTGAGGCCACGATTAAACTTCAGGATGTGGAGGTCCTCTTTGGATTGCGGGTAGATGGAGAGCCACTATACACTCGGTACGAGCCTCCTCCTGGTCAGACGTGGGTGACAGAGTTGACTAGGCTCACCCACTTCGTGCCTGATGCTGCGGCCCAGATATCGGTCGGGTTCAGCTTAGTGCACTCTCCACTTATTTGAAGGGTTTGGATCCGGTTGTGGACGGCACCCCGCAGGACGATGTTGACCGTCATGCCCATTTGTACCTACTTATTATATTCGGGGGCATCTTGTTCCCGAACTCATCGGGTGCCTTTGTTAGTTTACGTTATTTGGTTTTCTTGGAGCATCTGGACCGCTTAGGAGACTACAGCTGGGGCGGTGCTGTTTTGGTGTATCTTTACAGATGCCTGTGCCGAGCGTCTATTGGTGCTGTCAGAGATGTGTGTGGATTTTTTGCTCTTCTCCAGGTAATATTTTAAGTGTGTGTTCCTTTAATGTAGACAAATATCTTGAAACGACGACTTAAAAATCGTATTTTCTAATATCGCTTACAGTTATGGGCGTGGGAGAGGATGCTGCCTTTTCAGCCGGTACCTAGGCATCACCTCGAGATTGACATGCCTTATGCGAGGAGGTGGACAACGGGTTTTGACCGGAATGTGGATTCGCACCACAGTATTTTTCCATTTCGGAACCAGCTTGATCACATGACAAACGATGCGGTAAAACTACTTAACTTTACATTATTAATTTAATTAAACGTCTTTTCTACTTGGTGATCACTAATTTGTATTTATATGTTATGCAACTATTTCTATGGACACCGTACGCTGCTATATTAGATGGTTTGCTGGCCTTTTGCAGGGAAGGTCAGGAGGTTTGGAGGTCGCGGTGTCCATTGATACACCTGGACATCGTAGAGGACCACATGCCCGAGCGTGTCTTACGACAATTTGGGCATACACAGAGTATACCCCCTGACGTCCGTCATGAGCTCTGACACTACCAGCGGAACGATCAGGCTGCCGTTGATGATGATTTTCTGGCTTTCATGGCTGTCCAGCTCCACCGTTGGGAGAACAGGTTGGGAAATTTAGCGGTGATCGGCCATTTGACTCCCATTGAGGATTACATGCGCTGGTATCATCAGATCACACGCCGATTGATCGGCAACCCAGCTTTGCGTCCCGCTAGGGATGTAGGATACCCAGCACTCGCGGGGCAGTACGAGGCATTGGTAAGTTTATCTTATTTAGATTTATTTAATTGCATTAATTATTACGTTTTAAAAAATATATTTTATTTTACTTTGAACACAAATTAAGCTGGTGGTTGTATAGCATTTACGCATCTTGGGGTTAGAGCATATGCCTTACCCTGGGCTTGTGGGGCTTGCATCGAAGATGGTAAGGATATCAGAGGATGGTATCTGACAGGCAGGAGAGATTAGGCGCATGGAGGAGCCTGTTCCTGAGGCTGAGTATCAGGCAGCGCCAGGAGGAGGACCGGGTGCTCCCAGAGGAGGAGGCCATGCTGGCAGAGGATGTCGTGCTTCCGGAGGACGCCGTGCGCTTAGAGGACATGGTGCTGCTGCTAGAGGACTTGGTGGTGGAGGACACCATCTAGCAGATGAGGCCGATCCCATTCCAAAGGATGTTCCCGGTCTAGTCCATCCGCAGCCGTTCCAGGTAGGTGGTAGCTCACCTGGGGACTCACCTACGTTTACGCCGGCGCTCCTACTTGCTGAGATACCTGGGTCTTCATCACAGCCGAGCCAGAATGCATACATGGAGGAGTGTGATAATGTCTATTGGGCGGCGTTACGCGCTTCATTAGCTGATGAGCGGCCTGTGAGGAAATTAGAGGGAGCCAGGATTCTTAACTTCGATGAGTTTTTGATCCCGGTTAGTATTTAAAATACTTATTTGTTCGTTTAAATTACTTATTTTAAATATATATGTTACTCATTATTTAGTAATATTTTATATTTTAGGATTCGGCGCCAGCGGGTCCACCAGAGCCACCCACTTAGGCGTTTTCTCATGGGCCTGCCGAGCCAGCGGTGCCTTCCCATGTGACTGTCGAGCCACAGGTAAGCTTTTTATTAAAATTAGTTTATTCAATATAAGGTCAATATTTAATATACATATTTGATTATTTAAAGTACTTATTTTAAATATGTATGTTACTTATTATTTCGTTTTTTTTTCTTCATATTTTAGGATTCGGCGCCAGTGGGTCCACAGGAGCGACTCATTCAGGAGCTTTCTCATCAACCTGCCGAGGCAGAGGTGTCTTCTCATGAGATTACCGAGGCGCCTGTAAGATTTTTACTTAAAATTAATTTTATTCAATATAAGGTAAACATTTGTTTAATTTTTATAACCTTTACTTAGACTTCGAACAGCATCTCGTCTAGGAGACTACCTTATATTCACCACCAGACCCATCTCAGGAGCCTACAGACCCATCTCAGGAGCCTACTCAAGTGCCCGTTGACATACAAGTTTGATTATTCAACAAACGTTAATGTATTCAATATAAATAAGAAATGGTACTAATTATTATATACTTTTCAGGTTCATCCTTCGGCACCTGCGGTGGCGACTCCCGGGGAGGAAGAGGTCGAGTTTCCAGACCCAGGTCATGATGAGGTTCTACCCGTGCTAGCGGGACCAGATCCCAAGAAGAAGCACATTCTAGTCAAGGCGCACGAGCCAGGGCAAGAGGAGATGATCATGACTTGGAGCGCTCGGTTATTAAGAGGAAAAAGGGCGATATAGACGATGGCGAGGGCTGTGGGGATGATATGAGCCTTAGGCTTAGGGATAGTCTCCGACATACTACATGTGGGATCCATCCTCGATAGTGTATATACATTAGTGTTGTACAGTTTATCGTAAATATTATATATTTTTTGCATATCTATAAATATTATCTTAGTCTTTATTATTGTTTATAATTTCACATCCTAAATTGATAATAAAGAAAAACGTGACACATTCGAAATAAAGTTAAGCATTAATTTAAAAATAACACGAAACCCTAATGACTACAAGTCTTCAAACAAAAAAGGACTTCGAGCACTTTTCAACCACTAAAACGACAATCCAAACTTTTGCGTATTCTTGATGTATTGAGCCTACCTTATTAATTGTACAAATATAAGTAGGGTTCTATATAAAATATTGAAGTTCCGGAGTCTCAAAGCATGATTAATATACGGCTAAACTACGTAAAAAGGAGTAAAAATGTAATAAGAGGCTGTTTTTGGAAAATGGTGGACTCCTATAGCGTAGTAAAATACTGCGCTATAGGTGAGGGAAACTTTGGTTTAGCGCAATAAAATACTGCGCTAAAGCACTTAACGGCTCTGTCACGGTTAAGTGCTTTAGCGCAGTATTTTACTGCTCTAAAGGTATTTATGTAACCTTTTTTTTTTTTGGGTATTTTTGTTCAAAATGTTTTTTTAGGGGTCACTTTGGTTCCGGACTCTATGAGGTGCACTTGAATTTATTTCCTTTAAAAATCTAACCTTAGATAAACTTAGGATTGAAAGTGCACCATTTTGACAGAAGAAGGAGGACTATTAGTGCCCCATATGAAAAAAATAAGGATTACTTTGTATTAAAAGCCAAAGATAAGGGACAATTTTGGTCCTTTTCTCACATCTACTCCTTAATCGAATTTTAAAGCAACCCGAACTTTCTGATTCTAATTTTGTCAAACTTCAAATACCCCATCGTTTAAGTTTATTTGGCCTTATACGAAAAATAAAATTTTCTTTTATTTGTTCATTTTAGCAAATTAAGAAAAATTTACCTTTTTCCTCCAATATTATTCTTACCATTAAATAACTACATAAAATATCAGTAGTCTAATTTAGATTTTCAAAACATAATTGATAAATTAAGTAAAATACACCTCTAATAAATATTTTTTTAAAGAGAATGTCAAATCACCAAAAAGTTAAATGAAACAAATTGTGGGAGTAACTTAATGAAGAAAGTCGTGTTAGGTCTTCTTTTTCCACTAATAAACAAGAAAGTGACATATAGAAAGGAATCTAAACTTCCAATAACTTAGTAAAGAAAGTCGTGTTGAGTCTTCTTTTTCCACTAGTGAGAAGAATCCCGTGATATGTACAGGCCCAATATGTATTCATAAATTTAATTCGTTTAAGTGATGTTGGTTAAATGATTTTTAAACTTAATTATAGTATAAACTAAGTTATATATTTGATGAATAGCTGAAAATATTAATAATATTGGTAAAAATATTATTAAGAACAATAGCAATATAATCAATGCAAATTTATACTGTGCATATATTCAAATCCACTTATTAGCTGCCTCTGTATAACATTTGAGTCATAAAATTATGCTTGAAATGTTCAAATACTTTTATCAATCTTTTCAGGTCCTAAAGGAAATTTTGCAAAATATTTAATTCCCTAAGTGTCTTTTGTATATATCATAAAAAATATAAGAATTAATAGATTACAGAAGTAAAAGTTAAATATAAACTAATTTAGAGTTGCAAACCTTATAATGTAAACTAGGAATACATGCTCGTGAGATGCACGGGCTGAACATGTCTATTCACTTTAATTAGTCAGTCTTTAAGGTTTGTATTTTGAAAATAACTAAAAACATTCTAATTGTTATTATATATACAAAATGTATTTTATGTACCATCACTTTAGTTGTAATTAAAAGTCTTTGAGATGGAAAGAATCGAACTTTTTTTATCATTATTACGACAATGAAAGTTGTTCATTGATGTAAAAGAAACTTTGTAAAAATATGAGGGAAAATTAATATTTTGAATCTAAATTTTTTCTTTTAAATTCTTTAATATTTTACATGTATACCGACAGGTTGATATCCATTTCAATTAAGTAACTGTTCAGATCCAAACATAAGAACCATTTTGGTGTATATATTGGATTAAAATATTTTTATTAAATTAATTATAAAATATATTATAATTTTTATATTAATTGTTACAAAGAAATCAAAATTAGAAAGATATATGTTATATCATTAATCACCAAATTTTAATTCTGAAATGAAAATATAAAGTAATACATTTTATAAATATAAAGAAACAATAATCAAAGACTGCAAATGAGAGTAAATAAGTAAAGTATTAACAATGAAGGAAAACGGGGATAAATGTCACTCCCTCCCTTTACTTTTACTTGTCGACGTTAACATATCAAGGGAAAAAATAATTCTTCTTCTTATTTTACCCTTCCCATTAATTATTCATTTTCAAATCATTTTCTGAGGCTATTGAGCCTATATACCAATAAATATGGATATTATGATAAAATATATACTTTATTTATTAATTTTCAAAGAACGTGCAGAGTCAAAAGTGAACAAGTTATGTGTAGGAGCATTAAAATAACTTTTGATATAAATTTGCATTGCTATTGTTCGTCCTCTCTTCACATTTAAAGTATTGACAAAGAAGGAAAACGGGGATAATAGAAATAGAAAAGAAGATAAATATAGAATAGAAAAATAGATATATATTTTAGTAATGTGGCCAAGTAATATGGACGAAGGGAGCACTTCATTTTTATTAATTCTTAAAGAACGTGAAAAGTCAAGTATAGTAATGTGGCCAAGTAATATGAGACGGAAGGAGTATTTCATTTATTAATTCTTAAATAACGTGAAAAGTAAAAAGTGAACAAGTAAAAGTGCATGGAGGAAATAAATATGTGTCAAGGAATTAAAATAGAAGTGCATACGTGTATACATGAGAAGAGAATAAATATTCAGTACTATGGTATATATCCACGTGGGATTTATTAATTCTCAAAGAATGTGAAAAGTCAAAAATGAACAAATTAAAGTGCACAGAGGAAATAAATTTGTGTAGGAGAATTAAAATTGACTGCATATGTCTATACATGAGAAGAGAATAAATATTCAGCTAGAACACGAAAAATTAAAAGTGAACAAGTAAAAGTGTACGGAGGAAATAAATGTATCGGAGAATTAAATTTGAAGTGCATGCGTCTATATATGAAAAGGGAATTAAATATTAAATACGATGACACATGTCTACGTCATTTTTATTAATTCTTAAAGAACGTGAAAAGTCAAGTATAGTAATGTGGCCAAGTAATATGGGACGAGAGGAGTACTTCATTGTTAATTCTTAAATAACGTGAAAGTCAAAATGAATAAGTAAAAGTCCACGGAGGAAATAAATATGTGTCGGAGAATTAAAATAGATGTGCACACATGTATACATGAGAAGAAAATAAATATTCAGTATTATGGTATATATGCACGTGGGATTTATTAATTCTCAAAGAATGTGAAAAGTCTAAAGTGAATAAATTAAAATGCCTGGAGGAAATAAATTTGTGTAGGAGAATTAAAATTGAACTGCATATGTCTATACATGAGTAGAGAATAAATATTCAGCTAGAACACGAAAAGTCAAAAGTGAACAAGTAAAAGTGCACAGAGGAAATAAATGTGTCGGAGAATTAAATTTAAAGTGCATACGTCTACACATGAGAAAAGAATAAATATTAAGTATTATAACACATATCTACATGGGATATAAAAATAGTTGGATAAAGTGTACAAATTATATAGCTCATGATACAAGAATTTAATGCGAGTACAATTTGTAAAGCTGTTGGTACAAGCTTGGAGAGCCGTGTTCGTCCCCCCAAGCCGCTTATATATAATGGAAAAATTTGCAATAACTTCTATTTACCCTAATTGTATTCTAATAAAGAAAAGGGTATGCACATGCCTTCAAATTGGAAAATCTGAAACACGTGTAAATATGAAATTATGCAATTTTTAGTGGGTCCTGCATTTAAGAGTGCATGTGCAGAAACGATCAAGTGAAATTATCATGTGTACTATGCATACATTTTTTTTCGCAGATTGCCCTTCTTTTGGGGTGATCTTTAATTTTTGTCCCTCAACTTGATGGTCTTTAATTTTGGTCATTCGCCTAATACATTAGATTTTAGATTCGAATCTCAGGTCAGTAAAAAAAGAAAAAATTTCGCAAGACAGAAGTTTGAATTCACAAGGCAGAATTCTACCTTCAAAACTTTGCCTCAAGGTAGAATTTTACCTTCAAAACTCTGCCTCAAGGTAGAATTTAAAATTCTGCCTGAAGCATGCAGAACTCTGCCTTGTAAATTCTTTTAAAATTTTTGACTGAGCGGGAACTTAAACTGTGAGGACCCACAGCTGGGCGCTAACCATACTGTGAACCCCTCGGTACAGCTACTGTGAAGACTACTTGGCTATTGTATGAGCAAGAGACACAGACAATTCGAGAATACACGCTGCAGCGCCTCGAACCCGTGACCTCTCCCCTTTTGTCCCCCTGACGGGACGCCTCTTACCAGTTGAGCTGCAGCTCAATTGGTGAGAGTCGTCTCCTTTGGGAGAACAAAAGGGGGGAGGTCACGGGTTCGATACCAGCCGCTGCAGCGTATATCGAATTGTCTGTTGGCACCTGCCCATACAATACCTGAGAATGCATGTCATGTATGTATGTATGTACGCATGTTCATTGGGTCAGTATGGTTAGCGCCCAGCTGTACCCAGGGGTTCACAGTATGGTTAGCGCCCAGCTGTGGGTCCTCACAAAAAAGGCGACTTTTTGTCGAGGATCCGAAGGTGTTACCCATACATGCAACGGGTTGCCCTCTCATACATGATCCACAGCTGGGCGCTAACCATACTGTGAAGACTACTTGGCTATTGTATGAGCAAGAGACACAGACAATTCGAGAATACACGCTGCAGCGCCTCGAACCCGTGACCTCTCCCCTTTTGTCCCCCTGACGGGACGCCTCTTACCAGTTGAGCTGCAGCTCAATTGGTGAGAGTCGTCTCCTTTGGGAGAACAAAAGGGGGGAGGTCACGGGTTCGATACCAGCCGCTGCAGCGTATATCGAATTGTCTGTTGGCACCTGCCCATACAATACCTGAGTATGCATGTCATGTATGTATGTATGTACGCATGTTCATGGGGTCAGTATGGTTAGCGCCCAGCTGTACCCAGGGGTTCACAGTATGGTTAGCGCCCAGCTGTGGGTCCTCACATAAACCAAAAATTAAAAAAAAATTAGCGAAGGGCAAAAATTAAAGACGACCAATTTGAGAGGAAAAAATTAAAGACCACCCCAACGAAAGGCAATCCTGCAAATTGCCCCCATGCATACGTGGCAGATGTCAAGTGATAGAATGGGCCCTAAGGATATGTATGGAATTGAACAAAACGTGTCTATTTTACCTTTCAAAAGGAAAAGATACACACAAACAAGCCAAAAAAATTTAACATTTATTATATTTATATAAAAAATAATTTTAATCTTATATATATAGTGTAATTTTTACTGAAGGGAGTTCAACTGAACCTTGGCCCCATACTTGCTTCGCCCCTAACAGCAGGGACAATAAGTTTAAAGCACAAATATCACAAAATATCATAAATGCCCCCATCACCAAGCAGATATAACAACGAAGACATACTTGCTTAAGCTTTTCACTGACACTTATTATGAATCCGCGATTAATTAGCACAAAAAATAAAAAGTTGAACCAAACTAGTACAAAAAAAAAAAAAAAACATAAGTAGTATTCACGCACGAAATTCGTGCGTGAAAGGACCAAACTGCAAAAACATAGTTTTGGCCTTTCACGCACGAATTTTGTGCGTGAATGGGGTCATCATATATTGACCCCATCTTCCCCACCTGACCCGACTTGCTCCCTTCCCCACCGCCATTAAAGCCTGTTCCAGTGGTCCCACCCCCCTTAAAACGGTAATTTCGTGTTATTTTTCAATCCAAAACTCAATATTCTTGGTATATTGAAGTGTAGGAACAAGTTTTTAAGGTTGGATTTCGGAATAGAGCGGCGTATAACACATTTCAAAAACTCAAAAAAAGCTTCAATCTAGGTATTTCACTACGAATTTTCTATTACATTGTTAAATATATCATTACCCTAAGCATGATCATTGTATAACTGTGGTGGATTACTCGTTTTGCTTTTTTTTTCTTTTGCGTTTTTGGGCAGTCCGTGCACTGTTGGGACTGCCCATTTTTTCGTTTTTTTTTTTATTTGTTTATCTATTGTTAATTAGTTAATTATTTATTGCTTGTTTATTTAGTATTTGTTAATTGTTGGATTAGCGACTTAAGTATTTATTAATTGTTAGACTAGCTATTTCAATTGTTAGACTGGCTAATTATTTATTTTGTTTTTGTTAAGCCAATTGTTTATTTGTTAATAATTTCTTAATTGTTTCATTAGTTAATTAATTTTTTATTTGTTAAATATACGATAATAATTTATTAATTTTTTGATTAGTTACTTAATTGTTTATTTATTAAATATATGATAATAACTTGTTAATTATTTGATTAGTTAGTTATTTGTTTATTTATTAATTATTTATACTAATTGTATGCTAACTAATTGTTAATTATTTGACTTATCTTTATATTTTAGGAATGAAAATCCTTAGTTTAGGATTCTTAACCCGTAGCTTAGGATTGAAAACCCTTAATATAATTTTCTATAAAAGATTACATAACTAATATTACTTGTTAATGATTTATTTAAAATACGTAAAACAGATGGGTCACCACAATCTTTAATAAAATATTCGATAAAAGATTACATAACTAATACTAATACTACTTGTTAATAATTTATTTAAAATGCGTAAAATAGATGGATCACCACCCTCTTGATCCGGGGCCCTTCGACCGAGAGTTACTGTATCTTCAGCCCGAGCATAGGTCGCAACATATATGGACATCCGACCTGCAGCCTGAGTCTCAAGTCTGTACCCGGTTAGGGGACTCAGCATGGGAGATCTTAGCTGCTCGCCCCCCACATCCTCGTGTCCTGGATATACTACGTCGGGGCGGTATCTACCGGTGCATCGAAGTTGGTCGGGTACAGCACAATAGGTCGCTAGTGACGGCATTGATTGAGAGGTAGCGACTGGAGACGCACACATTTCATCTCCGCACCGGTGAGGCTACCATTACCCTTCAGGATGTGGAGGTTATTTATGGGCTACAGGTTGATGGACGCCTATTGTATATTGAGGAGCCTCTTGTGCTGCCGCCTTACCGGGGTGAGTTGATTAGGCTCACCGGTTTCGCGGCTCTGGATGGTCATATTTCCGGCCAGAGTCGGCTTTTGTTGTCGGCCCTTTATGCTCACTTGCGCCTCACAGACATGCAGCATCCGATTGGAGAGGACACGCCTCAGGCTGATGTTGATCGACGTGCACATCTATACCTACTAATCATATTCGGGGCCATCCTATTCCCGAACACTTCGGGTTCGCATATGAGCTTGAGGTATCTTCGGTATATCGACGATCTGGCCGAGATAGGATGTTATAGTTGGGGCGCTGCTGTGCTGGGCTACATGTATCGAGGATTCTGCCGATGTTCTATGGGCACGAGGGTAGAGGTCCCTGCATTTTGCTCGCTTCTTCAGGTAATATATTTAAGTGTGTGTAATTATACACAAAATATATCTTTTTAAAACGATGACTGATAATTTTTTTTTTAATTGACTATATTAGATATGGGTGTGGACTAGGTTGAGACCTTTTCAGCCCATACCAGCTGACCCTCTCGCTGACTATCTTACTGTCTCGATGCCATACGCGCGGAGATGGTCGCGAGGCGTACGCCGACGTGTGGAGACGCACCACAGCCTTCTCCCGTTTAGGGATCAGCTAGACCGCATGACGGCGCAGACGGTATGTTCATATTTTGGATTCACACGCTAGACCACATAACTACTATTTTAGTCTTTTATTGTTAACTAGTTCAATTCTTTTTACAGGATTTTATATGGACGTCTATGATCATATTTTGGATGAGCTGCCGGCGTTTTGTAGAGCTGGTCAGCATATGTGGATGTCGCAGTGTCCATTGATACATATGGATATCGTTGAGTATCACGCGCCCGACCGCGTGTTACGGCAGTTTGGGTATGTACAGAATATACCCGTGGCTACGGTTTGGGAGCATGACCACTATGCGAGGGACGAGCGTGCGGGCGTCGATGATGCATGGCGACTCCATATGCAGCAGCAGGTCCAGAGTTGGGATGTGAGGATGGCGAGCCTAGCAGTGGTCGGACATGACACTCCCATCCATGTGTACCTGGAGTGGTACATGCGGATCACTCGCATCATTATTGGCAACCCCTCTAGGCGTCATCCAGATGGCCTGGGATATGTAGCTCTCGCAGGAGCGTACGAGGCGCTGGTAAGTTTTATTAGTCTTAAACTTAAACCATCGTCTTATGTACTACTTTACAAATTTATTCAATTGTTAATATTTGCAAACATATCCAGGTACGGACCGTTCAGAAGATGCGCTATGAGAGCACTACCCGTACGGAGTCCCTCGAGACGGCGGAGTATGCAGCACGGATGATTGAGCTTGCCGAGACTGGTATGAGACAGTCACATGACTTTGAGCGTCTCCATGAGCGTGTTCCCGGTGCCCCACCTGGGGCAGCAGGTAGCCGTGGTCGCCGAGGAGCTGGTGACCGTCGCAAAGGTGGTAGGGCTGGCAGAGGTGATGAGGCTCCGTCGACAAATATCCCATCGACTTCTCATTCCCGGCCGTCGACTTCACAGGCACCTCTGTATACGCCAGACCTTTTTTCAGGTTATGTGCCCTGGCCTTCACTTTCAGATCCACCAGTTCGTGATCCACAGGGTGAGCGGCGGCCGGTTCGTGATCTACAGGGTGGCCTACATTTGCAGTTCGACGACTCAATATTCGAGGACTTCGTGTTTGATGTGGAACCATCTGCATCTCCTGCTCCAGGGGCCGCTCAGGAGCCCTCTCACCAAGCATCTCAGGAGGCCGTCGACACACAGGTTTGACTTTTACAATAAAGTAAAATAATTTATTAATTATTTTTTATTTCAGTTCCGTTTTAGAATAAATCAAATCTAAATTATTTATATATTATTTCAGGTTCATTGTTCTACACCTGTGGGTTCACAGGAGTGACCCATCCAGGAGACTACCTCATATTCACCACCACACCCATCTCAGTAGCCTACTCAGGCGCCCGTTGACACACAGGTTCTATTAAATAAATAACGTTAATGTATTCAATATAAATAATAAGTGGTACTAATTATTATATACTTTTCAGGTTCATCCTTCGGCGCCTGAGGTGGCGACTCTCGACGAGGTAGAGGTCGAGACACCAGACCTAACTCAGCCTGAGGTTCTGAGTGTGCCAGCGGGACCAGATCCCAGGAAGAAGCACGTTCTAGTCAAGGGAGCACGGGTCAGGCGAAGAGATGATGATCATGACTTGGAGCGCCCGGTTATTAAGAGGAAAAAGGGCGATGGAGACGATGACGAGGGCGGTGGGGATGGTATGAGCCTTAGGCCTAGGGATAGTCTCCGGCATACTACATGTGGGACCCATCCTCGATAGTGTATATACATTAGTGTTGTAAACTTTATCGTAAATAACATATATTTTTTGCATATTTAGTCTTTATTATCGTTTCACATCGTAAATTGATATTAAGAAAGTGGCCCCCTTTCAAGCACAAAATCTGTGCGTGAAAGTGCAAAAAGTGCGTACCTAATCTGTGCCTGAAAAAAATCATATTTTACCCTTTCACGCACAAAATCTGTGCGTGAAAGTGGAAAAATATATTTTACTCTTTCACGCACAGATTTTGTGCGTGAAAGTGGAAAAATGTCTTTTACCCTTTCACGAACATATTTTGTGCGTGAAAGTGCACATAAACCCTAAAATCTGTGCATGAAAGTGGAAAAATGTTATATTACCCTTTCACGCACAGATTTTGTGCGTGAAAGTGCACCGACTTCCACATAAACCCTAAAATCTGTGCGTGAAAATGGAAAAATATATTTTCAACATTTCAAGTATTGATTTGACAACATTTCAGGAATCTATGACACATAAAGGCTTGATTTGACAATACGTTGCTGCAATATTTGACCGTTTTGTATTGCGCACCATTTTAATGCGCACTATAAGTATTGATTTGACAACATTTCAGGAATCTATGACACATAAAGGCTTGATTTGACAATACATTGCTGCAATATTTGACCGTTTTGTATTGCGCACTATAAGTATTGATTTGACAACATTTCAGGAATCTATGACACATAAAGGCTTGATTTGATAATACGTTGCTGCAATATTTGACCGTTTTGTGTTGCGCACCATTTTAATGAGCACTATAAGTATTGATTTGACAACACACCACGCATGACGATTTCAGGAATCTATTTAACTTGAAGGCTTGACGAGTGAAAAACTCATCAATTGCATAAGTCTAAGTCTTACAAGTCATAAAAAAATAAATCAAACTTCATTGAAAAAATGTCTCAAACCATGCATTGATGGTTTTGCTCACTGCCGACCAGTGATATCCATAGATGGTACGCATGTATATGGTGCCTACGACATCAAGCTCCTAATTGCAATAGGAATGGATGCCAATGGGTCAATATTTCCTCTTGCTTTCGCAATTGCCGCTAACGAGAGCAATGACACATGGGGGATCTTTTTGACCCATTTGAAAACTCATGTTATTAAGGATCGTACCGGTATATGCGTGCTGCCTGATCGTCATAAAGGCATATTGCACAATATGGATAATTTACCGGGGTGGCAGCCTCCCTTTGTTTACCATCGCTATTGTTTAAAGCACTTGAAGGCAAATTTGCAATCAGCGTTTCACAATGGCACTCTAAACAAATTGATGTGGGGGGCTGCGATGGAGCATCAACAACGAAAATGGGCTGCAAAAATGGATCTGATCAGGTCAGTGAGTGAACCCGCATACGTTTGGTTGATGAAGCTCAATGTTGAAAAATGGACGCTTCATGCTGATGGAGGAAAAAGATGGGGCATGCTCACAACAAACAGCTCAGAGTCTTTCAATGGCTTGCTGAAATCTGCTCGAGGACTACCTGTCACCGCAATGGTGAGAATGACTTTCAAGCAGGTGGTGGAGCGATTTGTTGTTA
The DNA here is from genome assembly GCF_019175385.1 of Lycium barbarum. Lineage (NCBI taxonomy): Eukaryota > Viridiplantae > Streptophyta > Magnoliopsida > Solanales > Solanaceae > Lycium > Lycium barbarum. Next base: position 8,842,889 of record NC_083342.1, read on the forward strand.
GGACAAGGCAGGCCAGAGCGATATTAGCCGACGGCGGGACATAGATGCCAAAGCCCTTCAAAACTATGGAGCATTATAGGAAAAAATGTGAGCGTCACCAAATGACCGAGTATGACCCAATTCAACATGTGTATGAAGTTAGGACGGGTTATTACAACGGTAAGGGTGGAAACGTGCATACCGTTTATGAGGCAACAAGAACATGCACTTGTGGTAAGTGGCAAACGTACCACATGTCGTGTTCTCATGCTGTCAAGTGCTTCGAGAGAATGAGAAAAACGGTAACAAATTATGTGGCGGGGGAATACAAGGTCCACAGTTACCTTAGAGCATATTCCGACCAATTCCACCCACTTGGTAATGAAGCTTATTGGGCAAACGAGCCGTTTTCGATGGTTGCTAACAAGGATTACATTAGAAAATTGGGCATTAACTCACGGAGTCGTAGACCCAATCAAATGGATGTTAGTGAAAGAACTTACTCTCGCAAGTGCTCTATATGTAAGCAATATGTCCATGACAAGCGTTCATGTAGGCAACAAGGCCGTGGTAGTACAAGCACGTCTCGAAGTAATAGAGCCTCTAGAACTTGAAGATTGTATTGTTATTGTAATTTATTATTGTATTGCTTTGAATTAGTATTGTAATTAAATGGAATGAATTATTTTTTAATTAGTATAAACCTCTCGTATTGGATGAATTATTATTAAATCAAATATTTAAATTTGTACATTCAAATATAATAAAACACTTAAATCAAAACCCTATAAATATTACAAGTTTCAAAACTTGCTTCGGGGCACTTTAGAACCCCTAAAACGACGATCCAAACGTTTAGGTGGACTTGATGTAATGAGCAGACATTATTGTACGCAAAAAAAGATATTAATTTTTATATAAAATATTGATATTTTGGGATTTTAAAACATGACTAATATTTGCCCAAAGTATGGAAAAAAACGTGATTGGAAAGGTAACGCAAAAAAAAAAAAAAAAGTCGCACCATTAACGCACAAAATTCGTGCGTGAAAGGCCCAAAGTGCAATTTTGCAGATTGGTCCTTTCACGCACGAATTTCGTGCGTGAATACTACTAATGTTTTTTTTTTTTTTATACTAGTTTGGTTCAACTTTTTATTTTTTATACTACTTAAGTCGCGGATTCCACTTATTATATACTAGCGGGATGTTGGCACAGGCCCAATGTCTAAGTTTGTAGTACTTTTCTATTATGCTACTACAATGGAGTCTTTATTATTTTGTTCGTTTAACCTACAAAAACTTTATAGATAAAATAGCATAAAGAATTCTCTTAAAGGAGTGTACTTTATATGTTTTCACATTTAATGTGTATAAGCGAAAAAAATAGTATTCACGAATATGAAAAATAGATTAATATTCAGTTTATTGTGATACTTAAATCTAGTTTAACCTTTAAATAAACATCAATAACTTACCATTTTGGAACTCTAATACACCAATATAACGTGCAAAAAGGAAAAGTTAAACTTTCCTGACGTGTGAGTTAGAAAATCTGCATAGCATTAATTATGAATTTCTCCTATATTAAGAGTAGTGGGAACCACATGAATAAATAACTGTAAATATTGTTTACAAGAAACTTTTATTACTACTATATTAGAAGCATCGGTTGGTGCTTCTTTTTCGTCGTCCGTTCTGGACCACCCATAAAAAAAAAAAAAAAAAAAAATTGGGCCTCATATTAAACAGGCCCATAAAAAAAACAATTTGTAAAAAAAAAATTGTGGATCCCATATTAAACACCATCCAGTATTAAAAAAAGAAAAGAAAAAAAGTGGAACCCACCACATCCAAACTCACAGAAAAAAAAAAGTGGATCCCATATTAACAAAATCAAGCAATATTGAAAAAAAAAAGTGAATCCCATATTTAAAAAACAAACAATGTTAAAAAAAAAATGTGGGCCCCATATTAAACACCATGCGTATTCGTAGCAAACACTAATATACTAAAGTTTTAAATACGGAGCACAAACTACAATGTTATATTAATCGTGTTTTGAACATAGTATCCCATATTGACAAAATCAAGCAATATATATAAAAAAAAAAAAAATGAATCCCATATTAAAAAATAAACAATGTCAAAAAAAAAGTGCTGACTTTGTATTCTTAGCAAACACTAATATAATAAAGTTTTAGATACGGAGCACAAATTACAATGTTATATCAATCGTATTTTGAACATAGTATATATAAAAGTCGTCCGTTGTGGACCCCCCCCTAAAAAAAATGGGCCCCATATTAAACAGGCCCATAAAAAAAACAATTTGTAAAAAAAAAATGTGGGCCCCATATTAAACACCATACAGTATTAAAAAAAAAAGTGGAACCCACCACATCCAAACTCACGGGAAAAAAAAAGTGGACCCCATATTAATAAAATCAAACAATATTGAAAAAAAAGGTGAATCCCATATTTAAAAAACAAACAATGTTAAAAAAAAAATGTGAGCCCCATATTAAACACCATGCGTATTCGTAGCAAACACTAATATAATAAAGTTTTAAATACGGAGCACAAATTACAATGTTATATTAATTGTGTTTTGAACATAGTATCCCATATTGACAAAATCAAGCAATATATATATAAAAATAATGAATCCCATATTAAAAAAATAAACAATGTCAAAAAAAAAAGTGCAGACTTTGTATTCTTAGCAAACACTAATATAATGAAGTTTTAGATACGGAGCACAAATTACAATGTTATATCAATCGTGTTTTGAACATAGTATATATAAAAAGAAAAAAAAAAATTGGGCCTCATATTAAACAGGCCCATAAAAAAAATTGTAAAAAAAAAATTGTGGGCCCCATATATATTAAACAACAACTAATATTAAAAAAATAATTGTGGGCCCCATATTAAACACCATCCAGTATTAAAAAAAAGAAAAAAGAAAAAAAGTGAAACTCACCACATCCAAACTCACGGGAAAAAAAAAGTGAACCCCATATTAACAAAATCAAGCAATATTAAAAAAAAAAAAGTGAATCCCATATTAAAAAAACAAACAATGTTAAAAAAAAAATGTGGGCCCCATATTAAACACCGTGCGTATTCGTAGCAAACACTAATATAATAAATCTTTAAATACGGAGCACAAACTACAATGTTATATTAACTGATGCTTAAATATTGCTATTGTTTTATCTCAAAGAAAAGAAAATAATTTCTTTTTAAACAAGTCTTCTCTTTTAAAAAATATTAATAAATTTGCCGATTTTGTGTTCATAGCGAACATTAATATAATAAAATTTTAGATACGGAGCACAAACTACAATGTTATATTAATCATGTTTTGAACATAATATATACTTTATATATATATATATATATATATATATATATTATCACTATTCAAAAATAACTACATACACATAAATGCACTATAATTCGAAGTGTTGGACCCGTGCACAGCACAAGCATAGGTCATCTGAAAAAAAAAAAAAAAAAAAAAAAAGGAACTCATTAGGCCTTCAAAACAAAGGCGATTCTGTTCATGCTTCAGACGATCTGGCTAATGCTATATACAACTAGAACATTTTCTTCTATTATATATAAAAGGCGTATAATTTATATAAAGGACTGAACAATTTTTTTCTTACTCAAACCCAGAAGGTACAAAAAGTAATATGAGCCCAAATCAGGGGCAAATAATATAGACCTAGGAAAAGATGACATCATATAACACGTGAAGAGCGACAATCAGTAATATGCAGTACGTAGGTCTTTTTGTCCATTTCGGAAAATCACTAAAAAAAAAAAAAAAGGGTAATTTATGGAGATGGAAAATTATAATTTACGGGGTTTTATCTTTCGCTAGCGAATAATGAAGGCTAAAACTCCATTAATTATAACTTTCAACCTTCACAAATTACTCAATTTTTTATAGTAATGAACAACCATAGGGCTATCAAGTGCATTAATTATAACTTTCAACCTTCACAAATTACTCAATTTTTTATAGTAATGAACAACCATAGGGCTATCAAGTGCAACAGCCATAAAGAACAAAGACAAAGAAAAATAAAAAATAACCCTGGAGGCATGCAGGGATGTCAACGGAGAGGTGGCTGCTTCAACTGCCTTTCCATGACTTCTTATATAGGAAGAGGAGAAAAAGGAAAAGATACACACAATATAACAGCATACAGTGACGGATTCAGAATTTTTACTAAGAGATTTTAAAAATATAAAAAAAAATACGCAAAGAAGTCAATACAAAATAATTTTAATCTTATATATATAGTGTAATTTTTGAGGGAAGGGTTCACCCCTGACCCCCTGACTGTCTCTGCCCCTGACAACAGGGACAATAAGTTTAAAGCTCAAATATCACAAAATATCAAAAATGTCCTCGTTACCAAACAGACATGACAACGAAAACATGCTGCTTAAGCTGTTCACTGACACTTCTTATATAGGAGAAAGAGAGAGAGAGAATATATGGGAGAACTAGTAAACAAGAAGTCCATTTGCCACCAAAGATAAGGAGTCATTTTCTCAAATTTACTCACTACTAGCTAATCTCATCACACTTTATAAATTAATAATTCAAGGAACGTGCATGAATCTGTATGAGAGAAATACTTTATACACCTAACAAATATTATGTTTCATTGGTTTTTTTCTGCTTAGATTAAACAAGTCAGAAATAAGTTTATATGTTATTTAATGGAGGGGTCACAGAGAAATGGAAATTTGGTTTTTGCAGTTAATGGAGAGAGATTTGAGTTAACATGTGTTGATCCTTCTACTACTTTGCTTCAGTTCTTGAGATATCATGCTTCTTTCAAGAGTCCCAAGCTTGGTTGTGGTGAAGGTAAATTGTCCTTTATTTTTTATTTTTTTTCTTATTTTAGAGTTAAATGAAAAAACAGATTGTACTGATTCATGCTACCTACTACTTCCTCTGTTTCATTTTATGTAGCACTTTCCATTATATGCAACTTAGGGTGTGTTTGGTATGATGGAAAATGTTTTTCAAGAAAATATTATCTCGGAAAATAAGTGATTTTCCCACACATTTTCTTGTGTTTGATACGCAAGTTAAAAAATGTCATTTTAAGAGTATTTTCATTTCATATATAAACACTATGAAGTTTTTGAATTCAGAGTGCAACTTCTGGTGGTTGGGGTAGGTGGGATAGGCTGGGGGTTAGGTGGGGGTAGAGTGGGTTGGGGTAGGCAGGTAGGGGGTGGGTTGGAGATGCGTGATTCCGGGATTAAATTTGAGATAAATTTATCCCACGTTTGGTTAAAATGGTAGTATAACTAATCCCGAGAGTTATCCCCGGATTGTAGTGTTATTTTATCCCTGTGGGAGGATGGAATAACTAATCCCGGGATAACTGATCCCAGGATAAGTTATCCTGGGATAACTTGTTTCCAACCAAACAACCCCTTAATGGCAAAATTATGCATTTTTTAGGATGTAGCATTTAGTTCTTTTGGCACATGAGATATTTAATTCCTCCATTCAGTAACTTTAGATTGATGGAGCTCCTTCTTTGCTTCCTTAATCGAACTTCAGCCTTTGGTAAATCTACTTAAATGAATGTCTCACAAGTTGAGATTTTTATTTTTATTTTGTATAATATTAGAATGATCTATGGGTCTAAGATGAGCTCAAACGGAGCGACATGATCAGTGATGATCCATGTTGCCGACCCAACTTACTCGTGATTGAGGCTTAGTTGTTATTGTTGTTTTATAATATCGATATAAATGAGCTTAAATGAGGATTTAGATAGCGGACTACAACTTGCTAGGGATTGAGGCTTAGTTGTTATCGACTTATCGTTATTTTATAAAATTGACATAAATGAAGTTAAATCGAGCGATATGGTCAGTGATGATTCATATAGACTACTTCTACTTGCTTGGGTGTCGGTTTAGTTGTTATTGTTGTCATAAAATATTGACATAAATGATCTTAAATTGAGCGATATGGTCAGTGATAATTCATCTAGCCGACCCCAACTTGCTTGAGATTGAGGCGCAGTTATTTATGTCAGAAATTGAGATTTTGATTGTAAGTTTGATGGTTTGCAGGTGGTTGTGGAGCTTGTGTTGTTTTAGTCTCAAAGTATGATTCCAAACTAAACAGAGTTGAAGATTTTAGTGTGAGTTCATGCCTTACACTTCTTTGTAGTTTAAATGGTTGTGCAATTACTTCTAGTGATGGCCTTGGTAACACCAGAGATGGCTATCACCCAATTCACCAAAGATTTGCTGGTTTCCATGCATCTCAATGTGGCTTTTGTACTCCTGGAATGTGTATGTCGTTTTTCTCGGCTCTCATCAATGCTGATAAAGGAAACAAGCCCGATCCTCCACCAGGATTCTCTAAGCTTACTTCATCTGAAGCTGAAAAGGCCATAGCAGGGAACCTTTGTCGTTGCACTGGTTACCGGCCCATCGCTGATGCCTGCAAGAGTTTTGCTTCTGATGTTGATATAGAGGATTTGGGACTCAATACCTTTTGGCAAAACGGAGATTCCAAGGAAACCAAAGTAAGTAAATTGCCTCCTTATGATCCAAGTAAGAATCTTGTTACGTATCCTGAATTCTTGAAAAATGAATCCGGCACACATTTGGACTCCACGAGGTATTCTTGGTTTAGTCCTGTTTCTATAGAGGAGCTAGAAAGCTTGTTGAAGCATAGCGTGTCTGAAAATGTTGGGAGCGTTAAAATTGTTGTCGGTAATACTGGCACCGGTTATTATAAGGAAACACAGCGATATGACCAGTACATCGATCTGAGGCGTATCCCTGATCTGTCAATCCTCAATAGGGATTGCAAAGGAATTGAAATCGGAGCGACTGTGACAATATCTAGAGTTATTTCATTCCTGAATGAGGGAACCGATGTCAATTTGGGTTCATATGGAGAGATGGTGTCCCAAAAGTTGGCTCAACATATGCAGAAGATTGCTAATCCCTTTGTCAGAAACACTGCTAGTGTGGGGGGAAATTTAGCAATGGCACAGAAATTTGGTTTTCCTTCTGATATGTCTACATTATTTCTCGGAGTAGACGCTACGGTTAGTCTATTAACCATTCATGGACAAGAAAAACTTAAATGGGAGGAGCTCTTAGCAAGGCCAGCACTAGACTCAAGAAGTGTGCTTCTCAGTGTTTGGATCCCATTTAAAAAGGACGGAAATTTTCTTCTGAACTTTTCGAAGTTTTTGTTTGAAACCTATCGAGCTGCACCGCGACCTCTCGGAAGTGCATTGGCATATGTAAATGCTGCTTTCTTAGCTGATGTTTCTCCCCACAGGAACGGGGTTGTCATACATTCGATCAAGTTGGCATACGGTGCTTTTGGTACAGAACACGCAATACCGGCGAAAACAGTAGAGAAATATCTAACCGGGAAAATATTGAACGTCAAGATTCTGTATGAAGCACTGAAATTAGTCAAGCTAAATGTAGTCCCTGAACCGGGGACTTCATATCCCGAGTACAGGTCAAGCTTGGCCATCGGTTTTCTATTCAAGTTTCTGTATCCTTTGACCGACGTTGATTCCACGGTTTCCAGTGGTTTGTTCCATGGAATTGGAGAAACTTTTGTAGAGGACAGTTCCAAAAGTAATAATGATGATGATGGTGACACTAGTCAAGGAAAAACACAGACAATACTATCATCTGCTAAGCAGGTTGTTGAATCAAGTACCGAATACTATCCAGTCGGTGAACCAATGAAAAAATACGGAGTTTCCATGCAAGCTTCTGGTTTGCTCTCTCTCTCTCTCTCTCTCTCTCTCTCTCTCTCTCTCTCTGTGTATGTATGTATTTGTTTCATTTTCTGCATGTTAAGCCTAATTATCAATTATGTATTATTATCTGTTCCTACTTTCCTGACTTTGACGATACTTATGTTTGGAGCCTAGAGTATTACAATCATTAAATTCTCAAGTTAACTTAGTTCAAACATGCATTAGAAATAGTTGAACACTTTTAAAATTCTCTAAATTTGTAAATGTTTGGGACCGAGGCGTGGTAGGTATTGATGTTGTCAATTCTATAATACAAATCAGAAGAAATCTGCATTTTGAGATGGCGCCAAGTCTAACACGAATGGCCAACGTCTATGGATAAATGGCTTTAAGATTCTCCAATAAATGGAAATATGGTTGAGACGTCCTTGACACGTAGAAACCAATAAATGTAAAGCTTCCGGTCTCTTTTTTTCTTCATAAATGTCCGTTAAATTGCATTCTGAAATCGTTGAACATATCATTCTTAAATGGAAACTGATACTAAAACGAATATCTTCAATATTCAGGATGAAATCTAGAGTATGTTGATATGTTTCTGGTGTATGCATAGAGCTATTGTAGTTAATGTTAAGGTTCATTGCCCAAGAGTTAGGTACAATCCATGTTGCTCGGATGCTTCAAAAATGCCGTCGGATTTTGGAGGATCCGACACAGCTACGGGAACATTTTTTGAGAGTCCGAGCAACATAGGGTACAACTATAAAGTTGCGTCATTCGTTGGTATTAAGACATTTTCATCTGAACTCATTTGTGGTTATCAATGTCATCATTTCTCTCTTCTTTATTTACTTTCATTTTTGAAAGACGATTTAAACTATTTTGTATTCGAGTTGGTTGTTATTTTCTTGATCAGCAGTTCTCGTCATTGTTTCTCACTTTTTCTGTTGCCCCATCTACGATACTCTCCTTTTCCATTCTTTTATTAACACACGACTCAGGTTTTGTATCATTTAGAGAGTTTTGTATCATTTAGAGATTTAGTTGTTCTTACACCTACTTAGGTCCAATGTTTACCATGAGTTTTTTATAGTCCGATTAGAGACATGTAGATGAATGCAGGGATAAATGTGAAATCTAGAGATCACAGAAACCTTAATGTGCTTTGAAGACAAATTATTTAGTATTAGAATGAAAGTACTCTAAAGATAGGAGTAAAGATATAGAGGATTCACGTATCTAACCCCAAGTAGTTCGGAATTTATATATAGTTGATGATTTATATAGGTTTTGTATATTTTACAGATGAATTTGTTCTTCTATATAACTTTTGATTTTGTTGCCTAACACTGCTTTTTTCAGGTGAAGCTGTTTATGTAGACGACATTCCATCACCACCAAACTGTCTACATGGAGCTTTTATCTATAGTACAAAACCTTTAGCAAGGGTAAAGAGCATTAGTCTCCAGCATGAGTCTAAATCATTAGCAGATGGAGTCATTGGCATTATTACATTTAAAGATATCCCGAGCGGAGGGGAAAATATAGGAGCTTGGGGACAGTTTGGCACTGAACCTCTATTTGCAGAGGAACGTTGCGAATATGCTGGCGACCGAATTGCTGTTGTGGTAAGCCATCATTTCAAGGTTCTATCTGGAAGATTGGTTTCATATATGCAGAGTTGATTATTCATATATTTAATCTCGTTGTGGAATGACAGGTTGCTAAAAGCCAGAGGTCTGCTGATGTGGCTGCCAGAACAGCCGTTGTTGAATATGACATAGAAGATACAGATTCGCCGATTTTAACTGTTGAGGAGGCTGTCGAGAGATCAAGTTTTCTTCAAGGTCCTCTATCTCTGAACACAGAACCCATTGGTGATTTCTCAAAAGGAATGGCTGAAGCTGACCACAAGATTCTTTCTGCTGAGGTACTTTGATTAGTTATCCGCTTCCACATTTGCATTCACCAAGGTATGTTTAATCGTAAATGTATGGTAACAGCTCAAATGCTTAATTGATTAGTATCATTCTTTTCCAGTTGAGACTTCCATCGGAGTACTACTTTTATATGGAGCCACAGACTACCTTAGCAGTTCCAGATGAGGACAACACCATGGTTGTTTATGCTTCAACGCAATGGCCTGACTATACGCATAGTGTGATTGCCCGTTGTCTTGGTGTTCCCGAGCATAATATCCGCCTGATAACAAGAAGGGTTGGAGGTGGCTTCGGCGGCAAGGCAGTCAGAAATATGCCAGTGAGTCCCTATTAACAGAAGCAAGAAAAACTGAAGTTTTAGAAAAGTTTTGAAACATTAGCAATTTCTTTTAACCAAATTCTATTGTGTAAGCCTTGGAGCAACGACAAAGTTATCTCCGCCACTGATGTTTGCATCAGGTAGGCTTCCCACATCACACCCCTTGGGGGTGGCCTTTCCCTGGAACCTGTGTGAATACGGGATGCTTTGTCCACCGGGCTACCCTTTTTCCTTTTTTTGTTTACTATTGTGGAAACTTAACTCTTTGTTAAAAGGATAAAAGGAAGGTTCAATAGGGAAAAGACAATTTTTTCTTGCACGTAACGGAAAGTATTTTTTGTTAAAGTTATTCATTCAGAATGCACAGATTCTACTTTGAGATTTGTGTGATACTTCAGGTTTCCACGGCCTGTGCACTTGCAGCGTACAAGTTACGACGCCCTGTCAAGATATACGTCAACAGAAATACCGACATGGTAATATCAGGAGGAAGACACCCCGTGAAAGTAACGTACAGTGCTGGATTCAAGTCGAATGGGAAGATAACAGCCTTACATGCTGATGTATTAATAAATGGAGGGATATCAGATGATATAACCCCTCTCATAGCAAATCATGTGATTGCAGCACTCAAGAAATACAATTGGGGTGCCTTTTCTTTCGATTTAAAAAATTGCAAGACAAACCTTACGAGCAAATCTGCTATGCGGGCACTCGGGCATGTCCAAGGATCTTATATTGCAGACGCTATAACAGAACACATAGCAAGTATACTGGAAATGGAGGTGGACTCTGTCAGTAGCCAAAATATTCATACGTATGAAAGCCTTAAACTATTCTACAAGGATAGTGCGGGCGAATCAGGAGAATATACCTTGCCTAGTATCATGGATCAGTTGGTGACATCCTCAAGATTTGTAGATAGAAGAAAGACGATAGATGAATTTAACCGGAAAAACACGTGGAAGAAAAGGGGTATTTCTCGATTGCCAATCGTGTATGAAGTTACGCAGTACGCAACGCCAGCAAAAGTAAGCATTCTGCAGGATGGATCAATAGTTTGTGAAGCCGGAGGGGTTGAAATCGGACAAGGGCTATGGACAAAGGTTAAACAGGTGATCGCCTATGCTCTTAGTTTAATCGAGAGAAGTTGGAGCGAAGAACTCGTGGAGAAGGTACGGATCATACAAATAGACACGTTAAGCTTAGTACAAACTGGATATACTGCTCAAAGCACTAAGTCTGAAGCAAGCTGTGAAGCAGCTCGACTTTGCTGTAATATCCTGGTTGAAAGACTGACACCTCTGAAGGAAAAACTTCAAGAACAAAATGGCTCTGTCGATTGGACTACACTGATTCATGAGGTTTTTCTTCTCTCTCTAATTAAAATTCTATTTTCCAAAGATGATATAAATTCAAGTAAAGACAAGCACAAATCTGGTCCCATCTGTCACGATTGGATTCCTGTGTTGTATGCTACTTTTGAAAACTTATAATGAATTGCACAATGTGTAACTTGGGAACTATTTGTTATACATCATGTTTCATATATCGAATATTCTAAAGGTTCAAACTCTTGAAAGGCATAATACATAAACAAGCACTCAAACTTGGTCTTACCTGGCAACTAAACACTCCAACTTTGAAAATGCACATCTAGACACCTTAAATTGTCTCCACTGTGTCGGTTGAACATTCCAACTTACAAAATGATCATCTAGACACCTCCAAAATCTATGTGTCATGTCAGTGTCGGGTGTCCATGAGACACAATAGGAACAAGCTGAGGTGTCTATATGTGCACTCCCAAAGTTGGAGTGCTTACTTGATAGCTGAGGCCAAATTTGAGTGCCTTTTTATGTATTGTTCTTAAAACTGTCCCTATCTTTGCAGGCAGAAGCTCAACAAATAGATCTACAAGCACATTCTTATTTTGTTCCAGATTCAAGTTCCAAGAAATATTTGAACTACGGCGCTGCTGTCAGCGAGGTAACATTTGTTCCTTTACTTGTTTTTCGGATCAATGTGTTGGCCTGATTCGTCGCTTCAAGTCTGATTCAAGGATTCCATCAATTGTCAACAATGGCAGAGCCAAGATTTTCACTAAGGGTAGTCAAAATATAATTTACACCTTTCAAGAGGATTCAACATATAGTGTATATACACAAAAATAAATATTTGACCTATCTATGAAGTGTAATTTTCCAACAACCCCTTGGACAAGGATAGCTCCACCACTTACGGTCAATATTTACGAGTGCAAAACATGGCAGGACTTATGGAAAACTAACAATAAAGATGCTGATCTATTGCAGGTCGAGATAGATATTTTGACAGGTCAACCGAGAATTATGCAGTCAGATATTATATATGACTGTGGTCAGAGCTTGAATCCAGCTGTTGACTTGGGACAGGTTAAAAGATTGTCCACTACAAGGATGTTATATTCATTTAGCTGTTTTTCTATAGATTTTATATGGTTTGAACAAAATATTTGGTTGAAGTTGAAAAGAGAAGCATTTCTGGTAGTTGAAGTTGAACAAGAGTATTTTGATATCGAAGTTGTGTTTTTTAGACATGAATTTCACTTAACAAAAAAAAAAAGAGTTAAATTTGTGAGTAAAGTTATTTTTTCACTTGAAGTATTTTTCGTACAAGGTTTTCAATGTTTCACTAATATTACTAATATCGAAGTTCAGTATTTGCAAATATTGACGGGCATTACTTGCAAACAATGAACTTCAGTATTTTCAAATAATGAAGTGGTGTATGGTCTTGTTCCTTCTTGCTAGACTATGTGCTTGGAAATGACATTCTAATGTTGTGCAAATAGTTTTTTCTTATCGCTCTCGCTCATTTTCTTTTGTTGTTTTTTTGTATTTTTGCAGATTGAAGGGTGTTTTGTACAAGGAATTGGATATTTTATGTTTGAAGAATATCTTACAAATGAAGATGGCTTGATGGTTACAAATAGCACTTGGACATACCATATCCCGACAATTGACACCATATCTCAAAATCTCAACGTTCGTGTGCTAAACAGCGGACATCACAAAAAACGTATTCTATCGTCTAAAGGTACTATTTTTTCTTCATTTCTTCGTCTTTTCTTGTTTTAATTGACTGCTTCAGTGACTTTGCTATGTTGCTCGGACCCTCCAAAACTGTTGTCGCACTCGTGTCGAATGCATAAGATCATGTGTTCCCCGTTCTAAGCTATGTTGCTTGGATCCTCCAAAAATGTTATCGCACCCGTGTCAAATCCCCAAAGATGCATAGAATCATGTTTCGTGTTCTAAATTATGTTTCTCGGAACCTCCATGAATGATGTCGTGCCCATGTTGGATCCTCCAAAATGTATAGTTATTTGAGGATTCGACACACACCTGTGGTATTTTTGAAGAGTCCCTAGCAACACATATTCTAAGTACATTCCAGTGGGAAGCATCGCGTGAAATACTTTAACATTTTTACTTTTTGCAGCTTCTGGTGAACCACCGTTGCTTCTAGCCACTACAGTCCATTCTGCTACAAGAGCAGCCATCAGAGAAGCCCGAAAACAGCTGAAAAGTTGGGACAAGCTCGAGGAGTCCGATTCGAAATTCTATCTGGATGTACCTGCCATAATGCCTGTTGTGAAGACAACTTGTGGCCTAGACTATGTGGAGAAATACTTGGAAACTTTGATCAGCAAACCATCCACCTAAGTTTCCGATTAACACGCCTTAATTGGTGAGTGTCCAAGGCCTCAATTTTATGAAAACGCGCTCTAACGTGCCATTATTTGCATGTTTGTTATGGTACGAGGTCGAGGCTAGCATCAACATGTATTGTGATGCGTCGAGTTAAGGGTTTGCTCGACGGGCAATAAGTTTGCTTGATGTCAATCACATCCATACGTCCGATGGCCTGGAATTTATGTAAAGGTGCTCTAATGTCTAGATGAAGCTAAATAGTTACTTATTTACTTCATGGTAGTTATTTGCATTATTGTATTGATAGAAATATGAACAAATTTCACTTTGTTGTTTTATGTGTATGAAGACCTTACTATAACCTATTATCTCTAACAGTAAAATTGTAGTACTATTGTTCCCATTTTTACTCCTGTTCATCCATATTTGGGTAATGGGCCTTTTCTCCTTTTCCTTTTGGTTGACCCAAAAGTGCGGAAGCGTATCCCTCCAATTTTTAGCCCAAAAAAAAAGGGATGCTTTTAGATAAACTATTGTTATATTAAGTAAATATGAAAAAATGTGTGTGTTTTGTAATAAGGGCGGCTTAAATAGTTATATGGTGTGATTTTCTCCTGAACTAATAAATGAGCAGCTCATTTGATCTGCACAAAAGTTATTTAAGCTTCATTTGATTTGGCTGAAATGGGCTAAATAATGAGTCATAACCCAACCAACCCAACTCTTAGTAAGTTCTATTTTTATTTTTATAATTTGTTTAGTACCTAATATTTTTTTATTTTTTATTTTGGCAAGGGAAAATTCTTTATTATGTCCATATATACCATATCAAACAAAAAGAATTATCTTCTTAAGAATATTTTGACAAGATTTATCATGTCATAACCCAACCAACCCAACTCTTAGTAAGTTCTATTTTTATTTTTATAATTTGTTTAGTACCTAATATTTTTTTATTTTTTATTTTGGCAAGGGAAAATTCTTTATTATGTCCATATATACCATATCAAACAAAAAGAATTATCTTCTTAAGAATATTTTGACAAGATTTATCATGACTCAATTTGGGCTACATTTCGGCCCTACTTGTAGATGGGCTTGAATTGGACGGGTCAAAATGAATTGATTTCATAAATGAGCGGATCATTAACCCGTCTAAGCTTAGGTATGTTGGGCGGGTCATCATTTCACGAGCAAATTTTGTCACCCCTAATTCTTTCGAAGAGTGATTCCATACTAAAAAAATCAATACAACAGAAACCAGTTTCCTCATTAAATACAGAGTGAGAACCACGAGAAGTAGCTATTAAATTTCACCTGAGTTATCAACAAAGGCTAAGGTTCACGTGTGCTACATACAACATATAATATGTATAACATGCCAAACTTACAAAAGGCAGAATCACCTCATTGAAACCTAAATGATATCCTATATGTGAAAACCAAAAGGTTACTACTCTGTGAGCAAGATAGGAAAAGCCACGCTTTTGAGGATCTTAAATAGACACACACGACGTTTAATGTATAGTGCTTGCGAGTCAAGAGTGAGCCTTTGAACAAAATGTGCCCCGAAATGTCAAGATGCTAGTGCTCGTGGAAAATCTGACCTCGTGACATATCCAAGCTCCTGAAACAAAAACAAATCTCCTTCTGCATAGAGTCTCCTTGGCAGGTGCTTTAGACAAGAAAGACCTGGTGTCCCATCTGTTTACCAATAACCTCTGAATAATGGTCGTTATAATTCAGACGCTCCCAGAAACTTGACAGGCCGAATTCTCCATGTTTGGGCGACTTAAGATAACATAGATACAACTCTTTGATGTTGTTAGAAAATGATTTTCTCATGTGAAGCACCTGAAAACAGCAGATATTTATTTTGTACTTGGTTCTTATCTCCGGTCTCTCGGAAGAGGCAAAATGCAACTTCTTCCGCAGTAAGTTGATTTATTTCCATATATGGCATTCCCTCAAGACAAAATAATCAAAATATGCATGCAAGGCATAAGAACAGTTGCTGGAATTTGTATATAGTTTACTGATTGATAAAGCTGTATTAGTCTATTAGATCCTCCAAATTAGAAGAAATATGAATGATTGGAAATGCCACAGATTGAAATGGAAGTTGACGTGTTTTTCTTGGATTGTGGCAAAGTAGTGTCACTATCGATAATCTCCAAAGAAGAGGGCTACATATTATGTAGCAGAAGTTACTTATGCAGCAGCCAAACAGAAACCATTAATCATCTTTTTTTGCATTGTCCTATTACTGACCAGCTATGGCAGCTATTTCTCAAATTTGCTGGTATCAAATGGTCTATGCCTAGGAAAAACACACAATCTTTTGCGTTGTTGGTATAGGCAGGTTCTGGGCAAAGCAAGAAATAGATGGCGGTACACGATTCTAGCTTGTATTGAAGAGAAAGGAACTCCAAACATTTTGAAGAGAAGCAAAAGTCAGTCCGGAGGATTAAGTATAAATTGTATCTTGTTATTTCACTTTTTGATGTAAAAAGAAATAAGCAAATGAGGCAGAAACTTTACTAGATTTCAGTGTCACTATAAGTTAGAAGAGGGCTGCTCTTTTGGATTTTTTCCCTAACTTATACAGAAACTTCAGCACTAGTTTTGTACTGTTTATGAATACAATTATTACCTGCGAAATGTCTCCATTCAGACAAGACCGAAAATCCACCGCGGATTGCAAGATACTTCGTATAATGCTGCAAATATGTTGAGTTTCCTCTGATAAGAAACATCTGCAAAAGTTCATATCGTAAACAACCATAAGTTCATCAAACAGAAAATCAAAATTTTTGAATCATCAATGACAAATTGAAAATTAAAAGTTTGGGACTTGTGCCTAGAGGTCACAAGCAAACCATTCTAAACTAACCTTCAATTAAATACACTCTAAATATTCATCTTTTTGACTCACCCTGGCAAATGTTTCCTTTCCTCTCTACACCCTCCCTCCCCCCTCACGCACACATAGACACCAGAGATTCTCAAGGTCACTACTAATTTTCATTTACACTGGTCACATAATCTTATACCCTCCGGAACTTCTACTCAATCACAGATCACGTTCACTTCTTTTCATTAGCTTAAAACTGTGCAACATGACAAAATCCATAGCTGCAACAACTTGATGATTAAGTCCCAGTGTTTGAGCTACAAAATTACGCACCAAAACATCCCCTTTTTTGGAAGAATTATCCATACCCATTTGTGTATGTGTGTCAGACAGAGATAGAAGAATAAGAAAAGTAACCAAGCAAGTCAATCTTACATGTGCAGGGAGTCGTTCAGATATGCCATATGTGCAGAATGAAGATCCATCATATCTTTGACCTGGTGACCAAAGAATGCATAAGCGTGGAGTAACATCTTGAACATCAAAATGACAAAAGAAATCTCAGAATCTAATTCATAAGAGTGTTTTTGAATAATTTAGATTTAGAATTACTATCAGCACCAAGCACCTAATGCTTAAATAATGAAGCATTAAGGGCTTAAAACCTGTTTGAACCAGACATGCTAGAAAATATAGCACTAAGAAAATAAAAGAAAAACTGTATTTTTGCGGAAAGAGATAATATAGCTTGCGTTGCTTAACAAATAAAATGAGAATAATTTGACACTTCTGTATGGTAAGTTTTGAATGAGAGTGACCCAGTCATACAAAAAGGGATGGAAGCACTTTCGCAAGGATTGGACAATATGTTCATTTAATTGCTATACTAAGCTACCAAAAGATGAGATACATATGTTCATAAAACTTTCAAACCCCCAACTCCAAGCCTTCACAAATTCATCGATGCTACATCTCAAAATTAATTTTTAATATTGACCAACACCATGTTGAAGAGACTGAATCGAATTGGCAAAATCCTATAACCAAGATTACTGTACAACATGTTGGTCCTCCACACCCCCACCCCCCACGAAAAGAAAACAAACCAAAGAGGGGTTTAAAAGTAAAAAGATTCCTATCAGTTATAAACAAAAGGATAACAGCAAAACTTTATTGAATTTCAACAGCTTATTAACTCATCCAAATAGGTTCACATCTTAGCCAGATATAAGAGCTTGAAACCAATTTAAAACAGCATTATTGTCAAGCATACCACACGCTACTGAAATGCAGTAGATCACAAGATTAAGACTAGTGAAAGGCTGATCATAAATCCAAATAGCAAATGAAGGAAAACTATCATTAAAACCTAGATACAAGGTGATCCTAACCTTGTCCTTAAGAGAATGCATGAATCTGCACCAGGACACATGAGATAGTTGTGATTGTACATATTGTTGCAACGTAGATACAAAATGATTTAGCTGGTGCCTGGAATGAAGTTCAGAAACACATAAGCAAAACAGCATAAAGTAGCAAACTAAAACCACAAAAGTAACAAGCAACATCATACCAAAAAACATGTCAGAAACAAAAGCATGAGTATAATGTCTTGTGGTTATTCTTCCACCATTGTATCTTTTCAAATACAGTTACCAGACATGCCTTGAATCAAATTATGATATCAAGATAGCCAGAAATAAAGAAGATCACAATCACTAAAATGTAAAAGGACCTCGTTTCAATTAAGATGGACAATTGCTTTGGTTCTGCATTGTCAAACACAAAACGTTGATTCTTCTTGTTCAATTGAGAGAGATCCTGTTCACAAGGACAACATATCAAAATTATTAGGTGATTTAAAGCATCACTTATGTACAATAATTTGGTTAAGACAACTTTAGTGTGCAGAGTAATCTGTTTTTTTGGTTTTGAGAGGAAATGGATGTAAATATGCATCCTCAGATTGATTGTTTCATATTGTCAGCACGCAGAGAAGGGTTAAGATATAAGGGCAATACATTTCTTGAAATACTTCTCCTCAGTTGAAAACCGTCAAAATCAAATCCTTCAGAAACTACCTAAACTGAGATGGTGGCCACTAGAAACAAACAGAACATGCAAAACTAACGAAATAAGTCCCCTATTGAGTGGTATGCAGTGAGTGAACTACAGTTTCCAATAGTTACACTATATCTCAAAGACAAATAAGCCCACTTCCATTCTCCATACAACATAGATGTGACATTATCCCGTAGGCTCCATAAATCTATACCTTCACTAGGCATTTGAGAAAAAATTAAATAGGGATATCCCTGTCTCAACCTGTGTAGGCTAATGACAAGAAGAAATGAAATAGGGGTTTCCATAGTCGCACAGGGGATAATTTCAGCATTAGGTAACTGCTTCACCCAGTCAAGGCCAAACAGGGCTGAGCTCGCTTTTAAGTTCAACGAACTAGGTATAGAAGACAGGTTTCCAGATTACTTTAAATTGTAAATGTACAGAGACAGGAATCGGCAAAAGAAAAGAAAAAGAGAAGGATTAAGCAAAGACAATAGAAACATACAATCTACGCATAATGCATATATGCATGATGCATCTACAAAAATATGGAACCAATATCAAATCAGTACCTTCAATGAGCGCCATACATCACTTAAAGAGAAAACTGCAAGCTTGACTTGTATCAGAAAACTAAAGATGTCCGAGTATATTTTCAATGCTCCAGGAGACAATATGATGTTGAGTGGCCAATCTACACGGTAACCCAAACCCAAAAAATCTAAGGAGTGGATTCCTGCCAAGAGTAATATAGTTGTAAAAACTGAACCAAAAATGCCTATAGAAGACAATGCACCATATATACAGATACACGGAGGAACAGTAACGGACAGAAAAAACTAGAACATGGCATGCAGATCCTACCGTATAATGTTCCTCTAGCTGAAACTGAGATGCTTGTCGTACTACTCCCTTTCACATAGACATACAAACGGTCCTTATAAGGATCTCCTTCACAAGAAGATCTCTGAACTGACAACTCAAGAATGCCCTGAATTTCTGATATTCTCTTTTCAGCCTCTATGGTGTACCATTTCTGGTTCGAAGATATTAAACAAATCAAGAAAAAGAAGGTTAAAAAACAAAAAAAAAAAAAAAAGACAAACTATGAAGTGGGAGAAGAACATACATGATGTTGAAGAGAGGTGACAAACAGATGTGCCCAATCTGCTACTTCCATAAAATGGTACCTCCTTAGTGCCAGCAAATGTTCTTGCAAACCAAAACCTTCTTCAAGTAATTTTATAGTCAATTTGCTCAAATATTTGTATCTAGCAATGTCAAGGAAAAATGAGAGGCCACACAAGAATATTAACAAATAAAATCTTAAGAAAAACAATTTTTTCTTTTCTAAAATTACTCTGCACAAATTAGAGAAAGAGATGTAAATATAACTTTCACAGGTATAAACCAGCTGAAAACCACATCAAAGTTGAGGAGTCGCAACAGAAAAATAAGAGAACTATGGGCCGCCAAGGAACAATGGATCTAAACACAGATGGCAGATGTCAAAGAGGGCAAGACAGTGATCAACATTACAAACTTGGAGAAGGAAATTGGTTCAATAGAACCACATCCCACCATCAAACATTAGCCCTGCAACTCAAATATTTCACTGACCTGGAACTAAATGATTATTCATGAAAAACCATCATCTGAGACTGCATAAGTCAGAGAAGTCTATAAGTCCAACTTCAAAATTCTAGAATACTCAGATTTTATCAAGTATCATGTCAACTATATAGGTACGTCACTCATTGATAAATATTTTAGCACTACAGGTCACGGGAATATAAATTTTACCTATTACATTAATTTGTCACTTCTGAACGTATCCTAGGTTGATTTTAACATAATATGCTAAGTAGTCAGAAAAATGTAAATGGATTTCACCGCTCATCAGGAATGGGAGAAAAATTGGAAGCCCGCATTAACAAAGCATAAACAAATAAGGGGAAGTAAAATACAGTTTATTTCAAGTGTTGATAAGCTCCATTTCATGCATCTAGAATACATAAGGATACTGAAGCAAAATCTCTTCCAACAGGCACTTTTTGATAATATGATCCAGTGGCATCTCAAGAACTGTCACCAAACTAGTCTTCGGATATCTGGCAGTTGTACTGGAAACCTTGCTAGAATTAGCAAGCAGTCTCTCCCAACCACTCCCACCAGCAGCATTTTCCAATGATGACACTTTTTCATTGTGGACCTTTGAACTTACAGGGGAACAGGTATGAGACAGCTCTGCCTTCTTCTCCAAGTTCTCATCGGAGCAATCTTTTAAGTTATGTTGACGACTAGTACGAATGGCAGAAGTAGCTGCTGTACTAGTCAAGACAGAATCCCCAGCTCCTAACTGATCTCTAGAACTGGCAGCAAACTTTTCTATATACATCTTGCAAGGATCCCTTATAGATGTGAAATCAAAAAAAGGATAAGGTGGTCTAGAATCTCTTGAGCACATTTGTTCAGACTCCCTCTTTGGGTTAAGAGCATTTCTAGTCAAAACTGGGTTCATGCTGAAAAAGTCGGAGTGATGCTTCAGCTTCCATGATGGCAACCTTGTTGAACTTAAAAAGGTACGAACTCTATTTGGATGCTGATTATTTTCAGAAGCCTCAAGCATTGAAGGATTTCGAGGTAGAACTGAACCACCAGAATCTACATTGTCATGCAGCTGGACACCAAACCTACAACTACTTATTTCCGGCTCAATCTCAACTGCATGCAACCATGTAGTCTTAGAGCTCCTCCTATCATTATTCAGAAAATTTCCTGGAAAGCAATCAGACAGCCAGGATGTATTTTGGCAACTGTCAGTAATCTGGTTATCAAGTGTCTGAAACATACTTTCTTCCCCACTTCTATAGGGCAGAAAACTGTCAAATGCAGCTCTTTCACTGTTACTAACATCCGTGGAAAAACATGGTATTTCCATTCTTTTACATGTTTCATATGAAACATATTCTGCAGGGCATGAAGTCTCATCTTGTGGAAATTTCTGCTTCTGCGGAAGACCATCATCAGTAAAACTTAAAGCAGATAAATAATCTGGTTCCAATTCCACATCATTGCCAGGGGTGTTTCTCGACATATCAAAATCATTTTGCTCCTCTGAATTTTCTTCCCATGAAGATTCAGATGATTCCAGGAGATCTTCAGTACAAGAAAAATCATTGTCTGTGCTAATTTCAGCTTCCATGGTGTTGTGAGGCCTAAAAATTCAGGTAGGATACTCTTTAGTAACAGGGAAAGGTTACAAGAAAACAGAGTTATTGACGAGATGTTCAGATCAGCCTCAACAATGGGTGGAAAGAAAAGGCTCAACTATGCAGCTCTAGGAACTCAACAAAGAGTTCAATGAACTCATTTAATGTAAAAGTATCCATCCAAATTAAGAAAATGGACTTATATGACTCAACACCCTCCTGCACGTGCAACCTGACTTTAGGATTAAGAGCCTGTTTGGATTGGTTATTTTAGGTGTTTTTAAGTCAAAAATAAGGGCTCTTTCAAGGTGAATTTAGCTTACAGCAGGATGAACCACCCCAATCAACAGCTAAATAACTGGCCTTGGAAAAACATTTGGAAAACAAAAATCCCACACGAAGTTGCATGTTTTGTGTGGCTTCTGGCTAAGGAAGCAGTCCTGACACAAGACAATTTGATGAGGAGAGGGATACCTCTATGCTCCAGATGTTTCTTTTGTGGTGAAAAAGCAGAGACAGTTCACCATCTATTCCTAACTGCAAGGTTACAGGACAACTTTGGAGATTATTCTTAAATCTTAAAGGCATATCATGGACTATGCCTGGAAAGATTACAGAAGCACTTCAGAGTTGGGAGGAAGCAGGCTTGCTGGCTAACAACAGAGGTAGATGGAGGATTGCCCCTGCTTGCATCTGGTGGACAATTTGGAAAGAGAGGACTTCTAGATGTTTTGAGAATGTAGAGAATAGTATGCAGAAGGTCAAATTGAATTGTATTTGGATCCTATGTTTTTGGTGTGATCAGATATACTCAAATGACACTGTCTCTATCATTGATGTTTTAGATTCAATATAGAACATGACAGTAGATTTTTGGAGTACTCTTGTAAATATGGTTTCAGTCTATGTACTGTTTTGCTCATTATGGGCAAGATAAAAAAATGCTTTTAAGGACTTGTTTTTAAGCCAAAATAACAAAAATACGCCAAAATTATAAGCCCATCAAAACAGGCTCGACTTTAATGCGGACTTATGAGTCTTAGAATGGGCTTTCTACAGGTTGGCTCAATACCATGCGAAAAAATATGAACATCCAACGCAAAATGTTAAAGCAACGGGTGGGAGTGGCTCAAACCTTTACAGACCTCTTTGGAATAATATGCGACTGTAAATAATTCAACACCTTGTTGAATTGGGTAAACCTTTTCATCTAAAAGTTTAAACCATCAAAAATGGATACTTTTACTAATTCATTTTAGGCCTTCAACATGTTCCGCTCATGTGCAGTCGAGATTCTTTTTCATGGACCAAGCAAGTGAAAACTTTTTTTACAAAGAGCGCGGTGAGACTCAAAAACAGGACCTCAGCTTATGTAAATACCATGTTGAATTGGTAAACAATCTCACCTAAAAGCTTAAATTGTTGAAGAGTATATTATTTATTTATTTCTTCAGAATTCCATATTTCAAATCATGCAATTTTTGCTCCCTATAGTCAGAGCACAAAAGCTGTAGAGAAAAATGATGGATACATAGTAGATAAACAATAACCAAAAAATCGGATTGCAGACAGTTTTGCATGGAGGAAAAAATGACAAGCACATGGGACATGCAATGAAGCATATAAACGCGCACACTTACAAAGTTTGGTCTCCGGTATCAATTGAATATTCATCCAAATTGTCACTAGTTGAAAGCACCACAGGAGAGTCCAAATTCCTGGCATGGTTTGCATATCTAAGTTGCATGCCTTGCAGAGATATCTGGGAAATAGAAATCTTATGTAACACGTGAAAAGGTTAAAAGGGGGAATAAAAGATTAACCTTGTTTTACTTCTATAACGTAATAGAAGGTGAGAAACGAGCATTACTGTGAAAAAAGTTGTTCTAATTGTCCAGATTACTTGATGCATCATAAAAATATCAAAGGATTTTGTTCAACAAGGCATATGTATCAAACTCTTATTCAGTACTCTACAGACGCAGCAATGGCACCTCTAAAAGTTAACCTCAGGAAAGTGTAATCAAACTCATATATTTTCTTGACATTAAAAGACAAATATAGGAGAAGAAGTGAGATATTTAAAACTAAGAATACGCTAGATAAAGGACAGTAATACATATGAGACATTGGTTCTTACCACCAAAGACAAATCTTGTTGTCATCTAATTCATTTCTCGCCTATTATTACATTAGAAAAAGATACGTGAGGAAAAAGGAGATGTAACACTTATGCTGAGGTTTGTCAAGACCTTTTACCGGATCTCTAATGTTCACTTTTTTCCATCCATGGAAGCAGGACTTTGAAATTAGAAAATCTTTAACAGGATAAACAATCACATAAAGATCATAGTTTCTAAGGGGCTCTTTGGTTGGAGGGATTAAGTGGATTATCCCGGTATAAAATTTGGGATTAAATATATCATGTGTTTGATTGAGAGTATCAGCTAAAACCAGGATAAATTTTATACCACAAACAAAAATCATGGGATTATCTATCCCAGATAATCCTAGTTACGATCCCAGGATAACCTTGTTTGAACCAAACGACCCTAATAGACAAACAGCACAAGCAATTAGCATTTATACAACATATCCTAGTTATCCTGGAAAATTATTTCATGGAACCAACAGCTGCAGAAACAGGAAGACAGGAAACTTATTTCATGGTTCTACAGCTGTAGATACAGGATGACAGCAAAAACTCTACAAGCAAGAAAAAATTGAAACAGTGGCCTCTGAAATGAAATTACCTCCCGAAATCTGAATTCTGATTTAGTGAAAACGTGGTCAATTTTCTCTAGCGTCCTTTGGTAATAACTGTTTCTTGAAACTACCATTGTCTCAATAGCTCCTTTCTCAAATAACAAGGAAGATCTGAAGCTTGGGAATTCACTTGAAAATCCATGGATTCCAGGAAGGAACTCTTCATGAATACCATTAAATGGTCCAAAAGTATTACAGAACTCAAGTAACTTCATTATTATTTGAAGCTGTTGACCTGCTCGGAAAAGGGGAAGCAAACACTCCTCCAAAAATGAAGGTAAAACTCCCTCTCTCACCTGAGATATTGAGTCGCAGAAAAAACATGACTCCAAAGTATACATAATAAGCATATTAACATTGAAAAGAGATTAGAACTCCAAATTCTAGGCATTGACAGACAGCATTACCCTAACACTTGCTAATGGGAAGTCATTAGAGATTCCAATGTTACCCGGCTCATGATCAGGTTGCTCTTTCACATTTTCCACGATGAACTCTTTAAAAGGATCAGTAATGCTACCTTCAAAAATCCACGATCTAATAAATCCACAGTAGGGTTCGCATGAACGTAGAAGCAGGAACTTCAGGAGAGCACAATGAGCTGGATTAGCCACCTAGCCACAAAAATCCAAGCACTACCAATAATAAGCAAAAGAGACACCTTAGTTAATCTCTTAAACGAAAAGTTCAGATCCATAAAATCCAACACCTTGCACCCAAAATGTAACTTTTTCCACAATGGCTAAAGAAGAAACACTTAGGACTACACCTATTATTGTAATAACAAAAATTAGTGACTATCGCATTCAGACTATATCAAAAGTTGCAGTGTAATACCTAAAGTTACATAAGTTCCATTAAGAATGCCAAAATTTTCTTTCCTACTTACAAACATCTCTTAGAAGAATCATACTATCCATTTTAGATATTTCGGTAGCAATTCCCGGTGGTAACATCAATTAGGTGTTTTCACAAAATGTGAAAATAGGTTCACTTTCACTCTAGCCTCAGTTAAGTATATGGACATGTCTCCTTCCCATGCATCTGTTTTGTTATATCTACTAATAACTAGCTGCTTTCCTCCTCAGATACAGAAAGAAAAGAAATATCCATCATGTAATCCATGAAGCATTTACATCAAGGTGATAATCAAATACCATGTGTGACTTGCTAATGTGCACAATCTAAATCTTTATGAAACAGCAAAGTACCAGATCAAACACATACAGTTGATGTGCAAAACCGAATTATGAATCCAATTTTAAGAATGCCAAAAAGTAGAACAGTAACTAAATGAACTGCTTCTAGACATGCTACCTTTAGTTGTGTGTACAAGAAAGTGAGCAGAGCACCACTTCTGGGGAAATTATTAAACTCTAAGAATGCTTTGGCACTTATTTCTTCAAGAGATAATTCTGAATATCTAAAAGCTAGATCACTCATATTGCAGATATTACCAAGCACATCCATCTGAGTTCTTAGTCCTGCAGAGTGCAGATAAGCCTCTAGCAACGTGATTTCACCATGCCCAACACTAGTAAAACAGCCTCCACTCTTAGCCTTCAAGCCATGCCTCAAGTTGACAGAAGCATATAGTGTATTCAAGGCGGAGGTATAACCATCTAAAATTTTTGCCACAGAAACTGCAAAGGCCTGATTAACAAGTGTGTGATTGCTCATTCGGCGTCCCACACCATCACCGGCGTCATACTTTTGAACTTCATCCTCATTTTCATCTAGATTTAAACATGTAAAATGATTGACGAATTTGTAAAGAAGGAACACTATGCAACCAAAATGCCCAATGGATTTAAGTAGATTTCCCAAGGCAAGTGTGCTTGAAGTCCGTGTCCACAAACTTGGGATATGATGGAAGGATCTATCAGCTGAATCAAAACAAAATAACGCAGATAGTTTTTGAATAGCTATTAAAGCTGATTCTGCGCCTTGCAAGGCATCCAAAGCCAGCTTCACCAAGCTAGACTCCTGAAAGGAGAACATTCAAACAATAAGTAAAGGGTCTTTTACATTTTCCAGAATTACAAGGAGCAAAATAGCGTTTAGTTCATCCATTATAAAATTGTAATATCACGAGAGATAAAGATGATGCAACTTTCTTGTCCCAAGAAAAAGTTCAAACTTGAGAATCAAAGAAAACAATAAAAATTCAAAGAACGTGACCCAACAAACCCTGTCCCAGCAATACACAAGTATTAAGCAGTTTCATAGGTTGTATGTTATGTGCTCAAACTGGTAAATTGCCACTCCCATTTTCTCATTTAATTAACAAGAAAAGGTGAATTGAATTAGAAAGCAGCAAACTATGTAAAAGTCACACTTAGCCACTAAAGTTTAAACTGTTGCAATTAAAACATGTATTAATTACAGCCATTGCAACTTTAGAACTTAGGAGTTAGGAAGATCCAATCTGTAAGAGGAAACAAAGTTTACCGTTCTGTTTAGTGCCATATTAGTTATTGTAACAAATTCCCAACGTCCCCTTAGGTTTGGCTTTAAAAGTAATTGAAATAATAACAGATGTAGCAAACGATAATCTTGTAAGTGAATTTGAATCCCCATTTCTCAATTAACCTTGCAAATTAAGTCCTTCCAAGTTGAAACAAACCGTTTTTAATAGGTGAAATATGCTCAGCAGCCAAGCAACAAAAAGCCCTGTACATCAGTCACAGACCTAGGACGTCTGAGGAAAGCGAGCACCCTAGACAGCAAAAAGTAGCACAAAACTAGGCTATAAAAGTAACTCTTTTAAGGTACTCTTCATAAACTGAATCAAATTTCACATTTTCTAATTGCTTGATTGAAAAGTTTGGATTTTGGAGCAGTCAATCCTACTGCAAAATATAGAGCATGGAGCGGAAGCTAGTCACCCACCTCTCTTTCTTACCGTCCCTTATTAGTAGTAGACATCCTTTCTTTCTTGCCTTTCGTCTAGAGCAAATTTGACACATACTTTACTTAAATTTTATCACAATGTTTTTGAGTTCTTTCTTTTGAATGTATACATTTCTTCTTCCTCTTCAAAATATCATGATCTATTTGATGCCGATCTATTCAAAATTAGTCCATACATTGAAAAACAAAAGAGAAGTGTAGACAAGACTCTATAAACAGGAAGCAGAAATTTGGAGCTAAATGACGGCCAAACTTTTTTTTTTTTCAATTTCAATTTGACACCACAGGATGCAATCGTATCACCCTTCCTCCACCACATTCCACCATAACTCAAAATGGTCCTTACAGAAACAGCAAAGAAGCACATAATTCAATTGAAAATCGAGGAAAAATGGAAAAACTCAAATACCATAGCCCAAAAAATGCTATAACAATACAGTAGTATAAAACAACACCCCAACCAGCTGTACAACACACAATTAATCTTGTACATTGCCGCTTGAATTTCTCATACGTATTGACAGAAAAGGAACAGCTTCTAGGACAAAAAGTCAAAATGGTCCACACAGAAAAAGCAAAGAAGCACATAATTCAATTGAAAATAGAGGAAAAATGGAAAATCTAAGATAACATTGCCCAAAAATGTTATAGCAATACATAAATATAAAACAACATCCCACCAGCAAGGGCGGAGCCAAGTGGGAGCAAAACCCTCTTCAGCAGAAAATTACACTGTATATACAAGGTTAAAATTATTTGTTATGTATATATATAGCTTATTCGTGTGTTTAGTTCTTCATATTTTGAACCCCCTTAGTGAAAATCCTGGCTCCGCCACTACCCACCAACTACACAACACGCAATTCATCTTGTACATTGCCCATATCCAAATATCATCCATATAACAAAAAAGAAAGAAACAAACTTTAACACGAAAGATGAAACAGATCCTTACAGAAACAGCATTTAAGTACACAATTCAATTGGAAATCAAGGAAAAGTGGAAAATCTAAAAATACCATAGCCCGAAAAAATGCTATAGGAATACAATAAAACCACAGCCCACCAGCTATGCAACACATAATTAATCTTCTACATTGCCAATACACAAATATCATGGATATAACAAAAAGGAGGGCAAAAAGAGTACTGACAGAAGCAGCATTTAAGCACATAATTCAATTGAAACAACAACAACAAACATACCCAGTGTGATCCCACAAGTAGGGACATAATTCAATTGAAAATCCAGGAAAAATGGAAAGTTTCAAAGAACATGTCCCAAAAAATGCTACTCCCTCCGTCCCAATTTATATGAGGGTTGACCTATTTGGTGAGTCAAACGGCTCTTTCTTTGACTCAATTTCAAACATAGATTTTTCGAGTATATTATAATAAAATTTACATATTTGAAAACTACATAAAAAAGTACTATAAGCATGCATAATTAATAATTCACAATATATGAAAAGAGTCGGAGAAAATCGTAGTCAAAGAAAAAACTCTTTTTGACTCCCCAAATAGGTCAAACCCGTACATAAATTGAGACAGAGGGAGTAACATTTAATCATGACTATAAAAACAACACCCCACCAGTTGCACAACACGCAATTAATCATGTACATCGCCAATATGCAAATGAGAAAATTTCAGAAATATACAAGTTGGTCATTTACATTGCAAAAAAAATAGCCCAAAACTTACATTACGAAAAATAGCCCAAAATATACAGACACTTATACAAACATATATACAAAGGGAGAGAGAGAGAGAGAGAGAGAGAGAGAGAGAGAGAGAGAGAGAGAGAGAGAGAGAGAGAGCAAGAGAGAAAAGTTTGGGTCATTTTTTGTAAGAACTAAAAAATTGGACAATTTTGATAGCATTGTTGCCCCAATGAACATAAAGTGTAATTTTCTCTATGCAAATGTCATCCATAT
This sequence comes from Lycium barbarum, assembly GCF_019175385.1. Lineage (NCBI taxonomy): Eukaryota > Viridiplantae > Streptophyta > Magnoliopsida > Solanales > Solanaceae > Lycium > Lycium barbarum. The sequence goes on from NC_083342.1 coordinate 8,872,363, forward strand.
AAAAAAATAAAAACAACAATTTAACACGAAAAATGACAAGGGTCCCTACAGAAACACATAATTCAATTGAAAATTAAGTAAAAATGGAAAATTTTCAAAGAACAACACCCCAAGCAGCAGTACAACACGCAATTAATCTAGTACATTACCAATATGCAAAAATCATCAATACAAAAAAAAAAATAACACAAATGATGAAAAGGGGTACTAACAGAAACAGCAGAAGTGGAATATTGAACATGTGAAGAACAATTAGTATTGCCAGAACTCAAAGAAATGCCACTTTCTGAAGGAATAGATTCCCAAGGTCTGGCTGGTAAATATGGATCTTCCAACTTCAATTTCTCAAACAAGGACCCCAAATTAGTATCCACTGCCATTCCAAACAATTTGATTTCCCTAGGGTTTTGTGGGTCTTTGATTCTTGATTTACAATTACTATACTTCTACTATGCTACTGGCACTGGTATTTGTGAAGCACCACTATGGCCAAATCAAAAAAGGATGGGGGGCAAAGAGAAAAAAGAGGAACTATATGGGCAGAAAGAAACAATTTTTTTTTTAAAAGTATTTGGGACATTTTCCCTCCAATTTTGAAGATAATCAGCCCGGCCTAAGTGGTCATAAGAGATAATTTCCTCATTTCGATCACTTTCCTCGTTTTGGAACACAAGAATTAGTGAGAGATTACGCATACAATTCAAATTTGTGACTTATAGGTCATACGGAGAGTATATGTTGTGGTATACATAAAGTGAGTTGACATATACATATCTGTAAATTATAATTTGAGTTGGTTTCGTGCGATTATACATAATTATACAAAGTTTATACATTTTATATAGAGAGTATATGTAATGTTTAGATATAGCTATACAGAACAAATATATTATCGGACGGCTGGAAACTAGATGTGTGGGCCGTATATATGGATTATTTCCCCTTTCGAAATAGCTCATTGTTTTGTATTTTATTTGTCTAAAATGATCGAATTCTATGAAGTCTCGTTTTAAATATATACCAATAATGTGAAAAAGTTTACGTCATAAATATAATTAACATGTCATAAATATAATTAACACACCAATAAAGTGTGTTGGAAAACCAACACACTTTAATTAATATATTTTTTTTCTTTCAAATTTGCTTGTATAATTCTTATGTGTCGCATTTGGTACTAAAATACTGCAATACATGAAAACGATTATATGCAGGGTTATAATATATAAATAGACTATCAAATTTAGCCTCAGTTTGCAAGTATGTCCTTCTACTTTTGGTATGCACAAGTAGGCACCTCAACTTGTATAAAGTTGAACACGTAAACACAAAATGCTGATATGATGCGGCACATATATTTTGGAGATGTTTAGATGATCATTTTGTAAGTTGAAGTGTTCAACTGACAAAGTGGAGATAAGTTGAGGTGCCTACTTGTGCACACCCAAAGTTGGAGGGCATACTTGCCAGCTGAGACTAAGCCACCGTCTGGCTATAAAAATTATTCACTTTATTCCGGAATTTTTTTCACTTTTTTTCAGAATCAGCGTTTGGGCATGAAAATTTCGAATACAACTTGAAATTGTATTTCGGAATACCAAAAACTCAAAAAAATTGTTTTTAAAAAACATTTCATTTTTTTCACTTTTTTACAACTACATTTCACCAAAAATTATAATTTCAAAAATTATGGTCAAACACAACTCCAACTTCAACTCCAAAATTCCAGAAAAAAAAAAATTCTTGATATCTATGAACAAACGGGACCTAAATTTGAGGGTCTGTCTATGTATGATGCCTAGAGTGTAATGAAAATCTTTGATAATTTACGGTTACGGTAAGTAACTTAATATGCAATATCAGTACGTATAACTTAAGCACATATTATTAGAGAAATACACATATGCCAAAGTGGGAAATCATCGAGCATTGTTCTTTCTTTTACTTTTTCATTAATTTAAAGCCCATTAGCTGGCTGATTTAGAACCATCCTGATCAACTTTACAAGATTTTTTATTATTTAATTACGATAAAGATAATGAATTAAATGTATACTGCTTTTATAAAGAGAACTAGAACAATATAATGAAAGGAGAGAAGAAATGAGAAACCCCAGACTAAAATTATTCCAAAATTTCTCATACCAAAGAATATATTCTTGAAGAAACTTCTCTACGTAGACAAAGGTTGTCCATAACAAAAGCTTTCTTCAAACAATTTTAAAAACGTAACTCAACAGGAATTAACATATTTGAAAATTATATTTAATGAATAAATTTTAAGTTCATCGATGGGGAATGAGGGAAAAGAAAATGTCAGTAAGAGAATTGGAGCTATCTGACTAGATTTAATCAATACTTTTGATAAATAATATATCTATAATCATAACAAATGTTCGATTACATGACAAGGAACTCCTTAAACTACAAATACATATTAAGTACTCCATTACGTATAATTACTTTTAAGAAATTAGCACTAAAGTCCATAAAATCTCGGTAAGTTCTAATTTTGATCCTTATTATTATTGGTTAAGCACATTTATCCTTTAATGAATTGATATGGACATTTTTGATCCCTCTAATTGTAAATCTTCACAAATTTAACGACTTATGAAGTGCTAAGCCATTCAATTATTGATGTGTTATGTTAATTTTTTATTTTTTATTATTATCCATATTTCAAGGAAATATAATTCTAAAAATAGTCTAAATATGACATACTTGCTTTATAAAGGGTTAGATGTGCTTCCTTAAATATTATAAGGACCAAAATAAGAATTTACCAATAACCGAGAACCAAAAGTGCAATTATAAAAAAAACCATAATTAAATCACTAGTTAAATAATTAAGACATATGGGTTAATTTCAATTTTTTTTTATTAACTAGTATAGTAACCGCGTGCTGCGCGGAAAATGTTAGATTTTTTTTTTTTTGTAAGAAAGTGTTACTTCCTCCGTTTCAAAATGTTTGTCTTATTTTTCGTTTTAATATGTTTAAAGAATGATGTCTCTTTCCTTTTCAAACAACTCTTTAATTGTAACTTTTCACATGACATGTTTAAGACCACAAAATTAAAGGACATTTTGTCATATTATACTCATGTTTTATTAAAGATCACAAGATTGATAAATCTTATTTACTTTCTTAAATTTCGTGCCAAGACAAAATCACACAAATATTTTGAAACGGATGGAATGCCTCACTTGCTTGATCATGTTTAATCTTTTATTATTTAATCAAATCTTAAATTGTTAGTAAGATCATGTGGTATGTGCAAATACGATTTAGAGGTTGATAACATAAAATTTGTCAACAACTGATTTTATAAGCTATTCACACATGCCAGAAGCACATTGTTATTACATTTTTGGTAATATAATAATCGGAAAAGGGCCAAATATACCCCTGTACTATGAGAAAAGAGTTAAATATACCCTTCGTTATACTTTGGGGCCAAATATACTCCTACCGTTATACTTTGGGGTCAAATATACCCCTCATCCATTAAAGTTATCTAAGATGGACATCCAATCCTACGTGGCTGGCACACATTTGATGAGATGGATGTCATGTGGCATGCCACCTCAACACCCCTAACCCATTTTACCCGTCCCCTCTATTTATTTCTCCACCACTAAAATTTCTTTTCCCTCCACCACCATTGCCACCATTACCGCCACTAGATTAAGCAACATTGCTCAAAAAATATCTAAACAAGATTTCTGAATTTAAGGCAAGACCAATCAATTTCTTTTTAGATAAGTGAAGGCAAGAACCAATTCCTTGAGCAGGAGACACAGTTGGAACCTTTTGAGAGCAAGACATTTCTTTGGCCAAACACTTCCTGTTGAAATTTTTTGTGAGTTCCCTGTTAATTTTAACAGAATACAAACACACCCTTGTCCGACGTGACCATCCTTTTCGAAGCAGCAGTACCAACAATCCTCTCAAGCTGAATTCAACAGAGAGTAGATTATGCGGTAAGAACACTACAAAGGAAATCAAACCACTTGCAAGGGGTCACTTTTTGTTATTCATGGATATAACTGTTGGATTCAGAACGGTGTTTTGTTTGAATAATATAGATGGTCGTGGTGGCAGTAATGGTGGCAATCATGGTGGAAGGAAAAAAATTTTTAGTGGTGGAAGAACAAATAGAGGAAAGGGGTAAAATGGGTTAGGGGTGTTGAGGTGGTAGGCCACGTGGCATTCACCTCATTGAATGTGTGGCAGCCACGTAGGATCGGATGTCCATCTTGGACAATTTTAACGGATGAGGAGTATATTTAAACCTTAAATATAACGGTAAGCGTATATTTGGCCCAAAGTATAACGAAGGGTATATTTGACCCCTTTATCATAGGACAAGGGTATATTTGACCCTTTTCCGTATAATAATTAATAAACACGATGAATGCCTTTTTTGACATAAAAATATATCCTTGAATACTTCATACTAAGAATTAAAAGATCAAACGAAACCGAACCATCACCGCAACATAGAATAATTTCCCTAAGTAAAAATAAAATTATAATTCATCTTGCGTCATTTACTATGAGCATTTACATTATACCCAAGACATTTTTTCATTTCATTTGTGCTTGAATATCTTTTCGGTAATCATTAACTTTTGTTGTTAACAACTACTTAAAAACAGGACATGAATTTCCAACCCTCTTTTCAGCTTTCTTCAATGCATTCCCGTGGTTATAATCAACTGCAGAGAGTAAAATGAGGGTACATCAAAATTGAGTGAAAATTAATTTTTAAAAAATTCGAGCTCTGTTATTCAAAAATTTTAAACCTCAACAACCCATTATTGAAAAAGTCCATATGATTAGCAAAATTCAGTAAAGTTTGAAATTTCAGCCAATTCAAATGTCTAGAAAATTCATGGCAAAAAAATAATAATATATTTTTCCGCTTTATATTCAGTTACATGTTGCTTTGTTTGAGTAGATGGTAAATAAAAAAACATATTATATTCTTTTATTGAAACAAAGCTATTCAGTTACCATCAGCCTGCTTTCCTCTGAATGTACCATCCAAAATTCTTTTCAAAACTTGATTAAACGGATAAATCATTATCATCATTAAATATCAAATATAAATACAAAAAAAAAAAAAACACAAATAGCTTATAACGTGATGACCATTAGACATTACGTAGTATTAAAGAAAGTAGTGAACATAGATTGTGGAAACAGTATAGGCAAGGCAAGATTTGAATAGAAATTTATAACGAACTCCAATTAAGTTTACATCACATTCTCAAAATTCAAATTTAGAGTTAACCACCCTAATTCTAAGTTTTTTTTTTTTTTATTCAAATTCAAAGTGTACCAAATTAGATAGATATAAGTTTAGATATAGTAATTTAAATATTTTCCTATCTACTGTTAACCTACCATAATTCATTATGAGTTTAGAAAGTCAGATAGATGAGTTTACATTTGTAAGTGTGAAAAGCAAAAAGGATAAACATGTGATTCAAAACAAAGCAATCATTAAGAATTTACCAAGAGAATTTTTTCCCGTCCTTTTGCTTATTCTCAGCTGGAGTTTTATTCAAGACATGGCAGTCTCGTTCTTCTCTGATAAGTAACAGACGCATCCTAAAGTTATTTCCCAAGTAATCGAGACATCCTAAAGTTATTCTCCTTTCTTAGCTGCTGCGGGTGTCAAATTTGGCCCGTGATTGCACGCGTAATCCGCTCAAAATTTTATGGGTTGGGCTTAAGATAATTTTATATTGGGCTGATTTTAGCCCAACCCAACATAACTCATTTTAAAGTGATATCCAACTCAGCCCAATTCTAGCCGTTTTTAAGATTTACTTAAATTTGAGTTTATTGCTTGAGTTTATTCTATTTTTTTTATGTATACACTTTTCTTGTATCATGTATCTTATAAGTTTGTAGTGTGTTAGATATGAAGGGAAATATTTTTCACGAAAAATGTTTTGCTCGAAAATATTTACCACGGAAAATGTTTTCTTCAAAAATATTTTCGAAAAATCCGCGAAAATATTTTTCGCGAAAAATGTATTTCTAGAAAATAGACCTTTCAAAAAAATTGGGTCAAGTTGGGCGGGTCATGACCCAACCCATTTTTAGCCCATTTCAGCTCAAGTAACTTTTGAGTCAATGTTAGCCCAACCCATTTATCACCTCAGCTCATTTTGATTGGGCCAATTTCAGTCCAACCTGCCCATTTGACACCCCTAGCTGCTGCAATATTAATTTTGTTGAGTTGGTGGATTGTAAAGATGAGTCTAAAAATAGTGGATATATTGAAAATGAAGTGCTTTCTTTATTAACTAACTAGTAAAAATGCCTGCGCTTCGCGCGGTCTTAAAAAATATTTGTAAATTACAAAAAAAATCAGCAAGCTAAGAATAGCTCATATCGTATTCTTTTTATGAGAAATAAATCATTAATAAATAACGTATATTTGGAGTAATTCACATTATCTGCTCTATAAATGTCATATTGTCTATTGTAACATGTTATTTTCTTAAATCAACAAATTACATGTCAAATTAGAAAGATCTACAAAATGTCAATGCATACAAAAGATCTACAAACTATCAATGCCTTGTTAATTGTTCTTCAAATGCCTAATTGAAATGTTTGAATTTCTTCTAATCAAGCTTTTACGACTGTAACAGCCTCCTTACCTCATGGTACGAATAAGGTCTGTGTACATTCTACCATTCCCAGACTCCACTTGTGGAACTACACTGGGTATGTTGTTGTTACAAGCTTTTACGATTATGGTGTGGTAGGATTGTCATTCTTCTATATATTTTTCAGGGTTATCCCTTTCTCATTATTTCCCCAGGACCATTCTCCTTTCTCTTCCTTATTTGTTGTTGGTTTTAATGATGATAATACGAAGAAGAGTGAGGAACCACTATCATTTACCTCGTCTATGGTGGTTTCGATCAAAACAAGAAAAAGACCTCTGCAGTCTTTGTTGAAGTACAATAATGGTTTTGACCAAAGAGAATTTGGGCCTAAGATGGATTATACAAGAACACAAAGGACTGTTCAAAGTTTGGGCCTCAGATGAAGAACTGTGGACAAGGAAGTGGAAGTGGCCCAAATAGAGAGTTGCACACCATAACTATTGTGTAGATGTGTACATGGTAAAAATGGCACTTTATTTTTGTTTTATTGATCGCTGTAAATATATAGTGATGGGTTAGTTACAAAGAATAGATTATTAGCATTTTAGTCCCCAAGTATTTTGTATAAAGGATAGGAGCACTGTACAGATTAAGATGATTAATATTACAAGGAAAATTTTCCAATCTCAATATTCAAAATCTTTCATGGTATCAGAGCAGTGAAGCTCGATCCATTATCACAAAATCAAATCATACTAATTAAGTTCTAAATATACACCAGAAAAATGGGTGATGAAACCACCGAGGTTTCTACTGGAAATATTTCAAAGAGTGTCAACTATGACTCCAATTGTCACGACCCGCCTAGAGGGCCATGACGGGTACCCGGAGCTGACTACCGGGCACCACCCATCATATTACTATCATGCTTGACTTGTACTCATATATTCTCCAAGGTGATGCTTGCTACAACTGCTTATAAGCTACTCCATAAAACATGTGCATATATATATATATATATATATATATATATATATATATATATATGAGCCCTCACGGCAACAAAAGAATGATATACAAAATACATAATGAGGGTCACCCAACATTTGCTACCCACATATAAGTATCTACGAGCCTCTAACTAAAATACCGGAGTCATGAAGACGGGACAGGACCCCGCCATACCCAAGTATGTACACAAAAGAATATATCATAACTGCACCTCCGGAATATGGAAGTGCTCCTGTGCAAGCTGGTCTGGCTCCTAGGAAGTTGGGTCGTCTCCCTGTCTACCTGTGGGCATGAACACAACGTCCAAAGGAAAAGGGCGTCAGTACGAATAATGTACTGAGTATGTAAGACATGCATTATAACATAATAAGGAAACAAGAGAATAAAAGTTAAGAAGATAACTGGTGACTACTTGCCTCTTAAGGCGGAGTCATGCATGCAAGCTTATAAAGTAAATATCATCATATCATATATTACTGCGGAACGTGCAGCTCCCGATCCATATATCGTCATATATCAATATATTGCCGCGGAACGAACGGCCCGATCCATTACCCATATATCCCGCGTCCGGGACGATATCATAAAATACCAGCTGATCAGGTGTCTGTGCGTCTATAGCGCCTCACCTTTCCCCATATCCCCTATATACATATACATATCATATACATATATAATATCAGCAGCATGCATGAGAGCCCAAGTGAAAATGTGCTTTATCGGAGTGACGTAAGGTCGTGAACCTCCAATTACATTATGGCATCATCCTCACCGCTAAGTCTCATCTTGAAGGAACCAATATTATGAGGCGATACAACAATGAAGAATGGTATCAATGAAATCATAAGCATAGAAATATCTGCATCATGAAGTCATAATTGTCGTCCATATCGTTATGGAACGTATCTCATAAGAAGTTCTCGAAGTTCTTCAACTTTCATCTTTAGGGATGTAAGAAGGTCATGGGAGTATAGGGAAGAAATTATGAAACAAGAGTCATGCCTTTGAAAGAAAGGGGATAGCCTTACATACCTTTATATCCCCTTAACGATGTCGACTAAGAGCTCTCCTTCCGGGCTCACAATTCTACATACAAAAGGGTTCGTATGAGGATTAGATTGTTGGAAGTATACTTAAGCTTAAACTAAAGTGGCTAAGGCTAACGAACGTTGGGCAGCATTTCCTCTGTTTTGACAACTTCTCCTTATATAATCAAACAACTCCCAAACATCATAACAACGCCCATAAGATTATAACACGTAAATTCCCTCGAGTTAGACATTATTTAACTTCCAAATTTACCTCCACGATCCTCCATAACCACAGCTGCTATAATACAACATCATGTTTATCATTCATCTAATACTCCCTCAACATCATTAGCGCCATTAATAACAAAATTATACTGATATTATACCATGAATCATAACTCAACTACCTTTCAACCCAACATAGCTCTATTACAAGTTCTTCAACTGTTCAACACCATCAATAACATAAAACAATTGTAGAACTCACCTTTTTGTTGTGTAGAGATGGTCTTTTGAATGAAAATACTCCACTTGAGAAGAACTCAACTCCAATACCAAAGAGATTCTTGACTTCTATCAACCCTAAGAAGCATCCATACCTTTGATTTTACCAACTTTGGATGTTTGATCCTTGATTTCCCTCCTTGGATATGTTTTAGTGTGTTATGAAGAGGGTTCTAAAGTTTTTAGGAAGGTTGGAGAAGTGAGAAGTGAGAAAAAGAAAAGGAAACCGTGTATATATAAAAATAGAGTTCAGACCCGACCCGAAACCTACGATCTACTATACGGACCGTACAATTTATACGGTCCGTATAATGGACCGTATGTTTCTTCCATAAACTCACCCTTCACTGGAAGGGTTCTACGGTCAGGTATACGTGCCGTATAAAATATACGGTCCATATATATGACCGTATAATCCACAATCTTTCCGGATTTGCTCTCGTCGCTTCGTTTGATCCCGAATCCTTATGGAACCTTCTTGGTACTTGTTTAACACTTCCTTAATGATCAGACGAACATCATATCTCGTCCTCAAGACCTTACTAAATATTTTTTAGTTCGATAACCATAAAATCCTTCCCAAACATAGCTTATACTCTATTTCCTTTGACGAACCTAGTTTCACCAAGTCGTATAACTTAAAAATCTTATCGTATATGCCTTGAGGTTGCCAATCACCCGCTTATAGTCATGAGAGATTCATGTTCGCCTAAGATGACGTTAGTCTATTCACGACGCAATGACATGAAATTGCCGAGGTATAACACCAATCACCCATATCATCTTTCTTCTTCAGATGGTCCTGGAATCAATCTCATCAACACCATCTTTGATGGCAGAGGCTTTCCAGGATGGAGAAGATCAATTCTCATAGCTTTATCTGCAAAGAAAAAGCTGGGGTTTATCAATGGTGTGTGCAAAAGTCCAGATCTGAATTCATAGGAATACTTAAAATGGTCTTCTTGTAATGACATGGTAACTGCCTGGATTTTGAACTCATTATCCAAAGAAATTGTTGATAGTGTAATGTATTCAACATCAGCAAAGAAAATATAGGACAGTTTGTAACAAAGATTTGGAAAATCAGGTGGAACAAAACTATACCATCTTCAAAAGGAACTGAGTACATCAGTGCAAGGAAACTCAAGCATATCTAGTTATTTCACAAAACTCAAGAAAATTTGGGATGAATTGGACTGCCTCAACTCTGACGTTGTGTGCAGTTGTGATTGCACATGTTAAGGGAAGGCAAAGATAACAAAATCAGTCCAGGATCAGAGGTTGATTCACTTTCTCATGGGTCTGAATGAGGTGTATACCTAAGCTAGAGGTAACATTCTCATAATAAACCCACTACCTAGTAGGATACTGTCTACTCATTGTTGCTTCAAGATGAAAGCCAAAGGGAAGTGCACATGAGTGCTTAGGTATTTTCAGACTCGTTTTCTTTCATGGTAACTAACTAGGGAAAATTCAACAACTATAAAGGATCAGGACAGTTCTCAAAAGGTGCAAGTTATCCTAGAATTGGAAACTACCCCCAACCAAGTTATCCCAGAACTGGAAATTACACTCAAACTATTCTAAAAACCATAAACTACCCCACAACTACACCCAGAAATTCACCAATACACCAAAAGGGAGAAAGAACACATATGATCCTAATGCAACTTGTCTTACTGCATGAGGACTGGGCATTTAGTAGATGATTGTCATAGGCTACATGGGTTCCCAGATGATTTCCAATTTAACAAAGGGAAGAATGCTCAAGTCACAGTGAAGGCAAGTGCAGGAATAACTAATGAAGAAACAGGTGAAGCTGGTGATTCCCATATTACTCAGGATGGTTTCAATTTGCAACATTTCAGCAAAGAACAAAGAAATGAGTTGGAACAAATGTTCAAATAAATGCAAATGTCTCATCCTTCAGCATACTCAGGAGGAGATATAAATGCAATAGCTGGTACCATTCTCAAATATTCAGGAACATGTTTCTCAGTTTTTAATTCTAATACTTGGATAATTGATTCAGGTGCATCTGAGCACATGTGTTTTAACTCCAATTCTTTCAGTAGTCTTGTTGCTCTCCCTATTCCTTTAAGTATAAGTTTTCCAAATTCATTCAGGTTACTTGTCACTCATACAGGGAGTGTTCCTATTCTTCCTAATCTTACTCTTCAAAATGTTCTATATGTGCCAACTTTCAAATATAATCTACTTTCAGTAAATAGATTATGTGTATAGATTGGGTGTCACATGTTATTCACTATCAGTGGGTGCATTTTGCAGGACCTATTAATGAAGAGGGTAGAAGCTTTTGGTGAAGTTAGAGAGGGATTGTATCTACTACAACCCTCTGTGTCTCAGTCTAGTTTTCAATCAAATGAAAGAGTAGTTTCTTTTCAAGAAGGAAGCGATTCCAAGCTAGTTTCTAATTTAGTTTCCTTTCCAGTAGTTGGCAATGTTCTTACTGATGTAAATCTATGGCATATGAGACTTGGCCGTTTGCCATTCTATGTAATAAAAAAACTCAGTTTTATCAAATTTCCTCAGTTTCAGATTATGTTTGTCATATTTGTCCTCATGCTAAGCAAACTAGGTCTCCTTTTCCTCTAAGTGAGATAAGAAGTAAGAACATTTTTTATTTAATTCACATTGACACATGGGGTCCTTATAAGCATCCTACATACAATGGGTTTAAATATTTTTTTGACTATTGTGGATGATTACAGTAAAGGAACTTGGACATTTCTACTTAGCACAAAAGGAAATGCATTTTATGTACTGAAATGTTTCTTATCTATGGTAGAAAGGAAATTTAACAAGAAAGTGAAGCGTATAAGATCAAATAATTCTTTGGAGTTAGGGACAGGATCAGAAGAAGCAAGTTTCCTAGCTGAAAAAGGAATTCTTCACCAAAAGAGTTGTGTTTCCACCCCCCAACAAAATAGGGTGGTGGAAAAAAAACACAGTCATCTATTGGAAGTGACAAGATCTTTATATTTTCAGTCCAATTTGCCCATATCCTATTGGGGAAAATGTGTGTTGACAGCCACTCATCTAATCAATTTTTTTCCTTCAAAGGTTCTCAAAGGAAAGTGTCCTCATGAAGTCTTGTTTGGAAAAATTCCTTCCTATAAGTACCTTAAGGCTTTTGGGTGTTTATGTTTTGTGTCTACTCTAACCCAAGGAAGAGGAAAATTTGCAACAAGGGCAACAAAACGTGTGCTGCTAGGATATCCTCAACATAAAAAAGGGTACAAGGTTCTAGATCTTCAAACCAAGAAGGTATTTGTGTCTAGAGATGTATGTTTTCAAGAAACAGTTTTCCCTTTTTCCACCTCCTCTTCATCCCATACACCTTTATTCACACCTCCAGATATTCCTACCTCTGAACCATCTCAGAATGAACCTATCAATTCCCCATCCAGACCTGATCCTAATCTCTCTACAAATCCCACACAAGAACCATCTTCTCATATCAACTCTGATCCTAATCCAACCTCTCCACACTCATTTTCAAATCCAAGCACCTATTCAGACCCACCCTCTCAAGTTGCTTTATCAGTTCCCGAACCTAGACAATCATCTAGAGTAAGACATCAGCCTAAATATCTACAGGATTTCATTTGTAATACTGTAGTACTCACTGATTTTACAAACTCCTGTCTAGTTCAGCCATTCACACCACAATCCTATAGTTTTAATGCCCTATCCCCACCTAACCAAAACATTATCAAATCCATCTCTATGGTCACAGAACCGGCTAGTTTTTCGGAGGTAAATTCTCACCCTGGGTGGAGAGCAGCTTTGAATGATGAGATTCAAGCTTTACTACTAAATCACACCTGGGATATAGTTGAGCTACCATCTGGGAAGAGAGTCTTACCATGTAAGTGGGTCTATAAAGTTAAGCATTTGGCTGATGGGTCTATTGAAAGAATAAAAGCTAGACTAGTGGTCAGAGGAGACATTCAACAATATAGAATTGATTTCAATGAGACATTTTCACCTGTTGTAAAAATGACTACAATCAAGTGTCTCTTAACTATGGCTATCAAGAAGGATTGGAAAGTTTCTCAATTAGATGTGCATAATGTATTCCTACATGGTTCTTTGGAAGAATAAGTATTCATGAAGTTTCCTCCAGGAATGACTCCTTTTTTTTTCTAAGCATGTGTGCCTACTACAAAGGTCTCTCTATGGGTTGAAACAAACATCCAGACAGTGGTATTCTAGACTATCTGGAGCACTGGTTTTCAAGGGTTATACTGCATCTTTGAATGACTATTCATTGTTCTTTAAGAAATCAGGTAATCTTATTTCAATCCCAGCAGTATATGTTGATGACATATTGCTAACAGGGGATGATATCACAGAAATCCAAGACATCAAGTGTTTTCTTCACTCAGAGTTCAAAATAAAGGACCTAGGAGATATTCATTATTTTCTTAGTTTAAAAATTCTCAGAGAGCCAAAGGGCCACATTGTTAATCAGAGAAAGTTTGCTATGGAATTGCTGGAAGATTTCAATTGTGAGCGTTTGCCCAAGGCAACCTCCCCGTTAGATCCTTCTACAAAGTTATTTTCAGACATGGATAATCCTTTAATAGATCCTACACTATACAGGCATCTAATAGGAAAATTAAATTATCTTACCCACACACGTCCTGATTTGGCCTTCCCTGTCCTCAATCTCAGCCAATTTATGCATCGCCCTAGTGAATCTCATCTCCTTTGCAGCCTTACGTGTGTTGAAATATCTTCAATTGGATCCAAGTCAAGGTATTCTTCTCTCTTCCACCAAAAGTTTCGATCTTTTAGCTTACTGTGATGCCGATTGGGCATCTTGCTCCGATCCACGCAGATCCATCAGTGGTTTCTTCATTACACTAGGGGGATTCCCCATTTCTTGGAAATCGAAGAAACAAGCTTCGATCTCACTATCTTCTGCGGAATCGGAGTATCGTTCCATGCGAAAAGTAACGGCAGAACTCACATGGTTGGTGCGATTGTTTCAAGACCTCTCTTTGTTGGTTACTTCTCCGGTACCGGTGTTCTCCGACAGCCAAGCCGCAATCCATATTGCTCGTAACCCTGTGTTCCATGAATGCACGAAACACGTGGAACTTGACTGTCATTTTGTTAGACAGCAGTTCCTCGCCGGTCTTATTTCCCTTCAATTCGTTCCATCGGCGGGACAACTCGCCGATTTGTTCACCAAAGCACTTTCAGGGCCCTCCTATATTAATATTAATTAGTTATTCATTTTATTTCTATGGTGGTTTCGATCAAAACAAGAAAAAGACTTCTGCGGTCTTTGTTGAAGTACAATAATGATTTTGACCAAAGAGAATTTGGGCCTAAGATGAATTATACAAGAACACAAAGGACTGTGCAAAGTTTGGGCCTCAGATGAAGAACTGTGGACAAGGAAGTGGAAGTGGCCCAAATACAAAAGCAACCCAAATAGAGAGTTGCACACCATAACTATTGTGTAGATGTGTACATGGTAAAAATAACACTTTATTTTTGTTTTATTGATAGCTATAAATAGATAGTGATGGGTTAGTTACAAAGAATATATTATTAGCATTTTAGTCCCCAAGTATTTTGTATAAAGGATAGGAGCACTGTACAGATTAAGATGACCATTATTACAAGGAAAATTTTCCAATCTCAGTATTCAAAATCTTTCATTTGCTTTGGTTTCTCTTATTTGTTTTTTTTGTAAAACTAACCAAATGGATTTTGAAAAAAAGCAGGTCTAGCTAATATTATGAATGAAAATGGAAACAAACTGAAGCTTTAAGAAAGAACTTAGGGAGTATTTGAACATAAGCAAAGAGAAAGATCTAAGATATTATGTAGATTTAAGGTCTTTTTTTATAACTAAGAATGATAAATCTATAACAAAAAAATGCATATCAGAGTCTCAATTAGATGGCATTAGGAAAAAGTACTACTTAACTTTGTTATAAACATAAAATGAATATCAGAATCTCATACAATTCGGTACTAATTCATTTGAACAAAATCACTACTCAAAAACCCACTTGGTGTTTATTCGTAGAAACCCTCAGCTGCAGCAATAACCAGGCAGCTGAGGTCAACATGCCTGCCTGGCATGTCTACAGGGGTAAATCAGTCATTTCATGTCTCCTATTTGATTTTACTGCTCGATCTCATCTCATCGTAAGGCACAGATGACATATCACTCTTGTGGATGGCTACTGCTTCAACGCGTGCCCTCCATTTTGACATCTGCAGAAACACCGCCTTTGCCATTGCAGTTATAGCTTCCTTCTACTGCATCTACATTTTGCTCCACCCTTTGGCATTCCCATTTTGCCCTCTGCTTTGTAAATACAGGTGGATTGTTGTTTCACTGTTTTTCCCTTTTACTTTGTTTCTCTTCAACTCCTTATTGTTCTTTCATTCTTATCTTCCGCTTATTTTTCCATCTCACTGATCTTTTAGGCCGAAAATATTTGGCCTGTCAACACTTTTTTGCTCTTTACCTGTTTGTGAATATGCTTAAATGAGCCATTAACTTTCTAACGTCTTTTATGTAGCTTTCTGTTTTTCCTGTTACTTGTTGTTAATTCCTTGCTTTAGGCTTCACAGAATTCTTGACTAGACTATATATTCCAACGAATCTCATATTCGTTTTTTGTCGTTGATTTCTTCAGCTATGCTTCTTGTAATAACTCCTACTTCTTTATAAATGCCCTGTTATATTTTCTTTTACCTCTCATTTGTCTTAGCTCTGCTTAAATCTTTTGATAACTGCGGAAAAAGTTGTTCACCTAATGGCCTAATGTATTGTATGTGTCAACAGCTGCTGTAACTACATAACAGTATCCATTATCATTTATAAATTTTGACGTTCTCAACTTTGGTGAACTGCAGGAAGAACAGGTTTGCATTATATTGTACGGTGATGATATAGGCCGCTTTTGAACTTTTCAACACTTATCTGATCTCATCCGCCAATGTTCGCGAGCAAAAACCTTATTCATTACGAATCAACAAACATGAATAGGTCGTGGATAGTTTTACTATTGTCGATTGTGTTGAAAGGTATAACGAGAAAGAAGCAGTCTTGCCTACTCCGACGAGGTTGAATGTGGTTTCCTTCCTGGATCTTCAACGACAACCTATAGGTGTTGAATTTGGTATTCCAACTCACTATACCTCATCCAACTGCATATACTACTGCTTTAACAAGTACTTGTGTCGTGCCTATTTGTTTAATTCACGAGGTTCGTCAGGAGTAGTGTTTCTTTTCCCTAACTTTGTTTTAGGAGTTTTTACACTTGGTAAGCCCTTAGATGCAATTTATGCATCATACTGATTAGTTATCAGAAGTTCTTGCATTTATTAGCCTACCAACAGAATCGCTAATTTAGTTGGTTCAAAAGCAGACTCGCTGGCGGTCGTGGCGAATTGTGGCACGATGAAATATACCGCCAACCAAACAAAGCGATTCCAGGAGGCTATAGTTATGGATAGCAAGTTTGTTTTCCCACACAAATGATTCTCATATTTACCATGACTGTGTAGGAGGAAACCTTTTTTCTTCATTATATGGGAAGACCTGGCCGACAACAAAGGAACCAAGCTACTGAGACAGCTAAATGAATACCCTATTATTGTTACGAAGCGGATAGCTATGACTGAATTCCATAATGGTAGGAACACGATATTTACTTTCGCACTAAAAACTGCTCAGCTGTATTTATCAACTACTTTCCCATATGCAGTGCGATGACTTTCAACAAGGTACAACTCGATGATCTTAATCGATCCTATCTACATGCAAGCGTCTGCCTTAAGAAGCTGGTATGAAATAACTTCTTTCGAAACCTCAAACACCGTAACTTCCCATTATTTCTTATCTACATTACACCTCTTAATATTTCTTGCCTGCACAGGGTTAAAGAAAATGAGAGAATGTTAAAGGCGTACACCTTGAAAAGCTTATCGGATTCGCCTTCGTCGCTCAATCTTGCCTCTATTGAAGATGACATATTACCCATTTCCGCTATAACTTTGTATTCTACTGTCAGTTTGCTAACCTGTATGATAAGTTTATTCTCACAATTATCTGCCCAAATAGGTTCATATTCAACATATAATACATAGGTTCATATTCAACATATAATACATACATTAGCTTTCATTATTTTCACACACATATATATCTGTACTCTACATATAAAAAGTTGTGGGTTCAGCTGAAGCCATCACTTAATGTTATATCTGTTTCTCATAGGCACAATATCTCACCGAATATAGAACAAATCTAAGTTTCAGAACCATCCCACGTGCTAAAGATGCATGACTTCTCAATTAATGTCTCAGCTGAATTAGCTCGTACACAGTAACGTAATCACCATTATAAGAAAAGCATGTGCCTATTTAGCTGCAATTAATAAGCGGTTATACTCATACCTTACGCAATAGTGACTGCCATCTTCCAACCTTCTTTTATTTTGCCTCCTCATAATTCATTTACTGGTTGTATGCTTTGTTGCTGCAGCTATTTCCTTTGTACGGTATAATACAAACTTAAATAAAGCCATTTTTATACAGTTTTTCTCACCTCTTTGAACAAACTAACTATATTTTATATGGAATAGTTGCAAGGCTTTTACGTGGAAGGAGAAATATTGTTGGCAGATCAACCCCAAGATTTTCATACACTTGCCTGTTCGGAATGTAAACACCATGTCTGATTTAAACTACAAAGGGAGGTTCAATGCATCAATTGTAATCTCTGCAGAATGATGATCCCAAGGAAACCACTCTTACTAATTACATCACGTTGTCACCACTGGTAATGACTATTACCGAGTCTTGCTTCGTAGAAAAAATTACAACATATTATATCGCAGGTGTCAATTTGAGATTGAAATAACAGATGCCAGCGGCGCAACAACAACAACCGTGTCAGACAACTTGGCTGAAAAGCTCTTGTCATTGACGGCTGAGCAGATATATCACAATGTCGCTGTGAAGGTGCACATACATACAACAATATAATTAATTTTACATGTTATTATCAAATATAAAAACACACACTGATTTTTCTTTACTGTTCTGCCCAGAGTGAATTGCTGCCTGTTGAACATATCAATCAACAACTTAAAGATAAACTTTTCAGGCTCCAGTTACAAAAAACGTTACCCAGAACGCCAGACAAAACAGCTGGTACCTTGGTCGTTCTATCATATACTCCACAGGAAACCTTGTGTTTGCCAGGATCTTCAGCATTTACATCCGCGGACCATGGAAGCAAGAAACAAAAAATGGAACTGACTACTCCACCGAAGGCTCATCAGAGGTTAGAAATATCAAATGAAGATTTCAGCTGAACTGTTAGAAATTTGTTTGTACACACTATTGAAACTGAGATTATTCCAATTTGTTTTTCACTCAACTCTCAGCCGCAGAGAAGTTATATGGTTGTAAAGTTTTTTACGTAACAAAGGTAGCAAGAAATTGGGTCAGGAGTACTACTAGGGAGAAACACATTCAGAAGTCATCTTTCTTTTTCTTGTTATAGAAAAGTCACTTTTCATTTTACACCAAAAATCATTCTGGTAGGTTTTATGAATTTTCCGGCATCCAACTCTTGATTTGGCATAGCTAGGTAGTCCACAAGGACTTAAATAATCCCAAAACCATAAGGAAAACCTGACTCCCTCCTAGACCCGTTGACACTAATGTAGTACTCTTAAGGGTTTATAGCGATGAGGGTCGCACAATATGGCAATTTTGGCCAGGTCAAGTTTAAACGCCACACAAATATTATAGCATATCTACTTTAAAATCAAAAGTTTCAAAACTCTTCCTTTTTTTTTATATACTCCGTGTCGAGTCAAACTATATCACATAAGCGGGGCGCACTACTCGGGAGAAAATCATTCCGAAGATTTAATTTTTACATACCCAACAGTGTCTTGCCTATGTGAAAATGGGACAACACCTGCCCTGCTTGTGAGGCCAACAGTTGGTTTGATTCCAACAACTGAATTAGCACTAGGTGGAGATAGAATGGAGCCTGCTGTTTCTGTTCCCAGTGCTATTGCTGCCATGTTTGCTGCTACTGTTGTTGCAGAACCAGTGCCTGATCCTGATGGATCAGCAACTTGCTACATAAGGATTCTGTAGAAACATAAGCAAAAACATTACACTCTTTTTAGCCACATATATACTCCCTCCGTCTCAAAATATTTGTCGCCCTTACTAAAATTACTTGTCTTAACAATGGACTGATTTTGTGAGTTCACATACTAACATTTAAGAGGTTTCATCGTTAATTAAGTAAATTTTTATTGAGGAGAAAAAATGTAATGAAATATGTTAAGAGGGTAAACTAGTCAAAATGTTACCCTTATAAATGTTTTCTTAATGGGCGTGTAAATGAAAAATGTAGACATATTAAAATTTAATTGTTACTAAATATAGAAAGGTTTGCGTAGATTTTCCAACTTCAATTTGTCAAACGATACACCAAATTGGCATCCACTGCCCTTGGATTAAAAATTGAAGTTCAGACGATTTGATTTCACTAAGGTTTTTGTGGGATGATTGTAAGGGGGAAATGAGGATTTGAAAATTTTGAATAAGTTGAACTTTTGGATGTTTGATTCTTGATTTACTACTAGTCTACGACTGTAGTACTAGTATACTAGTGGCATTTATGATGCGCTACTATGCATAAATTTAGAAGGAGAAATGGTTATTTGACCTTTTGACAAAGAAAAGTTAGTTTTATGACTCTTTTATAAGAGATCTTCATTTTTTACACATAAGAGATCCCAAAATAACACATAAGAGATTTGAAAAAAATCATTTTCTTCTATTAAAATTGTAAGAGATCAAGAGATCTTATTTTCCTCAATTTAAAAAGAGTGGAGGCAAAGAGAAAAGAGAGGAAAATGAGGGGGGAGAAAGAAACAATTTTTTAAAAGTATTTCGGACCTTTTCCCTCCAACTTTGAAGATTAATCTTTTCTTGAATAGGTTCCGAGAGCCTGGGACAATAATGCTTGTGCCGGAGTGGTAAGTATAACTTTATCCTTTTAAAAATTATGGATTTGAATCGTGGTATATAGCAGTCTTTGTTAGGAAACACTTTACCTCAAATGTAAACTTTTCGGCACAAATTTAAATTTTGTCAAGTCTCAATATGAGTATCAGATACTTGATAGGAAAGTGGTGCATGATGCATCCGCGTTCACACAGGGTCTAATTAGAAAAATATTGCAACCCAAGAGATGCACTGTACTGGGATACAAGCATTGATGGTTGATTCCATTAGTCGAACCCTTGACCTATAAGTCATACGGAAAAAACTTTATCGTTTCTCCAAGGTGTCCCTTCATAATTATTTTTTGAATGTTTGTAGTAATATAACTATCACCAAGCTAGATGAGATACTTTTGTCTTTAATTAGAGATCTCGCTTTCGAGCTTGAGAATAGAAAAATGAAAAATCTCTAGACATTTCTTCCTTTAATGAGTTATATGTAGCGCCCTCGAGCTCGAGAATAGAAAAAATCCTTTGATGTTTATTCCTTTAACGAGTCATATGCAGCGCTCTCGAGCTCGAGAATAGAAAATCTCTGGACATTTATTCCTTTAACGAGTTATATGTAATGTGACATCGAAACTGAGAATAGAAAAATCCCCGACGTTTCTTCCTTTAACGAGTCATATGTAGCGCGACCTCAAATTTGACGTTTCTTCCTTTAATGAGATATATGTAGCGAATCTAAATTAAGTGGATCTATAAGATTTGAATATCCAATTATTATACACACACACACAAAAAAAAAGTACTAGCAATATAACCTGGAGATCTAGGTAATATTTGGACTATAATATAATCTTTTATGTTTCATTAGAATCTAAAATATTACTCCCTCCCGATCAAAAAGAGTGTACACTTAGCCATTTGTATATTTCTTAAGAAAATACTAACTTCTAGAAGAAAAAAAATGGGTAATTTGACTAAACTGCCCCTAATTAAATAAGTATTGAGATTTGATCACATAACACTTAATAAGGGCAAATCTGAAAAAAAAAATGTTAATTCTTTTTTGATTTGATAAGTAGACACTCTTTTTGACTAAAAAAAAAGAGACTAAATGGATACTCTTTTTGATCCGGAGGGAGTATTAAGCTACCAAATACGAATCACATTCGCACGCTCAATAACAATGGAAATACATCTCACCATAGAACGAAAAAATACATTCCTGACAGACCTAGAGGTATACTTCTTGATAGGAAAAGAAGAATAATTCATAGAACATAGATGTTTGCACAATAATAATGACAACTTACATACTCATGATTTATGTCAACCATGTGAATTAGATTTAATTGTGTGCTACTCCCTCCTGTTCAAAATAAGTTTTCACTCTGTCTCACGCCCCTTAAAATAATACTAACTTTTAGAAAGAAAAAAAAAAGTTTTCTGACTAAACTATTGTTAATTAAATACTACCTAATTAATATAATTTCTTAATTACATAAAATCTCATTATCTAAATAGGGATAAATTTAAAAGAAAATAATTAATTTCTTCTTGATTATGTAACTGAGCACTTAATTTGAATCAAAATAAAGAGACTAACTGAACACTTATTACGAAGCAGAGGGAGTATCAAACAAAAGAAGAGCACAAGTTACAAGCTTTACACATACTTATTTTCTAAATTTTTATTAATGTCATAGTTTCAAAATAGCTCATTGTTTGTATAACTTGTTTGTTTGAAATCTTATTGTAATGGATATTTTTTAGATTGTGATATTCTGTTAGCTAAATTTCGAGGCATGGTTTGTATATTTGCTGACGAGACCAATGAACATAGATATTTTCTGCTCGTACTCTGTCAAATTATAGTAAAGTTTAAGATACAGTAAAATACCATAGAGATTGAAGTCACCTAGGCTACAAATTTATATTATTTTCGTTACTATTTGAGATGATCAAATTGATGAAAAGAGAGTTGTTCAAAGTCTTGAAAATTATAATAACAAAATAAGAAATATTTTTGGATTTTTCTAATAAAAGATAGAGGTTGGGATATTTTGAATTGGCAAGATTAAATTATTATAATAAAACCAAAAGTTTATTATTTATTTATATGTTTAAAGAATGATTGCTTATTTCTAATACAATCACTCCACGTAACAACAATATGTTAATAACACCACTCTCGCTTATACTATTAATTTATTGACAAGTAATTAGTGACATTAAACAATAATTAATTAATAACACCTCTTTCGATTAGTGTAGTTAACCAATTAAAGTAATGGCTTCAAACAAGAATTATCTTAGTTGAGTGCACCATGCACCAAGTGAACAAAAGCCTCTTTCGATTAGCTTTTGCTAAATCAATGAATTTATTTGAGTCAATCCCTCCGTGAGAATTAGGACTGAAAGAAATAAGACAAAGATCTCTTAAATCAATAAACTTATTCGAGTCAATCCCTCCGTGAGAATTAGGACCGAAAGAAATAAGATAAATATCATTTTAATCAATAAACTTATTTGAGTTAATCCCTCCGCGAGAATGAGGACTAAAAGAAATAAGATAAAGATCATTTAAATCAATAAACTTGTTTAAATCATCCTCTTCTCCCGAATAAGAAATAAATTAAGAAGATAAAGATTTTTGTAAAGAGATATAATTAAATCCAATAATAGATATAATTAATATCAAATACCTTGGTGTATAAAGATGATAAAGAGAAAATCCCAACATAAGAAGATAATAAAATAAAGATGTTTATTATAATAGCTTCATCAAGCTTCATCTAGTATCCCAACCAAGGAAACTTACTCCATTATGGAGTAGAAAACTAAATAGAAATAAAGATCAAGAGAATATTTTTTACTACAAGAAAGAGCCAAGAGAGACACCAAGACTAGTTCTTGTGTTCTCTTCATTATTGGATGCAAATAGAATGAAAGATGGGTTCCTTTTCTTCTACAAACATGTGCCTATTTATAGGAGAATTCCTACAAGGCTTTGGTGAGAAATTGCAAGAGAATATCAATATAATATTATATCCTTGATGAGAATTTGATAAGGCAATTTATCATGCAATCTTGGTGAGAAATTGACATGATAATTTGTCATGAAATCTTGGTGACAATTTGCCATAACTTTGTATCTCTTGACTTTGTGTAGTCTTTGGTGAAGTTGTCATGGAGTCTGAAGCCAAAATGACTTATTTTTGCAGCCATTAGCCCAAAATAGTATGCCTTTTTTTTTAGACCAAAATGGGTAGTTCGTTGGATAACCAACGAAATACCCATACAACGCACTGTTCATAGCCGGATTTAGCTGCATTTCGCTACACTTGTAGCGAAATGCAAGAATTTTTTTTCTTTGAGATCGAATGTATCAACAGAATCATTTTCTTATTTCTACTAATGATTCTAACAAAAATCCATTTTTGGGGTGCAACAAGAATCCGTTGGGTCTTCCAATATCAATAGGTTGATTGTTTCTCTCCTGTATCTTCCCAAAGGAAAAAAGATCTCTGAGAGTTGTTTCCTGAATCCGAAAGAGAGTACTTGGGTTCTCCCAATAACTAAAAAGTGTTACCTTTTCTCAATAATGAGAAACAATTTGAAAGAACCGAGTCAACCGCTAGAACTACTGGTTGAAATATCCGATTCAAATAGACAAAGAGATGGTTGAATTAAATTTTTTTGTTTAAAGTTCTATTTTTTAATCTTCTCATTTACGATTAACATCTTTTGGAGCCCTTCTTGAACGAATCTATTTTTATGGAAAAATAGAACGTCGAGATTCTCGATTATTCCAGTTTCTCATGTTAGCAATGTACAGTGGTCAAATTGGTAACAAAGGCGTGCAAAGGTTTCCTCGGGGATTTCGTGAATCAATTCACGAAATAGGCTTATCCTAATTTTTTTTCTTCTTCTTCGTGAATTTAATCAACGAAACTGTTTTTTTTTTTTTTTTGCATTTCGTGATACAATCAACGAAATAGGTGTTTTTTTTTTATTTCGTGAATAAAAACGAAACTGATTTGTTTTTTTTTTTTGCATTTCGTGACACAATCAACGAAATAGGTGTTTTTTGTTTTGTTTTTCTATTTCGTGAATTAAATGAACGAAACTATTTTTTTTTTTGCATTTCGTGAATTAATTCACGAAATAGGTTTATTTTTTTTTTTGTATTTCGTGAATAAAAAAACGAAATAGGAAATTATAATTTTTTTTTCGCATTTCGTGTATTAAAAAACGAAATAGGATAATTTTTTTTATTTCGTTCATATAAAAACGAAATTGGAAATATATATATATATATATATATATATATATATTGCATTTCGTTGGTATATCAACGAAATAGTAATTTTTTTTTATGATTTTTTTTTATTTCGTTCATATAAAAACGAAATTGGAATATATATATATATATATATATATATATATATATATATATATATATATATATATATATATATATATATATATATATTTTGTTTTTTTGTATTTCGTTGATACATGAACGAAATAGGATAATTATTTTTTGGTATTTCGTTTATATAAAAACGAAATAGGATTTTTTTTTTTTTTTTTGCATTTCGTTTATGTTCCAACGAAATAAGATTTTTTTTATTTGGTTCATATACCCTTTTTCTGCTCCCCACTTTTACCCTATATTATTTTACCTTATCCTCTCCATTCTCCATTCTCCATTTTCCCTTCTCCATTCTCCCTTCTCCATTTTCCGTTCTTCCTCTACCTCCATTCTTTCTCTTCTTCCGTTCTTCATTCTTTTCTTCGTTTTCTACTAATCCTATCACAAGGATTCCTCAACTTTTGCTCCATAATATTCTTCAAATTGAGGTAATTTATTAATTTTATAAGTTTTTACATATATTTTTGATTTAGTCATTATAAATTAGTTCACATTTATTTTTTTGATTTATTTATATCTTATACTTAGTGTAGTAGACTATAATAAAGAAAACAAAAGTTACAAGTTTAATTAATCAATAGTTGGTAATTTCAGTCGTTGCTTCAATTAAAAAAAACTTTTAAAAATGTTAGTAGAGTTTATTGGTCAACGAACTACAATTAAAATACTTAAAAAATCGTTGAAGCTACTGATTAAAAGGGTATAAATTTATATTATAAAATGTTCTTTTAGTTAGTCATTTTCATAGAACAACAGTTAAAAAAAGATGAAGAAATTGTGAGGAAAGTAAGATTGTTAAATATAACATAAAGATATTTGTATCATTTGTTGGGTCATTTTCTATGTTCAAATTGTGACTAGTCGTTGGAGATTATTTTCTGTTGATAAGCATGAAGAATTTTTAATTTTCAAATTAAAAGTATAAGATCAAGAAACTGTGAGGAAGTTGGAGTTGTTTTTGAAGCTAATAGACAAAAATAGCATGTCCTTTTTTTTTAATACCAAAATGGGTATTTCGTTGGATAACTGACGAAATACTATTCCGATCCGTTAAAAAAATATATATATATTTTCCTTGCATCCCCTCTCCAGTCATATGCTTTATTTTAAATAGAAAAGAAGTAGTTATATGTAAGATGAATACTATTATGGCAATTAATTATGAGCTTAAGCAAAAGTTTAATTACATTTCGTTCATCACATAGGGAACTGCAATTATTTTTGACAGTTGTACTCTTATTAATTTTTTTTTTCTTTTCTCACGTGATAATATATCTTATAGTTTGACCTTTATTGACTTTCCTATTGAATATATAGTAAACAATTCTGTAATATGTTGTCCATTATTCTAACAGCAGTGGCTTGGTGTTGCAATGTTATAGATATGGATCGCCCCAAAGTAACTATACATCCAGGTCCAGAAAACTATGATTTATTAATACTCCAGCATGAGCATCGATCCCAGGCTGTGTGGGATAGAAAATTGACTGGAAAGAACGCGTGTTTAACTATACGTCGTGCGGATCATGAATTCTGGAATCACGTGAGGCAATACCCTTTACATAATTGCATCCTTAATTACTTTGAGAGGTGTGGATTTGGGGGGTGTTTTAGCAGTAGGTAATGTGCAGTATGATGAAGGAATCATCACTGCACTTACTGAGAGATGGCGTCCAGAGACGCATACATTTCATATGCGGACTGGCGAATGTACCATCACACTGCAGGATGTCGAGGTGTTAAATGGCATTCCCGTGGATGGCCACCCATTGGTGCAAAGAAATGTTAAAAATATATCTAAATCAAGGTGGCAGGAATTGATGTACGACCTTACTGGTTGGTTGCCCGGAGAAGAAGAAATTATAGGTAATAGCTTGTTGGTAATAACACAATTATCTAATCATTTGGAAACCTTGATTGCCAATAATGATATTATTGATGAACACACTGATGAGGCTGAGGTACAAATGAGGGTCAGGTTGTACCTGCTTTGGTTGATTGGTGGCAATATATTCCCTGATAATACTGTTTCAAAGCTTAGTTTACACTTTTTGCTTGACATAATAGACCTTGATGCAATAGGCGGGAAAGCTTGGGGAGCAGCAGCATTATCATACTTGTACAATTGTTTATGCCGTGCTTTGATGACCAATAGCCGTGATGTTTGTGGATTTATTGCTTTGTTACAGGTACGTGAATTTCAATAATATATTGCTCTACTTCAGTAGAAATAAGAGATCAAGCAGCATTCTTATAACCACCATTACCCAAATTTTGAAAAATGAAATTAGGAATCGAAAGTCGAGCTTTATTATAAACAATAAATGTACTACTATATATAATGCAATCTGGATTATTAATATTTGTGTATAATTCTAAATGTCAGCTAACCATATTTCCTTGAGCTGTCAGGCTAACAATTTAAAAGTATTGCTTGATACACGTTTAAATAGTCAACTTCTCTGCTATCTTTTAAATAATATTTTAGATTTCCTAGTGTTATAATTTGTATAATAAATCATTAAAAATTATAATATTGTCGAATAGCTTGCACAACAATATTAGCGCATTATCGGAACCCAACCATAACAACACAATTTTCATGTGTATTTTCGGGTTATTTTATTTAATTCAAAAAATATTTATAGAGTTAAATTTACTTATACAGGTTTGGGCTTGGAAGCGAATAATCCCGATGCAGCCATTACTTTGTCCCCCAAGAGTAAACGAACGAGATATTGTATTTGCGCAGAAGTGGACTCGTCGTGGAGTTTGTGAAAGCGAGACACGAGCTGTGCTAGTAGTTTGTAGGGATGTTTTAGACAACCTAACTGATGATCAGGTATTTTTCCTTTTAAATTTTTTTGATAAGAAATGTGAAAAATATAACAACAATAGAGTTTTTATAGATTTGTTCATTTTTTGCTTAATCGTACTATGATAATGGGTTGATTTTGTTTTAATTTGTTATAGCTAATTTGCTACAACTTGCTACTTCTTGTGACATTTTTTAGATCCCATTTCTTCTTTTAGCATAATTAGTATTTTGTCTAGGTTTGTTTTAATGGCTAGAAGGTTACTAAAGTATTTTATTTTGTTTTTATTTCCATCAAAATTCATTATGGAATTTTCAAGTTAGCCTGTTCTTGTTATGATTTGGAACTGAATAAAAAAGAAAGTGCTCCTAGCAAGGATTTGGTCATGATACGCTTTCTACTATTGAGTATTTTTGATTCTTCATTTGGACGATTTGGAAATGATGAAATTTTGTGTATTTAGAAGGAAGGAAATTGCTTGAATGTTCTAATCTTTACTTAACTGAAAATGCATAATGGATGTTTGTTGTAATGAGAAAATTTATAATTTGTATTATAAATTATAAATGACAGTATAATATTTTTGCTATCGTAGTTTGTGTGGGAGCCTTATACAGAGGTCATCAATGATGGACTTCCGGAGTGGTGCTGACGTGGTCAAGACATTTGGATGGTGCAGTTGCCACTCATTTGTGGGATCTACCGAGAGTGACACATGGCGGGTCGGGTCAACAGACAATTTGGTAAGGAGCAATCTGTTCCGGGACCAATCCCCCCACATAGACCATTTCATTTTTCACTAGATAAGCGATTTAAGATAAGTCAGGCGATGGGGGAAAAATTTGACGAAGCTGAATATTTGTGGGAACGCCGTCGGGAACTAATAGTTGAAGCTCCATATACTACTATAGCTCCCGGACCGGATTCTGAATATTTTAAATGGTACCGGAGGTACTCCCGCACCTTGATAGGAAATCCAAAACCGTGGATAGGGGATACCAACACCTCGCAGGGAGGCACGAAGCACTGGTACGTAACTTTTGGTGCATGTCAAGTTAAATAGACAGTTAATGATGTACTATATAGTTTTCTAACATTTGAGTAGAAACAAAATTACTAGTAGTACTAATTAATATATCTTGAAAAATAGTCTAAGAATTTGACTTACTACACCCATCCAATGCCAGTATTCAGGCAAATTTACCATGAAAATCTTAACATAGGTGCTTCAATTTTTATACTTTATCTCTTTCGTTATTTAGCAAAAAGACCGTATAATAAATTGACCATGATTATGAAAGTAATTTAATTATATTTTCTAACTAAATCATCATATAAAGGATTTGGAACCGATTTACATGCAAATACATGTGTATCATATGTATTAAATATTATAGTAATATTAATAACTATATCGTATATGATACACATTAATTTTTTTTTTTGCCAATCAGTGGCTTTCTTACGTCACTGTTTGTTATATATTTTTTTGTAGGCTCGTGGAATTCATGGAGTTAGACATTTGGCTTACAGTGTTCAGTAAAGTCCGCCAGAGCGGCCTTCATATTCTCAGGGTATGAATGCATTGATGCAAAGGTTTATTAACATGTCGACTGAGCCTATGAATGCTGCTGCAATGGGGACAAGGTTGACATTTGATCCCGATTATATACCACCAGAAGTTTATGTGGCACCGCCTAAGTTGCCAACTGGTCGTCGGGATCGTGCAAATGTACGTCGTGCTGGTAACTCACGGGGTCGAGGTCAGGTGGCGCACCAGCTTATTGATGACGATCAAGTTGACGATCTAGAGCCACACCCAGACCCAGACCCGGCTCATTCATTCTGTTGTAATGTCGGCCCATCTATGACTGCTTCCTATCATCCACCTACGAATTTACCCACCCCATAGCACCCATCTAGTCCACATGACCCACATACGAATTTACCTAGCTCATATTATCCGTCGATGGAATTTTCTGACCCATCTATGACTGCCCCAGAAACTCCATGCCACTCATCTATAGATATACATAACTCCCACTATCCGACCATGGATATATCTGGCCCATATATGATTCGGTCGGAGGCTCCATATAACTTATCCAATATGGTCACTCCACAAGCATCATCAAGATTAAAAGGTTTCACCCCATTTATACCTTCCTCACAACCTTGGAGCCAACATGCTTTGGACAACCTCCTTTTCCAAGTTCCTCAGACTAGTACCTCATCTCGACCTCCAGCTAATTTTCCCTGTGATGGAAGGAGGCTCAGTTTTAATGATGCATATGCACCTACGCCAGATGTTCAGGACTTAGAGGCACATGTTCGTTTTGAATTTAAATTTTTATATATGTAATTTAAGTGTCGCATTAAAAAGTAACTTTTATTTTGTATGCTATTTATAGGGTGCAGAAGGGATACATGAGGGGGTTCCTCCGCGCAGATCTCGTAGGGATCGCCGGCCAACACAATGTGGCACTGGTGGGAGGAAAATATGCACACGTAGGGATGCATAAGGAGCTTTGACAACTTATTTTGAAAATTTATTGTGTATCTATGACTATTTAGACTTATATATGACTTATTATAGAGACATATTCCGTCAATATGAATTATGGTGTATTTCTGACTAATTAGACTTCTATATGAATTGTTTTTTTTAATAAATACGAAAATTGCATGTGGGGTTTAGACCTTTCTGCACCATGTATTTTCCTATAAATAGTCTTCCATAATACCTTATTCATCTCACCACGCTAAAACAAACTCTTTCAAAATGTCATCGTGGAATCCATTCTTCTGGCAATGCGGCCCAATGACATATCACCCAGGTGACATTTTTGACTCAATGGGTAGGAAATGGGTTTTGGAATGTGAATTTGAGTACTCGCTTAATCCGAGCGAGCTCTACAATAGACAATACATTAGCATAATGAGGAGAGAATGGAACTACCGCCTGGGTGAAGCTCATAATATTGAGACCGATTTAAGAAGTCGTGGCCTGCATCGTCCAAAATGCCGTGCAATAGGCATGCCGCTCACATCACCCCAAGAACTGAATGTTGCATTGAACCGCATTCGCGAAGAAAATAATAGGATGCGTTTGCGATGGTTGCGTTTGGAGGGACACAGATTGGGGTTATATGTTACCCCTGATTGGAACTCAGACTGCGAAATGTCTGATGAAGATGATTTTCCATAAGCATTTTCTGTTGTTATGTCGGCTAGTTAAGTATTGTATTTTGTACCTTTTTCATTTTTCAATGTTATTTCAATTTGTATTTTATGCGAAATGCTATCGTATTCATCTTCATCTTCATCTTCCTCTCCATCTCGTCCATCTTCATTATCGAGTGAGCGATTTCCCCCCTCCCATCTGAGAGCGTCGTAGTCCAAGCCCCACAGTTCACAACGCCGTAATCCAACTCCCCTCTCCTTTATATATATATTTTTAAAACCATCCGCCGAAAAAAGGTTTTTTAAACATTAATGAAGTTAGTTAGATTGAGATATAGATAATCGAATACGATGAATATTGGTTGAAAGTTTATATTTTTTTGGTTGAAGTAGTCCGATTATTTATAAATTGGATGAATGCAATTGTAAGAAAATGTTAGTTCTTTCATCAGCCAAGACCAAGGAATCCGTGTAAAAAAAAATTGGGATTTGACTTGTCCATGCTAAAAAAATTGTCCCTGCATTTCGCAAAGTATGCAACGAAATATAAAAGCTATTGAGTGCAACAATGCTTCTGCCAAGATTCTTAAAATGAATTGAAAGCTATTGAGTAGCTTCTTTTTTAGCTTTTGACTAACGTATGCAACAATGCTTGGAAAAGATAAGTGGAACAATGCTTCTGCCAAGATTCTTAAAATGAATTGAAAGTTATTGAGTAGCTTCTTTTTTAGCTTTTGACTTGTACATGTAAAAAGTTTAACAGACAAGATTCTTAACGTATGCAACAATGCTTGGAAAAGATAAGTGCAGCAATGCTTCTGCCAAGATTCTTAAAATGATTTGAAAGCTATTGAGTAGCTTCTTTTTTAGCTTTTGACTAACGTATGCAACAATGCTTGGAAAAGATAAGTGCAACAATGCTTCTGCTAAGATTCTTAAAATGAATTGAAAGCTATTGAGTAACTTCTTTTTTAGCTTTTGACTTGTACATGTAAAAAGTTTAACAGACAAGATTCTTAAAGTATGCAACAATGCTTGGAAAAGATAAGTGCAACAATGCTTCTGCCAAGATTCTTAAAATGAATTGAAAGCTATTGAGTAGCTTCTTTTTTAGCTTTTGACTAAGTATGCAACAATGCTTGGAAAAGATAAGTGCAACAATGCTTCTTCCAAGATTCTTAAAATGAATTGAAAGCTATTGACTAGCTTCTTTTTTAGCTTCTTCTTAACGTATTCAACAATGCTTGGAAAAGATAAGTGCAACAATGCTTCTGACAAGATTCTTTAAAAAAATTGAAAGCTATTGACTAGCTTCTTTTTTAGCTTATCAATTGTCCATGTAAAAAGCAAAGAAATTCGTTTCCAAGTTAAAAATAAATTGAAAGCTATTGATTAGCTTCTTTTTAGCTTCTAACTTATGCATGTAAAAAGAAAAGGAATCCATTTCCAAGTGAAAAAAAATTGAAAGCTATTGACGAGCTTCCTTTTTAGCTTCTGACTTGTCCAATTTTTTAGCTTTGCATTTCGCAAAGTATGCAACGAAATAAAAAAGCTTGGAAAAGATAACTGCAACAATGCTTCTGACAAGATTCTTTTAAAAAATTGGATTTGGCTTGTCCATGTAAAAAGAAAAGGAATACATTTCCAAGTTAAAAAATAAATAAATTGGAAGCTATTGACAAGCTTCTAACAATTTTTTATCCTTGCATTTCGCAAGGTCAGCAACAAAATATAAGAAACTTAAATTTGAAAAGTCCATGATGAAAAGTTATTTATAAACTTGGATTACTCCAATTTTTTATTTTACATTTTCGGTGCATATGCAACGAAATGCAACAAAATTTACATTATAAAGAACACTAACCGGTCATTGTTATCTTCGGGTGAGCGTTTACAAGCAAGAGCCATTTTTTTTATTTTGCATTTCGCAAATTATCCAAAATCTTCGACTGAGACTTAACAATATATTTACTATCCAAAAAATGTCGAACAAAAAAGAGAACACTCCTGGAAGCTCTTCCTCACCTTTTGCTTGGGCATTCCCGGAAAACAGAAATGATAGCTCAAGTTCAGAGTCACCCAACAGCGACTGGGGAACATAGGATCCATATGATTTTGAGATGGACATGTACAACCCGCACATGCTTGATGAACGAGAGGATGATTTTCGGATGCTGGAAAAATCAGATTCATGTGAGTATACTGCGGATTACACCGTGAATGGGAGCATAGGTACCATGAGTCAAATATGCTCATGAATGAGCTTGAGCAACTGGGGGCACCCAAGCCACGTCGATTCTCTGTGTGGATGGAACACAGGGATATGGTAGAATATGAGGTAGCTGTGAAACAAATTCGAAAGGAGAATAATAAGATGTTGGTGAGACGTTGTAGGTACTATATCCTTAAGCTCGCTGAAGAACAAGCTGCAGCAACAAATCGCACGCTAACAGAACATGAAAGAGCAAGTGTTTTAGCACACGAACTTTACAAATCGGATGATGACATTCCTAACGAACACCCTTAGACCAACTATGAGTTATGTGTTTTAATTTTCAATTATAATGTAATTTTATGTTCATTCAAAAAACTGTTGTGTAAGTTCTATCAAACAATAACTGTTAAATTAAAGACAAAATTAAACTCTACAATACAAACCGTTTATATTTTAAAGTAAGGACGACAACATATTATTGAAGGACGACAACATATTATTGAAGATTACATAAGATAGCAAAGATTACATAAAATAAAAATAACATAGAACTCATGAAAAAACTTAACAGTAAACAAGCAACAACAACTACTGAGTACGATTGGGGCAACAATTTTTGTTATGACCGGTTTGCCTGCAAGTTCCACACCTCCTAGCCATGCGAGCAGGAGCAATATCCATTTTATTCCTCCTTCTAGTTGTTCTCTGGGCTCCAGAAGTTCGCTCGTATGCAATGTTTGCAATTAAACAGAAGGGACTTGCAGGCCAATATGCCTCATCACCCAAGGGAGAAAACTTTCCACTGTATGTTTGTTTGTAATACCTACAACTGTAGTACTTGCTAACATAGTCCTTAGGCTGAATTTTACGGATCCGACAGAATTTAATTGCATGGGAACATGGCATGTGGTAGTTTTTCCATTTCCCACACGAACATTTTTTTCCATTGTCAGAGACTTTATGGACATTTCCACCCTTACCTTCGTGTGCAAATGTCAGAATCTCGAAGACCCCAGTCACAATGTTGTAGTTCATCATATCAGTGTGCATGGCGGCCCTTTCCCAATATTCATGGAACTTCTTATCAACACCGGGCGGCCAAGTCTTCTTATTTACCATTAGCAGGGCAGCAAGGGCGCTTCTTTTAACAAAATGGTCAACAAGATTTTTAAAGGTCAAGCGAACCATGACAGTAACAAGCTATCCACGCGCTTTCTTCAATAAACCGTTGTAAGGCTCAGAGACATTTGTCGTCATAGCCCCCCACCTATAACCACTGTCCTTATACAATGTCCATTTTTCCTTCGGAAGCTCGCTTAACCACATATGCGCTGTAGGTGACAAAGCTTTGATTTGTTGCATCCTCATTTGGTATTTCTTCTTCTGGTGCTCTGTAGCAGCCAACCACATTAGCTTCTCAAGATCAGAGTTAAGAAACATTTTGTTAAAGTTGCTTTTTAAATGTCGAACACAAAATCTATGATGTGTGGTGGGTGGCTGTAACCAGTCATGTGTCATTACACATTGCAAGATCCCTTGGTGACGGTCAGAAATTAGTCCAATGCCTTTTATATCACAAACAACATGTCTCCATAATAAACTAAGAAACCAAGTCCATGACTCATAGCTCTCACGTGCAACTATAGCATATGCAAGTGGAAAAATATTTCTGTTTGCATCAATGCCAACAACAATCAACAATTTCATCTCATACTTACCATAGACATTGGTGCCATCTATTGAGATGACCGGCCTGCAACTTTTGAATCCATCGATACTTGGTTTAAAGGCCCAGAAAAGATACTTGAAGATGTGTTCGCCTTGCATTGTAGTTGACTCGTGTGTCCACTCAACAATAGTACCCGGATTGAAATGTTCTAGGGCAGCCATGTATCGAGGCAATGCCCTAAAATAACCTTCGAAATCACCATACACCATCTCAAAAGCTTTCTTACGCCCCTTTTGCACTTTTCTATAACTTGGAGTATAGTGGTGGATGCCTTTTATAGTTTCCTGAACAAACTTAATATTGATTTGTGCATTGATCATAACATATGGTATCAACGAAGTAGCAATCATGTTGCTATTCAAATTGAAATGATCCTCTGTATAATCATCCGTATCACAATTATATGGCTCAATCATTTTTCCTGCTTTCCACATGCCACTTCCGATCAACGAAAAACGGATCATCCAACTACAGCCTTCCTCATGCCGCTTGCAAATAACCTTCCAAAATGTACCTTTGGCTTGATCTATTTTAAATTCCTTTTTGTGGGCTATATTATAGAGTCTTACTGCACCTTTCATTTGCTTCTTGCTGTGAAATAACATACCTATTTGCATGTACAAGAAAAAATATCAACTCCTAATTACACCAATTAAAATCACAAAATTCAAAAATAATATATTATTAAAAAATTAGTCGCACCAAACTAACCTGATTTGATAACCTTAGGATTACTGGAATTCCAAAGTGCAGCCCGAACAGACCCGTTATCTCTCATGTATGCAAAATCTTCCGGTTCTACTTCTTCTGTATTATCCAAATATGGGATCACATTTGAATGATAATTAACACTAACATTACTGGGGGCCGCAACATCTTCATCAGAATCGTTATCGTCAGCAGACGATTGATCATCGTCTGTCCCTTCATGATCTAATGGACTATCGCTATCCGACTCATTTATTGTATCATTAGCTAAATCGTTATTGCTCACAATTTGTGTGAGCTGAGTCAACGTGGGGTTATCTTCAAAACCGTTATGCCTATAAATAAGAAAAATTCATAGAATTTACAAGTCAAACACAATTATACAATCCATGAATAAAGTGAATAAAATATGATTATATTTACCTATCACTGTCCAATTCACTTGGACTAGGATGTGAAAGGTGTCGTACATTACAATTCAAATTATGAAACTACGTAGTAGCATTACTTGGGCCACCCGTCTCACGTTTCTGTCCACTCCAATCAAAGTTATGATTGTGCGTTTAAGCCATACCATCATACTGTGTACCATAATTAGTTGTATCATTTGACTGACTACCAAATCCTACAATTATTTGTTGTTGAACTACACCCTTTGAAAAACCAATATTCAAACTTGGGAGATAGGTAGTACCTCCAAAATCGAACTCATTGTCGGTCGGTACTTCGACCTTGGTAGAGCGTTGAACTGTAGCATACATGTCAGGTGCTGCTATGCATATGTGATTTTTAAAAATCTCAAGACAACGAAGAAATGACGATAAAGATTCATCGTCCGTAATTGGTATCTCACCATAAATTGGTGAACCATCGGCTGTAAATGAACTTGGACATCGTCCGGTTATAACCACCGATAGTTCAGGATCATTTACGATCATATTTTAGGAAAATTGGAAACCTTTGCCCTATTTCAGGACCACGGCTGTATCTAACCGAACCTGCTTCATACACAACTCCACCTGTTAGACCCCGTATTTTATACGTCGAGTTATTCGCGAAGGAATCGACACGAAATAGAAACCTTCAATTTTTAATTTCTAAACTAGAACTAATTAGTTATAAATTTTACTTAGTATAAAAATATTATTGGAGATTAGGAACTACTTAATTATGGTGTTAATTAAAAATTTGTGACCACAATGAACCAATATGAACATTAACGTGCCAATGCATAAATATGACTCAAAGTCATCTAAAATAAGGCTATTATGGAAGACATACAAATATGCATTTAAATGTTGATTCATCCACTACACTTGCATTGTATTGTGGACAACTAAGTTGGAAGAAAAATAAATGTGAGGTTCGGCCAAAGTGGCCGAAAATTGGGGGAGAAAAAGTGTGAGGCATGCATTTGAATATTGAAGGCATGCATTATTTTATGAAGGCATACAAGTTGGAAGAATCATTGCACATTTAAATATTGACAATTCATCCTTGTATGATTGCAAATGACAAAGGTTAGTGTATGATTCATCCACTACACATGCAATTACATTGTAAACAATTAAATGGAAAGGAGAAAATGAAATGCCAATCGGCCAAGTAGCCGAAAGTTGTAGGAGAAAAGAAATGGAATTTAAGTGCAAAGTTAATTGAGTGGCTCAATGTCATGAGTGGAGCATGTGTCCAACTTATAGGCATCTTAGTTTAATCAAAAGGATGCCTAAGAGAGATCATTTTCTCATTTCAACTTCACAACACAAAAATAGAAAACCTAGAGAGGGAGAGAGAGGCTCTCGGCCAACTAGGGCTGAAATTGAGCTCTTTGTGTGTTGACCAAAAAAATATTTCTTCAAGCATTTAAACTCTTTAGAAGGTCCCTAGAAACGTGGAGATAGTCATTGGAGCAACAAGAACCATTATCATTTCAATTCACAAACTCTAGCCAAGTTGAGAAGTCGAATTGTCAAGGTAAGATCTAACTTTCTTTTACATGTGTTAAGGGTGATGTAGATGTGTAAAAATAAGTTTCATGCATGAAATGATGTGTGTTGATGTTGGAACATGATAGTAGCCATGGAATTATATATGTTGATGTTGAAGTATGGTTGTAACTTGGTGAACATGAATTGCATGCATAAAATCATGAATGTTGGTGTTGGAATGTTAATGTGGCCGTAGGGACTGTTTTAGTGGCAATGGTGGGCTGATTTTCTTTAGTAATTATGGTTGATGCTATCATAGATTGCATGATAAAAATAATAAAAAGAATTGGAAGGTTAAAGGTGAAGTTGTGTTAGTATGAATATAAATCCATGAAATTTTGTGTGTGATGTTGAAGCATGTTGAAACCGTGTAGGGACTGTTTTGTGTGGAAGATAATGAACTGATTTTACTTGATATTTTGATTGTTGTTGTCATGAATTTTATGATGGAAATGAAGGTGTTTAATGGTTGGAGTTGGAACTAAAATCGTTTGTGGGTTGTTTTAAGGATTATAGTGATGACAATGTAGCTTAGTTGCGTATGAAGTGATGATGTACATGTCGTGTGGTTGCTGGTCGTAACTTACTGAAATTATATGAAAAGAAGACATGAAATAATGTGTAAGAATCGTATGTGGTTCGCTTGGTATGTTCGTAAACGTTTGCAAGAATTTCGGGCACTTTTATGTTGATCGGTTAGGGACTGTTTTGGATGCGTTGTTGTTTTCGTTAAGTTGGAAAAACTAATTATAGTTAAGAGTATATATCATGTTGTCATAGTAATTGGGCTGTTATAGAATCACTTTGATGAAGTATTACGACTATAGACTAATGAGAATAAAATAGAGGTGTCATAACCGCATGTAAACTATTATCGAATGTTGTAAGGTATGGGCTGATTTGAAACCGCATGCGGACTGTTTTGACACGTTGTTGTTGTTATTATTGATCTTGGAAGATTGATGATAATTAAGATTATGCATTGTGTTGTATGTTAGATAGGCTGTTATAAAGTTGTTACATGCAAACGTTAAGGCTACAAACTATTAGGAATAACTTGAGAATGTAGTAGCCGTATGTGAATCGCTATTGAATGTTGTTGTAACACCTCGTAACTTCGGACGAAAAGTTTGACTCATAAGATGATAATATAATGGAACCAATATGAGGGTTATAGGAAGTGTTTTGAAAACCAATTAAGTCATAAGAAATGTCTTTGAGCAAAGAAAAGTTGGAAGCCACTCTACGGGGCATGTTTGCAAGTGAGTTTCTGGGAGGTCTTACTTCCAACGACCATAACACCTCTATTAATTTGGATTTTGGGAAAACTTCCTTGATGAAAGTTGTAGCCCCTTGAAATAGCTTTCCAACGGTATATTATGGGCCTCAAACGGACATCCGTGCAAAGAGTTATGCCCATTATACGACAGACTGTCCGAGCAGAGAATTTTGACGGACCATTTGACGGTCCGTATAACATTTTGACGGTTCGTAAAACATTTATACGGTCCGTCAAATGGTCACAGAGAATGATATTTTGAGGGTCAGTTTTACGGTTCAATTTTACGGTCCGTAAAACAATTATACGGTCCGTAAAATTGACTCAAGTCAGCGTAAAATGGTCACAGAAAACCATATTTTGCTGGGCAATTTTACGGTTCAATTATACGGTCCGTAAAACAATTATACGGTCCGTAAAATTGACTCAGACCACCGTAAAATGAGCACAGAATGTCCAAATCACTGGAATGGTTTTACGGTAAGTTATACGGACCGTAAAACCATTATACGGGACGTAAAACCCACCGTAAAATGAGCACAGAATGTCCAAATCACTGGAATGGTTTTACGGTAAGTTATACGGACCGTAAAACCATTATACGGAACGTAAAAATGGGCGTAGAATTGCCCGATGGGTCAGATTTTAAGATATTAATAAGAGACCCAAACCCATTCTTTTTCATTCCCATTTCTCCTACACGACTCAAGGGTTCTCTAGAGCCATCCAAACACTTCATATGCAAAAATCCAAGTGAAACAAAAGATCCACTTCATCAATCCATAAAACTAAGTGTGAAAAACACATCAAATCCATTCAAGTCAAGAAATTCCATAGAAGGTGGAACTAGGGTTTTGTTCAAGTGAAGCATTTCAACTCAAGGCTTATTACTACAATAACCAAGGTAAGTTTTATGATGTTTCATGATGATTAAAGTGTTGATAAGTTCTTGGGAGAATAGTAAATGGGTTTGATAAAGAGAATTATATGAACTATGCTAGGGTTTTTGGATTGTTGACTTGGGATTGTTGTATTCATATGGGTGATGAAGAATGATGTCAATTACATCTAATTGAGATTGTAGAATCAGCTAGAAGTAATAGAATGGGGATTGGGGGAAGAAAACACCATTAATGAAGGTTGTGGAGCTTCATGCCCACCAAGTGTTTGATAAAATGCTTAGATGAACAAAACATGGATATTGTTGCTAATATAGAGTCCCTATGACCTGTATTGCTATAGATTAAAGTTGAAGGGATTGAAGGACATTGTGATACACTCAAAAGCAGGAAGTCAAGGTATGTAGAACTTCCATCCACATGTGGGAATCTCTACGTTCTTCCCCATGATCCGTTTTCGTAAAATCTATGAAGTTCAAATCCTAGGGCATTAAACCCAACATATTGGTAGCCCGTAATTATGTATGTATGTACATGAATTTTGTATCTATGTTCGTCATTGTATTCCTAATCTTCCATTACGGATATTAGGAATCCTAGCTAAATCCATGAATCATGAATTCTTCCTCATGTGTTCTCATTATGTTTATATGAAACTTTATGATTTCATCCAGCAAGTTACAAGCATGTTTTCAAGACAAGTATATATATATGATTTCGAACTATTGTTATTACTCATGAACCAAAAACATGTTTTGCAAGACTATGACAAGTTATGATTCATGAAAACCATGTACAAGCAAGTTATGATTCATGAACACTATGTACAAGCAAGTTATGATTCATGAACACTATGTACAAGCAAGTTATGATTCATGATATACCATGGGCAGAAAGTGCCACTATTTTACATGTTCATGTTTTGGGAGTTGCATTAATTACCGAGGAGGGCTTCAGATAGCCTGAAACTACGTAGCCACCGTAGGATGAGGATCGCTCCACCCATGTCCCGGACGATCTCTCATAATGACTGGATCCTTTCATATTTTAGCAAATCTCATGTTCCCTGGCAAGGACTGAGTGTTCTGCTGGCGGGACGCAAGCACCAGACCATGGATCGGTTATAAGTTATTGCTCTCCCTACTTATCATGTTTTTACTAATGTTATATATATACATATGTACTCATGCTCATGTTCATGTCCAAGTTTTTCAGTTTCAGCTCTTATCATGTTATTCCATGTCCCATGTTGTTTCTTTCGGTTGCTTTACATACCAGTACATTCAATGTGCTGACGTCCCATTTTATTGCTCGGGGGCCTGCATTTCACGATGCAGGTACTGATATACAGGACGACACATCTGCTCAGTAGGACAACATTCGTATCAGCTTATTGGTGAGCCCCATCTCATTCGGGGTTTAGTCAACTTTTGTTTTATGATTAATTATGCATCTAAAGGTATGCTGGGGGCCTTGTCCCAGTAAGTATGTTTTTCAGTCAGACTCATGATAGAGGTTTCATAGACTAGACAAGTCAGTTATGTCATGTCAGACATTTGGAGTCGTATAGCCATTTTGGCTCACTCATGCTTAAACAAGTATTTTATTAAGTATTATGACTTACCATGTTTTATAAAGGATCATTATGCATTCACGTTATATTCCGCATATGTTATGTATCATGATGATTCAGCAAGCCATGTGGTTCGCTCGGTCACATGCAGTCAGGCACCGAGTGCCGTGTTACGTCCAGGCCATGGTTCGGGGCGTGACAATTGTGAATGTGGATTGTTTGGAATGTTGTGTGGGCTGTCCGGGTTGGTATTGAACGTATAATTATTGATGTTGGATTGGTTGTATGTAGTTGGTTTGGATATAAGGAAAACGTCATCTAAACATCTAGAAAGGAGTTACTAACGCTAGAGTACGTTTTGAATCTCCCCGTAGCTTAACCGTAGTTGTTGGCGTCTTAATATAGGTTGAGATATTATTGGGCAGCGTATACGTATTGTGTGGCGAATAAGCGCTAAAGGTATGTGAAGTTAACCCTTCTTTCTTTTTGGCATGATCGTTGTGAAATGAATATACGATGTATATACGATTCCAAAGGAATTCCTATTCCTAGAACCACTAGGATGGATAATGATCTTGATTCCCATAACTTATATTTTTTTTTATGTTTTGATATGTACATATGATTTCAAAGTTCCATTTTGATATAATCCACAGGGACATCCGAAAGGTATTTAATATGACTAGATCTTTAAGGCTTTGTGATATACTTATAATGACATTCAAGGGATGTTTGATATGTTCCGAGTGATATTCGAAAGGGATTTGATACGACTATTGTCCTGATGTTCAAATGGTAACTCGTGTTGACTATTCTATTGAGTCTTTGAAAATGTTTTTAAATTGCATATAGTTTCTCACTACTCTGCTCGTGCATGCCTCAATATGTCTTTCACTGAGTCCCGGGCCAGGATATGTTTTCGTGCACAACTTCACTGCATTATTTACCGAGTCCCTCACTAGAGGGCCGGGACACGTTATATGTATATGTATATGATGATATGATAACATGATGATATGATGGTACGGTGATGGCGGCCAGGATGGCATATGCTGACTTTATCCACTGAGTCCCTCACTAGAGGGCCGGGACACGTTATATATGCATGATGATGATATGATTTTCTTTACCGAGTCCCTCACTATAGGGCCGGGACATGTTATATATACATATGTACAAGATGATTATCTAATTATGTTACTACGTCCCAAAACGGGTTGAGTATGATAGATGATATGGACATGCATGATTTATGTTTCAAAGGCAAGCATTTTGGTATTCTGGATATTGTACTCGTGTTCTGTACTCCTCGTTTCAGATATGATCCTGTTTACTGTATTTCATGCTTTACATGCTTAGTACATATTCTGTACTGACCCCCTTTCTTCGGGGGGCTGCGTTTCATGCCCGCAGGTGTAGATACTCGTTTCGGTGATCCGCCAGCTTAAGACTTCCCTTCTGCTATCGTGGAAAGTTCCGTTGTTCCGGAGCTCAGATTTTGGTATAGATCCTTTTTTATCTAAATATATGCATATGTTGTCTCAGGGTACGACGGGGCCCTGTCCCGTCATATTTCACTGTTGAAACTCTTAGAGGTCTGTGGACATGTGTGTGGGTCGTATTCAGACGTGATCAGTTGTGTGTGTATTATCAGTATGCGTATTCTATCGTTGTAGCAGCCTCATCGGCTTGCAAATATTATCATGTTGTGGTAGCAGCCTTGTCGGCTTGCCTTTATATGTATATTTATGCGACAGTTCTGAGACCATGGTTTGGTCGTTATAAGTTCCATATGGTGTTTGTTGTGGACTGAACATGTAGCTAACGGGTGTGTATACGAGTACCCATCTTGGGTACTAGTCACGGCCTACGGGGTTGGGTCGTGACATCACCACCCCAAAATAAATACACTTTAACATGAGTTTCCGTCATCTTTTATGAAATATATGAGAGAAAAAATAAAAGTTGAAGGATATGAAACAGATAAGAGAAAAACAATAGATGAAAAGATATGAGATGGATAAAAGAAAATTGAAAGACTAAGGATACACCATAAGTAAAGATAGGACAATATTTATAAATGAAGAAAAGTAAAAAATTTCGCAAATTAAGTCACGAAATGAAAAGATATTATTTTGACAACCATAGCGATATGAAGAGCAGAAAAACGGTAAAAATAAAAGAGGGGGGGGGGGGGGTTTCGTTATATACCTGCGAAATGGAACAAAACATTTTGTTGGTTTATAAACGGAAAAAAAAATATTTTCCTATTTCATTTTTATATAAATGAAATACAAAAAAATATATATATTTATCCTATTTTATTGATATATGAATGAAATATAAAAAAAAAATCCAATTATTTTCCTATTTCGTTTTTATATAAACGAAATACAAAAATAAAATAAAATGTTTATCCTATTTCATTGGAATATAAACAAAATGCAAAAAAT
The DNA here is from genome assembly GCF_019175385.1 of Lycium barbarum. Taxonomy (NCBI): domain Eukaryota; kingdom Viridiplantae; phylum Streptophyta; class Magnoliopsida; order Solanales; family Solanaceae; genus Lycium; species Lycium barbarum. The sequence goes on from NC_083342.1 coordinate 8,915,871, forward strand.
AATAATAATTATAATTTCCTATTTCGTTGGAATATAAACGAAATTAAATTTTTTTATATCCTTTTTCGTTTTTTAATACACTAAATGCAAAAAACAAAAAAATATATTATAATTTCCTATTTCGTTTTTTTATTCACGAAATACAAAAAAAAAAAAACCTATTTCGTTCATTAAATTACGAAATGCCAAAAAAACAAAAACAAATAAACACATTTCGTTGATTAATTCACGAAATGCCAAAAAAAAAAACAAAACAAATAAACACATTTCGTTGATCAATTCACGAAATGCAAAAAAAAAAAAAAACAGTTTCTTTCATTAATTTCACGAATTGAAAAAAAAAAAAAGCCTATTTCGTGAATTGCACAACGAAATGCAAAAAAAAAAAAACAGTTTCTTTCATTAATTTCACGAATTGCAAAAAAAGAAAAAAGAAAAAAAGCCTATTTCGTGAATTGCACAACGAAATGCAAAAAAAAAAAAAAAAAAAAAAAAATTGTTGCATTTCGCTACATGTGTAGCGAAATGCAAGTAATCATTCGGCACCGGAACAGTGTTGTGTGGGTATTTCGTTGGTTATCCAATGAAATACCCATTTTGGTCTAAAAAAAACATACTATTTTGAGCTAATGGCTGCAAAAATAAGCCATTTTGGCTCCGGACTCAGTTGTCATGGATACATCCTCCTGGCTAGACTTTTATTTCTTGCTTCTTCTCTTTTTCCATGTATTTTTTTTCCTGCAAGATTTGTTAGAAAAGTGCGAGAATATGATATAAATTATTCATATTTTTATTTTAAAATATTATACTTTTATACTGAAATTACATGAATAATTTATATCCATCATTTGCCAAATTTAAAATAGAGGTGAAATTTTTAAATTTAACCATAATAGAAAAATGATCAATTTAGACATAGTCTCGTTTCGAACTTCATTGGAAATTAGATTAGATTTATCTAATCTTAGGTATCAAAATATCACCAAAAGAATAAACATTGTCGTGAATTTTACAAGGAAGCAGACTCCTGAGTCTCTCAAGGGAAACATGTTTAACTTTAAAAAATCCATAAACAAGGGTCATATGTATAAATAAAAAAATACGATTAGTTGAAGTTTAAATATCTCTCAATCCTTAATTGGAGTCTCGAGTTCGAATCATGAAAATGAAATCGCCATGAAATCACCTTTGATAAGAAATGTACTTAATCATACATTTCGGATTCAAGCCATTAGAATTGAATCGTCTTTGATAGAAAACGCCTTTATTTTTAAAATTGAATTTTTCTGAAGCGAATACAAATTAGTCGATCCTTAAGCAGATATCGAATACTGGATTGAGAAAAAAAAAATCTAAAGTACCACAAAAAGTAACTACCCCGATTCGATTTGATTATATGCCAAAGTGGGAACTCATTGAGCAGTGTTTTATCTTTTTCTTTTTATTTTTATTTTCATTAATTAAAACCCCATTAGCTGGCTGATTTGGAACCATCATGATCAACTTTTAAGATTTTATATTATTTTATTACGATAAAGAGAATGAATAAAATATACTTTTATAAATGAGAACTAGAAAAATAATGAAAGGAGAGAAGAAATGAGAAACGCTAAAGTAAAAATTATTCCAAAATTTCTCATACCAAAGAATATATTCTTGAAGAAACTTCTCTTCGTAAACAAAGGTAGTCCCTAACAAAAGCTTTTTTAAAATATTTAAAATACAAACTCAATAAGTAATTAAAATATTTGAAATTCAAATTTAATAAATAAATTTTAAGTTCAGCAATGGGGTATGAGGAAAAGAAAATACCAGTAAGAAACTTGGAGCTATTTAACTAGATATAATCAATACTTTTGATACAAAATATATCTTTGATCATAACAAATGCTCGATTACATGACAAAGAACTCCTTAAACTACAAAGACATATTATTATTTTATTTTATTTTTAAATAAAAAGGAATTAACACTTTTAGTCGATCAAATATCAATAAATTCTAATTTTGTTCCTTATGATTTTTGGTTAAGCACATTTATCCTTTAATGAATTGATATGGGCATTTTTTATCCCTCTAATTGTAAATCTTCACAAATTTAACGACTTATGAAGTGCCAAGCCATTCAACTATCGACGTGTTATGTAAATATTTTACTATTATTCCATATTTCAAGGCAATATGATTTTAAAAATAGTCTAAATATCACATACTTGCTTTATAAAAAGTTAGATGTGCTTCCTTAAATATTATAAGGACCAAACAATAATTTACCAATAATCAAGGACCAAAAGCGCAATTATAAAACACTATACTTAAATCACTAGTTAAATAATTAAGACATGTGGGTTAATTTCAAATCTTCTATTATTGTTTAATTGTATATATTAATTAATTTCTCAAAAATTTTGGTTACCTATTCAAGAAGAAAACTCTAAGCTAACCAAAAAGCAAGAAGTTTATAGACAAAAGGAAGGCATGAGAATGAGTTAAGGAATATCTAAATTGAAAGAAAACAGCCTTAAGCATCTCAAGAAAAGTCTCTCACAAAATTCTTATATGTTTAATTGTATATATATAACCAATATTTTCAATCTCTTCTGTACCAACAACTCAAAAAACAAGAAAAAGAGATTACAAATTCCCATATAATTAGCAAAAGAAACAGAGAAAACAATGAACTCAAAGGGAGCTGCAGCTGCTGGAGCAACTCAGGTTTATGAAGATTTTGTGCCAACTACAGAGGTGGTGCAAGAACAAGACTCTGACACTCTTCTCCTTCGTCTCGCAGGTAATCTTCTTTTACTGTTTCTTCGTTCGAGGGAATGGGTTGTCGTCTCCTTATATCGTGTTTTGAGCGATTTTCGCCTCGTGAGTTAGCTTTTGAGGTTGAGTCATACTTGAGATCCATTTCCTTGACAGTTTCACTGTTTCAGTCGCTGTGAGCTATATTGCTCGAGCTTTCTAAAACATGTCGTGTTACTTGTGTTGCATCCTCAAAAAATGCTCTACTTTTGGAGGATTCGACATGTATTAATCATCGATATTTTTGAATAGTACGAGCAACATAGGTTGTAACTTATAAGATATGCTTGGATTTCACCCGGTGGGAAAGTTTATGTGACTTTAGGATATGAGAATAGTAGTGTAACTCTCTAAAATTAGATTCTGAACAAAGAAATGAGAAAAAGAAGGAACACAGATACTTTATGCTATGTCGCCCAGACTTTACACAAATGTTACTGCACCCGTGTTGGATCCTTAAAAAATGCACTACTTTTGGAGGATTTGACACAGGTGCTGCAACATTTTTGGAGAGTTAACATAGACTTTGTGTCCTCAGCATGACGTCTTTATTTTCATGGGAACCCCATACAAGATCAGGTGTCGTAATCGGATGGAAATGTCACATGTCAGCTATGTTTTTTGGGCCCTCCAACTATGTCGTTGCACCCGTGTCGGATCCTCAAAAATCGCACAACTTTTGGAGGATTTGACAAACACCGGCTAAGATTTTGAAGAATTCGAGCAACATAGCATTTCAGAGTAGCTTATTTTATGGCCTTGTGTTACATTTATTTTCATGTTTGATAATTTGTTGTACAAAAAACATTGACATTCTACAGGTTTCAAAAAGGAACAAGTGAGGGTTCAACTGACCAGAACAGGAATTCTGAAGATCAGTGGACAAAGTCCAGTTGTTGGGCAGAATAAATCGCTTAGGTTCCAGAAAGACTTCCCTGTTTCAGAGAATTGCGACAAAACGAAAATCAGTGCAAAGTTTGAAAATGACATTCTTTATGTTAAACAACCAAAACTGATAACTTCATCAGAGAAAAAGGATCAGGAACCGCCAACCGCCAATGCTCAACAGCCCAAAAAACCAGCAGACAAGCCACAACCTCAAAAGAAAGACGAAGAGCAAGCAAAAGGCGGAAAAACTCCAACACCATCACCAACACCAACACCAAGAGAAGAAGTGCCTAAGCAGCAGACTAATGCTGACAAGCCAGAAAAAGAACAACCAAACACAAAAAAACCTAAAGATCTCCCCGAACAAACACCTGCTGAGAAAACCGGTACTAATAGACCGAGTTATGAGAGTAAACTTGAAAATAATGCAATGATAGGAACTGCAACTGCTCAGGCGGAGAAGCTGAAAATGCCAAGGAAAGTGATGAACATGACTCTGATTGCTCTTTTGGTTCTTGGAATTGGCCTATATATCAGCTATATGATGAAGTCTAACAATTACAAAGCTGAGGAATGAAGCGTTTCATCCAGTGATTAAAACTAAAAGTTGTGATATTTGTATTTCTACCAGCTCATGTGAGTGTGAATGAAGAACTCACTGACTGCTACTCCTTTTTTCTCGTTGCATTGCTGAAATTGTGTACATGAAACATTTGTTTCGAATTTGAAAAAATCCATACTTATAAAATAAGACTTTACTACTGTATGTCTAATGTGTGCTTATTATCAACAAGAAAGCAAAAAAAAAAAAAAAACTGAATTCATGTCCTAGGAAAAGAGTGAATCCAAGATCAAGCAGATAGATTATTGGCATAATACATAGATAGACACCTTAACTTGACCTCAACTGACAACTAAATACTCCAACTTTGAGAATGCACATCTAGACACCTCAACTCGTCCCAGCTGTGTCACGTGGACACTGGACACTGACATGACACATAAATTTTGGAGGTGTCTAGATGATCATTTTGTAAGTTGGAGTGTTGAACTGATACAGTGGAGATGAGTTATGGTGTCTAGATTATCATTTTGTAAGTTGGAGTTTTCAACTTACAGTAGAGGCCAAGTTTAAGTGTCTATCCACGTATTAAAGGGAAAATAAGATCAATGAAGAGATATTTTTATTTGACGACTAACTGTCACGCCATGATGGAGGCTAAACAAGACATTCTTTAGGAATAACATTCAGTAAAATAAGAAATTGTGAGAAGATACTAACTGCATGAGCATCAGGAAGATGTGTTGCAGTTTAGGACAGTGAACACGATAGAAGAATCACATTACAATGCAAGTCCTTCATAACTGTCCTCTCAATCTCCTCCGACGATGGCCCTTCCATCAACAAGCTGATTCATCACGAATGAGGCAAAGACAACAGCCGAGGCATGTTGATGACTGCCCATAAGATGTTCAACCCCACAATTGTGGTCACCGACGTACTTGGAGATACGAAACCTATCCATGCTATCATACCTCATGGCCCGCAACATCCGGTCACAATTAGGAGATTTGCAATCCACCCTATACAATTTTGTACAACTCCTAGTCGTTTTAAAACTGAAAGGCTTCCTCACCCAAGCTAGCTTCAGTGCCACCATTAACTTGTCACAGCCCCGACGAGGAGTATGACAGGCTCCGACCCTTAGGCCGAAGTCACATGACTTAACTGTTACTTGGACATCACATACCATAACTCAAGAACGTCTGCTCGCGGAAAAGGGCCAACATAAAGTATTCGATAAATCAACACACATATATATATGCGGACCGGCAAGGTCGCTACAACATAAAGTATATCGTAAAGCCGACAAGGCTATCAGAAAAACATCAAGGAGCCAAAACAAGGCCGACAAGGCCATACTTAACATTTACATACCCCACAATGCCCATGAGCCTCTAAGAGTATACATATGAACATATATTACACTAACAGAAAAATACCAAAAGATAGCAAGCCCGGAGTAATGGTACTTGCTAACACCGCTGAAGCTGGGAATCCTACTGCGGCTGCTCCTCAATAAATCTTTCAGATCCTGCAGCACGAAATGCAGCGTCCCGTGCAAGGGACGTCAGTACGGATAAAAGTACTGAGTATGTAAGGCAAGAGGGCAACAACATAATTAAGATAAATTGTGACATTAATATAGGAAGAAGAAATCCGAACATCTGGAAGTAGAACAACATGCAATGCATGATAAAATCATTTGTATGCTTATATATATATATATATATATATATATATATATATATATATATATATATATATATATATATATATATATGTATATGTACGTAGTAGATAGTATCCATGCCCGACCGTAAGGCTCGGTGTTATATATGTAAAATCATGCCCGACCATTAAGGCTCGGTGTTATCATCATTAGCCCGCGTCTGGGGCAATATCATAACATGCCCACTACAGTGGTGTGCACATCTACGCGCCATGCCCGACCGACTATAGCGCGGAACGGTGTAGTAAAATAGTGCAATACATTTATATATATGTATATACGATTAATGGGCTGGACTGAAAAAAAGAACTGTGCAGGATTCCGCTGTCGCGGAAGGAAAGCACAAGGTTCTGAGGGCTTCCGCTTTCCTTCCGCGATGCGGACGGAAAGCGCAAGGTCCTAAGGCTTTCTGCGCAGAACTCTGTTTTCCTCCCGCAACAATGTTCTGAGGCTGATTTTGAATGAGAAATCAAGGATCTGATTCTTGGCCTTTCGGGGTGACATAAGGTCGTTAACCTCCGAATATTTTATGGAATTCGTATCGGGTCCAAAGGAATAATCGATGACGACGAGTGAAATAATGTTTTAAAAAAAAATCAATCAAACAACAAGACCTTAAGATTGAAAATACAAAGCATAAGAATGGAGTGGAATTTGTTATGGAATGCTCGTGTTTATGTACTAATTGGATTCGTTCCAATGAAAGTGGGAAGCGAACACCTTACATACCTTATCTGTCGAGCCACCACTTAAGAATTCCTTATATCGAAGCTTGCCCTTCACCCGAGCCTATATATCGAGAAATGTATCATTAATCACACTTTCATCGCATTCCCATCAACTTATAAGTACTAATTATGGAAGACTAATTTGCACATTTCCATCAACTTATAAGCACTAATTTATGGAAGTCTAATTTGGGTTACAAAAATTTGGGCAGCATTTCCCCTATATCATCGACTTCTTCCAAATACCAAAACAACTCTCAAACAATACCAACAACATCAACAACAACATTCTCAACATTCTACAAGACAAATATATGTATTTTCATCCAAAATCTCCTTCAAACCTCAATCCATAAGCCAACAACATCAATACAACAAACTACAACTCTTATTCTTGTAACTATTCCTTAATAAATGTTAATAAGAAAAAGATTCAATAATTCATACCTTATATTCACTAAAGTGATAAGATCTTCAATATCCACTTGTTTCCATGCTCACTCTAACACAAAACAATATGGTAATCGTGACTACAAGTTGTCCGGACTTCGATTAGTATTCCGTAGCTTGAATTTTGCTCAAAAACCTCACTTCTAGGTGGTATAAGAGCCCTCTTTGTTGGATGAAAGTTCTGGAAATTTTTGGACAATTTTTGATGATGAAAAATGGGGTTTTGACCCCTTTTATAGTAGTTGGGTCGGCAGTACTGTAGCAGTGCTGTAGCGACCCTGTTTCTGCTCTGTCAGCTCAGTTTGTAACGTCTATAATTCTCTACTCCAATGTCCTATCGATGAGCGGTTAGTTGAATTAGAAACTAGACTCGACGAACTTCATTTTAGGATTTTGAAACACCTTAAAACTCTTAATATACATGGAGATATACCCCTCCAAAGTTGACTCAAAATCCTATTTCAAATTTTTGACAAACTTATTTCCCTTGATTTGCTTGGTCCCCGAGTCTTTCATAGCTTATTATATGAATTTACACCCTCGTAACCATGAGATAAATGCTCCACGTCTAGACTTAAACAACTAACGCCTAATAGATTTCACGTACACGAGTACGAGGTGTAACATAACTCTTGCTTGTTACTGAATGTTTTCCCATGAAAAAAACCAGTTCCATCAGGATAGCTGTGGCTGGCATGTGATCCAGTATCCTGCCCAACAACAGCAGGATGCTCTTGTCATCATTTGGAGGAGTATCCATATCCATTAGACCTCATTTTGCATTATATCTTCATCGACTAACGGTTGTGGTGGGGGTGGAGGTGGTGCGGCGCTGCTGATGTTGAAGCTTCTCAATAACATTTATTATTAAAAGGGGCCTACAACTATCAACAATATCGTTAAGCATATACAGACCCACTTGCTTTTTTTTTTCCCAGGCAGGCAAAGCATTAATTATATAACTAATGCGCACGTCGCTGGGCTTACAAGTTACTAGCCCGCTTCCTATTAAGCTCTCGACCAAGTGCAATGGGCACTGTCATCTTCTTCAAAGACTTCCAATTCCATATTTTTGGGGTCTCCTCCCATTCACCCTGTAAAGCATGAATTTAGGGTCTAACTCAACCCCAAAAGCTAGCTCTAAGAGAAAAATTGCCCAAGCTCATATAAGGAAACCATTTACCCATTCCACTACCAATGTGAACTTCTAACACTCCCCCGCACGCCTAGACATACTTAACTGGAGTGTGGATAATATAATATGGGGGCCCAACATCGGTGAATATATAACCGGGATGGGTCTAGCTCTGATATCATGTAAAGATGGATCTTGGGCCTAACTAAATCCCAAAAGCTAGCTCATGAGGGGAGGATTGTCAAAGCCCATATAAAGAGACCAATTACCCATCCCACTGCGATATGGGACTTCTAACACACCCATGTAATCATCACTTACAATAATATATTTTGCTATCAACATAATAAACCTAGACTAGTCGATGACTGAAACAACTAACACCAGTCGAGATCTTCAGAATGACAAAGCACGGAGAAAGCTCTTACCAATTACCAGCTGAACTCAGGGACGGCTCAATAGCAATGGAGGCCTAAAACCAAATCTTTATATGGGCTCTTATATATAATGAGCATCTTTGATTGAAATTAAATAAAATGAGAACTTTGTTTTATATATTACAAAATAAATGAATGTATTAAACGATCCAAACTTTGTTTGTTGCGACAATTGCATGTTTGATTGCATCACAACCGAAAGGAGAGAACCCAAGAAACTTTCAAATTATGTGAGAAGAATAAATGATAAGTTGGATTATTAGATAGTGTTAAGTAGTAATTAGTGAATAGCGAAAAATAATTAAGCTAAAAAGTAAAAAGAAATTGGTAAATTATTACTCCAATTAGTAAGTATTATTTACTGAAAAAGAAAAATTAAATCATTAAATGGTAATATTAAAATAAAGAAATAAATTTATGAATGGAAAAAGGGCCAAATATACCCCTGTACTATGGGAAAAGGGTCAAACATACCCTCGTTATACTTTGGGGACAAGTATACCCCTGCCGTTATACTATTGGTTCAACTATACCCTTCATCTATTAAAGTTGCTCAAGGTGGACATCTAATTCTACGTGACATCGAAATTTGATGAGGTGGATGCTGTGTGGCATGCCACCTCAACGCCCCTAACTCATTTTATCCTTCCCCTCTATTTGTTCTTCCACCACTAACCTCGACCGGCATCGACACTATCACGGCACCATGACCATCTCTATATCTAATGGGGGTTGGCACATGATCAGGGTCTATGTATCTAATCTATGCACAACCAGAGATAGAAAGAGAACCCGAAGAAAATCTCTTTCTGCCTCTCTCGTGAGTATTATGTAAAAGTTCATAGAGATTCCCCCTTTTTATTTGATTTTTTATGTAGAATCTTATATGTTTGATTGTTAATGGTGCTTATTTTCTGTGTAAAAAGTAATTTAAGTGATCTTGCCGCCGGTGGTGCAGTAGAAGGAAAAGATGGTGTCAGATCGGAAAGTTCATGCATTTGAGGAGGTTGCCAACACGCACAACAAGACCAAATATTGCTGGCTTATCATTAGCGGAAAGGTAAACATCTAATGTAATTTTGCACATGTGCGATCAGGGTTTATTTAAGATATAGTAGAGATGGTCACAGTGGCCGTGATGGTGACAATGTTAGTGAAGGAACACAATTTTAGTGGTGAAAGAACAAGTAGAGGGAACGGTAAAATGGATTAGAGGTGTTGAGTTGACATGCCGCATGACATCCTCCTCATCAAATTTGAGAGCCATGTAGGATTGAATGTCCACCTTGAACAACTTTAACTGATGAAGGGTATATTTGAACCAATAGTATAACGTCAGCGGCATACTTGGCCCGAAAGTATAACGAGGGGTATATTTGACCTTTTCTCATACTACAGGGGTATATTTGGCCCTTTCCCGATTTATCAATGATAACACTATATTATTAGAAAAATATATTTATATAAATTGTATTCCATATATAGCGAAATAGTAATTATTTTGGGGCCCTCAAATTCTTGGGGCTAAAGCAAGTCACTTGCTTTAGGGTCTAGCCGACAATGGCTGAACTATTGGAATGGAACAATGACTCCCCAAGAGAATATATACTATCAAAACGACCTCCAATGTCGCAAATAAGGCTACAAATTGCGCTGGAAAAGGTGAGATTTTACAACAGTGGGAAATTAGTTAGAGTTGTTTTCAGAGATTTTTGAGAGCTAGGGATAATAGTGGCTAAAGTTGAGAAGTTTTTCATCGTTGGAGGAGTGGTTTTCCTATTAAAAGCCAGGTATTTGCGTCGAAAAAAGGAGACGATGGTATTCATATATATTACCAAACAGGACTTATCTATTTTCAAAACTTTAGGGATGCAGACTATTTTGTATTTTTTTTTTCAAGACTTTGAGACTGGGGTGTGAGTCTTTTAAGCCTTTGGGGATGGGACCATTTTATATTTTTTCAAGACTTTGGGGCTAGGGTGTAAGTTTTTTAAACCTAAATTTGCCTAATCACTTAAAAGGGTATTCTCCTCATTTTTACAACTTTTGGTGTATTCTCTCAATTGAAGTTATAAAGAAAAGAACTTTTACCCACAGGTTCCAAGTCACTAAGTGCTAAACCATCCAATTATCGATGTGTTATGTTAATGTTATTGTTACTCCATATTTCGAGGTAATATAATTATAAAAAAAAGGTCTAAATATCACATATTTGCTTTATAAAGGGACCAAAAATACAAATTTAGTTAATTGAATGTTAGATGTGCTTACCCAAATATTACAAGGACCAGAATAAGAATTTATCAATAATTGAAGAACCAAAAGTACAATTATCCAGGGAAAAAACTATATTTACATCATTTATCAAATAGTTATGACATGTATTTTAATTTCAAATCCCTTTATATATATATATATATATTACAGCAGTTTCTCACATATTTGGTTTACCTATTCAGGAAAAAAACTCTGAGATATAACCAAAAGAAAAGGATCTATAGACAAAAGAAAGGCATGAAGATAAGTTAAGGTATATCTAAATTGAAAGAAAACAGCCTCTTAAGCATCTTAAGAAAAGTCTCTTCTCAATTTTTATTTTATGTGTGTATATATATAACCAATATTATATCCAATATCTTCAAAAAGCAAGAAAAGAGCCTTTACAACACATTTCAAATTCCCATATTAGCAAAAGAAACAGAGAAAAAAATGGGAAATACAGTTTATGCACCATTACTAGGTTTTGAAGATTTTGAGCCAACAACAGAGTTGGTGCGAGAACAAGACTCTGATACTCTTCTCCTTTATCTCACAGGTGATGTTCTTTTACTGTTATTTACTCGAGGGAAGTAGTTGTCGCCTCCTTATATCATGTTTTGAGCAAGTTGTTGAGGTTGATTTAGATTCAGGTCAATTTCCTTGATAGTTTCTTGTCGTCGTACGCAATGTTGCTCGGACTCTCCAAAAGATATTGTCATAGATCTGTGAGATCCGCCAATACTACACTACTTTTGGAGGATACAACACGCACTAGTCGGCCTTTTTGAATAGTCAGAGCAACATAGATAGTAAGACAGTTGGATTTGGCGTCGTGGAAAAAGCTTATATGACTTTAGGACATGAGAATAATAGTGTAACTCTTCTAAGATTAGATCATGAACAAGGAAATGAGAATCATACAATAACTTTTCTTATGTAACTAGATGTCATTGGCCCGTGCAAACATTTTGTGTTGTATATTACCATCAGTTAAAAAAGAATATGTCTTTAACTCTATCAAATTCATTCATAAACAAGTAAAAAAAAAAAAAAAAAAAAAAAAAAAAAAAAAAAAGGGCAGCCCGATGCACTAAGCTCCCGCTATGCGTGGGGTCCGGGGAAGGGCCGAACCACAAGGGTCTGTTGTACGTAGCCTTATCTTGCATTTCTGCAAGAGGTTGTTTCCACGGCTCGAACCCGTGACCTCCTGGTCACATGACAGCAACTTTATCAGTTACGCCAAGGCTCCCCTTCATTCAGAAACAAGTCAACAACATTAATTTAAAGGTATTTGGTTAAGTTATTCTATAGCTTTCTTAATAAAAGCAAATTAGCTTGGAAAGACAATTTTTAGAAATCGTATATACTGCATCAGTTAAGAGTACTGTTTTTATGTGTAAATCCCATTTTGGGATCGAATGGACCAACTAAGTAGTATTTATTAAAAATAAAAAAAGAAAAAAGAGAGGTTTTGTTTACTAAACAATTAAAAAAATAGAATAAACAGATTTTAATAGAATAATAATTGATTCTCATCTTCATCAGAAATGTTACATTAATTGTATCTAGTGAGTATTAGTTTTATTGTAGAAACTCGAAGTTATAAATCCAAGTTCCAAGCTCCAAATTAAATAATTAATTAATCTTCAAGAATACTAAGCATATTACCTTTCAAATACTATCACAATTTTCTTCATGAGCGAGCATAGGGGGTTAATTTGAATCCACTTTCGCTGGAAATTATATTGTATATTCAAGATTAAAATTATTTTTCATAAATATATATAGTAGATGTCGAATCTCTTTGACATCTTCATATATTGACTTTGAATCCGCTTAGTGGAATCTTGATTCCGTTGCTCATTTTTATCCAAATAAATTTGTCTGGAAATCCACACAATAATACGACTTGAGATTAAAAAAAAATGTAGTTACTTTGTTGATTTTAGTAGAATTTATTGGGCTATCTTTAGTTAAGCAAATGGTAAATTGAGAATAAACTTACACATGATTCCTTTATTCCCTTTTACCTTTCGTGATTAAACTCATTCAAAAAAAAAAAAAAAAAAAAACTATCACTGTGTACAAGTAATCAAACAATTATGTAACGAAGAATTTATAATAGGATTAATATAATTGTTCCGCAAATCCCTAAATTAATTTTGATTTTTTCAGACACCAATCTTTCAAAAAAACAATTGAAATTTATCCTGGTAATTTTTTTTTCTTGTGTGCCATTCTCGTAAAAGAGTTGCTTGTAGTTTGGTTTGGTTGGATTGGATTTCCATCTCAATGTTACTTAAGTCGTCCTTGTAAAATTAGGAACAAATTTTTTTTTTTGGTTGAAAATTAAATTACTTAGGAGGAAAACAAAAACTAAAGAGATAGGAGTTCCTGTTTGGTTATTTTTATTTGTTTTATTAGTACTATATATATATGTATATATATATATTATATTAGTACTATATAAATGAGGATCTCTTATTTTGTTGTCCTCACAATGCCAATATATATGTACCAAGCTTCTACACGTGGCTGCTTTCTTTTTCATTTTTGCACTCATTGTTTTTTCCCTCAAGTTTATCTCTACGTGGGCTTTGTATTTGGTGTCTACCCTATTGATATTTTAGTAACCGCCTGTGAATCTTTATGGCTCCTTTCTCCTTCCTATCCATATTTTGTGGTTATTTTTAGTTTTTATATTTAGTTTAAAATAAATCATATCTTACTTTCTTGGTCCTGATTTAAATATCTTAATTTAACTAAGTATAGAGTTTAAGAAATAAAAAAAAAGATTTTTGAATATTGTGGTTCTAAATTAAAGATGTGTATATATGTACTTAAATGTCCTTTGAATTTTCCGGTTATAAATTTGCAATGCAAGATGTTTATAATATCAACTTACTAAATATAGAAAGTGACACTCTTTTTACAAAAAGGAAAGTAAAACACTTAAATTGTGACAGGGGATACATAAATTAGTATTCTCTCCGTCCCAATTTATGTGGCACCTTTCAGATTTCGAGATTCAAGCAAGTCTTTCTTTGACCTTAATTTTTTCATATCTCTTTTAAATATTCTTAATTATCAATTATTTTGATTTATAGTACTTTTTATATAGTTTTTAAATTTGTAAATTTTATTTCAAAAAACTTAAAGATTTCATGGCCAATTCACAGTCAAAAGTAAATTGTTTGACTCTTGAAATCTGAGTTGTGCAACATAAATTGGGACAAAAGTAGTTTTTTTTCTTATTCAAATTTTCCCTTGTTTAGATGTGTGAATTTTTACATAACCAAGAAATCATATTAAATTGATACTATTTAACTAAAAGCAATTTAATGAAAAATATTCTTACTTTCTAGGAGTAAATAATTCTTAAGGGGTGTGACCAAGCTAAAAACTCTGTATAATATGGACCCAGGGGTATATTAGATTACCCTTTACATTTTTGATAAAATTTAGGCAATTTTGGAGCCACATTTTTGTTTCCAACTATAGCATTTATTAGTTTTACTAATTACTCTATTTTGTTTTAATTTATATGGTACTTTTCGTTTCGCGAGAGTCAACTTAACTATATTCAAAGCTAAATTAAATTACACCGATTTCATATTTTATATAAAATTTAAATATTTTAAATCTATGCAAAAAGTACTATATATTGCAACGAGAATTAACATTTTAAGCATAATAGAGAATTACATTAATTCTTGAGATTCATTTAATGAATTTGGTTTTCTCCCTTAATTTCATCTAAAACTAAGCTTGAATTACCACATTTAACTAGAATAATCTCTTGACACATGAAATATCATGAGTGAAATTGAAACTTAATAAATACCAAAAGAAATAATTATTTATATCCATAAATAGAGAAATTAAATGCTCACAAATTCATAAAAATATCAATATTTTTTATTTATGATTTCACCGAGTTGTAATTATTTTATATAATTTAGTGTTACTTACGGAATGTCACTTCATTTTGTCCCTTTGGTATTTGCTAATTTTCCTGCCAAACTTCCTTCTTCATACATAATTTTTTGTTAAAGATTATCTAAGAAAGTGAAAAAAAAAACTTTTGAATCTTATGATCTTAAATGGCTTAATACCTAGATGGATCCTTAAACTTGGCATGTTTTGTAAGATAGGCATATAAACTTACAAGGTGACCAGATAGACACTTAAACTTACTCAAAGTGTATTTTTCAAGTTTTCCAGTTGTTTTGAAAACAAAAACTATATTTTTCAAACACTCACAATTTTCATGGCCAAACAAGCCCTAAATATATCACAAAATCTTTTTTTTTTTTAAATGCAAAAATAAGGCAAACGCATATACATGAGACTATAAATGTGCACTTAAACCAATAAATACTCGCTAATCGCAATTTTGCAGCTTTCAATTAACTCGGTTTTTTTTTTTTTTACACTTGAATAATTAAAAAACAATAACTTTAACCAATAAAAATCCTTAAAAAAAGAAATTTCAAATTAAGAAAACTGTAAAGCCGAGAAGAAAATCCTTTAAAAAAATAAAAGTAACCTGTCATCAGAGAACGTGCGTTATGGAATACATGCATATTCCAGAATCATATGTAAATATTATAATTGTTAGTGTTGCGGAACGTGCAACCCGATCCATAAAGTTAGTGGTGTGTAACGTACAATCCGATCCATAAATATAGTATATTGCTGTGGAACGTACAACCCGATCCATATATATATATATATATATATATATATATATATATATATATATATATATATATATATATATATATATATAATTATATTTCTGCGGAACGTGCAACCCGATCCATATATGTTAGTGCTGAGGAACGTACGGCCCGATCCATAATCATCATATGTATAAATGCATAATATAACTAGCATGCATGAGAGCCCATTGGAAGCCATTACTCAGTCGGAGTGACATAAGGTCGGTGATCTCCGAATAAATTATGGAAATTCGTATCGAATCTAAAGAAGTAACTTAATGGCGATAAACATAATAACATACCAAGAATCAATCAAGTAACCGAGACATTAAGATTTAAATGACATGATGTAGGAATGGAGTGATTCATTATGGAACATTCGGGCCCATGCTCTAGTTGGATTCGTGCCAAGGAAAGAGAGAGAAACGAACGCCTTACATACCTTATTCGTCAAGCCACCACTTAAGGGATCCTTTATTCCGAGGCTCGCCCCTCACTTGAACCTATATGGCTAGAAATACATTTTTAATCATACCTTCATCATGCTTCCCATTAATTCACTCGTACTAGTTATCAAATACTCTCCCCTATATTATCTACTTCCTCCAAATACCAAAACAACTCCCAAACAATACCAACAACATCAACACAATATTATCAAGATTCTATAAGATATACATGTACAATTACATCCAAACTATCTT
This sequence comes from Lycium barbarum, assembly GCF_019175385.1. Classification (NCBI taxonomy): domain Eukaryota; kingdom Viridiplantae; phylum Streptophyta; class Magnoliopsida; order Solanales; family Solanaceae; genus Lycium; species Lycium barbarum. Next base: position 8,932,294 of record NC_083342.1, read on the forward strand.
CAATTCTCAATCCATGCTCAACAACGCCAACACAACAATCCATAACCCTTATTCTCGTAAACATTCCTAAATCGATATTAAGAAAGAGAGATTCATACCTTATCCTTGCTATAATAGGAAGATCTTAAAGATTTACTTTTCTTCCAAGCCAACTCCAACACAAAACGAAACTATAATCGCGACTACATGTTGTCCGGACCTCGATTAATACTCCGTAACTTGAAATTACTCAAAATCCTCACTTTTATGTGACATATAGGCTCTCATATGTTTGATGAGCTTTCGAGAGCATTTGGGAAATTTTTTTATGGAGAAAAAGATGAATTTTAGCCCTTATATAGTGGATTAGAGTCGGCGTCACTGTAACACTGTAGCAGCGCGCGACACTATGCGTTCGCGCAGTGCAGTGCCCTGCTTTGCCCGCCTAACTTGTAATGTCCATAATTCACTACTCTGACATCATATCGACGAGCGGTTTGTTGCGTTGGAAACTAGACTTTCTGAACTTAAATTTAGGCTCTTGCTTTGCTTCAAAACTCCTCATATACTAAAAGATATTCTTCCTCCAAGTTGGGCCAAAATTGCCCCTCATATTTTTTTCAAAGTTCCAACAAATTTAATTTCCTTGATTCACTTGCCCTTCAATCCTTCCATGGCTTATTATATGAACTTAAACCCTCATAATCATAAGATTGGTGCATATAATCTCATATGTTCTTGAAGGTAACTCCAGCATCTATACTTAAAACAATCAACACTCATAAATCTCAACGTACAAAACTACGGGGTGTAACACCGTACTTTGAAGTATCGGCCGTACTTGCAGCCTGTACTTGGATGAAACGACGCGGGTGAAGTACGGGCCATGCATGCAGCCCATACTTGGATGAAAAATTCTAGTGAGTAATTAATTTTCCTAGCAAAGTACGGGACAGAAGTCCGTCCCGTACATCCAGCCCATACTTGGGTGCCACTTTCTAGTGCTCTCTGATTTCTTCCCCTCAATGTACGCCTTCAATGTACGTCCCGCACTTCAAAGTACGGGCTGTACTTTTTTATGTAAGTCCGTACTTCGTCCGTTCTGAGGGGGAATTTCAATTCTAACACTTTTGTCGTGGTTTCTAAGTCTTTGAATCATGAACATAAGCTGGTTAGGGGTACGAGGTGTTACAATCCGATACACATGTGATAGTCTTTTTGAAGGGTACGAGCAACATAAACTCTTGGGTCCTCGACACAATGTCATTATTTTCATGGGAACATCACAAATAATCAGATTTCACAATAGGACGGAAATGTCACATTTACTATGTTGCTTAGACCCTCCAAAAATGTTGCTACACTCATGTCGATCCTCCAAAAATGTATAGATTTTGGAGGTTCCGTCACACACCCCGTGGTATTTTTGAAGAGTACGAGCAACATAACATTTAAGAGTAGCTTATTTATGGCCTTTTGCCGCATTCATTGGCCATGTTTGACAATCTGTTAATACAAAAACATTGAAATCTCTGCAGGTTTCAAAAAGGAAGAAGTGAGGGTTGAGTTGACCAGAACAGGAATTATGAAGATCAGTGGAGAAAGGCCAGTTGGTTTTACCACTGATGGTAACTTTCTTTATCTTAGATTCCAGAAACACTTTCCTCTTTCAGAAAATTGCGACAACACAAAAATCAGTACAGAGTTTGAAAATGGCATTCTTTATGTTAAACAACCAAAACTGAAAAAAGGAACTGCAGCACTGGCTGAGAAGATGACTATTCTGATTGCTCTTTTGGTTCTTGGAATTGGCCTCTATTTCAGCGGCATAATTGCTCTTTTGGTTCTTGGAATTGGCCTCTATGTCAGCGGCGATATGATGAAATCCAATTATTACAAAGCTCACGAATGAAGCTTTTCGTCCATTAATCAAAAACTATAAGTTGGGATATTTGCACTCCTCCCAGCTCATGTGAGTGTGAATGAAGAGCTCACTGACTACTCCCTTTTCTCATTGCATTGCTGAATTGTATACATGAAACATTCGATTAAAAAATTCATACGAATAAAATATGACTTATACTATGGTGTTCTGATATATGTCTGATCTGTGCTTATTATTAACAAGAAAGCAAGCAAAAAAAAAAAAAAAAACTGAATTCATGTCCTAGGAAAACAGTCAACCCAAGATCAAGCAGAAAGACTATATTAACGGGAAATGAGAACAATAAGAAGAAAGGCTATATTAACGGGAAATGAGATCAATAAGCAGAATATATCTGTATTTGACGACTAACTATCACGCCATGGTTCTGAGCCAACACTCATTGAGATTTCATATGGCTAAACAAGAAATTCTTTAGGCATAACATTCAGTAAGTTAAGAAACTGGGAGAAGTTACTAACTTCATGAGCATCAGGAAGATGTGTTACAGTTGGGGGATAGTGAGCACGATCACTACAAAAAGAGCTGGAATTAGCTACGAACTTCGTCGCTAATCCTTCTGTAATGCGTGCTAAATTTCTAGTAGCTAACAGAATTTTCTGATAATCCGTTGCAAAATAGGATTAACGAAGGATTTTGTTGTTTATCTTCAGAATTTGTTATTTTTTAATGGATAGAAGAATCACATTTCCATCAGACTACTATTGTGTTTGATGGATTATGAGAAGATGGTGCGAATCTTGCTAGTTATTAACTTGAGTTGTTTCGAAGATGTAAAAGTTCATCGATGTTGCAGTATGATTATTTCGTTTGTCAACAATTTGGTTTGGAACGCTGTACTTAATAATTAACAGATCATTCTGGATGCAGATACATTCTAGATTGAATTAAATATGTAATTCCTAGCAAGGATGTGAAGGAGGGGGCTTCCTGACACGAGTTGCTTGTTCAAAGCCATGTGCAATCTCAATTAGTGTTGGCTCAGAACCCTTTAGTCCTCCAAAGGAAATCCCAAACGGGGCTCCACTTTAATCATAACCAGCAGGTACGTCGATCCCCGGATAACCTCCGATCGCAATAAGACTAGCAATGTCCACACCAGGTGACATCAACACGTCTAACTTATTGTCTTTCATCATCTTCTCGAACCCATTTGCATGCTTTTGTTATGTTCCTCAGTGCCTCCCTTTCCAATTTCCCTATTCCATTCGTCTTCTCAGCTTCCAAAATCATTTCTTGACGATAATCTTTGACTTTTTCCTACAATGATATATAAAAAGAAAGAAGAAAAATTAACTTAAATAGCCGCTCACCCAACCGCTTAAACTAAAAATAGCCGGCAGATGTACAATATACGTATAATCCATGTATATTATATGTATAGCCATGTTGTATAAAATATGTATACCGGAAGGAACAGTAAACGAATATATATTGATTCTACTTCTAGTGACATACGAGTTCAACTAATTCCAATTAACTAGTGAAAGCTTTTAGTTCCTTCAATAATGTACTGCAAATCAATATGCACATATTGTTAACCAATAATTTATGAACAAAGTAGTATCGGGATGACTTTCGCCTGATTCTGACAGAATGGTTACAACGATTCGTATAACTGATCTTGACTTTATTTAATATCGAGGTGCAGTTAATTGATCGACTAATACTTACCGAAGCTGAAATCTTGTTGAAGGCTATAACATTCGCCAAAGATCGGACTCGAATGTGAACTGACTTCTTAAGATATGCATTTAGGTCCATCTTGAATTCAGCAAAAAGTGATATGCCTTGAGCATCAATAATAGCATCGTAGACCAAGTCGATGTTAGGTATTTCTAGGTAGTCAACTAACACTGTTCCTGTTAGGATTTAAATCCCAAATCCGACCTTTGTAAGCAGGTTCCCAGGAAAGATTGGAGGGTCACAGCTGGACCACTTAAATACCAACCTCCTTAGACAGAACCTACTTACGCCGTGATGTAAGCGAAGAATAAATAGCACACACAGATTTATAGTGGTTCACCCTCAATGTGAGAGCTACGTCCACGTTGCTGCTGCAGATCTTATTAAAGAAGAAATATTACAAGTGTTTACAACACTCAACCTCACAACCCCAATCCCAATTACACTCAAGAATTTTACCACAGAAAATTCTCTCAAAGACCTTCTCTTACTTAGGCCTTTCACTAAGAGTATTTCTCTTAGATTTTTTCTCTCTTGGGATGTGTATAGTAAATGATCTTAATGATATCTTACAAATGAACCATAAGCTACCTATTTATAGGAATGAATTTCCTATGATGAGGTAAGCGCTTACATCACGACTATTATGAAGTAAGCGCTTACATCACGACTATGTGAACAAAAGAATTGACTTGTTTGGCCAATTCCACACCTAACAAATCTCCCACTTGAAGACTAATTTTAATTTGTCTTCACACTTTGATCGATGCAGCAGCTCTTTCCTACTTTCATACTTCGTGCAGGCCAACTGAAGTTGAGCATAGCTTCAGTTTGTCTATCGTCACTGCCTTTGTCAGCATGTCTGCTGGATTCTGACTCCCTGCGATCTTCTCAAGCACCAGCGCTCCATCTTCCAAAGCTGATCTAATGAAATGGTACCGGAGTTGTATGTGCTTCGTTCGAGCATGGTAAACCGGGTTCTTTGCCAAATGAATGGCGCTTTGGCTATCACAATATAGCACACTTCCCTCGTGGTCCTGATCCAATTCCCGCAGAAAAGATTGTAGCCACATCATTTCCTTTGTGGCCTCCGTCATAGCAACGTACTCAGCCTCACAACTAGAGAGAGCTACTATCTTTTGCAACTTGGAAACCCAAGAGATTGCAGTACCTCCGAAGGTGTAAACATACCCGGATGTGCTCTTTCTGCTATCAATATCACCACCGTTGTCAGCATCAACATACCCTTGCAATCCTGTTTTTGATTTTCGGAAATACAGAGCTGAACTCGAGCTGCCTTTCAGATATCTGAATATCCACTTCACAGCCTCCCAGTGTTGCTTTCCCGGATTGCTCATAAATCGGCTGACAACTCCCACTGCATGTGCAATGTCTGGCCTTGTACATATCATTGCATACATAAGACTACCGATTGCAGATGTATAAGGTATCTTGTCCATCTGCTTCTTCTCATCCTCGGTTGTCGGCGATTGATCCTTTGACAACCGAAAGTGTCCAGCCAAGGGAGTGCTGACTGGCTTGGCATCATGCATGTTAAACCTTTTGATAACTTTCCTCACATATTCTTCTTGTGAGAGTTTGATGCCCTCCTTGCTTCGGTCGATTCTCATCCCAAGGATTTGCTTTGCAGCTCCCAAATCCTTCATTGCAAACTCTTCCGATAACCCTTTTTTCAACCGATCAATCTCCTGTAGGTTTGCTCCTACGATTAGCATGTCGTCGACATAAAGTAGCAGTATCATGTACGAGTCTTCAAATTTTTTGAAGTAACAGCAGTGATCTGCCTCGCACCTTGAAAAATCAGCTTTCTTCATAAAGCTGTCAAACTTTAAATACCACTGTCTTGGAGCCTGTTTTAGTCCGTACAGACTCTTTTGAAGTTTGCACACCAGATTCTCCTTTCCTTTGATTTTGAATCCCTCCGGCTGTCGCATGTAGATTTCCTCGTCTAGATCACCGTGAAGAAATGCAGTTTTCACGTCCATCTGTTGCAGATGTAGATTTTCCTTTGCTACCAGCCCAAGAACAGTTCTGATAGTCACCATCTTGACTACGGGAGAGAAGATCTCCGTATAGTCAATGCCTTCTTTCTGTTGAAATCCCTTTGCAACCAGCCTTGCTTTATAACGCTTGCTTCCATTGGGTTCTTCCTTTATCCGATAAACCCATTTGTTTTGCAATGGCTTTTTATCCTTTGGCAACTCGGATAATTCCCATGTATGATTTGCCGATAGTGAATCTATTTCATCCTTCATTGCCAGCTCCCACTTAGTCGATTCATCGATTTGCATTGCTTCTTCATAACATTCTGGCTCCCCTTTATCAGTGAGTAGAATGTAGTTGAGGGATGGAGAGTACCTGTGAAGCGGCTTCCTGATCCTGGATGATCTACGCAGCTCTGTGATTGGCGTCTGTTCATTTGTTTCAGAATCAGCACTTTCATCAGCACCTTCTCGGATTGTTTGTTCCTCTGCCTCGGTTGTACCTGGCTGCGGCTCAGGTGCCGGAAAGTCCCTCAAATCGACTATTTTCGATTCCTTGTCCTGACATTCTGAATTCTTTTGCAGCTTGTCTTTGTACAGTACCTCTTCGTTAAAGACAACATTCCTGCTTCGGATGATCTTCCGATTTTGTTCATCCCAAAATCGGTACCCAAGCTCGGTGTCACCATAGCCAATAAAGTAACACTTCTTTGATTTTGGATCAAGCTTGCTTCTAGGCGTATCATCATTATGAACATATGATAAGCAACCGAACACTTTCGGAAATGAAAGATTTACCTTCTTGCCACTCCAGACTTCTTCTGGAATTCTGAAATCCAAGGGAACTGACGGTCCTCGGTTAATTAAGAAGGCCGCGGTATTGACTGCATCTGCCCAGAATGTCTTGGGCAATCCAGAGTGTATTCTCATACTCCGAGCACGCTCGTTCAACGTTCGGTTCATTCTTTCGGCTACTCCATTCTGTTGCGGCGTTCCAGGAATAGTCTTCATCATCTTGATCCCATTATCGACACAGTACCGTTTGAAATCACCATCAGTGTATTCTCCGCCGTTGTCGGACCTCAAACACTTCAACTTGAGGTTTGTTTCATTCTCGACCATGGCTTTCCATCTTTTGAATACACTAAACACATCGGATTTATTTTTCATAAAATAAACCCATACCTTCCTGGTTGAATCATCAATGAAGGTCACGTAGTAGTGTGATCCTCCAAGGGAGGGTACAGTGGTAGGTCCCCACACGTCTGTGTGCACCAATTCCAGCTTTTCGACCTTCAACTCTCTGCCTGCACTTGAGAAGCTTACTCGCTTTTGTTTTCCGAGAATGCAGCTCTCACACGTATGAAGGTCCACCGTCTTCAGCTCCGGAATTAAGCCATTTGTCACCAACAGCTTCATCCCCTTCTGGCTGATATGCCCAAGCCGACAATGCCACAAATCTGTCTTCTTTGTGTTGTCAATCACAGCAACAATATCACGACAGCTATCCGTCATGTAGAGAGTGTCAATCTTCTTTCCTCGGCCAACTACCATAGCACCTTTCGCCACCTTCCAAGACCCATTACCAAAGTTGAGATCATATCCCTCATTATCAAGCTGACCTACTGAAATCAGGTTTCGCATCAGCTTTGGAACATGTCTAACTTTTGTAATCTTCCACGAGGATCCATTTGACATCTTCAAATTAATGTCTCCCGTGCCAACAACGTCTAGCGGCTCTCCATCAGCTAAATAAACTTTGCCGAGATTCCCAGCCACGTAGTTTGTCATTATATCATGATGTGGGGTGGTATGAAAGGACGCTCCTGAGTCAAGCACCCAAGAGTCTATCGGGCTGTCAACCGATAGCAACAACGCATCGCCAATGTCTTCCGTAGCAGCGTTGATTCCAGCCCCCTTGTTGTCCTCCTTCTTTGGCGCCCTGCAGTTCTTCTTGAAGTGACCTGGTTTTCCACAGTTCCAACACTCATGTGTTCGTCCTGGTCTGGATTGACCCCTGCCATTCCTTGACTTCGACCTGCCCCTATTTCGGTTGTAGTTTCTGTCATAATTTCTGCTTCTGTTTTCAACATAAAAAGCAGAACTCGTCGATGCCTCTCCAGAATCTGTCCTGCGCACTTCCTCAGCAAGGATACGATCCCTAACATCGTTGAACTTTAGTTTGCCACTGCCGATAGAATTGCTAACCGCTGCTCTCATTGGCTCCCAGCTATTTGGTAGGGATGCCAACAAAATTAGAGCTTGCACTTCATCATCGAAGTCAATTTTTACCGATGACAATTGATTTACAATGGTATTGAATTCATTTACGTGTGCAGCAACATGAGCATTTTCCATCATCTTTAGATGAAATAGTTTCTTCATGAGAAATACCTTATTATTTGCCGAAGGTTTCTCATACATGTCAGACAATACCTTCATCATATCTGCGGTGGTCTTCTCCTTTGCCACGTTGTGAGCAACGTTCTTCGACAGCGTCAGTCGAATGACTCCCAGAACTTGTCTGTCGAGGAGATCCCAATCTGCTTGCTTCATCTCCTCTGGTTTCGGACTCAGAGGTTCATGAAGCTTTCTGCCATATAAATAATCTTCAATTTGCATTCTCCAGAACGCAAAATCTGTACCATCGAATTTACCGATGTCGTGCGTCGTACCATCTTCGCCTCCCATCGTTTCTAAATCACAACACAACCTGTTGCTCTGATACCAGTTGTTAGGATTTAAATCCCAAATCCGACCTTTGTAAGCAGGTTCCCAGGAAAGATTGGAGGGTCACAGCTGGACCACTTAAATACCAACCTCCTTAGACAGAACCTACTTACGCCGTGATGTAAGCGAAGAATAAATAGCACACACAGATTTATAGTGGTTCACCCTCAATGTGAGAGCTACGTCCACGTTGCTGCTGCAGATCTTATTAAAGAAGAAATATTACAAGTGTTTACAACACTCAACCTCACAACCCCAATCCCAATTACACTCAAGAATTTTACCACAGAAAATTCTCTCAAAGACCTTCTCTTACTTAGGCCTTTCACTAAGAGTATTTCTCTTAGATTTTTTCTCTCTTGGGATGTGTATAGTAAATGATCTTAATGATATCTTACAAATGAACCATAAGCTACCTATTTATAGGAATGAATTTCCTATGATGAGGTAAGCGCTTACATCACGACTATTATGAGGTAAGCGCTTACATCACGACTATGTGAACAAAAGAATTGACTTGTTTGGCCAATTCCACACCTAACAGTTCCTTTTTGCCTTCAAATAGTTTTATAACAGAAAAAAGTTCATCTCTATTAGGAAAGTAAGTAAAACTAAACTATAGAAATGCAGCGAAAACAAAAAGATTACCTCAAGATTTTAAAATGGTGTTGGTAATCTTTGATATCATTGAAACCAAAAAGGTTATTTGAAATTCCCAGTCTTTTGTTTCTGAGCCATCAGCCTTAAGAAATTGCCAGTACCCGCCATGAGGAATGTAAGCGGAAGCCTTTTTATTTGTTGGCGAGTCATCTTGGTCGAAGCCAACGATGGCGTTAAGAACCTCAACAACATCAGATACTGTCCTGCAGATTGGCCTGCTCGGCCCAAAAAAAAAAAAAATGCATAGTATGAAAACATTTTCAATGTCTTCTATGTTCATGTTTGTTACCAAGTTCTTTGCATTTTTGCTTCTCTAATGTACCCACAACGTCTAAATTCAGGATCTAGTACTAAAACATAGTAATCCCATTTTCAACGTCAAATTTTCACATAATTGTTATGTGGCTATAACGTTAAATTGTGTGGCGGTAATGGTCAAATTCTTGTATTAGCCTTAATAAGAAGTTTTTATAGCCACATAATTGTTATAACTAACATGTATAAGACCACAAGTTTCAGAAGTCTTCATTTCTTTCTTAAACTCCGCATCTAGTCAAAGTCATATAAATTGGGAATGGAGTACTACCACTAGGGAGAAAAACATTAAGAAGTCATCTTTCTTTTTCTTGTCATAGAAAAGTCGCTTTTCATTTCACACCAAAAATAATTCTGGTAGGTTTTATGAATTTTCCGGCATCCAACTCTTGATTTGGCATATATAGGCAGTGCACATGCACTTAAATAATCCCAAAACCAAAAGGAAAACCTGACTCGCTCCCAGACCCGTTGACACTAATGTAGTACTCTTTAAGGATTTATAGCGATGAGGGTCTCACAATATGGCAAAATCATTTTGGCCACACAAATATTATAGTATATGTACTTTAAGATCAGAAGTTTCAAAAGTCTTCATTTATTTCTTGAACTCCGTGCCGAATCAAACTATATCACATAAGCGGGCGTACTACTAGGGGAAAATCATTCAGAAGATTTAGTTTTACATACCCAACAGTGTCTTGCCTATGTGAAAATGGGACAGCACCTGCCCTGCTTGTGAGGCCAACAGTTGGTTTGATTCCAACAACTGAATTAGCACTAGATGGAGATAGTGTGAAACATATTTAAGTCAATTCCTACTCAAAAGAGGAAAGAAATAAAAGGAAACTTTTTTTTCTTTGTTGGTTTTCGAGTGTTATTGGGATTTAGATTCTTTATAGGAAAGGATTAGACCTAGTAGTATAAATACATGCTAGCTAGGATTTATTGAGTAGGACAGAACATAGAACCTAAGACGATTCAATCTTGTAACTTATTTTCTCCCTTGATATTAATAAAGTGGCGGCTATTCTCCATGGACTAGGATCACATCGATCCGAAACACATTAATTACTGTGTTTTTATCGTTTCCGGCTAACAATTGGTATCAAGAGCCTACAGGTCGTGAGATCCAGGAGACGAGGAGACTATGACATCTATGAAGTTTGAGGTAGCGAATTTTGATGGGAAAAGTAATAACTTCAACATCTGGAAAATCAAGATCATGGCATTGTTACGGAGAGAGGGATCAGCCTATGCTTTGGACGACTCGTATCCAAAAAATACGACAAAGGCCGAGAAGCAGAAGATTGAGATGGATGCGTTTAGTGCAATTCAATTATCCTTATCAGACATCGTGTTATGTGAAGTCAGTACCGAGGAAATGGCTGCGAGTTTGTGGAAGAAAAAAGTATATTGAGAAGGTAATTTAGAGGTTTGGCATGAATAAATGTAAACCCGTTACTTTACAGTTAGCACAACAGTTCAGACTTTCTTCTTTGATGGCACCGCAATCAAAGGAAGAGGTGGAATACATATCAAAAGTTCTTTATTCTAGTGCAGTTGGTAGCATTATGTATGCTATGGTTTGCACTCGCCCTGATATTGCTCAAGCAGTAAGTGTGGTAAGTTGATTCATCTCTAAACCGGGTAAGGCACATTGGGAAGCAATTAAGTGGATATTGAGATATCTTAAAGGTTTTTCGAATGTTGGTCTAACTTTTTGTAGGATGAGAAATGAAGGCTTCTCGATCCTTGGTTATGTGGCTTCTGATTTTGCAGGTGATCTTGATAGAAGGAGATCAACAACAGTCTATACAACAACAGGCTATATCTTTACTCTTACAAGTAGTGACATAAGTTGGAAGGCAACTCCCCAGTCTATAGTTGCTTTGTCCACAACAGAAGCTGAATATATGGCAGCAACAGAAGCAATAAAGGAGGCTATATGGTTGAAAGGTTTGGTGTCAAAATTGAGTAGGATTCAACATAAACCAACTCTAAAATGTGATAGCCAGAGTGCTATTCACTGGATAAAAAATCAAAGATTTCATGATCGCACCAAATACATTGATATCAGATTCCATTTTATTCGTGATGTTGTTGAACAAGGCACAGTTAAGGTCTTGAAGGTTGACTCAAAGGACAATGCAGCGGAAATGTTGACTAAGGTGGTTCCTCTTGTCAAGTTCAGTCATTGTATGAATCTGGAAGGAGTTCGCATCAACTGATGCGTCACGATGGAGAACGACAGGGCAAGGTAGAGCTACTAGTATGTACAAGGTTTCGGTTAGTGTCTCTTGTTTCCTACACGGAGTTAGCTCACGTAGGCTTAGAGACATTGGACTGAATAACATTCATATGGAAGCTCGAAATTCATCTCAAGGTGGAGATTGTGAAGTTGAGAAGATATTCAAGCCAATTCCTACTCAACGAGGAAAGAAATAAAGGAAACTTTTTTTTTGTTGGTTTTCGAGTGTTATTAGAATTTAGATCCTTTCTAAGAAAAGATTAAACCTAGTAGTATAAATACATGCTAACTAGGATTTATTAAGTAAGACAGAACATAGAACCTAAGAGGATTAAATCTTGTAACTTATTTTCTCTCTTTATATCAATAAAGTGCCAGTTGTTTTCCGTGAACTAGGATCACATCGATCCAAACCACATTAATTACTGTATTTTTATCGTTTCCACACTAACAGATAGAATAGAGACTGTAGTTTCCGTCCCTAGTGCTATTGCTGCCATGTTTGCTGCTACTGATGTTGCAGAACCAGTGCTTGATCCTGATGGATCAGCACTTGCTACATAAGGATTCTGTAAAAACATGAGCAAAAACACCAAACTATTAAACTCTTTTTAGACAAATTATTAAAAAAATGCAGCCCGGTGCACGAAGCGTCGAGGGGGTGTGATGTAAGTCCTACCGTGACACAAGCATCGGTTGTAACACCCCGCATCTTGGAACTACGTTTAAGCTCATATCATTAGAGTTCTAGTGAAAACACTGAAGGTTTGAGCGTTTGCGAAAATGGTTGATAGGCTTATTTAGGGCAGCAATAACTCCTTGATCCGTTGCGAATCTGGAAGAACCTCCTGGATGAAAGTTGTAGCCCTATTGAATAGCTTTCCAACGGTATATTATGGGGATTAAACGGACATCTGTACAAAGAGTTATGCCCATTTGAGTGAAGCTTGTTCGCTGGAAAATTCGTCTGCGTTACGGTGACGTTACGGACCGTAACTCGTGTTACGAGCCGTAACAGTGAACCGTAACACAGATAAAATTTCCAGAAACTCACTGGAAATTTCCTCCAAGATACGGTCCCAAGATACGGTCCGTCCTTCGTGTTACGGGTCGTACCTTGTGTTACGGACCGTAACAGTGGACCGTAACACAGGGAAAATTTCCAAAAACTTACTGGAAATTTTCACCAAGGTACGACGCCAAGTTACGGTCCGTCCCTTGTGTTATGGGACCGTAACATGGGGGTATCTTGGTCCGCAATTAAGTTTCGGGTCACCTGACTTCGGGAAGCCATAACCCTATCGTAAATTGCGAATTTGGGAAAACTCAAAGAATGAAAGTTGTAGATAATTGAAATACCTTTCCAACCATAGGTTGTGGGTTCACAGGAGACGTCGGGATAGGGAGATATGGACGTTTTAAGACAGATAGGTCCCAACCCGTTTTCAAGTTGGGTCAACCCGTTTTCCCCTTAGTATTTAAGGGAAATGAAAACCCTAGCAGCCTCCATTTTCCTCAAATTTCAGATTTTTAGAGAGAGGAAGTGAGAGAGAGGAGAGCTAGAGAGATAAAGTAGGAAATCAACCAATTTTAAGGCCCCAAATCCCGAAGCTCGTGAAGGACAAAGTGTGGTACAAATTATTGCCGTCATTTTAAACTAAAGATCGGACTTGGGGGTGTTGATTTCGTGGCGACTACCCAAAAAGGTAATGTTTCTACTCCCTAATCATTTATAGTTGTGAATTGATGAATTCTTGGGAGAATAATAATTGGGTTTGTTGAAGAGAATTATATAAACTATGCTAGAATTGTTGGATTGTTGATTTGGGATTGTTGTATTCATATGGATGATGAAGAATGATGTTAATTACATCTAATTGAGATTGTAGTGTTAGCTAGAAGTAAAAGAATGGGGATTTGGTGAAGAAAACACCATTAATGAGGGTTATAGAGCTTCATGCCCACTAAGTGTTTGATAAAATGCTTAGATGAACAAAACATGGATATTGTTGCTAATATAGAATCCCTATGACTTGTATTGCTATAGATTGGAGTTGAAGGGGTTGAAGAACATTGGGATACGCTCAAAAGCGGGAAGTTAGGGTATGTAGAACTTCCATCCACATGTGGGAACCTCTACGTTCTTTCCCATGATCCGTTTCGTAAAATCTATGAAGTTCAAATCCTAGGGCATTAAACCCAACATATTGGTAGCCCGTAATTATGTATGTATGTGCATGAATCCCGTATATATGTTCGTTATTGTATTCCTAACCTTCCATTACGGACATTAGGAATCCTAGCTTAATCCATGAATCATGAATTCTTCCTCATGTGTTCTCATTATGTTCATATGAAATTGCATGAGTTATTTTGAAAGTTATAAACATGTTTTCAAGTCAACTACAAATATATGATTATGAACTATTGTATTACTCATAAATCAACCATGTTTACAAGATTATTTCATGAAACCATGTTTACAAGTTATTTCATGAAACCATGTTTACAAGTTATTTCGTGAAATCATGATTTCAAGACAAGTACAAGTTAATTCACGAAAGTCATGGGCTTCTTAGCCAACTATATTATGTTCATGTTTTTGGGAGTTGCATGAATTATCAAGAAGGATCAGATAGCCTGAAACTATGTAGCCACCATAGGACAAGGATCGCTCCGCCCAGTTAGGACGATACCTTAATTTCACACTGAATGGTTCCATCAGGTATGTTATTACCTTATACCCTGGCAAGGTATAGGGGCTCTGCTGGTCCGGCGAGGTACCAGACTCCACGTATCCACGTGGTGATATCATGTGTCGGTTTATGAAATGCTCTCCCTATTTATCATGTTTTACTCATGTTATATATATATATATATATATGTACTCATGCTCATGTCCAAGTTTTCAGTTTCAGTTTTATCATGTTATTCCATGTCCCATGTTGTTTCTTTCGGTTGCTTTACATACCAGTACATTCAATGTGCTGACGTCCCCTTTTATTGCCCGGGGGCCTGCATTTCACGATGCAGGTACGGATCTACAGGACGACGCTTCTGATCATTAGGATTTGCACGTGCCAGCTTATTGGTTAGCCCCATCTCATTCGGGATTTAGACATTGTATTCCTTTATTTAGTTTTGCATCTAAAGGTATGATGGGGGCCTTGTCCCAGTAAGTCTGTTTTCCAGTCAAACTCATGATAGAGGTTTCATAGACTAGGCAAGTCAGTTAGGTCGTGTCAGACAATTGGAGTCGTATAGCCATTTTGGCTCACTCATGTTTAAACAAGTATTATTAAGTATTATGACTTATCATGTTTTATAAAGGCTCATCATGCATTCACGTTATATTTCCGCTTATGTATGTCTCATGATAGTTCAGCAAGCCATGTGGTTCGCTCGGTCACATGCAGTCAGGCACCGAGTGCCGTGTTACGTCTAGGCCATGGTTCGGGGCGTGACAAAGCTTGGTATCAGAGCCTAGGTTCAAGGATCTTTAGGGAGTCTATGAAACCGTGTCCAGTGGGGTCTCTTTTATACGTGTGAGGGCCCCACACATATAAACAATTGACCACCAAGACATTCAGGATTGTCTCATTCCTTTCATATTCTAGATCGTGCAGTTAGAGCAGTATGTTTTTTAGGATGGCTTCCTTATTCGTGCGTGTACGTGTTTTCAAAAAATGCCTTACAAAAGAACTTACAAGAAGAAAAACACAGCCACCAGCCAAAGGGCTGCCGCCGAAGTAGCTCACGAAGATACTGTTCCGACTCAGGCAACAGCTCCAACCGCCTCTACCGTTACACCTCCTAGTGCTTCAGATAGGGATGTTAGGAGTGCTATCAACATGCTCACCCAGCTGGTAGCAGCTCAGGCCCAACGTCAGGAATCTGGGTCAAGTTCAGGAGGTAATGGGGAGTCTTCTAAGGCGAAGTATTTTCTCAGAATGAATCCCCCAGTATTCACGGGGACGAAGAAAGATGAAGACCCCCAGGACTATATTGATGCTCTCCAAAAGATCTTCAAGATTATGACAGTTACCGAAACCGAAGCGGCTACTTTTGGAGCTCATCAGCTACAGAGCATTGCTAACACGTGGTATGAATCTTGGGAATTGTCCCGAGGTGAGAATGCGCCTGATGCTACATGGGATGAATTTGCTAGCGCATTCCTAGACCACTTTATGCCAGTAGAGCTCAGAGAGGCTAAGGCTGAACAGTTCCTGAAGCTCAAGCAAAATGGCAGGCCAGTTCAAGAATACTATTTGGAGTTCGTTAGCCTAGCGAAGCATGCCCCACACATGGTACCTGATATGAGGGCAAGAGTGAGAAGATTCGTTGGAGGTCTTGATTCCCATTTGTATGATGGAGCCAATATTGTTGCACAGAATGGGACAATGACTATTTTCAAGATGGTTGCTTTTGTGCAGGGCAAGGAGACAAGGCTAAAGGAGGAGGAAACCTTACAAAAAGAGAAAGACAAGGAGTTCAACAAGAGGGTCAAGTCTACTGGACAGTTCAGCGGGAACCGAAATAGGAACTTCTTTAAGAACAGGTCAGCAGTACCTGCTCCCTCCACAGCAAGTGCCCCACTTCCTAAGTCCCGCAATGATAAGAAACCGAATTTCAGGCCATCAAGCTCGTACTCTCAAGCTAGTGGGGGTCAGTCGACTTATACTTATCCGATGTGCGGCAAGTGTAATAAGAGACACTTAGGTAATTGTCGTGTGGGTACAGATGCCTGTTTTAAATGTGGTCAGAAGGGCCATTTTCTGAAAGACTGTCCATCAGCCAGGCAGGGTACTGGAGGTAATATGACGCAATCCATAAATTCAGCAGTCCCTCGTAATAATCAGGCCCAGCAGGGGAACAATGCAACTAGGTCTGGAAACACAGGCGGGGGGCAAAACCGCTTGTATGCATTGACAGGCCGTCAGGATACAGAAGCTCGAGCAGATGTTGTTACAGGTACTCTAACAGTTTTCACTTTCGATTTATATGCCCTTATTGACCCAGGATCCACCCTATCTTATGTAACCCCTTTTGTTGCTAAGAAATTTGGTATTGAACCTGAAAAATTGTATGAACCCTTTGAGGTGTCCACCCCCGTTGGGGAATCTCTCACAGTTAGACATATGTATAGGGGTTTCCCAGTTTTAGTCTATCACCGCAGAACCATAGCTGATTTAGCGGAATTAGAAATGGTAGACTTCGATGTGATCATGGGTATGGATTGGTTAGCTTCATGTTATGCCACAGTATGTTGTAGAACTAAGGTGGTAAGATTCGAGTTTCCTAATGAGCCAGTCATAAAATGAAAGGTAATTCAGTAGTACCTAGGGGTAGATTCATTTCTTACTTAAAGGCCAGAAGAATGATTTCCAAGGGTTATATCTACCACCTAGTTCGAGTCAAAGATCCAGATGCTCAGACTCCAACTCTCCAATCTGTTCCAGTTGTAAATGAATTTCCGGAAGTCTTCCCAGAAGATCTTCCAGGAGTCCCTCCTGACAGGGAGATTGAGTTTGGAATTGATTTACTTCCCGATACTCAGCCGATATCTATTCCGCCATACAGAATGACTCCAACAGAATTAAAAGAGTTAAAAGCCCAGTTGAAAGATCTACTTGATAAGGGGTTTATTAGGCCTAGTGTTTCGCCTTGGGGTGCACCAGTCTTATTTGTCCGAAAGAAGGATGGTTCCTTACGTATGTGTATAGACTACCGTCAGCTGAACAAGGTCACCATTAAGAACAGGTACCCTCTTCCTAGAATAGATGACTTATTTGACCAGCTGCAAGGTGCCCAATGTTATTCCAAGATTGACCTCAGAACAGGCTATCATCAGTTGAAGGTTAAGGAAGTTGATATCCCGAAGACAGCTTTTAGGACCCGTTATGGCCATTTTGAATTTCTTATTATGTCATTTGGGTTGACAAATGCACCAGCTGCTTTCATGGATCTTATGAATAGGGTCTTCAAGCCTTATCTCGATTTATTCGTCATTGTATTTATTGACGATATTTTGGTGTATTCCCGTAATGAGGTCGAACATGCAGAATATCTCAGAATAGTGTTACAGACTCTTAAAGATCGCGAACGTTTTGCAAAATTCTCAAAGTGTGAGTTTTGGCTTAAATCAGTGGCATTCTTAGGCCATGTGATCTCGGGTGAAGGTGTTAAAGTTGATTCTCAAAAGATTGACGCCGTAAAGAGTTGGCCCAGACCCATCTCAGTTTCTGATATAAGAAGTTTCTTGGGTCTGACAGGCTATTATCGACGCTTTGTAGAAGGATTTTCTTCTATCTCTGCTCCGTTGACTAAGTTGACACGGAAGAAAGTTAAGTTCCAATGGTCAGATGCTTGTGAGAGAAGCTTTGAAGAGTTGAAGAAAATATTGACTTCTGCTCCAGTTTTGATTTTGCCAGAGGGAACTGAAGGATTCGTGGTTTATTGTGATGCTTCGGGAGTTGGTCTCGGGCGTATCTTGGTCCGCAATTAAGTTTCGGGTCACCTGACTTCGGGAGGCCATAACCCTATCGTAAGTTGAGAATTTGGGAAAACTCAAAGAATGAAAGTTGTAGATAATTGAAATACCTTTCCAACCATATGTTGTGAGTTCACAGGAGACGTCGGGATAGGGATATATGGACGTTTTAAGACAGATAGGTCCCAACCCGTTTTCAAGTTGGGTCAACCCGTTTTCCCCTTAGTATTTAAGGGAAATGAAAACCCTAGCAGCCTCCATTTCCCTCAAATTTCAGATTTTTAGAGAGAGGAAGTGAGAGAGAGGAGAGGAGAGCTAGAGAGAGAAAGTAGGAAATCAACCAAGTTTAAGGCCCCAAATCCCGAAGCTCGTGAAGGACAAAGTGTGGTACAAATTGTTGCCGTCATTTTAAACTAAAGATCGGACTTGGGGGTGTTGATTTCGTGGCGACTACCCAAAAAGGTAATGTTTCTACTCCCTAATCATTTATAGTTGTGAATTGATGAATTCTTGGGAGAATAATAATTGGGTTTGTTGAAGAGAATTATATAAACTATGCTAGAATTGTTGGATTGTTGATTTGGGATTGTTGTATTCATATGGATGATGAAGAATGATGTTAATTACATCTAATTGAGATTGTAGTGTTAGCTAGAAGTAAAAGAATGGGGATTTGGTGAAGAAAACACCATTAATGAGGGTTATAGAGCTTCATGCCCACTAAGTGTTTGATAAAATGCTTAGATGAACAAAACATGAATATTGTTGCTAATATAGAATCCCTATGACTTGTATTGCTATAGATTGGAGTTGAAGGGGTTGAAGAACATTGGGATACGCTCAAAAGCAGGAAGTTAAGGTATGTAGAACTTCCATCCACATGTGGGAACCTCTACGTTCTTTCCCATGATCCGTTTCGTAAAATCTATGAAGTTCAAATCCTAGGGCATTAAACCCAACATATTGGTAGCCCGTAATTATGTATGTATGTGCATGAATCCCGTATATATGTTCGTTATTGTATTCCTAACCTTCCATTACGGACATTAGGAATCCTAGCTTAATCCATGAATCATGAATTCTTCCTCATGTGTTCTCATTATGTTCATATGAAATTGCATGAGTTATTTTGCAAGTTATAAACATGTTTTCAAGTCAACTACAAATATATGATTATGAACTATTGTATTACTCATAAATCAACCATGTTTACAAGATTATTTCATGAAACCATGTTTACAAGTTATTTCATGAAACCATGTTTACAAGTTATTTCGTGAAATCATGATTTCAAGACAAGTACAAGTTAATTCACGAAAGTCATGGGCTTCTTAGCCAACTATATTATGTTCATGTTTTTGGAAGTTGCATGAATTATCAAGAAGGATCAGATAGCCTGAAACTATGTAGCCACCATAGGACAAGGATCGCTCCGCCCAGTTAGGACGATACCTTAATTTCACACTGAATGGTTCCATCAGGTATGTTATTACCTTATACCCTGGCAAGGTATAGGGGCTCTGCTGGTCCGGCGAGGTACCAGACTCCACGTATCCACGTGGTGACATCATGTGTCGGTTTATGAAATGCTCTCCCTACTTATCATGTTTTACTCATGTTATATATATATATATATATATATGTACTCATGCTCATGTCCAAGTTTTCAGTTTCAGTTTTATCATGTTATTCCATGTCCCATGTTGTTTCTTTCGGTTGCTTTACATACCAGTACATTCAATGTGCTGACGTCCCCTTTTATTGCCCGGGGGCCTGCATTTCACGATGCAGGTACGGATCTACAGGACGACGCTTCTGATCATTAGGATTTGCACGTGCCAGCTTATTGGTTAGCCCCATCTCATTCGGGGTTTAGACATTGTATTCCTTTATTTAGTTTTGCATCTAAAGGTATGATGGGGGCCTTGTCCAGTAAGTCTGTTTTCCAGTCAGACTCATGATAGAGGTTTCATAGACTAGGCAAGTCAGTTAGGTCGTGTCAGACAATTGGAGTCGTATAGCCATTTTGGCTCACTCATGTTTTAACAAGTATTTTATTAAGTATTATGACTTATCATGTTTTATAAAGGCTCATCATGCATTCACGTTATATTTCCGCTCATGTATGTCTCATGATAGTTCAGCAAGCCATGTGGTTCGCTCGGTTACATGCAGTCAGGCACCGAGTGCCGTGTTACGTCCAGGCCATGGTTCGGGGCGTGACATCGGTGGCTGATTCCGCTGCTCGAACATGTGACCTATACAGAGTCAACTTTACGATTGCTCCAACTTAAAGTAGTATACAATATTTAGTCAAATTATATACTACTTTAAAGATTTGTTTCTCGTTCATTCCTGTATTTTGCATCTTAGCTAATCAAAGAGGTGGCAAAATCAATCTATCTTTTACTAACCTGCTCAACTATCCAAGTTTAACGATTTGAGTTATGAGTCGTTTTTGACTTGAACTAAGTGGTTGAACCCGAAACATCCATCAAACTATTGGGTCAAAAACGGATCGAAATAGAGTAACCCGACGGGTCAAACGGAACACAAACCCAGAAAGATTTCATCATAATCAAATTTGAAGATCGGAAATTATATAAGTTTGCAAGAACTTATCTAATGCAACACTAACTATGCCTTAATCCCAATCAAGTTGTAGGCGGTTATATGAATGATGAATCCTCTTCTCCATCTAAACAAAAACTTAACAAACAATTTTAGGGGAAAAAAACACTAGCCTACATATTTTTAGGAGAGAAAGTTAGATCATGTTAGGCGGATTAGTGTTTGACCCATTATTTGGCTCATCATGACCTATTTATTGATTTGACCCGTCTGATTGACTCAAATTCGACCCAACTCGCACATTTAATACCTCTGACGAATCAATGTATATACCATACATTATTAACATATGACTCACCAGAGCTTGGCCTAGTCTTCCATTCCAACCATTAGGCAACTTATCAGACCTGAAAGCAGCCCACTCAATCATAGTTGCCTTGCCAAGTATGATGGCACCAGCTTTTCTCAACTTCTTGATCACACCAGCATCTTGTGGCACAATGGATCCAACAAGAGCTAATGATCCTGCCGTTGTGTTAAGCTTATCCTTTGTTGCAATGTTGTCCTTGTCTCCTTGACAAGAACTGGGACACCATGTAGCCTGCTGGACAGTGATTCATGTGTATTTTCGCTTTTCGTTCTTGATCAGCTTTATCTACAAGAAAGAGTGCACTTGGATTCACTTCTATGATTGCTTTCAGAATTGGATAAGCTCTCTGGATTTCACTTAGATAGAACTCAACAAGTTGTCTTGAGGTCAGTCTGTCTTGCTTGAAAGCTATATGAATATCATCAATAGTTGTTTCTTTGAATGAGAATGTTTTTGCCTCAGTATGGACACTGAAGTTGGATAATATCATGCACAGAGAAATGAAGAGAATGGCAAGAACAGACTTTTTTTTTTTTGGGTCAAAGTGATTGAGGATATTTGCTTAGTTTGTAGCTGATTTTATATTAGGCACATAAAAGTTGATAGGGAAGGCTTGGAACAACGGTAAAGTGTTGTCCCGTGTGACCTCATGTCACGTGTTCGAGCTGTGGAATCAACTAGTGATGCTTGTGTAAGGGTAGACTGCCTATATTACACCCTAGCCCCCTTGGGGTACAATCCTTCGCTGATTCGAGGGAGGACCGTAGCCCACCCTGAATCCTGCACAAACGCGAAATTATTCGTGCATCGAGTTGCCGTTTTATTTATTTATAGAAAAGTGGAACATGTTTAGAGAGCTGCCTATAAAGATATACTCCTTCCGGTTCCTAATATTAGTTGGTTTAACAAATTGATTTTACATTAGACACGTGAAATGGATACATGTTTAGAGTTATACCCATATAGATATACTCTTTCCCGTCCCAAATACTAGTCGTTTTTGACAAATTAAATTTGTTCCAAATATTTGACGTTTTAAAAAATAAGTAAGTTATTTACTTATTTTCCTTCCAAATTTACCTTTACGATTCTAATTAATGGAGTGTTAATCAAGTGAGACGTAGGGAGAGATAAGAGTTCGTTTAGACAAAATACTCTTACGAGTAAAGCGATTAAATGTCTATGTTAAAAGGTGTGCAAAAATCGTAAAAGACATAAAATATGAATCAAGTATAATATGTGGGAGCATGGAGTGTTTTGTGATTTTTTTTTTAGTCAATTGGAAAAGAAGATGTTATAGATGTCAAAGAACAGCCACTACTTCTCCAAAAAAATCCAAATGCATTTGCTGGTCCACTATCAAACAATTCAAAAGCATATTCCCTTTCTTTCTTTTTTGTTTATTATTCAACACTTTCATTATTTGTAAGTCTATTCTCCTTGTGAATTTATCATATTTCATGTTACTTGCTAAGATAAGAAAATGAATATTCAACAGTCGAATTTCCACTTTAATGCAATAGATGTTGGTGCTTACTTTTCCTAGCACAAATCTTGGGTTATTCCTTTAAATCTAACAATCAAAGTTTGAACTCGTTGGGAATGATTCAGATCTAATTCATGGCCTATTAGAAGTAGAAAGCGCTCTGGTGGAATTTTTATGGACAAAAAAGCTTGCAGTCAGTTTGATAATGATCAAGTGACATTGCTTCTTCGGTACCCACGACTAACTATCATGCCATGACAGAGTCTAAACAAGAATTTCTTTAGGCATAACATTCAGTAAAATAAGAAATTGTGACAAGTTACTAACTACATGAGCATCAGGAAGATGTGGTGTAGGTGAGGACAGTGAGCACAATAGAAGAATCACATTTCCGTCAGACGACTAGTGTTTTTGACGGATTAAGAGAAGGTGGATAACATAATAATTCTCGAAGGTATGAATCTTGCTAGATATCAACTTGTGTGGTGCGAAGATATAAAAAGTTCATCGATGTTACTATACGATTATTTTCGTCTGTCAACATTTTGTTTTGGAATTTTTGTACTTAATAATTAACACATGATTTCGAATGTGGATACATTCTAGATTGAATCGAATATATGTGATTCCTACCCAGGATGTGAAGGAGGGGGCTTCCTGATACGAGTTGCTTGTTCAAAGCCATATGCAATCTCAATGAGTGTTGGCTCAGAACCCATTAGTCCTTCGAAGGAAATCCCGAGCGGAACTCTACTTTTATCGTAACCAGCGGGTACATTGATCCCTGGATAACCTCCGATCACAATAAGACTAGCAATGTCCGCACCAGGTGACATCAATGCGTCTAACTTATTATCTTTCATCATCTTCTCGAACCCGTATTTGCATGCTTTTGTCATGTTCCTCAGTGCCTCCCTTTCCAGTTTCCCAATTCCATTCGTCTGCTCAGCTTCCAACATTAAGTCTTGACCATATTCTTTGACTTTTTCCTACAATGATATACAAAAAGAAAGAAGAAAAAATAACTTAATAGTCATCCACCCAACCGCTTAAACTAAATATAGCTAGCGGATGTATATGATCTACTTCTTATATGTATAATCTATGTATACCGGCAAGTAACAGTAAACAGTGAATCTGGCCAGCTATTTGTGTGAAGATCACTGAAAAAAAATGAAAACAGATATATTTTGATTCTACTTCTTGTGACATACGTAGTTCAACTAATTTCAATTACCAAGTGAAAACTTTTAGTTCCTTCAATAATGTACTGCAAACCAATATGAACATATTATTAACCAATTATCTATGAACAAATAGTATTGGAATGACTTTGGCCTGAATAAGACAGAATGGTTACAGCGAATCGTATAACTGATCTCAACTTACCGAAGCTGAAATCTTGTTGAAGGCTATAACATCAGCCAATGATCGGACTCGAGTGTGGACTAACTTTTTCAGATATGCATTTAGGTCCATCTTGAATTCAGCAAGAAGTGCTATGTCTTGAGCAACAGAAATAGCATCTTCGACCAAGTCGACATTAGATACTTCCAGGTTGTCAACTAACACTGCTCCTTTTTGCCTTCAAATAGTTTTATTTCAGAAACATAGTTCATCTCTTATAGGATACTAAGTAAAATTAAACTATAGAAATGCAGGTGAAAACGAAAAGATTACCTTAAGGTGTTAAAATGGTGTTGGTAAACTTTGATATCTTTGGAACCAAAAAGGTGCTTTGAAATTCCCAGTCTTTTGTTTTGGAGCCCATCAGCCTTAAGAAATTGCCTGTACCCGCCATGTGGAATGTAAGTAGAAGCCTTTTTAGTTGCTGGCAAGTCATCTTGATCGAAGCCAACGATGGCAACAAGAACCTCGACAGCATCAGCTACTGTCCTGCAGATTGGCTTGTTCTATGCAAAATAAAAAAAGAAAAAAAACATTGTGTGAAAACATTTTCAATGGCTTTTACATTAATCCTTGTTATCGAGTTCTTTGCATTTTTGCATCTCTAATCAGCGCCGGCTCAGTGGTAAAGCCTTAGTTTTAGATCCCCAAAGATTAAAGGCCCCAAATGCCGGTTCGCGAAATTTGTCAGAATATAGAGCTTCATAAACTAACCTTATAAGTATGTGTGAAAAACAAGTATAAGCAGATGTATATTTCAAAACTCTCTCTCTTAATTCAGAACCTATGGATCTAGTACTAAAAACAAGTAATCCCATTTTGCGCAGTCAAATTTTCACCACTTGTTTGAAAATACGGAATTAAATAAGTTTTGCAAAGAGAAAAAAGAGTTACTCCCTCCGTTCCAGTTTATGTGACACTATTACCATATTAGTCTATTTCAAAAAGAATGGCATGTTTCTATATTTGGGATTTAACTCTAAACTTTCGATTTTGCCATTAATAAGCTTTTCTAGTCCCAAAAATATTATATTTAACACCACAAAAGTTTCAAAAGCCAAATATAGAAAATGAATATGTTAATGAAGATTACATATTATGTCGTAGTATTGTAGCTGCTCATGGTTATTTTGGCCGATTGATCTATGCTAGTTTCAACAACTCTTGTTCGTTACACTTCTTCCTAGCTGCTTGGCCTATAGTACATAGCCGGTTTACCGTTTTAGCTATTAACACTATGGATTTCAACCTAAATATTTTCAAATTTAACCAATCTATAGTTGTTAGAAAAGGTCATGTTATGATTAATACTTGGGCTTTCCTTTCTTTCTTAAATACGTGCAGAGTCCAACTATGACACATATATACTGGGTAGGAGTACTACTAGGGAGAAAAACATTCAGAAGATTTAAAAAATTACGCACCCGACAGTGTCTTGCTTATGTGATATTGGGATAACACCTGCCCTGCTTGTGAGGCCAACAGTTGGTTTGATTCCAACAACTGAATTAGCACTAGATGGAGATAGAATGGAGCCTGCTGTTTCTGTCCCTAGTGCTATTGCTGCCATGTTTGCTGCTACTGATGCTGCAGAACCAGTGCTTGATCCTGATGGATCAGCACTTGCTACATAAGGATCCTGTTAAAACACAAAATATTAAACTCTTTTGAGTCAAATTGTATACTACTTTGAATCTTTGTGTCTGTTTCATTCCTATCTTTTTGTCTTTAACGAATCACACAATAAGGATGAGAACTACTCTTCTATCCCAAATAAGTTGAGGTCGTCTATATGAATCCTCGCTGCTCATGTTACTACTTTTAAGAACCATTCATAGAGGTGGCAAAATCAATCTCTTTTTTTGCTAACCTGCTTAATCTATCCAAGTTTAACAAGTTGAGTCATGATATGTTTTGTTGACTTGACTTAAGTGGTTGAACTCAAAACGATCCATCAAACTGCTGGATCAAAAGGGTATAACCCCAGCGGGTCAAAATGAACCCAAACCCATCATAGTCAAATTTGAAGATCAGAATTTATGCAAGTTTAATTTGCAAGAACTTAACTAATATAACAACTGCGCCTCAATCCCAAACAAATTGGAGTCGGCTATATGAATCCTTATTTTTGAACTAATACAATAACTACGCCTCAATCCCAAAAAAATTGGAGTCGGCTATATGAATCCTTATTTTTGCAACACTTAACTAACAATTTAAGGAAAACAAAAAATAGCCTTCATATATTTCTTTTTCAAAAAATCAAATTAAAAAATGGAGCGAAAAGTTAATTAGGTCATGTTACGCGGACTAGTTTATGACCCGTTATTTGGCTCATGATGACATGTTTATTCATTAGACGCATTTGACTTGCCCAAATTTGACCCAACTTGCACATTTACCACCTCTGACAAATCAATAATGACTTACCAGAGCTTGGCCAAGTCTACCATTCCAACCACTAGGCAAGTTCCAAGATCTGAAAGCAGCCCATTCAGTCATAGTTGCCTTGCCAAGTATAATAGCACCAGCTTTCCTCAACTTCTTGACCACACCAGCATCTTGTGGCACAATGGATCCAACAAGTGCTAATGATCCTGCTGTTGTGTTAAGCTTATCTTTTGTTGCAATGTTGTCCTTGACAAGAATTGGGATACCATGTAGCCTGGAAAGAGATACTGATTTGCGCGTTTTCTCTTTTTGTTCTTTATCAGCTTTATCTGCAAGAAAGAGTGCATCTGGATTCACTTCTATGATTCCTTTTAGAATTGGATTAGCTCTCTAAATTTCACTTAGATAGAACTCAACAAGTTGTCTAGAAGTCAGTCTGTTTTGCTTGAAAGCTATATGAATATCATCAATAGTTGTTTCTTTGAATGAGAATGTTTTTGCCTCAGTATTGACACCGAAGTTAGACAATATGATGCACAGAGAAATGAAGAGAATGGCAAGAATACACATTTTTTTTTTTTTGTCGAAGTGATGAAGGTATATGCATAGTGTTTAGCTGATTTTATATTAGGCACATAAGCTAAATAACATGTTTAGAGCTGCCCATAAAGTTATGCTCCTTGGCGGTCCCAAATATTAGTCGTTCTGACAAGCCGATCAACCAAAGAGCTAAAGGGTGCCAATAAAGTTAAATTGAATCCTCTTCGCCAAAATTTTTTATTGCGCAGCTAGGATAAAAACAATTTTTTTTTTTGGTTATATACCAATTGTTGAGTCCTGACCCTTGACATAAGAAAAGTTTCTAGTATAGTATAGTGGTAAAGGGGGTTTAAAAATTATTTGAGGTCACAAGTTCAAATCTTAGGGGTGTCGACACTTTAGTCCTAGGGGATATACCCCTTCTACAACATACCTAGTGTAATCAAACCTTATCCCTACTTTGTAGAGATAGAGAGGTTGTTTCTGGTAGACCCTAGGCTCAAGGGAATATACTCCTTCTGATCCTAAATTTAGTCATTTTGACAACTACGTTAATTCCAAGTATTTGACATTTTAGAAAATAAGAAGTCATTTACTTTTTTTCTTATTCCAAATTTATCCTCAACGCTGCAATAAGTGGAGTGTTAATCAAGTGAGACGTTTAAGGGAATGATAAAGGTTGGTTTAGACAAATACTCTTATGGGTAAAGCTATTAAATGTTATTTTTAAAGAGTGCAAAAATGGTAAAAGATATATAATATGTGTTGACACCCAATTTTGTCCCGCCTTTCTTCCAAAATATTTATTTGCGCTTTTTGACAACTTAAGAATAGTTATTTATACTTTACTATAATTATTAGCTTTCTATTAATACCGTTGTTTTTCATTATCCTACTATAGTCATTAGCTATTATCATTTTTATTATCGTTATTACTGTTGCTATTATTATTATTATTATTATTATTATTATTATTATTATTATTATTATTATTATTATGATCATTATTATGATCATTATTTTCATTATATTGCATCACTTTTAACATCTTACGCATCACATTTATTTTATATATTTAGACGATAGCATTTACTTACTTTTAAACTTTAAAAAATATTATCGCGCGGCTATTACGATATCGTATAATTTTGTTTGAGTACTAATAAATATATTTTCATATTAGGTAATACTTTAGCACGCGTTAATGTATAATTAACTAAAGGAGTGTCTTTCATCTTAATTTAGGAGCCCAAATACTATAAGGACGAAAGCATATTAAGTCAAAGATAAATAGGCTAGGGCTGCAAACACTTTCATAAAACAACCATCAGCTCGCTCTCTCTCTCTCTCTTCATCTCCATTTTTGGCTGAAACCTTCTCCTTTCTATAGCCACGGACAGAGGTTGTTCACCCCACTTCCGTGCAAACTTTGACTGGTTTCAACATCTATCAGAACCCTTTCTATTCCTTTGGTGATATAACGTCCACATTTCAAATATTGAATCTGATGACAGAGATTTCTTCAGCTTTTTCTGTCATGATCTGGACTGATCTTCAAAGGACTATTTTTTTGAAATGCAAATCGGAGACTTTTGAAATCCCGCGCCTAACAAAAACCCTAGTTCATCACTATAAATACTAGCTTTGCTACTCATTTTGGAAAGAAAAAAACTTTGTTTCGATTTTATGTGAATGCATATATCTTTTGTGCCTTTATTGAGCTTATTTCTCTTTTCATCGAACTTGCGAAGTATGAACCATTTACAGTTTTGTTACCCTTTGTCTGTTCAAAAATGAATTAGTTTAAGAGGATTAACTCAAAGTATAGGCTAAGTTTTATTTGAATCATATCTTCAAACCTCTTCCCTCACTTTTTAGTCCTGTTTTCAGATTGTTGTTGTTAGATATCTACAGCTCCTTTTGTGGTTCTCTCTATAGGTCGTCTTACAGTCCAAAATGTAGGAATTAACCTAAATTAGTAATCTTCTCATTATTTTTTAGCATTTTATTATTTTAGCATTTTGCTTGTTACAATCCTGTATTTGCTGGCTATTAGCTGGCTCAATTCATTTGGGATTAAAAAATGTGTTTTGGATAATTGCTATCACCATCATGTCCAGTTTTAATATATACGAATGTAGTCACAATTTTAATAAGCTTTTCTCTCCTATTTCCATTTAGTTAAACTGGTGTAGGATTGATGTTTAAACTTCTGCTTGTCATTAAAATAGGCCTCTATCTTTTAATAATATGATTACCTTGAGTGTTAAAGATTTCTGGAAAAAAAAAAGAGCATGAGTAAATTTAAGTTTCCCTTTTGTAGTTAGAGGCATTTTCTCAGAAGTTGTCTCATAATTTGGTTAATAGTATGTTTCCTAGTTTAAATTGTAATTTGAAACAGCTTGAAGGAAATCTTGTTGAAATAGGGGGGATGTGATAGTTTAATAGCCCTTTCTAGTTTGATTCGTTATTTGAAATCCTTGAGGCCTGTTCTTCCCAAAATGTTTCGAGCATGTTAAGTTTCATCAGATGCTTATAAATGTCATCAAAGTGAAAATGATAGATGTTTTTCTCCCATAAGTTGTTCTGTTATATCTTAATGAAGAAAGGTGACCTTTTAAGACAACTAATAATGGTTTAAAGTAAAGTAGGGGCCTGCTATCATGGGTAAGCTGAGTGAATAAACCTTTCAGAGTAATAACAGTCCTATAGATCTTCAAATTTTTCCCTGTTTCTATTGTGTAGTGGGATTAAATTCAAGATATGTATTTCTTAAAGGATTAATGTGCTTTAGCTATTGCTTGCTGCCTTAATGCGAGATTAATTTGTATTATATTTGAATTTTGAATTCGTGCTAGGAGTTAATGAGGTACTGGCTTCAAAGGCATGTTCATATTCATATAAATAACAAAACTGGCAATTAATACTTTAACTTGGAAATCTATTCTCTTTAATCAGTTTCTCTTTTAACCAGTATGAGATTAGAATGTTTTCTTTAAAAAACTGTCCTTTAAAACCAGAGTTTAGGTG
This sequence comes from Lycium barbarum, assembly GCF_019175385.1. NCBI lineage: Eukaryota > Viridiplantae > Streptophyta > Magnoliopsida > Solanales > Solanaceae > Lycium > Lycium barbarum. The sequence continues at coordinate 8,962,148 of NC_083342.1, forward strand.
ATCTAAACTTACCATTAGATTATGTATCAAATTCATATGTTTAAAGTTTGAGCTTCAATTGTTTATGTTAGGGTTAAGGCATCAAATACATTTTAAAAGTTGTTCTCCTTTACATGTCTAGTTGATATGTCACCCAGATCAATTCAGTGTCCAGCTCATACCTTTAATCCATTATGTGTTCCACTTTGAATTTCGTTAAAGTCCTTGGAAAGAACCTTGTCTTGTTTCCCATTTATGATTTTCTGAATGCAAGCATGTTGTCGGGGAATTTGCTTTGTTCTCAGCAACATTTCTCCTTATGTTTGTCTGTTTAGAAGTAGTGAAGTATGAGTGAAATATGTTTCTCACATCTTTAGCATGCTATAACCAAACTGCATAATTTTCTCTCGTGCGTAAATCATTGTCATGTTCGGGATCTCTAGTATCAGATTAAACTTGTCTCTCTAAAGATCATTGGTTGTGAGTTAACTTGGTTTGCTCACATTAGCTTCAAATTACTACGTTTCTAGAGATGTTTTGGATATGCTTTGCGGAAAAAAAAAAATGAAAGTAACTTAATGTTAGGATTTGAATCCCAAATCCGACCTATGTAAGCAGGTTCCCAGGAAAGATTGGAGGGTCACAGCTGGACCACTTAAATACCAACCTCCTTAGACAGAACCTACTTACGCCGTGATGTAAGCGAAGAATAAATAGCATACACAAATTTATAGTGGTTCACCCTCAATGTGAGAGCTACGTCCACGTTGCTGCTGCAGATCTTATTAAAGAAGAAATATTACAAGTGTTTACAACACTCAACCTCACAACCCCAATCCCAATTACACTCAAGAATTTTACCACAGAAAATTCTCTCAAAGACCTTCTCTTACTTAGGCCTTTCACTAAAAGTATTTCTCTTAGATTTTTTCTCTCTTGGGATGTGTATAGCAAATGATCTTAATGATATCTTACAAATGAACCATAAGCTACCTATTTATAGGAATGAATTTCCTATGATGAGGTAAGCGCTTACATCACGACTATGTGAACAAAAGAATTGACTTGTTTGGCCAATTCCACACCTAACACTTAAAACTCCTACTCGATCCTATCTGACTGTTATGATTTATATTTTATAAAGAAATATGCCTCTATCAAACAAGGCAGTCATTTGAAGACGAACTTCTTGTTTGCTGTGTTAGAAATCCGTTATCTTTAGATTTTTGTCCAAACTTGCGGAATATAAAATAATTTGGCTATTCATGTTGGCCTTAGAATGTTTTATTGTTTGCTGTGAGAACATATTAGAGCTTGTTCCATTATAAAATATGGCCCCAATAATTAAGAGATATAGTGCACATGGCATCTTAATATGATAAGATAATGAAGCTATTCTGCCTCTACTATGATTTTCATGACACTACTAAAATTTGATATTAACTTTAATAACTGCTTTAAGCATCTATTTTGTGCATTATGGAGTCCCTTTGGAATTTAGAGTCTATATGGTTTTTGATGTATAAAATCAGTGTTGAATTTGGCTTTCTTCATTTTGAATATGACCATTTGAATGTCTTCAAAATGTTTTGAGGATTTCCTTCCTGATATGCCTCCTCTTGAAGCATTTTGAGTTTGTCATGTGTTGAACCTTATGCTAATCTTTATCTCCCCTTCTTTCACATGTACACTTTGGAGCAAATGGGGGTCACAAATCGGGACTCTCTCAAAACGGAGTTTCAAAATGAGACTCGGTGCTATTACCATACTCGTGCATGGAGTCAATACATCTCATATTCTTGAACCCGCAAGGAAACGAGCGAAATTGCTTAGGACCGCTTATGGCATCTTTATTCTTTTCATTTTATCTCACCTTTCCCTATGATTGCTAATTCACTCGTGCTTTGGATATGTCCCTGTTTTGAATGGTGTGGGGAACTTATGATTTATAGGAAATAGTTTTATCATTTAGGACTACTACTCTAAATATTAAGTATTTATATCACGATATAGAATGCAAAACCTGTCTTCATAATCTAAAGTAAAAGATAGTTTATTGGGATAGTTATTTACTCGGCCATTTGCTAAACTTGGAAGCAGCAGTGTTTTACTTACTACATGACGTGCACTATTTTAACTTATATACTTTCGTAAATACTATTTTACTGCTAAAAAATCGTGGCTTTGCAGCAGGTGGATTAGAATCTCTATTTTTCAGTTTTTTTTTTTGTTACGTTCAATAAGAGAAGAACTGATTGGGAAACTTTGCCATATTATAAGCCTATAGCTTCTTTTCAATATCATTTTCATTCCATGAAATTTTTAAGCAGTTAAGATTTTTTTTTTTTTTACAACAATGAAGGCTTAATTAGAAACAACGAAGGCCTAAGTCAATTCTATCTCTGTTTGGCCATCATTAAAAAAAATAAAAAAAAATAAAAAAACCAGGGAGTTGTGAAAACCTTTTTCCTCAAACATTATTTTCTTATAATAATATTAGTAACTTGTTTTCCTCAAACATTATTTTCTTTAACATTCTGACGTTAGAATAATTAATCTAAGTTTGGTCGGTAACCGTATTTAACGGATTCTAATGGATACCTAAGACCTTTCCATTAGGATATTCAAAACCCTTACATAGAATTTATTAGGTTAGTAAGACGTTTAAAATTAGAGTTTATTTTAGGTATTTATTTAGTTAAAATAGGTGTCCTAATTCACCGTTAAAATAATTAGGTGGCGACTCCTTGAATTAAATATTTAAGAATCATCAATATGTTGTACTCCGCTTTAACCCGGTTAAAATGGAGTATAACAATATGAATCAAAATATCGTTTATGAGGAGCATTGACCGATGGGAAACAAGATGTTATAGATGTCAAAGGAGCCAAAATGGCTTATTTTTGCAGCCATTAGCCCAAAATAGTATGCTTTTTTTTTTAGACCAAAATGGGTAACCAACGAAATACCCACACAACACTGTTCCGGTGCCGAATGAATTACTTGCATTTCGTTACACATGTACCGAAATGCAACAAATTATTTTATTATTATTTTCTTTTTTTGCATTTCGTTGTGCAATTCATGAAATAGGATTTTTTGTTTCCCAATTCGTGAAATTAATGAAAGAAACTGTTTTTTTTTTTTTTTTGCATTTCGTGAATGAATGAACGAAATATATATATATATATATATATATATATATATATATATATATATATATATATATATATATATATATATATATATATATATATATATTTGCATTTCGTTGGTAAATCATCGAAATAGGATAATATATATATATATATATATATATATATATATATATATATATATTTTGTATTTCGTTGATATACCAACGAAATAGGAAATTATAATTTATTTATTTTTTGTATTTCGTGTATTAAAAAATGAAATAGGATAAAAAAAATCTTTTTATTTCGTTCATATAAAAACGAAATTAGAATATATATATTAATTTTTTTTTTGCATTTCGTTTATATTCCAATGAAATAGGATAAACATTTTATTTTATTTTTGTATTTCGTTTATATAAAAACGAAATAGAAAAATAATTGGAATTTGTTTTTTAATATTTCATTCATATATCAATGAAATAGGATAAATACATACATATATATATATATTTTGTATTTCATTTATATAAAAATGAAATAGGAAAATATTTTTTTTCCATTTATATACAAACGAAATGTTTTGTTCCATTTCCCAGGTATATAACGAACCCCCCCCCCCCCCCCCCCCTCCTTTTTACCGTTTTTCTGCTCTCCATATCGCTATGGTTGTCAAAATAATATCTTTTACATTTCATGAATTAATTTGCGAAATTTTTTACTTTTCTCCGTTTATAAATATTGTCCTATCTTTACCTATGGTATATCCTTCGTTTTTCAATTTTCTTTTATCCATCTCATATCTTTCATCTATTGTTTTTCTCTTATTTGTTTCATATGCTTCAACTTTTATTTTTTCTCTCATATATTTCATAAAAGATGACGGAAACTCATGTTAAAGTGTATTTATTTTGGGGTGGTGAAGTTGTGTATGAAGCAAGTTCGGTTAGATACAGCCGTGGTCCTGAAATAGGGCAAAGGTTTCCAATTTCCCTAAAATATGATCGTCTGCAACGCGTCTTAAGGAGTAAAATGTTCGTAAATGATCCTGAACTATCGATGGTTATAACCGGACGATGTCCAAGTTCATTTACAGCCGATGGTTCACCAATTTATGGTGAGATGCCAATTACGGACTATGAATCTTTATCGTCATTTCTTCGTTGTCCTGAGATTTTTAAAAATCAGATATGCATAGCAGCACTTGACATGTATGCTACAGTTCAACGCTCTACCCAGGTCGAAGTACCGACCGACAATGAGTTCGATTTCGGAGGTACTACCTATCTCCCAAGTTTGAATATTGGTTTTTCAAGGGGTGTAGTTCAACAACAAACAATTGTAGGATTTAGTAGTCAGTCAAATGATACAACTAATTATGGTACACAGTATGATGGTATGGCTTCAACGCACGATCATAACTTTGATTGGAGTGGACAGAATCGTGAGACGGGTGGACCAAGTAATGCTACTACGCAGTTGCATAATTTGAATTGTAATGTACAACACCTTTCACATCCTGGTCCAAGTGAATTAGACAGTGATAGGTAAATATAATCATATTTTATTCACTTTATTCATGGATTGTATAATTGTGTTTGACTTGTAAATTCTATGAATTTTTCTTATTTATAGGCATAACGATTTTGAAGATAACCCCACGTTGACTCAGCTCACACAAATTGTGAGCAATAACGATTTAGCTAATGATATAATAAATGAGTCGGATAGCGATAGTCCATTAGATCATGAAGGAACGGACGATGATCAATCGTCTGCTGACGATAACGATTCTGATGAAGATGTTGCGGCCCCCAGTAATGTTAGTGTTAATTATCATTCAAATGTGATCCCATATTTGGATAATACAGAAGAAGTAGAACCGGAAGATTTTGCATACATGAGAGATAACGGGTCTGTTCGGGTTGCACTTTGGAATTCCAGTAATCCTAAAGTTATCAAATCAGGTTAGTTTGGTGCGACTAATTTTGTAATTATATATTATTTTTGAATTTTGTGATTTTAATTGGTGTAATTAGGAGTTGATATTTTTTCTTGTACATGCAAATAGGTATGTTATTTCACAGCAAGAAGCAAATGAAAGGTGTAGTGAGACTCTATAATATAGCCCACAAAAAAGAATTTAAAACATATCAAGCCAAAGGTACATTTTGGAAGGTTATTTGCAAGCGGCATGAGGAAGGTTGTAGTTGGATGATCCGTTTTTCGTTGATCGGAAGTGGCATGTGGACAGCAGGAAAAATGATTGAGCCACATAATTGTGATACGGATGATTATACAGAGGATAATTTCAATTTGAATAGCAACATGATTGCTACTTCGTTGATACCATATGTTATGATCAATGCACAAATCAGTATTAAGTTTGTTCAGGAAACTATAAAAGGCATCCATCACTATACTCCTAGTTATAGAAAAGCGCAAAAAGGGCGTAAGAAAGCTTTTGAGATGGTGTATGGTGATTTCGAAGGTTCTTTTAGGGCATTGCCTCGATACATGGCTGCTCTAGAACATTTCAATGCGGGCACTATTGTTGAGTGGACACACGAGTCAACTACAATGCAAGGCGAACACATCTTCAAGTATATTTTCTGGGCCTTTAAACCAAGTATCGATGGATTCAAAAGTTGCAGGCCCGTCATCTCAATAGATGGCACCCATGTCTATGGTAAGTATGAGATGAAATTGTTGATTGTTGTTGGCATTGATGCAAACGGAAATATTTTTCCACTTGCATATGCTATAGTTGCTTGTGAGAGCTATGAGTCATGGACTTGGTTTCTCAGTTTATTATGGAGACATGTTGTTTGTGATAGAAAAGGCATTGGACTAATTTCTGACCGTCACCAAGGGATCTTGCAATGTGTAATGACACATGAATGGTTACAGCCACCCACCACACATCTAGTCAATAACTTTCAATTTATTTTTGACTTGAAAACAGATTTTTTTGCTTTTTACATGAACAATTCATAAGCTAAAAAAGAAGCTAGTCAATAGCTTTCAATTTTTTAAAAGAATCTTGTCAGAAGCATTGTTGCACTTATATTTTCCAAGCATTGTTGCATACGTTAAGAAGAAGCTAAAAAAGAAGCTAGTCAATAGCTTTCAATTTATTTTAAGAATCTTGGCAGAAGCATTGTTGCACTTATCTTTTCCAAGCATTGTTGCATACTTTAAGAATCTTGCCAGCGGATTGTTAAACTTTTTACATGTACAAGTCAAAAGCTAAAAAAGAAGCTAGTCAATAGCTTTCAATTCATTTTAAGAATCTTGGCAGAAGCATTGTTGCACTTATCTTTTCCAAGCATTGTTGCATACTTTTCGTCATGGAGCCAGCAGATTGTTAAACTTTTTACATGTACAAGTCAAAAGCTAAAAAAAGAAGCTAGTCAATAGCTTTCAATTCATTTTAAGAATCTTGGCAGAAGCATTGTTGCACTTATCTTTTCCAAGCATTGTTGCATACTTTTCGCCATGGATTTGTCAAATTTAAGTTTTTTATATTTTGTTGCTAACCTTGCGAAATGCAAGGATAAAAAATTGTCAGAAGCTTGTCAATAGCTTTCAATTTTTTATTTTTTTACTTGGAAATGTATTCCTTTTCTTTTTACATGGATAAGTCAAATTCAATTTTTTTTTAAGAATCTTGTTAGAAGCATTGTTGCAGTTATCTTTTCCAAGCTTTTATATTTCGTTGCATACTTTGCGAAATGCAAAGCTAAAAAATTGGACAAGTTAGAAGCTAAAAAAGAAGCTCGTCAATAGCTTTAAATTTTTTTTCACTTGGAAATGGATTCCTTTTCTTTTTACATGGACAAGTCAGAAGCTAAAAAGAAGCTAGTCAATATCTTTCAATTTATTTTTGACTTGAAAACAGATTTCTTTGCTTTTTACATGAACAATTCATAAGCTAAAAAAGAAGCTATTCAATAGCTTTTAATTTTTTTAAAGAATCTTGTCAGAAGCATTGTTGCATACGTTAAGAAGAAGCTAAAAAAGAAGCTAGTCAATAGCATTCAATTCATTTTAAGAATCTTGACAGAAGCATTGTTGCACTTATCTTTTCCAAGCATTGTTGCATACGTTAAGAAGAAATTAAAAAAGAAGCAGTCAATAGCTTTCAATTCATTTTAAGAATCTTGGCAGAAGCACTGTTGCACTTATCTTTTCCAAGCATTGTTGCATACTTTAAGAATCTTGCCAGCGGATTGTTAAACTTATTACATGTACAAGTCAAAAGCTAAAAAAGAAGCTAGTCAATAGCTTTCAATTCATTTTAAGAATCTTGGCAGAAGCATTGTTGTTATATATCTTTTCCAAGGTTTTATATTTCGGTGCATACTTTGCGAAATGCAGGGACAATATTTTTAGCATGGACAAGTCAAATTCCAATTTTTTTTACACGGATTCTTTGGTCTTGGCTGTTGCAAGAGCTAACATTTTCTTACAATTGCATTCATCCAATTTATAAATAATCGGACTACTTCATCCAAAAAAATATAAACTTTCAACCAATATTCATCGTATTTGATTATCTGTATCTCAATCTAACTAACTTCATTAATGTCTAAAAAACCTTTTTTCAGCGGATGGTTTAAAAAAAAAACATAAAGGAGAGCGGAGTTGGATTACGGCGCTATGAACTGTGGGGCTTGGACTACGACGCTCTCGGATGGGAGCGGGGAAATCGCTCACTCGATAACGAAGATGGACGAGATGGAGAGGAAGATGAAGATGAAGATGAATACGACAGCATTTCTCATAAAATACAAATTGAAATAACATTGAAAAATGAAAAAGGTACAAATACAATACTTAACTAGCCGACATAACAACAGAAAATGCTTATGGAAAATCATCTTCATCAGACATTTCGCAGTCTGAGTTCCAATCAGGGGTAACATATAACCCCAATCTGTGTCCCCCCAAACGCAACCATCGCAAACGCATCCTATTATTTTCTTCGCGAATGCGGTTCAATGCAACATTCAGTTCTTGGGGTGATGTGAGCGGCATGCCTATTGCACGGCGTCTTGGACGATGCAGGTCACGACTTCTTAAATCGGTCTCAATATTATGAGCTTCATCCAGGCGGTAGTTCCATTCTCTCCTCATTTTGCTAATGTACTGTCTATTGTAGGGCTCACTCGGATTAAGCGAGTACTCAAATTCACGTTCCAAAACCCACTTCCTACCCATTGACTCAAAAATGTCACCTGGGTGATATGTCATTGGCCCGCGTTGCTAGAAGAATGGATTCCACGATGACATTTTTAAAGAGTTTGTTTTGGCGTGGTGAGATGAATAAGGTATTATGGAAGACTATTTATATAAAAATACATGGTGTAGAAAGGTCTAAACCCCACATGCAATTTTCGTATTTATTAAAAAAACAATTCATATAGAAGTCTAATTAGTCAGAAATACACCATAATTCATATTGACGGAATAGATGTCGCTATAATAAGTCATATATAAGTCTAAATAGCCATAGATACACAATAAATTTTCAAAATAAGTTGTTAAAGCTCCTCATGCATCCCTACGTGTGCATCTTTTCCTCCCACCAGTGCCACATTGTGTTGGTCGGCGATCCCTACGAGATCTGCGCGGAGGAACCGCCTCATTCATCCCTTCCGCACCCTATAAATATCATACAAAATAAAAGTTAATTTTTAATGCGAGACTTAAATTATATATATAAAAATGTAAATTCAAAAAGAACTTGTGCCTCTAAGTCCTGAACATCTGGCGTAGGTGCATATGCAACATTAAAACTGAGCCTCTTTCCATCACAGGGAAAATTAGCTGGAGGTCGAGATGAGGTACTAGTCTGAGGAACTTGGAAAAGGAGGTTGTCCAAAGCCTGTTGGCTCCAAGGCTGTGAGGAATTGCTAAATGGGGTGAAACCTTTTAATGTTGATGATGCTTATGGAGTGACCATATTAAATGAGTTATATGGAGCCTCCGACCAAATCATAGATGGGCCAGATATATCCATGGTCGGATAATGGGAGCTATGTATATTCATAGATGAGTGACATGGAGCTTCTGGGGCAGTCATAGATGGGTCAGAAAATTCCATCGACGGATAATATGGGCTAGGTAAATTCGTATGTGGTTCATGTGGACTGGATGGGTGATATGAGGTGGGTAAATTCGTAGGTGGATGATAGGAAGCAGTCATAGATGGGCCGACATTACAACAGAATGAATGAACCGGGTCTGGGTGTGGCTCTAGATCGTCAACTTGATCGTCATCAATAAGCTAGTGCGCCACTTGACCTCGACCCCGTGGGTTACCAGCACGACGTACATTTGCACGATCCCGCAGAAGCAAAAACTGGACAGTTTTTCAGAACTGGACAGTTTTGCAGTTTTGCAAAAACTGGTCAGTTTTTTTTTTTTTTTTTTTTTTTATATATAAAAATAAAATCAAGCAAAGAAAACAACTACACTAATATTTACGAATTTTGACCAAAGCAAGCAAGCTTAAATCCCAAACTAACCTAAATACGCCAAATTGTTCCCCGGCAACGGCGCCATTTTTGGTAACGTCCAAAATACACTCCTCAAAGAGAAAGTGTACACGGTCGTATGCAATATATTTACCCAACTATGAGTCGGGGTTGATCCCACAGGGAACAATGTGCTAGGCGATTAAGAAAGTAAGGAACTTTCACCAACTACGCTAAAGCCAAACGATAGATAATATTTTGGTTTTTGTTTGAGAAAATTATAACTAATGCGAAAATGTAAACTAACCTAGAAAGCGAGTAAAATGATCAATGGCCACAAGCATGGATAATAGGAGATTACACTCAAGTAACGATCCAACGTATTTTACGATTTTACAACTAAGAGCGGATTTGTGTTGATAGATAATGATATCTAAAATCTCATTGAAAGTCTTCCAACCAAATCAATGAATTTCACTCTAAGCTTTTCCAAGCCTTAGAGTGTGATATTAGGTACAATCAATTTAACCTCAAGTAACTATCCTCTTCTGAGCTCAAGTTATTAGATGAGTTTAATGACCCAAATTCTTGTTAATTAATCTTTCCCAACCTAGATTTCCTCTTCCAAGCTCAATTTAAGTAAATGGGTGAGTCCTACGGTTAGCTACTCCCTTTGGAAACATTCAAGAATGAGATTAATTAAATCAACAAAGACCCACTTCAATAGCAATAAAAATCATTCAATACATAAGCAAAACAAGAGTTTCAATCCAAACTTTAATCAAGAATAGTTTCACAATCAAGATTCAAGTAATGGAATAATTACTACACACTTAGATATGCAATACAAAACAAGGATTTGAAGAAAGGATTAAGAAATATCTCATTGAAGTGCTTCCAATCTTCTCCTCCAATATTGTAGAAAAACCCTAGCCTCCAAAACTTGCAAAATGACCAAAGATGATAATGCTTTGCCCTAGCTTCTCTTTTGTAGCTCCCCCAATTTTTTCAAGTCCAAAAAATGTCAAAATCTGCCCCCATATTTCTGTTTTTGCAATTCTGCCCGTTTTTGCAAAACTGTCCACTTTTGACAGTTTTGCAAATCTGTCCCGTTTTTGCAAAACTGTCCAGTTTTGCAAAAATGTCCAGTTTGACCTCTTTTTGACTTTCTTTTCACTTGGTTTCTTCCGATCACTCATTTCAGCTACTTGGCTTGTTTTGCTCTATTTTGTTCCATTTTGGTCCATTTTGCTCTTTTATGCTCTCCGGGCATCTTTTCCTACAAAACAACATAAAAACACAAAAAGTAACAACAAAAGTGCTTAAGGAGTCACAAAAGCTTAAGGAATTAGCGTCGAATATCGCGTAATTTCACGACTCATCAGTTGGCAACTTAGGCGGTGCCACATAAACTGTTGGTGGTATATAATCGAGATCAAATGTCAACCTCGTCCCCATTGCAGCAGCATTCAGAGACTCAATCGACATGTTAATAAACCTTTGCATCAATGCATTCATACCCTGAGAATCTGAAGGCCACTCTGACGGACTTTCCTGAACACTGTAAGCCAAATGTCTAACTCCATGAATTCCACGAGCCTACAAAAAAATATATAACAAACAGTGACGTAAGAAAGCCAGTGATTGGCAAAAAGAAATTAATGTGTATCATATACGATATAGTTATTAATATTACTATAATATTTAATACATATGATACACATGTATTTGCATGTAAATTGGTTCCAAATCCTTTATATGATGATTTAGTTAGAAAATATAATTAAATTACTTTCATAATCATGGTCAATTTATTATTATACAGTCTTTTTTCTAAATAACGAAAGAGATAAAGTATAAAAATCGAAGCACCTAGGTTAAGATTTTCATGGTAAATTTGCCTGAATACTGGCATTGGATGAGCGTAGTAAGTCAAATTCTTAGACTATTTTTCAAGATATATTAATTAGTACTACCAGTAATTTTGTTTCTACTCAAATGTTAGAAAACTATATAGTACATCATTAACTGTCTATTTAACTTGACATGCACCAAAAGTTACGTGCCAGTGCTTCGTGCCTCCCTGCGAGGTGTTGGTCTCCCCTATCCACGGTACGTTCTGGATTTCCTATCAAGGTGCGGGAGTACCTCCGGTACCATTTAAAATATTCAGAATCCGGTCCGGGAGCTACAGTAGTATATGGAGCTTCAACTATTAGTTTCCGACGGCGTTCCCACAAATATTCAGCTTCCTCAAATTTTCCCCCCATCTCCTGACTTATCTTGAATCGCTTGTCCAGTGAAAAATGAAATGGTCTATGTGGGGGGATTGGTCCCGGAACAGACTGCTCCTTACCAAATTGTCTGTTGACCCGACCCACCATGTGCCACTCTCGGTAGATCCCACAAATGAGTGGGAACTGTACCATCCAAAGGTCTTGACCACGTCGGCACCACTCCGGAAGTCCATCATTGATGGCCTCTGTATAAGGCTCCCACACAAACTACGATAGCAAAATTATTATACAGTCATTTATAATTTATAATACAAATTATAAATTTTCTCATTACAACAAACATCCATTATGCATTTTCAGTTAAGTAAAGATTAGAACATTCAAGCAATTTCCTTCCTTCTAAATACACAAAATTTCATCATTTCCAAACCGTGCAAATGAAGAATCAAAAATACTCAATAGTAGAAAGCGTATCATGACCAAATCCTTGCTAGGAGCACTTTCTTTTTTATTCAGTTCCAAAGCATAACAAGAACGGGCTAACTTGAAAATTCCATAATGAATTTTGATGGAAATAAAACAAAACAAAACAAAATACTTTAGTAACCTTCTAGCCATTAAAACAAACCTAGACAAAATACTAATTATGCTAAAAGAAGAAATGGGATCTAAAAAATATCACAACAAGTAGCAAGTTGTAGCAAATTAGCTATAACAAATTAAAACAAAATCAACCCATTATCATAGTACGATTAAGCAAAAAATGAACAAATTTATAAAAACTCTATTGTTGTTATATTTTTCACATTTCTTATAAAAAAAATTAAAAGGAAAAATACCTGATCATCAGTTAGGTTGTCTACAACATCCCTACAAACTACTAGCACAGCTCGTGTCTCGCTTTCACGAACTCCACGACGAGTTCACTTTTGCGCAAATGCAATATCTCGTTCGTTTACTCTTGGGGGACGAAGTAATGGCTGCATCGGGATTATTCACTCCCAAGCCCAAACCTGTATAAGTAAATTTAACTATATAAATATTTTTTGAATTAAATAAATTAATCTGAAAATACACATGAAAATTGTGTTGTTATGGTTGGGTTCCGATAATGAGCTAATATTGTTGTGCAAGCTGTTCGACAATATTATAATTTTTAATGATTTATTATACAAATTATAACACTAGGAAATCTAAAATATTATTTAAAAGATAGCAGAGAAGTTGACTATTTAAACGTGTATCAAGCAATACTTTTAAATTGTTAGCGTGACAACTCAAGGAAATATGGTTAGCTGACATTTAGAATTATACACAAATATTAATAATCCAGATTGCATTATATATAGTGGTACATTAAGTGTTTATAATAAAGCTCGACTTTCGATTCCTAATTTCATTTTTCAAAATTTGGGTAATGGTGGTTATAAGAATGCTACTTGATCTCTTATTTCTACTGAAGTAGAGCAATATATTATTGAAATTCACGTACCTGTAACAAAGCAATAAATCCACAAACATCACGGCTATTGGCCATCAAAGCACGACATAAAAAATTGTACAAGTATGATAATGCTGCTACTCCCCAAGCTTTCCCGCCTATTGCATCAAGGTCTATTATGTCAAGCAAAAAGTGTAAACTAAGCTTTGAACCAGTATTATCAGGGAATATATTGCCACCAATCAACCAAAGCAGGTACAACCTGACCCTCTTTTGTACCTCAGCCTCATCAGTGTGTTCATCAATAATATCATTATTGGCAATCAAAGTTTCCAAATGATTAGATAATTGTGTTATTACCAACAAGCTATTACCTATAAAGGCTTATTCTCCGGGCAACCAACCAGTAAGGTCGTACATCAATTCTTGCCACCTTGATTTAGTTATATTTTTAACATTTCTCTGCACCAATGGGTGGCCATCCAAGGGAATGCCATATAACACCTCGACATCCTGCAGCGTGATGGTACATTCGCCAATCCGCATATGAAATGTATGCGTCTCTGGACGCCATCTCGCAATAAGTGCAGTGATGATTCCTTCATCATACTGCACATTACCTACTGCTAAAACTCCCCCAAATCCACACCTCTCAAAGTAATTAAGGATGCGATTATGTAAAGGGTATTGCCTCAAGTGATTCCAGAATTCATGATCCGCACGACGTATAGTTAAGCACGCGTTCTTTCCAGTCAATTTTCCATCCCACACAGCCTGGGATCGATGCTCATGCTGGAGTATTAATAAATCATAGTTTTCTGGACCTGGATGTACAGTGACTTTGGGGCGATCCATATCTATAACATTGCAACACCAAGCCACTGCTATTAGAATAATGGACAACACATTACAGAATTGTTTACTATATATTCAATAGGAAAGTCAATAAAGGTCAAACTATAAGATATATTATCACGTGAGAAAAGAAAAAAAAATTAATAAGAGTACAACTGTCAAAAAATAATTGCAGTTCCCTATGTGGTGAACGAAATGTAATTAAACTTTTGGTTAAGCTCATAATTAATTGCCATAATAGTATTCATCTTATATATAACTACTTCTTTTCTATTTAAAACAAAGCATATGACTGGAGAGGGGATGCAAAGAAAATATTTTTTTTTTAACGGACCGGAATAGTATTTCGTCAGTTATCCAACGAAATACCCATTTTGGTATTAAAAAAAAAGGACATGTTATTTTTGTCTATTAGCTTCAAAAACAACTCCAACTTCCTCACAGTTTCTTGATCTTATACTTTTAATTTGAAATTAAAAAATTTTCATGCTTATCAACAGAAAATAATCTCCAACGACTAGTCACAATTTGAACATAGAAAATGACCCAACAAATGATACAAATATCTTTATGCTATATTTAACAATCTTACTTTCCTCACAATTTCTTCATCTTTTTTTAACTGTTGTTCTATGAAAATGACTAACTAAAAGAATATTTTATAATATAAATTTATACCTTTTTAATCAGTAGCTTCAACGATTTTTTAAGTATTTTAATTGTAGTTCGTTGACCAATAAACTCTACTAACATTTTTTAAAAGCTTTTTTTAATTGAAGCAACGACTGAAATTACCAATTATCTATTAATTAAACTTGTAACTTTTGTTTTCTTTATTATAGTCTACTACACTAAGTATAAGATAAAAATAAATCAAAAAAATAAATGTGAACTAATTTATAATGACTAAATCAAAAAATATATGTAAAAACTTATAAAATTAATAAATTACCTCAATTTGAAGAAGATTATAGAGCAAAAGTTGAGGAATCCTTGTGATATAATTAGTAGAAAAAAAAGAAAAGAATGAAGAACGGAAGAAGAGAAAGAATGGAGGTAGAGGAAGAACGGAAAATGGAGAAGGGAGAATGGAGAGGATAAGGTAAAATAATATAGGGTAAAAGTGGGGAGCAGAAAAAGGGTATATAAACGAAATAAAAAAAATTCCTATTTCGTTGGAACATAAACGAAATACAAAAAAAAAAAAAATTCCTATTTCATTTTTATATAAACGAAATACCAAAAAAAAACAATTATATTTTCCTATTTCGTTTTTTCGTTCATGTATCAACGAAATACAAATATATATATATATATATATATATATATATATATATATATATATATATATATATATATATATATATATATATATTCCAATTTCGTTTTTATATGAACGAAATAAAAAATAATTATCCTATTTCGTTTTTAATACACAAAATGCAAAAAAAAAATATATAATTTCCTATTTCGTTTTTTTATTCACGAAATACAAAAAAAAAACAATTAAACCTATTTCGTGAATTAATTCACGAAATGAAAAAATTAAATCAGTTTCGTTCATTTAATTCACGAAATAGAAAAAAAAAAACCTATTTCATGAATTGATTCACGAAATACAAAGAAAAAAAAATCAGTTTCGTTCATTTAATTCACGAAATAGAAAAAAAAAACTATTTCGTGAATTGATTCACGAAATGCAAAGAAAAAAAAATCAGTTTGGTTGATTTAATTCACGAAGAAGAAAAAAAATTAGGATAAGCCTATTTCGTGAATTGATTCACGAAATGCAAAGAAAAAAAAAAATTTGTTGCATTTCGCTACATGTGTAGCGAAATGCAAGTAATTCATTCGGCACCGGAACAGTGTTGTGTGGGTATTTCGTTACTTATCCAACGAAATACACATTTTGGTCTAAAAAAAAAATATATTATTTTGGATTAATGACTGCAAAAATAAGTCATTTTGACTCCGAACTCTTAAAGGAAGACCACTACTATCCTAGAAAGTCCAAACGCCTTTGTTGGTCCACTAATCACCATCAAACTTTTTTTAACGTGGACAAGAATGTGTTGCACATGACAAATAAAAAATCAAAAACATATTCCCGGTCTCTTTTAGCTGTTCAACACTTCTGTTATTTTATTATTGCAAGACTGAACACTAGTCTCATTTTATAAATGGGTTTGGACCTGTCTTCTATTCCGGTGAAGAATATTCCACTGATTAGGCGGGGATAGGATTCAAACAGAGTAACCAACCTGGAAGATTTGATTAATTGCAATTATCATAATTGGTAAGTCTACATTCTAATTGCTAAGATAAGAAATTGAATATTCAACAGTCACATTTACAGTTTAATGCAATAGATGTTGTTGGTTACTTTTCCTAGCACAAATCATGATTCAGTCTTAATAGTAAACAAGGAAATACCCATTATAGAAAAGTGAGGTACTTGAGCAATAATAAATTACTTGTAAACAGTCCCTTTACCGTTTTTCATATGGACCCTTTATAGATATATAACTTCTTTAAGATCGTGGGACATAACTCGTGGGATATTATGATGCGAAAATATAAATTTATGTCATGCGAAAAAATTATTTATTACGAGGGGCAAACATGAAAGACAAAACACAAACATAAGTGCAAATGACCGGCCATTTTTGTCTTATTATCTTTGGGAAACGTACATAAATATGCCATTGGGCTAACTATGTGCCAAACTACGGAGGAGTAGATCTACTTTAGATGCATTTTTTTCAAGAGTTACCCAATTATGCATCTTTTTAGCCAAGTATAGTTAGATAATAAAAGGAGAAAAAAAACTCACATCTTGTCTATTTTCCTAAACTGCAAAAATCAATTAATATCTCACCATTTAAGTTATTTCAAACATTTATAAAAAACGCTGCACAAACTCACATTTTCTTTTACTCATATGCAAACTATTATATTTTCTGCAAGTCTTATTTTAAATTAGCATTATTATTTAAAGTCTTAGCAACATTTATAAGTCCTATTTCAAATAGCATTTGAAGTCTTCTTTTATGCAAATTATTATATTTTCTACAAGTCTTATTTTAAATATCATTTTTATTTAAAGCCTTGGCAACATTTATATATATTATTTCAAATAGCATTATTATATTTTTCTTTAAAACCTTATCAATATTTACAAGCCCTTTTCTTAAAATTAAATGCTATATTTGCATCTTTTGCCTTAAATAATTAACCTAAGTTTGGACGGTAACCGTTATTAACGGATTCTAAAGGATGTCTAACCCCTTCCCTTTAGGATAATCTAGAACCCTTACCTAGAATCATAAATTAAGCAAACCATTAACGGAGGTTTAGTTAGGCTTTACCTTAGTTAATAAATTAGGTGTCCTAATTCACCCGTTAAACTAATTAGGTGGCGACTCCTTAAATAAAACAAATAGGGATCACCAATATATTGTACTCCTACTTTAACCCGTTTAAATGGGGTATAACAGGATTCAACATAAACCAACTCTAAAATGTGATAGCCAGAGTGCTATTCACTGGATAAAAAAATCAGAGATTTCATGATCGCACCAAATACATTGATATCAAATTCCATTTTATTCGTGATGTTGTTGAACAAGGCACAGTTAAGGTCTTGAAGGTTGACTCAAAGGACAATGCAGCGGAAATGTTAACTAAGGTGGTTCCTCTTGTCAAGTTCAGTCATTGTATGAATCTGGCAGGAGTTCGCATCAACTGATGCATCAGGATGGAGAACGGCAGGGCAAGGTAGAGTTACTAGTATGTACAAGGTTTCGGTTAGTGTCTCTTGTTTCCTACACGGAGTTAGCTCACGTAGGCTTAGAGACATTGGACTGAATAACATTCATATAGAAGCTCGAAATTCATCTCAAGGTGGAGATTGTGAAGTTGAGAAGATATTCAAGCCAATTCCTACTCAAACGAGGAAAGAAATAAAGGAAACTTTTTTTTTGTTGGTTTTCGAGTGTTATTAGAATTTAGATCCTTTCTAAGAAAATATTAAACCTAGTAGTATAAATACATGCTAACTAGGATTTATTAAGTACGACAGAACATAGAACCTAAGAGGATCCAATCTTGGAACTTATTTTCTCTCTTTATATTAATAAAGTGCCAGTTGTTTTCCCTGGACTAGGATCACATCGATCCGAACCACGTTAATTACTGTATTTTTATCGTTTTCGCACTAATAGATAGAATAGAGACTATAGTTTCCGTCCCTAGTGCTATTGCTGCCATGTTTGCTGCTACTGATGTTGCAGAACCAGTGCTTGATCCTTGTTATACCCCATTTTAACCGGGTTGGAGTAGGAGTACAACATATTGGTGATTCCTGTTTTTTTGTTTATGTTAAATTAAGGAGTCGCCACCTAATTATTTATGGTGAATTAGGACACCTAAAGTTTATTAAAGTGATTTATCTAAAGTTGATTTTTATTTTAAAGTCTACGAAACCAAATGATTCTAGGTAAGGGTTCAATTAGTCTAAAGAGAAGGTATTAGGCATCCTTTAAGACTCATTAACAATGGTTAACCGACCGGACTTGCAATTAATTAGGCTAAGTGTAAATAATAGTATTATAAAATATTTAAGAAAATTTCTTTAAAGTATTGCTAAAATTTTAGACAGAAGTAAAATGTTATTTAAAGTAAAAAACTTGTAGAAAAAATAGTGATTTAATAAAAAGAGTTTAATTATAAATAAACCAAAAGAAATGGAATGAGTGATGTTCATACGTATTCTGAATATGAATTACGCCAACTAGCAAATTAAAATGTATTTGTAAAGTTATTTCAAGATTAATATTAATATTTTAACGAATGTGTATTTCAAAGTTTTCTAAGATAAAAAGAGTAAATGTTGATTCTTTTAACTCAAATATATAGTCATGCTATTTAAAAATCAATTACTCTAAATAAATGTTATAGATACTGTATAAGTAGTTTTAAAAATAGGAGTGAATGTAATTTGTGGAATTAACTACCCATAACTAAACTAAAACCCTTAATGTTACTAAAGTTTATCTAAATTAGCAAACACAATGTTAATCATACAATACACGTTAAATGCACATAAAAAAAAAATAGAGGAATAGGAATGATGCAAATGGGCTCAGCCCATTAAAGAATGTTGTTGTCCGCTACTGTTGCTGTTCACATTGATTGGGCTTTGGCCCAAATTTTATTTCCTTGTTTGGCTGTAGGTTGGCTGACTTGAAAAAGAAATTGCGTTGGGTTTTAGCCCAACACCGAATGCGGGAGATGATGAGTCGCTTGGACTTGTATGCGATAGTCATGCGTAAAATAAAAGAGAAGGATTAGTGTATATCCCAATAAATAAAATAGGACATATGTAATGCAAATTCAAGACAGGCCAATGGCATTCAACTATATGATTAGTATATCAATATCTTTTAAATAAACAACCAGAAAAAGAAGCAACTATGATAGATGTAGCATAAAGCAGGCACATAAAATTCTGAACACTTGTAGTGAAAATGAAAAGGAATTGTATTCGGTCCAAAAACAGAAGCTAACTGAACTGATGATAGGTAAAACAAAGATAAAATGGGCAGTAGACAGCCACCACTTGTGTGATTCAAAAGAAAAAACACCAGTTGCATTTTTACTGGTAAACATAAGCATGTAATCAATAGTGATTTCTACTTTTATTCTGCCAAATGTTATGTTACGTCCCCCTGCTCTCCTTTTAACAGCACACGAGCAGTTGAATGGGAGAAGAGATTGAATGGCATTCCGTATCTGGGACAGAAGGATCTTCAACTAATCATAAGCAAATGTGCTTGGACTTGACAGAAACAAATTCCTTCTTGTATTAAAGGAAACGTTTGTACTTTAAACAAAACCAATACGTATAGACCTTTCACCCGAATTTACTAAAGCGGGTTTATTTGTTTAAATCTTACCTAGATGGGGTTTACCGGATCCGAACAGAACACAGAATGTGAAAGATCTTTGCTATTTTTTTTATAAAATGCCTTCATACCCAATGAAAATAACTTCTAAATGTTAATAAAGGACCATAGAGACATATGGATCGTAATTCTAGTCATAAACTCAACAAACCAACAGGCACTGTCTACATTAACTAGGAGGGATATGAGATGCTCAAGCATATTCGAATACCCTTGAAACTGCCAACTTAAAACAACTAAGCACACTTCGCGAAATGTCGAACAAGGAGAGGATTCGATTCATATTTATCGAAGGACTATAAAGGAGCCAAACTACTTAAATCATTTGTATTCTCATATTGACTTAAGGATAGGCCACAAAAATCTAAAGATGTGGCGATTCCACAGGCGTGAGTTTGGAAGGAGAAATATTGACTTAGAGCATCATTAGAAGATACTTGATTTCAATGATTTTAACACACTAGTTTGAACTCGATTATGAGATTTGGTCGACTTAACTCTACTTTGGTTCTGTTTCACAAGCAGGTTGTAGCACTAGCAATTACAGGGTAGTTCACAGATGCAGCCAGGACCATTATTGATATATCACAAACCACCAAAAATCAGATAAGTGCACAGTTATTGGTTAATCATTTGTGTTTGAGGCAGTTTTATGCTTAGTCTTATTTAAAAACATAGTGGAGGCTTGAATAATTAGAAATACAGCAAGAGTGTATCTGAGAATGCTTTTAGGCTACGGAGTAGAATGAAAGGATCATACTCTACTCTAAACCAATCAATTACAAATTTTGAAAAGAAACAACTAATGGCCTTAAAAGATCACACATCATGAAGGGCAATGCAAGGACTAAGACCAAACAGCATGTGGACATGTATAAGATTCAAATTGAAACCCAAACAAGATTACCATTCATATCATGGGACTATACTGAGCAAATAGATACAAACATGCTAATGTCTAATCTCACTTATCTATATTAAATAAGAATGACACCTGTGACTAACACAACCAAACAATATTTCAACATAGGATAAAGTTAAATAATATATACAAACCACTACCACATGAACCTTCTTATAATTAAATACATATTAGAGATAGTCAAAGTAGCCAAGCAAATATCTTACTTTGAATCAACAGTCTAGAACACAAACATGAATCAAGTGCAGAGTTATTAAGGCATATGGACTAAACAGCTTCTAATGAATACATAATTGGACAATGTCCACTTTAAATAGAATTTATAGGAATGCCAATGATTAGGTAAATTTATCTTAACTCAGGTGAGGTTGAGGCAGCAACTAAACCAGGCCAAACCAATCAGACAAATATATAAAGGGTCTATTAATAGACTAATCTATCTGAGGTCAGTAAAGTGGCACTAGACATAACATCAAGCCAACCAAAACAGGAAACTTAAACTTACAAATGAAAGACAATTATGGAGATGATTCAGTGCTGATCTGTCTTAATCACATACACAATATACCTAAGATATACCCACCACAGTGTGTATATCAGATGTATATCGAATGTATATCTCCTTCTTACCTTGATAACCCACTGTATATCCTATGTATATTCAACTTAAAATAGATTCTAAATCCTGGAAATTCAGTCTAACACCCAAATTACAGCATACATCTTCCAAGTTCATTTAGCAACTAATGTTCTATCCTAACAACTCCCAAACATCAAACGAACAACAGGAAAACAAAGAGACTACACAACCAACACAAAATTGCAGAAATGAGCTAAGATTTCGAACTAAAATAGAAACTAACGACTGAAACAATAAGTCTCATAATATTACATGTAAAACCACTCCAACTGCTCAATAATCAGAATAAATCATGCTTCGTAATTCACAGACCAAAACAGAGTAAAGCCACGACGCTTATAAAATCGATTAAGCCGTGTTGAACTCTAAATAGCACAGAAATGCAGAATCAAGAAAACCAATTGGAAATACTAAACAGTCGACAGAACATATACAAACATATCAGAAACTTTAGATTCGAAGATATAAAAAAAATACTGACCTTTTGTGGGTGCAGTGAACAGGCTATGGGGTCTCGAATCTACTCGAAGACGACGAACAAACGATGCTTCGATTAAACCCAAAATTTCGATTGTATGAAAATATAGTGATTTAGAGTAATATTCGGCTAAAGTTCACCGGAAAAATGAAAACTATGGTTGGAAGATGGTGTGTGTCCCTAAACACTAAATCAAATCTTAAAAATATCAAAAATCCCCCCTCCTCAAGATACTGAACCATTCCCTTTTATAGGGTTGTGATTAGGGTTTAAGAAAGGAGAGATGGAGCGTGGGGGGACAGAGATGAGTGGGTGACAGAGGCGTGGGGGGACACGGGGAAGTGGAGAGACAGACGTGGTGGGGAACAGAAGTGAGTGGAGGGAGCGTGAGGTGAAGGAGGAGCGGCGGATGAAGAAGAAGAGAGAAAGAAGAAGAAAGGGATTAGGGTTCAGGTTTTAAAAAATTAAGGGATGGGCTTGGACAGGATAAAGGGTAGTGGGCTGAATTATTTTGGGTAGGGGAATGTGGGCTGGTCCGTTTTGTGTGAATTTTGGTTGTGGGTTGGTTGAATTAAAGTATGGACTGATAGTTTGGGTCATTTATTTGACTGAAATTGTTGATTCTTCCTCCTCTATTTAATTATTTTTTTGGGTTTCAGATTTGATAACCAGTACAACATATACTATGTAATTAATAATTAATATGTAGAAGAAATAAAGATTTTGCAAAAATGTTGTCTTGTAATTAATTTAACGATTCCACACCCGAAAATGAAACGACGACGAACATTTAAAATTTGTGATAAAGTAATGCTCGTAATGTTGAAAATAAAATGTAGCGTCAATAATAGTAGTGAAAATAAAGTATTTAGCTCCTCAGTAAATTTAGAAACCCGAGTAAATTAAATAAAAGAGGGACAAAATTGGGTGTCAACAATCCTGATGGATCAGCACTTGCTACATAAGGATTCTGCAAAAACATGAGCAAAAACACCAAACTATTAAACTCTTTTTAGACAAATTATTAAAATAATGCAGCCCGGTGCACGACGCGTCGAGGGTGTGTGATGTAAGTCCTACCGTGACACAAGCATCGGTGGCTAATTCCGCTGCTCGAACATGTGACCTATACAGAATCAACTTTACGATTGCTCCAACTTAAAGTAGTATACAATATTTAGTCAAATTATATACTACTTTAAAGCTTTGTTTCCCGTTCATTCCTGTATTTTGCATCTTGGCTAATCAAAGAGGTGGCAAAATCAATCTATCTTTTACTAACCTGCTCAACTATCCAAGTTTAACTATTTGAGTTATGAGCCGTTTTTGACTTGAACTAAGTGGTTGAACCCGAAACATCCATCAAACTATTGGGTCAAAAACAGATCGAAATAGAGTAACTCGACGGGTCAAACGGAACACAAACCCAGAAAGATTTCATCATAAGAAGACCGAAAATTATATAAGTTTGCAAGAACTTATCTAATGCAACACCAACTATGCCTCAATCCCAAACAAGTTGCAGGAGGACTCTAGATGGAGAAATCTTTTATAGGAGGACTCTAGTTTTAGGATTGTTAAGGTGTGTTGATGCCAAAGAAGCGGTCAAGTTGATTGAAGAAGTGTATGGCGGTACATGTGGGCCTCATATGAATCGTTTTACTCTGGCTAAGAAAATTCTACGAGCTGGCTATTTCTGGATGACTATGGAAACAGACTGCATTCGTTTTGTGCAAAAGTGTCACCAATGTCAAATTCATGGCGATTTGATTCGAGTCCCACCAAATGAGTTAAATGTGACGAGTTCTCCTTGGCCATTCGCAGCTTAGGGCATGGATGTCATTGGTCCTATCGAGCCTGCCGCGTCAAATGGACATAGGTTCATTTTGGTAGCCATCGACTACTTCACAAAATAGGTAGAAGCATCTTCGTACTAGTTAGTGACGAAGAAGGTAGTGGTAAACTTTGTTCGCAATAACATCATTTGTCGATTCGGAATCCCTGAGTCAATTATAACAGATAATGGAGCTAATCTTAATAGTGGTCTGATGCGTGAGATTTGCAAAATATTTAAGATTACTCACCGCAATTCCACCCCATACAAACCTCAGATGAATGGAGCAGTTGAAGCAGCCAACAAAAACATCAAGAGAATATTGCGGAAGATAATTGATAATTACAGACATTGGCACGAAAAATTGCCATTGGCCCTTCTCGGTTATCGCACCACTGTTAGAACTTCAACTGGGGCAACGCCTTATCTTTTGGTCTATGGAACAGAGGCTGTGTTACCTGCAGAGGTAGAGATACCATCCTTAAGAATTATCCAAGAAGCTGAGTTGAGTGATGCCAAGTGGATACAAAATCGATATGAACAATTGATGCTCATTGATGAAAAGAGGATGAATGCAGTTTGTCATGGACAACTTTATCAGAACAGAATGGCCAAAGCTTTCAACAAGAAGGTAAGACCGAGACAATTCAAACCGGGGAAATTGGTGTTGAAACACATATTCCTACACCAAAATAAAGCTAAGGGAAAATTTGCACCTAACTGGCAAGGGCCTTACATGGTTCACCGAGTACTGACTGGAAGAGCACTAATTCTAGTAGAAATGGATGGCGAAATATAGCCAAAAGCTATCAATGCAGATGCCGTCAAAAGATATTACCTTTAGGAGCTTTTCGTTTATTTTATATGTAATGTCTTTCTATGTAATGAAAACTACGTTCCCTCGGTGGGATACGTAAGAAACCTCTATCGGGTTTGGTCTCTTTAAGATAGAAATTTTTAAAATTTTCGTTTGTTTGTAACATGAACTACGCCTGACCTGATTCCCGTGGTGGGATACGTAGGCGGCATACGTAGGCTTCGGTCATATTATTAGAAAATCTCAATTTTATTTTTGCCTTGTATTTCTTGAACTACACTGGACCTGATTCCCTTGATGGGATACGTAGGCAGCCTGTATAAGGCTCGGTCTCATCATGTTAAAAGTTCAATATCCCCCCTATGCCAGAAACTGGGACAATTTTTAAGGGCGTCATTGCAAAATGACATCGAGAGACATGAAAGAGTATATGGTCAACAGAATCATCAGATAAAGGAAGGACTTTGGAGAAAGGACGTTCGCTTTGTTTTACAACGTGTCACGGTTCAAAGTTCAGCAGAAATTATTTATCACTATATACATATGTACCCTAAATTTATGCATATTTCATTTTGAAATAATATGATTCTTTTTAATCAAATGTTTTATTAATTGGCCAAGACTTAGAAATAGGCGGAGGTTATAAGTCCAGACAAAGCTGGAAGCACGAAGCATCAAGAACTAGATCTTCAAAGTCAACGCGAATCAACCTTCCCCGAAACTTACAAATTTTCTTTGAGTGCAGGTTTTCAAAATTGCGGAAACTGAAAATATGTAATGTTTCGGCCTTGCAAGGACTATGTGTCGAACGGTTTGAGTTTTCTTATAACATTTAGGAGAAATTATGCCTCTCAAGTGTCAATAATTCTCGAGATTTGCGATAAATTAATGCTTAAGTCTTACAAAGATTTTCAAATGTATCGATGCACAAATATTTTCTAACTGCTTTCAAATGCTCTACGTAAATGCTTTCAAACGCACTTCACATGAATCGCACTACTGTTTTCAAATGCATTGTACACACATAGCACTACCGCTTTCAAATTCTCTGCATAAATGCTTTCAAATGCACTGCACATACATCGCACTACTGCTTTCAAATGCTCTGCATAAATGCTTTCAAATGCACTGCACATGTATTGCACTACCGCTTTCAAATGTACTGCACATGCATTGCACTACCGCTTTCAAACGCTCTGCATAAATGCTTTCAAATGCACTGCACATATATTGCACTACTGCTTTCAAATGCACTGCACATGCATTGTATAATTGCTTTCAAATGCTTTGCATGCCTGATTTAAGAAACACTGCACACGCACTGCACAAATGCTTTCAAATGCACATGCACCGTACAAATGCTTTAAAATTCACTGCATAAATGCTTTACACCATGAATCATGTTGGTTTGGAAAACCTCATTTTCATCAATCATTGGGTTTTAAAGAAAACCTCATTATGTCGGCTTAGAAAGCCTCATTTTCACAAATCATTCGGCTTAAATAGCCTTATATTTATATCCGGTTTGAGGCCTCATTTTTATTAATCATCGCCAAAGGCATCATTCTCATGAATCATCGGCCCAAAACCTCATTTGCATTAGCCTTAGCTAAGGCTATCATTTTATTAAATCATTGCAGCTCACATGGCCGCATTCTCATAAGTTAACACTCGAGATGTGTCATTTTCATGTGTTTATTTTACATCACTTTACCTTCAATATTTATTTATTAACTTTTTATCTAGCTCAAATTTCGCAGGAGCTTTAGCGCAATGTGGAACTATTTCTTCGGCAGTGAACTGGGGCAATTTGTTGGGAAGGATAATCAGACTTCCTGACAAAGGTCAAGGGTCTACCTCGAACGCTCGTCGCTACCCCCCAAATATTCCGCTTACATCCATAATCCGATCATCGAGTTCACACGTATTCATATTTCAAAATTGTCAAGTTCGATATATTTTCGCAATCATAATACCCAGTGTCATTATAAATCGACACTGGGACAATATTTTTCAAAGATTCGCACCAATCATGACTCGTTATTCGCAGGTGTCGTAGCTATCCCAGAACTGCACACGCCCTGATTCTCGTGCAACCCGGGATATGTAGGCAACTCGGAGACCGGAGTTCGACTGCAATTCTCTCAAATTTTCTTTTACCGTTATAGTCTCCCAAATTCTTTTAGTCGGGACAAAATAGGCTACTAAGTCAACGTCTTTGCCCGAAAATTCTTTCATCATTACCGGCCAAAGAGGGACAAGTTGTTGACACCCAATTTTGTCCCACCTTTCTTCCAAAATATTTATTCGCGCTTCTAATATTTTTGACAACTTAAGAATAGTTATTTATACTTTATTACAATTATTAGTTTTCTATTAATATCGTCGTTTTTCATTATCTTACTATAGTCATTAGCTATTATCATTTTTATTACCGTTATTACTGTTGCTATTATTATTATTATTATTATTATTATTATTATTATTATTATTATTATTATTATTATTATTATGATTATTTTCATTATATTGCATCGCTTTTAACATCTTACGCATCGCATTTATTTTATATATTTAGACGATAGCATTTACTTACTTTTAAACTTTAAAAAATATTATCGCGCGGCTATTACGATATCGTATAATTTTGTTTGAGTACTAATAAATATATTTTCATATTAGGTAATACTTTAGCACGCGTTAATGTATAATTAACTAAAGGAGTGTCTTTCATCTTAATTTAGGAGCCCAAATACTATAAGGACGAAAGCATATTAAGTCAAAGATAAATAGGCTTCATACTAGCCCAATTCATATAAAATATGATCCTAATTTGGTCAATAATAACCCAAAATAAGTAGCCCATTCGGCCAAATAAATGGCCCATCTGAACATTTCTTAAAAAATAGGTCCAATATGCAGCCCACTATTCTTTTAAACCGACCCGACCCGTTTTCGTCCAAAAATCAGCTAGGGTTGCAAACACTTTCATAAAACAACCATCAGCTGCTCTCTCTCTCTCTCTCTCTCTTCATCTCCATTTTTGGCTGAAAACTTCTCCTTTCTATAGCCACGGACAGAGGTTGTTCACCCCATTTCCTTGCAAACTTTGACTGGTTTCAACATCTATCAGAACCCTTTCTATTCCTTTGGTGATATAACGTCCACATTTTAAATATTGAATCTGATGACAGAGATTTCTTCAGCTTTTTCTGTCATGATCTGGACTGATCTTCAAAGGACTATTTTTTTGAAAAGCAAATCGGAGACTTTTGAAATCCCACGCCTAACAAAAACCCTAGTGCATCACTATAAATACTAGCTTTGCTACTCGTTTTGAAAAAAAAAAAAAACTTTTTGGGAGCACCCATTTTCTTACACTAATACTCACAGTTCTACCCTCCAAAAGATTTCCCTTAAAGAAAATCTAGCTGCTTCTTGCTTCTGTTGGTTGCTTAACCAAAACAGAGGCATTTTACCTTCGCTCTAGTCAAGGTTGTAGACGTTGTGGCCCGAGATTTACGCCCTTGTTCGCTGCACTCAAAAAAGGTCAGTAATTCTCCTTCTCCTTTTGCTTCAGTTCTGTTCTTTGTGTTTAATTTATTTTTTTTAGTTTGTTTTATGTAGATTCCAGAATGTTAGTTAAGGTTTAGTTGTCTAATTTCAATAGGAATATGAGTTAGTCGTAGCTTTGTTTCGATTTTATGTGAATGCATATATCTTTTGTGCCTTTATTGAGCTTATTTCTCTTTTCATCGAACTTGCGAAGTATGAACCATTTACAGTTTTGTTACCCTTTGTCTGTTCAAAAATGAATTAGTTTAAGAGGATTAACTCAAAGTATAAGCTAAGTGTTATTTGAATCATATCTTCAAACCTCTTCCCTCACTTTTTAGTCCTGTTTTCAGATTGTTGTTATTAGATATCTACAGCTCCTTTTGTGGTTCTCTCTATAGGTCGTCTTACAGTCCAAAATGTAGGAATTAACCTAAATTAGTAATCTTCTCATTATTTTTTAGCATTTTATTATTTTAGCATTTTGCTTGTTACAATCCTGTATTTGCTCGCTATTAGCTGCCTCAATTCATTTGGGTGTAAAAAATGTGTTTTGGATAATTGCTATCACCATCATGTCCAGTTTTAATATATACGAATGTAGTCACAATTTTAATAAGCTTTTCTCTCCTATTTCCATTTAGTTAAACTGATGTAGGATTGATGTTTAAACTTCTGCTTGTCATTAAAATAGGCCTCTATCTTTTAATAATATGATTACCTTGAGTGTTAAAGATTTCTGGAAAAAAAAAAAGAGCATGAGTAAATTTAAGTTTCCCTTTTGTAGTTAGAGGCATTTTCTCGGAAGTTGCTCATAATTTGGTTAATAGTATGTTTCCTAGTTTAAATTGTAATTTGAAACAGCTTGAAGGAAATCTTGTTGAAATAGGGGATGTGATAGTTTAATAGCCCTTTCTAGTTTGATTCGTTATTTGAAATCCTTGAGGCCTGTTCTTCCCAAAATGTTTCAAGCATGTTAAGTTTCATCAGATGCTTATAAATGTCATCAAAGTGAAAAGGATAGATGTTTTTCTCCCATAAGTTGTTCCGTTATATCTTAATGAATAAAGGTGACCTTTTAAGACAACTAATAATGGTTTAAAGTAAAGTAGGGGCCTGCTATCATGGGTAAGCTGAGTGAATAAATCTTTCAGAGTAATAACAGTCCTATAGATCTTCAAATTTTTCCCTGTTTCTATTGTGTTGTGGGATTAAATTCAAGATATGTATTTCTTAAAGGATTAATGTGCTTTAGCTATTGCTTGCTGCCTTAATGCGAGATTAATTTGTATTATGTTTGAATTTTGAATTCGTGCTAGGAGTTAATGAGGTACTGGCTTCAAAGGCATGTTCATATTCATATAAATAACAAAACTGGCAATTAATACTTTAACTTGGAAATCTATTCTCTTTAATCAGTTTCTCTTTTAACCAGTATGAGATTAGGATGTTTTCTTTAAAAAACTGTCCTTTAAAACCAGAGTTTAGGTGATCTAAACTTACCATTAGATTATGTATCAAATTCATATGTTTAAAGTTTGAGCTTCAATTGTTTATGTTAGGGTTAAGGCATCAAATACATTTTAAAAGTTGTTCTCCTTTACATGTCTAGTTGATATGTCACCCAGATCAATTCAGTGTCCAGCTCATACCTTTAATCCATTATGTGTTCCACTTTGAATTTCGTTAAAGTCCTTGGAAAGAACCTTGTCTTGTTTCCCATTTATGATTTTCTGAATGCAAGCATGTTGTCGGGGAATTTGCTTTGTTCTCAGCAACATTTCTCCTTATGTTTGTCTGTTTAGAAGTAGTGAAGTATGAGTGAAATATGTTTCTCACATCTTTAGCATGCTATAACCAAACTGCATAATTTTCTCTCGTGCGTAAATCATTGTCATGTTCGGGATCTCTAGTATCAGATTAAACTTGTCTCTCTAAAGATCATTGGTTGTGAGTTAACTTGGTTTGCTCACATTAGCTTCAAATTACTACGTTTCTAGAGATGTTTTGGATATGCTTTGCGGAAAAAAAATGAAAGTAACTTAAAACTCCTACTCGATCCTATCTGACTGTTATGATTTATATTTTATAAAGAAATAAGCCTCTATCAAACAAGGCAGTCATTTGAAGACGAACTTCTTGTTTGCTGTGTTAGAAATCCGTTATCTTTAGATTTTTGTCCAAACTTGCGGAATATAAAATAATTTGGCTGTTCATGTTGGCCTTAGAATGTTTTATTGTTTGCTGTGAGAACATATTAGAGCTTGTTCCATTATAAAATATGGCCCCAATAATTAAGAGATATAGTGCACATGGCATCTTAATATGATAAGATAATGAAGCTATTCTGCCTCTACTATGATTTTCATGACACTACTAAAATTTGATATTAACTTTAATAACTGCTTTAAGCATCTATTTTGTGCATTATGGAGTCCCTTTGGAATTTAGAGTCTATATGGTTTTTGATGTATAAAATCAGTGTTGAATTTGGCTTTCTTCATTTTGAATATGACCATTTGAATGTCTTCAAAATGTTTTGAGGATTTCCTTCCTGATATGCCTCCTCTTGAAGCATTTTGAGTTTGTCATGTGTTGAACCTTATGCTAATCTTTATCTCCCCTTCTTTCACATGTACACTTTGGAGCAAATGGGGGTCACAAATCGGGACTCTCTCAAAACGGAGTTTCAAAATGAGACTCGGTGCTATTACCATACTCGTGCATGGAGTCAATACATCTCATATTCTTGAACCCGCAAGGAAACGAGCGAAATTGCTTGGGACCGCTTATGGCATCTTTATTCTTTTCATTTTATCTCATCTTTCCCTGTGATTGCTAATTCACTCGTGCTTTGGATATGTCCCTGTTTTGAATGGTGTGGGGAACTTATGATTTATAGGAAATAGTTTTATCATTTAGGACTACTGCTCTAAATATTAAGTATTTATATCACGCTATAGAATGCAAAACCTGTCTTCATAATCTAAAGTAAAAGATAGTTTATTGGGATAGTTATTTACTCGGCCATTTGCTAAACTTGGAAGCAGCAGTGTTTTACTTACTACATGACGTGCACTATTTTAACTTGTATACTTTCGTAAATATTATTTTACTGTTAAAAAATCGTGGCTTTGCAGCAGGTGGATTAGAATCTCTATTTTTCAGTTTTTTTTTTGGTTACGTTCAAGAAGAGAACTGATTGGGAAACTTTGCCATATTATAAGCCTATAGCTTCTTTTCAATATCATTTTCATTCCATGAAATTTTTAAGCAGTTAAGATTTGTTTTTACAACAATGAAGGCTTAATTAGAAACAACGAAGGCTTAAGTCAATTCTATCTCTGTTTGGTCATCATTAAAAAAAAAAAAAAAAAAAAAAAAGGACTTGTGAAAACCTTTTTCCTCAAACATTATTTTCTTATAATAATATTAGTAACTTGTTTTCCTCAAACATTATTTTCTTGAACATTCTGACGTTAGAATAATTAATCTAAGTTTGGTCGGTAATCGTATCTAACGGATTCTAATGGATGCCTAAGACCTTTTCATTAGGATATTCAAAATCCTTACCTAGAATTTATTAGGTTAGTAAGACCTTTAAAATTAGAGTTTATTTTAGGTATTTATTTAGTTAAAATAAGTGTCTTAATTCATCGTTAAAATAATTAGGTGGCGACTCCTTGAATTAAATATTTAAGAATCATCAATATGTTATACTCCGCTTTGACCCGGTTAAAAGGGGATTAACATTATGAATCAAAATATCGTTTATGAGGAGCATTGACTGATGGGAAACAAGATGTTATGATGTCAAAGGAAGACCACTACTTTCCTAGAAAGTCCAAACGCCTTTGTTGGTCTACTAATCACCATCAAACTTTTTTTAATGTGGCCAAGAATGTGTTGCACATGACAAATAAAAAATCAAAAACATATTCCCGGTCTCTTTTAGCTGTTCAACACTTTTGTTATTTTATTATTGCAAGACTGAACACTAGTCTCATTTTATAAATGGGTTTGGACCTGTCTTCTATTTCGGTGAAGAATATTCCACTGATTAGGCGGGGATAGGATTCAAACAGAGTAACCAACCTGGAAGATTTGATTAATTGCAATTATCATAATTGGTATTCAACAGCCACATTTACAGTTTAATGCAATAGATGTTGTTGGTTACTTTTCCTAGCACAAATCATGATTCAGTCTTAATAGTAAACAAGGAAATACCCATTATAGAAAAGTGAGGTACTTGAGCAATAATAAATTACTTGTAAACAGTCCCTTTACCGTTTTTCAGATAGACCCTTTATAGATATATAAGTTTTTTAAGATCGTGAGGCATAACTCGTGAGATATTATGATGCAAAAATAAACTTATGTCCTGCGAAAAAATTATTTATTATGAGAGGCAAACATGAAAGACGAACACAAACATAAGTGCAAATGACCGGCCATTTTTGTCTTATTATCTTTGGGAAACTTACATAAATATGCCATTGGGCTATCTACGTGCCAAACTGCTGAGGAGTAGATCTACTTTAGATGCATTTTTTTTTGTTTCTCGCCCCGTGTCTGGTATTTGTAGTTGATATGATCCTACTTAGCACACTTCATTTCAAGACGTACATTCAAGGACGAGATATGAGACATCAAGCTCTACAAGCTACATGGAAGATGAGGAAGTCATTTGAGGCCTTTGGAGGCTCCTACAAGCCACACAAGATGGCTTATGACAAATGGAAGGTAGCTTGGGCAAGACTTGGGCAAGAAAGAAAGCCAACACTCAAAAGTGGCTAGATGTGCAAAAGGGTAGAAATGCAAAAGTGGCCAAACATGCGAAGAAGGGACATACATGCAAATGGTCGCAATTGCAAGCTTTGAGGATTGGATGATGGCTATTTGTGCAAGGGAGAGACATTTCGGATTCCAAGCCAACATCCAACTAGCCAAACAAGACCCTTGCCTCATTAAGGGCAAATATGTAATAGCTAGCTTTCTTCTAATTTCTAGGAGTATAAGGCCCCGTTTGTCCATAGACACAAAAAAAAAAAATCACTTTTTTTTTTTAATTTTGGAATTGGAGTTGTGTTTGGCCATAGTTTTTGAAATTATAGTTTTTGGTGAAATGTAGTTTTAAAAAAGTGATTTTTTTTTTTTTGAAAAACAAGTTTTTTTGAGTTTTTGGTATTCCAGTATACAACTTCAAGATGTATTTGGAATTTTCATGGCCAAATGCTAATTCCGAAAAAAAGTAAAAAAAAAAAAACCGCAATAAAGTGAATAATTCTTATGGCTAAACGGGGGCTAAGTATTAGACTTAGCCTTCATTTTACATTTAGATTTTGATGATGAATATTTGAAAGATACTCATATTTTGAATGATAGATTGTTAGGTAGATTCTAGGGTAATTTTAGTCAATATGATGGTGGAATCCAATGTTGGTTTGTGAACCTTTTATTTCCAATGAATTCATGATGATTGTTCATTTGTGGATTTCAAGTGAACTCCTTGCGTTATCGATTTGGGGATGAAACCAAATCAATTCAAACGCGGAAAAACTAAAGGATACGAAGAAAAGGGATGAGAAATAGAGATAAATACTTGACCCGAATGGTAGAATTTTATGGACAAACCTAAGTATATTAAACCTAAATCCTTCTAATATGAACTCGAATCCACAAAAACCAAAGCAATATGAATCAAGGCAAGAAGTTTGTTAAACCCCGTAGTTTCGTACGTTAAGATTTATAAGTGTTGGATGTTTTAGGTCTGGATATTGGAGTTACTTTCAAGGATATACAAGAACATGTGCACCAATTTTTTTTTGTTACGAGGGTTTAAGTTCATATAGTAAGCTATGGGAGGATTGGAGAGCAAGTAAATTAAGGGAATTAAGTTTTTGGAATTTTGGAGAAAAATATGAGGGGCAATTTTGGCCCAACTTTGAGGAAGAATATCTTTAAGTATATGAGGAGTTTTGAAGCAAACAAAAGCCTAAATTGAAGTTCATGAGGTCTAGTCTCCAACGCAACAAACTGCACGTCGATACGACGTCGGAGTAGAGAATTATGGACATTACAAGTTAGGCAGGTAGAGCAAGGGAATGTACTGCGCGAACGCACAGTGTCGCGCGTTGCTACAGTGCTACAGTGCCAACCGACTCTAATCCACTATATAAGGGATAAAATCCATCTTTTTCTCCATAATAACTTTCCCAAATATTCTAGAAAGCTCAGCCAACATAGGAGAGCTTATATACACTACAAAGTAAGTATTTTACATAATTTTCAAGTGGTGGAGCATTAATCGAGGTTCGGGTGACGTATAGTCGCGATTATAGTTTTGTTTTGTGTTGGAGTTGACTTGGATTCAAGTAAACATTGAATATTTTGCGATTCTAGCAAAATTAAGGTATGAATCTCTTTTTATTAATATTGATTTAGGAATATTTACGAGAATGAGAGTTATAATTATTGCGTTGGTATTGTTGGCGTATGGATTGAGGTTTGAAGAAAGTTTTGGATGAAATTGTGCATATTTATCTTGTAGAATCGTGATGATATTGTTTTTGATGTTGGTATGTTTTTTGTTGTTATTGGTTATTGGTATTGTGATTTCGGGCTAGGCATATATACCGGGGAGATGCTGCCCGAAATTCGGCAGATTCTAAATGGATTCGAATTAAAGGCTTAAGACGAACATGTGAGGATGAGTCTAATAATAGTGTGAATTATTTTATATGTATATTACGGGATTGCGAACAATCTTAAGTAAATTTCAAGATAGGGAGTAAGTTGGAAAGTCGAGAAATAAGCCTCCAGGTATGTTAAGGCTAGTCCCTTTCTTTCTAAAGGCATGATCCTTTTTTTATAAACCTTTGTGTCATACCTATAATATCCTTGGTTCCAAAAATGCTAGAAGTCCACGAATCTCATGATCCTTATGATGTTATTGAGCTTCTAAAGGCATGATTCTTTTCCTACCAACCCATGCATGAATTCCATAAAAATCTTCATTTCCAAGAATCTTAGAGGTTCATGACTCTTAAAGTTTTTATGATGCTAAAGATGAATAATTTTTTTTATGATAACCATGACGATGATTATGAGGGATTTATTTATCAAAGCTCCAAGGCATACGGATTTCATGTTATTATTAGATGATTTTATTCATAGAGATTTCCAAGTACATGAGCTTTATATTATTATGAGATGATTGAGCTTACTTTACAATTTCTTAGTTTCCTTTGTTGTTAGTAATCTCACCTTATGACCCTTGTTCCTTCAAGATGGGATAAACGATGATGATTGATCCATAATATAATTGGAGGCTACTGACCTTACGTCACTCCGATATAGTTGTGGCTTTTGATTTGGGTCTCATGCATGCTTTATATATATGTATGTATTTTCTCACACCGCGTCGCACTATAGTCAGTCGGGCATAGCACGTAGATGTGCACACCACTGCAGTGGGCATGTTATGATATCGCCCCAGACGCGGGCTAATAATGATAACACCGAGTCTTAATGGCTGGGTGTAATACTATTTACACACCGAGTCCCGAAAGGGCTGGGTACGGTATGATAATGATAAAAAATATTTTTTTAAAAAGTTAAGTTTGCATGATATCTGCCTCCAGAAGCATTCAGACATATAGGTTATCTCTCATTGATTTCATATTACTTTTCCCGTTTTGTTATATTGTTATTCTTATCTTACATACTCAGCACATTATTCGTACTGAGGTCTTTTTGTTTGGGACGCTGCGTTCATGCCCGCAGGTTCAAGTAGTCAAGCGAGCAGCCTAGTGCAGTAGGATTTTCTTTCAGCTGCAGTTAGTGCGCTCCACTTAACCCGGAGCCGCAGTCTCTTGGTATGATATTTTGATTTGTACATATGAGCATGACGAGGCCTTGTCTCGTCTTTCCTACAATTTATATTTCCATAGAGGTCTGTAGACATTTGTACGTAGTTAGCAAGTTATGTAGCCTTGCCGGCTCTATGATACTCATAATGTTGTAGCGACCTAGTTGGTTCGCATATGCACATATATGTTGGATTACCGGATATTTTTATGTTGGGCCCTTTCTGCGGGCAGGTATTCTTTGAGTTATGTTATATGTTGTTCAAGGTAACTATTAAGTCAGGTGGTTCCACCCTATGGGTTGGATCCCGTCATGCCCCTCGTTGGGGTGTGACAAATTGGTATCAGAGCAGTTCCGTCTTAGGGTTGTCTATAGACCGTTTCCAGTAGAGTCTTGTTTATAGGTGTGAAGTGCGCCACACTTATAAACACGAGGCTACGGGGCATTTAGGAATGATCGACCTTCCTTCTCATCTTATATCGTGCGATAGAGCCAATGTTTAGAAAAGATCGTATCTGACTCTCTTTTGTGCATATTGATTCAGATGAAGAGGACGATTTCAGATGATGGGGGTGCAAGGAAGGCCCCCAGGGTAGATTCCGGACCAGCATCACCCCGAGACAGATTAGGAGGAGCCTTAGTTAGTCTATAGAGACCGATCCTTCCGAGGACATTGAGACGACTCCCCCAGAGTCTGTGACCCATGTAGAGGAGGATCCATCAGAGGACAGTTATGAGACGGACCCGTCTGAAGGTTCACACGAGACCCCAGTGGAACAAAAGGTTCCTGAGGTTGCACCAGATTTGGCTCCTCCAGTTTCTCTTATAATGGAGCATTTTGTTAGAGCAGATACTAGCGTGAGCGTTACAGTGTGCCCTAGTCCTCTATCTTGGACTTCGGTTAATCATGAAGGGCCAGAGCATTCGTATCCTATGGACTATGACGGAGAAGATGAGGAGGAGCAGATTAGTAGATGGCGGGGAGCTAACGAAGGGGATGTTTCACTATACAGTCCCCAGACCGGGATCGGGACGGGCCGACTACAGGTACATGGGTCCTTTTATTAACACTTCTTATGTTATATGTGATTATTATGGGATATTACCTGATTGTTGGTAAATGAAAATTTTGAAGAAGTGGATCACTAAAGTAATTATGGATAATTGTGACCAAGACATTTTGTTATCGCTAGCAACCTCAGAAGTAGGGATGAAAAAGCAGTCACGAGTGTTGATTTATGACTGCGGCAATTTTCTGGACGATAGGAAATTTCAGAGGTTATGATAGTATTTACCCAATCACTGAAGTTAAGGACTTTTCCAATCGAGGGAAAAATATATTATAGAGTTTTATTCGGGTTTCTTTTAGAACTTCAAATAGATGTTCAAGGATAAGTGACAAAGACCAGACTGTAATAAAAAGGATGGATGAGATTCCTTTAAGGAAAGGTATCAAAATCTTTTTAGCTAATGTGGTGAAGGTCATTTGACAACCCAAAATAGAGGAGTCTTATGATTATCTTATGAGACACTAAAGGTACGGATCAAGTTGGTTATTGAAGTTAAGGTAGCAAGTGCTACAGGATAGGTCGATATTGTCCTTCCCTAGATATTAAAGTAAAGTAATTATGATATAA
This sequence comes from Lycium barbarum, assembly GCF_019175385.1. Classification (NCBI taxonomy): domain Eukaryota; kingdom Viridiplantae; phylum Streptophyta; class Magnoliopsida; order Solanales; family Solanaceae; genus Lycium; species Lycium barbarum. The sequence goes on from NC_083342.1 coordinate 9,000,001, forward strand.
TAATACTGGGGAAAGAGGAATATGTATATATATATATATAAGAGCAATAAGATTATGATATCATGAGGAGAGAAGAAGCATGAGTAAGGGAAGTATATTGCTAGTAAGGGTTAAGCGGAATTCCTGAGAAAAAGGATTAAGTCGTTGGTAAAGATGAAAAGCCGTTTGGGTAAATTTTTAAAGTAAGTAAGCAGAAAGGAGAGAGGATGGCAAAATGTGATAAAAGACAAATGTGAAGACCCTGGAAACAGATCTGGAAAAATAAGGTTGAAGTATAATGAGGATGGGTATGGATGTAATCCGAGATGGAGAAATCAAATTTTACGAAAAATGCCAAGGGAATTTCGACTCTTAAGGTACATCCGAGAGGATAAATATGAAGTCATATTGATACGTTCACCTAGGAAATGAACAAACCACTCCCCTAAGAGACGATCTTAGAAATGGAAAGGATTTGTATTTCTAATAGAGTATTTTACGAATTCCGGGGCCAATGCGGTAAAATGGCAAGGTGGAGAAGAGTGCTTTATGAGCAAGAAAAGTTAAGCAAGGTTCTAAGAGAGATAGTAAGAAAAGTAGACTAATGGATTGGCCAGAAGAAGTTATGTAACCATCAAGGACAAGAGGAATGATAATAAGCTAATAAATCTAGCAAGAGGTAAAACACCGATAATCGGAGATAAGAGTCTTGGTAAGAAGTACAGAAATTTGGTCATAAAGGAAATTGGAAGAATGTACGAGGGATGTGTATGAATACGGGAAAGTTGTAATATCGTAAGGGTTGGAAGAAGGTAGAAGATGAAAAGAGTACACTTTGCGAACATTTCATGATAAGCACAAGAATTGGCAAGAAAATTTGAAGAACTATGATGCAGAACTGTGACGCAAACTATTAAGGACTATGAGACAATATAGGTTAAGCTAATGAAAGGATGAATCGTGGGAAAGAATAGTATAGCATAGATGTGAATCGGGAATTAAAAGAAACCAGAATCTCAAGGATCTTAGTAAACAAAAGTAGTCGGGAATGAAGATTACGGCTGAAAGAGCATCGTGTAAAGACCCCGACAAACTTTGATGTCACTATTAATTCATTAGCCTAGAGGATTAATAATTATGAAATGAAGAAGTGGTCTGAGGTGTCTTCAATATGTGTAAATCCTTAACTTAGTGCAAATGTTCAGCTAGTAAAAAGGGAATGAGTTAAACCAGACAATGAAGGAAAATTCCGATATTGTATGGAATAAAAGAGTTAAAGGACCGCTAATGTCAGCCAGATGGCTACCAAATATATATACATATATATATATATATATATATATATATATACATATACATATATACATACATATATATACATATATATATATATATATATATATATATATATATATACATATATATATATATATATATATATATATATATATATATATATATATATATATATATATATATACATACATATATATACATATATACATATGTATATATATATATATATATATATATACATATATATACAGATATACATATGAAACAAAGATGGAACAAGAAGCATGATAAGATGAAGAAGAATTAACAAACAAAAAGAATAAGTTTTATCAATAAAGTACATTGTGTTTCCAACCTATGGTTCGAATCGCTCTCACCGGAGAAAATATGAGTTACATTTAAATATGCAGTGAAGTCCGCCACAAGGTAATAAAAGAAGAAAAAGGACGGCATGATGACCAGGGATGAGTATAAGGGACAACCTGGATCACTAAAAAGGAAATTCTAGTAAAAGAGGAGATAAAAGTTTTAACAATGGGGAATAATTATAGAAGGTTGTGATTAAATAAGATTTTATTCTAATTCCATGTTTATGAGTTAATTATGCTAAGATTCGACGAAAGGAAATTGGAGGAAGAGTTCCAAATACGAATTTGAAGATATTTGATTCATAAATTGGCTTAAGTTGTGATTGTTAGTATGATATGAAGGTAATCTTGCTATGAAAGACAATAATAATGATGAGAAAGTGTCGCATACAAATGTATAAGGTATTGTGTTGCGGTTGTTGCTATGGATGGATTATGGAAAGAAGTCTGGTTGATTGAGTCCAATTTGAATATAAATTTCTCGGCTACTCAATGTACATTGGATGAGCAATCTGAGGTAAAGTAAACATCAAGAGTAATAAGACGATAGTAAGGAAAAAGCTAATGCAAATCATTTAGGCGTTATCACAGATGGAACTATGATGAGATTGTAAGGAATTAAGGAGTCTGGCCAAGAAACTCAAAGGAAACTATATGGTATATATAAAATCGATCAGTACTAAGAGGGATAATCTAAAATAGTACCAGAGAAGCAAGCAAGGAAAAGTACCGCAACTAAATAAGAAAGTTGTCCACTAGCAGAGGAATAAAGACCTATGAAACAGGTTGGGCTAAGTCAACAGAAGGGGAAGTCATGGAAGTAGTCGGAGATAAGACCGCAAGAAAGGGGTTCAAGGATATAAATTGAAGAGATGGATAGTTAAGAAATTAAGATATCCACTTGATTGACAAATCGAAACGGCAGGTAAGTGCGTCAGACTATGGAAAAAACTTATTAAGTGAGAGTCGGGCGAACGTCAAAGGAAAAAGGAAAACCCTAAAGGGAATAATCAAAGGATATCGAATTTGATCGGGACAAGCTGGTGACAGTGGAACCTCATGGGACAAGCAAAATAATGGCTCTTATTGGAAAGGGATGAATGAAGGCTACAGACAAAGTAAAGAGTGAAACAAGTTGCATTCGCTGCATGACAAGGAACCTTAGTTAATCTTCAGCAAACCTCCAAATTCACCCCAATTTATTAGTCGGACTAAGGATTAGAAACTTTAAGACTGATTGAAGCAATAATAATAAGTTGAACTCCAAGAAGACGAAGGTATGGGATATCGGTGAAGCGTAAGAAGGATACGAAGAGATCGGAGAGAAAAAGAATCCCTAAATAAAATGAAGGTGGGATCAAAAATTGGATAAAAGTATGTAACAAAAGTGTAGACAATGGAGGTGAAGAGATAACGAGAATGAGTAAGCGCGAAGAGTTAGCAACCTTGAGTACGAGCATAAAATTTTGCCAGGAAAAAAGAAGGATAAGTGGAGCAATTCCAATAGGTCCAGTCTTAGTGAGCAAGTCAGATTACACGTAAGTAAAGTAAATACCAGCAAATACAGGTAAGAACATTGACATCCACCTCAAAGAAAACTCTACTTCAACATTCAAGGACGAATGCTTTTGAAGGGGAGGAGGATGTTACACCCCGTAGTTTGGTACGTTAAGATTTATACGAGAATATGTGCACCAATTTTTTTGGGTCTGGATACTGGAGTTACTTTCAAGGATATACGAGAACATGTGCACCAATTTTTTTTGGTTATGAGGGTTTAAGTTCATATAGTAAGCTATGGGAGGATTGGAGAGCAAGTAAATTAAGGGAATTAAGTTTTTGAAATTTTGGAGAACAGTATGAGGGGCAATTTTGGCCCAACTTTGAGGAAGAGTATATTTTAGTATACTAGGAGTTTTGAAGCAAATCAAATGCCTAAATTGAAGTTCATGAAGACTAGTCTCCAACGCAACAAACCGTTCATCGATATGACGTCGGAGTAGAGAATTATGGACGTTACAAGTTAGGCAGGCAGAGCAGGAGACTGTACTGCACGAACGCACAGTGTTGCTTGTTCCAACTGTGCTACAGTCCCAACCGACTCTAATCCACTATATAAGGGCTAAAATAAATCTTTTTTCCATAATAAATTTCCCAAATATTCTAGAAGCTCAGCCAACATAGGAGAGCTTATATACACCACAAAGTAAGGATTTTACATAATTTTTAAGTGACGGAGTATTAATCGAGGTCCGGGTAATGTATAGTCGCGATTATAGTTTGTTTTGTGTTGGAGTTGACTTGGATTCAAGTAAACATTGAAGATTTTTCTATTGTAGCAAAAGTAAGGTATGAATCTCTTTTTATTAATATTGATTTAGGAATATTTATGAGAATGAGAGTTATAATTATTGTGTTGGTATTGTTGGCGTATGGATTGAGGTTTGAAGAAAGCTTTAGATGAAATTGTGCATATTTATCTTGTAGAATCTTGATGATATTATTGTTGATGTTGGTATGGTTGTTGTTGTTATTGGTTATTGGTATTGTGATTTTGGGCTAGGCATATATACCGGGGAGATGTTGCTCGAATTTCGGCAGATTCTAAATGGATTCGAATTAAAGGCTTAAGAAGAACATGTGAGGATGAGTCTAATATTAGTGTGAATTATTTTATATGTAGATTACGGGATTGCGAACAATATTAAGTAAATTTCAAGATAGGGAGTAAGTTGGAAAGTCGAGAAATAAGCCTCCAGGTATGTTAAGGCTAGTCCCTTTCTTTCTAAAGGCATGATCCTTTTTTTATAAACCTTTGTGTCATACCTATAATATCCTTGGTTCCAAAAATGCTAGAAGTCCACGAATCTAATGATCCTTATGATGTTATTGAGCTTCTAAAGGCATGATTCTTTTCCTACCAACCCATGCATGAATTTCATAAAAATCCTCATTTCCAAGAATCTTAGAGGTTCATGACTTTTAAAGTTTTTATGATGCTAAAGATGAATAATTTTTTTTTATGATAACCATGACGATGATTATGAGGGATTTATTTATCAAAGCTCCAAGGCATACGGATTGCATGTTATTATTAGATGATTTTATTCATAGAGATTTCCAAGTACATGAGCTTTATATTATTATGAGATGATTGAGCTTACTTTACAATTTCTTAGTTTCCTTCGTTGTTGGTAATCTCACCTTATGACCCTTGTTCCTTCAAGGTGGGATAACGATGATTATTGATCCATAATATAATCGGAGGCTACCGACCTTACATCGCTCCGATATAGTTGTGGCTTTTGATTGGGCTCTCATGCATGCTTTATATATATGCATGTATTTTCTTACACCGCACCGCGCTATAGTCGGCCAGGAATCGCACATATATGTGCACACCACTGCAGTGGGCATGTTATGATATTGCCTCAGACGCGGGAGGCCGGGACGCGGGAGGCCCGAACGCGGGCTAATGATGATAACACCGAGCCTTAATGGCCGGGTATGATACTATTTACACACCAAGTCCCGAAAGGGTCGGGTACGTTATGATGATGATACTATGTATTTGTATAGAAATATTTTTTAAAAAGTTAAGCTTGCATGATATCCGCCTCCAGAGGCATTCAAACATAGAGGTTATATCTCATTGATTTCATATTACTTTTCCTGTGTTGTTATATTGCTATTCTTGTCTTACATACTCAGTATATTATTCGTATTGATATCCTTTTTTTTTGGGACGCTGCGTTCATGCCCGCATATTCACGTAGTCAGGCGAGCAGCCCTGTGCAGTAGGATTTTCGTTCAGCTGCAGTTAGTGCGCTCTTCTTAACCCGGAGCCACAGTCTCGTTGTATGATATTTTGATTTGTACATATGAGCATAACGAGGCCTTGTCCCGTCCTTCCTACAGTTTATATTTCCATAGAGGTCTGTAGACATTTGTATGTAGTTAGCAAGTTATGTAGCCTTGCTGGCTCTATGATACTCGTGATGTCGTAGCGATCTTGTTGGTTCGCATATGCACATATATGTTGGATTATCGGATATTTTTATGTTGGGCCCTTGATAAGTTGGTATTTTACCAACTTATATCTTCTTTAATCTTATATTTTTGCTATGTTTGATTGAGAAAATAGTGCATTTAATATCGTTTACATCTATTTTATAGGTTTTATGTGATCGGAAGAAACCAAGTGAAAATAAAGTCAAAAAGAGGCCAAATTGGACAAAAACTACACAGTTTTGCAAAAACAGGACAGAGTTGCAAACTCCGAAAATCAGTGGCTGCTTGGACATATTTTTTATTGCAAAATTGTGGGACTATAAAAGGAAGATAAGAGAGAAAATATTGGCATCTTTGGCATTTCAACACAAGTCTTGGAGAGCTTTGGAGCTAGGGTTTCATCCTCACACTTTGGAAGAGAAGATTTGGAGGCGCCCAATGAGAAATTATTTACCCATTTCTTCATCTCCTGCTATTTATTGAATATTTATGCGTGTAATATTTCATTTCAATACTTTAACCTTGTTTATGGAAGTATACATTGTTTAAGTTTGGATTGAATCTCTTGTTTTGCTTATGTGTTGAATGATTTTATAATTAATAGAAGTGAGTTAATGTTATTTTAACTATTCTTGTTCTTTAATGTTTCTTAAGGGAATTGCTAACCCTAGGACTCGCCCATTTATTTCGGTTTAAACTTGGAAGAGGCAAACTCGAGATTGCGAAAGAATAATTAACAAGAATTTGGGGCGTTAACCCTCATCTAATGGAAATAGACCTAGGGATAGGCGACACCATTTGTAGCCATATTCGGGTGCTCTTAATGCTCCGAATTTCTTTAGGGATATTCAATTAGGTAGTCTAGTTAGTCTTCGGAAGAAGCTAATTTAGAGTCATTATCTAAGGCTAACTAATATGAAGTCACCATTATTTGTAAATCATGAAATACATTGGATCGTTACTTGAGCGTAGTTTCCTTTGTATCCATTCTTGTGGTCATTGATCATTTTACTTGCGTTCTAGATTAGTTTTAACTTTGTTAGTTTTTAAATCAAAAACCAATATATTATCAAGTGTTTGGCGTAGCTTAGGAAGCGATAATTCCTTACTTGTTTAAATTGCCTAGTATATTGCTCCCTGTGGGATCGACCCTGACTCATAGTTAGGTAAATTATATTGCATACGACTGTTCTCTTTGAGGAGTGAATTTGGACGTTATCAGCCCTTTCTACGTGCAGATATTCTTTGAGTTATGTTATATGTTGTTCAAGGTAACTGTTAAGTCAAGTGGTTCCCGGGCGATGGGTCGCAACCCGTCATACCCCTCGTTGAGGTGTGACAAATTGGTATCAGAGCAGTTCCGATCTAGGGTTGTCTACAGACCGTTTCCAATAGAGTCTTGTTTATGGGTGTGAAGCGCGCCACACTTATAAACAAGAGGTTGGGGGGCATTTAGGAATGATCGACCTTCCTTCTCATTTTAGATCGTGCGATAGAGTCAAAGTCTAGGAAAGATCGTGTTTGAATCTCTTTTGTGCAGATTGATTCAGATGAAGAGGACGATTTCAGACGAAGAGGACGAGGACAATTTTAGAAGAAAGCTAGCTATTACATATTTGCCCTTAATGAGGCAAGGGCCTTGTTTGGCTAGTTGGATGCTGGCTTGGAATCCAAAATGTCTCTCCCTTGCACAAATAGCCATCCTCCAATCCTCAAAGCTTGCAATTGCGACCATTTGCATGTATGTCCCTTCTTTGCATGTTTGGCCACTTTTGCATTTCTACCCCTTTGCACATCCAGCCACTTTGAGTGTCGGCTTTCTTTCTTGCCCAAGCCTTGCCCAAGCTACCTTCTATATGTCATAAGCCATCTTGTGTGGCTTGTAGGAGCCTCCAAAGGCCTCAAACGACTTCCTCATCTTCCATGTAGCTTGTAGAGCTTGATGTCTCATATCTCGTCCTTGAATGTACGTCTTGAAATGAAGTGTGCTAAGTAGGATCATATCAGTATGGAGCCTGACTATATCCCGATTCATTTTTTTGTGCGGATTGCCCTTTAAAAGCACTGGTCTTTAATTTTTGACCCTCAAATTGGTGGTCTTTAATTTTTGTCTTTCGCCTAATACCTCAAGGTTCGTGGTTCGAACCCCAGGTTAGTAAAAAAAAAAAAAAAAATTCGCAAGGCAAAGGTTTGGATTCGCAAGGCAGAGTTTTGCATGCAAAATTATACCTCAGGCAGAATTTTCAATGGAAAACTCTACCTGCAGGCAAAAATTTGAATGCAAAACTCTCCCTGCAGGTAGAGTTTTGAACTCTACCTTAAGGTAGATTTTTGCATTCAAAACAAAACTCTACCTGCAGACAGAATTTGTTAGAAAAAATGTGTGTTTGTGGTGAGAAATCTGGATATACTTCAAGACGTGTACATTTCTTGGATCACTTTCCAAAGAGAATTATTTGTCCCTTACAAATACTCCCCCAGGATAGAATGAAGCAAAGCCAAGAAATAATGTAAACAAATCTCGAACACACAAGAATTAATGCTGCAGTCACTAAACATATGCACATTTTCTTAAGGAAGAATATTGATACTTTTAGTATTTCTTAGGATAGAAATATTTCCAGGATTTGCCTCTATTTATAGGGATGTTTTAATCCTTAAACCTGAAATGATGCAACCTTTTAGGAAGAGATGCATTGTTTTAGAAAGAAAAGTACTCTTTCAGAAAGAAAAATACTTTTTGTTTTTTTGCAGAAAAGAAAAGTACTTTTTTTTGCCCTAATCTTTTTATTTTCTCTTAAAAATTCCAACAATTCCCTGCCATTTTCAAGTGAAAATAACAACCCAATACTTCCTTTAGAAATTAAGAGACAAGTGAATCCATGCATAATTAAAGTATCTGGCGATTGAATTTTACATTAGCGGAATACAATTTCTATTAAACTGAATAGTCAGTTAAGACAAGTCTTTTGAGCTGACCACTATATTGTAAAATAAGATGTATCTCACACATGAATTCTATTGCATTATTCCTTTATAACCAACACCATAAGGCCTTGTGTTCCAATCCTCTCGCGAATTCATAGAAACCAAACCCGAGTTTCTTGAAGCGGCCCACTTCGCATCCACATAGGTAGACCCTTAATAATGTGCTCCTGCAAGAGCACCCACCAAAAGCTCTATTAATAATTTATAAACTCAACCTCTTTTTAACAAATTGCAGGACAAAGCACTTACTTTGGGACGGTAATACCAAGTGCTATCAACCAATAAAGAATGTTGTCACTCATTGAACTTGAGACTGGACGTTGTATCAAGCATCAAGTTGAGGCTTCACCCTTAATGATCTTTCTTCATAAGTTTTACCCCATCCTCCTTGATGTTTTCAACACCAAGTCTCTTGCTAATCCCTTAGTTAATGGGTCGACAAGATTATTAAGTGAACGTGCATAGTCAACCGTGATCACTCCATCTTTAATTAATTGATATATATAACTGTGTCTAAGCCCTATATGCCTAGACTTTCCATTATATATATGATTGTACGCTCGGGCTAAAGTGACCTCACTATCACAATGGATAGAAATCGGTGGCATGGGCTTAGGGCATAATGGAATATCAAAAAGCAAATTTCTCAACCATTCCCCTTCTTTAGAAGCGGATGACAAGGCTACAAATTCTGCAGCCATAGTTGAATTAGTAAGACACGTTTGCTTCTTAGATCCCCAAGATATCGCACCCCCACCAAACAGGTATACTCATCCACTTGTTGAGGAATAATCCTCTTGATCAGTAATCCAACTTGCATTTGAATAGCCTTCTGGTACAGCGGGATCACCACTGTAACAGATGCCATAATCTAGCGTTTTCTTGAGATACTTCTTATAGTATGCCAATGACGCTCACTCGGATTGCAAGTATATCTACTCAACTTACCTGTTGCATATGAAATGTCGGGTCTCGTACTAGTCATACCGTACATCAAGCACCCGATCAACTTAGCATACTCAAGTTGAGCAATTGGCCTTCCGCCATTTCTTTCCAATTTAAAACATGGATCATACGGTGTAGAAACAAGATTACAATCAAAATGATTGAATTTTACCTTAACACTCAAAAAGAAATAGTACTTTTCTTTCTGCAAAAGGAAAAAGTGCTTCTTCTTTTTTCCTTTCGCAGAAAGAAAGGTAGAAATTCATAAATAAAAATGAGTGAAGTTAAGAAAGAAGAACCTGATATTTGCTGCTTTCATCTTAATTTAGTAGTTGCTTTTGATTTGATCCTATTTATCATAGGGAACTCAATTTGTTGTTTCCCTAAGTAAAGAATTTCAGCGGACACGGCCTTTTCATCATACCTTTTACTACTACGCTCTTTCTAATCTTGGATTGACAAAGATAATTTTCTTGATGTACCAAATATTGGTGCTTTGATGACAAATTATGGCATCACTTTTCTTAAGCAATCATTGCAAAAGCCTATAACTATTCTTCACCAACTACAGCAGTCTATGCTCTTTAAAAGAGCGCGAACGAGCAAAACTTCAAGGGATCATGAAGTAAATGTCTTAAATAATTCTCTTTGATTGTTAGAAAAAATGTGTGTTTGTGGTGAAAAATCTAGATATACTTCAGCCGTGTACCTTTCTTGGATCGCTTTCCAAAGAGAATATTTATCCCTTACAAATAGTCTCCCTGGATAGAACGAAGCAAAGCCAAGAAATAATGTAAACAAATCTCTGGACACACAAGAATTAATGTTGCGGTTACTAAACTTATGCAGATTTTCTTAAGGAAGAATATTGATACTTTTAGTATTTAAGGATAGAAATATTTTCAGGATTTTCCTCTATTTATAGGGATGTTTTAATCCTTAAACCTGAAATGATGCAACCTTTTGGGAAGAAAAGAACTCTTTTAGAAAGAAAAGTACTTTTTCTTTTTACAGAAACAAAAGAAACTCCACCTGCAAGCAAGTTTTGAACTCTACCTTAAGATAAAGTTTTGCATTCAAAACAAAACTCTGCAGGTAGAGTTTTGCATTCAAAATTTTGTCTGAGGCCTAACTTTGCTACAAAACTCTGCATTGCGATTTTTTTTATTTTTTTTACTAAGCCAAGGTTTGAACCTCAAACCTCATGATATTAGACGAAGGGCAAAATTTAAAGACCACTAATTTGAGAGACAAAAATTAAAGACCAGGCCAAAATAAGGGCATTCCTGCAAATTTCCCGTCCAGATTCATCCAAATACAAGGAGACTATTTTTTTGTTACACTTTCTCCTAAGTTAGTGTGTCTCTATTTTCTTTCCATTGATCACCGATTGATTATTTCGTTTATAAGTTAAAAAATGCATCTTTACAATGAGAATGACGATTATTAAAATGGAATGAATAGGGAGTTGTGGGTTTATTTTGAAAAGGAATACAAAAAGTATTAGATAAAAACAGTAAAAATTTCGATCACATTAAAATTACTTAAAACGCAATGAAGGACCACTGGACCAACTTACCAATTTTGGTCAATTTCAATTTATGGCCACACTTTTGGTGTTCACTAAACATGAAAATAAGCAAAAAATGCGTATTAACAGAACAAATCAATTTACTAAGTTTAATGTTTAGATGGGTAAAAACATTAGGTCTTTTTTTTTTTCGGAACCTTGTAGACAAACTTACCCTATACTTTAGCTGGTGGAAGATTTATAGCAAGTCCTCCATAAAATTAGTCAAGATGTACTCGAGTTGACTCGGACAGTCGGACACCAAAATTATTTTAAAAAAAAAAAAGAAAGGAGTAAAGCAAACCGACGTACTATAAGGGTGTGTTGACATGACAGAAAATGTTTTACACAAAAGATTTTTCTATTTTTTCTTATTTCGTTGCATTAAATATCTTGAAAGATGTTTTCCTTAAAATAGGAGAAAATATTTTTCTGATTAAGGAAAAGGGTCAAAAATACCCCTGAACTATTCGAAATAGGTCACTTATACCCTCCATTAATTTTTCGGGTCAAAAATACCCTCGCCGTTACAAAACGAGGCCACAAATACCCCTCTGGTTAACGACCTTCCACTGAATCTGATGTGGCAGTGCCACGTGGAAACAATTATCCACGTGGATGGCCACATCAGCCTTTTGAATAGTTCAGGGGTATTTTTGAAACCCCCCCCCCCCCCCCAACAAAAAAAAATTAACAAAAGTTTTGAAATTTTTAAAAAAAAGTTTTGATATTATTTTTGTTTTTTCACCAGCCACCCATTCCCCACCCCCACAAAAAATAATTGCTATTTTTTTTTTGTTCCCAAAAAAAAAAAAGAAATACATAACTTCTTTTCAAGAATTTTTTTTTTTAGGTGGTGGGTGGGTGGATGGTGAAAAAAATCAAAAACATAAACCTTTTTTTAAAACAAAATTAATTTTTTTGGGTGGGTGGGTGAAGTAAGAAATCAAAAAAAAAAAAAAAACAGTTTCAAAAAAAAAATTGGTTTTAAAAAAAAAAGTTTTGAAAAGTTTTTGTTTTTGGTTCCCCCTCCCCCCACCAAAAAAAAAAAATTCAAAAGAAGTTTTTTTTTTTTTTTTTTTTTTGGTTTCTTACTCCCCTCACCTACCGAAAAAAATTAATTTTGTTTTAAAAAAAAATTGTTTTTTATTTTTTGCACCACCCACCCACCCCCCATCCCAAAAAAAAAATCTTGAAAAGAAGTTATGTATTTTTTTGGGAGGGGCGCTGGTGTAAAAACAAAAAAAAAATCAAAACTTTTTTTAATTTTGTGTTGGGTCAAAAATACCCTTGAACGATTCAAAAAGTTGATGTGGCCGTCCACGTGGATAATTTTTTCCACGTGGTACTGCCACATCGGATTCAGTGGAAGGCCATTAACCAGAGGGGTATTTGTGGCCTCGTCTGGTAACGCCGAGGGTATTTTTGACCCGAAAAACTAACGAAAGGTATAAGTGACCTATTTCGAATAGGTCAGGGGTATTTTTGAGCCTTTTCCCTTCTGATTAATATAAACGCATCAACAACACCTTCCCCAACCCACCCCTCCATCTTCCAAATCAACGCCACCCCCTAACCTGTTAGGGTTTGTCTTAAATTTCCTACTTTATTTGAATTTTACTATAATTGTGTTTTACTTCAAAAAAAATTCCTGATGGAAAAGATTTTCTTTGTGAAAAATGATTCTACCACATATATCCTTTTCTTAGAGGAAAAGTTTTAGACTTCTATAAATAGAAGATCTTTCTTTTCATACAATAACACAATGAAAATTTTGTTTAGGGGAAGATTTTTCTCTCAACAGTTTTTATGCTTTTATATGAGTTTTTTATATGTAGATCAATTGATCAAACCATTTAATTAGAATATTATGCCTCTTTTAGTATGTTTTTCTTTATCGTCTGATTTATCCTCGTTCTAGGCTTGCAATTATCGGCTTCTGCATGACGCCCTAATTTTTTTCGATGTCAACACAACCTCCACTCACCACACCACACCACCCCCACCGCCCCCGTTCAACCCCCCCCCCCCCCCCACCAACTCCACTCCCAACCTCCACCTACCACCCACCCCCACCCCCATGCTTCACCCTTCCACCACCTACCCTACACCCCACTACCCAACACCCACCCCCCACTCTACCCCCACCTGTCAACCCCTACTTCATACCACCAAAAGTTGCACTAAATTTAAAAACTTTATAGTGCTTTTGCTTTGAATATATGCAAATGATCTTAAAATGACATTTTCCGATTTACGTACCAACACATAATAAAATGAGTAGAAAAAATCACTTAACTCCCCAAAAAACATTTTCCGGCATACCAAATACACCCTAAGTTTATCCAAATAATCATTAATCTAACTCCTGAAGATGACAAGAATATCTTTTCTTAAATGACTTATTTTAATATGAGTATAATCTTAGCCCCCATTTGGCCATAAGAATTATTCACTTTATTCCGGAAATTTTTTTCACTTTTTTCCGGAATCAGCGTTTGGCCATGAAAATTCCGAATACAACTTGAAGTTGTATTCTGGAATACCAAAAACTCAACTTGTTTTTCAAAAAAGATTCACTTTTTTACAACTACATTTCACCAAAAACTACAATTTTAAAAATTATGGCCAAACACAACTCCAACTCCAACTCCAAAAATCCAAAAAAAAATGATTTTTTTTTGTATCTATGGACAAACGGGGCCTTAATATCCTCTCCAAAAATCTTGAAAATCTCGCATCTTCTTTTGAAAGAGGAAAAAAAACTCACATTGGTATACTCAATCTCCATATCAAACTGCCTATAGATATAAACAACTTCACCAACGCTGGAACAACAGTTTAAAATCGAACTTGTCTCAGAAATTCCCAAACTCTCAATGGGTGTGTTTGGTAGTGATAGAAATTCGAAAAATATCTTTTTATTTTCCCTTGTTTGATTGCGTTAAATACCTTGAAAAATATTTTTCTCAAAATAGGAGAAGGGAAAACATTTTCCGAATCGGTAAAAACATACCAAAGCATCCCCCCCCCCCCCCCCCCCCCCACCGCAAGAAGTAACGCGAGTTCAAAAACCTCATAAAATAACATTTTTCAACTGAGTAAGAAAATCGTTTATTTTTTGAAAAAATATTTTCTTGAAAAACATTTTCTGTCGTACCAAACATACCCTACATGTTTGATAGTTTTCTGGTCATCGTTGGTTAGCGCAAAAAAAGGGCTGTTTTCACTATTATTTATTTATTTTGTATAGATATACATAACATCCATTGATATCCTAGTACATACTAAAAAAAGGGCTAATCCAAAACATACCCTTTACTCAAAAAATGGTGTTTTTTCCTTCAATTTCAAGAACCATTTCTTCTTCATTGAGAAAAAACTACAAATACCCTTTAGGAAAGTTCAATTCTTGAGTAATGTTCCAGAAAACACTGTTTATGGTGGGCCAAAACCCCAAAACCCAAATCAAAGAATCACCCTAACAACTCTAAGGCCAAAGTACAAGAAAGGTCGGAAAATAACAATGGTGACAGGCAGAGGCGGATCTAGGATTTGAAGGTGGAACATTTTGTTAAGAACGTGTATTTGGATCGGATCCATCTCTTTTTAGTTTATTCGGGTCAACTTAATAGGGTTTTTTTATTTGCAAATATGAAAATTATATCTCAAAAATCAAGAAACGAATATAATTAGCATCTTAAACAAGGAATCACACTCATTAACAACAGAAGTAAAATCAACATTTTCACCAAGGGACTTGCATCTCTTATTTATATTAGAAAATGAATTTGCACAAGTAAAATAACATCTTCAATAAGAGAATTACACCAATCAAAATAAAAAAAATACAAAAACTCTTCAATAGATAAATGCACCCCATAAGTAAATGTAGAATTAGATAAACCACAAATTCTCAAAAATAAATCATAAATTTCATGATTTTTCTAAGCAGTGCTTATGAAGTTTTCATCACAATTTAAGTAGTAAAGTGATTTAAATTGAATTTATCAATAATTGAAGAACCAAAAGTACAATTATCCAGGGAAAAAACTATATTTACATCATTTATCAAATAGTTATGACGTATTTTAATTTCAAATCCTTTTATATATATATATATATACTCTTTTTAGGAGCCGGTTCCTTTGGTTATCTATTTTTGCTTCCTAAGCAAAACAGGGGGGGGGGGGGGGGGGGGGGACTAGTCATAACAACTCTTTCTTATATAATCCTGAATTTTGGAATTGGTGGATTCATAGCTTATAAGGAATCTGTCTTTTTACGTAGTTCAATCCTTTACTTAATTGTGAATTTATTCATCTTTTTCAATATATATTGTGCAAGTATCAAAAACGCTGAATCCCTCACAAGCATTTTTAATCAAATCAAAGTACGAGTTATGCTAAGTAAATTAGTCTTTTTATTAGTAGTACTATCTTTGATATTACAGTAGTTTCTCACATATTTGGTTACCTATTCAAGAAGAAAACTCTAGATATAACCAAAAGAAAAGGGTCTATAGACAAAAGAAAGGCATGAAAATAAGTTAAGGTATATCTAAATTGAAAGAAAACAGCCTCTTAAGCATCTCAAGAAAAGTTTCTTCTCAATTTTTATTTTGTGTGTGTATATATAACCATTATATTCAATATCTTCTCTACAAACAACTCAAAAAACAAGAAAAGAGCCTTTATAACACATACAAATTCTCATATTAGCAAAAGAAACCGAGAAAACAATGGATTCAAAGGGAGCTGCAGCTGCTGTACCAACACAAGTTTATGAAGATTTTGTGCCAACAACAGAGTTGGTGCAAGAACAAGACTCTGATACTCTTCTACTTAATCTCACAGGTGATGTTCTTTTACTGTTATTTTTTAGAGGGAATTAGTTGTTGCCTCCTTATATCGTGTTTTGAGTGACTTTTAGCTTTTGAGTTTGAGTCAGACCTCGAGGTCCATTTCCTTGAGAGTTTCTTGTCGTCGTAAGTTATATTGCTCGGACTCTCCAAAAACTGTTGTCGTAGATGTATGGGATCCTCCAAAATTAGACTACTTTTGGAGGATCCAACGCGCACTAGTCGACATTTTTTAATAGTCAGAGCAACATAAGTTGTAAGATATGGTTGAATTTCCTGTTGTGGGTAAAGTTTATGTGACTTTAAGACATGAGAATCATAGTGTAACTCTCTAAAATTAGATCACAACAAGGAAATGAGAATCATACAATAACCTTTTTTATGTAATATTTGAAAAAGAAAAAAAAAAAAAAAAAAAAAGGAATGCAGATACTTTATGCTATGTTGCTTGACTCTTCAAAAATGTTGCCACACCTGTGTCGGGTCTCCCGAAAATGCACTAATATTGGAGGATCTGATACATACCTTGTAGCATTTTTGAAGAGTATGAGCAATAGAAACTTTTGGGTCCTCAACACAATGTCATTATTTTCATGGGAACATCACAACAATTCAGATGTCACAATAGGACGGAAATGTCACATTTCAGCTATGTTGCTTAGACCCTTCAAAATTCTGTTGCACTCGCGTCGAATCCTCCAAAAATGCATAGTTTTTCGAGGATCTGACACACACCCGGCGATCGTTTTGAAGAGTTCGAGCAACATAGCATTTAAGAGTAGATTATTTACGGCCTTTTGACATATTCATGGGCCATGTTTGACGTTAATACAGTAACATCGAAAATTCTGCAGGTTTCAAAAAGGAACAAGTGAGGGTTCAACTGACCAGAACAGGAATTCTGAAGATCAGTGGACAAAGGCCAGTTGTTGGGCAGAACAAATCGCTTAGGTTCCAGAAAGACTTCCCTGTTTCAGAAAATTGCGACAAAACAAAAATCAGTGCAAAGTTTGAAAATGGCATTCTTTATGTTAAACAACCAAAACTGATAACTTCATCAGATAAAAACGATCAGGCAACGCCAACCACCAATCCTCAACAGCCCAAAAAACCAGCAGACGAGCCACAACCTCAAAAGAAAGACGAAGAACAAGCAACAACAACAACAACAACAACAAAAGAATTGCCTAAGCAGCAGGCTAATGCTGACAAGCCGGAAATAGAAGAACCAAACACAAAAGAAGCTAAAGATCTTCAAGAAAAATTACCTGCTGAGAAAACTGCCACTAATAGCACAGCACAAGATAGAAATAGACAAAATTATGAGTCTAAACTTGAAAATGATGCAAACATGGGAGGAATTGCAGCGCTGGCTGAGAAGCTGAAGATGCCAAGGAAAGTGATGAATATGAGTCTGATTGCTCTTTTGGTTCTTGGAATTGGCCTCTATGTCAGCCATATGATGAAGTCCGCCATTACAAAGTTCACGAATTAAGCTTTTCGTCCATTAATCTAAAACTATAAGTTGGGATATTTGCATTCCTCCCAGCTCATGTCAGTCTGAATGAAGAACTCACTGACTACTCCCCTTTCTCATAGCATTGCTGAATTGTATACATGAAACATTCGATTCAAAAGTTCATATGAATAAAATATGACTTATACTAAGGTGTTCTGATATATGTCTGATCTGTGCTTATTATTAACAAGAAAGCAAGGGAAAAAAACTGAATTCATGTCCTAGGAAAAGGGTCAACTCAAGATTAAGCAGAAAGACTATACTAACGAGAAATGAGATCAATAAGCAGAATATATCTGTATTTGATGACTAACTATCACGCCACTAAACAAGAAATCTTTATGCATAACATTCAGTAAGTTAAGAATTTGGGAGAAGTTACTAACTGCATGAGCATCAGGAAGATGTGTTACAGTTGGGAATAGTGAGCACGATCAATACAAAAAGAATTGGAATTAGCTACGAACTTCGTCACTAATCCGTCTGTAATGCGTGCTAAATTTCTAGTAGCTAACAGAATTTTCTGATAATCTGTCGCTATGTAGGATTAACGAAGGATTTTATTGTTTATCTACAGAATTTGTTGTTTTTTAGTGGATAGAGGAATCACAATTCCATCAGACTACTATTGTTTTTGATGGATTATGAGAAGATGGTAGGTTTTATGAATTTTCCGGCATCCAACTCTTGATTTGGCATATATAGGCAGTCCACATGGACTTAAATAATCCCAAAACCAAAAGGAAAACCCGAATCGCTCCCAGACCTGTTGACACTATTACACTAATGTAGTACTCTTAAGGGTTTATAGCGATGAGGGTCTCACAATATGGCAAAATCACTTTGGCCAGGTCAGGTTTAAATGCCACACATAATATTATAGCATATGTACTTTAAGATCAAAAGTTTCAAAAGTCTTGTTTCTTTCTTAAACTCCGTGTCAAGTCAAACTATATCACATAAGCGGGGCGTACTACTAGGGAGAAAATCATTCCGAAGATTTAATTTTTACATACCTAACAGTGTCTTGCTTATGTGAAAATGGGACAACAACCTGCCCTGCTTGTGTGGCCAACAGTTGGTTTGACTCCAACAACTGAATTAGCACCAGATGGAGATAGAATAGAGCCTGCAGTTTCTGTCCCCAGTGATATTGCTGCCATGTTTGCTGCTACTGATGTTGCAGAACCAGTGCTTGATCCTGATGGATCAGCACTTGCTACATGAGGATTCTGTAAAAACCTGAGCAAAAACACCAAACTATTAAACTCTTTTTAGTCAAATTGTAAATAAAAATGAGCCCGGTGCACGAAACGTCGAGGGGGTGTGATGTAAGTCCTACCATGACGCAAGCATCGGTGGCTGATTCCGTGGCTCGAACATGTGACCTACACAGAGCCAACTTTACGATTGCTCCAACTTAAAGTAGTATACAATTTTTAGTCAAATTATATACTACTTTAAAGCTTTGTTTCTCGTTCATTCCTATATTTTGCATCTTAGCTAATCAAAGTGGCAAAATCAATCTTTCGTTTACTAACCTGCTCAACTATCCAAGTTTAACAATTTGAGTTATGACCCGTTTTTGACTTGACCTAAGTGGTTGAACCCGAAACATCCATCAAACTACTGGGTCAAAAACGGATCGAAATAGTGTAACCCGATGGGTCAAAACTGAACACAAACCCAGAAAGATTTCATTATAATCAAATTTGAAGACCGGAAATTATATAAGTTTGCAAGAACTTATCTAATGCAACACTAACTATGCCTCAATTCCAAACAAGTTGCAGTCGTCTATATGAATCCTCACTTCTCCAACTAAGCAAGAACTTAACAAACGATTTTAGGACAAAAAAACATTAGCCTACATATTTTTAGGAGAGAAAGTTAGATCATGTTAGGCGGATTAGTGTTTGACCCGTTATTTGGCTAATCGTGACCTATTTATTGATTTGACCCATCTGATTCGCTCAAATTCGACCCAACCCGCACATTTACTACCTCTGACGAATCAGTATATATACTATACATGATTAACATATGACTCACCAGAGCTTGGCTAAATCTTCCATTCCAACCATTAGGCAACTTATCAGACCTGAAAGCAGCCCACTCAGTCATAGTTGCCTTGCCAGTATGATGGCACCAGCTTTTCTCAACTTCTTGACCACACCAGCATCTTGTGGCACCAGGGATCCAACAAGTGCTAATGATCCTGCTGTTGTGTCAAGCTTATCCTTTGTTGCAATGTGGTCCTTGACAAGAACTGGGACACCATGTAGCCTGCTGGACAGTGATTCATGCGTTTTCGCTTTTCGTTCTTGATCTTGATCAGCTTTATCTGCAAGAAAGAGTGCATCTGGATTCACTTCTATGGTTCCTTTTAGAATTGGATTAGCTCTATGAATTTCATTTAGATAGAACTCAACAAGTTGTCTTGAAATCAGTCTGTTTTGCTTGAAAGCTATATGAATATCATCAATAATTGTTTCTTTGAATGAGAATTTTTTGCCTCAATATTGACACTGAAGTTGGATAATATCATGCACAGAGAAATGAAGAGAATGGCAAGAACAAACTTTTTTTTTTCCAAAGTGATTGAGGATATTTGCTTAGTGTGTAGCTGATTTTATATTAGGCACATAAAGTTGGATAGGGAAGGCCCGGAACAACGGTAAAGTTGTCCCCTGTGACCTACATGTCACGTGTTCGAGTTAGGGAATCAACTACTAATACTTACTACGTGAGGGTAGACTATGTACAGTACACCCTAGCTCCCTTGGGGTATGATCCTTCGCTGATGCAAGGGAGGACCGTACCCACCCTGAATCCTGTGCAAACGCAAGATTCTTCGTGCATCGAGTTGCCTTTGTATGTATCATATCATATCATATCATCATCATCATATCATATCATATCATATCATCATATAATACTAAAAGTAGAAAGCTTTAACCTTCAAAGTTAGATTACAATTTTACCCCCGCAATAAATCAAAATGTAATAAAACATCTAATTATTAAATAGTAATATTTTAATTCATATCCATTTAATAAAAATAATAATAAATTGTTTAATTATAAGAAGTATGAACGTGGCACCTGGCCTTTGCCGTTCATCACTAAACATTAACCTCCTATGTAATGTTAAATAATAGTAGCTAATTGAATGTGGTTAACAGTTAAATTTTTTTGCTTAACGTAAATCTTTGCACGTCTTATCTTTAACTTTGTTCCTTTGTCTTCCACCCATATTGTCTTTTGATATTCTTTCTACCACTTTATAAGATGCACATGTTTAGATCATTTCATTATTTAATTTTTTATTGCTTTTTCCCTTAAAAAATTATTGTATAGTGAAGCTGCTCATCAACATCTGTTGCAGGTGAAATAATTATTTTCCTTATGTTTTTCCTTACGCAACTAACCGTTTTAAACTGTGTTTCTGCAGCATTCTTACAAGTTATGTCCACTAAAATTTTCTACAGTAATTTTAGTTTGTTGCCTTGATCTTGCAAGTGATTCCACTAAATAGTTTTATAAGAATTACATCCAGAATGACAAGGTCGGTCTTTTTCCTGCACAATCAAATATTGCTGCCTTTTTTCATGATTTTCTACTCCATTTTTTGTTATATAACTATATATATCCAAGTCGTCAATTATTAACTCAAGGTTGAGGAACCAGATTTTATCAACTAGCTAGAAAAGAAATATTGTCTTTCAAAAGCAGCTCCGCAAGTTGTGTCGATCGAGCCAAAATCAAATATGTTTCCTAAAAGATCAAATCGGTTTTACCTTTCTGGTTAGTCAGTGTTAAAATATCCTATCTCCCTTTAATTTTCATATCTTATTTGAGTCTTTTCTTAATTTTCCTTTCCAAATATTTTAATTTCCTGTTATGTATTGTCAACAATAGGATAATCTAAAAATTGAGTACGTTCACTTAATATGATAATAAAAATAGTTAAATTATTAGTGTATATAACTTAAACCTATTTAATAGTACTACAAAATATTTGTTACAAACTTTAAGATCTGAAGAATTTTTTATCATGCTCGACGTTGTTCATATTCATATTCAAATTGTGTGTAATTGAAATATCAACATAAAAATTGTGAAAGTGAATATTTGTGTTACACTTCGGAGATTCCGGATTGTTGTATTGTGAGTGGGCTAACGCGAGCCTAAGATGAACATGAAGTCCTTATGAGATTAAGGAGAGTATCTGACAGCTTAAGAGCGTACCACAAGATTTTGAAGTCATATGAATCGATAGAACTAAGTTCGTCAAAGGAAGTGAAACCCAAGACGTGTTTGGAAAGGTTTTCGCAATAATTGAGCTAATATTTATTTAGTAATGTCTTGAGGAGGAGCTATAGGGCCTCTTAGATGGTTAATGAAGTGTTATATAAGTGTCAATGAGGTTCCATAAGGATTGGAGCTTGAACGAATCGACGAGAGAAAGTTTCGGAGAAAAAATATGGATTTTACGGTCACTTATACGGATCGTATAAGTTATACGGCCCGTATACTTGTCCGTAGAACCCTTCCAGAGAAGGGTGAATCCAAGGTGGGATTATACGAATATTTATACGAACCGTATAAAATTGTACGGACCGTATAATCAGGTCTTTCTCTTTTATATATGGACGACCCTTGTCTTATTTTTCATTTCCCACTATCCCCAAACTCTTAAAAGCTCTAGAACCTTCTTCCAAGTATATTCCATTCAAACCCAAGAGAAATCAAAGATCAAATAGCAAGAATCAAGGTATTCAAGTGTTGGGAGACTCACTAGGGTTTGTAGGATTCAAGCATACCTTGGGTGTTGAAGCTAGGGTTTCATTCAAGTTGGTAGCTTGATCCAAAGCTCATCCCTATGTGATAAAAGTTTAGTTTTCATGTTTATTTCATGATATTAAGCATGCTTAGTTGTTGAAAAACTTGGGTGAAGGAAGAAAGTAGAAGATGAAGTTCAAATGTAGATTTCATGATATTTTGAGTAGTAACTTAACTTGGGTTATCATTGTTAGGATGTTGTGAGTATAATCTTGTTATGAAGGGTAATAATGATGATAAGGAAGTATTGTATACAATTGTGCAAAGGGTTGGCGTGAAGCTATCAATATAAGTTGAATATGAGAATGAATTTGGAAACTAAATGGAATATGACTACTTGATTATGATATGGTGGAGCTATTATAGTTGTTTGGAAGTTGTTTTGGCAATATGGTGGGAGTCGATGAAATAGGGGAAATGCTGCCCAATTTTCATTAGCTCATGAATTATTTTAGCTTGAACTTAAGAGTGTCTTTAAGGCTTAACCGTGGTATGAATCCTTCTAAATGTAGATTTCTCAAGCTTTGGCAGTGAACGTTATGTAGTTAAGAAGACATAAAGGTATGTAAGGCTAACCCTTCTTTCTTAAGGCATGATCCCATTGATGTATCCCTTCATGTGAAATCCACAATATCTTCCATGATGATTTTATTCCTAGACTCACAAAAGCTCATGGTTCTTGATACTCTCATGATATTGTTGATCCTCCAAGGGAAAATATATTGACGATAATGATGTTGACACAACGTATGTACTCCTAGTTGTATATGTATGTATGTATGTATGTATATATATATATATATATATATATATATATGGCCAGTATGTAACACCGACATTATGTGCCCGGATATGATATCTATTGCGCGCGCACCACTGCAGTTGGGTACGGATAACACTGAGCCTTGGTAGGGCCGGGTATGTATAACACTGAGCCTTGTCATGGTGGGGTATGTGAGACACCGAACCTCTATGGTCGGGTATAGTACTACTATATATGTATGTGTATGGAATGGAAGGTTTTCGTTAAAGAAAGGGTAAGTAAATATGATGAACGTCGCTAGAAGTATAAATGGTCCTCCTATCTCATGGCTTTTCTATCTAATGTTATCTTTCATATCTTTGTTATGTTATTAATTATGCCTTACACACTCAGTACATTATTCTTACTGACGTCCTTTTATTTGTGGACGTTGTGTCATGCCCGCAGGTGGACAGGGAGATAGATTTGATCCTTAGGTTGCTTATCCAGTGACTGCTTAGAGGAGCTCCATTTAATTCAGAGCTGCAGTTGTTGGTACTATTCTATTGTGTATATACATATGGGCATGGCAGGGCCCTGTCCCGTCTATATGATGTTACATACTCATCTTAGAGGCTCGTAGACAGTTGTGTATAGCTAGATGGCTCTTAGCCTTGTCGGCTCGTATTGTGTATATCATTTTGTTAGCCTCGTCGGCTTGTGTATATGTAAATGGGCATATTTGATGACGTTGATATAAAAGTGTCCTTGCCCGATAAGACTTGTATTATTGATTCATAGGAATTGTGAGTTAGCCATGTGGCTCACCTAGATATGATTAGGGAAGTATGACGAGAGGTGCCCGGTGGGCTAGCTCCGGGTGCCCGTCATGGCCCTCCATTTGGGTCGTGACAATTTGATAAGAAAGAACTAAATAAGAAGAGGTCATACAAATTCGTCGACTGAGTCTGTGTATAATAGTGATCAAAGTAATTAGAAAATGGTATTACTAAATAAACACTTAGCTTCTTTCTCCCCTGAAATAGGCTCACCATTCATCAGATTGAACTTCGACTTTTCTCTTCCTAATTTGTTCGTTACTTATTGGACACTTGTATTAACATTATTTGTATTATTTTAAAAAGTTTATATCGATTATTATGGTATACACGTGCAATACACTTGTTCGATAACTAATTTATAGAAAAGTGGGTACGTGTTTAGAGCTGCCTATAAAGATATACTCCTTCCTGTTCGAAATATTAGAAGGTTTAACAAACTGATTTTATATTAGACACGTGAAATGGATACATTACCCGCATAGATATACTCTTTCCAATACCAAATACTAGTCATTTTTGAAAAATTAAATTTGTTCCAGACACTTGACGTTTAAAACATAAGAAAGTTATTTACTTTTTTTTCTTCCAAGTTTAACTTTTACTATTCTAATTAATGGAGTGTTAATCAAGTAAGACGTAGGGAGAGGATAAGAGTTCGTTTAGACAAAATACTCTTACGAGTAAAGCGATTAAATGTCTTTGTTAAAGGGTGTGCAAAAATAGTAAAAGACATAAAATATGAATCAAATATAATACTCCCTCTGTTTCAATTTATTTGAACCTATTTCCTTTTTAGTCTGTGCCAAAATGAATGACCTCTTTCTTGGAAACAAATTCACTTTATGAATTATTTACAACCACATAAATTTTCAAGGCTTATTTTGAACCACAAGTTTTAAAAGTCTTTCCTCTTTCCTAAATGTCGTGTCCAGTCAAATAGATTCATATAAATTGAAACTGAGGGAGTATGTAGTAGCATGGAATGTTTTGTGATTTTTTTAGTCAATTGGAAAAGAAGATGTTATAGATGTCAAAGAACAACCACTACTTCCCCAAAAATAGCCAAATGCATTTGCTGGTCCACCATCAAACTTCTAATAATGGAGTGTTTTGTGATTTTTTTAGTCAATTGGAAAAGAAGATGTTATAGATGTCAAAGAACAACCACTACTTCCCCAAAAATAGCCAAATGCATTTGCTGGTCCACCATCAAACTTCTAATAATGTTTTTCAGGATAAGAATGTGTTGGACATGACAAGCAATTCAAAAGCAGATTCCCTTTTCTTTTCTTTTTATTTTTTTTATTTTTTTTTGTTATTCAACACTTTCATTATTTGTAAGTCTATTCTCCTTGTGAATTATCATGTTACACGTTACTTGCTAAGATAAGAAAATGAATATTCAACGGTCGAATTTCAACTTTAATGCAATAGATGTTCGTGCTTACTTTTCCTAGCACAAATCTTGGATTATTCCTTTAAATCTAACGATCAAAGTTTGAACTCGTTGAGAATGATTCTGATCTAGTTCATGGCCTATTAGAAGTAGAAGGCACTCTGGTGGGATTTTTACGGACAAAAAAAGCTTGCAGTCAGTTTGATAATGATCGAGTGACATTGCTTCTTCGGTACCCATGACTAACTATCATGCCATGATAGAGGCTAAACAAGAATTTCTTTAGGCATAACATTCAGTAAAATAAGAAATTGTGACAAGTTACTAAATACATGAGCATCAGGAACATGTGTTGTCAGCACGATAGAAGAATCACATTTCCATCAGACAACTAGTGTTTTTGACGGATTAAGAGAAGGTGGATAACATAATAATTCGAGAAGGTATGAATCTTGCTAGACATTAACTTTTGTGGTTCGAAGATATAAAAAGTTCATCGACGTTACTATATGATTATTTTCGTCTGACAACATTTTGTTTTGGAATTTTTATACTTAATAATTAACACATCATATTGAATGTGGCCACATTCTAGATTGAATGGAATATATGTGATTCCTATCGAGGATGTGAAGGAGGGGGCTTCCTGAAACGAGTTGCTTTTTCAAAGCCATATGCAATCTCAATGAGTGTTGGCTCAGAACCCTTTAGTCCTACGAATGAAATCCCGAACGGAACTCCACTTTTATCATAACCAGCAGGTACATTGATCCCTGGATAACCTCCGATAGCAATAAGACTAGCAATGTCCGCACCAGGTGACATCCACGCATCTAACTTATTATCTTTCATCGTCTTCTCGAACCCGTATTTGCATGCTTTTGTTATGTTCCTCAATGCCTCCCTTTCCAATTTCCCTATTCCATTCGTCTTCTCAGCATCCAACATCAGATCTTGACCATATTCTTTGACTTTTTCCTGCAATGATATATAAAAAGAAAGAAGGAAAACTAACTTAAATAGCTGCCCACCCAACCTCTTAAACTAAATATAGCCAGTGGATTATAATATATGTATAATCCATGTATAATATGTGTATAACCATGTATAATCAGTGTATAATCTATGTATACCGGCAAGTAACAGTAAACAGTGAATCTGGCCAGCTATTTGTGTAAATATCACTAAAAAGAATGAAAACAAATATATTTCGTTCTACTTCTAGTGATATACGTAGTTCAGCTAATTTCAATTAACAAGTGAAAGCTTTTAGTTCCTTCAATAATGTACTGCAAACCAATATGAACATATTATTTACCAATTATCTATGAACAAATAGTATTGGAATGACTTTGGCCTGAATATGAGGGAATGGTTATGACGATCCGTATAACTGATCTCAACTTACCGAAGCTGAAATCTTGTTGAAGGCTATAACATCAGCCAATGATTGGACGCCAGTGTGGACTAACTTTTTCAGATATGCATTTAGGTCCATCTTGAATTCAGCAAGTAGTGCTATGTTTTGAGCAACAAAAATAGCATCTTCGACCAAGTCGACGTCAGATACTTCCAGGTTGTCAACTAACACTGCTCCTTTTTGCCTTCAAATAGTTTTATTTCAGAAAAATAGTTCATCTCTATTAGGATACTAAGTAAAATTAAACTATAGAAATGCAGGTGCAAACAAAAAGATTACCTTAAGGTGTTAAAATGGCGTTGGTAAACTTTGATATCATTGAAACCAAAAAGGTGCTTTGAAATTCCCAGTCTTTTGTATTTGAGCCCATCAGCCTTAAGAAATTGCCGGTACCCTCCATGTGGAATGTAAGCAGAAGCCTTTTTAGTTGCTGGCAAGTCATCTTGATCTAAGCCAACGATGGCATCAAGAACCTCGACAGCATCAGTTACTGTCCTGCAGATTGGCCTGTTCTATGCAAAAGAACAAAAGAAAAAAACATTGTGTGAAAAAAAATTTCAATGGCTTTTACATTCATCTTTGTTATCGAGTTCTTTGCATCTTTGCATCTATAATCAGCGCCGGCTCAGTGGTAAAGCCTTAGTTTTAGATCCCCAAAGATTAAAGGCCCCAACTGCTGGTTCGCGAAATTTGTCAGAATATAGAGCTTCGGAGACTAACCTTATAGATATGTGTGAAAAACAAGTATAAGCAGACGTACGTTGCACAACTCACTCTCTTAATTCAGAACCTACAATGCCTAAATTCAGGATTTAGTACTAAAAACAAGTATCCCATTTTGTGCAGTCAAATTTTCACTACTTGTTTGAAAATATGGCATTAAATAGTTTCGCAAAGAGAAAATAGAGTTACTCCCTCTGTTCCGGTTTATGTGACACTATTTCCATATTAGTCTGTTCCAAAAAGAAAGACATGTTTCTACATTTGGGAGTTAACTCTAAACTTCCTTTTTTTCCCTTAATAAGCTTTTCTAGCCACACAAATATTATTACATGTTTAACACCACAACTTTCAAAAGCCAACCATAGAAATGAATATGTTAATGAAGGTTACATATTATGTCAAGAGGAAGAAACTTATAATATTGTAGCCACTCATGGTTATATTAGCCGATTGATCTGTGCTGGTTTCAACAACTCTCGTTCGTTATACATCTTCCTAGCTGCTCGGCCTATAGTACGTATCTGGTTTACTGCTTTAGCTATCAACACTATGGCTATCAACCAATCTATAGTTGTTAGTCAAGGTCATGTTATAATTAATACTTGGGCTTTCCTTTCTTTCTTAAAATACTTGCAGAGTCAAACTTTGACACATATATACTGGACGGGAGTACTACTAGGGAGAAAAACATTCAGAAGATTTACGCACCCGACAGTGTCTTGCCTATGTGATATTGGGATAACACCTGCCCTGCTTGTGAGGCCAACAGTTGGTTTGATTCCAACAACTGAATTAGCACTTGATGGAGATAGAATGGAGCCTGCTGTTTCTGTTCCCAGTGCTATTGCTGCCATGTTTGCTGCTACTGATGTTGCAGAACCAGTGCTTGATCCTGATGGATCAGCACTTGCTACATAAGGATCCTGTAAAAACACCAAAATATTAAACTCTTTTTAGTCAAATTGTATACTACTTTGAATCTTTGTTCCTGTTTCATTCCTATCTTTTTGCATTTAACGAATCACACAATAACGATAACAACTATTCCTCTATCCCAAACAAGTTAAGGTGGGCTATATGAATCCTCGCTGCTCATGTTACTACTTTTAAGAACTAGTCATAGAGGTGGCAAAATCAATCTTTTTTTTGCCAACCTGCTTAATCTATCCAAGTTTAACAAGTTGAGTCATGATACATTTTGTTGACTTGACCTAAGTGGTTGAACTCTGAAACAATCCATCAAACTACTGGATGAAAATAGTGTAACCCCAGCAGGTCAAAATAGAACCCAAACCCAAACAGGTTTCATCATAGTCAAATTTGAAGATCAGAATTTATTCAGGTTTAATTTGCAAGAACTTAACTAATACAACAACTACGCCTCAATCCCAAAAAAATTGGAGTCGGCTATATGAATCCTCATTTTTGCAACAACTTAACTAACAATTTAAGGGGGAAAAAATTGTCTTCATATATTTCTTTTTCAAAAAATCAAAATAAAAAAGGAGAAGAAAGTTAATTAGGTCATGTTACGCAGACTAGTTTATGACCCGTTATTTGGCTCATGATGACATGTTTATTCATTAGACGCATTTGACTCGCCCAAATTTGACCCAACTCGCACATTTACCACCTCTGACAAATCAATGATGACTTACCAGAGCTTGGCCAAGTCTACCATTCCAACCATTAGGCAAGTTCGAAGATCTGAAAGCAGCCCATTCAGTCATAGTTGCCTTGCCAAGTATAATAGCACCAGCTTTCCTCAACTTCTTGACCACACCAGCATCTTGTGGCACAATGGATCCAACAAGTGCTAATGATCCTGCTGTTGTGTTAAGCTTATCTTTTGTTGCAATGTTGTCCTTGACAAGAATTGGGATACCATGTAGCCTGGAAAGAGATACTGATTTGCGCGTTTTCTCTTTTCGTTCTTTATCAGCTTTATCTGCAAGAAAGAGTGCATCTGGATTCACTTCTATGATTCCTTTTAGAATTGGATTAGCTCTCTAAATTTCACTTAGATAGAACTCAACAAGTTGTCTAGAAGTCAGTCTGTTTTGCTTGAAAGCTATATGAATATCATCAATAGTTGTTTCTTTGAATGAGAATGTTTTTGCCTTAGTATTTACACCGAAGTTGGACATTATGATGCACAGAAAAATGAAGAGAATGGAAAGAATTGACATTTTTTTGGTCAAAGTGATGAAGGTATATGCTTAGTGTGTAGCTGATTTTATATTAGGCACATAAGGTAAATATAACATGTTTAGAGCTGCCCATAAAGTTATACTCATTGAGGATAAAAACAAATTTTTTTGGTTATATATGAATTGTTGAGTCCCGACCCTTGACATAAGAAAAAATTCTAGTATAGTATAGTGATAAAGGGGGTTTAAAAATTATTTTAGGTCACAAGTTTAAATTCTAGGGGTGTCAGACACCTTAGTCCTAGGGGATATACCTTCTACAACATACCCAGTGTGATTCACAAGTAGGGTCTGGGGAGGGTAGAGTGTACGCAGACCTTATCCCTACCTTGGAGAGATAGAGAGGTTGTTTCTGGTAGACCCTAGGCTCAAGGGGATATACTCCTTCTGATCCTAAATATTAGTCATTTTGACAACTACATTAGTTCCAAGTGTTCGACGTTTTAGAAAATAAGAAGTCATTTACTTTTTTTTCTTATTTCAAATTTACCCACAACGCTCCAATAAGTGGAGTGTTAATTAAGTGAGACGTTTAAGGGAATGATAAAGGTTGGTTTTGACAAATACTCTTATGAGTAAAGCTATTAAATGTTATTTTTAAAGAGTGCGAAAATGGTAAAAGACATATAATATGAATCAAAATATCGTTTATGAGGAGCATTGACTGATGGGAAACAAGATGTTATAGATGTCAAAGGAAGACCACTACTTTCCTAGAAAGTCCAAACGCCTTTGTTGGTCCACTAATCACTATCAAACTTTTTTTAATGTGGACAAGAATGTGTTGCACATGACAAATAAAAAATCAAAAACATATTCCCCGTCTCTTTTAGCTGTTCAACACTTTTTGTTATTTTATTATTGCAAGACTGAACACTAGTCTCATTTTATAAATGGGTTTGGACCTGTCTTCTATTCCGGTGAAAAATATTCCACTGATTAGGCGGGTATAGGATTCAAACAGAGTAACCAACCTGGAAGATTTGATTAATTGCAATTATCATAATTGGTAAGTCTACATTCTAATTGCTAAGATAAGAAATTGAATATTCAACAGTCACATTTACAGTTTAATGCAATAGATGTTGTTGGTTACTTTTCCTAGCACAAATCATGATTCAGTCTTAATAGTAAACAAGGAAATACCCATTATAGAAAAGTGAGGTACTTGAGCAATAATAAATCACTTGTAAACAGTCCCTTTACCGTTTTTCAGATGGACCCTTTATAGATATATAAGTTCTTTAAGATCGTGGGGCATAACTCGTGGCATATTATGATGCGAAAATATAAACTTATGTCCCGCGAAAAAAGACCAACACAAACATAAGTGCAAATGACCAGCCATTTTTGTCTTATTATCTTTGGGAAACTTACATAAATATGCCATTGGGCTATCTATATGCCAAACTGCTGAGGAGTAGATCTATTTTAGATGCATTTTTTTTATTTCTCGCCCCGTGTCTGGTATTCGTAGTTGATATGATCCTCCTTAACATACTTCATTTCAAGACGTACATTCAAGGACGAGATATGAAACATCAAGCTCTACAAGCTACATGGAAGATGAGGAAGTCATTTGAGGCCTTTGGAGGCTCCTACAAGCCACACAAGATGGCTTATGACAAATGGAAGGTAGCTTGGGCAAGAAAGAAAGCCAACACTCAAAAGTAGCTAGATGTGCAAAGGGGTAGAAATGCAAAAGTGGCCAAACATGCGAAGAAGGGACATACATGCAAATGGTCGCAATTGCAGGCTTTGAGGATTGGATGATGGCTATTTATGCAAGGGAGAGACATTTCGGATTCCAAGCCAACATCCAACTAGCCAAACAAGGCTCTTGCCTCATTAAGGGCAAATATGTTTCTAGGAGTATAAGGCCCCGTTTGTCCATAGACACCAAAAAAAAAATTCTGGAATAAAGTGAATAATTCTTATGGCCAAACGGGGGCTAAGTATTAGACTTAGCCTTCATTTTACATTTAGATTTTGATGATGAATATTTGAAAGATACTCATATTTTGAATGATAGATTGTTAGGTAGATTCTAGGGTTATTTTAGTTAATATGATGATGGAATCCATTGTTGGTTTGTGAACCTTTTATTTCCAATGAATTCATGAAGATTGTTCATTTGTGGATTTCAAGTGAACTTCTTGCGTTATCGATTTGGGGATGAAGCCAAATCAATTCAAACGCGGAAAAACAAAAGGATACGAAGAAAAGGGATGAGAAATAGAGATAAATACTTGACCCGAATGGTAGAATTCTATAAACAAACCTAGATATATTAAAACTAAATCCTTCTACTATGAACTCGAATCTACAAGAACCAAAGCAATATGAATCAAGGCAAGAAGTTCACTTGAAATTCACAAATGAACAATCTTTATGAATTCATTGGAAATAAAAGGTTCACAAACCAACAATAGATTCCACCATTATATTGACTAAAATAACCCTAGAATCTACCTAACAATCTATCACTCAAAATATGAGTATCCCTCAAATATTCATCATCAAATCTAAATGTAAAATGAAGGCTAAGTCTAATACTTATATTCCCAGAAATTAGAAGAAAGCTAGCTATTACATATTTGCCCTTAATGAGGTAAGGGCCTTGTTTGGCTAGTTGGATGTTAGCTTGGAATCCGAAATGTCTCTCCCTTGCACAAATAGCCATCATCCAATCCTCAAAGCTTGCAATTGCGACCATTTGCATGTATGTCACTTCTTTGCATGTTTGGCCACTTTTGCATTTCTACCCCTTTGCACATCTAGCCACTTTTGAGTGTTGGCTTTTTTTCTTGCCCAAGCTACCTTCCATATGTCATAAGCCAACTTGTGTGGCTTGTAGGAGCCTCCAAAGGCCTCAAACGACTTCCTCATCTTCCATGTAGCTTGTAGAGCTTGATGTCTCATATCTCGTCCTTAAATGTAAGTCTTGAAATGAAGTCTGCTAAGTAGGATCATATCATCCTCCCCTTCTTCAAAAGGATTCGTCCTCGAATTAGATCCTATCAAAATCCAAGGGAAGACATACGAAAACATACTCCTCAAGAATTGAGGGTTAGTACACAAAGTAATAACCACACATACATGCCAAGGATGGACAAATTTGTGGTACAACCACACATCAATACAATCATGAATCACATTGGCACACATGAGGTATTAAGAAGTTAATCCCTCCAAGGTTCATGACATAAAGATGTAGTAATAAAACCAATTGATGCAAAATACGAAGTATGTAATACTAAATTGGTTCTATTTGACATGAAGCACCATGGAAACTCATTTTCTAAAGAGAGAGAACAAGAATCCCTGAATAAAATGAAGGTGGGATCAAAAATTGGATAAAAGTATGTAACAAAAGTGTAGACAATGGAGGTGAAGAGATAACGAGAATGACTAAGCACGAAGAGTTAGCGACCTTGAGTACGAGCATAAAATTTTGCTAGGAAAAAAGAAGGATAAGTGGAGCAATTCCACTAGGTCCAGTCTTCATTAGCAAGTCAGATTACACGTAAGTAAAGTAAATACTAGCAAATACAGGTAAGAACATTGACATCCACCTCAAAGCGAACTTTACTTCAACATTCGAGGACGAATGTTTTTTAAGGGGATGAGGATGATACACCCCGTAGTTCGGTACGTTAAGATTTATAAGTATTGGATGTTTTAGGTCTGGCTACTGGAGTTACTTTCAAAGATATACGAGAACATGTGCACTAATTTTTTTTTTGGTTATAAGGGTTTAAGTTCATATAGTAAGCTATGGGAGGATTGGAGAGCAAGTAAATTAAGGGAATTAAGTTTTTGAAATTTTGGAGAACAATATGAGGAGCAATTTTGGCCCAACTTTGAGGAAGAATAACTTTTAGTATATTAGGAGTTTTGAAGCAAAGCAAAAGCCTAAATTGAAGTTCATGAAGTCTAGTCTCCAATGCAACAAACCGCTCATCGATACGACGTCAGAGTAGAGAATTATGGACGTTACAAGTTAGGAAGGCAGAGCAGGGGACAGTACTGTGCGAACGCACAGTGTCGCACGTTCCTACTGTGCTACAGTGCCAACCGACTCTAATCCACTATATAAGGGCTAAAATAAATCTTTTTCTCCGTAATAAATTTCCCAAATATTCTAGAAAGCTCAGCCAACATAGGAGAGCTTATATACACCACAAAGTAAGGATTTTACATAATTTTTAAGTGACGGAATATTAATCGAGGTCCGGTTAACGTATAGTCGCGATTATAGTTTTGTTTTGTGTTGGAGTTGACTTGGATTCAAGTAAACATTGAATATTTTGCCATTCTAGCAAAAGTAAGGTATGAATCTCTTTTTATTAATATTGATTTAGGAATATTTACGAGAATAAGAGTTATAATTATTGTGTTGGCATTGTTGGCGTATGGATTGAGGTTTGAAGAAAGTTTTGGATGAAATTGTGCATATTTATCTTGTAGAATATTGATGATATTGTTGTTGATGTTGGTATGGTTGTTGTTGTTGTTGGTTGTTGGTATTGTGATTTCGGGCTAGGCATATATACAGGGGAGATGCTGCCCGAATCTCGGCAGATTCTAAATGGATTCAAATTAAAGGCTTAAGACGAACATGTGAGGATGAGTCTAATAATAGTGTGAATTGTTTTATATGTAGATTATGGGATTGCAAATGATGTTAAGTAAATTTCAAGACAAGGAGTAAGTTGGAAAGTCGAGAAATAAGCCTTCAGGTATGTTAAGGCTAGTCCCTTTCTTTCTAAAGGCATGATCCTTTTGTTATAAACCTTTGTGTCGTACCCATAATATCCTTGGTTCCACAAATTCTAGAAGTCCATGAATCTCATGATCCTTATGATGTTATTGAGCTTCTAAAGGCATGATTCTTTTCCTACCAACCCATGCATGAATTCCATAAAAATCCTTATTTCCAAGAATCTTAGAGGTTCATGACTCTTAAAGTTTTTATGATGCTAAAGATGAATAATTTTTTTTTATGATAACCATGACGATGATTATGAGGGATTTATTTATCTAAGCTCCAAGGCATACGGATTTCATGTTATTATTAGATGATTTTATTCATAGAGATTTCCAAGTGCATGAGCTTTATATTATTATGAGATGATTGAGCTTACTTTACAATTTCTTAGTTTCCTTTGTTGTTGGTAATCTCACCTTATGACCCTTGTTCCTTCAAGGTGGGATAAACGATGATGATTGATCCATAATATAATCGGAAGCTACTGACCTTACGTCGCTCCGATATAGTTGCGGCTTTTGATTGGGCTCTCATGCATGCTTTATAGTTGCAATTATAATATTATTGGTGGAGTTGGTGATTTTGCAACAATCCGAAGTAGCTTTGGTGGATTTGCAATTATAGTCGCCTTCAATTTGTTGGAAATTAGTCCGGCAATTTGGTACCTTCGTTCCAACTCTATCTTTATTTTTCGCAATTTAATTTACGCAATTTAATTCTAGCAATTTAATTTGTTGCAATTCATTTTCTTGTGATTTATTTGAGTGTGATTTAAATTAATTCTATTTAATAATGGCGAAGAGATTTAGACGTGGTGCCGGTAGTAGTGGTATTGTTAGGCGTGGGCTTAATGAGGAAACATTTGTGGAAGAAACGCCTAACTTAGGTATTGATATTGGTGGAAATAATCCACTTTTAGGTCATGAGGCAATGCAACAACATTATACCGATACTTTTAATGAAATTGATGATGATGATGAAACACAACCCCCCGAAAATCCCATAGGAGATACATGTCCTGCACAATCACATACACAAGACAAACCGCCTAGAACTCGTAAGTCAACCGCTAAAATTTGAAAATTTATGACTAAGGATAGGGAAAGCCAAACAGCTAAATGTACCCTATGTGGACAAATATTTACTTTTAAGCAAGAAACTAGTAAGGATGGTGGAACGGGTACACTAAATGGTCATATGAGAAAGAAACATATGGATGTTTGGGGAGAGCAAACGGGTTCAAATGTGGGGGTATTCAAATGACGATAGACCCGGAATTTTAGCCTACTTAGCAGAAATAGCTAGAGTTTTACAAGAATATAAATATAAACCCGGTTATCAAGCGGCTGTTGACACCCAATTTTGTCCCGCCTCTCCTCCGAAATACCTATTTGCGCTTCTAATATTTTTTGGAAAATTAAAAAAAAAATTATTATAATTATTAGCTTCTTATCAATACCGGCGTTTCACTATTCTATTACAGTACTAATTATTATTATTATTATTATTATTATTATTATTATTATTATTATTATTATGTTACCAATATTATTATAATTCACATTTTTATCATTTCAGCACATTTTTACCAGCTTACGCACACACATCGCATTTATCTTCGCATAATTAAATAATAGTGTTTATTTACTGTGGATTTTCGAAATATTATTGCACGGCTATTACGGCGCCATTTTATTTTTTATCTAAGCACTAATAATTACATATTTTATATTAAGTAATATTTAGTCCGTGTTAATTCAGTCCATAATTAAATCCTAAAACTATTTGGGCTAAAGCCTAATTCGTGAAACCAGTCCATACTTTAATTCACTACTCAGCCTACATTTTAATACCCAGCCCACTATTCATTCAACATCAGCAGCCCATACCTGTTTTAATTTTCACCCGACCCGGCCCAATCTACTTTTTTTTTTTTAAGTTGCACTAATCGTCTTTCCCTTTCCCTCATTTTTCCTCCATACAGCGCCTCCCCCTTCCCCTTTTCTCTCTGATCCGCGCCTCTCCACCATCTCTTCGTCCCCACCACCGCCGTTTGCCCGCGCCGCTCCTTTCCACTTCCCTATGTCCCCCACGCTCTTCTCTCTCTTCTTCACAAGCAAAACGCTAGTTAACCCCCTATAAATATTTGCTTCCTAATCTGCTTAAAGGGGGGATTTTTTTTGGATTCATGAAATTTCCCAAGAACTAGGTAATATTGAGTTCTTCAGCCGCTGAGTTAGTTTGTTTTTTAGCAGTCATAATATCGATTAATATCGAAAAAAAAAAACATACCAGACATTTTTTTCCTTTTTTTTTACTGCTTCGAATCCAAGTGATACCAACTCGGAAGTTCGTGGTGTTTCGAGGTAGATCGGAGACTCAAAGCCTCACTTCGCTGCACCCGAAGAAGGTAATTCACCTCCCCTTAGTTAATTTTCGGTAATTGTTTGAGCGCTTTAAACTACTTATGTGATTTGTTCGGTTAGTTATGTTTCAGTTCCTGTTCGTAGTGGTTTCAGTTGCATTATGTATGATTAAGCCTAGGGTAATCCCGTTTCTAGTACCATAGTTGTTCAGCTCTATGTTCTGCATCAATTCGAGTTAATCAGGTGTTAGTTAGGTCTACATTGATTATTTAGTCTTCATTTGATTAGTTCTATATATTAGTTTGTAGTTTGTTAATTATGTGAATGTGCTTACCATTTTAGTTGTTCTGCAGTGGTTCACTTTATGTCTTGTTTTGGTTAGCCCTATGCTATTTAGCTTAAGTATGGTTTGTCTGCTCAATAATGATTGGTCACAGATTAGTTCAGCTGCTTAGTTGTGCTATACATGTCCAGCTTTTGGCTAGTTGGGCATCAGATTGACCTGTGGTTTTGCCTGGCTATGCCTTTATATGATATCACATATTAGTTTAGGTTTATTCTTATTCCATGTGCTAGTTTAGCAGAAATCCTGTTGATACAATTGTATATGTTTATTTAGATGCTTAGTAGTTTAATATAAAAGTGAATGTTGTTTCAGTATGGTGTCTCTTTCATATTAGCTCAGCATGAGCATATTTACATTTTGTGCCTCTGTAGTGGTTGGTTTGACTTGAGCCTTGTTTGTCATTTGTGTCATGGTAACCTAATTTAAAATATGGCAATTGCCTTCCTTATTTGACTAAAATATGTTGTCAAGGTCAGCTGGTAATTAAAAAAAAAATGAGCTTCTAACATGTTGGACTAAGTCATAAACCTATATTCTGAATCTCATCTATCTACACTAGAAATGCCAGCCTTTGTTTTATATTGTTTGAAGCCCCTGGATATGAGTTCATACACTAAAGTCCCTGTTTGTTCTATGAGAATTTTGATAAGTGTTTAGCATTGGCATAAGCTCATCTGATCTACTTAGTTGAGTGTGTATTAGTTTAAGTTTAAACATTAGCCTGTTTCCCTTTTGCCATTTTAAATTGGGTCATTGTTGTAATATATATCTATTCAAGATATTAGCATATGGTGTAACTTTAAAATGGTTGGGAGCTACTGCTGAGACTTCAAACTGATGACAATTTTTAAAGGTGTAACTTTGGTTTCAGTTCTGCTCCATGAGAAATGTGATAATCAAGTCAGTCTTGGATTTAGTTTCAATGTCATGTATTAGAGTTTGGGTTGAGACATTCAATTTTCTATTCGGTTCATGAAAATAAGGCCTTCACACACTTTGTTCCGTTGACCTAAAGAAATCATGAATAAGGTTGTGCGGTATAATTCGTCATTTGTATACTAAATGATTTAGACATTTGAGTAGAGGCATGCTTAAAGGGGCTGAAAAGGTTTCAAATCAATTGCATGAAGTTCTCACATGTAAAAAATGAATTTGAGTTAGCATTTAAAGACTCTAGTATGATTATTCAAGCTTATGTTCATTCAATTTGATATAGAAATTGCATTGAGTTGTTTCATATTAAGATAATATGCCTTAGTCTCTTAACAAAACATTCTATATCCCTTATCTTATGTCAATCTGGAGTTAAGCATAAAACTGCCTCAAATTCAAACGATTAACTAGTATCTGTGCACTTATCTGATTTCTTCATGGTTTATGATACATCAATAGTAGTTGAAGGTGTGGTGTGATCCTACGTGTTGTTTGAACTACTTTATACTTGTTTTGACTCTTCGGCAGTTTATTTAAGGCTAAAACATCGGAGTCTTATGTGCTAAATGCTTGCCCTGTTTCAAGTTAGGAAATTGTGGCTTTGTTTGAGTGTCTTATCATGTATAATTGAGGTTGTTGGAAACATTGAGTTTGTTGATTCTATCACACATGAATACAATTTAGTTTCATTTTTTCTTAACTTTTATGCGACCGGTTATCCAAGGGATTTAACATCCCGCCTCGCTTTTTGCTGTTTGTATGCTCATGTGTGGTATTGCATGATCCAGGAATTACCCATAATCTGCAGACCCTTGCTACTGCCCTGGCTACACTGATTTTGTGTCTTAAGCATTTTTGTGATCAGTTTGTGAATTCCATTGCCCCTGCTTTGCAGATTCTGCTATCTTAGCATATTTTTCAGTTAATTCTGTGAAGTTCACTGCCACTGCTGGGCAAATTTCTGTACCTTAGCATGTATTGGGTTAGGTAGTTTTTGTGAAGTTAACTTCTATTGCTGTGTAGATACTATTTGCCTTGGTGTATTGTGTAGTTGTTCTTGCGATGCCCACTGCACAGCTGGGCAAATTGCATGCCTTATTATGTTATAAACACTCTAATGCTGTTGAAGCAGTGAATTCATATACCTATGTATACATGAAGTATATTTAAAATATACATATTATGTATCATCTACTGATCTATTTTGAGTTTATATTTTACATGTTTTATCTTATTCGTTGAGTGTATACTAATCCTTTTCCTTTATTATTATTTTTTTTTTTTGCATGACCATCGCATACGAGTCCGAGGGACTTGTCTCCTTTTTCGCATTCGGTGTTGGGTCAAGGCCCAACATTACCTCCTCTCGGGTCAATCTACATCCACATCAAAATAAAAAGGAATTTTTGGGCTAAGCCCAATAGCAACAGCATCAAACAAATCGTAGCAGATCCAAAATGGGCTCAGCCCATTTAAATTATCTACTCCTCTATTTATTTTTGTGCATTTAATTTGTATTATGTAACTAACTCTTTGTTTGTTTCATTTTCTTAGTTTAGATAAATCCTAATGAATTAGTACGTTTAGTTTCAGTAAGGGGTAGCTAGTTTAATGAAGACTAACAATCAATTCCATAAATTTTATTCTCTTCTTTTCATGTTAAAACTATTTTTAATGTTTAATATTATTTGGAATAATTGATTTGCTAAATGGCATGACTATATATTTTAAGTAAAGGGAATCATATTTTATTCTTACTATCATATACATTTTAAAACGTCACTAATATGCAAATATAAACTCAAGTATATTTTATAAACATTGTTTTCAAGATTCATCCAATTATATATATTTTTAGCCAAGCATAATTAAATAAGAAGAGAAAGAAAACTCATCATCTTTTGCATTCTATTTATAAAATAAGTTAAGATTTTCTACACTACTATACTCATATAATGTAATTTTATCTTAAGTTTAAATTGGCTAGGTCTTCTCTTAAAAGCTTCTATTTATATGCGAATCATTATATGCAATATTTATAGTTTACTTTAAATAACATTCAAAATCTCTTTTTGTGCAAATTATCCTACGAATCTTGTTTTAAAATAGCATTTTTTATTTAAAGTCTTAACATATTTCTAAATCTTATTTTAAACAGCGTTATTATATTTTTAAAGCCTTAGTAACATTACAAGACATTTTCTTAAAATTTAAGCACCTTATCTAACTCTAATTAATTAACCTAAGTTTGGCCGGATAACCGTAGTTAACGGATTCTAAAGGATGCCTAACCCCTTCCCTTTAGGATAATAAAGAACCCTTACCTAGAATCATATTGGTTAAGCAGACTATTAACGGAGGTTTAGTTTTAACTTTACCTTAGTTAACATTTAGGTGTCCTAATTCACCGTTAAATTAATTAGGTGGCGACTCCTTAAAATAAAACAAATAGGAATCACCAATATGTTGTACTCTAATTTAACCTGATTAAAATGGGGTATAACAGCGGCTATTTTTGATATGACAACAAAATTTAAGAAGTATTTTTTTTCCCATCCCAACTTTATTTATATTGGGTTCTCTTTTAAATCCTTGTTTAAAAGTGTCTTATACTAAAGCATTGGTTGGTCAAATTTATACATTTTTAGAAATTGAAGAGGGAGTTCAACCATCTTTAGTTGAAGCCGAAACCGCTATTGATGATGAGTTTAGAAAAGTTTTTACTCATTATTCTAGTTTGAAAGAACATGCTACACCCGTTGCTCCACGCCTTACTACTTCTCAAAGTAGCAAAAAGGGCTTGTCGGGTTTAAAAATTTTACATTCACATCCAACTCCTTCTTGTAATGCAAACTTTGATGAATATCACTTTTATTTGATGCAGCCAAATGTGGATATCAAGGAACTGGATGAGCTGGACGTCTTAGCATGGTGGAAGAAATACAAGGCAAGTCATCCGATACTCTCAAGAATGGCTCGAGATATCCTTACGGTTCAAGTATCAACCGTGGCTTCGGAGAGTGCATTTAGCCAGGGAAGACAACAAATTGGAGACCATAGACACTCATTATCTGGCTTTAGCTTGCAAGTACTAGTCTGCATTCGCGATTGGATTAGATTGGAGCGACGCAACCAGAACTTAGAAGCGAAGGAAGGCGAAGAGGAAGAGATTGAAGATTTGATAGCAAGTCGACCGGACCAAATGGAAGACTTTGAAGATCTCCATGGCTGAATATGATATGGGGGAAATTAACCAAATGATTGAGAATTGGTGATTTTATTATCTACTATTTTTTTGCAACTCATGTATTATTTGCAAGTTAAAAAAATTACAACTTGCAAATAAATGTTATCCAAGAATGAATAAAATATATGGCTCATTGAGCTTTCTTCTATTTACTTGTGTTCATATTTTTACTTATATTAAGTTAGGAATATACCTAAAATATACTAAGAATATACTTATAATATACATCTACTTAAATTAAAAACTAGAAAGTTATTTACTTGAAAAATAACTAAAATATACTAAGAATATACTTATAATATATAGTATACATATAACTTAAACATATATATATATATATATATATATATATATATATATATATATATATATATATATATATATATATATATATATATATATATATATATATATGTGTGTGTGTGTGTGTGTGTGTGTGTGTTTAAGTTATATAACCTAGGTATATTGATATATATAAGTATATTCTTACTATATTTTATGTATGTGTAGTATAACTTAAGCATATAACTTAATATATATATATATATATATATATATATATATATATATATATATATACTTAAGCATATAAATTTATATATATATACACGTATATGTTGTATTACTGACTTGCTGTTAGCCTGTTAGTCAGTAAATATATAAACTTTACTTATAAACTTATATAACATATGTAAATATACCTACAATATACTAATAAATACTATAATATACATATACTATACAAAAAACAAAAAACAAAAAGAGGTTTTGGACATTTTGAACCGGACTGGTTCCGGTTTGGGGTTTCAAACCGGTAAATCTGAACCAGTGTCAGGTTCCGGTTTTTAGACCGAAAACCGGCCGGTTTTATAACCGGTTGCCGGTTCGGACCGGTTGACGGGCTTAAGCTAATCCCAAACATACCCTTTACTCAAAAGTGGTGTTTTTTCCTTCAATTTCAAGAACCATTTCATCTTCTTTAAGAAAAACTGCAAATACCCATTTTAGGAAAGTTCAGTTCTTGAGCAATGTTCCAGAAAAGACAGTATATGGTGGACCAAAACCCAAATCAAAGAATTGCCCTAACAACACTTAGGCAAAAGTATAAGAAAGGTCAGAAAATAACAATGGTAACAGGTTATGATTACGCATCAGGTGTCTATATGGATATGGCTGGAATTAATATATGCCATAATTATGGAACTGTGTTTGTTAGATTTGACGAAAATTGAGGAAAAACAGATTTAATTATGAACATCGAGAAAGCCCCGTCAAATCCTAAAATATGCAACACAAAATTTCACAATAGACAATAAAAAATATTGAGATAGTGAATCTGCACACAAAAAAAAAAAAATTGCACCAGACTCTAAAAATAAATTAAAAATAACAGAAATTACAAATTGTACATATGAATGTAGTTCACGATAATTTTCATTTTTTTTCGTAATTCCATCAAATCTAACGACATTGTTCGTCAAACCGACCCTCACCCTCACACCCTACTACCCCACCCCGCCTACCTCACCACCAGAAATTACACTCCGATCTCAAAAACCTCATAATATTTTACTTGCAATATATAAAAATGCTATTAAAATGACATTTTCAACTTACCAAACACAAAAAAATGTGTAAGAAATCACTTATTTGGAGAAAATATTTTTTTGGAAAACATTTTATGTCATGCCAAACACACCCTAGATGTTTGATAGTTTTCTAGTCATCTTAGGTTGGCGCAAAAAAGGGCTGCTTTCACTATATAAATATATAGAACATACTAAAAAAAAGGGCTAATCCAAAACATACACTTTATTCAAAAAATGGTGTTTTTTCCTTCAATTTCAAGAACCATTTCATCTTCTTTAAGAAAAGCTACACATACCCATTTTAGGAAAGTTCAATTCTTGAGTAATGTACCAGAGAACACAGTATATGGTGGACCAAAACCCCAAAACCCAAATCAAAGAATTACCCTTACAACACTTAGGCAAAAGTACAAGAAAGGTGAAAAAATAACAATGGTGACAGGCTATGATTATCCATCAGGTGTACATATTGATATGGCTGGAATAGATATATGTCTTGTGGGTGATTCTGCATCTATGGTTGTTCATGGACATGATACTACTTTGCCTGTTACACTTGATGAAATGCTTGTTCATTGTAGAGCTGTTGCTAGAGGTGCTAAAAGACCTCTTCTTGTTGGTGATTTGCCTTTTGGCACTTATGAGTCTAGTACTAAACAGGTAACAGTTCGTTACTCCTCTTTTGTGTGGTAACTACTCTTTTATTCTTAATCCGAGATTTCGGGTTCGAGCCCGGATATAGTGGGGCCAATTGGGGTATTGGACGCCGGATGGGAAATAAAAAAAAAAAAAACAATTTTTTCACCAAAAGGTTGAATTCGCCTACAATCAGTGGGTGAGCTAGGATACTACAAGGGGTTCATTCGAGTCCCCCGCATCTGAAAAAAAAAAAAATTACACTGTATATACAATGTCAATTTTTTTTTAGTGTATATATAGTATGATTGAGGATATGAAATGAGCTTAAATGAAGGAAGTGATTCATATAGCCGACCCTAACTTAATACTGCTTTGCCATTACTTTTTTGAGTGGTAACTTGTTAGTACTACTTTATCCTTAACCAGAGGTCTCGATTTCGAGCATTGGGTATGGAGTCACCTTTGTTAGGAAGCTTTTTAGTCCCGATGCAAAACTTTCCGGCACAAATCCGGATTTGGTTGGGCCCAATGTGGGTACTGGACACTGGGCGGGAAACCAAAAGAGAGGTTCATTACTTTTTTGTGTAATTTTTTCACCAAAATTTGAACTCACATACAATCATGGGCGGAGCTGGGATACCTCAAGGGGTTCATCCGAATCTCCTTCGTTGAATAAAAATTACACTTTATGTATATATAATATGATGAGGATATGAAATGAGCTTAAATGAAGAAGTGG
Source organism: Lycium barbarum (assembly GCF_019175385.1). NCBI lineage: Eukaryota > Viridiplantae > Streptophyta > Magnoliopsida > Solanales > Solanaceae > Lycium > Lycium barbarum. The sequence continues at coordinate 9,044,345 of NC_083342.1, forward strand.
AGATTCATATAGCCGACCTCAACTTGTTTCAGCGAGGCGTATTTGTTGTTGTTGTTGTAAAGTAAATGTTAAATTCCCTTGGCTTCTTCATATGTTTACTTCTTTGTATTTTGAATCCCCTTAGTGAAAATCTTGGCTCCACCATTGGGCTACAATCATAGATAATTGTGCAACTATTCATAGAAAACCTTATATGGTAACTGGAGAATAGAAGAATAACCTGATACGATAGACGAAATTACACGGATAATGTGAAAATTTACAATGTCAATGTATATAAGTTAAATGGAACAAGTAATCATTTGTTGTTCAATTTTAGATAAGAGTTGTTGCTGTGACTGATTTTTATGCTTTTATGGTATCATTGTTGTTTGTTTGGAGTGGTGATAAATTGGATAAAGAATGAAGAAAAACGAGGAGAAAAAAAGAGTTCTTTTGGTGCTTAGGAGAGTCTAGTTCTAATTAGGTGATGATTTGTTGCTCAATTTTGTCCAAGAATTGAAAGTTGAATTGAGCTTTATTATGCCTTTGTTATTTGTGTTATACTATAATGTAATTCCTTGTCATGTGATGTTATGTTGTTACTTATTCGGAGTGGTGACAAATTGGATAAAGAAGAAAGAGAATAGAGAATGAAGATTATTCTTTTGGTAATCACGAGTCCTGTACTCATTAGGTGATCATTTCTAGGTCAAATTGTTCCAAAACTGACATTGCTATTAAATTATTATGCCTTTATCATTTGCGATAGTCAGTTGGTTATGTCTTTGATAATCTAGTTGTTGAGACATATCCAGTGAATAAATGGGAACCCAAAAACAGTTCTTTTGAACTTCTGATTATAATGTTCAAGTGTTCATATGTAGCTCAATTTCAAGAACCGTCATTTGATTGATTTCTAGTTTTTGTTGCACTGTGGTTCATTCATTTTTCTTATTTCATGTAATGTTGTGCTAATAATTTTGTTGTAGTTTGTTAATCAAAGTAATTTAATCATAATTCTATTGGGGTTTCTGTCTGTTGGCTCTTGAGGAAGTAAAATTGCTAACTTTTGAAGTAAAAAAATTTCTAGTTTGATTATTCACTGTTTCTAGTTGAATTGAAGGACTTCGATATTTCTTGCATGGTTAGTTCTTCGTTTCAACTACTATTAACAAATTTTGCTGCTTTGTTGAACATATCACTAGAAATTAAAGCAGATTATATATATAAAGATGAAATTGTAAGTACTCCTATTTAGAAAGTGAAGGATTCTTCTAAGTTGAAAAACTGCATTAAAACACAGCCTCTGAAAATGAACTTTTGAATGTATTGTTTCGTCAGCCTTATTCAAATGTTTGAGGATGTGCATTACCATCTGTTGAACATTTGCATTGTATCTTGCTATTTTACTGCTATACTTTTTGTATCTGCTTCGAAGTACTTTTATGTTCCTTTCACTTTCTTTTCTGTTCTTTCCTTCACTTTTCCTTTCTTTGAGCTTAGGGTCTTTCGGAAACAGCCTTTCTTCCCCACAAAGGTAGAGGTAAGGCCTGCATACATCCTACCCTCCCCAGACCCCACTTGTGGGATCACACTAAGTATGTTGTTGTTGTTGTTGTTTTTATTCAAATGTTTGAGGATGTTGCTAATTAGAGCTCGCATTTGCATTCTGATGATTGCTGCTTGCACATATTGGGGCAATGGGTCCTTTCTTGTTAAGTTTTAATGAAATCTGAATGGGTTGGTGTTGTTTTATTTTGAGCAGGCAGTTGATACAGCTGTAAGAGTTCTAAAGGAAGGAGGAATGGACGCGATTAAGTTGGAAGGTGGAGCACCATCAAGAATTACAGCAGCCAAAGCTATTGTTGAAGCCGGGATTGCTGTAATAGGGCATGTCGGATTAACACCTCAGGCCATCAGTGTTCTTGGAGGATTTAGGCCTCAAGGCAGAAACATCGATAGTGCAGTCAAGGTATATACCTATAAAAAGCTGATAGGGTATATCACTCGTATGATTAAGGTGTGTACTTATACTTGTTTTCTTCTTTTTTTAATGAATTTTGCAGGTTGTGGAAACTGCCATGGCCTTGCAGGAAGCAGGGTGTTTTTCTGTTGTTTTGGAATGTGTGCCTGCACCTGTGGCTGCAGCAGCAACATCTGCTCTTCACATCCCCACTATCGGAATTGGCGCTGGGCCTTTCTGCAGTGGTCAGGTTGGTTCAGAGATCCTTGAACTTTTACGTCTTATGTTGTGGTAATAACATGCTCTTTCCAATATATATATATATATATATATATATATATATATATTTTTTTTTTTTTATTATTTTTTTTTGCATTTTCTACATTCTTTTTCACTTATGTTGTGGTAATAAAATGCTTTATTCTAATTTTGTTCAATAGAAACTTTTTATCAGTTCGAGGGACCAAAAGTGCTAATTCTTAAGAAATTAAACCAGGAGTGCTTGAAAGTAATACTTTCCGTAAGTCGTAACTCACTGAGAATTGGAACTCCAAAAGTTTAGCTCTTGAGAATTCGTTCTTTTTGTTTCTTATTCATTCATCAAATTTTCTCCAATATCTGATTTTCATATTTAAAATTATCCTAATTGTTATATACTCTGTTCTTTTCAATTCAAGTTAGCTATTATGGTTAGATACAAATTGAAGAGGAAGTTGAAGTTTTATTGTATTTATATGAAAATGGAACAACTCAAATAGAAACTTGGACAGTAGGAGTACATGTTTGCAAAACCTTTTAGATTTCTAGAGTTAACGGATTTATATAAAAAATATGCTGCTGCTGTTGGATTAAGTGTCTGGTGGATCTCTGGAAGTAGTTGTGCTATCTATGTTTGTCTCACTTGTGGTGACGAGTGATCTACCTAGAATGACATTGCAACTTCATTTCATCTATCATAACAATAGTATGATTTTTTAAGTTATGTGGTCATAATTAGAAGCCACTTATGGAGGATGACATTCCCACTTCATTTCTTCTGTCACGATATTTGCATGCTTTGTCAATATCTTCATTCTCCAACAATATTGCTCTGGCTCTTTAAAAATCCCGTCGGGTGCATGTTGGATCCTTTAAAAGTAGTGCATTTTTGGAGGATCTGACACGGATACGACAACTTTTTGGAGAGTCCAAGCAACATAGCTCTTCAGCAGTAGAAAAATCATTTGGAGCAATTAGGATTGACGGTTTAAGGTTACTTAATCGCATGTCCTAAAAATTGCAGGTGCTAGTTTATCACGATCTACTTGGGATGATGCAACACCCGCACCACGCCAAGGTTAGTACAACAAATTTTACTCCGAAGCCGATTCTCTATTTCTTACTCTGAGTGCTCTTCATCTGAACTATGTTCCATGAACCGATCAAAAACTGTCTAAACCTTTTGCAGGTTACTCCTAAGTTCTGCAAGCAGTTTGGGCAAGTTGGAGATGTTATCAATAAAGCTCTTCTTGAATACAAGGAAGAAGTAACTAATGGTTCATTTCCTGGCTCTGCTCACAGTCCATATAAAATAGGTGCTGCCGATATGGATGGTTTCTTAAACGAGTTACAGAAATTGGGTTTCAGTGATGCAGTTTCAGCAGCAGCTGCTGCCGCTGAAAATATTCAGACAAGCTAATTTGCCAGCATGATTGAGAGGGCCAGCAAATTTTTAGTATGCTTGGAGCCAACAAGTGCCATTTTTAAGTATACCTTCTGAATTAGAGTGAGCTATACCTTGCTGCCTCGCACAGGCCTTCGTTTTGTCGGTCAAAATTAGAAATAAGACTATAGAGTTCCTTTTAGAGTAGCTAAAGATGGTGATGGTAGCAACACCATTTAGATAATATTGGAAGAAACTTTATAGTGTACAATTTTGCAGGAGAGAGAAGTCAGTCTGCAGTGTACACGAGGTGAAATGTCTAATACAATTGATAAGTTTTAGTTTGAGACCTTGAATGATATCTTGGTAGTTGTTATACTGTTAATAGATGGTTGCATTATACCTATGGAATTCTTCGTGGACTCTAGTAGATGCTGGATATTCTACTTGAGATGCTCTCTAGTTTCAGGTTGTTAGCATGGCAATTGATCCTGTAATTGTTCTGGCATTTGAGTTAATTATGGGTTGCCTTAGGGCTTTGGTCTAACATTGAGAGTGCAGCGTGTGATGTGTGGATTAGGTACACATCATGGATTCAAACCGGTTGCATAGAAAAGTAAGTACGGTATTTAAGCAAGAGCGCAGTGCGTGATGTATGGATTAGGCTCATTTTACGAATTCAGACCTTATTGCAGACAAAAAGAAGAGTAGAAAGGAGGACTGCTTGTTCCCGATTTTCAAATCATGCATCATTGACTCTCGGGGATTTTCGGGATATTAAAAGAATTATGAGTTGTGGACTGATCTTGATCAAGTATGCTCTGTCAAATATACATGAACCAAAAAAGAAATAAGCAATAACTCGGGAACAAATTTCTGTTCTCTTTTATATGTGAACTTTTGTTATTTTGCATCCTCTTGATGTCGTCAATGGACTACAAAATCATCCCGAGTCCTTGGCAACTATTTAATTAATAGATAAATGTGCATGTACTTTATTTGATCCATAATATATGGTCAAGATTTTCAGATGAGCAATCAACTCGCTTTAAATCTCAACTAATAATAATGTGATACTCCCGTTATGTGTAGTAAGTTATTTGGTTATCACTTTAAGAACAGTTAATTGGGTGTATCCATAGCTAGTAGTTTATCTACGGATAGTATAGAATTAGCTGAATGATAGTTTATAAGAAAGATTTATAATAAGACAAAAGACAGAGTACTCCCCAACAATCCATTTTTGCTAAACTAAATGTCTTGATAGATAGGATCATAAGTGTCCATATATAGGAAGTAGACATGGTAATCTTGATACTTGGTTTCATGTATGTATGACCAAGTACTCAAGCTCTTCTTTTGCATTTACATCATCTCAAAATAGGAGGTTTAACCTCAAGCTGAAAAGGGAGGAGTAAATCACTTTTTGTAAGCTCCCTCAGATTATTGTGTAATTTGCTGGAAGACGAATAAAACGCAGAAAACTTATAATTTAAAATATATATATATATATATATATATATATATATATATATATATATATATATATATCCGTAAACATCCCATGAAAATATCATCTCTAATAGAGTTTAACAATATTTCAATTAGTCAAAAGCGACTAAGAGAATTTAAAACTAGCAATAAGCTTCAAATCCGCTCGAGGAATGACCTCATATGCTCATTTAATATCGGAATGAAAGAAAATGCCTCTACATTGATCTCCTGTGTTATTTCTACAGATCTCTTATGTTATTTTTTACTGATCTTCCCTGAAAAGAGCAAATAACTAAAATAACATTTGTAATGGACAACAAAACCAAATCTTCCACAACGGCAATTGGCTCAAAAATGATGAATTTCATTACTCATTGCGACAAAATTCACAGAAATCATCGGGAAGTCTCTTACATAAGCAAAAATCTATTCTTCTTTCTAGCATTTCCAATCTTCTCTCAAAAGTCAATACTCCAACATGCATAGTCCTAACATCAACTTGTGCAACCTTAGCACAAGATCGAAGTAATATGTAATAATCAGCATGCACAGCATAAAGAAAAGCCCCGTCTCTCTTTCTAGCGTATCTGATGTAGCCGTCTTTCTTCTTCACATTTTTCCTCGGTGGTATATAAACAAATCGATTCTCTTTCATATCCTCTTTCAGCTGCCTCAACGCGGTTTCCTCCAAGCCGCATTGCGAGCAATTAACTGTGTTTGAATCAGCGTCATCCTTTGACATTTTGCATTTGCATCCACTGTCCCTAAAGTTCTCACTTTCTTTTGGTGTGCTGCTATAGCCATGACTGGATCCGCTATGGTGAAAACCATTGCAAGTATGGGAGTCTGTTTTCCCATCTTCTGATGCTTTGCCAGCCTTGTTTAAAATTGAAACAAAATTCAACTATTAAATATTAAACAAAAAGATAAGTACATAAATCCCCATGAATAAAGAGAAGAAGAAACTAGGTGAATGTTCAACATACCAAACGGGTAAAAACGACAGTGATGCAGGCAAAGTCAGTTAATAAGTACACTAACTACAAATTAAGTTACTTCAACAGAACTCCGTATTCATGCTTGTTTAGGTGGTTCAACATAATTTAGTGCGTTTAACTCAATATTTCAGCATTGATTTAATCCGTTGGGGTTATGCAGGTGATGCCTGGAAATGTAAAACACGCACTTAACAGCTGGTAGATGCAGAGTCAACAGGAGCAGGGAAAGACTTGTCTAAATGGGTTAGTTGGCTGTTGACGAATGGAAAGCATGGGAGAAAAGCCCAGGAAAGGAAAAGAATAAGCAAATCTGTTAGAGGTACCTTCCTATTCCTTGCCAAAGAAAGTCGAAAAGGTCGGGACGCAAGGTGGTTGTTGCTCTAGCAACTGCAGAAGCAGACTCCATAAAAAAGTTGCGTGCGTCAAAGAAATGGAATGTCATTCCTTTCTGTATCTTGTGGACAGTTGGGACTGATAGAAACGGCAGATCTTTTTGGATAAACACACAAAAATCCTTATCTTTTGTGAAGTTTCGGTGTTTGCAAAACATGTAGTCATGTACTGGTGCAATGTAAATTCTGTAGACGATCCTAACTTGTTAGTGAAACTCAACGGGAGAATCTACTCACTTCTGTATTACTAATTCTATGTACGGGCTTAAGACTATCTTTTGTTAATAAATCAGTACTTCAATTGTCCTACAAAGAAAACAAATTGGCTCCTTGTGGTCCAAGGTTGAGTCTTCAGTTTGGTAGGTTCTTTCTGAATAAGCAAATAATTTACATCCGCAGACAACATACAGCTCAAACTATTCTGAGATGTTGGACAGAACTAGGACTAGAGCAAAGCAAAATTGCAATATACCAAAATGCTATCACTGACCAATGGCCTTGGAAGTCAATCTGGAAGATCAAACTTCCACCTAAAGTCATTTGCTTCATGCTGGACTGCAATCTATGAAGCCTGTTTAACCCAGGAAAATCTAGCTAGAAGGAAGATTCAGATTGTGAACAGACGCTATATGTGTCAAAGAGCAGCAGAATCACATAGCCACCTGTTTTTGCAGTGCCCAAGTAGCAGATTTATGGAATACGTTCCTCACACTTTTTGGTCCTCAGATAGGTAACGTTAAACACTATCAGGAAAGTTGACAGCACCATCAAGAAGATTTGGATGATGATAACTGCAGCCATTTTTTGCAGCATTTGGAATGAAAGGAATAGAACATGTTTTGATGGACTATCAACTAGCCAACCTAAGCTCAAAGCTAGATGTCTTAAGTGTTTATATAGTTGATTTTCTTTTGTCCCCCGTGGATTTCCCTGATAGCTTTTTGAATTTGGAGCTGGCAGTATTACATCTGTACTTGGGCTAGCATACTTTTGTACACACCTTTTGTAACTAATTATGCATCTTCTGGATGCCAGCAATGAAATCAATTACTTCTGAGAAAAGAATCAGGTAAAAAAGAATAGACTAGCTGTAAAAACAAAAATATCCTATTCAATAAAAACAATATAGATTTCCACCTAATTCACCATGTTATTTAAGTTGTCCAAGTCGAATAGAGCCAAATTAACTTCTATCCGGGCAGATATGTCAGTAAAGTAAGACTTGCTGATTTTTGAAGGTTGTTAATAGGTACAGCCATCCTATCACATATTGACAAGGTTTTACTGATTTGGGTTCAATATTATAAATCAACCTTAATCACGGGGAAAGTAGAATACCTTATGGCTTTGATAGAAGCCCCATAAATCTTCTATTATCCTTTCTTCTTCATGATCGTCATAAGCAGGTTCTAGTCCAGCAAAAACCACATCTTTGCAGTACAGAAGATATGATTGTAAATCTTTTGAAAAATCTGTTAAACAAGAAAAAGAAAACATAACTTAAACAAGCAACAAGAAAACAAGAAAAAGAAATTATAAATTCAAACAATTAACAAGCAGTGCAACTTAGAACCCCGTGCTATCAACATGTATCCAAAAAGCAATGTAATGTCTTGAAATTACCATATGTATCACTGAGCTCATTGTATTTTTCTTCAAGAATCTTCAAGAGTTTCAAAGCATCGTAATTATATTTATTCATATCTGATGTACTATCATGAAGATCTGAACCATGTGAAGCAGAATCGTCTTCATCTGCAGACGCTAAATTATTGAAACGAGATGAAATCAATTCCCATTTTCCGCCATTTAGGTCATAAAGAATCCTCATTGTCACAATCAGTATAGACATCACGCAAACACGAGACGGCAGCCTGAGCTTGTTATCTGATAAATACAACTCCGGAGGCATAGACCACTCATACACTTGGCATGCCTGAGGAAGAATTTTCTCAACAGGAAGCGATAAGTGCTTGAGATAACGGGAAGCTATAGCATGGAAGTTCACTGAAGGCAATTCCAAGCCTATTTTCCTGGCGATGGAGGCAGCAAGGGACTCTAACTTTTGCAAGGTGATAGTTTTGATAGGCCTGAACATACGACTGGTACTGATAGGGCAGGACCTTGAACGAGGTCCCAGTTGCTTTTCTATTTCAAGAAAAGCAGAAAAATATGGGAGCTTTCCTTCTAACGTCCACTTCAATATGTCTGTTGGCAAGATTGCTTCCCTTGCCACGTGACAAACAAGAAAAGAGATAGCCAGAGAACAAGGTAACGGAATCATGCTGCTCAAAGATTTATGCCATATGGTTACTGCCCGCTTTCCTAGTAAATTGTGAGGTTCTGTTTTATTGCTGCCAGTTGGCTGAGAAAGTTCTATTTCACCTGCAATAAATACCGGAATTAGGGCCTTAAAAAGGAAAGTTGAGTATAGGAACGAAACTCAACCAGCAGAATATCATATAGTTTCACACCCAACTGATTTCTCTTACTGAAGACATATAGAAAACTTAATGAACCCACTTTGCCAAAGTATATGATTCAGATGTTTGTCATAACTCCAGCTACATATCATGAACCAAAGATAAGGGAGGACAGAACATCTTGTTCCTTCATGCTATATACTCCTAATTAAATAAAAAACAAGGACCAACACCCTAGAAGAACATTTCATTCTCGTTACATATGATTGCCCATTAGGAACCAAGTAGCTATGCTGAATTACTAGTCTTGCACTTCACAAGTTGTGTCTCAATATAATGCAAGTGACAACAAGCGTATTTACTTTAGTTAAACGTGCAATCCTAGGCTAAAATTCATTGATAAACCTTCAGCTTCCATGACTAATTAACGGTTGTTAACAAATCATAGAGAAACAAGAACTGAATGAAATTATCCTGCTTTACATCCATTGTGTATAAAAAGATAATCTAAATAATACCTTGAGTTTGAGACTCTGATTCGTGAATGACATTGTCCGCCCACTCATCATTCATAATCTTTTCATGTGCCAATAGTCTCAACCAAATAGGCCCAACAAGCCCAAAAATCAGAGGGCTTACGTTAAATTTCTCCACCAGAGCTTTGCACTGCAATTGGATCATAACTTGTACCCCCATAACATACCTTAACCGGATCGCCGAATAATAGTCTCTATAAGTCAAAGAGATTTGAGACGATCCAAAATCACTAGGCTCAGCAGGCCCAACTCCATCATCTCCATTATGCTCGTCATAGTCATCTTCGGTTTTTAAATTCTCCGAATGCTGGGAGAGTTTTACCTGAGGTTCAGGTTGACTGACCTTAGTATATTTACGGCGCTGACTGGCGGAGTACATTCCCTCTGGATTGAATAGGTCGTCCTCATCAACACCAGTGTCAATGATGTCATTCACTTGAGAGCCGCAACGAGAGCAATAGAAGAATCCATCACCGCCATCATCAAAGGATTCATGGCCACAAACCTCACACCTCTTATCTGTCATCCTAATTACTTGTATGGGTCATTGATCGAATCCTCTGCATTAAAGCACCAACTTTTTAGTAGTTGGACCAGTGGCAGAGCCAGGATTTTCACTAAGGGGATCCAAAATATAAGCAAGTAACTATACGAAGAAGCCAAGTGGATTCAACATCTACTATATATGCATAAGCATAATATCGACCCTGTATACACAGTGTAACTTTTTCAATGAAGGGGGTTTCGGATGAACCCCTTGAGGTACCCTAGCTCTCCGCCTATGGTCGCACCAGGTCAAATCAAGGAGGTTAAAATGTTCAATTCATTCAAAATTTGAAGTTGCTTAAGACACGGGCACTCTCTGCCAAGGAAATCAATACTTATTCAAGTTCCAATCATTTTTGACAAAAAGAAAGTAATTTAACCTAACTTACAAAATCAGACCAGAAAGAGACATTTAATATCCATTTTCAATTCTCCTACCTCTATTTCAAATTTTCCTCTAATATGGAGCTGCCAAAGTTCACCGTTGAGTTTCCAATGCTAGAAACCCATTCCAGCACATGTATAAAAGATGGATTACTTGGATTATCAAGTTTTACACTTCCAGCAGCAAAGCAAAACAGAAAATTCCAAAATTTTGTAATCTAACTTCAGCAGTACCTTTCATACAATAAACAGAACTTAACAGGAGAAACATCGCAAGAAATAAATTGGAGATTGGAAGAACACGTGAAAACAAAGATCGTATCTATTTATATTCACAAATTTGGCGTACATAATTACATTTACCTGATGTGTAACACTTAATACACCCTCTACGACATACTAAATCTAAGAATATTTACTTACATAGTTATCTAACAACCTTCAACCAGGTGCAGACAATTGCATACAAGTTGTGTACATGTGTATGTACTTCAGGAAACAACAAGGTCTTGGTGAATATGTCTACAATATTCAGAGAACATCGTCATTATGCTCGCAAGAGTTGCTCGCAAGAGTTCTAAGTTTTCTTGACAAAGTTACAATCAATATAGGAAAACAGATCAAATTTACCCCTCTACTTCACAAAATGGTTTTACATTTAACCTCTGTTATACTTTGCGACCAAAAACGAACTCACTGATATCAAAGTTGTTAAAACTGTCCCTATTTCTAAACTAACTCGAGTTGGGACGAAAAAAAGCCTAAAAGTTTATATTTTTGCTGACATGGCTACTTATTTGGCCGTTAGCAAGCATTGATGACTGATTTCACTAGAAACTCTTATTTATAGGTCACATGACGACAACTTTACTAGTGCTCCACTCGAGCTGGGACGAAAAAAAAAAAGCCAAAAATTTTATATTTTTTGCTGACCTGGCTACTTAGCGTAACGATTCCACGACTCAAAACCATGATATATAAGTTACATAAAGACAACTTTACCATTGCTCCGACGAACACAAACAGATAGACCAACAAAAAAGAAGGGTAAACCACTTTCTTGCATCACTATCTTTCTGGACACAAAAAAAAAAAGCAACTTATGCCCTCAATTTTTATTTTCTCAACATACTTATCAATTCAATGGAACCAATACAATATTAGATGATAAACACCCACAGAATTAAAATTATCTATGCAATTGAAGACCATAAAATAATCGAAAAAAACAGAATGCTGATATAATTTTTAGCTCGAATATAATTAAAAAAAAAAAAAAAAAAAAAAAAAAGGGAAGGAAGGTATATGTAGTTACCAGGAAAGGAACAAGGTTACGAATTTATTGTCTCCAATTTTTTAGTTGTCGGCTCAGTTTTTCTCTAATTTCATCAAAAGAGTAGTTGTGTTTAGAGACTTTTGAACAACTATCAAATACAGTATATATATAAAGAGCCCATTGGAATTTTAAATATAAGTGCTTAAATAGTTTCAAGTAGCGAAATTTATTTTATAAATAAACAGTTACTTGTTTGGATAAAAATATTTAGAGGGTTTTTTAGAAGTAAGGGCAGTATAAATTAACAGAAACTATAAGGGATAAAAGGATAAAGTTGTTGGTCAAATCAAAATGGCTTTTAAGTCAAAAAAAAATTAAATTGGGATTGAACAACTTCTTGATTTTAACTTATTTTAAGCATTTTTTAACTTAATTTAAAGTGTTTTTTATTTTTATCAAACACTCAAATAAATTTAAAATGACTTATAAGCTAGTTTGACCAACTTATAAGACAATCCAAACGGGTTCTTTTAAGTCTTTGCAACACGCGAGAGTATTGAGAATAAATGCTTGTAAGTACTGGTAGAAAGTAGTAATTGACAAATTGGGTTTATTTTTCTTCTATATATTCTTAACTTGGGTTGAAACACGCTAAATACCCAAAGTATATTTAATATCAGTCAAAATCCGTTTAGGTCTGTGAGTTCTGGTAGCTATGGGACTAAAATCACCCCTATTGTTTAATTAGAGGTTATCTGCTTAGTCCAATAATACAGGAACTAAAAAAGCAATTAGGTAGTAACATAAGGACTAAAAAGGCTATTTTCCCTACCCTTTACTATCAAAAATAGTTTAAAGGGAAAAGGATCAAAAATATCTCTTTACTTTGGGGAAATTGCTAAAAATATCTTTTGGTCAAAAATAATGCTCCCATCATTAAAGTTTTTAAATATATTCATGTCTTTAACGGAAATGCACAAATCCCCCAAAATAACCCAATTACATTTTTTTTTAAACTCGCTTCATCATTTAAATCCGACCCAACTAAATAAAAAATCTTATAGAGTTACGTCGATTTATAGAATATTAGGTCTAAATACTGTTTTATTTTCCTGCCCACCTAAGATCCAACACGTTCGTACCGCTGCTTTTACATCAAACCTAGACATTCCACAGCAAGAATAAACAGAGAAAGAGTAATACACTTAAACTTAATGCATATGCGCCCTCTAAACTTGCCTCTTTTTTCATTTTGACATCTCAACTAAGTGATGTTCCTATTGAACCTCTGGACTCGTCCTCAAGTGTGTCTATCAAATACAATCCTACTTACGTAGTATTCCATCTTCAATGTAGTAGCATGCTAATATATATTCTAATTTAATTATGTCATCTTTTAGCTAAGATTAGCAGCAATTGAGGGGGGAAAGGCGCAGCTCTTAATTAAGCTGACAGTGGAAGAGCAAAACTAGCTGAAACCGACACATTTATGATCTAAAGAATAGTTTACCACATGTCTAAAATATTACTCCACTTTCACTTCCTCAATTTAATTTCTGCTTCTAATAAAAATCAGATTTAGGGGGTTTGATAGACACACTTGATAACTAGTTCGGGGGTTCAATAAGAACAAAATTTAGTTGAGACGTCAAAATAAAAAAATGGATAAATTTAGGGGCGCATATGCATTAAGCCTAAAATATAAGCTGAGAAAGAGCGAGTCAATCCGGTCGCCTCAGTCCTCGTTGGGACCTTCAGGTTTTACATTTAATAATTAACAAAATGTAACAGAAGAAACACAAAAATGGATCCAATTTATCCATTTGACTCGGCAGATTGATCAAGTCATTCCAATTGATATGGTCGAATATGGGCAATTGGGGGAAATAATTGTATTTAGTTGGATCGGGTTTAAATGATAAAGTGGGTTTAAAAAATAAAATTGGGTTATTTAAGGGATCGGGTATTTCCGTCAAGACAGAGCTATATTTGAAAATTCTAATGACGGGCGGGATATTTTTGACCCAAGAGGATATTTTTAGCCCCCTTTTCTAAACTAGAGGGGTATTTTTGACCCTTTTCTCTAATTTAAATATGCCATCGTTAGACTTTCTGTCCAAATATACCCTTCCCGTCATACTGTGTTTGGAAAAAAATTAGTTAAAGGGATCTTTACAAAAATGAATAGAGGCATATGACCCTCTGTATATACAGGCGATTCTGACATAACAATAGGTGATCTGTTACACAGTATTTTTTGTAGAGGGTTATCAGTTCACCCATTTGTCATACTTTTGGTCCAAATATACCCCTCATTATAGTTTAGCATAAATTTGTCTTACGACTCGTTATTTCTTTTTCCTTAAGGCTTTGAATTATCTGTCCTTGTACCAAGGGTCTACCGGAAACAACCTATTTACCTCTCAAGGTAGGGGTAAGGTCTGTGTACCTTCTACCCTCCTCGGACTACACTTTATGGGATTTCACAGAGTATACAACAACAACATACCCAGTGAAATCCTACAAAATGTGATTTGGAGAGGGTAGAATGTACTAGATCTTACACCTACCTCATACTCGTCTTTATGAGATTCCACTGAGTGTGTTGTTGTTACTGTTGCTGTAAACATCAACAATCAGTCAAATTCAAAAAATTACAACACCAAAATTGCTCCACACACTAAAAATAAATACTAAAATATAGCAACAACGACATATCCAGTGTAATCCCACAAGTGGATTTGGGAGAGTAGAGTGTACGCAGACCTTACCTCTACTTTGGGAGGTATAGTAATAAATACTACTATAACATAAAATGTAAAAATGCACCTCAAAAAATTGTAGCACGTAAAAAAGATAGCATAAATTATAGGGAAAAAATGGACTTTTATGTGTGAGTTTTCTGTTAAATCTATTTTATTTTCATAAATCTTAATTAAATATTTCAAAATTACTTATTACCTTGGGAGATAGAGTACTAATAAATACTAATATAGCATAAAATGTAAAAATGCACCTCAAAAAATTATAGCACGTAAAAAAGATAGCATAAATTATAGGGAAAAAATGGACGTTTATGTGTGAGTTTTCTGTTAAATCTTTTTATTTTCATAAAATCTTAATTAAATATATCAAAATTACTTATTGATATATTTAAGAGGTTATTTTAAACTTATTCGTAAATATAATGAACCTATTTTGTCCCTTTCTCTTCGTACTTTATTTAGTAGAACATGGGTGTAATAATCTTTCTTTTCTTTTTCTTCTGAATATTCTTTTGGGTGAAGAAGACAAGGAGAAAGCAGTTAAACGGGTTAGTAGTAGAGGTATTAATTAAATGGTATGTTGTGTTGAATCTAAATGGGTCAAAGTAATCTGAATTAATAGATGAGTGGATTAATCCACTTAAAAGTTATTTGAGGTAAGTCGTCAAGATGAGTTAAAAACATTATTCATAATCTAATTCACTCAACTCTAATCAAATTTCACTTTCTTTACTTGTTTTCTTATAATTCGTTAATTACCAAATAGAACTAATGAAAAAAATGTATTTCTTTGTTATGACTTTTACTACAACAACAACATACCCAGTATATTTTCACAAGTGGGTCTCGGGAGAGTAGAGTGTACACAGACCTTACCTCTACCTTGAGAGATAGAGAGATTGTTTCCGATAGATCCTTGGCTCAAGAAAAGACATTTCAAATAAAGTCAGACAAGAATTTTAAAGAAGTCATCGCAAAATATAAAAGAAAGCATAACAAAGCAGTATGTTTAAAGGAATCAGTAACTACAATAAAAAAAAAATTATAACAAGCCCTCTTACATATCAATTTGGATTACATATTTAGTCTAAATCACCTCAACTTTTAGATGGACTTGACTTGAAACAAATAACCATTGAGATATATAGAAGAAATAATAAGAAATACAAAGTTGGAATAAATTATACATTGTATGTTAAGCAGAAGCAGATACAAAATTGAAATAAGGGAAAATGTTCAAATATGCCATCGAACTATCACAAATAGCGTGGGCTTATTTATGCCATTGCCGTTACACATTTAGCTAATTCGTGACATTAACCTCTAACAACCCATACATCTGATTTTTAAATACCAGATTTGCCACGTGTCATTCAATTAAACCATCCAAGTCATTTAACTCATTTCCTTTATTTTTAACCCGATCCAAATTCCATCTTCGCCCAACCCCTAATGATCTTCTTCCCTTCATTTCTCTCTTCCCCCTCCCCCCTTTTTTTTTTGTCCATTTCCCAATCCCCCATTTTCCTTCTTGTATTGAGGGTTTGTACATATTATAAAGTTACTTGTATTCAACCCTTTTATATCTATAAAGTGGTCTGAATCTTTGTTTTACTCAATTTGGGGTAGTCATTCTTATGATAATTAATGAATTGTTTATTACTTCAGATTCAATGGTAGCTGGGTCTCATTTTAAATCTTAAATTGTGCGGCTGAATTTCGTGAAACAGTTTTTTCCGCACCTGCAAGTTTGAGTATCTGAAATTGGGAAATGAAAAAAAAAACAGGGAAGAGAGAGACAGAAAGGAAAAGATTATTAAGGGTTGGGTTAAAATGAGATTTGGGCCGGGTTATAATGTGGATCGTGTAAAATTAAGGGAAAATTTAAAAAATATACAAGTTGTTCACTTACATTATAAAAAAATAGCTCAAAATTTACATTGTAAAGCTTTGGCCTAAAAACACTTTTATACAATGTTATACACTTACAAAAGACAAGCACATTATGTATATAGGTGTTTGAATGTGTATAATGTGTAGGTATATACAATAAAAAATTTAATTGTACAGTATTATACAAGAAAATATACACTTATACATATTTATACACAATTATACAATATTGTATAAATGGATATAAACATAAGTCTAGACGGGTTTTGAATAAGACTTTTACATATTTATACACCTATATACATAAGTATACAAGACAGATACATTATGTATATAGGTGTATAAAAATGTATAACCTATACACTATCAGACTAATCACTATTATAAAATATTATATACTATTATACACCCACTACCCTGCACCTACCAGTTTCTCCATCGCCGGTCTCAACCACCTCTAGCGACCCCACCGCCAGTAATTTCATCTCCGTCACCTACGCTCCGGCAGATCTAGCTCAGGCGGTCGGTGGTGAAAGAAGTTGACTCGATGTACCCGCACGGCGACGGGGGAAGACGGTGGCGAAGGTTAGGAAGCGTAGCAGGGAAGGGTACAGTGCTCAGGCGATCGGTGGGGGAAGAAGTTGACTCGCCAGCGACAGGGGAAGACGGTGGCAGAGGTTGGGAAGCGCAGCAGGGAGGGTACGACGCTCAACGAGTTGGAGAAAAAGTTTGAGTCATTTTTGTAAGATTTAAAAATGTGAGTAAATTTTGGTAGCATTGTTACCCTAATTAATATGTAATTTTTTTTTCGCTTTTTTTTTTTAAACTTAATCTGACAAATCACGAGAACTCAACTTACAAGAAACTTTCTTGTTTGAAGTCAAGTAGACTAAAAAATTCAGATTTTGGGTGTTGAAACTGTCATAGGGTGTAATTATCTCTAAAAATAAAGGAAATGGGTTAAATGACGTGGATGGTTTAATTGAACGATACGTGGCAAATCTAATATTTAAAAACAAGATGTGTGGGCTGTTAGAGGTTAATGGCATGAATGCGCCAAATGTGTAATGGCGATGGCACAAATGAGCTCAACTATTAACGAGTCGCATGAATAAGTCATTTCTGATAGTTCGAATACATATTTGAGTCTTTTTCCCTTGAAACATAAATGGTACATTACTACGACAATTAACCGTAGAAAAACTACCCGAAAGCTAATATGTCAACCTTTTTAGCGGGCGTTTAGCCATAAAAATTATTCACTTTTTTTTTGGAATTTTTTTTCACTTTTTTTACTTTTAGCGTTTGGCCATAAAAATTATTCACTTTTTTCCGGAGTACTGAAAACAAGAAAAACTTGTTTTTCAAAATTTTTCAACGTTTTTCACCTCTTTACGCTACATTTCACCAAAAACTATGGCCAAACAAAACTCCAACTCCAACTCCAACTTCAAAAATTTCAAAAAAAGTGAAAAGTCTTTGGTATTTATGACCAAACGGGCCCTTAATGTCAATGCGCCTAAAAGTAAGTTCACACTCCGATAGCATCTACGGGGTCAAGGCTATAAACTGCCAAGTTCAAAGAGGTAATCAAGATAAAAAAAAATAGTTCAAGTGTAATATTGAATAAAATCTATCAAATTTAGAGAATTTCAATCTTACGATCCGAGAGTCTAAACGGAAATAACTTCTTTATCCCATAAAGGTAGGTTATAGGGTAAGAGTAGGTATGGGGTAAGTCGTACGTCTTTGTCTTTTTCAAACCTTACTTGTGGAATTACTTCTTATTATTGTGAAAATTCCGAGACATTCTATCTTTGATAAAGTTAGGTGTCGTTTGGTCATAAAAATTATTCACTTTTTTCTGGATTTTTTTCACTTTTTCCGGAATCAGCATTTGGCCATGAAAATTGCGAATACAACTTCGGGAATACCAAAAACTCAAAAAACTTATTTTTTTTAAAAAAAATCATTTTTTTCACTTTTTTACAACTACATTTCACCAAAAACTACAATTTCAAAAACTATGACCAAACACAACTCCAACTCCAACTCCAAAATTTAAAAAAAAAAGTGATTTTTATTTTATATCTATGGACAAACGGGGCCTTAACCATTCAAAATTATTTAAATATATTTGAAGAATTATTTTAAATCCATCCTTAAACATAAGAGACTAGTTTTATCATTGTCTAAATCTCCATCAGTAAAACCTCTTCCACTGACCTTTTTAAAATTCAACATAGTCATAAAACCTGTGGACCCTTGTTCCATCCCTAATATCCGACCAAGTGCAGGGACCATGACAGTGAAACAAATAAGGAAAAAAATTGCCATTCTTAGGAATCAACAGGAAATAACCACATTACATCAAAATCTGTCATCTTCCACAATAAATAAATGGACTTTTTTGTACAACTTTTGCAGTAACTGATCACTGACCCCATCCACCCTCTATGGCTCTGCACCGTTTCTTGCTTTGAAGGTGGTGGTCATATAATTTTTACCGAGCTTGGGTAAATTATAAGTTTAACAAGGTTTGGATAGTTTTTGTTTGAACTTTTGAGCTTGAATATTTGTCCGCAGAGCGAGTAAGGAGTTAAAAGTTTAAGAAAGTGTCAAATTAGGCATTGGACTCACTCACGCCTCAAAAGCTAGCTCAAAGGGAGGAGTATTGTTCAAGTCTTATATCGGTTAATTAGTTTGGGGCATTCTACCCCTTTTTTTTTAGGGGATCGGACCTGGGCGTGGCTCTGATATCATATAAAAATTAGGCATTGGCCTAATTCACACCCTAAAAATTAGCTGAAAGAGAGGAGGATTGTCAAGCCTTACAAAGAGCCCAAGGTTTTCGTCTGTCACCGATGTGGTATATTCCATTTTCAAGGTCATTAAGTGACCATATATATCTTTTACATTTAATCCAAAGTTTAATTTCTGAAATCAAGTATGGCTATAAAATTCAAAATTCAACTTGAAGTTAATTCTAAAATTTTCCTGATTTAAAAAATATCAAAAAGTTATTTTTACTTTTTTCACTTCAAATAACTCAGAAAATTTAAAAACAACTCCAATTTATATTCACGCGGATTACTCACAAACAAGAGCTGTCACTCTCGGTCATGTTCCAGAATAGATAAATGGACTTTTTTACAACTTCTGCAGTAACTGACTAGTGACCCCATCACCCTCCATTCTGTACTATTTCTTGCTTTGGGACCACAATTTTATACTAGTATACTTTTTAAATTGATAAAGACTTTATTTTTTTCCATAAAGAAGCCACTTTCTTCTTGTCTTGATATTGTAAAAGAGAATGAAGTCAAAAACTTCACCAGCTCACCTTTATTGGCACTGTTACATTTCCCTAAACTTCACTCTTTTCCCTAAACAAATAATGAATGAAGATGAGAAAAAGAGAAAGAAAAAAATGGTACCTTTAATACTATATACTTATAGTAGTGTCTTTTTCACTTACCTAATCCCTTTTACTCTGATCTATTTTTTTGCTCTTTAAGAACTTAGCTTTTGCTACATTAAAGTTTGGGTTTTTTTTTTTTTTTTTTTTTACCTTTAAAGTTGTGTCCTTTTCATCTTTTTGTTTACATGACATTCCATTACAGTGCCATTCTATAGTATCATTCTTGAAAGTGGTTAGTCAAAATTGTGTTTAAAATGGGAGTTTTTTTGTGTGCTCCATTAGTATGAGCAAATTGTGTGTATGGGGTCTTTTCATTTGGCTAAATAAAACCCCTTTTGACTTGCTTCTGTCATAGGGAAATGTAGGGTTGCATTTTTTGGTTCTTGGTGAGTGAATTTAATGGGGGCAATTTGCACTTTGGACATTATTGGTGTAGCTTTTGTACTTCAATGATTCTAGTGGTTGGTCTTGCAGCTTGTTCTTTTTATCTAAGTGTATACTCTCTTATTTCACTTACATAATGTGTAGTGATAGTTGCAGTAGTGTTAAGGATTTGCTAATTGATTTTGTGGAATTCTTGAAATGATTATACAATCATAGTATCTCAGCTTTCTCACCTCCTGTCTAAGTCTTTCTACTTGGTGGGGTTTGTGTACTTTCTTGGCTCATTCTGACTTCTTAGCTTGTCACAATTCTATTTTTATCTGTTTTAGTTCGGCATTATATGCAACTGTCTAATACTCTCACACTGGTTTTTCATTGGGAGGAAAATAAGAGGAGGAAATGCAATCTGCCATTTGTTTGGTGCTGCTTTTTTTAGTTGAGTTAGTTAAAGGAAGCTTAGATTTGGATGCTCTTTTGGAGCTTAAGAAAGGAGTTTTGAAAGACCCTTCTGGGAAAGTCCTTTCTTCATGGGATTCTAAGTCATTAGGACCAAATGGCTGCCCCGAAAACTGGTACGGTATCGGTTGCATTGATGGCCATGTAACTTCAATCGAGCTAAACGATGTAGGTTTAGTTGGAAGTTTGGATTTTGCAGCTATTAGTGACCTAAAAATGCTGCAGAATTTATCGGTTGCAAATAACCGGTTAAGTGGGAAAATTACTGGTTTTGCTAGTCTTGAGAAATTGAAGTATCTGGATTTGCATTCTAATGCTTTCTCAAGTGATATTATGCTTCTGTTGGCCTCATTAGGCGATGTAGAGTATGTTGATCTTAGTAGCAACAAGTTTGTTGGATCACTTGACCTGCAAGTAGGAAATTCGATGTTTGTCTCGTCGATTCAGTATTTGAATATTAGTCATAATATTCTTGCTGGAGAGCTGTTTCCTCACGATGGAATGCCGTATTTTGATAGCTTAGAGGTGTTTGATGCAAGCAACAATCAACTTACTGGTACTATTCCGTCCTTCAATTTTGTAGTCTCCCTTCGAATTCTTAGGCTCGGGAACAATCAGTTGTCTGGATCACTACCCGAAGCTCTTCTAGAGGGAAGCTCAATGATTTTATCGGAATTGGACCTAAGCCAGAATAAGCTTGCAGGTTTGTTGAGCCTTTCTTCTTAGTTAATTTGCTTGGTTGAAGTCAATCTAAGTAATCTATGGTTAATTACTACTACTACGACTCAAGCGTACTTCATGTGATCTATTTTTCGACTGTGCTATCATCTGAAGTTGTTGTCAGTTTGATGACAAATGAAATATTTTTTAGATTGCTATACCTGGAAACCTATCTTGTTTTGCTTGCAAGAAAATGTAATGTATCGAACCACAATTTCTGAGCACTAAGGAATTGTGTTATAGAGGAATGCTCTACGATTTTCTCTTGCTTTATTGCTTATAATTATCATACACATTGTTCCCAATCCTTCCCTGGTTTAGAGATAATTCTTATACTCAAAGTCTAAGGGAAACTATTACTGTAAACTTGCATTTTGATTAGTGGTATATTCCAGCTTCTTTTTGAAAAATGTTTGCTGATGAAGATATTCTTCTTATTCTTTTCTGCAAGGCAAAATTACCATCATAAAACCATTGATAATTTTCTTTAAAAGATGGGGTTCGGGTGTATTTTTAGTCTCTTTTTTAATTTTTATCTCAAGTTGTTTGTACCTCAGGCCTAAACAAAAGCTACTTCCTTTTCCAAGCTATTTCATGAAACTACAGTCAAACCTCTCTATAGCGGCATCGTTTGTCTGGATATTTTTTGGCTGTTATACCAAAATTCTGTTATAGAGAATATATCAGTGTTTTAAAAGGCGAGGGCGTAAGGCGGGGCGTTTTATGTCTGCCTCAGTGAGGCGTAAGCCCCGAGGCACGGGGCGTAAGCCCCATGGGGTTTTAATTTTTAGTATTTTATAAAATGATATAATTATAATAAATATTTTTAAATAGGTGAAATAGCGTAAAAAATTGAAGAACACTATAAATAAGTGATATATATATGCTCCACCCCCACAAAAAAACTAATTAAAACAATCTATTATACGCTACTTACAAGTTCAAGTGACTGCTCGTTAAGTTTTTGAGATAGTAGAAGACAAGATAAATAATTGGAAAAGAATATATATTAGGCATTCTAGCAATAAAAAAGGTCTTGACTTTTAAATTTAATGTTTCAGTTCCTTTTTAAAACATTTGAGTAATTACATGTTGACTTTTGAGAATTTGGGCATTATATTAAGGACTTATTTAATAAATTTCGTTTTAGTTTGAAGAAGTTTTCTGGGCTTACGCCCCAACACGCCCCAACAAAAAAAACTCGCCCCAAATGCCCGGGCGTACGCCCTGAATTGCTGTGCGTACGCCTTTAGAGACTTTCGCCCCGACCCATTGCCCCGGGGCATTTTTGGTACGCCCCGCCCCAGGGCTCGCCCCGAAAACGCCTTTTAAAACACTGAATATAATGACATAATATGAAAAATCGGTTCCAAAGAAAACTTGGCCGTTACAGTAAAATGTTGTTAAGAGGATGGTCGTTATAGAGAGGTCTGACTGTATTTGCTATTTTGACAGGTCCCATAGCAAGTATAAGCGTTGGGAATCTCAAGCTTCTAAATCTATCCTACAACCAGCTGTCAGGTCCCTTGCCTGTCAAGGTCGGGCATTGTGCCATCATAGACCTGAGCAACAATCGGCTAACTGGAAATGTGTCCCGAATCCAAAGTTGGGGAAATTATGTTGAAGTTGTTGTGTTAAGCTCAAATGCATTGACAGGAACCTTTCCCAACCAAACTTCCCAGTTCTTGAGGCTTACTTCGTTAAAGATTTCAAACAACTCACTTGAAGGTGTGTTACCAAATATTTTAGGTACATACCTCGAACTTAAAACGATTGATCTTAGCATTAACCAACTTAGTGGTACTCTCCTTCCCACCCTTTTCAACTCTACCAAATTGACTGATATTAACGTTTCTTTCAACAAATTTACTGGTAGTATACCTATTATGGCGTCCAACTCAGAGAATCCAAGCTTGATTTCTCTAGATGTTTCACATAATACATTATCTGGTGTTTTGCCTCCGGGGCTGGACAAGTTCCCGGACTTGGTAAATCTGGATCTCTCTGATAATGAATTTGAAGGTGGCCTTCCTAACGATCTCTCAGACAAATTGGAAATTTTCGATGTGTCTAATAACAATCTTTCTGGACTTGTTCCAAAAAGTTTATGGAAGTTTCCTGAGTCCTCGTTCCATCCGGGGAATCCCTTGCTTGTACTGCCAAAGCACGTTGAAGCTCCATCAGAGGGAGATTCAACTTCAAACTTGAAAAGTCATGGCTTTCGCATGAAATCTACCATTAGGGCGGCCCTTATTGCTGGTCTGGTGTGTAGTGTATCTGTTATAGCTTTGTTGACGTTAATAATCTACCGCAAGGCCCATCAACGAGACCTTGAGAAGGACGATATGAAAGGAACCAAGGAAAAGGAAGGTATGGAACTATTCTTGGGATTTTCATTTTTGGCCCGTCGGCCGAAATTAATTTCCGCCGGTAGCCAAAATATACACTGAATATGTATATTTACGTATATTGTATGTATAGTTTGTGTATACAATATATACTTAATATACAAAACCTATACATTTGCTGGCTATTATCATTTTGAGCGGTCCAAAAATGTAATTATCCACCATCTTCTTCCTCTAATAAGACAGGTATTTGATCAAATCAACTGATACTAATGCCTTTTCATTTCCACAGGTTTGTCTTTATCTGATATAGAATGTGGAAACGACACTAGAGATCCCGGCATGCCAGCATCAACCGTTCAAAATGAGCCGTTATCTTCTCCTATATCTGTCATGTCATCTGCCAATCTATCACCTTCTAAGGTTCAAGATCAATCCAAAAGCCCAAGCTCTCTCAAGGTTTCTTCTCCTGATAAACTGGCTGGAGATTTGCATCTATTAGATAACTCCTTGAAGTTCACTGCTGAAGAATTATCGTGCGCTCCCGCAGAAGCTGTGGGCAGAAGTTTCCACGGAACGTTGTATAAAGCTATGCTCGGTTCAGGCCAAGTACTTGCTGTCAAATGGCTTAAGGAAGGGATAGTGAAAGGCAAGAAGGAATTTGCCAGAGAAGCTAAGAAATTAGGGAGTATTAGGCATCCAAACTTAGTTTCTCTTCAGGGTTACTACTGGGGTCCCAAGGACCATGAGAGGCTTCTCTTATCGAATTACACTGATGCACCATGTTTAGGTCTTTATCTTCTTCATAAAGGTCGGTTTCCCCTTTTCTCTCTATAGAGTATATCACCTGCATCTATTTATGTAGCTTTTCTGATTTTTATATGACGCTAAAATCGCAATCCAGTTTTACCAAAGACGTTAGAGGCATCTGTTTTATCGTACTCTTTCTATGAAATCAAACATAATCGACCAGGAATGCCCAACCCTGAATGCGTATGTTGTTATTGTAGTCGTCAAGAATGCCCATACCTGATATGCTGAAGTTTATCACTATCCTTGCCACTTGATTTCAATTTCGGTGCCTTCAGCCTTTGTGCCTTGGCATTTTTTTTTTTGATAATCATGGTGGTCGGGGCCAGCTTGCGTGCGCTTCGACTAATTCCACGGGATACCTGCCACCTCCCACTAGCAACAGGTACCAGGTAACTTTGCACACCAAGGCTAGGACAGATGGGAAGCTGTGCTTTGGCATTGAAAATGGATAAAATGTATTTTTCATTCAAATTTTTTTGCTAACTTGCTGGTTGAATATGTTTCTGAGACTATTAATGCACATTTTACTTAGTTTGCTTTCATGAAATTTATAAATGAAGCTATCTTCCAAAGTCTGAACTTTGTAATTTACATCTCATTAGCAATGTTAGAATATACATATAACAGAGAAGATTCCGGCCGGTATTTGCCTTCGCTAACTGCGCCTTGATGGTGATATTTTAGTATGGACTAATTCGGTTGGGCTCAATTGATGTCATTCTGATGTCAATGCAAATCATCTTAAAACTTCATTTTTCGAGTTCCATTAACCTTGGAACTTTGTTGTATTGAATTCTAGCATCTAAACAAGTCATGAAACTGGTTGAACCAAAGATGCATGCAATTAAATCACAGGACAAGAACTAATTAGAGATCTGCTACTTTGTATTCCGCTTATTGCATCACTATACTTTGCTTTCTAGTTTTGATTGCGATATGGATCTCAGTTTCATTCTTTTATGTATGCAGATGCAGAACCCTGTAAGCTACATCCTTTGTTTCTCGATGAGCGACTCAAGATTTCTGTAGACATTGCTCATTGTCTAAACTACCTTCACCATGAAAGTGCCATACCTCATGGCAACTTGAAATCTACAAATGTACTAATAGAAACGTCTAACGTGAATGCCCTCCTTACTGACTATAGCCTTCATCGGTTAATGACATCAGCTGGAACAGCACAACAGGTACTAAATGCCGGTGCACTCGGTTATCGGCCTCCTGAATTTGCAAGTACAAGTAAACCTTGCCCATCATTGAAAAGCGATGTCTATGCTTTCGGTGTTATCTTATTGGAACTTTTGACCGGAAGAAGTTCTGCAGAAATTGTACCTGGGAATTCAGAAGTGCTGGATTTAACCGAATGGGCAAGATTGTTGGCCATCCAAGACCGTTCAGTCGAGTGCTTCGATCCGTTTTTATTGGGAAAACAAAGCAACGAAGGCGTACATACGATTCTCGATAGCATGCTTCAAGTTGCATTAAGGTGTATTTTGCCAGCTGATGAAAGGCCTGATATGAAGATGGTTTTCGAGCAACTTTGCTCGATAGCGCAATAACACAAGTTGGAGAGGTAATGTAGTTGTAGATTTGTATCTTAAAGAAGTAGATAGTTTCATTCATGTTCCATTTTAATTGTTTAGACCAAAATTCATTTGTGAATTAGCACATTGAAGTGATGAATGTAGTTTTTGTATTCTCCACATTTTTACAAGAAATAAAAGTTGCTTGTATGTCATTCTTATGAACCTCTTGTAACTTAGTGGAAGCAAGAATCACATGCATCTTCTGTTGATAAGAGGATTTTGTTACCAAAGCTGCATTAGTTTTTGTTCATTTGTATGTCAACTTCTTTTTTGTTCCTGAACATTTGAATAGTTCTTAATTTAGGCTGTGTTTGTATCTCATATAAGCCAAAATTGTCCAATCACAACTCACTAAGTAGGAATGATAAAAGTTCAATTTTACCCCAGAGCTATGCGAAATTGTTTATTTTTGCCCTCTGTTAGAAGTTGGGTCAGAACTATCTCACCGTTACCAAACGGGCCTACATTTATGAATATCACTATAGTTCAGGGTATATTTGATCTTTTACCGCGGAAAAAAAGAAGAAAGAAACAAACTTGACTTCAAACTTATCTCTTATACTTCTTATGTGACAATTTATGTAATACTTTTCCCTTCTTCATATTCACCGTGTGAACTTTGACAAACATCTTAAAATATGTATGTTCATCATATTGACATAAGAAAGAATTACCTCTTATACAGTCACCTCTTATACAGTCAAACATCTCTGTAATGCGTTGTGTGTCCAGATTGTTTTGGTTGCTTTAGCAAAATGTTGTTATAGAGATGAAATTAATTTAATCCAATAGAGCGTCAAATATTAGTCAAATTTACTCAAGTTGTAAAAATAGCTATATAAAACAAGACGGAATAAATGATAAATTTATATTATGCTTGATCTGATTTGAATTTTAACCCCCCAAAAAAAAGGACCAAATGGAATTGAGGACAAGAAGAAGAGTTCAAAATAGGTGTAGAGGGTCCATGTTACTTCAAACAAAAAAACAAAAAGGGAGAGAGAAAGTGGGCGCCCATGAGGCTTGACAGTGACAGTAACAGCTAGCTTAATGCGGTTAACTACACGGTTCTACCAGATTCGGGATCTCGACTAGTTCGAATTCAAATTGAAAACTTAGTTGATCCGTGATTTATATTTCATCTTTTCGTTTCCTTTTCGTTTGTTTCAATAAATTTATCGATCAATTTCGATTTTTTTTTCTCTTGATTCTTTTCCGATCGAGATGTATGAATAATGTTCATGGATTAACGAAAATGTGCAAAAGCTCTATTTGCTACTGCCATTCTATAAGTCTTCTGCATATGGCATCGCCACTCCGCTCGGCAACATCCACTAATTGAGAACTTAATTTGAAAGTTATATTTTCACCCAAACGTTTTTAGGATGCCGCTAATAACCTATGGCAAGTGCTTTCCTTGTGTGGAGCGAAAAGGATTTGATCTAAAGTTTCACTATTTTGCATAGTAAAACAGAATGAAATTCGATCAAAATAATAGTATAAAATTTGATCATTTGTTAGGTGTACCAATCAGTCCGCCAAGTTGGGCTTGACATCCATGTAACAAAACCTTTCTCTAGCTATAAAGTATTTCATTATTGACTGAATCGGGATGAATTAAATTTACTGGCAAATGAAAAATCACCGCATAAAGCATATTAAAGAAGAAAACATTCAATAAGTGTTAGGACATGGATTAATTGATAGGAGTAATTGCAAAAAAAAAAAAAAAAAAAAAAAAAAAAGTAACGTTAAGTTAAAAGAGGTATTTGAAATAGCTTAAAAGATCCTAAATTATATTTTATAAACTTCAAATTCTATATTTCAAGTTTGAAGTTGAAATAATGATCAATTTAATAAACAGACATTTTTTAATCGAGTTATTCTATTAGTTCAACTTCAAACTTGAAATAAGTACAATAATATGAAGTTTGAAATCAGTTTTTTAATAATTGTTCAAGTTTAAGTTTTCACTTACAAAACTTCATGATAAAATACCATTTTTTTAACTTAACTTTCAATATATTTAAATATCAACAGGTTCATGTCCAATGCCTACTTTAATTGGTATGATTATATTTTCAGAGGCTAAAATTGCTCTGATGGAGTCCTAGCTCATTTTGCTTCTAAGTAGATTCGTCTTTTGTTTGCTACCTAATACTAGGAGACAATCTTTTATTAAAACTTATTAGCTGTCAATATTTAAAAAAGTCTTACTAGGTGCCAATCTTTTATTAAAACTTAGTAGCTGATATTTAAAAGAGTCTACTGTTTGAACTTTTCTCCTTATCCTTTTCCTCCCTAATTCTTTTTCTTTTTTAGTTTTTTCATTTAAGAGCCCGTGATTGGCTTATAAGTAACTTATAAGCTGTTTTCAGCTTTTTTGAGTGTTTGACTGACCAGCTTAAAGTCATTTTGTGCTTAAAATAAGCTAAAAAAATAATTGGCCCCGTTTGGCTTAGCTTATTTAAAGCAGCTTATAAGCTGTTTCCAACTTATAAGCTGTTTTTTTTAAGTCCATCCAAACAGGCTCTAATAGTATGGATCCGTTTTGAAGCTTAATTAATTTGGGTTCTTATAGAAAAGTTTACTTTAGGGGTAAAATGTTTTTTTATTATAATTTCATTTTTACAGCTCGAACCTGAAATTTCTAATTAAAGATGGAGAGATACTTACTGCCTCATATTATTTTCTCTCTCTAACTTGTTTCTTTTTCTTCAATTTATTATCTCATGTGTTTCTTGTTTGAATAATTCATATTTGCCTCTCAATTTATATGAGCTTTTACTGTTTCAACTTATTTCCCTTTCACCAAACCTTCGTTTGTTCACCGCCGCACAACAATGGAGGAATAAATTCCACACATAAAGTGAGAAATAGTCCACTTTATGTATATTGGAAAATTGACTTAGTGAAATGATGTCACAAGAAAAATAAATGGGATTCTTAAAATGAGATTAAAATTTAATTATTTCATTGAATATGGAAAACATCTTCAGTGTGAGATAAGATAACTAAATAGAAAATTTCCATTGACAGAGCTAGTGATAATGCCATTTAATTTATGTTTCACAAAGGTGGTACCCGAGGTGGATCTATAATGTAACTTATGGATTTATGTAGACCCAATATCTTTTAAACTTAACATATGTATTAAGAAATTTATTAAATATTAATAGATATTTGATTATAAACTCATAATTATTATATATTCCTATATTACCTCAAGATCACTATAAACACACATAAACTTCAAACTTTGGATCAACCTATAAACTTTAATCAGTTGTAATAAATATTTGATTATAAACTCATAATTATTATATATTCCTATATTACCTCAAGATCACTATAAACACACATAAACTTCAAACTTTGGATCAACCTATAAACTTTAATCAGTTGCTCACAATCTCACATATTAAGCAATTGCATTAATCCTACAATTGCTCCTTGTAGGTCCATAAGTGAAATGCGAATTTTTATTTTGTCGATTCTAATGTCTCCTAGGACGTAGGGGCGGAGGTAGAGTATTATTTACGAGTCCAAACAAATTTAGTAGCTTTTGCTTAAATTTTATATTTGTATCAAAATATTATTAAAAATATATAAATACTTAATTGTGAATCCAATAACTAAGACAAGTTATGAATCTGATAGGAGGCGCAGTGCAAATCAGCCAACGAGTAATTTATGAATGGATAGGTGAATTAGCTTCGCCTATTATTTTAGTGAAGTTTTTTCTGTTATGGATAAAAAATAATAGTTCGGTACATGAAGCATCTGATTTCATGGGATTTAAAAAATATCTGGTGTAAGAAAGTGTGATATAAGCGGTTGCCTTCCTAATTTCAAACACATAATCTATAAATTGCACATAGATAACTTAATTAAGTGATGCAATCCCTTAATTTCTAATTGTACATGTTAATTTTTGTGCTTTACAACTGTATCCTTCAAACAGTTCATTTGTACCACATAAATTCCAAAAACAAAACTAATAAATCCACCTCTCTTACGCGTAACATGTTCACGCGGTTTTTCTTTCTTTCATTAAAACACGCACACACTCACTACTATAATAATAAATATAAATACAACCCATCGCACAATACCCTCATTCATTTCACCTCCATCACTCCATACACAAGTACTTACACATTCTTCTGTGTATCTATCTATAGATTTGTACAAGCAGGTGGCAGTAAATCCACTGAGATTCAATCCTTTATATAATTACACTATGGCTGATCGTGTACATCCTCAAGATTCACCGCCATCATCAAATAACTCCGGCGAAACAAAGCCTGTGCCATCCCCAGGAACGTATGTAGTTCAAGTACCAAAGGATCAAATATACCGGTATCCTCCACCAGGGAATTCCCGCCGTTACGAATCTCTTACAAAACGGAAGCCTCACCGGAGTTGCTGTTGCCGGTGCCTTTGCTACACTTTCTCTCTTCTTCTCATCCTCATTATCGCTCTAGGTATGTTGGAATTTTAATACTCCCTCTGTCCCAATTTTCATTTTTTCAAAAGTCGTAACTCATTAATTTTGATCATGTGTTTGAACATATATGAAAATTATGTAAAAAGTAGTATAAGTCACCATAATTAAGAATTTAAAATATTTAAAAGACATATGAAAAAATTAATGTCAAAGAATAACTCGTTTGACTCTCAAAAAGCGAAAAGCGTACCAAATTTTTTTAAATAAAAGGATGTTTTGGTTATTAAATGTTTTGTATGTAAATTTACTCCCTTCATTTCAAAATGTGACACACCTATTAAGAATAAATGAATTTATGTAGTGTGATACAAGTCATACAACTATTAAAAATTCTAATTAATGACAGGGTCATTTGACTAAACTACCTTATGTCTTTCCCCATTCTTTTCTTAAATGATAAAAAAGTGAGTGTTGGGATTTTTAAAAAACCAATTAAAAAGAAGGGTAATTTTGAATTTTTTTAATTAATAACTTTTTGGACTTTGAGCAATTCACTTATTTTGAAGAATAAAAAAATCTCAAAAATTCATTTATTTTGAAATGAGGAGGGTAATTCAAGTTGCTTTTTTTAAGTAACTTTCCTTTTTCAATTTCAAAGATCAAGTTTCATAATTATTGCTTTTCAATAGAATTTCTTCACTATTTGTTCAGTATAAATATTCATAGGGCTTGTCAAATTATTTGCGTACAATCCCATAGCAATCTTGCAGAGGAGAGAGCAAATATCATTTTAAGAAAAGCGTTTCACACGTTTTTCAAGTCTTTAATTTTGTGTTTGTTCGTTCGTTTGTTCATATTGTTAAACCTTTATTTTTGTGTTCTTCAGGTATCACTGCTGGTGTTCTCTACCTCATCTTCCGCCCTGAATCACCCAAGTATACTATCTCCGACTTCACCATTAAGAACTTCAACCTAACATCATCATCATCATCATCACCCGTTTCGCCACAATTCAACGTCACTGTCCGAGCTGAAAATCCTAACAATAAAATCCGAATTTACTACTTGAAAGGAAGCTCAATGACCGTTGTCTACTCCGAGGTTAGCTTATGTAACGGTGAATTACCCGCATTCTATCAGCCAACGAATAATGTAACTGTTTTTAAGACAGCGTTAAAAGGATCAAATGTTATGCTTGGAAATGCTGTGAAGACGGAGTTAAGGAATGAACAAATGAAAGGGAAAGTGCCGTTTAAGGTGAATATTAGAGTACCTGTTAAGGTTAAGGTTGGAGCTGTTAAGTCATGGGAAATTACTGTTAAGGTTAAGTGTGACATAATGGTGAATGCTTTAACAGCAAAATCTAAGATAGTTTCTAAAGATTGTAAATATAGTGTTAGGTTCTGGTAGACAGTTTCTAAACACATCTTAGTCATTTTTTGTATTTATTATTAAGTAGTGATATTATACGATTCTTTTCCTTTTTCTTACAGAAAATTGGTTTATAGTATAAACTGAAAATTTTATCACACGATATTTTGTTTGGCTCGTTATGTCAAATAATGTAATAATACCTGAAAATTGTTATTAATAGAATTCAAAATCGGGTAGTTCAAATTGAAAGGTGCTACGTAGCACCATTGTTATGCGATAGACAAATATGTATGGAAATGAAAGGTAAATCATATAATACTAAAAGTGGAAAGCAACAAAGTTAAAAGTTAAAACACTAAAATGCTCATAAAAAATTGATTGACTTTTATCCTTCAATTCAATCCTTGTTATAAATATTCAACTAGTGGATATCCATTAATTTGGAAATATCCCAAAATATCTCCTTTGTATGTTGCTCCTATAAATAGGATGCACAGATGCAATATTGAAAGAAAAGAAGTAATATAATTTGATATCTCTCTACATATTCTCTCTACATATTTCTTCTGTGTATTTACTTCATAGTTTTATTTTATAACACGTTATCAGCACGAGCCTCAGCCATTTTGAGCAAATACTTTGAAAGCCTCGAAGGTGCAATTCTTGGAATTACACTGAGTACAAGTCGTTGCCTCCTGGAGATAAAGTAAAGGACTTGCAGTACTTATTTAGTCTAAACAGTTCAGGTAACATGTTCCAAGTATTTTTCTATCTTTGTTTTGATGGTTGATTGTTGTTGACTTTAACAACTATGAAAATTTTAAATTGATTTTTGGGAGAAGCTCACCATCAACGTAGTAAGAAACATGGCCTTTTTTTTTTTTTAAATATTACTATGGAATATAGCACTTCGGCCTCTTTTTGCCAAAATATCTTGAAACCAAAGTTGTTGAAGGCCTTATGCCAATATTCTACTGGAAGGTTAGTTCGCAAATATGAATTGATTAAATGAGTTATATCCGTGAACACCAGAAGTGGTAATATTTTTACGAGCTTATTGTGCTTATGATTGAAGATGTGTTAGAAAAAAAAAATCTCCACATTATATGTATGCCTCGATTTGCTCCTGAAGTAGCAATATCTTAAAAGAGGCTATAAGCTATCACGATTTGATATGCTTAAGGCACGTTCAGATAATTATGTTTTATTCCTGAAGAATGAAAACTTTTGATAAATGTTGCAAATACAGATCCATTCTCTGAAGTGAATGTGATAATATGTAGTAAAGCCTATAAATATAAACGTGCATTTGATTGTGAAAATATCATGATTCATCTCCAGAAGAGATAGAATAATTGAGAAGAAATATTCTTAATATTATATGCTTTACTCCTGAAGTACTAAACTCATAAATTTGCTCCTGGAGTAGCAAACTTTGAACTCTACTCTCGAAGTAGTAGAACTTTGAGCTCTACTCACAAAATAGTAAGACTCTGAATTCTACTCCAGAAGTAGTAAGACTGTGAATTTTACTCCTGAAGTAGTAAGGCTTTTAATTCTACTCCTGAAATAGTACAACTCTGAAATCTACTCCCGAATTAGTAGAATTCAGAAATTTACTCCTGAATTAGTCAACCTTTAAACTTTACTCCTGAAGTGGTAAAACTTGAAACTTTACTCCCGAAGCAGTAAAACTCTGAAACTTTACTCCTGAAGCAGAAAGAATTACCAAAATATCTGAGAAATACTCTGAAGCAATGTCTTCTTGTGTTTGAGCAAAATAATGAGTTATTGATGAGCGTCGTATTTCAAACACATTTAAATAATCAGATTTCATTCCCCGAAGTGAATGAACAAATACCACAAGTTATCTCCTGGAGGGATAATATACAAGGAATGTAGATGTAATATTTTTGTGGTATGAAATTCAGACATTACTACACGTACCTGTTGTACGTCGAAACATATTAAAGTATCATTTTAAGACAAAAAGAAGCAGAGTAGAATGTTTTCTCCTATAACCAAATTAATACATTATGGTTAGTTGTTATTGATTTCCTTGAAGGAAATAACAATTAATGTATTTCTTTATGAAGGATTTGATTATTATGTGTTTGAGCTTAGATACAAAATACTCAGTTAATGATGAATCTCCCTGAAGGAGATGTTTGAAATATTGAAGTTTAGAATTCAATGTTTATTTCGTGGCACCAGTAGTGTCGAAATTTGCTTTAATGGTACCAGAAGTATTTAAGAAATATTTGGTAATAGAAATTAATGATCAAAGGCTCCAGAAGAGCTAATTATTTATTTACAAGTATCATGACACTAGCAGTGTCCAAATAATATATGATTATGGTGAACAAATTGATGTCTCTCGAAGAGCTTATATATGATAGTACCATTCATCTCAGATCATAATTATTTCGATCGGAAAATAAATTATAGTAAACCTGAAGTTTACTAGCGAGAAAAATGGTCATCATATTGAGATTACAGATGATTGGAAGATTGAATATCTCCAACTTATTACGGGTAGGGTCACGTGTGTAAAGCGTTACCCGAGCATGATGAGATCGCATGTCACAATAAACCAGAAGTTTTGACATAAAATTTCATGCAATAGTAAACCAGAAGTTTATTAAAGGAAATAGCACTCGTCATAGTAAACTTGAAGTTTACGGGTACAGATAATTTTATCAGTTGACAAGACCATTTTGATCGTCCTGATTTAAATCTGATGTGTTAATTGAGTATTAAAAAAACATATTGAAGAACTAGAAGATTCTTCAAGAATTTGTTTGTGTTGCTTGTTCTCATGATAAGTTGATTACACCAGCTAATGTTGGGACTGAATCCCCAAAATTCTGAAAAATATAAAAGGTGAATGTGGGCCCCTTCACCTGCAATGTGATGTCTTAAATAGATGCATCTATTTAAGACAGTCACATGTATGTTTATTGTCAACTGGCAGTTTGACATTTATAAAGTTGCTTGCTCAAAATAATTGAGTTGGAAGCACAATTTTCAGAATATGTAATCAAGACAATCATCTTGATAATGCTGATTTATATCTAAGTTGGTTTGGCATTGGATGCCTCCATAATACAGCTAAACCATTGCTTATGAGAACAGAGTTTCAGATGTTGGTCTGAGATATGATATATTGCATACAACAGCACTTGTATGCTTCAGATCAATAAATTTTGATAAATTCTCCCCTCATATTTGGTTCAGGGTCAGGAACTAGATATTTCCATCTTTTAGCATTTGATGTGCGGTACATGATTAATGGATATACCATGATGCACACAGATGAATTTTTCCAAAGAAAATGGGGACATATGTCACTAAAATAAGGGGGAGAGAATAAGCAGCTAAGAAATATGTTGTGAATTATCATCAGTATGATCCTCAGATAATTCAAGTCAAATGCTGGAAGCATTTGCTGACCCAACTATTTCATATTTTATCTGCAAAATGCTCTTAATGTCCCTGAAGGACAAAGTCTACAGCGTGCATGGAGCATGGTAGACCAATCGGTTCCAAATATAATAATCCTTGAAAAGGGGAGGAGCAAATGATCATAATAAGGAGACAATGTGCTCTTGAAGAGCTACGACATAACACTTCATAAACCTTATAGGAGGTTCAGGTACCTGAAAATAATGAAGTGATGAGATCTCAGTAAGTTATGTCGAATTGCGAACCGATACAACATGATATCTTGTCGACAATATACAATATAGCGCGCAATATTGTATAAGGTTGTGAGGATTTGATTTCTACGTCTCTTAAAGCATGTTGACGTAGAATAATTACCAAGTAAAATGATCCATCTTGGTAAACGTAATGTTTATTGGGCCAGCAGTCCAAACAACAGAAGATGTCACATTATTTATACTGATGTATGCTGTCACGGCCTATGTGGCGTACTTGATGAAATTTATATGAAATATAAAATGCCTGAAGCATTTGGTTTAAAGTCTCGGGAAATGTATTCAATCAGATTACAGAGATCATTATATGGTTTAAAACAATCAGGGCGTATGTGGTATAATCGCCTAAGTGAGTACTTGATAAATGAAGGATATATAAATGATGCCATTTGTCCATGTGTTTTTATTAAGAAAACAAAATCAGGGTTCATTATACTTGCTGTTTATGTTGATGACATAAACCTCATTGGAACTCCAGAAGAGCTCCAAAAGGCGATTGAATATTTGAAGAAAGAATTTGAGATGAAAGATCTCGGAAAGACAAAACTCTGTCTTAGTCTGCAAATTGAACATTTCGCAAAAGGGATCTTTATCCATCAATCTGCCTATACTGAGAAAGTTTTAAATCGGTTTTACATGGACAATGCGCATCCTTTAAATACTCCTATGGTTGTTCGCTCACTTAAAGTGAGCAAAGATCCGTTCCGATCTCAGGAAGAAAACGAAGAGCTACTTGGTCCTGAAGTACCATATCTTAGTGCAATAGGTGCACTTATGTATCTTGCTAATGCTACAAGACCTGACATAGCATTTTCTGTTAATTTGCTAGCAAGATATAGCTCTTCTCCTACACGGAGGCATTGGAACGGGATTAAGCATATATTGCGATATCTGAAGGGAACTAGCGATATGGGTCTGTTTTATACTAACAAAGGTAGTACAGATCTTGTTGGTTATGCAGATGCAGGTTATTTATCTGATCCACATAAAGCTCGATCTCAAACGGGCTATCTGTTTACATGCGGAGGTACTGCTATATCATGGCGATCGACCAAGCAGTCCATTGTTGCTACTTCTTCAAATCATGCTGAGATAATCGCTATTCATGAAGCAAGTAGAGAATGTGTGTGGTTGAGATAGTGATACATTTCATCAGAGAAAGATGTGGCTTGAAGTGTGATACAAAAATACCCACAGTATTATATGAAGATAATGTTGCATGCATAGCTCAATTAAAAGGAGGTTTCATAAAAGGAGATAGAACAAAGCACATTTCACCAAAGTTATTTTTCACACATGATCTCCAGAAGAATGGTGATATTGATGTGCAACAAATCCGTTCAAGTGACAATCCTGCAGATTTGTTCACTAAATCTTTGCCAACTTCAACCCTTGAGAAGATGATATTCAAGATTGGAATGCGAAGACTCCGACATCTGAATCTTGGTCTTCGTCAGGGGGAGTGAAATACGTGTTGTACTCTTTTTTCCTTAACCAAGTTTTGTCCCATTGGGTTTTCTTGGTAAGGTTTTTAATGAGGCAGCTCTCAAAGCGTATTTCTAGATATGTGCACTCTTTTTCCTTCATTAGGACTTTTTCCCACAGGGTTTTTTTTAATAAGGTTTTAACGAGGTACATCATCTATTAATAGATATCCAAGGGGGAGTGTTATAAATATTCAACTAGTGGATATCCATTAATTTGGAAATATCCCAAAATATCTCCTTTGTATGTTGCTCCTATAAATAGGATGCACAGATGCAATATTGAAAGAAAAGAAGTAATATAATTTGATATCTCTCTACATATTCTCTCTACATATTTCTTCTGTGTATTTACTTCATAGTTTTATTTTATAACAATCCTAAAATATTGCTTTACTATTATCTTATTATACAAAGATGTAAATGTACCAAGCAAGTTTTACGGTGGTTTAATGTTAAATGGTAAGTTATTGATTAGCAAGACGTACAGCCAAAAGGAAGAAACCCAACCATCATTGTAATGTGCATGTATAGTTTTTACTTCCTTTTGGCTGATTCAATGTACAAAAACTTGGTAATCACTATCTTCCTAGCACTAAATGGGAATTAAGTGCTTTTAACGTGCATGTATGTGTGCTTTGTAACAGTCAAGAAGCACAACAGTCATTTTAAGTCCCATCTTTAGCGTGCCCCAATTTCTATAGAATCTTTAGACATGCTTCTTGGCCTATAAATACAATAGTAGTCTTCACAAGATTTTATCTATGAATTGTGTCTTAACATAGTCTTACTTTTGATAGAAATTGATATCATCACCTTCATTAACAAGATGTGAGAAAAATGAAAAATCTGAAGGCGCTAATTACTGCCATGTATAAACAAGTTGGTAGTAAAAGGCTTTCTTAGAGTTAGCTATACATCAATTGTTGTATCTCTTGTTTGTTTAGATGTTACTTCTCTTTGCTCCTTGTATCACTTGATAGTTCCCTTGCAGTTATTAGCTACTACTGTTTATCAAGGTTGAAGAGATGTTGAATAAAGATTGGAGATAAACGTGCAATGCACGTTCACGAGAACTAGTTTTATAAATAATTGAGTATAAGATCAATATTATATTATCGTGAATGTTGGACCGTCAAAGTCCAACATATCGACAAGATCGGAGTTTAATACCGGAAAGGAATCGCCATCACCGTGGTATACTCCGTCACTGTTAAAGTTATGGGTGACATAACGGTGAATGCTTTAACGACGAAGTCGAAGATAATTTCTAAAAATTGTAAATATAGTGTTAGGTTTTTGGACACATCTTAGTCATTTTTAATTTCATATGTAGCATATTATACGAATTATTCTTTCTATTGACAGAAGTTTGGTGTATATAATGAACTGATAAATTACGATACGGTATTTAAGCTTGTTATTTCAAGAGAATGGAATGATAGAGGAAGATGTTACTAATAAAATTAATATAAAGAGGAAAACTCCTCTTACTAAACTAATTGACATAAGTCATTTATCTTTACCACTATCTTAACTTTTAACTCTATATTACTTGCTTGAATTAACACTTCAACATTACTGTGTAAATCTTTAGCACTCAAAATTATCATCAAAACACTCTCCGGTTTGAGAATAATAAGATAGACATCCGTCAAAGCGTTTTCCAGAAGAATATTTTATGTAAAATATATTTTCAGAAACATTTTTAATTCAAAGAAAAAGACACTCTACTGAAGATTGGAATTAATAATTGCTATAGTAAATTCATAGTTTTATGCTGCATTGCTGAACCATTCTTGTTTGCATATGAAGATCCATTGATAAACAAAAAAATTAAACTGATCAAGTTTATTTTCTCATCTTACACCTATATTGACCCCATCTATCACATATTCTCTGTTATTCAATTCGTATATTCATTTCCGTTTTGCAGATGGGACAATTTGAAGAGGTCATATATGACTATTTTGATATGGCATGGAGACACTATATGCTCATGTATTCACCTATATATATATATATATATATATATATAAAAGAATTGGTGACAATGGTCAAAAACACACCTCAAGCATCACCTTTTTTCACTTTTTTTTTTAATTTTCTACCTGAACTGTCAGGTGCGAGATTTTCCTACCTAAACTATTACAAATTAGTTTGCAAAACACACCTCAACTATCAGTTGTTCCCTTTTAAAGAGGTGTGTTTTGCAAACTAGGTGGTGATAATTCAAATAAGAAAAGTGAACAACTGATAGTTGAGATGTGTTTTGCAAACTAATTAGTGATAGTTTAGGTAGGAAAGTCTCACACTTGATAATTCAGGTAGGAAACTCAAAGAAAAGGTCTTACTTGAGGTGTGTTTTTGACCCTTAAATTAAAGAATTGGAGATCTTCATAAAATAGAGAAAAACAAGGAAAACGGAAAATAAATGAAATTGTAACTGAGTTCATCAAATTAAGCCTCAAAGTAATGTACATGTTTTTTGCTATCATATAAACAGCTCCCTTTATGACTACACTCCTTCCTTTTCCCATTTGCCCATTTTCACCTCCCAATATTGCATATACAGCCACTATATAGAGCTTCTTTATTTCAAGATCAACAAAAATATATATGAAGCTCCAACAAATTATGCTCTATTTTTTACCTCCCTGTACAAATGACAGAATAAATAGTCCTTCCTTTGCTATACTCACTGTTGTTTCTTCAGTATCTTGCTGCTATTTCACATTATGCCACTTATTTTTTTGCCAGAACTATTTGCTCCGACTCTCCAAATGTTGTTGCATATGTGGCGAATCCTTCCAAAAATCTACTTTTGGAGGATCTGACGCGCATGCAGAGACAATTTTTGAAGAGTCCGAGCAACATTAGAGTCAGAACTCACCATCTTACGACTGGGAATTCATGCGGAGCGCATGACCGTGTTTGGCTTCTTGGATGGCCTTTTGGAGATTAGTAAACATTTTCAATGAAGACTCCGAGAAGTTGTTCAACTGGCCAAGAAAAAAAGCCAAGCTCGTACGAAAATTATTAAAACCGGTTATCCAATCCTCAAGAGAATCATCTCTCAGTGGGATCTTAAGACCTGGATCATCATTCGCCCCACTCTGCCAACGATTTCCGCCCTTCCCGTGGTGCTTCTCTTGTCGGGGTACGAAGTGAGAGATTTCAGCAGCCAGATCCTTCATAGCATCGGAAACTTCTTTAGTAGGTAAGGAATCGAGCATATCCAACCAGACAGAACAGGTGGTATAAATAGGCGGCCCGTGGTTTCTGAGTGGCACAGGCTGCGGCTTTCTTTTTCTCCTGGATGATTTCTCGCGGAGGTGGACGGACTTGTGAAGCCACTTATTTATAGCTTCCACGTATGCCTTCTGAGAGACGATCCACTTCATAAAACTTGATGCTAGAGAACTCAATTCATGTTCTAGATGCATGGCTATCTGTCGACGAAAATCTGATTGAATAAGGATCTTCATATTTCCGGGGGAATGAGCTATTGATATGATATGGAGCTGTCGCTTGTGACAGTCGAGCATAACTTCCCACATCTTCCTCAATCTGTTATAGGAAATAGGTTAGCACGTATGGGGAAAAAATAAGAAAAGACTTCCAACCAGTAACCTTCTAAAACATCCTCTTTCAAATGTGTACGTGTACGTGCGAGAGTGGGTTTTTATTTGAGTGCTTTTGTCTCTTAACAGAAATAGACAAAAATGGGCGAAATTGTAAAAAACTATTTATTAGCTCAACATATTAAGGTAGAGAGAAGTTGATGGAGATTCCACATATCTGTGAAGCATGAAACTATCAAAGTGCATGTTTGCTTATTCATAGAAATTTGCAATGATATAAACACATGCAAGGGGAGATGGAGTGCCTACTTCAGACAGCTAACCATTCCCCTCACACCTTTATCTCATACAGAATTTAACTATTTATATCCGGAAAACTGGAACAAGCAACACTACAATGTCTGTTTATTTCAACTTAGGGTGTGTTTGGTGTGAAGGAAAATGTTTTCCTGGAAAAAAGAAGTGGTTTGTACTTATTCTCTGGTGTTCTGGTAAGTAAGCATAAAATATTGTTCCAAAAGCATTTATATGAGCTAGGCAAACACTATGATGGATTAGGGTAGGGGGTAGGGGTGGTGAAGGTGGGGGCTATGGGGAGTGGAGGCGGGATGGTGTATGTTGGAGGGTGGGAAGTGGAATGCCATTTATGGAACTTGTTTTCCCTACTTCCACCAAGGAAGTCATTTTCCTCAATTTTAAGGAACTTGTTTTCCTAGAGAAAATGTTTTCCAAAATTTTGATTGACCAAACACAGGAAAATTAGAAAACATTTTCCTTCCTGTCAAACACACCCTTAGTCATGATGCTTGTATGCATGTGTACAGGTCAGCTAGAGTCTGTTGCAAGCGATGGCCAAACTTTTACTGCATCGAGTTACTCGTATAGAATGCATTTAAGTGAATATCCCTACAGATTTACTTCACATTCAATGCTAACAATATTCAGATGCTAAAATAATGAGTGGCATTAATGATGTACCCCTCAATCAACTCCTCCAGTTGAGGCTGAAGTTCCTTGTCTCTTATTTCCTCAATTTTCCTGGATATGTCATTAATTCTATGAATTGCAACTCCGATTCTCGAGTGAAGATCCTTCACAACAGCACGCGTCTTGTCAATCCTCTGGGGCTTCTCTACCTTAGATTCTAGTTGTCGGAGAAGCTTACGCTTAGCATCATAATGACTTCGGATCATCTCACTAGCCTGAACTCCAAAAGGTATTTACATTTAGTTGTACATCAGAAACTCACAAATACGAGAGAAACGACTAATTAGTTACAATAAGCAGCTCAAACACCATTAATATGAGGGGAAAAAACCAGCAAATGCAGTGTAATAAACTGCAGGTCTACTAATAATTTCATCAACTATTCTTAAAGAGCTAATATAAAATTCAACCAGTCACTTTAGAAAACGATAGTCTACACAAACTGCAAGATTCCATTTTAAGATCGGATACTATGCATTGTATATTAAGTATGGGATCTCAGTAAATCTTAATTGATTAATATCAAATTTACAACACTATGTATCTCGATACAATATGAGAAAGAACTCGGGCTTCCACGAGGACTATAATGAAAGCAAGTTCAAACTTCAAAAAAAGACTACGCCTTGGATTTTGAAAAAAAAAAAAAAAGGAAAGATATATGACCGTTAGTACAAAGTCTATGACAACATCTTAACAGATGAAGGTAATTTAAATGCATAACGTACTTGTTTCTTTTTCAAGAGATCAGCTAAGAATTTTGAAAGAAGAGTCGTAGTATCTTCTTACAAATTACATGCTTCGAGGGATCAAAGATTGATGCACTCTTAAGAAATTGACTTAAAGGTAACTTTGAAACTTGAATTTAGTTTCTTATTCAAAAGAAGTAAAAACATCATTAGCATCATAATTACTAGATTATTTTGGGGGAAAGGGAGAGACGAGCATTTCCACAAGGATATTCTTTTATGAGATACCTCATCAACCTTTTGCAGACAAAATATAGAAACTAATATCGAAGAGGTAAAAATTTTCATCCATAGGAATGTCATAGAACAGCAAGCCTTATGGGTTGTGTACATATAACTAATATCTTATTCATGCAGCTAGACAAATAAAGACATCGATACATATATAAGCGATATCTTGCCTTGACTTCGTCATATAGCTTCTTCTCCCATGCAAACAGCCGATCTAATGTAGAGGCATGGCTTCCTGAGACCATACAAAAGCTATCAAAGAGATTGTTGGTGACATCCTCAATATCATCTGCTGAGTGTACACCAAGCCGAGTTGGGGATGAAGCATGAGATGATGTGGTGCGATGCCATGTCAGGTACTTCACAGAATTTTGAGGAGGCTCTGAACAGAAAAATTAAGACGTGGATGATCTTCATGGAGAAAAAAACAAAAAGACAGGCAGTAGCAACTACTTGGAAGGTAAATAAGGACATCATAGAAGTAATAAACCGTGCATAAAAGTATCCAACGCGAGTGAATCAGGATTAGGTTGAAAGTATGAGTTTACTTAAGAAAATTCCTGCCGTGATGCTCGTACTTTTCCAATAAAGTCATAGGATAACTGCATTACATTAGCTTCAAGTACTTCATAAAGAAACAAAGTAGAGTAGCATATGG
The DNA here is from genome assembly GCF_019175385.1 of Lycium barbarum. Taxonomy (NCBI): domain Eukaryota; kingdom Viridiplantae; phylum Streptophyta; class Magnoliopsida; order Solanales; family Solanaceae; genus Lycium; species Lycium barbarum. The sequence continues at coordinate 9,087,603 of NC_083342.1, forward strand.
AAAAGATGAAGATTTTAAAACACTAATTTAGTGTTTACTTGTAGATCATTGGGAATTAGAAAACCAAGCTGAACCTAAATAATAATCTGCCCTCCTCAGGGTAAAGGAACCTTCCCATATCTTGCTTGGTTCCCCTTTCTCCGTATCATAAACTACAAAAAATCTGGACCCAAGAGTGACGCGGGGAGAAAAGAACTCAAGAATGTCTTTAACAAAATATTTACTCCGAACCACACAGGAACAGAAAAGTACTACCAACTATTAGACATGTAGAATCTGAAAATTTTACCACAGCGATCTCTACAATAAGAGGCATACCTTCAGGAATCTGGCTTGGATCGTCCCCGCAAGAGAAACAAGACTTCATTAATATTCTGGTCATTGACCCGCCTGTCACAAGTAAATCTGTCATTGATCAAATAAAAAAGCTACGCAGAAATGACTACCATGCAAAAGAGTTAAGAGCAACAGTTCACGTCCCAATACTCACTTCATTCTCTTTTCTACCCACGTATACAGTAACTTTATTATATAAGACAGACTTAAGATTCTGACTTTAACCTCCGGGTGACCGCCCTTTCTTCCCATACGTCTCGACCAGTTCAATACATAAAAATCAGAAAAGCATGCAGCATGTTAAGTAAACACGATGAACTAAGTCCAGGGGAGAGGGCAAAGATAGAAAGAACTTCTAGCTGAGTTTCCAATGTCATGCAGAAATCCATATCACCTGGCAAGAAAAAAATCTAGAAGCTAAAATAATTGGAGGTACACATGCAAACAATGCAACTATTAAGATGCACTTATGTGCATTTTCTATCCCGCATGAGAGAGAAAGAGAGATAACATACTTTCTCTCCCTGGAAAAATTGGACGGAAATGGAATTTGTTCGCCTCTAGCATGCGTGGAACTTCTCGTCCTGATTCAGATGCTTTTATGAAGAGATATTCAATATCTTTTATGCTAAAAAAGAAGTCCTTGGGCGCAATCTTATTCTCAATATCATTTTCTTTTACTGGTGTCTTCATGCCATTATTATCAGAATTCATGCCATTATTATCATCAGCAGGTCCTGTTGGTGCAGCTCGTAGTGGAGACAAATCAGGTGACTTGCTTTTCTCCCCATTTAAAAACTTGGCTTCTGACACTACATTTCTCGCAGATGTTATGTCAGGTGAACCACCATTGCTAGCATGATCGGTTGTCCGATTGACATTTTGAAAACTTCGGACCAGTGTTTCTGTGGAAGGCTCGTCGTCAAATTCATCATCTGAGACCTGTAATTAGAGGTGGCGAAATTAGCCCATGAAAAATGATCTGCCCAACCTGCCCAAGTTTGGGCTGGTCATGGACCCGCCCATTTATTAGCTCAGCCGATTTCAGCCCATCAAGACCCATGAGAAATCTTGTCGAAATAGTTTCAAAGAGTCATTTTTTTATTTGATATGTTATATATAGCCATAATAAAGAAAAAATAGTTGTATTAGGTTCTAAAAGATTATAAAAGAACAAACAAATTATTGGGCGGGTTGGGTTAAGGCCCCCTTTTTGGCCCATTTTAACCCAACCCATTTCAGCCCAAGTAACTTTTGGGGGGGTTATTGACCCGCCCATTTATTAACTCACCCCATTTTGACCCGCCCAAATTCAGCCCAACCTCCCATTTGACACCCCTACCTGTGATCCATCCCTTCCAGGTGAAGAATAATGTTCTTCTTCATCTTCTGATGCAGGAACTCTATCCTCATCTCTGTGATGTCCAGTATCATTTCGATTCTCCACCCTTCCATCTCGTGAAGTCAAATGATTATCAATATCATGGCCAAGACCGAAATAGTCCCACGGTGAAGTTTCAGTAGGGGAAGGAGGGATTTCAAAAGGTGAAGTTTCAGAAGGGAAAGGAGGGGTTTCAAAAGGTGATGCTTCAGGCCTCTCTGTGGAACGAGGCGTGGAGTTCTGAGGTGTACTTGAAGTAACTGAAACAGTAACTGGAACAGGAGGTTTTTCTTCAACCTTCCTAGAAAATGTACCTCTAAATTTCATGTGATTCACATGGTATCGGCTTGAACTTGGAGGCGAAGGAGACGGGAGGATATTCTCAGTTGCATCTACATTACGTGAGACGGATCGAGAAGAGAATGAAAATTGGGAAAGTGACTTTTCAGTTAATCCAAGAGGCTCGGGTGTTGCACTAGTCGAAGTGTAGATTGAAGATTCGATTGGAGCCTCGGGTTCAGCAAATCTCCTTAAAGCAGTTCCTGTAATTTTTAGAGACTCAATATAAGCAATATGAGTCGCTGCTAGATTACACCGGCCATCAAGAGCTTGCCTAACAAACTTCTTCCGTTCACGACAAAGCTGCAAGGCTTTATCTTCCTCTAGTTTAGAGTTTGATGCCCCCATCAAATCATTCCACGGTTGAAACTTCAAGCTTTCAAGACGCAGACCTGATTCAAAAACTTGGAAGATTATTCATTTGGAAAGAGACAATGCATGATCAACTTACATGAGGCCAAAAATAACCAAGAAATGAAAGAAGTCATAAATTAACAAGTCATAAAGATGTTTAGATACCATATTAGTTAATAAGTAACCCAACTCTCGAGACAAATCACAGCAAGGTAAATGCATTAACTGCTGACCAAGTACCTAATCTGGTTCTTCCAAATAGTATATCAAGATACATGGGAATTATGAATACAAAGGCTTGGATTTGACGTAAGTCATTGTCAAATTGGATAAGAAAAATGACTTTAATTGCAGTGCCTTTATAAACAAGATGTTTTCATAGTTTTCATTTTGAAGCTTTAATTAAAATTCTATGAATAGTCATTAATCTCCAAAAGCAAGAACAGATTACTAAAGATCCAATCTTTAAAGATTTACAGATTTATGGAACTTCGCAACTGCATAACAGAATTCAATTCAACCCCAACCAAGTACCACCAAGAACCTATCGATAAATCACAACAACAAAACATAACTTGACAATAAAATAATAACCAAAATTGGATCAGTGATCTCCACATTAAGAAACTTGACTTTCAAAGCTAGATCAGTACTTCACAACAATTGAATAGAATTCAATTCAACACCAAATCAAGAACCACAAAAACCCCACTAACCCATCTCAATAACTAAAACAGCTCAAAAGTTGAAAAGTAATTTGAAGTTATAACAATCACCCAAAAAGGAAAATATTTAAAAAAAATAAAAAAAAAACAAAAAAAAAAACACTTAAGACTTTCAAAGTAGGAGCACTACTTCACAACAATTGAATACAACCCAATTCAACCCCAAACCAAATACCCACAAAACTTGATGATTTTGAAGTAATAAAAACACCCAAAGAGGATTTTTTTTTTTTTCTAAAGGCAGTTAGGACAGTAAGCCATGGCAACAACTAAAAAAGATCAAAAATTGATGCTAAAATAACACCCAAAAAGAAAAATTAAACAAAAATTAAGAACAAGAACAATTTTTAATCACCAAAAGACCAAAAGGGGTTGTGAATCTTGAAGTTATAACAGTACCTGTATGAGTAAATAAGTCAAAAATTGGTCAAATTTTGTAAAATTCAGTGATGATAATGATCCAGTTAATAAAATAACAAGGTACAATAACAATTGAATACAATTCAATTCAACACCAAATCAAGAACCACAAAAACCCCACTAACTCATATCAACAACTAAAAAAGCTCAAAACTTTATAAGTAATTTGACACTATAAAGAACACCCAAAAAGGATTTTTTTTTTAAAAGGAAAAAATTTTAATCACCAAAAGGGGTTGTAAGTCTTGAAGTTAGAACAGTACCTGTATAAGCAAACAAGTCAAAATTGGTAAAATCTTGTAGAATTCAGTGATCTCCAAATAAAGAAAACATGACTCTCAAAGTAATATCAGTACTTCACAACAATTGAGTACAATTCAATCCAACCCCAAAATCAAAAAAACAAACCAAACAACCACTAACCAATAGCAACCAACTAAAAAAGCTCAAAACTTTATAAGTAATTTGATGCTATAAAGATTAAAGAACACCCAAAAATGAAAAAAAAAAACTTGATTTTCAAAGTAAGATCAGTACTTCACAACAATTCAATTTAACACCAAATCAAATACCACAAAAACCCCACTAAAGCCATAGCAAAAACTAAAAAAGCTCAAAACTTTACAAGTAATTTGACACTATAAAGAACACCAAAAAGGAAAATTTAATTTTAATTTTTGTTAAAGGAACAAATTTTAATCAACAAAAGGCTAAAAGGGGTTGTAAAGTCTTGAAGTTAAAACAGTACCTGTATGAGTAAACAAGTCAAAATTGGCCAAATCTTGTAAAATTCAATGATGTTGATGATCAAGTTGAAAGAATAAGAAGGGAATTTTTTTAGACACTGTGAAAAAAAGAGTAGAAGCAAAAAAAAAAAAAAAAAAAAAAACTTTAGAGATTTGTGAAGTGTGTAGGCAGTGTCAGATGTGAGAGAGAGAGAGAGAGAGAGATACATACATCCATGCAGAATAAAGAAAAGGTACTATAAACAAATATTTTTTTTCTTCTAAAAAACTGATTAATAAGCAAAAGAAAACAGACAAATTGGAGAGTGTGTGTGTGTGTGTGCGTGAAATTTGGGTGTGCTGAGCTGGGGTCTTCACCCTTTTTCAACAAATGTTCTCAAATTAAGTTAATTCTTTAACCTTCAAAATGACTCCTTTTTTAATCTTTTTTTAGTTTCTAAAGTTTTTTTTTTCTTAAATATTTTAAGCATATGAGCCCGTTTGGATTGGCTTATTAGTTGCTAATAACCTGTTTTCAGTTTTCTTGAGTATTTAGCTGGCTAGCTTAAAGTCATTTTGTGCTTACAATAAGCTTAAAAAAATAATTGGGCTCATTCAACTTAGCTTATCTAAAGTAGCGCAAAAAAATAAATTGAGCTACCCAACTTATTTTTTTTAAGCTTATAAGCTGCTTAAAATAACTCATCCAAACAGGCTTATACTTTTGGTCCTCTTGCTTAACAAGTCCAAATAGGTGAAGTCAAATATCTCCATAATAGTCTTATTTCGTGGAACTTTTTCTTCTCTATTATGATGATAAATAATTAAATAGTATTAAATATTTATAACAGTGTGTGATATATAAATTTTATTTAATTAATAAAAAAAAATCTTAATAAAAAAAGACATGAATAATAATGAAAATGGTTCTATAAAATTTTGCATAAGCAAAAGAAAACAGACAAATTGGAGTGTGTGTGTTTGTGTGTGCTGAGCTGTGATCTTCACCTTTTTTCAACAAAGGTCATTCAATTTTAAATAATTTTTTTAAAAAAAAAAAAACTTCAAAAAGAAGTCTTTTTCCTCTCCTTTTCTTAAGTAGTTTCTATTCTTAAAAAAAAAAAAAAAAAACAACAACAACAACACTTTTTCTAAAAACTTTAAGTCTATACGTACTTTTGGTCCTCTTGTTTAGCAAAGTCCAAATAAGTATAGCAAACATCTATTTATACTTTTATAGTGACAAACGGTTATATATTCATAACAGTACTTAATGTTTAGATCTTATATGTTTATTATTGATAAATTACTCGGAAAAGGTTGATTTGCGTAAATATCCTCTTTTTAAGTTATTATTTAGATTTCATTTCTATTTTTAAAAATTATTCATATGTAGCCTTTGAAAATGATAACACATTGATCTAAAAGGTTCATAAATTGCAATAGAATAAAACATATGGAAATTTTTCCAAAAGATGATAGAAGTTCATGATCGAATATACGGTGGAATGTTAAAAAATATCACGTAGGATATAAAAAAGCCCCAATTTCATCTTTTGATATTTCCCGATTTAAGTTACAAGAGTTTTTGACGTTTCAAATTCCTTATTCAAACTTATAAAATTTATTAAAGATGTGTCTCCAAGTAATTAATAGATTATTTTACTATTATTCTAAAATAAGAAGTGCATAGATATTTGAGTAGGCTTATTGTAGAGACGGAATTTTATAAAGAACGAGCCGTTATAAACTTATATGATGTTGTTATAAAAAGATAAAATATAATATAAAAATAAACTTCTAGGATTGGATCCAATTAATTGTAGAAGTAATTTTAGTCAAGTTAATCTTGAATTAGAATTTTGACCAAAAAAAAAAATCTTGAATTAGAATATCATGTAATCTGGTAAGGAAGCTAATGTAACCCCAATTTATTGCTGATAACTACAAATTAATGTCAGTAGTTATAACATTAAATCAGTGATGGAAAAAAGAATAACTTGAATTTTCCTCTTTTGTTTTTAGTACTCTTTCCCATTTATTTCATTTTGCCATTTGCTGTTATTACTAGTAGTAATGCGTTACTTGTACGCAATGGATTAGAGTAAATGATGTGTAAATTTCATTTGGCTAAAGAAAAGATTCTAAAAAGTGTGATGCTAAGAGGACAATTTTAGCAAGTTGGAGGTTATAAAAAAACATTTTAGAGGAAAAACCAAAGAGAATTGGTTAATTGTGTATTAAGTCCCGTGGAACTTCAAGAAAATCTTATTTACCCCACTCCACCAACTAGAGAATAACCGCATACGTATATATACAGTTTGAATAGAAAAAAATGTTCCGACGAAAATCCCTTATGTTATTTCACCCACGAAGAGAAGGTGGTGCTTGTAATTGCACGAGATGACTTAACTAATAAAGACCGGGGGAGATAGCAATTTTTACGACAACTAATAAAGACGGGGCGGAAGGGATAGCACTATCATTATTTTTCTTTTCAATTACTTATTTTGTATTTGATTTCTTAATGACTACCTTAACAATTCACAACTAAGAGCGATAATGATATCTTTATTAGTTCTCTCAATATATGTCTCTCTTTTCTCAAATAATAATAGATACTAAAAATGATATATTATCTAGTCCTTTACTAATAACTTCTCAAAGTGTGTGTGGTGTCAATTCTAACCTACAATGATAGGTTTAGAGAAATTTTAATCGTTTTATCTTCAAATTTACATAAGAGACACATATTATTCTCGTGTTACTTTGATCTACAATTAAAATGTTATATGGAATAGACATGTTAATAATTTCACCTTATTGCTTAAATGCGTACTTTAGTTTAAATTTCAATAATCTCATCTTTAGTAAATAAGATAGCATTGATTGTTCATCTCATGATTTTTGGGTGATTTTTGCCGTTTATAAATAAGGTATTCTTAGCCTTATAATATTATCTAATACTGCTCTTTTGATTCTATTTTATGTTATAACAAACTTTAAATTTTAAAATATGTAAACCACTACTTTTATGTTTGCGAAACTTTAGAGAATGAAAAAGGTAAAAGTTAATTTATACGAAAATAAATTTCAAAATTTAGTCAAACAATCAAATGATGATGGATTGAACACCATTATTATATGAAAGAATGTGATGTTTGTTTCATCAACTATATTTCAACTTTCAGCCTATGAATCATTATTAGCTTATCGGTCAAAACTATAATAAAAATTAATCAGAGTAAAAGACAAAACTGTAAATAGTGAAAAGTGAAAAGTCTTTATCTTTTATCCTAAAAGATAGTTGTATTATTGTTAATCCATGATTACATCATCCGAAATTGCCCTATAGCTAGTAGAGGCGGTCATGATTTGATTTAAGTCAGTTTTTCTCTAACGAAAATTAAATAAATTAAATTGATTTTTCTATCCTGGAACTAAATGAAATTGATTAAATCAATTTTTTATTGGTATCTTATCTATTATGTTGATTTTTTGGTTGTTTATTTTATTTTTTGTCGTATTTTTTCAAAATGTGACATGCATTGCTGGTTAATCCATGATTACATTATCCAAAATTGCCCTCTAGCTAGTAGGGGTGGTCATGGTTTGATTTAAGTCAGTTTTTCTCTAATGAAAATTAAATAAATTGAATTGATTTTTCTATCTTGGAACTAAATGAAATTGATTAAATCGATTTGTTATTGGTATCTTGTCTATTATGTTGATTTTTTGGTTGTTTATTTTATTTTTCGTTGTATTTTTTCAAAATGTGACATGCATTGCCAAAATTATATTTTAGTGATTACATCCCAACATAACATTACCAAAGACTATTCTCTTTAAGAAAAATTGTCATTCACCAAAATGTCTTGACGATTTTGTGAATTTTCCAGACATGCTGCTGAAATTTCCAAAAATATTAAGGATGATATTATAGTTTTTTAAGAATCTTTGAATTGAAAAGGCATGAGTTGTTGATCGATCATAGATATATTAATTGTCCGCTCTCAGATTGGAAAGTCATGGTAGGAAAGGGCAGTTGCACATTCTAAAAACCAATGTTTTTTCAGATCAACGAGACTGACGGAAAGAGAAAAAATCGTCCATTCTTGATTCTCCAGTCGTTGGTTCCACAAGAATCCCGAGTTAGAATAGGATCCTAACTCAGCACTTTTTGCATGCGATTTTGAGAAAAGTTTCTCTTTAGAAAGCATAATAATATAAAAGTTGTAAGTTATGTTAGGGGAAGTTATTGTTTATCGTTAGTGTTATGTTAGAATTAATCGGATTAATTAAGCTCAGATCAATTTACACAAGAAAAATCACTTAATTGTTTAATTATCTTACGACTAATCATAATCGGTACTATCAAATAAAATACACTCTTATTATCATAATCTTATGAATTTAAATTTAATAGTAATAATAACGGTAATAATATAATACGAAATTATAAATAAACAAAGAGCAAAGAAACTTTTTCTGCTCCTTTTTGCATGATCCATGTTAAAAGGCATACTTTTAGAACTAAAAAAGATTCAGAAAAAGTTAGAGAAAAGATTGTTGAACGACAGAGTATGTTTGTAAAAATGTATTCTTTTTGATGACTTAAAAAAAAGGAGAAGAGACTGCATGAAGTAGCTGCAGAAAGTGACTTTTATATTCTATGGTTAAACTAAAAGAATCCACTAATAGCTTAGAATGCACCGCAACTTGTCAGATTTATCAAATTTAACCCTCCTTTATTACTTTTTTATGTCAGCTTGCCTTTTTCTTTTTCATAATATACAGTAATACTAATCTCTCATGAGTCAAAAGCTTTTGAGTTTCATTTTTATATATAATTTTTTAAATACAGTGTAACAAACTTGTGGGAGAGCAATACAAGCATCGTGCAGTTAGGCGAAGCAACCTGAATGTTGTAACCTAAAGTATCACTAGCTTGGACTCTGATCAAAACAGCATGCGGCAAGTGAATTCGGTGTGAAACAACAAGAATCACCTTGGAAGGCTAAATATTTCTGGCAACTGCTGGCCAAGTAGAATCGTGAGGGAAGGGGGGAAGAACCCGTCGGATTGAAAATAGAATATCAAATAGTAAGCTCCCAAGCAGTGAAAGGGGCCCAAGCTCTGACAGCGTGCCTGTTCAAGAATTAGTTGATGATTCATCCAATACCATATTATAAGTATATTTCTAAAAAGTGTTTGTAAAAAAATTATTTTATGACATTTATAATTAGCTCAATTAAATGTATAATCCTTCATAATTAAGACAGCCTTCATATTTATAATCAGAGGCATAAATTTCAATTGTATAATAATTTTTCTTTGTATTATTTCTTCCGAAGAGAAATTAATTAATACTAAGCCAACAGTGTTAAGGACCAATAACAAAGTCCAAAGCAAGCCAAAATAAGTACCTTATGTTAATGACTAGTAGTATAAAATTTTATCATAAGATGTATTGCTCTAGAAGGTTAATTAGGAAATAAAAACCTTAATATTAAAATGTACATTATTGATGACACTCTTAAAATACAACCACACAATATAACTCCAAAAAAGAAAAAGGAATAAATCAGAATGGAAAGCTTTGCATGAATCCATGTGAATGCATAATGAGAAGTTGAGGACTCCAATGGATGTTTCCACCCTTTTTTTGGTCATTGGGATGTGCTGTCAATGGCATAAAATAACTTTATTAAGACACCATTGTGTACTGATGAATATGTTTATATAAAATCAATAAATATTATGATTATATTATAATTAATTAATATATATTCACATCGTAATTTATCACTCAACCCTAGTATATTAGAGCCCGTTTGGATTGACTTATAAGTTGGTCAAACCAGTTTATAAGTTATTTTTAACTTATTTGAGTGTTTGACAAAATAGAAAACAACTTAAATTAAGTTAAAAAGTGCTTAAAATAAGCCAAAACGGTCAACCACAACTTATTTTTTTGGGCTTAAAAGCCATTTTAGTTTGACCAATAACTTTACCTTTTTATCCCTTATATTTTTTGTTAATTCCAATATTACCATTACTTCTAAAAACTCTTTAAATACTTTTATCCATTTATTTATAAAATAACTTTCAGCACTTATGCTTAAAAGTCACTTTTTTTTAGCTAATTCAAACGGGCTCAAAATCTTTTGGGTTCTTTAAGCTCTATTTGTTTAGAAAATAGAGACGATAACATAGACTTTTTCCAATTTCAATAGCATACCCACTTCCACTCTCCGCAAGCTTGCTTCTTCTTCGAAATCTCAAATGATTTGAATTGGTTGGATTAGCATTAAAAAAAAATCATCTTTTAGAGAAAGATTAACTGTTTTTGAACAAACATATTAGAAGAGATCTTTATATATTAATGGAGGTTAGCAAGAAATAATTTTCTACCAGATGTGAATGGGAGGGAAGAAATGGGGAAATTTCAGAAAAGGACAAAAATACCCTTATATTGATATTTGCTGGCCTTAAATAGTAAGGGTACTTAGGGAAACAAAAACTGAGTGCATTGCTAATCTATAACCTTCATGTTCATAGTTAATTAATATATATTAACACCTTAATTTATCACCAGTTCTGTTTTAGAAATGCGATTATAAATTGTATTTTAGAAATTCGATTTAAGTGAATGCTATTTTTTTTGAACCGTTTGCTGCCTCAGTTAACTTAGAAGACATATAAATCGCATTTCACATATGATTCTTTTTATATTTTTTAAATTCTCACAACAAATGCACAACATTAAATTTACCAGCAAAACTTGCAACATTAGTTTGCTTCAAAAAAATTAGAGATTAAAGCTCAGGTTTGCACATAGATTTTGCGAAATTAGTTATTTGTGTTATTAGTTTATTACATATGACCTTAGTTTCAAATGGAGTTTTAATTAGTTCAAATTTATATAGTATTAAACCCAAATATCGTTTGGAGGGTGAGAAACGACCACGATAACTTAATTATTGAAATTGGGCAATTCACACGTTTTTTTTAATATTTAATTCGCACGCCCCTATATTTAGGTGGTCTTTAATTTTTGCTCTTCGGCACTTTAGGTAGTGAAAAAGTGATAAAAAATATTCTTGATATTCTGAGTTCGAACCCTAGCAAAGTAAAAAAAAAAAAAAAACTACTATAAACAATTTTGCAAGGCAAAATTTGTCCTACTTAATTATGCCGGAAAAGGCATAGTTTCTACTATAAACTTATGTCTGATAACTTAATTTCTACATAACTATGCCGAACAAGGCATAATTTCTACATAACTTTGTCCGAATAAGCATAGTTTATATAAAACCTTGCCTTGTGATTTTTTTTTATTCTGCTAGGGTTCGAACCCAGAATCTCTAGTTTCGTAGACCAGCGAATAAGAATACTATGACACACAAATTTTCATTAAATGAAAAGTAGAAGCAAAAATTAAAGACCACCCCAAATAAGGGCATCATATGGACTGGTCTGGTCTTTAATTTTTGCCCCTCAAATCGCTGGTCTTTAATTTTTTCCTTTCGCTTAGAATACCTTGAGGTTCTGGTTCGAACCCCGGCTCAGGCATAAAAACAAATCGCAAGGTAAGGCTTTTGAAAAAGTCTGCCTTATGTGACATAGGTTGCCTTAAGACATAACTAAAGTTCTGCCGGATCTAGCAGAGGTTGCCTTATAAGACAGACTTTTAGCTATGCCAAGGCAACCTATGTTGCATAAGACAGACTTTTCCCAAAGCCTTGCCTTGTGATTTTTATTTTTTTTTGTCTGAGCGGGAGTTCGAACTCAGAATCTCAGGGTATTTTCGGCTACTTTTTTAGCTGAAGGGAAAAAATTAAAGACCACCCAAAAAGAAGGACAATCCGCGCAAAAAAATGTGAAAAATTGAACTATTGAACTTCTATTGGGCTTTATATACCAAAAGGAGAGATGAATAATATAAGTATTTTAGACAAATATTTATTTAAGTAATTGCTTCTCATTTGATGTGATACTTCTAGTTTCTTAATGTCAATCAACATCTAATGTTGACGATAGTATATCATTTTCAACTTCTTTTTATGTATTATTAAAAAAATGAAAGAGAAGATCAATAAATTATGAACTGTGGGGCTTCATATGAATATTGTTCATGGGTCGATTTTAATTGTGGAGCTCAATTAATGTGCCAATAAGGGGGTAGCCATAATACCGATCCAATCGAAAATTTCGATTTATCCTATCTGTTTGTGATTTATAGTTAATTTTTAAACACCTGATGTTCCTTTCAACAATCGGTTTTAATGATAGGATTTTTTAGTGCCAGCATTGAAAATTTGACTTCATTAAGGAAATAGTGTAAAATAATTGCATCGTCAAAGCAAAATTCTAGTGGATCGCCAGAATTTTTTATTTGATATTTGGAGAGACTTGAACAAGTTATGGTGCTAAAATCCTGATGAGTTGCTAGGATTTCAGTCACAAGACTTGCTTTAACAATACGTTATGGTAATCGTCAGGATTTGTGTCCAAAATCACAACGAAACGTCAGGATCTTTTCGGCATTTATGGCTAAAAATCCTGCGATTCGTCACCATAACTTGCTATATGAAAAGTTTCATCAACACATTTTTTTGCTTCAAATTGTTCTAAATCAACTCCAAGTTAGTATACTGCCTTGTAATACCAGTCCCAACAATTTTCAATTATTAGATTCAATTAAAGTATTCAAAACTCAATAGGCTCACCATGTCTTCTTCTATAAACAAGCTCAATACTCAACATTGGTGTCGCTCAAGTTTATTCAATTAAAAAAAAACAAAATAATCACATATATGCGATTAGTCTTCAACTTTTTTACTACAAAGATGATGACGAAGAAGAAGAAGGATGATGAGAAATTCTTGGCAAAAATTATATTTGCACAACTTGTCTTAACGGGGTCAAAATTAAACGTCAATCTTTCAAAAGCAAAAGATTATACTCAATGACCTTGAAAATTGATTGGTCTTGAACTTTTGATCCTCGCTTGTCCCATATTCAAACCTTCAAGGTCAAAACTCAAAAGTTGTTGAACTTAAAATTTTGCCACAGAACAAACAGTGAAAATTCAAGGCCATTTTTGTAAATCACCCATTCAAAAAGGCCACCCCACGTAAGTTCTTACTTTCTTAAAGAAATTTCTACATTATATAACCGTTAATCAAAATAATAGCCAACAAATGTATTTTTTTTATATATAAAGATTATTATGACAAAAAATATACATATTTTATACATGATAGTGCATTTTTTTTTATATTTAGCTAGCGAGTATAATTATTTTTGGCCGCCCTCCCAACTCTCTTATTCTTACCAGATTTAGCCCAATTTGTATGTATTCTGACAAAAATTATTTTAGGCCTGCTCAAGACCTATTTTTCTCTTACCCAGTCCCTTTTCTCTCTCATGTACACTCACCTCTTTCCTTTTTCTTTCTCTCTCATTTTGTTCTCCAACAAATCTACTTCAAAAATGTTAAATTTCAACCACAAGCTCCAAATAATATTAGGATTCCCTACTCTTTTTAATCTGAATTTTTTTTTTCTTTAAAGCAAATCAACAGTTATTGTAATGGCCCAAGTGACCCACATTTTATATGTGATAATACATATATAAATTGTACATCCTAAAGAGAACTGGAAAAAGAGTATCTAAATTAATAAAAATAAAAATAAAGTTCTAATAAAATCTTCAGATTGTTGTCCTTTTTTCTTCGTTCCTGATTTCATTTTTTCCTCTCGTTTCAATTCATTCATTTGAATTATTTTGATGTAATGATAGACGGATTGCGGTTTTGTAACGTAAATTTGTATAACAAGTGTATCTACATTGTATAATAGGGTATAACGACATTTCATACATTGTTATACAACTTAGATACATTTTTTATACATGGTTATACATAATATATCCATTATTTAGAGCATATGTATATAATGTATTTTTTTTAAAAATGATAAAGTTGCATGTATATATAATGTATATTTAATGTAATATAGTGTATAAGGATGTATATGTAATAGATAATGGTGTATATACACTTTTATACACCATTTTATACAGATTTTAAAAATAAAAAAGAGAAAAATGAAAAGGGTTCTATGATAGCTCGAGGAAGAAGGTTAAAAAAATAACATTAAAATATATTTGGCTTCATAAAATTCAATGTAAACATATGTTGGCTATTTCAGATGTAAAAATTTATTGGGTTATGCTCATTGTAAACTATTTGCTTAGGCAGCATTAATATTTTTTTGCACGGATTATCCTTCAAAGGCGCTTGTCTTTAATTTTTGCCCTTCACGTAAAAAGTAGCCAAAAATACCCCCAGATTTTGGGTTCGAACCCCCGCTCAGTAAAATAAAAAACAATTTCAAGGCAAGGTTTTGCGAAAATTCTGCCATATAAGGCATAATTTGCCTTTATTTTTTTTTATTATTTCTTTTTTTTTACTCTGCTTGAATTCTACAAAAGTTGGGCCTTGCCCGAATAGACTTAATTTTATTACGAAATTCTGCCTTGCGATTTTTTTTTACTGAGCCGAAATTCGAGCCTAAAATCTCAGAGTATTTTAGGCTAAGATAAAAAATTAAAGACCAGCAATTTGAGGGACAAAAATTAAACACCGCCCCGAATAACGGTAATCGTGCAAATTGCCCCAGTATAAATGGGTAAAGTATAGCCTTTTTTTTTTTTTTTTTAATATGGGCTGTGGGCTCCTCTTTCATCTAATTAAAATTGGGCTCTCTAGCCCAATTGTTTATCCACAGCCCAAAGTTCCCTTTAGCTCTTTGGAGTTCACATCTGAGTCTGCTCGTCCGTCGTACTCAGGTACTCGTCCGTCGTACTCAGGTAAGCTTCACTGTTTTTTTTTTTTTTCAAAATAAATGAATTGTTTCTCTTGATCGATCCACCTCTTCTCTTCGTTACTCACAGAATTAAAATTTAATTTATGCATATATATGGACTATGAATAGTGTAAGGATCTGTAGTTTTTTTTTTTTGGATATGGATGATGATTAACAAAATAATGAGCTTGACTAAGCCTTACTCTTGTGGAGTGAATACTGAAAAGACTATCAGATAATGCCCAAACGAAAAGAAACTTATTGTTTCCTCTCAACAATCAAAAAGACCAAAAAAAAAAAAAAAAAAAAAAAAACTTACTGTATTGTTTTCCTCTCAGGATTAATGAAGCAGACCAAATTTTACATTTTTTGCTGTTCATTAGACAATTGGTAATATATGTCCCGAGTAGGAAATGAAGAGGAGACACTATGTTGCTCACTCGGAATCTCCAAAAATATTGCCGCACCCGTGTCGGATACTCCAGAAATGCATTACTTTTGGAGGATCCGACACGCACCCGTCGACATTTAAACTCCGAGCAACATAGCTTGCAGAAATGTAGGTTAAGACTGCATATAATAGACCCTTCTGGTTCGGCCCTTCTCCAGATCCTACGCATAGCGGAAGCTTAGTGCACCGAATAGGAAGTCTGGAATTAAGCAAATGTTGTACTCCCTTTGTCCCAATTTTTATGTGGTATTCCTCGGATTTCGAGAGTGAAACTTCTTGATTTTGAGAGTGAATTCGGACACAGAAACTTTAAGTTCTTTGGAAACAAAATTTATATATTTGGAAACTACGTAAAAGATGTTACTATATATATCACAATAATTAATAACTCATATTTAAAAGGCATATAAAAATCGCTTTCAAACCTATCAAATAAAAAGTCGATTTCAGAGAAACATTTGTTTGGCTTTCGAATTTTCGAAAGGTGCCACATAAATTGGGACGGAGAGATTAGTTTTTAAGAGAGTTTTTCGGAAACTTATTCTATATGATCTTCTCAATGTTTGGGTGTGATTCTGGTGGTGAATTGGTATGTATGTACACTGTATAGTGGTGTATATGCCTTGTTATTATTGTAAGAAGCTGTAGAGTTGTGCATAACATATACAGTTATGCACTTGTTAACTTGCTTCTCATTCATGTCTAAAACTTTTGGTCTGTCACCTATAAATGCTTTAGAGTTGTGCATGAATATACACTCCTTCCGTCCCAATTTATGTAGCACTATTTTCTTTTTAGTCAGTCCCAAAAAAAAATGACAACTCACCCGCAAGGGTGGCTCAGTTGGTTGAGCATGAGGCTTTGGCTCAGTTGGTTGAGCATGAGGCTTTCATAATGGAGGTCTCAAGTTCGAAACCCCCTGCCTACGACAGCAGGGGATTTTCCTTCTGGGTCGAGCTCGTCGCACCTGCACCTGGCTTGCCTAGTGCGGGTTACCTCTCCTGTGTGGTTTGCGAACTATTGCACAGGAGCTGGGTTTACCCTGTGCGCACCCGAAGGGTAGCGGCTGCGGGTTCCCATGTCATCAAAAAAAAAAAAAATGACAACTCCCAAAAAATAATGACAACTTTCTATATTTAGTAACATTTTAACATTAAACTTCTCATTTTACCTTTAATGAGGTAATTTATAGCGACACAAATATGTATGGCTTGTTTTAGACCACAAATTTCAAAAGTATTTATTCCATTCTTAAACTCTGTGCCAAGTCAAACACCTTCAAAAAATTGAGACGGAGGAGGGAGTACAATTTTTCTACTTACGAGAATCCTTCTAGCTCGTTTAAAAGCATTGAAGAGAGAGATAGGATATTTTAAAGGTAGTTGTTGAGGAAACATTTGATTCCTAACTACGAGTCCGCTTTGAAGCTAACCAAATGCCTATCTGCTGCTAGTTCTGTTCCACTATCTACTGTTACTGCTCGTTTTGCCGGTGTGACAGTCTGAATAGTACACTTGCTTCTCATTCACACCTGAAACTTTTTGTTTCTGTTTGATCCCAGGTGCTGTCACTACATTATTTGAAAATGGAATTAGAGTTTCCATATGACCTTACCGTTGCGTTTTGGTTTTTGCAGGTTGTTGATTGACCTTTTAAAGGGATCAGTAGTTGGTTACTTTTCCCTGCGCAGTAGAATTCAGAAATGAGTTTGATTTCACGACTGAGGCATCATGTGCCTGGTGTACTCTTGAGACAATCTGTTCAATCCAATGTGGCTGACTTCTATTTTGTTACCTCAACTGTTTTTACTCGACACTTTTCTCAGCAAGTAGAGATTAGCCAGAGAAAGCTTCCAGCTGATTATGATCCTGCTACTTTTGATCCTACCGAGCATCGTAGTCCTCCATCAGAACGGGTATGGGGCCTCGTAGATGAAGTTTCGGGACTTACCCTTGTCGAAGTCTCCGAACTGTCTTCCATTATTATGAAGAGGATGGGCATGACAGAGCGACCAACGGTTGGAGTTATGAATCCCGGGGCTGCAGGATTGGCAACTATGAAGGGATCCGAAGCAGCTAAGGAGGAAAAGAAACCGGAGAAAACTGTTTTTGAACTTAAGCTCGAGTCATATGAGTCAGCTCAAAAGATAAAGATAATCAAGGAGGTCCGGGGTTTTACTGAGTTGGGACTCAAGGAAGCAAAGGAGTTAGTCGAGAAGACGCCTGCTGTTTTCAAGAAGGGAGTATCGAAGGAAGAAGGAGAACAAATAATTGACAAGATGAAAGCTCTTGGAGCAAAAGTTGCTATGGAATGATAAATATTTGGTTTGTTATCAGGTTCTGGGTCATGCTATGTTGCCTGGGTCCTTTCACCAGCGGCCTGAACCTCAAGATGACGAAGACTCGCCCTCTTCGAGTGGATGAAGATCGAAGATCCGGGCAAGATATGCACTTCTTCAGGAACGAAAAAAAATAAAAAATCGATCGACTTTGATTTGGTATTTTGGCCTAAATTCCTTGACTCGTGGATACTCAGTCAAATCCTCTTTTTTGATAACTGAATGCGTTTCTATAGTTCCATATTTAATATTGCCTGTGTTTTTTGAAACTAAAATATGCTTCGTTAGGCTATGCAGTTTTGTAGTCTACTTCTGTTTCGATATGTTGTTTGCAGAATTCTATATATAGGCTTGACATTATTCCTTATGTAGAACTCTTGATTAGTAGTTAATAGAAAGACTGAATAATACTGAATTAGATCATTTGCATGACAGATATTATCTTTTATGGTTAGTCTTGTAAACTGCATTTTGGGTTTGTATTTTGTTGTGTCCAACTAAGAGTACTGTTAATTCTACCGAAAACGAACAGGACAGATGAGTGACGATTGGCTGAGGAGCCCTTAGGCCTAAGGGAATCGATTGTTCCTGGGTACAAACAGGCCGGTACGATTCGGCATGGTACGACGAAGCCTGTGGGGTGACACATGGTTGTATTGACCAGCTCTGAGCTGGAGATTGACGATTGACTGAGCGTGCTTTGGCAGCTCGTGGTGGAGTATTCTATGATGGATTTGCTCTATCCACGAGGTGATAGTTCTAGTAATTTTATATCAACATCTAACGTTGACCAATTGAGCTACTAGATTCCTACCAGTTAGTTAGAATAATTTCTTGTCTAGCCGTAATAGTTTGTCGCTGTTGCCAGTGCATAACGAGTGCTTAATCAGCGTGTCCATTGGTTGTAAGTAGATTATATAGTGATCATCATTAATTATACACTTTATATAGGCTAAAGTTTTCTTTTTGATAATTGAATATTGGCTAAAGTCGGTAAAAAGTAAAATTAGGATTATTTTTATTGTGGGTTTTACTAAGCAAATGCGTAGTGTAAAAGTCCCAATAATTTTTGTGTTCATATACACTGCTTAATGGCTATAATCAATTATTATTAATCAACAGGTGCTACTGAAGAATGTCAAATTGAATAAACTGCAACTATTTTATACAACTTAAGGACATCAATTTCTTCCAATGTTTAAAAATAACAACAGAGAATATGTGGATCCATTCTCAAATATAATTATCTTGAAATTATAATTCTATGAAAGAACCAGAATTGTAGCACATGCCGCAATAATGAACGATTGAGAAATCCAAAACCGCCCTCGTAGTACAAAATCCTGAGAAGAATAGAAACAAATAAGTACATAATAATAGAGGAAAACAAACAACAATTAATAAATACTCCACTAATAGTATAATAAACATTTAAAAAAAAAAAAAAAAATCTGGGGTTTTGTAGGATCGGGTCTTTTTTTTTTTTTTTTTTAAAGTAGGGTTGGCATTTCATTAGTTAGATTAAAAAATCGGTTAAAATGTGGGATGGTCTGATGTGACAATTCAAACTATCAAAAAAAAGTATTCAAGTCCATCGAAAAGTTATATTTCTGGCCATTTCAACTTTTGTGTTACCACAATGAGAGTCTTGTGTTTTTTTATCAGACAAAGCAAAGTTGTATGACTTGGTGAAAAAATGTTATAGTTTAGTATCCATTCATAAAATTAATTACCCCTAAATTTCAAGAGTATTTCGAGTTTTCGGATTTTGCACTACAATTAAAGATTTAGGATTTGAGCCTTGAGATTGAAGAAATTCATGGTTTCCCCATTACTAGACCCCATCGGATCAAAGGCAGATTGAGCTCATATACTATGGGTTCAAGCTGAAGCAGTACTTCTGAACTTATAATTTCAAGGGCAGCCCGGTGCACTAAGCTCTCGCTATGCGCGGGGTCCCAAGGCTAGACCACATGGGTCTATTGTACGCAGCCTTACCCTACATTCTTACAAGAAGCTGTTTTTACGGCTCGAACCCGTGACCTCCTGGTCACATGGCAGCAACTTTACCAGTTTCAAGAGTATAATAATTTCAATTTTATGAACCTTATAAAAAATTGAAGATTCAGTTAAAATTTTGGATTTGTCTCTAATTTGGATTAGTCAGGTCAGTGGTTTAGAATACCGTATACCTAAAGCAAAATAATAATAATAATAATTATTTGAAGACATACCTTTGAGGATGGAGAAGAAGATACAAGTCCTTTAAATCCAATATCATAAGCTATACTTCCATCAGCTTTGAACAATCCAAAGTTTCTCTCTGAGGTTGGTCCAGGTTTCAAATTTTCATTAAACAATGCAAAGACATAAGCTTTGGCCTTCGTTTTTGGCTTATAAGGGGTACCTTTCTTCTTCATCAACCTTTTATGCAAATTAAAGTTGTAAGTTCTGGCGTTTTCAGGGGTCGCACCTGCTTCATTGTCATCCCCTTTGGATGCCCAACCGGTCTCCGATACGATAACCTGCATTTTCTTGTACCCTAATTTCTCTAAAGCTATATATGTTGCATCAACCATGGCATCAAACATGTTGTCATAGTGCAACTTAGTCTTAGGATCAACAATCCCTTTATTTTTTTTGAATAGTGCATAGTTGATATCAATTGTAGGCTCAAATTTATAGGCCAAGAATGGATATGCATTTATGTAAAAAGGTGAGCCAACTCTGTTGAAAAACTGCAATAGTGGTCCCAAATATGGCATCAAACTCGGTTTAAAGGCGCCATCTGAAGGCGGATAAGTGCTGTTAAAAACTGCCTCAGAGTGTGGAGTCGAGACCTCAATCGTATCGGTTAAGCCCAACTTCCTCAACGCGCGGTACACACTTTTAACCGCGGGCACTAATGCTTCCGCAATTGCTGTATCGCCACCTAGTATCTCATTTCCAACCGCGATACCTCGGATTGAGGTACCAGGGAGGAACGGTTGTAGGTTAACTTGTATCCATTCGAGAGCTATAGATCCGTTTTTGCTAACGTCTATTAGTAGTTCATTGGGAAGACAAACTGAGATTTCGATCCCAGAACCACTGAAGGCTTTCAGAACTCTTTGATCCGCATCGTAGATTCTGATGTTCTTGATCTTGTTTTTCTTGAGAAGTATTAAGACATTTTCAGGTGTTGGAATATTGTCTGATATTTTTCCATAGTTTATTCCATATGTGCCTTTCATTCCATGTACTGCTATTATACCTGCCCAACAACAACAAGAAAGATATTTAAGCTTCAAAACATATGGCCATTTGTATATCTTTGTCGTTAGCAAATCGTCTCGTATTTGTTGTTGATCTCAACGAAGCTGCAAGTTGAAGTATAACATTGGGAAAAGTTGGACCTTTTCTTCATAGTATTCTGACATGTGGAATCCATCCGATCTACACTGGAACTCCGTTAAAGTCAAAGGAAAATAGGAGACGATTTGCTGACGGTAAGAGTGTCAATGACCCAAAAGTATAACCGATGATAAAATTTAAAATATCGTATAGTGATTAAGTTGATGTTTTATGAAGATAAAATCTAGAAACTCAATTAATGTCTCATCATAAACTGGAATATGTATGAAATTCAACTAGTTTGACTCCCAATATATAGATTAAGAAAACCACAATCATTTTTGCAACACGTACTATATATTGTGTTTAATTTACATTTCTTGATGCATGATATATCATCAAGAGACTGATCAAGGAAAACTTTCAAATAATCAAGAATGATAATTAGACTATTAACAAACATCTAATAATGAACTAAAAACATACAAGGACCTAGCAAAAATAGAAAAACATCTTAATTAAAATAAAGTCCATGACAAATTCAAGGGCACCTACCATTTAAGAGAAGAATGAACCATAGAAAGATGAAGGATGAATTGGCCTTAATCTTGAGAGGATTAATAAATGACAAATGGCTAATATTAATTTCTCATTTGCTAGGTTTGTAATATTATAAGTAACATAGAAATAGCTCATATACAAAACCAAACAAAGATTCCAAACCTTAGTTTAAAGATGAGGGCACGAGCAAGGCAAGTTATGGTTTCTTTGGAATATAAAAAATAAACATGTTTGGTTCTTCTAAGGTATTAGAATTTATTCCTACCTTTTGCACTCAGCCTTTCCTTATACCTGGGGTGGACCCTTTTCATTATCAAAGCATAACAAAGCTTTTTGCTTCTATAAGATAGGCATTTCGATAGTTTCATCGGGTACTTGCTATACCTTTCACTATTATAAATATTGGGTAATTCGGTCCATCAATAAGTATGCTCTTGAAATTAGATTAACTCGTTCTTGTCTCCGAAGATTAACCTATTTTAAAGCGGTATAGTGATTAGCCTATCCCGCATTTGTCGAACTTTTGTTTACTCATTGTTAGTTTCTACCATAGTGGAGGTTACTGTGAGGAGATCCTTATGCCAATGAAGATTACTTCCAATGATTAAAAAATAAAAAATACAAAAAACATTGCTATATATATTTCCTACGCTCCAAATAGGCGGACAGTGGAAGGATCTATGTCCATCCCCAATTTCGTTTCAATCCTTTGACAGATGATAAAAATAACTTGACTTTGAACCCTGGTCCGAGTGAACTCCCATGACCTTTCATTCACTTTTTTTGTTTGTTGGTATAACCTTAATATTAGAAATCCACTAACCTGTTTAATCCAAATTCAGGTCGTGTAGGGTCTATTTAAGGGGAAAACACTTCCACAAATTGTTTGAACCTTATCTTATAAATGAAGCAATGGCTCAGTAAATAGTGCCTCTATTGACTATTTTCATTTGTATTCCTCTCCTTCATTATTATATTTTGTGGAGAAAGCATTATCAATCCCTCGTTTGCTCATCAGCTATAAGAATCAGGTTGTTTTTCGGTTCTGATAGAGGAAAAGAGAAGATATTCATAGTGCAACCGTATTTTAACTGCTAGATCAAAACATAAGTTCAACAAAAGAAATTTGGAAAACTGATAAATGAAGCAAATGCCATACATGAAATACATTGGTCACCTATGTTGCTCGGACTCTTAAAACTGTTGTCGCGTGTGTATCGGATCCTCTAAAAGTAGTGCATTTTTGGAAGATCCGACACAAGTGAGCATCATTTTCGGAGAGCCGAAGCAACCTAGTTGGTTACTACTTCTAGTGAAGATTGTTGAACAGAATGTCACAAACTTGAGCACTCATTAATTGCACGACTTGAACCAAAAAAAAGTGTGTTTGAACATTGCTTTTCTTGAAGTAAATATGCACTAAAATTCTAAGCTTCACAAAACAGACGTTTGATAATTAGGCTATTAACAAACATATCATCACGAGACTCAAGGAAACCTTCAAATAATCAAGAATGATAATTAGGCTATTAACAAACATCTAATTAAAGAACTAAAAACATTCAAGGACCTTGCTAAAGTAACAAAACATCTTAATTAAAATAAAATCCATGATAATCCAAGAGTACCTACCATTTAAGAGAAGAATGAACCACAGAAAGATGAAGGATGAATTGGCCATAATCTTGAGAGGATTAATAAATGACAAATGGCTAATATTAATTTCTCATTTGCTAGGCTTGTAAGTAACAAAGAAATAGCTCATATACAAAACCAAAGAAAGATTCCAAACCTTAGTTTAAAGATGAGGGCATGAACAAGGCAAGTTATGGTTTCTTTTCTTTGGAATATACCAAAAAAAACATGTTTGGCTCTTCTAAGGTATTAGAATTTATTCCTACCTTTTGCATTCAGCCTTTCCTTATACCTGGTGTGCGCCCTTTTCATGATCAAAGTTTAATAAAGCTTTTTGCTTCTACAAGATAGAGAATCTCTAGATTCTTTTTTTATTTTGATAATGGTAATGTTCGAGCAAGTTTGCACGCACCTCAGTTATTTTATGATGTACTTGCTACCTTTCACTATTATAGATACTGAGCAACTTGGTCCACCAGTAGATATGCTCTTGAAATTAGATTAACTCGTTCTTGTCTAGCAGTCTGGTGATTAGCCTATCCGCATTTCTCGACGGCTACATAAATTTATTGCCGGTTTTTATCAAGGTGGAGGTTGTTGTGAGGAGATCCTTGTGCCAATGAAGATTGCTTTCAATGATCGAAAAATTAAAAAAAAAAATACAAAGAAGTTAGCTATATTTTCAACCCTTTGGTAGATGAAAAGAAACCACTTAGCTTTGAACCATGGTCTGAGTAATCTCCTGTAAATTTTTACCTACTTTTTCTTTGGTATAACCATCCGATATTTTGACCCACTGGCCAGATTAATTCACACTCGCTCCGCATAGAGTTCATTTAAGGGGAAACCGGAAACACTTAACACTGCCATAAATTGTTTGAACCTCTTATAAATGCAGCAATGGCTCAGTAAATTGTGCCTCTATTGACTTATATATATTTTTATCAATCCTTCATTTGCTAATCAGCTATAAGAATTTGTTTGTTCTTCCATTCTGATAAAGGAAAAGGCGGTCACAAAGGAAAATATTCAAAGTGTGTCCCTATTTTAACTGCTTGATCAAAACATAAACTCAAAAAAAGAAATTTGGAAAACTAATAAAATGAAGCAAATGCCAAACATGAAACACACTGGATACTTATATTGGCGGATGCAACAACATTTACGGAAGGTCCGAGCAATATAGCTGGTTACTAATTCTAGTGAAAATTGTTGAACAGAATAGTCATAAACTTGAGCACTCATTAATACACAATTGGAACCAAAAAATAAAGTGCGTTTGTACATTGCTTTTCTTAAGGAAAATATGCACTGAAATTTTAAAGCTTCACAAAACAGATATGTTGGCTGAAGAATGATCCTCTCTTATAGCACAATGAGTTTTCTGTGCACATGACCTCCTACTTCGTGATCGTGATGGTGGAAAAGAAGGGTCAAAATACCAACCAAACTTAGCACTGAACCTACGAGGAGCTTGTCGTAGCGTTCCACCCAGTGAAACTTGAGTTGACTTGCACCGTAAAATGATAGAGCCACCAGCGAGGTCATCACAGTTATGGTGCTGCAAGTAAAGTATCAATTTCCATTAAGAATCCGGAAATTTTGGACAAATCAAAAGAAGTCCAGCACTGAGATGGTACTCTGCAAATCTAATGAGTTATATTGACATTTTGACAATGGAGCTACATAGAAAAAACTTGTCTCCTTAGAACAATTTAGATATCAAGAAATCCAACTAGTGTGGACGGACTTTCATTGTAAGAAAGTTCACCACTGCAGCCTGGAATGAAGTAATCCCATATCTAAATTTCTAACAGACGTACTACTAGAAAGTTTTACCAACTCTAGCAGCAGAATGGCCCAAAAGGATTTTTCGGTTGGATGAAGGATGAAGGAGAAAACTAAAATAATAGCACCCCCGTAAATCAAGAGAAGCACGGCTCCTCATGTATGAACAAAATCCATCACCACTTGTCACAGTCCATGACATCAAGTACTAGTCAATTATGTGCATTAAAATAAGTTTCTAGAGCGGAAACAATACTGACATAGGGACTACAGTAAAATACAAAAGCCACAAAAAATAAAATGGACAAGGTATCTCTAAAACTTTCTAATCTTATTTCAAGAAAGTAGATGGTCCACCCCAAAGATGCCCTTAAATTTCCTAAGTAGTTGGAGGTTTTTCCTTTTAATGAGTAAAGTGAAATATCTTCTCTAAGTTCTTGACCAAGGTAGAGCCCCACGATCGACCAAAACAAGGCTACCGCCATCTAAACCCACTACGTCCTTCATCCCCTAGTTCCATATCCTTTTCTCTAATAAGATCAAGTTGTTTTGCTTCTATTCCTTTTCTCAAGAGTAACCTACCTTTTTTTTTTTTTTTTTTTTTTTATAACCATAGAGTCCGGGCCAGTTCGCGCGCACCTCGATTAATTCCCTGAGATACCTGTCACCTCCCACCAACAACAGGTACTGCGTAACTCTGTCCGCCTAGGCCAGAACAAATGGAAAGAAATCACCTAGTGTTTTTGTCTCTGCTCGCATTTGAACCTGAAACCTCATGATTCTCAACCCACTTTATTGACCACCAGGTCTAATCCACCAAAAAAACACAATAGCAAAAGAAAAAGAGTATGCTATCACTTAAATACAAAGTAAAGTGAGATTTAGAAACAATACTACCTGAATAACAGAACTAAGATGGCAAGCACCATCATAGAGGATGAATTTCCAACAGCAAGAAACACAGGGAGAGTTGTTGCACAAGGCGACAAAGCAGGAACAAGGACGAGCCCTGCTACAGCCATTTTCTCCATCGGTTGATTGTGTGAGTGGCTGTGACCGCCCTTTCCACAAAGGAACAAAATGATATAACTACCACCAAGAACTATAAGCAAAAGGGACGCCAGTTTGTGCACTGTTTCCTCGCCAGCAATTGTGTTTGTTATGGTTATTGCTGTTATGCCGAGAATTGAAGTGGATATTACATGTAATACTGCTCCAAATGCAGCTGTGCACAAGAGCAGTCAGATTAGTATCACATGCATGAATCTAAGTTCAGGCACTTTTAACGAAAATCTTATTTTGATTTCTGATAATAATACTTTATTCATTTTTTGAAAAAACTTAATACATTGAGAATAAAGAAAGTGGTACCAACACAAGTTTCAGAAGTTACATATTTTCAAGAAAATATTTATAATTGAGAAAATTGTGTCCAAAGAAGACATTGCTTGAGTTCCAAAATACTAACCAGATCAAATAATCAAAGCTAGGACGAAAAGCTAAGAAGCATAGAACTCTTCAATCACTTCAATTTTTTTTTTGATAAAGTCATTACTTCATATCTGGAAATTACCATGTTCTTAACAAGTGTATCAGAGGCATTTCCTCTGTGAAATAACAACTTACAAAGAAATAATGGTGGATGGGTGTTATGATGTTAACATTTATTGGGAAACCAAGTATTAAAGTGTAACGGACGAAAAATGATATGGAACTTCCGGACAGCCATCACCATCTCTCAATCCACTTCACTTCATTCAACTAGACCTCACCTCGTTACCTTGGAACTCTTCAACCTTTTCATAAGGTCTTTGGCTTTCTGATCATTCTTAAAATGATCACACACCGGCTGTAGTATCTTAATGATTGCTTTTAGTATCAAATGTTTTAGTATTAGAGAAAAATGCACTTTGAGCTTCAAATAAAAGAAGACAAGGATCTAACAATATGCTCACACTTGAACCTAGACTTATGTACAACAACAACAACAACAAGCCCAGTATAATCCCACCATGTGGGGTCTGGAAACCTAGACTTATGTGTAATTAATAAACTATATTAGCATATGACTTTTGAAGGAAACTAATGACTACCTGAAAGCACAAAGGATGGAAATGTTGTATAATACTTCAGAAGCATTAGATTTTAGCAGTTGAGTCATGCATGTTTCTCTGAGGTGCAAGTGATGCTTAGAAAGTACTTCATAAAATTAGGTACTGACATTGCTATGAGTAGCTGAACCAAAAGCTTATGACAATTCATACTCTAGGGGAATGTAAATGAATAATTGCAGTTGTAGCAGAATTTGTGAGAGAAAATGACAAAAATGGCCCCTTATGTTTGAGGGTAGGTTCAAAATAGTCCCTTAAATATGCACTGAACAGTTTTGGTCCATACTTCTTTATAACAATGGTATCCGAGTCGGCTTGCATACATCTCTACTAATGCACCGAGGTATACCTGTTACCTTCCACCAGCACAGGTAGGGGTTAGTCTATCCACCAAGGCTTAGAAGTATGTTAAAAATCACATAATGGTATTTTGACCCTGTTGGGATTTGCACTCTAATCTCCCATGATTTTTACCCACTTTAGCCGCACCCTTGAATGCTACTGGAAAGTGCATATTTCAAAAGCACACGAGAAAAGAAGATCTGTTCTCCATTACTAAACCTTATTTTAAATCTGCTCAAATGAGTCAAATCATTAATTTTTGCTACTCCCTCCATTCCAAAATAAGTGTCCTTTTAGGCTTTTTATTTTATTCCAAAATAAGTGCACTTTAGGATTTCAAGAAGAAATTAATTCTATTCTTCCAAACTTACCCTTATTTTTTATCAAGAATCATTAAATAACTTTTCTTTTTCTAAGCATTAATTAGGGGTAAGTTGGTAAAAACACTCCTAATTTTCTAGGAGTGAGCAATTTCTTAAGGGGAGTGCATGAGCTAAAAGAGACACTTATTTTGGAATGGAGGGAGTACAATTTAAGAGAGAACCTCAAAGCTGCATTATACGGAACAAATACTAACAACAAATCCAAAAATTCAGCTCTATTGGTATTGATGATGGTGTAGCCCAATGGACAAATCAGTGAGGTCTGTTCGGCCAAAGCGGACAATAAGTGTTATGGGCTTAGGCAGTGACAGTAATCATCAGAAGACAATAATCAAAGCAGCTAACACAGCTTATCCATATAAAAGGCCCAGCTGCAAAGTCCTCTAGCTAGATTACAGAAAAGTTCTAAGTTTTCATGGAAGCAAGTGCAAATTGCTGTAAGATGATCTCAAGTGTATCTAAATTTTGTGCTTATACGATCTTAGAAACAAACCCCCACAAACAAAAGAAATAAAGCAAGCAATAGAACACCCATTACGACATCAAGATTCAAGAATCCATCAAAATCAAAACTTTATCCATTCCTCCTTCATTTTCCCACCCACCTAATTCCAAGTACCCAAATCACACTATCTGTGCACAGAACTTAAACTCATATAATGCTGTACAGCTGTAAAATGATCTCAGTTGTATCTACATTTTATGCTTATACGATCGTATAAACAAATCCCAGGAAAGAAAGAAATTAACCAAGCACATAGTTACCCGGTATTTGTACTGGTGGGAGATGGCAGAATTACTCGAGGTAGGCACAAATTGAGGCAAACACCACAGTTATTAAAAAACAAAACAAAAAAAGAAACTAAGCAAGCAATATAACACCCATTGCAACATCAAGATTTAAGAATCCATCAATTTCACCCATCAAAATCAAAACTTTATCAATTCCTTCTTCATTTCCTCACCAAATTTCAAGTACCAAATCACATATCTTCAAGATCTACATCAAAATCGTACAGAAAAATGTAAAAAGTAAACGACAAAGTAAGAGAGTAGGTAGGTACTAACTGGCAAGAAGGGTAAGAGAGAGAGAGAGTAGTTTGCCATTTATGTTTCAAAATGCCACTATGATGCTCAGACAAATTCCCAAAAAAGAAACTACGCAAGCACAGAGTTACTCGATATTTGTGCTGGTGGGGGGTTAGCAGAATTAGTCGAGGTGTTCGCAAGCAAAACAAAAGAAAAAAAAAAGGGAGAAACTAAGCAAGCAATAGAACACCCATTACAACATCAAAATTCAAGAACCACCAAATTCACCCATTGCACATCTAGATTTAAGAATCCATCAAAATCAAAACTTTATCATTTTCCAATTCATTTCCCAACCTAATTCCAAGCACCTAAATCACATATCTTCAAGATCTACAACAAAATCATATACAAATATAAAAAAGTAAAGGAAGTAAGAGAGTAGGTACTAACTGACAAGAAGGGTACGAAAATGAGTTCATTTCTGAGCACGACCAACAATGGAAAAAGGCAACCAATGTGTTGGAATAAAAGAATGTAAGAGTGATACTGTAGCTATTCCTCCAATTGTAGAAAGATTTTCTGCTCTGAACCCATTTTCCATTTCGCAAATTCAAGAACACCCAACTTTAAATCTTGGATTATTTTTGAAGATTTCAGAATTTTCACAAAGTGAGGTTGTTCTACATTTCTGTGTTGAAGCATTTCTTTATTTTCTTTTCCCATGATAATTCAAGTAGAGTGCTTTAGGGAGGAAAATCAAGGGTTTTTTGTTTTTGAGTTAATGGTAAAAAACACACCTAAACTAGGACGGAGGTTGCAGAATCGGTCGAGGTGCAAGCAAGCTGAGCTGGGCTAGACCCCTCATCACCACCCACCCCCACCACCCCACCCCACACCACCCACCCCTCCACCACCTCCACCCCCACACCACCCACCCCTCCACCCCACCCACCACGTACTTATTTTTTAAATTTCCTATATTATCCTTTACCTTAGTTTTATTAATATATATAAACTAGTTTGTAATTAAGGGTTAAGGGTATTTTAGTAAACTTACATGTTATTATACAATATCATAAAGTCAAACCAAACAATAAAAATATTATTAAATCACAACAAAACGATACAGTATATCCAAACATTGTACAATACAATACTATACATTACATACTGTACATTATGAAATCATGGGTAACAGCCATCTAAACAGAGTGTAAACAAACAATAGAACACCCATTACAACATCAAGATTCAAGAATCCATCAAATTCACCCATCAAAATCACAACTTTAACAATACCCAAATCACATATTTTCAAGATCTACAACAAAAAATCATATACAAAGGTAAAAAAGTAAAGAATTAGTTAGGTACTAACTGACAAGAAGGGTACGAGAAAGAGTCCATTTCTGAGCACGACCAACAATGGAAAAAGGCAACCAATGTGTTGGAATAAAAGAATGTAAGAGTGATACTGTAGCTATTCCTCCAATTGTGGAAAGATCTTCTGCTGTGAATCCACTTTCCATTTTGGGAATTCAAGAACACCCAACTTTAAATCTTGAATTATTTTGTAGATTTGAGAAATTTTTCATAAAGTGAAGTTGTTGTACATTTCTTTGTGTTGAAGCATTTCTTTTCTTGGAGGGCTTGTTTGGATGGTTGTTACTTGTTAATTATTGTATTATTGTATTTTTGTTGCGTATTTAGTTTAAATATAATGTTTGTCTCGAGTTTTACTTAAAGCCTTTCATTAACTTTTTTTTCTCTTTTATTTTGTCTTTGCTTATTAAGAGAATCTAATAATTTTATTTTATCATTTATCTTGTTTTTTAATAATAACTCTATCCATTTTCTACTTTCCTTGTACGTTTATCTTTTAAATTACTGATATGTGAGATTATGTTATGATGGAAAGTGATACAGTCTATTCAAATGTCAGACGTCATATTCATCAAAATTATTGTACTCTCAAATAATTTTTTACCCACTAAAATAACTCAATTCGATCCGAATTTTTTTTCCCAGCAAAAATAATACGGAATTATTTTTATTTTATTTTGCTGAAAAAATTATCCGTATTATTTTTGCTGGAAAAAAAAATTTCGGGTCGAGTTGAGTTATTTTAGTGGGTAAAAAATTATTTGAGGGTAAAATAATTTTGAAGGGCTGGGATGATGCCACGTGGCAGCAGTTAGACATAAGGGTATAATTGACCCCATAATATAACTGTAAGGGTATAATTGACCCTAAAGTATAACGAAGGGTATGAATAAACTATTTTTCAAAGTTCAAAGGTAATTTTGACTCTTTTCCGTAAAATATATTATACAATATAATATAGCACGATACATTATTAGACGAAAAACAATCAATGTGTAGGAATAAAAGAATGTAAGAGTAATGCAGTTGCAATTCTTCCGATTGTGGAAAGATCTGCTGCTGTGAACCCACTTTCCATTTCGAGAATTCAAGAACACCCAACACTAAATCTTGGATTATTTTGAAGATTTGAGGTAGTTCTACATTTCTTTGTGTTAAAGTAGAGTGCTTTAGGAGGAAGAGGAAAATAATGGGATTTTTCTTTTTGGATGAACTATTTTTTTTTCTCAGTCCAAAATGTGCAATTAGGTTCCTCTTCTTTTACAAAGTTTTGATTTAGTCCTTCTTTTATGTTTTCTTATTTTTTTTAGTTTTCCACTCGGCGTTTGGTATTTGTTTTGGGCCCGACGAGTAATCTAGATTTAAAAAAAATTATGTTAAGTTTTTTAGTTTATTTTTCACTTGTATCTGGTATTCTTTTTGACCTCTTTTGTGAGGTCAAGTGTTTCCTACTAAAAGTTAACTTCATTCTCAAGGTACGAATCTGAGACTTACATTTACACCCACATGAAATGTTTCAACACCCAACTTTAAATTCTGGATTAGTTGGAGATTTCAGAATTTTCACTGGTGAGGTAGTTCTATGTTTCTTTGTGTTGAAGCATTTTTTTTTTCTTGTCCCATGATAATTCAAGTGGAGTGCTTGAGGAGGGAAAATTAAAGATTTTTTGTTTTTATTTTTTTATTTAATGATTAAAAACACAACTAAACTATCACCTTTTTGTAACATTTATAACTCAACTATGCATTGTTTCATTTACCTATCTAAACCATCATTTCTCTATACAATTAGCCGACCAGATTCAAGATTTACTTTTTGTAGCCATTAAACATAGATTATACACGGTTAAACATAGATTATACATTCGCTAGTTATTTTTAGTTTAAGTCGTCGATCGAGTGACAACTATTTAGGCTATTTTTTCAATTATAATGGACCAGATATCTCAAGCTATGTTGCTCCAGTCTTTAAAAGTATTGCCGCAACTGTGTCGAATTCTCCAAAAATGCACTATTTTTGAAGGATCCGACATGTACCTTTGTAAATTCATGAACACCCAACTCTAAATCTTGGATTATTTTGGAGAAAGATTTCAGAATTTTCACTAGTCAGGTTGTTCTACGTTTCCAAAATGTGCAATTAGGTTCCTCTTCTTTTACTAGTTTCGATTTAGTCATCCTTGTATAATTGTATGCATGATGAATCTCAAGGCCTGATTTAAAAAAAAAAAAAAAATGTGGTTTCTCACCCGGTATTTTATATTCCTTCCATTACAATTTATGTGACACATTTCGGATTTCGAGATTCAAACAAGTCATTCTTTAACCGTAAATTTTTCATACATCTTTTAAATATTTTGAATAGTCAATTGTTGTGACTTATAGTACTTTTTATGTAGTTTTCAAATATGTAAATTTTAGTTCAAAACACTTAAAGATGTCATGCCCGAATTCACGGTAAAAATTAAACTGTTTGACTCTCGAAATTCTAATTGTGCCACATGAATTAAAACAGAAGGAGTATTTAGTTTGGTTCCCAATTAATTTGAATTCGTGTCAAAGTCTCACGTTAAAATAGAAATGTTCATATTAAAGACAATTTCATTCACATGGCTCGAATCCGAGATTTTCCTGTATTTCTGTCGAGCCGAGGATCTACCAGAAACAACCTCCCTACCCCACAAAAGTAAGGGTAAGGTCTGTGTACATCGTACCCTCCAGACCCCACTTGTGAGAATACACTGAATATGTTGTTGTTGTTGTTGTTGGCTCGAATCCGAGATATCTAATCAACTTCACGAAGAAAGGCTATGACTCATTTTCCAACACTAGCACTCTTCCATAATTCTTTGATCACTACAGTACAAAGTTTACGTTAAAGCTAATATAATTGTATGTCGGCATACATTATTGGGTTATTGCTTTTTTTCTTTTTTCTTTTAAAAATTCTGGTGTCTAGATCAGTTCACACTTCAATTAATTCTACGAAATACCTGCTACCTATTACCAACATAGGTATCGAGTAATTGATCTATCCATCAAAATCAAGATAAATGGGGAAAAATTACCTAACGTTTTTCTTTTGCTGGAAGTTAAACATGAGATCACGTGATCTTCAACCATTTCATTAACACTAGAATGATTTATAGCTATTCTCAAGATGTACCACCATCATTCATCTACCTTGTTAATAGCTGCTTATGTCATAGCACTTAGAAATCAAAGCTATGGCTCTTAGACATAAACTAAAATGGTGTAAAAAAGTGTTGCATGAAGTGTCTGCAAAATATTCGACGAGCACAGTTCTGGTTAGGAGAGGCTTTCCTTCATTCCTTGTGTTGCATGCTTCGTATGCAATATTTCTACGCATTCCACATTACTATATAATTGCTCTTTCTACCCTTTTCTTCTTTTGTTTAAAGTTTATGTTTTTAAAAAAGACTTTTAACTAAAGATTTGCTCCTTGATTGAGCTATTGTTGTGACTTAACATAATAAATTTGTGGTCTTAATGATTCAGTTGAACATAGCTGGGAGTTGCTGAAGGCTCTCATGCTACAGTCAGTATACCTGTGTATTATACCTGTGTATGTAATCCAGAACTCTCAGTGCAGTTCTGTCCTGTTGCTCATTTAACTTGCTTAGCTATTACAAATTCTAAACTTTTGGTTATTGATGTGAAATTTATCATATCTGTTTTAATTCTTGACACACAGCATACACAATTACTTTTTTGTTCATCTAATTTTTAGGAATTTGTGGTTGATTCTGAATCTAAAAACCAATTACGTGACACAATTGAAGCAGTTGTTGGGTTTTAAGTGTTGATGAATGAGAAATGTTGGGAAAAAATATGGAGAGAAAATGGAAATTTTGAATTGTTCCTTTGTGCTTTTTAAATGAGGCATTTCTATCACATTGGTAATGGAAAGGAAAGTTCAGGTGCTTATATGTAGAAGCACATCTTCTGGCTCATAAAGAGTTGAGAGGAGGACCTCACCTCGCGCCGTCGTTGTTGCTCGGCTTCGAGTTTGGATTTGCTCAAATGATTGATTGATAATCTTTTTGGACCAAATTTAATTAATTTTAATTATTTAATTATTAATTAATTATCCAAATCATGACCTGGATTACTTAGAGCAGGATCCATTTCCGACCCATTTCTTTTCCCGGAATAATTTAAATATTCCCTCCCATCTGTTAGAACAGAACCTGTCCGAAAGGGTGTGACCTTTCTGAATCAACGCTTCCATGGCTATAGATAACGTTACAATCTTCAGATTTTTCCTTAGGAATTTTCTGATCTTCCCTCTTCTTCCTCTTGCACTAAAATTCTCATGTGATCTACTGCCGTCAAATGAGTTCGCCGTCACCGGAGTTTGTAGTACTGCTACAACACAACAGTGTGTAAATTGTTCTATCCTGGGAGGATATGTTCCACAACCTCGGGTAACATTGAGGGGAATAATTTCCTTAAGGACACACTGTGCATTCAGTGGCTCGATTTAATTCTTATAAATTTTTAGATACTGTTCTTATAAAATTTTCAGATACTGTTTTTGTTTCTGAAATTTTCTGTTTCTGGTTTAAAGCATATTTTCCAGTTTCTGATTCAGATACATGTTAATAACAACAGTGAAGGAGAAGAAAATAATTGCTAAAGTAGGGCTGGGCATAAATACCGAAAACCGAAAAACCGAACCGAACCAAACCGAACTAGTTTGGTTCGGTGTTTGGTGTCTATCGTAAAAAAACCGAAACCGAAATAGCCGAACCGAAGTTTGATAAAACCGAACCGAAAAACCGAACGCGCACCGAAATTTAATACATTACCCAAAAAAATTAAAATAATCCAGGCCCATTAAGTTTAAAGCAAAAAAAACCCAATTGTAATAAGTCCTCTTTTGCATTTGTATCCCTAATTTTCCACTTCAATTGAAAAAATCAAATATCCTTAACAAAGAAAGGTAACTAGGATGTCAATTTAGGATTAATGTATGTCCTTTATGTGTTTTCTTAATTATTCTTACGATATGTATATAACACCTAGTAATCCTATGTCATGATTATAGTTTTTTGTTCTTGTGTATCCTGTTTGTTTGATTTTGATTTCAATTTATCAGTTTTATGTTTTATTGCTTTTGGGAATATGAATTAGTGTCAATAGAATCGCTTCTAATATTATATTAAAAAAACCGAATTGAAAAAACCAAAACCGAACCAAACTTTAAAAAACCGAAACCGAAAGAACCGAACCGAACTAGTTTGGTTCGGTGTTTGGTGTCCACCTTCAAAAAACCGAACCCGAAATAGCCAAATCGAAGTTTGATAAAACTGGACCGAAAAACTGAACGCCCACCCCTAGACTGAAGTATAAGCTAAAAAATAGAAGGAACCTGCAACTCCTATTGAAGTAAAGACTACGAATTGTGAAGGCATATTAGCCTAGGTGGAAGAAACGCCAGAAATTGCAACAGAAGCATCAAAAGGCTTGACATGATGATTAATTATGAACAAATTAATTTTTGGCAGGGAACTTTCCGCTTTGCATATGTCAAAAAAATTCTTATAATTTTTAGATGAAGCTACATGTATCATATCTCAAGTTTAAGCATTTAGTTGAGAGGAAATAAATGAAAATCTGATGTGTTAAAGTACTTTCACTTCACCTGTTTAAATTTATTGTAATAGTTCATGATTAAATCATGAGGGAATATTTGGTCAGTGGAGAATTATTTTATTTTATATGGCATTATTTATTTAGTTTTATTTAACTTCATTGTGTCGGTGTGATTCTTTGTATTGACAGTCGAAGTTCTCAATCCTCTCCCTACCACTCTCATAGTAAAGCATGTAATCCTCATGTTCATTATTTCTAATTTACCATGCAGTTCTTATTTTTTTATTACTTTATTATGCAGTTATGTTCTTATTCTTTTTATACTTTATTATGCAGTTCAGATATGATTTTATGTATAATTAAAGTTCTGAGAATTTTTTGCTTATGATGTGATTTTTCATTTATAATAATAGTATAAGATCTATTCTCTTGATATTTACTGCATTATGTCGAGAAAAGAGCTCGAGAAAGAAATGGAGATAATGACTTTAAAGATCCATGTCGTGTCTCAAAATAAAAATAGGAATGGTCTTCTTTCAAGTGGATCACCAGTATTGAACCGGTGACTGTTGTTCCTGTATTCAGATACTACTAGTTTTCGAATACGTGCTTTGCACGTGTATCCCATATTAATTAGTTCAAACTTTTTTATTGAGACAGAGGGAGTATATACGATTAACATATAATAGTTTCAAAAAATGGAAGCTCAAACTTATATGAATGATGAGTCTATTCCATCCAACTTGATTGTTGCATGTAAAATGATAGGGTATATCTTACTTGCGGAATTGAACAACTAAACTTAGTAAGATAGGTACAATGTATGTGTAATGAGATTAACTTTGAAAAAAGGGTCAAATTTGCCTATCTTCCTTCAATCAAGAGTGAATCTTCAAGACAGTATCTTGAAGTTCAACTTTTTCAGTTGAAATTTTAGGAGACTGTCCTCGGATTTTACATTTTTAGTTGAAACTTAGGATACTATGTTAGCTACTACAAACAATTACTCCAATTTTGAATTTATGTTAGAAGTAATAATTCCTAGCCTTTTTATTTTGGTCCAACATAAGTGTTCATTCGCATAATCAAGAAGGTATTAATTGTTTTCTTCCAAATTTATCCCTATCTAGATAAGTGAGTTTTTATGTAATGAAGAAACTTTATTAAATAAGTAATATTTAATTAAGAGTAAGTTAATCAAAATATTTATTTTTCTTTAAGAGTTAGTATTTTTTTAAGGGGCGCCCCAAAGGCCAAAAAAATATTTAATATAAGACCGGAAGGACTAACAATCTTAATTAATGTTCCAAAGTAACTTTAATTGGTGTGTAAAAAGCTTTAAAAAAAACAAATAAAAAGGAACCGATGCAGTATAACTTTAGGTGCAATTTCAAGAGATCAATAATCTAATAACTTGCAAAAAGATAACCAATCAATGATTTTTTCTCTCATCTCCTTTCCTAGCCTGTTTATTTTTTCAAGCAATATCTTATGGATGCAATTTCAGTTATGTAATTTAATTTGCTTATATTGTTTATCTTTGGCTTAATAGTTCTGTAAAAGAACATTAACATTTTGATTTTTCAAAAGTAATAGTCATCATAAAGTTCATAAAATTAAATATGTGACCTTATTAAAAATCGAACAGAACCAATAGTGTCATATTTTATCTATCAAATAAAATTGAAGATTTTTTTTTAACACTTTCTAATTTGTCACTAGATGGCTTATGCCTGTGCTGTGCACGGGCCCAACACTTCGGATTATAGCGTATCTATGTATATGTAGTTGTGTTTAGATAGTGATAATATATATATATATATATATATATATATATATATTATGTTCAAAATACGATTAATATAACATTGTAGTTTGTGCTCCGTATCTAAAACTTTATTTTATTCGTGTTTGCTACGAAAAATTATGAATACTTTTTAAAAGAGAAGACTTGTTTAAAAGAAAACTATTTTCCTCTTTTTGAGAAAAAATAATAGCAATATTTAAGCATCAGTTGATACTTTCAATTTTAATTCGATTAATTTAAAAGTATAAAACACTTATTATTTTTTATCAAATTTTGATTTGGATAATTGTAATTCAAATTATTAAATTAATTTTACATGTTTGAAACGAAACAAAGTAGAAATTAATTTTCTATTTAAACATAGAAATGCTATTTTTAAATTTTTGGTAAATATTCTCGGTTTAACTCATTTTACTTGTCATGTTGTCTTTTGCATGGTTTTTTAAGGAAATGTGAATTAGAATTATAATTTGACTAATTTACCTTATTCATTATTTGATCTTCATTTGATATTAATCTCTTTTCACATTTATTAGAGTAAGAATAAAAATAAAAAAGTAATTAAATTGTATCTTATTTTTTAAATATATATATTTTAAGTATATTTATTTTAGTAAACATAAAAAATAAATGACATGGCGGAATAGCAAATACAACAATTAAATATTTTGAAGAAAAGTAATAATATGAGGTTCATGTTTTTTGCTGTGCAATAATTTCATTTGCTCTCACTAATGGCTTAATATGCATGTAGCAATGAATCCACTATTATTGACTTGATGGGGATACTTTGGGAATTACATGAATATTGTTTGATTTTTTAGTATATGGGGTGCACATTTTTTTATTTTTTATTTTTTTTAATGTTGCTTTTTTCCTTTTTTTTAATATGGGGTCCATTGTTTTAATGAGTTTGGAGAGGGTGGGGTCCACTTTTTTTTTTTCATGAGTTTGGGGAGGGTGGGGTCCAGTTTTTTTTTTTTTTTTTTTTTTATAAGAGTGACTGTCGACGAAGCATGGGTAAACCGATGCTTCTATATAGTAGAAAAATAGAAATATAATAAAATATTTCTATCTACTTTTTAGAAGAGTTGGTAATATAAAATATAAAACGTCATTTTTTTGCCCTTAAATAAAAAAGTGGGAGGGACCACAAAGGATTTTTTTACTCATAAATAAAAAGTAGGACCGAACACGAACGACGATCTTGCTTCTATAAACCAGCTCTTCTATATAGTAGTAATAGTAAAATAATACATATAATTTTTTTATCAAATTTTGATTTGGAAAATTCTAATTCAAATTATTATATTAACTTTACATGTTTAAGATGAAACAAAGTAGAAATTTGATTTTTCTATTTAAATGAAGAACTTCTATTTTTTAATTTTCAGTAAATTTTTTTTGTTTAACTCATTTTACTTGTCATGTTGTTTTTTACACGGTTTTTTAAGGAAACGTCAATTAGAATTATAATTTCACTAATTTACCTTATTAATTATTTGATCTCCATTTAATATTATTTTTTCTTTTATGACATTAATCTCTTTTCACATTTATTAGAGTACGGAAAAAATGAAAAAGTAATTAAATTCTATCTTATTTTAATATATAAGTATTTTAAGTATGTTGTTGTACAATAATTTCATTTGCTCTCACTAATGGTTTGATACGCATGTGGCAATGAATCCATCATTATTGATTAATTGTTTGATTTTGTAAGAACTTTTTTTTTAACATTGTTTTTTTTTAATATGGGATTCATTTTTTTTAATATTGCTTGATTTTGTTAATATGGGGTCCACTTTTTTTTTCCCGTGAGTTTGGATGTGGTGGGTTCCATTTTTTTTTTTTTTTTTAATACTGGTTGGTGTTTAATATGGGGCCATGAAGAACTTCTATTTTTTAATTTTTAGTAAATATTTTTTGTTTAACTCATTTTACTTGTCATGTTATTTTTTACACGATTTTTTTAAGGAAACGTCAATTAGAATTATAATTTCACTAATTTAGCTTATTAATTATTTGATCTCCATTTAATATTATTTTTTCTTTTATGACATTAATCTCTTTTCACATTTACTAGAATAAGGAAAAAATGAAAAAGTAATTAAATTCTATCTTATTTTAATATATAAGTATTTTAAGTATGTTGCTGTACAATAATTTCATTTGCTCCCACTAATGGGTTGATATGCATGTGGCAATGAGTCCATCATTATTGATTTAATTGTTTGATTTTCTAAGCATTTATTTTTTAACATTGTTTGTTTTATTAATATGGGATTCATTTTTTTTTTTAATATTGCTTGATTCTGTTAATATGGGGTCCACTTTTTTTTCCCGTGAATTTGGATGTGGTGGGTTCCACTTTTTTTTTTAATACTAGTTGGTGTTTAATATGGGGCCCACAATTTTTTTTTAACATTGTTTGTTTTTTTAATATGGGATTCACTTTTTTTTTTTAATATTGCTTGATTTTGTTAATATGAGATCCACTTTTTTTTCCCCGTGAGTTCGGATGTGGTGGGTTCCACTTTTTTTTTTTTTTTTAATACTGGTTGGTGTTTAATATGGGGCCCAGATTTTTTTTAATATTAGTTGTTGTTTAATATATATGGGGCCCACAATTTTTTTGTTTGATTCTATTAATATGGGGTCCACTTTTTTTTCCGGTGAGTTTGGATGTGGTGGGTTCCACTTTTTTTTCTTCTCTTTTTTTTTTTGAATTTTTTTGAATACTGGTTGGTGTTTAATATGGGACCCACAATTTTTTTTAACATTATTTTTTTTTAATATGGGATTCACTTTTTTTTTTTTTAATATTTCATGATTTTAT
Source organism: Lycium barbarum (assembly GCF_019175385.1). Taxonomy (NCBI): domain Eukaryota; kingdom Viridiplantae; phylum Streptophyta; class Magnoliopsida; order Solanales; family Solanaceae; genus Lycium; species Lycium barbarum. The sequence goes on from NC_083342.1 coordinate 9,128,379, forward strand.
TAATATGGGGTCTACTTTTTTTTCCCGTGAGTTTGGATGTGGTGGGTTCCACTTTTTTTTTGTTTTTTTTTAATACTGGTTGGTGTTTAATATGGGGTCCAAAATTATTATTTTTTACAATTTTTTTTTATGGGCCTGTTTAATATGGGGCCCAATTTTTTTTTTTTTAATAATAGCCCACAACTAACGACGAAAAAGCAGCCCAACTGGTGCTTCTATATAGTAGTAATTTCTGATAAAATGAGGCTACTAATTGACCATACTGGTAGGAGTGGGCGTTCGGTTCTTCGATTCTATGAAACTTCGGTTTGACTATTTCGGTTTTGGTTTTTTGAAGGTGGACACCGAACACCGAACCAAACTAGTTCGGTTCGGTTCTTTCGGTTTCGGTTTTTTGAAGTTTGGTTCGGTTCGGTTTCGGTTTTTTCCAATTCGGTTTTTTGATATGATATTAGAAGCGATTCCATTTACACTAATTCATATTCTCAAAAGCAACAAAACATAAAACTAACAAGTTAAAATCAAAATCAAACAAACAGGATACACAAGAACAAAAAACCATAACCATAATATAGGATTACTAGGTGTTATATACATACAGTAAGAATAATTAAGAAAACACATAAAGGACATACATTAATCCTAAAGACACATCCTAGTCACCTTTCTTTGTTAAGGATATTTGATTTTCTCAATTGAAGTGGAAAATTAGGGATACAAAAGCAAAAGAGAGCTTATTACAATTGAGTTTTTTGGGGTTTAAACTTAATGGATCTGGACTATTTTAATTTTTTTGGGTAATGTATAAATTTCGGTTCTTCGGTTCGGTTTCATCAAAGTTTGGTTCGGCTATTTCGGTTTCGGTTTTTTGAAAGTGAACACCAAACACCGAACCAAACTAGTTCGGTTCGGTTTCGGTTCGATTCGGTCCGGTTTTTTAGTTTTCGGTATTTATGGCCAGCCCTACATACGGGTAAGTAGCTTACCTTTTCTATTCTTGCACTTTTATGATTTAACTCTTGAAATCTGAACCATCATAAATCACCGTTTGATTTCTTAAATTATTATTAGTTTTTCATTTTTTAATTCATTAAATTATTATTGAAAAGATTTATTATTTTCTTAAATATGTTTATGGATTGCTTGTAGATCCCTCCTTTTTCCTTAAATTTTTGCCAAAAGATTTCACCCTTCTTGCAATAGGAGTACTGATAATTATGAATCGCAAAATAAAACCATCAAGAAATAACATATACCTTCTCATCGTAAAGAAAATAAAAGACATCAATTCTCTCCTTACATAAAGTAGAAATAACTAATAAAAGTATAATAAGAATAGTTGAATGCTAAAACTAAAATATTACATGCTAGGATAATAAATTATGCTTCTAAGCTTTCCTGTACTTCACATCCTCTCAAATTTCTTGCTTTTTCTGCAAAAACAAAGAAGAAGATGAAACTTGATTAATTAAACTGATGCCAGAGCCCATAAAAATGATGAGTAAGAATTGAAGAATCCTTTCTTCCCTTTTTATAGCTCTTTTCTGATATGCATTCCTTGACCCTTTTCCTTTCATGTATTTATTACTCCTTATTAATTAGTCTACATTTAATTGCTCAATGCAACTCTTCCAATTCTCCTAATTATTTATAGTAATGGAAAGGCTGGCACGTAAGTTGATTAATGTACTAAATTAAGGCCTGCATTAAGGAAGGTCTCTTGAATTTCTGGTTCTCACCCCCTCATGTAATTTTAAATATTATTACTACTATTTAATTAGATCTTTAATTATGTTTTGATTCAATTCATTACTGCTCCTGAACGTATTCAACCTTCATGTAATTAAATATTACCTATTATTTAATATTTAGTTAGATTTTTTATTTATTACTCCTTCCGTTCACTTTTACTTGTTTAGTATGGACTTTGCACACTTCTTAAGAAATAATAAATGAAATGCATAATTTACCATAATAGCCATATCAATTGTTGCATAGTTTTAATGAACTTGAAAAATGATTTGAAATGAGTAATTAAAATTATGGGTAAAACAAGAAAAAAAAATTGTCTTTTCTTGATATGCTAAAAGTGACAAGTAAAAGTGAAAATCTATTTTTAGTATAGTGGATAAATAAAAGTGGACGGAGGGAGTACATTTTTATTTAGTACAAGGGCAAAATTATAATTTAACTTTGAAGATATGAGCTTCTCACTTTTAGTATAATATGATATGATATGATAAATATAGGGTTTGAAGACATTCTTGCACACTTCCTCTTCTTTTACTAGTTTCTATTTAGTCATCCTTGTATAGTTGTATATGGTAAATCTCAACACTTGATTTTTTTTTGTTGATTTCTTACCAGGTATTTTGATATTTATTTTGAATCCCAATTAATTTTGTGTCAAAGTCCCATGTTAAAATAGAAATGCTCACATTAAAGACAATTTCATTCATACGGCTCGAACCCCGGACTTGATTTCCCTCATTGATAAGTCATGGATTTTCGACTTTTTATGACCACTACTTATCTCTTTTTGAGAGTCTTTTGAAGCGTTTGTCTGCTCTACTAGGTTGTTGCATGTTTTCAGGTTTTTGAGTCAAGGACACAAAAAGGATAAAATGATGCAAAAAGAAAGAAAAATGATGTCATGCGACGAGTATGCGGGATCGCACACTCTGTCATGCGGTCGCATACTCGTCATCAGAAAAAACAGTCAGTGGCGCAATTTTCACAAGTATGCAACGAGTATGCGGGACCGCGAACTTGATGTGCGGTCACATATTCTTCCTTCGACGAGCCAGTGAGTGGAGCAAATTGAGCAAGAGTGCAAAGAGTATGCGGCTCTGCCAACTAAGTTGGCGCTCGCATAATCCTATGAGAGACAGCAAGAGTGTGATGATCAACAGAGAGTATGCGGGCGCATACTCAGTATGCGGCCACACACTTGGCCCGCATGAGTTCATTAAAAGCCACTTTTTCACTTTTTGTCCCCCATCTATAAATAGTAGTCCTTGGTTGTTGTGTTGGACATTGAATATTCCTCACTTTTCAGTTTTAGTTGTCTTTTAGCTTTAAAGAGAGCATTGAATACTATTGTTGTGGGAAGCTTTTAGAGAAGATTCTTCACCTTTTGTCATCTTTTTCTTTAACATTATTGTAATCTTCCATGAATATTCTCTTTGAGTATGAGTAGCTAAATCATTTAGCTAAGGTTGTGGGACCAAATGTATTAGTTATGTGATTGAGTTTTTGCATTCAACTTCCGTTTATGTATTATGATGTTTTTCTATTTATTCTTCATTCTTTAATGCCATTTAATGGTGTACAACATTATTTGTACCTATTCACTTTTCCTTTGCTTGAGAAAGAAAGGGGAAGTTAGGAAAAGAGTAAATAGCAAGGATTTTAAGGCTTATAAACCCCATCTAATCACTTGAGCTAGAGATAGGAGAGTTACTTGAGATAAAATGGGTGTTCATATTTTCCACATTCTAAGGCTTGAGAAAGCTTAGTAATGATCTTTATCAATTTGGTTGAGAAACTTTTGATAAGCTTTTGTATCCCATATTAAATTACATCTACACATATAAAGGAGTTGGATTAATACTCAGTTGCATTACTTTCCATTGGAACCACAACCTTAGTGCCTTTAGTAATTGTTAATTAAAAATCAAGCATTCTCTTACCAATGATTATGACTTTTTGTACATTCCCGTTTTTAGAAATATAGATTATTAATCAAGCAATACACTTAACGAGTTTATTTCTTCATTGTATTCTCTATGAGATTCGACCCCAACCTTGTTGGGTTCTATATTTGATAATGATCGCTTACTCCTAATTTTAAAGGTGTAATTTGGGCGTATCAAATTTTGGCGCCGTTGCCGGGGAATACGGTCTAGAAATTTACTAACTAGTGTAAAACTTTACTTTTAGTCTTTATTTCTCTTCTTATTTTGTTTGTTGTTGTTGTTGTGTTGGCCCAGGTGCAATGGGTGATAATGCGAATGAAGATGAAATGATTGTGGAGTCGGGTGATGCAGTCGCTATTCGCCCTCCTCCAGTGCAAGGAAACAGGAGTTTTCTTGTTAACAACACTGTGTTGCACCTGCTCAACTCTAAGGGCTTATTTGGGGGTCCACCAATGGATGACCCAAATAGGCACTTAAAGAATTTTCTTGGGGTTTGCACCACTAATGTGCATCCAAATGTCTCCGCCGAGACAGTTAAGTTGAGGCTCTTCCCGTTCTCTCTCACGGGTGAGGCCACCGCGTGGTTGGATGATTTTCCAGCCGGTTTTATTACTACTTGGGCGGAGTTGACTCAAGCATTCCTCAAGAAATTCTTCCTTCTTTCCCGGATGTTACAACTCCGTGACGAAATCAACAACTTTCGTCAACTTCCAACCGAAGCTCTACATAAGGCTTGGACTCGTTTCAAAAAGAACGTAAAGATTTGTCCAAAGCATGGCTGCCCGATAATGTGCTTCTCCAAACATTCTACCGATCACTTGACACGGTTAACAAGTCGGTGGCAAATAATATTGTGGGTGGTTCTGTGATGGAAAACTCGTATGATGTGATAAGTGCTCTCCTAGATAAATTGACAGAGACCAATGAAGCTTGACACACTAGGGAGATGTGATATGATCCTACTTGGTACACATCACCTAAAGACTTACTTCCAAGACCAAGCTATGGAACTTCAAGCTCTACAAGCTACATGTATGAGAAGGAAGACAATTGAGGCCTTTCGAGGCTCCTACAAGCCACACAAGATGGCTTACGATTTGTGGAAGGTAGCTTGAGCGAGGCTTGAAGAAGAAGTTACTAGAAAGGAGGCCAAAAGCTCAAAGTTGGCTATTTGTGCAAGAAGGGATGAGTTCGAATTCCAAGCCAACATTCAAGATAGCCAAACAAGGCCCTTACCTCATTAATGACATTCTTGTAATAACTAGCCTAGCTCTTAAGTCTTTTAGTATAAATATAGGACTTATGTATTTTTCTGTTACACCCCGGAAAAAAATTTCGTGTTACCGAGACTGCAAACGACTTAGTATGGGCTCAGGGGAGAGTAAAGATATACAAGGATTAAGGATGAAGATTATGTTATATATGTATAAGAATAACATATAGACGACAGTGGAGGCCATATGGTGTAAGTTGGTTAATACGTTACTTGACAAATAACCCTCGTAACCGTAAGTTAAGGTGGGACCCACATGTCGGGATTTTATAAAGGGCATATGACAAGTTATATGAATAGTACATAGGAAGTTTAGCAAGTCTTAAGAGGGACACTTAAGCCAAATATGAGCATAAGCACTCCAAAAGGATGATTTAAGGATACGTTTTCGGGTGATCAAGATTTACGAGGCCAACACACCATTATACGTTGAGAATTTGGGAAAACACAAAAAATGAAAGTTGTAGATAATTGAAATAAATTTCCAACCATAGGTCGTGGGCCTTCATGAGACATAGGGATAAAAAGTTATGGACGTTTTAAGGAGGAAAGGTCAAACTAGCAGTGGGCTCGGCCCAACCCGACTCCAAGTCGGGTTAGGCCCACTTCCTTGGCTATTTAAGGAAAATTTTCACCCATTATCTTCCTCATTGCATTCCAAAAGATCTGGAATATTTTAGAGAGAGAGAGTGAGGAGAGTTAGAGAGAAAAATCAAGGGTTCGATCAAGTTCGAGGCCCCGAATCCCGAGGCTCGTGAAGGATAAAGTGTAATACGAGTTGTCGTCATTTCAAGCTAAATATTGAGATTGGGGGATGATATTTTCGTGGTTGAGCTGCTACTAAGGTATGTATTATTTTCTCATCTTTGTTATTGAGATGATTACGTGGAGATTTAACGGATTAAAGTGTTAGAAATATAGTTATAATTATCGTATCCCGAATATTAAGGCGTTGTGGTTTAGGGGCTATTTTGGATAGAATTTTAAGATGAGTTTAGTCATATTATTGTTGTAAATTGTTAGATTTGTTGTTGTTGTTGGTTATTAGCTTAATTTGGAATTGTTGGGTTGGTAGGATTATAGGGGAGATGCTGTCCAAATCCCGTTAGGCGACAGAATAAATAATTAGTTAGAATAATCTTGTTGGCCTAGTCTTAATCCCTATATTGTTGATGGTATTTTAGTTGACTAAGCTCGGGAAGGGACTCGAGGATTAGATTGAGGCATAAATAAGGTATGTAAGGCTAACCCTTCTTTCATATTTTGGTATGATCCCTTTATATGACTCCTAAAGAACGTAAAACATAAGTACTCTATTCTTAGTTGGATTTGGAGTCGATATCCAATGTCTTGTTTCATTCATGCTATAGTCTTGTTGATAATTCGAAGGAAGCTTCTGCGATACATTATACTTACATGTTCACTACAAAGCAAATGGTAAATAAAGGAAACTCTAAAAGTTGTTCTCAAAATCTCTCCAAAGGGAGTTGTAATAGAAACCACTCTGAAAGGGGTGCAACATTTTGTAACTTCATTATATATTTATACTGTATATCATATGTATTGTTATTGTCCCACCCGATCAGCTGGATTATGATATTCTACGCCGGAAGCGGCCGTCCGAATGGACTATTGTGTTATTAGCCGGAAGCGGCTACGAGTAGGATATTCTATATTTATATTGTGTATGCTAGAATTTGTGTAAGGGACCATATGACATGGTTCAAAGTGTTGTTCCGGGTTACTTTCTAAACTTGCTTACCGTTACGATTTTCCTTGTTTTATGATTCAGTATTGCCTCACATATTCAGTACATATTCCGTACTGACCCCCTTTCTTCGGGGGATGCGTTTCATGCCCGCGGGTTTAGGGATGCAGTTAGACGATCCAGCCACTTAGGAGGAGTCAGCATTGAGAGTCAGATAGCTCCACTTGCTTCGGAGACTGTTCCTGTTTTGGTATAATTTTGTTTTTATACATTATGGGTACGACGGGGCCATGTCCTATCACTTATGCACGGTCATACTCTTCTAATAGTCTGCGGACAGCGTGGGTGTCATGGATACTATTTGGCCTTCCTGGCCATTGTTTTGTTGTACAGAAGTATCGTGTCACGACCCAACCCCGTAGGCCGTGACTAGTGCCCGAGTTGAGCACCCAAACGTACCTATCCATATCGAATCACATACAAATAGCATATACGGCCATAAATACTATATGCCGTCTCAAACTGTATCAAACTGACTCAAACGCATTTCAACGCAACCGTATACACACACACACACACACATATATATATATCAAAAGCCGACAAGGCTATCAAATGGCACAACGGCCCCAAAACAAATACGAATGCACGCCGACAAGGCTGCCATAGCGAATAGGATCATACAAACACATCTGAACAGAAGTAGGCACACACACCCACAAATACGTCTACAAACCTCTAATCAGACCAACAGAAACATATGGCGGGACAGGGCCCCGCCGTACCCCTGAACAAATATATACATACACAACGAACGAATATATACCAAAATATATGCTCTGAAATGAGAAGAGCACTCCAAACAGCAGAAGAGGGTGTCCTAAACTGGTGGGTCACCAAACTGTGCGTCTGTACCTGCGGGCATGAAACGCAGCCCCCCGAAGAAAGGGGGTCAGTACGAAATATGTACTGAGTATGCAAAGCAGAAAATACAGGAACAAATCTGAGGCATAAACGAAATAGTAGTACAGAACATAAGTATAAATCCAACATATCAAAATGTTTACTTTAAAACATAAGTCATGCGTAGGGTACAGAAGAATATGGTCGCCCACCCGTCGATGGCGCCATAACACAGCATAACACCGGAAAGTTTCAAATCTCCATATCCCCGTCACATATCATAACATAGCATAACGCCATACACAACATATCACCAAATATAAGTGAAACATAGCCCTCTAACGAGTGGCTCGATGAATTATAGACACAGCATAACTCCGGAGTATATCAAAGTGCGCACGACAACAGAACCGACCCGGGACTCGGCGAAAGGGATAACAGAATGCACGAGTAGAGTCGTGAGTAGTCATGTGCATAAAATCATTATCATGAACTCAAACATAAGTAAAATGGTCATACTTCAAAATCGAAATAATAGTCATAACAAATTCTTTCAAAAGTTCTCCGAATTACATAAAGGAAAGTTGCGGGACCCACGGACGGGTATTGACCCGAGTCGGGCCCGCCTATGGAAAACATACTCATTATAAATCATGCAAACTCCTATAAAAATAGTGGAACAATCCGAGCCTTTATGCGAAAGATATGGCATTCAATAATTACGAAATTCTTTAAAGTGAAACTTTTCTATGCAAAGTTCGGAAAGCGATTATTTCAAAGACATAATGGCTCATATTTCATCAAATCATACATAAGAGTGCCAAGGAATATATAAGGATCATAACATGCTCGGATTTCGAATCTTAGAATTTTCCTCAAGGCTTATAATCTTGCCTATTGAAAACTAAGGCATGCCAAAAGAAAGGGCTTTACATACCTCGTACGCACTCCAAGTTAGCCAATCTAAAATTAATCCCAATCTACGCCTCGGGCTCCCCAAGGTCTACAAATACGCCAATGAATATCACACATTAGTTAGAGGCACTTAAGCAATTTATTCCAAACTAACTCGAAATTCTACAGAAAATTCGGCAGCATTTCCCCTGTAAATAGGTCACCCCGAGAATTTAACTCGTCCAAAATCAACAACAATAACCAACCTAACAACTCCAATAACCACTCCGAAGGGCAATATTACATTAATAACTTTCTTTCGCAACATTCAACAACATTCATAATATTCGTTTCAACGGCTTACATTCAAGCCACAATATAGCTCATACATTCAATTATCAACCCGAATTCTTACCAACAACATTCAAGAACCTTCTAAACAGTTTACATAATTTTTTTTCCAACAATCCAATAATTTACTCTAATGTGGCCGAAAACAGCCCCAACCGAGAACAGTCCCCACAACACATTCCTCATTTTCAAATCATAATTTGTATCGACAATTCACAGTATAACGATATCATTTTCATAGATATACAAATTACGTCAAACTCACAATAAGCCTCAAATCATCCCACACAATCTCAACATCAATCTTAAGTCATTTAATGCTCATTTCCAAACTAGAATTCATAACGACGACAACTAAAACGCTAAGCGATATTACTTCATCCTTTGCCAAAAATTGGAGGCTATGCACGGCCACACTATACATTTACACATATTGATGATTTTTATTCTCTCCCCTACTCCACAACAATCAAACATGCTACAAAGAATTAATTTATCAATTCTATCACAACACCCATTTACACAACCACACCCACATTACACGGCTCACACACCAATCACGCAACCCACTCCCAACATACTATATTTCATGATTTTCATCCATATTAACATACTACAACATGAATTAAACGTTCACACCACATAAAACAAGAGCAAAACTTACCTTTCTTCTTCAATTCCACAATGGCTAGGGTTTGCTATTTGACACAACGAATAGTGGGATGACCCAAACAATACTTCCACGCTACTTAGGGGCCTCAAAATAGTTGATTTGTACCAAAGAAATAATTTTTGGAAGGCTTGAATTGATCTTGGTTTTTCCCTCTCTTTGGCCGTGAGCAGTGGAGAAGTGGTGCTCTCCAAGTTCTTGTTATTTTTCTAAGTGTTGAAGTGGGGAAATGAGGAAAGATGACTTAGAATTCATCTCTTAAGTGTCCACAAAATATCTCCAAGTCCTTGTCCCACACATGTGTTGGACCATTTAAAATTGGCCACACAATGTGTGGGACCAATTCCCATTTACACGGCCACAAGGCCATTTTTGGGCAAGATTTTTAATTCCAAATTTATGAATTGTGGTCCCAATTTTCCCTAAGTGTTCAATGTCAACAATTTCATGTACAACTTATGTCTCAAAATAAAATCAAATGGTCAAAAGTCCCGACTTCAAATCCCGGAATGGTCTTGGCCCTAAATTATCATAATTAATCCGGGTTGTCCCAATGTATAAAAATACGGGACATAACATATCGGCAGCCTCGTTGGCTTGCATTGTGATATGTTACGTCTATATAAGTATGTTTTGAGATGTTTTGAGTTACAGATGGACTTTGGTATTCTATTTACAGCTTTCAAACTTAGTTAAATAGACCCTATTGAATGCCATGTTTGAGTACAGGTAACATAAATTGGGTTATCAGGCAGGTTAAGCTCGGTCACTCGTCATGGCCCTAGGTTGGGTCGTGACATTTTCATCCTTAGATTATGATGAATTGAGAATACTCATTTGGAGAGATAGATTGTTTAGCTAGGATTAGCTTTATATTAGTAATAATTAATGGTGGATTCCATTGTTGGTTTTGAACCGATTTCCATTGATTTCATAAACAGTTGTTCATTTGTGGATTCATTTGAATCACTCTTGCCTTGAATTCAAATAGATTAGGTTCTATTAATTGAATCCAATTGGAAGGGTCTAGGTTTCATATACTTAGGTTTGTTCATAGGCTCATTATCATTGGGGTCTAGCTTTTATCCTCTTTTCTCATCCACTTTCTTCAATTCTCATCCCAATTTCTTCAATTCTCATCCCAATTTCTTGTTATCCTTTAATTCCGTGTTTTAGTGTGGAATTGGTGTTTTTCCCCAATTCAAATCTTATCAGTTAGTATCAGAGCTTAGACGAGAGTGTTGTTTCTATAATCCTCAATCCTAGGTTCGAATTTTGAAAATCTAAAAAAAAATCAAAAATTATAAAAAAATTCGAAAATTATTTTTGTGGTTTGATTTTGTTGTTTGTGATGTTAGATTTGAGTTCATTGAGGTGGAAAACATCTAAATCCGAAGTTTGAAGTTGTTTGGGTAGGTTTTGAAGTTTTCGCCATTGGAGCTTCATCAAAGCTTGGATAACTCAATGTGGGTTTAGTTGATTTTGGTAAAATTGAGCTACGATTGTTATTGGGCTTTGTTGTCTAGAGGTAGAAGAGCTTTTGCTACTAATCTTATTTGCTTGTTTTGTAGGTACACGAAGAGGAGACATAAGGAGAAGGAGAGATAAGGATGTCATCCATAGCTTCCGAGTCTTGTGAAGATGATTTTGAAGGTTATGCCTTTAGTAATGGAGGGTATGACTATGAGGGTGATAGAGGCTATAAGGGAGTTGGCGAGACGTATCACTATGATGGTGGGCATCACTATTCTTACAATGAATATGATGGTGATGGTGCTCATACACCGAATGAAGAATATGGTCGATATGATCATAACCCGTATGAGGGTAAAGAATACTACTCCGAGGGTAATTGTGAGGCAACACCTCATGAAGCTTACGAAGAAGAAGGAGTAGATGAGTATAACGAAAAGTCCTATGGTGGATACAAGCATGAAGAGTCTCATTTTACACGCCATGGACATGGGGACGAATTGAGGTATGCTCCTTCCTCACACTTTCGACATGAACCACTTGGTAAGAACTTGCAAGAATGGGAAGAATGTGGTGATGATGAGCCTAGTGGCTATGCGCTTCATGGTGAGTATGCTTGTGAAGATAATGGGATTGCATATAATTCTTATGAGGGTCTTCTAGTAAATATTCACGTACATCGCCGTGTAATACTTTCTATTCCAAGAAAAGTGATATAAGTGTGTGGATTGGTCCGAGTAGGAGTAGTTTGTGGAGGAGAAGAGATCATACATTTCCTAATCCAAGAAACACAATGAACTATGATTCTTATCCTAATGCAGAGGTGCCATGTTCTCAATATGGTTATGGTGTGGAGCGTAGGAGAAAAGAAGTGTTGACGGGAGGTGACCAACTTGTTGGTTATAGAAGTTCTTGTGGCGACTACTCGAGTCTGACGTCTTATCCTAGTCCAAAGGTTGTAACGACTAATCAAGGAAGTCAAATTCAAAAGAAGGAGAGCTTGTCCGTGGAGGACGCAAATTTGATCCTTGAGAGGCTATCGGTGTTGGCTATGCTCACGAAGCAAATGTCGGGCTTGACATCGAAGGTGGATAAAATATTAGATGGGATAGGGGAGAGACTAAGGAGTATGAAGGCTAAAAATGGGCTAAATAAGAGTCCGAGTCTTGTTGGGAATCCACAAGGCTCACATCAAGAGCCTAACCTAGTTCACCACCAAATTAACCCTTCCCATAGAATGCTTGCCACTTGTCCTAATTCCAATGAAATTGAGAGAGAAAAGATTGAGAGGAGTAAGGGAGTGAAAAGTGACAACTCTAGAGAGGAAGTGGGGAGTGATGTGAGGGAGTTATCACAACCTTTATCTAACCCTTGTGACCTTTTTTTCTTCTCTAGTGGTCTTAATGATAGTGCAGGTATTCTCGGAAGCAAGCCTAATGATGAACCTCGGCCTTTGAAGGTTCTTGAGATGGTTGAGAGCTTCCCGAAGGAGCAAACGAGCTCCAAAGTTGAAAAACAAGGCAAAGAAGATGAATAAGCTTCCCGAAGAAGCAAACGAGCTCCAAAGTTGAAAACCAAGGCAAAGAAGATGAATGCGAACTTCAAGGTAAAATAGCTAATCTTAACTCTCTAAGTAATGAGAATGACCATGTTGTTGAAATGAGTGTGAATGTTAGCTTTCCCTTAATTGAGCTTAATGAATCTTGGCCTTGTGATGAGCTTAGTGCTATAATGATAATTGACAATGTAGTAGAAATGGATGATCCAACACTAGTTGATCCTATTGATGACTATCTTGACTCTTCTTTTGAGTTCAAGTTGTGTCCACCTAGTGTTGATCCTCTTGATATGCATGTTAGTACATTGTCATGTGAATTGTTAGTGCACCACTAGTTGATCCTAGCAATGACCGAATTAAATCTTCTAGCAATGTCAATTTGTGTCCAACTAGTATGGGTGATGGTATTGGTCAATTTCCTTGTATTGTTAGTCCACTAATAGAGAAATGTTGTGATGTGCCTAATGAACCTCAATTTAGTGATAACTTTGACCAAGTTGATAGTGAATTTGAATATGACACACCACTCGTGTTTGATACATATGGAGATGAGTCTCATGACCTTGACTTGTTGTCATTTGTGGAGACTCAAGATCTTAATGGTGTTATGTGTCGTGTAGTTAGTCATGAGAGTGAAAATGCCTTGAAAAATGACCTTTGTTTTTTTTAGCGTGAGATTGCATACTCTGATCCTTCATTGTTCATTAATTCTTCTCTCTTTATAGATAATGTGTTATTTGATATTGACATGACTATTGGGAATGATGAACCTAGTGGGGTGTTTGGTAATGTTGAGCAATTGGTTTCCTTTGGAGACCATAATGTGATATGTAACCCACTATGGAATGATGGCACTCTATCCTATGATGGTGATTTTCCTTTGAGGAATTGTGATCCATTTGTGGGGAAGGAAAGTGTTACAAATGAAGGTGATTCTTGTCTAGAAATTGCAAATTCTTCATTTCATGTTCAACTTCATAATGGCCTATTGGATGATCTTATTCTTGAACCTAATAGAGAGGCTACATTGGAGGATGACATAGATGAGGAAGTTGTCTGAAGTGATACCTTTCTTTATTACTTGTTTGCATATGATTAAGCTCTTATTTGTGTTGGGGTTGCATCTTATGTTGGGGAAGGTAATTGTGGGGTAGTTGGTTGTGTTATTGACCCTAATAAGTGGCTATAATTCTCATTTGACCCGGGTGTTACCTTATTTGATTTAGGGACACCTTGTTTGGAAAATGAGTTCCCATAGTGCTTCATGTCAAATAGAACCAATGTAGTACTACATGCTTCATATTTTGCATCCATTGGTTTTATTACTTTATCCTTATGTCATGAACCTTGGAGGAATCAACTTCATGATAGCTCATGAGTGCCAATGTTATTCATGATTGTTATTGATGTGTGGTTGTACCACAAATTTGTCCAACCTTGGCATGAATGTATGGTTATTGCTTTATGTTGTGTAACCCTCATGCTTTGAGGAGTATGTTTTCGTATGCCTTCCCTTAGGTTTTTCTAGGTTCGGATTCGAGGACGAATCCTTTTGAAGAAGGGGAGGATGATATGATCCTACTTGGCATACATCACCTAAAGACTTACATCCAAGGCCAAGATACGGAACTTCAAGATCTACAAGCTACGGAACTTCAAGATCTACAAGCTACATGGATGGGAACGAAGACAATCGAGGCCTTTGGAGGCTCCTACAAGCCACACAAGATGGCTTACGATTTGTGGAAGGTAGCTTGAACATGGCTTGAAGAAGAAGTTACTAGAAAGGAGGCCAAAATCTCAAAGTTGGCAATTTGCGCAAGAAGGGATGATTTCGAATTCCAAGCCAACATTCAAGATAGCCAAACAAGGCCCTTACCTCATTTATGACATTATTGTAATAACTAGTCTAGCTCTCAAGTCTCTTAGTATAAATATAGGACTTATGTATTTTTCATCCTTAGATTATGATGAATTGAGAATACTCCTTTGGAGAGATAGATTGTTTAGCTAGGATTAGCTTTAGATTAGTAATAGTTAATGGTGGATTCCATTGTTGGTTTTGAACCGATTTCCATTGATTTCATGAAGAGTTGTTCATTTGTAGATTCATTTGAATCACTCTTGCCTTGAATTCAAATAGCTTAGGTTCTATTGATTGAATCCAATTGGAAGGGTCTAGGTTTCATAAACTTAGTTTTGTCCATAGGTTCATTATCATTAGGGTCTAGCTTTTATCCTCTTTTCTCATCCCCTTTCTTCAAATCTCATCCCAATTTTATCCTTTTTTCTCATCCCCTTTCTTCAATTCTCATCCCAATTTCTTGTTATCCTTTAATTCCCTGTTTTAGTGTTGAATTGGTGTTTTTCCCCAATTCAAATCTTATCAAGACGGAAGTGGATGGAGGAGGTCCTTCTAAAATTGTCTTGTCTAGGGAGACAATAAAGAAGGAAGAAAAGAGAGATGAGACCATGGCAAAGTTGGTTACCCAAATGGACCTCCTCACTAAACATGTTTTGGGTGGAGGCTCCAAGAGAGTAAATGTAGTAGGATCTTGTGAAGAGGATTCTATGGATGAGCAATGCTTCTAAGTGTGTGAGGAGAAAGCCAACTTTAACAACAATCAAGCAGGGGGTTCCCGTCCGAACTACCAAGGTCCTAATCAAGGATCTTGACGGCAAAGTCAAGGGAATCAAGGTTGGAACAAAGAATGCGGAAATCAAGGGTAGAGCAAAGATAGTGGGAATTCTCATTGGCGGGACAACAATCAAGGGGGTTACAACAATAATTACAACAACCACCGGTGCTCAAATCCTTATGTCCAACCGAAGGGGAATCAAATTATTTCAAGTCAACCATCCATTAGCGACCCCGCTAGTTCTAAAATGGAAGATATGCTATCAAGAGTGTTGAAAAAGGTGGAGTCAACCGATTCCTTTTGCAAAGAAACAAGGGATGAAATGAAAATCTTGGGGCAAATTGTAGGTTCTCATTCAACTTCCATCAAGCAATTAGGGTTGCAAATTGGCCAAATCTCGGCCACTTTCAACCAAAGACAAAAGGGTAAACTCCATAGTGATACGGTTGCAAATCTAAGGAATAATGGTGATAATAAATGCATTGCAATCACTACTAGGAGTGGCAAGACAATTAGGAGAGAGGCATTGGTGAAAGATGATGTAGCGGTAGATGATGAGAAAATGGTTAAAGAACCCATCGTTGTTGAGGAAGAAGTGACTCCAAAGAATAAGAGGGCTAGTATTGAAAAGCCCATTATTGTTGAAGACGGTCTGGAAATTGATGAAGCTTCAAAAGGCGAGGAAGCGGTAGAGAAGGTGCCAAGGGATTTACCGCCCGTTCCAAAGCCTCCATCTCCATTTCCTCAACGATTGGAAAAGAAAGCGGATGATGGAAAATATCTCAAGTTTATCGAGAGATTGAAAGGGTTTTCAACTAACATTCCCTTGGTGGAAGCACTAGAACAAATGCCTGGTGATGCAAAATTCATGAAAGATCTTGTAACTAAGAGGAGACATGCTAGTTTTGAAACGGTGGGAGTTACACATCATTGTAGCTCTATTGTGATGAAGGCTTTGGTTCAAACGAAGGAAGATCTGGGAGATTTCACCATTCCTTGCACAATTAGGATGTATAAATTTGCCAAAGCACTATGTGATCTTAGAGTAAGCATTAACTTGATGCCACTTGCTATTTTCAACAAGTTGGGTTTGGGCACTCCCCGACCTACAACAATGAGATTGCTAATGTCGGATAGAACCGTCAAGAAACCAGTTGGTATCCTCTATAATGTGCTTGTGAGAGTTGATTGATTCATTTTTTTCGGCCGATTTCGTGATCTTGGATTGTGAAGTTGATTTTGAGGTGCCCATAATATTGGGAAGACCTTTCTTGGCCACGGGGCATGCTCTTGTAGATGTGGAGAGGGGTGACCTAAAATTTAGAATGAATAATGAAGAAGTCACTTTCCATAATTGCATGTCAATGAAACAACCGGCGGATATGAGTGTTGTGTCGGTTATTGATACAATCGATGAAGCCATGGATACAACCGTTGAGCATGAACTTGTTGGAGATATTTTGGCGGCAGTGATAATGAACTATGAGGGGGAAAATGAAGAAGAGTTTGAGGAGACGGTTAATGCATTGATTGGGTTGGGGTCATACCACTACAATCCAAAGAAGCTTGATCTTGATTTAGAAAACCAAGCAACTCATCCCGCAAAGCCCTCCATTATTGAGCCTCTTACTTTGGAACTCAAACCTCTTCTTTCACACTTGACGTATGAATTCCTTGGTCCTAATAACACGTTGATTATTTCCGCCCGGTTGACGAATGAGCAACGAGAAAGGTTGTTAGTAATCTTGAGAAGATACAAAAAATCTATTGGTTGGTGTATTGCGGATATCCAAGGGATTTCGCCCGATATTTATACTCATAAAATTCAACTTGATGAAGAATATGAGCCAAGCGTTGAACATCAAAGGAGGTTGAATCCTCCTATGCAAGAGGTTGTGAAAATTGAAATCATCAAGTGGTTCGATGCCAATGTTGTGTACCCTATATCGAATAGCTCCTGGGTTAGTCCGGTTCAATGCGTTCCCAAAAAGGGTGGAATCACCGTGGTTGCAAATGCTAAAAATGAATTGATTCCCACTCGCACGGTCACTGGATGGCGGGTTTGCATGGATTATCGAAAGTTGAATAAATGGACCCAAAAGGACCACTTCCTAATGCCATTCATAGATCAAATGCTTGATTGGCTTGAGGGAAGCGATTATTATTGCTTTCTTGATGGCTATTTCGGGTACAACCAAATCACCATTGCCCCCGAAGACCAAGAGAAAATCACTTTCACTTGTCCTTATGGGACCTTTGCTTTTAAGAGGATGCCCTTTAGGCTATGTAATGCACCCGCAACCTTTCAACGTTGCATGATGTCTATTTTCTCCGACATGGTTGAGGAGTCCATTGAAATTTTCGTGGATGACTTTTCCGTGGTGGGGGATTCCTTTGATGAATGCTTGGAGAATTTTGCTCAAGTATTGAAAGATGTGAAGAGACGAATTTGGTTCTAAATCGGGAGAACTGTCACTTCATGGTTAGAGAAGGCATTGTGTTGGGACACAAGATTTCTGAAAAAGGGCTGAAGGTTGATCAAGCTAAAATTAAGGTTATTTGCAAGATTCCTCCCCTAATCTCCGTCAAAGGTGTTCGTAGCTTCCTTGGGCATGCCGGATTTTATAGAAGATTCATCAAGGATTTCTCGAAAATAGCCAACCCTTTATGCAAGTTGTTGGAGAAGGAGTCAAAGTTTGTATTTGATAATGCTTGTTTGAAGGCATTTGAGGGCTTGAAAGAGAAACTCATATCGGCTCCTATCATCATTGCTCCGGGTCCAAAAGCATGATAAGATCTTTCACCCAATTTACTATGCAAGCAAGACTCTAAACGGTGCCCAAATGAATTACACAGTCACCGAGCAAGAGTTGCTTGCTATTGTGTTTGCATTCGAGAAGTTCCGGGCTTACTTGTTGGGAACCCATGTGATTGTTCACACCGATCAAGCTGCTCTACGCTACCTCATGACAAAGAAAGATGCAAAATCGAGGTTGATATGTTGGGTCCTTCTCTTGCAAGAATTTGACTTTGAAGTCAAAGATTGAAAGGGTTGTGAAAATCAAGGCTTGTAAGACAAGAACAAAACCAACCTCATTATTTCATGTGCATTGTGTGGTGAGCTTTAGATAGCGTTCAATTGCATTGCATTGTAGTCTAGAACTTGGCCTGAATGTCTGTTGAGGCAAAATTATGAGTAACACTTAGCATAGAAAAGGATCGTAGGCCTTCTTTGACCCGTTTGAGCCTTTCTAGCCTACCAAATGACATTATCCCTAGCATTTCCCCTTTGAGCCTAGAGCCTTTTCTTCGACCACCACATCATAAGCCCATACCATTTCTGAGTGCTTATATGCACTATCTCTCTCTTGTCCCAACCTCCCTGAGCGCACTAAAAATGTGCAATCGCAGATAGAGATCTGAGCTGAAGTTTTCAAAAAAAAAGAAAATGATTCGGCCGTCCCAGAAAAACAAAGGCTAAGAACGACCTCCAAAGCAAGAAGGAGCCCACAAAAACACACACACACAAAAAAAAAAAAAACCTCAGTCATTCGAGATCTCGGACATACAACCCGTTATTCCTTTTTATTTTTCCCACTCAGGCATACAACTCGGAATTAGTATCAAGACCTCGGGCATACAACCCAGGTCAATTCTCTTAATCCCCACAGAGTCTCGGGCATGCAACCCTAAACTCAAAAAAAAAAGGGCTTTAAACTTGCAAAAGAGGTCGCACAAGTACAAAAGAAAGGGACAATAAAACAAAGTAGATCAGCGTCAGAGCACACAAATACTAAGCACAGACATAGTGCAACGCTTAGGGAAGGATTAGTCACTCCTTACCCAAATAATATCCTACCCTTTTCCCAAGCCTACATTACAACCCCATAACAAGCCCTACGTGATTCTATGCTAAGGTTTCTCTCATTAGTGGATACTTACATGACGGCCAAGCTTATGGTATCACAATTGCAAGCATTGAACATCTTTCTCAGTTTGAGTGTACTTCTCTAGACGTCCCAAAGTTCAAAAATACTGAATACATGTGAAAAGAGACTTTCTTTCTGGCGAGGGCACTTGAAACATGAGGGTAGGTATAGTTCAAAGTCTTTGTTTGAAACAAAATGAACCGATCTTGTCGATCCTTAGGTATGTCTGAGGTACCACTTGAAGCTATAGGAATTACCAATAAGTCGATCTTGGTTTGTTGGACGATAAATAATGGTGAATTCTTATGCACAATACTAATTGTTGGTACCAACTGAAGTTGGGGCATGTTATATCAATCATTGTTATTATTAAAAAAAAAACAATTTTGCTGGATTTTGCTTTCGTGATTTTGTTATTTTTTTTTCTTAATTTTGTTTTTTATCGTTGCACAGTAAATATAGTTCAATGTTGTTGTGTTGTTACTAACTCTACGAGGTATCGACATCTGGTCTTACCATGAAAGATCCTCGTATTTCTCCGCTGAAGCATGAAATTGGGAGAACATTTTTGAGTAGCTTAAAAAAAAAAAAAAAAAAAAAAAGCAAGTGCACATCACTTTCCGCTGGAAGTATGCGAATTTTTGTTTGTTTAAACTGGGACAGAATTTTTGAGGGGGCCCTCAAAAATTCCACCAATGGCACATTTTGAGAGAAAAGGCACGGGCTCATCCGGCCCCACAGTAGGACACTGCATTGGCTCGTCCAGCCCCACAACAGGACATCGAGGGCGTCATAGTCTAAAGGCATCATTCTCATCGCCTAAAGGCACCATTTCATGGCCCAAGGACCTTACCTTCTGCACTTCATTCGCGCCGAAGCAAAGGCGTTACCCTCCACACCAGCATTGCTTTATTATTTCAAATGCCTCTGCGTATGCTCGCAGCCGCATTGCATTGCTCACCGCCTTTTAATACTGCCTGGGCCATGCACCGCCCTTTTAAATTTCTGCATAAGGCTGTGCACCGCCTTTCATATGATGCATGGGCTGTGCACCGCCCTTTGCATCGCTTTCATATATTACATGGGCCATACACCGCCCTTTGTAATTTCTGCATAAGGCTAAGCACCGCCTTTCATATATTACATGGGCCATGCACCGCCCTTTGTAATTTCTGCATAAGGCTGAGCATCGCCTTTCATGTTGTATGGGTTGCGCACTGCCCATTTAAATTTCTGCATAAGGTTGCTCACCGCCTTTCATATGTTACATGGGCCATGCACCGCCCTTTGTAATTTCTGCATAAGGTTGAGCACCGTCTTTCATATGATGCATGGGCTGCGCACCGTCCTTTTCATCGCTTTCATATATTACATGGACCATGCACCGCCCTTTGTAATTTCTGCATAAGGCTGAGCACCGCCTTTCATGTTGTATGGGCTGCGCACCGCCCATTTAAATTTCTGCATAAGGTTGCTCACCGCCTTTCATATGTTACATGGGCCATGCACCGCCCTTTGTAATTTCTGCATAAGGCTGAGCACCGTCTTTCATATGATGCATGGGCTGCGCACCGCCCTTTGCATCGCTTTCATATGTTACATGGGTCATGCACCGCCCTTTGTAATTTCTGCATAAGGCTGAGCACCGCCTTTCATATGATGCATGGGCTGCGCACCGCCCTTTGCATCGCTTTCATATGTTACATGGGCCATGCACCGCCCTTTGTAATTTCTGCATAAGGATGAGCACCGCCTTTCATATGATGCATGGGCTGCGCACCGCCCTTTGCATCGCTTTCATATGTTACATGGGCCATGCACCGCCCTTTGTAATTTCTGCATAAGGCTGAGCACCGCCTTTCATGTTGCATGGGCTGCGCACCGCCCTTTTGTAATTTCTGCATAAGGCTGAGCACCGCCTTTCATATGTTGCTTGGGCTGCGCACCGCCCTTTCAATTTTCTGCATAAGGCTGCGCACCGCCCTTTTGTAATTTCTGCATAAGGCTGAGCACCGCCTTTCATATGTTGCACGGGTCGCGCACCGCCCTTTGAAAATTTCTGCATAAGACATCGCACCGCATCTGCCTTGTTTTATTATTATTTTCTTAATGCCCCTGCGTATGCTCGCAGCCGCATTGCACTGCACCTGCATTGTTTTATTGTTTTCAAATGCCCCTGCGTATGCTCGCAGACGCATTGCACCGTACCTGCATTTGTTTGTTTTAAATGCCCTGCGTATGCTCGCAGATGCACTGCACATACATTGCATCATTACTTTGCGAATGCTCGCAAATGCACTGCACATACATTGCATCATTACTTTGTGAATGCTCGCAAACGCACTGCACATGCATTGCATTATCACTTTCAGATACCCTTCAAACGCATTGCATCATGCCGGCTTAAAAAAAAAAAAAAAAAGGCGTTACATAACACGACCGTTCTTCATCCTACACTTGCTAGGACCATTCTAACAACACTGGGGCAAAATTTTGATTGGACGATCAAAATTTGCCACAACATCCATTAGTTATCACCTTTCGAACTACACTGACCTGATTCTCGTGATTGACGAGATATGTAGGAAGCTCTATGCAGAGTTTGGTCACATCGGGACGAGAATCATTCTTTCCCCAGCAAGTATACAATCCTTCCCTTTTTATCATTTTTCTTTTATCGCAACCTTGTCGACGGACTGAGAGTATTGTCAAAGCTCTACCAACGTCTGGCCTCTTTCTCCGTACATATCCTTTTAGCAATTCTTTGTCGAGCCAAAATAGGCTAAATGTCAACGTCTTCGTCCGAAAACTCTTTCATCGTCTCCGGTCGAAGAGGGACAAGTTGTTGACACCTAATTTTGGCTCGACGTGCTTAAAATTAACGTTTTGGGGGGCCCTGATTCGCTAAAGAGCACGAAATACATTTTTTACACATTTTTTACATTTTTTCAACAATTTATTGATGATTATCCTTATTTTAGGAATTTTCTCAATTTATTGTCATTTTTTCAAGAATCATTATTTTTGCACATGTACAGCGTAATACTACAATATTTTTGTGCAATTAATAATTGTTTCTTAATTTTATAGCAATACATTTTCATATCATAGACATTAATGTTTATATTTTATACTTGCGTTATTATTTATACATGTATTAATTAACTATATTTTAGTACAGTCCGACAGTGCAGAGAAAATCGGAACAATTAATTTTTAAACGCAGAACAAAAATTCGATCAAGGTAAGGTCTCGTCACCTTTTTAAAAGTTGACATTTGAGGTGATGGATTGGGTTCTTCATCCATTGGTTGATATATTTTTATACATTGGTTAAAATGGTGAAATCACCATTGAATAATAACCCAAGGATTAAAATGTGCATTGAGGGGACAAGGGGGTGCGCCTTTATATTTTTTGGACAATAGAAGGGGTTTAGTTTGTATTATAAAGGAATGGAAGGGATTAATTTTTTATGGACTCATTTTTTGAAACACATATTTACACACACACACCACAGAAACAGTTCAGAATTTTTTTTTTCTTTGTTTCTTAAAACCTAAAACACTCTCTCTCTCTTCTTCACACAAAAACCTAATTATTTCTCTTCCCTCCTCTATTTTCAGCCGCCAACCACGCCTATCTCATCGCCGCCGCCCCTCCACGCTGGAGCTTTGAGCTCCGGTGAACTCCGACGCGAGCCACCAGCCCTCTACTCCCTCTGTTACACACCTCTCCAGCCAGCAACCACAACACCACCGTCCCTTCGTTTTCCGCCAACAACCACAAAACCAGCCCTTTTCCTCGCGAATCCCCTTCACTCCCGAACCTCCAGCAGCCTACGGTGACATCCATGACCACGAACCAGAACCTCCATTCAGGCAACCACGCCACTGCTAGCCTCTCCCTTTCCCCTGCTAGCGTTATTTATGTTCGTTTCAAATCTGGCCACTTTTAGCTTCATCTCCTGTGAGCCTCATGAGTTTCTGGCATTTCATCGTCGTTGAAGTAACGTTTCTAATGGTTGTTTGGTTTCTCTTTTGCTCTTATTTTAAAGATCTGGTCGGAATTGTGATTTCTCCTGCGAACACCATTAAAACCGCCGACGAGCTCGGTCCTCTTTTTTGCTTATTTATTTTTGTTCTACTTGTACATTTGTGATATTTCCAGATCTGGATGCGTCTTGGGTTGTCCGGAACTGTTGAGTCGTGTTCTTGTTTTCCGGTGTCTCCCGTTGAAGTGACGCCGTTGATCTATGTTTCCTTTTATATTTGTGTATAATATTTGTTCCTTATAAGTGGTGTTTACCATGATTTTGGCCAGAAAATATTCAACCATTTGAGCTCAGTTTCCATGGACGTCGTCTACTTAATGCTCTTTTCCTTGTTTGGTAATCCGGTGTCCAGTTTTGTTCGTTATTAATTTCGATTTTGGAATCTAACGGTTTGATTGAGAAGATTATTTTCATTAATTCCTTGATACTTACTAGAGGTATCTATCATTGTTTCATGGTCGAAATTTTTGTTCTATTTTAAGAAAACTTGTTGGTTTCTTTGCTAAGTGTGGACTTTACCATGGAATTTGATTCCTTGATATTGTTGCTGTCATTTTTCTCTACAATTAAAAACGTATATTTTTTAATATTTGGATATTGAAATAGTACTTTGCTTGATGGCCGATGAAGAAATTTCCGTCGATTTCCAAGGCCTTCCATGTACAATGTACAAAGACGGGTTTTTATTTTAAGTTTATTCATTATTTCTTTAATTCATCCGATAGTTATTTATTTTCTTACTAACATTTTTATTAAGTCTCACGCAGGTATCCGGAGTTACTTTTTGAAGATGACACTCAAAAGAAGTTCAAATAGCTTCTTAAATTCTTTGTTTATATTTTCTTTTACATTCTTAAATTATGCAAGTATAAAATATAGTGAAACTTTACTTTTTAGGGTGTAGGTTGGTTGTATTTATTTATGATCTGCTTAGGTGATTTAAATTTTATGTGTTTTAGACAAATTAATTTTAGGCAGTTATTATTTTTGTAGCTAATATTCTTATAGTTATCATGTTTCGCTAGAGTTTTAATTCAATAGCTTAGCACACTCAAGTGAATAAATAGGGTGATTTGCCTCAATATTTAGGCTTTAGAATGTACTCTCATAATTAATTGATTAGGCGTACATACTTAACTAGTTAAATTAGTTAACTCACTTCGAGTGCAAAATAATTTCATGTCCATTTTCTTTTTATACCTTTGTCACATACCCAAGTTTCTAAGTTGCACATAACCTTTTTTAAAAAAAGTAATTATTATATCACATATGTAAAAAATACATATTGCACGATTATTTATGTGAATAGTCATATTAGTTATTCTTTAGTCTAAATTCTACTAATTTTTGTAAGTAATAATCAAGCCTTTTTACACATCCCTCGAATAGTTAAATTGGTCTAGCCGGGAACCACATTTGTGGATTCTGAAGGATGCCTAACACCTTCCCTTCGCAATAATTTGAACCCTTACCTAGAATCTCAGTTATTTTCGTAGACCATGTTAAGCTGCATATATTAATAATTTATAGGTACCCTAGTATACCTTAAATGCTAGGTGGCGACTCTGTACATAATTAATTATTTCAGAGCTCCATAAATTGTGCTTTATTTAACCTTGGTAAAAATAAGGTGCAACAACATGGCGACTCCGCTGTTGACCATATGGCTTTTCTTTTTCTGGAACAAAAGTAGCCATATTGACCATATGCAATTATGCATACCTCAATTTGGTGAAGTAGAGGCAGAGCATATTCCACATGAATAATATTTCCCTCCTGTAATAATAAAACTTGCTAATCCAGTATTAATATTAATTTAGGGGCTGTTTGGTTGCTGATCTGGAAGGAAATTATTCATGTATTAAAACTAACATAATTGATATCATAGTTGATAATTTTTTAGTTGCTCTGTATAAAATTCAGCATACCAAACACGGTGTCTGGTTATCATTTTTACAATCCCTTCATAATCAGTTCTTACACTATTAATACCTTCATAATTCGAACTAGCAACCAAACCATCCCTTAATACTCCTATAAACTAGCTACCAAAAAGCAAAATGTTTTTCATGTGAAGAATAAAAAGCCAAACCTTAAAAACCTAACTTAAAAAAAAGAAAAAGGAAATCCAAGTCCCATTTTTGTCTCATTTTTCGCCCTAGGCCCGATTAGTCACGTCCCATTTTTTACATTATTATCTTTAAATAATGTCTGACAGTTACTTCTGGTTCTAGAACCTTGTGAGTTTTATAGTCATCCTCGAGAAGCATAATTATTTTTACTAAATATATAGAAGGGGTAGTTGAAGAGGACGAACACTGCTGTTAAATTGTACCAAAAGTAATGTTAATTGTACACTTGGGCTGGCCAACTTTTCTTTCTTATCCCGCTTGGGCCCATGCAGTTGGTAGCATTTTCTGTCATGTATACACGTGTAGCACCCTTCAATTGCAACTCTTCAGCTCTCCTCTTTTGACTGACACTTTTTTTTTTTTGACACATCTGTCGTCCCCGTTTGCGACTAATACGTGTACATTTTAAAAGTTAAATATTAATATTATCTCTTATGTATTTACTTTTTAAGTTTTTATGGATTTTTAGTGTCTCAATTGTTCTTTCATTTTCTTCATTTGACATATACTTTCTCTATCTCAATTTAAGTGTCTATTTTTTACTAGATCCAGAGTTTAAGAAAATAAAGATAGACTTTCAAATTTTATGGTTCTAAATTAAAAATGTGTATAATATAATAAAATATCATCTGAATCTTGTGATTATAAACTTGACATGTAGAATATTTGAATTGTCAACTTACTAAATATAAAAAAAGCGGACATAACCAAAATAAGCCAATGTTTTTTTATCTAACAACAAACACCCAAGGTGGATGAACACAACAACAATAAGTTGTACAAAAAACAACTGAAATTGTACTCTAAGTCGGGACTAACATGTGTATATTTCAGAAGTTTAACATTAATACTACCTTTTGTGTGTTTACTTTTTAAGTCCCCACAGTGTCTCAATTATCCTTTCATTTTCTTCATTTGGCATATACTCCCTCTATCTTAATTTAAGTGTCTAATCTTGTGGTTCTAAATTAAAAATGTGTTTAATATAATAAAATATCCTCTGAATCTTGTGATTATAAACTTGACATGTAGGATATTTGAATTGTCAACTTACTAAATATAAAAAGAGGTGAAAATAACCAGAATAAGACAAATTTTAATAACAATTGAGAAATGAAGGAAAAAAATAAGAGGAAAAGAAAAAAATATAGAGGCTCACTAAGGAGAATCGCAGTATCCTTTATAAAATATATAAATCATAAAAATTAACTAAATTAATTATGTTATGAAATTGAATAACTAAATTAATTATGTTGAGCCTCGTACATCCCACGGCATAAATAAAGTCTTACAGTTACTTCTGGTTCTAGAACCTTGTGAGTTTTATAGTCATCCTCAAGAAGTATCATTATTGAAACGTGTCATTTTTTGTTTGATTTGATTTGATTGCTGGAAAAGAAAAAAACCGATTCCATCGTGAATTAGAATTTGATCACTCTGCACGAATAGCTGGGATCCACTTAATTCGGTATTTCTTAACAATCTCGAAGCTAGCAAATCACATGCAAAGGAGATTATTGTTAGGTACAGTTATTATCCCATTTTACAAGAAATCTTTTTCATTTTTTGTTTAGATGGCTTCATCCGTCTCAAACTATCCATGTTCTTTTTAAAAATAGTTAATTTATGTGATACACTTTTAATTTTGAGAATTAAATTTCTTTATTTTGATGGTGAGTGCGGACAATGATCTTTAATTTTTTTTAAAATAATTTATATATTTAAAAATTAAATAAAAAATATTATAAGTCACAATAATTAATAATTTAAAATATTTAAAAGGCATTCAAATAAATGGCGATCAATTTTTTTATTTGACTCTCGAACTTCGAACTTATCACATATAAATTGGGACAGGGGTAATATTTCAAATTATTTGTTACTCCCTCCGTTTCAATTTATGTGAACTCATTTGACTGGACACGACATTTAAGAAAGAGTGAAGACTTTTGAAACTTGTAGTTCAAAATAGGTCTTGAATATTTATGTGGCTGTAAATTAGTTCATAAATTGAATTTGTTTCTAAATTAGAAAAGAAATCATTTATTTTGACACAGATGAAAAAAGAAATAACTTCATATAAATTGAAACAGAAGGAGTATTTCTTTTCACATTTTACCTTTAGCAGTAATTAGCGCTTCTTTTTTCCCCCACAAATGAGCACTTACTCATTGAACTAGAATATTTATGTAAATTATTACTCATCTGACTGCTTTAACTCTTCTCACATGTTCTTTAGCAGATGGAGGAACGTTGATATTCATAATTGTACCCTTCCCCACGTAATATATCAACTGTTCTCAACGAAAAAAAAAAAGGATACATACAGTATTTAGAACAGAGCAAAAGTATCCACGTGGCACGGCCTATCAATATAATATTTGATGTGAGTAGCACTTATAACAATGTGATTATTTATTAGAAATATTGATTTTTAAATATTATTATTTTTATATTATATAGAAATGACAGTTTAAGTGGACGAAAGGGGCATACTAGGACTTTAGGAGTTCCACAAATTGGTAATTCTATATACCTTTAAATTGACCACACGTATATAGATATACCCTTTCGTCCACTTAAACTCTCATTTCTATATAATATATATATATATATATATATATATATATATATATATATATATATGACAATTTAAGTGGACGAAAGGGGCATCCTAGGACTTTAGGAGTTCCACAAATTGGTAATTCTATATACCTTTAAATTGATCACATGTATACCCTTTCGTCCACTTAAACTCTCATTTCTATATAATATATATATATATATATATATATATATATATATATATATATATATATATATATATATATATATATATATATAGAAATGAGAGTTTAAGTGGACGAAAGAGTATAAATATGTATATATATTATATAGAAATGAGATTTTAAGTGGACGAAAGGGGCATGCGAGGACTTTAGGAGTTCCACAAAATTGGTAATTCTATATACCTTTAAATTGACCGCACGTGTATATATATATATATATAATTATTATTATTATTATTATTATTATTATTATTATTTACACTATATAGAAGCACGGGTAAGATCACCTTTCGTCGTCCGTTTCAAAAATAAAAAATTATGGGCCCCATATATATTATTAAACAACAACTAATAATTAAAAACAAATGCCCCATATATATTAAACAACAACTAATATTAAAAAATAAAATTGAGCCCCATATTAAACACCAACCAGTAATAAAAAAAAAAAGTGGATCCTATATTAACAAAATCAAGCAATATTAAAAAAAAAAAAGTGAATCCCATATTAAAAAAACAAACAATGTTAAAAAAAAGTGCTTAGAAAATCAAACAATTAAATCAATAATGATGAATTCATTGTCACATGTGTATCAACCCATTAGAGCGAGCAAATGAAATTATTGTACAACAACATACTTAAAATACAAAAGTGCTTAGAAAATCAAACAATTAAATCAATAATGATGGACTTATTGTCGCATGCGTATCAACCCATTAGTGGGAGCAAATGAAATTATTGTATAACAACATACTTAAAATACTTATATATTAAAATAAGATAGAATTTAATTACTTTTTTATTTTTTCCTTACTCTAATAAATGTGAAAAGAGATTAATGTCATAAAAGAAAAAATAATATTAAATGGAGATCAAATAATTAATAAGGTAAATTAGTGAAATTATAATTCTAATTGACGTTTCCTTAAAAAATCGTGTACCGTCCGTTTCAAAAATAAAAAAATGTGGGCCCCATATGTATTAACCATATATATATATATATATATATATATATATATATATATATATATATATATATATATATTAAAAAACAACTAATATTAAAAGAAAAAAATTGGGACCCCATATTAAACACCAACCAGTAATTAAAAAAAATAGTGGAATCCACCACATCCAAACTCACGGGAAAAAAAAAAGTGGATCCCATATTAACAAAATCAAGCAATATTAGAAAAAAAAAAAGTGAATCCCATATTAAAAAAACAAACAATATTAAAAAAAAGTGCTTAGAAAATCAAACAATTAAATCAATAATGATGGATTCATCGCCACATGCGTATCAACCCATTAGAGGGAGCAAATGAAATTATTGTGCTGCAACATACTTAAAATACAAAAGTGCTTAGAAAATCAAACAATGAAATCAATAATGATAGATTTATTGCCGCATGCGTATCAACCCATTAGTGGGAGCAAATGAAATTATTGTACAGCAACATACTTAAAATATTTATATATTAAAATAAGATAGAATTTAATTACTTTTTCATATATCAAATGAATAATTCTAATTCACATTTTCTTAAAAAATCATGCAAAAGATAACATGACAAGTAAAATGAGCTAAACCGAGAATATTTACCAAAAATTAAAAAATAGCATTTCTTCGTTTAAATAGAAAATCAATTTCTACTTTGTTTCGTTTTAAACTTGTAAAATTAATTTAATAATTAGAATTAGAATTATCCAAATTAAAAGTTGATAAAAAATAATAAGTACTTTACACCTTTAAATTAATCGAATTAAAATTGAAAGTATCAACTAATGCTTAAATATTGCTATTATTTTATCTCAAAGAGAGGAAAATAGTTTTTTTTTAAACAAGTCTTCTCTTTTAAAAAGTATTAATAAATTTTCGTAACAAACACGAATATAATAAAGTTTTAAATACGGAGCACAAACTACAATGTTATATTAATCGTATTTTGAGCATAATGTGTGTATACATATATATTATATTATATTATCACCATCTAAACACAACTATATATACATAGATACATTATAATTCGAAATGTTGGGCCCGTGCGCAACATGGGTATAGGCCATCTAGTATTATATAGAAATGAGAGTTTAAGTGGCCGAAAGGGGCATACTAGGACTTTAGGAGTTCCACAAAATTGATAATTCTATATACCTTTAAATTGACCACACGTGTTCCACAATTGATTTTGAGTTATCCACGTATATATACTAACTCTGCATGGACGAAAGGGGCATACTAGGACTTTAGGAGTTCCACAAAATGGATAATTCTATATACCTTTAAATTGACCACACGTGTTCCACAATTGATTTTGAGTTATCCACGTATATATACTAACTCTGCACTTTAGATACCGAGTAGCCCTTAATTTTATCAAGGTAAAAAAGAAAAAGACTAGCTGTTTATATTATGTTGTTACATGTAATGCTTAACTTCACAATTCTAACACTTCAACTCCTCTCTTCATTGCCATCTCTATGTTTGGTGTGTTTCCCCATCATCATCTTTCAATAGATTTTCCCAAAAAATTCCAAGTTAAAAGATACCCAATTTAAATTGTGAATTATATGTCTAAATTATCTACAAATACTCGATAATTGAGATTGCCTTCTACAAATCATTGTGTAGAAAGTGTATGTCACTCATATGAACAACCTATGTATGATACGCTCAAGAAAAACTATAATTTTCTTTCATTTGTTTTTGTTAAACAGTTTCTACTATTTGCCTAACCACGTGTTAACCAAAAAATTAACTATTATAAGTATAAAACGTACTATTGTTTTTCCTGTAATCATGATTAGGACTTTGTTTTGACTAATTAAATCTCAACCTCCTTAATTATGACATGTGTCTCTCATCCAAATTAAATAGAAACTTAGAGAAATGGAAACAATTGAAAATGGAGAGGTGCCGGATCCCAAAAAAAATCTACTCTTTTATTTATGTGTGCTTCATTAAAACTTTCCAAAGCCACCTACCTGAGTTTAAGCTAAATAGAAAATATTCCAAAAGACATGTCAATCAGGAAACCCTAGATCCAGGACAAGGAGTTGAGCAAGCATGCAGTGTCAAGGATGCTTTCCATCCTTATAGATGAACTTATTGAATTTGCTATCAATGGGTTAAACTATTTTTGTTTCCTTCTGCATCGTATCTAATGCCATTGTTATCTTCCAAATTATTATAAAGTTGTGTTCTTCTCTCTAAATTATCTTACTTAAACTTATTTTGTTCACTTGAGCTCAAACATGTAAGTGTTGGGCCATGCTCATCCCTATCTAGTTTATATAATCATATAGTACTAACCGTTCTGATCAATTAGAGAAAGTTTCACTTGGTAAGATTAAGAGAAATTTGTGAATTGTGAATACTTTGGATCCTAACTGTTTAGTCGAACTTGTTCCCTATTGCCAACATAGATTACACTAATCTGATTTGACAAGAAAGCAATTGAAATTAGAGTAACACAATAGCTGAGATCGATTAAAAGGTGGATCTGATTATTGGTGGAAAAAAAAATGTGATTATTCAACATGAAAATATATCCCAAGCTCAGTGGATAAATATATATTTTCAGATTGTTACAATACATAATATAAGTTAATCTTTAACTTAGAACTTAAGAACTTGTTTCCTTCCACTTCCTTGTTTCCCCATAGCCTTTTCAAGAGCGGTATGAAAATCATTAAAAGTTACCATCTCTATCCTGCAAAAAAGATAAATATTTACTTGTATCGAACTTTTATATTCAACTAAATATTTTAATTTTAATGCGGGATTACACAGGGCATGTTGTTGTTGTGGTTATCACATCATATATGATTAAGTATTAAAAAATATACATTTTATATTTATTGGCTTGATATAAACATCTGATGTGAGTATTCTTTTAATAAAAAAAGACATCAACCGATGTCACTTTGTGGATTATTACAAATCAAATTAACCTCAATTTCGTAAAAGAACACTTTTAAACTATCATATCACTTAAATCTTATTACAGATCTGTATATAAAAGATGAAATTAGTAACTTAGAAAATAAAATAATTATTTATTACAACATATTAAAATATACTCATTGTAAAAAATATTTTTATATTATCATTGTATATATGTTAAATTCATTCTAAAAAAAAATGGAAGTTCTTTTTTGTGGTTGAAAACCCCTTTTGTAAGATCACCAATGGTTAACGGATTATTCCTTTTCTTTTTCAAACTTTTCGTGACGATACTTGTGCACTAGGAATTGTTTCATCAAAAATTTATAAAGTCAGAAAATTCAAGATTATAGTAACATTTTAATTTGATCCACTCACCCAAAGGAGGAAAAAGGTCAACATATCCCTTTATAATTTCATTAGAAGAAAGTAACTTTATAAAGATTTTTCATGTGTTATTTTCAAACATCTTATTTGTTAAAAAAAAAAAATCTTTATAAAAATATAAATTTTAAGTTAGAGATTGTACTCATATTTCAATCTCCCAGCACGAGCAAGAGCCAAGAGATAATCAATCGAACACCTATATGCTGCTTTGTCTAAAGTCTTTTCTTGTAGCCAGTATCCTTTCAATGAAATCTCCTGCCAAAAAAAAAACAATAATTCCAATAACGACAGTTCAATATACAATCAAAAAAATTATGTAGTGTTTAAATTACATAATTGACCATTTGAAACTGACCTTGAATATGAAATACGTGGTAGATATGGTAATAGGCTTCTTTGACATCCCTCCATACGTAACCATTGTGCCACCTTGCCTGAAAAATAAAAACATTCTTAGTTTTCTTTACAACATAAACGTGAAACAGTTAAATTAGAAGCTAACTATATAAAAATAAAAAAGGTGTCTCACTTTAAGAATTTGACGACTAAAGTAGCTGCATTTCCACCAATACAGTTCAAACCCAAAAGAGGTTCAGGTATATCGTCCTACAATATGTTACCGTTACAACAGATTAAAATACACTCGCTGATAGTGCAATATTTATCATATATATAATTTAAATCCGTACCAGGAGACTTTTGATAGATTTTACTTCGAGTTCACTCTCAGTAAACACTTTATCAGCACCAAGTTTCATTAATTTTTCTTTTACTTCATCAGATCCTGGTTTATCTCTTATAATATTAACACTATGAATTCCACGAACTCGAGCTAGCTGAATAACACATTGTCCCACAATGCTTGTAGCTCCGTTTTGAACAATTGTGTCCCCTGTTTTATGGAAAGAATAATTAATTTTTTTATGATAACCAAATTAAAGTAATTTTAAAGGTTTTAATTTGGGAATTAAAAACAAACCTGGATTTAAAGCCACAAAGTCCTCAAGCATTCTCAAGGCACTCAAAGGATTAACAGAAACAGTGGCAGCATATTCAAGTGGAGTGCTTTTATCAATTTTGTACCACAAACTTTGGTCTTCTACAACATATGTTTGCCATGTCCCTGAAGAGTGACATGAGGATATCATTATTATCATTGAACTTTATTATCAAAGGCGAATCCAAAATAAAAACAATAAGAGAAATATCATACTTTCTCCGGTTCAAAATAAGTGAATCTTTGTGGCATGTCTAAAAAAGTTAATTAATTACATTAATTAAATGATCATTTTGACAATACTATCCTTTTAGTTTCCCAAACTTTTCTTAGAAGTAAAATGAGTCAATGTTGGGATTTGAAAAACCAATTTGAGAGAAGGGTAACTTTTGAAAATTAACTATACCTCTTTGTGCTTTGAAAAATTCAGGTATTTTGGACAAAAAAAAAGTGTTAGAAATTCATTTATTTTGGACTGGAGAGAGTATTTCGGAGAATTTTAAATTCGGGTTCCATTAAAAAATACAAATTTTGGACGAAATCTGTCAAAATTGACTTGTCGTAAACGTTTCTGATGGATATTCCATCTCATGGCATTTTGAGAGAAACGCTCGTCGGAAATTCACATTTTTTTAAGAAGGTAATAACAAAAGTAAAAGTAAAATAAAAAAATTACCCGGAAGATAAGCAGAATGAATAACCCAATCACCAGGGGTAAGAGCTTTAACTGCAGAGCCAACAGAGTGTACTTCACCAACCCCTTCCCATCCCCCAATTGCTGGTACTGGTGGTCGAATTGGATAAACTCCTGTTATTTAATGAATCATAATTAGAAAATTATGGGGATGAGGGGAGAAAATTTATTCCCATAACATTAATATTACTGATAATTTAAAGGAAAAAAAAAAGTACTAGTAGTACTTTTGATGCAAAAAGTTGACAAAAGACTAGTTAAATCAAAGGTACAAAGTAAAATTATTACTCCCTTCGTCCTAATTGACGTTGCCACACTTTTTTTTTAGTTAGAAATAACTTAATTTCAAACTATTTTTAAATTTTAAAAACAGCTCAGAGCGATTCTTTGAGAGAAATTTCACTTCCACTCACAAAACTTCAAAATTAAATTTTCAAGTAAAATGCATGTTCAAACATAACTTCCAAGTTTCAAAAATCACATTTTTAAATCTCAAATTTTCAAGTTTCAAGTTTCACCAAACGGCCAATAAAGTGAATGAAAAAAAAGGTTTTCATTTTTATTAATTTCACTTAACAACACTATACTTGCTTCTTTTTTTTTTCTCTTTCTTTATATCCTCCAAAATCTTTTCTATGAATTGACTAAAACTGATATCTTACTGCATAAATGGTGCGTTGTTGTTCATGCACCTCTTAGGAGAAAGCAAAAACATAGCAAAAACATATATACTCAAAAAGGCATGTATTATTAGAAAGCCAAAAAAGAAAAGAAAAAAGAGAGAGGTTATAATCGAACCCTCTATTCTGTTGATATCAGCAGGATTGATCGGAGCTGCAAGCATTCTAATACACACATCATTCTCATTGATCTCCACCGGTGGTATCTCTGTAAGTCTGCCAGAAAATAATAATAATAGCACATTCATAATGATCACTAAATAGAAAAATGCACCAGATGTAACACTACTAGAAAATAGTGATTTTCTGACAGCAGTTAAAGTCGGAATGTAGTCGGGCAGTAATACTTTGAAAACAAGAGGACATTGCATGGTGCAACCACCGCTAAAAAATCACTCAAAAACGTTTAGCGGCTATTTTCACAGAAAATATAATACGTAGTTTTTTCGCACTGAAAAATTAGAAAGTTTTTCAGCATTTCAATGAAAACTTCCCACCATGCATTTTTGCGTAAAAAAATGAGGTGGTCAAATCATGTTTAATAACATAAATTTCCAACCGATAAAAACCTCTGTTTCCAGTAGTTAACGGACCTGGTGACGGTGTCGGGTGGGCCCTGTTGGTCGTAGACGACGGCAGTGGACGGTGGAGACATGGCGGCCGGAAAATTTATTTGTTTATCATGACAAAAAGGAACGTAACGTGAGTGCTGTGATAACATTATTTCCCCTCTCTCTCTCTCTATACCACTCGTTAAAGTTTGGTCTATTGGATTGTTGTGTTCACTTGCAAAAAAAATGAGGCGAACATGGTGGTGTTTAAATAATGGTAAGCTAGAAGGCAAGCTATTTATTGGTAACCGACCACAGATTTGGATAATATAATAAACAAAAAAAATAAAATTGGTTTCTTAAGTTTGATTTTTCAATCTTAGTTTATTCGATACTAGTAGTATTTAATTTGATTGCATTTGATTTTTTTGCCTTCTTGTTTATATAATTTGTATATTAATTAGTAAAGTAAAACAAAATGTTAAAATAATAATGATAAGTTTTTTTTTTTGGATGCAGAATTATCATTTAAACTTCATATTGTAATAAATTTTAATTCTTAAAAATCGTATAAAAATAAATTAATTCACAATATAAAAAACTTCATATAAAAAATGTCATCCGAACACCCTTCGATGGGAAATTACACTGTATTTATATGATTAAAATATTTTTTATGTATATATAGTAGATGTTGAACCCTTGGCTTCTTCTGTGTGTTTACATACTCATTTTTAAATCTCTCTTATTAAAAATCCTAGTTCTGCAACTGTTGTTCATATTACATGATGATTTGATTAGTTGAGCAAACTCATATAATTTTTTGGCTATTGAATATTCTGCTCATATAATTAAAGATAAATTTGAAAAAGAGAAATTAATATCTTTTTATTATGTAAAACGCTGTTTATTTTATAAAATTAAAGCATCATATATTATGAATTGAAGGAAGTAGTAGTACTGTACAAAGTCAAAAGCATCCCACCTGTTTCAAATGATTTTGGAAGTCGATCAAATGTTTTTTAAACTTGCACTTTAATCCCCCGATGTCTCTGGAGTAGGCTTTATTCACGTTACTTAATATAAATAAATTTTTATATTATCAGATCTTTCGAAAAAATCTGCAAACAAGTTTTTAAAATTGTGATATTTAAAATTTTAAAAATAAAATATATTGACTTTATTTAGGCTGTAACAATATACAGCTCGCCGCGCACATCTCCACCATTTCCTTTCTTTGACAAAATTTATAGTGGGTTATGGGAACAGGGACCCACTTAGATTTGGGACAGATGTCATGTTGAAATTATCGCCCCTCCGGTCCATGCAGTAATTCAGGTCACGAATTCCGTTCCAAAATAAGTATCATCTTAACAAAAATCACGCTCATTAAAATCAATAAATATTATATGGAGTTTACTAAATTATCTCTATTTATTATATAATTGTTTTTAGAGTTAACCAATATTAAAGAGAACTATTTCTTTAATGTTAAAGGCATCGTCACTTGTTAATTTTTATCTTAAATTTCTAATGTGATACTTATTTTGAGACAATTTTTTTCTTAGGTGACACTTATTTAATTTTTTTTAGGTGATACTTATTTTGAGATGAAGGGAGTAAGAGCTAAATTTTATAGTCCCTTCGTTCATATATGTGGCACACAATTTAAAAAGTAAAGAAGAGTTTTAAAAATTTGTGATCTAAAATAAATTTTAGATAATTGTGTGGTTATAAAATCATTTTGAAGTTAAAACTATTTTTCATGCTGACATTCTTTATGAGATGGATTAAAGAAAAGGAAAGGATGCCAACATCAATTAGGATGATGGGAGTATAAGTTAACTCAAGTTATAAATGCTTATCGATAAGTTTGTTATATAGCCATTCAATTTATTTACCTATTTTTTCTCTCTCGTTGGAGGAAATACTAGTAAGAAACTAAGAACTGAAATAAATGCCATTAGTCAAAATTGATAAAGCTTGTTTAACTATCAATTTTATTTGGTATATCGAACAAACCGACTTATGTCCTCATTAGCTACTAGTATTTTATAACGAAAATATAAGATATAATATACCCTGCTTGAGTAAAAACAAGTAGTACATGCGTTTGTAACGTAATTATAAGTCTATCATCTATATATCTATAAAAGAAGCGTGTTAGAAAAATATTAATTTTCTTAGTATCTCAAAATAATTAAAAAACCAATTCTAACGTTATCATATTGATTGGCATTTCTATTTCTCATTAACTATTTCAATGTTTTGATTATGTGAATTGAATAACATTAAGAGTCTGTTTGGATGGGCTTATGCCTATAAGCTGTTTGCAGCTTATAAACTAAAAAAAATAAGTTGGGTAGTCTAACTTTTTTTTTTTTGGCTTATAAGCTGTTTTCAGCTTATAAGCTGCTTTAGATAAGCACGTCAAATGGGCTCAATTATTTTTTTAGTTTATTTTAAGCACAAAATGACTTTAACCTGGTCAACCAAACAATCAAAAAAGCTGAAAATAGCTTATAAGCAACTTATAAGCCAATCCAAACGGGCTCTAAGTGACCATCATTTCTCTCATTATAGCCTTTAATACCATAAACGACAATTAGCTTTATTCTTTGACATCTTTATGGTCATTAACCATTTTGCTCTTTATTAACCTATTAATTTCTTTTATTACCACAACAACAAATATTTCTTAACCATTGCAAGAGGCTGAAACCCCATTCGGTTGATAACACTAATTCTACTATATATACATAGTCTATTTCTTTGGTGAGATAAGAATATGAGGAGAAAACATATACAAATATATATACTTGCTCTTATATTTTTGTGCTGGGTTTTCTACTTTGTGAAATCTTTGTTAGATTCTGGCTCCTAATTTTGTACTAGAAGAGCTTGTTGAATCCTGGGGGATACACCCATACCGGATGAAATATCCTTAAGGACAGTGTCATTGGCATGCCTCAAGCTATGAAGAATTCTCCACAATTGTTCGAGATCAAGTATTTTTTTCAAGCTTAGAAGAAGTTCCTACGAGTGTTCATGATGAAGGGAAGTCCCCACAAGTGTTCGTGAAAAAGAAAAGTCCCTACACGTGTTCGTGATGAAGTATTTTCCGTAAGATTTCAAACAAAGAGTAGTCTAGCTTAATATTAAGCCAGGTGACGTAATATGAACAAGCCACTTAGCAACAAATTCTATTTGTATTAATTTTAAAAGAAGTTATTAACTGTAGTTCTAATATTACCATATAAGAAATAATGTCATATAGTTTAAAAATAATTATATAATATTATTCCTTATAGAAAAATAGAGAACAAGGAAAGTAAATAAAAGGCAAAAAACAACCAAAACGTTGATTAATATTGGGAAAGAGGGGAGCTCATCTTGGCTAATATCTTGGGAAAAAAAATCAAAGCGTTGATATTTGAATCAGCTATTATTGGTTATGGATTATTCCTTATAGAAAAATGGAGAAGAAGGAAAGAAAATAAAAGGCAAAAAACGAAGGAAAAAAAATCAAAGCGTTGATTAATATCTTGGGAAAGAGGGGAGCTAATCTTGGGGAAAAAAAAATAAAATCAAAACGCTGATATTTGAATCAGCTATTATTGGTTATGGAAGAGAGAAAAAGTAAAAGATTTTTTTACAATTTGTCTTAATTTTAAAAAGAAATTAATTGACATTATTAAACGTACTCACCTAATTTGTTAAATTTGATTGAAGAAATATAATTAATTCATATTCTTAGATCTAATTTATAGTCAAGAATACTCCTTTAAAAGGTGAGATATATTATTACATGATAGAATCTATATCTATAAATAATATAAAGCTAGGCATAGACAAGGTGATGTGGCACCTCTCTATGGCCAGCAATTGCATTTTTTTTCCTTTTATTGACATTTTTCTCCTATTTTTATATTATTTTGGTTAATTTCTGCTACCAATTAATGTCTATTATCAATAAAAGCCCAATTAAATGTAAAAATCAACCAGTCCAACCCACGTAGGCTAGGGCTGCTTATCGGGCGGATAACTACGCTTAACGGTTATCGGCTTTTAAAAGTACTAATCCGCTAGCCAACCGATAAGATATCGGTTGGTTCGGTATCGGGTTAGCAATTATCGGACGGTTATCGGGCGGTGTATCGGTTAAATTACGTAACTACTTTTTTTTTTGCCTTGAAAGACAAACGTTTTATTCATAATTTAACAACTAGGAAGTCAATTAAGCCCCATAGCCACAGGGCAAGACTTAACAGTAAAGAATTCACAAGTTTAATCTCAAACCTTCCGATGGTGATCACTTCGCCACCTTTCTCTGGAACCACAATTATTGCAATAGTAACTTCCAACACAAAATAATAATAATAATAATAATAATAATAATTTATGGTTAATGGAAGAGTTTACCGAAGATAATTACTGATGGTTCAGACTTTTCACTTTAGTGCTTTAGCTTTAGATTTTAGTGTTTTAGGTTTACAATACATATTTTATATGTTTAGGGGTAAAAATATAAATATGATAAATTCTTAACGGGTTAACGGTTTGCCCAATAAGAAAATTGTGTAATCCGCCCCGCACCGATAAGCCGTTAACTACAAAATTTTAATCCATTCCCCAACCGCTAATCCGACAGCCCACTACCAATAAGCCAATAAGCCAATTTTACGGTTGGGTTATCGGTGGCGGTTCGGTTTTGAACAGCCCTACACGTAGCAACTCCAATTAAGTCTGGACCGGCCCCACGTAACATCCCCTGTAATGCGATATTATGTTTCTTTGTAATAAAATCCAATTAAAGTACACTTAATACTCATTGAATTAATAATTAATCAAATATACGTTAGTTTCATTTCATCATATGTTACTAATTGAATTGGATACAATAAATAGTAAAGCACATTTATCCGCTCCATAACATTCTCCCTTTTCATTTGAAACTCTTCTCACAAGAAATTTCTCTCTTTTATGTTTTTTTCTCATTATTGTTATTTTTGCCACAATTATTAATTATATATAATTCTGGTGTGCAATTTTTACCTGTTAGGAAATGGGGGAGAGTCACATATGGTCTTATTTGTGTGAAGTATTCATCAAATTCAAGCTTGAAGAATACACTGTCATTAGCGATATATCAAATTTTGTTAATACATTTGTTTGTTGCAAGCCTGTACATAGTTATGGTGTGAATTCAAATGTTATAATTTTATCTTTTCTGGGTAAATGCCCTATTTTAAATTTGTGGGAATAATTGTACTAATTTTATATTGGACTTAGGTCACTACAAGAAAAAATATATTTGGCAACAATTTTTTTTTTGGTTCCCATAGATTGATTATTGTTGCAAAAAGTACTTTTGGCAACAAAAAAAAAATGTTGCATAGACTTTTCCCAACGACTGTTATTGCAACAACGTGCAACTACTTTTTTTGTTGTTGCCAAAAATACTTTTTGCAACAATAATCAATACTATGACAATAAAATTAAATTCTTTGGCAACCAAAAAGTTCATTTGCCAACAATAAAACTAAGTTGTTACCAAATATTAAATTTTTTGTTGCCATTTCTATATTTTCTTGTAGTGGATTTTTTCCCATTATTTATAAATAAAAAAATGTAATTTCATTTCCATTATAATTACTCAAACGTACCTTAGTTTTCACATCAAGAATAACGCTTGAAAAATATTGAAGTTCCTTCATCGAAACTATTTATTGACATGTAGCTTTTATAAGCTGAAAAAAAGGTTTTGAACAAGAAGATGAAGATAAAGAATCATAACTAAGATTACTTATGAAGTGGTTTTTGGACCGCTTACACCATAGTGTTTATTGTTGGTTTGGCTTGGGAGACTCAAAAGGAGACGATGAAAGCTCGGGTAAAATTAAGTACCTTGAACAGTTTGGTGAACTCTTAGAGGCCGACAGACATCACTGGTAAGATATTAAAAGAATTCAATATTATCATTCTAAGCATATTTATAATAGTGTAGAGCTAAGCGAGCACCGTTTATCACATTACTATCAAAAGAATTGTTGTATTAATTTTTTAAATTAGAAAGTGATATTATAAGTAATAAAGATTGTGTAAGAGAGCAAGCGCTATTTATCATGATTCACTTGCTTTGTGCATAAAAATCATGGTAGTTTTGAATGATATAATTTATCTTTTTTTAACCTTGTATCATATCCCTACATGTATAAATATTTCAAAATAGGATAACTAACTCTATAATTTCAAAACAAGAGCATATATCAATTACCCAATTTTAAAGATTTTGCTAAAAGAGGCTTACATTGTTTACTGGTATTATAGATGCATTCTTGATTGACCGATTGTTATTATGCACGAAAATTAAAACCCCAAGTCTTTAATTTTCCTTTTTTTTTTCTTTTATTTTTTACTAAAATAATAACACATCATTATTTATTGTGCTCAATATTAACAATTTAGATTATTTGATATTCTGAGACGTCGAAAGGTGAGAAGGAAAAATAATAAAGGATAGAGATATAGAGTGGAAGAAATGTGTCTTTTCTTGAATTGGAGCTTATTTGATGCAGTAAGATTTTAGGGTGACATTAATGAATAGAAATGGTTAAAAAAGAAGATGGGGATAAGAGTAAAAAAGAATTAAAAGGGGAAGGGAAAAAAATAGATAACAGAAATGTAATTCAATGGACAAATACTGCACCTTGAGTTCCCAATTATTCCCAAAAATTCACGTATATATGAAAATTACGCATACACGCACACGTATTCTCTTTTTTTTAATCCATTTTTAGAATATGCTAATGAAAAATGATGCTCATCTAATAAATTCTACAATAAATAAATAAATTATGTATAAATTAAAAGATCATATGAATATACATGAAATGAAAAATTTCATCTATTCTATGTTTAATGACTTCATAAATTATAAATTTACTAATGTTATTTATAACCGCGCGAAGTGCGGCCTTCTTCACTAGTTCAAAAATATCTATATCTATCTATCTATATCTATATATATATAAAAGGAGAGGTATAAACAATGTGGTTAAGTCAAGTGGCAAGATAATAACAAGCCAATTGGCAATTTTAGGACAAATTTAATGGAGATTGTAATAAAAGTTTTGAATTGGTTAATTTGAATTGAAATATATCTTGAAGTATTAGAATTTGAAAATATTAGATTTTTGAAGTAAAATTAGATTTTCATTAGTATTAAACTACAAACCCACGGCTGAAGAGTCCTAAATGAACTCCTACTATTGCCAAAACTTATCCTATTAGTTATTATAAAATAAACCACATTTTCTTGAAGATCTTTTTAATTGCATTGCATTCTCTATTATTCTTTGTTTGAATTAAAAGATAATTTTTAGAGATAACATTTTAAATCCTCCGAGATTTATGATCACGATATTGGCTTCTCTTAAACAATATCTGGATTTTTTTTTTACTAACTATGGCTTATCTAAACTTATATTTTAATAAAGTTAAAAATGGCTATAATGCAAGTGTATGTGCAGAAACAAAAATATATGAATCTTTTAACAAATAAATTAAGGTTTAACATTTAAATTGAAGCTATCCAAATCAGATGAAATTATAAGTGATAAGATTCTATAATATATCAATAAAATTTCATTTCGTACTTTTATTCAGTGAATTTGCAATTAATTTAAAGTTTTAAAATGAAATTAAAAATTATCCAAATCAAATATATATATACTGCTCTTCTTTTGTTTCGTCTCTGTTTAGTTTTAAAAAAATTAATTTATCTCCTCGGTTTCAAATGTTTTTCTCAATTCAAATATATAATAAATTATAAGATAATGATCTTTGGGAGGCCTATCTAATAAAGTGATATGATATTTGAATTCGAATTTAAAATGAAATTTGAGTTGGAATGAATATCCAACTTCTTGACCTCTTATATATATATATATATATATATATATATATATATACACCATATAATGTTAGACTTTCTCCTCCTCCAACTCTATTCGTGAATTTTACATTTTATTGCATTCATATTCTTTATCTTTTAGAAACTTATTCAGTGTTAATGTTTTTATTTTCTATCTGCAGATGTGTGATGTACCTATTATAGAAAAGGATGTTACAAGATTATTCCTTCTATTCATTATATTCAGGCTTGAGCTCAAGTAAGTACTCTCCAATGTAATTATTCCGATTTTATCGTTTGATTTTTGATAAAATTAAATACATTAGATTACATAAAACAGAAAATCACTCTCTTATTAGTCGAGTTGGCCCTTTTTAATACTAACTTTTCTTACTATTTTAAATTATTATTTTATTGAAACTAAAATAATGATTTTTGTTCCAAATGTTTGTTTGATTTTTAATTTTGTCTATAGACAATCATTTTTCAAAACTATTTGTGTAGGAGACAATACGTGGTACTCTAAATTCTCTTCTTGAAGAAAAAATATATACAGATCCGAAGATCTTTGTAATGGACGAAGATGTATAATGAATATATTTTTTCCCTAATTTCATAGAAGATAATTAATACTTGCATCTCCTATTTCTATTATGCAAAACATATCTGTTATTTTAATTCTCATAAAAAGAAATTGATGAAACAAGTTAGTGAATATCATATTGTTTATAAGTTGAGATGTTCTTTTCTCACCTTTATTTCTATTCATTTATTATAATTTTAAAGCTT
Source organism: Lycium barbarum (assembly GCF_019175385.1). Lineage (NCBI taxonomy): Eukaryota > Viridiplantae > Streptophyta > Magnoliopsida > Solanales > Solanaceae > Lycium > Lycium barbarum. Next base: position 9,172,412 of record NC_083342.1, read on the forward strand.
GCTCTACACCCATGTATTTATTGCATATGTATTTTTTTTAACCAACTTTTGTTATTTTTAAACTTTTGTTTTACTCCGATTTTTAAGAACTCGCTGGATAAACATAATTCATAATTACTAAGGTTGATCCTTGGAGTTCCAGCATTAGCCTTTTATCATCTTTAATGCTCTTCGTAAAATCAATACTAAAATCACCAATTTAAGGATGTGATTTACATTCTCCTTGAACAAGCAACTTTGATAATTTCCTTAAGGTAAGATAAGAAGTATAAAGTTGAAAATTCTTTTGATGGTCATAGTTAATTTGTGAGTGATTTTATCGGATTCAAAATGGCGAACCACTCATAATTTTTAGTTACGATTTAATAGCTTTTATCAATCATATTCCTCAGAGTCGATCTTGCAATTGAAAGTTCAAGTTCATGTAATTTCCTTTTTTGTTTGTCTCACAGTCTTTTGGTCACAATATATTTAGCTGCAAGAAATCTTTTTAGAAAAAATCAAGGTTGTAAGTTATATACTAGATATTGTTGGGGGAAAAAATCAAGATTGCAAGTTATACATCAAAATTTGTAGGCCTGTGGGCAAGCCATGATTTCTTTGATGTTTGTGTATCTCTCCCATATAAATTTTTTCTTAGAGTTTATTAACAGAAATTACACAATTTGTCGAAAAATTAGTATTGTGGAGATAATTTTCACGCCTATTGAAGGAGCTCTCCATGCTGCCATGGATGAAAAAAAGCGAAAAGTGATCGCCACTCAATCAGGGTCTTCTTACTTGCTCATATTTGGTTGAGATATTTCAATGGCTAAATAATATCTTTCTATTCTTTTCTCTAAGGAATGGACCAACAATATTTGAAATATCCTAGGAGAGAAAGAAATAAAGTGATGATGGGAAGTTATATGCTTTGTCGGTAAATAACTATGATAGATGACTCTAGCATAGCTTATGTGTACGAATGCACAAATATTATTATCAAAATTGGTGTATCTCCTTTAAGTATGTGTTTACTTTTATTTAAGAGTTTAAGGTAAATTACAAGTTTTAGGCAATTGCTTAAGACTATTTCTTTTCTCAATTAAAAAAAGCTTTTTATCAATTAAAGAAACCTTATTTATTTAATGTGTAGGGGTATTATAAATTGACTTATAAAGAGAAAATAAACGCCCCCGGTAAAAAAGACAATTTAAATATTGAAGAAATTTGATTTGATGCAAAAAATGAATACTAATACACTTTGATTAGTTCGTCTCATATGGACTAAAACAATTTCAAATATTATAGATTAGAGCGCTTTTAGAAGACATAAAAACATGTTCTTTATCAATTTAACAACCCTTAATTTATTTTTCATATATTGGCGTATTAAAAAATTGACTTATAATTAAAGAGATAATAAATGGCCCCAGTAAAAAACAAGTTTAAATGTTGAAGAAACTAAATTTGATTTGATAATACAAATAAGATATGAATACTAATATGTTATGATTAATTTTGTTTGATATGGACTTAATTTCTTTTCAAATAATATTACTATTGATTGAGTGGATAAATTTTAAATAGTATTTGTGAAAGAAAGTTACTATAAAACTTTATCATCTCCACCTCCAATCTTTAGATTATGGGTTTGAGTCATCAAAGAAGTAAATAGGGGAGTTTGTAGGGAGAGGTAAAAAAAGAAGTTTCTCTTTTCATAAGTTTCTCTTTTCATAAGTCATAACATGTTCTTCATCTCTTTAACAATCCTTATCTTAGTTATCATGTGTAGGACTATTATAAATTGACCTATAAAGAAAATAAATAAATAACCTCAATAGAATCGTAGAAATTTAGTCACATCTAGGACTATTACGAATTGACTTATAAAGAAAATAAATAATTAATCTTAGTAGAAATTCAATACTTGTGGGATTACACTAGATATGTAGTTATTGTTGTTGCGAATGGTCTTAGTAGAAAGGACAATTTAAAAATTGAATAGATGAGATTTGAGCGGAAAAATTATTGGAATAGTATTTCTGAAAGAAAGTTACTATAAAACATGGATTTTAAATATTGAATAGATGGGATTTGATGTGATATTATAATTAAGATAAGATTACTAATACACTATGCATTTGTTCCATTAAGCTTCTCGAAAGTATTATAGTTATATTGAATCAACAAAATTGGTCTAATAAGTTCAATTAATAAAAAATATTTATAACTGTGCATTTGATTTCTCCAATATAAGTGGAAATCTTTAGCTATAACTTTAATAAGAAACCATTAGAAATATCAATTAAAGACACGCGGTTGATGAATAATTGAGTTTAATACATAATAATTATAGTGTTACATATATAAAATTTGCTATGATTAATTCTTATGACATCGACCGCGCATCGCGCGGGTACTAAAACTAGTATTATTAAAAGCCAAGGAAAAAAGCACCACATTAAGCCAAGTGGCAGTTTAGAAAAAAGCCAAGTGGATGTACATGTAATTAGTAACTAATTAACTATTAACTAATAACTAATTAACTATTAGAAGTTTATGAAAAGAAAAGTGGAAAAAAAAAATTAAAATTTGAATCAACGGTTTTTGATTGCAGTTTCTCCACAAGAGAGTTTCTGAAAAATACTTTTAAATAAAAGGAGCTTAACATTTTAGAGAACAAAATGAATAAATTTTGGCGGGAGCTTAAAACTTTAGAGAACAAAATGAATAATCATCTATTTCAATAACTCTTCCTTGAAACATTAAAACTGATAATTAAGTATAAGTATTCAACACAATTTATTAAAAAGATAAGATTAACATTTATTTATTAATTGTTAAAAATTGGGAAATCTACTGAAATAGGACAATCTGTAAATCTTTAATTTTTGCAGTCAACCCAAAAAATTCCGAAACAAATAAAAAAGAAGAAGAAGAAAAAAAAAAGAAACAAAATGAACTAACCTACACTAACTTACTAATCCACGTGCGCAGTTATATTCCAACTTAAATTCAAAATTTAACTGTACCAAGCACTAATCCACATTTATATATCTTTTTCTTTTTACTTCTACATATCATTTTTCATTTTTTGCTCAGTTTACTTATTTTTGAATTCAATACTTAATTTGATTGCGAAATTCTGAAGAAAGAGAAACTATTTACTTGCTATTTAAATTTTGTTGCCATTCGTTACTTACTTTAGTTTCATGTCCTTTTGATGATTTTGATAAGTATTATGTTTTGCAGGAATAATAGCAATATGTATAGTGGTGAGGATGATGAAAGATTTGAGATGGTTTAGAAACGGGGATGCCATCATGTCGTTAATCTTTTGTTAACGCTATTTTAGTTGAATTCTTGAGTTAATCTTTCGTTGCTCCAGGTTAATGATTCATGGTGTTAATCTGAAATTGAAAAGCGGAGGACAACAACTGCCTCTATCTTCTACGTACTCATGAATAATTTAATTCAACTGCAAATCACTCTCAATCAAAACTTTATAGATATTCTCTTTTATCTCACAACCCAATTTTCCCAGTTGCTGTGGAATGGAAGGCAAGGGATTAGTTAGGAAGGGCGGTGCAAAATGATATCGTAATAAAAGGTGCTTCGTGATAACATTCAGTGCATTAAAAGCCTGTCTGAGGTTGGTGAGAAGAGGCGGAGTGAAAAGCATCCGTGCAATTTATGAAGCTGGTACCTAATGATACTACCTAATCATATAATTGACTTAATTTCTGCCTTTGTGTTTAACAGTACTTTTTAACTTTTTGTTACTGCTATGGATATTCCTCATGCTTTGTTAAGACAAAGCAGGTCTCAATGGGTGTTGGTGTTAAGTTTTACATTTGGGTTAGTGGGTATCTTTTAATTATATCTGCACCGTAATTGACTTAGTTTCTGACTCTATGAAATATCTTATTTCAGTTTCAAACAAAGAAACTATTTATATGATAAAGTAAAAATCTTTCTAAAAATGGAGATAACAGTATTTCTTAGTTCGTTATGCCATGATGAGAGGACATTCATAAGTATGGTATATTGGTTACTCTTTTCGAATCTTTTTATTTTAGTGTATCCGCTGAAATTTTATTTTTATTTTTAAAAACATGTCTCAAACATATATACGTGAATTTTGAAAATCTGAATTGATCTTTTATAATTTCTTTCTCTAATACTTTTCGTGCATCGCGTGAGTACTATACTGACATATATCTTTAAAGTTACTATAAATTATACTTTAGTGAAGAAATGAAGGCGTGCATAATATTTTTGCAATTACGTTGTATATTTCAAAGTTAATCTATTTATTTATAGTTTTTACAAAAACTACATAAATAACAAATTTTAAATAGAATTCTAACAATTAATATAAATTTATATTGAAAGGCTTAGGCTGAATAATACCTCTGAAAATTTGTAAAAATGAATTTTAAGTTTGAAAATGAAATATGTGTAGACACGTAAATTTTAATTATTGGAGTTAATTTGGACTATATTTTACAAGATATATTAGTCCAAAAATATTAGGGGAGGATATAATTGAATTTAAAAAAATATGAATTTAATTAAAGACGAATAGATAAAAATCGTTAAAAAAAGAGAGGAAATTTTCTAAAAGTAATTTCTTATAGTTTAGATTTATTCTAATATGATATGAAAAAAACATTTGACTTATCATGAGAAAAGTTATAAGTATTATGCATAAAATCACGTAACCGAAACTATAACAGATATAGTCAAAAATAAGATATATTGAACAATGAAAGGATTTCAACCAGCAGAATAAAATTATTAACTATAATTAAGATTTTTATGTAGGCAATCTCAGTAATTTCTTATTTCATATATTACCCAAACTAACAGTTATTTAAAATATCAATAAAAAATATGAAATAGCAAAGATCTTTTCACTTTAAACTAAATTGGGAAAGCATCAATTTATATATATATATATATATATATATATATATATATATATATATATATAAAAAACTTATAAATAGGATTAAAGAAAATGTGAGCATATTTATAATTTGATGTAATTTAAATGATAAAACAAAGTAAAAATACTCAAAATTACTATTATTGATAAAACTACTCCACCACATTCTTCTCATGCGTTTGTTTGAACGGCTCATTACATGGTAAGATAATACATTAGAAAGTTGCTAATACAATAATATTACTCAAAAAGTTTGATCAAGTTGAATTCATCATAATGAAGGGTATCTTGGGATACACTGAAGATGATGTCGTTTCCACAGACTTTGTTGGTGACGACAGGTTGTTACTTTGTTCAGTTTTACTTAAAAAGGGGTACTTTAGTTGTTAAATTGCATTTCAATTAATGTGAATTTTGGGTGCAGGTCAAGCATTTTCGATGCCAAAGCTAGAATTGCTTTGATAAAGAACTTTGTGGAACTTGTGTCATGGAATTATGGCAAAATGATATGAGAACTTCCTTTTTATTCTCCACGTCAGGGTAACGTTTTTAAAATCTATTAATATAAACATTTACATATTTGTATGTGTTGTATAAGTTTTTTTAATATCATATCAAGGATGGTGAAAGGATACTGGATGCTATATTGCACATTTGGCGACTCAAAATTATATCATATCAGGTAAACATAATTTTTCCTCCTCTTTTGAAATAATTTATGTATTATTATTTCATGAGTTTGTGGTCAGATCTAAATGTAATCTGTAGTGTTCTCGGAATTTATTTGTTCTTTATCTAAGCTTTGCGGGTTGTTTGATTTTCACATTGTAGTTTTAGATTTGGATTATGCTTTGTCAGTGAGTACGACACATTGTAATGCGATTTCCACAAGGAATGTGTGTAATGTCTTATCTGACTTTTATCAACCTTCTAGAGGACTAAAGTATTGATGATTGAATTTTGTTTCGTCCTATACTATGTATTTGTGCAAGACTTCATTTTCTTTCAGAAAGTATATGAGAGATTCATTTAGCCAATTTAATCGGGATATTCAAAGTATGTTGCAGTAAATGAGTGACAAAAAGAACATCCAAAATGATGAATTGTTCTCCAAAAGAAACTGAATGAATAAGGACATGGGATGTAAAAAATATTCTTTGAGGTTGTCTATTAAGTAATGACATTGATTATGGAAGCTACATATGACTCTGCCTGGGACATCTCTAGGAGTTGTGACATAAAAAATTATGATGTGGTAAATTTTGAGGAATAATCAAGAGGTAATCTTTTGCAATCCTATTGTACTTTCTTCATGTCAAAGTTGTTGGGTCGTGTTAAACAATTAATACATACTTGCTTATGAGATGGAAGAATAACGTCGCTGTAACAAAAGGATGACTGTTGAAAAAAATACACAAATGTGTGGTTTGGCTGAACCCACATTCGATGCGATTTTTAAGATTTTACGTTAGCCTAATAGCCAAGTAAAATCTTTTACTTTTTTAAGCAACCATCTGAATACTTCCTTCTTTGTAGTCTGCCCCATTTGAAGCCCATATGTTTAGCTTGTGTATATGTATAAAAGATTTACACTATTTTTAATGTGTCTGTTCTTTAACAATTTTGTTTCCGTAATCTACCTTCTCATTAACAAAATCACCATCAACAAGATGTAATAGAATTTGAGTTGATTATGTAGGACAAAAAGGTTAGCAGTCAATTTTTACTCTTAGTTCTACACTATGGTTTTAACTTTTAATGGCTCTAAAGTCTAAATTATGATCCGCTCGATAAAAGCCGCTTACATTGATGCATAAAAATAATGAAAGCTAAATATTCTTTATATCTTTCTTGTGTTTGAATTTGTTGTTGGTTTATAAAGAAAAAGTGCATTTATTTTCTGAATTATGCAGTCAGGGGTCACGGCATCGCGTACAGAAGAACAGTGCTGAAAAATTAGGTCAACTCATTGCTGGAATTGTTGGAAAAATAAGAAGCGTTTCATGATTATCATAAGATCTAATTTCTGGGTTAAATGGGTAGTCTATCTATTAAAATTTATATTTCATTGTGTTTGTTAAATTCACAACTTGATGTATAACTTGACAAACAGTTTAGTGCCGACGCCTCTTGACTCTTTTTGACAAAAAGGATTGTTGGCTAATACCAAGTGTATGCTGTGGCAGGGTAGATACCTTCTTTTTTTTTTTTTTTTTTGTTGAATTAACAAAGTATTTTTTTGGTGCATAACTAACCGCATGCTTGTGAAATGGTTTCTCACTTGAGAACAACTCTAGCCCTTCATTTTACTCTCTGTCTTTTTGTCCTTCCCCACATTTCTGTTCGTTGCTGAAGTAAATTGAATCTTATATTTTGATTTTTAAAATTGACATTTGTCGTGAGTGTTTCAGCTGCTTTTTCGTTTATTCCAGAGAGTTCGCTATTCAAATAGCTGAACACTTTCAAGCTTTTAGGATCCGGAACTGGAGTGAAGTGTGCAGTGGTGAGCTTTATAGTCCCTTCTTCTTCTGTAATCGAGTTTTTAATTTGTGAATTGCAAAGAGCTCGCTAATTCGAATAGTTGAACAGTTTGAAGCTTTAGGAGTAAAATGTGCAGCAGTAAGCCCTTATATCTCTTTTTTAGGTGAAGTAGAAGTAATTAGAACCACACCCTACTATATTCTTTCCTCCAAAGATACGAATTGGGCTATAACTGTAGAGTCAAACCTGTAAAGCTTTCAAATGAAGTGGTCTTTTCTCCTTTGTTTTTGTAAGGCTATGATTGTGTATGTTTTAGCAATCTCATGGACAAAAAGAAAGAATGAAAAACACTGTAACTTTGGGGCCAATATTGGAGGAAAGTAGTAAAGCTATAGCAGCTACCCCTTTATTGTTGACTGCTAGGGTTCTTTTTAAAAATAAAATAAAATAAAGAGACAACTTTATGATAAGAATTGTGTAAAGTGAATTACTTTTAGCAGGAATTGTGTAAATGGAATACTTTTAGCCGGAAGAGTTTTGGCCGTAAAGAAGAAAATATTGTGGAGAAATTTGGAGAGGAGAACATTAAGCTAAGGAAATTTGGAACTCTTTCAATTAAATTTTATGTTGGAACCTTTTAGCCAGAGAGAAATCTTTTGGTAATGTCGTTTATGCGTTGATTTCTCTGGAGGTATCCTAATATGCATATTTGTTACTGCTAAAAAGACCGTTAATTGATCTACTTCGATCCCCTCCATTACTGCTAGCAGCTGCTGCAATCTTTACTGCGCAATGCACTCTTGGTGCGCCTAACAAGTGGAATAAAACCTGCGAGAAGCATAACAGCTATGTTAAAGATCAGCTTTTGTAAGTATAGTATAATTTTTTTGAATATTGATACACCCAAATTACACCTTTAGTATCAGGAATAAGCGGTCGTTATTAAATATAGAACCCAACGAGGTTGGGGTCGAATCCCACAGAGAATACGATGAAGAAATATACTTGTCAAGTGTAACGCCTGACTATTAGTCTATATTTCGAGGGAAAGGGGAGTATAATAGTAATTTGGTTGTTGTTTGTTCATTAAAGACTAAGAGTGGTTATAAGATGTCAACTATTGGTAAATGGGACCAAGGTTGTGGTTCCAAAGGAAAGTAATGCGCTTGGTATCAATTCAACTTATTTATATGCCTAGATTCATTAAACCAAGGGTCACGCGAATCTTGCTAAAAGTTTTCCAACCAAATTAGCAAATTTCATCCTAGGCTTTTCCAAACCCTAGAATGTTTTATAAGAGAACACTCATGTAGCCTCAACTAGCTTTCCTATTCCTAGCTCAAGCTATTAGATGGATTTAATGACCCAAATTGTCGCTATTAACTCTTTTCCTAACTTCTACTTTCTTTTCCAAGCAAAGTAATGGTATTAAGGCACAAGTAATGTTGTACACCATCACAAGACATTAATGCTTGAAGAGTTAATAGAAAACACCATTAGCATATAAATGAAGTATGAGTATGAAACCCAATCACATAACTAACACATTTGGTCCCACAACCTTAGCTAAAAAGATTAGCTACTAATATTCATTAAAGGTAAATCAATAAAGTAAAGTGTATTCATAAAGCTTACAAAAGTATTGAATGGAGAAGATGACAAAAGCAAAAGGAATCTCTTAAAGACTTCATCAACCAATAATAAATGAGCTCCACAACAATCTAGACTAAAAATGTAACACCCCGCATCTGGAACTGAGTTTACGCTCATATCATGAGGGTTCTAGTGGGAACACTGAAGGTTTGAGCGTTTGCGAAAATGGTTGATAGGCCTATTTTGGGCAGCGTTAACTCCTTGATCCGTTGCGAATCTGGAAGAACTTCCTTGATGAAAGTTGTAGCCCTATTAAATAGCTTTCCAACGGTATATTATAGGGATTAAACGGACATCTGTGCAAAGAGTTATGCCCATTTGACTGGAGCCTGTTCGCTGGAAAATTCGTCTGCGTTACGGTGACGTTACGGACCGTAACTCGTGTTACGGGCCGTAACAGTGAACCGTAACACAGAGAAACTTTCCAGAACCTCACTGGAAATTTCCTCCAAGATACGGTCCGTCCTTCGGGTTACAGACCGTAACAGTGGACCGTAACACGGGGAAAATTTCCAGAACCTTACTGGAAATACGGTACCAAGATACTGTCCGTCCTTCGTGTTACGGACCGTAACAGTGGACCGTAACACGGGGAAAATTTCCAGAACCTTACTGGAAATTTTCACCAAGGTACGGCACCAAGTTACGGTCCGTCCTTTGTGTTACGGGACCGTAACATGGGGCGTATCTTGGTCCGCAATTACGTTTTGGGTCACCTGCCTTCGGGAGGCCATAACCCTATCATAACTTGGGAATATGGGAAAACTCAAAGAACGAAAGTTGTAGATAATTGAAATACCTTTCCAACCATAGGTCGTGGGTTCACAGGTGACATCGGGATAAGGAGATATGGACGTTTTAAGACAGAGAAGTCCAACCCGTTTTCAAGTTGGGTCAAACCCATTTCCCCTTGGTATATAAGGGAAATGTTAACCCTAGCAGCCCCCAATTCCCACAAATTTCAGATTTTTAGAGAGAGAAAGTGAGAGATAGGAGAGCTAGAGAGAGAAAGTAGAGAATCAACCAAATTTAAGGCCCTGAATCCCGAAGCTCGTGAAGGATAAAGTGTAGTACAAGTTGTTGCCGTCATTTTAAGCTAAAGATCGGACTTGGGGGTGTTGATTTCGTGGTGACTACCCAAAAAGGTAATGTTTCTACTCCCTAATCATTATAGTTGTGAATTGATGAATTCTTGGGAGAATAATGATTGGGTTTGATGAAGAGAATTATATGAACTATGCTAGAGTTGTTGGATTGTTGACTTGGGATTGTTGTATTCATATGGGGGATGAAGAATGATGTTAATTACATCTAATTAAGATTGTAGAATTTGCTAGAAGTAATAGAATGGGGATTGGGTGAAGAAAACCCCATTAATGAAGGTTATAGAGCTTCATGCCCACTAAGTGTTTGATAAAATGCTTAGATGAACGAAACATGGATATTGTTGCTAATATAGAATCCCTATGCCTTGTATTGCTATAGATTGAAGTTGGAGGGATTGAAGAACATTGTGATACGCTCAAAATCGGGAAGTTAAGGTATGTAGAACTTCCATCAACATGTGGGAATCTTTACGTTCTTCCCCATGATCCGTTTCGTAAAATCTATGAAGTTCAAATCCTAGGGCATTAAACCCAACATATTGGTAGCCCGTAATTATGCATGTATGTACATGAATTCCGTATCTATGTTCGTTATTGTATTTCCTAATCTTCCATTACGAATATTAGGGATCCTAGCCTAATCCATGAATCATGAATTCTTTCTCATGTGTTCTCATTATGTTCATATGAAATTGTATGATTTTATTTTACAAATCACAAGCATGTTTTCAAGTCAAATACAAATATATGATTATGAACTATTGTATTCCTCACGATCAAGTACATGTTTACAAGCTATTCTGTGAAAACATGTTTACAAGTTATTTCGTGAAATCATGATTTCAAGACAAGTACAAGTTAATTCACGAAAATCATGGGCTTCTTAGCCAACTATATTATGTTAAATGTTTTTGGGAGTTGCACAAATTACCGAGAAGGCTCAGATAGCCTGAAACTATGTAGCCACCATAGGACAAGGATCGCTCCGCCTAGTTAGGACGATACCTTAATTTCACACTGAATGGTTCCATCAGGTACGTTACTACCTTATACCCTGGCAAGGTATAGGGGCTCTGCTGGTCCGGCGAGGTACCAGACTCCACGTATCCACGTGGTGATATTATGTGTCGGTTTATGAAATGCTCTCCCTACTTATCATGTTTTACTCATGTCATATATATATATGTACTCATGCTCATGCTCATGTTCATGTCCAAGTTTTCAGTTTCAGTTCTTATCATGTTATCCCATGTTCCATGTGTTTCTTCCGGTTGCTTTACATACCAGTACATTCAATGTGCTGACGTCCCCTATTATTCCCCGGGGGCCTGTATATCACGATGCAGGTACAGATTTACAGGACGACACTTCTGATCATTAGGATTTGTACGTACCAGCGTATTGGTGAGACCCATCTCATTCGGGGTTTAGACATTGTATTTCTTTAATTAATTATGCACCTAAAGGTATGTTGGGGGCCTTGTCCTAGTAAGTATGTTTTCCAGTCAGACTCATGATAGAGGTTTCATAGACTAGACAAGTCAGTTATGTCATGTCAGACATTTGGAGTTGTATAGCCATTTTGGCTCACTCATGTTTAAACAAGTATTTTATTAAGTATTATGACCTACCATGTTTTATAAAGGCTCATCATGCATTCACATTATATTTCCGCTCATGTATGTATCATGATGATTCAGCAAGTTATGTGATTCGCTCGGTCACATGTAGTCAGGCACCGAGTGCCGTGTTACGTCCAGGCCATGGTTCGGGGCGTGACAAAGCTTGGTATCAGAGCCTAGGTTCAAGGATCTTTAGGGAGTCTATGAAACCGTGTCCAGTGGGGTCTCTTTTATATGTGCGAGGGCCCCACACATATAAACAGATGACCACCAAGACATTCAGGATTGTCTCATTTCTTTTATATTTTAGATCGTGCAGTTAGAGCAGTATTTTTAGGATGACTTCCTAATTCGTGCGTGTACGTGTTTTCAGAAAATTCCTTACAAAAAAACGTACAAGAAGAAAAACACAGTCACCAGCCAAAGGGCTGCCGCTGAAGTAGCTCACGAAGATACTGTTCCGACTCAGGCAACAGCTCCAACCGCCCCTACAGTTACACCTCCTAGTGCTTCAGACGGGGATGTTAGGAGTGCTATCAACATGCTCACCCAGCTGGTAGCAGCTCAGGCCCAACGTCAGGAATCTGGGTCAAGTTCAGGAGGTAATGGAGAGTCTTCTAAGACGAAGGATTTTCTCAGAATGAATCCCCCAGTTTTTACGGGGACAAAGAAAGATGAAGACCCTCAGGACTACATTAATGATCTCCAAAAGATCTTCAGGATTATGACAGTTACAGAAACCGAAGCAACTACTTTTGGAGCTCATCAGCTGCAGAGCATTGCTAACACGTGGTATGAATCTTGGGAATTGTCCCGAGGTGAGAATGCGCCTGATTCTTCGTGGGATGAATTTGCTAGTGCATTCCTAGACCACTTTATGCCAGTAGAGGTCAGAGAGGCTAAGGCTGAACAATTCCTGAAGCTCAAACAAGATGGCAGGCCAGTTCAAGATTACTATTTGGAGTTCGTTAGCCTGGCTAAGCATGCCCCACACATGTTACCCGATATGAGGGCAAGAGTAAGAAGATTCGTTGGAGGTCTTGATTCCCATTTGTATGATGGAGCCAATATTATTACACAGAATGGGACAATGACTATTTCCAAGATGGTTGGTTTTGTACAGGGCAATGAGACAAGGCTAAAGGAGGAAGAAGCCTTACAGAAAGAGAAAGACAAGGAGTTCAACAAGAGGGTCAAGTCTACTGGACAGTTCAGCGGGAACCGAAACAAGAAATTCTTTAAGAACAGGTCAGCAATACCTGCTTCGTCCACAGCAAGTGCCCCACCTCCTAAGTTCCGCAATGATAAGAAGCAGAATTTCAGACCATCAAGTTCGTACTCTCAGGCTAGTGGGGGTCAGTCGACTTATACTTATCCGATGTGCGGCAAGTGTAATAAGAGGCACTTAGGTGATTGTCATGTGGGTACTGATGCATGTTTTAGATGTGATCAGAAGGGCCATTTTCAGAAAGACTGTCCATCTACCAGACAGGGTACTAGAGGTAATGTGACGCAATCCATAAATTCAGCAGTCCCTCGTAATAATCAGGCCCAGCAGGGGAACAATGCAACTAGATCTGGAAACGCAAGCGGGGGGCGAAACCGTTTGTATGCATTGACAGGCCGTCAGGATACAGAAGCTCGTGCAGATGTTGTTACAGGTACTCTAACAATTTTCACTTTCGACGTATATTCCCTTATTGACCCAGGATCCACCCTATCTTATGTAACCCCTTTTGTTGCTAAGAAATTTGGTATTGAACCTGAAAAATTGTATGAACCCTTTGAGGTGTCCACCCCCGTTGGGGAATCACTCACAGTTAGACATATGTATAGGGGTTGCCCAGTTTTAGTCTACCACCGCAGAACCATAGCTGATTTAGCGGAATTAGAAATGGTAGACTTCGATGTGATCATGGGTATGGATTGGTTAGCTTCATGTTATGCCAAAGTATGTTGTAGGACTAAGGTGGTAAGATTCGAGTTTCCTAATGAGCCAGTCATAGAATGGAAGGGTAATTCAGTAGTACCCAGGGGTAGATTCATTTCTTACCTAAAAGCCAGAAAAATGATTTTCAAAGGCTATATCTACCACCTAGTTCGAGTCAAAGATTCAGATGCTCAGACTCCAACTCTTCAATCCGTACCAGTTGTAAATGAATTTCCATAAGTCTTCCCAGAAGACCTTCCAAGAGTCCCTCCTGACAGGGAGATTGAGTTTGGAATTGATTTACTTCCCGATACTCAGCCGATATCTATTCCGCCATACAGAATGGCTCCAGCAGAGTTAAAAGAGTTAAAAGCCCAGTTGAAAGATCTACTTGATAAGGGGTTTATTAGGCCTAGTGTTTCGCCTTGGGGAGCACCAGTCTTATTTGTTCGAAAGAAGGATGGTTCTTTACGTATGTGTATAGATTACCGCCAGCTGAACAAGGTCACCATTAAGAACAGGTACCCTCTTCCTAGAATAGATGACTTATTTGATCAGCTGCAAGACGCCCAATGTTATTCCAAGATTGACCTCAGAACAGGCTATCATCAGTTGAAGGTTAAGGAAGTTGATATTCCGAAGACAGCTTTTAGGACCCGTTATGGCCATTTCGAATTTCTTGTTATGTCATTTGGGTTGACAAATGCACCAGCTGTTTTCATGGATCTTATGAATAGGGTCTTCAAGCCTTATCTCGATTTATTCGTCATTGTCTTCATTGACGATATTTTGGTGTATTCCCGTAATGAGGTCGAACATGCAGAACATCTCAGAATGGTGTTGCAGACTCTTAAAGACCGCGAACTTTTTGCAAAATTCTCAAAGTGTGAGTTTTGGCTTAAATCAGTGGCATTCTTAGGCCATGTGATCTCGGGTGAAGGTGTTAAAGGTGATTCTCAGAAGATTGACGCCGTAAAGAGTTGGCCCAGACCCACCTCCGTTTTTGAGATAAGAAGTTTCTTGGGTCTGGCAGGCTATTATCGACGCTTCGTAGAAGGGTTTTCTTCTATCTCTGCTCCGTTGACTAAGTTGACACGGAAGAAAGTTAAGTTCCAATGGTCAGATGCTTGTGAGCGAAGCTTTGAGGAGTTGAAGAAGAGATTGACTTCTGCTCCAGTTTTGACTTTGCCTGATGGAACTGAAGGATTCGTGGTTTATTGTGATGCTTCGGGAGTTGGTGTCGGATGTGTCTTAATGCAGCATGGTAAGGTTGTGGCTTATGCGTCTCGACAACTCAAGGTTCACGAAAAGAATTATCCAACTCATGACTTAGAGTTGGCAGCTGTAATTTTTGCACTCAAGATATGACGTCATTATTTGTATGGAGTGCACGTGGATATTTTCACAGATCATAAAAGCCTGCAGTATATCTTCAAGCAAAGGGAGCTAAATCTTAGACAGAGGAGATGGCTCGAATTGCTTAAGGATTATGATGTGGACATTCTTTATCATCCGGGGAAAGCAAATGTAGTAGCTGATGCTCTTAGTCGGCATTCCATGGGAAGTTTAGCCCATATGGACGTGGATAAGAGAGTTATGACAAAGGAATTTCACCGTTTGGCCAATCTTGGAGTTCGACTCTTGGACTCCGAGGATGGTGGTGTGGTTGTACAGAATAGTGCTCTTTCCTCTTTAGTCGTTGAAGTCAAGGAGAAACAATTTAGTGATCCCTATTTATTGCAGCTGAAGGAGGGGATTCACAAGCATAAGACAACAGCTTTTGAACAAGGGGGAGATGATAGTACCTTGAGGTACCACGGCAGATTATGTGTCCCAGATGTAGATGGACTCAGAGAGCGAATCATGTCAGAAGCTCACAATTCCAGGTACTCCATTCACCCAGGTTCCACTAAGATGTATCATGATCTCAAAGAGATTTACTGGTGGAACGATATGAAGAAGAATGTGGCAGATTTTGTAGCTAAGTGTCCGAATTGTCAGCAGGTGAAAGCCGAACACTAGAGGCCTGGTGGCTTGGCTCAGAATATTGATATTCCTGTCTGGAAATGGGAAATGATCAATATGGATTTTGTAACAGGTTTACCTCGTTCAGCTAGGAGACATGACTCTATTTGGGTGATCGTTGACCGGCTTACTAAGTCAGCACACTTTTTGCCAGTCAAGACCACATATTCAGCAGAAGATTATGCCAAGCTGTATGTTAATGAGATTTTCAGATTGCATGGGACGCCAGTGTCCATTATTTCAGATCGTGGTGCTCAGTTTACAGCAAACTTTTGGAAATCTTTTCAGAAAGGATTGGGTACCAAGGTGAACCTCAGCACAACTTTTCATCCACAAACAGATGGACAGGCAGAGCGTACTATTCAGACTCTGGAGGATATGTTGAGAGCATGTGTCTTGGACTTCAAAGGTAATTGGGATGATCACTTACCACTCATTGAGTTTTCTTATAATAACAGTTATCATGCTAGTATTGGGATGGCACCATTTGAAGCTCTATATGGGCGAAGGTGCAGATCACCAATTGGTTGGTTCGAAGTTGGTGAAGCAGAGTTGTTAGGACCAGATTTGGTTTATCAAGCTATGGAGAAAGTCAAGTTGATACAGGAGCGTTTGAAAACAGCTCAGAGTCGCCAGAAGTCTTATACAGATGTGAGACGAAGGGATTTAGAATTTTCAGTTGATGATTGGGTGTTCCTTAAAGTCTCACCCATGAAAGGTGTTATGAGGTATGACAAGAAAGGGAAGCTAAGTCCCAGGTATATTGGGCCTTACAGAATTTTACGAAAGGTCGGTCTAGTGGCCTATGAACTTGAGTTGCCACAAGACTTGGCTGCTGTACATCCTGTGTTTCATGTGTCCATGTTAAGAAAGTGTGTAGAAGACCCATCGTTGGTTGTTCCTACTGATACTATAACAGTTCAAGATGGGTTGACTTATGAGGAGATCCCTATAGCAATTCTTGATCGTCAAGTTCGCAAGTTGAGAACTAAGGAAGTAGCCTCAGTAAAGGTCTTGTGGAGGAGCCAGAAGGTTGAAGAGGCCACATGGGAAGCCGAAAAGGACATGAAATCCAAATATCCTCACTTGTTTGAAGAGCGGGAAGATAGACTTCAAGGTAAATACCTTTAGTTTTCATGTCATATCCCTTATGTATTCATGCCTCACGTCTCACGTTCAAGTTCATGTATTCACCATTCATGTCTCATGTTTGGGCACTGATGTTTCATAAAACTACGTCATGTCAGTTTACATGCCCCATGTCATGTTATGTCTTATGTTCCACGCTCATGTCAGCTATCCAGTGCCCATGTTCATGCCTCAGTATTCAAGTTTGCATATAAACATGTCATGTTTCCTTCATATTCATGTAGTCAAGCCATGTCCAGCCATATTCTTAACCATTACCCATCATTCGAGGACGAATGATCCCAAGGGGGAGATATTGTAACACCCCGCATCTGGAACTGAGTTTACGCTCATATCATGAGGGTTCTAGTGGGAACACTGAAGGTTTGAGCGTTTGCGAAAATGGTTGATAGGCCTATTTTGGGCAGCGTTAACTCCTTGATCCGTTGCGAATCTGGAAGAACTTCCTTGATGAAAGTTGTATCCCTATTAAATAGCTTTCCAACGGTATATTATGGGGATTAAACGGACATCTGTGCAAAGAGTTATGCCCATTTGACTGGAACCTGTTCGCTGGAAAATTCGTCTGCGTTACGGTGACGTTACGGACCGTAACTCGTGTTACGGGCCGTAACAGTGAACCGTAACACAGAGAAAATTTCCAGAACCTCACTGGAAATTTCCTCCAAGATACGGTCCGTCCTTCGTGTTACGGACCGTTACAGTGGACCGTAACACGGGGAAAATTTCCAGAACCTTACTGGAAATACGGTACCAAGATACGGTCCGTCCTTCGTGTTACGGACCGTAACAGTGGACCGTAACACGGGGAAAATTTCCAGAACCTTACTGGAAATTTTCACCAAGGTACGGCACCAAGTTACAGTCCGTCCTTTGTGTTACGGGACCGTAACATGGGGCGTATCTTGGTCCGCAATTACGTTTCGGGTCACCTGACTTCGGGAGGCCATAACCCTATCATAACTTGGGAATTTGGGAAAACTCAAAGAACGAAAGTTGTAGATAATTGAAATACCTTTCCAACCATAGGTTGTGGGTTCACAGATGACATCGAGATAAGGAGATATGGACGTTTTAAGACAGAAAAGTCTAACCCGTTTTCAAGTTGGGTCAAACCCATTTCCCCTTGGTATATAAGGGAAATGTTAACCCTAGCAGCCCCCAATTCCCACAAATTTCATATTTTTAGAGAGAGAAAGTGAGAGAGAGGAGAGCTAGAGTGAGAAAGTAGAGAATCAACCAAATTTAAGGCCCCGAATCCCGAAGCTCGTGAAGGATAAAGTGTAGTACAAGTTGTTGCCGTCATTTTAAGCTAAAGATCGGACTTGGGGGTGTTGATTTCGTGGTGACTACCCAAAAAGGTAACGTTTCTACTCCCTAATCATTATAGTTGTGAATTGATGAATTCTTGGGAGAATAATGATTGGGTTTGATGAAGAGAATTATATGAACTATGCTAGAGTTGTTGGATTGTTGACTTGGGATTGTTGTATTCATATGGGGGATGAAGAATGATGTTAATTACATCTAATTAAGATTGTAGAATTTGCTAGAAGTAATAGAATGGGGATTGGGTGAAGAAAACCCCATTAATGAAGGTTATAGAGCTTCATGCCCACTAAGTGTTTGATAAAATGCTTAGATGAACGAAACATGGATATTGTTGCTAATATAGAATCCCTATGCCTTGTATTGCTATAGATTGAAGTTGGAGGGATTGAAGAACATTGTGATACGCTCAAAATCGGGAAGTTAAGGTATGTAGAACTTCCATCAACATGTGGGAATCTTTACGTTCTTCCCCATGATCCGTTTCGTAAAATCTATGAAGTTCAAATCCTAGGGCATTAAACCCAACATATTGGTAGCCCGTAATTATGCATGTATGTACATGAATTCCGTATCTATGTTCGTTATTGTATTTCCTAATCTTCCATTACGAATATTAGGGATCCTAGCCTAATCCATGAATCATGAATTCTTTCTCATGTGTTCTCATTATGTTCATATGAAATTGTATGATTTTATTTTACAAATCACAAGCATGTTTTCAAGTCAAATACAAATATATGATTATGAACTATTGTATTCCTCACGATCAAGTACATGTTTACAAGCTATTCTGTGAAAACATGTTTACAAGTTATTTCGTGAAATCATGATTTCAAGACAAGTACAAGTTAATTCACGAAAATCATGGGCTTCTTAGCCAACTATATTATGTTAAATGTTTTTGGGAGTTGCACAAATTACCGAGAAGGCTCAGATAGCCTGAAACTATGTAGCCACCATAGGACAAGGATCGCTCCGCCTAGTTAGGACGATACCTTAATTTCACACTGAATGGTTCCATCAGGTACGTTACTACCTTATACCCTGGCAAGGTATAGGGGCTCTGCTGGTCCGGCGAGGTACCAGACTCCACGTATCCACGTGGTGATATTATGTGTCGGTTTATGAAATGCTCTCCCTACTTATCATGTTTTACTCATGTCATATATATATATGTACTCATGCTCATGCTCATGTTCATGTCCAAGTTTTCAGTTTCAGTTCTTATCATGTTATCCCATGTTCCATGTGTTTCTTCCGGTTGCTTTACATACCAGTACATTCAATGTGCTGACGTCCCCTATTATTCCCCGGGGGCCTGTATTTCACGATGCAGGTACAGATTTATAGGACGACGCTTCTGATTATTAGGATTTGTACGTACCAGCGTATTGGTGAGCCCCATCTCATTCGGGGTTTAGACATTGTATTTCTTTAATTTATTATGCATCTAAAGGTATGCTGGGGGCCTTGTCCCAGTAAGTATGTTTTCCAGTCAGACTCATGATAGAGGTTTCATAGACTAGACAAGTCAGTTATGTCATGTCAGACATTTGGAGTTGTATAGCCATTTTGGCTCACTCATGTTTAAACAAGTATTTTATTAAGTATTATGACCTACCATGTTTTATAAAGGCTCATCATGCATTCACGTTATATTTCCGCTCATGTATGCATCATGATGATTCAGCAAGTTATGTGGTTCGCTCGGTCACATGTAGTCAGGCACCGAGTGCCGTGTTACGTCCAGGCCATGGTTCGGGGCGTGACAAAAAATCTGTAGAATAATGAGTCCAAAACCCTAGAAAATCTATTTATAAAATGTCCAAAACGGGAACAATTTCCAGACAAAAATACCCCTGCGCATCTAGTGCGAATCGCACTTGGTGTCACATGTGCAACCTGCTAGTCGCAGGTTGCACCAAATCGTCGCAGGTATTGCATCTTCAATCAGCTGTGGTGCAGCATCTGCGGCATCAGATGCGACTCGCATGTACCACATGCGACTCGCATGTGGTGCTCGCATGTGTTGCACCACTGTCTTGCTTTCTTTTGCCATCTCTGTCAATAGATGCTGCAGCACCTGCGACTCGCATGTAGTACATGCGATTCGCAGGTGATGTTTTGGTTCATTTCAGCTGGTTTTTGCTTCATTTTGCCTCAAGCCGCTTCCAGCACATGTTATTCTACAAATTAACACAAAAACACGAGAAACGACATCAAAAGTACTTGGGATTTACAAAAGACTAAGCAGTTGGCGACGAATGTGCCGTAATTTCACGGCACATCAGATATCAATGTCGTGACAAATAGACAGATATGTTTGCATTTCTGAAAAGTTGAAACATGTTCGACAAATTCATACTATAGCAGAAATGTTCGATTTTTAATATTGTCTATGTTTTTATGAGGATTTCTATACTTCATATCATAACGATAACATGGGAAAAGAAAATAAAATTAGCAGTTATATAGTGGAAATTTTTTGCGGCCATGATATTCGATGAATTGATAGGAATGTGTTTACTGTCACTTAAAGATTCGACATCCCCCCCCAAAAAGAAGAAGAAGAAGAAGTAGAAAAAAAGGAAATCTTCATAAAATTGACAGTCAAAGGGTACCAACAGGACAAGCTTTGCAAATAGGCTAACGGTAAGTTATATCTACCATGCAAAGGGAATTATCTAAGTGTGTGCTTTCAGCTCTCTCTGAATACTGTCGGTGTTATATAGTGGTTAATAATGATTTACAATAGTTTTGATGTTCGTGAAACATCTCTTTATATATCAGTTGCCTCTATTAGTAGAGCTTTGAGCTGCATATATGTAACCGACTCAGTCGTGGGTAGAAGAAACTATGAGTCCTGAGTATAAAGCAATGGTAGAGGTACATCCCGTTTGAGAAGAAACAATTCAGTTGGTTAACTCTGCAGTAACTGTTTTCATGGGTAACTCTATTGACTTTTTGCTGAGAGTTCAGAGGTTTTTGCAGGATCCCACTCATAACGCTGACCATATATCTATTGTAAATACTCCTGCCAAGATAGATATATCAAATACTAGAACAGTAGTTGATGATGACCCAAATGCACAACCATCCGGAACAAAATCAAGAGAGTATTGAAGAAGAAGAAGAAGAAAATTGCATAAGTTACTGTATTTACAAGTCTTGGAGAATCATTATTTACTCATGATTATGGTTTTTTATTTTATATTTTGTTCCTAGGAAATTTCTTTATATGCTACTTATAATATCCAGATTTCTGGTACGGATCAACTTTTGGATAGATATCTTATTTTATATCTTACCTATACATATTTCATTAAATCGGCGTCTCATGGATATTTTGAAGTCCATTATACCTTATTGTTGTTTAACAGCTATCATACTGTCAACTAAAAACTGAGAATGTTGGCTGAATAGAAGTGAGAAATATGTTGGTCTAAGAATAATTATGGCCTCATCAAATGTAAAGTCTTCATTGAATTGGATAATAGCAAACCAATCTGCAAGATTACTGTCCAGAAAACTTATAAAGTGTTATCTAATCATCGAATTTACGATGATCTAGATTGAATTGGGAATGCACATATAAAATTGGAAGTTCAATGTCTTTTGATAATTCATTTGTTGGATTTGGGGGGCAGTAATGAGCAGGATTAACAGTACATTTTTGGAGAAAAGGCCCCACAACAGTATGAACCTGAAAGCAAATTATCAATTAGAGAAAGCAAAAGAGCTGAATTTGAGAAGATACCTGGCTATCATGAACATATCATATTTTATTAACAAGGCAACCGGCACTTACCTTAGGTGGCTTATATGTTCTTTGGCTTTAAAGGCCGACATTTGATCCACAATAATAACTTCAATATTCCGTAATAATCAAGCCATTTGTATGGTCATACATTTGTTTTACCCTCATTAGAGACACAAATGATTAATAGATTGTTTGAAGAAATGATCGGTAATAAATCATAACAGCTACATATATCATAGAAATGTTAGTCTGTAATAAGACTAATCCAAAAGATGAGAATATAAAATTTGCAATATGTCACACATGATTCATATACAACTGTTTCTATTATCTCACGCTGCTATTTTTTCCTTTGAAGCGATCCGCGCATCGTGCGGGTACGTATACTAGTATTATAATAAAAGGAGGATAGTATAGCTTAATATTAAGCCAAGTGGCGTAATATGAACAAGCCACTTGGCAACAAATTCTATTTGTATCAATTTAAAAAAGAAATTACTTTATATTATTAAATGAACTCACCTAATTTAGTGTACTTGATTGAAGAAATATAATTAATTAATATTCTTGGATCTAATTTATAGTAAAAAATAGTCCTTTAAATGGTAAGATATAATACTACATGATATAATTAATTAAAAAAAAAAAACTTGAAAAACAGTACGGAATTGAAATGTTCAGTACTACTTTGGCAATACAATAACAATAATTAATATTAATAAATGCATTAACTCATATTAAATATACTCACCTAATTGAGTGTATGTGAAATGAAAAAATATAGTTAATTGCTATTATTGGATCTATTTATAGTCAAGAATACTCCTTTAAATGGTACTCATATATAACATCATCCTTTGTTACTTTCTGCAATTAAGGGAAAGTCAAACCCATATGACGAGCACACGATATTAATAGTAATAAATGCATTAAATCTTATTAAATATACTCATCTAATTTGGTGAATTTTATTGGAGAAATATAATTAATAGATATTCTTGGATCTAATTTATAGTCAAGAATACTCTTTTAGATGGCGAAGGAGAGCTTTGGCGTAACTGGTAAAGTTGCTGCCATGTGACCAGGAGGTCATGGGTTCGAGCCGTGAAAACAGCCTCTTGCAGAAATGCAAGGTAAGGCTGCGTACAATAGACCCTTGTGGTCCGGCTGTTCCCCGGACCCCGCGCATAGCGGGAGCTTAGTGCACCGGACTGCCCTTAATACTCTTTTAGATGGTAAGATATAATAGTACATGATTAATTCCAAAAAACACAAAATTTAATGAAAATTCTTAATAAAAAATATTAGAATACTGCATAGCAGATATCAATTACAAGATATGCTTTTTTTTTTGGGTAAATAACAGTATATGATTATACCAAAGCGGGATATTTACTGCTCAACAAACAAAAGAAGTACACTATCAACTGGACAGTCCCAGACTCCCAGTGTGTGTAATCTCCTATATCACCAAAATTTCCATACACCTAATCTACTATAGGATAGAAATTAAGCTTTTGTAGATACACAGCCAGCTTTTTTACTAAGCTTCCTCTGAGAAAAACTTCCTGAATGATAAGCCTAGATATAGTTTGTGCTGTCCTACTCTTCTGCTGAAAAACTCTTGTACATATACAAGATATGCTTATTATCTATACCATATTTAATAAGATTTTGGTGTGAAGGATTTCATTTGTTAATAATTATTATACATTGATTTTTGAATCGAAAATAATAATTAAAATTTTGACTTTAAAGCTAATGGTAATAATCCGTATTTAGCAATTGAACTGCATACGGATTATGTATTGCTAAGATAAATGTGATATTAACCAATTATCACAATTAATTCAAATTAAAAGTGAAAGAAGAAAACTAAAATTTACATTCATTATTTAAATTTGAAACGACCAAGTCCTATATGTATCTTGGTTTAATATTTTAATTGAAAGATAAAAGTATAGGAATTGAAATGATATAACCCTTATATGGAAATTTTTGTAAAGAACTATTTTTTTAGGTAACAAAATAACGAGGAATAAAATTATACCAATCCAAATTGATCACTTCCTTATTTTAGCTTATAAATATTCTACTATTTCTACCTAAACTTTCATATCTACGATCTTTCAAACTGTCCGACTAACTTGACAAGCCATCCTTCGGGTTGTTGAAGTCAGGTTTGTGGCAAGCCGTCCTTCGGGATGTTGAAGCCCAGTCCTACTATGTAAGAAAACTATTGTGCTTGTAGTTTGGCTGTCTTGCTTGGTGTTTCCCCGCCCTCTACATACCCATGGTATCAGAGCCAGGTTTCGATCCTGGGAAGCCCAAAGAAGCTAAAGAATATGTTGGTGCCTCAAAACTTGACCAACACCCTATTCTAGCAACTCAGGAGGAACAATTCATCACTCTGCAGATTCCAGATGATTTTCCTAGACAGTGGAAACATCATGGTTTCACCCATGTCCATTTTGGTGCTATTAGAATTGCATTAACATATCATGGACAAAAGGGCCAACCAGTTGTAACTCGCCTTGCCCTTCTTGATACCAGATATAATGAGTACCAACATGAGAATTTGGGTACCACAGAAGTCACTCTAAATGTTGGGACAGTTTTTGTCACTATATTTCCAAATTTTAACATGTCCCTGTATGATCCATATCTAACGGAGGCTTTAAAGCTCCAAGTCCAAATTCAAGGTGCTCCACAAGCTAAAAATGCTATTCAGGCTACTTTACACTACCAAATAGCTTGGCGAGTTCAGAATCATGCTATGGATATCTCTTTTCCAGGTGGAGAAAATGTTTTGCTCTTAAAAGTGGATGCCACCAACGGAACTACCATGTGCACCCAAATCCCAAAACAGCTTTCTAGAGAAGAACTTATCAAAGTCCTTCCAGATACATGGGTCACGAATTATGAAAAGCCGAGAGAACCTGTTGAACCTCTCCAATCTTATGAACCCACTTTTTCCAAAAAACCCGATAAAACAGTCGCCATAAGCTTTGACCACTCTCACCTTAAAAAACACAATAAAACAACCTTCTCTTTCCAGATGTACCAACCCACTCATAACCAAGCACACCAAGATGACCCTGAAACATTCGCTTACCATCTCCCAAGTATCATGAGCGAACATGACTGGATAAAGCAGTTCGATAATGAAGGTCATGAAGTATGGTGGTTCAAATGTCCTTTCACGGGACACTGCCCATGGGATATCCAATGTGACTGTCAAGAATGTCTTGACGATGAAATTGAATGGGATGAACACCATACAAGAAGAGCCAAATCAAAGAAAAAAGGGGGAAACTCTGAAAGAAAGTTCCGAACAAGGTATGAAGAATGAGACTCATCTATCGGTTCACTGAGCCGTCCAGGAAAA
Organism: Lycium barbarum; assembly: GCF_019175385.1. Taxonomy (NCBI): domain Eukaryota; kingdom Viridiplantae; phylum Streptophyta; class Magnoliopsida; order Solanales; family Solanaceae; genus Lycium; species Lycium barbarum. Next base: position 9,197,791 of record NC_083342.1, read on the forward strand.
TATGAATTCCTTGTTTTGTACAAACCCCAAAGTTGGCCATCTCTCCCTAACCAAAATTTACATCACAAACCTTCAAACCCAAGTATCCCAAAGCCAGAAATATTCATGATGAACCCCTCCAGCTCCAGTCACACCACTGAATTTCCCCCACAACAACCTTTTGAAAAGGATGGTGCAAGCCATGCCCCAAATATTCCAAGGCAAAATGTTGTGCTGCCCACGGGAGAAAAGCCACCAACAAGTGAAGTTGAAGCGACAATCAATTGGCAATCCGAAAATGCCATTTGCCAAAACAAAGTGTTAACTAATATTAGCACTTCCATCAGAAATGTTGCTCACACACAGAATAAGATGATGAGCAGGGTGGAGACAATTGAGAAGAAGGTGGAACAAGCATCTTCTCAGCATGCTGGATTGATCAAAACCCTGGAATTGCGAATGACAAACATGCAGTATGAGATTTGTCCACCAGGCACTTCCATTTTCCATTTCTTTAACCAACAACAAAAGGAAATGGCTGACCTTAAAGAACAAATACAGCTACTGAGATATGGTCACCTTGAACCGCAAAAAACACAAAGCTGCCCATCAAAACCCGCCTTTTTCCCCATGTCCTCACAAACATACTCACCACCAAAGCTTGACCATTCTTTCACTGTGCTCCCATCCACAAAGCGAGACCCTATGCCTTTTGACCAAAAACAAAACAATGAACCTGAGTTTGACATTGCAAAAATGGTTTGGGAAAGGAAAGACTTTATGGCGGCCCAAAAGCAGTCCAAACGAAAGAAAGAACTCGGGGAAAGTTCAAAAGAACCCGAGCTGGAAAACTTGATGATCTCGGCCCATAATATTCCTAACCTCTACGTGACTCGACCCACAAAGGATGTAGAGGAGGATGATACCCTAGGATCCAGTGACCAAGATTCATATGATACTGATCCTACGGAAGCAATCTTTGAGACAAGCGAAGATTCCTCAGTTGACTCTTCAGAAGAAAATAACCCGCCAATATTCATGAATCAACCCAGAGAACCAGAAATCTCTGAAGTAGATGATGATCGGGACGGGATGACAGATGAGCCAATTCCAGAAAGAAGGCCAGAACCAACAACAGCAAAATTCGTTGGGACTGGATTCCATACTTTTAGTCTGGATGATATCAAAGTATCAAGATGGCCCCAAAGGATCCAAGATTTCTTCACTTGGATGGTGACAAAGAATCTTATCGAACGGGAAAAGTATATGATCCTGTCAGAATTCACTTCAAGGTTCCCCGGAATTCTCCGAGACTGGTGGAATTCACTTGGGACACAAGACAAGAATATGTTTCTCACATTCCAAGACTTTGCTTACAACATCAAAATACTCCAAGAGGTATTTTGTAGAGATACCGGCCAAAGGCAAAAAAAAAACTAAGGAGACAGTTCTTTGAAATGAAATGCGTAGCATTTGACAGAGATGCCATCGATATCCATTTTCAGAAGATGGCTAAAATGTTCTTTGAGTTAGACGGAGAAGCTAGTCTCAAGCAAGCCTTTGTTTCATCACTTCCGAAGATGTTAGCAAGCCGGACCATGCCGATCGTTGAGGAGAAGTTTCAATCAATAACGATCCCACCGATCGGCTACATCAGGAAAGCCATATTTCTAGCGTTGGATGATATCTGCACAAAGAGATCTGTTTTGAAGCAGATCATACGAAACAATCCAGCCATTGATAAAGCTTGCGGAAAGTCTGACCTAATTACTGGGTCAAGCTGTTCGTGCCATGTCCCCAAACGAAAGGGAAGGTTCAAGCGATTCAAATGGCCAAGGCCTTCACGAGAAGGATCCCAGTTCCGGAGGCGCACAAAATATTTCAGGAGGAAGAGCCCAGGCAAGTCCCGAAAAAATGATAGATGCTTCATCTGCAACAAGATTGGGCATTATGCAAAAAATTGTCCCCAATCCAGAAGATCGATCAAGCTTCTTACTGAAATAGAGGACTACACTGGTATCCATCTAGATGAAGATGGCGATCTTGAATCTGTACTCTCATTAGAGGACGAACCCACAGAGAAGACCCTCTTTTCCATAGATGTGTACGAAGAATATGGCGATGAATATTACCAGATTTCAGAACCAGAGGGAAAGGCTCAAGAAGATATCAACAGCATCATGGTGATCCCGCAGGTCCAGCTTAAAGTTTATCCATCCAAATGGGATAAACCAATCCAGGTTACCTTCATGGACACTGGAGCGGCATGTTCATTAATGAACCCAGCCGTCCTTTCTGAGGATCAATGGATTCCACATTTCAAAGATTTCAACACTGCTGGGACTGGAGTCCTAACCACCACAGTCATCACAAAGCATCCAATCACAATTGAATTCTTCCCAGGGTTGAAGTTTCGAACAAAGGTGTTTGGATTAGATGTACCAGGAAAATATCTTATTGTCGGATTTGACATCTTCAGCCAACTTAAAGATCAGCTCCAGATCAAAGCCCATGGAATAATGTTCAAGAAACAATTCAAGCCATATACAGATGTTTTATGATTATTCCACATAACTGATGCTGAACAGATCAAGGAGATAGAAAAGTAGTTGGTGGAGCATTCATGTGCGGATTCTCACAAGGAGTTTATGGGAAAATGCAAAAAGCCTCTATGGCTAAATGAGGAGTTTTTCATTAAACTCCCCTTCAAGAAGAATGAAAGCATTAATCCAACGAAGGCAAGTCACTCCGCCATGAATCCAGATCATCTTCAGCTTGCGAAAAAAGAATGCGAAGAGCTCTTGGAGTTTGGACTTATCGAGCCCTCTAATTCACAATGGGCATGCGAGGCGTTCTATGTCAATAAACGGGCAGAACAAACAAGAGGTAAACTCAGATTAGTCATAAACTATCAACCTCTTAACTATTTCCTCCAAGATGATAAATTCCCTATCCCAAATAAACTCACCCTTTTTTCACACTTAGCCAAAGCTAAATACTTTTCCAAGTTTGACCTTAAATCGGGGTTTTGGCAATTAGGAATACACCCAGAAGATAGACCAAAAACAGGGTTTTGTATACCCGATCACCACTTTCAATGGAAGGTCATGCCTTTGGGTTGAAAACGACACCCTCATTGTTCCAAAAGGCCATGATAAAATTATTTCAACCCATCCTCCATACATCACTAGTCTACATTGATGACATCTTACTCTTTAGTGACACTATGGAAGAACACCTAACGTTGCTGCAACAATTCCATGACCTAGTGGAGAAAAATGGAATCATGCTCTCACAAAAAAAGATGATTCTTGCTAGGAAGGAAATTGATTTTCTAGGGATGCATTTTGTTCATAGAGCATACAGCCCAGGGCCACATATTTGTCAAGAACTGCTCAAATTCCCAGACACCAATTTTACAACGAAGCAGCTCCAATAGTTTTTAGGTGTGATTAATTATGTTAGAGATTTTATCCCCAATGTCTCTACATACATTGCTCCACTTACAAAAATGCTCAAAAAGAATGCCCAAGGTTGGGGAAAGGAACAGGATGAAGCAGTTCAGAAGATAAAAGAAATCTCAAAAGAGGTTAAAGCCCTCCATATTCCATCAGACGGGAAAAAGATATTGCAGACAGATGCCAGCAACGAATATTGGAGTGCGGTACTTTTTGAAGTTGAAGATGGCCAACGAAAAATATGCGGATATGCCAGTGGAAAGTTCAAAGATGTTGAACAACATTACCATTCCACATTCAAAGAAATTATTCCCGTAAAAAATGGGATTAAAAAGTTTAATTTCTTTTTAATTCACACAGAGTTTCTTATCGAGATGGATATGAAAGCTTTCCCGAAGATGATCCACATAAATCCAAAGATTATCCCAAATCCGCAGATTCTCAGATGGGCACAATGGTTCTCCCCTTACAAATTCCAAGTAAAGCACCTCAAAGGGAAAGATAATATTCTAGCGGATTTCCTATCCAGGCCAGATGAGTTTTCAAAGAGATTTCAAGCCAAGCTGCAGAAGAGGATAACTAGCAACATTTTCATGCTTACAAGCTCATCAGGAGCTAGTCCATCCAGAATAGCAGATCATCCGCCAGAATTCTTCAGCAAGTTTGTGGACCCGTTTGATCCATCCATCCTCACAGAAAGAAGGACTTTCTATGAGCTCCTAGTTTTCAGAAAATATGGAGGATCCATCCTTAAGCCATTCAGAGTCAATCCAGAATACCCATTCTGTCACGTATTCATAGCCATGCACAATGATTTTCCACAGGAGCTATTATGGTTTTTCTGGTACTTGTGTCACCAGTATTATATTTTCATGGAATTCAAGTGCTACATGTTCCGATGTTTTGAAAAGATTGAACCTGCTCTCAAAAAGTTTCTGCAATGGTTCAAACCACGAAGATATTGGGTTCAATGTTTCCAAAACTCCTATGCAGCAAAAATGTTCATGTTACATCGACCGATACAAATTATTGATGGGAAAGTCTATGCTCAACCAGATATTTCACTATGGTGGGAATTCCCCGTCTCTGTCTTGTCCTTAGAAGATGAATACAGCGAAGCACAGAGAATTATTTTCCAGCAAAATAAGTGCATCCCAAAGGAGATATGGCCGAAAGAATGGGCTCGATGGAATTACACTGATAACCATCCCCATTGGGAAAGAGTTCGAGAATCAGCAAAGGAGTACCGAGTGCCGTATGAAATAATCAAAGATGAAGTCACTCAGGCTATCACAAAGATAAGGTTGGATTTTCCATCTCAAGATTCAACAAAAATAGATCCAGAGATGACAGGGCCATCCAACAAAAAATGCTACTACACAAGGTTGCGAAAAAGAAGTCTGGAAAATAAAGAAAAATTCAAGCAAAAACATGGACCAGAATGGTGGATAGAGGAAGGATACTCAATTCCGCCGTCGACTCCATCAAGCACCGCTCCGTCGGATAAAGCTTACTGACGTGCTTACAAGAAAGACAAAAGCGGACCCCACAGTCACATGCTTGCACATGGTTGTCATGCTTCAAATAATGTTCCTCTCGTTTTATCAGGATTGTTTTATTAGGCTGTCTTATTAGGCTCGTTTTATCAGGCTTGTTTTATTAGGCTGTCTTATTAGGCTCGTTTTATTAGGTTTGTTTTATTAGGCCCTTCACATGTCTAGCAGGGCCCGTGTGGCATGTAAGATAAGTCTTGTGGAAGCCTCCAACTCCTATAAATAGGAGGCTATGTAGTAGTTAGGGGGCATCAAACAATTTCCCTGTAAATTTTCCGATATCAATAAAATGTTTGCCTTCTAAATTTTTCTTGTTCTTTTCTTTGAAAGGCATGGAAAGGCTGATCCTAAGTTAGTATAGGGTTAGGAAATATTGGGCAAGTTGAGCTTGCTATGAGTACAATAGTTTTCCGAAGCTTTGACAGTATGTCTGTAGTAGTGCGAAAGTTTTTCCGAGTTGAGTAGCTTGGCTAGGAAGCCAGCCCATTTTGTAGGAAAAACTTTCATATCTACGATCTTTCAAACTGTCCGACTAACTTGACAAGCCATCCTTCGGGTTGTTGAAGTCAGGTTTGTGGCAAGCCGTCCTTCGGGATGTTGAAGCCCAGTCCTACTATGTAAGAAAACTATTGTGCTTGTAGTTTGGCTGTCTTGCTTGGTGTTTCCCTGCCTTCTACATACCCGTGGTATCAGAGCCAGTCCATCTCTTTCGGAGAGGGGAGCAGTTTAGTAAAAAAATGTCTGAGTCGTTACCATCTGCGTCCAACCCTTGTAAGTCCTTAGCAAAAATAAATATGTCTCCTACTCTGTATAAAACCCTTTCTTGCAAATATGACTACCTTTATGAAGTTGATATTTTACCTGATGGAAACAAAGTGTCTCCCACCGACCTACCCCTCATAAACCCATACTCTGCTTTTGCTAAAAAGACATGTTCCCCGTGGTCACACGCTGAAGAATTGTAATTTTCTAACAAATTATAAGTCCTATCGATTCCCTTCCATACGTGGACTCTTTTGAATTGAAAATTAGAGTACTTCGACTTTTTAACCATATGGTAAAACTTTTGATTAAGAAAACTCCCATAAAGTCTTGCCTATATATATTTAAAGTTTCGAATTATACCATTAGCCATTATCGCACAAATCAGTTTGGTAGAGGTAATTTTTATTTTTATTTTTATTATAGATTCACTCTCAAAGATTTTAGTCTGTATCCATTTCAATGAAAACAAAATTATGTGATCAGTGATTCTTGCTTTTTATCATATACAAAGTCACTTTCAAGAAAAAAATGACCCATCTGAATGAAATATCTTTAATAACATCGTTGGTTATGTTGTTTCGTTGTGTTCCTTAAGAATAGGTGTTATCAGTCATTGAAGCATGGATGATGTATCGACTTTTCTAAAGGTAATTTAATTCTCTTCGTGTATGTTATTTCTATTAGTTTTGTTTCTTGCTCGATTCCATTTTTTGTTTAAATAGATGAACTCTTCTATATATGCTCCATATATTTTCTTTGTTAATACAATTTTTTGTTCTATGTCAGTATAGGGTCACGAGAATATCATAACTCTATCTATTTCTAAGTTTAGCGTATGATCTTTCTGCATATTGTGTTCTATTATACTTAATCTTTATGAAGATATAGTATTGAGATTTCTTCTTTCTTATTTTCAGTACAAGCTTCATGAATACTCACACAAATTTAAGTTACCTAACATAAGGTATATTAATTTCTTCTCATGAACTTCTATTGGTTATAAAATATATCATGAAGTCCATTAATATGTTAAGGATTCTTTTCACAAAAAAAAGTATTTAAATGTATTTTCACACTTGATCTTTATTATTCTTATAGATCAGATGCATGCAGTAGTCTCAGAGACAAGATGACATGGAAGCAGGGAAGCTTGAAAAACGACATTCAAATGCATACTTTGTTTGAATTCCAGTCATATATAGTTTAGTTTTAAATATGATATTAGTTTAACTAAATAAAATTTGAAATTTAAAATACAAAATGATATTTTTTGGATTATAGGTAAAATGCTAAATGAGAAAAGCTAATTAGAATATTATTGTAGAAAACAGAATGTAAAACATAAAAAATAAAAAAAACAGAATAGAGTTATAGTGTGAAAGCTTATACTTGAGTTAATTTTTTTTTAAATAATAATACCAAAAAATTTTGATTGATAAATTTAAACAATGGAATAAAATTCCAGACACAAATTAATTTCCAAGAGTAAAAAAAATATATTATCTACATTAAATTAAGTGGTGAATAATAATAATTAAGACCATTAGATAAAGTGGCAAGCTATTCAAAATTCATGTAATAATGTAAAAATATTATTACATGAACCAATTCTGCAACATCCTCCTTGCTTTTGCTTTTCATTCCTTAAAATTTTCAGTGTTATAATTTGTATTACATGTGTAATTTCTTGATTTTATGTTCTTTTGCATAATTATGATGTAAAGGTAATTACCTTTCTTCACACACACACACACACACACACACACACACATATATATATATATATATATATATATATATATATATATATATATATATATATATATATATATATATATATATATATTTATTTATTTATTTAAAAATCCTCTCAACACCAAGTTTCGATAGAGTAGGAGATCAAGCATGTTGTTAGACGTTTTCTCAAGGACATCATTAATTCAAATTGAGAGCTAATGGAGGTTGAATGCTGAATTCACAACGTATGTTTGGTACAAGAAAATTATTTTTCGGAAATGATTTGAATTATTCACATTGTTGAAAGTTGTTTAGATTGGTGAATGCTTTATTTGGATACAAAAGTTTATACTCCATGTGTCCCAATTTATATATACTTTTCGCTTTCTGAGATTCAAACTGCATGAATTTTGACCATCATTTTAAGATGATTTTTTCCACTAATTGTTTTTTTTTGGGGTAAATAAGTATGTATATTACCAGGGAAGATATTTACAGCAAAGCAAACAAACCCCAGAGGCCAAACAGGCTTGACCCCTCAAACAAACAAGAATCTAAGTCCTACAAATGAACGATCCTCTTTCCCTATTCCCTCTGCATCTATCACTAAGTTACAGCGGGTAGTAATCCAACCTTCTAAGATGATCAGCAAATTTGGGAAATAAATTCCCCCTACAGTGGACTCCTTGGACGAGCCCCCTAACCACTTGCTGCCCAGTGGTTCTCTTCCCTTGGAATTGCCTTTGGTTTCTCTCCATCCACACGTAATAAACACATGCCGCTAAGGTTATGCGGTACACACCTGCTTTGGCACTCAATCCATTCGCATTACTGATCGCCCATTGCACTTCCTGTTGCCACCCCATTGGACTTCTCCCAACCCCTAGCCAGCGTAGTAATGTTTCCCAAATTGAGTAAGTATAGCTGCATTTAAAGGACAAATGTTCTATGCTTTCATTTTCCACATCACATAGAACACACTTCTCATTTTGAATCATTCCCCAAGCCGCCAACTCGTCCTTCGTGTAGATTCTGCCCAGTAGTACCAGCTGAAGAACAAATAACCATTTGGGACACCCACCATTGTTGCAAATAAGTTTCCTCCAGTCCACTTTTGGGAAGTCTCCTCTTATCTTGCTGTAGAGTTGTTTGATGGAAAATTGATCCTGTCTAAGAATATCATCATATGTGTATCCTGCCTTTTCAAGAGTAGCTTTAGCCTTCATGATCTTCCTCACTACCCATGACGCTTGCTTCGGATAGACATACCACTCACACTGTCCATTTATGTAGTAATTATGGATCCATTGAATCCATAGTCGATCTTTCTTCGATCTTTCTTTCGGCATACGTTCCAATCGTGTTTACATATGGCAGCTTGGTTCCAAATTTCTAGCTGCATAACGTTGAATCCCCCAACAGCCTTAGGGAAACAGACTCGTTCCCATGCTAATAATACCTTCTTGCTGCCCTCATTGCCTCCTGTCCAGAGGTATCTGCTACAAATCCCTTCAACTTGTTTAATTATTTTCTTTGGTAGGATGAAGACTTGACACCAAAAAGTTTGCATTGAAAACAGGATGCTCTTAATTAATTGCAACCTCCCCGCATATGATAGAAACCGGGATGTCCAAGTAGTTATTCTTCCCACCATCGTTTCCAGTAGTGGTTGACATTGCAAAACAGACAGCCTCTTAGTGCTAAGAGGTACTCCCAAGTATCTCACTGGTAGGACACCTTGGTTGATACCAAGATAATCCAAAATCAGCTGCTGATCCGCAATAGGTACACCCCCCCCCCCCCCAAAAAAAAAAAAAAAAAGAGATTTTCTGTTTATTTAGAGTTAACCCGGATGTTTGAGAGAAATGAGAAAAGCATTCAAACAATAACTGCACAGAGCCTAAATCTCCCCTACAGAACAAGAGGAGGTCATCCGCAAACTCGAGCTGTACTAGTTGCATCTTCTCACACTTAGGATGATAGTTGAAGTCTGGAACCTTACTTAGAGTCTTAACACCCCTAGTTAGGTATGCCATAGCAAGGACAAATAGGTAGGGGGATAACAGATCCCCTTGCCTCAGTCCCTTCTTGGCTTCGAAGGGCTCTGTTGGCTTCCGATTCAAGAGTATGGAGTAGGGCACACTCCTCACACAAGTCATGATCCACTTCACACATATATCAGGGAAAGCTAGTCCAACCAAAATCTACTCTAAGTAATTCCATTCCAGCGAGTCGTATGCTTTGTGCATGTCAAGTTTCATCATACATCTGGGTGACAGGCCTTTTCTCCCATATCCTTTGACTAATTCATGACTGAGAATTATATTATCAGTAATCATCCTTCCTGGACAAATGCTGACTGACAGTTATCAACCAGTACTTCCATAACTCTTTGCAGCCTCTTTGTTAGTACCTTAGAGATGATCTTGTACAATATGGTACAACAAGAGATTGGTCTGTAGTCCTTCACTGATGCTGGATTCTTAACTTTTGGAATAAGCGTGACTGAGGTGCAATTGATAGCATAGGCCATACTGAAAGATCTAAAGAAATGCAAGACTGCTTCAGTTATTTCACCTCCAATAGTTGGCCAAGACTTTTTAAAGAAACATGAGTTTAGTCCATTACATCCAGGAGCTTTCCCGTCATCAATACTCTGTAGCACATGATAGACCTCTTCTTTGGTAACAGGTTTAATCAACTCAACCTGATGTTGTCTAGTCAAGAGTCTGCCATTGCTAATTATCTAAGGGTTTATGGCAGGTAGTGGACTAGTTGAGGACCCTAGTAATGCTTTATAGAGCCTCAAAATCTCATTTTTGATCCCCACTTCATCGAATAACATCACACTGGTCGCATCCATTATTTGGCTGATATTATTATGTGAGTGCCTGTTTTTCATGCTAGCAAAGAAATATTTGGAGTTAGAATCCCCCACTTTGAGCCATTGAATTCTAGATTTTTGTTTGTATATACTTTATTCTATGCCACCCCACTTTTCCAGCAAACCTCTAAGCCCCTTCTCCTCCTCGATTAGTGAAGTATCAAGTAAAGAATGGTCCATCCTTTTCTGTGTCTCATGTAGTTGTTGTCGGATTTGTTTGAGTTTCAGTTCCACACCCTTGAAGTGTTCATTATTCAGCACCTTCAACCCCTGCTTAACTATCTTTAGTTTCTTCCATATTTGTCCCATGTACTTGGTTGGTTGTGATTTGTGCTAATATTCCTCAACAGTACTAGCAAATAAAACATGTTCTTCCATACAATTGAAAAATCTGAAAGGCTTGCCTCCACTACTGCCCTGTCCGTTGAACCTAATACACACTGGGGAATGGTCTGAAAACCCAGGTTCTAGAATTTGGACATTCAACGCATTCATTGAGGTCATCCATGTGGCATTAGCAAGTGCTCTATCAATGATACTGTAAATGTGGTTATTTGTCCAAGTGTATTCCCTCCCTATAGTCTGCAATTCATGCATTCCAGTATCCAACATAAAGTCCCTGAAATCTTTCACCTCATATTCCTGAACTTCTGAACCAATTATTCTATCTTCCACCCTCATGATGGCGTTGAAATCCCCCATAACTAACCAAGGGTCGTGAATGTTATTATGCATAGCTTTCAATTTAGTCCATGAGCTCTTCTGGTCACCACTGTATGCAATCCATAGATTGCTGTAAACTGAAAAGTACAGTTAATATCATAAATTCTTATCTGACCATGTATGTACTGCGTATCTAGCTCAATCATGGTGAACATCACCTTCCTTGGGTCCCAGATAATCCAAATTCTCCATTTACTCCCTACACTGCTATTAGCTTCCTAATTTCATCCTGGTGCCACTTTTTTTAACAATAGTGGCCTCCTTATTACTATTAACTCTATGCTCTAATACTGCAAGCAATCCCATATTCGGAGATCCCTTCAAGCAAAAACAGATTCAAAAAACCCAAAAATCCTTTGAAAATAGACAGATCGGGGAACCCTAGAAGTCGCCGGAAAAAGAAGTCCTTTTCAGCCATCAAATTTCTTAAAATATCTTAAATTTTTTTTTTAGTCGCAATAGTCTGAGTGCCGGGTCAAGAATATTAATCAATTTTTCTATTTTTCGTTTGCCTTGTTGTTGCTGCGAATCCGAGCGTCGCAAGCTCGGATTTGATAGTGTTCGAGTGTAGATTGGAGACCCCGCATCCACTTCGCTGCACCCGAAAAAGGAACCTCGCATACGAGTCCTTGGACTCATCACCCTCCGCATTCGGTGTTGGGCCAAAGCCCAACAACATAATACTCTCTCTGCCCAGCCCTCTGTCCACAGCAAAATAGCAAAACAGAAATTTTCTGGGCCAAAGCCCATACAGCAGCAACGGATTGCAGTGGCCTTAAAATGGGCCGACCCATTTGATCTTCTTTCCCCTCTACTTTAATTTGTTATATATTTTGATTAGCTTTGTATGACTAACACTTTATTTTATTTTGTCTCTTAGCTTAGGTGAATTATAGGAGAATTTAGTGGGGTTTAGTTTTAGTAATGGGTAGTTAATTTAAGGAAAACTAATAATTAGTTCCATAAGTTTCATTTTCTTCTTTTTATATTAAAGTTATTTATAGAATCTATAATATTTACTTTTAGAATAATTTATTTTCAATAGCGTAAATTCATATTTTTGAGTTAAAGGGAATCATATTTTGTTCTTATTATCTTGGGAATTTTAAACGCCACTAACACACAAATAGGAACTAGAGAATATTTTGTAAACATTTTTTTAAGGTTTATTCAAATTATGCATATTTTTAGCTGAATGTAGTTAATAAAACATAATCTTGTTTATACTTCTAAAAAATGCAAAGTCAATCAATACCTCATCGTTTAGTTGTTTCAAATATTTATTAAAGCATTGCACAAACCCGCATTTGCGTCTACTCATATGCAGATCATCTTTTGCAAGTTTTTTTTTTATATTTTGAAATAGCATTATTATTACCTTAGCAACCTTTATAAGTTTATTTTTTAAATGGCATTTGAAATTTCCCTTTTATGCAAATTATCACATTTTTTCTGCAAATAGCGTTTTATTTAAGGCTTTCGTAATATTTGCAAGTTTTTTCATTTTAAATAGCATTTGAAGTCTCTTTTTTATTTTTTTTTTATTTATGCAAATCATCATACTTTTCTATAAGTCCTATTAGCATTTTCCTTTTTATTTTTAACCTTAGCAATATTCATAAGTATTATTCTAAATAGCATTATTACATGTTTTTTTTTTCTCTTTAAAACTTTAGCAATATTTACAAGCTATTTTCTTGAATGTTAAATATTATATTTGCATATTTAGCCCTAATTAATTAACCTAAGTTTGGCCGGATAACCGTAGTTAACGGATTCTAAAGGATGCCTTTCCCCTTCCCTTTAGAATAATATAGAACCCTTACCTAGAATCACACTGATTAAGCAGACTATTAACGGAGGTTTAGTTAGCTTTACTTTAGTTAATAAATTAGGTGTCCTAATTCACCGTTAAATCAATTAGGTGGCGACTCCTTAAAACAAAACAAAAAATAGGAATTTCCAATATGTTGTACTCTAATTTGACTACGTTTAAAACGGGGTATGAAACCACATTCATGAAGATATAGTGATTGGTGGTGCTTTCCTCTCGGATCCTCCACTATCGCTTGTCTCTGCGACATCCGTATTCTTAATATACTTTTCTGTAACTGGTTGCTTATTGAGAATATTAAACCCATTAGATGTATCAATCACTTGTTCTGCAGGAATAGTCACTTTACCCCCTTTGCTAGGAGATGTGCTCCCCTTGGCCAATATCCACCCATCTATCTGTTCCTTCCTCATATCAATATCTTGTTGAGGACAGTCCTCTTCCCAGCCTCCAGACTTGGCTGCTGAGTAACCTCTAACCTCCTATCCTTGTTTGTTTCATCACGTGGCTTGGCTCCACCTCCAGTTGGCTTAATAACTACTGGCTTCAATGTCTCATTGCTTGATGGATTTATCCTTCTAATCCCTGGCCTGTTCCTCCATTCTTGCTTATATCGATTATCCCTCCGTCTAGGTTGCGGAGCAAGTTGTTTAGTTGTCGCATTTTTAGCATTAGCTGGTGTAGGTACCTTACAGCAGTGGCCTACTTGCAGACAAACCTTGCCGTATTCCAGCTCCCATTCGTACTCTAGACCTGCTTAATCACCTGGCCATGAGCATCCACTACCTTAATAGACCTAGGCAGTGGTCTAGTTACATCCATCTGCACCAACACTCTAGCAAAAGATATTCTAAACTTAGATGTGGTGCAATCGTCAGCATACAACGGAGTGCCCAAAACACTACCAATTTTACTTAATGCCTTTTTACTCCAGCAATGCAAGGGGAGATTAGGTAACGTCACCCATAGTGGCATGATACATAGAATTTCCTCATTCAAATTGAAGTTAGGAGTCCACAGTTTCATAACCACTGGTCTACTTGCGATAGTATGCGGTCCAGATTGAAGCACTGCATCCCTCTCCTCCATTTTCTGAAATCTAACAATGAAACAATCATCATTATGATAGTAAATTTAGGGCTTCACTTCATATTTCCACTGGCTGTTTAGAAATCTGTCCATTGCACCAATAGTAGGAGATACCCCAATGATATACATCACAAGTGCTGTTTTCCACTTCTCTGTTTCTTCCGCAGTATCCTCCGGTTCCAATTGCACAAATTTCTCACCCTCCTTTATCATAGGAGCAACAAATTCTAGATCCATTCCTCTAGCAGTTAGTTTCCCACCTGAGACTATGCTAGCCCAAGTTTTCTACCAAATTGATATGATAAAAGTTACAACTTATAATATTTTTATGTAGTTTTCAGATATATAAATTTAAATTTTAAATATGCAAAATTTAATCTAATCCAATTTAGTTTAAAAGTTTAGTCAAATTTATCACATAAATTGGCACGGGGGAAGTAACTGACATGCAAGGCAATTTTATTCTCAGAAAGTAATTATATTGATCAGACAAACATGTCAAAATCGTGTAATTACAAATATAATTAAACTTATGAAGTAGGCAATTTCATAATAACTTATTGCATGTAATACAAAATTAATAATTATTAAATTATTGATAGATTTTATGATAAAAGAATAAAATAAAGTAAGTTTATACTAAATGAAAAAAACTAACTAAAATATGATATTAGAAAAATAATGTATAAATAAAAGGACTAAAGACGTTTGTTCTTTGAATTTATTTAAAAGATAAAACAAAGTAGCAATTCTCAATATTATTATTATTGACAAATTTAAATACTAATGGAATTCTGAGAAATAGAGCAAAAGTGTACAATCAAATAAAATTTAAGGAGTAAGAAAAATCATATTTATCTTTCTATTTATTATTACAAGTGAAGTAGTAAATAATAATATAAGTCAAATGACAAGCTAATATAAAGTTATTGGGTAAAGTAATAACACCGGAGATATAATGCAATAATGATAAATAAGGAATAAAAAAAATATCTTAAAATATGAAAAAGAATTATCATATGTGAAATATTTTAGTATAAAAATAATTAACACTAGCAACCTTCAAAATAAAAAAGGATGATTTACAAGAATGACCTTAGAGGTGGTTGGTCTTAAACTTTTGACCTCGCTTGCCCTGTAGACAAAACTTCAAGTTCAACAAGTTTTCACTTTTGACATTGAAGGTAAGGGCAAAGGGGGGTCAAAAGTTCAAGATCACCCATTTCCAAGGTCATTGGATGTAATTTCCTGAAATAAAAAGTGCGAAAAGGATAAATTTAGAGGTCTAGAATAGTCTAGATCTGACATACAAGTCCTTAGCGGTTAGAATGACTTACCTCAGTTAGAATGTACACTCATCCGGTTAATAATGTTGGGTATGAGCTGGAAGAGCTATTGAGCAAGCAGTTGGTTGGAGCCACTCAAGTAGGTCCTATGCAAGTTTGCTATGAGGACCCACAGCAGGTGTAACCCATGCATGCAACTGTGAACCCCTGTGCCAGCCCCTTGCGACTGGACACACATGCTTGACATGACATACTTAGGTATTGTAGCAAGGATACACGTGTCCGCACGATAAACCATCTTCACGCTGCAGCGCTACGGGTATCGAACACGCGACCTCCATGCCCTTTACATTCCCACAAGATTGTTGCTTTTTCCCTTATGTACTTTTAATTTTTTTTTGTTTTATTCCTTATGGGAATTTTCTATGTAATATGAATGTTATTTCTTTCCTTAATTTCCACTCCCGGAAAATTCACACAAATTCACACACTTAAAGCGGTTTCGCGGTTCGCGGCCGTGCACTACTAAATCACCCTTTAGTTGGATCGATCTTGTGGATTTAGTCGATCGGCGGTGCAGTCGACAGCACGGACTTTCCACTCCCAAGTAGTCCACTTGGGGGAGCCTTGTGTCATAGGAAACCAACTTCTAGTCAGCCTAAGATAGAGCTAAACCAAAACCCTCTTTAAGGACATGCATCACGCAAACCTAGGAGGCTTAATATCCAAGGTGTATTAAGTCCATTAGTCAACCTCGTCCAAATGTCCGAGTGGGTCTATGACCCTAAGCGACGGTTATCACGTTATATGCATTAATTTGAAGGATAAACATGTGTGTTATGTGGAACATGTGCTATTTAGGTAGAACTAACCATTTGTGAACGCAGGTGGCCATGAGTCGGTACAATGCTTACCCGAGGTTTAGAATGGTTTTAAGCGTTCCTTCTCAACTAAAAGCATGGTGGATTTATTTGGGGGACTACGGACAGCGGGCGGTACGTGGAGCATTAGGACACTTACCGTCTTTAATGGATATCCAACCGTGTAAAGACATCATCGAGGCAGCAACTGTGTTTTGGGATGAGAAGAGGGTCGTGTTTAGATTAGGCAACAATGAAATGACCCCATTGTTAGAGGAAATAGGTGGCTACGCAGAAAATGCTGCTTTGTTACATAAGAAGAAAAATGGCAGAATTGTGGCATGATTATTCCAAAGGAACCTTTACCAAAGGAATTTGTTGACAGTTTCAGATTCAGGAAGGGTAAAGGCGTAGAATGCTTACAAGGGTCTACAATATCGTTTGATTACTTGTATCATAGATTTGGCTATCAACAAAGCTTCACCAATCATCAAGATGAATTTTTCTCGAATGACTCTTGGAAGCAAAAACGGTGCTTCGCTTTCGCAGTGTGTTTTTTGGGAACTATGGTATTCCCTAAAGGGAAAACGAGAGATATTCACACCCGACTTATTACTGTAACAAAAACTTTATTTGGTGGCATTGACGGGAAATACTACACTGTGGTCCCTATGGTCGTGGCAGATATCTATCGAGCGTTAGGACGTTGCAAGCACGCGTACAAGCATTTTAAGGGATGCAACTTGCTTTTACAAATTTGGCTAATGGAACATCTTCAAAAGGTTGACAGAGGTCTAGCATTTCGAAAGCCGACGGGTGAAAATCACATTCTGGGACATGTTCCAGGCGCTATTTTGACTAATAGATCATTTGAAAAGCCAAATTGCGTAGAAGGGTGGGTAAGACTTCTTAGCCGTTTGAACGATGATTCAATTCAGTGGATGTTCAGTTGGTTTCCATCCGAGGGTTTGGTGTTTCGCACGAAGATCGTACCATTTTTAGTTTTGATGGGACTTTGGGGCTTGCAGCCTTATGCCCCACTGAGAGTTTTAAGACAATCTGGAAGAAAGTAAAACATACCTTTAGTGGCAGACATGGATCATTATCGAGCCGACTACAAAGAGGGAAACATTCCTTTTGCAAAGGAAGTTATAAGCATGTGGAAATCGAGGGAAACCATAAAAGCAGAGTCAATTGAGCCAAACAGATACCAAGCTGGATGTGATGATAACTATTTGGAGTGGCTGACCGCTAACTTGGAAGGATCAATCAAACCCGACGTTAGTCTGAGGGGACGAATTAAGGATGGAGAAGTCGAAGCACACATCTTACTCCGGCAACTGCGTAAGAAAAATCTTGTCTCCGAAGCCGAACACCATGCACAACTTGAGGAAAAGGAAAGGGAGGCAGAGAAATGGAAGCAGCAGGCACTAAGTTACGAGCAAAGCATGGAAGAATTAGATACACTTCTAGCTGAGCAAGGAGATACCTGCATCAAAGAAGGCATCAAAACGGGAGGAGTTCTGGCCATGTCATACATTATTCAAAATCACCGGAAGATCAGTCAATCAATCCAAGCAACCAAGAGGCTCAAGTGGACGAAGGGCCTTCCTCATGTTAATTAGCTTATGAAAGTCAAGTAGTAATTGTAGTAATTGTTTTGCATCAGGATTCAAATTTTCAAACATTGTATGTTTTGGGGGTCTTCAATTAATAGCACGTTGGGATGACATATAATTGCATATTTTATCCTTCAAATCCGCGTTAGGCCTACCTATGGCACAAAAGAGGTCCCTTGCATATTAGGTCGCGCTGTGTTTGCTATATTTCCCTTTTACTATGTGATTTGTTTGCTATGCAATATGTGTTTCTTTCACCGTTGTTTGCTCAATGTTCGCATTATTTTAAGCGGCAATCATTCGCACTATACTAACGCAGTTTTCTTTATTTTTGAAGGTTTTATTTTATTTTGATTATCCCCCCAAAGGTTGATTCGTGTTGACTGTGAACTGACAGACCACCCGTACTTCACAAGATCAAAAGCACGAGCATCCAACGATATGAATGATTCAGGGGCATCCGAACAGACTGGCTTGGGACTTGTCACCGTTCTAAGAGACGAACCCGAGGCTTCGGGAGGAGGGAATGACGAACTCATCGCCCAACTGATACAGCAAATGGCCAATATGCAAAGTGAAATGGACCGACTGCGAAATCTCACCAACCTATCTATTACCCTCAACACGCCTCACCATGAACAAAGAACAAGTACGACAATCCCACCATCATTTTCGCCTGTTGACTCGCCCTTTCCCTCAAACCCTCCACTTCATACAGTCAATCCAAGCACCATTAATTCACCCCCTGTCCTACAACAAAATAGCCTGCAACAAACCATCTCACAACAATCCAATCCACAACCAGCCATCCCAGCACAGATTAACTCACAACAAACCATCCCGCAACAAAATGACCCGCAACAATCCAACCCACAACAAGTTAACTTCCAACAAGTCAATCCGACACCTTTCACCACTCCCTATATTCCTCAGCCTCCAGTTATCCAAACTACCTCACTTGCCCAAAACTACCAAGCAACTCAACACATATCATTGGCACACACCGCTAACCATAACACGCAGTATGTGCCACCGGTATATGTAGCAGAAGCTCAACCTTTCACTATCCAATTGCAGGCCGTGCAACATCCAGAGGTTGACCATTATAAGGAGATGGAAAGGGAAGCCAGGGCGAAAGCAGACGATAATGTAGCAAAGGAGATTCGCAGTCTGAAGGAAGCAGTTAGAAGCATACAAACCCATAAGGGATGCGAAGGACTAGAGTACGAGGATTTATGTATTCATCCCGACATTGAGTTTCCTGCTGGATATAAAGTGCCGAAGTTTGATATGTTTGATGGAAAAGGAAATCCTCGGGCTCACCTGAGGTTGTACTGTGATAAACTCATTGGAGTGGGAAAAGATCAAGCCATCAGGATGAAGCTATTTATAAGGAGTTTGACGGGAGAAGCGCTCGATTGGTACACATGCCAAGTGTTATACCCCATTTTAACCGGGTTAAAGTAGAGTACAACATATTGGTGATTCCTCTTTTTGTTTATTTTAAAGAGTCGCCACCTAATTATTTATGGTGAATTAGGACACCTAAAAGTTTATTAAAGCTATTTTAAAGTTAACTCTGTTTTAAAAGTCTGCGAAACTTAAGATTCTAGGTAAGGGTTCAATTAGTCTAAAGGGAAGGTATTAGGCATCCTTTAAGACCCATTAACAATGGTTAACCGACCGGACTTATGATTAGTTAGGCTAAATGTAAATATAGTGTTGTAGGAAAGAACGTAGCTTTGCAAATATATCTAAAATTATAGATAGACCTGTAAGAATACTTTTTAAAATAGGACTTGTAGAAATTATTTTGTATAAAAGAATACTTCTAATGCTATTTTAAAAATACGATTTATAAATGTTGAGGTTTTAGACGAAAGTATAATAGTGTTGTTTAAAATAATACTTGTAGAAAACATAATAATTTGCATAAAAGAAGATTCTAAATATTCAATGAGACTTAAAGATATTGCTAAAACCTTAAATGAAAAATATAGTAATGTTATTCAAAAAATAAGATTTGTAGAAAATAGGATAATTTGTCTATGAATAATAGCCTTTTAAAAGATGATTTGACAAATGTGATCTTTAGATAAAAAAAAAATGATATTGTATGAATACGATGGTGTAAAAATGTCTAGACTTATATTCTTAAATATGATGAAACGGCCATAAGTTTCTTTCTATTTTTTTTTAATCACTTTTTATCTAACCGATTTCGGCTAAAAATGTGTATAATTGGGTAAATCTTGAAAATGTTTATAAAATATAATCGGATTCATATTTTGTGTATCAGTGACGTTTTGAAACTCCCAAGATGGTAAGAATGAAAAATGATTCCTTTAACCCAAAATATGTAGGCATGTTATTTGAAAATCAATTACTCGAATAAATGTTATAGATAGCATAAATAGTTTAGAACAAAACTAAAAGTGAACATAATTTGTGGAATTAACTACCCATTACTAAACTACAACCCTTAATATACTAGAATTTATCTAAGTTAATAAAATAAGATAAGATGTTAGTAATACAAAGCAAATAAAAATACACAACAATAAAAAATAAGAAAGAGAGTAAAAGAGTAAATGGGTTTGGCCCATTTATTAGGGCTCAACTGCTGAACTGTTCACGTTTATTGGGCTTAGGCCCAATTAATTCCTTTGTATTGCTGCTGCGGGCTGTTCTTGTCTATTGGGATTTGGCCCAGATTTCTATTTTTTATTCGGCTGCGGACAGGGGCTGACACAGGAGGAATTACGTTGCGCTTTTAGCCCAACGCTAAATGGGGAAGATGACGAGTCGCTTGGACTCGTATGCGATAGTCATGCATAAAAAAAGTAGAGAAAATAAGGATTAGTAAAGAAAAGATTAGTGTTAAACTAATACGCAAAATACTCAAAGCAGCAAAGGAGATTAATGCACTCAACATATTTTCTAAAAAAAAATAAGCATCAGGTCACGAATAACCAGTCACTCAAGAATTCTTAAGATATGACTATTGATTGTAAATTGTCAATAGTCAATATAAGCTCATATTCTGAGCCAAATTTAAATGAAGTCTATCTCTTAGCACTTAGCTGAAGACAGTGCTTGGAAAATATCAACTAGTACACACATAATATAAGGATTCTTCCCGGAATCTCAGGGCTACTAGATAAGAGGAAAAACATAATCTGGGGCATTTAACCAATGGAAACTGAAAATCCGAACCAGCACTGTAAGAAACAGATATTAATACTCCAGTGGCATAATAAATTCAACCACAGCCTATTCTTATCTTTTTAACAATTTAAACATTCAAGCAAGTCAATTGGAGAGAGAATCATTTTGAATTTAAACATGGTTAACGAACTAACATTCAGTTGTTTGCATAGCTAATGAAGCAAAGAGGATTTTTAACTTAAACAGAGCATTTTTTTTTTTAACTGAGACGCCTACTGAACTAGATTCATGTTCATGTAAAAATGAAGAATGCCAGTATATTATCTAAAGAGCGAGTAAACAGTTTATACACTTGACATGAATAAAAGGGGGATTAGGCTTGATTTCAAGTGAAGACACAAAAAGTCGTCATTTAAGCAAACGACTCCCGTCTTGATATTAACTTCATATATGTCGATTACTATAACTACATGCTTCACACATATGAAGAAAAGGAGAAATAATAACTCAATAAGTCGAATCTCCTGTAAACACACAGAAGTAGTAATTAAGTTAAGGAAGCAGATTAGCTACAGCTAAGCTAATCTATGCGAAAGTTAAAACAAACACACAACACTAACAACTAAGTTCAAGTCGAGTCAACAAACAACATCGACATGTGGCATAATCATTTCATTATATCCAAATCCAAATAAATTAAATGCGTAACAGATTACAATGTTAAGAATGAATAGAGCAAAGAAGGACAATGCTGAAGATAAACGTCTAAGCTTACACCCTTGTATTTCATCACAACTTAAGCAGATAACGAAACCAACAGGGAAACAAGCACAATATCATTTGAATTTAATCCCTTACGCAACTAAAACAGAATCATAAATTTCCATACAAGCCCCATTTTCTAAAATATAAAGGAGGAGCAAACTAATCCCTTAACTCGAATAACAACCGAACTAAACACGTACACTAACAACAGAACTGGATAATGATGATAACAGAACATGACCAAACAGAATTCAACAACCAACATCGACATGCTGTATAATCATTTTACCGTATTTAAATCTAAGCAGATTACATTCGTCACAGGGCATCTCATTTGAACAAATAGAGTAAAAGAGAGACAGTGCCGGCCTGTTTTAATCACATACACAATATACCTAAGATATACACACTGCGGTGTGTATATCAGACGTATATCGAATGTATACCTTCTTCTTACCTTGATAACCCACTGTATATCCTATATATATTCGGTTTTAAATAGGTTCTAAATCCTGGAAATTCAGTCTAAGCATCCAAACTACAGTATACGTCGTTCGAATTCATTTTTAGAAATTAATATCCTATCCTAACAGCTCCCAAACACATAATAGAACATGCGCACATCAGAAACTTTAAATTCGAAATAAAAGAGAAACGCACTGACCTTTTGTTGGTGCAGTGAAATGGGGCGTCGAGGTCTCGGATTTATGCTCGAACTCGAACGAACCCGAACCCGATTAAAGTAACTAAAGTTTCAAACGAAAAAATAAAAAATAGAATAATTGTTGGTCGTTCTTATTCTTCAAGGTGCAAGCTTTATGTTTTTTTTTTGTAGGGAGATTTTTCGATCTATCCAGATCTTATTCTGTATAAGTTGATTCATGTTGATTCGAAGCTTGACGTTGTTGGCGCTCCGTTCGTCTTGTTTGTTTGGATCTTGTGATCTCCGTTCAAGCCTCGGTAGATGAACAACAGTGAAACAATTGAAAGAAAGTGTTTCATTTGAAAGGTATGTATGTAAGTATATGTCTAAGGAAAGATATATGTGTAAATATATGTATGTGAGTTGTAAAATATTTCTGCCAACTTTGGATTGTGACACTTCTAAAAATATTGGAACGTTATTTGTCTATAATACTTCCTGTCTAGTAGCCTTAATGTTGTCGATATCTAACTCTAATCTTTCAAAATATGCCCCAGTTTTGATCCAGAAGGGTATGCTAAATTTATGTTGTGGTGTGACCGAACCTTGTATAGGTTGCCTACGTATCCCTCCAAAGGAATCAGGTCAGAACGTAGTTCGTGAGGTTCATAAAAAATGGTTTGAAATTTTATGATAAAGGGACCGTAACCGATGTGGATTGCCTACGTATCCCACCAAGGGAATCAGGTCAGTGTAGTTCTGTTGTGTAAATGGTAAAAAGTTTGTTGGCTTTCTACCTAAATATGACTGTCCCGTATGTTGAAAGTCTGTGAATCCCACCGAGGGAATCAGGCCATGTGTAGTTCTCCTCACATAAGGATTTTTGAATTTTTTCTGTTATAATACAACCGAACCCTATGTGGGCTGCCTACGTATCCCACCATGGGAATCATGTCAGCGTAGTTCGTACGGAATGTTAAAGGAAAGGTTGCAAACTAGGTTGTCTAAACTAATGTCGTCCTTGATTTCTTCTTGACTGATAGCCTTCATGCTTGTGTCATTGTCTATCGGCTATTTCAATTTTTCCAAGTGGAATCTTGTCTTGTCCTCTAGTTTTCTTTGTTACTCTCTCGAGGATGTATGTTGTCTTCATCTTATGTCATAATCATAGAGTTGACAGATTTGATAAATAAAGTAAAAAAAAAATAGCAATAATAGACGTTTAAGGAAAATCAGAAAATGCTTTCATAGATTTTGCAATTAAGCTTCAAAAAGATGAAGCAAAGCAAACAAAAGTTTTGGGCATGATTCAAGCGTCAATTTTAAAAAACAAGTTCACTACATGTTCAAACTACCAAGACTCCCGGCGAATCAGGGACGGAGTACAAGTCCAATTCTTCCGAGTCTCCCCTAGTTCGGCACCCCGTACGGTCGATGTCTCGGTATTGTGAGTAGTTGTAGCAGTAATCTTCATGTGTGTTTGTCCTTGGATTGTTCCCACGGGAGCGACAAAATTTGATGACATGCCCCTTTCCACCTTTCTGATTGACACAATGGCTTCTTTCAAACCCTTACCTTGGCATCTTCGTGAGCAGGTAAAGGATTGTTGTCCACATTGGGCCTAGTTCCAGTGAGCTGGATCGCTCCTTCCTTGATCAAGGCTTCGATTTTGTTTTTAAGACCAAAGCAATCCTCAGTGTCGTGCCCAGAAACTCCAGAATGGTATGCACAACGCTTGGAACCATCAAACCATCTTGGAATAGGATCGGGAATTTTCCCTTCAACCGGTTGCATCAGACCTGCAACTTTCAGTCTTTCGAATAATTAAGCCAAGGGTTCAGCGAACCGAGTGTAATTACGGGTATTTTTGATGTCATGGTTTGGACGGGCTTTAGGTGTAGTGTGTGGTCGATTTTGGTAAGTTGGAGCTTGAACGGATTGATATGGACGTGGGTTTTGATATGAAGGTGCTCGGGGTTGGTAGTAATTTGCTTGGGCGTTGTAGACAGGGTAAGGAGATAGTGGAGCTTGGTAGGGTTCACCGTAGTGGTAAGGGTAGAAAGGATGTTGTGGATGGTTAAAGTATATGTCGGCTTGGCTTGGCCTATGCCCTTGGATGTTCATGACTGCCGCGACATCTTCTTTCTTCTTTTTAACCCCGCTGATAGAACCAGATTGAATAGCTTTGCTTACTGCTTGCAAAGCTGTAAGATCCTGAATTTTGCCTGATTTGATTGTTTCTTCCAAGGCTTCTCCCATTCGGACAACCTCTGTGAATTTTTGCCCCATCATGCCTATCATTTTATCGTAAAATATGCCGGCTTGGCATTAAATGAAGGTGATAGTCACTTCTTTATCACTCATCGGGGGTTGAACCCTGGCCGCTTCTGACCTCCAACATAACGCATATTCGCGGAACGTCTCAGTTGACTTCTTGGTTAACTTAGTCATGTAGACTCTATCTGGCATGATATCGGTGTTAAAACTGAATTTGTCCATAAAGTCTTGCGCCATGTCACTCCAACCACGCCACTTGTGGACGTCTTGTTGTGTATACCAGGTAAGAGCTTCACCAGACAAGTTTCTTATGAATAGCTTCATTCTTATGTTCTGATCTCTACCTACTCCCACCAGTTTGTCGCAATAGGCCCTTAAGTGTGTATGGGGGTCGCCTGTTCCATTGAATGTATCAAATTTTGGCGGTTTGTAGCCTACGGGTAAATCGACGTCAGGCTGAACACAGAGATCCTCGTATTCTACACTCTTAGTTCCCCTAGCAACTTGAAGGTTTCTCATCGCTTCTTTGAGACTGTGGATACCTTTTAGCAATATGTTATCTGCCCCTGCTTTTGCATCCTTTTCCATTTCCTCGTATTGATCTACCTCGGGTTGGAACCTGACCGTTACTGGGTTGGTAAAGGCTTGTGTTTCCGCTGCATATACCGGAGGCACATACTGTGTATTTGGAGTGACAAAATGTGCCCCTTGTATATGCTGGGTTGGATAAGTTTGGACGGTGGGGGTGTTTTGGACTGGAGGTGGTGTGTTATAATTGGTGTTTGTAGGTAGTTGGTTTGGTGGGTTTAGAGGAGTAGTTGTAGGTAGTGGATTAGTGTTGGTGGATAAAGGAATATAAGGGGTGTGAGCTAGCGATTGACTTGGTGGGTTGACGGGTAGTAGATTAGGAGTAGCATAGGTAGTGTAGGTGGGTGGTTGACTTTGTGGAGGGGTATAGACGGATGATGGATTTGGTGGATTTGCGGGGGTGATTGGAAGTAAGTTGTTGTTGGTAGGTGCATTGTTTTGTGGAGGAAAATGTTCAGGAACTGGAGATTTGAATGATGGAAAACGAGGTGGATTTGGTGCGACAGTTCTGGGTTCAGGAGGCGGACTTTGGAGTGTGATGGGTAAATTGGTCAAATCCCTAACCCGATTCAGTTCTCCACGTAGATCCTCAATCTCTTGAGTCAGGCGAGCGATATGTTCAACACGTTAAATAGTAGTACCGTGTTCGGAAGTCTCGGGGGGATCACTAGAGATCACGATGTTTTCCACACCAGTTGAAATAGATGCGGCCGGATCAGACATAGTAATTTCATTTCCTTGAGCAACCCAACTACATTCAGGTAACGATGACGTTTTTGACCTTGTGAGGTAAGGATGGTCGGCCAGCGAGTGTCAACATGAATCAACTCTTTTGGGAATAAAAAATAAAAAATAAAAAGAAACACAATAGTGCAAATGATGTCAGTCTCACAACATA
The DNA here is from genome assembly GCF_019175385.1 of Lycium barbarum. Classification (NCBI taxonomy): domain Eukaryota; kingdom Viridiplantae; phylum Streptophyta; class Magnoliopsida; order Solanales; family Solanaceae; genus Lycium; species Lycium barbarum. The sequence continues at coordinate 9,223,917 of NC_083342.1, forward strand.
TCTAGGTAAAGTCATGATCACATAGAGTCAAGTAAGTCATGTAGCAAATAATTCATCAAATAAAGTCAAACAAGTTGTCAAACAAATGTAAATGAGTATATCAAATAATAACGCATCCTAGTATGCATGTGACCTCTTTGTGCCAGACCAAGATCCGCAGAAATGGCATAGTTGGGGAGAAATGGCCCAAGAGTTCATGGATAGGTTCAGGTTCAACACTGAGACTGTCCTAGACCGATTCTATTTGATGAAGTTAGAAAGGAAGTCGACAGAAACTTTCAGAGAGTATGCTATGCGTTGGAGAGCGGAAGCTGCAAAAGTCCAGCCCCCGATGGCGGAGAGTGAGATGACGACGCTTTTTGTACAGTCTTTAAAAGATGCCACATACTATGAAAGACTGATAAGTGTTATCGGACAAAAGTTTTCTGAAGTCATTAGAATGGGAGATTTCATAGAAGAAGGAATCAAGGCAGGAAGAGTCACAAATCTTGCAGCCTTGCAAGCAACAAGTAAGGCAATTCAATCAGATTTAGCTAAGAAGAAGAGGGACGGAGTGTCCGCGGTCATGACCATCCAGGAACGAAGACCAAACCAGATGTTAACCTACCAATGCCCTTCATCCCAGCCTTCATATTATAGCCAATACACCCAAGCCCCTCAGCCTTATTACCAACCTCCACCCACTCCCCATCCTGTTTACCACACCCAGCCAGCATATTACCCACCTCGAGCACCTGCCAACCAAAGCCCATCACAATACCAGCCAACTTACTCGCCTCAACCCCAATACCAATCACCAAACCGTCCACAAAATGCACCCAGACCTCGCCCAAACTTTGAAAGAAAGCCAACCAAAGCCTACACACCGTTAGCCAAACCGTTGGCCAATTGTATGATAGATTGAGAGCCGCAGAGATACTATAATAAATTAAGGAAAGAGTTCCTAATCCCCTTCCTGGATGGTATGACGGGACTAAACGTTGCGCGTATCACTCAGGAGTTACTGGACATGATACTGAAAATTGCCTTACTCTCAAAGACAAAGTCGAGGCATTAATCAAAGAAGGATTCATCCAGCTCAAAGGAGCTCCCCCAATAAACAACAATCCTTTGCCCAATCATGGTGATGCAAATGTGAAAATTATTGCTCTTGACGAAGACTGCAATTTGGAAGGGACTATCGTACCGGTTAAAAAAGAGGGAAAGGTTGAATCATCTGCCTTTGTTGCTCCAATAATCACGGTCCAAATGAAGGCCCCAATTGAAGTGGAAGTGCTCACTCCAAGGCCTAGGATCACGGCCTTAGTTGCTCAGGCACCTTCTTTCAGCACCGAAGCAGTTCCTTGGAATTATCAGTCTGAAGAAAAGAACAACGCAAAAGGAAAATTGGTTGTAGAAACTGTTGCTGCTGGATTGACTAGATCTGGGCGGTGTTATGCCCCCGAGGAGGTAGCACGAGGAGCGCCGAGCAAATAAAATGGACAAAAGAAGGCTGTGACTGAGGCTGAAGTCGAAGAATTTTGGAGAAAAATGCCAACTAAAGAATATTCTGTCATAGAACAACTAAAGAAAACACCAGCCCAAATTTCTTTATTAGCATTGTTAATGAGTTCTAAAGCTCATAGGAACGCTTTAGCAAAGGTGTTGAAAGAAGCTTATGTTCCAGCGAGAAATTTTCAACCATGGTTGGAGAAGTCCTCGAAGCCCACAAAGTTTCTTTTCATAACGATGAGTTTCCACCTGAAGGATTGGGGCACAACAAAGCATTGAACATTACGGTCAAGTGCAGGGACGAGTTTATTTCTAAGGTGTTGATTGATGGGGGTTCAGCTGTTAACATATGTCCTGTCACTACTCTCCGAGCCTTAGGGATTGATGTCGGGAAACTTCGCGAAAGTCAGGTGAGATTCAAAGGTTTTGATGGAGCTCAAAGAGGTGTCGTGGGAGAGATTTACTTAGCCTTGAAAATCGGACCCGTGGAGTTTACGGTGGAATTCCAAGTAATGGATATATCTGCTAGCTATAATCTGTTGATAGGAAGGCCATGGATCCACATGGCTGGTGCAGTCCTCTCTACCCTGCATCAAAGTTTGAAATTTGTCTGGAATTATCAAGAAATTGTGTTCCATGGAGAAGGCAGCAATTCGATCTATCCCGAAAGCTCAATTCCTGTTATTGAAAGTGTAGAGAGGCTGGATGGATCTGTCTTCCATATCAAGGAAACTGTGTGTGCTGCTCAAGCAGAAAGGGTAAAATTGCCACAGGTGCTTATGACGGTGGCATGGGAAATGTTGAAGAATGGTTTCCAACCTGGTCGAGGTCTCGGGATGAACTTGGATGGAATAGTTGAACCAGTTCAATTACCCGGGCAAAAGGATACTTTTGGTCTTGGATACGAACCCACTCTTGCAGAAATTGCACTGGCTAGTCTCAAAAGAAGAAGTGATATTCCTCTGCCAAAGCCTATTCCTCTCCTGAATCAGTCATTCTTCAAGGCATCCGTCACCCAAGCATCAGAGGAAGCTGCTGAAGACAACCTCGTGGAAGGTCTTAAGAATTTATTCATTGCCGAGGAGGAAGCTGAATGCAACGTGGTTGTGGATGATTTCCCTGAAACTCCAACCATTTGGGATGCTGAGCCTGGAGATGTTTTGAACAATTGGACTTATACCCCGCCCCCGGTTCTCCGGGAGTCTTAGTAGACAATTTGTATTTGATGAAACAACACGATTCAAAATTGAGGCCTGAATCGTGTTTATGCTTTTGTTGTGTTTTGCCTCCAAACTTTTGAAAGCTCAAATGCCAAATTCAAGCTATGCTTTTTATTTATTATTCCGCCTTCATTTAATTAATTTTTTATTTTATTTTTTTCAGCAATCAAACTAGTAAATCTGCTGATACTGTGAATGTGACACGTAATGAAACAAGCGAGCCCATAGTAAATGCCGAACAAGACTCTAAAGAATATGAAGAGGACATGCAACCTGAAGAGTTAACTAAGGATTTTGAACATTTTGAGAATAAGCCAAAACCAAATTTAGATGAAACAGAAACCATAAACTTGGGAGATTCAGAAACCGTGAGGGAAATAAGAATTAGCATCCATCAAACCCCGTCACAAAGGGAAGAATTGATCAACCTGTTGAGACAATATATAGACGTGTTCGCATGGTCTTATGATGATATGCCGGGTCTAAGTACAGACATTGTTTCGCATAAGTTGTCGATTGATCCCTCTTGTCCTCCGGTGAAACAAAAGAAGATAAACATTAAACCGGATTTGAGTTTAAAAATCAAGGAAGAAGTCTCCAAGCAATTTGATGCAAAGGTCATTCGAGCTGCAAGGTACCCTACTTGGCTAGCCAATATCGTGCCTGTACCAAAGAAAGATGGCAAAGTCAGGGTGTGCGTGGATTATCGGGATCTCAACAGGGCTAGTCCGAAAGATGACTTTCCCCTCCCAAATATTCACATACTTATTGATAACTGTGCGAAGCATGAGTTGTAGTCGTTCGTTGATTGCTACGCAGGATATCACCAAATTCTAATGGATGAAGAAGATGCTGAGAAAACGGCATTCATCACACCTTGGGGAGTATAGTATTATGGGGTGATGCCTTTTGGGCTCAAGAACGTAGGTGCCACCTATATGAGAGCCATGACTACTATTTTTCATGATATGATCCATAAGGAGATTGAAGTCTATGTGGACGATATCATCATCAAGTCACGAAAGAGTTCAGATCACCTGACGGATTTGAAGAAGTTCTTTGACAGGTTGAGGCGATACAATTTGAAGTTAAATCCCGCAAAGTGTGCATTTAGTGTTCCTGCTGGGAAGCTATTGGGTTTTATTGTGAGCAGGAGGGGTATAGAATTGGATCCTTCGAAGATAAAGGCCATTCAAGATGTGCCTGCCCCAAAGAGTTGAAAGGACGTGATGAGTTTCCTCGGTCGTCTCAACTACATTAGTCGGTTCATATTACAATCGACGGTGATATGTGAGCCAATAATCAAGTTGTTAAGAAAATATGCTGCTACCAAATGGACAGAAGATTGCCAAAAAGCCTTCGATAGAATCAAAGAGTATTTGTCTAATCTGCCTCTTTTGGTGCCTCCAGAAGCTGGAAGACCTTTGTTATTGTACTTGTCCGTGTCGGCAAATGCATTTGGATGTGTGTTGGGACAACATGATAAAACGGGAAAGAAGGAGCAAGCAATATACTACTTGAGCAAGAAGTTCACGCCTTACGAGGCCCGATATACTTTGTTGGAGCGCACCTGTTGTGCCTTAACTTGGGTTGCACAAAAGTTGAGACATTACCTGTCCGCATATACTACTTATCTCATTTCAAGGATGGATCCACTCAAGTATATCTTTCAGAAGCCTATGCCTACGGGGAAGCTAGCCAAATGGCAAATTTTGCTAAGTGAGTTTGATATTGTATATGTTACCCAAAAGGCTGTCAAAGGGCAGGCAATAGCCGATCATCTTGCTGAAAATCCCGTAGATGAAGAATACATTCCCCTTAAGAGTTATTTCCCTAATGAAGAAGTGTTGTTTGTCGGAGAAGATATCGCAGAAGAATATCCAGGGTGGAGAATGTTCTTTGATGAGGCTGCAAACTCCAAAGGAGTTGGCATTGGAGTAGTCTTAATTTCGGAGTCAGGCCAACATTATCCAATTTCAGCAAAGCTCAGGTTTTCGTGCACCAACAATATGGCAGAATATGAGGCTTGTATTCTTGGACTTAGAATGGCCGTTGATATGAACATACAAGAATTATTGGTTATTGGTGATTCTGACTTATTAGTTCATCAAGTACAAGCCGAATGGACCACTAAGAACGTGAAGATACTTCCGTACCTGCATTGCGTGCAAGATTTGTGTAAAAGATTTATCAAGGTGGAATTCAAACATATTCCAAGGGCCCAAAATGAGTTCGCTGATGCTTTGGCAACCTTGTCTTCTATGATTCAGCACCCGGACAAGAATTACATAAATCCTATCAAGGTGAATGTGCACGATCAGCAGGCTTATTGTTTCTATGTGGATGAGGAGCCTGATGAAGAACCTTGGTACTATGACATTAAGAAATATCTCAAGGAAGGAGACTATCCAGAAAGCACAACCAGTGTTCAGAAGAAAACACTTCGAAGGTTAGCAAACCATTTTTTCCTAAATGGAGAAATCCTTTATAGGAGGACTCCAGATTTAGGGCTGTTGAGGTGTGTTGATGCCAAAGAAGCGGCCAAGTTGATTGAAGAAGTGCATGGCGGTACATGTGGGCCTCACATGAATGGTTTTACTCTGGCTAAGAAAATTCTACGAGCTAGCTATTTCTGGATGACTATGGAATCAGATTGCATTCGTTTTGTGCAAAAGTGTCATCGATGTCAGATTCATGGCGATTTGATTCGAGTCCCGCCAAATGAATTAAATGTGACGAGTTCTCCATGGCCATTCGCAGCTTGGGGCATGGATGTCATTTGTCCTATCGAGCCTGCCACGTCAAATGGACATAGGTTCATTTTGGTGGCCATCGACTACTTCACAAAATGGGTAGAAGCATCTTCGCACAAGTCGGTGACGAAGAAGGTGGTGACAGATTTTGTTCGCAACAACATCATTTGTCGATTCGGAATCCCGGAGTCGATTATAATAGATAATGGATCCAATCTTAATAGTGATCTGATGCGGGAGATTTGCGAAACATTTAAGATTACTCACCGCAATTCCACTCCTTATCGACCTCAGATGAATGGAGCAGTTGAAGCAGCCAACAAAAACATCAAGAGAATATTGCGGAAGCTGATTGACAATTACAGACATTGGCACGAAAAATTGCCATTGGCCCTTCTAGGTTATCGCACCACTGTAATGACTTCAACTGGGGCAATGCCTTATCTTTTGGTCTATGGGACAGAGGCTGTGTTACCTGCAGAGGTAGAGATACCATCTTTGAGAATTATCCAAGAAGCTGAATTGAGTGATGCCAAGTGGATACAAAATCGATATGAAAAATTGATGCTCATTGATGAAAAGAGGATGAATGCAGTTTGTCATGGGCAACTCTATCATAATAGAATGGCCAAAGCTTTCAATAAGAAAGTAAGACCGAGACAGTTCAAACCGGGGCAATTGGTATTGAAGCGCATATTCCCATGTCAAAATGAAGCTAAGGGAAAATTTGCACCCAACTGGCAAGGGCCTTACATGGTTCATCGAGTACTGACTGGAGGAGCATTAATTCTAGAAGAAATGTATGGCGAAGTTTGGCCGAAAGCTATCAACGCAGATGCTGTCAAGAGATACTACGTCTAGGAGCTTTTCATTTGTAATATCTTGTAATGTCTTTATATGTAATGAAGCTACGGTCCCTCGGCGGGATACGTAAGAAACCTATATCGGGTTTGGGCTCTTAAGATGAAAAAATTTCCAAAATTTCCATTTGTTTGTAACATGAACTACGCCTGACCTGATTCCCGTGGTGGGATACGTAGGCGGCCTACATGGGCCTCGGTCATATTATTAGAAAATCTCAATTTTATGTTGCTTGTAATTTGAACTACGCTTGACCTGATTCCCTTAGTGGGATACGTAGGCAGCCTATATAAGGCTCGGTCTCGTCATGTAAAAGCTCAACATCCTCATGTGCCAGAAACTGGGACAATTTTTAAGGGCATCATCGCAAGCGACATCGAGAGACATGAAAGAGTACATGGTCAACAAAGTTATCAGGCAAAAGGAAGACTTTAGAGAAAGGACGCTCGCTTTGTTTCACAATGTGTCACAATCCCGAGTGCAACAGAAATTATTTATCACTATATACATATTTTTTTACTTCTTTTTGAAATAATATGACTTTAATCAGATAGTTTTATTAGTTAGCCAAGACTTAGAAATGGGTGGAGGTTACAAGTCCAGACAAAGTTGGAAGCATGAAGCGTCAAGAGCCAGATCTTCAAAGTCAACGCGAATCAACCCCCCCAAACTTACAAATTTTCTTTGGATGCAGATTTCCAAATTGCGGAAGCTGAAATATGTAATGTTTATAGCCTTGAAAGGATTTCGCGTCGAGTGGTTTGAACTTTCTTATAACAATTATGCCTCTCAAGTGTCAATAATTCTCGAGATTTGCAATAAATTAATGCTCGAGTCTTGCAAATGATTTTTTCAAATATATCGACGCACAAATATTTTCTATTGCTTTAAAATACCTCGCATAAATGCTTTCAAACACACTGCACATGCACTATTGCTTTCAAATGCCCCGCACATGCATTGCACTATTACCTTCAAATGCCCTGCAAACGCACTGCATAAACACTTTCAAACGCACTGCACATGTATTGAACTATTACTTTCAAATGCCCTGCAAACGCATTGCATAAACGCTTTCAAACGCACTGCACATGTATTGCATTATTACTTTCAAATGCCCTGCAAACGCATTGCATCAATGCTCTCAAACGCACCGCACATGTATTGCATTATTACTTTCAAATGCCCTGCAAACGCACTGCATCAATGCTCTCAAACGCACCGCACATGCATTGCACTATTACTTTCAAATGCCCTGCATCAATGCTCTCGAACGCACTGCACACGTATTGCACTATTACTTTCAAATGACCTGCAAACGCACTGCATCAATGCTCTCAAACGCACCGCACATGCATTGCATTATTACTTTCAAATGCCCTGCAAACGCACTGCATCAATGCTCTCAAACGCACTGCATCAATGCTCTCAAACGCACTGCACATGTATTTCATTATTACTTTCAAATTCCCTGCAAACGCACTGCACATCTATTGCATTATTACTTTCAAATGCCCTGCAAACGCACTGCATAAATGCTCTCAGACGCACCACACATGCATTGCACTATTACTTTCAAATGCCCTGCAAACGCATCACATAAATACTTTCGAACGCACCGCACATGAATGCACTGCACACGCATAGCACTGCTGCTTTCAAATGCTCTGCATGAATGCTTTCAAATGCACCGCAAATGCATTGCACCGCTGCCTTCAAATGCTTTGCATAAATGCTTTCAAGTACACCACACGCTTATTGCAATACAGCTTTCTAATGCACCGCACATACATTGCATGGCTGCCTTCAAAAGGCATTGCACCGTATACGCATTGCGCAAATGCTTTCATCCGCTTCGCATAAATGCTTGCAAACGCACATGCACCGCACAAATGCTTTAAAATTCACTGCACAATGCTTTGCACCATGAATCATGTTGGGTTAAAAACCTCATTTTCATCAACCATTAGGTTTTAAAGAAAACCTCATTATGCCGGCTTAGAAAGCCTCATTATAAATCATTCGGCTTAAATAGCCCATATTCATATCCGGTTTGAGGCCTCATTTTCATTAATCATCGCCAAAGGCATCATTCTCATGAATCATCGGCCTAGAACCTCATTTGCATTAGCCTCAGTTAAGGCTATCAATTTATTAAATCATTGCAGTTTTTTTCATGAGTTTATTTTACATCGCTTTACTTCCGATATTTATTTTTACTGACTATTTTATCTAGTTTAAGTTTCGCAGAAGCATTAGCGCAACGTGGAACTATTTCTTCGGCAGCGAACTGGGGCAATTTGTTGGGAAGGATAATCAAACTTCCCGACAAGGGTCAAGGATCTACCTCGAACACTCGTCTCCAACCCCAAATATTCCGTTTGCATACCAACACATTCATATTTCAGAATTCTCGAGTTCGATCATAATACCCAGTGTCATCATAATTCGACACTGGGACAATATTTTGCAAAGATTCGCGCCAATCGGGATTCGTTATTCATAGGTGTCGTAGTTTATCCCAGAACTACACGGCCTGATTCTCGTGCGACCTGAGATATGTAGGCAACTCGAAGACCGGAGTTCGGCCATAATCCTCTCAAATTTTTTTTACCCTTAGTCCCAAATCCTTTAGTCGGGACAAAATAGGCTATTAAGTCAACGTCTTTGGTCGAAATTCTTTCATCATTACCGGTCAAAGAGGGACAAGTTGTTGACACCCAATTTTGTCCCATCTTCCTCCAAAATATTTATTTACGCTTCTAATATTTTTGGCAACTTAAGAAATAATTATTTATACTTTACCACAATTATTAGCTTTTTATTAATATCAGCGTTTCATTATCCTATTGTAGTCACTAGCTATTATTATTTTATTTTATTACCGTTACTATTATTATTATTATTATTATTATTATTATTATTATTATTATTATTATTATTATTATTATTATCATCATCATCATCATCATTATTATTATTATTATTATTATTATTATTATTATTATTATTATTATTATTACTATTATTATTATTATTATTATTTGTTATTATTATTATTACCAGTATTATTATAATTTGCATTATAATCATTTCAATATTTTTACCATCTTATGCACACGCATCGCATTTATTTTCGCGTAATTAAATAATAGTGTTTATTTACTATTTGAACTTTAAAAATATTATCGCACGGCTATTACGACATCGTGTAATTTTATATTTTATAGCAAATAATATTTTAGCACACGTTAATATGTAATTGGTTGAAAAGGTCTTTTATTTAAATTTAAAAGCCCAAAGTAGCACAAGAAGAAAATACATTATAGCCCAAACAGTCATCAACCCACTAACATTTTTCTTCAGACCAGCCCATTTGTCAACAGCCCACTACCCATTTAAGTCGACCCGACCCGACCCATTTTGTTTCTTAATTCATTCACTCACCTAAACCCAACGATGAAACGATCAGCGCCGCACCCTCCTCTCTCTCTCTCTCTCCTTTCTCCTCCTCTTTCTCTCTTCAAGAACAAAGATGGTAAATCAACAAAATCCTTTTCATTCCCACAGGCCTTGCATGGCGAATTTGGGAAATAAATTAATGCTTGTACCTTCCTATCATCTGGGTCAACGTTGAAAAGGCGAGTTCCCTCTCTCTGTTTTCTTTGGCTTTTTCCTTTCGATCTGAAATCACCTTAATGGGTTTTGGCCATTTGTGAATTCAAAATCCGTCTCCTTTATTCGTTCCTTTGATTTTTGAGTACAAAATTTTAATGGATTTTGTCCTCTTCTTCTGGGTTTTCTGATCGACGACAGAAAGATAGGCTTCCTAACATTTGATTTGAAAAGATTTTCGACCAGAAATCCCACCCAATCTTGGAACCCTAGAAAAACCCTAGATGTTTCCTATAAATAATCCTTTTCTGGAGTCATTTAGGAGAAGTCTTTAGCCACCCAGAAATCCCCCCTAGAAAATATTAGTTTCAGCATTTCTTGATATCGATTCTAAAAAAATACTAAATCATTTTCTGTTCTTCTTTTGCCCCTGGGTATTGGTTCGAATCCGAGTGTATACAAACATCGGAGTTTGTAGTGTTCGAGTGGATATCGAAACCCCCGCACCCTGTTCGCTGCACCCGAAGGAGGTCAGTAAACATCCCTTTTATTTATTTATCAGTGAATTAAGTATTTTCTGTTTGTGTTATGTGTTTTATGTGCTTTACATGTTTGTTAGTTAGGTAGTTTGATAATGTTAATAGATGCTATTCCAATTCTGCTTAGATCAGGCTGGTGTAATTTCAGCATATAAATCAGTTAATTAGTTTAGTCTGATCTAGCATATGTCGATTTGTCATTAGCTTGTTTATGGTTAGTTTAGTAGTTTGTACCTGCTTAGTTGACATCTTAGTTCAAGTTTAGCTTAATTCAATCATTAACATGTATAAGCATGCTTATTTATCTTAAATAGGTAGTAGTAATGTTTATTGAGCTTGCTTTTTCTTCTGTTAGTCAAATATGATTTTAATATGATAATATGTTGTTAGAGTAGCCAAGTCAGAAGTGTGTACAATATGTTCTAAGTATTTTGCTAAATTAGCTTGATGAGTTAGCCATTATTGTCATGCCCATTATGTTCTGTTTGGATTAGCATAAACTAAATGTCTCCCACTTGAATATGTGCTATGTTGACCCTCAGTATATTATAGTTTAGCCTAATCCCTGTTATAAGCCCTAGTCAATAAAAAATGATGGCAAATCTTGTATTTTGGTTAGAATTTATTTTAATCAGTGAGATGTTAACATGGTTCAACCTACTCTAGTTATTGTTCCAAATAAATGTGTGTTAAATCAGATTACTTGGCTACTAGTGTTATATCCCGTATTCTCGAACGTCGGATTATTTGTAAGCTGAGGTGGGGCCCACACGTCAAGATTTTTTTTTGGAACATGTGACAAGTTATATGAATCGCATATGTAAAGTTAAACACAACTCGTGAAGGGCCCTTGGGCCAAATCAAAGTGGAAGCCCTCCAAACGAATATTTTTAAGAAAACGTTTTCGGGTGACTTGACTTCGAGGGACAAAAACGGTATTATAGGTTTGGAATTTGGAAAAATACCAAGAAATATAAGTTGTAGATAATTGAGTTAGCTTTCCAACCATAGGTCGTGGGTTCGCAGGTGACGTCGGTACAAGGAGATATGGACTTTTAAGGTCGAAAGGTCAGTGGGCTAGGCCCAACTCGGGACCAACTGGGTTAGGCCCAAAAAACAAAATGAAGAGAAAATCAAGCCCAATAGAGAGGGGTGGCCGGCCACAACATGGCCAAGGCCCAACCCATGGTTTTTAATTAAATTCCCATGTGCTAAATAAGATAAAAAGGGTTATATATTCATTATTTATCCAAAGAAGCTTCAAGAAGTCAAATAAGGAGAAAAACAAAATACCAAGAGCCATAGTTGAAGGCCATTCGGCCATGAGCTCTCAAAAATCACCCCTTAAAATCTTGCTTCAAAAATTATTGTCTTGTGATAATTCTACTAATTTAAGGACCCTCTACAACGTGGTGCAGTTATTTCGGAAGGTAGAGCTCTTATTTCATCCATTTAACAAGTGGGTTTAGTGAAGAAGTTTGGAAGAAAAAGGTAAGATTTTGCTCCTTTTACTTTGGAATATATGTATATGTGTTGTAGTATGTAGAAATGAGTAGAATTTATGAAAATATGGAAGTTTGCAAAGTGGGTGTGTTTATATGAAGGTGGCCGTGTGTGTGTGTTAATGTATAGATATGATGAGTTGAATTTTTGTGTTGTATTCTAGTTGTGGTTATGGTGGAATTTATATTGGAAATGAAAGTTGAATGAATTTGGTTGAAGTTGGAAATATAGGTGTTGGCCGTGTGATGTATGGAATTGGAATGGAAATGGATTAATTTTGTTTAATGTGTTAGTTGTGTTGTTGTGATCCTTATGATGTAAATGAGGGCTAAATGGTTTAAGTTGGCAATAAAATGGATTGTAGAAGGTTATGTCATTTTAGTGTGATTTTATGATATTATGGAAAATGAAGTTGTGAAAGTATGGATTGATGTTGTTGATCATGAATTTGCAAGTAGAAAATGTGTTTTGATGGTTTTGTTGTATATGTAAGACTTTTGGGTGAAATATGGAATTGATGGAATTATTGAATATTGGATATATGGCTTGGAATATTCTTGGCCTATGTTTGTATGATCTTAAATTAGTGTATGAATATGGAAATATTGATATTGACTTGAAAGTGTAAAGTTGGTTTGGAAGTTGTTGCATTATTCGGAAAAGAAGACTATTTATGTTAGAATGCGTTTTAGTCGATCATTGATGACTATTGGTATTGTTGTTTGGTATGGTTGTTGCTATTTGAGCCGAGTTGAATCTCGGGGATGTTGTATGTATAGGGGAGATGCTGCCCAAATTTCTGTAGACAAGTATTGATTAAGATTGAACTTTTAAACCTTATGATTAATATTTGGTAAATGTGACCAAATGTAGATTTTGGACGAAACGGGATTTGAATTTGGAGAGGCGTAAGGAGCGAATAAGGTATGTAAAGCTCACCCTTTCCTTCTCTTGGCATGTCCTAGATGTATTAGGTTTGAAGTTGGACCTCGGGGACTACTCTACTCTTCGGAATCCGCGTCTAAATTTGCCCCTTTTCCATTCAGTGGAATTGAACTAATTATGTTGCAAATGGTTAGGAAAGTTGTCTAAATACCTAGAACTTGTGTAAATAAAATCCGATTACCTTAAAACCCTCATAAGAGACTCCATAAAGTTTATTACACATACTTTGTGTCCGCCACCTCGTTTGACCCGAGGTGGGCCCACTACTCCCGGATTTTTCTGATTTGTTCCGTTTGACTTGTTCTGAAGTAGAATTCAAAGGAAACTCTTGGCTACTCTCCTAACTACCATATGACGTTTGTTTGAATTATTTCGTTGAGTTCCATAATGCATTTTGAAACATGAAAACGCTTTCAGAAAGCTTATTTTGATATAAACCATCGTGACATCCGAAAGGCATACGCTATGATTACCGTTCAATCTCTTTTATATGATTTGCCATCTGAGTTATGCTATCGAGATTCTGTAAATGTTATATTTTGATATGTTCAAACAATCCCAAAAGCTTTAATTCGATATAATCCCCCGCGACATCCGAAAGGTACGTGCTATGACTATCGTCTGATTTCTTTCTTAAATGACCTGTCATTCGGATTATTCTGTCGAGTCTTTGTAAATATTTTATGATGCATAAGTTTCTCACTACTCCACTCGTGGATGCCTCAATGCTTCCTTCACTGAGCCCGGGCCAGGATTTGTTATCAAGCATATTCCACTGCATTGTTCGCCGTGCCTCGATGTGAGGGGGCAGGTATGACATGTACATGGGTCTGGAGTATGATGTGCCATGTACACCTATGTTCTGATATGATATGATATGATATGATGTGGCCATCTGATATGTTATGATATGTTACGGAGCTATTCCCTACTCTGAAGTATGATGTGTTGTGGCGCCAGTGACGGGGTGGCGCCACGTTCTGTTCACCGAGTCCTGTATTGGGGCCGGATTTGGCATATGTTTCTGCATGCATTATTTACGTTTTGTAAGTATACATTTTGATATCCTGGACTTTGCACTCATTTTCTGTATTTTCTGTTCCGGTTATGATTTCGTCTACTGTACTTCATGCTTTACAAACTCAGTACATATTCCGTACTGACCCCTTTCTTCGGGGGCTGCGTTTTCATGCCGCGCAGGTACAGACGACAGGTTTGCTGATCCGCCCACTTAGGACTTTGTTCTGCTATTTTGGAGCGCTCTTTTATCCGGAGCCTATATTTTGGTATAGTATTCTTCTATTGTATATATGTACGCTATTCAGGGGTACGACGGGGCCCTGTCCCGTCTTATGTTTCTGTTATTACTGTTCGTAGAGGTCTGTAGACACATATGTGGGTTGTGTATATGTTCTGGGAAATACGTATTCTGTGATGGCCTTATCGGCTTCTGTGCGCTACATCTGCTTATGTACGATAGCTTGTGACTCCGTTTGACTTTATATATTTATGTATCTAATTTATATGTTGGTTTGGGGTTACTGGGTACGTAAGGTGTCCTGCTCGGACACGAGTCGCGGCCTACGGGGTTGGGTCGTGACAACTAGCATACCTACAAGCTTGTTCAGTTGAATATTGTTCAAACCGTGCTATGTGTGACATTTGCCAACCTACCAATTTGTCTATAAGCTATCTGGTTAAGTTCTGTTCGACTGTGTGTCATAATCATACCTATGAACTCATTGGATTCTTCAATCACTATTTTCTTACCTGAGTATTATGGATCTGTTTAGATGCTCTATGTTAATATCATCACATGCTCATCATGATAATCTCATATGCTGGCTGGTCTAGTTAGTTAATCTGAATGTGATTGGTTAACATATTTAGTAATTAGTCCTGATATAGGAAAATCAATTTGACTCTCATGCATGCATATGATTGATTTGTTAGTCTAGATTTTACTTAAAAGATGGTGTGTCCTAAAAGATAATTAAGAGTAACACCCTAATAGAGTTCAGAAACCTTCTTATTAAAGTGTAACTAGCATAAACTAAGTCTAACAGATCGGAACAGGCTCAGGTTAATGATTATTTACGTAAGTTTTCTTCTCATGATTCCCCGTTATATAAATGATATTGAAATCCTATTTAGGTTAGTGTCTGTTTGTTCCTGGAGATGCCAGCATATTTGCAGTCCAATGTTGATTGCTGCTTGAATCAATGATGCCTAACTCGCTTATTTATGTAATTGGCATGCCTACAAATCTGTCTATAGTTTTAAACATGACCTGAACCTCCGAATGTTGGTCTCATATGTGGGATTATATGATTCATGAGTTTGTTCACAATCTGTAAACCTTGGTACTGCCATTGCTATGCAGATTTTGTGCCGTAGCATATTTTGTAGTTAATTTTGTGAAGTTCACTGCCACTGCTATGCAGATTTTTTGTGCCTTAGCATATTTTGCAATTAATTAGTTTTGAGAAGTTTACGGCCACTGCTATGCAGATTCTGTTGCCTTAGCATGTTTGTAGTTTAGTTTTTCTTTTTTTTTTTTGTGAAATTCACTGCCACTGCTATGCAGACTCTGTGCCAAGCGTATTTTGTAGTTAGTTTTGCGATGTTCACTGCCACTGCTAGGCAGATTCTGTGCCTTAGTATATTGTAAATGTTTTTATTTTGTTAAGGCAGTGAGGTTGTATACCTATGTATTTTTGAAGTATATTCATGAAAATACATTAATAGGGAGATTAGTTGGTCATTATGGATTAAGCTTGAACCCTCCCCGGTGTTAGCCATGCCTAGGATTCATGAAATCCCTTGGAACTTGTGCATCATCGGGAAGACGGGGGCAAAAGCTTTCCGATATTAACCTTCTAAGTATCCTTATGAATGTGTATACATGAAGTATACTCAAATATACATAGTATATACATAATCCACTGATCTGTTTTGAATTTACATTATATATGTTTAGCCTTATTTATTGATTACATACTAATCCTTTTCTTTCGTTTTTATGCATGACCATCGCGTACGAGTCCAAGGGACTCGTCTTCTTCCGCATTCGGTGTTGGGCTAAAAGCCCAACGTGACCTCTCTCGTGTCAGCCCCTTATCCGCAGCGAATATAAAAAAAAAAATAGATTTCTTGGCCAAGCCCAACAGCAGCAACAGATCGCTGCAATTGGCCTAAAATAGGCCGATCCATTTAATTTTTGTCCCCCTTCTACCCTATTTTACTTTGTGTATTTTATTTGCATTGTATGACTAACACTTTATCTTTGTTTTTGTTTTCTTAGCTTAGAGAATTCTAGCAGAATTAGTGGGATTAGTTAGTGATAATGGGTAGTTAGAGTTGAGTTTGCTTTTGAAATAACGTATTTAAAGGTTTAATAATTTAGCCTATTTTCATTAGTTCAAGATTTCCTTTTAATTACTCTTTTGGAAGTTTAAAATGGGTTGAGTAATCCAATTAAGAATTAAGTCCGATTTCAAATCATTCACCTACTTCAAATTATAGCCTAAACGTTATTGTATAAGTTTCTTTTTTTATGTTCTAAGTTCTATGGTTAATTTTATATAAAGGCATTAAATGATCATTTCTAGTAATGGCTATAGATGAATCTCTTTTTTTTTTTCCTCACTCAAATTTAATTTAAATACTTACCTTTCAAACAAAGTCCAATTTTTCATAAAAGAGAAATAGTTATATTTTAAACTACTTGCCATATGACAATAAAGAGCTAATTTGCTTATTGCTTTCTTGACCTTATTTGATCACTTAATAAATTTGAGCAATTTAAATCAATTAATACTTAATCATTGAATTATTTCAAAGGCATATTAGTATATTGACTAATCCAGTACATTTTCTACTATAATATGGCTAAAGTCTTTTCTAATAAATTACTTCCTCATTTAATTTAAATAGCAGCCTTATGTTCTCTATTTTTGAAACCTTGATAACATTTACAAAATATTTTCCTAAATATTCAAAATGTTATGTTTGCATTTTTAGGCCTTAATTAATTAACCTAAAGTTTGGTCGGTAACCATAATTAATGGATTCTAAAGGATGCCTAACCCCTTCCCTTTAGGATAATCAAGAATTCTTACCTAGAATCACTAATTAAGTAGACCATTAACGGAGGTTTAGTTTAGCTTTACCTTAGTTAATAATTAGGTGCCCTAATTCACCTTTAAATTTAATTAGGTGGCGACTCCTTAAAATAAACAAAATAGGAATCACCAATATGTTGTACTCCGATTTGACCCGTTTAAATGGGGTATAACATTTAGCAAAAATAAAAATAAAATTGAACAATGATCATGTTGGTTTCTGTAAATCTAATCCAACCACAACAAATATTGTATACAACTTTCATACAATATTCATAAAAATTTAATACAACTACAACGACATACAATTATCATACAACTCAAAATGCAATTATAACACAAATTTATCTATGAAATGACTTCAAATAAAGTTGGCTTCAACGCTAATAACCAACGTGAGGAAAATGTAAAAATTTGCAAACAAAAAGCTGAAATAGAAAAAGCGTATTTATATATTGCTAAAACTCATCCGTCATAAAACAGGTGATAAAGAAATTGAGTGACGTGTACATTCAATTAAGTACAGTAATAAATGTTTATAAAAAAATTGAATGAAGATCACACTTTGAACAGTGGTGCAGAGAGACGAACTTTTGAAATTAAAAAGGAATTTTGATGAAGAAGGAAACTAAAATCAGGCTTCAAAAATTGTGGGACTCATAAATTAGATTTTCTCTTCCTTAAATTAAGCTCAAAATCCTGGATATGTTGAAAGCCCGAATCCGTTATGTTTTGTAAATAAAGAAACGTATTCCTATGTTTTGTAATATAAGGTCTTAACTTGTATTATTAGGTCATTTTCCCTAAAAATATGATATACTTATTTTTTTAAAGCCACGTGACATTTTCTTAATTAAACAATAAGCTAAATGTTTTTTTTTTGAAATTATTTAGCCAGCGAAAAAGTATATTTGCACCGTTTATGTAACAACATGGGTATATTTGCACCATTTGTGTAACGGTAGGGATACATATGCACTACTTTTTAACGAGAGGTATATATGCTCTAAATTGCAAAGTTGGGGGGTATATTTGCACCTTTGGCCATGGATGTTTGAGTACAGTTATAAGTTTTTTTTTTTTTTTGATTAAACAGATACTGCTGATATATACACGTAGCAACATATATCTACATCTTTGTGAGGACCCACACCCCTTGCCATGTGATGACCCCTGGGCCCTTGCGCCCCATGAACATACATGCATACATGACATGACATGACATACTCAGGTATTGTATGGGCAGGTGCCAACAGACAATTCGATATACGCTGCAGCGGCTGGTATCGAACCCGTGACCTCCCCCCTTTTGTTCTCCCAAAGGAGACGACTCTCACCAACTGAGCTGCAATTCGATATACGCTGCAGCGGCTGGTATCGAACCCGTGACCTCCCCCCTTTTGTTCTCCCAAAGGAGACAACTCTCACCAACTGAGCTGCAGCTCAATTGGTGAGAGTCGTCTCCTTTGGGAGAAGAAAAGGGGGGAGGTCACGGTTTCGATACCAGCCGCTGCAGCGTATATCGAATTGTCTGTTGGCACCTGCCCATACAATACCTGAGTATGTCATGTCATGTCATGTCATGTATGCATGTATGTTCATGGGGCGCAAGGGCCCAGGGGTCATCACATCGCAAGGGGTGTGGGTCTTCACAAAAAAGGCGACTTGTGTTTGAGGATCCGCAGGTGTAACCCATGCATGCTGCGGGTTTCCCTCCATGACTTGCTCATGTACACTGCATTATTGTGGCAGTGAAATCACACCAGTTCGCTGCGCCCTGCAGAGCTTCGAACTCGTGACCTCAGGCCCTTTGTCCTCCCGAAGGAAGCGCCTCTTACCAGTTGAGCTGCAACTCAATTGGTAAGAGGCGCTCCATCAGGGGGACAAAGGGCCTGAGGTCACGGGTTCGAAGCTCTGCAGGGCGCAGCGAACTGGTGTGATTTCACTGCCACAATTACCAAGTAGTCCATGCGCAAGGCATGTCATGTATGAGAGGGCAACCCGTTGCATGTATGGGTAACACCTTCGGATCCTCGACAAAAAGTCGTCTTTTTTGTGAGGACCCACACCCCTTGCGATGTGATGACCCCTGGGCCCTTGCGCCCCATGAACATACATGCATACATGACATGACATGACATACTCAAGTATTGTATGGGCAGGTGCCAACAGACAATTCGATATACGCTGCAGCGGCTGGTATCAAACCCGTGACCTCCCCCCTTTTGTTCTCCCAAAGGAGACGGCTCTCACCAACTGAGCTGTAGCTCAATTGGTGAGAGTCGTCTCCTTTGGGAGAACAAATGGGGGGAGGTCACGGGTTCGATACCAGCCGCTGCAGCATATATCGAATTGTCTGTTGGCACCTGCCCTTACAATACCTGAGTATGTCATGTCATGTCATGTATGCATGTATGTTCATGGGGCGCAAGGGCCCAGGGGTCATCACATCGCAAGGGGTGTGGGTCCTCACAAACATCCTTACTTAGACCTTGAATTACCTGTTCATCTCCTGCGCATTCGAAACGTACGTAATTCGAGAGGAAGATAAGTTTCTTATTGCTCTAAGCTTCATGGCACGATCTAGAGTAGAAAGAAATGAGACAATCCTGAATGTCTTGGTGGTCAACTGTCTATATGTGTGGCGCGCACACACATATAAAAGTGACCCCACTGGACACGGTTTCATAGACTCCCTAAGACACTTGAACCTAGGCTCTGCTACCAAGCTTTGTCATTGAAGTTAAAGAGAAGCAGTTTGGTGATTCCTACTTGCTGCAGATGAAAGAGGGGATTCACGAACAGAAAGCCTTAGCTTTTGAACATGGGTGAGATAATGGTACATTGAGATACCGGGGCAGATTATGCGTTCCAGATGTTGATGGGCTCAGAGAGCGAATCATGTTAGAAGCTCACAACTTTAGGTATTCTATTCACCCAGGTTCCACTAAGATGTATCATGATCTCAAGAAGAATTACTGGTGGAACGATATGAAGAAGAATGTGGCAGCTTTTGTAGCCAAGTGCCCGAATTGTCAGCAGGTGAAAGCCGAACACCAAAGGCCTGGTGGCTTGGCTCAGAATGTTGATATTCCTGTCTGGAAATGGGAAATGATCAATATGGGCTTTGTATCAGGTCTACCTCGTCCAGCTAGGAGGTATGATTTAATTTGGGTGATTGTGGACAGACTTACGAAGTCAGCGCACTTCTTGCCAGTTAAGACCACAGATTAAACAAAAGATTATGCCAAGTCATATGCTAATGAAATTGCCATATTGTGTGGGACCCTAGTGTCCATTATTTCAGATTATGGTGCTCAGTTCACAGCGAACTTCTGAAAATCCTTTCAGAAAGGATTGGGTAGCAAGGTGAACCTTAGCACAACTTTTCATCCTCAGACAAATGGTCAGACAGATACACTATTCAGATCTCATGTTATAATATTCATGTTAGTGCAATACTCAGCTATTTATGTCACCTCAGTATTCAGTTAATTCAGTATTCAGCTGATCCAGTATTCAGTCAGCCCAGTCTTCAGTCAGTTCAATAGACATTCAGTTTAGTATCTCAGCAATTTAGTAGTCATGTATTCATTCAGTTCAGTAACCATGTATCCTTGATTTCAATGGTAATTGGGATGACCACCTGCCTCTTATTGAGTTTACTTACAAAAAAAAAAAATTACCATGCTAGTATTGGGATGACACTGTTTGAAACCCTTTTTGAGCAAAGGTGTAGATCACCAATTGGTTGGTTCGAAGTTGGTGAAGCAGAATTGTTAAGATCAGATTTGGTTTACTAGGCTACGGAGAAAGTTAAGTTAATACAGAAGCATTTGAAAACGGCTCAGAGTCACCAGAAGTCTTACACAGATGTGAGACGAAGGGACTTAAAATTTTCAGTAGATGATTGGGTGTTCCTTAAAGTCTCACCCATGAAGGGTATCATGAGATTTGGCAAGAAAGGCAAACTCAGCCCCAGATATATTGGACCGTACAGAATTCTACGAAAGGTCGGACTAGTATCTTATGAACTTGAGTTGTCACAAGGTTTGGCTGCTGTATGTCCCGTGTTTCACGTGTCCAAATTGAGGAAGTGTGTAGGAGACTTGTCGTTGGTTGTTCCTACTGATACTATAACAGTTAAGGATAGTTTGACGTATGAGGAGATCCCCATAGCCATTCTTGACCATCAGATTCGCAAGTTGAGGACTAAGGAAGTAGCCTCAGTGAAAGTCCTGTGGAGGAGTCAGAAAGTTAAGGAAGCTACATGGGAAGCCGAGGAGGATATGAAATCCATGTACCCGCACTTGTTTCAGCCCGCAGAAGAGATTTATGATGAAACACCAAGATTTTGAGGTATGTAAGCTTTCTTTTCATGCTTTTGGTCGTGTGTGGACAATTTATAATGCTATTGTGATGTAGCCCTGTGTGGCAATGATATTATGGGCTGTTGTGACAGGTTGGTAGTGCCATATTACAGGGGAAACTCTGGCGAAATTTTTGTAGAATCCTGAATGTTATCATTTGAGGACGTATGTTCCAACAGAGGGGGAGGATGTTACACCTAGGAAATTTCTCCGTTAGCATACCGCGAATAGACCCACGAAGGGTATGACGTATACGACATGTTGATGAGTAAGGAGTAATATTTAATGATTCTAAATGATATTTCAAAGACATTTGAGGTAGGAGACGAAAGTTGTTAAGGAAAGCATGGTATATGTTGTGTGTCGGGCAAGGATTACGAGTATCGACATAATGATGGCTTAATGACATTTTGGAGAAGAGTTATAATGTCCCTTATGTATTCATGCCTCACATTTCACTCTCAAGTTCATGTATTCGCTATTCATGTCCATGTTTAGGCACTGACGCTTTCATGAAATTATGTCATGTCAGTTTCCATGCCCCATGTCATGTTATGTCTCATGTTCCACGCTCATGTCAGCTATCCAGTGCCCATGTTCGTGTCTCAGTATTCATGTTTCCATGTAACCATGTCATGTTAGTTCAGTCTCCATGTTTCATGTCAAGTTTCCTTCATGTTCATGTAGTCAAGCCATGTCCAGACATATTCTTAACCATGACCCATCATTCGAGGACGAATGATCCCAAGGGGGAGATATTGTAACACCCCGCATCTTGGAACTTGGTTTAAGCTCATATTATTAGAGTTCTAGTGGAAACATTGAAGGTTTGAACGTTTTGCGAAAATGGTTGATAGGCCTAGTTCGGGCAGCAATAACTCCTTGATCGGTTTGGAATTTTGGAAGGTACTATCAATGAAGTTGTAGTACGTAGAAATACCTTTCTAACGATATAAGGACCAAGCCCATCAGAGATCGGAGCAAGGAGATATGATCGTCTCAATATGGCTAATAGTAAGGCACTTGAAATCCTATAGAATCGGCTAAGTTTTCGATACGTCTTCCTTCCAGTCCAATATCATGAAATTCCGTTGGGAATTTGAGAAACCTTCCTTGATGAAAGTTGTAGCCCTTTGAAATATCTTTCCAACGGTATCTTACGGGGGTCAAACGGACATCTGTGCAAAGAGTTATGCCCATTTTACTGAATCCTATTCGCTGGAAATTCTGCCAGCGTAACGGTGACGTTACGGACCGTAACACGTGTTACGGGCCGTAACAGTGGACCGTAACGTCCCGAAAATTTCCAGAACCTCACTGGAAATTTTCTCCAAGGTACGGTGCCAAGTTACGGTCCGTACCTCGTGTTACGGGACCGTAACAGTGACCGTATCTTGGTCCGTATGTACGTTTCGGGTCACCTGACTTCGGGAGGCCATAACCCTATCATAACTTGGGAATTTGGGAAAACACAAAGAACTAAAGTTGTAGATAATTGAAATACCTTTCCAACCATAGGTTGTCGGTTCATAGACGACATCGGGATAGGGAGATATGGACGTTGTAAGACAGAAAGGTCCCAACCCGTTTTCAAGTTGGGTCAAACCCATTTCCCCTTAGTATATAAGGGAAATATTAACCCTAGCAGCCCATTTTTCTCAGATTTTCAGATTTTTAGAGAGAGAAAGTGAGAGGGAGGAGAGTTAGAGAGAGAAAGTAGAGAATCAACCAAGTTTAAGGCTCCGAATCCCGAAGCTCGTGAAGGATAAAGTGTAGTACAAGTTGTTGCCGTCATTCTAAGCTAAGGATCGAACTTGGGGGTGTTGATTTCGTGGTGACTACTCTTGAAAGGTAATGTTTCTACTCCCTAATCATTTATGGTTGTGAATTGATGAATTCTTGGGAGAATAATAATTGGGTTTGAAGAAGAGAATTATATGAACTATGCTAGAGTTGTTGGATTGTTGACTTGGGATTGTTGTATTCATATGGTTGATGAAGAATGATGTTAATTACATCTAATTGAGATTGTAGAATTAGCTAGGAGTAATAGAATGGAGATTGGGTGAAGAAAACACCATTAATGAGGGTTATAGAGCTTCATGCCCACTAAGTGTTTGATAAAATGCTTAGATGAACAAAACATGGATATTGTTGCTAATATAGAATCAGGGCTTGTATTGCTATAGATTGAAGTTGAAGGGATTGAAGGACATTGTGATACGCTCAAAAGCGGGAAGTTAAGGTATGTAGAACTTCCATCCACATGTGGGAATCTCTACGTTCTTCCACATGATCCGTTTCTTAAAATCTATGAAGTTCAAATCCTAGGGCATTAAACCCAACATATTGGTAGCCCGTAATTACGTATGTATGTACATAAATTTTGTATCTATGTTCGTTATTGTATTCCTAACCTTCCATTACGGATATTAGGAATCCTAGCTTACTCCATGAATCATGAATTCTTTCTCATGTGTTCTCATTATGTTCATATGAAACGGTATGATTTTATTTTACAAGTTACAAGCATGTTTTCAAGTCAATTATAAATATATGATTATGAACTATTGTATTACTCATAAATCAAGAACATGTTTACAAGCTATTTCATGAAACCATGTTTACAAGTTATTTCGTGAAATCATGATTTCAAGACAAGTACAAGTTAATTCACGAAAGTCATGGGCTTCTTAGCCAACTATATTATTTTCATGTTCAGGAGTTGTATTAATACCGAGAAGGCTCAGATAGCCTGAAACTACGTATGCCAACGTAGGATAAGGATCGCTCCGCCCAGATAGGACGATTCCTTCATATTTTACCCATTGAGGGATTTGGATCCATTCATGTCATGTTCATGTCTCGTGCCCCGGCAAGGTACGAGATGGCTTAGCTGATCGGGCAGAGATCAGACTCCACGTTTCTCCCCGTGGTGGTTCATGTCGGTATTACAGATTTATACAGATTATCTCATGCTTACAGTACTCATGTTTATGTTTAGTTTGAGTACTCCGTTTCAGTTTCAATTTCATGTTTATGTACTCATGCTCATGCTCATGTTCATGTCCAGGTTTTCAGTTTCAGTTCTTATCATGTTATACCATGTTATTTCATTCTGTTGTTTTACATACCAGTACATTCAATGTGCTGACGTCCCCTTTTTATTGCCCGGGGGCCTGCATTTCACGATGCAGGTACTGATATACAGGACGACACATCTGCTCAGTAGGACAACATTCGTATCAGCTTATTGGTGAGCCCCATCTCATTCGGGGTTTAGACATTGTATTTCTTTATTTAGTTCTGCATCTAAAGGTATGCTGGGGGGCTTGTCCCAGTAAGTATGTTTTCCAGTCAGACTCATGATAGAGGTTTCATAGACTAGACAAGTCAGTTATGTCATGTCAGGCATTTGGAGTCGTATAGCCATTTTGGCTCACTCATGTTTAAACAAGTATTTTATTAAGTATTATGACTTACCATGTTTTATAAAGGCTCATCATGCATTCACGTTATATTTCCGCTCATGTATGCCTCATGATAGTTCAGCAAGTCATGTGGTTCGCTCGGTCACATGCAGTCAGGCACCGAGTGCCGTGTTACGTCCAGGCCATGGTTCGGGGCGTGACAATCTTAGTTACATTAGAGTTAGCGGAAGTCATCACCCCCATGGGAAGTACCAAAATTTACAACCCGATTAAAAAGAGTACCACATTGGTCATCAAAATATACATTTCTAACAAAAATAGGAGGAGCATTCAATAACTTCACCTCATCAAACAAAAATTGCTTTTCTCCTTCTTTGGCTAGCAAGTCTGCCACCTTGTTTTGCTCCCTGAATCTATGCCTTAGCTCTGGATGACCCAACCTTCTCATTAAGTATATGCATTCAGAAATGATAGACATGTAAGGTAGATGACCCTCTTTAATCATCTTAATTACCTCTATGGAGTCTGCGTTGATTTCTAATGGTGCTAGATTATGATCCACAACATTTCTGAGTCCCTGCATAACAGTTGTTTGTTCAACAAGTATATTGGCAGTACACTTATAAGTTGCTATGCCAAGTTATAAATAATATTTTTGGCTTATATACATATTGAGTGAATACTAAAAGTATTTATAACTCAAAATCAATTAAAAGTTATAAGTTGGCAATTCATAATTTGTTGCTTTTTTTGGTCTAACCAAAATTTTTACTATTTTATATTTGATATTTTTTGTGTTCCCAAAATATCCTTATCAAAATAAAAATTGTAATGGCCTCTTTATATATATATATATATATATATATATATATATATATATATATATATATATATATATATATATATATATAACTTTTGACAAATTGAGAAAATGATCTCTTATATTTAGGGTAAGGTCCAAAATAGTCCTTTAAATATACCTCTTAACAGTTTTAATATTTTAAATTTATCGAAGGTTAGCACTTTTGATCTTCGTCAAATATTTAACAATGTGGTTAGATTTAAGGAAACAATGGAGAAAATTAATGAGTCCAAGATTTGTGCTAAGAAAAGTAACACCAACATCTATTACATTAATGTGGAAATTCGACTCTTGAACAATCAATTTTTTATCTTAGCAATCATACCATGTAATATGATCAATCTAGGAGAATAGATTTACCAGCTATGATATTTATAGTAAATCCTCTTTCGTTACTCAAGAAAGTAACTAACATAATAGAAATGTTGAACATCTAAAAAAATTGGGAATACCGAATGCGAAAAAAAAAAAAAAAAAAAAAAAGAAAAAGGGAGACTGGGAACATGTCAGCGGGGGCAAAAATATCAGAGGATTTTTTCCTATTTTTTTAAGTTTTGATGGATAAAGTCACCCGATATCCGTGCTGATCAAAGGTAGCAGATACACTATAAAATTATTCGAGGTGCGGACAAACCAACCCGAATTATTTAAAAAAATTAGACAGGGCATATGTTTTTGAATGATTTGTCATGTGCAATACATTCTTGTCTTAAAAGAGGACATTAGAAAATGTTTGATAGTGATTAGTGCCTTGGTGGACCAACAAAGGCATTTTTTTTTTTTTTTTTTAAAGAAAATTAGTGGTTGTTTCTTTGACATCTATAACATTTTCTTTTCCAAATGATTCAAAATAGCACACAACACTCAAAGCTCCCATATTGTACTACATTTAGATTCATATTATCTGTCTTTTACAGTTTTTGCATAATTAATCCTTAACAAAGACATTTAATAGCTTTACTCCTAAGGGTGTATTTGTTTAAATGTAACTAACCTTTATATCTCCCTTAAACGTCTCACTCAATTAACACTCTACTAATTGGAGCAATAATGGTAAAATTTGGAAGGAAAAACAGTAAATGACTTCTTATTTATGAAAGCGCCAAATATTTGGAACAAATTTAGTTTGTCAAAACCACTAATATTTGGGACTGGGGAAGGAGTATATCTTTAAAGGGGGCTCTAAACATGTATTCATTTTATGTGCCTAATTATAAAATTAACTTGTCAAAACGACTAATATTTGGGACCGGAGGGAGTATATCTTAATAGGTTCAAAGCGGCTAATATTTGGGCAGCTCTAAACATGTTTCCACTTTTATGTGCCTGCTATAAAATCAGCTACACACTTAGCAGATATCTTCAATCACTTTTGACACACAAAGATGTCTCTTGTTGCCATTCTCTTCATTTCTCTCTGCATCGTATCGTCCAACTTCAGTGTCAATACTGGGGCAAAAAAATTCTCATTTAAAGAAATAACTATTAATGACATTCACATAGCTTTCAAGCAAAACAGATTGAGTTCAAGACAACTTGTTGAGTTCTATCTAAGTGAAATCCATAGAGCTAATCCAATTCTAAAAGGGATCATAGAAGTGAATCCAGATGCCCTCTTTCTTGCATATAAGATCAAGAATGAATATCGAACGCGCCCGAATCAAAATTCAGGCTACATGGAATCCCAGTACTTGTCAAGGACAACATTGCAACAAAAGATAAGCTTAACACAACAGCAGGATCATTAGCACTTGTTAGATCCATTGTGCCACAAGATGCTGGTGTGGTCAAGAAGTTAGAGGAAAGCTGGTGCTATTATACTTGGCAAGGCAACTATGACTGAATGGGCTGCTTTCAGATCTTCGAACTTGCCTAATGGTTGGAATGGTAGACTTGGCCAAGCTCTGGTAAGTCGTCACTGATTTGTCAGAGGTGGTAAATGTGCAAGTTGGGTCAAATTTGGGCGAGTCAAGCGCGTCTAATGAATAAACATGTCATCATGAGCCAAATAACAGGTCATAAACTAGTCCGCGTAAATGAAGGCTAATGTTTTTTCCCTTAAATTGTTAGTTAAGTTGTTGCAAAAATGAGGATTCATATAGCCGACTGCAATTTCTTTGGGATTGAGGCGTAGCTGTTGTATTGGTTAAGTTCTTGCAAATTAAACTTGCATAAATTCTGATCTTCAAATTTGATTATGATGAAACCTGTTTGGGTTCTATTTTGACCTGCAGGGGTTACACTGTTTTGATCCAGTAGTTTGACGGATCGTTTCGAATTCAACCACTTAGGATAAGTCAACAAAATGTATCATGACTTAACTCGTTAAAATTTGGATAGATTGAGCAGGTTAGCAAAAAAAGAGATTGATTTTGCCACCTCTATGATTAGTTCTTAAAAGTAGTAACATGAGCGGCGAGGATTCATATAGCCGACCTCAACTTGTTTGGGATAGAGGAGTAGTTGTTGTCGTTATTGTGTGATTCGTTAAATGCAAAAATATAGGAAAGAAACAGACACAAAGATTCAAAGTAGCATACAATTTGACTAAAAAGAGTTTAATATTTTGGTGTTTTTACACTATCCTTATGTAGCAAGTGCTGATCCATCAGGATACAAGCACTGGTTCTGCAACATCAGTAGCAACAAACATGGCAGCAATAGCACTGGGAACAGAAACAGCAGGCTCCATTCTATCTCCATCAAGTGCTAATTCAGTTGTTGGAATCAAACCAACTGTTGGCCTCACAAGCAGGGCAGGTGTTATCCCAATATCACATAGGCAAGATACTGTCGGGTGCGTAAATCTTCTGAACGTTTTTCTCCCTAGTATTACTCCCGTCCAGTATATATGTGTCACATTTTGACTCTGCACGTATTTTAAGAAAGAAAGGTAAGCCCAAGTATTAATTATAACATGACCTTGACTGACAACTATAGATTGGTTGAAAGCCATAGTGTTGGTAGCTAAAGTGGTAAACCGGATACGTACTATAGGCCAAGTAGCTAGGAAGATGTATAACGAATGAGAGTTGTTGAAACCAGCATAGATCAATCGGCTAAAATAACCATGAGCGGCTGCAATATTGTAAGTTTCTTCCTCTTGACATTACATGTAACCTTCGTTAACATATTCATTTTTTATGGTTGGCTTTTGAAACTTGTGGTGTTAAACATGTTATAATATTGCGTGGCTAGAAAAGATTATTAAGGGAAAAATGGGAAGTTTAGAGTTAAATCCCAAATGTATAAATATGTCTTTCTTTTTGGAACAAAACAATATGGAAATAGTGTCACATAATCCGGAACTGAGGGAGTAAATCTATTTTCTCTTTGCGAAACTATTTAATGCCATATTTTCAAACAAGTGGTGAAAATTTGACTGCGCAAAATGGGATTACTTGTTTTTAGTACTAGATCGTGGATTTAGATGTTGGAGGTTCTGAATTAAGGGAGTGAGTTTTGAAATATACATCTGCTTATACTTGTTTTTCACACATATCTGTAAGGTTAGTCTCTGACGCTCTATATTCTGACAAATTTTGTGAACCGGCATTTGGGGCCTTTAATCTTTGGGGATCTAAAACAAAGGCTTTACCATTGAGCCGACGCTGATTAGAAACGCAAAAATGCAAAGAACTCGATAAAAAAGATGAATGTAAAAGCCATTGTAAATGTTTTGCATAGAACAGGCCAATCTGGAGGACAGTAACTGATGCTATCCAGGTTCTTGATGCCATCGTTGGCTTCGGTCAAGATGACTTACCAGCAACTAAAAAGGCTTCTACTTACATTCCACATTGCGGGTACCGGCAATTTCTTAAGGTTGATGGGCTCAAAAACAAAAGACTGGGAATTTCAAAGCACCTTTTTGGTTCCAAATATATCAAAGTTTACCAACACCATTTTAACAACTTAAGATAATCTTTTCGTTTTCACCTGCATTTCTATAGTTTAATTTTACTTAGTATCCTAATAGAGATGAACTATTTTTCTGAAATAAAACTATTTGAAGGCAAAAAGGAGCAGTGTTAGTTGACAACCTGGAAGTATCTAACGTCGACTTGGTCGAAGATGCTATTTCTGTTGCTCACGACATAGCACTTCTTGCTGAATTCAAGATGGACCAAAATGCATATCTCAAAAGTTAGTCCACTCTCGAGTCCAATCATTGGCTGATGTTATAGCCTTCAACAAGATTTCAGCTTCGGTAAGTTGAGATCAGTTATACGATTCACTGTAACCATTCTGTCATATTCGGGCCAAAGTCATTCGTTCATAGATTATTGGTTAATACTATGTTCATATTGGTTTGCGGTACATTATTGAAGGAACTAGAAGTTTTCACTTGTTAATTGAAATTAATTGAACTACGTATGTCACTAGAAGTAGAACCGAAATATATCTGTTTTCATTCTTTTTAGTGATCTTCACACAAATAGCTAGCTGGATTCACTGTTTACTGTTACTTGCCGGTATACATAGATTATACACGGTTATATACATACATATACATCCGCTGGCTATATTTAGTTTACACAGTTGGGTGGACGGCTATTTTAATTATTTTTTCCTCTTTCTTTTTATATATCATTGTAGGAAAAAGTCAAAGAATATGGTCAAGACTTGACGTTGGAAGCTAAGAAGATGAATGGAATTGGGAAATTGGAAAGGGAGGCACTGAGGAACATAACAAAAGCATGCAAATACGGGTTCGAGAAGATGATGAAAGATAATAAATTAGACGCGTTGATGTCACCTAGTGCGGACATTGCTAATCTTATTGCGATCGGAGGTTATCCAGGGATCAATGTACCTGCTGGTTATGATAAAAGTGGAGTTCAGTTCGGGATTTCCTTCGGAGGACTAAAGGGTTCTGAGCCAACGCTCATTGAGATTGCATATGGCTTTGAACAAGCAACTCGTATCAGGAAGCCCCCTCCTTCACATCTTCGCTAGGAATCACATATATTCGATTCAATCGAGATGTATTGACATTCGAAATGATGTGTTAATTATTAAGTACAAAAATTCCACAACAAAATGTTGACAGACGAAAATAATCGTATAGTAACGTCGATGAACATTTTATAACTTCGAACCACACAAGTTAATATCTAGCAAGATTCATACCCTCGAGAATTATTATGTTATCCACCTTCTCTTATTCCATCAAAAACGCTAGTTGTCTGATGGAAATGTGATTCTTCTATCGTGCTCATAACACATCTTCCTGATGCTCAACAGGTGTTTGCTCGGGGATATCTTTAGCTTCTTTTGTGTTTGGTTCTTCTTTTTCCCACTTGTCAGCATGAGTCTGCTGCTTAGGCACTTCTTCTGTTGGTGTTGGTGTGGGAGTTTTTTCGCCTTTTGCTCGTTCTTCGTCTTTCTTTTGAGGTTGTGGCTTGTCTACTGGTTTTTGGGCTTTTGAGCACTGGCAGTTGGCAGTTCCTGATCCTTTTTCTCTGATGAAGTTACCAGTTTTGGTTGTTTAACATAAAGAATGCCATTTTCAAACTTTGCACTGATTTTCGTTTTGTCGCAATTTTCTGAAACAAGGACGTCTTTCTGGAACCTAAGCGATTTGTTCTCTCCAACAACTGTCCTTTGTCCACTGATCTTCAGAATTCCTGTTCTGGTCAGTTGAACCCTCACTTGTTCCTTTTTGAAACCTGTAGAATGTCAATGTTTTTTGTGCAATAAATTATCAAACATGAAAACAAATGTAACTAAAGGCCATAAAATAAGCCACTCTGAAATGCTATGTTGCTCGAATTCTTCAAAAATCTTAGCACGTGTTTGTCAGATCCTCCAAAAGTTGTGCGTTTTTGGAGGATCCGACACGGGTGCAACCAGTGGCGGAGCCAGGATTTCCGCCGACGGGGTTCAAAATATGAAAAAGTAAACATACGAAAAAGCCTAAGGGGGTTCAACATCTACTATATATACATAAACAATAATGTTAACCTTGTAAAAACAGTGTTTCTTTCCGCCGAGGGAGTTCGGATGAACACCCTCGCTCTATGTGGCTCCGTCACTGGCTGAAACAACATATTTGGAGGGTCCAACCAACATAGCCGACATGTGACATTCCCATGAAAATAATGACATCGTGCTGAGGACACAAAGTCTATGTTAACTCTCCAAAAATATTGCAGCACCTGTGTCAAATCCTCCAAAAGTAGTGCATTTTCTTAGGATCCAACACGGGTGCAATAACATTTGTGAAAGTCCTAGCGACATAGCATAAAGTATCTGTGTTCCTTTTTTTTTTTTTTCGAAATATCACACAAAGAAAAGGTTGTATAATTCTCATTTCTTTGTTCAGAATCTAATTTTAGAGAGTTACACTATTATTCCCATATCCTAAAGTTACATAAACTTTCCCACCGGGTGAAATCCAAGCATATCTTATAAGTTACAACCTATGTTGCTCGAACTATTCAAAAATGTCGATAATTAGTACACGTCGAATCCTCTAAAAGTAGAGCAGTTTTTGAGGATGCAACACAAGTAACACGACATGTTTAAGAAAGTTCGAGCAATATAGCTCACAACGACAGGAAACTGTCAAGGAAATGGATCTCAAGTATGACTCAACCTCAAAAGCTAACTCACGAGGTGAAAATTGCTCAAAACATGATATAAGGAGACGACAACCCATTCCCTCGAATGAAGAAACAGTAAAAGAAGATTACCTGTGAGATGAAGGAGAAGAGTGTCAGGGTCTGGTTCCTGCACCAACTCTGTAGTTGGCACAAAATCTTCATAAACTTGACTTGCTCCAGCAGATTTCAGCACAAAATCTTTTGTTGTTGTTGGTGTTGTTTTTTCACCTTTTGCTTGTTCTTCGTCTTTCTTTTGAGGTTGTGGCTCATCTGCTGGTTTTTTGGGCTGTTGAGCATTGGCAGTTGGCAGTTCCTGATCCCTTTTATCTAATGAAGTTATCAATTTTGGTTGTTTAACATAAAGAATGCCATTTTCAAACTTTGCACTGATTTTCGTTTTGTCGCAATTTTCTGAAACAGGGAAGTCTTTCTGGAACCTAAGCGATTTGTTCTGCCCAACAACTGGCCTTTGTCCACTGATCTTCAGAATTCCTGTTCTGGTCAGCTGAACCCTCACTTGTTCCTTTTTGAAACCTGTAGAATGTCAATGTTTTTTGTACAAGAAATTATCAAACATGAAAACAAAAGTAACTAAAGGCCATAAAATACGCTACTCTGAAATGCTATGTTGCTCGAATTCTTCAAGTGTTTGTCAGATCCTCCAAAAGTTGTGCGTTTTTGGAGGATCCAACACGAGTGCAACAACATATATGGAGGGTCCAAGCAACATAGCTGACATGTGACATTTCCATCCTATTATGACACCTGATCTTGTATGGGGTTCCCATGAAAATAATGACATTGTGCTGAGGACACAAAGTCTATGTTAACTCTCCAAAAATGTGAGTCCAGAACCAAAATACCCCCAAAAAAATGGGGTTGAACCAAAATACCCCAGGAAAAAAAACTGTGACAAAGTACCTTTAACGCAATATTTTACTGCGTTAAAGGACTTAACCGTAACGACGCGGTTCACTTCTTTAACGCAGTAAAATACTGCGTTATAGGACCCGGTGATTTTTTTTTCTACAACGCAGTATTTTACTGCGTTATAGAAGCAGTAACAAAATGTTTTTTTGGTCAACCTTTTTTTTTTTTTGCAACACTTAGTGTTTGTTTTTCCATACTTTGATCAACGATTAGTCGTGTGTCAAGACTCCGAAAAGTCAATATTTTATATAGAACCTGATATTTTTTTCTGCGTACAATAATATAGGCTCAATACATCAAGGATACGTAAACGTTCGGATCGTTATTTTAGTGCTTGAAAAGATGCCCGAAGTAAGGTTTGTTTGAAAACATTGGGTTAAGTGTTCTATATACATAGACGTCCATTTTTGTTTGAAAAGTTGTTGCCATTGGCTTAAAGGTTTTTATTTTTAGGGTTTAGATTTAAGTGTGTTATTTATTAAAGCGTAACTTTATTTCGAATATACACGATTTTTTGCTCACGGACGTCCGATTTATGCGATTTTTTTTTTTTTGCAACATATTCGAAATAAAGTTATGCATTAAAAAATAACACACTTAAGGAACACTTAGTGTTTTTTTTTGCATAAAAAGATCGCAGCATCTTATTATTTTTAATAAATCTTTTTTTTTTTGCAACACTTAGTGTTTTTTTTTTCATACTTTGACCAACGATTAATCGTGTGTCAAGACTCCGAAATGTCAATATTTTGTATAGAACCTAATATTTTTTTCTGCGTACTATAATGTACGCTTAATAGATCAAGAATACGTAAACTTTCGGATCGTCGTTTTAGGGGGTTGAAATAGTACTCGAAGTAAGTTTTGTTTGAAACTTTAGGTTTAAGTGTTTTATTTTTTAAGTTTTTGATTTAAGCGTGTTATTTTTTAATCAAGACATAACTTTATTTTGAATATAAATCTAATTCAAGTAGATAAAAACGTATTTAAAAAATACAGGGAGAAAAACTAGTTGTACGGGAGAAAAACTAGTTGTAAAGTGGTCAAATTTTAGATGGTCATAACTTTGCGCTCGAATGTCCGTTTTACGCATTTTTTTTTATCTTGCGTATGTTTTCGAGATCTATGCAGGCAAACGCCAAAAGGCGGTTTGGCCAAGCTGATTTTAAAAAAAACGCTTGTTATCCTATTCAATTTCAATTTTCTCCCAAATTGCTATGAAGTTTTTAGTTTTCTTTACTTATAACATAATGATACGCAATAGATTTCAACGTAAAAATTTCGGGGCAATGTAGCTGTGAATGTCAATTTCAGTTTTGTGGTTTCAATTTTCCAAAATAAAGCTGACTAATTTTCTCGACATATGAAATTGACTAAACTAAGCTTCGGGCACCTTTTCAACTCCTAAAATGACGATCCGAACGTTTACATATCCTTGATATGTTGAGTCTACATTATTGTACGCAGAAAAAAAAAAATCAAGTTCTATATAAAATATTGACTTTTCGGAGTCTTGACACATGACTAATCGTTGGTCAAAGTATGAAAAAAAAAACACTAAATGTTGAAAAAAAAAGTTTACTAAATTTTTTTTTACTGCTTCTATAACGCAGTAAAATACTGCGTTATAATTTTTTTTTTACCGGCCCTATAATACAGTATTTTATTGCGTTAAAGGACTTCACCGTAATGGCGCGGTTAAGTCCTTTAACGCAGCAAAATACTGCGTTATAGGTACTTTTGTCATAGTTTTTTTTTCTTGGGGTATTTTGGTTCTGGACTCCAAAATGTTGCAGCACCTGTGTCAAATCCTCCAAAAGTAGTGCATTTTCTGAGGATCCAACACGGGTGCAGTAACATTTGTGAAAGTCCTAGCGACATAGCATAAAGTATCTGTGTTCCTTCTTTTTTCGAAATATCACACAAAGAAAAGGTTGTATAATTCTCATTTCTTTGTTCAGAATCTAATTTTAGAGAGTTACACTATTATTCTCATATCCTAAAGTTACATAAACTTTCCCACCAGGTGAAATCCAAGCATATCTTATAAGTTACAACCTATGTTGCTCGTACTATTAAAAAATGTCGATAATTAGTACATGTCGAATCCTCCAAAAGTAGAGCAGTTTTTGAGGATGCAACACAAGTAACACGACATGTTTTAGAAAGTTCAAGCAATATAGCTCACAACGACAGGAAACTGTCAAGGAAATGGATCTCAAGTATGACTCAACCTCAAAAGCTAACTCATGAAGCGAAAATTGCTCAAAAGATGATATAAGGAGATGACAATCCATTCCCTTGAATGAAGAAACAGTAAAAGAAGATTACCAGTGAGATGAAGCAGAAGAGTGTCAGGGTCTGGTTCCTGCAACAACTCTGTAGTTGGCACAAAATCTTCATAAACTTGACTTGCTCCAGCAGATTTCAGCACAAAATCTTTTGTTGTTGGTGGTGTTGTTTTTTCACCTTTTGCTTGTTCTTCGTCTTTCTTTTGAGGTTGTGGCTCATCTGCTGGTTTTTTGGGCTGCTGAGCATTGGCGGTTGGCAGTTCCTGATCCTTTTTATCTAATGAAGTTATCAGTTTTGGTTGTTTAACATAAAGACTGCCATTTTCAAACTTTGCACTGATTTTCGTTTTGTCACAATTTTCTGAAACAGGGAAGTCTTTCTGAAACCTAAGCGATTTGTTCTGCCCAACAACTGGCCTTTGTCCACTGATCTTCAGAATTCCTGTTCTGGTCAGTTGAACCCTCACTTGTTCCTTTTTGAAACCTGTCGAATGTCAATGTATTTTGTACAAGAAATTATCAAACATGAAATCAAATGTAACTAAAGGCCATAAAATACGCTACACTGAAATGCTATGTTGCTCGAATTCTTCAAAATCTTAGCTGGTGTTTGTCAGATCCTCCAAAATTTGTGTGTTTTTGGAGGATCCAACACGGGTGCAACAACATATTTGGAGGGTCAAAGCAACATAGCTGACATGTGACATTTCCATCCTATTATGACACCTGATCTTGTATGGGGTTCCCATGAAAATAATGACATCGTGCTGAGGACACAAAGTCTATGTTAACTCTCCAAAAATGTGAGTCCAGAACCAAAACACCCCCAAAAAAATGGGGTTGAACCAAAATACCCCAAGAAAAAAAACTGTGACAAAGTACCTTTAACGCAGTATTTTACTGCGTTAAAGGACTTAACCGTAACGGCCCGGTTAACTTCTTTAACGCAGTAAAATACTGCGTTATAGGACCCGGTGATTTTTTTTTTCTACAACGCAGTATTTTACTGCTTTATAGAAGCAGTAAAAAAAAAGTTTTTTTGGTCAACCTTTTTTTTTTTTTTGCAACACTTTGTGTTTTTTTTTCATACTTTGACCAACGATTAGTCGTGTGTCAAGACTCCGAAAAGTCAATATTTTATATAGAACCTGATATTTCTTTCTGCGCACAATAATGTAGGCTCAATATATCAAGGATACGTAAACGTTCGGATCGTTATTTTAGTGCTTGAAAAGATGCCCGAAGTAAGTTTTGTTTGAAAACATTGGGTTAAGTGTTCTATATACATAGACATGCATTTTTGTTTGAAAAGTTGTTGCCATTGGCTTAAAGTTTTTATTTTTAGTGTTTAAATTTAAGTGTGTTATTTTTTAAAGTGTAAATTTATTTCGAATATACGCGATTTTTTGTGCTCGGACGTCCGATTTACGCGATTTTTTTTTTCAACATATTCGAAATAAAGTTATGCATTAAAAATAACACACTTAAGGAACACTTAGTGTTTTTTTGCATAAAAAGATCGCAGCATCTTATTATTTTTAATATATTTCTTTTTTTGCAATACTTAGTGTTTTTTTTTCCATACTTTGACCAACGATTAGTCGTGTGTCAAGACTCCGAAATGTCAATATTTTGTATAGAACCTAATATTTTTTTATACATACTAGAATGTACGCTTAATACATCAAGAATACGTAAACTTTCGGATCGTCATTTTAGGGGGTTGAAATGGTACTCGAAGTAAGTTTTGTTTGAAACTTTAGGTTTAAATGTTTTATTTTTTAAGGTTTTGATTTAAGCGTGTTATTTTTTAATCAATACATAACTTTATTTTGAATATAAATCTAATTCAAGTAGATAAAAACGTATTTAAAAAATACAGGGAGAAAAACTAGTTGTAAGGGAAAAAAATTAGTTGTAAAGTGGTCAAATTTTAGATGGTCATAACTTTGCGCTCGAATGTCCGTTTTACGCATTTTTTTTATCTTGCGTATTTTTTCGAGATCTATGCAGGCAAACGCCAAAAGGTGGTTTGGCCAAGCTGATTAAAAAAAAAACTCTTGTTATCCTATTCAATTTCAATTTTCTCCCAAATTGCTGTGAAGTTTTTAGTTTTCTTTACTTA
Organism: Lycium barbarum; assembly: GCF_019175385.1. Taxonomy (NCBI): domain Eukaryota; kingdom Viridiplantae; phylum Streptophyta; class Magnoliopsida; order Solanales; family Solanaceae; genus Lycium; species Lycium barbarum. The sequence continues at coordinate 9,261,585 of NC_083342.1, forward strand.
TAACATAATGATACGCAATAGATTTCAACGTAAAAATTTCGGGGCAATGTAGCTGTGAATGTCAATTTCAGTTTTGTGGCTTCAATTTTACAAAATAATGCTGACTAGTTTTCTCGACATATAAAATTGACTAAAATAAGCTTCGGGCACATTTTCAACTCCTAAAATGATGATCCGAACGTTTACGTATCTTTGATGTGTTGAGCCTACATTATTGTACGCAGTAAAAAATATCGGGTTCTATATAAAATATTGAAATTTTGGAGTCTTGACACATGACTAATCGTTGGTCAAAGTATGAGAAAAAAAAACACTAAGTGTTGCAAAAAATAAAAGTTGACTAAATTTTTTTTACTGCGTTATAATTTTTTTTTACCGGTCCTATAACGCAGTATTTTACTGTGTTAAAGGACTTCACCTTAACGGCGCGGTTAAGTCCTTTAACGAAGTAAAATAACGGCGCGGTTAAGTCCTTTAACGCAGCAAAATACTGCGTTATAGGTACTTTTGTCATAGTTTTTTTTTTCTTGGGGTATTTTGGTTCTGGACTCCAAAATGCTGCAGCACCTGTGTCAAATCCTCCAAAAGTAGTGCATTTTCTTAGGTTCCAACACGGGTGCAGTAACATTTGTGAAAAGTCCCAGCGACATAGCATAAAGTATCTGTGTTCGTTCTTTTTTCGAAATATCACACAAAGAAAAGGTTGTATAATTCTCATTTCTTAGTTCAGAATCTAATTTTAGAGAGTTACACTATTATTCTCATATCCTAAAGTTACATAAACTTTCCCACTGGGTGAGATCCAAGCATATCTTATAAGTTACAACCTATGTTGCTCGTACTATTCAAAAATGTCGATAATTAGTACATGTCGAATCCTTCAAAAGTAGAGTAGTTTTTGAGGATGCAACACAAGTAACACGACATGTTTTAGAAAGTTCGAGCAATATAGCTCACAACGACAGGAAACTGTCAAGGAAATGGATCTCAAGTATGACTCAACCTCAAAAGCTAACTCACGAGGTGAAAATTGCTCAAAACATGATATAAGGAGACGACAACCCATTCCCTCGAATGAAGAAACAGTAAAAGAAGATTACCTGTGAGATGAAGGAGAAGAGTGTCAGGGTCTTGTTCCTGCACCAACTCTGTAGTTGGCACAAAATCTTCATAAACTTGACTTGCTTCAGCAGATTTCAGCACAAAATCTTTTGTTGTTGGTGGTGTTATTTTTTCACCTTTTGCTTGTTCTTCGTCTTTCTTTTCAGGTTGTGGCTCATCTGCTGGTTTTTTGGGCTGTTGAGCATTGGCGGTTGGCAGTTCCTGATCCTTTTTATCTAACGAAGTTATCAGTTTTGGTTGTTTAACATAAAGACTGCCATTTTCAAACTTTGCACTGATTTTCGTTTTGTCGCAATTTTCTGAAACAGGGAAGTCTTTCTGGAACCTAAGCGATTTGTTCTGCCCAACAACTGGCCTTTGTCCACTGATCTTCAGAATTCCTGTTTTGGTCAGTTGAACCCTCACTTGTTCCTTTTTGAAACCTGTAGAATGTCAATGTTTTTTGTACAAGAAATTATCAAACATGAAATCAAATGTAACTAAAGGCCATAAAATACGCTACTCTTAAATGCTATGTTGCTCGAATTCTTCAAAATCTTAGCTGGTGTTTGTCAGATCCTCCAAAAGTTGTGCGTTTTTGGAGGATCCAACACGGATGCAACAACATATTTGGAGGGTCCAAGCAACATAGCTGACATGTGACATTTCCATCCTATTATGACACATGATCTTGTATGGGGTTCCCATGCAAATAATGACATCGTGCTGAGGACACAAAGTCTATGTTAACTCTCCAAAAATGTGAGTCCAGAACCAAAACGCCCCCAAAAAACGGGGTTGAACCAAAATACCCCAAGAAAAAAAACTGTGACAAAGTACCTTTAACGTAGTATTTTACTGCGTTAAAGGACTTAACCGTAACGGCGCGGTTAACTTCTTTAACGCAGTAAAATAACGGCACGGTTAAGTCCTTTAACGCAGCAAAATACTGCGTTATAGGTACTTTTGTCATAGTTTTTTTTTTCTTGGGGTATTTTGGTTCTGGACTCCAAAATGTCGCAGCACCTGTGTCAAATCCTCCAAAAGTAGTGAATTTTCTTAGGATCCAACACGGGTGCAGTAACATTTGTGAAAAGTCCTAGCGACATAGCATAAAGTATCTGTGTTCCTTCTTTTTTTCGAAATATCACACAAAGAAAAGGTTGTATAATTCTCATTTCTTTGTTCAGAATCTAATTTTAGAGAGTTACACTATTATTCTCATATCCTAAAGTTACATAAACTTTCCCACCGGGTGAAATCCAAGCATATCTTATAAGTTACAACCTATGTTGCTCGTACTATTCAAAAATGTCGATAATTAGTACATGTCGAATCCTCCAAAAGTAGAGCAGTTTTTGAGGATGCAACACAAGTAACACGACATGTTTTAGAAAGTTCGAGCAATATAGATCACAACGACAGGAAACTGTCAAGGAAATGGATCTCAAGTATGACTCAACCTCAAAAGCTAACTCACGAGGCGAAAATTGCTCAAAACATAATATAAGGAGAGGACAACCCATTCCCTCGAATGAAGAAACAGTAAAAGAAGATTACCTGTGAGATGAAGGAGAAGAGTGTCAGGGTCTTGTTCCTGCACCAACTCTGTAGTTGGCACAAAATCTTCATAAACTTGACTTGCTCCAGCAGATTTCAGCACAAAATCTTTTGTTGTTGGTGGTTTTGTTTTTTCACCTTTTGCTTGTTCTTCGTCTTTCTTTTGAGGTTGTGGCTCATCTGCTAGTTTTTTGGGCTGTTGAGCATTGGCGGTTGGCAGTTCCTGATCCTTTTTATCTGATGAAGTTATCAGTTTTGGTTGTTCAACATAAAGAATGCCATTTTTAAACTTTGCACTGATTTTCATTTTGTCGCAATTTTCTGAAACAGGGAAGTCTTTCTGGAACCTAAGCGATTTGTTCTGCCCAACTACTGGCCTTTGTCCACTGATCTTCAGAATTCCTGTTTCGGTCAGTTGAACCCTCACTTGTTCCTTTTTGAAACCTGCAGAAATTTCAATGTTATTGTGTTAACGTCAAACATGGCCACTGAATATGTCAAAAGGTCGAAAATAAGCTACTCTTAAATGCTATGTTGCTCGAACTCTTCAAAACGATCACAAGGTGTGTGCCGGGTCCTCCAAAAGTTATGCATTTTTGGAGAATCCGACACGAGTACAACAAAAGTTTTAAGGGTCTGAGCAACATAGTTGAAATGTGACATTTCCGTCCTATTGTCACATCTGAATTGTTGTCATGTTCCCATGAAAATAATGACATTGTGTTGAGGACCCAAAAGTTTCTTTTGCTCGTACTCTTCAAAATTGCCGCAAGGTATGTATCAGATTCTCCAATATTAGTGCATTTTCGGGGGATCCGACACGGGTGTAGCAACATTTTTGGAGAGTCGAGCAACATAGCATAAAGTATCTGCAGTCCTTCTTTCTTTTTTTTTTTTTTCGAAATATTACATAAAAATGGTTACTGGATGATTCTCATTTCCTTGTGATCTAATTTTAGAGAGTTACACTATGATTCTCATGTCTTAAAGTCACATAAACTTTTCCCACAACACGAAATCCAACCATATCTTATAACTTATGTTGCTCTGACTATTCAAAAATGCCGATTAGGGCGTGTTGGATCCTCCAAAAGTAGTCTAATTTTGGAGGATCCCACATATCTACGACAACAGTTTTTGGAGAGTCCGAACAACATAGGTTACGACGACAAGAAACTGTCAGGGAAATGGACCTCGAGGTCTGACTCAAACTCAAAAGCTAACTCACGAGACGAAAGTCACTCAAAACATGACATAAAGAGGCAACAACTAATTCCCTCTAAAAAATAACAGTAAAAGAACATCACCTGTTAGATTAAGTAGAAGAGTATCAAATTCTTGTTCTTGTACCAACTCTGTTGTTGGCTCAAAATCTTCATAAACTTGTGTTGGTACAGCAGCTGCAGCTCCCTTTGAATCCATTGTTTCTCTGTTTCTTTTGCTAAAATGGGAATTTGTAATGTGTTGTAAAGGTTCTTTTCTTGTTTTTTTGAGTTGTTTGTAGAGAAGATATTGAATATATTGGTTATATATACACACACACAAAATAAAAATTGAGAAGAGACTTTTCTTGAGATGCTTAAGAGGCTGTTTTCTTTCAATTTAGATATACCTTAACTTATTTTCACGCCTTTCTTTTGCCTATGGATCCTTTTCTTTTGGTTATATCTCAGAGTTTTCTTCTTGAATAGGTAACCAAATACGTGAGAAACTACTGTAATAATAATTAAAAAAAAGGATTTGAAATTAAAATACGTCATAACTATTTGATAAATGACGTAAATATAGTTTTTGCCCTGGATAATTGTACTTTTGGTTCTTCAATTATTGATAAATTCTTGTTCCTATCCTTGTAATATTTGGGTTAGCACATCTAACATTCAATTAACTAATGCGTATTTTTGGTCCCTTTAAAAAGCAAATATATGTTATTTAGACATTTTTTTTTATAATTATATTACCTCGAAATATGGAGTAACATTAACATAACACATTGATAATTGGATGATTTAGCGCTTACTGACTTGGGTCCTGTGGGTAAAAGTTTGGTTTTTTTTTTTTTTTTTTTTTTTTTAAAAAAAAAAAAAAACTTCAATTGAGAGAATACACCACAAGTTGTTAAAATGAGGAGAATACCCTTTTAAGTGATTAGGCAAATTTAGGTTTAAAAGGCTTACACGCTATCCCCAAAGCCTTGAAAACTATAAAATAGTCCCATCCCCAAAGGCTTAAAAGACTTACACCCCAGTCTCAAAATATTGAAAAACTACAAATTAGTCTGCATCCCTTAAGTTTTGAAAATAGATAATTGTCCTGCTATATATATAATATTATTCTCCCAACTTAGAAACAAAAATCAATTTTCTTCCCTCCTTTCCTGCCAAAAGCTCCATTTTTCCCACCTTCAGCTCTTCTTTTGTTTGGTAACATATGTGAATACCATCATCTCACTTTTCCAACGCAAATTCCAGGCTTTTAATCAGAAAACCACTAACCCAACGATGAAAAACTTCTCAACTTTAGCCACTATTATCCCTAGCTCTCAGAAATATCTGAAAACAACTCCAACTGACTTCCCATTGTTGTAAAATCTCACCTTTCCCGGCGCAATTTCTAGCCTTATTGCGACATTTTAGGTCTTTTTGATTTTATATATTCTCATGAGGAGTCATTGTGCCATTACAATAGTTTAGCCAGCATTGGCTAGACCTTAAAGCAAGTGACTTGCTTTAGCCCCCACGAATTTGAGGACCCCGAAATAATTACTATTTCTCTATATACAGTATATAACTATATAATTCTAACGGAAAAGGCTCAAATATGCCATCGAACTACTGGAAATGGCTCATTTATGTCACTCATCAATAGTTTGGCTCATTTATGCCATTGAATTATCAGAAATGGCTTATTTATGCCTGATAAATAATGTAAATATGTAGTCATAGAATATTTTGTAAATCTTCTAATTTAGGTTAGTATATTTTGTATCCTATTAGGACATTGTAACTATGGTATATTTACCAATTCCATCAATGAGAATAATCACGGAATTAATCTCTTTCATGGTATCAGATACTAGGGTTTCTTTTCCTCCTCTTCCGCTGCCCTAATTTTTCTGTCGTCCTCTTTTTTTTTCTTTTTTTTTCCGTCCACCTTCTTGCTCTCCATCAATGGCAGACACCAAGTTCCATCCTGCTATGGCTGTCTCCAACATCAAGAATCACATTCCTATCGTTCTTGAGATGGAAACGGATCATTATTCGGCTTGGGCCGAATTATTCAAGCTTCATGCCCGGTCTCACCGTGTCCTTTCCCACATTCTCCCGACCGGAAAGGAGAAGGTTCTTTCCACCGACGAAGAGAAGGAGTTGTGGTCCACCTTGGATGCCATGGTACTTCAATGGGTGTATGCAACCATCTCCACTGACTTATTGCATACGATCATCGAAGAAGATCTATCGGCAAAGGAGGCCTGGGATCGTCTTCGTAATCTTTTTCAAGACAACAAAAACTCCCGTGCCGTTGCATTGGAACATGATTTCTCTCATGTCAAGTTGCGGGATTTTCCGAACGCTTCGGCGTATTGTCAACGACTCAAGACCTTGGCCGATCAACTCAAGAGCGTGGGGGCTCCGGTGACCGACAACCGCCGCGTTCTTCAAATGGTGGCTGGCCTCACCGAGGCGTACAAGAATGTGGGCACCTACATCCGGCAAAGTAAGCCTCTTCCATCATTCTCCGAACCTCGGTCAAGTCTGTGCCTTGAGGAAAGGCGTTGGCTGAAATGCATGATGACTCGCCCACGGCTATGGTGGCTAATTCCCAACGTGAGTTTAATGACTCCACTACTATGGAAAATTCAGGTCGTGCTCACCATCATCGGGGCAAAAATAACCACAAAAATCGTGGCTCTAGCGGCGGGAAAAATAACGGCGGTGGCCGTGGTTCTGGCGGCGGCAGTTCCAACCGTCGCCATGGTGGTCGTGCCTCAGGCGACCGGCAGCAGTCCCCCATGCAGCAGCAGTGGCAGCAGTCCTCTTCACCGTGGCCATGGGGGTGGATGCCGAAATGGGCTCCCCCTTGCCCATATCCCACCCAGCAGTGGCAGCCGCAGCCACCTTCTTCTGGTGGCAGGTTGATGGCCCAACCTGGAATTTTGGGCTCGCGGCCACAGCAGCAGGCGTATGCAGCAGCAGGCCCAACGACGCAGTGGACTCCGACTGATATTGAATCGGCCATGCACACGATGACGTTGAGCCAACCCGATCCAAATTGGTATATGGATACCGGCGCCACATCCCATATGACATCCACAAAAGGTACTCTCTCGTCTTATTTTAATTTGAGCAATCATAATACTGGCATTGTTGTTGGTGATGGTAAGTCAATTCCAATTCAAGGTTGTGGTCGTGCTAAATTGCCTCCCCCGAACCCTCCATTAGTATTAAATAATGTCCTTCTTGCTCCAAAACTCATAAAGAATTTAATATCGGTTCGTAAGTTTACTACTGATAACTATGTAAGTGTTGAATTTGATCCTTATGGGTTTTCTGTGAAGGATTTCTGGACGGGGATGGCTCTCATGAGATGTAATAGTAGGGGTGCTCTTTATCCATTGTCCACCTTGAAACACCCCATCCATTCACCATCAACTTTTGTTGCCTTGTCTTCTACACGTTGGCATGATCGTTTGGGCCACCCGGGAGCTTCTATTTTGGATTTTCTTAGGCACAATAAAAGCATTGAATGTAATAGTTCTAGTTCATCTAGTATTTTTCATTCTTGCGTTCTTGGTAAACATGTTAAGTTGCCTTTTGCTAGTTCTATTTCCGAGACTTTATTTCCGTTTGACATTATTCATAGTGATTTGTGGACTTCTCCCATTTTGAGTTCTATGGGGCATCGTTATTATGTTTTGTTCTTGGATGATTTTACTAATTTTTTGTGGACTTTCCCTTTGGCTAGAAAATCTGATGTTTACTCAAAATTCATAGATTTTAAGTCCCATATCCTTACTCAATTTGAACGTCCTATCAAAAATGTCCAATGCGATAATGGGAAGGAATATGATAATGGTCAATTCGGAAAATTTTGTGCGTCCAATGGGATGTCTTTCCGTCTTTCCTGTCCTCATACATCCTCTCAAAATGGGAAAGCCGAAAGAAAAATTCGTTCAATAAATAATGTCATCCGAACTCTTCTTGCTCATGCCTCCATTCCTCCATTTTTTTGGCATCATGCATTGCAAATGGCGACTTATCTCCTTAATATTTTACCAAGCAAGTTGTTGGGTCACAAATCCCCTTTAGAAGTCCTTTATCAACGGAAACCATCTTATTCTCATCTCCGGGTCTTTGGGTGTTTATGTTATCCCCTTTTTCCGTCTACTACTATTCATAAGTTGGAACCTCGGTCAACTCCATGTGTCTTTTTGGGATATCCACCAAGCCATCGTGGCTACAAATGTTTTGATTTATCTTCCAATAAAATCATTATTTGTCGTCACGTGTTATTTGATGAGACTCAATTTCCGTTTTCTAAAATCCACACTTCCACTACCACCACGTATGACTTCCTTGATGATGGTTTTTCCCCTTATGTGATCCGTCATCTCGCCACTAGCCACTCTCCACCGCAGCCGTGTCCCTCTCCCCCGCTGCCCAGTGGTTTTCCGCCTGGTCTGGGCCAGCTGCCAACGCCACCTTCGGCTGGGCAGCAGCGTCACCCTTCCTCTACGCTGGACCAGCCCACACCTACACCCAGCCAGCTTGCCAACAACCCACAAAACTCCACCACTCCTCCTCCTATCCAGCAGCCCCCTACCCAAACGTGCATGGTCACTCGTAGTCAGCGCGGGATCTTTAAGCCCAAGCACCCATTTAATCTACATACGGCAGTTACCAGGTCCCCCATACCTCGTAATCCGTTGGATGCGCTACGTGACCCGAATTGGAAATTGGCCATGAATGATGAATATGATGCTCTTATTAAAAATAAGACGTGGGGGTTGGTACCCCGTCCACCTAATGTGAATGTTATTCGGTCTATGTGGATTTTTACTCATAAAGAAAAGTCTAATGGTGCTTTTGAGAGGCATAAAACCCGTCTTGTAGGTGATGGCAAAACACAGCAGGTTGGCATTGATTGTGGTGAGACTTTCAGTCCGGTCGTAAAGCCAGCTACGATTCGCACTGTCTTGAGTCTAGCTCTCTCTAAGAATTGGCCCATTCATCAGTTGGATGTCAAAAATGCATTTCTTCATGGCGAGCTCAAGGAGACAGTATATATGCATCAGCCAATGGGTTTTCGAGACCCATCTCATCCCGATTATGTGTGCTTGTTGCGCAAGTCCTTATATGGGCTTAAACAAGCACCGAGAGCTTGGTATAAAAGATTTGCTGACTTTGTTTATTCCATTGGTTTTGTTAATAGCAGGTCCGACAACTCATTGTTCATCTACAGCAAAGGGCACGACTTGGCTTACATTTTACTATATGTGGATTATATTATTCTTACTGCTTCTTCAGATACTCTCCGCTGTTCGATTATGGCCCTTCTTGGCTCAGAATTTGCAATGAAGGACCTAGGTCCTTTGAATTATTTTCTTGGCATTGCGGTGACCCGTCACAAGGGTGGTATGTTTCTTTCACAAAGAAGTTATGCTACGGAGATTATTGAGCGTGCAGGAATGTCATCGTGTAAGCCTTCTTCCACTCCGGTTGACACTAAGCCGAAGGTCAGTGCCGCTTCTGGCGATCTTTGTGAAGATCCCACTCATTTTCGGAGTCTTGCAGGTGCTCTTCAGTATCTAACCTTCACCAGACCGGATATTTCTTATGCCGTGCAGCAGATTTGTCTTCATATGCATGCTCCTCGAGATACGCATATGCTTGCTCTTAAACGGATTATTCGGTATATTCAGGGTACTCTTGATCATGGTTTGCATCTCTATCCATCTTCAGTTACTGATTTGGTTTCGTATACTGATGCTGATTGGGGGGGATGTCCCGACACGTGACGTTCAACGTCGGGTTATTGCGTGTTTTTGGGAGACAATTTGATATCTTGGTCATCCAAACGCCAACCTACTCTTTCCCGCTCCAGTGCGGAAGCAGAATATATGGGGGTTGCTAATGTTGTCTCTGAATCATGCTGGATACGTAACCTGCTCTTGGAGCTACATTGTCCGGTCCCTAAGGCTACTTTGGTTTATTGTGATAATGTCAGTGCCATTTACTTGTCTGGGAATCCAGTCCAACATCAGCGCACCAAGCACATTGAGATGGATATCCATTTTGTTCGTGAGAAGGTGGCGCGCGGCCACGTACGTGTCCTTCATGTTCCGTCCCGCTATCAGCTCGCCGATATTTTCACTAAAGGACTGCCGCAGGTCTTATTTGAGGATTTTCGGGACAGTCTCAGCGTTCGTAAACCTCCCGTTTCGACTGCGGGGGTGTGATAAATAATGTAAATATGTAGTCATAGAATATTTTGTAAATCTTCTAATTTAGGATAGTATATTTTGTATCCTATTAGGACATTGTAACTATTGTATATTTACCAATTCCATCAATGATAATAATCACGGAATTAATCTCTTTCAATGCCACTCTTCAATAGTTTGACTCATTTATGCCATCGCCGTTACCAAAATGACTCATCTATGCCATTTTTCATTAATGCCAGTTTTATAATATCAGATATGACATGTGGCCTCCAATTAGAGGTCTATGTCGTTTAATTAAATCAACCCAATTTTAAATTCTAAATTAATAAAAAATTCTACCCATACACCCGACCCACCCACAACCATAATCTAGTTGGAGGTGATGTGTCATATATGGTATTATACACTCGGCACTAATGAAAAATTGCATGAATGAGTCATTTTGTTAATGGGATCCCATAAATGAGCTAAACTATTGATGAGTGGCATAAATGAGTCATTTCCGATAGTTCGATAGCACAAAAGAGCCAAACTATTGACGAGTGACATAAATGAACTATTTTCGATAGTTCGATGGCATATTTGAGTTTTTTCCATTTTTCTAATAATATATTCTTATCATTGATCAATCGGAAAAGGGCCAAATATACCCTTATACTATGAGAAAAGGGTTAGATATACCCCTAGTTATACTTTAGGGCCAAGTGTACTCCTATTGTTATACTATTGGTTCAAATATACCTTTCATCCGTTAAAGTTGTTGAAGGTGGATATTCAATCCTACGTGGCACCAAAATTAGATAAGGTGGATGCCGCGTGGCATGTCACCTCAACACCCCTAACTCATTTTACTGTTCCCTCTATTTGTTCTTTTATCACTAAAATTTTTCTCCTCCGCCACCATTGTCACCATCAACACCACCATGACCATCTCTATATCTTAAATAAAACCCTGATCGCACTCGCTCAAAATTCCATTAGAGTTACCTTTCCGTTAATGATTAGCGAGCAATCTTTGGTATTGTTGTGCTTGTTGGCAACCTCCTCAAATGCATGAACTTTCCGATCTGACGCCATCTTTTCCTTCTACTGCACCACCAGCGAGATCACTTAAATTATTTTTTACACAGAAAATAAGCACCATTAACAATCAAACACATAAGATTCTACATAAAAAAATCAAATAAAAAAGGGAAATTTGTATGAACTTTTACATAATACTCACGAGAGAGATAGTCTGAGAGAGACAAAAAGAGAGTTTCTTTGGGTTCTCTCTCTCCCCGGTTGTGCACAGATTAGATAAATAGACCCTGATCAAGTGCATACCCCCATTAGATATAAAGATGGTCATGGTGCTGTGATGGTGTCAATGGTGACCGAGGGGAAGAAATTTTTAGTGGTGGAAGAACAAATAGAGGGAACGGTAAAATGGGTTAGGGTGTTGAGGTGGCATGCCATGTAGGATTGGAAGTCCACCTTGAACAACTTTAATGGACGAAGGGTTTATTTGAACCAATAGTATAACGGCAGGGGTATACTTGGCCCCAAAGTATAACAAGGAGTATATTTGACCCTTTTCCTATATTACAAGGGTAGATTTGGCCCTTTTTCGTTGATAAATTTATTTCTTTATTTTCATATTACTGTTTAATGATTTAATTTTTCTTTTTCAGTAAATAGTACTTACTAATTGGAGTAATAATTTGCCAATTTATTTTTACTTTTTAGTTTAATTCTTTTTCGCTATTCACTAATTACTTCTTAACTCTATCTATTAATCCAACTTATCATTTATTCTTCTCACATAAATTGAAAGTTTCTTGGGTTCTCTCCTTTCGGTTGTGATGCAATCAAGCATGCAAGTGTCGCAACAAACAAAGTCTGAATCCTTTAATTCATTCATTTATTTCGTAATATATAAAACAAAGTTCTCATTTTTTTTTTTAATTTCAATCAAAGATGCTCATTATATATAAGAGCTCTTATAAAGATTTGGTTTTAGGCCTCCAATGCTATTGAGTCGTCCTTGAGTTCAGCTGGTAATTGGTAAGAGCTTTCTCCTTGCTTTGTCATTCTGAAGATCTCGACTAGTGCGAGTTGTTACAGTAATCGAGCAGTCTAGGTTTATTATGTTGATAGTGGAATATATTAAAGTAAGTGATGATTACATGGGTGTGTTAGAAGTCCCATATCGTAGTGGGATGGGTAATTGGTCTCTTTATATGGGCTTTGTCAATCCTCCCCTCATGAACTAGCTTTTGCAATTGAGTTAGGCCTAAGATCCATCTTTACATGGTATCAGAGCTAGACCCATCCCGGTTATATGTTCATCGATATTAGGACTCCACATTATATTGTCCACACTCCAGTTAAGTATGTCTAGGCGTGTGGGGCAGTGTTAGAAGTTCACATTGGTAGTGGGATGGGTAAATGGTTTCCTTGTATGAGCTTAGGAAATTTTCCCCTTTGAGCTAGCTTTTAGGGTTGAGTTAGATCTAAAATTCATGCTTTATAGGGCGAATGGGAGAAGACCCCCAAAAGATGGAATTGGAAGTATTTGAAGAAGATGACAGTGCGTCGTCTGATCTCTGCCGGACCTACAAGATATGAACATGAACATGAATGGATCCAAAATCCATCAATGGGGAAAACATGAAGGAATCATCCTACTGAGCGGAGTGATCCTTATCCTACGTTGGCATACGTAGTTTCAGGTGTAAAACTATCTGTGCAACTATAAAAAACATGAACATGGTATAGTTGACTTAGTAGCCCATGAATTATATAACTTTCTTGTAAACATGATTCTTGATTGTATTACAACATGAAAATAGATATATAATATAACTTGTATGAAAACATAAAAACATGTAGAAGTTCATTAAAATAAACATAAAAGTTCATATCTTGCATTTAAGAACCCATGGAATGCAAAATATGATTTTTCATGGATTACAGACTGACTTTTAATAACCATAATGGAATATCAAGAAAACAATGACGAATAATAATTATAAAAATGGTATAACATGATACTTATGACTTAGGGTTATCATGGACATCTGTAGAACCCTAGTTTTAGTAACTTCATATAATCATGGAAGAACGTGTCGTGGGGAAGAACAATGATGTTCCCACACGTAGATTACCTTGTTGGATCTAAAGAATTGAGAAAGTTTGAATCTTTGAACAAGAATTCCCAAAATCTTGAGTCTTGAACCTTGAGGTGGGTTTTCTCGAAAACCCTAGGTTAATAATATTGAATTCATGCTTAATTTCATTAACATATGTTAGAACTCACTTGGGATGATTAGAACGGACTTATCTTAGTGTTCTCGGTGATGGAGGAGAAGAACAGGCCGTTCTAAGGTTCAGGGAATTGGAAAATAAAAATTAGAACTGAAATCAGGTATTTATAGGTTCTGGTGCGGATTGAGTTTTACGAACCAAATTACGGTCTGTAAAAATTGGACTGTAATTAACAATGTCAATTTCCAGAATTTCCAGTAAAACACCTCCTTAATTACGATCACTGATATGGGCCGTAATTCATTTTACAATCCATAATTCTGGTTGTAATTTTCCATATCAAATTTCCAAAATCCAGAGTGGATTTGATGCCTTTTACGGACTGGGATACGGTTTGTAATCTATTTTACGATCCATGAATTTGGACGCAAAACTTGGTCTCCTGAACTGCAGCAAAATTTCAACTCCAACATTCTTCATCTGATTTTCTAAGCCTAGGATCATGGTCATAGCTTAAGTTATATGACGTGTTACATGACAGATATAGTCGTTATTTTATAGTTGTCCTAATTGCTTCTATAATTTATATCGTTGCCTAAAAATTTCTTCAGTTGTACCAACAATTATTTTTAATTTTCATGAACTGCTTGAGTTCCAACAATTTCTTTAGTTGACCCAACATCTATGTTAGTCGTTTCATCATTTTATGTAGTTATCCTAACAACTCTTCAATAATTCGTAGAATCATTAATACAATACCTATATTATACTTAATAATTTATCGAATCTCTTGATTGATCAACAATTGTCATTACATTACTTAGTTTATGTGTAACATTTCATAAATTCACTCAATCTTCAATTGTTATTGAATCACTATGTTTATGCCAACATAACAATAGAATCACTTGATCGACCTTATATTCTTACTGAACCACTATGTTTATAAAAAATTATTCATAATATGGCTCTGTGATCATCATTTTTTATTATTACTTCGTTTATGTGTAATGCTCAATACAGTCACTCAACTTTGCTTTAATTGTTATCGAATCACAACCTTCATCCTTAATAATTTGCATTATGGCTCAACTGATCATTAATTTTCATTAAATTAATATGTTTATGTGTAATAATTCATACAATCACTGGATCGACTTCAATTGCTATCAAATCACTACGTCAATCGTTATAGCATGGAACAATTGATCATTAATTTTTGTTAAATTACTTATTTTATGTGTAATAATTCATATTATTGTTCAATCTATCTATAATTTTTATTGGGTCACTACATTCATCTTTAATTCATAGAATAGTTTAATTGATAATCAATTGTTTTTGTATCACTTAGTTTATGTGCAATAACTCATAGAATGACTCGATCGATCTTCAATTGTCTTTGAATCACTATTTATTTAATAATACATAGAATGACTCAATTGAGCATCAATTGTCATTGATAACCCAAGCGCCTTCGTGTTTTGATGATTGTCAAACTGACTCAAAACCAGATAAAGACCTGGTCTGTGATATGCTCTCTGTGCATCTTGCATGGTAAGCAGAGACAGTTGTAAAGTCGAGCTACTCACTACACAAGTACAACAGTTGAGCTGGGCCATTCTTTAGGTCAAATATTGAATGAGTGGTCTGTATCCATCCCACATGCTTTCCATTATATATACAGCATGTTGCAACATACTGTGTATCACTTGGAAAACATAAAACTCACCCAAAATGTGCAGCTGGCACAAGACTTTCCAAGTGTTCAAAAAAGCTAAACTGAAGGACCTATTTTCAGCACTGAAGATGTTCTACTCTCTTACTTTGTTTTAAGCTTTGTTTCATGTGCTTTAAATTATAAAATCTACTCTTCCTAAAAAGGAAGCTGTTGTAGGTATATCAAATTCTTAGTAGTTGTTACGCAGTTTACCTTTTAATCTACTAAGTAGTACCCTTAACTAGTGTGTAGTCTCAGGTGTATTAGTTGGGTTCGGCTAGAGGCAGTCAACCTTAGTGGTCCTTGGCTAGAGTAGTCAAGTGGAGGTGCTTGCAATTTGCAAGGGTGGAGGGACAACAGGATTAGTTCCGAGGTTGCATAAACGTTATTATAAGGGTGAGAGATTATGGGAGTTAATCCTAGCTTATGATAGAGTTGTAACTTGAAGTTGCTAGTGGAGTTGAAATCCTACTGGGATAGGTCGTGAATTTTAATCCCTTGAGCAAGAAGTTTTTCACGGTAAAATCACGTGTCCTTTACTTACTGCATTGCATAAGGGAACTAGTACTCAACCAGGTCCTTCATATACTGTTTGGTAAGCGCGCAACCTGCAACAATTGGTATAAAAGTATGTGCTCTCTAAAAGGTTAACACCTAGAAAGAATATGAAAAATGGCAGCGCCATCAAATATGGAAGAAAGACAGTCTTTCACCAGGCCACCTAGATTTAATAGACTATAGGTGGTGGAAGACTAGGATGCACGATTTCATCATGGCTGAAGACTCAAAGTTATGGGACATCATCTGTAATGGCCCCCATATTCGTAGATTTGGGAACCCCTTCAAACTGCCCATGAAGGAACAACACAGGTACTGGTGAAGAACTCCAACGCAGACATGCTCACCACAGAGTATGAAATGTTCAAAATGAAAAAGAGAGAATCTATTCATGATATACACACTAGATTCACCTCTATTATAAATGAGCTTCTCTCTCTCTCTCGAAGAAATCATCACAACCACCAAACTGGTAAAAATGTTGCTTGGTGTACCTGATTCCAGGGATAACAAGGTAAATGTCATCTTTGAAGCCAAAGATCTCAGCACGTTGAATGTCGATGAGCTCATCGGAAACCTTAAGACATATGAGTTGAAGATGTCGATAGAAAAGGCTGAAAAAGATGAAGCTAATAAAGAAAGAAATCTGAATCTCAAAGCATGAAGAGGATATTCAAGTAATGAAGAATCTGAAATGTCTTATCTCACACGGAGATTTCAAAAGACAATCAAGAGAAATAGTGGAATCCTTAAGTTTGGAAGCTCCAACAAAATTTCAGAGGAAATGACAACTGTAATCATAAGTGTGGGAAACCTGGTCACTTCATGAAAGATTGTCCTCAAAACAAGCAAGACAGTTATGACAGAACTGCCAGGAGGAACCAGGTTCTTGACAGGAGATTCAAAAGGAGAAAAGTTGCCAACGAGCTTGTAAAGCAAACCCTTGCTTCATGGGAATATTCCTCTAGTGAATGGGAAGACAAAAATGATCTTGGAGACACGTCAATGATGGCCATTGAAGATGAAGCATGTAAATGTGAATCAATATTTGCTCTCATGGTGGATCTGATACGAGGAGTGATAACAAGGAGGAGGAGCAAGGAGAGAACAACCTGTGCTTACCCATTGGAGGAGTGAAGGAACTGATCTATGAGACAAGTCAACAGAACATCTCCTTAGAGAGGCAATCGAGAGAATGGTTTGAAGTCTTTCCCAAAGAAAGAAGTGAAGCAAGTGAAATTTCTCTGGAGCTTGAAAATGAGCTAAAGGCAACAAGACAAAGGCTCATTACTAAAATAGAGAAAAATAGTCTACTGAAAGAGGACTTGAAAAGGACCAAGCTTGATCTTGAAAAGGCTCTCAAATGGGCCTAGTCCTCTGATGTTATCACAACCATGTACAAAAGTAAGGGAAGCGGAAAAAAGGGGCTTGGTTTTGAAGAAGAAGCAACATCCTACAACCCACACAGCAATTTTGTTTCCTTAACTGAAAATGGGTTATGTACACAATATGGGCAAGCCAGTCACTACAAGGAGGAATGCAAAGAAAATCATCAAATCTATTTAGAGAAAAAAGAAGTATGTGTTAAGTAAAGCTAAAACGGAAGAAACAGGTCCTCGAAAGAAAGGATCACCAAAAAATAAAAGGGAAGTTTTACCCTTGTGGGCCAAAAGGAATCTGATTCATCCTTCTTTTCTTTTTCAAAAGTAAAAGACCCAAACTTATCTGGGTTCCCGAAACCAATCAGTGATATCATCCTTAGGGAGGGGAAGAGTGAAAGGATAGTGATAATTTAATTGGTTGGGAGTGACTAGCTCTTATCTCAAGCTGATATATCTCTTCCCTTAAAGCCTTCAGTAGAGCATATAAGCAGTTAGTAACAAAAAGGAAACTCTCTTCCTGAGTCAAGTGGTGCCAAAATCAAGAATCGAGTCTCTCAAACTCAAAAACCAATCTCTTGTAAATAAGAAAGGTATTAGGCTGGTAGGTGTTTTTTTTGGCTATGTCTAACTCACTCTTATAACATTACAGGTATGCATTCATGAGAGAACCAAGAGAGAGTAAGCATAAGCAATGTCGCACATTTCAAAATTGTCTTTTGTCTCAAGAATTGTGTTTAGAGATCTAGTCTCTTTGACTCAGGTTAGTAATATTTTTGGTAATCATATATGTGATTAAACTACACGATGTGCCGATTGAAGTCATACACACTTCAACAAATCATTGCCTTTCTCATGAACTGACACCATGTTTCTGTTGCTATAGATTGTCTAGGAGACACGGTACCGTGTTTTGAAGTTTGATTTCGATTTTCTAATTCGGTTTTTTGGCATTGGTTAAGCAATAGTCACCTGTTACCAAATGATTTATGATCAACATATCATAACACTATCAATGATTAGAAAACAAGCTTGAAAAAACGGTGGAAAATGGATGACACTAAATAAAAAGAAAAGGGAATCAAGAATGTCTTTAGTACCGGCACTAGCCAGCAACAACAGCCAGCACCAACAGTAGCCAGCACTAGCAGTAGCAGCAGCAGCCAGCAACTGCAGCCAGCAGCAGCAGCAGCCAGCAGCCAGTAGCCAGCAGTAGCAGCCAACAACTGCAGCAGCTGCTAGGAGTGGACTGGAGTAATCTGATGAGTGATGACTAATATAATGATATTGATATATATATATATATATATATATATATATATATATATATATATACATATATATATATATATATTATATTATATTGATATAAAAAAATATTATATTTAATATTCGGTTAAACCGAAAAACTGAAAATTCGAAACCGAACACCGAATTTGCTATTTAAAAAAATCGGAACCGAACCGAAACACCAAAAACCGAAAAACCAAATTCATTCGGTTCGGTTTTTCAGTATTTATGCCCACCCCTAACTGAACTTCTTACTAGCTTTTAATGCTTTTTGCGAATGCCACAAGGGGAAGATGAATAGGATGAATAGTTATAGAGATGCTGGGGGAGATATGCTGAACAAAAAATGGAGGATTGATATGTACAGATAATGTGGCGATCTGGTCAAGCCTTCTTTGTTTTGTTGTTGTTGCTAACATGTTACAGGTGCTTTGACAATGATGGTCTGCTTTGCAGGGGGAACATTAGGAAGCTAGTTCTCAGCGGGAACATCGTTTATAAGTTTGTCATCATCAGAAAGGGGAAAATTGATAATGCATTCGTGTTTTGATGATTGTTAAACTGACTCAGAATCAGATAGAAACCTGGTCTGTGATCTGCTCTCTGTGCACCTTGTACGGTAAGCAGAGAGAACTATAAAGCCGAGCTACTCACTGCACAAGTACAACAGTTGCGCTGACCCGTGCTTTAGGTCAACTATTGAATGAGCGGTCTTTATCCATCTCACATGCTTCCCATTATACATACAACATGTAGCAACATATTGTGTATCGCTTGGAAAACCTAAAACTTACCGAAAAGGTGCAGCTGTCACAATACTCTCCAAGTGTTCAACAAAGCTAATCACAAACTGAAGGACCTGTTTTCAGCACTGAAGATGCTCTATTCTCTTAGTTTGTTTTAAGCTTTGTTCCATGTGCTTTAAATTGTAAACCTACTCTTCTAAAAAAGGAAGTTGTTTTAGGTTTAAGGGAGAAAGAGATTTTATTTGTCATAAGTATTTGATGTTGCTATTATTACTAATCTAAGTTTAACAAACAACCTTGATGTATATTTAAGAGCTTGTGGTGACAAGTCATTGTATGAATTATGTTGCATTAATGGAGTCATTTTATTACAGTAGTCACACATGTTAAGATTATTGAGTTTTTTCAATAACTTCGGTAGTTGTCCCAAAATTACTATAGTAGTTGTCGAACAACCTTCTAAAGTTGTTGAAAAATTCTATTAGAAGTAAGCCAACAAATTTAGTAGTTGTCGTACAACTAGAGTAGTTGTCCTACCAACTGGTTAAGTTGTCGAACAACTGCTAAAATTGTTGGAATAACAAAGTCAGTTGTCGGAACAACTTCTATAGTTGTTGCCACAACCAAAGTAGTTGTTGGGCATAAATGTAGTCATTATTACAATGATAATCGAAGATAGATCAAGTGATTCTATGAATTATTACACATAAGCTAAGCGATTTAATGAAAATTGATGATCAATAAAGCTAAATTATGAATTATTAAGGATAAATGTACTGATTCAATGACAATTGAAGATCGATTGATCTATTCTATGAATTATTGTACACAAACTAAGTGATTTAATAAAACTTTAATAATCAATTGAGTCATTTGATAAATTATTAAGGATAAACATAGTGATTCAATAACAATTGACGATTGATTGAGTGCTTCACACGTAAATTAAGTGATTTAATGACAATTAATAATCAATCGAGCTATTCTATTTTAATTAAGGATAAACGTGGTAATTCTGTAACACCTCGTGCATTCGGGCTAAGATTTGACTTGTAAGACGGGGGTATGATGAACCCATTTTGAGTAGTATATAAATGGTGTTTGAAACCCAATCAAGACAAGAGAAGAGTCCTTGAGCAAAGGAAAGTCGGAAGCTACCCTACGGAGCGTGTTTTCAAGTGAGTTTACACCATGTCTCAATTAAAATGAGTATACGGAAAAATATGTAAAGAATGTGGGAAAATTTCCTTCTTGAAAGTTGTATATCTTTGAAATACCTTTCCAACGATATATTATGGAGGTCAAACAGACATTTGTACAAAACGTTATGCCTGTTTTACTAAAACAGTGTTCTGCCGATTTACGGTGGAACATACAGGCCGTGAAAATTATACGGGCCGTATATTCCAGCCGTAAAATTGGTCCAGAAATTCCAAATCACTGTAATTGATTTACGGTGGGATATACGGTCCGTAAAAATTTTATGGGCCGTAAAATGGGTCGGACAACAATTTTAAAACTTCGTTTTAAGGCTTTCTCACTTCATTCTTCACACCCCCAAGCCCTAGAACGACCTTCTATTCTATCCCATAATTAAGAACACTAAGGTAAGCCTATTCTAATCATTCCAAGTCAATTCTAATATATATCCTTGTAATCTAAACAAGAATCATCATTCCTAACCTAGGGTTTTGAAGAAAACCCATCTCAAGGTTCATGATTCAAGATTTTGGAAATCTTCTTCAAGTTAAAATATTTAATTCAACTTTACAACATTACCAGGTATGTAGAGTTACTATCTACGTGTGGGAATATCATTGTTCTTCCCCACGCCTCATAATCCATAAATTATGATTCTTTACGAAAACTAGGATTTCTATACCATGCTCATGATAACCATAGGTCCATGTCAATGATTACATTATCTATGAATTGGTATAATTCCATCATTGAGTTCTTAATATTTCTTTTTGATTATTAAGAATCTGTCCGTAATCTATGAAAAACCCATATATCTCATTCCATCGGTTCATGCATGCTAGTTTATGATATATTATGCTATTTCAAGAAAATACTATACATGTTTTACAAGTTCATGCAGGCAAGCTATAATTCATAATATCCAAGTACAAGCAAGTGATATTCATGAAAACCTTGGGCAGCAAGTGCCACTTATTTTACATGTTCATGTTTTTGGGAGTTGCTTTAATTACCGAGGAGGGCTTCAGATAGCCTGAAACTACGTAGCCACCGTAGGATGAGGATCGCTCCACCCATGTCCCGGACGATCTCTCATAATGACTGGATCCTTTCATATTTTATTAAATCTCATATTCCCTGGCAAGGACTGAGTGTTCTGCTGGCGGGACGCAAGCACCAGACCTTGGATCGGTTATAAGTTATTGCTCTCCCTACTTATGATATTTTTACCATGTTTTATATATATGTATGCATTCATGTTCATGACCAGGTTTCAGTTCTTATCATGTCATTTCATGTCCCATGTTATTTCTTTCAATTGCTTTACATACCAGTACATTCAATGTGCTGACGTTCCCTTTTATTGCCCGGGGGCCTGCATTTCACGATGTAGGTACTGATATACAGGATGACACATCTGCTCAGTAGGACAGTATTCGTAGCAGCTTATTGGTGAGCCCCATCTCATTCGGGGTTTCGTCAACTTTTGTTTATGATTAGTTATGCATCTAAGGTATGCTGAGGGCCTTGTCCCAGTAAGTATGTTTTCCAGTCAGACTCATGATAGAGGTTTCATAGACTAGACAAGTCAGTTATGTTATGTCAGACATTCGAAGTCGTTTAGCCATTTTGGCTCATTTATGTTATTTCCGCACTCATGTTTAAACAAGTATTTTTATTAAGTATTATGACTTACTACGTTTTATAAAGGCTCATCCTGCATTCACGTTATATTCCGCTCATGTTATGTCTCATGATGATTCAGCAAGCCATGTGGTTCGCTCGGTCACATGTAGTAAGGCACCGAGTGTCGTGTTTCGCCCAGGCCATGGTTCGGGGCGTGACAAAACTTGGTATCAGAGCCCTAGGTTCAAGTGTCTTAGGGAGTGTATGAAACCGTGTCCAGTGGGGTCACTTTTATATGTGTGTGGCGCCCACACATATACACAGTTGACCACCAATACATTTAAGATTGTCTCACTTCTTTCAACTCTAGATTGTGCAATAGAGCTATGTTCTCAGAAATCACTCGCACTCGTGTGTTGTTTCCCATTCTACCGAATACGCCACGTCTCAATGGATGAGAAAGATATAAATCTAATCATTATCGATGTGTTTCTTTCAGATGGGGTCATCATGAATTATTCTAACTCGTGCCATGAAGCTTAGAGCAGTAAGTAATATTCTTTTCCATCGAATTCTGAACGTATCAAATGTGTAAGCGGCATGAAGAAAATTCGAGGCCCAAGACTTGCTAAATAGTGCGTTGTGTGTTTTATTAGGTGATAGTACCATTTGAAAGGCAAGTTTCGATATGGTAGTACACGTAGGTTATATATCCTATAGAATAAGTTTAATTGGGCTCTTTGACCATAGAGCTATAATATAAGGATGATGGTTCAGATTTAAGATCCCACGAGGTAATATGTTATTAAGTTAACCGCAGCAGGCATAAACTTCCACGGTAGTTTTGAGCAGGAAATAGCCTTAGAGCCAACCACCTGTAATACTAGAAAGTCTTAACTTTTTTTTAAGTATATATATATATATATATTTTCCATATGATCTATGTACATGACTAGGAAGGGACTGATGCGATAAGAAAACCACGAGCAGACGATATTGAATTTTTGTGTAGGGTTAGTTTTAATTTATTTAAGCTTATTCAGATCAGACCTAGAGAGTATGACGTTTGTAAGTTACTACAAGAAGCAGATATTACTATGAGATAAAAGATATGACAATTCCCTCTTAGGTTATGTGATTAATTTTTAATCCCTGATGTGTATAGTATGATATAATTTTGAAAGTGTATAGAGAGTTTGGGGTTAGTTATTCCAATTCCTTGTTTGAGACAGATGAAATTTCCGTAAGTGTGATCTATGTCTATAGTTCAGAAAGATAGTATACAACCCCATAATAGAGGCAGATAAGGAGAAAAACTTAGAAATAACCTTATGTTTCACTTTAGTAGTCAGAGAAGAATTAGAGAATATGATGCTAGCAAGTGGTTAACAGAAGCATAATGAGTAAGTTGAATAGATACAGTGAATTAGAAATATTTAGTAGAGTTAGTAGAAGTACAATTTGAGTTACTTAATCAAGTTAGCACTACTAAGTGGATAACTATATGAATACGCCGAAGGTGTATTAGAACCCAAAGGTTTTAAGCTAAATTTGAGATATATAAATTGGTGAAAAAAGAAAACCATCTAAGCAGTAAGAGAGCAAGCTACAGAAGAAGAACCTTTAAGAGTCATCAGAAAAGAGTTTTCCCTAAGACTGACAAAGCTAGTATGTCAGTTATGTACATTAGAAACCCGTTCATTTAAGTAATCCAGTTTTCCCAGTAAGTAAGACTTGCTTGAAGTAAGCCGAAGAAATAAGTCGTCAGTATTTTAGAGGAAATTAGCGGAACCACTAGATGACAACTTATCGCTAACTCGAGAGATCCACAGGCTTTAAACGTCAGCTTTTGAACTAAGGGGGAGATCGTGCGATAAGGTGCCGATATATATTATGTGTTTTTTAAGTTGATAGGTGTTAAGGAGATTATGTCAGAGGATCACAATTTCATGTAGCCAAGATAAGGTGCGTAGAAAGCGATTTTTGTCATGCCCGTTGAGATCAAGTACTAGGTAATTAAGTTATGAGATAAAGTTCTAGATCGAATAGCAGGTTTTAAGGGTATAACGGTTCCAATTCCAGAGTAATTCATGTATGATGTGGTACTAATGCCCAGACGTACTCTTCTCGTGCCTTTCGTACCCATATCATGCCCATGTTAGATATTGATACTCCGCGTTTAAGATACGAGAATTAAGACTTCATACGATAGTAAGGTATGCAAGGGAATGTCCTTTCATGTTTCGCACATCATGTGTGCTCATGTCTAAAGTTAAAAACCGCATTCAGGTCTCACGTATCTATCATGCTTTTATACTCATGTCCATGTTCTAGCATCTAAGTGCTTTTCAAATCTGATGATGATCTTGGCCCTTATGATTATGTTATCCATGTTACCACATACTCGTTCCCCAATCCATTTCGCTATGCACCCCACTTATAGCGGTATCGTAATAATGATGTTGTTAGATGATAATGAAGGTGAACCAAGATGGATATCCTATCCATGATTCTATTAATTCGTGCTTATGTTTCTTTGGCTAAGGTTTTAAACCTTCTAGTAACTTGGCACAAAGGATGCCCTTATCTTTTCCGAAGTACCTATGCCATTTTTATGTTCAAGGTGACTTTCTACCCATGTCTTAGATGCTCGAGGAATGAATTATTCATGCCTATAATCCATTCTTTCATGAGCCTTATTTATAACAAGGGCGTTTACTCACGGTGATAAGAGTAAGCTATATTGAACCATGTCCTATTCTTTCGGTATATCTAAATTCTAAAGGTAATATTTTATCCATGCCTTGTGTCTCTGACCTAAGAGTAAGCCTACAATTGTACCCCACGCAAATCACACTTGTGTCTTATTATTAGCTCAATACTCATGAAATCAGGTCCAGATGCCATGCTATGCATCTATAATGTATTAGGTTGCTCATGGTCCCATGCCTCATGTCATGCTATTCACGTTTCATGCCATATGAATCACATTCCCATGTACTCATGTTCCACGTTACGTCCTCCATGTACAATGCACCATGTCACGTCTGTTCTCTAAAGCAAAGTATCTCATGTGAATAGTACCAATAATTCCTTTTCTCTCAGTCCTCTGTAATTCGCTCAAGAGAATGAGCAAGATGAGCTAAGGCATTCATAATCATGATTAACAGCTAACAAGATAAGCAGAAGTAAGGTGCATTCCTATGTTCAAATAGATATCTTTTCATGTACCCTGTGGTACTTATCACAGGAGTATTCTACTCAGATTTGATGTATTCATGTCATGCCTATGCTAGAGATTTATGAATACCTATGTTAGGATCATATTCTTGTTATATGACTCAAGTCTGTCGCATTCACACCGAGTTGCGCTTACATTCAAAGCCTGAGTCATACTCCTATCTCATATTACCATGGTGACATATGAACGTCTATAATTAAGTCCCTAAGTATCCAAATCCTACCCACGCTAATTAGTATTCAACCATCATGTTGTAACAATCATGTTTTCGACATTCAGATCCCATGTTATGATATCCATTTTTACACGTATTCGTATCTCATGACAGTTTAGCACTCATGTATTCATGTCATCTAGTCTTCATGTATTTATGTCCCACGTCATGCGTCTCACGCCCAGGTAATCATGTCATGTTCACGCGTATTTCCAGTACTCATGTCATTCGTGCGTACGAATTTTCTTCCAAACCCCATGTATAGTAATCATGTAATCATTCAGCCAATATCCGTGTGTTCAAGCCAGCTCAGTATTTATATTAGCTACATTCAAGATTCAGTAATCACGTTATGTCACATCATGCGTATTAAGATACCGTGTGAGTTGTGTATTGGTACTTTAGTTAGCTGGCAAGCATTTGAGAAATGTCGTAAGGGTTTCAATTATGAAGGAATTCTTGCCATAAATTTTGTAGATTCCAGAGTTAATAGCGATTCTTAACCACTAGTCATAAATCGAGGACAAATGTTTCATGATTCTCATTCATGTAGGTGCTACTCAGTTTCATGTTCCCCATGTACATGTTTTCATGTAATCACGTATTCAGTTCTCATGATCCATGACCATGTCCCATGTAACCATGTCAAGCTCTTATGTTTTATGTCATGTTTCTTTCATGTTCATGTATTCAACCCATGTCCAGCCATATTCTTGACCATGACCCATCATTCGAGGACGAATGATTCCAAGGGGGAGATATTGTAACACCTCGTGCATCCGGGCTAAGATTTAACTCGTAAGACGAGGGTATGATGAACCCAATTTGAGTAGTATATAAATGGTGCTTGAAACCCAATCAAGACATGAGAAGAGTCCTTGAGCAAAGGAAAGTCGGAAGCTACCCTACGGAGCGTGTTTTCAAGTGAGTTTGCACCATGTCTCAATTAAAATGAGTATACGGAAACATATGTAAGGAATTTGGGAAAATATCCTTCTTGAAAGTTGTAGATCTTTGACATACCTTGCCAACGGTATATTATGGAGGTCAAACAGAAATCTGTACAAAAAGTTATGCCTATTTTACTAAAACAGTATTCTGCCGATTTACGGTGGAACATACGGGGCGTGAAAATTATACGGGCCGTATATTCCAGCCGTAAAATTGGTCCAGAAATCCCAAATCACTGTAATTGATTTACGGTGGGATATACGGTCCGTAAAAATTTTATGGTCCGTAAAATAGGGCGTAAAATGGGTCGGACAGCAATTTTAAAACTTCGTTTTAAGGCTTTTTCACTTCATTCTTCACACCCCCAAGCCCTAGAATGACCTTCTATTCTCTCCCATCATCAAGAACACTAAGGTAAGCCTACTTTAATCATTCCAAGTCAATTATAATATATATCCTTGTAATCTAAACAAGAATTATCATTCCTAACCTAGGGTTTTGAAGAAAACCTATCTCAAGGTTCAAGATTCAAGATTTTGGAAATCTTCTTCAAGTTAAAATCTTTAATTCAAGTTTGGAGCATTACTAGGTATGTAGAGTTACTATCTACGTGTGAGAACATCATTGTTCTTCCCCACGCCTCATAATCCATAAATTATGATTCTTTACGAAAACTAGGGTTTCTATACCATGCTCATGATAACCCTAGGTCCATGTCCATGATTACATTATCTATGAATTGTTATAATTCCATCATTGAGTTCTTAATATTTCTTTATGATTATTAAGAATCTATCTGTAATCTATGAAAAACACCTATATCTCATTCCATGGGTTCATGCATGCTAGTTTATGATATATTATGCTATTTCAAGAAAATACTATACATGTTTTACAAGTTCATGCAGGCAAGCTATAATTCATGATATCCATGTACAAGCAAGTTATATTCATGAAAGCCATGGGCAGCAAGTGCCACTTATTTTACATGTTCATGTTTTTGGGGGTTGCTTTAATTACCGAGGAGGGCTTCAGATAGCCTGAAACTACGTAGCCACCGTAGGATGAGGATCGCTCCACCCATGTCCCAGACGATCTCTCATAATGACTGGATCCTTTCATATTTTATTAAATCTCATGTTCCCTGGCATGGACTGAGTGTTCTGCTGGCGGGACGCAAGCACCAGACCATGGATCGGTTATAAGTTATTGCTCTCCCTACTTATGATATTTTTACCATGTTTTAAATATATGTATGCATTCATGTTCATGACCAGGTTTCAATTCTTGTCATGTTATTCCATGTCCCATGTTATTTCTTTCAGTTGCTTTACATACCAGTACATTCAATGTGCTGACGTTCCCTTTTATTGCTCGGGGGCCTGCATTTCACGATGCAGGTACAGATATACAGGATGACACATCTGCTCAGTAGGACAGCATTCGTAGCAACTTATTGGTGAGCCCCATCTCATTCGGGGTTTCGTCAACTTTTGTTTATGATTAGTTATGCATCTAAGGTATGCTGAGGGCCTTGTCCCAGTAAGTATATTTTTCCAGTCAGACTCATGATAGAGGTTTCATAGACTAGACAAGTCAGTTATGTTATGTCAGACATTCGGAGTCGTATAGCCATTTTGGCTGATTCATGTTATTTCCGCACTCATGTTTAAACAAATATTTTTATTAAGTATTATGACTTACTACGTTTTATAAAGGCTCATCCTGCATTCACGTTATATTCCGCTCATGTTATGTCTCATGATGATTCAGCAAGTTGTGTGGTTCGCTCGGTCACATGCAGTAAGGCACCGAGTGTCGTGTTTCGCCCAGGCCATGGTTCGGGGCGTGACAAATTCAATGACAATTAAAGATCGATCGAGCAATTATATGCGCTATTACACATAAACTAAATGGTTTAATTACAATTAATGATCAATTGAGTCATTTTATGACTTATGAAGGATAAGTGTAGTGATATAATGACTATTGCAGGATGTGCGCTCACCAAACAGTATATGTGGGACCTGGTTAAGTACCAGTTCTCTTATGCAATGTAGTAAGTAAAGGACACAGGATGTTACCGAGGAAAACTCCTTACTCAAGGGATCAAAAACCACGACCTACCCAGTAGGATTTCAACTCCACTACACGAGCAACTTCAGGTTACAACTCTATCATAAGCTAGGAATTAACTCCCATAATCCCTCACTCTTACACTAATGCTTATGCAGCCTAAGAACTAACCTCGTAGTCCTCCACCCTTGTAATACTATGATTGCAAGCACCTCCACTTGACTACTCTAGCCAAGGACCACTAAGGCGGACTACCTCTGGCCGAACCCAACTAATACACCTTAGACTACACACTAGCCATGGGTACCACTAAATAAATTGAAAGGTAAACTGCCCAAAAACTGCTAATAATTTGATATACCTACAATAGCTTTCTTTTTTAGAAGAGTAGGTTTACAATTTAAAGCGCATGGAACAAAGCTTAAACCTAAAACAACTTCCTTTTTTAGAAGAGTAGGTTTACAATTTAAAGCACATGGAACAAAGCTTAAAACAAACTAAGAGAATAAAGCATCTTCAGTGCTGAAAACAGGTCCTTCAGTTTGTGATTAGCTTTGTTGAACACTTGGAGAGTATTGTGACAGCTGCACCTTTTCGGTAAGTTTTAGGTTTTCCAAGCGATACACAATATGTTGCTACATGTTGTATGTATAATGGGAAACATATGAGATGGATAAAGACCGCTCATTCAATAGTTGACCTAAAGCATGGATCAGCTCAACTGCTGTACTTGTGCAGTGAGTAGCTCGGCTTTATAGTTCTCTCTGCTTACCGTACAAGGTGCACAGAGATCAGATCACAGACCAGGTTTCTATCTGATTCTGAGTCAGTTTAACAATCATCAAAACACGAATGCATTATCAATTTTCCCCTTTCTGATGATGACAAACTTATAAACGATGTTCCCGCTGAGAACTAGCTTCCTAATGTTCCCCCTGCAAAGCAGACCATCATTGTCAAAGCACCTGTAACATGTTAGCAACAACAACAAAACAAAGAAGGCTTGACCAGATCGCCACATTATCTGTACATATCAATCCTTCATTTTTTGTTCAGCATATCTCCCCCAGCATCTCTATAACTATTCATCCTATTAATCTTCCCCTTGTGGCATTCGCAAAAAGCATTAAAAGCTAGTAAGAAGTTCAGTTAGGGGTGGGCATAAATACTGAAAAACCGAACCGAATGAATTTGGTTTTTCGGTTTTTGGTGTTTCGGTTCGGTTCCGATTTTTTTAAATAGCAAATTCGGTGTTCGGTTTCGAATTTTCAATTTTTCGGTTTAACCGAATATTAAATATAATATTTTTTATATCAATATATATAATATGTATATATATATATATATATATATATATATATATATATATATATATATATATATATATATATATATATATATATATATATAAGCTCAGCTTCTGTAGTAGATAGTATTGACACCTAATTTTTTACTTCCCATAAATTATTTTAATTACCTAAAGTCCTTGAATATTAGACGGAGTGAAATATGTAATTTTTAGAATTAGTGAAATATGTATTTTTTAGAAGTCAAAATAATTTTAAAAAATAATTTCTGTAATATTATAAACCATTTGAAAATTAATTTACATATTTTTACAACAATTGTGCCATATTTTCTAAATTTAGCCACGAGAATAATCTAAAAAAATTATTTATTTAATTATTTAAATTATCAAAAATTAATTAGCAAGTGTTTTATTCCTTTTAATTCAAGGAATTTTATAATTAAATTAATTAATTATTTTTTACCCCTCAATTCTTAGTTTCTGCATATTCAATTATTGGAATTTTATCATAATTAATTGAGTGTTTAATTGTGATCAATTCAATAAAATTAGTTTTTATTAATAGTGGCTACAATTGAAAGAATCAATTATTGTTTAATTTTGGCCCTGATTGAAATCCCATTTCCATGGTTAAGTCAATTGAGGTCATTATTTTAAAACTAGCCCTCAATTGTTTGATTAAGGCTAATTTTGGCCATCACTGAAACAACCAAATTCATGGTTGAAGTTCAATAAGGTCATTAATGCATAATTAATTAATTAAGCTGAATGTGACCATAATTGAGATAGCCTATTTCATAGGCCAATGTCAATTATGGCTACATTTGCAATTTAAGTTCATTTAGATTAATTAATCATAATTACTATTGGTTTGATTGATTAGCTAATCATGTTTTGACCATATTTGAGGGGTTAGACTAATTGACTTTCTTAATTGTGGACAGTTGTCAAATTAAGTGCCACACACACATACACACACACCTCATTCCTTTTAAATGTAGCTGGGCCCAGTCTATTAAGACCGCAACCCAGCCCAAGAAACCATCTAAAAGGGTAGTACGCCCACCTCATTTTCAGTCATCAAACAAATGACCCCTAAGGTTCTCTCCCAAAGTGGAGGTAAAGCCTATAGCGCTGCCTCGTCTCCTTTCTCTCTCCTACATCATTGTATAGCCGAAAATGGCAAAGAAAGGGGCCTACATTGTTTGCTTTTTCTATGGCATGGCCTATAATGGTAAGAGCATTAATTGCTCTGCCAATTCTCAACCATTTCCACTAATATCCATGCAAACACGGTTCAATACCATTCTCTCTCTTCACTTCTATGTGATTTACAACAGGAAGAACTGATTTTCTTTAACTACATTTGTTTGTATCCAATTTTGAATGGGCAATTGCCATTGGTTTGGAGAGAATTGTGCGGATTGAACTTGTATGAGTCAAATCCAACTGTAGATCTCTCTTTTACCTTCATTCTTGTCAGTTGATTGTTGATTGAAGTTAATTTTGTGGGAAAAAAACTTTGAAGTCCCACATCAGACCTGTTTGGGGGTTCTATATAAAGAACCTCATTCTCCACTATTTTGAATAACTTTGAACATATTGAAATACCACTATATTCAAAAAGTTGAGTTACCTAGGGTTTCTATTTGTTAAGACCTTTAACTGGTCGATTAAGTTTAAAATTTTCAAAGTTTAACTATTTTTCTTGCTTGTTTATGGCTGAGTGTTAGGTTTTGGAGGAAGCAAAGGAGCTTTCAAGTCCATTCTCGATCTAAGGCTGCACATGAAAGAGGTAATCTTCTTGCCCCCTTCTAAATTTCTGTAGTTTTTGTGTTTGTTTTAGTAGTAATTATTTGTTTAGTTTAAAGTTAATTATGTAGTATGTTTGTTATTTAGCTAAATATGTGAGTTACTTATAGATTAGTTTATAACTATGCTGTTTAGCTAATACTGTGGGTCTTAAGTTCTTGTTGCTAGTCTATATAAGATTAGTATGTATTTAGACTTATTGTCTTGCTTCTTAACCTTCTTAGATGTAACCATGTAGATTGGTTAGTATAATGATAGTGTTGTTAGTCAAGTTGAGATGTATATTAGTCCTGTTTGGGTTATGTGTTCTCATTTGATGAGTTTAAACATGTTTAAAGAGCCTTCGTGACCTGTTTCCATGTGGTATTGTTAGTCCAAAACCCGTTTAGTCAAGAATCAGCATGTGGTTAGGCAGTTCAATTGATGTGTTGTCTATTTTTGTTCTGGTTCGGTGTGCACATAACTCAAACTATGTATAGTGGCATTTCTCTGCAATTTTGTTTAATGAGTCAGTTCCTGTTATGACAAAATGTATTAGCAATAGCTTCAAATCATGTTTTGGCCAAATTCTTGCTTATTAATGTTGTTAAATACCTTATTGTAAGTTGTGTTGCTTGCATGTGACTAATGGCGATGTATTGATGGAAATTTGTTGTTCTGGTTCAGTGATGGTTGAGAGGCTTTGAGATATCCCATGACTAGTATAGGGTGTGTATGACTGATGTGTGTTCAAAATGTTGATTTTAAATTGAATACTAAATTATCTAGACTGGCCTTTGTCTTTAAATTTCATGGCAAAAAGACTTATCACTTGACTTGTCTATCTGTGTTTAATTGATGAAGATCCTGTATGATTCAAATATGTGCCTATGATTGTCTAAGTGTGATTCACATGTCTGCAGTGTCTGATCATGTTTATTTAAGGTTTATGACAAGCTTACTTGCATTATATGCCTACTAGCCTTATTTGTGTGTCATATTTTGAGGATTTGAACCTGTCATTGCATATGATCCTTGTCTCATCTTCATCAGTGTTAAATATGCATACATCTTGTTCCATTAAAACCAGTTTCTTGGTTTCTAAACTTATAAATGATCTTGTGAAAAAATGCTATGCAAATGTG
Source organism: Lycium barbarum (assembly GCF_019175385.1). Classification (NCBI taxonomy): domain Eukaryota; kingdom Viridiplantae; phylum Streptophyta; class Magnoliopsida; order Solanales; family Solanaceae; genus Lycium; species Lycium barbarum. Next base: position 9,294,188 of record NC_083342.1, read on the forward strand.
CTACATGTGTCTCACCTAGAATGAAGTTAAGAATCCTAGTATGCCATGTTTAACCCCTTCCCTTCCCCTGGCTGTTCTTCTGTTCCTTCTGAGCATATGGTGCATGTTATCTCCATTCCGAATCTCGTGATACGTGTGAGTGGTGTTTTATTGAGTAGTGTGTCCCTTTATGGAGTGTTATCTATATGCCTAGGAACAATAGCATGAGCATGTGTTATAGGTTAAATTCTGTGTGCTACCTATGCCTAAATAAAAGTCTATACTTGAGTATACATGAGGTACACTTAGGTATATCCAGCACTTTTGTATGCCTTTGGTGTGTCTCCAAATGGTACAATGATATGCTAAGTAGGATTAGGATTTATCTCTGAATTAAAGTATTGATTCGTGTTAAAATAAAATCAGATGGGCAGATGATATACTAATATACACCAGTCATGGCAGTTCTGTATATTTATAATGTAGTATATCGTCCAAGTAGGCTCACAATTGTAAGCCCCTGCACTTTGAGTGTTTCGATTAAGGCTAGCCTCTCTCTATGTTCTGTTATTGGGCTTGGTTTTATTCCGTTGATCATTTAAATCTATCTGGGCTGCCATTTTGGTCATTGTTGCTTCCATTTGGCCTTTCTAAGTGTGGACTTTCTTCTATGTATGATTCTGGGTTGGACTATTTTTCTTTTTTATATACACACTGGCTGCTTGGATATAGTTTAAGATACAAAGTATGTCCGTGAATTATGATCTCGTTTATATTAAGTAAATGATAAATGTCTAAGGTGCATCTTCTAATTCTATAACTTTGTGTTGCATGTGAAACCATCGCGAGCCATTACCTCCCACCTGAAACCAATTAGGCCTGAGGCCAAATTTTTGTTTATTTTCATCGAGTCCGAATGAGAAATACGTGAGGCTAATATGTTTGAAGGCCCTACAATGGGTGAAAATGGTGAAGGCCCGGCTATGGGTGAAACTAGCCAATTGTTTGGCTTAGGTAGGCCCACCAGCCTAGCCCTCTCTTCTGTGATTACATTTCAGTATATGTAATATATTTGTAAAAACGTTTGTAAAAAATTGAAACCCCTTATGTATGCTTAGAACTTAGGAAACACGTAATATTTTAGGAACATCACCTAAAGTTTTTTCAAAACTTGCCTAATCTGGGACTTGCATGAAATCAGTACTAAACCAACTTTGAAGTATAAAACTGATTGGTTTATGTTTTAAACTTAAGTAATTTTTAAACAAATACTAAGTATAGTTTTGGGCCCTCTGCCCTTGTTGCAAAAATTGGTAGTAAATGGCAATATCTAAAACTGTTTTAGGCTCTAAGCCGTTGTGAAAATTTTCAACTGTTCTATTGGACTTAAATATGATCTGGGCTGAAAACGAGAAGCAGAAGTTGAAAGACTATATTATGACTATGAGGAATAAGAACAATTATTTTAGTTTGGGGCTAAATAATGAGATCCAGAACTTAAATTGTTTTTCCAGAAAAACAAAAAGGGATTTTATCAGATTTGGACTTGAATTTTTTTTTACTGGAAGCCCAAAACCTATGGACTAAAAAGCAAAGAGAATTACACTTGGGCTGAGTTTGAGAAATGATGGATTCTGGACTAGAATACTTTGACCTTGTGGGCTTAAGTGAATAAAACTGGACTTAAAATGAAATACTTGTATTTTTTTTATATATATACGTATAACACTGGAGATATACTCCATATTTTCTGTATGTATGTATAATAAAACTCATAAGTACTAAACCCGTTTTATTAGGACTAGATATTAGTGAATCTCCTCTGGAGAAATCCTACTTGTGTCTTAGTCCAGAAATAAAGTGAGTTGAACATTTGTGCGGATTTTTAAAACCCAAACCCCTCTTTCTAAGGGGATTTTTTGTCAATTTTTTTCTTGAGTTTATGATATAAATGAATGACATTTTGTGGAAACTTAAACACTTTTAAGAAAATAATAAAATAATCACACATTAAAGCTCGTAGGTTGACCATATTCTATGGATACTTAATAATAGGGTGCTTAAAACCTTCTCTAGGGGATCGCCAGAACCCTTACTTCGGACTCTGATCCAAAAAGAATTTTTCTCTTGCTTGATAAACTCTTTTAAACCCGGTTTTCCTAGTTTTTCTTAAATAAATTAGGTGGCGTCTAAAATTCCAAAATCCAATTAGACCAACAACCTCTTAGTAGCTTTTATGCGCCCACGTAAAAGTGAACCGTAACGGTTAGAGCAACACATTTTTGCAACCTAGATTGCCAAGACACAACTCCCCCTGCATAAATAATCAAGTAGCTTGAAGTAGACTTGCGAGTATCAACATCACCAGCCATATCTGAATCACTGTAATCACAAAGAATAGGTTTCCCTGTCCCAAAGTGCAAACTCTGACTAGAACTGCCACAAAGATAGCTCATATTCCACTTCACAACACTCCAATGCTCTCTTCCTAGATTAGAAAGAAAATGGCTAATAATACCAACAAGATGAGCAATATCTTGTCTTGTACAAATCATCACATACATCAGATTGCCAATGGCTGAAGCATAAGGAACTTTCTTCATACCTTCGTTCTCATCATCACTAGAAGTACACTTGTTACACCTCGTGGTTTTGTACTTTGAGATTCGTCGTGCGTCTGTGGTTCTAGTCTTGGATACGGGGATTATCAAGGTTAAAAGAGATTGGACGGGTTTATCTTATAGCTATAAAGGTTTAAGTTCATGTTTAGTAAGTATTGGAAGGATTAAGGGTTGAACGAATCGATGAGAATAAGTTTCAGGGAAAAGTGGGTTTTACGGTTGGATATATGAACTGTATAGTTTTTATGGGTCGTATATCTGGCTGACCTCCACCATCAATAAATTCTAGAAAACGATGAACCACTGGTGGGATTTTACGGTCCATTTATATGGACCGTATAATTTTTATGGTCCGTAAAATTGGCCGTAAATCCAGGTCGGGCTAGATTGTTTTTTTAAAGTTATATATGATTGATCCTTGTTCATTTATTTCATTTTCCATATTTCCCAAACTCTTGAAAGCTCTAGAACCCTCTCCTAAGTATACCCAACCCAAACCCAAGTGAAATCAAAGATCAAATGGCAAGAATCAAAGGATTCAAGTGTTGAAATGCTCACTAAGTTTTGTAGGATCCAAGAATTCCGTTGGTGTTGAAGTTGGGGTTTCATTAAAGTTGGTAACTTGATCCAAAGCTCATCCTTATATGATAAAGGGTTATTTTTCCTATCTATTTCATGTTATTAAGAATGCTTGGCTTTTGAACAACTTGAGTGTGGGAGAAAGTGGAAGATGAAGTTCAAATATAGATTTGATGATATTTTGGGTAGTAAATTAACTTGAGTTATCATTGTTAGAATGGTATGAGTGTAATCTTGTTATGAAGGGTAATAATGATGATAAGGAAGTGTTTCATACGAGTGTACGAAGGCTTGAGGTGAAGTTGTTGATATAAATTGATTATGAGAATGAATTTTGAGACTTAATGGAATACAACTACTTGATTATGATATTGTGGATGTTGTTATGGTTGTTTGGAAGTTTTTTTGTAATATGGTGGATGTCGATGAAATAGGGGAAATGCTGCCCAATTTTCACTAGCTCATGAATTATACTAGTTTGAACTTAAGAGTGTCTTTAAGTCCTATCCTTGGTATGAATCCTCTTAAATGTAGATTTTCCAGACTTTGGAGAAGAACGTTAAGTAGTTAAGAAGACGTAAAGGTATGTAAGGCTAACCGTTATTTCTTAAGGCATGATTCCATTGTTGTGCACCTATATATTGTTGTGCACCTATACTATTGATCTCGTCTTACGATAGCTGGTCTTTTAAGAAAAGGTATAGTGATGAGAACGATAATGTTGCTTTTACTTATGTATCCATATATATACATATGAGGCTATGTGATGATACCGAGCCTATGGCCGGGTACGATATCTATTGTGTGCACACCACTGATTAATTAGGTACGGCTAACACCGAGCCTTGTGATGGCCGGGTACGAATGACACAGAACCTACACGATCGGGTACAGTATTATCATATGTATATGTATGTGTATGGAAGGTCTTATTTAGAGACATTGTAAGTAAGTATGATGTATGTCGTAAGAGGTATAAATGGCTCTTCTATCTTATGTTATCCTTTTATCTTCTTATCATGTTACTACTTATGACTTACATACTCAGTACATTGTTCGTACTGACGTCTTTCTTGTTTGTGGACGCTGCGCTCAAGCCCGCAAGTGGACAGGGAGACAAACTCGACCCTTAGGCTGATTCATCAGAGATTGCCTAGAAGAGCTTTATTTGATCCGGAGCTGCAATAGTTGGTATTATTCTTTTGATGTACATATATGGGCATGGCGGGGCCCTATCCTGTCTTTATGATGTTACATACTCTTGGTAGAGGCTCGTATACAATTGTGTATAGTTAGATATCTCTTAGCCTTGTTGGTTCATATTTTGTATATTATATTGATAGTCTCGTCGGCTTGTGTACATGTATGGGCATAGTTGATGATATTGGTATAAAAGTGCCTTGGTCCGTTGAAAGTTGTATTATTGATGGATATGAATTGTGATTTAGTCATGTGGCTCACCTAGATATGATTGTGAAGGTATGATAAGGGGTGCTCAGTGGGATGGTTCCGGGTACCCGTCTCGGCTTTTCGATTGGGTCGTGACAATGCTGCTTTGTGCTCAATTTGAAGTGCATAGCTAACGGTGTATGGACAACCTTAGCTTTATCTATGTTGAACTTGCGAAGTACTTTCTGAATGTACTTCTCTTGTGATAATCACAACTTGTTGGCCTTTCTGTCACGAACAATCTGCATGCCAAGAATCTTGCTGGTCCTAAGTCTTTCATAGCAAAAGACTTATTCAACTCTTGCTTCAACTTCTGAACTCTGCAAGTATTCTAACCAACAACAAGAATGTCATCAACATAAAGCAATAAAATGATAACGTCACCATCAGATATGAAGAAGTCTTCTTCAAGCCCTGTTGACTCATAAAAAACCAAACTTCCTGTACCACTGTCTGGGAGCTTATTTCAATTTACAAACATAATTCTCTTTACCCTTGACTTCAAAACCTTTTGGTTGTTCCATATAAATTTCTTTATCTAAGTCACCATAGAGAAAAGCAGTTTTAACGTTCATTTGCTCAACCTCTAAATCTAGACTTGCATCCAAGTCCAGAATAACCGAATGGATGACATCTTCACAACTGGAGAAAAGATTTCGTCAAAATCAACTCTCTTCTTCTGATTAAATCCCTTGACAACCAATCTAGCCTTTCATAGTGGAACTAGGTTACCATCTTCATGTTTCACCCTGAAAACCCACCTATTTATCAAAGATTTTATGTCTCTAGGAAGCTCAACCAGATCAAATGCATAGTTATCATGCAAGGATTTAATCTCATCTTGCATAGCATCAAATCACATTTCTTTTTCTTTACTATCCATGGCCTCGTCAAAACATTCAGGTTCTCTCTCGTCAGTCAAGCGTACAAACTCTTTGGGAGAATAACGAGATGAAGGTACTTTCTCTATAGTAGATCTTCTGAGAGAACTCTCTAGAGCATCAATAGTAGCTGGTTGCTGGCCAACCCCATCATCTTCCACTGGAGCATCAACAACATCATACTGGTCATTCTAAACATGATCATTATCTTCATTATCAATTTGAGCTTCATCATTTTGAAGATTTTTTTCAGGTGCTATAGTCACAGGAACTGGATCAACATCAACTAAGCTCTCACTGCTCTGAGAATCAACGTTCTTAGCTTTGTCAAAATCTTCAATTGTCAGGTCTTCAAATAATACAACACCGCAACTTCTAACAAGTTTCTTCTCAAATGGATCATAGAAACGATAGTCAAATTCATCTTGACCAAAAGCAATGAAGATACATTGCCTTGTTTTAACTTTCAGCTTTGACCTCCCATCCTTAGGAATATGTACAGAGGCCTTACACCCGAAGACTCTCAAATGAGCATAAAAGACATCCTTACTAAACCAAACTCTGTCAAGGAAATTACCATCTAAAGCAACAGTATGAGGTAAATTGATAACATAAGCAACAGTATTAAGTGCTTCTGCCCAAAATGAATCTGGAAACTTAGCATCTGAAAGCAAACATCTAACCCTCTCAACTAGAGTTCTATTCATCCTATTTGCTAAACCATTTAACTGAGGAGTCTTTAGAGTAGTTTTCTAATGCCGGATACCCTGCTGTCTACAATAATTATCAAAAGGAATAATGTATTCACCACCATTTTTTGAGCGGATGCATTTTAGTTTCTTCCTTGTCTGTCTCTCAACCAAGGCCTGAAAAGTCTTGAACACATCAAGTACTTGATCCTTGGACTTTAAAGGAAATACCCAGAGTTCGCGGGAATGATCATCAATAAAAGTCACAAAGTAAAATTCACCACCACGAGAGCTTACTTTAAAAGGAATACACAAATCAGAATGTACCAACTCCAGCAAATCAAGCTTTCTTGAAGGCGAATGACTCTGAAAAAAAAAATCTTTTCTGTTTCCTGGCTAAGCAATGAACACATCTCTTTAACTTTGCTTGTTTCACTCCAGAAAGAAAATTCTTCTTAGCCAAATTATCAATTTTTCTCGCTCATATGACTCAGTCATCTATGCCATAACACTGATGAAGTATTATTCTCTACCAAATTTATTGAGTCACTACAAATGGTGCCCTGAAATAAGTAAAGTCAGAAATCTCGTAACCTCGAGCCACAATCATTGAACCTCTAAGAAGCTTCCACCGGCCACCACCAACGGTTTGATCATAACCCTCATCATCAAGCTTTCCTATAGAAAATTAAATTCAGACGAACATCTGGAATATGCTTGACATTGTTAAGAACCAACCTCGAACCGTTCTTACTTTTCAAGCAAACTGTGCCAATACCAAATACCTCAACCTCACTATCATTGCTCATTCGTAACATTCCAAAATTACCTGGAGTATAAGAAGAAAATAATTTCTTCTTTGGCGTAACATGAGAAGTGGCACCTGAATCCACAAACCAGGTAGGCTCATCACAAACAAGATTGATATTATTTTTACCACAAGCAACAAGAAGATCATTTTCAGTAACAATAACAACATATTTTTCATTATCGCTCTCTTTCTTTTTCTTTTTCTGGTCTTTCTTAAACCTGTAGCAATGTTTCTTGATATGCCCTTGCAAGTGACAATAGTCACATGTAATATTCTTGTACCTGGAGGTTCTTTACTTGCTTCTACTTTTGCCTCTGTCAATCTGACCTCTGAAGTAGCTTCTCCCCCTGTCTTGAGTAACCAAAACATCGGAGTGTAAAGTTGAAGAAAGCGAAGCTTGAGATCTTCTTCTCATCTCTTCATTCAAAACACCACTCTTAGCATATTCCATAGTTACACCATCATTGGAAGCATAACTAGTCAAAGAAACTCGGAGAGTTTCCCAAGAGTATAGCAGAGTTTTAAGAAGCCAAAGTTATCTCTTCATCAAACTTGACACCCATTCCAGACAGCTGATCAAGGACAGCTGAAAATCATTTATATGATCAGAAATAGGACTGTCCTCTTCGTATCTAATATTCATCAATTGTTTCAATGGGAACAACTTAGTATTGCCAGTCATCAAAGCATAAAATATCTCGAACTGTTCACATAAGCTTTTAGCATGTGTTTCGTTTACAATATGATTTTGAACATTATCTTCAACCCATTGCCTAATATAGCCACAAACCTATAGGTGCTCAAATTCCCAGTGCCCATCTTCAATAGACTCGAGTTTCTTAGAAGCAAACACAAGTAAATGCAATCTCTTGACAAATAAAAGATCTTTTATCTTGCTTTTTCAAATATGATAATTACTGTCATTTAAACAAACCATCTTGATCATATTTGCCTCCATCATTCAAATAGAGGATCAACATAACCAAATATAATCACAAGCTTTGATACCACTTTGTTGGGAAGAAACAAGCAATAACCAAATTACAGGATGAGGTAACAGCGGAAGAAATACTCAAGTCAAAGCTTCTCACACTATTTGAACCAAGAGAAGACAATAAACACTAATACAAATGGAAATCCATACAGCAACTATACCAACAACAAAATAGCAAAGAAAGCAAAAATAAATCGAATGCAAGAAACGCTAAATTTACGTGGTAAAACCCCTTCAAGTGAAGAGGAAGCATCCACAGGAGCTCCGGCCCACAAAACTCCACTCTTATTAAGAGTTACAATAATATTCTCCAAATGGCCAAAACATCAATGCCAAACACGGAGCAACAATACATTAAAGATAGCACCAAAACTAGTGAAGAAATGAGAGAAATCACCCCCAAAAAATGAGCTACTGTTCTTACTTAAAAGTCAGACCATAAAATCCAATATCCACGGTTGAAATCGAAGAACCAGATGTTGAGAATCCCCAGTTCAAATTTGAGAACAATCCAACGGTTAACGAATCAGGAAACACAATTTGAAGTAGACTGTGGTAGTTGATTTTCACCGGTGCAAAAATCACCTCTTCTCTCTCAATTTCTCTCTCTATATGACTGCTATGAATTCACTCTTGTGTTATAAAAATAAGACCTAAGTTGATCCTATATATAGTGGATTAGTGGGCTGGTCCAAATTGGATTGAGTTTTATTAATTCAAATTCACATAGGAAGGGAAAATGCAAAAACCCAACAACTAGTTAAGTTGGTCCAAAACTGCAATAATTGTTGGGATACGTAGTATCGAATTTGAACTAGTAAGATCTTTTTAATATAGTGTAATATTAACTTAATTATGATTATTAAATATTGGAACAACTATTGAAGTTGTGGGAACAACTGTCATAGTTGTGGGAACAACAATAGTTGTTATTTCAAGAACTTTAATAGTACTTGTTACAACAACTTTAATAGTTGCCCAACAACTTATGTAGTTGTCCAACAACTCCGTAGTTGTTTGCGATAGTAAAAGTTTATTTATTGGTTCTAAAATTTATTTTCAAAAATCGCTCAAATCACCATTGAATAATCTCAAATTTGATATTTAGCTTCTCTCAGGTGTTTACAATGATTTTCAAGAACACCCACTCAAAGTAATAACCAATTTTCATATTCGAATTTTCAACTTCAACAAACCTAGCAATGGAGTTTTAATTACTAAATCTCCTACCAAGTAGTGTTTTAACAACCTGTTTAAGCACCAATAAATAATATCTACTTAATTATGCAACAATTCACCAATTATTTTCGAATTTCAATCTCAAATTTATAACCCAAATGCTCACAACCCAACAATGGAAGAAAATTTGGGGCTAGGTGAATGCCTTTTGATTTTCGAAAAGAAAGAGATTCTATTGTATCTCTAAGTTTTGAATATTATAAGTTAGCACTCATTTTACTTAATCAGTGTTTAAGTGAATAAAAAAAAAAATGAGACCGACTTGTCTCTTTTTTTTTTTTTTTTTAAATTGATGAAGACTTGGATGTCCTCCTCACCCCATTCTCCCAAGTAACTTAATAGGCAATATCAGTACGTATAACTTAAAGCACAACACATATTATTAGAGAACTACACTTTTACTTTATATGCCAACGTGGAAATCATCGAGCATTGTTGTTTCTTTTACTTTTTCATTAATTTAAACCTCCATTAGCTGGCTGATTTAGAACCATCGTGATCAACTTTACAAGATTTTGTATTATTTTATTACGATAAAGAGAATGAATTAAATGTACTTTTATAAAGAGAACTTGAACAATAACGTAAGGAGAGAAGAAATGAGAAACCCCAGACTAAATATTATTCCAAAATTTCTCATCCCAAAGAATATATTCTTGAAGAAACTTCTCTACGTAGACAAAGGTCGTCCCTAACAAAAGCTTTCTTCAAAAAATGTAAAAAAACGTAACTCAACAGGAATTAACATATTTGAAAATTCTATTTAATGAATAAATTTTAAGTTCACCGATGGGAAATGAGGAAAAGAAAATGTCAGTAAGAAATTTGAGCTATCTGACTAGATTTAATCAATACTTTTGATAAATAATATATCTTTGATCATAACAAATGTTCGATTACAGACAAAGAACTCCTTAAACTACAAAGACATATTATTATTTTATTTTTAAATAAACAGGAATTAACACTTTTAGTCCATCAAATATCAATAAATTCTAAGTTTGGGCCTTATGATTTTTGGTTAAGCACATTTATTCTTTAATGAATTGATATGGACATTTTTGATCCCTTTAATTGTAAATCTTCACACATTTAACGACTTGGAAGTGCTAAGCCATTCAATTATCGATGTGTTATGTTAAATTTTTTACTATTATCCATATTTCAAGGAGATATAATTCTAAAAATTGTCTAAATATCACGTATTTACTTTATAAAGAATTATATGTGCTTCCTTAAATATTATAAGGACCACACAAGAATTTACAATAATTGAGGACCAAAAGTGCAATTATTAAAAAAATATACTTAAATCACTAGTTAAATAATTAAGAGTTATGGATGCACCATCCATGATCAATGTATTTTGGACTCGACCATATAATAATACCGCTCAATTCTAATTATGCTTAAATCATGGTATCCATCATAAATTGATTAGTTTTATATTGATTGCACACCGCAATTCCTCTTCTTAGATCAGATTAAGACTAACAATGTGAGCAAGCTCACTTGGCCGAGTTTCCCATATATCAGGTCAAGGAACATAAATAGAATGCAACTTTCAAATTTAAAGTTATCACACTATTTATACATAATTCAAAGATTATGTAAATTTAGAAAACCGCCGGGGTTAAAATGCATCTTTCCGCAACTAATGCATAAAACCACGAAGATCTTCATCGCTTTGAAGACGCAAATTTGAGGACCAAAGAGGAAAAATAATCAACAGTAATTAAGCAACTAACATTATTGAAGTCAAGCAAGTTAATCTTATGTGAAAGATAAGTCTTAAAACTAATTTATTTGTTCTACAACAACAAAAAACTCGTCTCAATCACACAATAAAAGATCCTAGAGATATAGCTATTGCTATTTTTTTAATCTTGTTAGATAGTATTATTAGTTATTTGATTATTCACCTCAAAATGTCGGCAACTTTTATAACTCCCTCATCTATTATTTAATATGACAATATTTGATTGGATACCGAGTTTAAGATGTCCCTACAATATTATTATTTTTATTTTAAAATCAAACACTTAAACCACTAATATAATTAAATTCTCACCAAGGGAGCAAAAGGTGGGAGCTCCTAGGGATAGGTAAAAGAAACTAGTAAAAGAGAATGTAAATTTTCAAACTAATACAATCAAATTCCAACACAACTATATATGATGGTTACCCCTGTATTAGAATATCAAACACTAAAACCTCTATACATTGTAAATTCCTGCAAATATTAAGTGCTTGATTTTGAAATATAAAGGTTGAGTTGTATCCAACTAAACAGAGACTAAAATAGATTCATTGGACCAATTAAAAAGAAAATCGAAAAAAATTCATCTATCATGTCATTTTCAAGAACGTTTAATCCTAGATTTTTGAATTAGCTGCAGTTATTCACCACAATTTCATCCAGTCTCACTTCAATAATTAACTTGGGTAAGGAAAAGAAAATAGGGAAGGGAGATGCACAAACAAAGAACAATTACAAAACAAGCAGAAAATAAGATTCAAACCTACTAAATCATGCTTTAATTTATGAACATGGAGTTTAAATAGTTCTATGTATTTAACCTACTAATAAAGTTTGCAACTCTATACCCCATATACAATAGAAGCCAGCACTGGATATGGAAATGAAGTCATATCTAGAAGGACGCGACGACAGAGCAATACGTGCTGCAGATGAACCAACCAGGCAAGGAACACCTAATGGCATGGGAGTTCGTGAAGTAATAGGCATCTGCTGCATTGGCTCATCCATGACAAAGCAGTTTTCATTCTAGTGAACCCCGAGAGAGGTTATGGTTTACCACTATAATCAACAGATTCTTATTTTCCAAAACCAAATATGTGATCTGTGAATAGGTCTTCCAAATAAAAGATGTCGTCTTCCTCGCTGCTCGGATTTGAACCATGATAAGTTACACCGCCACTAGTGCCGGGAATAGATGGTAATTGCATGGTAGGATTTGAACTGGGATGAATTCCACCGCCACTAGTGCCAGTAATTGCTGGCAATTGCAAGGAATCGACACGAAAACCTCCCTCGGGAGCTCCCATGGTGCTCTTGAAACTATTCTTAGCACCACTTACAGAAGCTATACCATCATGGACTCCCATATGAGCAAGTGCTAATGGCAAACTTGTAGTGTTAGCCATACGACCTACTTGAGTCTATCCAACCAACTGATTGGTCTTTAGCTCATCTAGCAACCGAATGTTAACGACCGGATGAGTGTACATTCCGCTGCCACCAGCAACTGATGGTTGCTGGTGGCATGCTCCGGAGGTGCTCTCTGTCAGTTCAGTGATTAGGTCTTTTATACTTAGCAGGAACTAATCCATGTTGGGAAATGTACTATTCAACTCACTACCAATAGCAGCACCAAGCAGGAATTTCTCGGGGTTAACTGATGGTCCTTCGGTAGCACAGTTGGTAACTGGCCCGGGTAAAGATACCATCCCTGTGTCGAAAGCTTCAGTCACATAGTCAGTGATTGGCTATTGTGAAGGTTCAGTAGTATCAGCAGCATTCACACTAGTGATATCATTAATTCTTCTTCCCTCTTCGCCTTATTATTGTCATTTAATAGACTGAAGAACTTTTGGGCATGGCTTGCCACCTGTCTTGGTGTTTTTGATAACACACAGTTCCTTGATATATTCCGCCAATCACCTTTACCATATTTCTCCAACCATTGAAGAAACAACCTGATAAAGGAAAGAAGATTAAAAGAAGTTACTAGGCTTGGAATTTAATCTGGGAAGTTTGCAAGACAATATCTGCACAAAACTAATACTTTCCTCAATCAGTACACTTCTTATGCATCTTTGAAATTCGTTATGATTATATAGATATTTTTTATTTCTATCTACATCCAACAAATACATCTCAAAAGTATGACTTACCAATTTTAGTGTTATTTTAGCAAACATTATCACTAATAAACGACCTGCACACCAGCCAAAACAATAGAATATACACAAGGTACAACTCATCGGATGTTACTTTGAGAAATGTGTAGGATCATCTACTTATCAAGAAAGAAATTTCAATTGAATCTCCTCACTCAGCACACCATTATTCCTTGTTGCAATAGTCCCTCTCTATTTTTTTTTTCTTTTGAAATGGTACAATAGTCCCATTTCCATTCAACCACAGATCCATATTTCTCTTATATTGAGCAAAAAGGAATAGAAGAATAATTAACCCCGAATATAGTTTGATAGGTTATGATGTGATTTTTATTGTTTTGATGATTTGACAAATATGTATAAAGAACCGGATACACTAACAGGGGAGCAAGAGGGATTATAGTTGTCTAGTTGATATCATGAGAGATCAAGTGGGAGACCTGGTAAGGGATCAGATCTTTGTCCGTACAAAGGTCAACATTACAGCTGTAAAGCTGCTGGCACAACACAGCAGTACAACACTGCATTTTGAACAATGGTCCATGGCTTATGACTTGTCACTCTCACTGTGACCCTCATCATATATACGCAACATATCCCAAGTGAAAGTCTATTCTTGCAAAATCAAAAAATTGTTCAGATCTTAAGTGCAAGTCTCCACCTATCAAGGTGTGTTCAAGAACAAAGCTTCAACTAATCCAAGGACCTGTTCCCTACAACTGAAGATGTGTTAAGTCCTAGGAGTGTTAAGTCCTTTGTTCTTAACTTGTAAACCTACTCTTCTCTAAAGAAGCTGTTGTAGGTACTCTGAATTCTCGGTAGTTATTTGTAGGCAGTTTATCAATTCATTCTATTGAGTGGTACCCTTGGTTAGAGTGAGTCAAGTAGTATTAGTTTGTTTGGCTAGAGGTAGTCAAACCTTGTCGAATTCTCAAAGACTGCTTGTAGGAAGTGTATCTTCACAAACGTTTGTGTGGTACACTAGGCTAAAGCTAGTCTATGTGTATTAGAGTCCGTGGCTAGAGTTAGTCATAGCGTGTAGCTTACAATAGGGTTCTTGTAAGGGTGAGGGATTAAGGGTTTAATTCCTAGATTGCAAGAGGTTGTAATATGAAATTGCTCGATGTAGTGGAGTTGAAATCCTACGTGCTAGGTTGTGATTTTTAATCCCTTGAGCAAGGAGTTTTTCACAGTATAAATCTTGTGTTATTTACTCTCTGCACTGCATAAGGGAACTGGTAGACAACCAGGTCCCTCATATACTGTTTGGTGAACCCACAGCCTACATTAATTGGTATCAGAGCGGGTTTTTTCTAAAAGGTTAACGCCTAGAAAGGATCGTTCACATGGCTGCTCTACTAAACAAAGAAGAGAAGAGAAAAAATCTAAATGCTGAGGGCAGAAGTGAGTCAAGTGATGATGACGAATTAGAAATCGCATATCTCATCCACAAATTCCAGAGAGTCGTTCGAAGAAGTGCTGAATCCATGGAGAAAAGAAGTCACAGTGAAAATCTTAAGGACAACTCTAAAAGGACAGCTACAAGAAATCTGGTATTCGATAAAAGGCTTAGAAGAAAGGAGGAAGCTGAAAAGTTAATGAGGCAGGCCCTAACTGCATGGAGAGATTCGATGAGGGAATCTGAAGACGAAGCTTACTCAAGTGATACATCCAAGTCTGCAGTCAACAATGAATCCTCAACGAGTGATTCGAATCTTAGTCTCTTAAAAAAATCTTGCGCTGATAATGAGACCAAAGAAAAGGAGGGAGATCTTCTTGATGATCAAGCAAAACTGGAAAGTCACTCTCACAAAGGCTAATCTCCTTGGTAAAATAATTGATAAATGAGCTTCGCGGACTCATTAAATAAAAGGAGGAGTTAGATGAGAAACTTGACAGTACCGAACAAGAGAGGGATGATATGGTCGTTGCATCATAGATCTACAAGAACAAGTTGAGAAAGTTACTAAAGAAAATCTCTCCTAAATAGCCATATCAAAGAGCTGATGAATACACCTTTTGGAGGGACGGAGATAGCAAGCAAAGCTCAGAATGAGCACGAGAACAAGTCCGAGCAAGCCGAAGTGAGTCATGTAGTTGAGATGAAATTTATTAGGCGTTAGTTGTTTAAGTCTAGACGTGGAGCATTTATCTCATGGTTACGAGGGTTTGAGTTCATATAATAAGCTATGGAAGACTCTGGGACCAAGCAAATCAAGGAAAATAAGTTTGTTGAGAATTCGAAATAGGATTTTGATTCAACTTTGGAGGGGTATATCTCCATGTATATTAAGAGTTTTAAGGTGTTTCAAAATCCTAAAATGAAGTTCGTCGAGTCTAGTTTCTAATGCAACAAACCTCTCATCGATAGGACATCGGAGTAGAGAATTATAGATGTTACAAATTGAGCTGACAAAGCAGAAACATGGCTGCTACAGTATTGCTACAGTGCTGCCGCCTCAGCCACTATAAAAGGGGTTAAAACCCCATTTTTCATCAAAAATTTTCCAAAACCTTCCAGAAATTTCAGCCAACAAAAGGGGCTCTTATACCACCTAGAAGTGAGGATTTTGAGTGAAATTTAAGCTACGGAATATCAATCGAGGTCCGGACAACGTGTAGTCGCAATTATAATTTCGTTTTGTGTTGGAGTGAGCTTGGAAACAAGTGGATATTGAAGATCTTGCCACTTTAGTAAATATAAGGTATGAATCCTTGAATCTTTTTCTTTATCAACATTGATTAAGGAATAATTGCAAGAATAAAAGTTATAGTTTGTTGTGTTGGTGTTGTTGGCTTATGGATTGAGGTTTGAAGAGGATTTTGGATGAAAATACATATATTTATCTTGTAGAATGAGCATGTTGTTGTTAATGGGTTGTTGATATTATGATTTCGGGCTAGGCATATAAACAGGGGAGATGCTGCCCGAATTTCGACAGAATCTAAAAGGGATTTTAATTAAGGGCTTAAGACGAGCGTATGATGATGATCCTAACAATAGTATGAATGGTTGTATATGTAGATTACGAGGCTACGAATAATCTTAAGTGAATGCAAGACAGGAAGTAAGTTGGAAGTCGAGAAATTATCTTCCAGGTATGTTAAGGCTAGCCCCTTTCTTTCTAAAGGCATGATCCTTTCATTATAAACCTTTGTGTCATACCCATAATATCATTGGTTCCACAAATGCTAGAAGTCCACGAATTTCGTGATCCTTATGATGTTATTGAACTTCTAAAGGCATGATTCTTTTCCTACCAAACCATGCATGAATTCCATAAAAATTTTCATTTCCAAGAATGCTAGAGATTCATGACTCTTAAAGTTTTTATGATGGTAAAGATGAATAATTTTTTTTATGATAACCATTATGATGATTATGAGGGATTTATTTATCCAAGCTCCAAGGCATACGGATTTCATGTTATTATGAGATGATTTTTATTCATAGAGACTTCCATATACATGAGCTTTATATTATTATGAGGTGATTGAGCTTACTTTGCAATTTCTTAATTTCCTTCATTGTTGGTAATCTCACCTCATGACCCTTGTTCCTTCAAGGTGGGATAAACGAAGATAATTGATCCATAATATAATCGGAGGCTACCGACCTTACGATATAGTTGTGGCTTTTGATTGGGCTCATATGCATGCTTTATATATATATATGTATTTTCTCACTCCGCGCCGCGCTATAGTCGGTCGGGCATGGCACGTAGATGTGCACACCACTGCAATGGGCATGTTATGATATTGCCCTGGACGCGGGAGGCCCAGATGCGGGCTAATGATGATAACACCGAGCCTTAATGGCCGGGCACCATACTATATATATGACACCGAGCCTTAATGGCCGGGCATGGTACTATGTATATTTATAGAAATGTTCTTTTAAAAGGCTAAGCATGCATGACATCCGCCTTATGAGGCATTCAGATGTACAGGTTATCTCTCTTATTCCATGTTACCTTTCATATCTATATTATGTTGTTATTCATGCCTTACATACTCAGTACATTATTCGTACTGACGTCCCTTCTTGTGGACGTTGCGCTCATGCCCGCAGGTAGGCAGGGAGATGGATCAGACCCATAGGTCTTCTATCAGCGGATTCTCAGGAGCACTCCACTTTCTTCGGAGCTGCAGTCTACTTGGTATTGTCCTTATGATCATTTGTATTCCATGTAGAGGCTCGTCGACGTGTGTGTACAGTTAGATGTTTTATAGCTCTACCGGTTCATAATGTTGTATAATATATATATATTAGTGGCCTTGTCAGCCTTATTGTGAGCTCATGGTACTTTACTATCAGCCTTGCCGGCTTTATGATATATGTTATGCTGTGGCGACCTTGTCGGTCCGCATATGTACATATGCGCTGAATGAGCAGATATTCCTATTTTTGGCCTTTTCTGCGTGCAGGTGTTCTTGAGTTATGGGTTATAATATTCAAAGTAACGGATAAGTCAGGTGGTTCCCGGCCTACGGGTCGGAGCCCGTCATACTCCTGGTAGGGGTGTGACAGAAAAGGTATAAGGAACCTCAGAAGTACCTGTGTAAAGTGAACATCAAGCTGAAAAAATCTCTACAAGAGACATGGGCTTCAACCACACCCATTGAAACGAGAAATGAAGACACTGCTAAACAGAAGATAAGAGAGGAGGAACCAGGTCCTCACTAGAAAGGAGAAGAGGAAGCCTAATTCACCTTATTCACCACTCTAAGGGACCCAATTCTGTGTGGGTTCCCGAGCGGAGTCAGTAATCTAGGCAGAAGGCTTGAGTGAGAAAAGGACAGTCAAAAGGTAATCTATGAAGTTTTGACGCTCAAAGTATCCTTTGGAAAATGAAGAAAGTCCTCTCACTCAAGAGATTCTAATGAAAGTGTGTGTGCTTGAAAGACACTTTCCCATGATATTGAAAATGGCTACTACTGAAGAAGATGCAGCAAAGGTGCAGTAGGCACAGAGTGAAGATATGCAATCAAATATGTCGTGTTGAAACAAACATGAAGAGACTTTTTCCTTCCTACCTCTCAAGAAAGTGTGATGTTTCTGAGTACGATTCCTAAGTGCATGAACTTATTCAACAAGGCAAATCATTCTATACAACATGAATGACCAGGTTGCTGACACTAAGCAGATAGCATGACGAGAAGAAGCTTTTTCCCTCCTACAATGGCAATGACAAGAAGAGAGGTACATTATGATAAAAAGAGTTTTTCAGTTACACCTAACTCACATATGTACTGTTACAGGTATACATGCATGGATATTTTAGAACAACGCAAGCATAAGTGATATTGCATATTTTAGAGTGTTTGCCCGAATGTTTTTTAAACAAGAACAGTTAAGAGACCTAGTCTCTACAACTTAGGTTAGTAGTCTCTTCAGCACCTGTATGAAATTGAAATTGTCATTTAAGTGCCAAGTCACCAACACTGCTCTCTTTAAAAAAAAATCTTCCTCAAAGGCGTTTCACCTCTCGTAAATCGTTCCGATCAAACAACTCGCAACCTGACCCAATTGTCAATTTACCCATTCAAATACCCATAAATTCCACTTTCTCTTCCTCACTTGAAATCAAAATTTCAACTCACTTCCCTACTTCTCTTCTTCAACACACAAACCTCTCTTTCTCTTTCTCACAGAATCTTCTTCATCCTTTCTAAAATCAAACCTTATAATGTCTAACGTAGAAGTCACCACTCAAGCCCTTGTTGAGACCAGCCCTATTTCTTCACAATCCAAAGCTAAAATTTCACCCGAATCCAACAACCTATGTCTTCCCCAAAACCCCCAAACTCTCCCAGATCAAAATCCACTCATCGCTTTCTCTGTCTGCTGTCACAAGCTGCTTCCCTAAAATATCAGTACCTCAATCAAGAATGTCAGACCATGTTGAAAAACCTGACTCTGTTAGTAGCGAACATACCGATTTTGTTTCAAAATACTTCCAGAATATTGATGAGATGGAAGGATAAGACAATGGAGTAGAAGTTACTAGTCAATCCATTGAAGAAGTTACTGGTCAATCCATTGAAAAAACAGAGAAGTCGAGTCAAGATAACGAAAACCTGGTCTCCCAAGACATGCATGAGGAAGAGGCTGCGAGTGACAAGGAGGAGCAATCTGCAGAAATCAATAAGGAAACTGAGAAAGCTAGTAATATGAAAAAAGGTAACTCTCATTCCTCTGGGTGTTATAAAGAGGTAGAGGAATCGCCCATAAAAATGGATTGGATCATTTCTGGGATGGGTCAGAGTCGATCTAGTGAGTTGGATAGAGATTCCACACTTATGGAAGATTTTACAAATACCATGAGTGAATTGAGGGGTGTAAGGCCATCCAAAAAAGTGAAGGAGGGACCTGTTCCTTCAACACAAGAAGGGTCTGAATCTGAATTCAGGACAATTCCTGTGTGGGACAAGACACCAGGTTCCTCCAGGATAAACTTAGACTTAGTACTAAGTTCTGAACCTGTATCCTCTGATGCTGTACCTTTGGTTGAAATTTCCCTCGAAAGAGATCACTGTCATAATATTCATGCAAATGAATCTGATGAAGATGAGGTACCACTTGTTTTTCAGCTGAGAAAAAGATCTAGGAGTGAATCTGCATCCACAATAAAGATCTCTTTTGCTCGAACAACGCCTAGAACCAGACTGAGAAAGAAGGCAGAAAAGTTGGCTCTAGAATCAGCTCTTAAAGAAAATAAGCAAAAGGTACCAAAAAGGCCAGAGGTTCTCTGGTAAAAAGTCATTTGATTAATAAAGTAGAGCCGGTCGATGTGGAAACTACAGCTGTAAATGACGATAATGAATAAATAGAGGTAGAAAGGGAAGATGCCCCACTTGAGAGGAAAAACTCTAAGAAGAAGAAGGAAGAAAAGAAGAAGAGCAGTGAGAAAAAAGTCAAATGAGTTGGGGGTGACAAGTCTACAAAAGAATATAAACCTTCAAAGAAGAGAAAAAGCAGAAGCAATAAGGAATCAGGCTCCTCAAAGAAGCAGAGGGTGGGCAAAACTGTAGCTAAAAGTGAAGGAAAGAAGGGAATATATGAAGAAACAAAATATGTTGCTGGGTGGGTGTGAGATGCAGAGATCGCTGACAAATTTGGAATGAGAGGACTGCTTGAAATCATTGAGTTTCAGAAATGGGGTCATCTGATTGTCCCACCAATTCTAAGTGCCTACGAGGCACGGGTGGCTGAGTTCTTTAAAAATCTCCACTACTCAGATGGCCATAGCACTCTCTTTGCTTCGTTCAGTGAAACTGAATTTGAATTGACTGAAATGTACTGGGAAAAATTCTGAAAGTTCCTACTGAAGGAATAAGGACCATCGTTGGAGCTTCTTCAAGAAACTTCAAAGTCATGATTTCCCAAAATGTGGTAGAAAATGCCGGTGCAAGGGAAAGACTTATGAAGAAGGAGCTGAAAGTAGAGTACCAACTCATGTTCGAGTTGGTGAACAAAGCACTACTTCCAAAGGTTGAGGGTCGTACCATTGCCTCCATCGTAGACCTGGTGTTTATAAAGGCATTGGCTGACTTCCAATCCATCAACCTTCCTGCAATCATGATTGAGCACATAATCAAGGTGGTGAATGCACCAGAAGGAAAACATAGGCTTCCCTATAGGTTCTTTCTGACCAAAATATTTACGCATTTCAAGATCAAGACTGAAAAAACTACCAAGGGATCCAAAAAGCACATGTACTCCATGGCCACCTAGAAGAATGTGAATGTTTACCTAAGAAAGGTGGTGTTGGAAGTACCTCCACAATCTCAACTCTGCTTGTGGCACAAGAGAGAACCACTGATGAATTGTAGAGGGCCATGGTTGAGAATGTTCTTCTTCAGGCTCAACTATCTGAGAAAGAGAAAGAAGCTGGTTCTCAAAGTGCTTAGAGGCTGCAAGAATTGAGATTGAGAAGCTCAAAGCAGAAAATGAGAATTGACGCAGAAAGTAAATGAGCTCAAGGGCTAGATGTTCCGAGACCAGCGTGTCAACAGTAAATGCGTGGATAAACTTCTGACTACTCTAACTCAACACTCCTAAGATCTCTAGAATCCCTAGTCTCCCCATGTCAATATTTCTCCCCCGGTATTCTCCTCTTTTATATCTGTTTTCGCTTGATAATTGGCACGTATGACAATTTTTATTTTCATGTATTTTCTGACTTGCCTACTATGTTTTGCTAATACATAAATCGTTTGGGCATCTATTATGTTCTATGCTTGATTATTTGCTTGACTAGTTCTCTTACATCTCATGTTGTGTTGCCCCAGTGGCTATGAGTTAGCAATGCTGAACTTCTTTTTACTTACTTTCCGATGATGACAAAAGGGGGGAAAATGTGGTGATGGTGATAAACAGAGTTAGCAATGCTGATATATGTTTTGTGATGTGTGTACAAGAGAGCACAACTTGTAATGATGAAATAATGATGCCGTGATTAAGGGGGAAGGATTGAAAAAATTGCTAACATTTGATATGTTTCGTTCCGCAAGAGGAATAAGTGGGGATTTAGTTCTCAGGGGAATATCAGCTCTAAGTTTGTCATCATCAAAAAGGGGGAAATTGATAGGTTATGATGTGATTTTTATTGTTTTGATGATTTGACATATGAAGAACCAGATACACTAACAGGGGAGCATGATGGATTATAGTTGTCTAGGTAATATCATGAGAGATCAAGTGAGAGATCTGGTATCAGATCTTTGTCCGTATAAAGGTCAACATTACAGCTGTAAAGTTGTTGGCACAGCACAGCAGTACATCACTGCAGTTTGACCAATGGTCCAAGGCTTATGACTTGTCACTCTCACTGTGACCTTCGTCATATATACGCAACATATCCCAAGTAAAAGTCTATTATTGAAAAATCCAGAAATTGTTCAGATATTAAGTGCAAGTCTCCACCTATCAAGGTGTGTTCAAGAACACATCTTCAACTAATCCAAGGACCTGTTCCCTACAACTGAAGATGAGTTTAAGTTCTAGGAGTGTTAAGTCTTTTGTTCTTAACTTGTAAACCTACTCTTCTCTAAAGAAGCTATTGTAGGTACTCTGAATTCTTAGTAGTTATTTGTAGGCAGTTTACCAATTCATTCAATTGAGTGGTACCCTTGGCTAGAGTGAGTCAAGGAGTATTAGTTTGTTTGGCTAGAGGTAGTCAAACCTTGTAGGAATTCTCAAAGGATTCTCAAAGGATGCTTGTAGGAAGTGTATCTTCTCAAAAGATTCTTGAGGGATTACAACAACAACAAGCCCAGTATAATCCCACCATATGGGGTCTGGGGAGGGTAGAGTGTACGAAGACCTAACCCCCACCTTGAAAGGTAGGGCGGCTGTTTCCGAAATACCCTCGGCTCAAGAGAGGAGAACAAGAGAGGAAAAACAAGACAAAAGGTTAGATAGGACCAATCATATCGAAAACAATATGAAAGCAAGGAATAACAAAAGCGAGAAAGTCATGGTAGAACAGTCCGGGAAGAAAGGAGAATTAACTACTATAGATAACTAAGATAACCAAAGTACAACGGCCCAACAAATATAAGCAGCAATCAAATGCAGAAATCAAATGGCAATAAACAAATGAGCAAAACTACAACTACTATGGTGAAAGGATTAGGCACCTAGCCTCATATCCTAATCTGAGTCCTCCACAACCTCCTATCTAAGGTCATATCCTCGGTGAGCTGAAACTGTGCCATATCATATCTAATCACCTCTCCCCAATACTTCTTCGGCCTCCCTCTGCCTCTCCTGAAACCGTCCATAGCCAACCTCTCACACCTCCGCACTGGGGCATCTGTGTCTCTCCTCTTCACATGCCCAAACCATCTCAGCCTCGCTTCCCGCATCTTGTCTTCCACCGATGCCACTCCCACCT
Organism: Lycium barbarum; assembly: GCF_019175385.1. NCBI lineage: Eukaryota > Viridiplantae > Streptophyta > Magnoliopsida > Solanales > Solanaceae > Lycium > Lycium barbarum. The sequence continues at coordinate 9,317,256 of NC_083342.1, forward strand.
TGTCTCGGATATCTTCATTCCTAATTCTATCCCTCCTAGTGTGCCCACACATCCACCGCAGCATTCACATTTCCGCGACTTTCATCTTCTAAAAGTGAAATTTCTTGACTGACCAACACTCCGCCCCGTACAATAAGGTCGGTCTAACCACCACTTTGTAGATTGCAAGAGGGATTATACTGAAGTTGTAATTTTTAGATTGCAAGAGGTTGTAAGCTGAAGTTGCTCGGTGTAGTGGAGTTGAAATTCTACGTGGTAGTTCATTGTTTTTATTCTCTTGAGCAAGGAGTTTAAGGGAACTGGTAGACAACCAGGTCCCTCATATACTATTTAGTGAACCCAATGCCTACGTCATGGTTATGTGAGGAAAAAGATATGAAAAATCACACACTTAAATTGAACATTATTTTCTAAACAAAACCAGAGCTCCGCTGAAAGTAGAATGCATTGTTGAATCAAAGTAGAGTCTAATGACTTTTTCCTCTTTCTTTCTTTTGTTTATTTGTTTGTTTTTGGGTGATTCAAGCCCATTCTCCCCCACCAAGAAAAGGAAAGGAGATATAAATATCGTATACTGGAAAAACAATTCAATACATGAATAGGCTCTAGTATAATTGACCTAATTATTTATTGCCATCATCTAACTGCCTTTTCGGTCTTCACATGTTATTCAAAATTCATAAGGTGCTTAAGAAGAAACTAGAGGTTTTTAGTTATAATTGAACTAAGCTTGGTGGCGATATACCTATATTGTTCACATCACTGTTTGTCAGCAACAAATTCACAAGTGTTTCAAGCACGAGTTAGATTGAAGCCTTTTTAAATCTGATGTCTATAATACGTCACTCATTGGTTTGGGAGAAAAATAATTATACCGATGACCCAATGACTTACGTTGCAACACTGATATCAAGTTGTACTCCACTCTTCTATGAAAAAGAGAAACTTACACAGAAACAAAGCACCACCTTTAATTTTTCTTGAGGAAAAAAAAAACTAAAATAAAATTAAAGAAATTACTAACTAAAGCAGAGGGGCTTTCTTCCATATTTTCCGACACCAAATTTTTTGAGTAGCAGGTTCTTATTCAAAAATTTCACACCAGATCAACTTAGATTCTACTATACATTTACACATACTATATAATCAGAAATTATTTTAGTTACAGATTAAAGAATAATACTGCTTCTGTCAGTCTTTTAGGATTGTTGTCAACCTAAAAAATAACCGGAAAAAAGAAAATTTTGTTGCAAAGAACTTCTTAAAGAGGCAACTTTTGAATCCTTACTGTAAACATAGAAACACATTATTGTAGAGATTAAATAATCGTCAATTTAGTCAGATGTTTCAAAGAAAACTAACATGATAATTAAAAATATGTAGGAAAAGCCTCACCTGTATTCTTCTGCAGTCCAAGGAATCCCTTTTCGCCGTTCTACCACTGCTCCCGATGATCTACTTCTACGGCTAGAACAACTTTGCATTTTCCCATATTTGGGTAGGGGGACTTTCCCGATTCAATGTCGTTGACATCATCAATAAGGCCATTATAATGCAGCGTAATTTCTCGAAGAGATTTCTGTTTTCCCCGAATTTGGATAATCAATTAAATTTGTGAGTGGGTATAAGATATGTGGTTAAGTCTCAATCTACTTGATAAAAGAAAGATATAAATATAGATATGATATGAAGAGAACAATGATAATTGGTGATTTGCTATATACTCGTATGTTTACTGATGTATGAGTGTTACTTGATTGAAGAAATGTAAGAAATAAACACAACAAATATGACCGAAATCAGATATTTGAGAGAGAGATTTTGTATATATATTGCTACTACAAAGTGTTCTTGAAGTCGATGACCTCCTTTTCTCTGATTTTTTCAAAGGCCTGCGCTTCAACCCATTTCGAGAAATAATCAGTCATGAACAAAATAAAACAGGCCTTACCTAGTGCCCACGGTAGCGGACCGACGATGTCCATCCCCCATTTCATGAAAGGCCAGGGTGACACCACCGAATGCAACAACTCCCCGGGCTGATGAATCATCGGAGCATGCCTCTGACACCCGTCGCATTTACGGACAAAATTCTTCAAGTCTTCCTCCATCCGGTTCCAATAATAACCGGCCCTTATAATCTTTCGGACCAAAGCATCAGCACCGGAGTGATTGCCGCAGGTTCCTTCGTGCACCTCTCTCATTACATACTCCGTCTCTCCGGGACCCAAACACTTGGCCAGGGGTCCGAAGAAAGACCGCCGATACAATTGGCCGTCTACCAGGCAGAAACGCGCCGCTTTGGTCCTTAGTGACCGTGATTCTTTTGGGTCATTCGGGAGCTTCCCATCACGCAAGTAGTCAATGTATTTGTTGGGATTGCGCCAATCCCAAGTTAAACCCATTGTGTTTATTTCGGCGTGTCCGCTTTCTATTGTCGTGCTTAACAAGTGCACCGTTGCCCCGGGGTTGATTTCCTCCCCTTCGACCGAGGATCCCAAATTTTCTAATGCATCGGCCTCGCCGTTCTGCTCCCTCAGTATGTACTGCATGGTCCATTCTTTAAATCGATGTAGTATCACTTGGGTTTTTTCAAGGTATCTCTGCATCCGTTCGTCCTTGACCTCGAAGACGTCGTTCACCTGGTTTACGACCAACAGCGAATCGCACTTTGCCTCGATTATTTCGGCCCCCATATTTTGGGTCCAATTCCAAACCTGCAATCATAGCCTCATACTCGGCTTCATTGTTAGTCAATTTAGCAGTTCTAATGGACTGTCGAATGGCATCCCCGGCCGGGGTTCTAAGGACGATCCCCAGCCCGGAACCTTAGAGATTCGAGGCCCCGTCCGTATGTAGGGACCAAATTCCCGGTGCCTTTCCCGAGGTCAGCAAAAGCTCTTTCTCGACCTCGGGGACCATAGCCGGGGTAAAATCGGCCACGAAGTCGGCCAAGATCTGGGATTTGATGGTCGTTCGAGGTTTGTACTCGATATCATACCTGCTAATTTTTACAGCCCATTTAGTTAGTTTACCCGATAATTCCGGTTTATGCATGATGTTTTTCAGAGAGTAAGTAGTTACTACATATATTGGGTGGCATTGAAAGTAGGGCTTGAGCTTTCTGGAAGCGCTTACCAATGCCAATGCCAATTTTTCCAAATGGGGATAACGGTTCTCCGCATCCCCCAAAGTTCTACTCACGTAATAGATAGGGAATTGTGTACCTGATTCTTCTCGGACCAAAACGCCACTTACCGCTACTTCGGAGACAGTAAGGTAGAGAAAGAGCGGATCGTCCGCCTTCGGTGTGTGCAGCAGCGGGGGGCTAGACAAGTACCTCTTCAATTCTCGCAAAGCTTCTTGGCACTCCGGTGTCCAAACGAAGTCGTTCTTCTTCCTTAGTAAGGAGAAGAAATGGTGACTCTTGTCCGAAGACCTCGATATGAAGCGACTCAACGCCGCTATCCTTCCGGTGAGCCGCTGTACCCCTTTTATGCTATTCACTACTTCGATATTCTCGATGGCCTTGATTTTGTCCGAGTTGATTTCAATACCCCGGTTGACACCATGAAACCCAAAAATTTACCAGACCGGATACCGAAGGCGCATTTTTCCGGGTTAAGCTTCATGTTATACTTGCGGAGCACATCAAAGGTTTCCTGCAAATGCTTCAAATAGTCCTCTGTTTCCAGGGACTTAACAACCATATCGTCAATATAAACTTCTATTGTTTTCCTATTTGTTCTTCGAAAACTTAACATCTCATGCCCGGCCGTCGCATCGATCATTCTATCGATGTGAGGCAACAGAAAGGAATCCTTCGGGCATGCTTTGTTTAAATCCTTGTAATCTTCGAAATTTATTACCTTTCTTGGGCACCACTACCACGTTAGCAAGCCAATCCGGGTACTTTACCTCCCGGATAGAACCTATTTTTAAAAGCTTCGTTACCTCGTCTTTTACGAAGGCGTGTTTTGCTTCCGCCATGGGCCTTCTTTTTTGCTTCACCGGAAAAAATTTCCGGTCCAAGCTGAGCTTGTGAGTTGCTACTTCCGGTGATATACCTGTCATATCTATATGGCACCATGCGAAGCAATATGCGTTAGCTCGAAGAAATTCAATTTACTTGTTCCTGAGCTCCGGGGTAAGCCCCGTGCCCAGGTATACCTTTCTGTCCGTTAGGTACTCGAACAGGATGATCTGTCCAGCTCCTCTACAGTTGACTTGGTTGTATCCGAGTCATCCGACATGACGAACGATCTGGGTACCTCGAAATCATCCTCTTCATGTCTTGGATCCGACCCGGTGTGCTTTGATTGCTATTTGGTGTCCTCTCCTCCGGTTACATCTTCTTCCTTCTGAACCAATTCTTTGGGTCGAGGCGCTGCTTCCTCTACTACGAACATCTCCCTTGCAGCAGGCTGTTCACCTCGGATGGTTTTTATCCCTTCCGGGGTGGGGAACTTCAGCAGCTAATGCAGTGTTGAGGGTACGACCCTCATGCTATGTATCCAGGGTCTTCCCAGTAGTGCGTTATACTTCATGTCCCCTTCGATCACATAGAACACCGTTTGCTGAATGGTGCCATCGACGTTCACAGGTAATGAGATCTCCCCCTTTGTGGTTTCACTCGCCATGTTGAACCCGCTGAGTATTCGGGCTACCGGTACGATCTGATCAAGCAGCCCTAGCTGTTCGACCACTCTCCACCGGATGATGTTGGCCGAGCTACCTGGGTCAATCAAAATACGTTTAACCTTAGTTTTAAAGATAAGTACAGAAATTACCAATGCATCATTGTGCGGTTGAATGATGCCCTCTGCGTCCTCGTTGCTGAAGGAGATAGAACCCTCGGGTAAATGATCTCGGGTGCGCTTTTCACGAACAACAGAAACATTGGCCCGTTTCATCATCGGCCACCGAGGGGCATCGATACCCCCAACTATCATGTTGATTGTATGCTGGGGTTCTACCGGCTCGGCCCTTCGATGAGCCTCCCTTTCCTTGTAGTGACTTTTGGCTCGTTCACTCAGCAGATCTCGGAGATGACCGTTCTTCAGTAACCGGGCTACCTCTTCTCTCAACTGGCGACAATCCTCGGTTTTGTGACCATGGGTTCCATGGTATTCACACACCATGCTCGGGTCCCGTTGGCCCGGATTTTACCTTAGAGGTCTCGGCCATCTTACATCCGGTACGCGACCGATGGCCGAGACGAGGCCCGAAATACTAACGTTGAAGTTGTACTCCGATATCTTTGGAAAATCCTTGTTACCGGCAGAGCTTCCGGCATCGCTCCTGAATGAGAGACCCCGGCTGTTTGATAGGCGCTCGACCCGTTTACTACCCCGACCTGAGAAACGGCTTGGGCTCACCCTTGACTTTTCCAACCTAAAACTTTGCCTCTCCGAATAGGCGTATGGCCGATACCTTTCCTTCGATGATTCGGCCTTTGTTTCGTAACCCTTCCTTGGTCTCTCCAAACTTTTATTCGCATTTATTGGCCCCGGGGGGAGCTCGAATTGATCATCCTCCACCCGAATCTTTGACTCGTACCGGTTATGGACATCGGCCCATGTCACAGCCTCGTATTCCAGCAAGCTTTCTTTCAATTTGAACGAAGCTGTTGAACTTTGAACATTGAGCCCCTTTGTGAAAGCTTGCGCAGCCCATTATTCTGGAACCGGGGGGAGTTCCATCCGTTCCCTTTGGAACCGGTTGACGAACTCATGCAGTAACTCATCGTCTCTTTCGGTTATACGAAAAATATCGATCTTACGGGCCTGCACCTTTTTGGCATCGGCGTGGACCTTGATGAAGGCATCGGCGAGCATTTCGAAGGAGGTAATCGAATGCTCGGGTAGATGGTCATACCATGTCAATGCTCCTTTTGACAGAGTTTCCCCAAACTTCTTCACCAGTACCGATTCAATTTTGTCCTCCTCCATATTATTGCCCTTTATGGCACATGTGTATGAGGTCACGTGCTAGTGCAGGTCCGTTGTGCCATCATATTTCTGGATATCTGACATTTTAAACCTCTTCGGGATTAATTTCGGGGCCGCACTCGGAGGAAAAGGCCTTTGGATGTACCTCTTCGAATCCGGCCCTTTCAGTAAAGGTGGAGCCCCCGGGATTTGATCCACCCGAGAGTTGTATGTTTAGACCGTCTTCTCGGTTGAGTCTACCCGCTTCGCCAAAGTTTCGAGCATTTTTAGAACCTCGGTGGAGGACCCAGCTCTGGATCCATTTCTCTCAATAACGCGTGCCTCCTCCCTTCTGGGTTCAGCAACACCGCTCGTTTTTTCCGGGGTCGTTGTATCCCCTCCATTTTGCAACCGGGCTATTGCGATTCCTTGTTCGGCAATTGCCGCTCTCTGCTCTTGCAACATTTCAAAAATTAAACGTAAGTCAATATTATCATTGGGTGTACCCGGTTCCTTCCGGTCCTGTTCCTGGGACAAGGTAACAGAATTGTGGGTATTTAGCGGATCAGTGGTCGGTAAGGTGGCATTCTCCTGGTCCACAGTGTTTTGACGGTTGAGGCCCTCCCTCGAATTAACGGGGTTAGGATCAGCGGGGTTTGGTGGTCCCCGTAGACCGTTTCCTTCGTTTTCAGCCACAATTTCGTTGTTATTGACGTGACCAGATTGCCCACTGTCGGCCATTTAGTCCGTTTTCTCAGATACGAACAAAAGGTGTTTTTGATTTAGATGGGTAAGGTAGAGATCAAGATAAAAGACCACTATTATCCTAGCCCCACGGTGGGCGCCAAACTGTTTTCCCCGAATTTGGATAATCAATTAAATTTGTGAGTGGGTATAAGATATGTGGTTAAGTCTCAATCTACTTGATAAAAGAAAGATATAAATATAGATATGATATGAAGAGAGCAATGATAACCGGTGATTTGCTATATACTCGTATGTTTACTGATGCATGAGTGTTACTTGATTAAAGAAATGTAAGAAATAAACACAACAAATATAACCGAAATCAGATAGTTGAGAGAGAGATTTTGTATATATATTGCTACTACAAAGTGTTCTTGATATGAGGAAGTCAACCCTCTCAAAGGAGGCCAATGCCCCTTATTTATAGTGCTGCCCCATGGGCTTCATACAACATAAGAAATAATAAAATAAAGAAAAAGTTCTGAGTTGGATTAAGTAGACCGTACGGTTGGCATTTGAACACAGCAGGACGTCATTGACGCGTGGCAACCGCGCAACGGATCTTACGGACCACCGGCCACGGTCAAACGGACATACGGCCTCGAACAACCGGTCATGGAAGAACCGGACCAAATGACGCCCTTCCTTTACTCCGGTCCAAGCTTTTCCCCGGTTCAGAATGGGAGCCTTCGTGCACGTTCCCGTCCCTTTCTTCTTCGGTCTCACCGGTTTAACGTATACCCGGTTTTTACCGTATACAATTTCTAAGGAACTGTTGCTGCAATCTTTATCAATAGATTGCTATCTCCAGAATAGATAGCCAGGGCGTTCTCAAATGCTTTGTCTTTGTCCTTAGTCCAGGAAGAGCTACTGCATGTTTGGTCGGAGCTCATTTTGTTGGATCTGCAGTGAAAGGTTTGACCGAAAAGGGAAAGTTTCTGAAGAGTTTTATCAAAGTGAAGAACTGCTATATATGATTCTTTGTTAACTGAAGGAATGGAAACAAGACTCCTTCTTTCATAACTACAATAGTGAGATATTAATAAGGGGAAGGGGCAGGTGGCACAATAAAACAGAATGACCGACCAAAACAAATGTTGTTTGTAGATGTTAAGTTGCACATACATCAAGGAAAACAACCAAATTGTCCACAGAAAGGTAAGACTTCAATGAGGCCACTGGCTAACTAAGCAAGATTAATACAGTAACGACTGACTTTGTGGGAAAAAAGACTTTACTTTGGTGACTGATTTTCCTGTATTTAGATACTTTTATTTGTTTTGGAAGGTTCTCAACCATTTAATGCAAAAGTAAATAGTAAATGTCCGATTAATGAACTAGCTCTCACAAGGTAAAAAAGAATGCGGAAAGGGATATTCGTGATGAGCTAAACAATTAGAATTTGACCAGATATTTCTGCATTTGAAATAGGAAGCTAACAAAGTGTAAATCCTTTTTCAATTTTAAACAAATCACAGATGAAAAACTTGAATATGATCAAATGGCAAGAAATTTTCTTAGTTTCTGCAATCTTGACCTTTAAAATAAAAAGGGGGATTTATAAGAATGACCTTAGAGGTGGTTGGTCTTGAATTTTTTACCTCGCTTGTCCTTTAGGCAAAACTTCAAATTCAACAAGCCAAACGGGGCTCAAAGGTTCAAGACCAATGTAAACTTTGTATATGACATTCCTACAACAAGCATGCGAGGTCAGGGTCTTAATTCTTCCTGCAATACTCATTCTGTCCGCTCAACAATTCATCCATCTAAGAGTATACGAGGATCATAATATTGTTCCTTTGGTCTAAATGTTAATATTGCTGCTAGTAGCTTTCTAGATATTCCTGCAACTAGCATGCTGGATCAGGGTCTTAATTCTTCCTGCAATATTCGTTCTGTCCACTCAACAATTCATCCATCCAAGCATATACGAGGATCGAAATCTTGTTCCTCTAGTCTAAATGATTACATTACTGCTAGTAGCTTTCTCGATATTCCTACAACTTGCATGCTAGATCTGGGCCTTAATTCTTCCTGCAATACTCATTCTGTCCACTCAACAATTCATCCATCCAAGCGTATACGAGGATCAGAATCTTTTTCCTCTGGTCTAAATGTTAATATTGCTGCTAGTAGCTTTCTAGATATTCCTGCAACTAGCGTGCTGGATCAGGGTCATAATTCTTCCTGCAATACTCGTTCTGTCCACTCAACAATTCATCCATCCAAGCGTATACGAGGATTGGAATCTTGTTCCTCTGGTCTAAATGTTAATATTGCTGCTAGTAGCTTTCTTGATATTCCTGCAACTAGCATGCTGGATCAGGGTCTTAATTCTTCGTGCAATACTCGTTCTGTCCGCTCAACAGTTCATCCATCCAAGCATATACGAGGATCAGAATCTTGTTCCTCTGGTCTAAATGTTATTATTGCTGCTAGTATCTTTCTTGATATTCCGGCAACTATCATGCTAGATCAGGGTCTTAATTCTTCCTGCAATGCTCGTTCTGTCCAACCAAGCAAGGAACTCATACCTACTTGAGTGGATCCAACCAACTGATTGGTCATTAGCTCTTCTAGTGACCCAACTTTAACGATTGGATGAGTGTACATTCTGGTGCCACCAGCAACTGATGGTTACTGGTGGCACACTCCAGAGGTGCCAGCCGCAGGTTCAGTGATTAGGTCTCCTATACGAAGCAGGAACTCATCCAAGTCAGTAGATGAATTATTCAACTCACTACCAACAGAAGCACTAAGCGAGAATTTCTTGGGGTTCACAGCAGATGGTCCTTCAATAGCACAATTGGTAGCTTGCCCTGGTAAAGATATTACGTCAAAAGCTTCAGTTACATAGTCAGTGATCGGTCCTTGTGAAGGTTCAGTAGTATAAGCAGCATTCACACTTGTGATATCATGAATGCTTCTTCTCCTCTTCGCCTTGCTATTGTCATTTAATCGACTGAAGAACTTTCGGGCATGGCTAGCCACCTGTGTTAGCGTTCTAGATCTCACACAATTCCTCGATATATTCCGCCAATCTCCTTTGCCATGTTTATCCAACCCCTGGACAAACAACCTATTAAAGGAAAGAGGATTAAACAAGTTACTAGGCTTGGAATTAAATTTTGGAATTAAATTGCAAGACAATATCTGCAGAAAACTAATACATTCTCTCAATCAGCACACTTCTTATGCATCTTTGAAATGCTACTCACGGTCGTTATGATTATATGGACATTTTTATTTCCATCTACATCCAACAAACACATCTAAAAAGTTTGCATTACCAATTATAGTGTTATTTTAGCAAACATTTATCACTAATGACGACCTGCAAACCAGCCAAAACAATAGAATATACACAAGGTACAACTCATTGTATGTTACTTTGAGAAATGTATAGGATCATCCACTTATCAAGAAAGAAATGTCAATCTCCTCACTCAGCACATCATTATTCCTTGTTGCAATGGTACAATAGTCCCATTTCCATTCAACCACAGATCTGTATTTCTCTTATATTGAGCAAAAAGGAATAGAAGAATAATTAACCCCGAATATAGTTATTTGAGGAAAAAAATGTGAAAAATCACACACTTAAATTGAACAGTATTTTATACACAAAACTAGAGCTCCGCTAAAAGTAGAATGCTTTGTAAGCAAAGTAGAGTCTAATGACTTTTTTCTCTTTCTTTTATTTATTTATTTGTTTGTTTTTGGGTGATTCAAGCCCAATCTCCACCACCAAGAAAAGGAAAGCAAATATAAATATCGTATACTGGAAAAACAATTCAATACACGAATATGCTATAGTCTATTTAACCTAATCATTTATTGCCATCATCTAACTGCCTTTCCGGTCTTCACATGTTATTCAAATTCATAAGGTACTAAAGAAGAAACTAGAGGTTTTTAGTTATAAATGAACTAAGCTTGGTGGCGATATACCTATATTGTTCACATCACTGTTTGTCAGCAACAAATTCACTTAGATTGAAGCCTTTATAAATCTGATGTCTATAATGCCTCACTCATCTGTTTGCGAGAAAAACAATTATACTGGTGACGCAATGACTTACGTTACAACACTATTATCAAGCTGTACTCCACTCTTCTGCGAAAGATACAAACTTACATATAAAAAAAAAGCACCGCCTTTAATTTTTCTTTAGGAAAAAAAATTAAAAGAAAATTGAAGAAATTACTAAACAAAGAAGAGGGGCTTTCTTCCATATTTTTTGACACCAAATTTTCTGAGTAGCAGGTTCTTATTAGAAAATTTCACACCAGATCAACTTAGATTCTACTTTCCATTTATACATACTATATAATCAGAAATGATTTTAGTTACAGATTAAAGAATAACACCATTTCTGTCATTTTTTTGGACCAAATTATAAAATTGTTGTCAATCTAAAAAATAACAGGAAAAAAGAAGCATTTTGTTGCAAAGAACTTAAAGAAGCAACTTTTAAATCCTTACTGTAAACATAGAAACACATTATTGTAGATTTTAAATAATCAACAATTTAGTTAGATGTTTCAAAAGAGAACTAACATGATAATTAAAAATATGCAGGAAAAGCCCCACCTGTGTTCTTCTGCAGTCCGAGGAATCCCTTTTCGCCGTTCTACCACTGCTCCCGATGATCTACTTCTACGACTGGAACAACTTTGCATTTGCCCATATTTGGGTCCCGATTCAATGTCGCTGACATCTTTAACAAGGTCATTATGATGCTGATTAATTTCTTGAAGAGATTTCTGAGGAACTACTGCTGCAATCTTCATCATTAGATCGCTATCTCCAGAATAGATAGCCAGGGTGTTCTCAGATGCTTTGTCTTCCTCCTTAGTCCAGGCGGAGCTACTCCATGTTCGGTCGTAGCTCATTTTGTTGGATCTAGAAAGGTTTCAAACGAAAAGTAAAGTTTCTAAAGAGTTTTCTCAAAGCGGGGAACTTCTATATATGATTCTTTGTAACCCCTTACACTTGGTTAACTGAAATAATTGCAGCAAGACTCCTACTTTTATAACTACAGTAGTGCGATACTAATAAGGGGAAGGGGCAGGTGGCACAATAAAACAGAATGACCGACCAAAACGAGTTTTGTTTCTACATGTTAAGTTGCACATACATCAAGGAAAACAACCTAATTGTCCACAGAATTATAAGACTTCAATGAGACCACTGGCTAACTACACAAGATTAATACAGTAACAAATGACTTTTTGGGAAAAAAGACTTTACTTTGGTGACTGTTGTTCCTGTATTTAGATACTTTTTATTTGTTTTGGAAGGTTCTCAACCATTTAAAGAAAAAGTAAAGAGTAAATGTCTGATTAATGAACTAGCTCTGGGCCACCTTTGGTATTTCATCCAAATGAGAAATCAAATATCATGACTTTGGGCTGATCCTAAAAATAGCTATCAGTTCCATAGATGTGAATATAACACCTAATATGTGTCTTAGGGGATTACATAGAATTCTTCTCGGAACATATGTACTCTAGACTATTTTATCTATACTACAAATTTAGGGTGAGGAAAGGATCTTTGTAACACTTTTTTGGCACAGTACCACGGTGTAAACAAATTTTACTCATAACTACAATGTGCGACCATCTTATGCGTAGCTCGACTAATTCCAAAGCATACCTGCTATCTCCAGCCAACACTAATGTTGTCTAAAGGGACAGGACGATACAAATTTAGGGGGACGGGACAACTCCTTAACGGGATAACGGGGACCGGGACACTGGCCGGGATAAGCGGGACGAACCTCTCGGCCCCTCCCCTCCCACTAACTAAGAGGACCGGATGGGACGGGTCGGGTGCCTTAGTGGGATTTCTTAATTTTTTAAAATTTTTATTTATTTAAATATTAAGCACCAAAAAAAATAAAAAAGATGATAGTGTGATATAACACTACATAAATTTAGTAAATGAATGCAAATTTAAAATATACTTCAAATTTGAATTGAAAACATTACAAATTCAGCATAGCTACCGGGGTAACTCTTGCTTGGACAGATTAGAAGAAATTACCTATTTTTAAAAAAACATTGCATGATCAAAAGTCAAGTTAATACCCAAAATTCCGAAACAACAGAGAGAGAGAAATCAAGAAAGCAAAAACAGAGTAATAACCTTCATATCTGATATTATTCTGATCGAAATAGGAATAATTTGGAAGGCAATTTCATTGGTTTCCGACTTGTGGCCATTGTTTGTGAAATTCTTGATCAAAGTATAAATTGGCGATGTGTTCGAAGAAAGAATAAGGTGACACAGACGAGTACAACTTACGAGTGTAGTTTGTAGATATATTTAGAATATTTAACCAAAATCATCCCTGTTGTTTCGTATCAACTTCCGGTACATCCTTATAATATTTTTCACTTAACAGAAAACATTCTTTCAGTTTCCCAAAATTATCCAAAAACATCCCTTTGTTAATATTTTCATCCCTATTTAACGATTTCATCCATATTTAACGATCCTTTAAGTTTCCCCAAAATTATCCAAAAACATCCCTTTGTTAATATTTTCATCCCTATTTAACGATTTCATCCATATTTAACGATCCTTTAAGTTTCCCCAAAATTATCCAAAAACATCCCTTTGTTAATATTTTCATCCCTATTTAACGATTTCATCCATATTTAACGGTTTCTTCATTCTCACATGATTTTTTCCTTTTTGACAGAAAGAAGAATCTTCAGCGTATTAACAAAAGAATGTTGCATCTTTTTTGTCTTTGGTTTTTTCCAATTTCTTTCTCGCGAAATCAATTAAAATTATTTTTAATTTGATGTTATGGTTTATAAATAAGGAAAGCTATCGTTATGTTTTGTAATAAAGAGTCTTAAGTAGGTACCCTATATTATTTTTTCTTAATGGTAATGATCTTGTATTCGAAATTCATTTGTCCTACTAATTTAGATTTACCCTAATTTACTCACCCGACTAATTCAAATTTACGCTAATTTATTGATTTGAATAGTTCAGATTCACGCTGATTTGCTGATCCGACTAATCTAGATTCACGTGGCTTGAAATTATTGAAGTGATAAACTTCCCCATCAAAATTTCTCAATCCTAAAAAATTATACTCGAATTTTTTTTATTTCTGAAGATCAAAACCCGAGATCTCGCTGAGGTGGATACACACTCATGGACTGATTTGATCCCCTTTTATCATATTGTTATTTTTGGTAAAACACTACATAGTATATCTTTCGTCAAACACATCACCATTGTTATACCCTATTTTAGCCGGAGTCAAAATAGTTTACAACATCCCGATAATCCCGGGGTTATTTAAAGTACAGGAGTCGCCACCTAATTATTTATGATGAATTAGGACATCTGAAATTTATTAAAGTTATGTTTAAAGTTAACTCTGTTTAAGGTCTACGAAACTTAGGATTCTAGGTAAGGGTTCAATTAGTCTAAAGGGAAGGTATTAGGCACCCTTTAAGACCCATTAACAATGGTTAACCGACCGGACTTATGATTAGTTAGGCTAAGTGTAAATATAGTATTATAGAAAAGAACGTAGCTTTGTAAATGTGGCTAAAGTTATAGATAGACCTGTAAGAATTATTTTAACACATGTTTCAAGTGTTGAAAAAGAGCTAAAGTGAAGAAGTTATCCACAGAACTAGCTTGCCTTTTTATTTCTCAAAATAAGCTAACGTTAGTGTAAGACTTGTGATGTTTTGAAAATCCTAATATGGTAAGAATGAAAAAATGATTCCTTTAACCCAAGAATGTGTAGGCCTGCTATTTGGAAATCAATTACTCCAAATAAATGTTATAGATACTATAAATAGTTTAGAACATAAATAGAAGAGAAGGTAATTTGTGAAATTAACTACTCATTATTAAACTAAACTCCTTAATGTCACTAAGGTTCATCTAAATCAACAAACAAAAATGTTAGTCATACAATACACATTAAACGCGCAGAAAATAAAATAGAGGAGTAGATGTAATGTAAATGGGCTCAGCCCATTTTAGACTGTTGTGATCTGTTGCTATTGGGCTTCGGCCCAGCGAAATTTAATAGATTGTTGTGGATGGGCTGACTCGAGAGGAGGATTCCGTTGGGCATTGGCCCCAACGCCGAATGCGGGAGATGACAAGTCGCTTGGACTCGTATGCGATAGTCATGCATAAAAACGAAAGAAAAAGATTAGTATATAATTCAAAGAATTTTAATAAGAAAGAGTCAGACAAGATGTTCTATTCCTTGAAAATGTAATAACTTGCTTCAAGATTCGCAAACAGGTAAAAAAATGACAAGAGTCGAATTCCTAATTATCAGAATAAAATAGTTCAATCTAATTCTAGTGAAGGGGAAATAGAACCAGCAACTCTCACATAAATCATGTTTCAAATACGAAAAGGACCAAGTGTCCAATTCAAAACAAAACTAAATTAAGACTTTATACTGAACTTGGACAGAATTGAAAAAACAAAGCTGCGAGATGAACTAAGCCAATTCATGCTTGTATTTTAAAATCTCTTAAACCAAATGACGGGAAAGGCTAACACGACTTTACATTACAATAGGCTCAAGTGCATGTATTTACTGGGGCTAATCAGCTTTTTTTGGCTAGTTCCCCATTAGTTGACTGCAACAGAGAACAACAAACAAGGATCATATCATGAAGAATATATTCAGTTTGAAAAAAACATAGTGAATTTAGTCCAGAAGCCACTGCTAGATAGCAGCAAAAAAATGAAGTAACAAAGAACACTGTAGGTAGCCATAAGCAGTAGCTGTTGTGGCAGATACAACAAGAAGGTGGTAGCCCAAGAGTACTATAGTAAATTGACTCGGAACTACAACAATCCTAGTATCCATTTTTTTTCGAGGACAAGTGTAGCCATCAATTGCTTATCCACCCAAAAGCAGCCACCAGTTCTTTTGAATGCAACAGATCCAGTCTCAAAATGCAGCAAGTATGGGAAGATGCAACAACAAAGCAGTCAAGCAAGTAAACCAGTTACACAATGTACTAAGGAAAAGATTATGCACAACAGCAACAGCGAACAGAGGTTTACAGAATGCGAGTGCATTCATGAATCATATAATTGCACATAGAAGCACACAACAACAATCAAGTATACGTTAGGCGTATCACCCCCTTAAGTTCTCAGATGGGCTCAAATCAATTTAAATGAAAGGAAGCATAGCACAATTGCCTTAGGGCTCTCAAACATATTACTGTTTTTCTCACGGATAATTCATGCAAAGACACATTTATTCATTAGAGTCCCAAAGCTCACAAGATAATGAACTAACGACAAAGACAAGTTGAGATATTACAGTGCGTAGATTTGTCAAGATTCAGTGGACTCATGCACATTTAAACCAACACACAAAAACTCATATTTTCAAATGAAAGAGTAGCACATGATGAACATTATTCTTAATCATTTCAAACATGCTCTATACAGTTTTGGAATAAACACAGATAGATCAAAACAAATCCCATCAAGTTAGATATATGATCCTTCATGCTTAAACAAAGAACCAGAATTTCAAATAAGGAAAAACAGTGACACTTGATACAGGCATTCCACAAAAGGAGCATAACATTCAGCAGACAAACAACCAAATTTGCACACTGGATTCACATTTAACAGGGAAGGAACTAGTAAAGACTTAGTCTCCTCAATCAAACAAAACTAAACACCCAGTTTAGGACCTCTGACTTAAATAAAACAAACATGGCACAGGATGGACAGAAGGCAGACAAGTTCAATTATTCAGATGTGATACAAGAACAGACATCAAGTCTTAGCTGGGTTCAAAATGATACCAAGAAATGCATAGGTAAATGCAAAACCTGCACCTGCTATAAATCAAAAGATATGGCAAAGGACAGGAAATCGGTTATGCTTTTGAAAGGCAAAGACTTTAAATAATCTTAGTGATCAGATGATTCATTCCAATGAATTTAAGATTCAGATCCACATCTCTGTTAAATTTTGCTCTTTCTTTTAAAGTTCAGCAACCGAAACGACAAGTCACAGCAATGAGCTTATCAAACACAGCAACAATCCTGCTTAGACAACATGATATAGGCAATGCAAACAAAGCTAATAATAATACATAGATGAAATGATTCCTGGGATGTATACAAACTAGTATGCAGCTTATCATGAAAAAGGTTCAACACACCACAAATTTTAAACTTCTTGAGGCCAAACATCATTTTGAAATGTCCTTTCTATTGGACAACATACTGAAATATACGTGCTTAAGGTGAGCTTATACTACCAAATACCAAAACAACCACTTAACCAATATGAGAATGGCATGACCAGATCAAACTAACAAAACTATAGCTGGCCATGATTGTATTGAACCATACTAAGCATCCAGATGAATTAGCAAACATCTAAACCAGCACCTGATCGGTTAATATTCAAACTAACCATCTTATAGGCATGCTAATGATTCGATAAAACTCATTCAACACATGTTTGACAACTACTAACTAGACTTAAGGCTGTATTAGCACCTAGAACAAGCTAATAGATGAACAAATTTAACCTATGTGATTCTTAAGCTAACTACATAATTAATTGATGCTATACCATATTAATTAAGACTAGGCTCAACTAAACTGAACAAACACTAACATAGGTATTAACTAACACACAAGCACCAGTTAAACTAAAACCAGCAAAATACCAAAAATAAATAAAAGGAAAAGGGTTACACTGATCAGAATTAAATTAGGCTTAACTAACCATAGAAAATAATTCATATGAACATCAAATAAAGATCTTAAGCCATATTTTCAAATGAAACACTGAATATACTAAATGAGCATCAACCATTATCAAAAGATAAATATAACTTCCTATTTTACGACATCGGATATACAAACTTTATCGCAGCACCAACTTGAAATTAAAATCACTTTAAATATGCAAACAGAGACTCCAAACACACATCAGAAATCAAAGCGAATCCAAAAGTGGAAGGAAGGGATTGCACTGACCTTTTGTTGGTGCAGTGAACTGAGACGTCGGGTCTCGGATCTGCTCTCTCGTATGAGCGACTTCGAAACTAGAGTTGGATGAGTCGAATACCTTGGTCGCGGATAAAGTTCACCGGAAAAAGGAAAATCACGTTTGGAAGATGGTCTGTGTCCCTCCAAAATGCTGAATCATTCTTTTTTTTCTTTAAGATTCAATTCGCACACCGATTTATAGGGTTTCGTTTGGTTTAAGAAAAGAAGAAGGAGGAGCGAAGAGGAGCGTAGGAGAGAGAGGAGCGGGGGACAGAGGGAAGTGGAAGAGATAGGCGTGGGGGACAAGGGGAAGTGGAGAGGAGCGTGAGGAGAGATAGGACGAGGAGGAAGTGGGTGCGGCGGCGTGAGATGGAAAGGAGAAGAGAGAAAGAGAGGTAGGGTAGAGAGAATGAGGGAGAATGGATTAGGCTTTTTTAGGGAATAAAATAAAATGAGCCGGGTCGGGTAATTTAGATAGGCTGGACTGGGTAGAACAAATGGGCTGATCTGTTGGGTAGGGGAATAAAATGCGGGCTGATTATTTGGGCTATTTATTTGGCTGAAATTGTTGATCCTTCCTCCTCTATTTTAATTATTCTTGGGCTTCTAATTTAATAACTAGTACACTTATTTACTATGATAATTAGTGATAATATGTAAAAAAATAAAGGATTTAATAAAGTATAATTAATTTAACGAGTACAAAAATCCGAAAATAAAATAATGACGAGCCATTAAAAATTGTGATAAAGTAAATGCTTGTAATGTTGATAGTAAAAAATAATGAAAATGAAAGTAAAGATATTAATAGCAGTAGAAATAAAATAATAGTGAAAACAAGTGTTTAGCTTGTCAACAAATTTAGAAGCTCCAGGAAATAAATCGAAATAAAGAGGGACAAAATTGGGTGTCAACAACCATGCTACTATATGTCACCTTATTAATTAGGGCCGTTCAAAACCGAACCGTTACCGATAACCCAACCGCAAAATTGACTTATTGGCTTATTGGTGTTGGGTTATCGGACTTGTGGTTGGGGAACTGGTTAAAATTTTATTATTAACGAGTTATTGGTGCAGGGGCGGATTACTCAATTTTCTTATCGCGTAAACCGTTTACCCGTTAAGAATTTATCATATTTATATTTTTACTCCTAAACACATAAAATATATATTGTAAACCTAAAGCACATGTCTAAAGCTAAAGCCCTACCCCACTTCTTACGCCTTAGGAACCTAATTTCCCTAAAGAGCAGCAACTACGAGAGTGTTGCTAAAGGCAAACAATTATCCAGGATGTCTTTCCTCTTTCTTCTTTCTTCATTCGTCTTTGTTATGTTTTGGTACTACAGAAAGTTTGTGCTTAAACATATCAAATGAATTGGTTCTCCTACTTTCATGCCTGATTTGAAGTTACAAATGATTTCCTTTCGATGGAGTTTCTGTTAATCACTGGAGAGTTTATACACTAAAATTTATATATATATATTGGTAAATAATTTTTTTTTTTTTTTTTTTATGTGTAGCTAACTCTTCATAATGCTTTTGTATTACCAAGAACAAGAACTTTGATTTGGCCTGATCTGTTTCTGTTTTGAATCGACTTGATTAACTTTAAGAGTCGCTAGAACTTATGAATTTTAAAGTGATAGTTGTTACATAATTTAACCGATACACCGCCCGATAACCACCCGATAATTGCTAGCCCAATACCGAACCAACCGATATCTTATCGGTTGGCTAGCGGATTTCTATATTTAAAAGCCGATAACCGATAAGTCAAACCGTTAAGTGTCATAATCCGCCCGATCCGCCCGATAAGCCGCCATACTTATTATTCTATATATATACGGTCAGACCTCTCTGTGATGACACCCGCATATAACAACATCTCTCTATAATAGCCAATTTTTTTTTAAACTGATTTTTTATGTTATATTTTATTTCTCTATAACATCATTTCACCTATAACAGCAACAACCAACTTTATAACAGTATGCTCTTTGTAAAATCATCTCCCATATAACAACTATCTTCTTTTTTTGGTAATATAATAATTTACCATCTTTATAAAAATAGAATATCTATGATTACCAATAATAAGTGTAGAGATTTTGATCAAATATTTAATCATTTAATATACTATTACAACAAAAAAAATATTATTTGAATATATATATATATATTCATTAAATGATTTTCCTTCGTTATACAAAGTGTGATTAAACTTAGAATTTGACAATTAAAAATAAAAATTAAATTTTATTCATCTTTTTTTGCCTATAATAGCAAAATATTATTTAAATGTTAATGTTATTCTGAGTGTATAACTGCTGAAAAATTTCAAACACAACAATGTTGTTTGAGAGAGGTTTGACTGTGCTATCTTTCCTCGAACACATCACCATGCTCCTATATGTCACCTTATTCTCCTCTTCGAACACATCGCCATATACTTTGATCAAGAACTTCAAATCTTTCAAAACCAATGGCCAGAAATCGGAGACCAAAATGGAAGATGAAATTGCCTTCCAAATCATTCTAATAATAGCAGCTATGAAGGTTACTACCTTGTTTTCCATTTTGATTTGTCTCTCTCTCTCTCTCTCGTTTCAGAATTCGGGTATTAATTAGAATTTTTGGGAGTTACAGAAAATATCCATCTTTATTTAAAGGTGCAACACATCGTCATGATGGATTGATGGTTGGCTCTTGTATGAAAGTGTTATTTCTGGTAAAAGACACTATATATAAAGTGGCGGATCCAGAATTTTTACTGAGGGCCTGAGATTTGAACTTGGAATGTCAGAGTGAATTTTGAACCCCTAAACCATCTAACCAACCTTTTCTCTTATGTTCTCAAAATCTATAAAATTTAAAAAATACCTTATATATATCGTCTAAATTTTCGCCGAGGGTGTTCACCATACCCTCGGCGGGCCCTAAGTCCGCCCCTGTATATATATCACCCTTCTTTCTTAGAACACATCGCCATACTAGAGTTTTCTCTCCCCACTTGACTCAAAAACTTCAAATCAAAAAATCAAAACCAATGGCTGGAAGTCGGAGAAATCAAAGTGTGCAATTCACGGCCAAAAAACCAAAATGGAAGATGAAATTATGATTTCTCGAAGTGATTTCCGGGGAATTGCTTCTGCAATCTTCGTCAAATGATTGCTATGTCCACGATAAATGGCCAGGGAGGTCTCAAATGTTTTGTCTTCCTCCTTAGTCCATGAGGAGCTATTGCATGTTTGATCGGTGTTCATTTTGTTGGATCTACAGTGAAAGATTTGACACAAAAGGAAAAAGAAAGTTTTTGAAGAGTTTTCTCGAAGCGGATAACTTCTGTGTATGAGAAAGTCCGGCTTAAATATTTGATGCATCTATATATGATTTTCTGTAACCCGACACTTGGTTAGTAGAAAGAATAGCAGCAAGACTCCTACTTTTTTAATCTAGCTATTGTAATTAACTACAGTAGTGAGCAACTGATAAGGGGAATGGGCAGGTGGAACACTAAAGCAAAATGACCGAAACGATTTTTGTTTGTTAAGTTGTGACATCTCTATGCTATATACTAATGAGGTTAATTTGTTTATATGTGGTTTGAGAAATTGGGTATTGACTAGAATTTGGGTCAAGCAGTATTTATTTTTGACCATCTTGGTATTTTAGTTCTGGAACTCTGATGAATTGTGTTTTCAATACTTCTATGGTAGTGAGAAAAAAATATCAACTAACAAACTTAGAAGTTCTAATTACTAGAGAGAAAGAGGGAGAGGGACAAAGAAACTTTACAGGTTAAAATATCCTAGTGTGACATCTCTATGCTATATATTGATCAGGTTAATTTGTAGTAGAAGATGCAACTGTTATGAGTTGAACAAACTTAGAATGATATTTACTTTGTATTGTTGAGATTTGGCGTCTTAACTTATCACTTTCAGGAAAGCAAAGCTTTTCAGGTACAGTACAAGCATTATGCTACTAAGACCCTGACTTCAAATTTTGGTGTGTATCTTTTCTGTTACTAGTGAATCATGAATCGGTTCAAATGTTTTATTATTACAAAGAAGGTTTCGTTATAAGACACAACGTTGCCACACACACACAGCTCTCTCTATAGTATGACTCGGTTTATGTAACCTCCAAATACACTGCATCTACTAGGATCTTATCAATTGTGAGATACTCCGGGCAAAATTTTAAGAGAATGTTTGCATTCAAGAGGCATAATATTACTGATACCGGCTTTAAATATTGTTCCCGTAGAAGAATATCGGAATAGTAAAATAATTCTTCTCTTATGACTTAGTTACCATAAAAATTAAAACAACACCATCTCAAACAATATGTTTTTGTATTAAATGTTTCTTTAGTTGTAATATCAAGGTTCGGGTTATGACTCCTGCGTGATGATGATTTTCTGTAATTGATGTCTGTAGAAGGAAAAATTGGGAAATGAAGCCTTCTTAGATGTACCCTGCAAGATGTTTTTTTTCTCAACTTAATAATGCTGCCATCTCATGTATATGGGATGAGAAGGAAACTCTTTTTCCAGGAATTTCTACTTCTAAAACTCAAATGATAGTTAAATGAAGAACGTATTAGCCTTTTGTTTTATCTTATAACATGAGCTATTCTAACTGCTAAGGATTTGTATGTCGGACCTAGACTATTGTGGACCTCTAAAATATTTATCCATTCACACTTTCTATTTTGAAGGTCAAGGTTGCTGGGAAACTAAGAAAATTTCTTGGCATTTGATCATATCAAACCTGCCATCTGTGATTTGTCAAAAATTGAAAAAGGATTTACAAGTTGTTAGCTTCTGATTGGCGCATTAGGTGGTGTTCATTTATTGAATACCCCTTTTGGATTTTTTTACAACACTGTAGCTCAGCATGAGCGCAATTTGTTGAACTTGTGTCTTACAACAAAACCTTCTTTCTACTAATAAAAGTAAAAAGAATGAGTTGAGATCTCTTAAGTGTATACTCTTTCTAAATTCGATGCAGTAAGGACTTGCAGGTCCTATTTCTAATACAGAAATATCTGGTCAAATTCTTATTGTTTAGCTCATCATGAATATCCCTTTTCATATTCTTTTTTACCTACCTAGAGCTAGTGTATTAATCAGACATTTACTGTTTACTTTTATTTTAAATGGTTGAAAACCTTCCAAATTAAATATGAAGTATCACCAAAGTAAAGCTGTTTTTTTTTCCACAAAGTCATTTTTTACTGTATTAATTTTGCGTAGTTACTGTAAATTTGGTTGTTTCCCTCCATGTGATGTGCAACTTAATAAACAAAAATTGTTTCGGTCATTTTGTTTTAGTGTTCTGCCTTCCCCTTCCCCTTATCAGTTGCTCACTGCTAATGTTAATTTCAATACCTAGATTAAAAAAAGTAGGAGTCTTGCTGCCATTCTTTCTGTTAACCAAGTGTCAGGGTTACAGAAAATCATATATAGATGCACCAAATATTTAAGCTTGTATTTGTCATATATAGAAGTTATCCGCTTTGAGAAAACTCTTCAGAAACTTTCCCTTTCATATCAAACCTTTCACCGTAGGTCTAACAAAATGAGCTCCGACCGAACATGCAATAGCTCCTCCTGGACTAAGGAGGAAGAAGACAAAGCATTTGAGACCACCCTTGCCATTTATTCTGGAGATAGCAATCTACTGATGAAGATTGCAGCAGCAGTTCCTCGGAAATCTCTTACCGAAATTATTCAGCATTATAATGACCTTGTTGAAGATGTCAACGACATTAAATTGGGAAATTCCCCCTACCTAAATATGGGAGAGTGCAAAGTTGTTCCAGCCGCAGAAGTAGATTATCAGGAGCAGAGGTAGAACGGCGGAAAGGGATTGCTTGGACTGCAGATAAACACAGGTGATGCTTTTCCTGCATATTTTTAGTTACCAAGTTTGTTTGCTTTGAAACATCTGGCTAAATTGATGATTATTTAATCTCTACAATAATGTGTTTCTCGATAATTTAATAAGTTTCAATGGTTAAGAATTTAAAAGTTGCATCTTTAAGAAGCTCTATGCAACAAAATGCTTCTTTGGCAATAACTGATTAGGTCAAATAGACCAGCAAATTTATGTATTGGACAAACTTTCCAGTATATGGTACTTATATTACTATATTACTCTTTCCTTTTCTGGTGGAGAATGGGCTGGATTAACCCCCCCCCCCCCACAACTAAAAAAAGAAAAATAAAAGGTCATTAGACACTTCAACAGAAAGCATTCTACTGATTTCAGCAAAGCTCTACTTTTCTGTTAGAAAATACTGTTCGATTTACATGTGTGAAATGAGTTGCACCTTACTAGTCTAGATTCTTCATTTGCACCTTATGAATGTTGAATACCATGCGAAGACTGAAAAGGCAGTTAGATGATGGCAATAAATGATTAGGTCAAATAGACTAGAACTAATTCATGTATTGAAAAACAATTCAGTATACACTAGTTATTTTTCTCTTTTTTCCTCCATGCTATATATTTATCAGGTTGGTTTATCTAGCTATAGTTTGAGACTTTGGGTCGGATTCTTAAGTTTTCTCCAATAAATCTATGCATACACCTTGTTTTCAGTGACCGAAGGTTTGATGCTGCAGTTAATCCATTCAGAAGCTAAATTAGAGCATCGAATGACGCTACAGAATTTTGATTGACTGTACATAGTGACAAACGGACCTCTAAATTTATCCTTTCCGCACTTTCTATTTTGAAGGTCAAGGTTTCCTGGAAACTAAGAAAATTCTTGGCATTTTATCATATCAAACTTGTCATCTGTGATTTGTTTAAAATTGAAAAAGGATTTACAGGTTGTTAGCTTCTAATTGGTGCAATATGCGGTGGCCATTTCATGAAGGCCCATTTATGTTTTTATGACATTGTTCTTCCACAAGAGAAATTTTGGAAGTTATTCACCTTTTTGGAATATTTTCGAGTTACTTAAAATATTTAAGTAGTTTAGTTGTTAAAAATGGAGAATTTGTTCGCCAATCAAAACAAATGGGGACTTTGTTCTGCCAAAGATAGTACGATTCTGTAGACTGGTGCTTTTGTTGATTGGGATGTGGAGCATTTTGTTAGAATTTTATGCCAAAATATTTCGAAATCGGATCTTTTGGTACACCATTTGTTCAACTAGCTAGTGCCCTTGGTTTACTTTATGTGGTGCTAGGCAAAAGGCAGATTTAGGATTTTAAGTTATTGGGTGCGAAGTACCACGACCTGCTCCTTTTTGTGCCAACTGGTGCAAACTTATTATAAATACATCCTCTAACTTTGTTTAACTATTTAGATCTCTTAATTATATAATCTTTTTGGACCCTATGCAGTTAGGGACTTGTAGGTCCTGTTCCTAATACAGAAATATCTGGTCAAATTGTTATTCTTTAGCTCATCATGAATATCCCTTTCCGCATTTTTTTTTTACCTTCGCAGAGCTAGTTCATCAATCGGACATTTACTGTTTAATTTTGCTTTAAATGGTTGAAAACCTTCCAAAACAAATGTAAAGTAGCTAAATATAGGAAAAACAGTCACCAAAATAAAAAAATTCCACAAAGTCATTTATAACTGTATTAATCTTGCTTAGTTAGCCAGTGGCCGTATTAATGTCTTATATATCTGTGAATTTGGTTGTTTTCTCCATGTCGAAACAAAAGTCGTTTTTACGATTTTGTTTTAGTGTGCCACGTGCCCACTCCCCTTATCAGTTGCTCACCACTGGAGTTAAAATAAATAGTAGGAGTCTTTGCTGCCATTCTGTTAACCGCTTTGAGAAACTCTTCAGAAACTTTCCTTTCTCTTTCGTGTTCAAACCTTTCACTTTAGATCCAACAAAATGAACTCCGACGGAACATGCAATAGCTCCTCCTGAACTAAGGAAGAAGATAAAGCATTTGAGAATGCCCTCGCCATTTATTCTGGGGATAGCAATCTATTCGTGAAGATTGCTGCTGCAGTTCCTACGAAATTTCTTCAAGAAATTATTCAGCATTATAATGACCTTGTTGAACATGTCAACGACATTGAATTGGGAAAATTCCCCCTTCCCAAATATGGGAAAATGCAAAGTTGTTCCAGCTGCAGAAGTAGATTATCGGGAGCAGAAGCAGAACGGCGAAAAGGGATTCCTTGGACTGCAGAAGAACATGGGTGAGGCTTTTCCTGCATATTTTGTAATTACCATGTTAGTTTGCTTTGAAACATCTCATGAAATTGATGATTATTTAATCTGTACAATAATGTGTTTCAATGTTTACAGTAAAGATTTAAAAGTTGCTTCTTTAAGAAGTTCTTTGCAACAAAATTCTTCTTTTTCCTGTTATTTTTTAGATTGACAACAATTCTGTCAATTTGGACCAAAATATTGACAGAAGCGATGTTATTCTTCAATCTGTAACTAAAATCTTTTCTGATTATATGTGCAAATGTATAGTAGAATCTAAGTTGATCTGGCGTGAAAATTTTAAATAAGAACGTGCTACACATAAATTTGGTGTCTGAAAATATGGAAGAAATCCCCTCTGCTTTGGTTAGTAATTTCTTCTTCAATTTTCTTTAGTTTTTTCTTTTCTCAAGAAATATTAAAGGCAGTGCTTTTTTTTTTCTGTGTAAGTTTGTCTTTTTCATAGAAGAGTAGAGTACAGCTTGATATCTGTGTTGTAATGTAAGTCATTGCGTCATCGTATAATTGTTTTTTGCCAACAGTTGAGTGACGTACTATATACGGACACGGTACTATAGACATCAGAATTATAAAGACATTGGTTTAATCTAACTCATGCTGGAAAAACTTGTGAATTTGTTGCTGACAAGTGAACAATATAGGTCTATCGCTACCAAGCTTAGTTCATTTATAACTAAAAACCTCTAGTTCCTCGCCTTACTAGTCTATATTGTATTGTTTTGGCTGGGTGCAGGTGGTCAGTAGTGATAAATGCCTGCTGAAATAACACCAAACTTGAAGATTCAAACTTATTAGATGTGTTCATTGTATATAGGTGGAAGTAAAAAATGTCTAAATAATTGTAACGATCGTGAGTAGAATTTCAAAGATGCAAAAAAATGTGCTGATTAAGAGAATGCATTAGTTTTAAGCAGATATCATCTTGCGAATGCTGCGATGGATGTGTGGGCACACTAGGAGGGATAGAATTAGGAATGAAGATATCCGGGATAAAGTGGGAGTGACATCTGTGGAGAACAAGATGCGGGAAGCGAGGCTGAGATAGTTTGGGCATGTGAAGAGGAGAGACACAGATGCTCCAGTGCGGAGGTGTGAGAGGTTAGCTGGACGGTTTCAGGAGAGGTAAAGGGAGGCCGAAGAAGTATTGGGAGAGGTGATTAGACAGGACATGACGCAGTTTCAGCTTACCGAGGACATGACCTTAGATAGGAGGTTGTGGAGGACTCAGATTAGGATAGAAGGCTAGGTTGCTTATCCTTTCATCCTAGTAGTTGTAGTTTTGCTCATTCGTTTATTGCCATTTGATTTCTGCTTATATTTGTTGGGATTTGTACTTTGATTATCTTATTTATCTATGGTAGCTAATGCTTCTTTCTTTCCAGACTGTTCTATCATGACTTTCTCACTTTTATTATTCCTCGTTTTCATATTGTTTTTGATATGCTTGTCCCTATCTGGCTTCTTGTCTTGTTTTCTCTCTTGAGCCGAGGGTCTTTCGGAAACAACCTCCCTACCTTTCAAGTTGGGGGTAAGGTCTGCGTACACTCTACCCTCCCCAGGCCCCACATTGTGGGATTCTACCCTATATTATGTTGTTGTTGTTATCGTCTTGCAATTTACTTCCCAGATTAAATTCCAAGGCTAATAACTTTTTTTAATCTTCTATCCTTTCTTAGGTTGTTTCTCCAGGGGTTGGAGAAATATGGAAAAGGCAATTGGCTAAGTATATCGAGGAACTATGTGTTATCTAGAACACCAAGACAAGTGGCAACCATGCCCAGAAATTCTTCGGTCGACTAAATGAAAATGACAAGGCGAAGAGGAGAAGAAGCGTTCATGACATCACTAGTGTGAATGCTGCTGATTTGCTGAACCTTCACAACGACAAAATTCTGACTGGTTGAAAGGACCTTGTGGAGGACAATTACAGTGGCCAATCACCGACTATGTGACTGAAGCTCTTGACACAGGGATGCCATCTTTACCAGGGCCAGTTACCAACTGCATGACTAATGCTATCGAAGGACCATCAGCTGTAAACCATGAGAAATTTACCCTTGGTGCTTCTGTTGGTAGTGAATTGGATAGTTCATTTCCCGACGTGTATGAGTTCTTGCTAAGCATAGAAGATGTAATCACTGTACCGGCAGAGGGCACCTCTGGAGCGCGGCATAGTGTTGACCCTGTGAAATCTGCATCACTTAGCTTGCAACCATCTGTTGCTGGTGGCAACCGAATGTACAATCATCCAGTCACTAAAGTCGGGTCGCTGGAAGAGCTAATGAGCAAGCAGTTGGTTGGAGCCTCTCAAGCAGGTCCTGTTGTTAACACTGCAAGTTTTCCACCATCAGTTGTCGATCATATTGGAGTCCATGGTTGTACAGCTTCTAGCACTGGCACTACGAATGGTCTTGAGAGAGCCATGGGAGCTCCCGAGGGAGGTTTTCCTGTTGATACTATGCAATTACCATCAATTCCTGGCACTAGTGGCAGTGGAACTTATCCAGGCGTAAAAACTAGCATCAAAGACGATAACATCTTTGATTTAGAAGACCTATTCCCAGATGACATAATTGGTTTTGGCAAATAATAATCTGTTGCTGGTTTCATTAGAACAACCACTGCTTTCAGTCCATGAAGTGATTATCAGTTCCTTCTCTTTCAGTCACTACTCATGTATGTGATGATCTTTGGATTGGTAGTATCATAAAAGTGTCTGAAATTATGCGCTGATATATCTTTCTTGTTTCAAACAATGCAAATTTGGGGACGGCTTGTGGTAAATTCTAGAGGATCTGTTGCCTGAACATTATCGACCCCGGTGAGATTCTGGCCCAACTTGCTTTAGTGTTGGTTGAGTATCCTTATAGAGTTTTCCTGACCGTAGCACTTTTTAATTATTCAGGTGATTCTGACATCATTAAGAATTGCCTGGTGACCAGTGAGGAAGCCATTCTGAATCTTGGAGAATTGAGCATTAGTTTTTTCATATGAGAAGAACAGCTAGTAGATGAAAAATTTACTTCATTGTGGTTACTGTCAAGATAGTCTTGATGGTATTGGAATCAATTTTTAATTTACTAAATGGACAATGATTTGTTGTACCATATTTGACACTTTTAAGTTGTTAGTTTTTGGAATGTGCAACTCCTAGCTTGCTGTGAACATTCACCAAGTTGAATTCATCTGAAAAGCACTTGGATGATTTAGCACAACCTTGGAATTTGGCAGGTCAAATCTTGTTGGAGTAAAAAACATTTTGTTATATGAATGGAAGTTCCCATTGCCACTACACTAGAATCTTGTCTTATGTCAAGGGATTAATAGTTTATATGTAACCAAACAAGTTTGTTTTTGTTTACACAACTTAAAAAGTTAAACTACAAGGTAAATTATCTGTTACAACTTTTAAATATTTCACAGTTGAAAGGAATAGGATAAAGAAGTATAATAGTTGAAGAAGAATAGCTACAAGGTATGAATTGTAACAAAGTCAAAAGATATTTGTCAAGTGCTTTTATGTGTGAATAGTACTACTGCTGCAGCAACAACAACATACTCAGGGAAATTTCACAATGTGGGGTTTGCGGAGGGTAAAGACCCAGGGAAATTCCACAATGTGGGGTAAAGTGTACGCAGACTTTATCCCTATCTTGGAAGGTTAGGAGGTTGTTTCTGAAAGATCATCGACTTAAGAGAAAGCACGGCCAAAAAGATCAAATAAGGACAAGCAATTCAAAGCAGTATGAAAATGAAAATAACGAAAACGAAAAAGCCTTGATAAAGTAGGGTGGAAAAAAATGAGCAGTAACTACCACAGATAATATAACAAGTAAAAAGATTCGTAAGGGTTAACATGATCGTCAATGCAAATAAAAGGTAAAAATTGACTCGCAAATGTGTTTAAATTGGTTGTGGGATAAGTTTTTAGCCATTGACAAAGATATATTTTTCATTTAGGGTGTGTTTGGAATGAAGGAAATGTTGCTCCATCGAAAATGTCTTTTTGAAAAGAAAAAAAAAACAGGCAATAAGTGAGTTTCTTACTTATTTTCTTGTGTTTAGTATGTAAGCAAAAATTATTATCTTAGAAGCATCTGTATATAGTTTAGATAAATATTATGGGAGGTGCGGGTGGGAGGTATGGTGTGGTTTGGTGGGCATGGAGGCTATATGGGTGGGGGTGAAGAAGAGGTGTGTTAAAGGGTGGGAGGACACAATTAATAAGGAATACCACTTGTGATATTTGTTTTCCCTACTTCCACTATGAAAGTCATTTTCATCGTTTTAAGGAATTTGATTTCCTAGAGAAGTTATTTTTCAAAAATTTGACCAACCGAATACGGAAAAGTAGGGAAACATTTTATGCATCTCTAAAGTATAATATTGGAGAGATGTACCTTATTTAAGCTTCTTTTTTTTTAAAAAAAAAATCGATTCAAATTATAATAATGGCTTTCTTGAACAAGGTTATGATAAATTAGACAAAAACCATTCATTGATCCTACCTCCTATTCTTTCATTTGTCAAAATTGCAATCCAATCTACTTACTAAAATCTAAACTAATCTAAATAGGAAGAAGGTCGGTAATAAAAGGGATTTTTTTTTTCCAATTAAGTCTGCGCATGAATATTGATCCACTTGACGATACTGATGTGACCATCCTCAAAAGAATAAGCCTCAATCTGATAGTTCAATGTGTTCGGAGACGACCTTTTCCTATATCTATGAATTCTAGTATATTCATAAATGATATACTACATTGAAAGAATTCCTTGTGTCTTCAAGCATTAAGGGGTTGATTGTATTTCTTGAAAATACAGTCCGACCTCTCTATAACGGCACCTGTATATAACAGCACCTTTCTATAACAGCTAAGACTTTTTGAAACCGATTTTTTATGTTATATTTTACTTCTCTATAATAACATTTCACCTGTAACAACAACAACCAACTTTATAGCAGTACGCTCTTTGTAAAATTATCCCCCATATAACAGTTATCTTCTTTTTTTGGTAATATAATAATTAACCATTTTTATAAAAATAGAATATCTATAATTACCAATAATAAGACTAGAAATTTTGACCAAATATTTGATCATTCAATACACTATTTATGACAAAAAATATCATATGAATATATATATCTTCATCATTAAACGATTTTCCTTCGTTATACAAAATGTGATTAATTTTAGAATTTGACAATTAAAAATGAAAATTAGATTTTAGGCATCTTTTTTGCCTATAACAGCGAAGTATTATTTAAATGTCAATGTTGTTATAGGTGTATAACAGTCATTCTCTATAACAGATGAAAATTTCGGACCCAACCATACTGTTATAGAGAGGTTTGACTGTATAATCATCTTGTATTTGAAATTCACTGAATCTGATTAATTCAAATTCATATATGGATTCATTGGTCCGACTAATTTAGATTCACCCAATTCACTGACCTGATTAATTCAAATTCACGCTAATTCAGATTTTTGACACGTGTCCAACAGCAAAAAGGGAGTGTCCTAAACCGGTGGATCACCAAACTGTGCGTCTGTACCTGCAGGCATGAAACGCAGCCCCCCGAAGAAAGGGGGGTCAGTACGAAATATGTACTGAGTATGCAAAGCAGAATGTACAGAAAGCAAATTTGAGATATAAACGAAATGGAAGTATCAAACATAAGTGCAAATCCAACATATCAAAATTTGTTTGCTTTCAAAAACATGTAAGTCATGCATCGGGTACAGAAGAATATGGTCGCCCACCCGTCGATGGCGCCATAACACAGCATAACACCAGAAAGTCTCAGATCTCCGTATCCCCGTCACATATTACATCACAACATAACGCCATACACAGCATAACACCAGATATAGGTGGAACCCGACCCTCTTTTGCGAGTAGCTCGGTGAACCATAAACACAGCATAACTCCGGAGTATATCAAAATGCGCACGATAACAGAACCGGCCCGGGACTCGGCGAAAGGAATAACAGAATGCACGAATAGAGTCGTGAGTAGTCATATGCATAAAATCATTATCATAACTTCAAACATAAGTAAAATGATCATATTTGAAATCGAAATAATGGTCATACCAAATTCTTTCAAAGATTCTCCGAATTACATAAAGGAAGGTCGCGGGACCCACGGACGGGTATCGACCCGAATCAGGCCCGCTTATGGAAAACATACTCATTATACGTCATGCCAACTCTTATGAAAATGTTGGAACAATCCGAGCCTTTATGCGAAAGATATGGCATTCAAAGATTACGAAATTCATTAAAGTGAAACCTTTTGTACAAAGTATGGAAATCCCTTCTTTCATAAACATAATGGTTCTTTTTTTCATCAAATCATACATAGGAGTGCCAAGGAATATATAGATCATATCATGCTCGGATGTCGGATTTGGAATTTCCTTAAGGCTCTAATCTAGCCTATGTGAAACTAAGGCATGCCAAGAAAAGAAGGTTGCTTTACATAACTCGTACACACTCCAAAATAGCCAATCTAAAGTAAATCCCAATCTACGCCTCGGGCTCCCCAAGGTCTACAAATACGCCAACGAATACCAAACATTAGCTAAGGGCACTTAAGCCATTCATTCCAACTATTTATTAAATTCTACAGAAAATTCGGCAGCATTTCCCCTGTAAATAGGCCATCCCGAGAATTTAACTCGCTCAAAATCAACAACAACAACCACAATAACCAACCTAGCAACATCGATAATCAATTTGAAAGGCAAAGTAATAATAGTAGCTCTCTTTTACATCATTTAACAACTTTCCAAATATTCAATTCAACGGCTTACATTCAAGCCACATTATTGCTCATACATTCAATTATCAACCCGAATCCTTACCCACAATATTAGAGGACTTCTAAACCATTCCCATAAATTTTCCAACAATCCAAAAATTTTCTCCAAGCTGGCCGAAACCAGTCCCCTAGCCGAGAGCAGCCCTCTTGTTACTTTCCTCATTTTTAAGTCATGTTTTGTATCACAATCCACAATATAACGATATAATTTTCATAGATATACGAATTACATCAAACGTACAATAAGCCTTAGATCAGCCCACAAATTCTCAACATCAATCTTGAGTTATTAATTGCTCATTTCCAACTAGAATTCATCACGATAACCATTACGGCGCTAAGCGATAGCAATTCATGCTTTGCTACAAATTTGGGGCTATACCCGGCCACACTACACACTTATAAATATATTGATGATTTATATTCTTTTCCCCACTCTACAACAATCTAACATGATATAGAATTAATTCATCAATTCCATTTCCCACACCCATATACACGGCTAGAACACCCATCACACGACCCACTCCCAACATACTATATTTCATGATTTTTATCCATTTTAGCATACTACAATATGCATACAACATTTATAACTCAAAAATAAGATTAGAACTCACCTTTCTTCTTCAATCCACCAATAGGCTAGGGTTTGCAAATGGGCAAAATGAGTAGTTGGATGATCCAAACAATACTTCCACGCTACTTAGGGACCTCCAAATAGTGGGTTTATACCAAAGAAATAATTTTTGAGAAGCTAAAAATGGGGGTTGGTTTTCTTGGTCTTAGCCGTGAGGTTGGTGGTGTTCTTCACCTCCTTGATATATTTTTTTTCTAAGTGTTGACAATGAGAGAAGATGACTTAAGGGTCATCTTTAAGTCCCCACAAATATCTCTTATTTGTCTTTGGCCCACACAATGTGTTGGACCAATTAAAATTGGCCACACAATGTGTGGGGACCATTCAATATACAAGGCCACCATGGCATTTTTGCACAACATTTTTAATTCCAATTTTATGAATTGTGGTCCCAATTTTTCCTAAGTGTTCAATGCCAACAATTTCATATATAACTTATAGCTCAAAATAAAATCAAATGGTCAAAAGACCCGACTTCAATTCCCGGAATGGTCTTGGCCTTGAATTATCATAGTTAATTCGGGTTGTCCCAATGTATAAAAATACGGGACGTAACATCCTCCCCCCCTTTAGAACATTCGTCCTCGAATGTTAAATTAGCCTTATAGGGTCTCACACACATTTCGGGGGAGTTTCTTTTCGAATAGCATATATCAATTTCTTACCAAACAATGTAACGAATTTAGAAATTCAAATCACCTGTAACCACACCTGGTGGCGCCTCCTGGTCCTGTCGGCTGGCCAACGCATATATGCGGTTCGAAGGACCGCTAGAATCTGAAACACCGCCACGGCCTCGATCGCGACCTGTCTGTACCGGCATACCTCGCCCCGCAGGGCGCACAGCTGAGGGAGTAGAAGATGAACCTGCGGCTGATCCTGTCGGCTGAACTATACTGCCAGAACCACTCACCATCGGACAATCACGCATCATATGGCCCTGACGGCCGCAAGAAAAACAGGCTCCGGTAGCTCGATAGCACTCCACTGGGTGCGATTTCCCGCAATAAGAACAACGGGGCCTGGGTGGTCTGGACTAGCTGGAACCTCTGGTCATCTGCGAACCTAATGCTCTGGAACTCTAGCCTGCTCCTGAGTATCTGACACTATCAAATCCCTCCCCGATAGACTACGGGAGTGCACTCTGCGCCGGCTGAGAAGACTGTCTAACATACTGTTGAGGCTGCCCGCTTTGGGACTCCCCAGAATACCCAGCTGACCTGGCCCGCTTGGGCGGTCTCCTATCACGATCTCTGTCCGCCTGATCCTCTCTGTGCCGGTCCTCCATACCCTGCGCGTAAGCCTGTAACCGGCCGATGTCCATATCAGTCTGCGATGCCACCGCCATGCAGCCGTCAACTAAGTAACGGCAGCCCTATCACGTACCGGTGCATCCGGTCAGCCATGTCAGCCACTATAGCATGCGCATATCGAGCCAAAGAATCGAACTCCAAATTATACTCACGAATACTCCGACCTCCCTGCCGGAACTGTAAAAATCTATCAACCCGCGCCCGTCGTAACTCCGGGGGCAAAAAGTGGCGGAGAAAAGCGGCCACAAACTCATCCCAAGTAGCTGGGGAAGCACTCTCACCCCTGGACAGCTCCCAAGACTCATACCAATTGGCAGCAACATCTCGTAATCTGTGCGAGGCCAACTCAACGGACTTGGTCTCTGAAGCCCTGACCAAATCTAATGAACGCCGCATCCCCCGAATAAAATCATGGGGGTCCTCCTCGGGCTTAGACCCAAAAAACTCTGGGGGACCGCAAGTCAGAAAGTCACGAACTCTCAGGCTATCTCGCCTGTCATCATCATCATCAGCTCTCAGCCCGCGTCTGCGAGCCTGTCTCGCTACCAAAGTAGTCAATAACTGTACGGCCTCCCTCAACGTCCTATCCTCCGCCCATGGCTGAGGAGCTGGAGGCTCGGGCGCTGGAGCCTCTGGAGCTTATAGTGAAGCCGCCCCCTGATCCATAGTGGCAGCGGCTGGTGCTCCAGACTCCTCCGATGAAGAAGACGTAGCAGAGTCTGTTGGCCGGGGTGCAATATCACGCATCATCTGAGCAAGGGTCCGAGTACCCTTCCGAGCCCGGCTAGTCTCTCCTACCACCGCCTTTTTCTTCTGGGCAGCCGTTGCCTTTTTCGGAGGCATCACTGAAAGAAAAACACATCAACTGATCAGAACAGAGTCATCCTAATAGCACAGCTCTATCGCACGATCTAAGACTCAAAGAAAGGAAACACCCTAAATGTCCTGTAGCTTCCTGTTTATAGATGTGGTGAACAACACACCGATAAACAAGACTCTACTAGACACGGTCTGTAGACATTCCGAGGACAAACCGTTCTGATACCACTTCTGTCACGACCTAACCCCGTAGGCCGTGACTAGTGCCCTACTTGGGCACCCTGACATACCTATCCATATCTGATCACATCCAAATAGCATATGCGGCCATAAGTACTATATGTCGTCTCAAATCATATCAAACTGTATCAGACACATTTCAACGCAACCATGTGCGAACATATATATATATATATATATATATCAAAAAGCCGGCAAGGCTGTCAAATGTATCAAAAGCCGACAAGGCTATCAAATGGCACAACGGCCCAAAACGCATATACAAAATGCACGCCGGCGAGGCTGCCATAACGAGTAGAATCATATAAACATAACTGTACATAAGTAGGCACACACACCCACAAATACGTCTACAGACCTCTAACAGACCAAACGAATCATATGGCGGGACAGGGCCCCGTCGTACCCCTGAACGAATATATATACATACATGGCGAACAAAAATATATACCAAAAGATATGCTCTGAAAGGAGAAGAGCACTCCAACAACAAAAAGGGGGTGTCCTAAACCGGTGGATCACCAAACTGTGCGTCTGTACCTGCGGGCATGAAACGCAGCCCCCCGAAGAAAGGGGGGTCAGTACGAAATATGTACTGAGTATGCAAAGCAGAATGTACAGAAAGCAAATCTGAGATATAAACGAAATGGAAGTATCAAACATAAGTGCAAATCCAACATATCAAAATTTGTTTGCTTTCAAAAACATGTAAGTCATGCATCGGGTACAGAAGAATATGGTCGCCCACCCGTCGATGGCGCCATAACACAGCATAACACCAGAAAGTCTTAGATCTCCGTATCCCCGTCACATATTACATCACAACATAACGCCATACACAGCATAACACCAGATATAGGTGGAACCCGACCCTCTTTTGCGAGTAGCTCGGTGAACCATAAACACAACATAACTCCGGAGTATATCAAAATGCTCACGATAACAGAACCGGCCCGGGACTCGGCGAAAGGAATAACAGAATGCACGAATAGAGTCGTGAGTAGTCATATGCATAAAATCATTATCATAACTTCAAACATAAGTAAAATGATCATATTTGAAATCGGAATAATGGTCATACCAAATTCTTTCAAAGATTCTCCGAATTACATAAAGGAAGGTCGCAGGACCCACGGACGGGTATCGACCCGAATCAGGCCCGCTTATGCAAAACATACTCATTATACGTCATGCCAACTCTTATGAAAATGTTGGAACAATACGAGCCTTTATGCGAAAGATATGACATTCAAAGATTACGAAATTCATTAAAGTGAAACCTTTTGTACAAAGTATGGAAATCCCTTCTTTCAAAAACATAATGGTTCTTTTTTTCATCAAATCATACATAGGATTGCCAAGGAATATATAGATCATATCATGCTCGGATGTCGGATTTGGAATTTCCTTAAGGCTCTAATCTAGCCTATGTGAAACTAAGGCATGCCAAGAAAAGAAGGTTGCTTTACATACCTCGTACGCACTCCAAAATAGCCAATCTAAAGTAAATCCCAATCTACGCCTCGGGCTCCCCAAGGTCTACAAATACGCCAACGAATACCAAACATTAGCTAAGGGCACTTAAGCCATTCATTCCAACTATTTATTAAATTCTACAGAAAATTCGGCAGCATTTCCCCTGTAAATAGGCCATCCCGAGAATTTAACTCGCTCAAAATCAACAACAACAACCACAATAACCAACCTAGCAACATCGATAATCAATTCGAAAGGCAAAGTAATAATAGTAGCTCTCTTTTACATCATTTAACAACTTTCCAAATATTCAATTCAACGGCTTACATTCAAGCCACATTATTGCTCATACATTCAATTATCAACCCGAATCCTTACCCACAATATTGGAGGACTTCTAAACCATTCCCATAAATTTTCCAACAATCCAAAAAATTTCTCCAAGCTGGCCGAAACCAGTCCCCTAGCCGAGAGTAGCCCTCTTGTTACTTTCCTCATTTTTAAGTCATGTTTTGTATCACAATCCACAATATAACGATATAATTTTCATAGATATACGAATTACATCAAACGTACAATAAGCCTTAGATCAGCCCACAAATTCTCAACATCAATCTTGAGTTATTAATTGCTCATTTCCAACTAGAATTCATCACGATAACCATTACGACGCTAAGCGATAGCAATTCATGCTTTGCTACAAATTTGGGGCTATACCCGGCCACACTACACACTTATAAATATATTGATGATTTATATTCTTTTCCCCACTCTACAACAATCTAACATGATATAGAATTAATTCATCAATTCCATTTCCCACACCCATATACACGGCTAGAACACCCATCACACGACCCACTCCCAACATTCCCGGAATGGTCTTGGCCTTGAATTATCATAGTTAATCCGGGTTGTCCCAATGTATAAAACTACGGGACGTAACATCCTGCATGTGCTATATGTGACTTGTCACTAGTTGGAATTTGCACTTTGCTACTTTGTTGTGATCCTAAACTTCTAAGTGCAGTTAGGAGCTTCTCGCAAGGTGTAATATGATGTGATGCACCTGAGTCTACTATCCATTAATAAGCTACATCATTGGCTAAATGATAATATATACCTGCCATGTTTGCTACATAGTTGGTAGGTGAAAACTCATCA
The DNA here is from genome assembly GCF_019175385.1 of Lycium barbarum. Lineage (NCBI taxonomy): Eukaryota > Viridiplantae > Streptophyta > Magnoliopsida > Solanales > Solanaceae > Lycium > Lycium barbarum. The sequence goes on from NC_083342.1 coordinate 9,355,687, forward strand.
AGCTTGTGCAACACTTCCTTATATTGTTGTGGTGTGAATAATCCTCCACTTCCATATTGTGATCCACTTGGTTCAGCAGTAGTTGAATTGGCAAAAGGCTTGTCCTGAAGAGCTTGCCCATTCTTCTTCTTGCTTTTGAAGTCAGCAGGATAGCCAACAAGTCTGTAGCAATCTTGAGTTATGTGTCCTTTATAACCACATTGTTGTAACACCCCGTGCCTTTAACGAAAGTTTTGACCACGATCCTAAACTTAGAAAATTAGATAAAGAATGTGGGAATTGAATGTTTTCCGTTCAGTTATGATATGGTGGTTTACGCCCATGAACAGTGGTCGTATTTCACTTTACGGCCCGTATTTCAAACCGTGTTTGGAATTTGGGAAAACTTCCTCGATGAAAGTTGTAGAGCATTGAAATAACTTTCCAACGGTATCTTACGGGGGTCAAACGGACATCTGTACAAAGAGTTATGGCCATTTTACTGAAGAGATGCAGTGCAGTCCATGGGGCAAAATACGGCCCGTAAAGTCAGTTTACGACCCGTAAACTGAAATACGGCCAGTATTTTGCTGGACGTAAATTGCAATGTTCCAGAACACTATATATTCGTCCATATCAGTTCAACTCATTATTTTTCACTCCCTCAAACCCTAAAACGACTTCCCACTCTCCTCCAACATCAAGAACACCAAGGTAAGTCCATTCTAATTATTCCAACTCAATTCTAACATATATCCTTGTAATCTAAACAAGAAATCATCATTCCTAATCTAGGGTTTTCAAGAAAACCCATCTCAAGATTCAAGAATCAAGATTTAGGAAATCTTCTTCAAAATCCAAGTCTTTAATTCAAGTTTTGGAACAACTAAGGTATGTAGAACTTCCATCCACATGAGGGAATCTCTATGTTCTTCCCCATGCTTCGTTTCCTTGATATCCATGAAGTTAAAATCTTAGGGCATTAAACCCAACATATTGGTAGCCCATATTTAAGTATTTATGTACATGAATTTTGTATCTATATTCGTTGTTGTATTCCTAACCTTCCATTACGGATATTAGGAATCCTAGCTTAATCCATGAATCATGAATTCTTCCTCATGTGTTCTCATTATGTTCATATGAAAATTAATGATTTTATTTTGCAAGTTACAAGCATGTTTTCAAGTCAATTACACATATATGATTATGAACTATTGTTATTACTCATGAATCAAGAATATGTTTACAAGCTATTTCATGAAACCATATTTACAAGCTATTTCATGAAATCATGTTTACAAGCTATTTCCTGAAACCATATTTACAAGCTATTTCATGAAACCATATTTACAAGTTATTTCATAAAATCATGTTTACAAGCTATTCCTGAAATCATATTTACAAGCTATTTCCTGAAACCATATTTACAAGCTATTTCATGAAACCATGTTTACAAGCTATTTCATGAAACTATGTTACAAGTTATTTCGTGGAATCATGATTACAAGTTAATTCACGAAAATCATGGGCTTCTTAGCCAACTATGTTATGTTCATGTTTTTGGGAGTTGCACGCATTACCGAGAAGGCTCAGATAGTCTGAAACTATGTAGCCACCATAGGACAAGGATCGCTCCGCCTAGTTAGGACGATACCTTAATTTTACACTGAATGGTTCCATCAGGTACGTTACTACCTTATACCCTGGCAAGGTATAGGGGCTCAGCTGGTCCGGCGAGGTACCAGACTCCACGTTCCCACGTGGTGTTATGATATGTCAGTTTATGAAATGCTCTCCCTACTTATGATATTTTTACCATGTTATATATATATGTATTCATGCTCATGCTCATGCTTAGGTTCATGTCCAGGTTTTCAGTTGCAGTTCTTATCATGTTATTCCATGTCCTATGTTATTTCTTTCAGTTGTTTTACATACCAGTACATTCAATGTGCTGACGTCCCCTTTTTATTGCCCGGGGGCCTGCATTTCACGATGCAGGTACTGATATACAGGACGACACATCTGCTCAGTAAGACAACATTCGTATCAGCTTATTGGTGAGCCCCATATCATTCGGGGTTTATTCAACTTTTGTTTTATGCTTAGTTATGCATCTAAGGTATGCTGGGGGCCTTGTCCCAGTAAGTATGTTTTCCAGTCAGATCATGATAGAGGTTTCATAGACTAGACAAGTCAGTTATGTTATGTCAGACATTCGGAGTCGTATAGGCATTTTTGGTTCATTCATGTTATTTCTGCACTCATGTTTAAACAAGTATTTTTATTAAGTATTACGACTTATCATGTTTTATAAAGGCTCATTATGCATTCACGTTATATTCCGCTTATGTTATGCCTCATGATAGTTCAGCAAGCCATGTGGTTCGCTCGGTCACATGCAGTCAGGCACCGAGTGCCGTGTTACGTCCAGGCCATGGTTCGGGGCATGACAAAACTTGGTATCAGAGCCTAGGTTCAAAAGTCTTTAGGGAGTCTATGAAACCGTGTCCAGTGGGGTCACTTTTATATGTGTGAGGGCCCCATACATATAAACAGTTGACCACCAAGACATTCAGGATTTTTCTCATTTCTTTCTACTCTAGATCGTGCCATGAAGCTTAGAGCAATAAGTAACTTCTCTTCCTCTCGAATTACGTACGTTTCGAATGCGCAAGAGATGAACAGGTAATTCAAGGTCCAAGTAAGGATATTTACCCATAGGGAGAACAATTGTGCAGTACTTGTTGGTAACGAATGAGAATTCAAGTTCTATAGAAAGTGGAATCCAATGTAAGTTGCCCGACAAGGGGTGTAGTGGAATGAATTGTATGTTGAATGATAATGATGTTCTTGAGAAAGGACAATGGGATACCACAGGAAGAGGATATTAGAGAAATTAGAAAAGGAGCTAAGTCTACAAGAAAGGTAAATCATGGAGGATCTCAGGAAGGTGGAGGCAGACAGTATTCTACCAGAGGTCATCAGGACCCACTCCATCTGTTGTTAAAGATTAAAGGGGAAATAAACAGGAAATTGTAACAGGTACAGTTGAGTTGGACATATGAGGTAAGTTCATCATTTTTATACTGTTGTTGAAATTGGGAGCCCTGTGTGGCTATGATATGATATGATATATATGTATACATGTTGGCCTTGTGAGGCATTGTTGGTATTTCCTGCGTGCTGGTTTTTGTGATAGTAAGAAATACAGAGGAAACTCTGCCAAAATTTTTCCTAGAAATAGAAGGAGAATGAGATATAAGTTCGTAATATGTCTGGAAAAGCCATGTCAATAGTAATGATAAGATTTGACTAAGTTATGAGTACAACTGACTTTGAGAAATATGATTTGATTTCCTATTTAGATGAACACCTTGAGTAGGTGACAGTTCGGATACATCCGAATGTGTGTTAGAAACCAAGGGCTTACGTTAAGCGTGGAGTAGAGTGATTAGTGGAAGAAGAAACCAGCTAAATCGTAAAAGAGCAAACTATAAACGAATAGCCTTTAAGAGTTGTCAAAAGGGGGTTGACCTAAGACTTACAATGTGAGCAGAGTAAAGTCATTAAGATGGAGTATGCCAGTTATGAATACAATAGCAACCGTTCATGTAAGTAAATTTAGTTTTTCCCCATGAGAAATTGCTCAAATGGGAGTCGAAAAATTCATCAATGTTGTAGAGTACAAAGGAATTACAGAAGATAAGGAATGTTAATTGGATCCCATCAAAAGAGAAGAATTTGTAAGTATAAGATGTTAGCCTTGGTCTAAGGGGGAGATGCATAAATCTCCAATAAGTCCAGTGAGATAATTGAAGACCCGAAGGGTTAGTATGAGATATGAAGAACCTTAGTTCAGTTAAGTTGGCATAATGAGATAGTCTTCATAAGGAATATGCCTCATCTTAGAGGAATACTGAATTGAGTAGAATGATCGCCGAATGAATATTGTCAAGTTCAATTACTATCGATTAGGCGGTCTCATAAAAGCTATAAGATCATGCCCAGTTATGTGTCAAAAGGGTAGTGCCCTTGCACAAGACTCTAATATTTAAGATGCTAGTCATAGACTTAGCGCACAACAGTACTATGAGTATTTTAGGAAGTATCAAAAATCAAGTATGGGAAGTATGGTTCATGATTTAGGTAGACAAGAGAACTAAGATGAAATAAGTTCATTGCTTATCCAAACTAGGAATTCGACTTTCAGACTCTGAAGTGGGTGGAGTTATTTCCCAGAACATGGCTTATTCCTCCTTAGTCATAGAAGTTAGAGAGAAGCAGTTTGGTGATTCCTACTTGTTGCAGATGAAAGAGGGGATTCAAGAATAGAAAGCCTTAGCTTTTGAGGAGGGAGATAATGGTACCTTGAGATATCAAGGCAGATTATGCGTTCCAGATGTTGATGGGATCAGAAAGAGAATCATGTTAGAATCTCACAACTCTAGGTATTCCATTCACTCAGGTTCCACTAAGATGTACCATGATCTTAAGGAGATTTACTGGTGGAACAATATGAAGAAGAATGTCGCAGATTTTGTAGCTAAGTGCCCGAATTGTCAGCAGGTGAAAGCCGAACACCAGAGGCCTGGTGGCTTGGCTCAGAATGTTGATATTCCTATCTGGAAATGGAAAATGATCAATATGGGATTTGTATCAGGTCTACCTCATTCAGCTAGGAGGCATGATTTAATTTGGGTGATTGTGGACAGACTTACGAAGTTAGCGCACTTCTTGCCAGTTAAGACCCCAGATTGAACAGAAGATTATGCCAAGTCATATGTTAATGAAATTGCCGGATTGTATGGGATCACAGTGTCCATTATTTCAGAGTTGGTGCTCAGTTCACAGCGAACTTCTAAAAATTCTTTCAGAAAGGATTGGGTACAGAGGTGAACCTTAGTACAACTTTTTATCCTCACACAAATGGTCAGACAGATACGCTATTTAGGCCTCATGTTATGATATTCATGTTAGTTCAATACTCAGATATTTATGTCAGCTTAGTACTTAGATATCAGTCTAGTACCCACGTATTCATGCCAGTCCAGTATTTAGCTAATCCAGTATTCAGTCAGCTCAGTATTCAGCTAATTCAGTATTCAGTCAGCTCAGTATTCAACTAATCCAGTATTCAGTCAGCCCAGTCTTCAGTCAGTACAATAGACATTCAGTTTAGTATCTCAGCAGTTTAGTAATCTTATATTCATTCAGTTCAGTAACCATGTGTCCTTTATTTCAATGGTAATTGGGATGACCACCTGTCTCTTATTGAGTTTACAAAAAAAAAAAAAAAAGATTATCATGATAGTATTGGTATGGCACTATTTGAAACCCTTTTTGAGCGAAGGTGTAAATTACCAATTGGTTGGTTCAAAGTTGGTGAAGCAGAGTTGTTAGGACTAGATTTTAGTTTATCAGGATATGGAGAAAGTCAAGTTAATACAGGAGCGTTTGAAACGGCTCAGAGTCACCAGAAGTCATATACAGATGTGAGGCGAAGGGAACCTAGGATTTTCAGTTGATGATTAGGTGTTCCTTAAAGTCTCACCTATGAAAGGTGTCATGAGATTTGGCAAGAAAGGGAAGATAAGTCCCAGATATATTGGACCTTACAGAATTCTACGAAAGGTTGGTCTAGTAGCTTATGAACTTGAGTTACCACAAGATTTGGCTGTTGTACACCAGTGTTTCATGTATCCATGTTGAGGAAGTGTGTAGGAGACCCATCGTTGGTTGTTCCTGCTATTACTATAACAGTTAAGGATGGCCTCACATATGAGGAGATCTTTGTAGCCATTCTTGATCGTCAAGTTCGCAAGTTGAGAACTAAGAAAGTAGCCTCAGTGAAAGTCCTGTGGAGGAGTCAGAAAGTTGAGGAAGCTACATGGGAAGCCGAGGAGGATATGAAATCCATGTACCCGCATTTGTTTCAGCCCGCAGAAGAGATTTATAATGAAGCACCAAAATTTTGAGGTATGTAAGCTTTCTTTTCATGCTTTTGATCGTGTGTGGCCAATTTATAGTGCTATTGTGATGTAGCCTTGTGAGGAAATGATATTATGGGCTGTTGTGACAGGTTGGTAGTGCCATATTACAGGGGAAACTCTGGCGAAATTTTTGTAGAATCCCGAATGTTAACATTCGAGGACGAATGCTCCATAAAGGGGGGGAGAATGTTACACCTTGGAAATTTCCCCGTTAGCGTACCGCGAATAGAACCACAAATGGTATGAAGTATACGATATGTTGACGAGTAAGAAGTAATATTTAATGATTCTAAATGAGATTTCAAGGACATTTGAGGTAAGAGACGAAAGTTGTTAAGGAAAGCAAGGTATATGTTGTGTGTCGGGAAATAGTTACAAGTATCGAATTAATGATGACTTAATGACATTTTGGAGAAGAGTTATAATGTCCCTTGTGTATTCATGCCTCACGTTTCACGTTCAAGTTCATGTATTCTCTATTCATGTCTCAAGTTTTAGCACTCATGTTTTCATGAAACTATGTCATGTCAGCTTTCCATGTTCCATGTCATGTTTCTTCACGTTCATGTATTCAAGCCATGCCCAGCCATATCCTTAACCATGACCCATCATTTGAGGACGAATGATCCCAAGGGGGAGATATTGTAACACCCCGTGCCTTTAACAAAAGTTTTGACCACGATCCTAAACTTAGAAAATCAGATAAAGAATGTGGGAATTGAATGTTTTCCGTTCAGTTGTGTTATGGTGGTTTACGCCCATGAACAGTGGTCGTATTTCACTTTACGGGCCGTAAACCAAGTCGTGAACTGAAACCAAGAATTTCTGAACATTCTGGAATTTGACATTTTGAGGTCATAGGGTTAAATACGGACCGTATTTCACTTTACGGCCCGTATTTCAAACCGTGTTTGGAATTTGGGAAAACTTCCTCGATGAAAGTTGTAGAGCATTGAAATACCTTTCCAACGGTATCTTACGGGGGTCAAACGGACATCTGTACAAAGAGTTATGGCCATTTTACTGAAGAGATGCAGTGCAGTCCATGGGGCAAAATACGGCCCGTAAAGTCAGTTTACGACCCGTAAACTGAAATACGGCCAGTATTTTGCTGGACGTAAATTGCAATGTTCCAGAACACTATATATTCGTCCATATCAGTTCAACTCATTATTTTTCACTCCCTCAAACCCTAAAACGACTTCCCACTCTCCTCCAACATCAAGAACACCAAGGTAAGTCCATTCTAATTATTCCAACTCAATTCTAACATATATCCTTGTAATCTAAACAAGAAATCATCATTCCTAATCTAGGGTTTTCAAGAAAACCCATCTCAAGATTCAAGAATCAAGATTTAGGAAATCTTCTTCAAAATCCAAGTCTTTAATTCAAGTTTTGGAACAACTAAGGTATGTAGAACTTCCATCCACATGAGGGAATCTCTATGTTCTTCCCCATGCTTCGTTTCCTTGATATCCATGAAGTTAAAATCTTAGGGCATTAAACCCAACATATTGGTAGCCCATATTTAAGTATTTATGTACATGAATTTTGTATCTATATTTGTTGTTGTATTCCTAACCTTCCATTACGGATATTAGGAATCCTAGCTTAATCCATGAATCATGAATTCTTCCTCATGTGTTCTCATTATGTTCATATGAAACTTAATGATTTTATTTTGCAAGTTACAAGCATGTTTTCAAGTCAATTACACATATATGATTATGAACTATTGTTATTACTCATGAATCAAGAATATGTTTACAAGCTATTTCATGAAACCATATTTACAAGCTATTTCATGAAACCATATTACAAGTTATTTCATGAAATCATGTTTACAAGCTATTCCTGAAATCATATTTACAAGATATTTCCTGAAACCATATTTACAAGTTATTTCATGAAACCATGTTTACAAGCTATTTCATGAAACTATGTTACAAGTTATTTCGTGGAATCATGATTACAAGTTAATTCACGAAAATCATGGGCTTCTTAGCCAACTATGTTATGTTCATGTTTTTTGGAGTTGCACGCATTACCGAGAAGGCTCAGATAGCCTGAAACTATGTAGCCACCATAGGACAAGGATCGCTCCGCCTAGTTAGGACGATACCTTAATTTTACACTGAATGGTTCCATCAGGTACGTTACTACCTTATACCCTGGCAAGGTATAGGGGCTCAGCTGGTCCGGCGAGGTACCAGACTCCACGTTCCCACGTGGTGTTATGATATGTCAGTTTATGAAATGCTCTCCCTACTTATGATATTTTTACCATGTGATATATATATATATATATATATATATATATATATATATATATATATGTATTCATGCTCATGCTCATGCTCATGCTCAGGTTCATGTCCAGGTTTTCAGTTGTAGTTCTTATCATGTTATTCCATGTCCCATGTTATTTCTTTCAGTTGTTTTACATACCAGTACATTCAATGTGCTGACGTCCCCTTTTTATTGCCCGGGGGCCTGCATTTCACGATGCAGGTACTGATATACAGGACGACACATCTGCTCAGTAAGACAACATTCGTATCAGCTTATTGGTGAGCCCCATCTCATTCGGGGTTTATTCAACTTTTGTTTTATGCTTAGTTATGCATCTAAGGTATGCTGGGGGCCTTGTCCCAGTAAGTATGTTTTCCAGTCAGATCATGATAGAGGTTTCATAGACTAGACAAGTCAGTTATGTTCTGTCAGACATTCGAGTCGTATAGCCATTTTTGGTTCATTCATGTTATTTCTGCACTCATGTTTAAACAAGTATTTTTATTAAGTATTACGACTTATCATGTTTTATAAAGGCTCATTATGCATTCACGTTATATTCCGCTTATGTTATGCCTCATGATAGTTCAGCATGCCATGTGGTTCGCTCGGTCACATGCAGTCAGGCAGACATTCGAGTCTTATAGCCATTTTTGGTTCATTCATGTTATTTCTACACTCATGTTTAAACAAGTATTTTTATTAAGTATTACGACTTATCATGTTTTATAAAGGCTCATTATGCATTCACATTATATTCCGCTTATGTTATGCCTCATGATAGTTCAGCAAGCCATGTGGTTCGCTCGGTCACATGCAGTCAGGCACCGAGTGCCGTGTTACGTCCAGGCCATGGTTCGGGGCGTGACAATTGTCCACATGGTGGTCCTAGTATTGATCCTTGAACTGATTTTTTGTATCTGTAACCTTGTGTATTCCTTGCTAGCATAGCCAATGGTTCTCTATGTGCATTAATCACTCCTCGAGATCTTTGACTCTCTTCCTGTGCAGTCACTGCATATGCTTCATTTACAATCACACCAGTTCCTTTTGCCAACAAATTACCTCTTATATTGCTGTAACTTTCATTTAATCCCATAAGGAATTGTATTAGCCTTTGAGACTTGAGATGATCTGTGTACTGTTTGGATTCTTCACAACAAGATGGCAAGGGAACCATCACATCCAATTTATCCCATAACTCCTTCATCTTAGTGTAATAGCAAGTAACAGAATCATTGCCTTGTTTCAAATTTACAATTGATGAACATAAGTGATAGATCCTTGTAAGGTTAGATCTGTCAAATCTCTCTCTAAATTCTTCCCAGATCTGTCTAGCACTAGCAGCATACACAATGCTAGCTATCAATTCACTAGAAATAGTACTTCCTAACCATGATAATACTATAGCATCACATTTTTCCCATAACTCCTCTAAATGACCTTTGTACTTACGTTTTATACAAGTTCCATTTATAAATCCAAGTTTACCTTTTTCTCTTAATGCTAACTTCATTGATCTGCTCCACAATATATAATTTTCTAATCCTTTGAGTTTTTTTGGGATCAAAACAAGTCCAGGTACGTCAAATGGCTGCGGATACAAAGGATGATGACGATCGATTATGATTGTTGCTTCTCCTGTGGTATTCGAACTTTTTGTCATGTTTGAGCTTGCTTTAAGCTTTGATTTGTTACTTTCCAATGGAGTTTTACAAATTTTGGATAGGGATCGTATACAACCTGCTCTGATACCATATGAATTTATTAAATCAACACCATGAGATGAGCTTCAACTCATCCATGGATACTCGACATTTTTGGAGGGAAAATCGGTTAGAGAGGAGGAGGAGAAGAAAATGTGTATTGTTGTCACGCCCCGAACCATGGCCTGGACGTAACACGGCACTCGGTGCCTGACTGCATGTGACCGAGCGAACCACATGGCTTGCTGAATCATCATGATACCTAACATAAGCGGAATATAACGTGAATGCATGATGAGCCTTTATAAAACGTAGTAAGTCATAATACTTAATAAAAATACTTGTTTAAACATGAGTGCGGAATATAACATGAATGAGCCAAAATGGCTATACGACTCCGAATTTCTGACCTGACATAACTGACTTGTCTAGTCTATGAAACCTCTATCATGAGTCTGACTGGAAACCATACTTACTGGGACAAAGCCCCCAGCATACCTTTAGATGCAAAACTAAATAAAGAAAGACAATGTCTAAACCCCGAATGAGATGGGGCTCACCAATAAGCTGGTACGTGCAAATCCTAATGAGCAGAAGCGTCGTCCTGTAAATCCGTACCTGCATCGTGAAATGCAGGCCCCCGGGCAATAAAAAGGGGACGTCAGCACATTGAATGTACTGGTATGTAAAGCAACTGAATGAAATAACATGGAACATGAAATAACATGATAAGAACTGAAACTGAAAACCTGGACATGAACCTGAGCATGAGCATGAATACATATATATATATATATATATATATAACATGGTAAAAATATCATAAGTAAGGAGAGCAATAACTTATAACCGATCCATGGTCTGGTGCTTGTGTCCCGCCAGCAGAACACTCAGTCCTTGCCAGGGAACATGAGATTTAATAAAAATTATGGGATCCAGTCATTATGAGAGATCATCCGGATCATGGGTGGAGCAATCCTCATCCTACGGTGGCTGCGTAGTTTCAGGCTATCTGAAGCCCTCCTCGGTAATTAATGCAACTCCCAAAAACATGAACATGTAAAATAGTGGCACTTGCTGCCCATGGTATATCATGAATCATAACTTGCTTGTACATAGTTTTCATAAATCATATAACTTGTAAATATAGTTTCATAAGATAACTTGTCATAGTCTTGCAAAACATGTTCTTGATTCATGAGTAATAACAATAGTTCGTAATCATAAATATATAATTGACTTGAAAACATGCTTGTAACTTGCTAGATAAAATCATAAAGTTTGATATAAACATAATGAGAACACATGAGGAAGAATTCATGATTCATGGATTAAGCTTGGGTTCCTAATAACCGTAATGGAAGATTAGGAATACAATAACGAATATAGGTACAAAATTCATGTACATAAATACGGACTACCAATATGTTGGGTTTAATGCCCTAGGATTTGAACTTCATGGATATCAAGAAACGGAACATGGGGAAGAACGTAGAGATTCTCACATGTGGATGGAAGTTCTACATACCTTAATTGCTCCAAAACTTGAATTAAAGACTTGAATTTTAGAGAATATTTCCTAAATCTTGATTCTTGAATCTTGAGATGGGTTTTCTTGAAAACCCTAGATTAGGAATGATGATTTCTTGTTTAGATTACAAGGATATATGTTAGAATTGAGTTGGAATAATTAGAATGGACCTACCTTGGTGTTCTTGATGTTGGAGGAGAGTAGGAGGTCGTTCTAGGGTTTGAGGGAATGAAAAATAATGACTTGAATTGATATGGATGAATATATACTGCCCTGTGAAATTGTAGTTTACGTCCTGAACAGTGCTGGACGTATTTCACTTTACGGGCCGTAAATTGATTTACGGTCCGTATTTTGATTTACGGACTGCACTGCCTCTCTTCAGTAAAATAGCCATAACTCTTTGTACAGAGGTCCGTTTGACCCCCATAATATACCGTTGGAAAGGTATTTCAAAGCTCTACAACTTTAATCAAGGAAGTTTTTCCAAATTCCAAATATATTTTGAAATACGGGCCGTAAAGTGAAATACGGTCTGTATTTAACCATATGACCTCAAAATGTCAAATTCCAGAATGTTCAGAAATTCTTGGTTTCAGTTTACGATCACTGTTCGTGGGCGTAAATTGAAATACGACCACTGTTCATGGGCGTAAACCACCATATCACAACTGAACAGGAAAATTTCAATTCCCACATTCTTTATCTGATTTTCTAAGTCTAGGATCGTGGTCAAAACTTTCGTTAAAGGTACGGGGTGTTACAATTGTATTTGATTCAATCTCATTATTACAATTGAGTGGGGTATATATGATTGTAACTAACATGCCAGCTGTATACAGCTAGCCATGATCCACACGTGATTCTTCCTAACACATCAACTAACTCTAACTAACTTTTGAACTAATCAGTGCATACTCTGATATACACTCGATATACAAGATATACCACTTGATATATAGAATATTCCTAACGATATACATCATATTCCAACACATCTCTATACTGTATCAAAACAAAAACTGTTGTAACTTGGATCTAATGCCTAAAGGGTCTCTCACATTACTAACATAGGCTATCTCCCAAATTTAAAGATGTATATTTTTCATCCAGGGTGTGTTCAGTATGAAAGAAAATGTTTTCTATGGAAAATGCTTTTCAGTAAAAGAAGTGAATTTCTTATTTATTTCTGTATGTTTGGTACGTAAGCAAAAAATACAATCATAAAAACATTTATATATAATCGGGTATGGGTTAGTGGGGATAGGGGTGAAGAAGAGGGGTGTTGGAGGACACAATCAATGTGGAATACTACTTGCGGAATTTGTTTTCACCTCTTACACTATGGAGGTCATTTTCGCATTTTGAAGGAACTTATTTTTTTTTTCTTTCTAGAGGAAATATTTTTCAAAAAATTTCACCAATTGAAAAATATTTTTTACGTCTCTTAACTATATTATTAGAGGGATGTACCTTATGTTAAGCTTTTTAGGATCGATTCAAATTATAATAACGACTTATTCCTCTTTTATCTTTAATTGGTGATACCCAGAACTTAAGTCAATCTTCGAAAAGAACTTAGCACCCTGAAGTTGGTCGAATAGATCATCTATCCTAGGCAAAGGGTATTTATTCTTAATGGTCGCCTTATTAAGCTGGCGATAGTCAATACACATCCTAAGGGAACCATCCTTCTTCATAACAAACAAGACTAGAGCAACCCAAGGTGAGGAACTTGGTCGGATGAAGCCCTTATCCAACAAGTCCTTTAACTGATCCTTTAATTCCCTTAGCTCCGGTGGAGCCATACGATAAGGAGGGATAGAAATAGGTTGGGTGTCGCGAATAACATCAATCCTAAAATCAATAACTCTATCAGGAGGAATACAGGAAGATCTTCAGGAAACACTTTGGGATAATCATTAACTATGGGAAAAGATGCAAATTCGGGTACTAGGGCTTTTGTATCAGTAACAACAACCAAATGGTAAAGTCAGGAATGAAATCATGCATTAGAACAAAAAAATTCATTGATCCTATCTCCAATTCTTCCATTTTTCAAATTTGAAATCCAATCTACTTATTAAAATCTACATTAATCTAAATAGGAAGAAGGTCGGTATTAAAAAAGATTCTTTCCTTTTTAGTTAAGTCTGCACATGAATGTTTCACTTGTTGCCGCTAACATGACCATCTCCAAAAGATATTTCTAAATCTGTGGCAGATCGACTACAGGGGGAGTGTGTTGGAAGATGACCATATACAAGAATTCTAGTATATTCATAAATGATATACTACATTGGAAGAATTCCTTGTGTCTTCCAATATTAAGGAATTGATTGTTTTTCTTGTTCGTATAATCATCTTGTATTCAGAATTTACTGAATCCAGTTAATTCAAATTAATATATAGATTCAATTTCTCAGCGTAATTTAGATTCATCCCGATTCACTGACCCGGCTAATTTAAATTCATGCCAATTTATTTGTTTGAATAATTCAGATTCATGCTGATTCACTTGTCTGACTAATGTAGATTCACCTCGCCTATATGAATTTCTTCATTTGTGAAGATCTATTCAAATTCATATATGGTTCGTTCGTCCGACTAATTTAAATTCACTCAAATTCATTGACCCAACTAATTCAAAATCGCGCTAATTTATTGATTTGAATAGTTCAGATTCACGTCGATTTATTGTGTCCGGCTAATTTTTATTCATATCGCGTAAAACCATTAAAGTGATGAACTTCCCTATCAAAATTTCTCACTCCTAATAATTATACTCGAACTTCTTTATTTCAGAAGATCAAACCCGAGATCTCTCATTAAAGTGGACACACCCTCCTGGACTGATTTGTTCACTATTTTATCAGTGTTTTATTTTTTTTGGTAAAACACTAAACATATGAGCTTTTTACCATAATCATCCCTCTTGTTTTACCCCAAGTTCCACTACATTCTTATAGTATTTAAATTGAAAACATCCTTTAAGTTTCCTAAAGTTAACCAAAAACAGCGCTTAGTTATTAGTTTCATCCATATTTACCGGTTTCTTTCTTCTACACCAGCATTCTGTGCACTTTTTCAGTTTCTGCAGACATTTTTCAGTTCCTGTACTATATATTCTTCTTGATTCTGCACTTAAATTTCAGTTTGTGCACCACAATATCTTTTCTGCACACATTTTTCAATTTCTACATGCCAAAATTTGCATATTTTTTAGTTTTTACATGATTTTCTGCTCAAATGCAGAAAAAGGTATTGAATTCAATTCAAAGATTGACATTCTGCCAAAAAAAAAAAAAAGTAGGAAAAAGAAATAAGAAGTTTTGATTTATAATAGAAAATTTGAAACAATGATGGATTTTCATTTTTCATACTTTTGTTTAAAATTTTTTTTTTTTTTTTTTTTTTTAAATCCGTTCAAGCCAAAAAATAGACTCGAATTTTTGTGTATAAAAATTGTATGAAATGTGTATATGTGAACAAAATTTTGAGCGAACTTTTTAAACCTTGAGCAAGATATACACATTTCATACGCAATTTTTTGAGTGAATTTTTAAACCATAAATATTGAATGAAAGTTGTAACAATCTTGTTGTAGTTGTATTAATTTTTCAAAAACATAACATGAACTTTATACATGAAAAATGTCAGTAAAACTTCAAGTCTTGAGCGAGATATACATATTTCCTACCGTTTTCATACACAATTTTGACCAAATTTTTTTAAGCCTTCAACCAAATATACACATTTCATACACAAAATTTTGAGCCAACTTTTTAAGATTTGAGCGAGATAAACACATTTAACTTAAATAAATAAATAAAAGATATTACAAAAAAGGAAGCTCAAATTTGGTGCAAATTCTTTGTTCACCTGGAGCAAGCTCCTGAGATTTTAGGGTTCACGCAAGTGATCTATAGCCAGATAAAGTTGCTAATCTTCAATACAATGATTTCTCATGATCTCTTGCAGTCGGGTACTCACAGCTGCGTCAGATATGAATCAATCTTGGCAACGGAAAAGAGAACAACGGCTTGTTTTCTACCTATGCACGTGAAACTTGGAAGTCTACCATTTGCTGCCTTGCAATAGATATAAATATAGAATGGATTATTCAAGATTTTGTTTCAAGTGCATAGGCTTCTTGAATTGAGATTGGGATGTCGAAGATGACCCTTCCTTTTCTTTTTTGGATATATATTTATAGTGACATATTTTCAAGTTGAAAAAAAAAATCATAGTTTGAAATTGTTCACGCACTCAAGAGCAAGTGTAACACACGTACTGTGCCACCACAATGAATTGTGTCCAAATGGCACAAGAAAAGTGGTTTTGGAGGGTTCGGATGGTAGGAATCTCAATTGAAGGGTCCAAATGGGTTCCACGGATAAGTTTGAGGGTCTGTCTATACGTCAAGCCTATATATTATAGGAATCCCTTATGGATGCACATCCATGATCCATGTATTTTTGGCTCGACTATTTAATAATACACTCTATTCTAATGATGTTTCAATTATGGGATCCATCATAAATTGATTAGTTTTATATTGATTGTCAACACACCGCAATTCATCTTTTTAAATTGGATTAATACTAACAATTTGAGCAAGATACACATGTCGAGTTACCCATATATCTGGTCAAGGAACATAAATAAAATGCAACTTTCAAATTGAAAGCTATCACTCTATGTATACATCATCGAGAGACAGTATGTAAATTTAGAAAACCATAGTGTTAAAAGTTGTGCGCGTTCACCAAATAGTATATGAGTGACCTGGTTGTCTATCAGTTCTCTGACGCAGTACAGTAAGTAAATAAGACAGGATTTTACCATGGAAAACTCCTTGCTCAAGGGATTAAAAATCACGACTTACCACGTAGGATTTGAACTCCACTACACCGAGCAGCTTCAGATTATAGCCTCTTGCAATCTAGGAATTAAACTCTTAATCCCTCACCCTTACAATACAACTATTATAAGCTACAACTCTTGACTACCCTTAGTCAAGCACAGAACCACGTTTGACTAACTCTAGCCAAACCAACTAATACACCTATACTAACTCTAGCCAAGGGTACCACTCAATAGATTGAATAGGTAAACTGCCTAACAACTAATGAGAATTTAAGTTACCTACAACAACTTCTGGAAAGAAGAGTAGGTTTATAGTTTAAAGAACGGATGAACAAAGACTCATAACTCCTAGGACTTAACATTTCTTCGGTTGTAGGGAACAGGTCCTTGGATCTGTTAGAGTCTTGTTCTTGCACACCTTTTGAGAGGTGGAAACTTGTACTTGAGATTTGAACAATTTCTGGATTTTTGCAAGAATGATCTTTCACTTGGGATTTGTTGTGTATATATGAGGAGAGTAGAGGTGAGAGTGACAAGCATAAGCCTTGGACCGTTTACTCAAGATGCAGTGTTGTACTGCTGTACTTTTGTGTTGTGCCCGCAGCTTTACAGCTATAATGTTGACCTTTGTACGGACAGAGATTTGATCCCTTACCAGGTCTCTCACTTGATCTCTCGTGAAGTCACAAGATAAAGGGACTCAGCAACATGCTTCTCTGTTAGTGTATCTGGTTCTTTATACATGTTTGTCAAATCATCAAAACAATAAAAAATCACAGCATAACCTATCAATTTTCCCCTTTTTGATGATGAAAAACATAGAGTGGTGATTCCCCCCTGAGAACCAAATCCCACTTGAACTAGATCCCACTTGTTTTTCTTGCAAACTCCTTTCCTTATATCCTCCCCGATAACAACCAGATCCACTTCCCACAAACCCATATCAAACCATTATTCCCCCTTTTGGCATCATCGAAAAGAGGTCCTCAAAAAATCAAAACCAAGCAGTTAACACATTATGAGCAGAATCAATAGTAACAAGAGCATAAAAGCAAGCATTGCATAAATTGAGTAACATGCCGAACACAAATAAACAATCAGAAGGATTAGTAGTCTGAATAGCATAAAACAAAATAACCAAGAGAAATAAGTACCAATGGCATTAGGAAAGGGGAGTAAACAGGATAGATCTAGACAGGATGGAGAGGCGCTGAAAAAAGATTGGCAAGATAGGATAGATCAATTTTTCTTAAAGGCCTGAAGGAGCAGATCAATTTGGTCATTTGCAGCCCTTTGATCTTTGACAATCTGTTCTCATAGCTCCTCATTCAATTCCTTTAATCTACAGTTCTCAGCTTTCAGCGATGCTACCACTTCATTACTTGATCCAGGTTCTCCTGCTTGTCTTACCAACTGAGCTTTGAGCAAGGCATTTTGTGCTTGTATGAGTGCAATATCTGCAGTGGCCTTTTCTTGGGCTTAAATCAAACTGGAGATGATTGATTTGTTTCCCATTCCATCCTTCTTTGGCGCACAATCGCACTCCTCCAGTGTAGATAATGTGAACATTCTCTTGCAATCTCCTTTGGTAGCCTTGCTTATCGGGACGTTGAAATGATTGAAGACTTTTGTCAGGAAGAACCCATATGAAAGCCCATGCTTGCCTTTTTTAGCGTTGACTACCTTAATCAAGTGCTCAATCATTATGGCAGGCAAGCTGATGGAGGTGAAACTAGCTAGCAGCTCTATAAGGACCAGCTTTGTTGTTAAAGCAGTGCACCTCCCCTCAGATCTTGGAAGCACCACTTTGTTTACAAACTCAAACAGAAGCTGATATTGACCCTTGAGTTGCTTCTTGAACAGCGTCTCACTTGTCCCTACACCCTCAGTCCTTGCTATTGCATTTTTAAAGCCTTCAAAAGCTTATTCTCCAATTTTCTTTACTCCAACTGTGGGAACTCCAAGAATTTCACCAAGTATTTCTTAATCTAGTTCAAACACCACTTCATTCACAGAGCATGTGAGGGTTGAGTCACTGTTGTATGCAAGAGTGTAGTAGAACTTTGTTGTCTCCTTTTTAAAGACATAGGGGTCGGAGAGACAAGCAAGTGCTCCCACTCTTAGAATTGAACGATTTCCATCAATTCTTTTATTTCACTTCTCTTAATGATTTCAGGATCAAAAACCCTTCCCAACAGTACTTTCTGATTCCTTACATTTACTTCCCTTATCTTCTATTCATCCTTGCTTTGTTTTCTTTTCTTGGAGGAAACAGGTTCCTTCCTACTACATTCTTTTCTTATCTTGGTGTATTGGGACACACTCTCCTCTTCTTCATACTCTTCACCTTTATCTGATTCAACGAAATCCACAGTCAGGTTTTTCTCCTTTCCTCTTCTGCTACTCCGTCTAATTCTCTTTTCTGAGGGGAATTGTTCTGTTTCCTTTTCTTCATTTCGTACCATTGTACCCTATTCTTCATCAATCAACTTCTTTTATTTTTCTTTTCTAACCAAACTCCGACTTCCTCTTCGTGAGCTACTTGCCTTGGTGTTTCTTCGAGCTACATTAAGTTTACCCATGCTTCATTGTCTTATGACAAGTGTCTTGAAGATAGTGGGTTTTGGGGCAATGCTGTTACTCTGTTTCATGGAATGAGTTCTTTTCTTAGGGACAACACTTGATCGAAGCTCATCAATGGAGACATCATCTTGATCATGACATGGAGATCTAGGTTTCTTTTCAGAGGAAGACTTTCCTAAAGGTACACTAATAGTTACAACCCTTTCCTGAGAGTCATTTACCATTTCTACTTCTGAAGTACTAGGTTCCTTCTTTATCTCTCCTAATTCTGCTAAGACCAGATCTATTGTGCCCACTACCTCAGTCGCTATATCAACATTGTTGATACCCACGTTGTCTATGTTTTCATTTACACAATCTTCATTATCAGCTATAGACGCATTCTCTGACCTTTTATCATTACTAAAAGGAACAGGATTACCTAAGCTTGAGGGAGCATCTTTGAAAACATTTTCCTTTTCAGGCGTCATTGTATCATCAATGTTGTTAGTGTTACGCACACCACTTTGATCAGTCTTTTCACTACCATCACCTTGTTCTTTACCACCTATCTTTTCAGCATCTTCAAGTTTACTAGATACTTCTGTCCCGTCACCCTTTTCACTTAATTATTCCGTAGTGTGAAGAAATTGTGAAGTAGTCATAGATTGATAATCATTATCTGAGTCAAACCTTTCATTTGCCTCATCATCCGGACAAGACTTAGGATTTTTCGTGGTAGGATTTTGGGAGGTATTTGTGATCTAGGAGCCAAATATTTTAGGAATGATAAAATAGGGTTTTGGTTTGAGGAGCTTAGAGTGTTAAGAGATGGATCGCAAGACACTAGGTCTGCTGAAATCGGATCTTTGGACAGTGAGAGAGTAGAATCAATTTTAAGAGTAGTGGGTGAAGAGGACTCATTTTGAGACATTTCCATTTTTGTTGTTATGGAGGGAGAGTGTGGTTCACACAAAGGAAGAAAGGGCGGAAGAAGGAAGAAGAGAGGGTTCTGGTACGATTAATTTTGGATGTGAGCAGAAAGAGAATAGGAATTTTGAATTTGAAGAAGAAGAATAGAAGGAAGTGATTTTTATTAGTCAAAAAGATCTTCTTCTTTTTTATAGGCTTGAGTCGTTTGAGAAGAATTTAAGACGTTTGTCTTTGAGAGGTTCAAAAAGGACGTAGGTAACAATTAATGACATGACACTTTAAGCAATTGTTAATCATGTATGTGCTGGAAAGACTACTGGCCTTATTCAGAGAGACCAGGTCTCTTGACATGCAAAAGTTCGACAATTTAATTTGAATTTTGCAATGTCATGTATGCTTTTGCTGTACTGAAAGCTGCCATTTCGTGTATACCTGTAATAGTTTAAGAGAGAATCAGTGTAACACCTTGTACCTTTAAACTAGGTTACATTCATGATTTGAGACTTAGAAGACCAGATGAGAAGTGTGGGAAATAAATTCATCTTAGTTCAGCAAAGTTTCATTTATACGGACCGTATATTATTATACGGCCCGTATTTTCAGTCCGTGTTACGCAGGTGGAAAATTTTCAGTTTCTCCCAAAGTTTTAAAATGCTTTTATATGGACCATATAAAATTATACGAACCGTACTTTCAGTCCGTGGAACTCGTTTGGGAAATTCCAGTTTCTGAAATTTTAATCATTGTCAAATTCGGCCAATTTATACAGTTGACCGTATAATTTTCCGACTCAGTTAAGTAGAAATAAATCATGTTCAGTTCTTTTTCCACTCTTCACATTCTCTAAGCCCTAGAACGAAGGTTTTCTTCTCCCAACAATCCAAAGCACCAAGGTAAGACTATTCCAATCATTCCAAGTCAATTCTAACATATATTCATGTATCTAATAAGGAAATCATTGTTCCTAACCTAGGGTCTTCAAGAAAACCCATTTAAAGGATTCAAGACTAAAGCTTTAGGGATACTTCTTCAAGTTCAGATTATTGATACAAGTTTTGGAGTATTACCAAGTATGTAGGGCTTCTACCCGCGTGTGGGAACATCTTTGTTCTTTCCCACGCCACGTTCCTCCATGATTATACAAGAGTTCACCAAAACTAGGGTTTTAGACATATTCATGATAGCCCTAAGTCTATATACCATGATGTACCATGTTTCTATACGTAGTTCGTTATTGTGTTCTTGATATTCCATTTTGGTTATTGAGAATTTGTCCGTAATTCATGAAAAACCCATCCCTTGCATTCCATAGGTTCTTACATGCAAGTTATTAATTCCTATGTTTATTTTTATGAAACACTCTACATGTTTACACGTTTTCATGCAGGTATATTATGTAACTACATCTATGTGTAATGCAAGTCATGTTTTATGAAAAAACATAGGCTCAGATGCCACCTATATTATGTTCATGCTTTTAGGAGTTGCACAGATTACTGAGAAGGCTTAGTAGCCTGAAACTACGCTATCAACTGTAGGATAATAATCGCTCTGCCCATGTTTAGCACGATTCCTTAATGCTTTATTGATTGGATCCTTGTATGCCATGTTTATATCTTATACCCCTGGCAAGCTATGAGAGCTCTACTGGTCGGGTCAGGTACCAGACTCTACGTACCCACGTGGTGATTCATGTTGTCGGTTATACTTATGCGCTCCCCACTTAAATTGTTTTACTCGTGATTATATATATATATATATATATATATATATATATATATATATATATTCATGTTCATGATCAGGTTTCAGTTTCAGTTTCAGCTCTCATTATGTTATTTTACTTCATGCGCCATGTTTATTTCATTCAGTTGCTTTACATACCAGTACATTCAATGTGCTGAAGTCCCCTTTCTATTGCCCGGGGGCTTGCATTTCACGATGCAGGTACGGATTTACAAGACGACGCATCTACTCAGTACGATTATCCACGTATCAGCTTTTGGTAAGCCTCGTCGTCTTCAGGGTTTAGTCATTATTTACATTTATGTCAGTTAAGGTATGCCGAGGGCCTTGTCCCAACAAGTATGTTCTACAGTTCAAGTTCATGATAGAGGTTTCATAGACTAGTTAGTTATGTTATGTCAGATATTTAGAGTCGTCTAGCCATTTTGGCTAGTTATTATTATGTTTATTCAGACTATTCCGCATTACGATATTATGATATTTTTAGACTTATGATTTATGGTCCCACACTTTACTTAAATTATGCATGTTCATTGGTTATTCCGCATCAGTCCATGCCCATGTTGAGTCAGTAAGCCATGTGGTTCACTCAGTCACATGCAGTCAGGCATCGAGTGTCGTGTTATGCCCAACCATGATTCGGGGCGTGACAATCAGGTACCATAAGGAAAAAGCTTTATCGTAGAGAATCTCTCTTCTTATCATAATCATTTTGGGAGAGTTATTTGCTCATATATTTCATTCAGAAGCACACCCTTTCCTTGGAATTTCTTGAGTGAGGAGAAATTTTATACTCATGATAGGCCTTTTCTAACCCAAGCCTTTTGACACGATTACTGACTCCGTCTATGAACCAACATCAAATTTGGTCCCTTGGAGTGAAAGATAGTGAGGGTTAAGCTTCCTCGTTTTGCTTCAGGTGTATTTTCTACTTTCTGATAGAGACCGAACTCCTCCTCTTTTGCCTTCGATTCAGCAGAGTCTTCATTTTGGAAACACTTGAGGCTGCTGATCTTTTGAGATCTACATTCTTGCCTGCCTTTTGTGCTTATCGATGTGGTTGAGAAGCAGTTTCCTTGTATAGATTCCTCTACCATTCCCTGAAGATCCTTGTTCGTTTTTAGCTCAGCTTCGAGAGCCCATTTGGTTTGTGCATGCTTGACCTCGTGCTCAATCAGGGCTCTGCTGTTCTTGTTACGTCCCGTATTTTTATACATCGGGACAACTCAGATTAATTATGATAATTTAAGGCCAAGACTATTCCGGGATTTGAAGTCGGGATTTTTGACCTTTTGATTTTTTTTTGAGACATAAGTTATATATGAAATTGTCGGCATTGAACACCTAGGAAAAATTGGGACCACAATTCATAAAATTGGGATTAAAAATCTTGTGCAAAAAGGGCCATGTGGCCAGGTAAATTTAAAGGGGTCCCACACATTGTGTGGCCAAATTTAATTGGTCCAACACATTGTGTGGGCCAAGGGCAATGTGGACATTTTGTGAACACATAAAGGATGAAAAACTAAGTCTTCTCTCCTCATTCTCAATTCAACACTTAGCATAAAACAAGACAAATTGGGAGCTCTCTCCACCCCACTGTTTCGGCCACCACAAGAGAAAAACCAAATCAATTTCTAGCTCTTCTAA
The DNA here is from genome assembly GCF_019175385.1 of Lycium barbarum. Taxonomy (NCBI): domain Eukaryota; kingdom Viridiplantae; phylum Streptophyta; class Magnoliopsida; order Solanales; family Solanaceae; genus Lycium; species Lycium barbarum. Next base: position 9,378,954 of record NC_083342.1, read on the forward strand.
AAATATTTCCTTGATACAAACCCACTATATTGAAGTCCCTAAGTAGCGTGGAAGAGTTGTTTGGGTCATCCAACCACTAGTTGTGCCCAATTGCAAACCCTAACTATTGGAGGAAGTGAAGAACAAAGGTAAGATTTCATCTTGTTTATGTATTGTGAATCTTGTATGCCTATTGTAGTATGCTAAAATGGATAGAAATCATGAAATATAGAATGTTGAAGTTGGGTTGTGTGTTTGGCATGTTGGCCGTGTAAGTGGGGGGGGGGGTGTGTTGTGTGGTATTGGATTGATAAATTTATTCTTGTATCATGTTAAATTGTTGTAGAATGGAGAACTTTGTGCATTGGACGAAATTCGTATATATAGGAATCCTTAACATATGTATATATGTGTGTTGTGGACGAATGTGAGTTTTATAATGGTGTCGAAGACCGCATTACTACCGCTTAGTAGGTTGGTTGTCGTCGTCATGAATTCTAGTCTTGAAATGAACATTTAATGACTTATGAGTGATGGGAGATTTTGCGGGCTGTTTTGAGGCTATCGTGCGTTAATGTAATTGGTATATTATATGAGAATAAGAACGTGATATTGTGGATTGTTGAGACGAAATATGACTTGAAAAATGAGAAATAAAAAAAAAAAAAAAAAAAAAGGGGGACTGTTTCGGCCAAACAGTGGAAACAAAAAATAAAAAATGTTCGGGTCGTTGGAAATATTATGTGGATTGTTTAGGATGCTCTTGAAGGTTGTTAGTATGGGTTCGGGTTAATAACCGAATGTATGAGCGATAGTGTGGCTTGAATATAAGCCGTCGAAACAAATAATTGGAAAGTTGTGGGAAGATGTAAAAGAAAGCTATAAATGTTGTTTTGCCTTTCGAATTGGTTATCGATGTTACTAGGATGGTTATTGTGGTTGTTGTTGTTGATTTTGAGCGAGATAAATTCTCGGGATGGCCTAATTGCAGGGGAAGTGCTGCCGAATTTTCTGTAGAATTTAATAATTAGCTGGAATGAATGGCTAAATGCCCTTATCTAATGTTGGTATTCGTTGGCGTATTTGTAGACCTTGGGGATCCCGAGGCGTAGATTGGATATTTACTTAAGATTGGCTATCTTGAGTGCGTTCGAGGTATGTAAGGCAACTTCCTTTCTTTTGGCATGTCTTAGTTTTTATAGGCTAAATTAGAGCCTTAAGGAAACTTTCAAATCCAAAATCCGAGCATGTTATGATCCGTATATGTTCTTTGGCACTCTTATGTATGATGTGATGAAATATGAACCCTTGTGTTTTTGGAAATAATCGTTTTTCGAATTTTGCATAAAAAGGGATTCACTTTAAAAGAAGTTCATAATTTTTGGAATGCTATATCTTGCACAAATATGCTCGGGTTACTCCAATATTTTTGTAGAAGTCTATATGACATATGATATGTATGTTTTCCATAGGCGGGCCCGACCCGGGCAAATACCCACCCGTGGGTCCCGCGACTCTCCTTTATAAAATTTGGAAACTTTTGAAAGAATTCGTTAAGATTATTATTTCGATTTTCAAATATGATCATTTTACTTATGTTTGAATTTATGATAATGATTTTATGCATATGACTACTCACAACTCTACTCGTGCGTTCTGTTATATCTTTCGCCGGTTCCCGGGCCGGTTATATTATCGTGCGCATTTTGATATACTCCGGACTTATGCTGTGTGTATGGTTCACCGAGCTACTCGCAAAAGAGGGTCGGGTTCCATCTATATTTGGTGTTATGCTGTGCATGGCGTTATGTTGTGATGTGATATGTGACGGGGATACGGAGATTTGAAATCTTTCTGGTGTTATGCTGTGTTATGGCGCTATCGACAGGCGGGCGACCATATTCTTCTGTACCCTATGCATGACTTACATATTTGAAACTAAATAATTTGATAAGATTGAATTTGCACTTATGTTTGATACTCCCATTTCGTTATGTCTTAGATTTGCTTTCTGTACATTCTGCTTTGCATACTCAGTACATATTTCGTACTGACCCCCTTTCTTCGGGGGCTGCGTTTAATGCCCGCAGGTACAGACGCACAGTTCGGTGATCCCCCAGTGTAGGATACCCCTTTGGCTGTTGGAGTGCTCCCCTTCCTTCAGAGCACGTCTTTTGGTATACACTTTTGTTCGCTATGTTGTATATATTCGTTCATGGGTACGGCGGGGCCCTGTTCCGCCATATGATTCGTTTGGTCTGCGTAGAGGTCTGTAGACTTATTTGTGGGTGTGTGTGCCTACTTCTGTACAGTTGTGTCCATATGATCTCCTTCGTTATGGCAGCCTTGTCGGCATGCATTTTGTATATGTTTATGGCAGCCTTGTCGGCTCGCACATGAATATGTTGTTCTGTTGGCCCTGTGTGGCCTTTGTGGTATTTGCTGTGTACAGGGTTATTTTGGATAGTCCGATAAACAAAGGAAACTCTGTCGAAATTTTTCTGGAAATTATCTAAATTTGAAATATAGCCTTGATGGCTTCTGTTATATACTTGAATGCGTTTGATAAAATTTTGAGATAGCATTTGATAGATATGTTTGGGTGCCCAGATTGGGCCCTAGTCACGGCCTACGGGGTTGGGTCGTGACAGTTCTTCTCCTTGGTTACTTCATCACCAATTTCCCTTAGATTTGCAATATAGACCACCATGTCATCTCTTTCTTATTCTGCACTGGTGAGTTTCTCAGTTAGGATTTCTTTTTCTTTAATGAGTCAATAAGACTCATTTATCAACTCCTTTGCCACGGACACTAATCCTTTGTGAGGATAGCTTTCCAGCTTGACTTGATTATCAAAAGGATTCACTTCATCTTCTCTCACTGAGTCTCTCCAGGTAGTTCGAATTCTCTTCATTTGACTTCCTACTACTTCTTTTCTTTTGAACTTGTTGCCATACGCTTGGTTCCTTGCAGCCATAATGTTGGCATTTTGCTTGGGGTAATCCTGCATGATATATTTGCCATGATTTTTTTTCCTCAGAGATCTAGCGCTTCTTCGGGCCAACTTTTGGAATCTGCGAGTGAGATACTCCATTTTTTATTTATTATCATAACTTGAGTCCCTTCCATTCTCATCATCCAGACCATTTCCTTTTTCTTCACATACCTCCTCTTGTTGTAGATCTGACTTTGTTGTTAGCTTATGTATCTTGATATTACTAATGAGTTCATCAACGGTCAGATTTTGGAGGTCCTTGGTTTCATTAATAACATTTAGAGCCCGTTTGGCTTAGCTTATAAGTTGTTGAAAACAGCTTATAAGCTATTTTCAGCTTTTTTGAGTGTTTGGCTTGCCAGCTTATAAGTCATTTTGTGCTTAATAAAGCCCAAGAAAATAAGTTGGGGTAGCCCAACTTATTTTGTGCTTATAAGCTGTTTTCAGCTTATAAGCTGCTTTTTTTAAGCTAAGCCAAACGGGCCCTTACTTTGTTTAACCATGAGTCTGGGAGTGCATCCAGCGGTTTGTGAATAAGAACCTTTATCTCTAAGATTTCCCCTTGAGATTGAAGCTCATCTATGATTGAGGTAAATCTATCATGCATATTTTGGATAGATTCGCCATCCTTCATTTTAAAAGATTCATAAGTTTTGCTGAGCATCTCATGAGCATTCCAGATGTTTCTTGCAGATCTGTCGGAAGAGTTGTTCCTGTACTCATTGGTCTTACTGCATTTTCTCTTGAAGTTTAACGGCCATGAGCTAGATTTTCCTTCTTTGTTTGATGAGGTGTCCATGTGAACGATACTTTCTAGGTGTTAGCCTTTTAGAAAGAACCGACTTTGATACCAATTGTTGAAAGCTGTGCGCGTTCACCAAACAATATATGAGAACCAGTTCTCTGATGCAGTGCAGTAAGTAAATAAGATAGGATTTTACCGTGAAAAATTCCTTGCTCAAGAGATTAAAAACCACGACCTACCACGTAGGATTTCAACTCCACTATACCGAACAACTTCATATTACAACCTCTTGCAATCTAGGAATTAAACTCTTAATCTCTCACCCTTACAATACACCTATTGTAAGCTACAACTCTTGACTACCCTTAGTCAAGCACACAACTACATTTGACTAACTCTAGCCAAACCAACTAATACACCTAGACTAACTCTAGCCAAGGGTACCACTTAATAGATTGAATAGGTAAACTGCCTAACAACTAATGATAATTTAAGTTACCTATAATAGTTTCTTGAAAGAAGAGTAGGTTTACAGTTTAAAGAACAGATGAACAAAGACACATAACTCCTAGGACTTAACACTTCTTCGGTTGTAGGGAACAGGTCCTTGGATCTGTTAGAGTCTTGTTTATGCACAACCTTTGAGAGGTGGAAACTTGCACTTGAGATTTGAACAATTTATGGATTTTTGCAAGAATGATCATTCACTTGGGATATGTTGCATATATATGAGGAGAGTAGAGGTGAGAGTGATAGGGCATAAGCCTTGGACCGTTTAGTCAAGATGCAGTGTTGTACTGCTGTACTTTTGTGTTGTGCCGGCAGATTTACAGCTGTAATGTTGACCTTTATACGGACAAAGATTTGATCCCTTACCAGGTCTCTCACTTGATCTCTCGTGAAGTCGTAAGATAAAGGGACTCAACAACATGCATCCCTATTAGTGTATCTGGTTCTTTATACATGTTTGTCAAATCATCAAAACAATAAAAATCACAGCTTAACCTATCACATAGGATATAAAATATACATTTTCTCCAATTAATGCATAAACCACAAAGGATCTCCATTGCTTTGAAGACGCAAATTTGAGGACCCAAGGGGAAATGTAATTAACATCAATTAGTCAATTAATACTATCGAAGTCAAGTTAATCTTGTGTGAAAGATAATCAAGTCTTAAAACTCATTTATTTGTTCTACAACAAAAAACTTGTCCCACAATCAATAAAGATCTTAGATACAGTTATTGCTAATTCTTTTTTTAATCTTGTTAGATATTATTGTTAATTATTTGATTATTCACCTGAAAATATCGACAACTTTTATAACTCCCTCATCTCTCATTTAATATGACGATATTTGAGTAAACACGGAGTTTAAGATGTTCCTAAAATATTATACAGTTAAAAAAGTATTTCTTTTATTTTAAAAGCAAACACTTAAACCACTAATATAATCAAATTCTCACTAAGGGAGCGAAAGGTGGGAGCTCCTGAGGAGGGGTAAAAAATAACTAGTAAAAGAGATTGTAAATTTTCAAACTAATATAATCAAATTCCAAAACAACTATGATGGTTACCCAGTATTACAATATCAAACACTAAAACCTCTATACATTGTAAATTCCTGCAAATATTAAGAGCTTGATTTTCAAATATAAAGGTTGACTTGTATCCAACTAAACAGAGACTAAAATAGATTCATTGGACTGATCAAAAAGCAAATCGATAAAAAAAATCATCTATCAAGTCATTTTCAAGAACGTGTAATCCTAGATTTTTGAGTTAGCTGCAGTTATTCACGACAATCTCATTTACTTGGATAAGGAAAAATAAAAGGGAAGGGAGACCGCACAAACAAAGAAAAATTACAAAGCAAGCAGAAAATAAGATTCAAACCTACTAAATCATGATTTTATTTATGAACATGGAGTTTAAATAGTTCTATGTATTTAACCTACTGATAAAATTTGCTACTCTATACACCATATACAATAGAAGTCAACACTGGATATGCAAATGGAGTCATATCTAGAAGGACGCAACGACAGAGCAATACACTAGAAGATGCTGCAAATGAACCAACCAGGCAAGGAACACGTAATGGCATGAGTGTTTGTGAAGTAATAGGCGCCTGCTGCATTGCTCATCCATGACAAAACAGTGGTCATTCTAGTGAAACCCGAGAGATTTTATGGTTGAGCACTATAATCAACAGATTCTTATTTGCCAAAACCAAATACGTGATCTGTGATTAGGTCTTCCAAATAAAAGATGTCGTCTTCCTCGCTGCTCGGATTTGAGCCATGATAAGTTACACCACCACTAGTGCCGGCAATAGATGGTAATTGCATGGTAGGATTTGAACTGGGATGAAATCCACCATCACTAGTGCCAGGAATTGATGGCAATTGCAAGGAATCGACACGAAAACCTCCCTTGGGAGCTCCCATGGTGCTCTCGAAACTATTCTTAGCACCACTACCAGAAGCTATACCATCATGGACTCCCATATGCGCAAGTACTAATGGCAAACTTGTAGTGTTAGCCGTAGGACTTACTTGAGTCGATCCAACCAACTGATTGGTCATTAGCTCATCTAGCGACCGAACTTTAATGACCGGATGAGTGTACATTCCGCTGCCACCAGCAACTGATGGTTGCTGGTGGCACGCTCCAGAGGTGCTCTCTGCTGGTAAAGTGATTAGGTCTTTTATACTTAGCAGGAACTCATCCACATCAGGAAATGTACTATTCAACTCACTACCAACAGCAGCACCAAGCGGGAATTTCTCGGGGTTAACTGATGGTCCTTCGGTAGCATAGTTGGTAACTGGTCCGGGTAAAGATACCATCCCTGTGTCGAAAGCTTCAGTCACATAGTCAGTGATTGGCCATTGTGAAAGTTCAGTAGTATCAGCAGCATTCACACTAGTAATATCATGAATGCTTCTTCCCCTCTTCACCTTATTATTGTCATTTAATCGACTGAAGAACTTTTGGGCATGGCTTGCCACCTGTCTTGGTGTTCTTGATAACACACAGTTACTTGATATATTCCGCCAATCACCCTTACCATATTTCTCCAACCCTTGGAGAAACAACCTAATAAAGGAAAGAAGATTAAAAGAAGTTACTAGGCTTGGAATTTAATCTGGGAAGTTAATTGCAAGACAATATCTGCTTAAAACTCACACATTCTCTCAATCAACACACTTTTTATGCATCTATGAAATGGTACTCACAGTCGTTATGATTATATAGATACTCACAGTCGTTATGATTATATAGACATTTTTTACTTCAATCTACATCCAACAAATACATCTAAAAGTTTGAATTACCAACTTTAGTGTTATTTTAGCAAACATTTATCACTAATGACGACCTGCAACCCAGCCAAAACAATAGAATATACACAAGGTACAACTCATTGGATGTTACTTTGAGAAATGTATAGGATCATCCCACTTATCAAGTAAGAAATTTCTATAGAATCTCTTCACTCAGCACACCATTTCCTTGTTACGATAGTCCATCTCCATTCAACCACAGATCCATATTTCTCTTACCTTGAGAAAAAAGGAATAGAAGAACAATTAACCCCGAATATATTTATTTAAAGAAGAAAAAGATATGAAAAATCACACACTTAAATTGAACAATATTTTCTACACAAAAGCAGAGCTCCGCCGAAATCAGTAGGAATGCTTTGTTGAAGCAAAGTAGAGTCTAATGACTTTTTCTCTTTCTTTTAATTATTTATTTATTTGTTTGTTTTTGGGTGATTCAAGCAGATGCTCTACCAAGAAAAGGAGAGATTTAAATATCGTATACTGGAAAAAAACTTCAATACATGAGTATGCTCTAGTCTATTTGACCTAATCATTTATTGCCATCATCTAACTGCCTTTTCGGTCTTCGCATGGGATTCAAAATTCACAAGGTGCTAAAGAGAAGAAACTAGAGGTTTTTAGTTATAAATGAACTAAGCTTGGTGGCGATATACCTATATTGTTCACATCACCATTTGTCAACAACAAATTCACAAGTGTTTCCAGCATGAGTTAGATTAAACCAATGTCTTTATATTTCTGATGTCTATAGTACCTTGTCCGTATATAGTACATCGCTCATCAGTTTGCGAGAAAAACAATTATACTGATGACGCAATCTCTTACGTTACATTACTGTTACCAAGCTGTACTACTCTTGTATGAAAAAAGACAAACTAACACGGGAAAAAAAAGGCACCGCCTTTAATTATTCTTGAGAAAAGAAAAGCAAGAGAAAATTGAAGAAATTGCTAACCAAAGCAGAGTGACTTTCTTCCATATTTTCCGACACCAAATTTTCTGAGCAGCAGGTTCTTATTCAAAAGTTTCACACCAGATCAACTTAGATTCTACTATACATTTACACATACTATACAATTAGAAATGATTTTAGTTACAGATTAAAGAACAACACCGCTTCTGTCAATTTTTTGGACCAAATTGACAGAATTGTTGTCAATCTAAAAATAAGAGGAAAAAGGAATAATTTTGTTGCAAAGAACTTCTTAACGAAACAACTTTTAAATCCTTACTGTAAACATAGAAACACATTAATGCAGAGATTAAATAATCATCAATTTAGTCAGATGTTTCAAAGCAAACTAACATGGTCATTACAAAATATGCAGGAAAAGCTTCACCTGTGTTCTTCTGCAGTCCAAGGAATCCCTTTTCTCCGTTCTACCACTGCTCCCGATGATCTACTTCTACGGCTGGAAGAACTTTGCATTTTCCCATATTGAGGTAGGGGAACTTTACCTGACTCGATATCATTGACATCTTCGACAAGGTCATTATAATGCTGAGTAATTTCTTGAAGAGATTTCTGAGGAACTGCTGCTGCTATCTTCATCAGTAGATCGCTGTCTCCAAAATAGATGGCCAGGGCGGTCTCGAATGCTTTGTCTTCCTCCTTAGTCCAGGCGGAGCTACTGCATGTTCGGTTAGAGCTCATTTTGTTGGATCTGCAGTGAAAGGTTTGACACAAAAGGGTAAGTTTCTGAAGAGTTTCTCAAAGTAGAGAACTTCTATATTTGATTCTTTGTAACCCCTTACACTTGGTTAACAGAAAGAATGGAAGCAAGACTCCTACTTTTATAACTACAGTAGTGATAATTAATAAAGGGAAGGGGCAGGAAGCACAATAAAAAGAACAACCGACCAAAACGAATTTTGTTTGTAGATGTTAAGTTGCACGTCATCATGGAGGCATACAACCAAAAGTCCACAGATATTTAAGACTTCACTTTGGTCACTGTTGTTCCTGTATTTCGACACTTTCTATTTGTTTTGGAAGGTTCTCAACCATTTAAAGCAAAAGTAGATAGTAAATGTCCGATTAATGAACTAGCTCTCGAAGGTAAAAAAGAATGCGGAAAGGGATATTATGATGAGCTAAACAATAAGAATTTGACCAGATATTTTTGTATTAGAAATAAGAAGCTAACATATTATAAATCCTTTTTCAATCTTAAACCAACCACAGATGACAAATTTGAATATGATCAAATGCCAGGAAATTTTCTTAGTTTCCCAGCAATCTTGACCTTCGAAATAAAAAGGGTGATTTACAAGAATGACCTTAGAGGTGGTTGATCGTGAATAGGCAAAACTTCAAGTTCAACAAGTTTTCAATTTTGACTTGAAGGTATGGGCAAACGGGGTCAAAAGTTCCAGACCACCCATTTTGAAGGTCATTGGGTCTAATTTCCTGAAATAAAAAGTGCGAAAAGGATAAATTTAGAGGTCTAGAATAGTCTAGGTCTGACATACAAGTCCTTAGTGGTTAGAATGACTTACCTCAGTTAGAATCTACACTCATCCAGTCAATAATGTTGCGTATGAGCTGGAAGAGCTATTGACCTCGCAGCTGATTGGAGCCACTCAAGTAGGTCCTGTCGTTAACACTGCAAGTTTGCCATTATCAATTGCTGATCATATTGGAGTCCATGGTTGTACATCTTCTAGTAGTGGTGCTAAGAATAGTTTCGAGAGCTCCATAGGAGCTCCCAAGGAAGGTCGTTGTGTCGATTCCTTGCAATTGCCATCAATTCCTGGCTCTAGTGGCGGTGGAACTCATCCCAGCTCAAATCCTACCATGCAATTACCATCTATTCCCGGCCTAGTGGTGGTGGAACTTATCCCAGTTCAAACCCGGGCAGCGAGGAAGACAACATCTTTGATATGGAAGACCTATTTACAGATCACATGTTTGGTTTTGGCAAATGAGAATCTGTTGTTTATAGAGGTAAACCATAACCTCTCTCGGGTTTCACCAGAATGACCACTACTTTGTTACGGATGAGGAAATGCAGCAGGGGCCTTTTACTTCACGAACTCTCATGCCATTACATGTTCCTTGCCCGGTTGGTTCATTTGCAGCATCTTCTAGTGTATTGTTCTGCTGTCGCAACCTTCAAGAATGGCTATATTTGCATACCAAACTTTAGCAGTAGGTTATATACATAGAACTATTTAGAACAGGTGCCTTCCCCCCCCCCCCCCCCCCCCCCCCCACAAAACCTTTAATCACTGTACCAGCAGAGGGCACCTATGGAGCGTGGCGTGGGCCGACACTAGGACATCTCCATCACTTAGCTTGCAACATCTATTGCTGTGCACCGGATCCTAACTTTATGCTTCCTTTAAGGGGGAAAAAAAAAGAACATCTTCATCAGAAAACTGTACATAGATGGAACCAAAGATCTTTCCTTTTTAGTGCGACGGTTCAATTCAAAATTGAGGCCACACGAATATACAAACACAAGTAACTGCATTATTTTATGGATCAAAATATAGGATAATACAAGATTTTAAGGCAACTGGGCAAGACAAATAAATATTATCATTTCTTGATCTGAAAGATCGTCAAGCAACACACAGAGGTCAACATCTTTGGTCTAGTACTCAAAAGCCTCTAAAAAGAGAAAGGGCCAACTTTGGTATTTCATACTAATGAGAAATCAAATAGTTACCAGTTCCATAGATGTCAGCATCACAGCTAATCAAACACCTACCAGTTCCATTGATAATATCCTAGTATATGCTGGTGCATTTGGAGATTACATAGAATTCTTCTCGGAAAATATGTACTCTAGACTATTTTATCTATACTACTAATTTAGGGAGAGGAAATGATCTTTGTAGCATCTCTATGGCACGGCGCTGCACTGTAAACAAACTTTACTCATTTCATAGGTCCCACTTTTTCCTATAAAACGGTAGAATATCAATTACATTAATACGAGGTAGCCATTTAATCCTATCTCCGCTATTCCACTACAAAGTAAATATCATTCTAAGATTGTTCAACTTATAACAGTTGCATCTTCTACCACTAGTATACATATCGAGCTTAAAAGTTGGAGAATAATATCCAACAAAATAGAAAGGAAAAAAATCCTTGCCACTTTGAACAAACGATCGTACGAATGAGTAATTAATTCCTCATTTGAAATTAGAAATGCATCATAGAAGTCCTTACTTTTTCCTTTTTTCAGTTTTCTCTAGACTTTTTTTCGAAACTCTAAAAATACTAGCACACTTAGCAAAAAGGCATTATCATTAACCACAAAGTAGAGTCAATCAAACTTCTTTAGCCTCATTCGATACTCTAATTTAGCTTCTGAATGAATTCACTCCAGTATCAAACCTTCACTTACTGAAAACTTAAAGTAAGTACAGATGCACAGATATATTTGAGAAAACCTAAGAATCCCAAAAACCAAACAAACCTGATAAATAACTAGCATAGAAGTGTCACACTTGGATTTTTCAAAACTGAATTAAACTTGTAAAGTTCCTTTATTTTTTCCATAACTACAATGTGGCCACCTGCCGCGCACCCCGACTAATTCCACGGGATACATGCTACCTCCTGCCAGCACTAATACCAATGTAACTCTTGCTTGGACCAATTAGAAGAAATCACCTACTCCCTCCGTCTCAAATTATCTGTCGTGATGTCTAAAAATAGTTGTCTCAAATTATTTGTCGTTTTATAAGTTCAAAACAAAATTAATTATTCTTTTTCCCCTTTCACCCTTAGTAGTTACTCCCTCCGTCCCATAATAAGTGTCACCTTAGCAAAAAACACACATATTAAGAAACCAATGATGAAGCTTGAAGTTTACCAAATTACCCTTATGTAAAAAAATTACTTTTTCCTCTTGATGATTAGAGCATACACAAGTAGTCCATATTTTGACATTGAGAATCCAACCATCATCATCTAGAGTAGTACTAATTCTTTTGTCCAACGGCAAAGTTCGAAAAAACTAGTCAATATATGCATTTAGTTTCTAAGGTGACAAGTATTATGAGATTAAAAAAAAAAAAAAGGCTAAGATGACACTTATTATGGGACGGAGGGAGTATAAACACCTCAATTATGGGGTCATTTTATGATTATTCAAATACCATAGGGTAAAATAATTAAAAACCTCTCCTAATTAATTTTTCTTAAAGGGCGTGTAAAAGAAAATCACATCACGATAAATAATTTTAGTCAGAGGGAGTATTTTTTTCGCATCCACTAGGATTTGAACCTGAGACCTCAACTAAAGTTTCTATCTTTGCTTCTTTTTTCTTGTAATTAGAACTTCTAGAGGTTTTTTTTTTTCCTTCTATTTTCACCAGGATAGGAAATCTTGAAAACCCAATTCATCAGAACTGAAGAAGATGGGTATTTTCTGTAACTCCCAAAAAAAAAAAAAAATACTGCATGATCCAAATTGTAGTTAATACTCAAAATTCTGAAACAACAGAGAGAGAGAGAGAGAGACAAATCAAGAATGCAAAAATAACCTTCATATCTCATAAGAAATAGGAATCATTTGGAAGGCAATTTCATCTTCCATTTTGGTTTCTCCATCTCTGAATTGCACATTTTTCCTAGTGTTGTATTAGTATGTCGATGTATTCGAAGAAAGAATAAGGTGACATATACGATTACAAGTTTTGTTTTATTTACCAAAAATAAAACACATGATAAAAGAGTGAATAAATCAATCCATTACCCCATGTTTGGATGGTTGTTTGCCTGGTTCATTAATGTATGGTTTTCCAGGAAATCATGTTTATTTACATTGTTCTTAAAATTATGTGGTATGGTGTTATAAATCTGTGGTTCATTCTATGATTATATAACCATGAAAAGTCTCAATTTTTTAAACCACGAATTTGGTGATTTTTCCGTGGTTACGTATTTCATTTCTCCATTATACCCTCCACCCTCCACCATCCACCTCACCCCACCCCACCCCCACACTACCACTCACCCCACCCACCCCCGCCACTCACCCCAACCCCACCCCGCCCTACCACCCACCCCCACCCCCAACTACCCCACTTCTCTGCCACCTACCCCCACCACCCCAACCACCACCCACTACCCCTCACCACCGCCCAACCCCACCCCACAACAACTCACCCCCACCCTCATCCCACACTACCCACCCCTCCACCATCCCTACCCACTACCCCTCACCACCACCTAACCCCAACCCCACAACCACTCACCCCCACCCTACTACCCACTACCCCCACTCTCATATCACAATCACCCACCTCACACCACCCTCGCCTCCCCCACCCACTACGTACTTATTTTTTAAAGTTCCTATTTTATTCTTTACCTGAGTTTTATTAATATATATAAATTATTTCTAATTAAGAGTTAAGGTTATTTTAGTAAACTTACAAGTTATTATACAGTACCATACAGTCAAACCAAACAATACAAATGTTATTAAACCACAACAAACGATACAATCTATCTAAACATTGTATTCATTAATACAGTTCAATACAATACATCACCATACTATACCATATCATACTGTACATTAATGAACCACATGAAACAACCATCCAAACAGAGGGTTAGGGTGTATCCCACCTTTAACTAGGATTGATCTTTAGAAATTCGAGTATAATTGTTAGGAATGAGAAATTTTGATGGGGAAGTTCATCACTTTAATAATTTTACACGACATGAATTTAATTAGTCGGATCAGTAAATTAGCTTGAATTTAAATTAGTCTAGTTGATGTGGAGTGCATTAGGGCAGAAGTACAAATATACTTCTCAACTTTATGATTTAGAGCCCGTTTGGATTGACTTATAAGTTGCTTATAAGCTGTTTTCAGCTTTTTTGAGTGTTTGACTGGCCAGCTTAAAGTCATTTTGTGCTTAAAATAAGCTCAAAAAAAATAATTGGGCCCATTTGACTTAGCTTATTTAAAGCAGCTTATAAGCCCAAAAAAAAAAGTTAGACTACCCCAACTTATTTTTTTAACTTATAACCTGCAAACAGCTTATAGTCATAAGCCCATCCAAACAGGCTCTTAGATTAGATATATCTCTCGTTGATAAATGATGCATATATACCCCGTTACGCAAATGACGCAAATATATCTATTTCACTGACGATTTAAAAAAAAACATTTTGTTTGTTTTTTAATTATGAAAAGACATGTCGCTTTTAAGAAATAAGTCTGCCCATTTTTTTAGTAGGCTTATTTTTTTAAGCCAAGTGACAATTTTTTAGGCTTATTTTTTTAAGCCATGTGACAATTTTTTTTTTCTAGTGGATTGTCCGGTTCATTTAAAAAAATATTTCTGTGAAAATCTGCCCATTTTTTAAACAAACCAGACACGACCCACAGAACAAAAATACCACGTGACTTTATAAAAATAAGTCTACTAAAAAAATGGGTAGATTATTAATTTAATGCAACGTGGAATTTTTTTAATAAAAAATTAATTGACTTTTTTTTAAATCGTAAGCGAAAATAATATATTTATGTCATTTGTGTAAAGGCAGGTTATATATGCACCCTTTTTTAGTCCACTCAAGTATGTGCAATTAGGTTCCTCTTCTTTTACTAGTTCTGATTTAGTCTTGTATGTATGACAAATCTCAGCTCCTCGCTTTATCTTTTTGTGTTTTGTTTTCTTACTTGATGTTCGATACTTACTTTAGAGTCTGATTAATTTGAATTCATGCTGAAAGTAAAGCGCTTGTTATTAAAACCGACTTTATTCATATAGCTCGAATACGAAACCTCTAGTCACCAGAGGCGGATTCAGGATTTGGAGGCTCCGAGTGCCATTTTTTTTAATCCAAATAGAAAAACATTTTGGTCGATTACGTTGGTGTTCGGTTCGGGTTATAATTTTTTTCCATTCATATTAGACAAAACGATAGAACAAAAATACATGATAATTATAACAACTTGGCCTAAAGAGTAGACCTTTGGATTAGAAAATTTATGATAATTTAACTTTTTATATTTAAACAAATAGCAAATAAGAAAGGGAAAAAGTCAAGAATTAATAAATATTAATTACTAAAAGCAAGTCACGAGGAATTAAGAAAATGAAAAAAGGAAAACAAAAAGGAAAGAGGCAACTGATATAAATGGATGGGTTCCTAAATTTGTGGAGTCAATTTGTAGAATTTACTGCGTTTTGATGTGCTGTCTATAATGCAACAAGCCAAAAATGCAACTAAATGTGGTAAACAAGGTTCGAACCCTCGTCACCAGGGGGCAATTATCGCCCTTTGCCACTGGCACCATGAGGCCACTTGTTACTCCGGGTGGCAATCTATTTATTTATACGATTTCATATGTATAAATACATATATACATAGCGTTTTCACCGAAGCTTGCGGGTGGCGTAGCATCCCCTCGGGCCTTAGTAGATCCGCCCCTGCTAGTCACCTCGTCTTTTAAGAATAGGTAGTATTAATCAATTTCCAATGCTAACACTTTTCAATAATGCTTTGACAAGCGACATTACAACAAAAGGATTGCGTCAAATGGATCACTAGACAAATGGATTCAGGTGACATTTCTCTCCAGTCTCTTTTGTATTTGAGATTTCTGATCAACTGAAAATCCGAAGGAAATTATTATCTTTGGCTTCAAGATGTTTTCAACTTAAAATTAATTTGCTCCTCTTTGTCCATTAATGAAATTGAGCTTGAATCATGAGTGTCATGACCTATTTTGCCTAAGTCGTGCGGGCACCTACCTTCCCACCTTGGTAAGCGAACCCTCAACCCAACACAAGAATAAATACACAAGGAATGAAATTAAGCAACGAAATAGAATAAATACGTAAGTCTCACGATATATATGTAGGTAGTAGAAAAGTGCGGAATAATAACAACACCCCAGGGTCTAGTCTGAATAATACAAGAGCATCTAAAGGAAAATAATACAATCTGGAATACTAATACATAAAGTGTCTATGTCTCTGAATAAAATAGGACATAAGATAGGAAAGTCTTTAAGGCGGCGGACGGCCATGCTCACCCTGGAAACTCAAGAATAGAGCTGAAGCGACTATCAGCCACGCGTCACAGAAGTGGATCCAACCTGATACTCTGCATTCATAAAAGAATGCAACAAGTGCAGGTCAGTACAAACAACAGTACTAGTAGGCATCATCAACCGACTAAGCATAGCTAACACAATTTAGATAATAAAGCAGATAAGCAAATAAACCAACAAGTATAAGACAATGTAATCAATTTCAAGTATTTGTCACCGCCTATGTAAAGCATCTAATCCCCAAATATGTCAAGTCTGAATATATCTAATCCGATTCAACATCACAATACAATCTCCAAGCATCTCAATCAAGTCATAATGCAATGCAATAATGGTATGAATGCAGTGGCGGAGCCAGGATTTTACCGAAGGGTGTTCAAATTTCGAAGAGGTAAATATAAAAAAAAAATCGATAATGTGGAGCGAAAATTTAAGTCAAGCTACATAATATTTAGCAAGTCATAAAAGCACTGATTATAGTACTAACAATTGTATATATTAAAACTAAACGTAAAAGACGAAAAAAGAAATTCTTCTGTTGAAAGCATAATCCAAATGTATTATTGAATCCTACTCGAGAAGATCTATATCTTGAAATATTCTTGTATAGACTCATTAAAAATAGTACTAAATAGCTCTTTTTTAAATTAGGCACTACAAAATCACCTAAAATTTCATTATTTATTGTGGATCATTTTAACTATAAGACTTTCTTTTTGGGTACTTAAGATATTTCTCTATCTAAACTTCAAATGTATAAAGAGGTATTTTAATTACAAAAATAATTACAAGACTTAATAATCCAAACAAAAAAAATGCCAAACATAAAAAAGACACTAATGGAATTCTCACCAAAATATTTACGAATAATGAAAAAGGCGTCTACATTTTCTGCCTAGTTTTTTCCTACTAATTAATACTCTCTTTGTTTCAATTTATGTGACACTCTTTGGTTTTTGAGATTCAAGTTGACTAATTTTTAAAGTAAAATTGAATTAAATCAACTCAATACTTTAAAATTAAAATTTAAATATCTAAAAATTATATGAAAATACTTTACATTGTAATTCTTCTCATGTCAATATGATTAAAAAGTACATTTAATTAATGAAAGTTTTCAAAGTTATGAATTTCGAGAAGTAAAAAGCATCATATAAATTGAAAAAGAATTTTCTTTTTTTCTTATGTAGATAGCACTAGAATATTTCTCTTATTGCATTCTTGCAATAACAGCACAAGAAGACGTTGACAAGATGTTTTATAGCACGGAATATGCCCCTAACAAGAATACTTTTATACTAGTGGAAAAGCTCCACTATTTATTCAATTTTGCTTAGGAAAAAATCAAGGACAAAATATTGGAAGCCGCCAAGGTTCGGACCCGCGCGTCTGTGGAGTTCTGACCACTCTTGACCGCTGAGTTGTCACTATTGGATGTGTAAAGGTTGTTCATGATATATTACTTAGCCAATATAAACGATATTTGACCTATATACCCGATAGAATTTTCCGGCGAAGGGTGTTCATCTGAACAACCTTCGAAGGCTATAGCTCTGCCCCTGTATGAATGCAATGCAATGTCATGCAAATGCAGTGTACACATGTACTCCGGACGGAAATATCGACGTCTCGGTAGCACAACCCAGCGTGACTCGTGAAGTCTAAGTGCCACCCGTCCCGGATCTTTGCCCAACAGACAGATGGGACCCCGAATCTTTTCCCACGGGGGGTTCTCACCGACACCACCCTGAGGGACCAGCGGAATCCATGCACTAACAACGATTCCGGAACTAACATCGGATATTGGCCATGCAACAATGATTCCGGAATTGATCATCGGACATCGGCCATTTCACGTTACTCAAGTAAAAGAGTTTTATCAAGTATTAATTCACTCAATCAACAATTTCGGGATGAACATCGGACATTGGCCGTCTCACGTCACTTAACTAAAACTAAGTTTTCATCAAATATCATCAATATCTCAACAGTGTATCATGAAATGAGAGTGCGTGCAATGCATGAATCACATCAATCATCATGCTCTATATCACAAGTACCAACAATGGGTACGCCAACAATATATCCGAAACACAAATACCAACAGTGGGTATGCCAATAATATAACCAAATCACAAGTACCAACAGGGGGTACGCCAACAATATATCCGAATCACAAATACCAACAGTGGGTATGCCAATAATATAACCGAATCACAAGTACCAACAATGGGTACGCCAACAATATATCCAAATACAAATACCAACAATGGGTATGCTAACCATATCATACTCAAGACGATAAAACATAATCCAATATCTACCAACGACTCATGGCATCAAGCCGGCACAATAGAACAATTAAATCACACATAATGGGTTGGCTAGCCCCAACACACAACAGGGCCCAACCTAAGGCAATATTCAACCCGACTACATACCCGAAGGTTCACATCCTGTCTCCGACAATAAAATCTAAATATGTGTTTCGCTATACGAAGTCTCACCAAAGGTAAGTCATAACCTGCCTGGATGGCCGAACCGCAACACTAACAACTCACTCATTTGCCTTGCCTTTCCGTTGAACCTCAGAACCACAGTAATCTAAGCATAATCGAAATCTAGATTAGAAATCATGAAGAATGATACTAATATTGCTACTATTCAATTTAGGTCACTTTTAACCCTAGAAATTGGGGAAACGGGCCCACAAGGGCAAAACAGGAAATTCGGAAGCAAAACATCAAATTAGGCACTAGGTGATCATAACCCAACCACTAATTTCTAATTTAACTCAAAGATTAGCCTAATTTCTGACTTCAAGCAAAACCCCCAATTTGGGTATAAACGCTAATTCTTTGATTCCGAAATTCAACTCTAGAAATGGAAGATATATGATTAATAAGCTTAGATCCATCGAAATCTAACATAAACATCATCAATTTCCTCCTTAATGAGCCTAAGGAAAAATTCATCAAACCCCTCTTTCAACTTCCATCACTAAGGGATAATTAAAGGGAAGGGGGAAATCTAAGATGATTGTGATTAAGGAAGAGTAAAGGAATAGGTAAGATTTAGCTCCAAGAATGTCTCCAAAATATCTCCAAGACTGTTCTCCTAAGCTCTAATTTCGAAATGGGAAATAATAAGGGTCTAAGGGATTATTTAAATCACACTTAATGAAAATACCTGGCCCGTCACCGCCACGACGGTAACGGGGCCGCTACAACGCCCATATGGCTGCCATAGCGGTCTGGCCAACAATACGCATGGCCGCCCCAGCGGCCAACACACCACAATAGTGGTGCCACTGGGACGGCACTGGTGCCGCCATATTGGGCACCAGGTACCAGAATCCCTCTAATTTTTCTAAGTCTCAATCGAAATCCCGAGCCATTCCCGAGGCCATTTGCTCAAAGCCCATATACCCAGACCCACACAAAAATATGCTACGAACGTGCTCGTGGCCTCGGAATTTCCAACGGAGGTCTCGTTGACCGGGTCAAACCCCGACGCGTTAGTTCTACTTTCCAACCCAAGTCCCAAAATGCATCCAAGTGCATTGGGAACCGAATCGAATATACACACAAGTCATAAGCAAGCTTCCGGACCTCTCGGAATCGACAGATTTCCGACAAAAGTCCGTCTACCCAGAAGTCAACTTCGGGTCAAAATGCGCTAGTCAATGCTCAGAAAAGGCGAAAATGTCGAAAAGACTATAACGACCAAACGGGTCGTTACAATGAGATAGGACCATAACTAGAGTCTATAGTATGAATATAGTGCAAGAAGAAATTGAAGTAATCAACAATTAGTTTGCACTTAAATTAGAAAATATTTGCAATTAAACGTCAACATATTATATCTTCAGTGTTAATTTATTGAAAGTTTGAATAAATATAATAATAAAAGAGTTTTAGTAATGTTATCGTATAGTTTTAGTAACGTTATTTTATAGTCCTAAAAGCAGGGGCGGATCTACATGTTGTTGAGGGTGTTCACCCTCGCCAAAAAATTACAGTGTATATATAGGATAAATTTTCTGTGTTTATGTGCATATATTAACTTTTGAACACCCTCGGCAAAAAATTACAGTGTATATTTAACTTCTTTTTTTTCCGAACACCCTGAATGAAAATCCTGAATCCGCCACTGTCTAAAAGTGGTTTTGACGACGCACAATTTGAACATTAGAATCGAAATTTTGGACTAATGGAAGGAGTGTTCTAAGTAAAAGTGATCTGATATTAAAATTAGAGGAACATTTTCTTATTATTAAACCGAAAATTGAATCGTCAAGGACCGATTAATCGAAAATTGATAAAAAGTATCTTATTGATTTGACTATCGACTGAAAAAACCGATTAACTGAATAGGTAACAAAAAATCGGGACGAACTGACCGATAAGCATCCCTACTATTTTTTATACATCATTCAAAGACAGTATTTAAATTTAGAAAACCATAAGGGGTAAAATGCATCTTTCCCCAAGACCCCAACTAATGTTTAAAGCCACAAAGGAACTTCATTGCTTTGAACACGCAAATTTGAGGACCAAAGAGAAAAAGTAATTAACAATAATTATGCAATTAACACTATTGAAGTCAAGTTAGTCCTACACTCCATAAAGATCTTAGAGATAGAGTTGTTGCTATTTTTATTTTATTTTATTTTAATCTTGTTAGATATTGCTTCCTCCACATAAAAAAAAGTGTCCACTTAGCCTTTTTTTTTTTTTGGTTAAAAAAAGTGTCTACTTATCAAATCAAGAAAAAATTAACCTTGTTTTTTCATATTTGCTCCTATTAAGTGTTATATGATCAAATCCTAATGTTTATTTAATTAGGAATAATTTAGTCAAATTACCTATTTTCGTCTACGAATTAATATTTTCTTAAGGAATATGCAAATAGCTAAATGGACTTTTTTTTTTTTTATCCCGAGGGAGTATTACTAGTTGTTTGATTATTCCCCTGAAACTACCGGCAACTTCTATAACTCCCTCATCTCTCATTTTATAGATATGCGATATTTGATTACATACAAACTTCAAAATATTAAATTAACTATATTAGAGTGGACTACTCTAAATGTCGTTATCATATAATTAAGTTAAATTAAAAATGTGCGTCTTGTATTTTAAAATTACAATCAAACCTCTCTATAATTGTCATTCGTTATAACATCATTTCACTATAACTGTCTGATTTTTTCCGCAACCAATTTTTCATGTTATATTTTTTACTTCCCTATAATAGCATTCTACTTATAACAGCAGTGACATTCATTATAGTTGTCACGACCCAACTAGAGGCCGCGACGGGTACTCGATACTTGTACCGAGCACCCCTTATCTCGTATCGTACTTTTACTACTAGGTGGGCCGTATAGACTATATCGTTTTTTTTTTCTGTTGCTTAACGCTAACATTAATGGCATAATTGTAAACATGAACTTATAAACTTTGCTAGCACGTTATACAACGACGAGGACAACAAAAGTACAAAACATCTGACTGTACATATCTGTCTACGAGCCTCTATACAAAGTGCATATATACATAGGAAGGGCCGGGTTCTGTCGTGCCCGATTATATACACAAAAGTAGTACCAATAGGCTGAAGCTCCGGATCAACTGGAGCACTCTCAAGGAACAGCTGGTGAAGCTCCTAGGGATTAAACTCGTCTGTCTGCTGACCTGCGCGGCATGAAACGCAGCGTCCGCAAGAAGGGACGTCAGTACGAATAATGTACCGAGTATGTAAAGCATAGAAACCGGCATAATAAGCAGCATTAAATATAAATAACAGCATCATGGGCTCATAGAACGTGTGAGGAGGTAAGAAAGTAACCTGTACATAGGAATGCCCTTTTTGGCCAGATACCATGCATGCTTGACTTTTCCCCCTCAAAATTTTCTTTTGTTTAAAAAAAACATTTCTTTTTCATAGACATAGAAAATAGAACACATATCCTGTCATGTCGTATCATGTCATATCATATCGTATCATGTCGTGTCATATCATATCATATCATAGCGTATCATATCATATCATGTCATATCATATCATAGCGTATCATATCATATCATGTCATATCATATCATAGCGCCGAACAATGTCGGCTCGCCCACATAGCGCCGAAATACGTCGGCTCGCCCGTATATCCCGCGTCCGGGATGATATAACGCCAGCTGACCAGGTGGAAACGCGTCTATAGCGCAACATATATCCCTTCCCCTCATATCTCCTTCACTCCCCCCATGTACATATACATATCATATACATATTTCATATAAGCATGCCGGAGAGCCCAAGGAAAAATCATGTTCGTCATAATCATCACAAAAATATTCTCATTAGAATAGTTACAATACTTATCGTTCGATAAATGAAACAATTAAGAAAATCCGGGAATAACGGGCCCACCTCGGGTCAAATGAGGTGGCGTACACGATTTATATACGTTACATTTCATGACGTCACTTGTGAGAGTTTTAAGGTAGTCGGGTCCTATTTGTGCAAGTTCTAGATGTTTAGGCAATTTTTCAACATTTCATACAATATTTAATTCAATTCTACTGAATGAAAAAGGAAAAACTTTAGGCACGGATTCCGGAGAATAGAGTTGTCCCCGAGGCTCAAATCTCGACCTAATATATCTAGGACATGCCAAAAGAAAAAAATGGGATAGCTTTACATACCTTTTTCGCCCTTTACGCTAGTCCAAATTCAATTCTCATTTCCTTCAAAATCTACAATTGGTCACAATTACCAAATATCAATCTCAAGCCTTTAAGAATCCAATCTTAATTCATACTTGTCTACGGAAATTTGGGCAGCATCTCCTCTATAAATTCAACATCCCCGAGAATTCAACTCGGCCAAAAATACAACAAAAAACCGAGAATTTAACTCGGCCACAATATCAACAACAACACCAACAATTATTCATAATATTTCCAGCTCCAAAATATTCGATAGAATATCCCACATTTTATTTTCCAAATTTTCCAACCAACCAATTCGCGATATAACTATTTCATAATTTTTATTTCCGTAACGAAGTCGAAATTAATACAAACAACATCAATAGCAACATCCTCCACATTCTACAAGTTAACTACATTTATTTTCATCCATAACAACGTTTACATAACCCACAAAACAATCCAACAAACAGCCCATGAGCCAACAACAACATCAAATACAATTTACGGTAAAATCTTCGTATTTCTCGTCCCACAATTTAGTTATGACTTCAATGAATATAAATATACTTAGAAGAGGATAATCCTTACCATATATACCAAGAAATAATCTTCTTCCACTTTACTTCCCTTCGAAGAAAGCCCAATTTCAACAACACGATAAAACAGGACAACAAGATCGGAGCGGAGAGCAAAACCCGCCTTATTGTTCTTGAGAATAGTTACACGTTGCTGTTTGGTTTGGAAATAAATATTGCTGCCAAGAGAAATTAACTGCACGTTGCTTCTCCTTTCAGTTATGTGCAGTGCAAAGTTTCCATAAAATCAATTCTCCAAGAGTGAGATAAGAGAAGTACAACAATACTCTGTAGCAGCACGTGTAATGGTGTGTATATATATATATCCCTAAACTTCAATTCCAAAATGATATAATATGTATAAATAAATAATCCATTCAACATGATAAAGGATGCATTAAATGCATGTCCCCTCCTTTACACTTGTCATTCTATTTCCACTCCCTTTTAAATTACTCATCACCTTTCTACACCATTATGCACGTACATCTATATAATTTGCTGCCCTTATCTACTAGGTGAATTCTTTTCCAAAGTTAAGAATGGTTGCTGCCCACAAATATATTCACTTTAGTGATATAGGAAATGTTTACATTCTTTTAGTGGACCGTGGGTCCCACTCTTAAGGATAAACTTCCAAAAGAAGACTTCCTAAAAATGACACATAGCAATATATATAATTGTCATCCAAGGTGCTGTCACGTTAGGGGGCTAACACCCAAAACAATTCACCCATTTAATCCGTAATTAAATAATTAACTTCCCACTAAGTTCATCAACTAATCATTTATGCATAATTAATTTTTTTGATCTCAATTTACTTAAATAATGATCATTTTAAGCACACTTCATATACTCGTTATCATAATCATGTGGTATAGCACTAGCCCATATCCTTATTTCCACCACATAAAATATTATTTTCAACTATCGTCGTCATACTCTCCCATCTTAAATCATTTCGGGACTTCATTCTTGTATACACCGAGTTTTTGATTTTCATGCTTCAATGTGACTAAATATTCCAACTTCGAGTAAATTTTCTCATATTGGAAGGTCCAATTTCCTAATCCAAAAATACGGGGTATTATAACTTGGACCGTATTTTATTCAAATAAATTTCGAACCTTGACAAAATTTATTTTCTTCGATTTGCTTAACTTCAAATATTTGTAACACATCTGTACCATTACTACAACCACCCACAAGCTTGGAACGATAACCTCATTTTCGTTACTAATATTTAACTCGCACGCTTTCCAACGCATGAAAACGCGGGATGTAACAATAGTGGTACTTTCTTTGTAAAGTTACCTCTCTAAAATAGTCATACTCAAATATTGTGTAATAATATTTCGTAAAAAATATATTATATATAAAAGTAAAAAACTATTGTTAAGAGTTAATTGTTACTTGAAGTGAGATAGAAGAGTCAACTGTTAAGCTTTTAGACAACCTTCAAGAAAAATCAATTAAATTCTCTTTTGCTGAAAGTTTGAACAAAATTTTCATAATTCAAGCATTGTATTATCACTAAGAGATTGTAATTTACGAAACAACCTACAATTATAGAATTATTATGTTAAACTTGAAATATTTAAATTCTAAAATACTGTAAATGCATATTTCCTTAGATTTTAATTCTTTATCGGTATGGTACAACTAGTTATGTATTTATTAGTAATTCATTAGTCTTTTCAATTTTAAATTAATGAGATATGAAAAATAATTGAGATTTTAAAATTAACAAGTATACGGTTTTCGTTTATATTTAACATGAAAAACACAATAACTGTTTGTGTACTTTTATTTATAACAACTAAATGAGATTTAAATATGAAATGTCAGTACATATACATAACAACACTTCAGTATATCAACCATGAAATTTTCGAACAAACGCTGCCATTATAAAGAGGTTTGATTGTATAATACTTAAGCCGCAATACAATGAAATTCCAACACAAACAATATTGATTACCCCTGCATTACAATATCTAAAAACCTCTATACATTGAAAATTTCTAGAGATAGTATCAAACTAAACAAACTGAAATAGAATGATTGGAAAAATCTAAATGCAAATACGAAAAAAAATCATCCATCATATCTTTACAGTGTTGCCACTTTGATTCACTAGAATAAGCCCTACGCGGCGCGAATCCGGAATAGTCGGGGTCCAATGCAGGTACCAGACACTGGATGGAAAAAGAAAAAAAAGAAAAAAAAACTGGTCCTCTGAAATGAGCTTTAAAATTTTCTGGAAAAAAATAATCTATCACATCATTCACATGAAAGTCTAATCCTACATATTTGAATTGTATGCAGTTATTCACCACAATCCCCTCTAGTCTACTTCACTGATTAACTTGGAAAAGAAAAAAAATAGGGAACAAAGAAAATTTTCAAAGCAAGTAGAAAATAAGATTCGAAACTACTAAAGCATGCTTTTATTTGTAAACATAGAGTTTAAAGATATTCTTGCACAGCAAAAGACAGAGAGAGGTATACCTGTTCTAAATAATTCTATATATTTAACCTGCTGACAAAGTTTGCTATTACATACATCATATACAATAAAAGCCAGCACTGGATATGCAAGTAGAGTCATATCTAGAAGGATGCGACAACAGAACAATACACCGGCCAGAAGATGCTGCAAACGAACCAACCAGGCAAGGAACACGTAATGGCATGAGAGTTCGTGAAGTAATAGGCGCCTGCTGCATTGGCTCATCCATGACAAAGCAGTGGCCATTCTAGTGAAACCCGAGAGAGGTTATGGTTTACCACTATAAACAACAGATTCTTATTTGGAAAAACCAAATATGGGATCTGAGAATAGGTCTTCCAAATCAAAGATGTCGTCTTCCTCGCTGCTCGGATTTGAACCATGATAATTAGTTCCACCACCACTAGTGCCGGGAATAGATGGTAAGTGCATGGTAGGATTTGTACAGGGATGAATTCCACCGCCATTAGTTCCAGGAATTGATGGCAATTGCAAGGAATCGACACGAAAACCTCCCTCGGGAGCTCCCATGGTGCTCTCAAAACTATTCTTAACACCACTGCCTGAAGCTATACAATCATGGACTCCCATCTGATCAACAATTGCTAATGGCAAACTTGTAGTGTTAGCCATAGGATCTACTTGAGTGGATCCAACCAACTGATTGGTCATTAGCTCTTCTAAGGACCCAACTTTAACGACCGGATGAGTGTACATTCCGGTGCCACCAGCAACTGCTCCAGAGGTTCCGTCTGCCGGTTCAGTGATTAGGTCGTCTATACTTTGCAGGAACTCATCCATGTCCGGAAATGAATTATTCAACTCACTACCAACAGCAGCACCAAGCGGGAATTTCTCGGGGTTCACAGCAGATGGTCCTTCAATAGCGCAGTTGGTAGCTAGCCCTGGTAAAGATATCATTCCTGCGTCAAAAGCTTCAGTTACGTAGTCAAGCAATGCCCAAAAGTCCCATGCCTTTCTTGGTCGGACCAACCCAACCGGCGATTTCCGACAAGTCTTTCTGAATTGGAAGAGCAAGAAGCGGAACTAGAAGAAAACTTTCAGTGATTGGATCTTGTGAGGATTCAGTAGTATCAGCAGCATTCACGCTAGTGATATCATGAATGCTGCTTCTCCTCTTCGACTTGTCATTGTTATTTAATCGAATGAAGAACTTTTGGGCATGGCTTGCCACCTGTGTTGGTGTTCTAGATCTCACACAGTTCCTCGATATACCCCGCCAATCACCTTTACCATATTTCTCCAACCCTTGGAGAAACGACCTAATAAAGGAAAGAAGATTAAAAGAAGTTACTAGGCTTGGAATTTAATCTGAGAAGTAAATTGTAAGACAATATCTGCAGAAAACTAATACATTCTCTCAATCAGCACAATTCTTATGCATCTTTGAAATGCTACTCAGGGTTGTTATGATTACATAGACATTTTTTTACTTCCATCTACATTGAACAAATACATCTAAAAAGTTTGAATTACCAATTTTAGTGTTATTTTAGCAAACATTTTTCACTAACACGACCTGCAACCTAGCCAAAACAATAGAATATACGCAAGTAAGTTACAACTCATTGGATGTTAATTTGAGAAATGTATAGAATCTCCTCACTCAGCACATCATTATTCCTTGTTGTAATAGTCCCTCTCAGTTTTGTTTTTTGTTTTGAAATGGTACAATAGTCCCATTTCCATTCAACCACAGATCCATATTTCTATTATTTGTTTTTGGGCGATTCAAGCCGATTCTCTACCAAGAAAAGGAAAGGAGATATAACTATCGTATACTGGAAAAAAACTTCAATACATGAATATGCTCTAGTCTATTTGACCTAATCATTTATTACCATCATCTAACTGCCTTTTCGGTCTTCGCATGGGATTCAAAATTGACAAGGTGCTAAAAAGAAGAAACTAGAGGTTTTTTAGTTATAAATGTAACACCTCGTAGCTTCGGGCTAAGATTTGTATCATAAGATGGGGGTATAATAAACCCAATTTGAGTAGTGTATAAATGATGTTTGAAACCCAATCAATACATGAGAAGAGTCTTTGGGCAAAGCAAAGTTGAAAACCACTCTACGGGACATGTTTGCAAGTGAGTTTATAGAAGGTCTTACTTCCAACGACCATAGCCCCATTATTAATTTGGAATTTGGGAAAACTTCCTTGATGAAAGTTGTATCCCTTTGAAATAGCTTTCCAACGGTATATTATGAGGGTCAAACGGACATCCGTGCAAAGAGTTATGCCCATTTTACTGAAGACTGTTCGCTGGAAATTCTGTCAGCGTAACGTGACGTTACGGACCGTAACACGTGTTACGGGCCGTAACAGTGGACCGTAACGCATCGAAAATTTCCAGAACCTCACTGGAAATTTTCACCAAGTTACGGTACCAAGTTACGGTCCGTCCCTTGTGTTACGGGACCGTAACAGTGACCGTATCTTGGTCCGTATGTACGTTTCGGGTCACCTGACTTCGGGAGGCCATAACCCTATCGTAAGTTGCGAATTTGGGAAAACCCAAAGAATGAAAGTTGTAGATAATTGAAATAACTTTCCAACCATAGGTTGTGGGTTCACAGGAGACGTCGGGATAGGGAGATATGGACGTTTTAAGACAGATAGGTCCCAACCCGTTTTCAAGTTGGGTCAACCCATTTCCCACTTAGTACTTAAGGGAAATGAAAACCCTAGCAGCCTCCATTTCCCTCAAATTTCAGATTTTTAGAGAGAGGAAGTGAGAGAGAGGAGATATAGAGAGAGAAAGTATAAAATCAACCAAGTTTAAGGCCCCAAATCCCGAAGCTCGTGAAGGATAAAGTGTAGTACAAGTTGTTGCCGTCATTTTAAGCTAAAAATCGGACTTGGGGGTGTTGATTTCGTGGTGACTACCCAAAAAGGTAATGTTTCTACTCCCTAATCATTTATAGTTGTGAATTGATGAATTCTTGGGAGAATAATAATTGGGTTTGTGGAAGAGAATTATATGAACTATGCTAGAATTGTTGGATTGTTGAAATGAGATTGTTGTATTCATATGGATGATGAAGAATGATGTTAATTACATCTAATTGAGATTGTAGTATTAGCTAGAAGTAAAAGAATGGGGATTTGGTGAAGAAAACACCATTTATGAGGGTTATAGAGCTTCATGCCCACTAAGTGTTTGATAAAATGCTTAGATGAACAAAACATGGATATTGTTGCTAATATAGAATCCCTATGACTTGTATTACTATAGATTGAAGTTGAAGGGATTGAAGGACATTGTGATACGCCCAAAAGCGGGAAGTTAAGGTATGTAGAACTTCCATCCACATGTGGGAACCTCTACGTTCTTCCCCATGATCTGTTTCGTAAAAACTATGAAGTTCAAATCCTAGGGCATTAAACCCAACGTATTGGTAGCCCGTAATTATGTATGTATGTACATGAATTCCGTATATATGTTCGTCATTGTGTTCCTAACTTTCCATTACGGACATTAGGAATCCTAGCTTAATCCATGAATCATGAATTCTTCCTCATGTGTTCTCATTATGTTCATATGAAACTGCATGAGTTATTTTACAAGTTATAAATATGTTTTCAAGTCAACTACAAATATATGATTATGAACTATTATATTACTCCTAAATCAAGAACATGTTTACAAGATATTTCATGAAACCATGTTTACAAGTTATTTCGTGAAATCATGATTCCAAGACAAGTACAAGTAAATTTACGAAAGTCAGGGGCTTCTTAGCCAACTATATTATATTCATGTTTTTGGGAGTTGCATGAATTACCGAGAAGGCTCAGATAGCCTGAAACTATGTAGCCACCATAGGACAAGGATCGCTCCGCCCAGTTAGGACGATACCTTAATTTCACACTGAATGATTCCATCAGGTACGTTATTACCTTATACCCTGGCAAGGTATAGGGGCTCTGCTGGTCCGGCGAGGTACCAGACTCCACGTATCCACGTGGTGATATCATGTTGTCGGTTTATGAAATGCTCTCCCTACTTATCATGTTTTACTCATGTTATGTATACGTATATGTACTCATGCTCATGCTCATGTTCATGTCCAAGTTTTCAGTTTCAGTTCTTATCATGTTATTCCATGTCTCATGTTGTTTCTTCCGGTTGCTTTACATACCAGTACATTCAATGTGCTGACGTCCCCTTTTATTGCCCGGGGGCCTGTATTTCACGATGCAGGTACGGAGTTACAGGACAACGCTTCTGATCATTAGGATTTACTCGTACCAGCTTATCGGTGAGCCCCATCTCATTCGGGGTTTAAACATTGTATTTCTCTGTTTAGTTTTGCATGTAAAGGTATGCTGGGGGCCTTGTCCCAGTAATTGTGTTTTCCAGTCAGACTCATGATAGAGGTTTCATAGACTAGACCAGTCAGTTATGTTATGGCAGACATTTGGAGTCGTATAGCCATTTTGGCTCACTCATGTTTTAAACAAGTACTTTATTAAGTATTATGAATTATTACGTTTTACAAAGGCTCATCATGCATTCACGTTATATTCCGCTTATGTTATGCATCATGATGATTCATCAAGTCATGTGGTTCGCTCGGTCACATGTAGTCAGGCACCGAGTGCCGTGTTACGTCCAGACCATGGTTCGGGGCGTGACAATAAATGAACTAAGCTTGGTGGTGATATACCTCTATTCTTCACATCACAGTTTGTCAGCAATAAATTCACAAGTGTTTCCAACACGAGTTAGATTGAAGCCTTTAAAAAGTCTGATGTATATAGTACCTTGTCCATATATAATACGTCACTCATCAGTTGGCTAGAAAAACAATTATACTGATGACGCAATCTCTTACGTTACATTACTGTTACCAAGTTGTATTGCTCTTCTATGAAAAAAGGCAAACTAACACAGAAAACAAAAAAGCACCGCCTTTAATTATTCTTGAGAAAAGAAAAGCTAAGAAGAAATTGCTAACCAAAGTAGAGGGGCTTTCTTCCATATTTTCCGACACCAAATTTTCTGAGCAGCAGGTTCTTATTCAAAAGTTTCACACCAGATCAACTTAGATTCTACTATACATTTACACATACTATACAATCAAAAATGATTTTGGTTACAGATTAAAGAATATCACCGCTTCTGTCAAAGAAGAATTTTGTTGCAAAGAACTTGTTAAAGAAGCAACTTTTAAATCCTTACTGTAAACATATAAACACATCATTGTAGAGATTAAATAATCATCAATTTAGTCAGATGTTATAAAGCCTCACCTGTGTTCTTCTGCAGTCCAAGGAATCCCTTTTCGCCGTTCTACCACTGCTCCCGATGATCTACTTCTACGGCTGGAATAACTTTGCATTTTCCCATATTTGGGTAGGGGGACTTTTCCCGATTCAATGTCGTTGACATCTTCAACAAGGTCATTATAATGCTGAGTAATTTCTTGAAGAGATTTCTGAGGAACTGCTGCTGCAATCTTTATCAGTAGATCGCTATCTCCAGAGTAGATAGCCAGGGCGTTCTCAAATGCTTTGTCTTCCTCCTTAGTCCAGGAGGAGCTACTGCATGTTTTGTCGGAGCTCATTTTGTTGGATCAACAGTGAAAGGTTTGCCAGAAAAGGGAAAGTTTCTTAAAAGTTTTCTCAAAGTGGAGAACTTCTATTTATGATTCTTTGTAACCCCTTACACTTGGTTAACGGAAGAAATGGAGGAAAGACTCCTACTTTTATAGCTACAGAAGTGAGATATTAGTAAGGGGATGGGGCAGGTGGCACAATAAGGGGAATGACCAACCCAAAAGACTATTGTTTCTAGGTGCTAAGTTGCACATACATCGAGGAAAACAACCAAATTGTCCACAGAAATATAATACTTCAATGAGACCACTGGCTAACTATGCAAGATTAATACAGTAACAAATGACTTTGTGGGAAAAAAGACTTCACTTTGGTGACTGTTGTTCTTGTATTTAGACACGTTTTATTTGTTTTGGAAGGTTCTCAACCATTTAAAGCAAAAGTAAATAGTAAATATCCGATTAATGAACTAGCTCCTGAAGGCAAAAAAGAATGAGGAAAGGGATATTATGATGAGCTAAACAATAAGAATTTGACCAAATATTTCTGTATTAGAAATAAGAAGCTAACATATTATAAATCCTTTTTCAATCTTAAACCAATCACGGATGACAAATTTGAATATGATCAAATGCCAGGAAATTTTCTTCGTTTCCCAGCAATCTTGACCTTCGAAATAAAAAGGGTGATTTACAAGAATGACCTCAGAGGTGGCTGGCCGTGAACTTTTGAACTCACTTGCCCTATAGGCAAAACTTCAAGTTCAACAAGTTTTCACTTTTGACTTGAAGATATGGGCAAACGGAGGTCAAAAGTTCTAGACCGCCCATTTCCAAACTCATTGGGTCTAATTTCCTGAAATAAAAAGTGCGAAAAGGATAAATGTAGAGGTCTAGAATAGTCTAGGTCTGACATACAAGTCCTTAGTGGTTAGAATGACTTACCTCAGTTAGAATGTACACTCATCCAGTCAATAATGTTGCGTATGAGCTGGAAGAGCTATTGACCAAGCAGTTGATTGGAGCCACTCAAGTATGTCATGTCGTTAACACTGCAAGTTTGCCATTATCAATTGCTGATCATATTGGAGTCCATGGTTGTACATCTTCTAGTAGTGGTGCTAAGAATAGTTTTGAGAGCACCATGGGAGCACCCGAGGGAGGTTGTTGTGTGGATTCCTTGCAATTGCCATCAATTCCTGGCACTAGTGGCGGTGGAACTCATCCCATCTCAAATCCTACCATGCAATTACCATCTATTCCCGGCCTAGTGGTGGTGGAACTTATCCCGGTTCAAACCCGAGCAGTGAGGAAGAAAACATCTTTAATTTGGAATACCTATTCACATATCACATATTTGGTTTTGGCAAATGAGAATCTGTTGTTTATAGTGGTAAACCATAACCTCTCTCGGGTTTCACTAGGATGAGCCAATGCTGCAGGGGCCTTTTACTTCACGAACTCTCATGCCATTACATGTTCCTTGCCCGGTTGGTTCATTTGCAGCATCCTCTAGTGTATTGTTGTGCTGTCGCAACCTTCTAGAATGGCTATATTTGCATACCAAACTTTAGCAGTAGGTTATATACATAGAACTATTTAGAACAGGTGCCTTTCCTCCCAACAGCCCCCCCCCCCCCCCCCCCCCCCTTCTTTTAATCACTGGACCAGCAGAGGGCACCTCTGGAGCGTGGCGTGGGCCGACACTAGGACATCTCCATTACTTAGCTTTCAACATCTATTGCTGTGCACCAGATCTTACTTTGTGCTTCCTTTAAGGAAAATAAAAAAAGATCATCTTCATCAGAAAACTGTACATAGATGGAACCAAAGATCTTTCCTTTTTAGTGCGACCATTCAATTCAAAATTGAGGCCACATAAATATACAAACACAAGTAACTGCATTATTTTATGGATCAAAATATAGGCTAATATGAGATTTTAAGGAAACTGGGCAAGACAAACAAATATTATCATTTCTTGATCTGAAAGATCAGGCAACACACACAGGTCAACATCTTTGTTCTAGTACTCAAAAGCCTCTAAAAAGAGAAAGTGCCACCTTTGGTATTTCATACCAATGAGAAATCAAATACCATGACTTGGGCTGATCCTAAAAATAGCTACCAGTTCCATAGATGTCAGCATCACACCTTATCAAACACCTACCAGTTCCATTGATAATATCCTAGTATATGCTGGTCATTTGGAGATTACACAGAATTCTTCTCGGGAAATATGTACTCTAGAATATTTTATCTATACTACTAATTTAGGGAGAGGAAATGATCTTTGTAGCACCTTTTTGGCACAGCGCCGCGCTGTAAACAAATTTTCTCATTTCATAGGTCCCACTTTTTCCTATAAAAGGGTAGAATATCAATTACATTAATATGAGGTAGCCATTTAATCCTATCTCTGCTATTCCACTACAAAGTAAATATCGTTCTAAGATTGTTCAAGTTATAACAGTTGCATCTTCTACCACTAGGATACATCTCGAGCTTAAAATTTTGAGAACAATATCCAACAAAATAGAAAAGAAAAAAATCCTTGCCACTTTGAACAAACGATCGTACGAATGAGTAATTAATTCCTCATTTGAAATCAGAAATGCATCATAGAAGTTCTTTCTTTTTCCTTTTTTCAGTTTTCTCTAGACATTTTTTCGAGACTCTAAAAATACTAGCACACTTAGCAAAAAGGCATTATCATTAACCACAAAGCAGAGTCAATCAAACTTCTTTAGCCTCATTCGATACTCTAATCTAGCTTCTGAATGAATTCATTCCAGTATCAAACCTTCACTTACTGAAAACTTAAAGTAAGTACAGATGCACATATATATTTGAGAAAACTTAAGAATCCCAAAAACCAAACAAACCTGATAAATAACTAGCATAGAAATGTCACACTTGGATTTTTCAAACCTGAATTAAACTTGTAAAGTTTCTTTATTTTTTCCATAACTACAATGTGACCATCTGGCACGCACCTCGACTAATTTCACGGAATACATGTTACTTCCACGGAATACATGTTACCTCCTGCCGGCACAGCACAGATACTGGGGTAACTCTTGCTTGGACAAATTAGAAGAAATCACCTACTCCCTCCGTTTTAATTTTATCTATCGTAATGTCTAAAAATAGATATCTCAAATTATTTGTCGTTATTTGTCGTTTTAGAAGAGTCTAAGACAAAATCAATTTTTTTTTTCCATTTCACCCTTATTAGTTACTGTTCTTGAAGGCTACAAAGACCTCAATTATGGGGTTATTTTATGATTATTCAAATACTATTGAAGGATAAAATAATTAAAAACTTCTCCTAATTAATGTTTCTTAAGAGACGTGTAAAAGAAAATCATGAGACGGAGGGAGTAGTTTTTTCGTATCCACTGAAATTTGAACCTGAGACCTCAACTAAAAGGTCTCAGGTAATTAGAACTTCTAGGAAA
This sequence comes from Lycium barbarum, assembly GCF_019175385.1. Taxonomy (NCBI): domain Eukaryota; kingdom Viridiplantae; phylum Streptophyta; class Magnoliopsida; order Solanales; family Solanaceae; genus Lycium; species Lycium barbarum. The sequence continues at coordinate 9,413,920 of NC_083342.1, forward strand.
TCTTGACACCCTAATTTATCAGAAATGAAAAGGATGGGTATTTTCTGTAACTCCCTAAAAAAAAAATGCATGACAAAAATTGTAGTTAATACTCAAAATTCTGAAACAACAGAGACAGACAAATCAAGAATGCAAAAACAGAGTTATGACCTACATAGCTCATATTATTCTGTAAGAAATAAGAAATAATTTCATCTTCCATTTTGGTTTGCGACTTGTGGCCATTGCTTTTGAAGTTGTTGATCAAAGTACAGATTGGCGATGTGTTCGAAGAAAGAATAAGGTGACACAGAGGATTAAAACTTACATGTATAGTTTTGTAGATATATATGTGTGTGTAGTGTCTAACCAAAAATAACAAACGACATAAATGGTCCCTTTTAAACGTGAGAGTAGGTTTAAAATAGTCCCTTAACTATGCACTTAACAGTTTTGATTCTCGAAGTTTGCCACAAGTTAACAAAAGTGGTTCCTTAACTATGAGGGTTGGTTAAAAATAGTCTCTTACATATGCACTTAACAATTTTGATCCTTTAAGTTCGCCAAAAGTTTAACACTCCGATAAAATATTCATCGAACTTTGTTTGTTAGATTTGATTAGAACTATGGAAAAAAAGAAAATAATTAGCGAGAATTCATATTTAGAGGTACACATTACTAAAGAAAAGACTAAATACCCCAGGACAAAACTGACCGACATTAGTCTGTTATAGGAAAAACCAACAGACTTGATACTGTCAGAAAATAGTGTCTGGGAACACAAAGATCGGTGGACTCTGTCGATTAAAATAGAGGGAGTCCATTGCCTAGGCAAAATATACACCGGACTTTAGAAATAAATTAGAAATAGCAGAAACTACAAAAGTTGTCATTACTAAAAACAAGTGAAATGGAAACCGATGGATAAAATTGAGGGACACCATTTTTTTAATATTTTTTTGTTATTTTTATGAAAATCAACAGACATCTGTCAGTTATTTTCAAGGAAAAATGCGTGGAAACTATTTTTTTTTTTAAAGAATCACTACAATGGAAGTATTTATTTTTATAATGGATTTTCGATAAAAACGAGTCTAGTGTATTTACTTAGCCGACGGACTCCCTCGTTTTTAATCGACATAGTCCGTAGGTCTTTGTGTTTCGAGACACTATTTTCTGACATTATCAAGTTTGTAGGTCTTTCCCTATAACCAACTGACGTCCATCGATTTTGTCCCGAGGTATTTGTCCGTTTCTTAATAATGTGTACCTCTGATATGAGTTCTCACTAAAAAAAAAAATCATAGTTTTCATCAAATCTAACAAACGGAATTCAACAAATATTTTATCGGAGGCTAAAGGTGTTAACTTTTGGCGAACTTAAAGGACCAAACTGTTAAGTGCATAATGAAGGGACTATTTTAACCAACCCTCCTAGTTAAGGGATAATTTTTATTAACTTGTGACAAACTTAAAGTCCCAAAGCTGTTAAGTGCGTAGTTAAGAGATTATTTTGAACCTACTCTTATAATTAAGGCAACATTTCTATCATTTTCCCAATAAAATAGTAAGCAAACCAGTCCACGAGTGTGTGTCCACTTTAAGCAGTATTATGGCTATGTGTTCGAAGAAAGAATAACAGGGTGATATAGAGGATTACAAGTTTAATTTGTCGATATCTCTATATATGTAGTGTCTTACCAAAAATAACACTGGTAATAAAAGAGTGAACAAATCAGTCCACGGGGGTGTATCCACTTTAGCGAGAGATCTCAGGTTTGATCTTTAGAAATAAAGAAATTTGACTATAAATTTTAGGAATGAGAAATTTAATAGGAAAGTTCATCACTTTAATTACTTTATGCAAGATGAATCTAGATTAGTCGGATCAATAAATCCACGTGTATCTTTGTTCAAAGTAATAAATTAATGTGAATTTGAATTAGTTAGATTAGTGAATTGGGGTGAATCAAAATTAGACGGACGAATGAATCCATATATAAATTTGAATTAATGGGATTCAGTGAATTTCAAATCCAAGGTGATTATATTTACAAGAAAACCAATCAATCCCTTAGTAGGGATTGTTTGTTCCGGGATTATAAATTTGGGATTATATATAATTGTTGGACTAATTTATTCGATCTGGTAGGTGGGACAAAATAATTTCGAGTTTAATGCAATAAGGTGGGATATTCAGGATCAACGTTGACATAAATTTATATTGTGTTTGATTGACGATATAAATTTATTCATGGGATAAATTTATAATGTCAACCAAACACAATTTAAATGTAATCCAAACTTAATCTTGAGATATCCCACCTTATCCAACATATGAAAAATAAATTTCTGATAAAAGAATGAATCAGTCCACGAGGGTGTGTCCACCTTAACGAGAGATCTCGTATTTGATCTTCAGAAATAATCAAATTCGAGTATAATTTCTAGGAATGAGAACTTTCGATAAGAAAGTTTATCACTTTAACAGTTTTACGCGTCGTGAATCTAGATTAATCAGACTAGTAAATCGACGTGATTTTGCATTATTCAAATCAATAAATTAGCGTGAATTTGAATGGTCACGTCAATAGCGGCAAGTGGATCATTGATGGCGATGTGTTCGAAGAAAGAATAAGATGACATTGAGGATTGCAAGTTTAGTTTGTACATATATATCTAGTGTTTTACCAAAAATTAACACTCTGATAAAAGAGTGAACAAATCAATCCATGAGGGTGTGATGAGAGATTTCGATCCTGTTTGATATTTAAAAAGAAGAAAATTTGAGTATAATTTTTAGGAATTAGAAATTTTGAAAGGAAAATTTATCACTTTAATGATTTTACGCGACGTGAATCTAGATTAATTAGATCAGTAAATCGACATGTATCTGAATTATTCAAACTAATAAATTAGCGCGAATTTGAATTAGTCTAGTCAATGAAATCACCAGCGGGGTTGTTCTACATTTTCTTTGTGTTGAAGTGGAGTGCTTTAGGGAGGACATTTATGTCACGCCCCGAACCATGGCCTGGACGTAACACGGCACTCGGTGCCTGACTGCATGTGACCGAGCGAACCACATGGCTTGCTGAATCATCATGATACATAACATAAGCGGAATATAACGTGAATGCATGATGAGCCTTTATAAAACGCAGTAAGTCATAATACTTAATAAAAATACTTGTTTAAACATGAGTGCGGAAATAATCATGAATAAGCCAAAATGGCTATACGACTCCGAATGTCTAACATGACATAACTGACTTGTCTAGTCTATGAAACCTCTACCGTGAGTCTGACTGGGAAACTGTCACGCCCCGAACCATGGCCTGGACGTAACACGACACTCGGTGCCTGACTGCATGTGACCGAGCGAACCACATGGCTTGCTGAATTATCATGATACATGACATAAGCGGAATATAACGTGAATGCATGATGAGCCTTTATAAAATATGATAAGTCATAATACTTAATAGAATACTTGTTTAAACATGAGTGAGCCAAAATGGCTATACGACTCCAAATGTCTGACATGACATAACTGACTTGTCTAGTCTATGAAACCTCTATCATGAGTCTGACTGGAAAACATACTTACTGGGACAAGGCCCCCAGCATACCTTTAGATGCCAAACTAAATAAAGAAATACAATGTCTAAACCCCGAATGAGATGGGGCTCACCAATAAGCTGGTACGTGCAAATCCTAATGAGCAGAAGCGTCGTCCTGTAAATCCGTACCTGCATCGTGAAATGCAGGCCCCCGGGCAATAAAAGGGGACGTCAGCACATTGAATGTACTGGTATGTAAAGTAACCGAAAGAAACAACATGGGACATGGAATAACATGATAAGAACTGAAACTGAAAATTTGGACATGAACATGAGCATGAGCATGAGTACATATATATATATATATATATATATATATATATATAACATGAGTAAAACATGATAAGTAGGGAGAGCATTTCATAAACCGACACATGATATCACCACGTGGATACGTGGAGTCTGGTACCTCGCCGGACCAGCAGAGCCCTCATACCTTGCCAGGGTATAAGGTGGTAACGTGCCTGATGGATCCATTCAGTGTAAAATTAAGGTATCGTCCTAACTGGGCGGAGCGATCCTTGTCCTATGGTGGCTACATAGTTTCAGGCTATCTGAGCCTTCTCGGTAATTCGTGCAACTCCCAAAAACATGAACATGACATAGTTGGCTAAGAAGCCCATGACTTTCGTGAATTTACTTGTACTTGTCTTGTAATCATGATTTCACAAAATAACTTGTAAACATGGTTTCATGAAATAGCTTGTAAACATGGTTTCATGAAATAGCTTGTATACATATTCTTGATTCATGAGTAATAACAATAGTTCATAATCATATATATGTAATTGACTTGAAAACATGCTTGTAACTTGCAAAATAAAATCATTAAGTTTCATATGAACATAATGAGAACACATGAGGAAGAATTCATGATTCATGGATTAAGCTAGGGTTCCTAATAACCGTAATGGAAGATTAGGAATACAACAACGAATATAGATACAAAATTCATGTACATAAATACATAAATACGGGCTACCAATATGTTGGGTTTAATGCCCTAAGATTTGAACTTCATGAATATCAAGGAAACGAAGCATGGGGAAGAACATAGAGATTCCCACATGTGGATGGAAGTTCTACATACCTTAATTGCTCCAAAACTTGAATTAAAGACTTGAATTTTGGAGAAGGTTTCCTAAATCGTGATTCTTGAATCTTGAGATGGGTTTTCTTGAAAACCCTAGATTAGGAATGATGATTTCTTGTTTAGATTACAAGGATATATGTTAGAATTGAGTTGGAATAATTAGAATGGACTTACCTTGGTGTTCTTGATGTTAGAAGAGAGTAGGAGGTCGTTCTAGGGTTTGAAGGAATGAAAAATAATGAGTTGAACTGGTATGGATGAATATATACTGTCCTGTGAAATTGCAATTTACGACCTGAACAGTGCTGGTCGTATTTTCAGTTTACGGGTCGTAAACTGCAATACGGGTCGTATTTTGCAATACGGACTGCACTGCGTCTCTTCAGTAAAATGGCCATACTCTTTGCAAAGATGTCCGTTTGACCCCCATAATATACCGTTGGAAAGGTATTTCAAAGCTCTACAACTTTCATCAAGGAAGTTTTCCCAAATTCCAAATACGTTTTGAAATACGGGCCGTAAAGTGATATACGGTCCGTATTTTACCATATGACCTCAAAATGTCAAATTCCAGAATGTTCAGAAATTCTTGGTTTCAGTTTACGGGCACTGTTCATGGTCGTAAATTGAAATACGACCACTGTTCATGGGCGTAAACCACCATATCACAACTGAACAGAAAAATTTCAATTCCCACATTCTTTATCTGATTTTCTAAGTCTAGGATCGTGGTCAAAACTTTCGTTAAAGGTACGGGGTGTTACAGAAACATACTTACTGGGACAAGGCCCCCAGCATACCTTTCGATGCAAAACTAAATAAAGCAGGACAATGTCTAAACCCCGAATGAGATGGGGCTCACCAATAAGCTGGTATGTGCAAATCCTAATGAGCAGAAGCGTCGTCCTGTAAATCCGTACCTGCATCGTGAAATGCAGGCCCCCGGGCAATAAAAAGGGGACGTCAGCACATTGAACGTACTGGTATGTAAAGAAACCGAAAGAAACAACATGGAACATGGAATAACATGATAAGAACTGAAACTAAAAACCTGGACATGAACAGGAGCATGAGTACATATATATATATATATATATATATTGCATAAACCGACATGTGATATCACCACGTGGATACGTGGAGTCTGGTACCTCGCCAGACCAGCAGAGCCCTTATACCTTGCCAGGGTATAAGGTGATAACGTGCCTGATGGATCCATTCAGTGTAAAATTAAGGTATCGTCCTAACTGGGCGGAGCGATCCTTGTCCTATGGTGGCTACATAGTTTCAGGCTATCTGAGCCTTCTCGGTAATTCGTGCAACTCCCAAAAACATGAGCATAATATAGTTGGCTAAGAAGCCCATGACTTTCGTGAAATAATCTTGTACTTGTCTTGTAATCATGTTTCACGAAATAACTTGTAAACATGGTTTCATGAAATAGCTTGTAAACATATTCTTGATTCATGAGTAATAACAATAGTTCATAATCATATATATGTAGTTGACTTGAAAACATGCTTGTAACTTGCAAAATAAAATCATAAAGTTTCATATGAACATAATGAGAACATATGAGGAAGAACTCATGATTCATGGATTAAGCTAGGGTTCCTACTAACCGTAATGGAAGATTAGGAATACAACAACGAATATAGATACAAAATTCCTGTACATAAATACATAACTACGGGCTACCAATATGTTGGGTTTAATGCCCTAGGATTTGAACTTCATGAATATCAAGAAACGGAGCATGGGGAAGAACGTAAAGATTCCCACATGTGGATAGCGCCTACATACCTTAACTTCCTGCTTTTTTAGCGTATCACAATGTCCTTCAATCCCTTCAACTTTAATCTATAGCAATACAGGTCATAGGGACTCTATATTAGCAACAATAACCATGCTTTGTTCATCTAAGCATTTTATCAAACACTTGGTGGGCATGAAGCTCCACAACCTTCATTAATGGTGTTTTCTTCACCCAATCCCCACTCTATTACTTCTAGCTGATTCTACAATCTCAATTAGGTGTAATTAACATCATTCTTCATCACCCACATGAATACAACAATCCCAAGTCAACAATCCAAAACTCAAGCATAGTTCATATAATTCTCTTATCAAACCCATTTACTATTCTCCCAAGAATTCATCAATTCACAACTATAAATGATTAGGGAGTAGAAACATTACCTTTTTGAAGTCCAATCCTCTTGAATTCGGGTTCTAGGGTTTTCACATCCAACAAAAATGTTCCAATCCTAACTCTATGGATTAGAAGAGTTTACTCAAGTTAGAAAGAGATTAGGGACTTAAATTCAACCTAGAATCATGATAAAAACTTACCTTGGAAGATCTTGAGGTTTGGGACTTGTTCTCTATGAGTTTAGAGAGAATTTTCGTGAATGGGGTGTTGGGGAAATAAACCCCAACCCCAAATATAACAAAAAAACGCGTAAACCCGACTTTTGACCCGAAATCAACCTGTTTCGCGATGGTTCTGCGATGCGAGTGCATCGCGCAACATTCTGCAGCTAAAAACTCAAAGTTGCGCGATCAGTCCGCAAAGCGGGACCAACGCGCGCTCTCTCACGCGCCCTTACGCGCCCCGAGAAGCGACGGGTGTCGGTTCTGCACAACGTTCGGTAAAATAGGCATAACCTCTTGTACACAGCTCTGTTCAAGACCCATAATATACCGTTGGAAAGCTATTTCAAAGGGATACAACTTTCATCAGGGAAGTTTTCCCAAATTACAAAGTTATAATGGCGTGTTGGCCCCTCCAAGTCAGATCATCCGAAAATGTTTCCTTAAATCGTCCTTTTGGATGGCTTATGCCCATATTTGACTTATGGGTCATTCTTGAAACTTACTTAACACTTCATTACCAATATAAGGGACATTATAACTATTCTCCAAAATGTCATTAAGCCATCATTAATTCGATACTCGTAATTCTTGCCCGACACACAACATATACCTTGCTTTCCTTAACAACTTTCGTCTCCTACCTCAAATGTCTTTGAAATCTCATTTAGAATCATTAAATATTACTTCTTACTCGTCAACATGTCGTATACGTCATACCCTTCGTGGGTCTATTCGCGGTACGCTAACGGGGAAATTTCCAAGGTGTAACAATTTATGAGATTTTTCTTTTTGGATGAACCATCTTTTTCTCACTCCAAAAATGTGCAATTGGGTTCCGCTTCTTTTACTAGTTCTAATTTAGTCCCTCTTGTATGTATGGCAAATCTCATCTCATCGCCTTACTTTTTTTTCTTTTTCGTACGCGATGTTCAATACTTATTTTGAAGTCCGGTTAATTTAAATTCACAAGTAAATAACTTGTTATTAAAAGCGACTTTATTCATATAGTTCAAATAAGAAACCTCTAGTCACCCCTCACCTTATATATGAGAATAGGTAGTATGATTCAATTTTCTATGCTAACAACAATAAAAATATATCCAGTATAATCTCACCAGGTGAAATTTGAGGAGGGTAGTGTACTCAACCTTCCCTTACCTTGTGAAGGTAGGGAGCCTGTTACGATAGACCCTCGGCTCAAGAAGATGCAAAGACATTTTTATGCTAACACTCTTCAATAATTCTTTGATGCGCGTTCACTACAGTAAAAAAAAGATTATGTTAAAGCTTATATTATTGTATGTTTTGTATATTATTGAGTTATAGCTATCCCTTATGCATCCACCATCCATGATCCATGTACTTTGGACTAGACTATATAATAATTCCGCTCTAATCATGGGATCCATCATAAATTATTTTTTTATGTTAATTGTCAACACAGCTATTCATCTCCTTAAACTGAATTAAGACTAACAATGTGAGCAAACTCGCACAACCTGAGTTACCCATATATCTGATGAAGGAACATAAATAAAATGCAACTTTCAAGTTAAAAGCTACCATTCTATTTATACATCATCCAAAGACAATATGTAAATAAGAACCATAGGATACAACATGTACATTTTCTCCAATTAATGCATAAACCACAAAGGATCTCCATTGCTTTGAACACGCAAATTTGAGGGCCAAAGAGGAAACGTAATTAACATCAGTTAGGCAATTAACATTATCGAAGTCAAGTAAGTTAATCTTGTGTCGTCTTAAATACTCATTTATTTGTTCTACAACAACAAAAAACTCGTCCCACAATCAACAAAAGACCTTTGAGATACAGTTATTGCCCTTTTTTTTAATCTTGCTAGATATTATTGTTAATTATCTGATTATTCACCTGAAAATGTTGGCAACTTTTATAACTCCCTCATCTCTAATTTGATATGACAATATTTGATTAGATACGGAGTTTAAGATGTACCTATGATATTATTTCTTTTATTTTATAATCAAACACTTGAACAATTCTCACCAAGGGAGCGAAAGGTGGGAGCTCCCGAGGAGGGGTGAAAAAAACTAGTAAAAGAGATTGTAAATTTTCAAACTAATATAATCAAATTCCAACACAACTATGATGCTGTGTTACAATATCAAAACACTAAAACCTCTATACATTGTAAATTCCTGCAAATATTAAGTGCTTGATTTTGAAATATAAAGGTTTGACTTGTATCCAACTAAACAGAGACTAAAATAGATTCGTTGGACTAATCAAAAAACAAATCGCAAAAAATTCATCTATCATGTCATTTTCAAGAACGTTTAATCCTAGATTTTTGAATTAGCTGCAGTTATTTCACCACAATCTCATCCAGTCTCACTTCACTAGTTTACTTGCATAAGGAAAAAAATAGGGAAGGGAGACTGCACAAACAAAGAAAAATTACAAAGCAAGCAGAAAATAAGATTCAAACCTACTAAATCATGCTTTTATTTATGAACATGGAGTTCAAATAGTTCTACATATTTAACCTACTGATACAGTTTGCTACTCTATACACCGTATACAATAGAAGCCAGCACTGGATCTGCAAATGGAGTCATATCTAGGACACGACGACAGAGCAATACACTACAAGATGCTGCAAATGAACCAACCAGGCAAGGAACACGTAATGGCATGAGAGTTCGTGAAGTAATAGGTGCCTGCTGCATTGGCTCATCAGCGACAAAGCAGAGGTCATTCTAGTGAAACCCGAGAGAGGTTGAGGTTTACCACTATATACAACAGATTCTTATTTGCCAAAACCAAATATGTGATCTGTGAATAGGTCTTCCAAATCAAAGATGTCGTCTTCCTCGCTGCTCGGATTCGAACCTTGAAAAGTTCCACCACCACTAGTGCCGGGAATAAATGGCAATTGCATAGTAGGATTTGAACAGGGATGAATTCCACCGCCACTAGTTCCAGGAATTGATGGCAATTGCAAGGAATCGACACGAAAACCTCCCTCGGGAGCTCCCATGGTGCTCTCAAAACTATTCTTAGCACCACTGCCAGAAGCTATACAATCATGGATTCCCATCTGATCAACAATTGCTAATGGCAAACTTGCAGTGTTAGCCGTAGGACCTCCTTGTGTGGATCCAACCAACTGATTGGTCATTAGCTCTTCTAAGGACCCAACTTTAATGACCGGATGAGTGTACATTCTGGTGCCACCAGCAACTGCTCCTGAGGTGTCCTCTGCCGGTTCAGTGATTAGGTCATCTATACTTTGCAGGAATGGTCCTTCAATAGCGCAGTTGGTAGCTAGCCCTGGTAAAGATATCATTCCTGCATCAAAAGCTTCAGTTACATACTCAGTGATTGGACCTTGTGAAGATTCAGTAGTATCAGCAGCATTCACGCTAGTGATATCATGAATGCTGCTTCTCCTCTTCGACCTGTCATTGTCATTTAACCGATTGAAGAACTTTTGGGCATGGCTTGCCACCTGTGTTGGTGTTCTAGATCTCACACAGTTCCTCGATATACCCCGCCAATCACCTTTACCATATTTCTCCAACCCTTGGAGAAACGACCTAATAAAGGAAAGAAGATTAAAAGAAGTTACTAGGCTTGGAATTTAATCTGAGAAGCAAATTGTAAGACAATATCTGCAGAAAACTAATACATTCTCTCAATCAGCACAATTCTTATGCATCTTTGAAATGCTACTCACGGTTGGTATGATTATATAGACATTTTTTACTTCCATCTACATCGAACAAATACATCTAAAAAGTTTGAATTACCAATTTTTGTGTTATTTTAGCAAACATTTATCACTAACCCGACCTGCAACCTAGCCAAAACCATAGAATATACGCAAGTAAGGTACAACTCATTGGATGTTAATTTGACAAATGTATAGAATCTCCTCACTCAGCACATCATTATTCCTTGTTGTAATAGCCCCTCTCTGTTTTGTTTTTCTTTTGAAATGGTACAATAGTCCCATTTCCATTCAACCACAGATCCATATTTCTATTATTTGTTTTTGGGCGATTCAAGCCGATGCTCAACCAAGAAAAGGAAAGGAGATATAAATATCGTATACTGGAAAAAAACTTCAATACATGAATATGCTCTAGTCTATTTGACCTGATCATTTATTACCATCATCTAACTGCCTTTTCGGTCTTCGCATGGGATTCAAAATTCACAAGGTGCTAAAAAGAAGAAACTAGAGGTTTTTAGTTATAAATGAACTAAGCTTGGAGGCGATAAACCGATATTGTTCACATCACCGTTTGTCAGCAACAAATTCACAAGTGTTTCCAACACGAGTTAGATTGAAGCCTTTAAAAGTCTGATGTATATAGTACCTTGTCCATATATAATACGTCACTCATCAGTTGGCTAGAAAAACAATTATACTGATGACGCAATCTCTTACGTTACATTACTGTTACCAAGTTGTATTGCTCTTCTATGAAAAAAGGCAAACTAACACAGAAAACAAAAAAGCACCGCCTTTAATTATTCTTGAGAAAAGAAAAGCTAAGAAGAAATTGCCAACCAAAGCAGAGGGGCTTTCTTCCATATTTTCCGACGCCAAATTTTCTGAGCAGCAGGTTCTTATTCAAAAGTTTCACACCAGATCAACTTAGATTCTACTATACATTTACACATACTATACAATCAGAAATGATTTTGGTTACAGATTAAAGAATAACACCGCTTCTGTCAAAGAAGAATTTTGTTGCAAAGAACTTGTTAAAGAAGCAACTTTTAAATCCTTACTGTAAACATAGAAACACATTATTGTAGAGATTAAATAATCATCAATTTAGTCAGATGTTATAAAGCCTCACCTGTGTTCTTCTGCAGTCCAAGGAATCCCTTTTCGCCGTTCTACCACTGCTCCCGATGATCTACTTCTACGGCTGGAATAAATTTGCATTTTCCCATATTTGGGTAGGGGGACTTTTCCCAATTCAATGTCGTTGACATCTTCAACAAGGTCATTATAATGCTGAGTAATTTCTTGAAGAGATTTCTGAGGAACTTCTGCTGCAATCTTCATCAGTAGATTGCTATCTCCAGAATAGATAGCCAGGGCGTTCTCAAATGCTTTGTCTTCCTCCTTAGTCCAGGAGGAGCTACTGCATGTTTGGTCGGAGCTCATTTTGTTGGATCTGCAGTGAAAGGTTTGTCAGAAAAGTGAGAACTTCTATATATGATTGTTTGTAACACCTTACACTTGGTTAATGGGAAACATGGAGGAAAGACTCCTACTTTTATAGCTACAATAGTGAGATATTAGTAAGGGGAAGGGGCAGGTGGCACAACAAGGGGAATGACCGACCCAAATGACTTTTGTTTCTAGGTGTTAAGTTGCACATACATCGAGGAAAACAACCAAATTGTCCACAGAAATATAAAACTTCAATGAGACCACTGGCTAACTACTCAAGATTAATACAGTAACAAATGAATTTGTGGGAAAAAAAGACTTTACTTTGGTGACTGTTGTTCCTGTATTTAGACACTTTTTATTTGTTTTGGAAGGTTCTCAACCATTTAAAGCAAAAGTAAATAGTAAATGTCCGATTAATGAACTATCTCTCAAAGGTAAAAGAGAATGCGGAAAGGGATATTATGAAAAGCTAAACAATAAGAATTTGACCTGATATTTCTGTATTAGAAATAAGAAGCTAACATATTATAAATCCTTTTTCAATCTTAAACCAACGACAGATGACAAATTTGAATATGATCAAATGCCAGGAAATTTTCTTAGTTTCCCAGCAATCTTGACCTTCGAAATAAAAAGGGTGATTTACAAGAATGACCTTAGAGGTGGCTGGTCGTGAACTTTTGACCTCACTTGCCCGGTAGGCAAAACTTCAAGTTCAACAAGTTTTCACTTTTGACTTGAAGGTATGGGCAAACGGGGGTCAAATGTTCCAGACCACCCATTTCCAAGGTCATTGGGTCAATTTCCTGAAAGAAAAAGTGCGAAAAGGATAAATTTAGAGGTCTAGAATAGTCTAGGTCTGGCATACAAGTCCTTAGTGGTTAGAATGACTTACCTCAGTTAGAATGTACACTCATCCAGTCAATAATGTTGCGTATGAGCTGGAAGAGCTATTGACCAAACAGTTGATTGGAGCCAGTCAAGTATGTCCTGTCGTTAACACTGCAAGTTTGCCATTATCAATTGCTGATCATATTGGAGTCCATGGTTGTACATCTTCTAGTAGCCGTGCTAAGAATAGTTTTGAGAGCACCATGGAAGCTCCCGAGGGAGGTTGTTGTGTGGATTCCTTGCAATTGCCATCAATTCCTGGCACTAGTGGCGGTGGAACTCATCCCATCTCAAATCCTACCATGCAATTACCATCTATTCCCGGCCTAGTGGTGGTGGAACTTATCCCGGTACAAACCCGAGCAGTGAGGAAGACAACATCTTTGATTTGGAATACCTATTCACATATCACATATTTGGTTTTGGCAAATGAGAATCTGTTGTTTATAGTGGTAAACCATAACCTCTCTCGGGTTTCACTAGGATGAGCCAATGCTGCAGGGGCCTTTTACTTCACGAACTCTCATGCCATTACGTGCTCCTTGGCCGGTTGGTTCATTTGCAGCATCTTCTAGTGTATTGTTCTGCTGTGGCAACCTTCTAGAATGGCTATATTTTGCATACCAAACTTTAGCAGTGGGTTATATACATCGAACTATTTAGAACAGGTGCCTTTCCTCCCAACAGCCCCCCCCCCCCCCCCCCCTTTAATCACTGTACCAGCAGAGGGCACCTCTGGAGCGTGGCGTGGGCCGACACTAGGACATCTCCATCACTTAGCTTTAACATCTATTGCTGTGCACCGGATCTAACTTTATGCTTCCTTCAAGGAAAAAGAAAAAAAAAAAGAACATCTTCATCAGAAAACTGTACATAGATGGAACCAAAGATCTTTCCTTTTTAGTGCGACCGTTCAATTCAAAATTGATGCCACACAAATATACAAACACAAGTAACTGCATTATTTTATGCATCAAAATATAGGATAATACGAGATTTTAAGGCAACTGGGCAAGACAAACAAATATTATCATTTCTTGATCTGAAAGATCAAGCAACACACACAGGTCAACATCTTTGTTCTATTTCTCAAAAGCCTCTAGAAATAGAAAGGGCCACCTTTGGTATTTCATACTAATGAGAAATCAAATACCATGACTTGGGCTGATTCTAAAAATAGCTACCAGGTCCATAGATGTCAGCATCACACCTAATCAAAGACCTACCAGTTCCATTGATAATATCCTAGTATATGCTGGTGCATTTGGAGGTTACATAGAATTCTTCTCGGAAAATATGTACTCTAGACTATTTTATCTATACTACTAATTTAGGGAGAGGAAAGGATATTTGTAGCACCTTTTTGGCACAGCGCCGCGCTGTAAACAAATTTTACTCATTTCATAGGTCCCACTTTTTCCTATAAAAGGATAGAATATCAATTACATTAATACGAGGTAGCCATTTAATCCTATCTCTGCTATTCCACTACAAAGTAAATATCATTCTAAGATTGTTCAACTTATAACAGTTGCATCTTCTACCACTAGGATACATCTCGAGCTTAAAATTTTGAGAACAATATCCAACAAAATAGAAAGGAAAAAAATCCTTGCCACTTTGAACAAACGATCGTACGAATGAGTAATTAATTCCTCATTTGAAATCAGAAATGCATCATAGAAGTTCTTTCTTTTTCCTTTTTTCAGTTTTCTCTAGACATTTTTTCGAGACTCTAAAAATACTAGCACACTTAGCAAAAAGGCATTATCATTAACCACAAAGTAGAGTCAATCAACTTCTTTAGCCTCATTCGATACTCTAATTTAGCTTCTGAATGAATTCATTCCAGTATCAAACCTTTACTTACTGAATACTTAAAGTAAGTACAGATGCACAGATATATTTGAGAAAACTTAAGAATCCCAAAAACCAAACAAACCTAATAAATAACTAGCATAGAAATGTCACACTTGGATTTTTCAAAACTAAATTAAACTTGTAAAGTTCCTTTATTTTTTCCATAACTACAATGTGGCCATCTAACACACACCTCGACTAATTCCACGGAATACATGCTACCTCCTACCGGCACAGATACCGGGATAACTCTTGCTTGGACAAATTAGAAGAAATCACCTACTCCCTCCGGCTCAAATTATCTGTCGTGATGCCTAAAAATATATAGTTGTCTCAAATTATTTGTCATTTTAGAAGTTCAAGATAAAATTAATTATTCTTTTTCCCCTTTCACCCTTAGTAGTTACTATATACTATTCTTGAAGACTACAAACACCTCAATTATGGGGTCATTTTATGATTGTTCAAATACCATTGAAGGGTAAAATAATTAAAAACCTCTCCTAATTAATGTTTCTTAAGGGACGTGTAAAAGAAAATCACGAGATGGAGGGAGTAGTTTTTTCGTATCGACTAGAATTTGAACCTGAGGCCTCGACTAAAGTTTCTATCCTTGCTTCCCTTTTCTTGTAATTAGAACTTGTAGAGTTAGTTGTTATTTTTCTTTTTTCACTAGCATAGGAAATTTTTTAAAACCCAATTTATCAAAACTGGAAAAGATGGGTATGTTTCTGTAACTCCCTAAAAAAAAAAAATGCATGACAAAAATTGTAGTTAATACTCAAAATTCTGAAACAACAGAGAGAGACAAATCAAGAATGCAAAAACAGAGTTATAACCTTCATATCTGATATTATTCTAATGATTTGGAAGGAAATTTCATCTTCCATTTTGGTTTCCGACTTGAGGCCATTGGTTGTGAAGTTGTTGATCAAAGTATAGATTGGCGACTTGTTCGAAGAAAGAATAAGGGGAGACATACATACAGATATATATACGTGTGTAGAATGTTTTACCAAAAATAACAAACGACATAAATGGTCCCCTAGGTTCAAAATAGTCCGTTAACTATACACTTAATAGTTTTGGTTCTTTAAGTTTGTCATAAATTAACAAAAATGGTTCTTAACTATGAGGGTTGGTTAAAAATAGTCCCTTAAGTATGCACTTAACAGTTTTGATCCTTTAAGTTCGCCAAAAGTTTAACACTCAGACAAAATATTCATCGAACTCTGTTTGTTAAATTTGATGAGAACTATGGAAAAAAAAATTAGCGAGAATTCATATTTAGAGGTACACATTACTAAAGAAAAGACTAAATACCTCGAGACAAAACTGACCGACATTAGTCCGTTATAGGAAAAACCAACAGACTTGATAATGTCAGAAAATAGTGTCTCGGAACACAAAGATCGGTGGACTCCCTCGTTTTTAATGGACATAGTCCGTAGGTCTTTGTGTTTTGAGACATTATTTTCTGACATTTTCAAGTTTGTAGGTTTTTCCTATAACCAACTGACGTCCGTCGATTTGTCTCGAGGTATTTGTCCGTTTCTTAATAATGTGTACCTCTAATATGAGTTCTCGCTAAAAAAAATTATAGTTCTCGTCAAATCTAACAAATAAAGTTCGATGAATATTTTGTCAAAGACTAAAGGTGTTAACTTTTGGTGAACTTAAAGGACCCAAACTGTTAAGTGCATACTGAAGGGACTATTTTAACCAACCGTCATAGTTAAGGGATCATTTTTGTTAACTTATGGCAAACTCAAAGTACCAAAGCCCGTTAAGTGCATAGTTAAGGGATTATTTTGAACTTACTCTTATAGTTAAGGGACCATTTATATCCCTTTCTCGATAACATAGTGAGCAAACCAGTCCACGAGTGTGTGTCCACTTTAAGTAGTACTAGTAAAATTGATCGCGCTTCGCGTGGTATATTAGAAAATTAACTATGATTAAGAAAAATAAAGTTATAAGTGTAATAAGAAATAATCTCTAAATATTCTATTAGAGGAAAAAAATCTTTTCCTTCTTGACGTACCTTGAAAATAATCAAATAAAACAAACAGAAAAGAGAGCAACACAACTTAGGTTATAGTCCTGAGATTGCTCATTGTCACGCCCCGAACCATGGCCTGGACGTAACACGGCACTCGGTGCCTGACTGCATGTGACCGAGCGAACCACATGGCTTGCTGAATCATCATGATACATAACATATGCGGAATATAACGTGAATGCATGATGAGCCTTTATAAAACATGTTAAGTCATAATACTTAATAAAATACTTGTTTAAACATGAGTGAGCCAAAATGGCTATACGACTCCAAATGTCTGACATGACATAACTGACTTGTCTAGTCTATGAAACCTCTATCATGAGTCTGACTGGAAAACATACTTACTGGGACAAGGCCCCCAGCATACCTTTAGATGCATAATTAATCATAAAATAAACGTTGACTAAACCCCGAATGAGATGGGGCTCACCAATAAGCTGATACGAATGTTGTCCTACTGAGCAGATGTGTCGTCCTGTATATCAGTACCTGCATCGTGAAATGCAGGCCCCCGGGCAATAAAAGGGGACGTCAGCACATTGAATGTACTGGTATGTAAAGCAACCGAAAGAAACAACATGGGACATGGAATAACATGATAAGAACTGAAACTGAAAACCTGGAGATGAACATGAGCATGAGTACATATGCATATATATATAACATCAGTAAAAACATGATAAGTAGGGAGAGCAATAACTTATAACCGATCCATGGTCTGGTGCTTGCGTCCCGCCAGCAGAACACTCAGTCCTTGCCAGGGAACATGAGATTTGATAAAATATGAAAGGATCCAATCATTATGAGAGATCGTCCGGAACATGGGTGGAGCGATCCTCATCCTACAGTGGCTACGTAGTTTTAGGCTATCTGAAGCCCTCCTCGGTAATTAATGCAACTCCCAAAACATGAACATGAAAAATAGTGACACTTGCTGCCCATGGTATATCATGAATCATAACTTGCTTGTACATAGTGTTCATGAATCATAACTTGCTTGTACATGGTTTTCATGAATCATAACTTGCTTGTACATGGTTTTCATGAATCATAACTTGCTTGTACATGGTTTTCATGAATCATAACTTGCTTGTATAGTTTCATAAGATAACTTGTCATAGTCTTGCAAAACATGTTTTTCGTTCATGAGTAATAACAATAGTTCGAAATCATATATATATACTTGTCTTGAAAACATGCTTGTAACTTGCTGGATGAAATCATAAAGTTTCATATAAACATAATGAGAACACATGAGGAAGAATTCATGATTCATGGATTAAGCTAGGATTTCCTAATAACCGTAATGGAAGATTAGGAATGCAATAACGAATATAGATACAAAATTCATGCACATAAATACATAATTACGGGCTACCAATATGTTGGGTTTAATGCCCTAGGATTTGAACTTCATGGATTTTACGAAACGGATCATGGGGAAGAACATAGAGATTCCCACATGTGGATGGAAGTTATACATACCTTAACTTCCTGCTTTTGAGTGTATCACAATGTCCTTCAATCCCTTCAACTTTAATCTATAGCAATACAAGTCATAGGGACTCTATATTAGCAACAATATCCATGTTTTGTTCATCTAAGCATTTTATCAAACACTTGGTGGGCATGAAGCTCCACGACCTTCATTAATGGTGTTTTCTTCCCCCAATCCCCATTCTATTACTTCTAGCTGATTCTACAATCTCAATTAGATGTAATTGACATCATTCTTCATCACCCATATGAATACAACAATCCCAAGTCAACAATCCAAAAAAACCTAGCATAGTTCATATAATTCTCTTTATCAAACTCATTTACTATTCTCCCAAGAACTTATCAACACTTTAATCATCATGAGACATCATAAAACTTACCTTGGTTATTGTAGGAATAAGCCTTGAGTTGAAATGCTTCACTTGAACAAAACCCTAGTTCCACCTTCTATGGAATTTCTTGACTTGAATGGATTTGATGTGTTTCTCACACTTAGTTTTGGTGGATTGATGAAGTGGATCTTTTGTTTCACTTGGATTCTTGCATATGAAGTGTTTGGATGGCTCTAGAGAACCCTTGAGTCGTGTAGGAGAAATGGGAATGAAAAAAAATGGGTTTGGGTCTCTTATTAACATCTTAAAATCTGACCCATCGGGCAATTCTACGCCCATTTTTACGTTCCGTATAATGGTTTTACGGACCGTATAACTCACCGTAAAACCATTCCAGTGATTTGGACATTCTGTGCTCATTTTACGGTGGTCTGAGTCAATTTTACGGACCGTATAATTGTTTTACGGACCGTAAAATGGAACCGTAAAACTGACCAACGAAATATCATTCTCTGTGACCATTTGACGGACCGTATAAATATTTTACGGACCGTCAAAATGTTTTACGGACCGTCAAATGGTCCGTCAAAATTCTTCTGCTCGGACAGTCTGTCGTATAATGGGCATAACTCTTTGCACAGATGTCCGTTTGAGGCCCATAATATACCGTTGGAAAGATATTTCAAAGGGCTAAAACTTTCATCAAGAAAGTTTTCCCAAATTCCAAATTAATAATGGGGTTATGGTCGTTGGAAGTAAGGTCATCTATAAACTCACTTGCAAACATGCCCCGTAGAGTGGTTCTCAACTTTGTTTTGCCCAAAGACTCTTCTCAAGTCTTGATTGGGTTTCAAACACCATTTATACACTACTAAAATTGGGTTCATTATACCCCCATCTTATAATACAAATCGTAACCCGAATGCACGAGGTGTTACACTCATGCAACAAAATTGCCTAACATACATTACAATAATGCATCAATGAATTAACAAATTCATCCGTCATCCATTGTATTTATAAGATAAAGTAAGTGAAACATGCGAATAATGAGATTTCATTTCCTATAAAGATTATTTAAGTTATACATAACGGGAATTGACCCTTCGTCTATACTAATATTGGAAATTATAGAATAAAAAAGACAATAAATTTTTGTTTTCTATATTTTCAAGCTTCAATGACCACAAATATGACACCATCACTTTCATTTAACTTAAGTGATCAAGCAGTTTAACATTATCAAGAAAAATATCGTAATGGACCACGATCTTAGCTTCTCTATTTAACTTAATTGGATAACAAACAAACAAAAAATATAGCAAATAAAAGAAAGTACATATAAATTATCTCAATAACTTTAAGAATTAATTGATATGATAACTCAAACATAACACCCTAATGGATTAAAGAAAAATAAATTAATTTTAAATGCCAAAAAAAGAAAAATTGGAGATCGATGTTGAGAGAGGGTGCAAAAGAGAAGTTCTTCTTCTTCTTCTTCTTAATAGAAGAGACATTTATAGTAGTACAAATATAAATAACAAAAGGAATTTAATTAACTGTAGCTTACATTGTCCCCTTTAGATTGGATGCCAGATATGAATCTCATGCCTTCATATAGGAATTTTGAAGAACCAGAATATTATAATAGCATAAGGTATATTAAAATGATATTATGAACTCTTACAGATAAATAGCAAATTTCCATTCGAAATTGATCTTTTCATGAGTAATAACATCTTTGATAGTTGATCTTTAGTTGCAGGGGATTAGGAAACATTATCACTGGGAAATTCTTTCTTTGAAAGAATCGAGATAATTAATTATCATTTTCAATACAACTAAGACAATAAACCATGAAAAAAGAAACTCCCGTTTGTGTAACTATTCATTTTCCTTTACAATTTTTCATTGTCCCATTTTCCTTTACAATTTTTCATTGTCTTCCTTTGTTACAACAATAAATCAAAGAAATGATAGGAAAAAAGCGCAAAAAAAAAAAAAAAAAAGACATGTTTCTTGGCCAAAGATAGCTGCCACATTACCTAACTTATGCATACTCAGATTAAAATATATCAGAATATTACTATTAAATTGAGAATGTAAAATCTTCATACATACACATTACACATAGAACCGAATATCTACACTTTGCTATTTGCTTATCAGAAAATCTCCATACACTCCACCTTGATACCTTGCTACTTGCTTATCAGATCTATCTTCTCAGCCAAATTTTTCTGAATTTTCATATCATGTCATAGTTTCAAAATCCTTTTTGAATAATTATGAACTTCTGAAATTTAAAATAACATAAATTAAAAATCAAGAGTTTGAATTGTCTGAAAAAAGAAAAGAAATTATAGGATAGAATCATAACTGTACCTTAATATAGATCCTTCCACAATTCAGCTCCATATATTTTAATGTAGAAATGGTCCTAACCATTATAAGAAAAATAATGTGAGAAGCCACTCCATAATTTTGATAAAGTTTATTTCAACTTTGTTCCTCTTGCATATGTACATATTCCCTTAAGAGAAGTTTCATATCTTCAAAATGGAACTCCTCGGACGTGAGGACTGTTAGGTGTGGAATTGGCCAAACAAGTCAATTCTTTTGTTCACATAGTCGTGATGTAAGCGCTTACCTCATCATAGGAAATTCATTCCTATAAATAGGTAGCTTATGGTTCATTTGTAAGATATCATCAAGATCATTTGCTAAACACATCCCAAAGAGAGAAAAAAAAAATCTAAGAGAAATACTCTTAGTGAAAGGCCTAAGTAAGAGAAGGTCTTTGAGAGAATTTTCTGTGGTAAAATTCTTGAGTGTAATTGGGATTGGGGTTGTGAGGTTGAGTGTTGTAAACACTTGTAATATTTCTTCTTTAATAAGATCTGCAGCAGCAACGTGGACGTAGCTCTCACATTGAGGGTGAACCACTATAAATCTGTGTGTGCTATTTATTCTTCGCTTACATCACGGCGTAAGTAGGTTCTGTCTAAGGAGGTTGGTATTTAAGTGGTCCAGCTGTGACCCTCCAATCTTTCCTGGGAACCTGCTTACAAAGGTCGGATTTGGGATTCAAATCCTAACAACTGGTATCAGAGCAACAGGTTGTGTTGTGATTTAGAAACGATGGGAGGCGAAGATGGTACGACGCACGGCATCGGTAAATTCGATGGTACAGATTTTGCGTTCTGGAGAATGCAAATTGAAGATTATTTATATGGCAGAAAGCTTCATGAACCTCTGAGTCCGAAACCAGAGGAGATGAAGCAAGCAGATTGGGATCTCCTCGACAGACAAGTTCTGGGAGTCATTCGACTGACGTTGTCGAAGAACGTTGCTCACAACGTGGCAAAGGAGAAGACCACCGCAGATATGATGAAGGTATTGTCTGACATGTATGAGAAACCTTCGGCAAATAATAAGGTATTTCTCATGAAGAAACTATTTCATCTAAAGATGATGGAAAATGCTCATGTTGCTGCACACATAAATGAATTCAATACCATTGTAAATCAATTGTCATCGGTAAAAATTAATTTCGATGATGAAGTACAAGCTCTAATTTTGTTGGCATCCCTACCAAATAGTTGGGAGCCAATGAGAGCAGCGGTTAGTAATTCTGTCGGCAGTGACAAACTAAAGTTCAACGATGTTAGGGATCGTATCCTTGCTGAGGAGGTGCGTAGGATAGATTCGGGAGAGGCATCGATGAGTTCTGCTTTTAATGTTGAAAACAGAAGCAGAAATTATGACAGAAACTACAACCGAAATAGGGGCAGATCGAAGTCAAGGAATGGCAGGGGTCAATCCAGACCAGGACGAACACATGAGTGTTGGAACTGTGGAAAACCAGGTCACTTCAAGAAGAACTGCAGGGCGCCAAAGAAGGAGGACAACAAGGGGGCTGGAATCAACGCTGCTACGGAAGACATTGGCGATGCGTTGTTGCTATCGGTTGACAGCCCGATAGACTCTTGGGTGCTTGACTCAGGAGCGTCCTTTCATACCACCCCACATCATGATATAATGACAAACTACGTGGCTGGGAATCTCGGCAAAGTTTATTTAGCCGATGGAGAGCCGCTAGACGTTGTTGGCACGGGAGACATTAATTTGAAGATGTCAAATGGATCCTCGTGGAAGATTACAAAAGTTAGACATGTTCCAAAGCTGATGCGAAACCTGATTTCAGTAGGTCAGCTTGATGATGAGGGATATGATCTCAACTTTGGTAATGGGTCTTGGAAGGTGGCGAAAGGTGCTATGGTAGTTGGCCGAGGAAAGAAGATTGGCACTCTCTACATGACGGATAGCTGTCGTGATATTGTTGTTGTGGTTGACAACACAAAGAAGACAGATTTGTGGCATTGTCGGCTTGGGCATATCAGCCAAAAGGAGATGAAGCTGTTGGTGACAAATGGCTTAATTCCGAAGCTGAAGGCGGTGGACCTTCATACGTGTGAGAGCTGCATTCTCGGAAAACAAAAGCGAGTAAGCTTCTCAAGTGCAGGCAGAGAGTTGAAGGTCGAAAAGCTGGAATTGGTGCACACAGACGTGTGGGGACCTACCACTGTACCCTCCCTTGGAGGATCACACTACTACGTGACCTTCATTGATGATTCAACCAGGAAGGTATGGGTTTATTTTATGAAAAATAAATCCGATGTGTTTAGTGTATTCAAAAGATGGAAAGCCATGGTCGAGAATGAAACAAACCTCAAGTTGAAGTGTTTGAGGTCCGACAACGGCGGAGAATACACTGATGGTGATTTCAAACGGTACTGTGCCGATAATGGGATCAAGATGATGAAGACTATTCCTGGAACGCCGCAACAGAATGGAGTAGCCGAAAGAATGAACCGAACGTTGAACGAGCGTGCTCGGAGTATGAGAATACACTCTGGACTGCCCAAGACATTCTGGGCAGATGCAGTCAATACCGCGGCCTTCTTAATTAACCGAGGACCGTCAGTTCCCTTGGATTTCAGAATTCCAGAAGAAGTCTGGAGTGGCAAGAAGGTAAATCTTTCATTTCTGAAAGTGTTCGGTTGCTTATCATATGTTCATAATGATGATACGGCTAGAAGCAAACTTGATCCAAAATCAAAGAAGTGTTACTTTATTGGCTATGGTGACACCGAACTTGGGTACCGATTTTGGGATGAACAAAATCGGAAGATCATCCGAAGCAGGAATGTTGTCTTTAACGAAGAGGTACTGTACAAAGACAAGATGCAAAAGAATTTAGAATGTCAAGACAAGGAATCGGAAATAGTCGATTTGAGGGACTTTCCGGCACCTGAGCCGCAGCCAGGTACAACCGAGGCAGAGGAACAAACAATCCGAGAAGGTGCTGATGAAAGTGCTGATTCTGAAACAAATGAACAGACGCCAATCACAGAGCTGCGTAGATCATCCAGGATCAGGAAGCCGCTTTACAGGTACTCTCCATCCCTCAACTACATTCTACTCACTGATAGAGGGGAGCCGGAATGTTATAAAGAAGCAATGCAAGTCGATGAATCGACTAAGTGGGAGCTGGCAATGAAGGATGAAATGGATTCACTATCGGCAAATCATACATGGGAATTATCCGAGTTGCCAAAGGATAAAAAGGCATTGCAAAACAAATGGGTTTATCGGATAAAGGAAGAACCCAATGGAAGCAAGCGTTATAAAGCAAGGCTGGTTGCAAAGGGATTTCAACAGAAAGAAGGCATTGACTATACGGAGATCTTCTCTCCCGTAGTCAAGATGGTGACTATCAGAACTGTTCTTAGGCTGGTAGCAAAGGAAAATCTACATCTGCAACAGATGGACGTGAAAACTGCATTTCTTCACGGTGATCTAGACGAGGAAATCTACATGCGACAGCCGGAGGGATTCAAAATCAAAGGAAAGGAGAATCTGGTGTGCAAACTTCAAAAGAGTCTGTACGGACTAAAACAGGCTCCAAGACAGTGGTATTTAAAGTTTGACAGCTTTATGAAAAAAGCTGATTTTTTCAAGGTGCGAGGCAGATCACTGCTGTTACTTCAAAAAATTTGAAGACTCGTACATGATACTGCTACTCTATGTCGACGACATGCTAATCGTAGGAGCAAACCTACAGGAGATTGATCGGTTGAAAAAAGGGTTATCGGAAGAGTTTGCAATGAAGGATTTGAGAGCTGCAAAGCAAATCCTTGGGATGAGAATCGACCGAAGCAAGGAGGGCATCAAACTCTCACAAGAAGAATATGTGAGGAAAGTTATCAAAAGGTTTAACATGCATGATGCCAAGCCAGTCAGCACTCCCTTGGCTGGACACTTTCGGTTGTCAAAGGATCAGTCGCCGACAACCGAGGATGAGAAGAAGCAGATGGACAAGATACCTTATGCATCTGCAATCGGTAGTCTTATGTATGCAATGATATGTACAAGGCCAGACATTGCACATGCAGTGGGAGTTGTCAGCCGATTTATGAGCAATCCGGGAAAGCAACACTGGGAGGCTGTGAAGTGGATATTCAAATATCTGAAAGGCAGCTCGAGTTCAGCTCTGTATTTCCGAAAATCAAAAACAGGATTGCAAGGGTATGTTGATGCTGACAACGGTGGTGATATTGATAGCAGAAAGAGCACATCCGGGTATGTTTACACCTTCGGAGGTACTGCAATCTCTTGGGTTTCCAAGTTGCAAACGATAGTAGCTCTCTCTAGTTGTGAGGCTGAGTACGTTGTTGTGACGGAGGCCACAAAGGAAATGATGTGGCTACAATCTTTTCTGCGGGAATTGGATCAGGACCACGAGGGAAGTGTGCTATATTGTGATAGCCAAAGCGCCATTCATTTGGCAAAGAACCCGTTTTACCATGCTCGAACGAAGTACATACAACTCCGGTACCATTTCATTAGATCAGCTTTGGAAGATGGAGCGCTGGTGCTTGAGAAGATCGCAGGGAGTCAGAATCCAGCAGACATGCTGACAAAGGCAGTGACGATAGACAAACTGAAGCTATGCTCAACTTCAGTTGGCCTGCACGAAGTATGAAAGTAGGAAAGAGCTGCTGCATCGATCAAAGTGTGAAGACAAATTAAAATTAGTCTTCAAGTGGGAGATTTGTTAGGTGTGGAATTGGCCAAACAAGTCAATTCTTTTGTTCACATAGTCGTGATGTAAGCGCTTACCTCATCATAGGAAATTCATTCCTATAAATAGGTAGCTTATGGTTCATTTGTAAGATATCATCAAGATCATTTGCTAAACACATCCCAAAGAGAGAAAAAAAATCTAAGAGAAATACTCTTAGTGAAAGGCCTAAGTAAGAGAAGGTCTTTGAGAGAATTTTCTGTGGTAAAATTCTTGAGTGTAATTGGGATTGGGGTTGTGAGGTTGAGTGTTGTAAACACTTGTAATATTTCTTCTTTAATAAGATCTGCAGCAGCAACGTGGACGTAGCTCTCACATTGAGGGTGAACCACTATAAATCTGTGTGTGCTATTTATTCTTCGCTTACATCACGGCGTTAGTAGGTTCTGTCTAAGGAGGTTGGTATTTAAGTGGTCCAGCTGTGACCCTCCAATCTTTCCTGGGAACCTGCTTACAAAGGTCGGATTTGGGATTCAAATCCTAACAAGGACATGGGAAGGCCTTTAGTAATGAGTTTAATACACATTTATCACATTAACATAATTAAGAGAGTTAATGAAATGACTCTTAATCTTTTTAAGCATTATCAAATAAATGAGGAAAAAAAAAGAAAAAATGTTTTAAAAAAATGAGAAAAATATAATTGTGTTTCTTGATCAAAGAGAGGTGTCATATCACTTTGTCTATGTCTAAATTTATGTTATATGTAGATATAGATGTGTTGTTGAATATTATATATATATATATCACTTGCAATAAGCAAAATTTAAGTAATTCATCAATAGTAGTTTAATTGCCATTAAGGGCATGTTCTATTGCTCCTACGTGGGTTTTAATGCTCTTACGTGAGCTGATTTAGACAAACGGTAATTGGGTTTAATTGCACGGATTTATGACTGCCTTGGTTTCTGCTACGTGGGTATGATTCAATATTTATTTTATGAAGAATTTATTAGTCCATTTACTTAGTAAATTATGTACAAAAATTAACCAAAAAAATGTCACATCACCTTGTATATGCCTAGCTTTATATTATATATAGATTATGGCTATGTGTTCGAAGAAAGAATAACAAGGTGATATATGAAAGTGAGTTCC
This sequence comes from Lycium barbarum, assembly GCF_019175385.1. Lineage (NCBI taxonomy): Eukaryota > Viridiplantae > Streptophyta > Magnoliopsida > Solanales > Solanaceae > Lycium > Lycium barbarum. Next base: position 9,441,073 of record NC_083342.1, read on the forward strand.
ACAAGGAGTAGGAATTGTCCTATGCTCTAAGGATGGCACTGTATGAATAGGAGTTCATATATTGTAGTCACATATAATAGGAATAGGAGTCTTATGCATTGTAGGAGTCCTATGCATTGTATGAGCTCTCTTGCCTATAAAAGTGGCTATGATATCCGTGTATATGCAAGATCAATAATACAATATTCAGCCTTCTTTCTAAGCCTAAGTTTGCTAAACTTCTTCATGGTATCAGAGTTTTGGTTTTAGTCCACATTTAATCTGTATCCTGAACCCTACATCACGCACAATGGCAAGTTCATCATCCTCCAGCCCCTCTCTCTCTCTCTCTCTCACCCGCCTCTCTACATCAACTCATAGCCATATGTCCTATAAAATTAAAACCCTCGAACTACCTAGTTTGGAAAACTCAAATTACACAATTGATGCAGACTTTGAAAGTTAGCGAGATTATTGTAAAGGATCCACCATCCTCAGTTATAGCAAACGAAAAAGACGAAGAGGTACTGAACCCTAAGTTCCTTGAATGGGAAGAAAGGGATGTCTTGGTTCGAAGTTGGCTCACTAGAACCATGACCGAGGAGTCAATGTTCCTTATCATTAGATGCACTTCAGCCAAACAAATATGGCAAAGTCTTGAGGACAATTACCTACAAGCTAGCAAAGACAAAGAGTTTCAACTAAAACAACAGATTCAGAGTATCAAGATGTGTTCAAAAACCGTGGATGAGTATGTTAAAGAATTCAAGGGAATTTGTGATAGCCTCGCTGCTATACACAAACCCTTAGATAAAGATAGCAAAGTTATAAACTTTGCTAGGGTCTTGGAAATAAATACAGGACCTTGAGGACAGTCATGTTGGGTAAGCCTCCATACCCAACTTTTACTCAGTTTGTTAATGCACTGAGAGGGTTCGACATGAGAGAAGAAGATAGTGAAAAAGATAATGTTGATCAGGCCATGGATTTTCAACTCCAGAAAACTCAAGGAAGTTTTGGTAAAGGCAGAGGAAACTCATTCAGAGGACGGGGACAAGGTCGAGAAAGAGGTCAGTTTGGACCTAAGTCCACTAATTACATGACTGGGAGGCAATCTGGTTTCACTGCAAATAACTAGAAGAGTGCTCCACCGCAAACAAATGCATGCCAAATTTGTGGACGAAACATCACACCGCTGTCACTTGCTTCTATAGGTGGGACTACTCTTCCAATCCCAACAAGAAACACCACAAGGCTTTTCGGCCTTGACTATCAATGAGCCATCCAATTACAATCTCTATATGGATTCTGCAGCAACTCACCATTGGTACACACAAAATGTTACGACCCAACCGGAGGGCCATGACAAGCACCCGGAGCTAACCTACTGAGCACCTCTTAACATGCTTCTCATTATCGTTCTAGGTGGACCATGAAAGATAACTTACGAATAATATAATCTATAAGGGCATGAATCCACAAAATAATAGCTCATCTATATGATCATCACCAACTATGCCCATATATATATATATATATACAAGCCGACAAGGCTTGCCAAAAATGATATACAAATGTATAAACCAGTAAGGTTATGGAGCATCTACTATACACATATGTCTACGAGCCTCTATAAGGAGTGCATAACATCATAAAGACGGGACAGGACCCCACCGTGCCTAGGTATGTACACAAAATAATAGTACCACTAGACTGCAGCTCTGAAGCAAATGGAGCGCTCCTGAGAAGTCGCTGATGAAGCACCTAAGGATCTGATCCGTCTTCTTGCCTACCTGCGGGCATGAACGCAGCATCCACAAATAAAAGGATGTCAGTACGAATAATGTACTGAGTATGTAAGGCATGAATAAAAACATAATAAAAATATGGAAAGTAGCATGAGATAAAAGAGATAACTTGTACATCTGATTGCCTCTTGAGGCGGATATCGTGCATGCTTAGCTTTTTACAAAAAAATATTTTTCACACACACACAGATATATATATATATATATATATATATATATATATATTGTTGCGGATCGTGCAGCCCGATCCATATATCATCCCGCATCCGGGGCATCCCGTATCCGGGGCATCCCGCGTCCGGGGTAATATCATAACTTGCCCACTGTAGTGGTGTGCACATCTATGTGTCTTCCCGGCCGACTATAGCTCGGCGCGGTGTGAGAAAATACATACATAGATATAAAGCATGCATGAGATCCCAAATAAAACGTTACTACTCTATCGGAGTGACGTAAAGTCGGTAATGTCACGCCCCGAACCATGTCCTGGGCGAAACACGGAACTCGGTGCCTTACTGCATGTGACCTAGCGAACCACATGGCTTGCTGAATCATCATGAGACATAACATGAGCGGAATATAACGTGAATGCATGTGAGCCTTTATAAAACGAAATAAGTCATAATACTTAATAAAAATACTTGTTTAAACATGAGTGCGGAAATAACATGAATGAGCCAAAAATGGCTATACGACTCTGAATGTCTGACATAACATAACTGACTTGTCTAGTCTATGAAACCTCTATCATGAGTCTGACTGGAAAACATACTTGCTGGGACAAGGCCCCCAGCATACCTTAGATGCATAACTAATCATAAAACAAAAGTTGACTAAACCCCGAATGAGATGGGGCTCACCAATAAGCTGATACGAATGTTGTCTTACTGAGCAGATGTGTCGTCCTGTATATCAATACCTGCATCGTGAAATGCAGGCCCCCGGGCAATAAAAGGGGACGTCAGCACATTGAATGTACTGGTATATAAAGCAACTGAAAGAAATAACATGGGATAAGGAATAACATGATAAGAACTGAAACTGAAAACCTGGACATGAACATGAGCATGAAACGTGAGTAAAGTCTGAAAACAGTAAATCAATAGAAATACATATATGTAAAAACTGCTTGTAACGTGGGGAACGCTATAGTATAACCGACAACATGATTCTGGTACTTGCGTCCTACCAGCAGAACACTCACACCTTGCCAGGGGTATGAGATTTAAGTAATAATAAGCATGTAAGGATCCAAACTGCATAATGAAGGTGTTGCCTCCTTGCTGACAACCCTTATCCTACGGTGGCAATGTAGTTTCAGGCTATCTGAGCCTTCTCGGTTAACTAAGCAATTCCCAAAAACATGAACTTGATATAGTTGGCTAAAAAGCCCATGATTTTCGTGAAATAACTTGTAATAACTTGTAATCATGAGTTCACGAAATAACTTGTAACATGGTTCCATGAAATATCTTGTAAACATGGTTTCATGAAATAACTTGTAAACATGGTTTCATGAAATAGCTTGTAAAGATGGTTTCATGAAATAAATTGTCAAAGTCTTGCAACCATGTTCTTGATTCATGAGTAATAACAATAGTTCATAATTATGTATATAATTGACTTAAAAACATGTTTGTAACTTGCTATATAAAATCATAAAGTTTCATATAAACATAATGAGAACACATGAGGAAGAATTCATGATTCATGGATTAAGCTAGGGTTCCTAATAACCGTAATGGAAGATTAGGAATACAACAACGAATATAGATACAAAATTCATGTACATAAATACATAAATACGGGCTACCAATATGTTGGGTTTAATGCCCTAGGATTTGAACTTCATGGATATTAAGAAACAGAGCATGGGGAAGAACTTAGAGATTCCCACATGTGAATGGAAGTTCTACATACCTTAATTGCTCCAAAACTTGAATTAAAGACTTGAATTTTGGAGAAGATTTCCTAAATCTTGATTCTTGAATCTTGAGATGGGTTTTCTTGAAAACCCTAGATTAGGAATGATGATTTCTTGTTTAAATTACAAGGATATATGATTGAATTGAGTTGGGATAATTAGAGTGGGCTTACCTTGGTGTTCTTGATGATAAAAGAGAGTAGGAGGTCGTTCTAGGGTTTGAAGGAATGAAAAATAATGAGTTGAACTGATATGGAGGAATATATACTGCCCTGTGAAATTGCAGTGTACGTCCTGAACAGTGCTGGCCGTATTTTGATTTACGGTCCGTATTTTGATTTACAGACTGCACTGCCTCTCTTCAGTAAAATGGTCATAACCCTTTGTACAGATGTCCGTTTGACCCCCACAATATACCATTGGAAAGGTATTTCAAAGATCTACAACTTTCATCAAGGAAGTTTTCCCAAATTCCGAATAAATTGTGAAATACAGGCCGTAAACTGAAATACGGTCCGTATTTAACCATGTGACATCAAAATGCCAAATTCCAGAATGTTCAGAAATTCTTGGTTCCAGTTTACGATCACTGTTCATGGGCGTAAACTGAAATACGGTCACTGTTTATGGGTGTAAACCACCATCTTACAACTGAACATGAAAATTCTAACTCTCACATTCTTTATCTGATTTTCTAAGCCTAGGATCATGATCAAAGTTTAAGTTAAAGGTACGGGGTGTTACAGGTAAACCTCCGATTTCTATTGTGGAACCATCATCATCGCTACATCTCACCTTGAAAGAACAATTATCATAAGATGAGATCAACAACAATGAATAAAATCAATAATCATGGAACAAGCTCAATAATATCACGAGAACATCAAGAACTATAAGCTTTGGTATCTTTGGTATCTTTAGAAATGGAATCATCATCATCATCATGATTATTATTATCATCATCATAGGGAACTTCTATCAACAATACCATAGGAACCTTGAGAATTATGAGTTTCTAGAAATTCTAGGAAATAGGACATTATGGATATCATGTATGGGTTCACAATAAGGGAATCATGCCTTTAGAAAGAAAGGGTTAGCCTTAACATACCTTATCATCCAAGCAATCCAACAATCGAGCTAATTGCAACTAGCACCCCAATCCTATAATAAGGAATACATATGCAAGCTTAGATGGCGCTAGTATATCACGTATATCCACAATAACTTGATTCTAAAATAAATCGGGCAGCATTTCCCCTTTCTCTCCAATCACCTCAACATGTACAACAGTCCCATGATAACAACAGCAAGCTTACAAAAGTCCTTAAATACTCATTTCACTGACCATCTAAAGATACACTCCAAACAGCCCAAAGTATACCAATATATAATAACAATATACATACCAATGTACAATAACAATATACACTTCCTTTCTTCCCAACCAAGGAGTATAATCTCATCAACACATCAACAACATTAGATACTACTCATATTCATAGAAATTAACTTAACAATACAGCCACAAGATGCTCAAAACAGTCCTTGAACTCAACATAGTTCCTAACTCATGTTTGGACTTCTCTTCACCTTTTCTTTCTTCAATCAAGTTGCATAATTATCAAAAAAACATCAATAATATCATACCCAAGAAATTACATTCAAACTAGACTCAAATCCCTCAAAAACTTCTTTTCAAATTCAATTCATAGCCAACAACTACAACACAACACTTTATGACTTTTCCCCATAACTCTTTCCACTTTTAAGACTTGCTAAACCTTCAAATCAACTTAACATAAGAGATAAGATGAAGAACATACCTTGTATTTGAAGAATTTCAACTCACACAACTTGCTTCAAGACTTAATCCCCACAACTCCAAGTAAAAACAAGAACATCAAACTTCCATAAATTAACTTAGGTTTTCAAGGTTAATCTTCTCTTGATTTTGATTTGGAATGATTTGGAGTGTTTATGGATGTTAAGGGAAGCTTAGAGAGACATTAGGGATTTATTTTGGGGAGAAAATGAGGCCCAAGTCGTGGAAACATCTATTTATAGGCTTAGGAAAAAAAATTCCACCGACTTCTAATTTCTGGAAATTACGGGCAAAGTACGGGTTACTGTTCATCCCATACTTCAAAGTACGGGTTACTATTTATCCGTACTTGGAGGTAAAAAAAAATTCAACTTTCTGGAAATTTCAGGTAAGGTGCGTCCAAAATGTACAGGACATACATTTTTGTACGGGCCGTACTTTATCCTGTACTTCTCAGAAGTGCGATATGTTAGTTGTATTGGAAAGAAGACTCGCAGAAGTTCAATTTACATAGTTTATGGATTCTGTAACTTCTCATATTCTAGGAGATATGCCTCTCTCAAGTTAGACCAAAATTTCTTGTTGGAATTCTGCCAAGTTTTCCCAAATTTTCAACAAACTTAATTTCTTCGATTCGCTTGATCCCGAAACCTTTAAACACTTGCTTATCACTTATTAAAATTATTCCTTATCCTTATAAGGGTTTCATGAACTCTCCGGGCTTACGTTTGTTTACTTACGACGCAAATGACGTGATAATTTCCGAGGTGTAACACAAAAGGTAATTTATATAATCCCACTTTATTCAAAGGCACAGATTCAGTTATGGTAGGTGATGGAAAAAGACTTAAAATTACTCGTGTTGGGAATAAGAATATAGGTACAGGTTTACAATTGAATGATGTTCTAGTCGTACCTAAATTAAAGAAAAAAAATTTGTCAGTAAGTAAACTTGCAAGTGACAATGAATGTGTTTTGCAATTTTCTGACGTTGAGTTCGTTGTTAAGGACAAGAAAACAAGGACACACTGGCAAAGGGGAGTAGGAAAGGAGAACTATATGCTTTGGATCCCAATGATGCAGATGGAGGAGTACATCAAGCTCTAGAGTCTATACGTTCTAATAAAGCATCCGATGAAGTCTGGCACCAAAGATTGGGACACCCAAATTTTAGGACTATGCAGTTTTTACATTCCAATAGATTTGTTAGAATTAGTAGTTGGAATAAAAACTTTTCTATTTGCACTGCGTGTCAAATGGGAAAAGGTTGTACGCAAACTTTTAAGCATTCAAATAAAGTTGAGGTTGAACCTCCTGTCAAAATTCATTGTGATTTATGGGGTCCTTCACCTGTCACTTCTCCTTAAGGTATCAAATATTACGTTATTTTTGCGGATGATCATACGAAACACGCCTGATTTTACCCATTGAAAAGAAAGTCTGATTTTTTCGCCACCTTTGTTAACTTCCAGAGATTGGTCGAAAATCAATTTGATAGGAAAGTCAAAAAATTTCAAAGTGATGGTGGTGGAGAGTTTAGTAGTCGGAATTTTATTTATCTTCTTACTCAATGTGGAATTCAAAGACAAGTATCATGTCCACACACACCTGAGCAAAATGGAGTTGCCGAAAGAAAACACAGACACTTAGTTGAGACGGGTTTAACTCTATTGTTCAATTCTAATGTCCCTTTGCACTTATGGGTTGAAGCGTTTATGACAGCAGTATATCTTATAAATAGACTCCCCACGCCGGTCTTGAAGATGCAATCTCCTATTCAAAAGTTATACAAAAAGAAACCAGATTATGCTGGTTTGAAATTTTTTTGTTGTGGGTGTTTTCCACATCTAAAGGGATACAACAAAAATAAGTTTCAACCAGAGACTTTTCCCTGTGCGTTTATTGGATATAGTTCTTTACATAAGGGCTTTAGATGTTATAATCCGCAAACGAAAAGAGTTTATATATCAAGATATGTAATATTTGATGAACAATGTCTACCCTTTTCTTGTAATTCCACACAGGATATTGCCATCAAATATTACACTTTGTGTACTTACAAAGACTTTATTGAACCAAAGAATGCTCTAGGAGACGAGGAAGGACATAAAATACAAGTTGTTTGTACTCAAGAAGCTACTGTTGATGAGAACTCTAATAACATAATGGAGCTTCTCTCGTCTGCTGAACTTGATGCCACCACTGCTGACATTTCCCAGCCGAGGTCTCTGTCAACGAGCTCAAATATTGGAACCCAACAGTCTCCAACAATCAATTCTTCACCTGCAATTTCAGAAATCAGTCCGGAAATCTCATCATCTGGAGGTCCGTCTCTTGGTGAGTCTGAAGGTATTAACTTATGTGTTGATTTCAGTGGCTACCAGTGTCCTCCAACTACATCACCACCCTCTCCGGATAACACTCATCACATGGTGACAAGGACAAAATCAAAAGCCATGTTACAGCCACCAAACTTCCTAGCTCTTTTGGCTACTACTATTTCTTCTCCTGCCAGTGAACCCAAGAACCTAAAGAAAGCTTTATCCCAACCTCATTGGCTGTAAGATATGAGAGAATACATGTTGGCCCTACATCACAATAACACCTGGAGACTTGTACAACGGGAACCTCAAATGAATTTAGTTGGATCAAGGTGGGTGTTCAAGACAAAATTGAAGGTGGATGGGACGCTCGAGAGATATAAAGCTCGCTTGGTAGCGAAGGGATATAATCAAATTGAAGGTATAGATTTTGAAGACACGTTTAGTCCAGTGGTGAAGGCTACAACAATCTGCACAGTTTTAACTATAGCCACGGTACGAAAATGGCCTCTTCGCCAACTTGACGTGAAAAATGCCTTCCTTCATAGACGACTCAAAGAGACTATCTATATGCAGCATCCTCCGGGTTTTGAAGACTCTAATGCACCAAATCATGTTTGTCTACTCCAAAAGGCCATCTACGGGCTAAAGCAAGCACTAAAGGCATGGTTTCAAAGGTTTAGTGAAGCTCTTCTTCACTTAGGCTTCCTTGGAAGCCATGCCGATTCACCTTTGTTTGTTCGTCGGCATAAAAGTCATATTGTGATTTTGCTGCTATATGTCGATGATTGTCACGCCCCGAACCATGTCCTGGACGTAACACGGCACTCGGTGCCTGACTGCATGTGACCGAGCGAACCACATGGCTTGCTGAATTATCATGAGGCATACATGAGCGGAAATATAACGTGAATGCATGATGAGCCTTTATAAAACGTGATAAGTCATAATACTTAATAAAAATACTTGTTTAAACATGAGTGCAGAAATAACATGAATGAGCCAAAAATGGCTATACGACTCTGAATGTCTGACATAACATAACTGACTTGTCTAGTCTATGAAACCTCTATCATGATCTGACTGGAAAACATACTTACTGGGACAAGGCCTCCAGCATACCTTTAATGCATAACTAATCATAAAACAAAAGTTTACTAAACCCCGAATGAAATGGGGCTCACCAATAAGCTGATACGAATGTTGTCCTACTGGGCAGATGGGTCGTCCTGTATATCAGTACCTGCATCGTGAAATGCAGTCCCCCGGGCAATAAAAGGGGACGTCAGCACATTGAATGTACTGGTATGTAAAACAACTGAATGAAATAACATGGGACATGAAATAACATGATAAGAACTGAAACTGAAAACCTGGACATGAACATGAGCATGAGTACATAAACATGAAATTGAAACTGAAACTGAGTACTAGAACTGAACATGAACATGAGTACTGTAAGCATGAGATAATCTATAATAATCTGTAATAATCTGTAATACCGACATGAACCACCACGGGGAGAAACGTGGAGTCTGATCTCTGCCCGATCAGCTAAGCTATCTCGTACCTTGCCGGGGCACGAGACATAAATCTGACATGAATGGATCCAAATCCCTCAATGGGGAAAATATGAAGGAATCGTCCTAACTGGGCGGAGCGATCCTTATCCTACGTTGGCATACGTAGTTTCAGGCTATCTGAGCCTTCTCGGTATTAATACAACTCCCAAACATGAAAATAATATAGTTGGCTAAGAAGCCCATGACTTTCGTGAATTAACTTGTACTTGTCTTATAATCATGATTTCACGAAATAACTTGTAAACATGGTTTCATGAAATAGCTTGTAAATATGGTTTCATGAAATAGCTTGTAAACATGGTTTCATGAAATAGCTTGTAAACATATTCTTGATTTATGAATAATACAATAGTTCATAATCATATATTTGTAATGGACTTGAAAACATGCTTGTAACTTGCAAACTAAAATCATTAAGTTACATATGAACATAATGAGAACCCATGAGGAAGAATTCATGATTCATGGATTAAGCTAGGGTTCCTAATAACCGTAATGGAAGATTAGGAATACAACAACGAATATAGATACAAAATTCATGTACATAAATACTTAATTACGGGCTACCAATATGTTGGGTTTAATGCCCTAAGATTTGAACTTCATGGATATCAATGAAATGAAGCATGGGGAAGAACATAGAGATTCCCTCTTGTGGATGGAAGTTCTACATACCTTAGTTGTTCCAAAACTTGAATTAAAGACTTGGATTTTGAAGAAGATTTCCTAAATCTTGATTCTTGAATCTTGAGATGGGTTTTCTTGAAAACCCTAGATTAGGAATGATTATTTCTTGTTTAGATTACAAGGATATATGTTAGAATTGAGTTGGAATAATTGGAATGGACTTACCTTGGTGTTCTTGATGTTGGAGGAGAGTAGGAGGTCGTTTTAGGGTTTGAGGGAATGAAAAATAATGACTTGAACTGATATAAACGAACATATAATGTTCTGGAAAATGCAGTTTACGTCCAGCACTGTGCTGGCCGTATTTTAAGTTTACGGGCCGTAAACTGCAATACGGTCCGTATTCTGCCATATGGACTGCACTGCATCGCTTCAGTAAAATGGCCATAAATCTTTGCACAGATGTCCGTTTGACCCCCGTAAGATACCGTTGGAAAGATATTTCAATACTCTACAACTTTCATCAAGGAAGTTTTCCAAAATTCCAAACACGTTTTGAAATACGGGCCGTAAAGTACAATACGGTCAGTATTTAACCATATGACCTCAAAATGTCAAATTCCAGAATGTTCAGAAATTCTTGGTTTCAGTTATGGGCACTGTTCATGGTCGTAAATTACAATACGACCACTGTTCATGGGCGTAAACCACCATATCACAACTTAACGGAAAATTTTCAATTCCCACATTCTTTATCTGATGTTCTAAGTCTAGGATCGTGGTCAAAACTTTCATTAAAGGTACGGGGTGTTACAATGATATAGTGATAACTGGGAACAATCTCATGCTTTTGCACACCCTCATTTCCCAGTTACTCACTTCGCTATAAAAGATATGGGCAGTCTCCACTTTTTCTTGGGCATTGAAGTTGTTCTATATACAGATGGAATCTATCTTAGTCAAGTGAAGTATGCAAAGGACATTCTCAAACGGACCATGATGCACTGAGCTAGAGCAATCCATACGCCATTGTCGCAGAAAAATGATTTTCATATCGCAACTGGATTTCCTGTTGATGCCTTTGATTATCAAAGTATAGTTGGAGGGCTTCAGTATCTTACACTGACACGTCCTGATCTTACTCATGCTGTCAATCAAGTGTGTCAATTTATGCAAGCTCCTACAACTACACACTGGCAAGGAGTGAAACGTATTCTTCAGTACCTCACAGGGACTATAAACTTTGGACTTTACATCACTTCCCAATCCTCCTTACAAGTTGTTGGATTCTCAGATGTCGATTAGGCAGGTTATGCTATCACTCGTCGATCAACAATAGGACTTTGTGTGTTCTTAGGAGCTAATTGAATCTCCTGGTCATCTAAGAAACAACATACCGTGTCAAAATCCAGTGTTGAAGCTGAGTATCGTGCCCTAGCTTCACTTGCAGCGGAAATCACATGGATCCTTCATTTGTTGCAACACCTTGGCGTATCTCTTGCATCTCCTCAGGTCCTTTATTCCGACAATAACAGTGCTTTGCACCTCACAATTAATCCTATTCTCCATACTCACAAAAAGCATGTTGAATTAGACTTTTTGTAAGGGAAAAAGTTACAGTTGGTGCGATGATCACTAAATATGTTCCATCTGCAACTCAAGCGGCTGACATTTTCACGAAGGCCTTGACGAAGCAGCAATTTCAATTTTTACGCAGCAAGCTTGGAGTTGTCTCCCTACCAACGTCCAGCTTGAGGGGTGATGAAAGTGAGTTCCACAAGGAGTAAGAGTTGTCCTATGCTGTAAGGATAGCACTCTATGAATAGGTGTCCATATAGTGTAGTCACATATAATAGGAATAGGAGTCTTATGCATTGTAGGCGTCCTATGCATTGTATGAGCTCTCTTGTCTATAAAAGAGGCCATGATAGCCGTGTATATGTGATGTGCCGGGAAATTATGGCACATCTAATGTTTTTTAACTCTAAGTTTTACTTGTTTTCGAGCAAGTTTGTGTTAGTTTGATGTGTTTTGTGTGTTGTGCAGGTATTTCGAAGTTAGAATGCTCGGAAAGCAAAAAAACGAGAAAAGTAAGCAATATGTTCTGATAAGCATAAGGATGGACCGTCAACATGCTCGACGGTCTATCGAGTTGCCTCGTCGATAAGTTCCTGCAAAGTGACAAATCATCAGATCGTCGACATGATCGACTGTCCGTCAAAGTGCTTTGACAGTGGAGTTCCTGCAGAATGGAAAAGAGTATTCAGATCGTCGATATGGTCGTCGAACATGTCGACGACCGTCGAAGTGCAACGACGACCCATCAAAGTGCAATTCAAACTTGAACAGGACTGGGATTGATTATTCCGAGTTTAACTTGTATAAATACCTGTTTAGGTTTTATTTTTCAGACATCTGGGGTTTTAGACTATTTGGATAGGAGTCCAAACCATGGTTTTCCAGATCAGATTTTGAAGGAGAAATTCTATAGAGGGTTGGATCCTGTGACCCAAGCGATAGCCAATAATGCTGCCAGCGGGTGTTTCATGAATAAGTCATATGCTACTATTACTGATATACTTGATCGATTGACTACACACAGCCAAGCATGGCATTCAAGTAATTCTAATGGGCTATCACTTAGAACGCCGTTGATTCAAAACATTGTGAAAGATAGCTAGAAAACGCAGCAGACATTGGCACAATTGGCCACTAGTCTCTCATTACTGACAAAGAGGCTTGATGAGAGAGAAGCGAAGAAGGTAAACGTTTGTGAATGTTTAGTATGCAGATTACATAGCGAAAGGGAATATTCCTAGGCCAATTCAGAGATATTAGAGACCCCAACAAGGGCAGGGGTCATACAATCAAGGGAACTACAACAACAACAACAACCAAGGGAGATACAACAACAACAACGATAATTTTGGGAACAGAAGTTCCAACCCTTATATTTGTCACAGCCCAACCGGAGGACTATGACGGACACCCATAAGCTGACCTCCTACATGCCACTAAACGTACATGAAATATCTGCTCATGCTCATTCTAGGCCACCTGAGGGCACTCACAACATGATCTGCTGACTGATAGATGTCATAAACTGGAGGGTCACAGCCCTCAAAAGATATATATATATATATATATATATATATACATGTATCACTAAACTGAACCGGGGTACAAGCCGACAAGGCTACCCGATAAAACTATGTAACCACACATGTGCTGAGCGGGCCACACTGTCTGACTGAATATAAGTGTCTATGAGCCTCTACTGACATAGTGGACATGCTGCGGAAGGGACAGGGCCTCCGCCCTACCCATAACATCACAACACATACCCGATCTAGACGGCAACCCTGAAGAAGCAGCCTAAGGATGCGATCTGTCTTCCTGGCTATCTGAACCTGCGGGCATGAACGCAGCCCCCCCCCCCCCCGACACACACACACAATAGGGGAGTCAGTACGGATAATGTAGTGAGTATGTAAGGCAGAAGAGTAACATACACATAGGAGTCATGAAGAAAATCTGAGCATCATAAACTAAACTGACTGACTGAATACATCTGTATGAATGCATCTTTATGTCTGACTATCTAAACATGTATGTATGAATGCATATGTATGTCTTACTATCTGAACATATTTGTATATCTATGCTTACTAGAAATGCCTCTGAGGGCGTATGATATGCAATGCATAGGTCATAGTGCCGAGGAACTTCGGCTCGATCCCTATCCCATATAGGCCCCTTCAGGCATCATAATCATCATATAAGCCCCTTCGGGCATCATAATCATCATCACTGTGCACCAGCTGATCAGGTGGCAATGCGTATATAACGCCTCGCCCTTTTCCCATACCCCATATATATATATATATATATATATATATATATATAACGCCTTCTGGTCACGGGTCAATATGCATGTATGCAAATGAATGTAGTGCATAAACATAAACTGACCTTATCATGATACAATATTTAGGACCCATGAACAGAAGGAATAATCATAATATAGGGGTACAGGATCATCAATAACTGAGATGCTCCTAATACTTCTAAGATTATAGTAATATGGAGACTCGATTACTCGTTGTTCGTTCGCATCATAGGATCATGCCAAAAAGAAAGAAAAGGAAAGCCTTAACATACCTTTTTGGTCGCCTTAACTTTAACTATTCAACGCTTGGCCTCCCAGGCTCGTAAATCTATATTCAAGAAAATTTATACTATTGTTAGACTTATCTTCATAGACCTGTCTTAAGCCCTCAAACTAACTCTTTCTAGAATCTGCTGAAATTTCGGTAGCATCTCCCCTGTTTATATGCCTAGCCCGAAATTATAATCCAGCAACCAACAACAATAATAACAATACCAACATCAACCAAAATATTATCAACACCAATAGGTTCCATAAAACATCCCACACGATGTTTTCCAAATTTCTCAACTGACCATAACCATATCCACAATACCATAATCAAGGAATAATATTTAATTTAATCTCAAATTAGTACAAAATCTCCTTTCAAATTCACCTCATGCCCATCAACTTCAATTCAACCCTTTATGATTTTTCTCCTATGATTCTCTCCTCTCCAAGAATTGCTAAACCTTTACATCATCTCAATCATGTAAATAATAGGAAGAACATACCTTATAGTAGAAGAACTTCACTTTATTCACCCCTTTCCAAGACCAAGTTCATCACCACCTTGAAGAGAAACAAGAACAATTACCTTCCATGGATTTGGTAGAAAGAGTTTTGGAGAAGTGTTGAGAGAATTTTAGGGCGAGAAGGTGGTAGAAAATGAGAGAGAAAAATCAGATTTTTGTTTTTAAAATTTTCTTGTTTTTACTGTTCACACAAACTACTGTAGCACGCGTTTCTACTCTGTCAGCCTGACTTGTAACGTCCATAATTCTCTACTCCGATGTCTTATCGATAAGAGGTTTCTTGCGTTGGAAACTAGACTCGACGAACTTCATTTTAGGATTTTGAAACACCTTAAAAACCCCAATATACTAGGAGATATACCTCTCCAAATCTGACCCAAAATTCTGTCAACTTTTTTCCAAATTTTTCACAAACTTATTTTCTTCGATTTGCTTGATTACGAAACCTTTGGACGCTTTCTTAACAGTTGGTAAGAGTATTCATTAACCTTATAAGGTTCCATGACCTCTTCGAGCTTGCGTTATTTTACTCACAACGCACATGACGCAGAATTTTTTTTCGAGGTGTAACAATATTCCACTAAAAAGGCAGTCCAATGGTCAAGATAGTTCGAGGTTGGAGTCAATGCTCGAAAAAGTGTTGGCAAGTCAGACAAACACTAGAAAGACATTATCTGGGCTATCAGAGACGTGGTTTCTCATTCAGCAGCTATTCAGAATCTTGAACAGCAGATGCGTGTTCTTTCTAGAGAACAGCATCCTGCTAGAAAAGGAGGGCTTCCTAGTGATACTATTCCAAACTCGAAGAATGGTGGGGGCGTGGAACGTACTTTTGCTATTAGCACGAGGAGTAGTAAAATACTTCAAGGTGCTGACAAGAAGGTGGTTGATCTAGATCCGATTATTGAGGAAGAGGAGGTGCATTCTGATGTGCCTATTATTGATGCAGAAGTCCGTGGTGAAGAAAAAGCTACTGATATTCTAGAAGTTGTTGGGATACAGGGAAACACACGATAAAAGGGGCTCTTCACCCTTTGACTCAGATGTACAAAGCAAAGCCTCCCTTTCTTCAGAGGTTGGCAAAGAAGAATGATGATGCTAAGTGTCAGAAGTTCTATGATCAGTTGAAGCAGTTAACAATGAATTTTCCATTCTTAGATGTTGTCAAAGTGATGCCCGGATTTGCTAAGTTTGTGAAAGACCTGTTTTCGAAGAAAAGGTATGTTCAACATGAGACAGTGAATTAACTCATCGTGTGAGTTCAATTATTGCTTCCACCACAGTTCAAAAGAAGGGAGATCCAGGGGAGTTTACCATTCCGTGCAGTATTGGGCTTCATACATTCGCCCGTGCTCTGTGTGATAATGGGGCGAGTATCAACTTAATACCCCCTTGCTATTTTCAAACAATCCGAATTGGGGACTCCTAGACCGACTTCTATGCGATTACAGATGGCAGACAGATCTATCAAGAAGCCAGTTGGGGTTATAGATGATGTGTTGGTGCAAGTGGGTAAGTTCATGTTGGCTGCTGATTTTGTGATTCTGGATTTTCCAGTGGATAGAGATATTCCCATCATCTTAGGAAGACCGTTCCTTGCTACGGGCAGAGCACTTATGGACTCTGAAAAGAATGAAATTAAGTTCCGAGTGAATGATAAAAAAGTGACTTTCCAAGCAAGCAAGGGGATGAAGTTTCCTAGTACTTATGAAAGTATCTCGGTTATTGATTCGTTTGATGGAATTGGTGATGCTGTCGAACATAAAATAGAAGGAGAAAGTCTAGGAGAAGCTCTTATTGCGGTTCTGATGAACTTTGATGCTTGTGACATGGAGGGTTACGTGGAAACTATAAATGCGCTTAAGGGCCTAGGTTCCTACACTTACCACCCAAGAAATCTTGATCTTGATCTTGCAAATAGAACTACTCCACCAGCTAAGCCTCCTATTGTTGAGCCACCAAAGCTTGAGCTTAAGCAACTTCCATCACACTTGAGGTATGAGTTCCTTGGTCCGAACAAGACATTGCCAGTGATCATTTCAGCATTATTGACTGAGGAACAGATTAAGCGTTTAGTGGAGCTTTTGCGCGAGTACAGACGTGCTATTGGTTGGACCATAGCAGACATTCGGGGTATTCCTTCTGGTATTTATGAGCATAAAATTCAGCTAGAGGAGGACAGCAAGCCGAGTGTTGAACATCAGCGGAGATTGAACCAGAATATGCAAGAGGTCATGAAAAAGGAGATCATAACGTGGTTAGATGCTGAGGTAGTGTATCTGATTGCAGACAGCAAGTGGGTGAGTCCTTTTCAATGTGTACCAAAGAAAGGAGGTATCACTGTGAAGGAGGTATCACTGTGGTGCCTAATGCAAAGAATGAGCTGATTCCCACTCGTACAGTTACTGGATGGCGTGTTTGCATGGACTATAGGAAGCTGAATACTGCCACTTGTAAAGATCATTTTCCCATGCCGTTCATTGATCAGATGTTGGATAGGCTGGCTGGGAGGTCTTACTATTGCTTCCTAGATGGTTACTCGGGCTATAATCAGATCAATATTGCCTTAGAAGATCAAGAGAAGATGACTTTTACTTGTCCCTATAGGTCGTTTGCGTTCAGCCGAATGCCCTTTGGGCTGTGCAATGCACCAGCCACTTTTCAAAGGTGCATGATGTCGATCTTTTCTGACATGGTAAAGGACTTATTGGAGGTGTTTATGGATGATTTCTCTGTTATTGGTGATTCATTTGATGCTTGTCTTGGCCATCTGGGTCAAGTGCTGAAAAGATGTGAGGAGACAAATCTCGTGCTAAATTGGGAGAAGTGCCACTTTATGGTGAAGGAATGGATCGTCCTCGGTCACAAAATCTTTGAAAAGGGAATTGAGGTCGATCAAGCGAAGATAGATGTGATTGCAAAACTTCCTCCACCTATCTCAGTCAAAGGTGTCCGAAGTTTCTTGGGACATGCTGGGTTCTACAGGCGCTTCATCAAATATTTCTCCAAGATTGATAACCCGATGTGCAAGCTTCTTGAAAAAGAGGCTAAGTTTGTGTTTGATGACAAGTGCCGAAAGGCATTTGATGAATTAAAGGAGCGCCTCACTACTGCTCATGTTATTGTTACTCCTGATTGGTCCTTGCCTTTTGAGTTGATGTGTGATGCTATTGGTTTTGCGATAAGTGTTGTGCTTGGCTAGAGGCACAATAAAATTATGCACCCGATCTACTATGCTAGTAGGACACTTAATGCGGCGCAGATGAACTACACAGTGACTGAGCAAGAACTGCTTGCAATAGTATATGCTTTTGAGAAGTTTCGATCCTATTTGTTGGGGTCCAAAGTTGTGGTGTACACTGATCATGCTGCATTAAGGTATTTGATGGCAAAGAAATAAGCTAAGTCGTGACTGATTCGTTGGGTCCTTTTGTTATAAGAGTTTGATTTCGAGGTAAAAGATCGAAAGGGATCCGAAAATCAGGTTGTTGACCATCTCTCTAGGCTTGAGGAAACTGAGGTGCCAGCATAAGAACTTGATATTGAATATGCATTTCCGGATGAGCAAGTTTTGGCAATGTCTATGCAGGTGGCACCTTGGTTTGCCGATTTTGCTAACTACTTGGTGACTGGTATCATTCCCGATGAGATTAAATCGTATCAGGAAAAAAAAATTGCGGGATGTTCGTCATTACTATTAGGATGAACCAAACTTATTCAGAATTTGCGCCGATAATATTATTCGGCATTGTGTTCCAGAGAGTTAGGTATTGGAGATTTTGAAGGCTTGCCACGATTCTCCAGTTGGGGGATATCATAGTGGTACTAGGACGGCAGCAAAGGTTCTAGAATGTGGTTATTATTGGCCTACTCTCTTTCATGATGCTAACTTGATGGTGTGTTCTTGTGATCAGTGCCAACGGCAGGGGAATATTGGTAGGAGCCAAGAAATGCCTATGAACTTTGTAATAGAGGTTAAAGTGTTCGATGTTTGGGGAATTGATTTTATGAGTCCCTTTGTAAGCTTTTGTGGCATGAAATACATCTTGGTGGCTGTTGATTATGTCTCCAAATGGGTAGAAGCGGTGTCTTTATCTAATAATGAAGCCAAGAGTGTCATGGGATTCATCAAAAAGAACATATTTACTCGTTTTGGTACCCCAAGGGCAATAATCAGTAATGGTGGTTCTCACTTTTGCAATAAAGCCTTTGCGGGATTGATGGGGAAGTATGGAGTCAAGCATAGGGTGGAAACCCCGTATCACCCTCAGACAAGCGGGCAAGTTGAAGTCTCTAATTGGAGATAAAGAGTATTTTAGCAAAGACGGTGAATGCGAACAGAACTGATTGGGCCAGCAAGCTCGATGATGCTCTATGGGCTTACCGGACTGCCTTCAAGACTCCGATTGGGACTTCGCCTTTCCAGCTAGTTTTTGGCAAAGCATATCACCTACCAGTTGAACTCGAAGATAAAGTGATGTGGGCCTTGAAGAAATTGAACATGAATTGGGAAGAAGCAACCAAACTCAGGTTGTTTCAACTCAATGAGATGGATGAGTTCCGCTATCAAGCCTATGAAAGTGCAGCGTTATACAAAGAGAGGATGAAGCAGTATCATGACAAGAAGATCCTGAAGCGGGAATTCTACAAGGGTGACCCGGTCCTGATGTTTAATTCTAGATTGAAACTGCTATAGGGAAAATTGAAATCACTATAGTCAGGTCCCTTTGAAGTGGTAAGTGTCTCACCCCATGGAACTATTGAATTGAAGTCCAAAGATGGAACTCGGACATTTAAGGTGAATGGGCAGAGGGTGAAGCACTACCATGGTATGATTTCGGGAGATAGAACTGTTGACCAATATCGGTTGAAGAACCTTAGAACGAATGCTGACTCGGCAAGTCCCGACCTAAAGTAAATTGGTTACACCGCTGTGCTGCGACGTTAAATCAAGCACTTCTTGGGAGGCAACCAAGTTTTAGATTTCTGCAAATTTTGTTTCTGTAGGTTTTAGTTTTTTTTTTAAATTGTTTAACGGGTGTTGAGTGCGCAGGAATCGAAAACTCGAAAAAACAACAAAGTTACACCAGAGCACAAAGACGGGACGTCGACATGTCGACGGACCGTCAATGTACAATGACGGTATGCAGAGCTAAATTTCTGAGAGTTAGCAAGTGCTACTCTGCAGGTAAGTAGGTCGACGAACATGTCGACGGACCGTCGACACGTTCGATGACTTTGTCGAAGTGCTCGTCAATAAGGCGTCACCCAGGTAAGTATTTTTAAGCCGTAATAAAACAAAATACAGGCTGAACAGTCGCATTTTTAAAAAGAGATAACAGGCAGAGTATATTTTTTCCCACGCACCATCCGTATAATACTCCCGCTCAACCTCTTCAAGTTCCATAACTCCTCCATAACTCCCCATAATTTCATCCATAAATCACTCCCATTATAATCTCTAACCTAAAAAGTTCATTATCCACTAAAAATCATAAGCCTCTGCCCTAATTTCTCTGTTCTTGCCTAAGTTTTCTTCAATTTTTGGTCAAGTTTTCTTCAAAGTTTCTTTCTATATCAGGTATGTGCATGAATTTCGGTCTTTTCTTGGTTGTAGTATTGTCATTTGTTCGAAAAGTGTTGTGTCAGATGCCTAAGGTTCCTAAATTAATTGGAAAGTTAGATTATGGGACCTAGGCTATCTTTGTTTGTAATAAAATTTGTTGGGGGAGTTTTAACTGGGATCATAGGGTGATATCTGTGATGTTGAATGCTAAGGGTAGAAATTATAACTTAGGGTTTGTGCTTGTGAATAAAATCCTTGCTTGGATTTGCAAAATTGTGAAATTGTGGTTCGGGGAAGAAAATTTGGTATGGTTTCTATTAGTAAGACTCGGGGCAACGAGAATATCGTGCCCTCATTGAGTCGGCAAGCATTTTGATCAACTTGTTGGTTTATTATGCCCGTCAATGGTCCGAAAAAGAGGAATTTCATTAAAAATATAACTTGAGGAGTGAAGTTTGAGTAACTCCAACGGGTTGGAGGGTATTTCGATTAAAAATCTCGATTTGATATTGTTATACCCACCAAACGAAACCCGAATAATTTCCAAAAGTCAAAAAGGTTAAAAAAGAGGGTGAAGTCTGAGTAACCCGAAGCCCCAATACCCTAAATGTGCTTAATAATGAAAAGCTGGTATTCTGAGTGATTGAGGTTAAAAGCGCGAAACCGATTCAAATTCTGTAACTGTTGGTTGCTGCTTCCAGGACTGTAAATATGTCGACCGCACCGTCGAGCTGTTTGACAGTCCGTCGACAAGTTCGACGGTCCGTCAAAGCACATCGACAGTCTGTAGAATGAAAACATCAGAGGACTGAAAATTTTTTGCTAAATTCACTGTGTTGTGATTTCACTCGTATGGATTAACTAGATTTTGATCTTTTATGATTACAGGTATGGCACCACCCAAGTTGACCATTACCCGAGGCGATGGCTACAGGAGAACTCAAAGAGCAACGGGTCGAAGGAGGCCCAGTGGCGAACCCACACTTAAAGATGAAAGATCGGATGATGAGCCCGAGGTTATGCCCATGAGAAAGAATAGGGTTGCCGCTTCCCCTCGGAACAGGCAGGTCATTGTACCGGCTCCTACACCACCTAGTTCCTTCCAGTCTGACGAGGAGGAATCATCTACATCTGGGTCTGGTGATAGATCCAAGGAGAAGGGATCAGAAGCTGCATCTGGAGATGCCTCACCTACCGCACGAGCACATTCTACTGTGGATACTGCTCAATCCTCTCAGGCACCTTCTAGATCCCAGACCCATCAGAGCTTATAGCCTGGTGATGATGAGGATGGTACTGATACTAATGCTGAGGCGGCTAGGGCTCGGGAACTTTGAAGCAAGAAGCTTGAGGATCGTTTCACTGTTGAGGGTGCCAGGCAGCTGTATGAGTACAGTATAGAGCTAAAAGGTGACGACACCCAGCATGAGAACCGCACTATAAATGAAGAAAGGCAGATCAGTTTTGAGGGGCTCGAGATCTTACCCGCCAGAGAGCTTATTCATCACTATCAGCTAGAGTTTATGCAGGAGCTGCCTGGGGACGATTGCACTATCTTGGTACAAGAGATATATTCCGCATCAGGAAAGTCCGAAAGAGGCGGGAGATACCGCCGCGGAGCAAGGTTGAGATCAGAGGGGTGAGTGTTGATATATCTGCCCAGGCCATTAACAGAGTATATTTTGATGATAACTACACCGCCCCGAGGCAAACAATTTAGTTAGCAGAAAAGTTGCTCAGACGCAAGGAACAGTCCGTTAGGGACTGAGTAGCTACAGTGGCAGGTCGCCCGACCAAGACAGCCGAGTGTACTAACTTGAATAATCAGGTAATGAAGAGATGGTTGACTTTAGAGGGAAAATTTTGGTGGAGCGTGGTGCAGTTGCGGTTTCTCCCCACTCAGACCGATAATGCTCTTACGGCTGACAGGCAGGTTGTTGTAGTCGTGTTGATGTCCAGATACCAGATTGATTTCGGGGCATTGGCTAGCACTGAGATCCAGTTGAGGGCTTCCCAGCCCAACACTTCCCTGATATTTCCATGCCTGATTACAGAGCTTGTTCGGAGGTCACAGGTGCGGCTTATCGATGATATCGACCACCGAATTACAGCTTCGTCGGTTTACTCTGTAGAAAAGAGCACGAAAGAGGCCATCAAGGGCAGGTGGATGGGTTCCCAGTGGCACTTGGAGGGGTACCCCCACCTCAGAAGCTGATTCATCCAGGGGCCGCAGGTGACTCTACACAGGAGTTACCCGCCACTACTGCCCCTATGACTGAGACTATCCAGATTGCAGATTCTGAGATTCCAGCTACTGATGTTGGTGATGATTCCATTGAGTCTCAGACTGCTATTCCTGAATCGCAGACTTCAGATCCACTGCCTCCGAGGCCAGCCCCAGGGTACAGCCAGAGTTAATCCCTATGCCTTCTCAATGGACAACTTTAGAAAATTTGCAAAACAGGCAGCTACAGCGAACCAGCAGTCAAAGATCATAGTGAACCAGCTCGATGATTATGTGAGAACAAGAATGGATAAGGCATTAGATCATGTGAGGATGACACTGTCCGCTCGGCTGGATGGATTTGAGATGAGATTGACCGCATTGGAGATGGCTCTCCCGACCACTTCCACTGATTCTTTGAGGTCAGAGTTAGAGCAGTTTAAGGCTGATGTTTCATTGTTGAAGGCTCGTGATCCGAGCCTAGTAGCAACACCATCGTCTATTGCGGAGGAGCTTCTAGTAGTGCAGTTAGTTGTGCTTACCGCAGCGGGTGGTCAGGGAAAGAGAAAGAGAGTGGCCCACGATGAGGAGGAGGGGCGAGAGAGCACTCGCCCTAGGGGCTCGAGTTTAGAGGAGCAGCAAATGGCAGAGGCCATTTAGAGATCGCTCGTGGAGAATGTCCAGTTTGGGACTAGGGGAACCACCTCGAACAGTGCTCCCATTAGTGAGGCATTGCCGCCATCCCTTCCTACTTCAGTGTCGGTGCCTACGGGCACCACTACTGAGGCTGCTGCTGACGCTACTACAGAGACTGTTGATGGTGCGGTTGCACCACCTGATGCCTCGCTACTCAACAGCGCGCCTAGTGCGCCACAGGTATTCCTATTCCCTGGTTTTACTTTTACTACATTGGGGACATTGCAGATTTTTTAGTTGGGGTTGGGAGTATTTGAGCTGTATATATGTGTTTAGGACCCCCTCAGATTTTCTTTGCCATGGTTCTTTTCTTGAGGGGTTTATTTCTTGTTGAACCTGAAATGTTTAGGTCATGTTTAGATAAAGTAGAGTATTATTGACTTATGTGGTGGTGGTTTGATTAACTTAGGGCTGTCTTTTTTTGATTTGAGAAAAAGTACTCCCCTCCGAAGATTTTGAAAAAAAAATGGACTTGGTTGTTTAATTGACATGCATGCTTCTTTGTGTGACATTTAGATTATTAAGTTACCTTGTGTGCAGAATTATAGCGGGGAAACTAGTGTGTTGGAAATTCTGATGCCATGTGTTGTGAGGTTTTGTAGATATATTCTCTAGTTGTGTGTGTAATCTAGAACTTGCCTGGTTAGTCGTGCTTG
Organism: Lycium barbarum; assembly: GCF_019175385.1. Lineage (NCBI taxonomy): Eukaryota > Viridiplantae > Streptophyta > Magnoliopsida > Solanales > Solanaceae > Lycium > Lycium barbarum. Next base: position 9,464,968 of record NC_083342.1, read on the forward strand.
CATTCTGAAGATAAGTGAAGCTATGAAATGATCTTAGGCCTTGTTTGTGTTAGGAACCCCTGTTTAGCCTAAATATAAACCTTCCCATAGATTAATATCCCTTGGTAGCCATTTTGAGCCTTTAAACCTATTATTTGACTAACCGTAATAAGCCGATACCCGTTCTGAATATCCTTCTATTTGCACCCGGTCCCTCCATAGCACTAAAATAATAACATTGAGGCTAAAAGCCTAAGTTGGGAGTGATAGGTGGAATAAGGGGAACATGAGGCGTAAGCCTAAAGTGGGGTAGAAGTGAATTGCCTAGTTGAAAGATATCCGTGTGGTAAGTGTAGAGAAAAAAAAACATAAAACAAAAAGAAAGAAAGAAAATTTAGAGTCACAATAAAACCACACCGAGGAAATAAAACAAAAGAAGGGAAGAACACAAAAGGCGAAAAGGGTAAAAAGGAAAGAATAAGATGTAGTGTTCAAGGAGGGTGAGTCACAGTTATCCAAATATCTATCATACCCGTCCCCGAGCCTACATTACAACCTTGAAAAGTCCTAGTGTGATAACAGCTGAACTGTCCAAAGTCGAGGGCACTGAAAACAAGGGCAAGCTTATGGTAATTGTATGCTTAGCTAGAGAATTCCTGTTACACCTCGGAAAATTCCTCCATTGTTGTCCAAGTGAATGGACCCGCGAGGAGTACGAGTATCCGATGCTTTCATGAGTAAGAAATAACGTTTGACGACCCTAAGTAAGATTTCAAAGGCAATTGCAATGAAAGGTAGGTTATGCTCCACAATGACTAATTATAGGTTTTGAAAATATGAAAAGTTGCAGGTTTGCATTCTGGCCAGTTGGTCGTAAAATGAAATACGGACCGTAAAGTGGTATACGGTCCGTAAACTGCCATGTCGTATTTCAGCTTCCAAAAACTTCAACTTTCTGCCAAATGATCAAATGGTTAAATACGACCTGAAATACGGACCGTAAAGTGGTTTACGGCCCGTAAACTGTGTCCGTAAATCACCACGTCTCAGCCTAAGTTTCTGGTTCTGTTATGATTAAACACGACCACGACCGTAAACTAAGTTTACGACCACTGTGATGTTCACTCCAGACCAGATTTTAAGTCATTAAATAAGGGATCCAAGTTTATTATTTCATTTCCACATTTCATCCCTTCTCTCTAAAACATCTCTCTACATTTATTCCACAAGATTTCAAGGATTATTAGTCATCAACAACACAAATCAAGTGAATCAAGTGTAAGGAAACCTATTAAGATTATTCAAGTCAAGAAAATCTTATTGAAAGAAAACTAGGGTTTTTGCTCAAGTGAAGTATTTTGACCAAGGCTCGTTCCTACAACATCTAAGGTAAGATTTATGGTATTTATATGTGGTTCAAGGTAGTTGAGAGTTAAAATGCTTGGACATTAGATGAGTATAGAAAAATGGGTCATGAATGATGAATAGTGACATTTTGAGAGATAGTTTGAATTGAACAATGATTCTTGTTGTGTTGTGATATGAATGTGTTATAAATGATGTTAAGATTATGAAAATGGGCATTGTATATGAATGGACGAAGTCGAGTGATATGACCATGAATATGGGTGAATTGGGGGCGAATTGAGAAACCTAGATAATGTGGTTAATGTAAATGATTAATGGCCATTGTTATGGTATTGTGAATGTATTGTTGACGTTTGGGAGTTGATATACGTTATGGAGGAATGTCGTATAAATAAAGGAGATGTTGTCCGATTTTCTCTAGCTTTAGTCATATATGCTAGCTATCGATTCTAATGATAGTATGACTTCAATGAAGGTATAAACGCTAGCATTGGAGGAGAACGCGCAAGTGTAGAGTAGTTGAACGGAAAAGGTATGTAAGGCTAACCCTTCTTTCATAAGGCATGTTTCTTTGGTCGAACGTCTAAATCTTCTATAAGTCTATGATGTCTTTCAAATGATTTGATCTTCCGAGCTAGTAAGCTCGCGATTCTTGATACACTACGATCGTACTAGTTCCTCGTATAACGAGTAAGCCTATAAAGATAGATGTGACGAATGACGATAACAGTGATAATGATATCGATCACGATAATGATGACGATGATGATAATGATGCTTATGAGCTAGTATGTGTATGTATCTATGTATGACTATTACGGAACCCCGAGCTTATAAGGCCGGGTATGATATGTAAATAAGTATGTATACGATTACGAAACGCGCGCACACCTCTACAGATGGTACGGACAACCCTGACACCTTGGTAGGGCCAGGTAGATGTAACCCTGAAGCCTTGGTAGGGCCAGGTATGAGTAACCTTGAGCCTTGGTTGGCCAAGTATGTATGAAACACCGATCCTACGTGGTCGGGTATGCTATGTAAATGCTATGTATATGATATGACTATGTATATGAATGTGAATAAGGGGTATGTATACGAATACGAGCACAAATATGGTACGGGTACTATTATGAATACGGATAATGATGTATGTACATAAACAAGTATTAGAAATGTAAAGTTCCTAAGAAAGGCAAGTAAGTGCATATGACGATAATATTGCCATCTCCCATTCTATGTTATTTCTTATGTTTCTATCTATGCTTCTATATTGATATTGATCATGCTTTACATACTCAGTACATTCTTCGTACTGACGTCCTTTTATTTGTGGACGCTGCGTCATGCCCGCAGGTGCACAGGGAGACAGGCTTGATCCATAGCTGCTTTCTCAGAGATTACATAGCAGAGCTCCATTTCATTCGGAGCCATAGCTTTTGGGTACTTATTCTTTTGTGTACATAATTATGGGCATAGCGGAGTCCTGTCCCGCTTATGTGATATGTTATACTCTTCTTAGAGGCTCATAGACATGTGTATGTGGTTAGATGTGTTTAGCCTTGTCGGCCTATATTTTGTATACCATTTTGTTGGCCTCGTCGGCCCATGTATATTGATGTGGAATAGATGCCAGTGATGATATAAAGAGGTTGTTGTCCAAAGGGGACTAGTATGATTGATGGATAGAAATATATGTTTTTACTATGTGGCTCCCCTAGATGTTATGTGAAAGTATGTCAAGGGGTGCCCGGGTGGGATAGCACCGGGTGCTCGTCGCGGCCCCCCTAGTCGGGTCGTGACAATTCCTTTGTGAGTGTGAGTGTTTCTCTTCTCCTTTGTCTCTTGTCCCATTCTATGTGTACATATATGTTGGTACATTCTTTGATCTTTGTGAGGGCATGAGAATTTGTTAAGTGACTGGTTTTCCGTGAGTCTTGATTCGTGTGTGCGATGGTTTCTTTGATAACTAGATGTCATAAATTGAAGCCTCATTGTTAGTTGCAACGAGTCCTTGATTGGGTTTGTCTTTATTGGGGGGAGAGTCATTGTGATACATATGATATGCTGGAAGTTAATTGCCACAACCACTGTAGACAGTTTTACTTTATAATATTGAGATATTTGTAGATTAAGTCTGTTAGTTGACTTGTTTGAGGACAAGCAAAGACTTTAAGTTGGGGGTGTTGATGTGCCATGAAATTATGGCACATCTAATGCTTTTTAACTCTAAGTTTTACTTGTTTTGAGAAAGTTTGTGTTAGTTTGATGTGTTTTGTGTGTTGTGCAGGTATTTCGAAGTTAGAATGCTTGGAAAGCGAAAAAACGAGGAAAGTAAGCAATCTGTTCTGATAAGCATAAGGACGGACCGTCAACATGCTCGACGGTCCGTCAAGTTGCCTCGTCGATAAGTTCCTGCAAAGTGACAAATCATCAGATCGTCGACATGATCAACGGTGGAGTTCTTGCAGAATGAAAAATAGTATTCAGATCGTCGATATGGTCGTCTCGTGCTATAGAAGCGATTGAGAAATTCATGTTCAAGCTACTCCCAGCTATCAATAGAACCAGCATCGAGATCCGTATACCAGTCAAATGCATTCCCTTGCAAGGAGCGCACAAACTGCTTAACAAGATAATCCCCATAAGTTCCAGCATTATTGCAAGTTTCCACGAAGTGAGCAACATGTTGCTTCGGGTTTCCTTTACCATCAAATTGTTGAAATTTTAGAGGTTGATAACCTGAAGGCATCTTTAATCCATCGATCCTTGAAGTGTATGGCTTGGCGTATGTAACTGAAGACTTGGCAGCAACATCATACTTGTCTTTAATGGTTCCCATAATGAAGTCCTTCAGTTGATGAATTGGGATTAATCCTTCAGAGGATACTTGTAGTTCTTCAGCAACATGCACTTGTTTTGTTGACGAATCTTCCTTTTCTTGTGCCATAGGATGCTTCCTAGGTGCATGACTCGAATCCCCCTCCATCACGCTATCAAATTTGTCTGTCAACTTGACAATTCGATTATCTTGGTCTTGCATATATTTCGCCAAGTCACCAATCGCCTTCGTCAAGCTCGCAAGTTGTTCTTCAACAGTTGAGGTGTTAGTCATCATTGTTTGGATGGCTGTTGTAGATGATGGAGCAAAACATGGATTTTTCCTCAAACTGAAATTCGAAAGAAAAAGATTTCGTGGAGTGATTGGGGCGGATCTGGTGATCAAGGCATCATCTTCATCTTGGATGATGAGATTCTTAGTTTGGAGTGGGCTAAGCCGAGCCAACGTCTTTTCAACGATCTCAGCGATATTCTCTTCTTCTTCCAATCCACCTGGAAAGACACTTGCCCCCTTTGAGGATTGAAGTTCAAAGACATGAACTGATGCGGACGGCACTTGAGATGTTTGTTGTCCTAGTAAGTTTGCTTTGTTCCTAGTGACGGGTCCCAAACTTCTCATAGTAGTTTCCAATATGTTCTCCAGCTCAGAGGAAAACTTGGAATCAGTAGTCTTAATAGCAGTAGACTTGGAGTTGGTCTTCTTGGATGCCATTTCAGTGTTCTTGCGATTAGATGATTAATGTGAAGAGATGAGAGGTAGAGATGGTCCCACTGGGCGTGCCAAAATTTGTAGCCAACAAATATTCGGGTCTTAGAAAAATAAATAATCAAGACAGGAAAATTGAGTAACAACATGTAGTATTTGATTACAAGAATGTTGAGTGTTACAATCTCTATATAATCCTCTGATTCTCCAACAATAATGTAAACTATGTTGAAACTTGAATTTGGTTTAGATTCAAGGGCCTCAGCAGCTTGATCTTGAATCTTCGTATTTGAATTTGGATTTGGTATTTGCCACGAACAAGTAACTTGATATTGAACACCTTGATATTTGTCTTCGTTCTTATTCTTGAACTTGAACTTGAGTTTGAACTTGATTGCTTGAATGCTTAAACTTGTAGCTTGTAGAGAAATATGTAGACTTTGATCCACGAACTCTCTTCTTGCTTCTTGTTCTTAATCCTCCTCCTTTTGTGAGTTGTGAGGACCCTTATTTATATTTTTAGGGAAAGTGTAGCTTTGTGATTTGATTGGCCAGAGCATGTCATCCGTACATTTGGCATGATTTCATTGGCTCATTAATTTGACCTGGATTGTCACCTCCTTTGACATGTAGCATGGGCCTTGGGCTATTAAAGTGAGCTCATCATTTGGAGCGCAATTAAAGGGGCTAGCCCAATGTATTTAAAATTGGATGATTAACCAATCATATTAGCCACATCATTTGGACTATTTCCTTGAACTTAATATAGTCCAAATTAATTTATGGATTTAAATCCAATAAAATTTATATTCCTACAGTCGCTTTCCAGATTATGTTGAGTGTCGAAAATTTTGCCTTGTCCGGCATAACTTGTAAGATGTTATAATACATATGCTAAAACTGGACGTAAACTATAATCTAAATTATGTCGCGCTAAAAATGCTCACACGCAAAACATAAAGACCACAAATTTGAGGGGCAAAAACTAAAGGGCAACCGAAATAGGGGCATTTGTGCGATCGACCTTCCTTTAATCAAATCGTAGATTTTTATATAAATTTATAATTGTATAAAAAAATAATTAGATAGGTTTTTAATTTTACCAAAATAAATCAAAAAGTATCAAACTGTGCCGAATAAATTTATGTGTACACTATTCTTTATATATTAAGTTTTAAAATAATTAAACATTAAAAAAATTAGCCTTGGGCCTGGGATGATGGAAAAAAACTTTAAGCCAATAGATAATTAACACTCAAAGTCCCAACTCCGAAGTCTATTATGCCTTTTCTACTGAAACTAAATTAGTTCTAGTATCTCGAATAGTAACTAGTAAGCTATAAGATATTCTAATGATTTTGAGTAGCAAACTACAAAGTATTAGATATCTTTCCTCGATTAAATTTCTCTTATTAGATACTTAATCTTAGTAGACTTAATTCTTGAGTTTCATGTTGATTAATTTCTTCCAGCTCATGCGATAAAAATTGTTTGTCTTTGTCTTAACTTGTTTTACACTACTGTAAAATAATATGATGGATCTCTATTCATATTGTCTTTCATGTTCTCTTGATTCATTACCTTTTAAGCAGTAACAATTCTAAAGAATTTTTGCCAAAGTCATACATAAGTATGCATGATATCGTGTTCTAACTTCTTCTTGAGGTTTTTACATGACGTTTTAAAAAAATACCGAAAGTTAACTGAATCATACCGATACCAAAGAGAAACAACGATATGGGACTGTTTCGAAATGTCTAATTTAGGTTATACAAATTTTAAAAAAATGAAAAAATGAGATAGTATAAATTTTATAAAATAACCGTCTGAACATTACTATTGACACCCCTAGTTCGAAGAAAGAATAAGTGATATGGAGGATTACGTAACAACCAATGTAGTTAATATTTTCTTTTAAAAAGTTAACACTTTTGACCTTCCAAATACTTAGTCAAACATGCCATTAGTCGCACTAGTGAATCAGTATAAATTTTGATAGTCGAACCAATGAATCTGACCTAGTCGACTAGTGAATTGGCGTGAAGATGGGTTAATCGGGCTAAGGAATCGGCACTGATCTAAATTAATCCACCAGCAAATCAGTATATTGAACAAATATAATCATTGTGATAAATAAAGTGGAGTTATTCAGTTTTATTTTATGTTTTAAATTAATTTAAAATGGGAATATATTTTTTAGATTTTTTCCTCTAATGATCGTCGATGGTCTTATCTACTCTCTTTATTTCTTTTTCTTCGAATTAAAACTACATAAGTTTTCGATATTGTTTTCGAGTTGCTAACTCAAAGATTAATATATAGTAAAAAAAAAACAATCAACCCTTAATACTGGAAGGCAGAAGTAACTCTCTTAATATAGTATAGTAGGGGTATCATTTATGAATATATCAAATTATTTGATATAAAGCCCTACTTATTACATATTTTTCTCTCGATTAGATTTAATAAGTTGATTCAACTGCCACTTCGAAAATGGAATAATAACAGGTATAGAATCAATAACTTAAAAAAAAAAAAAAAAACATTCCAGATCTTATTCAAGAATAAGCCGTAAAGTAATTACAATCGACTTGACAATAAAAACTTCATAAGGTCGATCTCTCAAATATTTTACGTAAAAGATGCACTAAATGAAAAAGGTACATCTTCAAATGAATAAAAAGTTATTCCACACCCGATTTAAGAACTTAATAAGGTAGATCTCTCAAATACTTTACTTGAAAGATGCACTAAATGAAAAAAAAAAAAAAATACACCTTTAAATGGATAAAAAGTTATTCCACAGCCGGGCAAGTATTTACCCTTTAAATGTAGCCCTTGTGAAACTTTTTACTTTGTTGCCACTCTCATAATATATCAAGTTTTCAAGACTACTTGATAAATTACATATAATAGGTGCAACAAATTTCCTAGATATTACACCCTTCTTATCTGCTTTCATCTTCTTCATTGCAGCTGAAGGTGGAGTTGCCATAGTAGATACTCGGTTATATGCTAACAGATTTGTTCCTCTGTCTAAAGTTGTGCCGCACCCCTGAATTCTCCAATTTCTTCAATAGTTGCCTGCATGAAAGAACAAGAGATTGATAGATAGGTTGTGCTTATTCAATAATTTAATTACCTCAGTGGCGTCAGTCTCCACTTCCATTGGCATAAGCTTGGAGTATATGCTTGGTTTAGTCCTTGTAGGCAGGGTAGAGCTAGGTAGCCTCCGGGGTCATTCGAACCTCCTCGGCAAAAAAATACATTGTATATATGTCACGCTTTGAATCTGCGCCTGGACGTAACACGGCACCCGCAGCCTGACTTCATGTGATCGAGCGAACCAACTGACTGGCTGAATCAACATGTGGTAACAAAACATACTAAATGCGGAAATAAAACAAACACATGTTGATATACTAAAAGTCTATCCGTATAAATCACTGAATGTAGAAATAATGAACAAAGTCTGAACATAACAAAGTTGCCAATCATGGTTAACATAAAATAAAAACAGCATGCGACTCTGACTGACTACTACACTAGTCTATGGCGCCTCTGAAGAGTACTAAAAATACTGACTGTTTACCGGGACAAGGCCCTGGCATAACTATTTGTCTAAAATACTGAAAACATGACTGTAATAAGGATAACGCCCTGAAAGAACTGGGGCTCACCGAGCAGCTGATACGATAATCCTAGTGAGCCAATCCGTCGTCCTGTAAATCAATACCTGAATCGTGAAATGCAGGCCCCGGGCAAAAGGGACGTCACTACATTTGAATTATACTGGTACGTAAAATAACTGAATGAAAGAACTGTAAAGGGGTGCTCGAGAAAGGATAGCCCAAATCAATAAACATGTATATATAATCTGAAACTAAAACTGATAGCTAATAACTGATAACTGAAGTGAACAAAGAAGTAAAGATAAGAATACTTCCTGTTCTGAATGGAGAATCACCTGTTTAACAGAGATCAAAATCTGTGGCCTCAGGCCCAATATATGTGCACAAATTTGTGGCCTCGGGCCCTAGTATACGTATACATAACTGTGGCCTTAGGCCCAAAACACAGGTGTTCAACATAAAACAATTCACAAAAAAGAACTAAGAATCATGCTGAAAAGTACAACACTGACATACTGAACAATGACTCACTTAGACATGTATTCATGAACTGATTATGAGACTTGAAGCTTTAACTATTTATAAATGTGCTGAGTATTCTAGACTGAAACTCATGGGTATCAACACAAGTCTATATTGATTACCTACTAAGTTCACAATATTCAAAATGATAATCAAGAACACGACACAACTATATTCTCAAAGGATAGAAGTTCTGAACTTTTCATGAACTAGGGCATAATCTTTATTTCTGATGCAACTCGTAATAATCATGAAGAACGAGGCGTGGGGAATATCAATAACATTCCCACACGTATATAGTTAGCCATACATACTTGTAATCGCTCCAATCTAACGAACTAAACTGCTTCTCTGACGAAAAATACCAAAACTCTAGTTTTGAATCACTTGAGAAGGATTTACGTTGGAAATCCTATGTTTTGGTTGAAGAATCATGTTACTAATCATGAATTAATGTTAGAATTGCTTAGGAATTGTTAGAGCGATCTTACCATGACGTTGGAGGATGAGGAAAGGAGAGAAACAGCTGCTTAGGGCTTTAAAATGAAGTTGGAATGTCCAAAATGACATAAAATCGTCTAAAGGTCACGTTTATAGGCCTGGGTAAAAATACCCCTTGGCTCACTGAGTGAGATCCAGGGCGAGCTCAAACCTCGTTTTGGCCCTAGCTTAACGATATCCCAGCTCGCTTTGGCGCCTGCCAAGCGAGCTTCAGTAAATTGGGCATAACTTTTTGTACAGAGCTATGTTTGGGCTCCACAATATATCATTGGAAAGGTATTTCAAAGGGCTACAACTTTCATGTTTAAAGTTTTCTCAAATTCCTAATATATTTTCACGAAATCAGTCTGGAAGACAGACCTTTCATAAACTTAGTCCATTCTATTGAATCTTACGCACCTCACTATTTGTCTTGATTCCAAAACAACTATTTCCACCCAAACTCATCCCAATGGGATTTCATATGGCTAAAATGTCACATTTAACCCTCATTTAACACATTCACACTTAATTCAGATTATGGAGTGTTACAATATACAAGGTTAAAATTACTTTTTTATGTATATATAGCATGTGTTAAACTCCTTTAGCTTCTTCGTGTATCTAATTCTTCATATATTTGAACTCCCTGAATGAAAATTCTAGCTCCGCCACTGCTTGTAGGGCAAGGAGTTCAACCATTTTGTGATTTTGAACTTGTAAGTTTTTACAATAGCTAGTGATCCAATTACCATTTGAGTCTCCTATGACTCCTCCAATTCCACCAAATTAGAAGAGGAAGAGAAGGCTCATCAACATTCAGCCAAGGGAAAATTTATAGGTTAATTATGGGCCACGTGAACCACGGTCTCTCTGTAAAATTAGGTATTTTATGTATATATTTTTTAAGATTAGTATAATATATAATTATCTTCTAGCGCCTATGTTATAAGAAGGTTAAATGATTCACTTGGTTGAATGTTGAGTTATTTATCCCACCTAATACATTTCTTTTTTTCTTTTTTTTTTTGGTTGACACCCATTATCTAGAAATCCTAAATTCGCCTCTGCATTCAAACTTGTAATAACTAGGATGGGGGGAGACCATTTAATTATAACCTCTTTCTGAACTGAAGAGACATTTCTACTATTAGTAGTATATTCATATTCAAGTGATCTCATAAAAAATTAATTGGGTGGAAATAGTGTTTTTATTATTTTTGAAAATATTTTGGTTACGGTTGAGCCAAATGTGCCACGGGGCGAAAGGTAAAAATTGACCAATTCAATAAATCGCTATGTAGAAGTGTATGAAGATTATTTATGATACTCAGCCAATGATTATTTTGATAGATGATGGAGTGAATTAGGTTAAGGCCCAAATCCATCCAGAATTTCTTTTTCCGGAATGAATTGAATGGTAGGAAGTAGGGGTGGGCGTTCGGTTTTATCAAACTTCGGTTTGGCTATTTCGAGTTCGGTTTTTTGAAGGTGGACACCAAACACCAAACCAAACTAATTCGGTTCGGTTCGGTTCTTTCGGTTTCGGTTTTTTAAAGTTCGGTTCGGTTCGGTTTCGGTTTTTTTAATATAATATTAGAAGCAATTCCATTGACACTAATTCATATTCTCAAAAGCAATAAAACATAAAACTGATAAATTGAAATCAAAATCAAACAAACAGGATACACAAGAACAGAAAACTATAATCATAACATAGGATTACTAGGTGTTATATACATACCGTAAGAATAATTAAGAAAACACATAAAGGACATACATTAATCCTAAAAAGACATCCTAGTTACCTTTCTTTGTTAAGGATATTTGGTTTTTTCAATTGAAGTGGAAAAATTAGGGATACAAATGCAAAAGAGAACTTATTACAATTGGGTTTTTTTGCTTTAAACTTAATGAGCCTGGACTATTTTAATTTTTTTGGGTAATGTACTAAATTTCGGTGCGCGTTCGGTTTTTCGGTTCGATTTTATCAAACTTCGGTTTGGCTATTTCGGTTTCGGTTTTTTGACGATGGACACCAAACACCGAACCAAACTAGTTCGGTTCAGTTCGGTTTTCGATATTTATGCCCCCAGCCCTAGTAGGAAGTTTATTGTGGGAACAAAGCCAACAACCCCATAAGTGAAGTCTGAGAGGGTAAAGTGTACACAAACCGTACTCCTACATTAGGAGGTAGAGAGGATATTTCCGATAGACCCTTGGCTCAGGATAAAGCAAAAAAAAAAGCAGGACAAAAATAAAAAAGGTATAGTAACTACAACGAAACATTACGCCAAGCAAATAACAAGAGACAGTAAGGAAAAAGATCAGTTTTATCAAGGGTTTTGAGTGACCAAATTCATTCAGAGTTTATAACTATTTGTAGTATTGGGGTTGATAAGTTGGTAAATTGATTTGGTTGTAAATAAACCATTGGGTTTTAATGACCAGTAAGGTAGATCATAATTGGGCTAGTGATTGGATATGATGATACTGGATGCTTTCTTTTGTTATCTCTTTAAAGGAGAGAGAACCATCACTTCACTCAAAAAGGAAAAAGAAGAAAAAGTACATTTAACTCTATATTCCCAATGCCTTTTAAAACCATTGTACTTATATTAGTATCATATAGTACTTGTTAACTTTCAGATAATTTAACAAGTTGTAGCAGATTATTAACGTGGTTTCAGAGCTAAGTGGAGTCGAGGGAATCCAATTGCATCCCCTTTTGGAGTCTAGGGAATCCAATCGCATCCCCTTCGTCCGAAAAATATACTACAAAAACAAACTTGCTTGGTTATATATAAACTGTTATAATCTCCTCCCGAGATGCAAGTATTTTCAAGGAATTGCACATTCAAAAAACTAACTCAGAACTATAAGTGTAAAATATGGCACAACAAATCATTGTCCATGAAGTAAATTTACTAGCTCAGACAAAAAACTTGATTCAAATAACATCAACATTATCTTGCTAGTTACCACAATAAAGTAAAATTATCATCTACACTAGCTATTCCCAAGATTCAGAATGGCATGCATCCTCACTGGTCACCGGGCATGCTCTTAATGATGTCGGAATCACCTGAAGAGTTAAAAATACTACAATCAGCAAAACTCTTTTCTAACGATAGTCAAACAATGCTAAAATAAGTCGAGTGAAATCTCACCGGGGTCAATGATGCTGAGGCAACAGACCCTGTAGTATTTACCACAAGCCGTCCCCAAATCTACATTGTCTGAAACAAGGAAGAGATATCAGCACATAAGTTCAGTGACAGTGTATAATACTGCCAATCCAAAGATCATCATATACACAAGTAAGGACTGAACGAGAAGGAACTGATAATCAGTTGAGTAATTCATGGGCTTGAAATGGAATAAGCCACAAAATATAAAATTCAGCTTAATGTTAGTCCTTTCATGAAAAGGAGAAACAAACTTTTGCCCTTGAATCAGATGTGTAATACAGAGAGCCCAGGAATTAAAAAGTTACATCAGCAACCGCCAAAAAGAGTTGTGTAACCTTAAACGGCACATCGTTCTTTTTAGTTCTTACCACTAAACCAAAGCCCTAGGGCAGTTATGAACTTATTCTTCACACAATAAAAACTAAGGACAAGAGCTCACAAAAGAATGCATAAGCCACCACAAAAATGTTTTAAGAAAAAACAGATACTTATGAAGACCTCATCACTGACAAAGCATTTATATTTTTCCAGGTAACAATTTTCATTGTTATGAACTTATTCTTCACACAATAAAAACTAAGGACAAGAGCTCACAAAAGAATGCATAAGCCACCACAAAAATGTTTTAAGAAAAAACAGATACTCTTAAGCACACACAAACTCTTATGAAGACCTCATCACTGACAAAGCATTTATATTTTTCCAGGTAACAATTTTCATTGTTATATTCTCACCACATTTCAAATAGCTATCTCCAGAATCAATATCTTCTTTTTGTTGCATTATACACCTTGATTGCTCAGGCTTAGTAATAGTTCCATAAAGTCTATCTAGCTTTCACTAGAACGTAGGAACTATGTTTTCTAAATCACATATGATCATGACTTTATCAGGCTATCAAGCATTTGTTTTTTTACCAAGCAGTCATCAAAAGGAACTTTAACAAAACACTTTCAACAGTTTGAACAAAAGGTACTGAAAAAACAAATTAAATAATTCAGATCCTGACAAAAAGGAAGTAATTTATTTATTGGCACTCACTTTATTTATTGGCACTCACTCAGTCAAAACAGCAACTGATATTTAAAAACATTTCAAAAGCACCGAAAATACTGTTCATACACACACAGATGTACTTACTTCCATTGTAGTGGTGGACTCCAACCTTTGCCAACATGGCGTAATACTCTATCTCAGACTTCCTGAGAGGAGGGCAGTTGTTGGCAATGATGATTAGTTTTCCTGTAATTTGCCAAAGCAAAATTTAGAAACCCGTAGTACATCAGTCAATACAACTTCGTCGTAACAGTAGAAATCCTTAATCAGCAACTAAAGATTATTTTCCTGGTCAATTTATGAAAGATACAATCTCCACAATGCCGGAAAACAAGAGCCTTCAACAGGTAATTACTATTTACAAATTAAACGCATCATGATTCTCATTATCAATCAACACGACCAACAACAAACAACGCCTTAGGCCCAAACAAGTCCAGTCGGCTATAAGAATCCCCACTAACCATGTTTCTCTATTCAATCAACACAACCATGGCCACAAAATTATAATTTCTCATTAAACATTTACCTCGTAGTTTCCTAACCTAAGTTTTGAACTATCACCAGCAAGAAATTGAAATACATGGGATCTAAACCTAGATAAAAAGTTTAAAACACAATTCCTATTTCTTGTAAAACAAACCCCTTATTTGACTATCTATATCAGCTCCTAACACTACTTTAATCAAACATGAACATACATTTTCCAGCTGCAGAGCTTGGCAGACAATGAAATGAAACAAATACAACCAACATATTCCAAACAAAACCATATTTGTACCATCTACAACTATGCATAATAATCTGCTAAAGATCAGCTCTGTAACGCTGCATTAATCATATATTAACATATATTTACCAGCTAAATAGCTTGACATACAATGAAAGTGCAAACAAAACGCATGTTTGACCATCTAAAACTCTGTGTTTTTAACACTACTTTAACCAAACATTAACATATATTTCACAGCTGCATAGCTTAACATACAAAGAAATGCAAGCAAAACCCATGTTTGACCATCTACAACAGTGCATCTATCTAATCTACTAAAGATCAGCTTTTAACATATATTTACCAGGTGCATAGCTGGATATAAAGCCCATTTGGATTAGCTAAAAAAAGTGGCTTTTAAGCATAAGTGCTTGAAGTACTTTGTAAGTGCGGAAAGTTATTTTATAAATAAGCAGTTACGTGTTTGGATAAAAGTACTTGAAGGGTTTTTAGAAGAAAGGGTAGTATTGGAATTAACAGAAAATATAAGGGATAAAAGAGCAAAGTCGTTGGTCAAACCAAAATGGCTTTTAAGCCAAAAAAAAAAAGTTGGGGTTGAGCAACTTCTTGGTTTTGACTTATTCTAAGCACTTTTTAACTTAATTTAAGCTGTTTTCTAGTTTACCAAACACTTAAATAAGTTAAAGAATGGCTTATAAGCTGGTTTGACCAACTTATAAGCCAATCCAAACGGGCTCATACAATGAAATCAAACAAAACCCATGTTTGACCATCTACAACCATGCATAATAATCTGGTAAAGATCAGCTCTTTAACGCTGCATTAACCAAATATTAACATACATTTACCAGCTAAATAGCTTGACATACAATGAAAGTGCAAACAAACCCATGTTTGACCATCAACAACAATGCATAGTAATCACTACAGATTAGCTTTTAACACTACTTTAATTAAGCATTAACATAAAACTATCCGCCGCATAGCTTTGACATAACGAAATGCAAACAAAACCCAAGTTTGACCATCTACAACTATGCATAATAACCTGCGACAGATCAGCTTTTAATCAAATACAAACATCAATTACCAGCTGCATAGCTTGGTATACAATGAAATGACACAAAAACAAACAACAAATATGCAAAACCCATATTTGACCATCTAAAACTATGCATAATAATACGCTAAAGATCAGCTTTAACCAAGCATTAACATATTTGACCATCTAAACTATGCATAATAATCTGTTGACGATCGGCTTTTTACACTACTTTAATCAAACATTAACATACATTTGCTGGCTGCATAGCTGACACACAATGAAATGAAACCAAAAAAAAAAAACAAATATAAACAAAAACCATATTTGACCATCTAAAAATATGCATAATAATCTGCTAAAGATCAGCTTTTTACACTACTTTAATCAATCTTTAACATAAACTTATCAGCTTCAAAGATAGACATAACAATGAAATGCAAACAAAACTCGAGTTTCACCATCTACAACTACGCATAATAATCTGCTAAAGATCGGCTTTTTACACTACTTTAATCAAACATTAACATACGTTTGCCGGTTGCATAGCTGACACACAATGAAATGAAGCAAAAAAACCAACAAATATAAACAAAACCCATATTTGACCATCTAAAAATATGCATAATAATGTGCTAAAGATCAGCTTTTTACACTACTTTAATCAATCGTTAACATAAACTTATCAGCTTCAAAGCTAGACATAACAATGAAATGCAAACAAAACTCGAGTTCCACCATCTACAACTATGCCTAATAATCTGCTAAAGATCCGCTTTTATTACTACCTTAACCACACATTAAAATCAAATTTACCAGCCGCAGAGCTTGACATACATTGAAATTAAACAAAAACAATCAACAAATATATTCCATACAAAAACCACATCTACAACTATACATTATAATCTGCTAAACATCAGCTTTTTAACACTACTTTAATCAAACACCAACTATATAGCTAGACATACAATGAAATGCAAACAAAACCCATTTTAGACTATCTCCTAAAGATCAGCTTTTTACACTATTTTAACCAAACATAAACATATACTCTCTCCGTCCCATAATAAGTGTCACCTTAGCCAAAAAACACGCATATTAAGAAACCAACGATGAAGTGTGATGTTTACCAAATTACCCTTATGTAAAAAAATTACTTTTTCCCTCTTGATGATTAGAGCATGCACAAGTAGTCCATCTTTTGACATTGGGAATCCAACCATCATCATTTAGAGTACTACTACTTCTTTTGTCCAAGGGCAAAGTTGGAAAAAACTAGTCAATCTATGCATTGGTTTCCTAAGGTGACACTTAATGTGCGACGGAGGGAGTATTTACAGGTACAGAGCTTAACACACAATTAAATGCCAAGAAAAAAACAACCCACAAATTTATTCCAAATAAAAGTAAATATACAATATAAGCTGAGTTAAAAAACTAACCTTTAGAGTTTCTAAGGGTCTTAAGAACAGTCTTATAACCCAATGTGTATTTACCACTCTTCATAACCAAAGCCAACCTATTGTTAATGCTCTCATGAGTCTTCTTCTGCATTCAAAAAACATCTCATCACATCCCCAAAAAACAAAAAAAAATGCATTTTCTTGATTTCATTATTAAATGAAAAATATAAAGATTAATGCTTTCATGAGGTGTCTTTTTCATTCAAAAAAGATCTCTTCTAACAACAACCCAAAACATTAACATATATTCACCAGCTACAAGAGCTTGACACACAATTAAATGCCAAAAAAATCCACAAATCTATTCCAAATTAAAGTTTAAAACAAAAAAATGCTGCATTTCTTGATTTCATTATTAACCAAAAAATAATATACAGATTAATGCTTTCATAGGTGTTCTTGTGCATTCAAAAAAGATCTTTTTAAATAACAAGCTAAAACCCAAAAACAAAAAAAATGCTGCATTTTCTTGATTTCATTTTATATTATAAAGCAGAATATATAGAGATAAATGGGTAGATAGAAGAGAGATTTTTTACAGTTTTCTTGGCGGCAACCATGGTGGCTCTGCTTGTGCAAATGCTTCGATGAGCGGCGGTTTTTTTTTTTTTTTTCCCCTTACTATAGAGCACTACAGAGTGAAGTATGAAGAATAAGATTAGGGTTTTGTGCAAGAGTAATGGGTTTATGGGCCTATAATTATTTTTTTGAGTTTAAGGGATTCAAACCAAAGCCCAATATGATGGCCCAATTTTGTGTCCTTCAAATGGGCTGGGCTTTAAATTTTTTTTTTTTCCTTCAAAATCGAAAGTTATGCATTAAGGCCTAACTTATGTAGAATCCTACAAAGCTATCCCCGAATAGGCATAGTTTATCATAAAACATTGCCTTACGATTTTTATTTTTATTTTTATTTTACGCTGCTGGGTTTCTCAGAAGTTAGGTATAATTTGCTACGAAATTCTACCTTGCGATTTTGTTTTTAGTCACCTAAAGTGTTGAAGGGCAAAAAATTAAAGACCAGCAATTTGAGAGACAAAAATTAAAGACCACCCCGGAAATAGGGAATTTGTGTGAATGACCCGTTGAAATAATATTCATTGACCACTTTTCGGTCTTGTCTTTGAAAATAATTATTGTTCTGAATTTTCAATGGAGTAACGAGTGATTATTTTTTAATTATTGGGCTGAAAATAATTATTTGTGAAGTTTGAATAATAAGATTAGGTTTTTGAATGAGTAATGACTTATGGGGACAATTTTTATTATTTTAAAAGGCTTGGGTTATAACCATTTTTTTAGTTTAAGTGATTCAAACCAAGGCCCAATTTTATTAGTTTTGTAGTCCAATCAACCTAATCTCAAGATATTTCGTTAAATTAGCCCCCATTGATCACTTTTCGCCGTGTTTATGAAAAATAATCACTATTCTAGAGTTTCAAGTTGAGAAAGTTACACATTTAACTGTTCGACCGAATAGTTACAGTCATTAACCATTATGGATATATTATTTACTAATTATACATCGATCGACTATTTTAACAGTTAATTAAGTTAATTTCGCTTTCAAATTCCTAAATTGAAATTTCGGGGCAGCAAGAATTTATGAGCAATTATTTTTCAATTACTGAGTTGAAAAATGACTATTTGTAAAGTTTGAAGATTAGAGTTTTTGCATGAGCAACGGATTATGGGCCTATAAAAAGGCTTCCGTGAGCCGAAAATGGCATTGTATATTAACCGATATATAGAATTGGCATAAAATAACAATCATTTTGAATGTTGGCATTAAGTAGCCAAGATCAATGGTTTGGGCCATTTATTTTGTATCACATAACCCATAAACTCATCTTATTTTTCAGCTACTCCATAATGTTTTTTCAATCTCTCATACAATTTTCTGTGCTCTCTCATCTTTTCTCCAAAAATTCATCTCCAGATGTTCTTTTCAATCTCTCTCATACATTTTTCTCCCCTCTCTCATCTCTTTTCCTAAAATTTCTTCGATTTGAACCGTAAATCTCTCAAATATTATCCCTAACCACATATTTTTCTATTGATATCATCTAGTTGCTAAGAATAGTTGTAGGGTTTGTTAACAATTGGGGGATACACTTGTACTACATGACATAAAAATGAACAATGACAACAACCACCTCTGGTGGAACTTTGTACTATATGACATCAAATAGGAGCAATGACAACAACCACCTGGTGAAACTTTGTACTACGTGACATCAAATAGGAACAATGACAACAACCACCTCTGGTGGACATGGAAGTTCCGGTGAAAGTAGCAAGAAAAGCTCTTATAGACAACGACGAGTGCTTATCAATGGAGGAATTATTGGATATTGATGATATGTAATTATTCAATAGGTGATTAAGAAAAATGTTAGTTGCCAAAAAAAAAAAACTGCAGTTGGTTTTTTAGTCGGTTTTGCATACATGTAATGTCTACACTTGCTGATTTGTATACACAAGCATATGTACATAATCGTAGTTTTTTAGCAGAATTTGGATATCAACCAAATTTGTATACACCTGCTGATTGTATACACTTATTTGTATGCACATGCTGATTTTGTATACACATACATAATCATAGTTTTGGGGCAGAATGTGAAAATCAACTAAATTTCATCATTATGATCATGTAAAAAAGCAATATGTATACACCTGCTGATTGTATACACTTATTTGTATACACATGCTGATTTTGTATACATATGGTGGTATACATAATCATAGTTTTTATGCAGTATGAACTAAAATATCAAAATCGATTAAAATGTGTACACGTTAAAAAGGTATATTGTATTTGTTCTACTTCAAAATACAATATGTATCCCATAATGCAACAGTATACAAATGAATACATGCCCTAATCTCCATTTTTGCAATAACAATTATTAATAGGGAAAATGACATAACTGGCCGGTGGGGTGAAACTAATTCCACCCGCTGGCCACAATTCTTCTAAACCCAAATTATATCCACTAAACTAATCACATCCATAAGCCAAAACTTAAATAAGACAATTTTCAAATAAAAACCCAAACACAAAAATGTTTGAGGCGATTTTTATATATAATATGTGTCATTTGTGTATAAAATATGTGCCAGTACCAATCTGTAATGTATAGAAACTATATAAAATATGAATCGCTAAGGTATGTATCATTTTTGTATATACTATGTATCATTTGTGTATATAATATGTATCAGCACAATGCAATTGTCCTGTATAAAATAGAAAATTGTATCATTTTTGTATATAATATGTATCATTTTTTGTATATAAAGTGTATATATAATTCCAGCATGTGTATATAAATTGTATCAGTCTTGTATAGAAAGTGTACCATACGTATAAAAAATGTATAATACAAACCGTATCATTATGGTATATAATATGTATCACTATTGTATATGTAAAAAAAATAATCATATCATTATTGCATAATATGTGTATAATAAATGTATAATTAACGTATAATTTATGTAAAATAAATGTATGATTAATTCCAGCATATATATATAAAATGTATAATTCTAGTATATAAAGTGTATATATAATTTCAACATATGTATATATGCTGTAGCAGCCCTTTAGTGGCGACTTAGTCGCCACAAAAAGTCCTTTTTTTTAAGCGCCTAGGCCGTTGGGCCGGCCATCCTTGGCATTATTTTGGGCTGACCGGCCATTTTTTGGCATTATTTTGGGCCGAATGGACACCTAGTGGAATTAAGCCCAAATAGTGATTAAATGTGGGATTAGTTTGGCTGAGTAGACACACAGTGTCCTTTTCCCTTATTAATATACATGGATTGATATACATCACTTGGCAAACAGAATATAAGCGGAGGTTGTTTAAACAAAAAAAGATGTTGTACAGTTCTCCTAAAAACAAAATCTCGTAATTTTCTATTCGCAATCTGGTAAAGATAAATTACTTATCTAAGAATAGGCTTGATTTTAGGGGGGAAAAGATTGTGCTCCTATTTATACGTAAGCTGGATACAAATTTGACTAAAGAATGCCAATATTTTTGGCTTAAATTGCTTAACAAAAAACTTGGTCAAAAATATGCCAATTATAAATGGGAATTGTGCATACATGTCAATTCCCCCCCCCCCCCCCCCCCCTTTTTTTTTTTAAAGTTTAGTGGGTTCAAATAAAGGCCCAATTTAATTAGTCTTGTGAAGTCCAAAAGAAACTTATATGCATCCAGTATTCAGATCAAATTATATTAATTTACCGTAGGTAAGTAATAAATAAATGTTAGATAACTATGATTTAGTGAATAACGATATATAGAGTTTAAGTTTTGTGCATCGTCATGTACGAAACTCTTTACAACATCAGGTAGCATCGACCTACTATAGCATATTATTACCTTTTTAATAAGGTAATTTATTTCCTTCTCTAAATTACAATCTCTGCCTTTCCTATCTTTCCCGTCTCAAACTACAATGAATTAATCATTCAGCTAATTTCTCTGTCTTCATGTGCTTCTGTGTATAATGTCGACTGAAATTTTGATGTGCTCTGACTGTAATATGATATTTTCAAGCAAAGATCCAATATAATTATATTACATGGCTTAATAATGTGATTTAAGTTGGTCCTTTTCCCCCAAGTTTTCTATGTATTCAATCTGCATAATTGATATTTGTAAAGCTTTTGAATTAGATTAAACTGAAGTTAAGAAATGGAAGGGACCTTAATTCAAACCAAGAGGTTTCTGGAACCTAATTATATTTCCTTGATCAAAAAAGGAGTCAAAACCTTCATCAGTGATTTAGACGATAACGTTGAGAATTTGACATGAAATTATCAGTAGTAAATAAATTTGGAATTCGGAATAATTCTAGTCAGAGTATAATTAGGATGCTACTTGCCTTTAATGTTTTTTGTTGGTCAACTATAATTATATTTATATTACATTTAAAAAGGTAATAAGTATTACTATTACTTAATAAAGTAACTGTGGTTAATTACCTTTCAGATTACCTGATGGTGTAAAGGGTTTAGTACACTGACAGTGCACGAAGCTTAAACTCCAACATATATGAACACATGTGTCATGTAATTTCTGATTTACATTAATATCGGGTACAATTAATTTTTAACCACTATGATAAGAATGGAAGATAAATATTAGTGTGAGTGAAGAGATAAACATTAGGATTAGAACAAAGTTTGACCCGACCATTTCTCCACTTATGTTTTTGAGATAATCTATAACACTACTTCCTTCACATAATACAACTCTTTAAATTCATCCTTTTTATTCCAACCAAAAAGAATATAAAAAGAACCGTAACTAATTTCAAGAAGAACACCATATGTATAACAAATGAAAAGGCTACATCACGAAGTGAAGTTGGATTTCTGAACCCGAAGAAAGAGACTAGGTATGTAATTAGTTCATTGATTACATACATTAATCTTGTTTTATCTTTGTGTCTCATATGATCAATCCCTCTAATTACAAGATTTTGAAACAGAAGAGCTCCAACTTACTGTGTATATTTAAATTTTAAAGTTTGAATTTCCCTCTGATTTCAATATGACATACGTAGTTGGCAAGGCTTTTTATTTGGTAATGCTATTGGGCATAGCGGGGACAGATCTACACCCGGCATTGTCGAAAAAGCATATATCATATACAAGTCAAATATTATTTTTATAGATATATTTTATTAATCTTGAACAGAAATTAGCGTCCATTAGACACCTTTTGCATTAATTTTAAAAATAATTACTGTTTTGAAGTTTTAAATTTCACGGATGAAACCTTATGCCTAAATTCCATAATAATGTCCTGAAGTTTCATTTGTGAAATTTAAAATTTAATATCGATGATTAATTTATTATTTCAGGGACATTGTAACTGTTATCCAATCCTATATCTTGTAATTGTGTGGTTGGAGTTTGAAAGCGGTATTTCTTTGAGCTAAAAATGCAGCCGGTAAAAGATGATCACTTTGACATTTTTCGTTAGAAAAATATATTGCGTAAATATTCTTTACATGTATACATATACATATTAAATCTTGAATATTCTTAACGAAATTCATGGCTTCGTCAAATGTGACTCCTAAAATGAGTGGAATATGGTTTCTCATCAATGCTTGTTTCTAGTTGTACTGTTGTGGCATTATTTCCCATTACGGGGATAGTGGAAAAGACATTAATCAATGAAATAAAGAAATTAATTAATAAAATGCAATTGCACAACCATGCACAGAGAAGTAGTGCACCAAGTCTACATGCCTCTCTGTATACTTGAGACTTTTTGCTCTTTATATGCTAATACAGCCGAATCTCTCTATAACAGCATCATTGGGTTCGAAAATTTTCAACTATTATAGAGAATGGTTGTTATACAACTATAACAACATTGACATTTAACTAATACGTCGCTTTTATAGGCGAAAAAGATGCATTAAATTATTTTTCATTTTTAATTGTCAAATTCTAAGCTTAATGACACTTTGTATAACGAAGGAAAATCATTTAATGATGAAAATATATATATTCATATGATGTTTTTTGTCGTAAATAGTGTATTAAATGATCAAATATTTGGTCAAAATTTATACACTTATTATTGGTAATCATAGATATTCCATTTTATAAAGATGATTAATTATTATATTACCAAAAAAAAAAAGATAGCTGCTATATGGGGGTAATTTTACAAAGAGCGTACTGTTATAAAGTTGATTGTTGTTGTTATAGAGAAGTAAAATATAACATAAAAAATTGGTTTCGAAAAAATTTAACTGTTATAGAGGTGTTGTTATATGCGGGTGCCGTTATAAAGAGGTGCATTTTAGTTACTTTCCAAGTTGGAATCGAACATATTAGCAATGGATACTTTCATTTATGCTTAAAGTTGTAACAATAAATTTTCAATTGTAATTTCAAAGTTACTAATATATATTATGTCCATCATTTTGCATAGTATTTTGAATTGCCTTTTTAATCAGACCAAATTCAACTAGAAGTAAGAAAGGATGTGGGAAAACTTGAGGTGAAGGTCTTGAAAAAATGAAGTCCATGGAGAAAGAGTTTAAGTATTATACCGCGCTAGCATAAATAACTTTTACATTATCGAGTCATCATTACCTATTTTAGCTGGTAACATATTTTATTTACAAAGTTTTAAATCTCAAACTTTAAAAGAGATTTGCCGGTAAATATGATAACGAAATCCTAGTTGGTAAACGTGATTAGTTAAGGCAATTCCATTAACAAAGCTCTCAAATGAGTTATGAATAATTGCTCGAAATTTACTTCTCCAAACAAGTAAAGGAACTCACAAGAAAGACGCAACACTCATTAGACGCCACGTAAGAAATCTTTCTAGTTATTTGGAAATGTAAGTAAATTCCGATTAATTATCCCTAACGCATTTGATAACTTTGCTATTAAATTGCCGTAACTGACCTCCCTTTACTGACTAGGATCCTTATTGCCATTTTTTCTATTATAGACTTCATCTTTTCGAGACCTTTTCCTTTAGTTTGTCCACGAACTATATTGATTCTAATTGATTCTGATTACAAAAATGGCAATTCAAAATACTATCAAAAATGCAAAAATGGCGAGAGACAATTAAGTTCACTCCTTAAAAATCATAATACCAATTGCTCCCCGGCAATTTTTCCAAAGCTAGATCCAACAATTTGTTGACTAACTAAATAATACTTCCTCCGTCTCATAATAAGTGTCATTTTAGCCAAAAACACGCATATTAAAAAATCAATAATGCAATGTCAAGTTTACTAAATTACCCCTATATAATAAAAATAAATTATTTTTTCCTCTTGATTAGTAGAGCATGCACAAGTAGTTATCTTTTTGACATTGGGAATCCAACATACCAAGTTACTACGTGGCTTGTCCAATCATCATTTAGATGTTACTTTAACTTGTCATTTATTGTTTAAGGGTAGAGTTGGAAAAACTAGTTAATTTATGTCTTGGTTTCTTAAGGTGACACTTACCGTGGGACGGAGGGAGTATCAACTTCTATTCTAATATCCAAAATAAACTAAGTAGATGCAAGTATAGTGGTGACTTATGAGTCTAAGTGTCGAATTCCATAGGAAAGAAGTATCTACTTCTAGTAGGGTATTGAGAGGTCTCAAGCACACTGAGGGGCGCTTGGATGAAACCTTTCGGTTAGGGGTTCATCTGAATTCATATATTTTTATGCGTCGGATAGATACTTAAAATTTCAATAAATATCATATTCATATTTCTAACAATTCATTGAATTTAATGTTAACAAAATCTTAAAAGTTGAACCCATTAAAATTTATTTTGGATCCGCCTACGAGGCACCTACATTCAGAGTTGCTCCTCAATTTATATTTGGATAACCAATTATGTCCGCCCCTTGTATAGGCCAACTCAAAGACTTTCGAGAAGGGGCGATTGCACACTATATATTGTGGATTCAGCAGAATTCAATAGATTTAGCCCAAACTTTATATTTGTTAAGAGATCTATTGAATATGTAAGTATAATAAACTGCCGACCCAATAACATAAATGAGTTGTGAATTCAATAACAAAAATGCAGCCTAAGCCCTAAGGTAGGGGTTCAGTTTTGGAATATATAGGGGAAATTATCAGTAATGCTTTGTTGGATGTAAGGACAATACTAATAACTTGTCACCCTAGGTTAAGGTAGCTTGCAGTTTTGGAATATAGGTGAAATTATTCATGCTTTGTTGAATGAAATGATAATGCTAATAACTTCTCAACTGGTATACATGTTGAAAGTACAATAGGGGATGAATTGTAAGCCTGTTAAAAGATTTAGTCGATTATTGTTCGGTGCCAGTTGACTGATAGCGAGACAACCTGCACAAAATTATTAGTCCTTCAATTTACACAAGTATAAATCATAATAAATAGTAAGGGTGCAGAATATAATATGAGGGTAATAGAATAAATGACACCAATAATTTTTATACTGGTTCGGAACCAATGTGGTATCCTAGTCCAGTCCCCTTGGGTTGCAAGGAGGTTATCTCTTTAAGCTCTTTGTAGTTTGAGTTGAGTACAACCTTTGTGGGTTTCCTCGTTCACCACCAACGTTTACAAGGTTGGTTTTCACTCGCTCACCAACAACGAACAAGGATTGGTTTTTACACACTCACCAACAATGCACAAAATTGGTTTTTCACTCGCTCACCAACAACGATTCTTTGGTTTTTACTCGCTCACCAAAGAAACGAACAATGACACAAACTCTCAATACAAAGCCTCACCAACTATACTATATCTCTCCTTTTTTTTTGTTTACACAGTAAGTCACTTAGAATTACAATGCTTATGAAAAGTAGAGCAAAGAACTTGAGAAGGTTGAGACGAAAGTATAAGTGGTTGCATGCTTGTTCTCTGCTTCGCTTGCTCCTATTTTATACTTGCTCTTTTGTAGTTTCGACCGTTGCAGCAATATCTTTCTGTAGTAGTAAAACAACTCAGCGATTCTCTTTCCATAGTTTGATAGCTTCGAAATATTACTTCTCCAGATCTATATTGGATGGCGTATCTTTGGTGATGCTTCTACCGTGCTTAAATGGACTTCTTTATTTCATTAGGAGAGAACCTTTATTAAGAAATGAGTCATCAATGATTATTCTCATTCCTTATATAACTCAATATCATTACTGCATCTCACTTCATTAATTACCTATATGGACTTGTGGAATATTCTTCTTGGATGACATGCTTCCTTTTTTGTCCACTTCTCCTTAATTGGTGCCAGCAAGATTTTTTTTTATTTGCCTCTTCCTTGCACCACAAATCTTGTTACCTTCCTTCAATGCAAATACTTTTCAAAATATTTGATCCTTGCTCTTGGAAAATATCTCGGTCAAGATTATTTGTAGTTCTTGATTTTGTAGTAACTGGGAACGACCCCTTCCTTCCAAAGTGTATTCAAATTTGAGATTTAAAATTGAATATATTTTTCTCCAAGATAATAATAATAATATTCTCCCTAATAGTCTCTCTGCATTCTTTTTCTGGCTTGTACAAGTATGAGCTCTTATTTAAGCAACCCAAGAGAATTTCAAGATCCTCTTCATTCATCGTGGATCTTGATTAGAATGTAATCACATTCGTCTTCTTGAATTTGGACTTTTTTCTGGCTTGTACAAGTATGAGCTCTTATTTAAGCAATCCAAGAGAATTTCAAGATCCTCTTCATTCACCGTGGATCTTGATTAGAATGTAATCACATTCGTCTTCTTGAATTTGGACTTTAATCACTTCGAATATGGACTCTTTTGTGAACTTGAGACTTTTTGATACTCCATAGATTTTTGATCTTCCTTGAGTAACAAATTGATCTTGATCTTTTCCTTTTGTAGAATATTTTCCTTCCATAGGATCGTAGTAAATATTCTTTCCATAATTCTTGCACCTTGATTTGAGTAAGTATTTTTCTTCCACATCTTCTTCCTCAATTCCATTTCGTAATATCTTCTTTTTCATATTTGATTAGATCTTCACCAAATCCCTCTTCATCAAATAAACCTATACAAAAAATAAATTTACCATAAGTAAATGTTCTTTTATTATGTTGGTTTGTTATCATCAAAATTAATAGGTGAAACTTTGGACCTAACACATGTGAATGTCTGATTTTATTTCTTATTACATTTTTACAGCAAATAAACACTACTTTTTTGGCCGTAGTCTAAAAGCTGCCAAAAATATCTAAATAAATAAAAAAAAGTGTTATTTTATCTTCCTTCACATGTTTTAGTTTGATTGTCTTACTTTTTTTTTTTTTAATTTCGTTTAAAAAAATTGTAATTCTTTAATTTTAGCTTTCTACATAGCATATTTAAAATCATGAGATTAAAGAACATTTTGGTATAGTGTACATATCGTTAGTTAACAATCACAAGATTCAAACGTTTTCTCTACTTGCTTAAACTCTGTGCCAAGTTAAAACCAGATAATCAAATTGAAAGGAGGGAGTATTAGTATTATCCTCGCAATGTTAATTTAAGCGGTTGTTTGACCATAGATTTTAAATACTTTTTTCTTTATTTGAAATTTATAGAGTTAGAGTTGAAGATAAGGTTGTGTTTGGTTATATTTTTTGCATAGAATATTTGGAATAATGTTCATGCTTGAATTTACTTAAACACAACTTTAAAAGTGAAAAGTGAGTTGACAAATATGTTATAAGTTATTTTTCAAATTTAAAATATAATTTCAAGTTGATTTAAAATGTTGCCAACCACTGATTTTCAAATAAAGTGAATATTCTTAACGAAATTCATGGCTCGGTTACACGTGACTCCCAAAATAATAGTGTGAGGGGAATATGGTTTCTCATCTATGCATGTTTCTAGTTGTACTGTTGTGGAGTCCGAAACCAAAATAGTTCAAAAAAAACATTTTGAACCAAAATGCCCCAACAAAAAAATTTTTACTAAAGTACCTATAGCGCAGTATTTTACTGCGCTATAGTACTAACGGAGACGACCCCGTTAAGTCCTATAACGCAGTAAAATATTGCGCTATACGGAATACGCCTCAACGTATAACGCATGATTTTACTGCGTTATAGGACTTTGCCTCTCTCCTATAACGCAGTAAAATCATGCGTTATAGTCTCCACTATAACCCGATCAGGTTCCACCAATGCCCCCTCCAGTGGCAGTTTTTTTTCAAAAACGCCATTGGAGGGCAGATTTCCGTGGTCCCCACCAAATAAAAACGTCGTTTTCTAGTAAATTTCATCCGGAAAGTTTAGATTCTCGGTATATTTAAGTCAAGGAGCAAGATTCTAAGTTTGAATTTTGAGAAAAAGCGGCGTACAACTCGATTAAAATATCTACAAAAAATCTTCGATTAAGGTTTTCTACTATGAACTTTTGTTATTATTTTGTTATATACATTATATTGCATGCATGTTTAACATTTAATCATCATTAATAATTTTTTTTTTTTTTTTTTTTTTGTGTTTGATCGGCTGGGGGCAGTGGCTTAGGCCACTGTTCCGTTTTTTTTTATTATTATTAATGATGATTAAATTCATTATTTGTTAAATGTTTATGAATTGTTAATTGTTAAATGTTTATGCATTGTTAATTCGTTATATGTTTATGAGTTGTTAATTTGGTTAATTATTTATGAATTGTTAACATTGTTAATTTGTTATATGTTTATGAGTTGAATTTGGTTAATTATTTATGAATTGTTAATAAATTATTATTTATACTAATAAAATTATCGTTACATAACAATAAAATTAAAGTAGCAATCAAAGCAAACATTTTATTTATATTAACAACATAATATAATACAATAGGTAACAACCATCCAAACAAGTTGTAAACGATTATGAAATGTTAATCTATACAATTCTATAAGCATGAATATATATGTTAAATTAAAAAAAATTATCTTAAAAAGAATAGTTAAAGTTCTTCTTTTCATAAATACATAAGCTAACGAAAAAAATATAAAGTTTATAGGAAAATATGTGGTCGACGAATATGAACTCTTAGTTGAATTTTATCGTAGTTATGTTGGCTATTTGGTCAACTAAAAATATATCACATATTCAAAATATAGTTCCAAACAAATATTACTGCTAAATTTCGATTAGTTAATATAATTTATCTTTCATTTCAAGAATAATGACTAATTTAGTTTGTACAAACCGGACTCTTTCATGGATTCGAATGTTCCCCCTGGGGCCGATGATCACCCGGGGCCCGCTGTTCACCCGGGGCCCGCTGATAGATCAGTATTGTCTTTGCAAGACAATCATAGGTCAGAGTTATTATGGGCAGGTAGTATAGGGATATCTACTAGGCTCCGTCCCCGTAGGCTGCAGAGAGCGTGGACTCTTTTACGCGAGCACCCCCCACATCCTCGCGTGTTGGAGATATTATTTCGGGGCGGCATCTACCGTTGCGTGTCCGTTGGTCGGGTACAGCATGATTGGGCGCTTATCACGGCCATGGTTGAGCGGTGGAGGCCAGAGACACATACCTTCCATCTTCGCACTGGTGAGGCCACGATTACACTTGAGGATGTAAAGGTCCTCTTTGGATTGCGGGTTGATAGAGAGCCACTGTACACTCGGTACGAGCCTCCTCCTGGTCGGATGTGGGTGACAGAGTTGACTAGGCTCACCCACTTCGTGCCTGATGCCGCGGCCCAGATATTCGGACAGAGTCGGGTTCAGCTTAGTGCACTCTGCACTTATTTGGAGGGTGTGGATCCGGTTGGCGACGGCACCCCACAGGACGATGTTGATCGTCATGCCCGTTTGTACCTGCTTATTATATTAGGGGGCATCTTGTTCCCGAATTCATCGGGTGCCTTTGTCAGTTTACGTTACTTGGTTTTTTTGGAGCATTTGGACCGCTTGGGAGACTACAGCTGGGGCGGTGCTGTTTGGCGTATCTTTACAGATGCCTGTGCCGAGCGTCTATTGGTGCTGTCAGAGATGTGTGTGAAGTTTTTGCTCTTCTCCAGGTAATATTTAAGTTGCTGCCGGAGGACGCCGTGCGCGTAGAGGACGCGGTGCTGCTGCCGGAGGACCTGGTGGTGGAGGACTGGTAGATGAGGCGGATGAGGCCGATCCCATTCCAGAGGGCGCTCACGGTCTAGTCCATCCGCAGCCCTTCCAGGCCGGTGCTCACCTGGAGACTCACCTACGTTTACGCCGGCGCTCTTACTTGCTGAGATACCCGGGTCTTTATCACAGCCGAGCCATAATGCATACATGGAGGAGCGTGATAACGTTGATTGGGCGGCGTTACGCGCTTCATTAGCCGATGAGCGGCCTGTGAGGAATTCAGAGGGAGCCCGGATTCTTGACTTTGATGAGTTTTTGATCCCGGTTAGTATTTAAAATACATATTTGTTCATTTAAATTATTTATTTTAAATATATATATATATATATATATATATATATATATATATGTTATTCATTATTTAGTAATATTTTATATTTTAGGATTCGGCGCCAGCGGGTCCATCAGAGCCACCCACTCAGCCTGCCGAGGCAGAGGTGTCTTCTCATGAGACTACCGAGGCGCATGTAAGTTTTTTACTTAAAACTAATTTTATTCAATATAAGGTCAATATTTAATATACATATTTGATCATTTAAAGTACTTATTATTTCATTTTTTTCATATTTTAGGATTCGGCGCCAGTGGGTCCACAGGAGCTGCCCATTCCGGAGCATTCTCATCAGCCTGCGGAGGCAGAGGTGTCTTCTCATGAGACTAATGAGGCGCATGTAAGTTTTTTACTTAAACTAATTTTATTCAATATAAGGTAAATGTTTATTTAATTTTTATAACCTTTACTTGAACTTCGAACAGCATCTCGTCCAGGAGACTACCTCATATTCACCATCACACCCATCTCAGGAGGCTACAGACCCATCTCAGGAGCCTTCTCAAGCGCCCGTTGACACATAGGTTTGATTAAATAAATAACGTTAATGTATTCAACATAAATAAGAAATGATACTAATATTTATATATTTTTCACGTTCATCCTTCGGCGCCTGCGGTGGCGACTCCCGACGAGGAAGAGGTCCAGTTTCCAGACCCAGCTCAGCCTGAGGTTCTGAGCGTGCCAGCGGGACAAGATCCCAAGAAGAAGCATGTTCTAGTTAAGGGCGCAAGGGCTAGGGGAAGAGGAGATGATCATGACTTGGAGCGCCCGGTTATTAAGAGGAAAAAGGGCGACGGAGACGATGGCGAGGGCGGTGGGGATGGTATGAGCCTTAGGCCTAGGGATAGTCTCCGCCATACTACATGTGGGACCCATCCTCGATAGTGTATATACATTAGTGTTGTACAATTTATCGTAAATATTATACATTTTTTGCATATTTATAAATATTATCATTAGTCTTTATTATTGATAATAAAAAAAACGTGACACATTCGAAATAAAGTTAAGCATTAATTTAAAAATAAGACGAAACCCTAAAAGATAAATAACTTAAAGCTAATGACTACAAGTCTTCAAACAAAAAAGGACTTTGAGCACTTTTCAACTATTAAAACGACAATTCAAAGTATCACGTATTCTTGATGTGTTGAGTCTATTTTATTAATTGTACAAATATAACTAGAGTAGTTCTATATAAAATATTGAAGTTTCGGAGTCTTAAAGCATGATTAATATACGGCTAAACTACGTAAAAAAGTTTTTATTACGTAATAAGGGAAGAATGGAAAGGGGAATTTGTGGTTTTGTGGTGTCCTATAACGCAGTAAAATCATGCGTTATACGTTGAGGCGTATTCCGTATAGCGCAGTATTTTACTGCGTTATAGGACTTAACGGGGCCGTGTCCGTTAGTACTATAGCGCAGTAAAATACTGCGCTATAGGTACTTTAGTAACTTTTTTTTTGTTGGGGCATTTTGGTTCAAAATATTATTTTTGGAGCCATTTTGGTTCCGGACCCTACTGTTGTGGGACTCTATTTGCTATACATGGCTATTCTTTTAAATGAATTAAAAACATGGATTATTTAACTATGAGAAATGCAATTGCACAACCATGCACACAAAAATAGTGCACCAGGCTTTTATGCTTCAATGTTTACTTGCGACCTTTTGCTCTATATTTGGTATAAATATATTACTGCTACTAATACAAGTAATACCTTTAATTAGATTAATTTAGGATTATATATTTTAGTTACTATATTAGCAATGCATACTTTCATTTATGTTTTAAACTTGTAACAATAAAAGTTTCCAATTGTAATTTTGAAGTTACTGATATATATATATACACTCGACCATTTATGAATTTTTTATAGTAGTATTTTGAATTGCCTTTTTAATCCGAAGTAAATTCAACGAGAAACAAGAAAGGTTGTGGGAAATTTTGAGGAGAAGGTCTTGAAATAATGAAGTTTATGGGAAAGAAGTTTAAACTAATATATCCCGTCGGTGTAAATAATTTTTACATCATCAAGTCATTGTTATCTATTTTAGTAGTTAACATATCTTATTTATTAAATTTCAAATCTCACACTTCTAAAGGATATTTTATCTTATGAATGACCGATGTAATTATTTACATTGACGTTGTACAAAACTTATACGCATGAGAAAAAATGATAAAAATATTCCTAATTGATTAGTGTAGATCAGCTAAGTCAATTCCATCAATAAAGCTCTCAAATGTGTTGGGAATAATTGCTCGAAATTTACTTCCACAAGAAAGACACAACATTCAAGAAATCCTTCTAGTTAGTTGGATATGGAATTAAATTCCGAGCAATCAGGATCCTTGTTGCCATCTTTTCTATCATAGACTTCATTTTTTCAAGACCTTTTCCTTTAATTTATCGATGACCTTTCTCGATTCTAATTGAATCTGATTACAAAAAGACAATTCAAAATACCAACGAAGTGCAAAAATATCTATAGACAATTGAGTTTACTCCTAAAAAACCATTATACCAATCGCTCCCAGGCAAATATGCCAAAGCTAGATTCAACAATTTGTGACTTACTAAATAATATCACCTGGTATTCTAATGGTAAAAACTTACTCACACCGGATGTTTACACCCGATTTATAAATAATGGCACGTGTTACTTTACTTAAATACAATTATTAATACTTAATCATAGTTAACAATCATGTATTTTGCACTTAATTTTAAGTAATAATATATAAATTACTCAATTGTCTTTCTATTTATTTTCTGTCATGTTCCTAATAGTAACGCCAATAGGTCGACTCAGGATAAATCCCGAAATCGATTGGGGAAAACTCTTGCCTTTTATCTACGTGGAGGCATTCATTATATTTATGACAAAAATTATTCAAAAAAATATACAACAAAACAAATATGCAGTTTACAAGGACTTATTTATAAGGAAAAGAGATTGAGTTTTTGGCATAGTACTGTACTTTAATTTTCCAGTTGCATTTCAGTAATGTAAACTCAGTTTCATGTGAAGTCAACGATGAAAACAAATGTTAGATGAAGAACTGCCGGGAACAAAAGGGCGAATTGACAATGATCCTAACACTTCACTTAGTTATTATACGACTTTACTTCCTCTTTTAATTTTTTATTTCTGAAAAATACTCATAATAAGATTTCTAGTAGACCTTAATTTATCTTTTATGGTTAACTTCACTTAATTGAATGTAAACATCCGATGCGAGTAAGTTTTTACCGTATTCTAATATTTGAAACAAACCAATTAAGATGTAAGTATAGCGGTGACTTATGAGTCTACTGTCCAATTCCATAAGAACATATCTACCTCTAGTAGGTATTGAGAGGTACTACAAGGAAGAAGCGACATTTCGGTTATGGGTTCATTTGAACTCTTAATTTTTTATACGAAGAATAGATAATTAAAAGTTCAATAAATATTATATTTGAACTCATACTTTTAACAATACATTGAATTCAATATTAAAATATTCTTAAATATTAAACCCATTAAATTTAAATTCTGAATCCACCTATGTTCAGAGTTGCCCCTCAATTTATACTCGGATAACTAGTTATGCCCTTGTATAGGCCAACTCAAAGGCTTTCTAGCAGGGGAGATTGCACACTACAGTAGATTCAACAAAAATCAATACATTTAGCTCAAACTTTATACTTCTTTCATTTTAATTTATTTGTCTGGTTTTGACTTAGTATAAAATTTAATAAAGTTAAGAAACTTTTGAATTTTGATATTTTAAATTAAAGATATATTGAATGTACCAAATGCTCTTTAATTTTATCGTCTTAAATATATCATGTGAAAAGTTAAAATTAAAAAAATCTCAAAAAAGAAAAAATACATTAATTTTTAAACGGAATTATAAGAGATATAAGACAAAAAATTGAAACAAAGGGAATACAAGTGTTGAGAAATCTATTGAATACGTAAGTATAATGAGGACTCCATAACATAAATGAGTTGTGAATTCAATAACCTAAGCCCTAAGGCCGGGGCTAGGGGTATAGTTTTTTGGAATATATAGGTGAAAATATTAGTAATGCTTTGTTGGGTGAAAAGACAATACTTATGACTTGTCACCCTAAGGTATCACTTGTCACCCTAAGGTTAAGGTAGCTTGCAGTTTTGAAATATACAGGTGAAATTATTAGTAATGCTTTGTTAGATGAAAAGACAATACTCATAACTTGTCACTCTAAGCTATCACTTGTCGCCCTAAGGTTATGGTAGCTTGCAGTTTTGTAATATATAAGTGAAATTATTAGTAATACTTAAAGACAATACTGATAACTTGTCACCCTAAGGTATAACTTGGCCCCCAAAGGTTAAGGTAGCTTGCAGTTTTGGAATATGGGTGAATTTTTTGATGCTTAGTTGAATGAAATGACAATACTAATAGCTTGTCAACTGGTATACATATGAGTGTCTGATTTTATTTCTTATTATATTTTTGAGATAAGGGATAAGGATAAAAACACACGCAATTATCATTTTTTTTTAATTTCATATCTAAATTATCAGAAGGTTGAGAAAATTATGTAAATTATCACTATTTAATTTGTAAAATATATCTTAAATTATACTTGAATGACATGTGATCTACACTCTCCATTTTCGATGAAAATGTTACCAAGTGTTGTCGACGTGGATAAATAATGTCACAATGGCTCCTACATGAAAATTTTAAAAAACTATTTGTTTAAAAAAAAAACTGAAAAATGCGTAATAATTTTTGTAAAAAAATATCAAAAATTACAGAAAAAACTAGTTTAAAAAATGCAAAAATTATTTTAAAAAAATAATAAAACCGATTATTTAGATTTCACTTTTTTTTAAAAAATCAACTTTTCCATTTTTTAAATAATTTTTTTCTGTTTTTTTCTAAATTTGTTGATATTTTTTTACAAAAATTATTTTATTTCATATTTTTTTTTAAAAATGCTGATTTTTTTTTAAAAAATAATGCAATTTTTTTTTTTAGAAATTTAAATACCTAAAGAAGAATGCATTTTGATAGGAATAATACATTTAGCATATATCCACAAGACAAATAGGTTTATTCCTTCTATATATACTAAGTTGCTATGTTTGTGCTCTGTTATGTCTTTTTGTTTGACTTTTTCGCATTATATGGATAGTGAAAAAGAAATTAATAAATGAATTAAAGAAAAA
The DNA here is from genome assembly GCF_019175385.1 of Lycium barbarum. Lineage (NCBI taxonomy): Eukaryota > Viridiplantae > Streptophyta > Magnoliopsida > Solanales > Solanaceae > Lycium > Lycium barbarum. The sequence goes on from NC_083342.1 coordinate 9,501,177, forward strand.
AATTAATTATCAATTAAGAGAAATGCAATTGCACAACCATGCACACAAAAATAGTGCGCCAAAGCTTATATGCTTCAATGTTTACTTGCGACCTTTTGCTCTATATTTGCTATATTACCGTTAGTAATGCAACTAATACTTTAATTAGATTTATTAGGATTTTATTTACTTTCCTAGTTAGAATTGATCACATTAACAGTGGATACTTTCATTTATGTTTAAACTTGTGACAATAAAGTTTCCAATTGTAATTTTGAAGTTACTTATATATATATATATATATATATATATATATATATATATATATATATATATATATATATATATATATATATTCCACCATCTTTGCATTTTGGACAGTATTTTGAATTACAACACTCATTCGATATCTTTCTTGTGAGTTCTTAACACGGTATATATTCCACCATCTTTGCATTTTGGATAGTATTTTGAATTGTCTTTCCCCATGGACTTCATTTTTTTAAGACCTTCACCTCAAGTTTTCCCATATCATTTGTTATTTCTAATTGAAATTACTTCTGACTAAACGACAATTTAAAATACTATCTAAAACGCAAAATAACTTACTTCCGCTTCCAAACAAGAAGAAAGAACTCACAAGAAAGACGCAAACACTCATTCGACGCCACGTAAGAAGTTCTTCTACTAATTGGGATACATAAGTAAATTCCGAATAATTATTCCTAACTCATTTGATAGTTTTGTTGATGAAATTGTCTTATCTAACCTCCTTTTAACAACTACGATCCTATTTCCATCTTTTCTATCATAGAGTTCATTTTTTTCAAGGCCTTTTCCTTTAGTTTATCCGCGGCCTTTTTTGATTCTGGTGGAGTCTGATTACAAAAAGGCAACTCAAAATACAATTGAAAATATAAAAATAGCTAGAGACAAAAAAGTTCACTCCTAAAAATTCATAATATCAATTGCTTTCTAGTAGTTTTTTAAAAGGCGAGGGCGTAAGGCGGGGCGTTTTACGTCTGCCTCAGTGAGGCGTAAGCCCCGAGGCACGGGGCGTAAGCCCCATGGGGTTTTAATTTTTAATATTTTATAAAATGATATAATTATAATAAATACTTTTAAATAAGTGAAATAGCGTAAAAAATTGATGAAAATTATAAATAAGTGATATATATATATGCTCCACCCACCCCCCCACCCCTCAAAAAAAAACTAATTAGAACAATCTATTATACGCTACTTGCAAGTACAAGTGACTGCTCGTTACTTTTTTGAGATAGTAGAAGACAAGATAAATAATTGGAAAAGAATATATATTAGGCATTCTAGCACTAAAAAAAGGTCTTGACTTTTAAATTTAATGTTTCAGTTCCTTTTTAAAACAATTGAGTAATTACATGTTAACTTTTGAGAATTTGGACATTATATTAAGGACTTATTTAACAAATTTTGTTTTAGTTCGAAGAAGTTTTCTGGGCCTACGCCCCAAACACCTGGGCGTACGCCCCGAATTGCTGGGCGTACGCCCCGAATTGCTGGGCGTACGCCCCGAATTGCTGGGCGTACGCCCCGAATTGCTGGGCGTACGCCCCGAATTGCTGGGCGTACGCCCCGAATTGCTGGGCGTACGCCCCGAATTGCTGGGCGTACGCCCCGAATTGCTGGGCGTACGCCTTTGAAAACTTTCGCCCCGGGACATTTTTGGTACGCCCAAAGCTCTCCCCAAAAACGTCTTTTAAAACACTGCTTCCTAGCAACTGTGCCAAAGCTAAATCCAACGATTTGTTGACTTACTAAATAATACTCCTATCACCTTGTATTCTAATATCCAAACTAATTAATTAGATTTAAGTATAGTGGTGACTTACGAGTCTAGTGTCAAATTCCATCGGAAACAAGATATCTACGTCTAGTAGTACTAGGGTATTGAGAGGTCTCAAGTACACTGAGGGGCACCTTAGGGTGAATGCAACCTTTCAATTATGGTTTTATCTGAATTTACAATTTTCAATAAAGAAAGAACGAATATTTAAAATTTCAATAAATATTATATTTGAACTCATAATTTTAATAATACAATAAATTTAATAGTAAAAAATCTAAAATATTAAACTCACTAAATTTAGTAGGTGTTTGTCCATGAAAATCAAATATTTTTCACTTTATTTGAAATTTTAAAGTTAGAGTTGTGTTTGGTTATATTTTTTGTAAATAATATTTGGTTGTTTGAATATATTAAAAGTGTGAAAAAAAGTAAAAATAAGATTTTAGGTATTTTTAAATTTTAAATACAACTTCAAGTTGTATTTAAAATTTTTATGACTAAATTAGCAAGTGAAAAAAAATGAAAAATTTTCATATCGGTCCTTAAATTCTGATGTCACCCACATGCTCCACCAATCATAGTTTCACCTCAATCTATTTTTGTATAATAATCAATTACCCTCCTTGTTTAGGGCAGCTAAAAGACTTTGTAGCCGCCCTATATACTTCGGGTTTGAAAAAAAAAAAAAAAGAACTTTAACTCAAACTTTAGAGTATATGTGAAATCCGCGACCTTTTTAGTCTAAAAAAAAAAAAAAAAAAACTGATACCAAAAAAAAAAAAAAACTGATACCAAAAAAAAAAAAAAAACTACATAAGCAAGTTTCGCGCACATATTCTGTGCGCGATAGGATCAAAGTATAACTTTAACTAAAACAATTAGCTAATTTTTAGCAAACTTTTCTCATTCATTTTCTTCATTTTCATCCCTTCAACACACTTTTGCACCCTCAAAAATATGTCTCAAAGCTTCCAAACCTCAAACTTTATTATAGAACCCGATGTTTGTGAATGCGGTTATTATTGTAAGCTAAAATTATCAAGGACCTCAGATAATTCGGGTCGTCATTTTTGACGTTGTAATGTGCCTGAAAATTATTTGTGCTGTCTAGTTGTTGTTTATTATTTCTATGTATTTTGTTTATTAAGTTTAATATTCCTATGTATTTTGTTTTTACTAATTGCACCCTTTCATCTATAATGTAATCTGCACCCTTTATATACTAATTTATTTTAGTTTTTTCTTTAAATTATCAATTGTTGAACTTTTTATATATTATTAACTCTATAAATTAATAATAGACTTAAACAATCAAAGCAAATTTAAAACTTACTAATTTTTATCTTATTGATGACTTCATCATAAACTAACAATACAAACTAACCTCATGAGTCAGATTAAAAGAACTTAAATAACCCTTAATCTTCATTAGAATAGAAGTCCTAAATATCGTCCTCAGAAAAATATTGGCGGTTTCTTAAGACACATCTTTTTTCAGTAAATGTTAGTTCTCTACCAGTTGATGATGCTTGTTCTTCGGCCAACTTTAGCATGTAAAATCTGCAACGTCTTGCCAGCATTATGTTGTTTTCTTTTCTAATCCATTGTACGGCAGGCTCGCAAGTTTCTGGACTAGTCGACGCATGGTTATTGAGTAACTTGTTGGGATTAGAGCGTTAAGATTTTTCAAGTCACGAACAAGACGTTCTGATTCGGCAAGACGATGTGACCATTCTCAGCGTAAACCGCAAGAATATTCTCACCGATCTGAATATTTCAGACTGCAGAATTCATCATTACTCTCTATAAGAAGGTAGGGATTTAGCTCATCTAGTTTGAAATCACTGTTATCACTCGAAAAAATGCTATGATTTGAACTCTCATCATCACTGCTATTTGGTTCTTTTGGAAGGAGTAAAGACTAAGGTGCGTTTCTACTACTCGACATTGAATACGTTGTAGTCTAATAACAAAAGAAAGGGCTACTTATATAGTTGCAAACCCGCATGTACCCCTAATTGGGAGGGGGAGGGGGGTCTTTATGACCCTACCTACTTACTTTATACGGAAAAGGGCCTAAAATACCCTCGAACTATTGAAAATGGAGCAAAAATACCCTCCATCCACCTTTCAGCCCCCAAATACCCTTACCATCCACCTATTGGGTCTAAAATACCCCTATTGCTAACAGAATATTCTGGTCAAACACGTGGCATTTTTTTATTGGTTGGCTTATAAAATTAATTAAACTAATTGACCAGATAATCCAAGCGCCCCCCACCCCCTACCCCCCGACCCCCCCCCCCCCCGGTGAATTTTTTTTTTTTTTTTGAAAACAAAGTTGACATTTTTTTTTGCACCCCACCCCGCACCCGTACCCCCCCCCCCCCCCGATGCAAAAAAATTAATATTTTTGAAAAAAAAAGTTTTGACGTTTTTTTGGGTTTTTTTAGCTGGGAGGGGAGGGGGGGCGTAGGGGGAGGGTGCGGGGTGGAAAAAAAGTCAACTTATGCCTTTTAGATTTTTGGGGGGTGGGGGGGGGGGGTGCGGGGGAGGTGTAGGGTGCGGGGTGGGGTGCAAAAAAAATATTGTAGTCTACACTTGTGCCTTTTAGATTTTTGGTTGAAAATATACCATGTTTTTTAGGGTGAGATATTTTTTTTTTGGTAACTCAATTACATCAGACATTTTAATTTATCAAGACATTTCAAAGTACTTGTGCTTTTTACTAGGAAGTTGAGAAGTGTAACAATATTTTTTTTGCACCCCACCCCGCACCCTACACCTCCCCCCCCCCTCCCAGCTGAAAAAAAAAAGTTGACTTTTTTTTCCACCCCGCACCCTCCCCCTCCCCCCACCCCCCAAACCCCGCACCCTACGCCCCCCTCCCCTCCCACCTAAAAAAACCCAAAAAAAACGTCAAAACTTTTTTTTTCAAAAATATTAATTTTTTTTGCGTCGGGGGGGGGGGGGTAGGGGTGCGGGGTGGGGTGCAAAAAAAAAATGTCAACTTTTTTTTCAAAAATAAAAAATAAAAAATCACGGGGGGGGGGGGGGTCGGGGGGTGGGGGGCACTATCTGGTCAATATTGCAAGAGTTAATTAGTTTAATTAATTTTATAATCCAACCAATAGAAAAATGACACGTGTTTAATGAAAAGATTCTGTTAGTGATAAGGGTATTTTAGACCCAATAGGTGGTGATAAGGGTATTTTAGACCCAATAGGTGGATGATAGGGGTATTTGGGGGCTGAAAGGTGGATGGAGGGTATTTTTGCTCCATTTTCAATAGTTCGAGGGTAATTTAGGCCCTTTTCCGTACTTTATATAAAAAAAATATTAATTTTTATCGGACATCTCACAGTCCGAATCTCACTTGGATCTAAACCTTGTGCTACCATATACACTATATTCTACCCTAAGGTAACGTATTTGCATCTGATTGTTCTCTTCTCAAAAACGGTTAAGAGCAAAATTAAACTCTTGTGGAGTTTCACGAGACATTGACATAGCACGTTTTTTGGGCGTTTAAGCCCTACTGGCGCTAACTTTTGCTCTAGTGCTGGAGCTGTTATATCTCGGAGTTTCGGGTTGTTGCGCGATAAATAGATTAACGCAAGTTAAGGTGTATGTGGTGTCCCTACAAGTAAGAAGGGATACTTAATGATTTTAATTAAGATTCTAAAGGCATTTGAGGAAAGAGAAGAAAGCTCGTTGGAGAAAGTTAAGGTGGAGAGTGTCTTACCCCGTGCATGAATGTACCAGCAGGTGTTCCTGGTAATTTACAGGATCAAAAGTTGAACAGATCAGACAGGTGAAATCTGAACTGAATCAAGAAACGTCTGCAGACACCAGTCACTATCGACGGGTCGTCGACATGGCGACGGACCATCGATGTGTACCGTCCCTATGTTTCTGCAATCAGACATTTGCAGGCATAGGTCGACAGAGCATGTCGACGGGACCGACGACCCGGCCGTCGAACCGCTTCTCTGAAATTTTCTAGTTTCAGCTATAAATAGACGGGCTATGCTCTTATTTTTCAGATTTCACTCTCCTCACAAGTCTTGAAGGCTCTAGAACATTCTCTACACTTCTCTAGCATAAATCCTAGGTAAATCAAAGATCAAATACCAAAACTAGAAAAATCAAGTGCAAGGATGCTCTCTAGGGTTTGTGGAAATCAAGAACTTCTTTTGTATTGAAGTGGGGTTTTTTTCCAAGGGAAGTATTGTAATCCGAAATCAATTTCTACATCATCAAAGGTGAGGTTCGATTCATGTTATTAAGAATATTGAGTGGTTGAAAGACTTGGATTATGGAAGCAAGAAGAATATGGAGTGCGAATGGGGAAATAGTTAAATTCTTGAATAATAACTTGATTTGAATTATATTTCTTGACAAGTTATGAGTAAAATCTTGTGGGGATTAATACAAATGATGTTAAAGGGATATTATATGAAAATGGGTATAGTGCTATGGCATAGTTATGGTTATGGGTGACATTGAAAGGGCATTTTAAGAATTGAATAATGTTAACTTGAGGAAGTCTAGTGATTATGATATTATGAGTGTTCATATTGATGTTTGCGAGTTGTCTTATTTTATAGAAGAAGTTGTCGAAACAATGGAGATGTCGCCAAATCTTCATTAGCTCTTAGTTGCTTTGGCTTAAGCTTAAGTATGTTTCCGATTTTCTAATCATAGTGCAAATTCTCTTAAAGGTCGCGACCTTGAAAGTCGAACAATTAGACGGTAGAGTCAAAGAGATATAAAGGTATTTGAGGCTATTCCCCTTCTTTCAAAGACATGACTCTCACATTGTGATTTCTTTCCTATATTCCATGACCTTCTTACATCCCTAAAGATGGAAGTTAAAGATCCTTAAGAGCTTCTTATGAAATAAAAAAGAAATATATCCTATGATAATGATGATGATAACGATGCTTTCGTTAGCTTGATAATCCTATGTTAATGATTCCATTGATGTTATTCCTTGTTGTTGCCTCGCCTCATGGTACTAGTTCTTTCAAGACGAGGCATAGTGATGATGATGTTCCATAACATAATCGGAGGTTCCCGACCTTACGTCACTCCAATAGATTGATAGCTTTGTTTGAGCTTTCATGCATGCATTAGCTTATGTATACGTGAGATTACACCGCGCCTATACGGCCGGGCAGCACCGCTAAGGCGGGCGGCATGTTACACTATGCTTATAAGGCATGGGCAGCACCACTAGTGGGCAACGTGAGATGGTTACCCCGGACGCGGGCTAATGATGTTATTGATTCAGACAACATATGTATGTATGTGTGATATGTTGTAAAGGTAAAAGTGAGCATGCATGATTCCGCCTCAAGAGGCAAGCAGTTACAATTATCTTTTGTTCTTATGCTTTCTATATCTCTATATTATGTTACCATATATGCCTTACATACTCAGTACATTGTTCGTACTGACGTCCTTTTCTTTTATGGACGCTGTGTTCATGCCCACAGGTAGATAGGGAGACGGCGCAGACGCTTAGAAGCTTACTCAACGGATTTGCAGGAGCACTCCACTACTCCGGAGTTGCCACATCTTGGTATATTCTTTTGTGTATATAGTGGGGCATGGCGGGGTCCTGTCCTGTCCTTATGATTTCAGTCTTCAGTTAGAGGCTCGTAGATACTTATGTGTGGGTTGTAGATGTTATGAGACTTCTTCATTATAGATTTTGTACATAATTTTTGTAGCCATATGGGCCTATGCTTATATATGTTTTGGGAGAGGTTTGGAGATTGTTTCATGATAGGCTTGTGTTGAGAATAATATATGTCAGGTTGAGTATGTTAGTCAGTATAATAAACGGTGCTCGATAGTCAGCTCCGGGTACCCGTCATGGCCCCTGGTTGGGTCGTGACAGCAGCCTCCTAATAAGCCAATCCCACTCCTCTCGCATTTTATTATTGTATTCTTGATTGAATCTGTTGTTAGGGTTATTTGAGTATGGAAAATCATCATCTAATTCCCATGTCCTACGCTTCGAATATGTTTCCTGGGGTAAAACATGTAATAGAATCAAGATTACCAAATTGGGTGTAGAATGACATGATAACTCGTTTTAATGTGAATACTTCCTGAAATTGTCAATCATGTTATATATAATACTTCATTATTTGACCGTTTTAATATGACTCTAACTTGTATTGTGCACCATTTTAGTGCGCAATATAGGTGTTGATTTGACAACACACCACGCATGACAATTTCAGGAATCTATCAACATATCATGCATGACAATTTCAGGAATCTATGACACATAAAGGCTTGATTTGACAATACAATGCTGCATTATTTGACAACATATCATGCATGACAATTTCAGGAATCTATGACACATAAAGGCTTGATTTGACAATACAATGTTGCATTATTTGATCGTTTTAATATGACTCTCACTTGTATTGCGTACCATTTTAATGCGCAATGTAAGTGATGATTTGACAACACACCATGCATGACAATTTCAGAAATTTATGACACATAAAGGCTTGATTTGACAATACAATGCTACATTATTTGAACGTTTTAATATGACTCTCACTTGTTTGTGCACCATTTTAATGCACAATGTAAGTGATGATTTGACAACACACCAAGCATGACAATTTCAGGAATTATTTAGCAAGAATGTTGGACGAGTGAAAAACTCATCAATTTCATAAGTCGTAAGTCTTACAAGTCATTGAAAAAAAAAGTCAAAGTTCATAGAAAACATGTTTCAAAATGCATCAACTGTTAGGGTTTCGCTATTTTGGGACGGAGATATCGTTGAGGACAATTACTTCGTTCGTTATAGCATCAGACCAAAAGCCCATGTCAAATTTCCAACAACTTTAAATTATGAAACACTAGTCAGTTACATGCACAAAAGAATGAAAACTACACCTACTGAGTTTGGAATCTCAATAACAGGCAGATATCCACAAATAATATCAAACGGTGTAGTGCGTTATGCCATGCACAATATCAACGATAATGAATCTTTGAGTGATTATTTGGGATCGTCAAAAGAATATAGTGATTTGGTATCTGTCACACCCTTTTTTTTGCCCCCGCGCTATAAATGCGCAAGTTTTTATTATTAAAGGGTTTTTCTATTTGAAGTGACGGTTTTGAAAAGGGATTATTTTATTTACAGAGTCGCCACTTGGAATTGAGTTTTGGTGTTCCAAGCCACCTTATGAATCCCTAATCAAAAGGAAATGACTCTTTTATTATGGTCCGCGAAAACAGAAGACCGGGTAAGGAATTCTGTTGACCGGGGAGAAGGTGTTAGGCATTCCCCAAGTTCCGTGGTTTTAGCACGGTCGCTTTATTGACTTATACTTAACTTAAATTAATCTTTGAATATATTATGTATCTGAGCCTTGATTTGCTCGTACTTTTATTATTGAACATTTATTGGTCTTAAACCAGATGCATAACCGCATTCCGAATCTTTTAAGCGTCTCAAAGTAAGATGCATAACTGCATTCTTATTCGAAACAAAATTAATTATTATAACGAGTTCGGCCAAGGTGCGTAAGCGCATCCTTGAGTTATAAAAAAAACGTCTTGAAATATGATGTGTAACCACATTCTTAATCGAAGCAAACGTCTTGAAACGTGTCTAAAGTTCATCTAGCGTTAAAGACAATTATTTGTCTCTAAAATCCGGGACTTATTATTATTTGGTTATTATTAATTTTCACTCTTTCGATAACGGGTTTTGAATAAGTTCGCAACCTATCTCGCTCCGTTACAATTGATTTTACCACTCATTTTTATACTTGACAACAAGATTTGAAATAAAGTTGCATCTCATCTCGCTCAACTCACAATTAATAATTATTTGGGAATTAAATTAATGTCTAGGCCCAATTAGTTACACGGCCAAAATATTCTAGCCTGAATCAATGAAATAATAAGAGAATATATTCAAAACCATTAGACAGAAACCAAATAGCCTCATACTAGTGTAGACATGCACATAAACCTTATTAATGCCCATCATTTGTCCTAATTTTCTAATCAAATAGAATTGTTTGGTTCTTAACTCATTCAAAACATCTATCAACAGTGATGATAAAAGAAAACTTTGAATAAAATGTGGACCAAAACAAAAGAAAAGTTACTTAAGCTTCCTCCTTTAACTAATTCTACTAAATATTTCAACGATAATCCTATAGTTGACCCAAAATAATTAAGCATGTATTTATGAAATGGCTATTATAATTATACCTCAAAGGATTAATTTATTTTCATCATAAGATCAAATTCCTACTTCGTATCCTTTTGTAACAGTGAATCACAACCAACTATAGCCATTAAATTTACCAAACACACATGGAATAACACATCATTTTTAGTGCATATGAACATGAATCCCATAGAGCACATCAAGCACAACGAAAAAAACAACCAGAAGCTCATTTAAAGGACACCTGCAAAGTTGTTTGCAAAGAAATAGAAACGGACCTTAATGAAGTGAAGCAAAATCGTAACTTCAATTTAGTATATGAAATCTCATACTAGTACAGGGCTGCAAAGGCCAAAACTTGAATCAAAATCGAGACTAAGATCGGAGACCACGAACAGAAAACCCATCGACAACTCGAACAAATCCTCGGCTTTTCCTTCAACCTCAATTATTTTTCTTTTTAGTCTTTTACTGGTTTTTCTGATAGCAGTAGATGGTCACAAGATGGTTTTTGTTGGTTAAAGTTGAGAGCTTTGTATTAAAGGTGAAAGCTTGGTGGTCATTAATGGTGTTTCGAGTAGTGAGGATGATAAAGTGCTTTTTTTTTTGGGAGCTTTGATTGTGGTTTTCCATGCATAAATATAATGTGAGCTGCTATGTGTGTGATTGTTATGCTACCAGTTAAGAAAAATGATAAAGAAGAAAACTCCTCCTTGTATCTATCCTTTTTCATGCATGGTCATACACTCGTGAATGTATGTGAAGAAGAAGAAAATGTGATGCGTTGCTTTAGCTTTTTCTTTTGAGTCTCTTCGGCTGGTTTGTGTGTGTTACGGCTAATGATGGTGTGTGTGGAAATGGAAGTGGCGGCTGAGTATTAGCTCCCTTCTTTTTTTTAGGTTCTGTTCGATTTATAACATGTAAGGTTTGGAAAATAATGAAAAAGTTTTTTTGGGTCCACGAGCCTTTGAATGGTGCAGATGGATTTTATAATATAAAGGAAAAATATTTTTTCTTTTGTTGTTATATTTATAAAGGGTGCATATGCTAAATTATGAGGTCCCCAAATAAAATTTCCCTCCTATGTCACGTGTTCCTTCCCATTAAAAATCTGTTTTTCTATTTTGTCTTTTTGTGTGATGTGTATATGTGAGGTGTATGAAAAGTGCATTGTAAAATAGAGTGGGAGAAATTAGTTTGTTGCAAAGAATCTTATGAGGTTGAACTTTTTGGTTAGTCCTCTTTTTTTATTTTTATTTTTGTTTTAATAAAAATCTAAATACACTTATAAGTATTTTAGCCACCAAATTTTAGACTAAGAAAAAATAAAGCTTATACATTTAAATCCAGTTAAAAAGGAAAAAAAATTGAAAATTTTCTCTTTATCTTAACTACGACTCTATTTTTGTTTTATATTTTTTATTTCCACAACAAAATCACTAAAATGAGATAAAATTCGAAAAAAAAGCAAGATTAAGCCAAAAAGAAATATTTAATGTTAAAAAGCGTGTAAAACAACTCGGGGAGGGTCAAAATTACGTGTCTACAGTATCCATTAATGTTTTTGAGATGTATGTTAAAAAGATACCTCGAGAAGAAGTCCCTCAAGTCCAGTCTATTCACGGTAACACTTATGGGGACTTTAGTTCTTATGGGGATATTTTGAGTAGTCAAGTGCCGCTGGAAAATCTAAGCCAGCAATTTAATCAAGCTTACAATGAAAATTGGTAAATATGCATTTTTATATTATTATTGTGTGTAGTAACACGTGTTTGTTGTATGAATTCGTAAATAACCATTTTTCAAATCTTTACAGGAGCTATTCTCAAAACTCGTCAGTGGATCCAAATATGGATGTTGGTCAATCTTCTCAGTACGGTGAAATTGATCATTCTTATATATATATATATATATATATATATATATATGATGTTGGTATTTAAAATATGTTACTTTTCGTGTAGGATGAAGATTTTCCAAATTATTATGAGTCATCTTCAAGTGATGACGATGGAATAGCTAATAATGCAGAGGTAACCGATGATGAAGATAGTGATGATGATGTTCAAGTTGGTATGACCAACAATATTCCTCAAAGCCAAAACCAACAAGAACCAATGCACCACCACGTACCACCACCGATGGCGGAAAACCCAACTTCTGAAAGCCCAATTCAGTGGCATTCTAACAATATTCCTTATCCTGACAGCCTACAAGGTCGTGATGAATTTGTCTTCATAAGAGAAGATAATCATAGTCTCCTAAAAATATGGATTGAACTAAAGGATCTCAACAGAGATCAACGCTACCTTGCAGTAGAAATGATGTTCGCATCCAAAAAGGCATTGCAACGGGCTGTCAAAGTTTATTGTTTTAAGGAAATGAGGGAGTTTAAGGTTGATCAGTCAAACACAAAGATATGGAGACAAGTTTGTAGACAACGGCATCAAGGTTGTCAGTGGTTGCTTCGAGGAATTGTTAAGCCTGATGGTATGTGAGCTATCACAAAATTCTGCCAAAACCATACTTGTGATATGGAAGACAATCGAGCAGATCATTAAAATTTAGATATAAACATGATTGCTCAAGTGTTACTTAAAGACGTTGTCGAAACGCCAAGGTAACTTATCCTACCTAGTACATTATATGTCTTGTATCAATTAAAAGATCATTACTAAATGTTGTTTGTTTAAACTTGTGCAGGATCCCCATCAAATATTGCATTAGAAACGTTCAAACCGTATATGGTAAAACTATAAGCAACAGAAAGGGATTTCTCGGGCGTAGACGCGCTTTTGAGATGATCTTTGGAAAGTAGCATACCTCTTTTCAATAGCTACCAAGGTATATGGCGGTTCTACAACATTTTAATGCTGGTGCTGTTGTAGAGTGGCAGCTTATAAAGGGTAAAATTTTCAACTTCTTTTTTTGGACATTCAAACCATGTATTGATGGGTTTGCTCACTACCGGCCAGTGATATCCATAGATGGCACGCATTTATATGGTGTATACGACATCAAGCTCCTAATTGCAGTAGGAATGGATGCCAATGGGTCAATATTCCCTCTTGCTTTCGCAATTGCCGCTAACGAGAGTAACGACACATGGGGATCTTTTTGACCCATTTGAAGACTCATGTTATTAAGGATTGTACGGGCATATGCGTGCTGTCTGATCGTCATAAAGGCATATTGCACAATATGGATAATTTGCTAGGGTGGCAGCCTCCCCTTGTTTACCATCGCTATTGCTTAAGGCACTTGAAGGCAAATTTGCAATCAAAGTTTCACAATGACACTCTAAACAAATTGATGTGGGGCACTGCGATGGAGCATTAACAAAGAAAATGGGCTGCAAAAATGGATCTGATCAGGGCAGTTAGTGAACTCGCATACGATTGATTGATGAAGCTTGAAATTGAAAAATGAACGTTTCATGCTGATGAAGGCAAAATATGGGACATGCTCACCACAAACAGCTCAGCGACTTTCAATGGCTTGCTGAAATCTGCTCGGGGATTACCTGTCACCGCAACGGTGAGAATGACTTTCAAGCAGGTTGTGGAGCGATTTGTTGCTAAGACAAGGCAGGTCAGAGCGATATTAGCCGAATGTGGGAGATGGATACAAAAGCCCTTCAAAAAGATAGAGCATTATAGAAAAATATGTGAGCTTCACCAAATGATCGAGTATGACCTCATTCAACGTGTGTATGAAGTTAGGACGGGTTATTACAACGGTAAGGGTGGAAACGTGTATACCGTTTATGAGGCAACAAGAACATGCACTTGTGTTAAGTGGCAAACGTAACACATGCCGTGTTCTCATGCTGTAAAGTACTTCGAGAAAATGGCAAAAACGGTAACAAGTTATGTGGCGGGGGAATACAAGGTTCATAGTTACCTTAAAGCATATTCCGGCTAATTCAACCCACTTGTTAATGAAGCTTATTGGCCAAACGAGCCATTTTCGATGGTTGCTAACAAGAATTACATCAAGAAATTAGGCATTAACTCACGGAGTCGTAGACCCAATCAAATGGATGTTAGTGAAAGAACTTACTTTCTCAAGTGCTCTACATGTAAGCAATATGGCCATGACAAGTACGTGTGGACAACAAGGTCGTGGTGGTACAAGTACGTCTCGAAGTAAAAGAGCCTCTATAACTTGAAGATCGTATAGGTATTGTAAATTAGTATTGTACTGCTTTGAATTAGTATTGTAATTTAATGGAATGAATTATTATAAACATCTCGTATTGGATGAATTATTATTAAATAAAATATTTATATTTGTACATTCAAATATTATATTTAAACATAAAGATAACAAGTTTCCAAAAAATACAAAATAAACATTACATTAAAAAAATGTGGATTACGCAGAAGACATAGCAAAAACAAAAAAGATAAAAAAGAAAAATAACAACATAATATAAAAATTAAAGGTAGATCAAAATATTTTTATTTGTATATTCGATTTGACTAACTAATAAAACATTATATCAAAACCCTATAAAATATGACACTTAAACTTAAAAATGATAAGTTTTCAAACAAATAAAACTTACTTCGGGGCACTTTACAACCCTAAAACGACGATCCAAACTTTTAGTTATACTTGATTTAATGAGCCGATATTATTGTACGCAAAAAAAGATATTAAGTTCTATATAAAATATTTATATTTCGGGATTTTGAAACATGACTAATCTTTATCAAAAGTATGAAAAAACGTAATTTTGATAGCTTAAAAAAAAGCCTCTTTCACGCACAAAATCTATATTTGAAAGGATCAAACTGTGCGTAAAACCTATTTTTTAACTTTTTTTTGTGTTATTTTAGTTCCAAATTTGTTTTTTGTGTCACTTAACTCGCGGAGTCGTATATGTGTTGAGAAACTTTATCAAATTTGTATGTATAATAAATTGCATACTTTACAAACTTTAAATTTTAATATCTGTCTCGACTTGTCACAGTTCAATAGTACTAATCTACTGCAAGGCTGCTGCCATTAGTACTACTCTCTCTATTTTAATTTATCTATACTTATTTTTTTATTGATTTATATAAAAAGCATGATTACTTTTTATATTTAAAAATAATAATAATTTATAATCACATAAAATATATATGATTCATTTTACATTATAAATTTAAAAATCTTTCTTATTTTTTAATCTTTATACCTATTAAATGAGTTCACATAAATTAAAACGAAAGGAATATTTTACTAGCCGCCCTCCGGTAGCTTGCAGCTTTGTAATATAGTTGAAATAATTAATGCCTTGTTGAATGAAAAGACAATAGTACTAATAACTTGTCAACTGCTATACGTGTATAAATGTGTAAGTACATTTTTACAGCAATTAAACACTACTCTGTGAACATTAAGGGTCAAATTTTATAATTTTAATATAAATTTTTTAAGTTTATAAAAATAAATTTTATATAGTATTAAAAAACTATAAATCATGATATATACAATTTAAATAATTTAAAAATAATGCAAGAAAAACATTTTCAAAGTGTCACCTAATAAAAAATTTAAAAAATAATAGATTCACATAAATTAAAACAATATTATATTATCTTACAATCTGAAGCACATAAATTAAAACCGACAGGAGTACAAATTATCATTGACGCTGGTTGACAATAATGCCAAAGACATAAGTACAAAAATCATTAACTGCAAAGAATTTTTTTTAATCTCATGTGTTCCTTCCGTCCCATGTTGTTATATGAAGTTGTTTGAGTGGACACGAAATTTAATAAAAAAAATAAGATTAATGAAATCTGTTGGTCCAAAGCAAATTTTAGTAAATTATTTCACAAAATTAAATTTTTTTCTCAAATGTAAAAATATGTTATTTTTTTTAAATAACTAAAAAAAATAATATCATATAAATTGAGATGAAGAAAATAATTAATTTTAATTATTAGATTTCGTTTTGTCTCGTAAGTTAAGACTCGTTGGCTATCTTATCTTCTTTTGTCTTTGGCAATTTTAATAAGCAAAAAATAGTGTGGAGTCAGAGCTTTGGTAGCAGCCCCTTCGTGATAAAATCACGTGAAAGCCATTAGGAATAAAGTAGACAAGACAGAAGAAGACATAATGTTAGGCGTTCTTTTTTATGCAGCAATAACTTATTAGTATTATTTTTGATCACTTTTACTTACTCATTTTTAAGCATACATAATTAGAGATGTACATAAATATCAAAAATTAAAAAATCAAATTGAATCGAACTATCAGAAAGTTCAGAAAACTATTTAAATTATATCACTATTTAATTTATAAAATGTATCTCAAATTATTTTTATATGGCATGTGATTTACACCCTCCATTTTATATAAAAATGTTGTCAAGTATTGTCTACGTGCATAAATAATGTCACAATGGCCTACATGGAAATTTAAAAAAAAATTATTTATTTTAAAAAACAAACTAAAAAATAATAATTTTTGTAAAAAAAATAGTTTAATTTTTTTTTTTAAAAGAAAACTGATATCTAGTTTTCACATTTTTTTTTTTAAAATCAAATTTTAATTTTTTAAATTATTTTTTTTCATTTTTTTTTAAATCCAGATTTTTTTAACTTCAAAAATGCCAATTTTTTTAAAAAAATAATGCGGTTTTTTTTTTAAAATAATATAATTTTCTATAAAAAAATATTTCTTTTAATTTTCATGTACGTGCTATCGTAGCATTACTTATATCACGTGAACAAATTTTTTAAAAATTTTAGCTTCACTTACTTTTTAGAAAGTGAGTTCACACATTTAGTTCAGGTGTGTTTTGCAAACTAAATGATGATAGTTTAGTTAATTTTCTTAACTTTCTGATATCTTAGATATGAAAATTAAAAAAAATGATAGTTCGAATGTATTTTTGACCCTTATCTCTACATAATACTACGAGTAAAACAGAAAAAAATTTATCTTGTTAAAGCTAAAAGGGATAAGTAAAAATAAAAATCTATTTTTAAAATACTGAATAAGTAAAAATGAACGAAAGGAGTAGTAATATATTAATAAAGTAGATACGCCGTTTTAATTTATGTGATTTATTTTTTAATTTATGTGATATACTTATCTTATTAATCTGTCCTAAATATATATATATTTTTATATTTAAAAATAATTTAATTTAAAAGTTTACATGGAATCTTGTGAAACTTCAATTTCTTTGTAGTACAACACAGATGAGATAGTGAAATAGGAGTGACTTCGACAAAGAAAAATGTGCATGGTTCTTTGCCAATTTATTTTCTTTGTGGGGGGGAAGTCTTTCGGAAATCATAAGTTGGGCCAAATGACTTCAAATTCCAAAATTTCAGAACATGCAAATCAAACATGAAGATTTTTTCCAAAAAGGAAATAGCCTACATACCACCTTCGGGATGAGACGGATAAAATCTTTCTGTTCTCAATAAAATCTCGGGTTTAATATTTGAAAAGAAAAATACAGGTAAGAGTACACTTTCTTGACTTTACGCAAATGGGGATTTAATAGTTGAAATTTGTGAATTCTGAAGTATATTATATGCATATATTCAGTGATCTTTTTTAATAAATATACAATTTTGAACCAAAGATATAGGGTTATGTTGAATCCATATTCCTCAACCTCATGAACACGAACTCAAATTAGTCGAGGACAACAAAGAGATATCGAATGCCAAATGTAAAACCAAAAAAATAAAAGAGAATAATAAATAGAAAAATAACCATAGCATTCTTTCATCATTTGAAATCAGAAAGTGCCAACTTACACTTCTCCAAAACATATTGATCATCAACATGACAAGGCACAAAATCAAAAAATTCAGTAGGAAAATTTAATAACCAAAGAGTTAATAACCTAAAAACAACAGAATACAACAAGACCTTATTTCACCTTTTTTATTTTATCACAAACCTCATAAGTAGCTCTCCTCATTTTGCTTTCAAATCAAGAGAGTAGCAAATTTTCTTGAAATTTGCCAAGTTATCTTGATATAGAGGAATAAAAGCATCAATGCTTCCATCTCCAATAAATGACGGCACGAGAAACATCATCCCCTCGGTTGGATAATAAGAAGGCATGAACACAAAAGGGCAACCAGTACCAAAATCCAAGTCATAAAATGGAAACCTCAACCAACTATCAACTTCCAAATTAGGACAAAGTGAATCCTTCTTCATGTCTGCGCTTGGGATTAAATCTTGTGTGACTTTGTGATTTGCAAAGTCAATAAATGACTTGAAATATTTGTCATCAACTTTGGTAATAGCATCATGAATAATCTTTGTTGCATAGTGAAGTGGCTCATCTAGTAATTCTTTCACTTTTGATGTTGGAAATGCCCAAAGGACTAAGTTACCAAAAAATTCATCAGGCACTCGAGGTATAACTCTTCTACGTCCATCAACCGAGATTCTTATTTGGGTAGTTTGTAACAAGTCTAGTCCGCGCGATTTTGTAATGACCCTCCATAAATGGGCTATTAGACTTTCGAACGTGCTATAAGCCCTCGCTTTTCCATTCATGAAAGAGGCGTTCGCCTTGAGTTTCCCTAGGAACTCAAGTGTGAAATGGACTTTGTGCACGATTATGGTTTTGTTGACGTTGACCAACGACTCCTCCTTGTTTACTAAATTGGACACAAACTCGGCCCCCACATGGTTGTACTCGATGAGAGGAGGGTCCCGTGGGCGGAATATAGTGCGGTCATTCAATGGGAGCGGAGTAATTTCGACCCCGCGGCAAGCTTGGCCCCACGAGACGAAGAAGTTGCTTGCCGCGTGGCCATCAGCTATCATGTGGTGGCCTGTGAAACCAACCACCACGGAGCCACACGTGAACCTCGTGACTTGAACTTGGATCAACTCCACTACATCCTTTAAGCTAGGATGTAAGGAGAGCATAGAAGGGGAAGGCTTTAAGGGCAACACTTCGTCCAACGTGGCGTCCATAGATGCCTCGATGAATCGAACACCCTCATCATTGAGAAAAATCCCGCGGTTCCCCTCCTCATCTTCACCTATTCGCCCAGCCCACTCCCTATAAACCGCTAAGGTTTTTCGAAGTCCCGTTTCAATAGTGAAAGTTGGAGGGGTAGGTGGCCTATAGGCATAAATCAAAGCCATTAGAGCATCAAATGTGACATTATCAAACACATTAAAAGGAATGTGAGTTGTGGTTGAAGGTGAAGTTCCTTCATACAATGGCTTGATGATTCTTGAACTCTCAATTTTCACATTCATGGTTAATGAGTTTTTCTCTTTTTGTGCCTTCTATAGAGAGATATTTTGATTTATTTGGTGTTAGAATTGCAGGCACGAGTTGGCTTTTTATATAGTGAAGACACCCTTTATTGGGGGCTCCATTATTTTCTTTGAAAAGTACAATCAACTAGAAGAAAAATTGCATTTAAAATTGGTAAAAATAAAAAGTTTGGCCAGTTGGACTTGTATATTAAATAACCGTTGTTTGTACAACAATGCCAAATTTCCAAATCACGTGTTTGCATTATCACCACAAAGCCACCTCCTTCACCAACCATCACTGCGTGTTATTCGAGTCCGGAACCAAAATAACTTAAAAAAAAAAAGGATATGAATTAAAATATTTCAGGAAAAAAAAGGTATAAAAGTATCTTTAAGGCATGATTTTCTCATGCGTAATTGGATGCTTTTTATTTATTTATTTTCTTTCTTTCTTTCTTCCTTTCTTTCACATTTTTTTAAATACTTTAGCTATAGATTAATCATATTCGAAACTTCAAAACTTGAATATTTTATATTGAATCCTATTTATTTTTGTTCGATTAATAAGGTAGGCTCAACACATCAAGGATACACAAAACTTTGGATTGTCGTTTTAGTGGTTGAACGGCGCTCGAAGTCCATTTTTGTTTGAAGACTTGTTGTCATTAGATTTAAGTTATTTATGTTTTAGGGTTTTATGTTATTTTTATATTAATGCATAACTTTATTTTGACAATTTTACAAATAAATAAATAACAAATTAATAATCCATAATCAATTAACAAAATATTAATTCATAATCAATTATTTCTGTGTATTTTTTTTTGTGTTATACCCTTCAACACCCAATTAATTGGAATGCGCAACTTAAATAACTCCAAAAGTGGATTTGAGTATCAAAATAATCCATTAACGAATAACGAACAATAAGCTAAATCCCGAATAACGAATAATAAACTAAATTCCGAATAACGAACGATAAACTAAATCCTGAATAACAAACGATAAGCTAAATCCTTAGTTTTGGATTGAACATCATTAACATAATTTCCGAAAAGGATTAGTTAGTTAACATAATTTTTTGACGAAGGATTAGTTAGTTAATATAAAATTTTGTTCGTTATTACTTTAACTATATGAGTTAAGTAAATTATAATCAACAATACAATATCATGGATTATTCAAAATAACTAATTAAATCCTCCATAACTTATCCTAGTTAAGTAAGTTCTAATTAGATATAAAATTTTACTTAATTTCAAGAATAATGAATAATTTAGTATTTACAAATACGACACCTCCATGGATCTCCGTTAATTATTTGTTAATTATGCCATTGTTAATATTTGTTAATTATATCATTGTTAATATATTTATTTCTGAAATTGTTTTTCCCATGTTAATTACTTGTTTATCCCATTTTAATCGTTAAATAAATTAGTTCATTTTTTACTAATAATATCTTCTCAACGCTCCCGCCGAGGATCAAATAAATTAGTTCGTTTTTTAATAATAAAATCTTCTCAACGCTCCCGCCGAGGTTTGATCCCTGGTGGATGAGATATTAAAAAAAAAAAAAAAAAAAGTCAAAAGCCAAAGGCTTTACCGCCTAGCCAAGTTGGTTAAAGTAACAATAGACACTTTTTATTTTGTATGTTCACTAATGTTATCTAACTTGTTTTCTTAAATTGAATTTGGAACCTTGAAATTGACATTGAAAACATCATTATCATGGGATTATGGAATTGAAATATATTTTTCGCCATTAGATTTAAAAAAGAAATAAATGAAAATTGCGCACGAATCTGGGGGAAAATTGAAATTGAATGGGATAACGGACGTTTTTGGAAAATTCGGGGCGGGCGAACAGCCTTGCGGCAGTTCAGACGCATAGATCTCGAAAAAATACCCAAAATAAAAAAAAAATCGCATCAAATGGACATCCAAGCGCAAAGTTATGACAGTTTAAAATTTCACCTACTTACAAATAAATTAGTGCGCAAAAGGTTTTTTAATGGGTTATTTTGGTATCCAAATCCACTTTTTGGGTTATTTAAGTTGCGGACTCCAATTAGTTGGGGGTTGAAGGGTATAACGCAAAAAAAAAAAAAAAAAAAATTACACATAAATAATTGATCAAGAATTGATATTTTGTTAATTGATTATAAAAATAAAGTTATAATCACTAAAAATAAAGTTACGCATTAATATAAAATAACGCGAAACCCTAAAACATAAATAATTTAAAGCTAATGACAACAAGTCTTCAAACAAAAATGGATTTCGAGCACTTTTCAACCACTAAAACGATAATCTGAGGTAAAGTAGATAAAATATTCAAGTTTTGTACCTCTTTTTTTTCTTGGGGTACTTTGATTCATACTCTTTTTTTTGGGTTATTTTGGTTCCGGACTCATGTTATTCAAGGATAAAAAACCTATATTTTTAAATTATGCGAAATGATTTAACCGTTAAAAATTAGGATTATGCATGTCTTCGTTGGTATAATTTTGGTTGAAATTATCCTTAGTTACTAACGATGCATACATAACCGAATCAACCTTCATGAGGGAAAATTTAAATCTTTTTCCCTATCATATATTAATTAGTTTCTAATTATTTGGATTAGCATAGCAACTTGTCACTTGGCTCACTGGTTTAGATAGTCAAGTGCCGGTTACAGGCTTTCCCATAGATTTAGGGCGTGACAAGTAGAGTGAAAAAGAATACGGATATTAGCAATGCGAAAATCTTATCTCTCCAGTTGTGCCTTCACATCCATCTTAACATCCTCATCTGTATTACTCTCATTTTCTGAGCATGGGATCTTGACTGACCAATATTCAGCTCCGTATAGCATAATCGATCTAAACACCACTCTGAAAAACTTGCCTTTAAGTCTTGGTGGCACATCCATATCACACAAGATACCGGACACGAGCTTCCATTTCATCCACTCCGTCTCAATACGATGAGCGACATCCTTTATTAACACGAATTCTAATTCAATGGGACCTTCAAATAATTATTAGATACTTAGTGGGAAAAAAAAAAGGAAGACGTGGGGGTTGGAGTTGGGGGTTTGAATTGAATAGCAATAAAATTTTAATGCATTTATGATAAGTGAGACTGATCAATAATGTGAATCTTGAAAGCATACGCCAATGGAAACATTTGTTCTTTTTCAGACAGAAGAAGTGGAGACACGGCTCTGTCATTTTAATTGACTCCTCCAACTAGCCATGACTTATTTTATTCAATTCAAGATTTTAATCTATAGTTTTTATTCTAGAAGTATAGTTAGCATTATAAGTATCACTCGGTTCTATCTCGTTCGCAATTATTATACAGCAACAACGTGGAGTCCGAGCTGTGACACAGTCCCTTTATGATAAAAACACGTGAAAGCCATCATTAAGAATAAATTAGAGGCCTCAAAGCCCCCAACGAAAATGACACATGAACACACAATATGTTAATGTGGTCTTTAATGTCTTAATGACACATGAACACACAATGTTAATGTGGTCTTTTTCTATGTATTTTTTTTGGCCAAAGGTGCAAATATACTCCTCAATTTTGCAATTTAAATCAGTTATATCTTCCGTTATAAAAGTGATATAAATATACCCTACCGTTATAAAATTGTGTAAATATACCTTTTTTACTGATGATTTTTTTTTAAAAATAATTTAGTTTATATTTTAATTAAAACAAATGTCACGTGGCTCTAAAAAAAAATCTACCAATTTTCTTAATATACATATTTTCTAAAGCCACACGGTTTTTTCTATTGGGTCGGATCTGGTTAGTTTAAAAAAATGAGTATATTTATTTTTTTAAGCCACAAAAATATTTTTTAAACGAACCAGACCCGACCCACTAGAAAAAAATAATTACCACGTGCTTTACAAAAATTTGTCTACTCAAAAAAAAAAAAATAGGTAGACTTTTTTATTTAAAACCACATGGCATTTTTTTAATTAAAAAATAAGCTAAATGATTTGAAAAAAAATCCCGTTAGCGAAAAGGGTATATGTGCCCTATTTGTATAAGGGAAGGGGTATATTTGCACCATTTTGTAACGACAAGGGTACATATACACCACTTTTTTAACTGAGGGTATATCTGCTCTAAATCGCAAATTAATTTGAGGGGTATATTTGCATCTTTACCCTTTTTTTATTTTTTAAGACAAGTGAGTCCTAAACATTACTTTCATATAATAATAATTGTAATCTAATGTTAGAAATTTTACTAAAAGCGGGCTAACAGTAACTTGATTATTGTGGTTTATTAATCGAACTATACAGATATAAGTGGTGCACATGACTTGAGTCGATTATATTATATTATTGATGTCGGCTGACAATATTATAGGCTCTGGTGAAAACATAATAAAATATGTTATGGGAAGACTTATTAGGTCAAGGCTTGATGCCTATAAATAACTGGTTAGGTCTCTCTCATCTCCTTAAACTGAAGGCAACCAATCCATTCGACTGCCAGTAGTAAGAGAAGCAATGAGAGTAAGACGTAGTTAAACGTTTCACAATTCTGAAATCTGCTTATGCATTTATGAATAAGCGCGTCTTAATCTCATTTCTTATGGTAAAATTAATTTATGCAATATTCCTAAGACTGTTATAAATTAATTTACAAGTGGTACATCTCATCTCTCATAATCAATAAATTTTAGGTTCTCATGATACAATAATTCTTTTAGTTGAGGTGGTATGAGTACGTTCCCTCAATTTTTAAATAGAATTTCCGAGTTTGCACTTGAAAATAGAAAATATACAAGAAGTATTTTTTTAATTTATGAGCTACACAGTATAAATCTAGACTAGTCATACCCAAAAACAAATACAGTACTGAACTAAAAAAGGAACTAGCCATGGAAATAGAATAATAGTCAATTATTCTCCAACCATTTAATATTTAAAATCAGTAAATGCAAACTTACACCATACATTCGTGAATAGTGAAACGCAGCTCAAACCTCAAAAGGAAGTAAAAAGTAGTAGTAGAAACACAAATCACGGGCTCTAATAACCAAAGTTTAAATATGTTATCAAGAAAATAATAGTCCAAAAAGTAAACTCCATTTGACTAATCAAAGTAGTAATTATGTCATTGTAATTGTCACATGTAAATAGATGGATCAAGTACAGACGCATTGAATCTTGCGTGGAACTTCAATTTCTTTATAGTACAACGTAACTTCACTTGACTTATCAAAGTAGTAATTATGTCATTGTAATTGTCACATGTAATAGATGGATCAAGTACAGACGCATTGAATCTTGCGTGGAACTTCAATTTCTTTGTAGTACAACGTAACTTCATTTGACTTAACGTAGTAAAAATTGATATTGGTAGACGTACTCATTAGAAAAGAATACATCAAGTGAAACCATCTCAACCAAGAAAATTGTGCATGGTTCTTTACAAATTCGTTTTCGCTTTCAAAAGTTTTTCATAACTCATAAGCGGGGGCCAAATGACTTCAATTTCCAGAGTTTCACTACATGAAAATCAAACATGAAGGTTTCGTCGAAGAAGGAAATAGTCTACGCAAGTGAGACGGAAAAAAAAAATCTTTCTATATATATATATCCTTAATAAAAGTTTTGGGTTCAATCTTTGTAAAAACGGACCTAAGTATTTGAAATTTATGACTTATTGATTTGAAATTAAATTTATGAATTCTAAAGTATATCATATATACATATTCAGTAAATCTTTTACTCCCTCCATTTTAATTTGTTTGTATGATTTTGACTTGACAGGAAATTTAAGAATGTAAAGAAGACTTTTGAATCTTGTAGTTCTAAATTAAAAATATACTGAATGTAACAAAAATGGTTTAATTTTGTGATCATAAACATGTCATATGGAAATTTGAAATTAAAAAGTTGCCAAAAAGAAAAAGATGTATTTTTTTCAAACGGTCTAAAAAGAAAAGTAAGACAAACAAATTTAATTAAAAGAAGTAATAAATATACAAGGTTTGGATCAAAGTTATGAGATTATATCGAAACCCTACTTCCCATACTAGTTTGCCGTTGACCTTGCGCGAATCAAAATTAATGAAGGACATCAAACTGATGTCAGACACCAAATATAAAACCTAAAAAATAACAAAAATGAAGAAGGAAATAACCTTGGGAATAGAAAAACAACCAAGCATTCATTCATCATTTAAAAATCAGAAGTGCCAAACTTACATTTCTTCTCCAAGATATACTGATCATCAACATGACAATGCACATAATAAGAAAATCCCGTAGGAAAATTAATAACCAAATTGTTAATCGGCTACAAACAACGCAAGTTTGCTTCTCATTTTGCTTTCAAATCAAGAGAGTAGCAAATTTTCTTGAAATTTGCCAAGTTATCTTGATATAGAGGAATAAAAGCATCAATGCTTCCATCTCCAATAAATGACGGCACGAGAAACATCATCCCCTCTGTTGGATAATAAGAAGGCATGAACACAAAAGGGCAACCAGCACCAAAATCCAAGTCATAAAATGGAAACCTCAACCAACTATCAACTTCCAAATTAGGACAAAGTGAATCCTTCTTCATGTCTGCACTTGGGATTAAATCTTGTGTAACTTCGTGATGTGCAAAATCAATAAATGACTTGAAATATTTGTCATCAACTTTGGTAATTGCATCATGAATTATCTTTGTTGCATAGTGAACTGGCTCATCTAGTAATTCTTTCACTTTTGATGTTGGAAATGCCCAAAGGACTAAGTTACCAAAAAATTCATCAGGCACTCGAGGTATAACTCTTCTACGTCCATCAACCGAGATTCTTATTTGGGTAGTTTGTAACGCGTCTAGTCCGCGCGATTTTGTAATGACCCTCCATAAATGGGCTATTAGACTTTCGAACGTGCTATAAGCCCTCGCTTTTCCATTCATGAAAGAGGCGTTCGCCTTGAGTTTCCCTAGGAACTCAAGTGTGAAATGGACTTTGTGCACGATTATGGTTTTGTTGACGTTGACAAACGACTCCTCCTTGTTTACTAAATTGGACACAAACTCTGCCCCCACATGGTTGTACTCGATGAGTGGAGGGTCCCGTGGGCGGAATATAGTACGGTCATTCAATGGGAGGGGAGTAATTTCGACCCCGCGGCAAGCTTGGCCCCACGAGACGAAGAAGTTGCTTGCCGCGTGGCCATCAGCTATCATGTGGTGGCCGGTGAAACCAACCACCACGGAGCCACACGTGAACCTCGTGACTTGAACTTGGATCAACTCCACTACATCCTTTAAGCTAGGATGTAAGGAGAGCATAGAAGGGGAAGGTTTTAAGGGCAACACTTCGTCCAACGTGGCGTTCATAGATGCCTCGATGAATCGAACACCCTCGTCATTGAGAAAAACCCCGCGGTTCCCCTCCTCATCTTCACCTATTCGCCCGGCCCACTCCCTATAAACCGCTAAGGTTTTTCGAAGTCCCCTTTCAATGGTGGAAGTTGGAGGGGTAGGTGGCCTATAGGCATAAATCAAAGCCATTAGAGCATCAAATGTGACATTATCAAAGATATTGAAAGGAATGTGAGTTGTGGTTGAAGGTGAAGTTCCTTCATACAATGGCTTGATGATTCTTGAACTCTCAATTTTCACATTCATGATTACTGAGTTTTTCTCTTTTTGTGCTTTCTATAGAGAGATATTTTGATTTGTTTGGTGTTAGAATTGCAGGCACGAGTTGGCTTTTTATATAATGAAGACACCCTTTATTGGGGGCTCCATTATTTTCGTTGAAAAGTACAATCAACTAGAAGGAATGTTTTTTAATTTCCTGGAAATAGTTGCATTTAAAATTGGTAAAAATATAAAAAGTTTGGCCAGTTGGACTTGTTTACTAAATAACCGTTGTTTGTACTAAAATGCCAAATTTCCAAATCACGTGTTTGCATTATCGCCACAAAGCCGCCTCCTTCACCAACCATAATCATGCTTTATTGGATACTCTTTATTATTTTTTTTTTCTTTCTTTCTTTCTTCCTTTCTTTCACATTTTTTACATACTTTAGTCATAGATTAATCATACTTTGATATTTCAAAATTTAAATATTTTATATAAAACTCTATTTATTTTCGTGCGATTAATAAGGTAGGCTCAACACATTAAGGATACACAAAACTTCGAATTGTCATTTTAGTGGTTGAAAAGTGTTCGAAGTCCATTTTTGTTTGAAGACTTGTTGTCATTAGCTTTAAGTTATTTATGTTTTAGGGTTTCGTGTTATTTTTATATTAATGCGTAACTTTATTTTGACAATTTCACAAATAAATAAATTAACAATAAATAAAAAATTAACAAATTAATAATTCAGAATCAATTAACAAAATATTAATTCATAATCAACTATTTCTGTGTATTTTTTTTTTGCGTTATACCCTTCAACACCCAACTAATTGAAGTCCGCAACTTAAATAACTCCAAAAGTGGATTTGAGTATCAAAATAATCCATTAACGAAGAACGAACAATAAGCTAAATCCCGAATAACGAACAATAAGCTAAATCTCGAATAACTGATAACGTCCAAATCCACCCTATTAATTAGAATGGGCACGGTCGTATGCAAATATAATTTACCCAACTATGAGTCGGGGTCGAATCCCACAGAGAACATTATGTAGGCGATTAGGAAAAGTAGGAATTTTCACCAATAATAGCTAAGCCAAACGATAGATAATATTTTGGTTTTGTTTGAGAGAAAATTATAACTAATGCAAAAATGTAAACTAAACTAGAAAGCAAGTAAAATGATCAATGGCTACAAGCATGGATACAAGGGAAACTACTTTCAAGTAACGATCCAATGTACTTCATGATTTACAAATAATGGTGAGTTTATATTACTTAGCCTCGGATAATGACTCTAAATTAGCTTCTTCTGAAGACTAACTAGACTACCTAATTGAATATCCCTAAAGCAATTAGGAGCATTAAGAACACCCGAATATGGCTACAAGTGGTGTCGCCTATCCCTAGGTCGATTTCCATTAGATGAGGGTTAACGCCCCAAATTCTTGTTAATTAATCTTTCCCAATCCCGAGTTTGCCTCTTTCAAGTTTAAACCGAAATAAATGGGCAAGTCTTAGGGTTAGCTACTCCCTTAAGAATCATTCAAAATGAGATTAATTAAAGAAACAATAACTCACTTCATTAGGAATAAAATCATTCAACACATAAGCAAAACAAGAGATTCAATCCAAACTTTAATCAAGAATATTTCCATAAACGAGATTCAAGTATTGAAATGAAATACTACACACATAAATATTCAATACATAGCAAGAGTAGAAGAAATGGGTAAAGAATTTCTCATTGGTGTCTCCAAATCTTCTCTTCCAAGGTGTTGGTGATGAAACCCTAGCCTCCAAACTTGTGAAAACTGCCAAAGATGATGTTTAGAAAACCCTAGTTGGCTTTTTATAGGAACTGGAATGGCAGAAATCGTCAAAGCCCAAGTTCTGGTCGAACTGGGCAGAAAATCCTTCTACGCGAACGCGCCACATTACTGCGCGAACGCGTGGAATCACGCTCTTCCTTAAGCGTGATCGCGTGTCGTTCCTGCGCGAACGCGTGGACTTAATAGCGCGCGTGGGCGCGAACGCGTGGATTACCTGCGCGAACGCGCAGAGTAATTTTCCACGAAATTTTCCAGAATGTCCAATTGTTTCCAGTTTTGCAGCTTTTTTGCTTGTTTTCCACACTTTGGCTCTAGGGACCCCGTATTACCTGAAACATACTAAAATCCACGTAAAATAACATAGACTTGCTTAAAAACAAGTAAAACTTATAGCCGAAAAACGTCGATTGTGGCGTAAAATCACGCCACATCAACACCCCCAACTTAAAGTATTTGCTTGTCCTCAAGCAAGCCATACAAAACAACGACTCAATCTAACACCTAGATATCATAGAGTAACAATGTCTACATTGGTTTTGACTCTGAACTACCGGCATGCATGTTTTCCTTTAAACGACCACGCCAACTTTCTACTTTAAAGCAATATGCACAACTCAAGAACACTACGACTAACAATGAAGCTTCAATGAATGACATTACATTATCGAACATATTATGGTGCCCACAAACGCTACTTTAGGCGGTCACTTTATTTTGTTCAATTCTCATCCTTATGTCCTCACATAGATCAAAGAATGTCCCAACACACATATATATGACAAGAATGAGACGAAGATGAAAGAGAAGAGAAAAACACTCAACACTCACAAAGAATTCATATCTATGTTCTCATCCTAGGCTCGTTTGGTTGTGATCACATTAGGACTTGTTTCGGCTTGTAATGTAGGTTTAGGGACGGGTCGGATACTTTTTGGATATTAGTGACTCACCCTCCTTGAACACTACAACATCTTGTCACCTTAATTTGCCTCTTTTCTTTCCACCCCTTTATTTTCTTTCAGTTTTCGACCTCGATGTGGTTTTACTCCTAATCAATTTACAAATCTTTTTGTGTTACAATTTTCTGATATATATATATATATATATATATATATATATATATATATATATATTTATATATATACGCAACTACCACATCGAATCTCCACTAGCAAACTCCACCACCCCCAACTTATGTTTTTAACATGTACTCCACATTTAATTCACCCCCAACTTAGGCATTTTGCCTCATCTAACTAGTAGCATCAAGGAGGGAACGGGTGCGAAGATGGATTAATTGCACAAAGGGTAAGGTTTCATAATTGGCTAGCCAAGAAAAAGGTCAAAAAGGCTCAAAAGGGAAACTAGGGGTATTTAACACTTTTGGTAAGGCTTATTTAGGCAAAGTGACTATTTCAACAAAGAAAGCCTAAGATCATCTCACAACCAAACTAACTTTCTGATTTCATACAAGACCAACCGGGCAAGTTCTAGATTATACATGCATAAACAGAATCAAACTAACAACTCACACACACATTGGCATAAGGACAATTATTTTTACGCTTGTGACCTCCTAAGTAGTCATTTATCACACACAATACCCCAATAATAATAATGTCATATAAAGAATCAATCATGTTAATCAATCATGTTCTAAGTATGCGTTTTTCAAAATTTCGAGGGGTCCAAAATTTCCAACAAACCGCAATACATGCCATTAGTTATCAAGTAGTACCAAATAAGACAAAATTACTCTACTCAACCTAAGTAACATCCTAAACATGCCAGTTTCAACAAAATAAAACCCCCCTCAGGAAAAGAACTCTGACAAAGAAAAGTCGAGGGGGTTCCTAAACACATATTTATGATACAACAATACCGGATAGCCACCCCCAACTAAAAAATTTGCAGTGTCCTCACTGCATCCCATAAGCATACAAAAAACAAAAAATTAAAAACAATAAAAATCCTAGGCATACCTACTAGCACTGAGTGCTATGGTCATCTCTGCTCACTCTCGGAACTGGAGCTGCTGGGCTCTGGCAGGACAAAATCTTCCTCATTTTCCTCCTCTTCATGCTGTGCTCCGCATACACTCCTCAGAATACTCATCATTTTGTTCAAAAACTTGCTTTGCTTTTTGGCGTGCTCCCGTGCCTTTTTCTGCCTCCTCTCTATCTTACCCTGCTTTTCCTTTATATGCTTCATGTCCTCCACCACACCTGCTAATGTCGGACCACCAGGACCAGAGGGAGCTGTAGATGTGCCCTCTCCGTGTGGGCTCGAAGGGAGACTAGCCACTAGCTGCTGAATCCGATTGTCCACCCCATGGACCTGGGTGGAGATATATTAAAAAGGCCTGGCGGCTTCTTGCAGTGGTGGCAAGATTGGTATACCCATGGGAGAAGCAGGTGCCCCACCAGTCGAATCTGATGCAGTAAAGGTGAACTGCCCAAATGACGGGGCTGCTACATCAATCCTCCTTTTCTTCTGCACATTCCCGGGCCCTCTCTTCTTCAATGGATGAATCGGACCATCGGGGCCCTTTTCTTTGTCACCTGGCCTTGTGGGCACCCCATCAGTGGCGCACAAATAAGTGATCAACGACGGGAAGAATAGACTCTTAGTCCTTTCAAGCACCACCTCCCGTATTTCTCGCATAATAAGCCTTCCCACATCAACCGACAATCCTTCTATCACAGCACAAATTAACTTAGCCCTCTCAAGGGGCACCTCTGAATCATGTTTAGAAGGCAGCACCCTGGATGTCACAATATCTAGCCAAGTTTTGGCCTCAATAATGAATTCTGTGGAGTCAATCTTCCTTTGCATTGTGGTCAACCACTTTGGTTGCTCCCCACCATGAAGGTGGGTCACAAACCATTGTTGCCTCATTTGTTCATACCTCTGTGCCATCACACTGTTGTCACCATCCTGCAGATTGTAATAGGCATTGATTCGAGAAGCATTGCACAGGACATCTACACCTCTGACTTTGACAATTTCCCTATGTGTAATGTCTGCCTCTGCAACATTTGCGTAGAATTCCCGCACAAGGGTATAATTTGCCTTGATTGGTTCATCCTCTTGTTACCAGCCTTTCGTAGAATTCGGGCATCTTTTCTTCCAATTTTTTTGTTACGATGCCCCTTTCTTCGATGAAGCTCTTTCCCAGCAGTCTATCATAGAGCTTCGATCATTTTGCTGACTGAAAGGTGGTGGTGTCGTAGTACTCAATCAAGGGCACTTGGGCAACATTGGATGTTGAAGCCATTTTTCAAGCTTAAGTACCTACAAAACAAAAGCAATACATATGAATACCTAGAACGATGTATAATGAGGCAATTAGGGCAAGGAAATTGGTCACAGAAGTTTTGAGCAGCTCTGTGCAAGTATTCTGATTGTGAGCTGCCATTTTTTCTTCAGCGCGTTCGCGCAATAAGGCGGCGCGTTCGCGCTGTTTCACCTTTGTTTTTCAGCGCGTTTGCGCAAAGAATGGGAGCATTCGCGCTACATTAATTTTTCGTTTTCTGCGCGTTCGCGTCAGGTGTCAGCGCGATCGCGCTGAGTCGTTTCAGATTTTCAGAAGCATTTTCACAAACAGGTTATGGGCATGAGTTTTGGGGCTTCGATTCAATGATTTTAAGCACGTAATTTGCCCCATTTTTTTTCACATATCAGCACCCAACTCTCAACTCACATCACTCAACAACAAACAACAATTTACATGACAAGAAATTCAACAATTTCATCAAATATTTATGCTTAAACAAGTGAGAGACAAAATTTCCTTTCACAATTTCTAACATGAAAAGATGATAAAAACAACCCTATGAACAAGAAAATGAGAGAATCACATACCTTGTGGTTGCAAGTTGAAGAATTTTTCTTAAACTTTGAAGTTGGATTTGAGAGAAAAGTGAGAGAAAATTGAGAAAAGTGAGGGAAATGGGGGTTATACCCCCATTTGTTCTGTTTTGTATACCTGGGATTTGCGCGTCAGCGCGTTCGCGCTGACTATTTTATTTTTCATTTTCTGGTGTTAAGCGCGTTCGCGTCAGGTTAGACGCGTTCGCGCAGAGGTATATCAAACCTCATTTTTCCAGAGAGCTTTTTTTTTTTTTTTTTTTTTTTTTTTTAGTTTAATCAAAAATAATAAAATAAACCATTCTAAAAATTTATAATTGATGGGTTGCCTCCCTCCAAGCGCTTGAGTTAACGTCACGGCACGACGGATACCTTTACCACTTTTCCCTCCACTTGGAGGATATGAATTTGCGCCCCAACTTTGAACCAAGATTATGATGACGCTCATGGGGAGGTGGTAGAAAATCAAGGAGGCCAACTTTCGGGTATCGCATTTTGCACTTCTTGGCCCGTGAGTGAGGCATGCCATTTTGTCTTCTTGGCATAACAAATTTCAAAATGAAAACGCTTTGCTTTTCATCTCCAAAATTCTCCATAGACTTGGGTGGTTCAACTTCCATATCATCCACCAAGCATAATGTTGAAAAATGGTTGGAATGAGATCCAACGCGCTCGAATTCCAAATTTGCATGAATTTTGACATCCTCACCCAAAAATGAACTAGAGTCTTCAAAAATTATTGTATGAATTTTTTTATGCAACTCTAGTATCATTTCTTCAATCTCGACATCTTGCATTATTTTCGGATTGGTCGGTTAGCAATTCACCATTAGCTCATGAAAATCAATCTTGACCTCTTCTTCATTGGAAACCAACTCAAAATTATGATCCATGGCCCTTTGATATTGAGCATTACATGTTTCAATCTTTGCATTCAATTCGGCCTCCAATTTCCGGATATCAATTTCAAGTAGCTCCACTTCTTGACTTTGCTCAACATGCATTTTTAGATATTCTTCCATCATCCGTGAAAAGCCTTCACGGTGATCCCCATATATTTCAAGTTTTTGAGCTTGATTCATTAGCCAATCTTGGCTCACAATATCCACTTTGTCAAGTTTGTCTTCATGGTGAGAATCGTTCAAAGCTTGTAAAAATCGTAACGTGGTAAAATCCATGTTTTGGATAGTTTCATTATCTCCATATTGAACTACTTCCCACTATTTGGCCACAATTTTCCCATATTTTCATTTCTCCCCATAATGCCACTCAACATTTCCTCAATTTCCTCTTTTCGAGTATTGGAGATTTCTTCTTTATGACTTGGCTCATTTTTCTTCAAGTTGAACCACTTCTTCAATTTCACAACTCTTGTTGGGGTCACAAGAATTTTCGGGCTCATCTTGTAAATTTGAAATCTCTTCTTCAACTACTTCATTTTGAGGAATAGGCACATCCATGGAGATTGAAAAATTTTCATCCTCAAGTGATTTGTTCATTTCTAAAATGGATTGCCTGACGAGTTCTCGCTCCTCCTCCCTTTCCCGGTCAAAGTATGCTTGGAGCAATTCCATGATACCTTCATATCCGGTACTTTGCCCTTCGTTTGCCATATCATTGTTTCTATCAAACTCAAAAGCACAACTAGTATTTTCATTAGAACAACTTGGGGGAGGGGAAGGAAAATAATTAGGACAATCACTCCAATGTCCATTTTGACCACCACATATATTACAAATATTCCCATCATAGGATTGAGACGGTGCACACATCTCTCTCCCGGGAGCATTATCACAATCTTGCCAAAAGTGAGGTCCTCCACAATATGGACATGGGTCATCAAAAGATGAACAACTACCATCCAACCAATTTTCATTATATGATGCCATGTTTTTTTAGCAAAAGCAAAAACTGGACAGTTTTTCAGAAACTGGACAGTTTTGCAGAAGCAAAATCTGGACAGTTTTTCAGAAAATGGACAGTTTTGCAAAAACTGGACAGTTTTTTTTTTAATTTATTTTTTTATTTTTATAAAGCAAAGAAAGTTTGGACCAAAGCAAGTTAGCTTAAATCCCAAACTAACTCAAATACGCCAAATTGTTCCCCAGCAACGGCGCCATTTTTGATAACGTCCAAATCCACCCTATTAATTAGAATGGGCACGGTCGTATGCAAATATAATTTACCCAACTATGAGTCGGGGTCGAATCCCACAGAGAACATATGTAGGCGATTAGGAAAAGTAGGAATTTTCACCAATAATAGCTAAGCCAAACGATAGATAATATTTTGGTTTTGTTTGAGAGAAAATTATAACTAATGCAAAAATGTAAACTAAACTAGAAAGCAAGTAAAATGATCAATGGCTACAAGCATGGATACAAGGGAAACTACTTTCAAGTAACGATCCAATGTACTTCATGATTTACAAATAATGGTGAGTTTATATTACTTAGCCTCGGATAATGACTCTAAATTAGCTTCTTCCGTAGACTAACTAGACTACCTAATTGAATATCCCTAAAGCAATTAGGAGCATTAAGAACACCCGAATATGGCTACAAGTGGTGTCGCCTATCCCTAGGTCGATTTTCCATTAGATGAGGGTTAACGCCCCAAATTCTTGTTAATTAATCTTTCCCAATCCCGAGTTTGCCTCTTTCAAGTTTAAACCGAAATAAATGGGCAAGTCTTAGGGTTAGCTACTCCCTTAAGAATCATTCAAAATGAGATTAATTAAAGAAACAATAACTCACTTCATTAGGAATAAAATCATTCAACACATAAGCAAAACAAGAGATTCAATCCAAACTTTAATCAAGAATATTTCCATAAACGAGATTCAAGTATTGAAATGAAATACTACACACATAAATATTCAATACATAGCAAGAGTAGAAGAAATGGGTAAAGAATTTCTCATTTGTGTCTCCAAATCTTCTCTTCCAAGGTGTTGGTGATGAAACCCTAGCCTCCAAACTTGTGAAAACTGCCAAAGATGATGTTTAGAAAACCCTAGTTGGCTTTTTATAGGAACTGGAATGGCAGAAATCGTCAAAGCCCAAGTTCTGGTCGAACTGGGCAGAAAATCCTTCTACGCGAACGCGCCACATTACTGCGCGAACGCGTGGAATCACGCTCTTCCTTAAGCGCGATCGCGTGTCGTTCCTGCGCGAACGCGTGGACTTAATAACGCGCGTGGGCGCGAACGCGTGGATTACCTGCGCGAACGCGCAGAGTAATTTTCCACGAAATTTTCCAGAATGTCCAATTGTTTCCAGTTTTGCAGCTTTTTTGCTTGTTTTCCACACTTTGGCTCTAGGGACCCCATATTACCTGAAACATCCTAAAAACCACGTAAAATAACATAGATTTGCTTAAAAACAAGTAAAACTTATAGCCGAAAAACGTCGATTGTGGCGTAAAATCACGCCACATCAATAACGAATAATAAACTAAATCCCGAATAACGAACGATAAACTAAATCCTGAATAACAAACGATAAGCTAAATCCTTAGTTTTGGATTGAACATCATTAACGGAATTTCCGAAAAGGATTAGTTAGTTAACATACTTTTTTGACGAAGGATTAGTTAGTTAATATAAAATTTTGTTCGTTATTACTTTAACTATATGAGTTAAGTAAATTATAATCAACAATACAATATCATGGATTATTCAAAATAACTAATTAAATCCTCCATAGCTTATCCTAGTTAAGTAAGTTCTAATTAGATATAAAATTTTAGTTAATTTCAAGAATAATGAATGCTTTAGTATTTACAAATACGACACCTCCATGGATTTCCGTTAATTATTTGTTGAATATGGCATTGTTAATATTTGTTAATTATGTCATTGTTAATATATTTATTTCTGAAATTGTATTTCCCTTGTTAATTACTTGTTTATCCCATATTAATTACTTGTTTATCCCATGTTAATCGTTAAATAAATTAGTTCGTTTTTTACTAATAATATCTTCTCAACGCTCCTGCCGAGGATCAAATAAATTAGTTCGTTTTTTACTAATAATATTTTCTCAACGCTCCCGCCGAGGTTTGATCCCTGGTGGATGAGATAAAAAAAAAAAAGTCAAAAGCCAAAGGCTTTACCACCAAGTCAAGTTGGTTAAAGTAACAATGTAGACACTTTTTATTATTTTGTATGTTCACTAATGCTATCTAACTTGTTTTCTTAAATTGAATTTGGAACCTTGAAATTGACATTGAAAACATCATTATCACGGGATTATGGAATTGAAATATATTTTTCGTCATTAGATTTATAAAAGAAATAAATGAAAATTGCGCACGAATTTGGGGAGAAATTGAAATTGAATGGGATAACGGACGTTTTTGAAAATTTGGGGCGAGCGAATAGCCTTGCGGTAGTTTAGACGCATAGATCTCAAAAATATACCAAAAAAAAAATCGCATCAAATGGATATCCGAGCGCAAAATTATGACCATTTAAAATTTCACCTACTTACAAATAAATTAGTGCGCAAAAGGTTTTTTAATGGGTTGTTTTGGTACCCAAATCCACTTTTTGAGTTATTTAAGTTGCGGACTACAATTAGTTGGGGTTGAAGGGTATAACGCAAAAAAGAATTACACATAAATAATTGATCAATTGATATTTTGTTAACTGATTATAAAAATAATGTTATAATCACTAAAAATAAAGTTACGCATTAATATAAAAATAACCTGAAACCCTAAAACATAAATAACTTAAAGCTAATGACAACAAGTCTTCAAACAAAAATGGATTTCGAGCACTTTTCAACCACTAAAACGATAATTCGAGGTTTTGTGTATCCTTGATGTGTTGAGCCTACCTTATTAATCGCACAAAAATAAATAGGATTCTATATAAAATATTCAAGTTTTGGAGTCTCGAAGCATGATTAATCTATGGCTAAAGTATGTAAAAAAGTGCGAAAGAAAGAAAGAAAGAAAAAATAGATAAAGAGCATCCAATAACGCATGAAAATCATGCGTTAAAGGACTTAACGGGTCCGTCTCCGTTAAATCCTTTAACACATGATTTTCGTACGTTAAAGGTACTTTTGTACCTCTCTTTTTTATTGAGATATTTTGATTCATGCCCTTTTTTTTGGGTTATTTTGGTTCCGGACTCGTGTTATTCAAGGATACAAGACTTATATCTTTAAATTATGCGAAATGATCTAACCGTTAAAAATTAGGATTATGCATGTCTTCGTTGGTATAATTTTGGTTGAAGTTATCCTTAGTTTCTAACGATGCATACATAACCGAATCAACCTTCATGAGGGAAAATTTAAATTTTTTTCCCTCTCATATATTAATTAGTTTCTAATTTTTTGGATTAGCCTAGCATCTTGTCACTTGGCTCACTGGTTTAGATGGTCCAGTGCCAGTTACAGGCTTTTTCATAGATTTAGGGCGTGGCAAGTAGAGTGAAAAAGAATACGGATATTAGCAATGCGGAAATCTTATCTCTCCAGGTGTGCCTTCACATTCATCTTATCGTGACTTTTCTAGCGCAAAAAAAAAAAAACAAGTTGAACCAAACTAGCGCAAAAAATGAAAAAAGACATTACTAGTTTTACGCACTAAATTCGTGCGTGAAAGGACCAAACTGCAAAAATTCAACTTGAAACTTTCACGCACGAATTTCGTGCATGAAGGAGGTCTTCCGTTTTTTTTTTTTTGGTGTTACCTTTCAATTCACGTTTTTTTAATACTTTGGGCAAAGATTAGTCATGTTTCAAAACCCCAAAATATCAATATTTTATATAAAACTTAATATCTTCTTTTGCATACAATAATGTCGGCTCATTACATCAAGTCCACCTGAACGTTTGGATTGTCGTTTTAGGGGTTCTAAAGGGCCCTGAAGTAAGTTTTGAAACTTGTCATATATATAGGATTTTGATTTAAGTGTTTTATTATATTTGAATGTACAAATATAAATATTTGATTTAATAATAATTCATCCAATATGAGAGGTTTATACTAATTAAAAAATAATTCATTCCATTTAATTACAATACTAATTCAAAGCAATACAATAATAAATTACGATAACAATACAATCTTCAAGTTCTAGAGGCTCTATTACTTCGAGACGTGCTTGTGCTACCACGGCCTTGTTGCTTGTCATTGCCATATTACTTACATGTAGAGCACTTGAGAGAATAAGTTCTTTCACTAACATCCATTTGATTGGGTCTACGACTCCGTGAGTTAATGCCCAATTTCCTAATGTAATCCTTGTTAGCAACCATCGAAAATGGCTCGTTTGGCCAATAAGCTTCATTACCAAGTGGGTGGAATTGGCCGGAATATGCTCTAAGGTAACTGTGGACCTTGTATTCCCCCGCCACATAACTTGTTACCGTTTTTCTCATTCTCTCGAAGCACTTGACAGCATAAGAACACGGCATGTAGTACGTTTGCCACTTACCACAAGTGCATGTTCTTGTTGCCTCATAAACGGTATGCACGTTTCCACCCATACCGTTGTAATAACCCGTCCTAACTTCATATGCATGTTGAATTGGGTCATACTCGGTCATTTGGTGATGCTCACTTTTTTTTTCTATAATGCTCCATATTTTTGAAGGGCTTTGGCATCCATGTCCTGCTGTCGGCTAATATCACTCTGGCCTGCCTTGTCCTAACAACAAATCGCTCCACAACCTGCTTAAAAGTCATTCTCACCATTGCGGTGACAGGTAGTCCTCGAGTAGATTTCAGCAAGCCGTTGAAAGACTCTGAGCTGTTTGTTGTGAGCATGCCCCATCTTTTGTCTCCATCAGCATGAAGCGTCCATTTTTCAACTTCGAGCTTCATCAACCAAACGTATGCGGGTTCACTCATTGTCCTGATCGGATCCATTTTTGCAGCCCATTTTCGTTGTTGATGCTCCATCGCAGCCCCCCCCCCCCCCCCCCACATCAGTTTGTTTAGAGTGCTATTGTGAAACTTTGCTTGCAAATTTGCCTTCAAGTGCCTCAAACAATAGCGATGGTAAACATAGGGAGGCTGCCACCCCGGTAAATTATCTATATTGTGCAATATGCCTTTATGACGATCAGATAGCACGCATATGCCGGTACGATCCTTAATAACATGAGTTTCCAAATGGGTCAAAAAGATCCCCCGTGTGTCGTTGCTCTCGTTAGCGGCAATTGCGAAAGCAAGAGGAAATATTAACCCGTTGGCATCCATTCCTATTGCAATTAGGAGCTTGATGTCGTAAGCACCATATACATGCGTACCATCTATGGATATCACTGGTCGGCAGTGAGCAAAACCATCAATGCATGGTTTGAATGTCCAAAATACGAAATTGAAGATTTTACCCTCTATAAGCCGCCACTCTACAACAGTACCATTATTAAAATGTTGTAGAGCTGCCATATACCTTAGCAGCGATTGAAAAGAAGTATGCCAATTTCCATAGACCATCTCAAAAGCGCGTCTACGCCCGAGAAATCTCTTTCTGTTGCTTCTAGTTTTACTATATACGGTTTGAACGTTTCGAATACAGTCTTTGATGGGGAACCTGCACAAGTTTAAACAAACAACATTTAGTAATGATCTTTCAATTGATATAAGACATATAATAAACTAGGTAGGATAAGTTACCTTAGCTTTTTGGCAATGTCTTTAAGTAACACTTGAGCAATCATGTTTGTATCTAAATTATAATGATCTGCTCGATTTTCTTCCATATCACAAGTGTGTCTTTCGCGGAATTTTTTGATAGCCCTCATACCATCAGGCTTAACAATTCCCCGAAGCAACCACTGACAGCCTTGATACCGTCGTCTACAAACTAGCCTCCATATCTTTATGTTTAACTGATAAACCTTAAACTCCCTCATGTCCTTAAAACAATAAATTTTGACAGCCCGTTGCAACACCTTTTTGGATGCGAACAACATTTCCTTTGCAAGGTAGCATCGATCTTTGTTGAGATCCCTTGGTTCAAACCAGGTTTTTAGGCGACTATCATCATCTTCTCTTGTAAAGACAAATGCTTCATCACGACCCTCCAGGCTATCAAGATATGGGGTATTGTTAGAATGCCACTGAATTGGGCTTTCAGAAGTTGGGTTTTCAGCTATCGGTGGTGGTACGTGGTGGTGCATTGGTTCTTGTTGGTTTTGGCTTTGAGGAATATTGTTGGTCATACCAACTTGAACATCATCATCATCTTCATCATCGGTTACCTCTGCATTATTAGCTATTTCATCGTCATCACTTGATGATGACTCATAATAATTTTGAAAATCTTCATTATCAAGTGTATTCATCCTCCTACACGAAAAGTAACATATTTTAAATACCAACATTATATATATATACACACACACAGATAATTTAATATTAAGGTGATGAACTTACTGTTGTTCATAAGCACTGTCATGGTGTGGAGAACGATCAACTCCACCGAATTGAGAGGATTAACCAACATCCATATTTGGTACCACTGGCGAGTTTTGAGAATAGTTCCTATAAAGATTTGAAAACTAGTTATTTACCAATTCATACAACAAACACGTGCAACTACACATAATAATAATAATATGAAAAATCCATATTTATCAATTTTCATTGTAAGCTTGATTAAATTGCTGGCTTAGATTTTCCAGCGGCACTTGACCACTCAAAATGTCTCCATAAGAACTAAAGTCCCCATAAGTGTTACCATGAATAGGTTGGACTTGAGGGACTTCTTCTCGAGGTATCTTTTCAACATACATCTCAAGAACATTAATGAATACTAAATCAAGATATTCTTCCGGCGATCCCAAAAAATCACTCAAAGATTCATCATCGTTGATATTGTGCATGCCATAACGCACTACACCGTTTGATATTGTTTGTGGATATCTGCCAGTTAGTGAGAGTCCAAACTCAATGGGTGTAGTTTTCATTCTTTTGTGCATGTAACTGACTAGTGTTTTATAATTTAAAGTTGTTGGAAATTTAACATGGGCTTTTGGTTTGATACTATAACGAATAGAGTAATTGTCCTCAATGATATCTCCATCCCAAAATAGTGAAACCTTAACGGTTGAAGCATTTTGAGACATTTTTTCTATGAAGTTTGATTTTTTTTTGAATGACTTGTAAGACTTAGACTTATGAAGTTGATGAGTTTTTCACTCGTCAAGCCTTCAAGTTAAATAAACCACTCAAAATTGTAATGCATGGTGTGTTGTCAAATCAACACTTATATTGCGCATTAAAATGGTGCGCAATACAAGTCGTGTTAAAACGGTCAAATAATGCAGCAACGTAGTGTCAAATCAAGGCTTTATGTGTCATAGATTCCTGAAATTGTCATGCGTGGTGTTACATAGCGCATTAAAATGGTGC
This sequence comes from Lycium barbarum, assembly GCF_019175385.1. Classification (NCBI taxonomy): domain Eukaryota; kingdom Viridiplantae; phylum Streptophyta; class Magnoliopsida; order Solanales; family Solanaceae; genus Lycium; species Lycium barbarum. The sequence continues at coordinate 9,543,172 of NC_083342.1, forward strand.
ACAATACAAGTCATGTTAAAATGGTCAAATAATGCAGCAATGTATTGTTAAATCAAGGTTTTATGTGTCATAAATTCCTGAAATTGTCATGCGTGGTATTACATTGCGCATTAAAATGGTGCACAATACAAGTCGTGTTAAAATGGTCAAATAATGCAATAATGTATTGTCAAATCAAGACTTCATGTGTCATAGATTCCTTAAATTGTCATGCGTGGTGTTACATTGCGCATTAAAATGGTGCGCAATACAAGTCGTATTAAACACAGTCAAATAATGAAGCAATGTATTGCCAAATCGAGGTGTCAGGTGAGGGAGGCCTTTTCACGCACGAAATTAGTACGTGAAAGGATAAAAGCCTTTCGCGCACAATTTCTGTGCGTGAAAGGTTAATTTTCCTCCAAAGTTAAGTTTTTTCACTTTCACGCATAGATTTAATAAGTTACTTTTTTTAACTTACTAAAATCACGTTTTTTTCAATACGTCGCACGAGTTATTATTAAGATAACTAATTATCATTAAGAAAATAATAACATAAAATGTACACTTTATTTACAACATTCACAATCTCAGGTCCCACAAGTGGGAGCCTTTAGAGTTCGGCTAGGCTAAGGCTAACCCCACCACCACCACCATCATCTCCATCCCCCTTCCTCCTCTTAATTTGTACATGTTCTATGACATGATCATCCTTGCTTCCCTTCCTTCCCTTCTTTCGACCCAGACCCCGGTTCATAACATGCTTTCTATGGGAAATGACGGTGGGCGGTAGGGCCGGTTCATAACATGGCTCCTCGTCAATCACATCAGGAGATGGGTCCACAGGCGCAGAGGAATGAACCTGAAATAACATATAAAAAAATTATTTTAGATTTATTCTAAAATGAACCTGAAATAAATAAATAATTAATAAATTATTTTATTTTATTGTAAAAATCAAATCTGTGTTTCGACGGCCTCCTGAGATGCCTGGTGAGAGGGCTCTTGAGCTGGCTCCTCAACGGTTTCTTGAGTGGGGCCCGGTGCAGGAGATGGGTCCACAAGCACAGAGGAATGAGCCTGAAATAATATATAAATAATTTAGATTAGATTTAACCTGAAATAAACAAATAATTAATAAATTATTTTAATTTTTGTAAAAGTCAAACCTGTGTGTCGACGGCCTCCTGAGATGACTGGTGAGAGGGCTCCTGAGCGGCTTTCGGTGCAGGAGATCCAGATGGTGCCGTATCAAACACGAAGTCCTCAAACATGGAGTCATCGAAGTGCAGATGTAGCCACCCTAAAGATCACGAACCAGCCGCTCACCCTGTGGATCACAAACTAGTGGATGTGGAAATGAAGGTCAGGGCACATAATTTGAAAAAGGGTATGGCGTATACAGAGGTGTCTGTGAAGTCGATGGACGTGAATGAGAAGTCAATGGGATATCTATAGTAGCTGGTTGGTAAGAACTCGGCGGGATCTCTGAAGTCGACGGAGCCTTATCACCTCTGCCAGCCCTACCACCTCTACAACGGCCACCAACTCCTCGGCGACCACCATGGAGACGCTCAAAGTCATGTGCCTATCTCATACCAGTCTCGGCAAGCTCAATCATCCGTGCTGCATACTCCGCCGTCTCGGGGGCCTCCGTACAGGCAGTGCTCTCATAGTGTATGGCCTGAATGGTCCGTACCAGCGCCTCGTACACTCCTGCGAGAGCTACATATCCCAGGCCATCTGGACGACGCCGAGGGGTTGCCAATAATGATGCGAGTGATCCGCATGTACCACTTCGTGTACACATGGATCGGAGTGTCATATCCGACCACCGCTACGCTCGTCATCCTCACATCCCAACTCTGGACCTGCTGTTGCATATAGAGTCGCCATGCATCATCGACGCCCGCACGCTCGTCCCTCGCATAGTGGTCATGCTCCCAAACCGTAACCGCGGGTATATTCTGTACATACCCAAGCTTCCGTAACACGCGGTCGGGCGCGTGATACTCAACGATATCCATATATATTAATAGACACCGCGACATCCACATGTGCTGACCAACCCTACAAAACGCCGACAGCTCATATATGATCGTACGACATCCATATAAAAGCCTGTAAAAAGAATTGAACTAGTTAACAATACAAGACTAAAATGGTAGCTATGTGGTCTAGCGTATGGATCCAAAATATTAACATAACGTTTGCGCCGTCGTGCGGTCTAGCTGATCCCTAAACGGGCGAAGGCTGTGATGCGTTTCCGCACGTCGGCGAACCCCTCGTGACTATCTCCGCGCTTATGGCATCGGCACGGTAAGATAGTCAGCGGGAGGGTGAGTTGGTATGGGCTGAAAAGGTCTCAACCTAGTCCACACCCATATCTAATATAGTCATTTAAAAAACATTTTATCAGTCGTCGTTTTAAAAAAAAATATTTTGTGTTTAATTACACACACTTAAATATATTACCTGAAGGAGTGAGCAAAATGCAGGGACCTCTACCCTCGTGCCCATAGAACATCGGCAAAATCCTCGATACATGTAGCCTAGCACAGCAGCGCCCCAACTATAACATCCTATATCGGCGAGATTGTCGATATACCGAAGATACCTCAAGCTCAAATGTGAACCCAAAGTGTTCGGGAACAGGGTGGCCCCGAATATGATGAGTAGGTATAGACGCGCGCGTCCGTCAATATCAGCCTGAGGCGTGTCCTCTCCAATCGGATGATGCATGTCTATGAGGCACAAGTGAGCGTAAAGGGCCGACAACAAAAGTCGACTCTGGCCAGAAATGTGACCATCCAAAGCCGCGAAACCGGTGAGCCTAGTCAACTCATCCCAGTAAGGCGGCAGCACAGGAGGCTCCTCAATATACAATGGGCGTCCATCAACCTGTAGCCCATAAATGACCTCCACATCCTGAAGGGTAATGGTAGCCTCACCGGCGCAGAGATAAAATATGTACATCTCCGGTCGCCACCTCTCAATCAATGTAGTCACTAGCGACCTATCGTGCTGTACCCGACCAACTTTGATGCACCGGTAGATACCGCCCCGACGTAGTATATCCAGGACACGAGGATGTGGGGGGCGAGTAGTTAAGATCTCCCATGCTGAGTCCCCTAACCGGGTACGGACCTGAGACTCAGGCTGCAGGTCGGATGTCCATATATGTTGCGACCTATGCTCGGGCTGAAGATACAGTAACTCTCGATCGAAGGGCCCCGGATCAAGAGGGTGGTGATCCATCTGTTTTACGCATTTTAAATCAATCATTAACAAGTATTAGTTATGTAATCTTTTATCAAAAAATTTATTAAGGATTGTGGTGACCCATCTGTTTTACGTATTTTAAATCAATCATTAACAAGTGATATTAGTTATGTAATCTTTTATCGAAAATTTTATTAAGGATTGTGGTGACCGATCTGTTTTACGTATTTTAAATAAATCATTAACAAGTAATATTAGTTATGCAATCTTTTGTCGAAAATTATATTAAGGGTTTTAAATCCTAAGCTATGGGTTATGAATCCTAAACTAAGGGTTTTCAATCCTAAAATATAAAGATTAAAAATTAATAAGTCAAATAATTAACAATTAGTTAGCATACAATTAGTATAAATAATTAATAAATAAACAATCAACTAACTAATCAAATAATTAACAAGTTATTATCATATATTTAATAAATAAACAATTAAGTTACTAATCAAAAAATTAATAAATTATTATCATATATTTAACAAATAAACAATTAATTAACTAATGAAATAATTAAGAGATTATTAACAAATAAACAAGTGGCTTAGCAAAAAATAAATAAATAATTAGCCAGTCTAACAATTAATAAATACTAAAGTCGCTAATCGAATAATTAATAAATACTAAATAAACAAGCAATAAATAATTAACTAATTAACAATAGATAAACAAATTAAAGGGGGGGGGGGGGGGGCAGTCATCACTGTGGACTGCCCAACAACGCGCAAAAAAAATGCGCAATCCACCACAGATCCCTCCCACCATACCTAAGGTAATAATATATTTAGCAATGTAATAAAAAAATTGTAGTAAAATACCTAGAATGAAGGTGTTTTTGAGTTTTCAAAATGAGCTCCGGGCCACTCTATTCCAAAATCTAACCTTAGAAACTTGTTCCTACACTTCAATTTACCAAGAATATTGAGTTTTGGATTGAAAAACAACAACAAAATAGCGTTTTGGGGCTTGGGGACCACCTGAAATGACTGTTAATGGCGGGTGGGGGCGTCACAGTCGGGTCTGTGGTGGGGATGGAGGGGGCGGCTTTTTGTTTCCCTCCTTCACGCACTAAATTCGTGCGTGAAAGGCCCCAGGTGCATTTTTGCAGTTTGGTCCTTTCACGCACGAAATTCGTGCGTGAAAGGCCCAAGTTGCATTTGTGCACTTTGGTCCTTTCACGCACGAATTTAGTGGGTGAAGCCTAGTAATGTTTTTTTTTTTTTTTTTTTGCGCTAGTTTGGTTCAACTTTTTTTTTTTTGTGCTAGAAAAGTCACGGATTCTCTTAACATCCTCATCTCTATTACTCTCATCTTCTGAGCATGGGATCTTGACTGGCCAATATTCAGTCCCGTATAGCATAGTCAGTCTAACCACCACTCTGAAAAACTTGCCTTTAAGTCTTGGCGGCACATCCATATCACACAAGATACCGGACCCGAGCCTCCATTTCATCTACCCGTCCCAATACGATGAGCGACATCCGTTATCCTTTATTCAACACGAATTCTAATTCAATGGGACCTTCAAATAATTATTAGATACTTTAGTGGGAAAAAAAAAAGGAAGAGGTGGGGGTTGGGGTTGGGGGGTTGAATTGAATAGCAATAAAATTTTAATGCATTTATGATCACTGCGACTGATCAGTAATGTGAATCTTGAAAGCATATGCCAATGGAAACATTTGTTCTTTGTCAGACAGAAGAAGTGGAGACACGGCTCTGTCATTTTAATTGACTCCTCCAACTAGCCATGACTTATTTTATTCAATTCATGATTTTAATCTATAGTTTTTATTCTAAAAGTATAGTTGCATTATAAGTATCACTCGGTTCTATCTCGTTCGCAATTATTATACAGCAACAACGTGGAGTCCAAGCTGTGATACAGCCCCTTTATGATAAAATCACGTGAAAGCCATAATTAAGAATAAATTAGAGGCCTCAGAAAATGACACATGAACACACAATGTTAATGTGTTATTTAATCTATATATAATATAAAGCTATGCATAGACAAGGTGATGTGGCACCTCTCAAGGGTCTTCATTCTTATTTATCTTTTTTCTCCTTTTTTTGACCTTTTCCCCTTCATTTATCTATTTATTTTTATTTTTAATAGCTAAAAAGTTCTTTAATTCAATTAATCAACTTTTCACCACCCACTCTAATTGTCTTCTTTATTAGATATCTTAATATGTATTTATGTGTTGTTACACCTTATCCCTGCCCCACGTTGTGAACAGAAAACGTAAGATTTGCTTCTAGGAAATTAAGGAGTCCAACATTACTTGAGTGGAAAAGATTAAATCAAATGAGAAATGTTGAGAGTGCAGTTTCATTATCAAACACCAGCCTCAAGGTAAATATCACGTTTGCATGTCAAATACTCCTATATATGATCAAAAACACGTACTCTATCAATTTTATCTTGAAATAATTTGCATCAACTAAGGATCGGTAATTGTTTAGAAGTAATCTGTATATTAAAACAATTTGTCTTAGTTAGCAAAATCTCCTCTCTTTGTCACAAATTTCTTTTACCGTTTATAATTTTTTAAACATTTTTTTTTTAAGGTTTCAGATGATGACATTGTCATTCCTTTAATTTGACGCCAGGTTAATCATTTTGAAATCATTTTTTATTTATTTTTTGGTTTATAATAATGTTTTTGTCTTACAAAATTATTACTTTGAATGTAATTATATTCTATTTACTGCTGCTGAGCAGGAAGATATGATGGCATGAAACTTGATTACGTGCATTGATTGTTCGTCCACTTCAAGCACTCAAAATGGACCTTCACAGGGGGTTTGATTTGATTACTTAGGTAATTCTAGGCAAAGACCTTATTTTCAAATTCTGTTTTTGTTCTCTTCTATTCTTTGAGTTCATGAATGTATTCTTCTTTACCGTGAATGTATTCTTCTTTACCGTGTTATGTTTTTGGAGATTCATTTTGTGATGTTTTGGTTTCAAATTAATGTTGTTCTCTTTTTTTTTTTTTTTTTTTTTTTTTTTTTTTATTTCTTTGTTCTGAACAAAGATCTTTGATAAGATGTATGATTCCATTTTATCTATCAATAATGAATTATGAAACTTTCTCTCTGAGATGTGAAACTAACAAGTCTATTAGAAAGTGAATGAGAAATTTTCACACGAATTTTAATTATGTATTTTTAATTGCTATTAACTTTGCTCCTCCTCCTCTTCTTCTTCTTCCTCTTCTTCTTCCTCTTCTTCTTCGTCCTCTTCCTCTTCTTCCTCCTCTTCTTCGTCCTCTTCCTCTTCTTCCTCCTTTTCTTCGTCCTCTTCTTCTTCTTCTTCTTCTTCTTCTTCTTATCTTGCGATGATGAAAAGCGTGTTTATGTTATTGTAAACTTCTAAATTAAGTTGACTATGTTATTATTCCTTTTTTCTTTTCAATGAATTTAAAGTTATATTGCAATATTTTTGTTAGGAACGATATTTTAAGTTTTTTGTAGGATTGGAAGCCATACTGCCTATGGTACAATATTTCGCGTAGTTATTGGTTGTTAATGCCCCAAAAAAATATGACACAGTCTAATAAACATTAGAAGCCAGCCAAAGAATAAGCAATTAAGTTATCTTTTTAGTCTTTTAGAACTTTTATAGAAGTTATACATTTTCATGAGCACATAGTTTTAATATTTTTTAATGTGAATGAATAAATTAAATATGACAATGTGTGGTAGCAATGAAATCACACGAGAATGTTTTCAAATGGTTGGTTGTAAAACTTATCAAATGCGTGTAATTTATGACAAAATAGATGTTATCCATATACAAATTATTTTTTATATAAGCAATTCTGGAGAGAGAAAATTGAGGATTTTGCAACCAAAAAAAAAAAGAGGATACAACATGGGAGTTGTTTCACTAGAGAAGAATAACAGAGAGACTAGGATTGTATAGAAAGAATTCTTTTCTCAATTTAAAGGAAGTGGCGGGGTGCATGATAAATGCTAGGAAGTTAGCTAGAAAACGAAGCACGCATTTTAAGCTTTTGTTTAAAATTTGGGAAGCAAATGAGGCAAGGGAATATAAGAAGATATAAATTATAAGATATTAAAATAACAAGGTCATTTGATTCCCAGAGTAAATAGGTGCTCTAGAGGATTTAAAGCACACTAAAGAAAAAACCCATTTCACTATATGTAACTATTAGGAATAGTAAAGGTGATGTGATACATCTCTTTCACCAAGCAACACAATTATAGCAACACAATTTGTTTTTTCTTCTTTTTTGGCCTTTTCTCTATTCCCCCCCCCCCCCCCCCCTCATTTATGTGATATAAAAATGCTCAAAAATCTCTCCTTTAACACTCTTAATCACGCTAAATAACTATGTTAAAAAACTAAAAAATCATTTCGTTAACTCTCTTAATTATTATAAAAGTTTCCGACCTCCCTTATTTGGTTCTCCTAATTACACATCTATATTCAGAGTATTGAAGAAGGGTCAGATTTTTCTTCTAATAACGTAAATGAGGTATAAATAAGGATAATAAAGAGTCATATTTTTTCTTTTCTTATTCGATAATGAATGTGAATATATGATTAATGTGTATCAAACCTATTATTATTAAAAGCCAAAAAAAAAAAAAATCCCCTTTAGTGTCCCCACATCAAAGGAGTTATCTTTTGGAGAGTTATTACCACAACAATGTTGCAAATTGCAATAATCATTGTATTAATGTTGTTAAACTCTTCCATTTCCCTACATATTGAATATATATTTAAGGGCACTTTTAATACTTTTTCTACTTCTTTGACACTACATGCACATATTCTATTCGGAAATCTAATGCTTTGTTGCTCTCTGATAATCTCTATAGGATGAGAGTAGGTAAATACCACACCAAGTCACTAAATGGTATCATGACTTGTCTTTTACATTACATTTTGCGTCATGTGCGTTAATTTTTTTGTTTTTTTGTTTTCTATGATAAAAGCATAACCTCCACGGTAATGTTTCACTATCGCAACTTAATTCTAGCAATGCTCTCTTCAACAAATACCGGTATAAGAATGAGAGTTGAGATATGTGAGCTTTAATATTAGTGAATCTTACACGATGCAAAGACGCAGTAGATGAGCCTCAGTACGGGTACCGAGTACGAGAGAAAACCAACAAAAATAAAGTTCTCTCTAACTTTTAAATTTCCTGCATAACTATATTGGAATATAATTCAAGTATTTCCTCACCCTAATTTGTCGAGAATATATCTTTATTTATTTATTTTTATTACCGTCATTTGAAAGTCAGGTAATTTATGATCAAGTAAACTTAATGTTGTTGTTGGTTGAACCACTAATATTGCTATAATATTCATTGAATTTAGTATGAAGTTACAATAATTAAATGATCAATTTATTGGAACTTTTCATATCAACTTTTTTATGTTTTCCTTCTTTCTATCGGCAGTTTTTAGTTTGAAATTACAGCTTGAGAATATCTCTTTAGCAATTTTCCTGAACAGGCAATCTCAGGATCGGGACTTAATTTGTATTTCTGTATTTCTCTCTTTTATTACACTAACTACACTGCTTATTGCAATATTTATCAAATAGTGACATTAATTATTTAACAATATATTTTAATCTTTGTTTATAACCGCGCGAAGCGCGGACAAGTACACTAGTGTCTTAATGACACTTGAACACACAACGTTAATGTGGTCTTTTTCTATATATTTTTATGGCCAAAGGTGCAAATATACTCCGCAATTTTGCAATTTAAATCAGTTATATCTTCCGTTATAAAGTGGTATAAATATACCCTTACCGTTATAAAATGGTGTAAATATACATTTTTTACTGACGATTTTTAAAAAAAAATAATTTAGTTTATATTTTAATTAAAACAAATGCCATGTGGCTCTAAAAAAAATCTACCAATTTTCTTAATATACATATTTTCTAAAGCCACACGTTTTTTTCTGTTGGGTCGGGTCTGGTTAGATTAAAAAAATGAGTAGATTTATTTTTTTAAGCCACGGAAATATTTTTTAAACGAACCAGACCCGACCCACTAGAAAAAAAATTACCACGTGCTTTAGAAAAATTTGTCTACTCAAAAAAAAAAAAATAGGTAGACTTTTTTCTTTAAAACCACATGGCATTTTTTTAATTAAAAAATAAACTAAATGATTTGAAAAAAAAAATCCCGTTAGCGAAAAGGGTATATGTGCACTATTTGTGTAAGGGAAGGGGTATATTTGCACCATTTTGTAACGGTAAGGGTATATATACACCACTTTTTTAACTGAAAGTATATCCGCTCTAAATCGCAAATTAATTTAAGGGGTATATTTGCATCTTTACCCTATTTTTATTTTTTAAGACAAGTGAGTCCTAAACATTACTTTCATATAATAATAATTGTAACCTAATGTTAGAAATTTTACTAAAACCGGGCTAACAGTAACTTGATTATTTTGGTTTATTAATCGAACTATACAGATATAAGTGGTGCACATGACTTGAGTCGATTATATTATATTATTGATGTCGGCTAACAATATTATAGGCTCTGTTGAAAACATAATAAAGTATGTTATGGGAAGACTTATTAGGTCAAGGCTTGATGCCTATAAATAAATGGTTAGGTCTCTCTCATCTCCTTAAACTGAAGGCAACCAACCCATTCGACTGCCAGCAGTAAGAGAAGTAATGAGAGTAAGACGTAGTTAGACGTTTCACAATTCTGAAATCTGCTTATGCATTTATGAATAAGCGCGTCTTAATCTCATTTCTTATGGTAAAATTAATTTATGCAATATTCCTAAGACTGTTATAAATTAACTTACAACTTACAAGTGGTACATCTCATCTCTCATAATCAATAAATTTTAGGTTCTCATGATACAATAATTCTTTTAGTTGAGGTGGTATGAGTATGTTCCCTCAATTTTTAAATAGAATTTCCGAGTTTGCGCTTGAAAATAGAAAATATACAAGAAGTACTTTTTTAATTTATGAGCTACACATTATAAATCTAGACTAGTCATACCCAAAAACAAATACAGTACTGAACAAAAAAGGAACTAACCATTGAAATAGAATAATAGTCAAGTATTCTCCAACCATTTAATATTTAAATCAGAAAATGCAAACTTACACGGTTACACCATACATTCGTGAATAGTGAAACGCAGCTCAAACCTCAAAAGGAAGTAAAAGTAGTTGTAGAAACACAAATCACGTGCTCTAATAACTAAATAACCAAAGTTTAAATATGTTATCAAGAAAATAATAGTCCAAAAAGTAACTCCATTTGACTTATCAAAGTAGTAATTATGTCATTGTAATTGTCATATGTAATAGATGGATCAAGTATAGACGCATTGAATCTTGCGTGGAACTTCAATTTCTTTGTAGTACAACGTAGTAAAAATAGATATTGGTAGACGTACTCATTAGAAAAGAATACATCAAGTGAAACAATTTCAACCAAGAAAATTGTGCATGGTTCTTTACAAATTCGTTTTCGCTTTCAAAAGTTTTTCATAACTCATAAGCGGGGGCCAAATGACTTCAATTTCCAGAGTTTCACTACATGAAAATCAAACATGAAGGTTTTGTCGAAGAAGGAAATAGTCTACGCAAGTGAGACGGAAAAAAAAATCTTTCTATATATATATCCTTAATAAAAGTTTTGGGTTCAATCTTTGTAAAAACGGACCTAAGTATTAGAAATTTATGACTTATTGATTTGAAATTAAATTTATGAATTCTAAAGTATATCATATATACATATTCAGTAAATCTTTTACTCCCTCCATTTAATTTGTTTGTATGATTTTGACTTAACATGAAATTTAAGAATGTAAAGAAGACTTTTGAATCTTATAGTCCTAAATTAAAAATATGCTGAATGTAACAAAAATGGTTTAATTTTGTGGTCTTAAACATGTCATATGGAAATTTGAAATTAAAGAGTTGCCAAAAAGAAAAAGATGTATTTTTTTCAAACGGTCTAAAAAGAAAAGTAAGACAAACAAATTGAATTAAAAGAAGTAATAAATATACAAGGTTTGGATCAAAGTTATGAGATTCTGTCGAAACCCTACTTCCCATACTAGTCTGTCGTTGACCTCGTGCCGCGCGAATCAAAATTAATGAAGGACATCAAACAGATATCGGACACCAAATATAAAACCTAAAAAATAACAAAAATGAAGAAGGAAATAACCTTGGGAATAGAAAAACAACAAAGCATTCATTCATCATTTAAAAATCGGAAGTGCCAAACTTACATTTCTTCTCCAAGATATACTGATCATCAACATGACAATGCACATAATAAGAAAATCCCGTAGGAAAATTAATAACCAAATTGTTAATCGGCTACAAACAACGCAAGTTTGCTTCTCATTTTGCTTTCAAATCAAGAGAGTAGCAAATTTTCTTGAAATTTGCCAAGTTATCTTGATATAGAGGAATAAAAGCATCAATGCTTCCATCTCCAATAAATGACGGCACAAGAAACATCATCCCCTCTGTTGGATAATAAGAAGGCATGAACACAAAAGGGCAACCAGCACCAAAATCCAAGTCATAAAATGGAAACCTCAACCAACTATCAACTTCCAAATTAGGACAAAGTGAATCCTTCTTCATGTCTGCACTTGGGATTAAATCTTGTGTAACTTCGTGATGTGCAAAATCAATAAATGACTTGAAATATTTGTCATCAACTTTGGTAATTGCATCATGAATTATCTTTGTTGCATAGTGAAGTGGCTCATCTAGTAATTCTTTCACTTTTGATGTTGGAAATGCCCATAGGACTAAGTTGCCAAAAAAATCATCAGGCACTCGAGGTATAATTCTTCTACGCCCATCAACCCAAATTCTTATTTGGGTAGTTTGTAACAAGTCTAGTCCGCGCGATTTTGTAATGACCCTCCATAAATGGGCTATTAGACTTTCGAACGTGCTATAAACCCTCGCTTTTCCGTTCATGAAAGAGGCGTTCGCCTTGAGTTTCCTTAGGAACTCAAGTGTGAAATGGACTTTGTGCACGATTATGGTTTTCTCTTTATTTTCATTGTTGACGTTGACCAACGACTCCTTCTTTGCTAAATTGGACACAAACTCGGCCCCCACATGGTTGTACTCAATGAGGGGAGGGTCCCGGGGGCGGAATATAGTGCGGTCGTTCAATGGGAGGAGAGTAATTTCGACCCCGCGGCAAGCTTGGCCCCACGAGACGAAGAAATTGCTCGCCGCGTGGCCATCGGCTATCATGTGGTGGCCGGTGAAACCGACCACCACGGAGCCGCACGTGAACCTCGTGACTTGTACTTGGATCAATGTTAGATTATGTAAATATTTAGTCAAAAATATTTTGTAATCTTCTATTTTAGGATAGCATAAGTTAGAATCAATTAGTCAAATTAGTTCCTAATTTGTAGCCTACAATTACGTTGTAAATGATGTATATTAACCTATTGAATGAATGAGAATAGACACGGCAAATATTATCTTACATGGTATCAGGCTAGGTCTCTACAACCCTAGCAGCTGCCCACCTCCTATCTTCTTCGTCCCTTCCTTCTTCTCATCTCCATGGCTGACGTGTCCAAGTTGCATCCTGCAACTACAGTCACCAATATCAAATCCAGCATTCCTATTGTTCTTGACTATGAAGGAAGCCAATACAATAACTGGGCTACCCTCTTCAAGCTCCATTGCCGAGCGAATTTGGTAATTGATCACATCTTACCCCCTGCCTCCCCCACCGTCTCATCCACATCACCCGCAGCCGAGAAAATTGCTGCAAAGGCTTTATAGGAACGGCTAGATGACATCGTACGGCAATGGATATATGGTACGATATCGAATGATCTTCTCAACACAATCATTCATCAAGAGGACACCGCAACTGAGGCCTGGAATCGCCTTGTTCATCTCATCCAGGACAACAAATTGGCTAGGGCTCTTGCCCTTGATGCAAAATTCACGAACACCAAATTGGTGGATTTCCTGAACGTGAAAGCATACTGTACCAGGCTCAAGGTTCTTGCAGACAACCTCGCCAACGTCGGCCACAAAGTCTCTGTCACGACCCAGCCCCGTGGGCCGCGACTGGCACCCTACCTGGGTACCCAGACCAAATCGCATATTCATTTTCGAACCCAAACTTATTTCAGAATTTTCAAAAGTTATATCAGACATAATTTATATCGAAAATCTGTCTTAAGCGGTCATATCAAATCAATCTCAAACAAAGCGGCGGGATAGACATCGCCGGTCAAAATACAAATATATACAAAAGGTCCATTTGGGGCCATCATATCAAACAGACCGCTTTAAGACCCGAAAGCAAAATCGGACAACATACACATAGGACCCTCGCCCCACAAAGATGACTACAGGCCTCTACGAATTCAAAACATAACATATGGCGAGACAGGGCCCCGCCGTACCCAAACTGTCAAATATACAAAATATATACAGAGTAGAGGAGTCTGTACCAAAAGTGGACTCCGGACCAAGTAAGAGTACTCCGGAAAGCAAGAAGTGAAGCCTACTGCGGAGGATCACCGATGTCTGCACCTGCGGGCATAAAACGCAGCCCCCGGAGAGAGGGGGTCAGTACGAAATATGTACTGAGTATGTAAAGCACGGAGTACAGAATTATGGATCAAAACCGAAAGCAAATCAAATGTCAAAGTGGGGTACAAACTGGTGTGTCAAAATCTGTATCAAAATCATATACATATGTTTTATGCAAATAAAATCATGCAAACGCTTAAGAATGTGGTCGCCACTCCTACGCTGGCGCCACGCACAGCATAACACCAGAAGGTTTCAAATCTCCGTACATCTCCGAACATAATCATAATCATCGGTGAGCATATCGCGTCCCGAGCCATATCACAGCATAACTCCAAACGGAACCGGGCCCTATGGCGAAGCCTCGGGAACCGTAACACAGCATACGGCCGAATTATCATAAAACGCACGAATCAAAACCGGCCCGGGAACCGGTGAACGAAGTCATAATAAGGCACGAGCGGAGTCGTGAGCAAACAAATGCAAATCGTATTTCAAAATAGAGTTTCAAAACAAAGTAAACTCATAAGTCATATTAAAATACAAAATAGGCGAATACTTAGCCGACATAAAGTTACATTTTGCAAAACGTTTCCAAAATGGTCCATATAGTTCGGAACATAAATTAGCGCATCGAATAGTCCAAACATACCCCGTAGGAGGAGGTTCCAAAGATCGGAAGTGGTACTTTCGACTTTATCCTCAAAGGTGGCCCGAAGGGCAAATCGGGCATTTTGGGGTAGCGGACCCACCTCGAGTCGAAGTGAGGTGGCGAACATATTTTTACGAGCAGTTATATGCCAAGGGTCATACATAATCATTTCTAGGTTACCCGACCACATTTCGATAGGTTTCGGACGAATAATGACATTCTAGCCAAAAGGGAGCCTTTAGGCTTCAATCGAATTGAATGAATAGTAACTTTCCTGTGGATCGGGTTTCGAGGAGCAGAAATGCTCCGGAAGGTCTCATATTCAACTAACACACTAAGATATGCCAAATAAAGAATTGGGAAGCTTTACATACCTCACAGACGTCGTAAGCTCTTCCAAAAGTCCCGTCCCGTTTCGTCAAAAATCTGCAAATGGTCAAAGTTACCAAATGAGATCCTTAGGCTCAAAAATGCCTTTAACTCCATATTTGCCTACCGAAATTTCGGCAGCATTTCCCCTATAAATCTAACATCCCCGAGGCGTAACTCGGCTCAAATTAACCAATCACAACAGCCCACACATCAACAACCAAACCAAACAACAATCAAACCATTCTAGCTTTAAAGTTCTACATGACTTCTAACGTTGGCAACTTTCCATTCAAACTTTCAAAATCTCAATTCTATATTCACATAATTGTATTCATTTAACCATCCAACACTAGTCAAACACATTCCAAATTCAATCTAAGCCATACACGAAATTGCACGAAAATCAATTTATTTCCATAATTCTTCAAAACACTAAAATTCACAACGAACATTCTAACTAACGTCGTTTCATTCCGAATTCATCAATATCGTTATAAAGTCATATCTAAAGTCTCTAGCACCCAAAATATACATTGATATACATAACGATACCAAGGATATACACTTTCCGATAATATCCGAATTCGTTTTCCACCGCCAATTTAATTCAACAATCGATCATTTATGATATAAGGATCACAACAACACATTAGACCAACTTAACCAAGATCAATTCACACCAATTTTTCCTTCTATGGCTCTCGGCCAAACCCACTACAAACACACACCCACGACTTTCTATTTACGTTAAAATTACGGGATTCTCGTCTACTTCCAATCCTTAACACATTCATAGCAATTCTATAACATTAGAGGGGCAAGATTCTCACCTTTTACTAACTTTCCGACTTGTCACAAACGGAATCCTTGTGCCAAACCAATTATACCACGTCGGAGAGCGTCTTGAGCATTTCTTAATTATGTAGAAACCAAGATTTTTGGATCACTAAACAAACTTGGGAATTTCTTTTTCTCTTCTACACTATTCACGGCCGAACCCCTTCTTTTCTTGTGTTCTTGAATTTTTTTTTGATTTTCTCTTGGATAATGCTAAGTGTTCCTCATATATATCCACTTAGGGGTCATGTGCATAGCACATGCCCCTTTTAAAATGGATTTGGGCCACACTATGGCCGGCCTCCATTTGATCTTGGGCCTTGATTTTGCATTGCATTTTCTTGGCCCAATTCGAGAAAAGTCCCGTTTTGTAATTCCCGAAACTAATTTCCGAAATTCCAAATTTATCCTCGGCCTTCCCCGAGGTCTTAGCATTAAAGATTTCACAACTAACATAGTCATATTCTCACAAATTAATTTATATCCTTCTAACACCCGAGTCATAATTATTTCTCGATTTCCAATTGTACGAAAACACGGGATATAACAGTCTCCGACGAACATCTGGTGCTCCGTCTTCTACGTGGGTTATCGGAAGATTATAAGAATTTTCGAACAACGGTGCAGCACCGTACTCCTCTCCCATCATTTGAAGTTGTGCGGTCGATGCTCGACCTTGAGGAAGACAGCAATGGCGAGGACGTCATTCATGAATCAGGTTCGAATGCTGCTCTCATTTCCCACAATATTAATTCTCATAATTTCTCTGTTAATGGCCAGCCCAACAATTCTGAAAATACCTCCAATAATCGAGGAAATTCCCACAATCGTGGAAAGAAGAACAACCGTGGTCGTGGCGGTGGGAACCGCAACAACAACTGTGGTAGTACTGGGAATAGCCAGAACAACAGCGGGGGATAGCCAGAACAGCAACGGGGGCAACCGGAACAACCACCAGACCAGTCTGCCCGCCGCGTTGCAGCACCAAGGAGCTCCTGCCCAGCCTTGGTTTTTCCCTCCTTGGGCTTCTTGGGGGCCACAGCCGTGGGCCACCCCACCGTGTCCCTACCCCACCACAGGGTGGCAGCAGCCACGCCCAGCCCAGTCACAGCAGGGCATTCTCGGTGCTCGCCCTCCCCAGTCATTCTATTCGACAACCCCGCCACCGCAGCATGGTGGGTATGTGCCCACGGATATTGATCAGGCTATGCATACAATGTCCTTACATCCGCCCGATGACAACAATTGGTACATGGACACTGGAGCCACATCTCACATGACCAATTCCCAAGGTACTCTCTCGTCTTACTTTCAATTGAGCAAAAACAATGGCATTGTTATTGGTAATGGTAACATGATTCCGATTCATGGTTGTGGTCATACTTCCCTTCAAGCCAATCCCTCCCTAAACCTGAAAAATGTTTTACATGCACCTAAACTCATCAAAAACCTTATTTCCGTTCGTAAATTTACTATCGATAATCTGGTTTCTGTTGAATTTGATCCTTTTGGTTTTTCTGTGAAGGATTTACTGACGGGGAGCAAACTCATGAGATGTGAGAGTTCGGGTGATCTTTATCCATTCTCCAAAAATTATCGAGCCATTTCGTTTTCCGCACCATCTGCTTTTACCGTCATCTCTCCTCATATTTGGCACTCCCGTTTAGGTCATCCGGGGGATGTAATTCATAGTTCTTTACGTAGTAGTAATTTGATTGAATGTAATAAGGCTCGAAACAATGTTTGTCATTCTTGTCCTTTGGGGAAATTGATTAAAATGCCTTTTTATGACTCTCTTTCAACTACTACTATGTCATTTGACATTGTTTACAGTGATTTATGGACTTCACTTGTTCTTAGCTCTTCCGATCACAGATATTATGTTTTCTTTCTTGACAATTATACTAATTTTCTTTGGACTTTTCCTATCAAAACTAAGTCCCAAGTTTATGGTATTTTTTTGTCTTTCCGGACTTTCATTCGCACTCAATTTGAAAAAGAAATCAAAACTTTTCAATGTGACAACGGGCGTGAATTTGATAATGGTCCTTTTCATAAATTTTGTGAACAAAACGGGATGCTTTTTCGATTTTCTTGTACGCACACCTCACCCCAAAATGGTAAGGCGGTACAAAAAATTAAATCCATAAACAATATTGTTCGTACACTCCTTGCCCATGCATCTATGCCCCCCTCCTATTGGCATCATGCTTTGGCCATGGCAACATACCTACACAATATTCTCCCTTCTAAAATCTTAGCTTATAAGACACCCACTCAGATTCTTTATCAAAAGAATCCATCCTACTCTCATCTCCGGGTTTTTGGTTGTCTATGCTTTCCTCTCTTCCCTTCCACACAAATTCATAAGCTACAATCCAGGTCTACTCCGTGTGTTTTCCTAGGGTATCCTTCCAATCATCGGGGGTACAAATGCTATGATTTATCAAGCCGAAAAATAATCATAGCCCTTGCCCATGGTTTGATGAAAACTCTTTTCCATTTTCAAAAATAAATAATCCAACTCCTACCTCATATGAGTTTTTGGGTGATGATAATTCCCCATTAAGAATCCATTTGTTGCATAACCAGGCCAATGCTCCACAAATGCAGCCATTAAGGCCCACTTCCCCTCCTGCAACCCAACACCCAAACTCACCCACTTCCTCTCCTCCCTTGTCGCCTGTCCAGCAGGCCACTCCAACCACCCCAGCGGCCCAACAGCTTCTTCCCTCTCCTGCCGTGGCCCAACTCTCTCATTCACCCTCGCTGCGTGTTGTGAGCCCAGGCATCTATCGCCCGCATCACCAACGCAGCAGCCCTGTCCCTGCTAGCCCCATCTCACCTACATTGCCACCAGTTCCTCGCATGACTACACGTAGTCAACATGGGATATTTAAGCCGAACTTGAAATACAAAATCACGCCTTAAATGCCATCAACACCTCCATCTGTCCTATTCCCCGAAATCCAGTTAGTGCACTTAATGACCCGAATTGGAAAAATTCTATGCAGGATGAATATAATGCTCTTATTGATAGTAAGACTTGGGAGTTGGTCCCTCGTCCTTCAAATGCTAATATTATTCAGTCTTTGTGGATTTTTCGGCATAAAAAGAAATCTGTTGGTTCTTTTGAGAGGCATAAAGCCCGTGTTGTAGGTGATGGCAGGTCTCAGCGGGAAGGTGTTGATTGTGACGAGACTTTCAGTCCGTTCGTCAAACCGGCAACTATCCGTATGGTTCTTACTATTGCTTTATGTCACTCTTGGCCCATTCACCAACTTGATGTAAAGAATGCTTTCTTACATGGCAACTTGAATGAGACCGTCTATATGTATCAGCCTTTGGATTTCGGGATCCGGCTCGTCCTGATCATGTTTGTCTCTTGCGTAAGTCTCTTTATGGCTTGAAACAGGCACCACGGGCATGGTATCAGCGTTTTGCTGAATATGTGGCAACCATTGGTTTCTCGCATAGTACATTTGATAACTCTCTCTTCACTTACTGTCGTGGAAAAGATACTGCTTACATTTTGTTATATGTGGATGATATTATTCTAACTGCATCTTCAGATTCTCTCAGACTCGGTATTATGTCCAAATTAGCTACGAAATTTGCAATGAAAGATTTGGGTCCGTTGAGCTATTTTTTGGGGATTACCGTCTCCCGGGACAAAAATAGCCTATTCATGTCTCAGAGTTCTTATACATAGGATATTCTTGATAGGGCAAGCATGTCACAATGTAAGCCTTGCCCCACACCAGTTGATACAAAGGGCTAACTCAGCGCTACTTCGAGCGCCCCATATGAAGATCCTACGAAGTATTGTCGTCTAGCAGGTGCTTTGCAATACTTGACATTTACTCATCCAGACATATCGTACGCAGTACAATAGGTCTGCTTGTTTATGCATGATCCCAAAGTCGAGCATATGGAAGCATTAAAACGCATTTTGCGTTACATTCAAGGTACGATTGAATTTGGTACACATTTATACAAAACCTCTCTACAGTCACTACTATCATATACAGATGCAGATTGGGGAGGATGTCCAGACACTCAACGCTCCACATCAGGTTATTGTGTATATTTTGGGGATAACTTGATTTCTTGGTCTTCAAAGCGCCAACTTACTCTTTCTAAGTCTAGTGCTGAAGCTGAGTATAGAGGGGTTGCTAATGTTGTCTCTGAATCTTGTTGGATTCGTAATCTGTTGCTTGAACTCAATTGCCCTATTCGTAAAGCAACTTTGGTCTATTGTGACAATGTGAGTGCCATTTATTTATCTGGAAATCCGGTACAACATCAACGTACCAGGCATATTGAAATGGACATTCATTTTTTCGTGAAAAGGTTAGACGTGGAGAGGTTCGTGTCCTACATGTTCCGTCCCGTTATCAGATTGCCGATATTTTTACCAAAGGTCTTCCGCGCGTACTATTTGATGATTTTCGGGACAGTCTAACCGTTCGTAAACCTACCGCTTCGACTGCGGGTGTGTGTTAGATTATGTAAATATTTAGTCAAAAATATTTTGTAATCTTCTATTTTAGGATAGCATAAGTTGGAATCAATTAGTCAAATTAGTTCCTAATTTGTATCCTACAATTATGTTGTAAATGATGTATATTAACCTATTGAATGAATGAGAATAGACACGGCAAATATTATCTTACAATCAACTCCATTACATCCTTTAAGCTAGGATGTAAGGAGAGCATAGAAGGGGAAGGCTTTAAGGGCAATACTTTGTCCAACGTGGCGTCCATAGATACCTCAATGAATCGAACACCCTCATCATTAAGAAAAAACCCGCGGTTCGCCTCCTCATCTTCACCTATTCGCCCGGCCCACTCCCTACAAACCGCTAAGGTTTTTCGAAGTCCCATTTCAATAGTGGAAGTTGGAGGGGTAGGTGGCCTATAGGCATAAATCAAAGCCATTAGAGCATCAAATGTGACATTGTCAAAGACATTGAAAGGAATGTGAGTTGTAGTTGAAGGTGGAGTTCCTGCATACAAAGGCTTGATGATTCTTGAACTCTCAATTTTCACATTCATGGTTACTAAGTTTTTTTTTTTGGGGTGCTTTCTCTAGAGTTTTTTTTTTTCTGGCGTTAAAGTTCAAGGCGCTAGTTGGCTTTTTATATAAACTAGACGGCCTATGCCCGTGCTACACACGGGCCCAACAGTTTAGATTATAGTGCATCTATGTGTATGTAGTTGTCTTTGAATAGTGATTATAGTATATATATATATATATATATATATATATATATATATATATATATATATATATATATATATATATATATATATATTATGTTCAAAACACGATTAATATATCATTGCAGTTTGTGCTCCGTATCTAAAATTTTATTATATTAATGTTTGCTACGAATACAAAAATCGGCAAATTTATTAATAATTTTTAAAAGTGAAGACTTGTTTAAAAGGAAACTATTTTTTTCTTTTTGAGATAAAACAATAGCAATATTTAAGCATCAGTTGATACTTTCAATTTTTATTCGATTAATTTAAAGGTGTAAAATACTTATTATTTTTTTATCAAATTTTGATTTGGATAATTCTAATTCCAATTATTAAATTAATTTTACATGTTTAAAATGAAACAAAGTAGAAATTGATTTTCTATTTAAACGAAGAAATACTATTTTTTAATTTTTGGTAAATATTCGCGGTTTAGCTCATTTTACTTGTCATGTTGTCTTTTGGATGGTTTTTTAAGAAAACGTCGATTAGAATTATAATTTGACTAATTTACCTTATTCATTATTTGATCTCCATTTTATATATTTTTTTACGACATTAATCTATTTTCACATTTATTAGAGTAAGAATAAAAATAAAAAAGTAATTAGGTTCTATCTTATTTTAAAATATAAATATTTTAAGTATATTTATTTTAGTGAACATAACAAATAAATGACATGGAGGAATAGCAAATACAACAGTTTAATATCTAGATTAGATCTCAGGCTAATATAAAAAAAGAAAGAAAACTATATGGTTTGACTACTTAACTTTTTGAACGAAAGTAATTTCATTTGCTCCCACTAATAGATTGATACGCACGTGGCAATGAATCCATCATTATTGACTTAATGAGATACTTTGGAAATTACATGAATATTGTTTGATTTTTTAATATGAAGCGCACTTTTTTTTGGACATTTTTAATTTGCATTATTTTTATGCATATATATATATATATATATATATATATATACATACTATGTTCAAAACACGATTAATATAACATTGTAGTTTGTACTCCGTATTTAAAACTTTAGTATATTAGTGTTTACTACGAATACAAAGTCTGCACTTTTTTTTTTACATTAGTTTTTCTTTTTTAATATGGGGTTCACTTTTGCTCCCCACGGTGATGTACTAGGCCTAATAAAGCCCTTCTCAAGCAAATCTTTCAACTGCTCCTTTAATTCCTTCAACTCCGCAGGTGCCATCCTATTAGGAGGAATTGATATTGGCTAAGTATCTGGCAATAGATCAATTGTAAAATCAATCTCTCTCTCTGGGGGAATGCCTGGGAGCTCATCTGGAAATACTTCTGGAAACTCATTAACCACAGGAACAGACTGAAGAGTCGGCGACTCTACTTGCACATCTTGAACTCGAACTAGATGAAAAATATACCCCCTTCTGATCATCTTCTCTGCCTTAAGGTAGGAAATAAAACTGTCCCTCTGCGAAACAGCATTACCCTTCCACTTTAGGATTGGCTCACCGGAGAACTGAAATCGAACTATCTTTGTTCTACAATCAACATTGGCGTAATAGGAAGCCAACCAATCCATACCCATAATAACGTCGAAATCAATCATATCTAGCTCAATCAAATCTGCTACAGTGGGGCGGTCACAAACTATAACAACACAATCCCGATATACTCGCCTAGCTATGACCGGATCACCAACTGGTGTAGACACCTCAAAAGGTCTAATCAACTTGGGCTCTATCCCAAACTTACCAGCAACAAATGGAGTAACATATGATAAAGTAGATATTGGATCGATCAATGCATACACATCATAAGAGGAAACTGATAGTATACCTGTGACAACATCAGGAGACGACTCACGATCATGCCTACCAGCTAATGCATATACGCGGTGCTGAGGGCCGCTCGAGCTAGATGCTCCACTCCTCCCCCTGCCTCGTCCGGTGACTGAAAAGCTTGCCTCGAAGGGCGCGCTGAAGAAAAAGAACCAGATGTAGACCCGGTAGGCTGAACAGTGCCCATGCCACCTCCTAACGGACAATTCCTCATCATATGACCTGGTCGGCCACAAGAATAACAGGCATTCGATCCCAATCGGCACTGCCCGATATGTAACCTACCACACTGGGCATACCGTGGCAAGGGTGGCCTCATCTGTCCCGACTCTGGTCTGTACTGGGAGCCTGATGCTCTAGAACTCTGGGCCGCTCCAGAATAAGAAGACCAATCAAACCTCGGACCTGAAAATCGCGGAGGTGCACTCCTTACCGAATGATATGAATGCTGGGAGTATTGCTGCCTCTGTCCTCCCCTAGACTCACTCCCAATGTCAAAAGATCTAGCCCTCTTACCATGGCCTCGGTCACGGTCACGCTCTGCCCCCCTCTGACGCTTGCAATCTTCTAGATTCTGTGCATATGCCTGTATACGGGAGATATCCATGTCGGGCTGTAATGCAGCAGTCGTACAAGCATCTATCAAATGTGGTCCTAAACCAGCCACAAAACGGTGAACTTTGTCCTCCATCTCAGTCACCATGGCTAGGGCATATCTAGCCATAGAATCAAAATGCACACAGTACTCTTGGACACTCATGCTGCCCTACCCAATACGTAGAAATCTATCTGCTTGGGCTCGCCTGACATCAGGAGGCAAATAATGGCGTATAAAAGCATCCGCGAAATATCACCAAACAGCGGGAGGAGCACTCTCTCCCCTAGATAACTCCCAATTCTGATACCACCGTACCGCAATATCACGAAGTCTATACGAAGCTAACTCCACTGACTCAACCTCACTTGCATGCATAATCCTCAAAGTCCTCTGCATACAATCAATGAAATCTTGGGGGTCCATATTTTGCTTTATCACTAAAAATTCTGGAGGATCTAACTCAAGGAAAGTCTTAACTCTCGAACTACCAGCTCCCTGCCGCTGAGCCTGGGCGGCTACTAATCTGGTCAATAACTGTACAGCATCCCGCACATCCTGGCCTGGTGCGTCTGGCTGCGGAACTGGGGTGGGTGCTGAAGGTGAAGTATGCGAAGAGTGAGATAGGCTCTCACTCTGAATCTCATCCTGAGCCCTACTGGCCTGCCGAGTACGGCTAGCGACCTCACCTGACACTCTCTTGCCCTTCTGGGCAGCTGTAGCTTTCTTGCGAGGCATCGCTGAAATCAGAACAAATCATTAGAATGCGAACTCTTAACACTTGGCTCTTTCGCACGATCTAAGAGTGAAAAGAATGACATCATCCTAAATGTCCTGTAGCATCCTGTTTATAAGTGTGGTACACAACACGCCCATAAACAAGACTCTACTAGACACGGTCTGTAGACAACCCTAGGACGGAACTGCTCTGATACCACTTCTGTCACGACCCAAACCGATGAGCCATGACGGGAGTCTGACCTCTAGCGACCAAACACCCCTATTCTCATAACTGAATCTTACTAAACATCAAGGGCCCATAATGGCATAAACTGATCTCATAAAAAGGGAACATCAGAACTTTGTACAATCTGCATATATATACACACAACATGCGAAAAAATAGTGCAAGCCAGCTAGGCTGCAACATATACTGTACACAAAAGAACATAAGCCGACAAGGCGACATCATCTGAACACTACATACAACTGTCTACAGACCTCTACTGGAATGAAAGCTGTAGAAAGGACGGGACAGGGCCCCATCGTACCCATCTATATATACATCTCAAAAGAATGGCCTACCCAAAATATCCTGCAACTCCGGATCGAATAGAGTGCAATGATCTCTGCTGGATAAGGGTCCTACTAAGTTGGACCACCTCCCGGTCTACCTGTACCTGCGGGCATGAACGCAGCCCCCCGAGCAACGAAGAGTCAGTACGGATAATGTACTGAATATGTAAGGCATAAAGACGACATGTATCATGAATAAGATCTAAACTCATAAGCTGAAATGACTATCTGTATGAACTAGTATCTGTCTGCGTCTGACTAAATCTGTATGTCGGAAAGCATGGATATGCATCTATATACATATATATCTAGTGGGTACGCACCTCATTGCCACATCGCAGGACACACCTTCACCCCTGTCAAGTGTGCCTTTCACCTGTGTATATATACCCCAACATCATAGGCCATTCATGGACCACTCATAGGCCACACCTTCTCCCCCTTGTCAAGGGTGCCTTTCACATATAAAGCGTAATATCACAGGTCACACCCTCACTCCCTGTTAAGTGTGCCTTTCGCCTCATGAGAACTGAAAGTGAATGCATAGTACAAATAGAACTGAACGACAGGATTCTCAAAACAATATAACGACAAATGGCCTCTCATGGGCCTTACTGAACTCATACTACTAGGACAGGAAATCACAGGATCTGTATATGGGGAAATACCATAGCCGGGATATGGAAACATCAAAACTGTATTCCTCTTAGTGCTTATAAGAATAGAGTAATATTGAAACTCTCTTACTCGTTATCGGTTCACATCATAGGATCATGCCAAAGAAAAGAAGGAATAGCCTTAACATACCTTGACGTATATCAAATCGCCCAACTTCTACTTCCTGAACTTATAAATCTACAATTAAGATAACATAAGCCTTAATTAGGCTACTTGCCTTGCTTACTAATCATCCCCAAGCACATATAAAGCTTAACGAATTATAGACGACCATCTCCTTTATAAGCTTACACTGATAACACCTATATATATATATATCCAAATACACGTAAATCCATCCATAATCATTTCTTTAAAATAGTCTCATGTCACTACCTTGCCCTCCATCAATCTATCACTTCCACAAATACCTTCTCTTTACCTAAAATCACTAGAACTCTTGATAGTAAACTCAAAGACAAGGGTAGGAATCATTTACATACCTTGAGGGGTCAAGAATCCCAAGAATCACTTTAACTTCAACTCCCTAAGCTCCCCATTCTTGGAGAAACCCTAGAAACAACCTTCTTCTTCACAAGCTCGAGTTTACGAGGTCCAGATCTTGTCAAATCTTCACTAATATGCCATAAATGTTGGGAGAGCAAAATATTAGGGTTTTAAAAATTAATTTTAAAAAAACACATATGTTAAAATGAAATGAGCAATTACTTATTTTCTTTTATGTAACTGATGTTAGGCGTATTTATTCGCTTAACCGCGGTATATTACCCATGTTTTATTTTGTTTAGAGGATGAATTAAGCTAAATACACCTAACTAATCATTAATTTTGCATTGCGAACTAATACATGTGCGTTACTGTTGAATTTAGATACTTTTCATGAAAACTACGTCGTTGCGAAGATGAAGATATTGGACCAAAATTGGATAAAGCAAGAAGCAAAAAGAACAAGGAATTTAGAAGTGAAAAAAACGTGGCAGCAAAAGTTTGAAGCTAAAATAGAATTAGTCATGATTAATTGATTATATGATGTGTAATGATTGGAAATCAAGAGAAGACAAAGGGGGACACTTGGGAAAATAGAGACTGCATTTTTTTTTTTAAATAAAGGACAAAGAAATGACTGATGATAATATGCTCTCTCGCTAGTACTAACATCTCAAAAGGAGTTGGTGAAAGAAAGCCACCGTTCAATCCTTTCTCAACTTGTTTGAATGGTTGCTACACATTATTTCACGACAAGTATTATATTATTTTGATGAACATAATGTTAAGGATACTAAAACGTTTTCTGTTTTAAGTAATGTCATGCCTCAGTAATTTAAAAATAAATTATAATATTATAAAAAAATAGAGGATAGGATATAGTTATTATATTAACAAAAAAAGATAGGGTAAAGATTAAAATAAAATTATTTAGTAATAAGTAACAACAATGTATGAAAAAATAAAATAAAGTAACGACGCGATCACACTAGATCAGTTCTCATACAAAATGAGATGTCACTTACATGACGATAGATTTAACGATACAATGCAATAAAATTTAAGTATAATCAAAACAAACATTGTATTTAAAATAACAATACGGATATACTATACAAAGAAATTATTCGAGTTTGTCCTGAATTTTCTACCTTAAATACCAGAGTTTACCATAATTGTATTTATTTCGAAAAGAAATACTAATTCTTTTCATGGACGAAAAGTTTTGGACTTTCATAAATTGAATATCCTTCCTTCTCAGACAACAACACAATAACATTCACGATGTAGTTCTTTAGTATTAACAAGTCTTTTAAGGGAGGAGATTATTCTCTCGATAGTATTATACTTTCTTCGGAAAAGAGTCAAAATACCCTTGAACTATCGAAAATAGGTCACTTATACCCTTCGTTAAAGTATGGGGTCAATTTTACCCTTGCCGTCTAATTTTGAGACCACATATACCCTTTTAGTTAACAGACCTCCACACAAGCTGCCAACAAGGAAGAAAAAATGACGTGGCTGCCTATGTGGACAACTCTCCACTACCGATCAGCAGCCTCACCGGAGCTCCGGCCAAACAAGGCGGTGAGAACACTCCCCAAGCCGGATCTTCATGAATAGATTTAATCGAAGGTTCCGGAGAACAATCAATTTCTCTCTAGCTACGGCGATGAAGCTGACCGGGATAGGAAAATCAATGAGCATCAACATGAGTACCATAGTAGAACTGCCATTTATATTACTACTTGTAAAAGAGAGACTCGAGGGTACTGTGAAAACTAAGAAGAAAATTGCTCCCCTAATTATATTACTACTATGATATCGTCTCTCTATTTTCTGTTGTTTATCGCTGCCGGATTTGACCACCGGAAGGCCAACGATGAATTACGATCTTCCCCTCACCCATACGCTACTCTCTTCCTATTTTCTATCTCGGTGCATCACTGTTACGCCGGACTCCGGCGAACTCGAGCCATAAACAGTCGACAACCCCTTTTTGCTCCAACCACATCTCCACGCCACAACCACTGGCCAATGCCCCTTCTCCCTTCCCCCGCTCACGCTTCCTTTTTGTTTTCTTTCATTTTTAATTGTCCACTGGTCAGTGGCAGAAGAAAATCCGACTAGCAGTGGCTTCACATCCTCCTCCGTCTTGCTGGTTCTGTTCGTTTCCTAAGAACAGGGTTTGTTTGATGCTATCTGATGCGTTGCTTGTTCGGTACGAGATCTGGTCGTCTTGCGTTTTCCGGTGACTTAGTTGTCTTCTCCGTTGTGTTTTGTTTTTTTGTTCGTTGCAGATGATGTTGAAAAATAGGGTTAAAGGGACTTGAGGTTTTTTATTTCCACGTTGGCAACCGTGTCATTTTTTCTTCCATGTTGGCAGCTTGTGTGGAGGTCTGTTAACTAAAAGGGTATATGTGGTCTCAAAATTAGACGGCAAGGGTAAAATTGACCCCATACTTTAACGAAGGGTATAAGTGGCCTATTTTCGATAGTTCAAGGGTATTTTTGAGCCTTTTTATATTAGTTTCTCATATGTAGGCCAGTTGACATATTAAAATATTATGCTTCTCTAGGTATAACTCTTTGTTTCTGATTTAGTGTTTTTAAGGTTTGCAATTATTAGCTTCCACATAATGTCTTCTTATTTCAATCCCGATTTAGAAGTGACTGATGGTAATATAATTAATGTGCTCTAACCAGTCTAACGTTTAAAAAAGAGTGTGAAAATAAAGCCAGCATTCAATGCTTTCACAGATTGTTTGAATGATTGTGACACATTATTTCATGGCGAGTATTATATTATATAATGTTACGATATTGATCATTTTATGTCGTTGCATTATGCGACGTATTAATAATTTAAATAATAAATTTGTAATATTATAAAGAAAAGTAGAAAAAAGGTAAAGTTATTATTAAAAAAATGTGGGGTAAAGTTCTTTGTGACTTTTTCAAAACGTTCTAAAACTCTCTTCCACAATATTAAAGTCATCATTGCTAAAGATTTCTTCCACAATATTAACTCCGTTTTATTATTATTATTATTATTATTATTATTATTATAATATATATATATATATATATATATATATATATATTAATTAATTTGATCGTAGATTAAAAAATAACGAAAATGTTTGAATTTGTTCTTCTAAACCAAAAAAATTTGAGGAAGAGTAAAATATAACACCCTATGAATCTTACATGATCTTAATATGTCATGTATTGGAATTGAAAAGTTGTGTATTTAATGAATGAAAAGCAATAATATACATATATTAGAATAGAGAGCAGTTGAACACCTTTTATAAAATAATTAAACTATACATATAGGTTAAATTTTATTCCTTTTATTTAGTGTAAACTAAATTTTGAATATGCTTAGTAAAATTTCTGAATTCGCACTGACCTTAAGGTTGAGATGTGTTTGTATTAGACTGGTATATACCTGGCTAATCATGTACGAAGATTTATGTGATAGTACGTGTTATGTTGTTTTGCTTTCCTGTTCAATTTTGTTACACTAATATTTTAAAAAAATTCTTTTCTGGATTCGGTTTCAAATTTTTCTTTTCAAGATGTCACTAAAACCAAAGTCTTAATTTTAATGGATATATAAACAGATTAAGAAAACTCCATTGCCTTATTTCTAAACTTGATGCATAACCTAAGCATCACCACTATTTACCCATTAAAGTGGAATTTTTTATCGAAATTTTATATTAGTCAGGTCTTGAAATATAAAAGTACCTAACAACGGATGAAAACAAAAAAACAAAAAAAAAATAGCAAGTGTGCTAGCCATTTAAGTTTGACGCATTGTATTACTCCATCTCTATTGCTGATATAAGTTTGGTCAATTGCATGCAATAGGAGGGGTAAGGAAATCAATATCTGTAAATTTTAGGGGTGTAAGTGAATTTTTTGAGACACGTTTAGGAGGTAATATATACATATATATGTGTGTGCCTGTAATTTCTTATATTTAATGATACAGAAAATGATAAAATGTTATCTTATGTTTGCGAATATACTTAAAAGGATGCCTTAAATATACATTTGAGCAGTTTCGATCTAATAAATTTGTCAAAAATGAACGCTTGTGATCTGTTATGACGATTAGATTTTGAAAATTGTAATAGAAAATTTTCTATAAGGAGCAATGCACTCTGAACGAGCACTATTTATTTCATAGGACTGAAATCAAATTTTGATAGAATTAGTATTAATTTATTATGTTCCCCTCCCACTTGAAAAATGGCCAGACACAATTTTCTGCAAGTAGATGTGGAAAATAGAAAATGCTTTTTGATTGGACAATGAAATGAAACCGAGGGAGTATTTAATGGGGAAAAGTCAGACCATTTCGTGTGATTAAAGACAATCTCGAGTTTAAATTATAACCACGATAACGTGGTATATTCTAACTTATAATGGAGGATAAAGTTAAATCATTTCGCATAATTTAAAGATAAATTTATTTTTTTATTCTTGAGTATTCAAATGATAGTTTGTGAATGTAACATGCAGTAATGGTTGGTGAAGGAGGTGGCTTTGTGATGATAATTCAAACACGTGATTTTGGAATTGGCATTTTAGTGGAGTACAAAACTACATTTATTCCATCTGCAAGTGCTAGCCAAATTTTTAATTGTTGCCAATATCTAATGCAATCTTTTTGAGGAAAAAAAAAAAACATTTGTTCTAGTTGATTTTACTTCTCAAAAAAAAATAATGGAGCCCCACAATAAAGGGTGTCATCTTTTAGTACTATAGTTCCAACACACTTTTCGTCGTCAGTTTCCAATCGTTGTCCAATTTAATAAAAAAAAAAATTGTGGGCCTCACCCATATATCTTAAACAACAAATAATATAAAAAACAAATTATGGGCCCCACAATTCTATGATATATATATACATCCATTCCATTTTTTTTAATTGTGGGCCCCACCCATATATCTTAAACAGCAACTAACATAAAAAAAAAAAATGTGGGCCTCATAATTCTATGGTATATATATATATCCGTTCCAATTTTTTGAAAAAAACAATTATGGGCCTCATATATATTAAACAACAACTAATATTAAAAAAATAGTGCAAATTAATAATGTCAAAAAAAAAGTGTACCCCATATTAAAAAATTAAACAATATTCATGTAATTTTCAATATCTCATTAAGTCAATAATGATGGATTCATTGTCACGTGCGAATTCGTAGCAAATACTAATATAATAAAGTTTTAAATACGGCGCACAAACTACAATGTTATATTAATCGTGTTTTGAACATAGTATCCCATATTGACAAAATCAAGCGATATATAAAAACTAAAATTAAAAAAAAAAAAAAAAAAAAAAAGTGAGCCCAACCGGCTCTTCTTAATAGTAGAAATATAATAAAGTTTTAAATACGGAGCACAAACTACAATGTTATATTAATCGTGTTTTGAACATAGTATCCCATATTGACAAAATCAAGCGATATAAAAAATAAAAAAAAAAGTGAGCCCAACCGGCTCTTCTTAATAATAGAAATATAATAAAGTTTTAAATACATAGCACAAACTACAATGTTATATTAAAAAAACAAACCATGTCAAAAAAAAAAAAGTGCAAAAAAAATTATGGGCCCCATATATATATGTGTGTGTGTGTGTATGCATAAAAATAGTGCAAATTAATAATGTAAAAAAAAAAAAGTGCACCCCATATTAAAAAATCAAACAATATTCATGTAATTTTCAAAGTATCTCATTAAGTCAATAATGATGGATTCATTGTCACGTGTGTATTTGTAGCAAACACTAATATAATAAAGTTTTAAATACGGAGCACAACTAGAATGTTATATTAATCGTGTTTTGAACATACTATCCCAAACAAACAATGTCAAAAAAAAAGTGCAAAAAACATTTGTGGGCCCATAATTCTAATGTGTATATATATATATATATATATATAATAAAGTTTTAGATACGGAGCACAAACTACAATGTTATATTAATCGTGTTTTGAACAATAGTATATGTATATATATTATATGCATAAAAATAGTACAAACTAATAATGTCCAAAAAAAAACGACACCTCATAAAGGGTGGACCTCATACTAAACAACATCAAGCAATATTAAAAAAAAAAAAAAAAAAAAAAGTGGAACTCACCATCTCCAAACTCACAGTAAAAAAAAAAAGTGGACCTCATATTAACAAAATCAAGCAATATCAAAAAAAAAAAAAAAGTGAACCCCATATTAAAAAAAAAAACTAATGTTAAAAAAAA
Organism: Lycium barbarum; assembly: GCF_019175385.1. Taxonomy (NCBI): domain Eukaryota; kingdom Viridiplantae; phylum Streptophyta; class Magnoliopsida; order Solanales; family Solanaceae; genus Lycium; species Lycium barbarum. The sequence goes on from NC_083342.1 coordinate 9,575,314, forward strand.
GTGTAGACTTTGTATTCGTAGTAAACACTAATATACTAAAGTTTTAAATACGGAGCACAAACTACAATGTTATATTAATCGTGTTTTGAACATAGTATCCCATATTGACAAAATCAAGCAATATATATATATAAAAAAAAGAAGTGAATCCCATATTAAAAAAAACAAACAATGTCAAAAAAAAATGTGGGCCCCATAATTCTAATATATATATATATATATATATATATATATATATATATATATTCACTTTTTTTATATATATATATATATTGCTTGATTTTGTCAATATGGGATACTATGTTCAAAACACGATTAATATAACATTGTAGTTTGTGCTCCGTATTTAAAACTTTATTATATATCTACTATTAAGAAGAGTCGGTTGGGCTCACTTTTTATTTTTCATTTTTTATATATATCGCTTGATTTTGTCAATATGGGATACTATGTTCAAAACACGATTAATATAACATTGTAGTTTGTGCGCCGTATTTAAAACTTTATAATATTAGTGTTTGCTACGAATACACACGTGGCAATGAATCCATCATTATTGACTTAATGAGATACTTTGAAAATTACATGAATATTGTTTGACTTTTTAATATGGGGTGCACTTTTTTTTTGACATTATTAATTTGCACTATTTTTTTAATATTAGTTGTTATTTAATATATATGAGGCCCATAATTTTTTTTTCAAAAAATTGGAACGGATATATATATATACCATAGAATTATGAGGCCCACAATTTTTTATTTTTTTTTTATGTTAGTTGTTGTTTAAGATATATGGGTGGGGCCCACAATTTAAAAAAAAATGGAATGGATGTATATATATACCATAGAATTGTGGGGCCCATAATTTTTTTATATATTATTTGTTGTTTAAGATATACGGGTGAGGCCCACAATTCTTTTTTTTATTAAATTGGACGACGATCGGAACTGACGATGAAAAGTGAGTTGGAACTCACTCTTCTATATAGTACTAAAAGATGACATCCTTTATTGTGGGGCTCCATTATTATTTTTTGAGAAGTAAAATCAACTAGAACAAATGTTTTTTTTTTTCCTCAAAAAGATTGCATTAGATATTGGCAACAATTAAAAATTTGGCTAGCACTTGCAGATGGAATAAATGTAGTTTTGTACTCCACTAAAATGCCAATTCCAAAATCACGTGTTTGAATTATCATCACAAAGCCACCTCCTTCACCAACCATTACTGCATGTTACATTCACAAACTATCATTTGAATATTCAAGAATAAAAAATAAATTTATCTTTAAATTATGCGAAATGATTTAACTTTATCCTCCATTATAAGTTAGAATATACAACGTTATCGTGGTTATAATTTAAACTCGAGATTGTCTTTAATCACACGAAATGGTCTGACTTTTCCCCATTAAATACTCCCTCGGTTTCATTTCATTGTCCAATCAAAAAGCATTTTCTATTTTCCACATCTACTTGCAGAAAATTGTGTCTGGCCATTTTTCAAGTGGGAGGGGAACATAATAAATTAATACTAATTCTATCAAAATTTGATTTCAGTCCTATGAAATAAATAGTGCTCGTTCAGAGTGCATTGCTCCTTATAGAAAATTTTCTATTACAATTTTCAAAATCTAATCGTCATAACAGATCACAAGCGTTCATTTTTGACAAACTTATTAGATCGAAACTGCTCAAATGTATATTTAAGGCATCATTTTAAGTATATTCGCAAACATAAGATAACATTTTATCATTTTCTGTATCATTAAATATAAGAAATTACAGACACACACATATATATGTATATATTACCTTCTAAACGTGTCTCAAAAAATTCACTTACACCCCTAAAATTTACAGATATTGATTTCCTTACCCCTCCTATTGCATGCAATTGACCAAACTTATATCAGCAATAGAGATGGAGTAATACAATGCGTCAAACTTAAATGGCTAGCACACTTGCTATTTTTTTTTTTGTTTTCATCCGTTGTTAGGTACTTTTATATTTCAAGACCTGACTAATATAAAATTTCGATAAAAAATTCCACTTTAATGGGTAAATAGTGGTGATGCTTAGGTTATGCATCAAGTTTAGAAATAAGACAATGGAGTTTTCTTAATCTGTTTATATATCCATTAAAATTAAGACTTTGGTTTTAGTGACATCCTGAAAAGAAAAATTTGAAACCGAATCCAAAAAAGTTTTTTTTAAAAATATTAGTGTAACAAAATTGAACAGGAAAGCCAAACAACATAACACGTACTATCACATAAATCTTCGTACATGATTAGCCAGGTATATACCAGTCTAATACAAACACATCTCAACCTTAAGGTCAGTGCGAATTCAGAAATTTTACTAAGCATATTCAAAATTTAGTTTACACTAAATAAAAGGAATAAAATTTAACCTATATGTATAGTTTAATTATTTTATAAAAGGTGTTCAACTGCTCTCTATTCTAATATATGTATATTATTGCTTTTCATTCATTAAATACGCAACTTTTCAATTCCAATACATGACATATTAAGATCATGTAAGATTCATAGGGTGTTATATTTTACTCTTCCTCAATTTTTTTTGGTTTAGAAGAACAAATTCAAACATTTTCGTTATTTTTTAATCTACGATCAAATTAATATATATATATATATATATATATATATATATATATATATATATAATAATAATAAAACGGAGTTAATTAATATTGTGGAAGAAATCTTTAGCAATGATGACTTTAAGATGCTAAACCAAGAGAGAGTTTTAGAACGTTTTGAAAAAGTCACAAAGAACTTTACCCCACATTTTTTTAATAATAAATTTACCTTTTTTCTACTTTTCTTTATAATATTACAAATTTATTATTTAAATTATTAATACGTCGCATATGCAACGACATAAAATGATCAATATCGTAACATTATATAATATAATACTCGCCATGAAATAATGTGTCACAATCATTCAAACAATCTGTGAAAGCATTGAATGCTGGCTTTATTTTCACACGCTCATTTTTAAACGTTAGACTGGTTAGAGCACATTAATTATATTACCATCAGTCACTTCTAAATTGGGATTGAAATAAGAAGACATTATGCGGAAGCTAATAATTGCAAACCTTAAAAACATTAAATCAGAAACAAAGAGTTATACCTAGAGAAGCATAATATTTTAATAGGCCAACCGGCCTACATATGAGAAACTAATATAAAAGAAAGTATAATACTATCGAGAGAATAATCTCCTCCCTTAAAAGACTTGTTAATACTAAAGAACTACATCGTGAATGTTATTGTGTTGTTGTCTCAGAAGGAAGGATATTCAATTTATGAAAGTCCAAAAGTTTTCGTCCATGAAAAGAATTAGTATTTCTTTTCGAAATAAATACAATTATGGTAAACTCTGGTATTTAAGGTAAAAAATTCAGGACAAACTCTAATAATTTCTTTGTATAGTATATCCGTATTGTTATTTTAAATACAATGTTTGTTTTGATTATACTTAAATTTTATTACATTGTATCGTTAAATCTATCGTCATGTAAAGTGACGTCTCATTTTGTATGAGTACTGATCTAGTGTGATCGCATCGTTACTTTATTTTATATTTTCATACATTGTTGTTACTTATTACTAAATAATTTTGTTTTAATCTTTACCCTACCTTTTTTTTTGTTAATATAATAACTATATCCTGTCCTCTATTTTTTTATAATATTATAATTTATTTTTAAATTACTGACGCATGACATTACTTAAAACAGAAAACGTTTTAGTATCCTTAACATTATATTCATCAAAATAATATAATACTTGTCGGGAAATAATGTGTAGCAACCATTCAAACACGTTGAGAAAGGATTGAACGGTGGCTTTCTTTCACCTACTCTTTTTAAGATGTTAGTACTAGGGAGAGGGCATATTATCATCAGTCATTTCTTTGTCCTTTATTTTAAAAAAAAAAATGCAGTCTCTATTTTCCACACCTGTAGAAAATTGATTGGTCATTTGCCTACTGTGAGGGGAACATAATGAAAGAACTGTCCACGTTATCATGGAAGGCTATGATAAAGTGCTAAGGGGTTGTTTGGTTTGAAGACAAGTTATATTGAGATCAATTATGTTGATATTATTTTTTATTGGCTGTTTGATATGTTGTATTAAAAATAATATGCATTGTATAATTTCTAATAACTAGTTGTTTGTTTATAAGAATATCCTCCTGACAGGCAAAAACGGGTTTGAGGGACCTTAGGGGTATTTTTGTCATTTTGTTGTTTTCTTCAGGAATTGGTAATCCGGTACTATTATTCCACCCTCTTGAAGTTATAAGTTATACCATGGAGTGGTCTTTATGTTATACCAGAATTAGTAACCAAACAAAGAATAAGACAGTTTAAATTTTTTTATCCCGGTTATGTCTATACAACATACCAAACGTTCCCTAAGTACACGTTGAGATTAGAACGAATTCATATTTGGAGACGAAGATTTACCTTTTTATGTTAATTATTCCCCTACCCAAAATGAGCTAGTTATTTTATTCATTTCCTTCAAAGCGTATGACACTGAGAAAATTATACGAGAATACAAGTGATAGCGATAGTGATAGGAAATGCTGAATCTTCAAAGCATAGACCAATGGGAAGACTTGCCCTTTTCACAAAGAAGAAGTGGAGACACGGCTGTCTTATAATCGACTCCCCAATGGGTCCAGAACCATAATAGCCCTATAAAAATCCTTTTGAATCAAAATACCCAATAAAAAAAAAAGTTACAAAAATACCTATAGCGCAGTATTTTATTGCGCTATAGCAGTAACGGAGATGGAGCCATTAACTGCTATAGCGCAGTAATTTACTGCGCTATAGTGTATATAGACAGGTCCTATAGCGCAGTAATTTACTGCGCTATAGTGCGTTGTTTTTTTTTTTCCAACTCTTTTAGTTAACCCTTCTTCCATTGTCCTTTTAACGTATTTTGACCATATATTAATCATGCTTCGCGACCCCGAAACATCAATATTTTATATAGAACCCTACTTATTTTTGTGCGATTAATAAGGTAGGATCAATACATCAAGGATACGCAAAAGTTCGGATGGACGTTTTAGTGGCTGAAAAGTGCTCGAACGCCATTTTCGTTTGAAGGTTCGGTGACATTATCTTGAAGTTCTTTGCGAATACTTAAATTTGTTCATCAATAATTAATCAAAAGTTTCTCAAAATGACAGCATCCATACAAAAAAAAAAAAAAACTTAATTAAATTGCACCATTCATTCATAACCTTGAGTAAATGAAAATACTTAACATACTAATATTCTTCAAAATAACAGCATAATCATACAATCATCAAAGTAAGAGAAAATCTTAAAAAACATTCATCAATTAATGCCCTTGAGTTGATCTTCCCCCACCACCGCTAGACGTGCCACCACCGCTAGAGGTACTTCCACCACGAAAGTTTCCTCCACTACGAGAGGTACTTCCACCGCGAGATATAGTTTGGCCACCATGTCGTAAGGGACACTTGCGCTTATCATGACCAACATAATTGCAAAATGAGCATTTTCGAGTGTATCTCCCCGGTGGAACATCCATTTCATTATGAATACGCGAGTATGCATTCTTTCTGAATTTACGGATAAATGCTTTATTTGCGACCATTGAAAATGGATTCGGTGGCCAATAACTCTCACCGCCAAGTGGGTAGAACCTTCCAGCATACGTTCTTGTATAATTTTCAACTGTATATTCCTCAGCCATGTACGAGGAGGCGTTCTTTCCCATTGTGATGAAACACTTGAAGGCATGAGAACATGGCATGTGATATGATTGCCACTTGCCGCATGTGCATGTTCTTGGAATCTCACAAATTGTATGGACGTTACCTCTTTTACCTTGGTGTACACTTGTTGTGAGTTCAAATATGCGCTCTGCAGGGTTGTACTCCATCCGGTCATGTTTCTGAGCCTTATATTTGTGGTGCTCGAACAGTTTTGACGGTTTTGGCAACCATCTTAGACCTTCTGTTGCATATGTTTTGGCCTCTTTTGATCTAGTGACGAACCGCTCCACAACTTGCTTAAATGTCATTCTCACAATTGCGGTGACAGGTAGTCCGCGTGCAGATTTTAACAAACCATTGAATGACTCAGAGCTATTTGTTGTCAGCATACCCCATCGCCTACCTTTATCCTGGTGTAATGTCCATTTGTCTTTATCAATTGCATTCAACCAGTGGAAGGCTTCCTCATTCGCCCGCCTAATAATGTCCATCTGCAGGTTAAACTTCTTCTCCTGATGCTCTGTTGCAGCCGCCCACATCCAATTGCAAAGTGCTGGGATTCGATATGCCTTTTGGAAGTTTGCCTTCAAATGCCTTAAACAATAACGATGATAGGCAAAGGGTGGCTGCCACCCCTGCAAATTGAACATATTGTGCAATATGCCAGCATTTCTGTCTGATATCACACAGATTCCCATGCGATCCTTAATAACGTGTTGCCTTAAGTAGTCCAAAAACATACCCCACGTACTAATGCTCTCATTAGCTGCAATTGCAAAAGCTAGAGGGAATATAGCTCCATTTGCATCCATTCCAACTGCTATTAGCAGCTTTATGTCATACTTCCCATACACATGTGTTCCATCTATTGATATTACAGGCCGACAATGAGCAAAACCATCAATGCATGGTTTAAATGCCCAAAACACAAAATCAAAAATATTACCGGGCACACCAGGTTTCGATTTGAGCTTCCATTCAACAACAGTACCATGATCGAAATGTTGTAGAGCCGCCATGTATCTCGGCAACTTCTTGAAAGAGCCCTCCCAATTGCCGTAGATTATCTCATGTGCACGCCTACGCCCAAGATACGCCTTCCTTCTAGTAACCGTTTTGCTATATACTTTCAGGACGGCTGTAATACAATATTTAATAGGGTACCTGAAAAATTTCAAATATCAGCATGTAACAACGACGGACATTATATTAACAACAAAAATAAAATTAACTTAGGCGAAGGGGATACCTTGGGTTTTTTTCAATGTCGGCAACTAATACACGCGCAATCAAATTAGTATCTAGATTGCAATGATCATCTGGGAGGTCACCCATATCACAAGTGTGCTTTGTGTAGAACTTTGAAATAGTCCACATCTTTTCAGCAGTTTCCTTACCACGAAGCATCCATTCGCAGCCTTGATATTTTCGCTTACAGACCAATCGCCAAACTTTTCGTGTGGAATCGTCAACTTTAAACTCCCTCATCCCCTGGATGCAATAAATCTTAACAGCCTTTTGCAATGATTTTTTTGAGCTGAAAATCATCCCTTTTTCAATATGAACCTTCTGTTTTAAAAGATCCACTGGCTCTTTCCACAAACTTCGTCGAACATGATCATCATCCCTAGTAAAGACAAAGGCATCTGGGCGATCTTGAAGATGATCAAGATAGGGGATCTCATCGGAATGCCACTGAATCGGCGTCGACTCTTGCTGTTGAAATTGGCTTTGCGGTTGAACCGGAGTCGACTCTTGCTGTTCAAATGGTTGCTGTGAATTCAGTTCCTCCTCGTGTGCCGGACTGTCCATCATGTCTTGCAACAGTTCTAATTGATGTTGAGGATTAATTCCAACCTCAATCTCATCGTCACTTTGCTCATCGTCACTTTCCTCCGCATTAGGTATTTCCTCACTATCGCTGGGTGATGTCACTATATAATTCGGATAATCCGGACCATCCATAGCAGTCCTTTGCCTATAATTTGGTGCAACCACCACATTCTCCCTACATTAGAAATTAGGATATTTTAACTACTACATATCAAATAGCACTATTGATGTTAAAAAAATAGACGTGCCGATAGTAATCAACTGCACCGAAACTTGAGGAAGGTCCATCGCTTTGAGTTGTTGGATAGGCTGAGGATGTTCCAACCTGATTCCTCCATCCCGATTGAGGAGACCGTCCGATATGATCCATATCAGGTGTATAACCCCTAAATAATCTAATCGACATCATTAGCAGCATTCAAGTGCCACTAATAATAATAATAATAATAATAATAATAATAATAATAATAATAATAATAATAATAATAATAATAATAATAATAATGTAAAAAATGAATATTTAGCACTGCCCGTCAAATTGCTGACTTAATCTATCCAGAGGCATTTGGCTAGTCAAGATGCTTTCATAGGTACTCATATCAGGGTAATTGTGTTGATAAGTAGGTTCCGCTTGAGTGACTTCGGCCTGAATTATAGACGGGGCTTCCCGACGAGGGCTATTTCAGGCTTCCTGAGGAGCCCTAGCCATGAATTCAAGTCGATTAATGGGCACCTTTTCGATATACATTTCAAGGACGTTTAAAGTTATGCATCGCCTATAATCATACGGCGCCTTCAAATAATCAGTCAAAGAATCATCGTCTTGAATGTACCACTATCCATAACTAGTTACACCTTGCGGCGTAAATGACACTGGATATTTTCCAATTATACTTAGATCAAAATCACTTCTACTAACTTGTAGTCTATTATACAAGGCTTGGAGTAGTTTTGAGAATTTTAAGTCAAGTGGAAACTTAACATGATATTTTGGGGGAGAATCGTAGCGCAAATTATTTTCCTCGAATAAAATTTGTCCGTCCCAGAATATATAGCACTATAACGCAGTAAATTAATGCGTTATTGAGGCGTTGTGTCATAATAACGCGGTAAAATCATGCGTTATACTATATAACGCATGATTTTACTGCGCTATGCGGCTGATCAACCACCGCCTCACCTGCCAAAATAGTTCGAATCAAACTTTATGTAATGTAATTTGACGACTAACTGTTACAAACGCAACATTCCACACAAAATTGAGTTAAGATGTCATTTTTTGATCAATTTAGAGATATTAATCGTGTTATATCGTTCACTCCAGCAAACATCTTTGAAGCAATGGGTAGGACATGGGAACTAAGTGATGATGATTTTCATTACTCAAATAACCCTAACGACAGATTCAATCGAGAATACAATAGTAAAATGAGAGAGGAGTGGGATTGGCGTGTTAGGGAAGCTGAAGCACTGGAGCACAAGTTAGCGTCAGTAGGGCTTAAACGCCCAAAAAAACGTGCTATGTCAATGCCTCGCGAAACTCCAAAAGAGTTTAATTTGGCTCTTAATCGTTTTCGCGAAGAGAACAATCGGATGCAAATACGTTACCATAGGGTAGAATATGCTATACATGGTAGCACAAGATTTAGATCCAAGTGGGATTCGGACTGTGAAATGTCCGATGAAGATTAATATTTTTCTTATAATAAGGTAAGTAGGTAGGGTCATAAAGACCCTCCCCCCACCCCCCACCCCCCGAGGGTACTAGGGGGTTTGCAACTATATAAGTAGCCCTTTCTTTTGTTATTAGACTACACCATATTATTCAATGTCAAGCAGTAGAAACTCACCTTGGTCTTTACTCCTTCCAAAAGAACCAAATAGCAGTGATGATGAAAGTTCAAATCATAGTAGTTTTTCGAGCGATACCAGTGATTTCAAACTAGATGAGCTAAATCCCCACCTTCTTATAGAGCGTAATGATGATTTCTGCAGTGTGAAATATTCAGATCCGCGGGAATATTATTGCGGTTTACGTCGAGAATGGTCACATCGGCTTGCCGAATCAGAACGTCTTGTTCGTGACTTGGAAAATCTCAACGCTCCAATCCCAACAAGGTACTCCTTAACCATGCCTCAAGTAGGTCCAGAAAGTTGCAAGTTTTCCGTGCAAAGAATTAGAAAGGAAAACAACAGAATGCTGGCAAGACGTTGTAGATTTTAAATGCTAAAGTTGGCCGAAGAACAAGCATCATCAACTGGTAGAGAACTAACTGCTACTGAAAAAAGATGTGTCTTAAGAAATCGTCAATATTTTTCTGAGGACGATATTGAGGACTTGTACTCTGATGATGATTAAGAATGTTGTGATTTTAGTTTTTAGTTTATTGTATGATTATGCTGTTATTTTGAAGAATATTAGTATGTTAGTATATTCATCTACTCAAGGTTATGAATGAATGGTGCAATTTAATTAAGTTTTTTTTTTTTTTTTGTATGGATGCTGTCATTTTGAGAAACTTTTGATTAATTATTGATGAACAAATTTAAGTATTCGCAAAGAACTTCAAGATAATGTCGCCGACCCTTCAAACGAAAATGGCGTTCGAGCACTTTTCAGCCACTAAAACGCCCATCCGAACTTTTGCGTATCCTTGATGTATTGATCCTACCTTATTAATCGCACAAAAATAAGTAGGCTTCTATATAAAATATTGATGTTTCGGGGTCGCGAAGCATGATTAATCTATAATCAAAATACGTTAAAAGGACAATGGAAGAAGGGTTAACTAAAAGAGTTGGAAAAAAAAAAAAACAACGCACTATAGCGCAGTAAATTACTGCGCTATAGGACCTGTCTATATACACTATAGCGCAGTAAATTAATGCGCTATAGCAGTTAACGGCTCCGTCTCCGTTACTGCTATAGCGCAGTAAAATACTGCGCTATAGGTATTCTTGTAACTTTTTTTTTTTGTTGGGGTATTTTGATTCAAAAGGATTTTTATAAGGCTATTATGGTTCCGGACTCCTCCCCAACTACCATGAATTATTTTATTCAAATTTAAGATTTTAATATAAATTTTATGTACTTTAAAAGTAACATATAAAGATAAATATATTAACTAAATCAATATCAAAAGGACATGATAAAAAAAATACGAGAATCTTCTTCTCTCTCCCTTTTTTTTTTTTTCACCTAGTGTTCAGTACATGTATTGAGGTCGCGACTAATTTAGATTCGAGCGCATAAAGTTCATTTAAAGGAGAAGCACTCCTTAACAAAAAAAAAAAATCATACACAGAATCGAACACGAAACCTCTGATTAAGGATGGAAAGACCCTACGCATCCACCGCAAACCTTATCGGTAGAATCTTCTCTTTATCCGTTCGATTTTTTAATGACTCCAAAAGAACCATAATATAAAAAACCTGCTCTTTCTTGGTTAAAGTTCATTAGTTATTTTTTTAAAAATTTTAATTAGTTTATAATTACAACTTTCGGATTTCATCTCTTATATAGATAATTAGAATTAGTTTAATTTAGTTAACGGGTGATCATAAGTCCCTGTGGGTTCGACATCTAATTTCTAAAATCCCTGTATTTCTAATAATGACGTCTCCCAAGTGTCCCCCTTTGTCTTCTCTTGTTTTCCAATCATTACACATCATATAATCAATTAATCATGTCTAATTCTGTTTTAGCTTCAAACTTTTGCTGCCACGTTTTTTTTCACTTCTAAATTCCTTGTTCTTTTTGCTTCTTGCTTTATCCAATTTTGCTCCATATCTTCATCTTCGCAACGACGTGTTTTCACGTAGAAGTATCTAGATTCAACAGTGACGCACATGTATTAGTTCGTCATGCAAAATTAATGATTAGTTAAGTGTATTTAGCTTAATTCGTCCTCTAAATAAGATAAAACATGGATAATATACTGCGGTTAACCATATAAATACGCCTAACATCAGTTACATAAAAGAGCACTTCATTTTAACATATGTGTTTTTTTAAAATTAATTTATAGAAGAATGTCACTTTCTATAGTTAATATATACTACTAACTCTTTAATTTCAATATCTAATCACTTGACATGCTAAGAATCACAAAAGCATACATTAGACACATATTTAATTTAAAACCACAAGTAAAAAGTTTTCAACAGTCGTTTGTCCATATATATTGTATCAAAAAATTTGAAATAATATTTGAAAATTATTTCAATATGTGATTGTTGATTAAACTGACCGATTATTTCAACTTCAAACTTGAAATATGAAATTTCAAATCTGAAAAATAGATTTTCAATTATATTTTCACTTCGAAACTGTTACACCCCTCGTGTTCATAGTAGTAGGACCCATGGTTTTCTAGTCGGGCATGCCCTTGGAATAGAGACCCGAGCCCGAGTTTGGAGGTAGAAAATGTTTTACCCCGTGTACGAGGGTACCAGCAGATATTCCTGGCAATTTATAGAGTTAGAAGTTGAACGAATCGAATCGACGTGACCTGAACTGAATCAGAAAAACCTGCAGGACACCAGTCATGATCGACGGGTCTTCGAACCTGTCGACGGGCCGTCGTTGTGCGGCGTCGATAGGGTTCCGCAGCCATTAAGAGTGTACATGGACCCGGTTGGTTCGGATTTTTTAAACACCAAACCAAATCAATTGCGTCGGGTTTTTAAATTTATACACCAAACCAAACCAACAAAATTCGAGTTTTTCAACCTCGGTTTTTCTCAGGTTATTCGGTTTTCTCGGGATTTTCGGGTTTTTTTCGGAATAGTCTTGTTACAAAACATATAACTTTTACTTCAAATATCTCTTTAGTCCTAGTAAGTTACAACTATATAATTAAAGTGTTTCTTAAGAAAATAACATAAAATGTGAGAAGAGTGATGACATTGTATTAAAATATTTAACAAAAGCTAATAAAATCGGTTAAAATAAATATTGTTAATTAACAAGCCATAAAGGAAATGACCATAATCTAAAAATATTAAGTCATGCTAAAATAAGTAAGGCTAATAAGTATTAATTACATGACAAAGAAAAAAAACTTAAGCTATGTATTTTCACTCTCTAAATCAATTATGCAAAACTAAAGAATAGATATCCAACATTATTGTCATTCCTAATGGTAAATTGAATTTCTTTTGTTAGCATTAGTGTTGAGTTGGTTTTGGTTTGGACTTTATTTGAGTTAATAACATCTTTAGGATATAAAACTTATTGACGTTCAAAATTCTAAGTTCAAGCTTAAATAATATGATAATAGATAAAAAAAACTATGAAAAAATTTAAGAAATATTTATAAATTACATTACAAATAAATATTTTTATGTATAAAATATTTTAAAAATTGAATACATGTAATGTCGGGTTGGTTTGGTTTGGTTTGGTTCGGTTCGGTTTGACTTTTTTAGGTTAAACCCAAACCAAACCAATTATGGTCGAATTTGTTTTTTCAACACCAAACCAAGTCAAACCAAACCACTAGTCGGCTTTTTTTTTTTCTCGGTTTATAGGTTTACTTTGTACACCCCTAGCAGCCATGCATTCTGCAGACGCAGGTCGACGAGCACGTCAACGGGTCGTCGACCCGCTCATCGAACCGGACCACTGAAGCATTTAATTCTTCGAGTATAAATACATGGTCCACGACTTTATTTCATATTTCTCCCATTCCCAGATCAGAAAACCCTAATATTTTGCTCTCCCAACATTTATGGCATATTAGTGAAGATTTGACAAGACCCGGACCACGTAAACCCGAGCTTGTGAAGAAAAAGGTTATTTCTAGGGTTTCTCCAAGAATGGGGAGCTTAGGGGGTTGAAGTTAAAGTGATTCTTGGGATTCTTGACCCCTCAAGGTATGTAAATCATTCCTACCCTTGTATTTGAGTTTACTATCAAGAGGTTTAGTGATTTTTGGTAAAGAGAAGGTATTTGTGGAAGTGATAGATTGATGGAGGGAAAGGTAGTGACATGAGACTATTTTAAAGAAATGATTAGGGATGGATTTACGTGTATTTGGATACATATAGGTGTTATCATTATAAGCTTATAAAGGAGATGGTCGTTTATAATTCGTTAAGCTTTATACGTGCTTGGGGATGATTAGCAAGCAAGGCAAGTAGCCTAATTAAGGCTTATGTTAGGCTTATGTTATCTTAATTGTAGATTTACAAGTTCAGAAAGTAGAAATTGGGCGATTTTATATACGTCAAGGTATGTTAAGGCTATTCCTTCTTTTCTTTGGCATGATCCTACGATGTGAACTGATAACGAGTAAGAGAGTTTTCATATTACTCTATTCTTATAAGCACTAAAAGAAATACAATTTTGATGTTTCCATATCCCGGCTATGGTATTTCCCCTTATGCAGATCCTATGATTTCCTGTCCTAGTAGTATGAGTTCAGTAAGGCCCATGAGAGGCCAATTGTCATTATATTGTTTTGAGAATCCTGTCGTTCAGTTCTATTTGTACTATGCATTCACTTTCAATTCTCATGAGTACGAGCGAAAGGCACACTTGACAGGGGGTGAGGGTGTGACCTGTGATATTACGTTTTATATGTGAAAGGCACGCTTGACAGGGGGTGAAGGTGTGGCCTATGAGTGGCCTATGATGTTGGGGTATATATATACAGGTGAAAGGCACACTTGACAGGGGGTGAAGGTGTGGCCTGCGATGTGTCAATGAGGTGTGTACCCACTAGATATATATGTATATAGATGCATGTCCATGCTTTCCGACATACAGATTTAGCCAGACGCAGACAGATACTGGTTCATACAGATAGTCATTTCAGCTTATGAGTTCAAATCTTATTCATGATTTCTCTATATATATACATGTTGTCTTTATGCCTTACATATTCAGTATCCGTACTGACTCCCCGTTACTCGGTGGGCTGCGTTTATGCCCGCAGGTACAGGTAGACAGGGAGGTGGTCCAACTTAGTAGGACCCTTATCCAGCAGAGATCAGTGCACTCCATTCGATTCTGAGTTGCAGTCTATTTTGGGTAGGCCATTCTTTTGAGATGTATATATAGATGGGTACGACGGGGCCCTGTCCCGTCCTTTCTATAGCTTTCATTCCAGTAGAGGTCTGTAGACAGTTGTACGTAGTGGTCAGATGATATCGCCTTGTCGGCTTATGTTCTTTTGTGTACAGTATATGTAGCAGCCTAGCTGGCTTGCACTGTTTTTCTGCATGTTGTGTGTATATATATGCAGATTGTACAGAGTCCTGATGTTCCCTTTTTATGAGATCAGTTTATGCCATTATGGGCCCTTGATGTTTAGTAAGATTCAGTTATGAGAATAGGGGTGTTTGGTCGCTAGAGGTCAGACTCCCGTCACGGCTCATCGGTTTGGGTCGCGACAGAAACACAAATAGACCTCTAAATACTCTTTTTTTTTTAACTTAACTTCAAATATTATTATTTTTCAAATATCATCCCGTTTATGTTCATAATCTGCCTACTTTAAAAAAGTTACGTGTCTAGTTAAAATACACATAAAATAAAATAGAAAGAATATTAAATATATGGAAGTTAATCTGTAGCAATGAGAGAGTTTTAGCACGTTTTAGAAAAGTCACAAAGAAACCAAAAAAACAAATTTACCTAACGAAAACATCTATATCACTCGAGATGGGAACCACAAAATTGAACCTTCACAGAAAAAGAATATAAGAAAAAATAAAATAAGACATTAATTTTGTTGGACCAGACAAAGCACGTGTAATCATACTAATTGCCACAAAATGGGAATACGCCTTACTCAGGTTATAACTTATAACTAGTAGACTTATCCGCGCGAAGCACGGTCACCAAATATCTCGTTAAATATGGGGAAAAAACTAATTTTGATTCTTGCATATTAAAAATAACTAAAATTTGAATTTTGTAAAATTGAAATACATCTTTAAAATTTCATTGAAAATCAAAACATACAAGTTTTTATTTTTTATTTTTCTCAACATACAAAATTCAAACATCCTCATTCTAAAACCAAGAGTTACCGGAAACCTAAGATTCTGTATCGATAAATAAAAGAAGGAACAAAATCAATTGACATGTCAAATTGTAATTTTGAACTTATAAAGTCATAAAAAGATCTTTACATATCGGTTATTGTTTTTCTCCACTTAGAGTAGCCTTCACTTTACGAAGAACACATGCATCTCTTCATGTTTTTACTTTTCTTTTTTGTATGCACATGTTGCTTACAAATTATTTACTTGGGTTGAACAAATTCGTATATGCTATACGACAAAACCACTTTTATTCATCTTCATAACACATGAGATCCTAGAAAAAGATCGAATTAACTCCTTTTGTTAGGTACCATAAATTCACATTAGATATTAGCTAGGATATGAAAAAGGTTTAATGCCAGAAAATGAATATTTTAACATTTAACTACAATTCTAGTGGAAGATGGAAAGTCAAGCAGTTAGATTTAAGGACTTTCGGGGCTCTTGAAATTGTTAAAATGCAAAAAGTGGGAGTAAAAAAGGAAATAAATAAGAAAAAATTACACGATATACAACCTAAGAAAGATATTGCATGCATCAATTTCTTAAGACCAGAATCATATTATTCTATACATAAATATACTAATACATAACTAATCACATCACAAGTGTATCCTCAATTTAGTAACCAAAAGACAACAAACAAAAGTTATGGCATAAAATAAAATCAACAGAGTCTGGTTCTTGAAACCTTGTTTGGCTCTAAATTACACCTAAAGTACAATGAAACAGAAAGATGAAAGTACTCCATAGTATTTTCTATCTCTTAGGGACCTCATAATATTTCTCAAATTCCAAGTAAAATAAAAGTCGCTCTCCAACAATATAATTGTAAATTCAGTTAAAAAATTATTTTTCAATTAAAAATCTGATAAATACAGAGTTTATACATGAATATACAAAATTAAGATAGAAATCGCTTAAAAAAATAAAATAAAGGAGCATATACAAAAAGTTGGCTCCCAGCTTCGCCACACCAAGATATATATGGCTTGGTTGCCTTCATGCTTAGATTATTGTTGGATATAATTGGATCACTAATCACTCCACAAAAATGAAAGTTAGAGCTTTACCGAAAAACTACAATTTGAGAATCCGAAACTAAACCTTCTTACAGGTTAAGATGTACTGCTGGCCATAATTATTTCTATGCACATAGCATTGATGAGCAGACATAGATTCACATATAAGCATGTTTTGAGTTGTTGGTCCTCTCCAATTCTTTCAAAAAGATTTGTCACGTTCTTTGTTCGTTGAATCAATTCCAAATAAATACTTGAGCAAAGGGTAAAGGAAGGGGAAAAGTTGAGAGTAATCGGTGATGTTTTATGATGAATCAAATTGTGGAAGAAGTGGTAGAAACGTTACAAGCTCACAAAACGGTTCTGGATTAATTCTTGATGGTCAATAATGCCTTTTCTTTTTAACTGAGCAATGAATGTGCACATTTAAGGATTTATTGATAGAGCATTTTTTAATTTTCAGCAAAGATTTTAAGGAAAATGTAAGAGAAAAAGGTCAAAAAAATGACAAAAAAGATAAATACTATTGGAGGTCTAAGAGAGGTGTCACATCACCTTATTTATGCATAGCTTTATATTATATATAGATTAGGGACCCCTTATAATTAATTGCAATAATTAGGCAATATGCCGGTCCTAACTCCTAATCACGATTGTAATTAATAGCATAATTAGTAATATGTGCTTGTCCTAATAAACGCGTACCCACAACTGTCTTAGATGTGGTCTTTAACTTTAATTTTATTTTTGTAAATGAGAGGGTTTACTTTCTTAATGCTCGTTAATTTTGACTAAACTAGCATATTGAATAATCTTGAAATAGCGTAAAAAAGATTGGATATATATATATATATATACTAGTTTGCTTGAGATTGAACAAATATTAAGCCCTCTTCTTTCATTTATTCATATTCCAAATTGAGCTCGGGTCCAGTCCACCGACAGCCTTGAAAATAAATCTTTCTCGATCTGATTCTCTAGAACCACTCCATTCGGTAAAGAAAGCATCTGAAGGGTTATTTTACTTTGGTGATCACACACTGACCCGGACAATCACTAGCTACAGTTCAGGTGATCAATTTTATCCATTGCGTCTAAGCTGATGTATTGTATAATTTCATGATTACAACTTCAAATTTATTAACACCTGTTATGAGTTGACCATATAAGTTAAGTATAATATGAGAATGATAGTTGTACAATATTGTTGCGCAAATATATAAGTATGTGATGCATTATGTGAAGTATACGGATAGATATTGACTTACCGATGAGTAACTTTGCTTCCTCTAATAAGTGGTATATATGTCGAGGGAATACATTTTTTTTTTTTGAAGTCTGTAAAGATTCGCGGCCCAAATGATGGTGGCTGACCCGACCCAGTTGTTATTTTAGTTTAGTGCTAGCTGTGTATATATTTTAGTGAGTTGTATTTTTACATTTGATTTTTTCTATTGTATTGTATAGCCTATAAAAGGACGCGAGATATTTTCAATAACTGATTTTTGCATTTTCTTTTTACATCGACTTATCTCTCTCTCTTCTTTTCCTCTTTCACTCTCATTTCTCTTTTCTAAATTTTCGCAGATTCATCTATAAATCTCAATCTAACATGGTATCAGAGCGGTGTATCGGTATCACTGTTCTCCAATCTATTTAACGATGGTCAAATTGATCGGTGTTTCTAGTGTTTGCTTATTTCATCAGAGTTAAGTTTTTTTTTTTTCGATCGAAGCTCAAAATTGGGTCATTTCTTGATTCTTCTTGATTTTATGTTATGAAGGTTATTAATTGATCGTTAGTTCGTTGAATCAACGATTTTGCAGGAGTTTTTGCGATTTTTTGTGGTAATTTCAAGTTAGGGTTTGCTGTTTTGTCGAACAAGACCTTTCTTCTTCAGGTTTAAGAAGAAGTGTGGTATTTTTTCTCCTTATTGTCTCTAGTTTATCCTATACTAGTGGATATTGCATTGTTATTGTTTAGTTGAGAAGTTGATGTAGTCAATCTGGTGTTGTTAATCGATCTAGTATTGTTGATTGTTGTTTCCATCTGGGTTGTTGTATGTGCTTGTTTAGTTTGAACAATTTAGTTTAGCCTAGTGTTGTTCATTGGGTTTGTTGATTGTTGAACTCACACATCATGGGCAGTGTTACGAATGCAAATGTTGCTAACAGAGTTACGCATGCTAACAGAACTACGAATACTGAGGGTTTTTTCCCTTTCTCTCTCGATCCATCTCATTGTTTTTATGTACACCCTTCAGAAAATCCGAGTACACAATTAGTATTTGTTCCCTTCAATGGCAATGGCTATGTAACTTGGAGAAGTAGTATGTCAACTTCCCTTTCTGCTAAGAACAAGTTAGGACTCATAGATGGAAGGGAAGCCACTCCAACCTCAGACTTACCATACTTTTCCTATTGGGAGAGAAACAATGATATGGTGAAATCATGGATAACCAATTCAGTATCTAGGGAAATAGCCACAAGTGTAATGTGCCTTAAAACTGCTAGTGAGATCTGGAAAGACATTGATGATAGGTTTGGTAATTCTAATGGGTCCAAATACATCCAAATTCAAGAGAAATAACCTGCACTATTCAAAGTTCATCTGACATAGCTTCTCACTCCACCAAACTGAGAACTATATGGGATGCGTTGAATTGTGCCTCTGTAGGGCCAGTTTGCTCTTGTGGTGCTTTATCCAAATTTATAGCTGATCAATAGCTTTTCCAGTTTCTAAATGGCTTGAGTGAGTCTATACTGTCAAAAGCACTATTTTAATGATGGACCTTCTCCCAACTGTTAGTAAAGCTTACTCACTCCTACAACAAGATGAGAGTCAGAAGGATGGACCTTCTGCTCCAAATTTCTCTAGTGACTCTTCTGCTTTCTTTGTTCCCTCCACATCCAAGAAAGATGACGGTTCTCATTTTCCCAACAGCACAACAGTATATAGCCAAAAGGTGAATTTTGATCCTAAAAGAGGTTCAGGGTCTGGTATTACATCAGGGTCTAGTGGTTTGTTTTGCAAGTACTGCAAAAGGAAAAATCACAACATTGATAAATGTTATAGGCTTCATGGGTCCCCAGCTGATTTAAAGTTCACCAAAAACAAAAAATCAGCCAACTTTTTTCAGACTGAGACATTCAATGCACCTTCACTTGTCTATCCACCAGCTGCACCTTCTGCTTCTCAACCCATAGTTGATGTCACTTATGCTCATGGGTTCACTCTAGAACAGTACCAACATCTCTTGACTATGTTCCACTAAAATCAGATCCCTAATGATCAAAATTCAGCAGACAACACTGGATTTGCCCATTTTGCAGGTTTATTAATTGCTTATGCTGCTAATTTTGTAGATTCACATAATTGTGCAAGTTCCCATTTAGGTGTAAATACTTGAATTTTGGACTCAGAAGCTACTAATCACATGAACCCTCACAAACATTTGTTGTATAACCTTATCCAAACCTTTCCTTGTGACCCTTCCCAATGGATATAAAGTTAAGGTGTATTCCACTGGTTCTTTAAGACTCAAAAGCGATATCACCTCACTTGATGTCCTACTTGTGCCTACTTTTCACTTCAACCTCATTTCTATCCATCAACTTATTTGCCAATTAAACTGCATAGCTATTCTAATTAAATTTAACTGTTTTTTACAGGGCCCTTCTCAGAAGAGGCCTCTGGTTATTGGTAAAGTAGCTAGAAGACTATAGTACCTCCATCCTTATGATGCCTTATTTCTAACTATATCTTCCACTTTCACTATTCCTGGTAATAAAGTTTCAAATCCTACTTGTAATATAGTCTCAGATCCTACTTGTAGTATTGTTTCTAATTCTAGTTGTGCTATTGTACCTCTTGTTCCCAGATGTAATCACCCATATATTTCTTCATGTAATTCCATTACTAATATGAATAAAATGGATCTTGGCATCAAAGGCTAGGGCACATGTCCTTTCATAAAATGAAATCTATTTCTTTTATTTCTCCTCAAGTTTCCCCTAAACAACCTTTCTATGCCACATTTGCCCTATGGCTAGGCAACAAAGATAACCCTTCCAAGATAGCACAATTCGTTCTAAGGTTCCTTTTCAGTTGGTACATGTTGATATTTGGGGTCTTTCAATACCAGAACATATAGTGGCTTTAAATATTTTTTTAACTCTTGTAGATGATTATTCTAGGGCCACTTAGACCCACCTTCTCTCATGCAAGAGTAATGCCCTGTCCATTCTTAAAGCTTTTACTTCCATGGTTAAGGTCCAATTTGAATCTTCAGTCCAAACTTTCAGGTCAGATAATGCATTTGAATTAGGTGGTAGTTCTGAAGCTTCTACTTTCTTTGCCAGTCAAGGCATTTTGCATCAAACTACCATTCCTCATACTCTACAACAAAATGGGGTTGTGGAAAGGAAACAAAAACACCTTCTTGAAATCTCTAGGGCTCTTCTCTTTCAATTTCACCTTCCTCTTAAATATTGGGGTGACTTTGTACTCACAGCCACCTACCTTATTAATAGAATGCCTTCACCTATTTTGAACAATCTCATTCCTTTTGAAAAACATCAAAGTCATCCACCTTCTTATACACACCTTAGATCCTTTGGGTGTTTGTGTTTTGCCACTACTCCAAAGACTCGCAGAGACAAGTTCCAACCAAGGTCTGTTTTTTTTTTTTTTTTTTTTTTTTTTTGTCTTTTTGGGCTATCCACCTAGTAAAAAGGGTTACAAACTCCTCAATCTTACTTCCCATTC
Source organism: Lycium barbarum (assembly GCF_019175385.1). NCBI lineage: Eukaryota > Viridiplantae > Streptophyta > Magnoliopsida > Solanales > Solanaceae > Lycium > Lycium barbarum. The sequence continues at coordinate 9,596,797 of NC_083342.1, forward strand.
CATTATGTTTTCAATATATGTTGTTTTTCATGAAAACACTTTTCCATATAAGAATAATACTTCCCCATCAGTGTTCCCTTCTTCATCTATCCCTGATTTTGTGGACATTGCTTCTGCTCTTCTTTCCGATACCACTACTCCTTCTACTATTCCTAATTCCACTTCTAGTCTTATTCAACCATCATTCTCTATGCCTTCTCCTATTGTCTCAAACACTGTTCCATCTCCTTCTGGACAGTCTGCTAGGCCCAAACAACAACCTGCATACCTTTCTGATTATTCTAGTGGTTATGTTCCTTCCAAGGTTTCCCATGGGTTGCATGGACCACAGTTTTATCAGCAGACTACTGGGCATCCTTCCTGGCAGGAAGCTATGACTAAAGAATTCCAAGCTCTTGATGCAAACAACACTTGGGAAATTGTTCCTCTTCCCCTAAATAGGAAGGCCATTCCTTATCAATGGGTTTACAAGATTAAACAAAAAGTTGATTGTTCCATTCAGAGATATAAATCCAGATTTGTCATTGGGGATGATACTCAAAGTGAGGGGATTGACTTCACTGAAACTTTTTCACCTGTCATTAAACTTACAACCATAAAGTGTTTACTCACCCTTGCTATAAAAAGAGGCTGGACTGTTTTCCAGCTAGATGTGAACAATGCTTTCCTTCATGGGGATTTACATGAGGGGGTTTATATGAAGGTGCCACCTGGTCGTGACATTTCCTCTTCTTCTAGCTCTTCACCTTTAGTTTGTAGATTGAAAAAGTCCTTGTATAGACTCAGACAGTGGTTTTCCAAACTGTCTGGAGCCTTACTTTTCATCTCCAAACTGTCTGGAGCCTTACTTTTCATGGGATACACATCCACCAAAAATGACTACTCATTATTTACCAAGTCTGTTTCTGGTTCCTTAATAGTCCAGGCAGTCTATGTTGATGACACCTTTTTGTTTGGTAACAATCTTCATGAGTTGAATTCCCTAAAACTGTTTCTTGATAACCAGTTCAAGATCAAGGATTTGGGATCAGTTCACTATTTTTTTGGTTTATAAATTTCCCCTCATCCTCATGGTTATACATGAATCAGCATAAGTACACTTCTGATTTGCTCACTGAATTCAAATATGAGCATTTCAGTCTTATTTCTACCCCATTGGACCCTTCTATCAAACTCACTTTGGACATGAGTGCTCCTATTGATGATCCTACTTTGTACAGAAGGTTAGTGGGTAAATTGAACTTCTTACAACACACCAGACCTAACATTGCTTTTTCAGTCCAACACTTAAGCCAATTCTTACAAAATCCTCAAGTACCTCATATGTTGGCTAGTTTGCATGTCCTTAGATATCTCATGAAGGATCCTGCTCAGGGTATTTTACTCTCTAGTTCTCCTGATTTTTCCCGCAATGCTTATTCAGACTCAGACTGGGCAACCTGTTCTATGTCTAGAAAATCTGTTACTGTTTTTTTTTAATCACCCTTAGAGGTAGTCCTGTGTCTTGGTAAAGCAAGAAAAAACCTACCATTTCATTATCATCAATTGAGGCTAAATACATAGCACTTAGAAAGGTGGTTGCAGAGATTTCTTGGCTTGTCCGTTTACTTGGTGATCTTGGTTTATCCATTTCCAGTCCTGTGTTTGTATATTGTGACAGTCAAGTTGCCTAAACCTAGTTTTTCATGAATGTACAAAGCATATTAAGATTGATTGTCATTATGTTCATACTTGTTTGACTGATGGCTTAGTTTCATTGCATTATGTTCCCAGTGCTAATCAACTGGAGGCTTTATCTGGTCCTCTTCACTATGGTATTTTGTCCAAGCTTGAAGTGTTCTTCCCTTCCAGCTTGAGGGTGTGTGTGAAGATTTGCGGCCTAAATGATGGTGGCTGACCAGACCCAGTTGTTATTTTAGTTTAGTGCCAACTGTGTATATATTTTAGTGAGTTGTATTTTTACATTTGATTTTTTCCATTGTATTGCACAACCTATAAAAGGACATGAGATATTTTCAATAACAGATTTTGGCATTTTCATTTTACACCGACTTATCTCTCTCTCTCTCTTCTTTTCCTCCTTCACTCTCATTTCTCTTTTCTAAATTTCCGCAGATTCATCTATAAATCTCAATCTAACAAAGTCAAGGGAATACAATTGAAGAGTCAAAACTTCAAAAAACTTAATGAGTATTTCAATAAATAGGTTCAGAAATGAGAAATATGAAAATAAAATAGCTTGCGTTTATGAAATTTGTGGAAAATGTCAAGTAATCTATGGGCGGGGACGCAAGAGTCAATGCCCTAAAGGATTCAATTTCAAGATGATGGTTGCATTGAAACATTTGTAGGAAACAAGCATCAAACATATACAAAGTTAAAATATATGCTCAATTATTCAGGTACCAAAATGTGTATAATTTCAAACGGGTATAGCTTTTGGATATTGAGGTGGCCCCGTTTAGTAACAATTCAGTTAGCATATCGTTACATCATATGTCATACATTATTTCTTATAAAATAATTGTTTTAAACTTTTAAGGATCGGTCGATAATGCTTATTGATATATACTTTTGAAAAAAGAGAGGAGTTAGGAGTTTAATATTGGGAAAAAGCCTCTTTTTTTTTTCTTTGAAAAATTGAGTTAGCTGGGTTGATTCCTTGTTCCCGGTATGTTATGAAAATATTTAGATGACTTTCTTACTTTACGTACAATTTTTTAAGAAAATAACAGCTTAAAGAAAAATAATTTTGTACCAGACGAATGACTTTCTTATTCATGGACAGAAGTCTAGCAACTCTGACTTCATTTTCCTTATACGAAGAACAATATTTTTCCTGCACCATAAAAGACTGAAAAATAAATTAAAAAATCATTTAATTTTTTGAAAATGGAAAACATTTTTCTTCATATAAAACATATAATAAACAGAGACGGAGTCAAGATCCGAAGTTTGTGGGTTCGGGGTTCTAATTTTTTAAAGTTATTGGGTTCTTAATTAATAATTTGTACATATTTGACAAAAAAATTTAATACAAATATATGGTTCGGACAAAAGCTACTGGGTTTGACCGAACCCACATCCGAAGGGCTGGCTTCGCCGCTGATAATAAACATCTTCTTTATGTTATAATTCGTGCGTATTAGATAACCAAAGTCAAGATAAATAAAATGTTTATTGTTAGTTTTTGTATTTGGGGTTCCATCTACAAAACAACCTCCCCCCCCCGCCCCAAAAAAAGAAAAGAAAAACAGACATCTTATATATTTTGGATAAGAATATATATTCTTATAAATTTCTCATGAAAAGACATGCAAACTTCCCGACAAAGGTTATGATGGAATAGATAGAATCCCTCGATCCTTATTCAGAGGTCTTGAGACTTTGAGCCATTAGGATGAAACAAAATCGGTTATACGGAGTGCTTTCCTCCTTAATTTGGCCCTTAGCTTAATCGGCGCAAATTTGAATTAATCGGAGCTCTAGTAAGGTGTACGGATATCGAACATGGAATAAGAGGACATCTGAAACTTGTTTTTTTTCTAAGCAATAAAATCATTAGGAAGAGGAAAGGGGTGAGATTGACCTGACCCATTAAAATCTTTGATTGCTACATGGTTTCAATTTAATCACGTTTCAGTATTTTTTTTTCTTTTTTTTTTAATTAAAAAAACAAAGATATGCACCTACCTCCGATATTGAATTGCGTGAACTTCAATGTTTAAAAATAGAGCAAAAAATACAGTATTATTTTTCTTTAACGATGGAGGGCCATGAAAATTTACGATGCAGAGAAGAAAAAAAATGTGTGGCCTGATACCATGTAGAAACTATACAATCTTGACTTATTTCATTCATTCACCAAGAGAAAATATATATAGGATACAATCTTGAACCCTTGTGAAACAAGGAAACTAAGATCCTAGTGAAACAAGGAAACTAACTAATATATGATAATTAGTGAAACAAGGAAACTAACTAATATATGGTAATTATCTCCCTACAAATATGCTACTAAATAATATCAAATAATACAAAGATAGTATACCGCAATAGAGTTTAACTTGTGTGTATCTTGACTATTACACAGATAATAGTTCCTTCACATCAACACAAGTACCACATATAATTATTCTGCTCACTAAGGCTTAGTTGGATGAGAAAAAATCACTTAATTTTTTTAGTTTTCCATCCAGGACTCCCTATCAATATGGGCCCCGACTAAATTCCGCTTTGCGTTGAAAAGTTCCATAATTGGGGTAAAGCAATTCCTACCGATGACGATTTTATACCCATGACTCAAATCTGAGACATATGATTAAGGATAGAGAATACTTACTACTTTACCTGCACCATCCTTAATGGTATATTTTCTACTTCGACTGATATTAGAAAATACACTTCTATTTATTGGTTCGTTAACAAGGATCACATTAAAGTGAAGGAAATCAAATTAAAACGTTAACCACATGTATTTGACGTTGTTGTCTTTTCCATTATTGGTAAATATTGACTTCTTCTTTTTACCATTTTATTTATATGACAAACTTTGAAAATTAAAATATAATAGTCAAGTGACTTGATTTTTGTTTTTGCCGCGTGGTCCAACATAGTAGGTAAAAGCAATGTTTACTCTCCATTTTTGGTCATGTTTTTAAAAATACGGAAAAGGTCCAAAAATACCCCTAACGTATGGGAGATGGCTCACAAATACCCTCCATCCATCTATTGGTCCAAAAATACCCCTCCATCCACCTATTTGGTCCAAAAATACCCCCAACCTATTTTTTTGGCTCAAGAATACCCCTCAAACTAACACCCTAATTTTGATGGTATTTTTTCAATTTTAAAATGCCACGTGGCTTGTTTTGATTGGACACATATATTATTTAATTATTTTTTTTTTGCATTTCGTGAATAAAAAAACGAAATAGGAAATTAGATTTTTTTTTTTTTTGCATTTCGTGTATTAAAAAAAGAAATAGGATATTTTTTTTTTTAATTTCGTTCATATAAAAATGAAATTGGAATATATATATATTTTGCATTTCGTTGGTATATCTACGAAATAGTATTTTTTTTTTTTTGTATTTCGTTTATTAAAAAACTAAATATGAAAATAATTTTTTTTGTATTTTTGTATTTCGTTTATATAAAAACGAAATAGGAATACATATATATATATATATATATATATATATATATATATATATATATATATTTCATATACCAATGAAATAGGATATATATATATATATTTTGTATTTCATTTATATAAAAACGAAATAGGAAAATAATTATTATTTTTCGTTTGAGGGGTATTCTTGAGCCAAAAAAATAGGTTGGGGGTATTTTTGGACCAAATAGGTGGATGGAGGGGTATTTTTGGACCAATAGATGGATGGAGGGTATTTGTGAGCCATTTTCCATACGTTAGGGGTATTTTTGGACCTTTTCCGTTAAAAATATTTACTAATAATGAAATTTTAAATTTTACAGGTGAGACTTCACGATAACGACTTGAGGTTTCACGTGTGGAATTTAAAACTTTATGACAATAGTTATTTTTCAATTATAGAGGCTGAAAAGTAACAATTTGTGAATTTGCTTTCATGAAAAGCTTAGAATAGTACTTCCTCTCTTTTGTTTTATATGATGGAATTCAAAAATCGAAGTATGATACTTAATTTTCATTGTGAATACAAATGTGGGTTCTTCTGGTCTTTTAAAGATAATAGACATGTATAGTAACTAATACTATAGTAACTATACATGAAGTACTATCATTCACAGTATTGATATTTTTAAATATTTTTAAAATACTCGTGTTATTCAAAATCACGAGTTTAACATTTTTTTAAATAAAGATCATGCATTGATGTTATTGATAATATATAGGCTATATTTACTTGTATTTTATCCCTACTTTGGTGTGTATTAAGTGCGTTAAAGGTGAAAAAGCAGTTATTTCCCATAGCAATCTTCATTGTAATAACAAAAAGCATAGTTATTTACCATAGCAATCTTCATTGTACATAATTTTATTCTATCATATAATTTGAATAGAGGGTGATGTACAGAACACAGTAGTATTGAGAACAAGTTTTTATTCATTTTAAAACCAGATAAATGTTTTAGAGTATATATAATTTATAAAGGATGAATCCTATCTCTAGTACAATGAACCACATATTTAATAAAAATGCATGTCGAGTTCCAATGTATTTTTTTGCGCGGATTGTCTTTTTTTTGGGGTGGTCTTTAATTTTTGTCCCTCAAATTGGTGGTCTTTAATATTTGTCATTCGCTAACACCCAGAGATTCTGGGTTCGAATCCAGGCTCAATTAAAAAAATAAAATAAAATCGCAAGACATAGGTTGGGATTCGCAAGGCATAAGTTTGACTTACGGCAAACTTTTACCCAAAATTAGGCCTTAAGGCAGAGGTTTGCAAAATTCCGGCAAAATATTTTTTTCCCTTAAGGCAGAGTTTGAAACCCAACTTATGCCTTGCAAATTTTTTTTAAAATTTTTGATTAAGCGGGGATTCGAACCTGGAATCAAGGGGCTTTAATGAAGGCCAAAAATTAAAGACCACTGATTTGAGGGCCAAAAATTAAAGACCACCCCCAACGAAGGGCAATCCTGCAAATTGCCCGTCCAATGAGGTGTAAAATGTGGGAGATTTACATAAATAGATCTCATCATTTAAAGGTCATTGATTAAAATTTGTCCATGTTTAGAAAATTTGCAAAAATAACATTGGTAATACACATTGGAAGAATGAAATGTTACCTCTAACAAGTTACGGTCGATGTGACAAAATTTTGGTACAACCTTCCTCCCTACCTATCTTGTTAAATTATTGGTAAATTTTGCTGGATTGACAAATCTTGCCTTGTTTACAAGTTATATTGAGCGTGATACAGTCTTCGTTTAACCTAATTGTTAAATTGTTCGCACATTTATAAGTCTTGTCGGATAGATAAATCTTATCATGTTCACGAGTTATGTTGGGCGGATATAATTTTTGTACATTCTTCGTTCTACCTGGCTTGTTAAAATTGTTCACAAATCTTATGTGAGTAAAAGAACTTGCATATATTATTCAATTATTCACAGTTTTTACCGTACAGACAAGACTTAGATATATTCAACCACTTTGCTGGTTCCTTCTTAGAGCTATAGAAAGTATCACAAATGAAATCATTGTAATAGAAATTTATATTTTCATGTGATAAATTCTTGTTCAGAGCAAGCATGGAATATTCAATTCAAAGAATTTGACGAATTCTTCAACTCATTGAGAAAGGGTTTTTGAGGAATTGTATTATTTTATACTCCCTCTGTTCCATAATAAGTGTTATCTTAGCAAAAAAAAAATTATCCCATAATAAGTGCCACCTTAGGAAATAAAAACATAAATTGGCTAATTTTTTCATCTCTACCCTTATACAAAAATTACAAATTAAATTAACATCTAAATGATGATTGAAAAAAGCCATATAGTAACTTCGTATTGTTGGATTCCCAATATCAAAAGGTTTACTACTTGTGCATGCTCTAATCAAGAGGAAAAAATAGTTTATTTTATTATATAAGGGAAATTTAGTAAATTTCACATTTCATTATTGGTTTCTTAATATGCATGTTTTTTGCTAAGGTGACACTTCTTATTAGACGGAGGAAATATTATATTAAAAGTGTCGATTAATCTGACAGTTCTTATTAGATCAAACAAACAAAATTTGTTAAATATTTGACAGCGGGTGAATTAATTAAATGACCCTCTACAAAATATAAAAAAATCGCCTATGTGTTATGTCAGAATTGCCCATATATAAGAGAGTCATATACCTCTATTCATTTTTGTAAAAACCCTTTTAACAAATTTAAAGGATCACAACTGTTCAAAGGATATTAGAGGGATTATTTCGAACCTTACCCCAAACATAAAGGACCATTTTGTTACTTTCTTGATTTTAGTTTATAGTACAACACTAGCTATTGTACTCTGAGTTTGTTTTCCTTACAATGAAATCCAAAGAATGAATCTTGAAAAAGACAGATGTGAAGGCCCACAACATTTTAGCAACAAAAGATTCTTGAAATGGCTTCATTTGCATTTGGTATTTGTACTAATTTTACTTGTACTACTAGCAATAGTAGTAGTACTATACTCCCATTACACACCAACCCCGCTTGTAGATTGTCATTCAAGAACTCAGTGGTTAATTCTGCAACAAATTCATTCTGTTTTTCTCTTTGCAGGTGAGTCAGCTTTTTATGTTTGAATCTTGAGAAAAATGAGCTTTTCTTGAAATGGCGTTTGATGTTTTAGTATAGAAAGTTTAGTTTACTGTTGCTGGTCAACAAGTTGGATTTCCTATTGGTATTAATGGAAATTTTCACCATTTTTTCTTCTAAGGTACTTGGTAAAAATTAGAAGTGAAAAGACATGAGGTTTATTCCTAAAACTTGGCTTCTTTGCTGATATTGTGATGAACTCGCACTTAAATATTTATACATATCCTAATATAAATATGGAGTCTAAGCAAAAGCTACTAGGTTCGTTCAAACGCGTACCTAATATTGCAGCTCCGCCCCTGATTACCATATGGTTCTGTTTAATTATTACAATGAAAAAAATGTAACAATACATCAGGATGAATGGAGTTGTCCAAAAAGGACTTACTTTTGATCCAAATAAAAGCATGTTTTGTTTATAGTTGTTTTCCTTTTCTTTAGTGTTGCCTAGGAATTAGCATACTCTCAGTATGGCGAGAGATATTCTTTTTTGTATGTCTAATGACGGTGGTGTCCGGGTCAGCAGTTGCCTCCTACAAGTACGGGTAACTCTGTCAATTAAGGCTTAGGTAGCTGAGAAGAATTCATCGTTTGTCTCTGTTAGTTTTCAGTTGATGGTCCCCAAGGTTGTTATTTTAACTTTTGGACTGCTAGCCTATGCCTTGGGGCCCTGTGATAGAGAGGGGTAAAACTCTTCAGCTGACAAAATGATCGCTAAGATTTTGAAACGGTTTCTGATAGAACTTTCTAAAACTTTAAGATGTATTATGTGGTAAAATGGTAGTAGGTTGTGTACTTGAAAATGCCTAAATCTTACCAGTCCGGGCGATAATTTTGCCTCATCAAGGAGCTTATCCCTGTGCTAACTTTACAAGTAAAACTAAAGACAAAAATCGAAATATGCATGGACATATATCATAATAGCACTTAAGATAAAGTGCTCTTACAACAAAATGTAGATCATAACATGAAAATTTAGTCTTTGATAACGCCGATAGAACATGATTATTCGTTGTGTTGATAAAGTCAGAAGGCACTTGCTCAGGCGATCGTCCAACTTCAAAGGGTTCTCGCGATGGCAGTTAATGTAGAGAAGGCACCTGAAAGGTACCTCTTTCTTCCCATCATCTCAGTTTGGTTGAAATAGTTTTCTTTTTTCTTCACCCCACAGGATTCTAAAGGAGAAAAAGTTAGAAACTTTGGACTGAAGTGATGGGAGATGCTTGTAGGTATGCAGTGGTTACAGGGGCAAACAAGGGAATTGGCTTCGAGACCGTCAAACAGCTTGCAAATTCAGGTGTGACGGTTGTCTTAACAGCCAGAAACGAAAAGAGGGGAATGGAAGCAACATCCTTGCTGAATGAACAAGGTTTTCCGAATGTTGTTTTTCATCAGCTTGATGTTCTAGATGCTCAGAGCGTTGAGTCCTTGGCAAAGTTCATACAAACACAATATGGGAGGCTTGATATTCTGGTAAGATTATGAACGAACTGACCAATTTCTCGTGAGAGCTGCTTAGTGTTATTGGAGATATATTTCCGTCTAAGCACGTAGTGTGAGATAAACTTTATATGGTAGCATAAGGTTCAGTGACTTCAGGTGTAGTGCTCTTTATTCGCTATATCTTGAAGCACATAATAGAGAGTTGCTGATATAAATTTCTGCAGGTAAATAATGCTGGAGCTTCTGGAGTTGTAGTTGATGAAGATGTCCTAAGGGCCTTAAACATAGATCCTGAAGACTGGGTAAGATAATTGCTCAGTGCTTAGGTCTTGGTTTATTATGGATTGCACATGGTAATTGAGCGATGTGCGATTCAATCTCATATCTAATTGAAAATTTGGTCCTTAAAATACAATTTCTTACTCTCTCTGTCCCAATTTATGTGGCACACTTTCCTTTTTAGTCTGTCCCAAAAAGAACACCTTTCTATATTTGGAAACAATTTAACTTTATGAGATGATTTATAGCCACACATTTATCTAAAATTTGTTTTGGAATACATATTTCAAAAGTCTTCATTTCTCTGTTAAATTCCGTGCCTAGTCAAGTGGTGCCATATAAATTGTCTAGAGCAGGTCTTTCTTGTATATCCCTCGTGTCGAGAGTTACTTCCTCGAATATCAACGCAGGGAGCCGTCCAAAATGGAATTAATTGTTCTATTACGGAAGTTGGGATCCCACACGCTGGGTTAATTCTTCTTTTGATTTGAGACGAATTCATTTTTCTACGGAAAGTGCTTTTGATAGGGAATAGGGAAAAGCCTTGCCTTATTCAAGAGTAGCCGACTCGGCCTCAGCGGCTTCGTGCCGCACTGGAGTAATCCCCCTTCCCTTTTTTCGGAAGAAGGGTGGGATCGAAGGCGCAATCGGAGCACTAAGATCATGGGGTGAAGGGGAAAAGGCCAATTTGCACCACCATCCTTCCCCAAAGATTCGGTTAGTGTGCATAGACTTCTACTTTCCTTTTTCTTTTAGGAAGAAAAAAGGAGCGGATTAGGTATTATCTGTCTCGCCAGGAAAATGGATATCTCCAGAAAAGATTTTAAGTTCAATGGAGTATTTCGCATTGAAATACCTTAAGAAAAGAAATGATTCGTGGTCGCGAAGGTTAGAGTAGCCAAAGCCCTTGGAATTTTTATTTTATACATTTGAAAAAATCCGTACATGTGCCAACAGTTCATCACGGAAGGACTCACTACGTCGGGATAACTAACTACTTCTAATCTAATATAATAGTCTAATATATCTAATGTAATAGAAAATAAATAAATAGATTGTATCAAAAAAAAAAAAAAGAATAGAAAAGAACGGTCTTTTTTGTATACTTTCCTGGTTTTGTTGCTACGGCGGGCTTTACGCAATTGGTGTCATGCACTTACCATTATTTTTTATGGAGTAATTATTATAATGCTGTAAATCGGATTTACTATATGCTTGTTATTGCAAACAGTTAGCAGGGAAAGCTGTTAATGCCATTCAAGTTGCGATGAAAACAACCTACGAAAGTGCCAAATTATGCTTGGACACTAATTACTATGGTGTTAAGAATGTTACTGAAGCTCTTCTTCCACTGCTTCGAAACTCATCTTCAGCAAGAATTGTTAATGTCTCCTCCCTTAGAAGTGAATTACAGGTAAGTATCACCATCATTCTTATCATTTCTATAAATATCCATGTGAATGCATTTATGAATTTCCTTATAGAATTGCCAGAGCAAAGTTTAGTATCCATTTAGTACAAGCCCGTGTGTATAAATAACTTATCAGCACTTACACAATTCCTGTTCTTCTGTGCTTTTAGTCTTTAGCTTTCGCGCTAGTTTTTTTTGGCTAATATAATATCAGAATCCAACGTTCAATTTGTTTTAGTCATCTAGTTTATCCTTGTTACAGCTTAAACTAATTAAACAAAACCCCATTTGCCCTACACATCTTTGCTAACCACTCTCTTAAGCACCTTCGATCTTTCTTTAGACCATATAATCGCATTGTACCTCTTTCAATGAACAGTGGTTTTTTTAATTTCCACGGGCAGAAATTAAATTTGTTTGGATTATTTCTTTCAAAAAGAAGTAACTTCAAAAAGGATAGGAGGAATTGGAAAGGCGGTGAGTTAATCATTTATTTTCCAATTCTTTGACCTCGTTAAATTTTCTCTGCATGTATGGAAATTGAAGGTTAATGTGCTAAGCATAAATAAAGGGACTGTAGTTGAAATTAATGTGCTAAATTGTAGATATACTAAGCCTAAGGGAGTGACCTTGTGATTGAAGAGTTTGCGCGACAATTTGGAAACCAAGGTTCAAATCCAAGCAGAGTCGATATAAAGTGAAGTCTTTCCATTTGCCTAATTAATGGGGAGCAGAGTTACCCAGTAAATGTGATGATATAAGGCAGCAGGTTGCCTGCACACCATCGTTAAATTAAAAAGAAGAAAGAAAAATAAGTTGCAATTGGAGCAGTAACAACAATTACCCTTTTTTTTTGGAGAAGGTAACAGTAACAATTTCCTTTACAAATTTGATTTCTGTTAAAGATATAATGAGGAAAATCTAGATTTTGTCCTAATGATAGCTTGTTATCTTTCAAGGGATTGTATTTTAATTATTTCAATTAACTTCCAGACCCTACGATGTGGGATTTCACTGGGTTGTTGTTGTTGTTGTTGTTCCAAAGGACAAGAACTTTATAATTCTTGAGTCATTTTCAGTACGAAAACTAAATCCAACAGATATTAGAAGGTTCATATCTTGGATTTCTATAGGAATCTGTTTAGTGAGCCTGAACATTGGAGACCAATCTGGGAGGATGAAGGAATAAAGAAATTGTCGGAGGAAGAAAAGGAATGGGTGGAAGGGCCTTTCACAATGGAAGAACTGGAAGTGGTGATTAAATCTTTTAAAGGAGATAAAGCTCCTGGCCCTGATGGTTTTTACTTATGTTTTTTCCAAAAATGCTGGAGTATAGTAAAAATGGATGTTTGGAGGGCTGTGGATATTTTTTTTATAAAAAGGGCTCTTTGGTCAAAAGTATGAATGCCGCTTTTATTGCTTTGATTCCCAAAAAGAAAGGAGTAGTGGAGGTTAAAGATTTCAGACCGATCGGTCTCTTGGGGAGTGTTTACAGAATCGTTTCTAAATTGCTCACAGAGAGACTTAAGGCAGTCATTAGCAAGTTGGTCTCTCCTAATCAAAATGCTTTCATTAAAGGAAGACAAATAGCCGATGCTGCCCTGGTAGCAAATGAGAGTCTAGATAACTTGTTTAGGAGAAAAAAAAGGGGTGGCTTGCAAGCTTGATTTAGAGAAGGCATATGCTCATGTTAATTGGCACTGCTTACTGTATTTGTTGAAGTTGATGAATTTTGGTGAGAAATGGACAGATTGGATAAGATTTTGCATCTCAACAGTGAAGTTTTCCATTTTAATCAATGGTAACCCTCAAGGATTTTTCAGCTCGCAAAGAGGAATCAGACTGGGAGATCCTCTTTCACCTTATCTTTTTGTTTTGGTAATGGAAATTCTCAGCAACATGTTGAGGAAGGCAGAATCTCTAGGTTGGATTAGGGGCTCAAAATAGGCAGAAATGACCAGGAGGGTATGATACTTAATCATATACTGTATGCTGATGATTCTCTCTTGTTTTGTGAAGCTGATAGAGATCAAATTCTACATTTGAGAGGGGTTCAACTTTGTTTTGAGGCTGTCATTGGGCTAACAGTTAACCTGGCTAAAAGTAGCATCTTTAGCATAAATGTTGATGAGGATATAGAAGAGCTGACAGACATTCTGGGCTGTAAAGTAGAGAAGTTTCCTACTGTCTATTTGGGGCTGCCTTTAGGGGCAAAAAGAAAGGACAATAGCATTTGGCAAGGGGTCATTGTAGGTGCATGAATAAGCTCACTCCATGGAAAAAACAATACCTATCTTTTGGGGGTAGGTTGATTCTTATTAACAGTGTGTTGGATGGGATTCCTACATACACTATGTCTTTATTCAGTATGCCTACAACAGTTGAAAGAAAATTAGACTCTATAAGGAGAAACTTTCTGTGGGATTGAAACCCAAAAAAAAAAAAAAAAAAAAAAAAAAAAAAAAAAAAAAAAAAAAGAAGAGACTCATCTGATCAAGTGGCAAATTGTTATTAAAGAGAAGGATGGTCGACTGGGGGTAAGGAATCTGAAAATGCATAATAAGAGTTTACTTTTTAAATGGCTCTGGTGATACAGTACGGAAAGTGATGAGATTTGGCAGCAAGTTTTGGATGCTATATATGGTGCAAAGGTAGGGTGGAAACAAAATCCTTCACAATTGAAAAGCTGTGGGGGAATCTGGAAGGTGATTAGTAGCTGGTGGGATGAATTTCTACAGTTCACTAGATTGGAAGTGGGAAATGGTAGGAGGATTAAATTTTGGATGGACACATGGTGTGGAAATGAGTTTCAAGAGCAAGTTTCCCGACTTGTTCAACTGTGCTTTGAATGAAGAGGGTTATATTGTAGAGTTTAATTCAGCAACTGGATGGAATGTTACTTTTAGAAGAAATCTAAATGATTGGGAAATAGACAGTTTTTGCCAACTACTTCAACAATTGAACTCATGCTCAATAGAACAAGACAGAGCAGACAGACTAGTTTGGGTCAACAGCAAGGATAAGGCATTCTCAGTCAATAACTGCTACAAAATGTTGTTGCAACAGTTTAGTCAAGGAATTCCTTATTGGCCATGGAAGATGATTTGGAAAACCAAAGCACCTACGAAAGCAGCTTTTTTTGGTTGGTTAGCAGCTAGGGACGCTAGCCAAACACAGTGCAAGTTACAAAGGAGAGGGTTTTCCTTGTGTAGTAGATGCTATTTCTGCAATTCAGAGGAGGAAACAGTTGAACATCTTTTCTTGCATTGCAGATTTTCACGGCAATGTTGGGAGCTTTTCTTTAGCATAATGGACATATCTTTGGTGTTACCAGAGAAAATTAGTAGCCTTTTGGAAGTGTGGCAATCTCAGGAGGTTAAAAAGAGCTTAAAACCAATATGGAGAACTATTCCCAATTGCATAATGTGGACCTTATGGCTGGAAAGAAACAAGGCATGCTTTGATGGGAAGGAGTTACAGATTTCTAGAGCACAAAACAAATGCATTAAAAATCTGTACTTTTGGTGTAATAGCAGTACTATAGATAGGATGGAGAAGTATTTGGACTTTTTGCACTTGCTAGGGGATAATATGTAATATGTATTAAAGAGTTTGCTGCTAGGTGCTGTACTTTTTTTCTGTACTAACTTGATACTTTCTTAATAAAATCTTTAAAAAAAAAAAAAGAAGGTTCATTTTGTTTATCTTTATAGGTAATCAAAGCAAAAATTATAATCCAACTATTACAACACAACAAGATGAGAACATAATATGTTAACATTTCATATTTGTTATCTGAGTTTTTTGTCTCTCATGCAGCGAGTTCCAAACGAGGAGAGGAGAAAGGAGCTTGGAGATATTGAAAACCTGACAGAAGATAAACTCGACAAGATTCTACAGAAATTTTTGCATGATCTGAAACAAGACTCTCTCGAAGTGAACGGTTGGCAGATGATGCTACCAGCATATAGCATATCAAAAGTATCACTTAATGCTTATACCAGAGTTCTTGCAAGAAGGTACCCGAAAATGCGCATCAATTGTGTGCATCCTGGATATGTCAACACGGATATAAACTGGCATACAGGAACAATGCCTGTTGAAGAAGGAGCTGAAGGACCCGTCAAGCTGGCTCTTTTGCCCGATGGAGGACCTTCTGGTTGCTACTTTGATCGTACAGTAGTAGCCGAGTTTTAGATATAACAACAACTATGCCTCAGTTCCAAACAAGTTGGGGTCTGTTGCCAAGTTTTTAATCCGGTGGTGATAAGTGAAAGACACTATTTATTATAGCATCTCTTGGTATTTGGTTGGATTTTTGAGCTGGGTTGGTGTCTGGTGGTTGTATTAGTAGTTGAAATGAGGGAGACAACAAATAAAATTGGTCCTTTCATTTGTTTGTATCACCGGACACTTGTTTTAGAATGAAACATCCTTAGCGTTTTGGTTTAATTTGTTAGAGCCCGTTTGGATTGGCTTATAAGTTGCCTCTAAGCTATTTTCAGTTTTTTTGAGTGTTTGGATGGCCAGCTTAAAGCCATTTTGTGCTTAAAATAAGCCCAAAAAATTAATTGGATTTGTTTGGCTTAACTTATCTAAAGCAGCTTATAAGCTGAAAGCAGCTTATAAGCTAAAAAAAATATGTTGGTGTAGTCCAACTTATTTTTTTTGGCTGGCTTATAAGCTGCTTTTTTTAAGCCCATCCAAACAGGCTCTTACTCCCTCCGGATCAGAAAAAGAGTTCACTTAGCTTTTTTTTCTTGAATACAAAAAAGAGTCCACTTAGCCTTTTTTTCTTGGATACAAAAAAGAGTCCACTTAGCAAATCAAGAAAGAATTAATCTTATTTTTGCCATATTTGCCCCTATTAAGTGTTATATGATCAAATCCCAATGCGTATTTAATAAAGGGTAGTTTAGTCAAATTATCTATTTTTATCTAGGAGTTGGTATTTTCTTAAGGGGTGTGCAAATGACTAAGTGGACTCTTTTTGATCCGGAGAGAGTATCTTTTAAGTAGTTACTTTTTTATGCTTGATATCCTGAATCAAGATTACTATTTGGTTCTCCTCGGATAAAAACCCTTCAAACAACTGATACACATATTCAACTAAAAACGATTGCAGAGTGTTTTTGGTATCACGCAAATATTTTACATTGTTTGGTTGGTGAGTGAAACACATTTTCTGACAAAACATATATATTTAAGTAATATATGAAAGTCTTGAGTTCTAAAGATTAATAGTAATAACGTATAAGTGTTACTTAGAACAAGTAGTATAAAGTTTAAAGTTGATAACTTTTTTTTTTTTTTAATAAAAGAAAACTAACTTTCACCAGTAAGTGGGGAAAGTTATTCTCTGGTAACCAAACACCAGAAAAACATTTTCTGTCGTACCAAACACCCCTCTAACTCGCTTATTTTTCTTGGCATAATTATGATGTTATTGTTGTTCCTTGTCTCTAGCTTTATGAATGCAAAACTAAAATTTCGATGCAAAAGATTCCTGGAGTAAAACATTTGAACAACTAGTTATCTTCATTAACTTTTCTGTTTTAGGATAATGATTATCAGGTAAACTCCGAGATTATATACATCGAAAATCATAATAACTAAGACATGGATCTCTAAAATAGTGATAACATCATGGCCATGTATCAAAATGGGCATTACAAAATAAAATTATAAGCTGAAGTGAAATCCTGAAAACTTGTCCAGCACCAAGGCCAACATTTTGCAGCTATGCCATTCACTCTTTTAATGTCCTCTATATGCAGTAGTTCCATACTTCTTTTTGAATCGTTATGCACTAGTGACAAGAGAGGCGAGAGAATTCGCATTATCATTAACTGTAAACTAACAAGGTACTCTCGTTTGTCAAGAAATTTTTCAAAATATGCATGTGCTAGCTGAAGCCTCATTTCAATCTCCAATCTGGAAGAAGCAGATGGACAAGAAGAGTCGATCTTTCGATCTTTGAGGACCAGATGTTAAATCTCAGTGTACGATACTCAGTTAAGGGAATAAATCTTGAATGTCAAGGATATCAGCTAGGACACCAGCTGCTGTGGTGTCATTTCCTGCTCCAGCACCTTGGATAACCAAAGGTTGTTTCTCGTAACAACGGCTGTATATCTCCACCTGTAGACAAATGAATAGAGATAACTCAATCTTCATGGGCATTCTTCGACAAAAGCAGTCAGTCCAAGGGGCACATTTTAAGATTAAGGCGTAAAATGTACAAAGTTTTGCAGGGCAACACCAGATGATTCGTAAAGACAAATTAAGGCTTTCGCCTGGGAAAAGACCCAGCATTTTGTGACACCAATGCTAACTATGAATAGGCTTCAAGACTCAGGGGTCGTTTGGTTGGAAATAAGTTATCCCAGGATAACTTATCCGGGCATTAGTTATTCCACTCTCCCACGGGGATAAAATAACACTACAATCCCGGGATTAATTATACCGCGATTTTATCCAACCAAACGTGGGATAAACTCATCTCAAATATAATCCCAGGAATTATTTATCCTTATTCCTTGTACCAAACGAGCCCCTAGTGTGTATAAGACATGCACAAAAGATGTCTTCATATTCTAAGAGATGAAAAATAAGTGATGTCTGCATCTTCCAAGAGATAAAAAAAAATAAGTATTCTTCAAAATCATAGCATGATGGTATTATATAGTTACGATATTGGGAGATCGATAGGAGGAGACTCGGAGCACTTTCCACTGGGAGCATTTTTATTTGCCTTGGTGATGGATGGATTGACGCGACAAATTCAAGGTGAGGTGCCATGGTGTGTGTTGTTCGTAGATGACATAGTCTTGATCGACGAGACTCGTAGCGGAGTTAGCTCTAAGCCAGAGGATTGGAGACAGACGTTAGAGTCTAAAGGATTCAGGTTGAGTAGGACCAAGACAAAGTACTTGGAATGCAGGTTCAGTGACGCAGTGTTGTTAAAGGCGAGCGCCATCTCGCCTTTGGCGAGAGGCTTGGCGAAGCGAGGCTGCAGTGCCTTTTATGGCTGTGGCAAGCAGCCCTTCAAAAGGCGCGCCAAAGGCGAGAAAGGCGCTAATGGCGCCAAGGCGAGGCGCCCAGTTATGGCGAGGCGAGATGCCTTTTTAAAAAAAAAAAAGCAATTAAAAGAAGTGGAGGACTTCAATAAAAATAGCAGCTAGGGTTTTTTTTTTTGCCTCCTCCTCTCTTCTCCTTCAAGGTTTCAGGTATGTCTCTTTCTCCATCTTCTTTTTCTTCAGTTCTTCTTCTTTCTTCCTCCTGTATTTTCGACTTCTGCTTCTTCTTCTGTTCTTCTTCTTTTTTTCCGGCGACAACTGCCCTATTTCCGGCCACCTCTGCTTTTTTGTTTTTCCTTCTTCTATTCTCTTGTTCTTTTTCTGTTTTTTCTCCTCTGTTTTTTTACCCTCTGTTTTTTGCTCTGTTTTTTTTTCTCTGTTTGGACCAGTGAGGCAGTGGTTGTTTTGCTCCTATTTTTTCTGTTCAATAATTGTTGAATTGAAATATTTGCTAATATGTTATTGCTAGTGAGATTTTGATTATTTACATATGCAATTAAATATTTTAATTTTTTGGTATTTATTGGCGCCGCACTTTCAAAAGGCGAGCGCCTCGCCGCGCCTTAAGGCGAGGCAGGCCCTTGTCGCCTTTTGTCGCCGCACGCCGTCCAAAACACTGCAGTGACGTACCTCAGGAGGCTGACGTGGAAGTAAAGCTTGGTACCCAGGTCATTCCAAAGAAAGGAGGTTTCAACTATCTTGGGTCTATTTTACAAGGAAATGGGGATATTGACGATGATGTCACACATCGTATTGGTGCAGGATGGTTGAAATGAAGGCTCACTTCCGGAGTGCTATGTGACAAGAAAGTGCCACCAAAACTTAAGGGCAAGTTCTACAAAGTGGTGGTTAGACCGACTCTGTTGTACGGGGCAGAGTGTTGGCCAGTCAAGAACTCTCACGTGCAGAAGATGAAAGTCGCGAAAATGAGAATGTTGCGGTGGATGTGTGGGCACACTAGGAGAGATAGGATCAGGAATGAGGACATCCGGGACAAAGTGGGAGTGACATCGGTGGAGGACAAGATGCGGGAAGCGAGGCTGAGATGACTTGGGCATGTGAAGAGGAGAAACATAGATGCCCCGGTGCGGAGGTGTGAGAGGTTGGCTATGGACGGTTTTAGGAGAGGTAGAGGAAGACCAAAGAAATATTGGGGAGAGGTATTTAGGGAGGACATGGGGCAGTTTCAGATTACCGAGGACATGACCTTAGATAGAAGGTTGTGGAGGGCTCAGATTAGGATAGAAGGCTAGTAGGTAGTCTCGCTTTTTTGTCGCACTAGTAGGCGTAGTTTTACTCTACTTTTATTACCCTTTGATTCCTGCTTTTATGTGTTGGGTCTTGTCTTTCCATGCTGTTTTATCATGATTTCGTTGGTCTTGTTATTTCTCATTTTCGCATTGCTTTGATTTGCTTGTCTGTATCTGACTTTTTTCCCTTATTTTCTTTTGAGCCGAGGGTCTTTCGGAAACAGCCTCCCTACC
Source organism: Lycium barbarum (assembly GCF_019175385.1). Classification (NCBI taxonomy): domain Eukaryota; kingdom Viridiplantae; phylum Streptophyta; class Magnoliopsida; order Solanales; family Solanaceae; genus Lycium; species Lycium barbarum. Next base: position 9,616,803 of record NC_083342.1, read on the forward strand.
TTCCAAGGCGGGGGTAAGGTCTGCGTACACTTACCCTCCCCAGACCCCACACTCTGGGATTCAACTGGGTATGTTGTTGTTGTTGTTGTTGATATTGGGCGATCGATTAAATGCACAAAGGCATTAAAAAGGGAAAACAAAATATCAGCAGCATCATGTTTACATCACTACACTAACTGACATCACAAACGAGCTTTGAACAATTAAAAATGTTTTACCTTGATAATCTATTGAACAGTGCATACGATATGGTCGAACACCCACAGCAATTTAAAAAAAGTCCGAATGAAGCAAGAAGAAGAGAGGGACCAAAGAAACAGCAAAACAGGAGGTGAAAGTGCAGAATGCTTACCACATTATCACTTCCCCTTAATCTTCCTAATGCAGAATCTTTTGGAACTTCTTGGGTGCCAACTTCACATCTAAAAATGAGAGATGTTAATGCCATGTACACGGAAGTGCTTTCAATAATTCAATGTTTACATGCAGCAGATCCTTTCTTCTGCGCTATTTGTTTTCAGGTCGAGCTGTTTATAGCAGTTGATTTTGCTAGAACAAATCATAATAGTTCAAAGTAGGACTCGTTTTTGAAAATAGAAACTTTACAACCAATAAACAGGCATATCTATTTTTTTCTTCAATCAACAAGTTAATAGACACTCCACGATGTTGTTCTAAACAATGCAAGAAATGAAACCTCAAACGTTAAAAGGTGAGACCAAACCCCTTAAAAGGAAACCAAAGATACATTCTAAATTTCTAATAGTATGGACAACATAGCCATTTTGCATCCAAACAAAGCCATCATTACCATATGAACAGGTCAGTGAATTAATCAAACAAATCCAGGCAAAGGCATTAGGGTAGAATGAGCCAAATAGTTTTTGCTTACCAATTTTCAAGCTTATAACAATTTTGTCAACATAGGTCTCGAGAAAAATATGATAATTCTGCATAGCCATCTTTCCCATCCCAAATACATGGGAAAAAAAAGAAGCTAATTAATGAAAATATACTATCATTTAAAGATATTTCAATGTTCCCTCATCTATGTCCTTGCAGATTTGCACTTCTAACTTTGAGAATATAATCTTCATGGCTCATCAGTACCTTGATTCCTTACCTACTTTAAAAGTTAGTGGCAGAGAAATCCAGCCATGCTGTTAAAAAGTCATGTAGAGAACTTGCCAGAACACTCCATCAGTGAGCAAGCTTTTCTTTACGCTAGTCGAGGTGCAGTAACACGCAGAACATGATTAAGATAAAAGATCCAGTTGTAATTATTCGATAAGCAAACTAGAAATAAAATGAAAGAATTACCTCGAATCATCAATGAAGCAAACATAACGCAGAACATTCCCATTTGCAGAAGCTTGATTGATCCTATCTTCAATATTCTTATCAAGTAAGGGAAGGCCATTCCGTAGAAAGTCTTCCAGAGGCATCACATCTGGTCCCATTTCTTCAGGATACAAGCTTTCGATCTGAAAAGGCATTTGCAAATGCATCAGGTTTCGGAAGCTAATTAAATTAGTAACCAAACAAAGAGACATAGCGACCCGTATCCTGACCTTCATATCATCTAGGTTAAAATGCCGTCCAAGGAGTCGAGCAAGAATTAGAGCCTGTAATGAAGACAACAAAACAAATTTTGTTATGAGGGATGTTCAACTTCTCAAAATTTCCAGAACCAATTAGAACTAGGAATGTTTCATGAAAGGTACCGAGAAACCAAGTATTAACCTATGTTGCTCGGACTCTCCAAATCTGGTTACACATGGCGGAGGGGTTTGTACAGGTTTTTAGGCTATTTCACACATAACTTTTTTTTTTTTGAGAATGGTAACAGTTACTCTATATATCCACAGGTATACTACATCAAAATATGTAGTTCCCCTTCAAAAGTGTTACAGCTTGTTCCCCTATATTTTTTCTTCTTACAGATAGACTAAAACATCAAAATATCTTCTGTTTGCACTAACATTTCCTGTTTACACCAAATATACTAAAGAGCTAAGCAATTCATTTTGAACTTCTGTAGGTCATTCTTTTTGTCTTCAAAACATCTCTGATTTTTTTAAAGATCAAATTTCAAGTGATAGTGCAAGATACACAATCTATGATATTGTCATGGGTCCATTCTGCTAAATTCCTATACTCATAAATGGATAATTCAGTATAAGAATATCACAGAAGGAAGATACTCCCTAAAAACACTTTCTACAGTGAGCATATAGCAGATGAAACATTATGTCTTAATTATGCAGACTGTAAAACTGCAGGTAAGTTCAGATAAACAAGAAAGATAATGCTTTTCTCATCAAAAATAATTTGGTAATATAAATGGATTGAAATCCTCGGACACTGTAAGTTTAATCAGAAGAAAGATTTTTGCTAACCTTTCTTGCTACATCCATGCCACCAAGATCATCCCGAGGATCTGCGGAGAAGTATAAATACATAAGAATAACTTCATACTTTAAGTATCCTAATGAGAATTGAGATGAAGTCTAGTCTCAGCTTTTAAATTCTTTTTTCCACTAATGCTATTTGGGATGGATGTATGGTTCCTGTTAATTACTGCTCAAAAGTAGATTGCCACTTGACAATGCATTGAAAACATTCATGTTATTTTTTTGTAAGAAAAGGAACCAGGATTTCCTTAGAAGTTCTGGAATGGGTCCAAACAGAATTACGTCTTCACAATGGATTAAAATAGTAATGTATCTCTTTCTTAGATAAAGCACCAAAATCTTGTAAAAGTTTACTTGCTACAAACATTACATCTCATGTACTTACATCCTACCTGTCTCCATCAGACGGTGTAACTTCTTCCCAGAAATTGAAAGTAAATATTTGGATTTTCATCACCTTGGGAGAAGGAGGGACTTGGTAAATTATTCATTCAAATGGATGAGATGGACTCTAATAAACAGACAAGTCCTCTAAAGGATTTCAAATTGATAGAGGCGCAATATTAAGACTAGAACCGTCTTACTGCCAGTTTTGACACAATGTTTAGTAGTATTTCCTCAGCATAAAATATATCCATTCAAAATTAGCAGTAAACCTAAACGTGAAGCAGAAAGGGAAGAAGATCAATTTAACCATCCTTGGACAGTAATGTATCAGAACAACAAATACCATTTTCAAAGGCGATTTTACCTCTCCACCTAATGCATGTCTTGCATCTCGAAACAGCAGGATGAAGAACTAATGGACAAACTTAAGTGTAATGTAAAAGTTGTATCTGTATATGGCCACGCATAAATGTAAGAAGACAAATATCCTAAAAGGTGAACATAAAAGAATTCAGGGTGTAAGACATTTGTCTCATGCATTAGCTTAATCTTTGTAGTTTATCTTATTTCTCACATAGTGTTATTGTCTTGATGAGAATTACACGTGCATTCACGAGTACTTAAATCAGTCGGTGGAGTAGTGTAGCTCTCGTTCCAGCTCATAGGATGTCTGTGACAAGGTTCTTACCATTTTGGAGAGTTGATAACTTCTTTTTAAGTAACTCATCTATGTTTCGTCCAATTTTGGTGATCAAAACCCTACCTAATAACTATTGACAAAAGCAAAAATCGCCAAAACAGCGATAAAGCCCACTTGGGGCTTAAAGCGCACTTCAAGCGTGAGCTTCAGTGGAAAACGCACAATATGAATACAACAACTACGCCCCACTTGGGGCTTAAAGCGCACTTCAAGCGTGCGCTTCAGTGGAAAACGCACAATATGAATACAACAACTACGCCTCAGTTTAAAACAAGTTGGGACGGTTATACGAATTCAAACTGAACATGTTTCTCCATTAAGCACCATTCATCGTAAAAGAGAACACAATATGAAAAGAAAAAAAAAATTAATCTGTGTGCGCTAGCGAGCATAATAGCACGTAAATAGTTAATATGTTAACTTATAATGAAGCAGAAGCCTATCAAATCATCAACTCAATATGAAAGGCTAAAGTATTCTACACCTAATCACTAATATAATCATATTTATCTATGTTACCTTCCTTAATAAAGTTACTTCACTTGTATCACTTAGAATTATATCATTCAATCTCTTTCTTCCTCTAACCCATCAGAAACAATTGCATCTCCTAAGATGACATGTGGAGCTCGATAGGTCAAAGCATTGGTTGTAACAATTCCTGATAGTCTCTTTGGTCGCCTTCTGTAAATTAACATGTCTTCACTCCACGATGCTCTTGCATAATCACCCAAGTTTAAGCATCATCAAACACCAATTCATTTTTTGCATTAGCATTAACATTCACCTCTCCAACCGATCACCCATTACTATGATCAATATAATTCAATGACATTGGATCAATGATACTCCGCAAGTCGTACATGTTTTACTTAACATACATCTGTTTATTCAATCTTTGATGCTCCAACCTATTCCTTTTTTGTATGGGTTATCTGAATGTTAGTATTTCAGCATATTGATTAGCTATGTAAAGAAACCAATAAACAAAAGTATATCACCAAGAGATACTAAATGCTCAAACACGATCTAATTACACCCACACCCAATAAAATGAGTCAGTAAACCCATAATTATAAAGGTTAATTTTTTAAGATAGTTGAATTCTATACAAATTCCACCATTGCCTCCAAAAGCACTGATCCGTACTAAGAACACACTAAGAAGTTTATTCGAGTTCTTTGTTTTTTTGTCTGGCAATCCATATGCTGCAGTGAAACATTCATACTTCACATATTCTTCCCTATGCTTGTTTACAATTTCATTTGACAACTCTACCTCCTTCTTAAGTAACATAACCTGAGACCTCATGATTTTCAACCCACTTCATTGGCCACTAGGCCACACCCTTGGGTGCTTTAATAATTAGTTTTATGTTTAAAATTCTAATTGGTACTCACACTAACTTTTAATTAATGACTGTCTACATAATACTTTTTACCATTGAATGGTGGAACTTATATGGAAAATCAGCTCCCCATCTCCAGAAATTAGCCATTAGAAGTTTGGGTTTAACAATTCATTCTGCTGGGTGTGAGCGTAATTTAAGCGTGTTTGAGCATGTATTTACTCATAGTAGTGTACATCTTATTTATTCGCTTTCTTTGCATAGTTATCAATTAGACTAAATTACTAATGTTAAGATTTATCCATGCAACTGCTCCAAAAAAAAAAAGAAACTGGATTGGAGCATCAATTTTTTTATTTTTTTTTTAGAATGGTAATGTTGTATTCCTCAGCATCAAGGACATGCTGGAGACCTCCATTGGAGCATCAAATATTGAAAGATCTAATGCATGTCAAGTACCAATCGTGCTTTAAAAGTTTGTTCCGACTTACTTAGTGTCATTGATCCAATCTCATTGGATTACATTGATCATAGCAATGAATGGCTGATTGGGAAGTTGGGTGTTAATATTGAAGCAGAAGATAAATTGGTGTTTGGTGATGACAACTTAACTTGGGGTGATGTTGCAAGAGCGTCATGGAGTGAAGATGTGTTGACATATACAGGGTGATAAAAGAGGTAGTCAAGAGTTATTACAACAAATGCCTCAAGCTCTCGGGCTTCACGTTTTTGACGTAGAAGATGAGATTGATGCAGATGAGTCATAGGAAGAAGAGATTGAAGGCTATAATTCAAGTGATACCAATGGGAGTCACCCTATTGATGTAGATTATATAGATGAATATGATTATAATAGTAATTACAAGTAAAATGGGTTTATCTTTTCATATTAAGAATGAAATTGATGATTTGATCAACTTATACTTCATCATAAGCAATATATATTTTAGTATTTATGTGTCTATTACATTCTCTAAATATTTTTTGTGTGTGTCTATGTGTGAGTGTGTACATACATATATTTAAAAAAAATCTTCACATTGCGCTTTTATTTCACTAAAGCCCACGCTTAAAGTGTGCTTTGCGCTGTAAGCCCAATAGGGCTTTATTGCTTTTTTGCGCTTTTCGCTTTGACAACACATAAACAAAAATGTAAGACTCTACATTTATTTATAAATGGATAAATATCATATTTTCAAGAACCTCTTTTCTGTTTTTGTAACTCTATCTTCAGTACTTGTATGGTAATTTTACAATATTAATAGGGTGGTTGCAACTTATCACCTGGTTCAGTGTAGCCAAGGCTTTTAGCAGCAGTAACAACTTGGCTGAATGGCATTCCATCCTCAACCTCACTCATTACATACCCCAGGGTACCTGTTAGATCAAGATATATGGCATCTTACCATCAAATTCTTCTGGTATTTATACTTTATAACGAGCAAGATATAAGGACAATTAATTACATAGCTAGACTAAATGATAAATGGTCATAAAGTATTACCACTCAAACTCCCAATAATACGGTAGACGGGATCTCCTGATGAAATTATGCGATTTAAGGATGTTATGACAGGAAGGCCAGCACCAACCTACCACACAATATACCAATTTCAGACACCTTTGCTTGGCCAAGTATAAACTGAACTACGACAAGTCGACAATACTATCCTTTGTATACCACAGAAGCTAAATTGGATGAATTGGACAAACACAATGCACTACAAATCCCATATCATTGTTCGGGAAGTCAAACAAGAAACACACAGCAATTTCAACATGTTAAAGCTTTTAAAGCAGAAGAGAAAGGTTCAAAGTGCATGAAACATTTAAGAATCTCAAACACAAGTGAAGCTGATTTTTACTAAACTAGTACTTTAGATATCAGATAAACCAAATGACATCCATAACCATACATATGATCACTTATTTGTTTATCCTCAAATGTATATTTATATATACATGCCTAACTACATCCTTCTTTCAGCGAACGGTGGGAGGAAATCCGAGGCAGGGATATTGGAATTTTCATAGTTAAGAGAGTAGGTAATGCCTTCTGATCTGGATGAGCCACTCTAGATATGTAATATGACATTTTTTTCATCATAGCCAGTGAAGAACTCATCCAGCTACTCTGTTATATTTTGGAAGGGGATTGGGGCGAGGGAAGAATACTTAAATAACTACTCCCTCCATCTAGGGGTGGGCATTTGGTATTTTCAAATTTCGGGTTCGGTAATCGGTAATTGAAAGTAGATGCCATATGGATGCAGTATATAGACCTGGCCATTGGTTTCGATCAAATCAAACTTTAAAATTGGGAATGGACTGAAGGTGACCTTTTGGAATGACAAGTGGTGCGCTCAAGAATCTCTGAAGCAGCTATATCCAGATCTCTACATCTTAAGCCAAGCTCAACAGGCTACAGTTGCTGAAATGTGGACAGGTCAGGGTTGGAATTTACAATTTAGAAGATACTTGAATGACTGGGAAATGCCAAGGATAGCAGACTTCTACAACACAGTTGCTCACTTTAACAACTTAACAGAGGAGAGTGATACTTTGGTATGGAAACTTGATAGCAAAGGGTGCTTCACTGTCAAATCTGCATACAGAGACTTGAACTCAACAAATACTCAGGTGGAAGGGTGGCCTGGGAGGATGATTTGGAGAACAAAAGTACCTTACAAGGTAAACTGTTTCTCATGGCTATTAGCAAAGGAGGCAGTTCTGACTCATGAGAATTTGAATAAGAGAGGCTTCCAACAATGTTCTAGGTGTTACCTATCTGGAGAACAAGCAGACAGTCAATCATCTTTTTTTACATTGCAAGTGGACAGACCAGCTTCGGCAGATCTTCGTCAAGATGAGGAAAATTAAATGGGTGAAACCAGGTAACATAAAAGAGGTGATGAAGTGTTGGAACAGAGATGGAAATGCAGCAAAGAAGGAGGAGAGATGGAAGATTTTCCCAGCAAGTATATGGTGGACAGTTTGGAAGGAGAGAAATCAGAGATGCTTCGAAGACAAACAGAGTAGCATGCACAGATTGAAGTTAAATTGCCTAGGATTATACTACTTTTGGTGTAAACAGGAAATGCTAGATCAGACAGTAGATATTTATACAGCTTTAGATTGGTTATGATATAATGTAATAGTCAGGGCAATGTAAGTTGTAACACTTTTGGATGCAGTAAACTAGAGGATATATAGACCAACTGTTACCATCTCCAAAAAAAAAAAAAAAAAAAAAGGGTAGATGTCAAATTAGTTCGGTAATCGGTAAATCAAGCTTCGATTCGGTATGGTATTTGGTAATACCGTATTGAATATGGACGAGATAACTTGTAAATACAAATTCCAAATCTTTTGGTCAATATATAAAAAGAATAATTAAAGACTGATGTACTCTGAAAAACATGGCATGCACCACCGTAACACTTAGAAACTCTAAAACACAAATTAAACTTAATGAATCATCTTTATATTCATAATTATAACAATAATGATGTATACTTCTTCTCAATGAACCACATTTGGCCTCAGCAAGACGTACTCTGAAAGACGTTGTAAGGCAGTCAGAAAGGTGACTGTGTGAGAGTACTGTTGAAATCGTCTTTGAGGCTAAGGATTAAGATCTTTTTTGGGCCGACTATTGTCTATTGATGGGCCTGGTAGTGCTACATATATGGGTTATAATTAGGGGTGGGCCTTTATTGTATAAATAATTTGGTATTCGGCAAATACCGAATACCGTAAGGTATTAATATCTCGTACCAAACCCGAACCAGAGTCCCGCAATTCTGAAATTTTACTCCCGAATACCATATCAAATACCGAACTATCAAATCCCGAATTGCCGAAATCCCCGATTCGGTTCAGTAATTCGAGTTTTGGTAATTTATGCCCAGCCCGAGTATATTTTTAGAGTTACCTTAGCATAGGGAAAGTTTTACGCTCTCTAGTATTAAAGATCCGTAGAATACGGTTGACCTACGAGCTTCAATGTGTGATTAATGTATTATTTGTTTAAAAGCGTTTAGTTTTGGCAAAATGTCATTCATTTCTTTATCATAAACTCAAGAAAATTTTGGCAAAAAATCCCCTTTAAAAAAGGGGGATTTGGGTTTGAAAATCCACATAAGTATTCAACTCACTTTATTGCCAGACTAGGACACACCCGGGATTTCTCCCGAGTAGAGTCGCTTTTATTCTAGTTCTAATAAAATGGGATTAGTACTTATGGGTTTTATATATAGAGAAAATATGGATTATATCTCCGTTTTATATATATTATATATATATATATATATATATATATATATATATATATAAAGGAAAAGAAGATGGTTTTTGTTAAGTTATTATTTTAATCATTTTAGAAGCTCATATACTCAACTCATATTTCGAGTCCTAAACCCGTTATTCTCAAGTCGGTCCAACTAAGTTTTTTCTTTGTTTTGGTCCATAACATTTTAGGCTTCTGGCCGGTCTAAATTAAAGATTCAGATTCTGGCCTTTACAAAAAATGACTCAGATTTTGCTACTTTTTTTTCTAAAAAAAAAAAATGTCCCATTTGACACTTCTTTAAACCAACCGAATAGTCTAAGTTTGCAAATAGCCCCCTTTTTTTTTTTAGTAATTTGCAAAAAAAATAAAATGTTTTTAGAGTCAATTTATCCCTTAATCTCCAATTCCCAATTAATCCCAAAGCAGTAGATGGTTGACGATTTTATTTAAGGCCCAAAACAGACTCCTTATCAAGTTTTTGCTAAGGACGGAAAGTCCAAAACTGTTTGTTGTCCATTTAAATCATTTAGAGTCTGTTTGGAAAGCCACCTGGTAAGGTGTAATTACTAGGGTAGTAATTACACAGCCTGGTAATTATACAGTATAGTAATTACAATGACCTGTTTGTTTGTCAGAGTGTAATTACAGTGTAATTCCCTCTGTCCTGTTTGGTTGGACAAATGTAATTACACAGCTAAGCTAAAAAAAAAACAGATTAACATATAAATAATTTTTACTGTATATATATAAAATATTTATTGTGAGGTATTTAAAATAAATATTTTTCTGCAAAATTATATTAAATAACTATAAATAATATTATTACTTAACCGAATTAGCCGGGCTCTAAAGCAAGCATCTAACACCCAATAAAAAACCAATGTTTTTTTCCAGCTATCAATCAATTTTGCACTATAGCCACAGAAGTTACTATATGTATCAAAACATCTGGTGCAGTTAAAATGCCATAACATTGGATTGACAATATCTATTACAAAATGAATAGAAACTTTACAGTAATGAAGTCAATGAACAGCTTGTTGGACACTTCTTAGATGACTTAAAGATACTTCTAAACAGAGATGGGAAGCCACTTCCATTTCACTGCAAATCCACCCTTCTATTAATATCAAGATACTTATGCACCAGTAGCTTTTATCAGCAAAAAACAAAACAGAAGGAAGAAGAAAAAAGGATATACAATGAAGTTTTACACTGATAAACCTTGCAGCCTTTAATTACTCTACCTCTTACATCTACCTATTTTACAAAATAGACTGGTGGCTATAACCTTGCTTCAAGTGACAATGACCTACTCTGTCCATTTCAACATATGCTATTCTACCTTATTGCTCTAGCATTCCATATCTGTTGAGCTATCCTATCTCTTAGATTGCACATATATTGTTTGTCAACATCTGTCGGTCCTCGTCCAAGTTCTTCTTCATCTGAATCTGAATCAATATCATCCAAATTGTGGGAATCTTCTATTTCCTCTTCCACGTGTTCTTCAAAATATGAATCGTCCCAGTTCCACTTACGAATGAAATTATGAAGTATACAACATGATAGCACAATCCAACCTTGTTTTTTGATGGAATATGGAGGAGGAGTCGTTAATGTAGGGAATCTTTTTTTCAAAACAGCAAATGTCCTCTCCACGACATTTCGAAGCTTTGAATGTCTCAAGTTAAAGAGTTCACGAGCATTTTGTGGTGCTTGTGTTTGGCTCCATTCTCTCAAATGATATCGTACACCACGATAAGGTGCTAGAAATCCCTTTGTATTTGCATAGCCTGCATCAACTATGTAATATCTTCCTACAAAATTACAAGCACCAACTTAAGTAAATAAATAATGGATGTCTGAATTAATGCTAAATTACCATTTTGAATTTTCAACTTATTTTCTGATCTCTCCCAAACAGCATTTCTTAAAACTCTAGAATCTGAAGCAGAGCCTTCCCAACCAGCAAGCACGTATTGAAAGTTCATATCAAAATCTACCACAGCAAGGACATTTTGAGAAAGAACTCCTTTACGATTTCTATATCTTGGTTGCTCTTCCACGGGAATTAATGCAGGAATGTGAGTTCCATCTATAGCTCCAATACAATCCTTCAAAAAGCTTACAATGATTTTAAGATATAGGACAGAACAATTAATAACTTTTAGTTAGTAAAAGTAAATTGTAATGCTAAAAACTAACCTTGAACCAAGGATAGAAAAGTGGATTAGAGGATATTTCTTGCGGGATACTTCTTCCTGCCTGCTTGACATAGTGTTTTCCTAAACGTAGACAAGCTTTCAAGCACTATTTAAAATACCGACTAATTGTTTCTCCTGAATGTTGAAAACGATTTTGCACAACTCTATTCCTCTCATTATGAGCAAACGTAAATACAAATATTGCCAACTGTTCCTCAACTCTAACGGTTCTTGAATCAGTTAATAGACCTCTTGTTTTCATCTCATCTACAAGTTGTAAGAAACATCCAACACTCATACGTAGTAGGTCATAACATCCACGAGGATGTCCTTCAGTCAAATCTTTAATAAAATCTGCTCCAGTTAAAATTGATCGGTGTACTCTTTCTTTTGGTCCAACACCTAAATATTTTCCAATAATGCTAACTAAAAGTACACATTTTGCAAGAAACATCATGAATTGATCTTCATTTGCCATCCTATTTGACATAGAAAAGAATTAATTTTCCAACTGTAATGGCATAAGAAAAAGCATAATACTCTTATAATGTCAACTTGGAACAAAATGTAGCAGAAATTCAAAACAAAAAAGAGATAACATAATATTTTCATGTCAAACTTCAACAAAACATATGATAAGTTTCCAGCAAAACTCTAGGAATATATAATCCAAAAGAGAACAAGATACTAGCCCATAACATTGCTCAAACAACAAAACATGCTTTTAACGACATCACTCAAATAAAGCAAGTTTGCTCATGGCCCATTTCTTCCGAAGTTCTGGAGCCATAGCAGCAAAGAATTCAGCATTTCTCTCATTTATTAGGAGGTCAATAATTTGTATATTCCATTCATCACACAAGCCTAGTTCCAATATCAAAGGCATTAATTTCTCCGCAGACGTGTTTTTTGGTTCATGTTGTAGCCTTATTTGTTCCTCAGCTATTGATGTCCATCTATCAACAGATTTAGCCAAGCTGCTTCCAATAGAGTTTCTAATTCTTTTTGGACGTGATGTCAAAGTTGGTTGCTCAGCTAAATGTCGTTGTCCTGCTCTCTTATCTTGATTAGATGATTGAGTTACTTCATTACTCGTAAAGTTTATATTCTGATCAAAACATCCATGGTCATTGTCCACAAATTGTACATCTTCAGAAGCAGGTGTAGTAACTTTTTCAGCAGTTATATCATCATCGGAAAACTCATTTTGAAAATCCTCAGCATCATTAATTTCACACCCATTCCTACCATCAGCAACGGTATCTCCAAAAATCAAAGCCAAAGTACTATAATCTGGCAGCTTCTTCGTTTTATATTGAGAATCTTTTGGGTGAGCCTATTATATAATCAATAGTCTTAAATCAGAAAAATGAATAACTTAAATTCAAACTCATCTATTGAAAAAAAAAAAGAATATATGACTCACTGCAAGGTACTGCTCCCAGACATCATCTTCAGCATCAACTTTTCGAGTTTCCTCATTCCACCCAAATCCACTATGTTGTATCATTCTCTTCATAGTAGCATATGTTTTCTTCAATGTCCTCATCCTATTTTTCATTTTAGTCTTATCTAACTTGTCCCCGTACAGCTTATTCATTTCTCTTTCTATACCATCCCATCCTTCGGTCGTTAATCCTCCTTGTTGCGTTCTTCCCAACTTAACTTATTCAGAAATAAAATAAATGAAATGTTCGTCTTGAACTTCACTCCATTTGGTGTATGGTTTTCGAACCTTAGGTGGTTGGCTAGTTGTCATCCTACATAAATGAAATTATAAAGGAAAGTTACCTAATTTATTTGTTACCCATTGCTCAAATACAGACAATATTTAAACAAGTTCCCCTTTTGTACTCTAGCTTAACCTATTTGACATTTGCACCATGAAGACTCACAGTATAGAAGCTAATAATTTAAAATACAAAGAATTCCATTCAACCGAAAGCTCACCTCATTGTAGTCAATTAAAACTAAATCAAGTTTTCCCCTAATATCATCCAACGTCATATAGCATCATAAGAACAGTGAGGATCTTGCTAATTTTAGAGCTAAAGAATGTCTGTAGAGCATACCTATGCTTAAAAAAAAAAATGTACATAGATCGTACTGAGATATCTCATCAACATATTTTTTATCAAATAATAATCTACTTGAGACTAGGCTTAGGTAAATAAATTTTAATATTTTAAAAAATTATTTCTTATATTATTATCAGAAATTAGAGAAAATTTTAGTTCTTGAATTCTATTCTTCAGGAACAACATATAGGAGAAAATACAAAGATTAGATACATAAATTAGCTACCAAGAAATCAAATATATGAAATAAAAAAGGGGAAAGAAAAGATCTTACCTGGGGGTTGAAGTGAAGAGCAGCGTTGCTACTTGGTGGAAAGAGAAGATATGTCCTTTTGTTTTCCAGATGAAATAATGACAGGAAAAAGATATCTGAAAAGTTAGGCATGTAATTACATGGTGTAATTACACCCAATTCTCAACCCCCCCCTTGAGAATTGGAGAGTGTAATTACACCCCTCCAATTACACTCAATTCCCTTTTAAGAATGTAATTACCTGGCTTGACAAACATGCCAGACAGTGTAATTACACTCAATTACACCCAATTCCAATTACATGGGTGGCTTTCCAAACAGGCCCTAACAATATTAGCAATTTGGATACGGTTTTAGAAACCTACTGATTTAGTTTTAAGAAATCAGTTCATACTAAATAAGAAATGGTCAAGTTTAAAAATATCTTAGGCGACCTTCCTAAAATACTACGTTTTTCCTACGTTCTAACACGCATAAGGGTTTCACTATTTTACATACTTGTCAAGTACACAATGCAAATAAATATGTAATGTAAAGTTAAAGGGAAGAGTACTTTGCTGCCCGTACTTAGGTTGTAAACTCTCACTGCTCTCTGTCAATTACCCTCGATGTACGCCCACCATTGTAGGGCCCGTACAATTTTTGCAACTCGTACAGTCACCGGTTCAAAGGGAATTTCCATCCCAACATACTCCGTCTTGGTTTCTTAGTCTCGAATCATGAACGTAGCCTAGTTTAAGGTACGAGGTGTTACAGAGTGGATTTAACTTATGGGCCCACCCAAGCCCATCAGTGCCATTTTCACCCATGGCTGGGCCTTCAACATATTAGCCTGCCTTTCCTTCTTCAGACTCGATCAAGAAATGATGTTGGGCCTCTGGCCCAACAAGGATTAATGCAAGTAGAGGGGCCCGAGTGGCCCAGGATTGAATTTTACATGAAACACATAAAAGGATAATGATTAGGACGTGTCTATGTATTTAAACTAAGGCATAGATAGTTCATACTTAAGCAAGATAAATATACAAATCAAATAGATATATGACAAAGAGGAAGTAGAACATTTTTTAGAAGAAACTCAAGCCCAAATCAGATAACGATGAGGAGAGTTCAAGGCCCAGATGAGTTATTTTTAAGTTGAATTAGATAGGCTGGCCCAAACATGACAATATAGGAAAACCATGGTCCAATAACAAGATATAAGGGAAAGAGGCCCAAAATTTAAGCAAATAGCAACAACCCATCAACACTTATAGACCCACATAAGGGATACACCAATTATATACTAAATATACTACTTCTTATACACCTGTGTATATAGGACTGGGTATATCTTGCATATCTAGGTATATTCATGAAGAAAGTCAATCACACAGAATGGAAAACAAGAAGAAAACACATCAAGACCTTTAACCTTTGGAGTTCCATTTGGACTCAGTCAAACAGAATCAGAGAGGAGGGGTAATATACAAGGGAAAACCAGACAATATACATGCTTAGACATGACTTTATGCTACCAAATACCAAACAGTCACTTACAAGTCAAGTATGGATCAGGTCAAGCATCAAACATGCTACATAAGCATTTTGAGCAATTCTGACTAAACAGGATGTCCAAGCTAGCACAATTTACATCAAACTAATCACTTACACAATTAAACAAATTCCTAATGGACAGTATGCTAATGAGGGAAAAGAAACAATATGCTCTTCCATACTTTACATGAGCTCATACAAATGCAAATAGGGCCATACACATGTTGATTTTAACTCATTAGTCTCACCAAATTAACTAAACATATGGCCAGACTCAGGTGATTTAAGCAACAAAATCATGAATCATGCATAAGTAACTACCACAGACTGTACCTCAATACCATTAAACTATACAGCAGGTGTTTTGAACTTAACAAGACTAAGCATGATATATAATACTAAACTAAACATGTAACATACACCAAAATTAAGACATGCTAATCACATCGTTAACAAACTGAACCCATAATCAGACCTATTAGAGTGGACTACTCAATAAGACCATAAACTAAACTTGATTACCTTATACCCTCAACTTGAGACTAATAGCATTAACGCAACTACCTACCATCACATATCACAGACAAGCATGGTATTGGTCCTTGTTAGATTTAAACCAAATGAGATTCAGACCAAACACATAAAACATTATGATACAGGGGGGTAAGCATTTTGGACATGATCAAACTATCAAGACAAATGACATGATTCAAGGCAGGCTAAGACATTTAACTCTACTACATTTAAACCATTTATAGCACCACTTTATAACACTACGACAAATGTACTAACAGGATCATAGTAGGAATACAACAAATGCCCAAGAAAGCAATAGGTAGAAATGGAACCAAACATATACTTAATAAAATTTAAGACTAATAACATAAGCTAAAACATAATCAACCACAAATAACTAAAAGAAACAGAACAAAAATGCAAAAAAAAAAAAAAGGAAAGGGGAATTACCTTTCTTATGTACAGCCTTTGAATCAAGATTTGGACTTGGAAGACTTCTAGGCCTCCTTTCCTCAACCCCAAATTGCTCAAACAGCCACCAAAACCCACACAAGAACAGAAAATAAACTTTAAAATTTGACTAAACTCGAACCCTTAAAATCTAAAAGCAAATTGCTTATAAATTTAGGTATTTCGAGTATATGCGTGAATATGTATGATATTCTGTCTGTAAATTTATTGGATTGGGGCTCTTTATATAGAACCCCCAAATTCATGAGAAACCCTAGTTCCCCGATGTGGGACTGTGTCAAAACCCTCAATACAACATTCAACGAATACGATTTAAAGTAGATAATATACCAAGGGTCAAATTTGAACCCTAACGGATCGATCTACTTAGTTCCGCACGAACTAATAAAATTCATGGATTCAAAATCGCAACAAGATAAATTCCATTAAGGAATTGGTCCTTGGCTGAGCAGAAAAGCAAAAGAAAGCGAGGAATGAATTTTTTACCTCTTTGGTTGGTGAGAGAAGGCAAGAGCATTAATTGCTCTTGCACGAAATGGCCACACCATCCTGTGGTAACTTTGACTCGCCTGAAAATTTTTCATTTCCGGTAAGAGGAGACGTAGAGCGATGATAATCGCTTGCGGCGGCTAGGGTTCCTTACCCTTTTGCCCCTCAAGTGTGAAATGAGACCCGAATAGGTCTTTGGTATCGATATAAAGCTATTGGGCTGGGTCTGGTCCGATTTGGACTACACATGTATATGTATACGGGGGGGGGGGGTAAACATGCAACTCTTTAACAGAGTGGCCGAAATTGAGACCATGCCCATTTAATTGAACATTTCAATTGTGACCAGTTTGCAACTAATTGACCAATTGAGAGCTAAATTGCAAAACTGACCTTAGTTAAATTAAACCAATGAATTTGGCTATCTTAATTAAGGCCATAATTGAGTTAATCAAACAACTAGGGGTTATCTTTGCAATAATGACCTGAATTGGGTTAAACCATGGAAATTGATCTTCAATTAAGGTTATAATTAAACTAGCAATTTATTATTTCAATTGTAGCCACTTCTAGCCATATAACAAACAATTTATGGAATTAACCACAATTAAACACTTAATTAATTATGATAATTACCAATTTAGGCATTGAGGGGTAAAATGATTAATTCGTTCAATTAATCAAATTCCTTAGATTAAACGGAGTAAAATACTCGCTAATTGATTTCTAATAATTTAAATAAATAATTATTTTAAATTATTTCCTTGATTAAATTTAGCAAATATATCCTATTTGTCGCAAAATATGTAAATTAATTTCTAAATGACTTATAATGTTATAGAAATTATTTTACCAAATAAGAATGGTAAAATATTATCTAACTAATTTTATAAAATCATTTTGACTTCTAAAAATACATAATTCACTCTGTTTAATATCCAAGGACTCTGGGTAATTAAAATAAATTATGGGAGGTCAAAAATTAGGTGTCAACAACTACAGCATCATAATCATGATATATAACTAACCATCAATATCCTATATCTCAACACAGCGACGAGCCAACAAGTACATAAAACAGATAAGTCTACAACGCAATGGGGTGGCTAGCCCCCAAATCATACAACAAGGCCCAACCTAAGGCAAAATCTATCCCAAACTTCATACCCGAAGGTTTACATGCATTCTCTGATAATATCATCTAAACATACACTTCGCTAATCGAAGTCTCACCATAAGGTAAACCGCAACCTACCTGTAAAGCCAAACAGCAAACTCGAATGATCTAACCTTAGTCTTTCCCATCCTTTGTGCCTCGTGATAGTAAAAGTCTAATCATATCCGAATAGGGAATTAGAATCAATACTCACAACCTTATTTCTATTCAAGTCCCAAATTCTAACTCATGGAATGGGAAAACGAGCCTTTCAAGGGTAAAATAGGAAATTTGAAGGCTAAATATGAAATTCATACTCTAGGTGATCAATTCTCATCAAACATTAGCTAGATTAACTCATAGATTAGGGAAATTCGGATTCTAGATGAAACTCCCAAATTTGGTATAAACCCTAACTTAAAATCCCACAAATTGGTCACTAGTAATGAAGGAATCATGCTTATGTAGTTACTAATCAACAATTTCAACCTTAATCAAGCCGAATCCACCAACAATTCAAGGTTTTATAATCAAAAACTCATTAGAGGAAGAAACCCCAAAACTCTCTTTAATCTTCAAGTGAATCACCAATAATGGAAGGTATAAGCTTATCAACAATGAATTCATCAATTTTCTATGGTTAAACTAACCAATTTCATCATCAATTCCCATTAGGAAGGCTAAACCCCTTTAAAGAAGAAACCATAAAAACCCCCATTTTATTCATCATGTTCTATGAATTTACTACCATGGATTCATACTTAGGGCAGGTAAATGAAAGGAATAGAGATTAGGGAACTTACCCTCAAGAAAAATCGGACCCAACTCTCCACAAATCGCCTCCAAGATTCTAAGGAATTGTTATATTAACAATGGGAGGAATAAGGGTTTCAAAAGCGAATTTAAATAAGAAACTGCCCCATCGGCCCCTTTTGCGGCACCGCTCTCGCGGTCAAGAGGCCGCCCTTGCGGCACCGCTATTGTGGTTCCACCACCGATTTTGCGACTACCTGACACCAGAAATTTTTGGTGTCTTCCAAACTTGGAATCGACACCCAGAACCTCCCGGACACAAACCAAATATGCATACACATGTAAAATCGTGCTACGAACTCACCCGCGCACGGAATTCTTAAAAGAAGCCTCGTTGAACAAGTCAACCCCCAAAAGCCTAAGAGCAACTTTCCAACCCATGTCCCAAAATGCAACCGAGTGCATTGGGAACCGAACCAAACCCACCAATCAGTCACAAATGATCATTCGGACCTCTCGGAATTGACGAATTTTCGAAAAATGTCCGTTTACCCAAAAGTCAACTATGAGTCAAACGGTTTTCACTTAAAAGCCAACTTTTCCAAAAGTCACATCACAACTCACTCTCATGCCTAGGGAACCGTGCCACCTGTCCCCGCAGGTCAAAATTTACTAATAAAGCTCGGGGATAGGTCAACAGGGGCAAAATGGTCAAAATGTAATAACGACCAAATGGGTCGTTACAAGAAATGATATAAATTCTTTAGCTAATCATTGAGAAGAGGGGAAAACCTTGAAATGTGGTGGTATGATGTATATGATTCCTCCATTTTAATGAAAGATTTCCGATCCGAGTTATGATAATGAAAAAACTCGGCAAAATACATCAAATCACCCTTAAACTATACCCAAAATGTCAATATCACACCCAAATTATACAGGCGACCTATTACACACCTGAACATCTAAAAATTGAATTTATTTGCACCCTGCAAAGCATTATACCACTTTTGCAGTGTGTGGTGTTCCACACGCGCATCCACGTCAGCGCCACGTGGAAATAAAATAAATTTTATTACTTCCAATACTGTTTCTTTTTTCTTTTCTCTATTTTTTTAATTTACACTATTTTCTTTTTCCTTAATTTGGGGAAGAAGATTTAGAGAAGAACGATGAAGAAGACGTAGATGCAGAGACAAACAAAGAAGAAGAAGATGTAGAGAGCAAAGGCAGATTGCAAGTTGAAGCTTGAATTTCAAGAAGTGTAGTACTGGAATCTTACCTCAATTTGTTGATTTTACTGGATTCAATAGATCTATGGAAATTGTTGGATGTAGATTGGTGTCTTTACAGCTAGAAGAAAGGAAAAATTCTGGCAAGCAGCTGCTACTCTTGCATCGCCACTCTGGGAGGACGACAACTCCGGTGGTTTTGGTGGAAGGTGATGAAATTGATGATGGTGATCGACAATTTCAGTGGTGGCGGTGGTGCTGCTATGGTATTTGGTGATGGGTGTTGAAATAGGTGATGGTGGTGTTGTGACTTTTGGTAGTGGAAGGTTTGGTAGTGGTGAAATTGGTATGATTTTGGAAGGGTGGGGTTCATAGGGGTAGTGAAATCTATGGTGGGTGTGTACGGATTTGATTGTGGATAGTGAAAAAGATTAAGTTGGTGAAGTTGTAGTAACATGGTGAATTTTTTCTCTATGGATTGATGAAGAATTGTGAAGATCATTATGAATTGATGAAGTTGTTGTAGAGAATTGTGATTAAAAAAAATGAAGTAGAAAGAATGTAGGGTGGGTCGTGAAGAAGAAGAGAGGGATGTGGTGGTGGTGGTGATGAAATGGAGGAGAGGCGGGTTTGGGTGGTGGTGGTGAAAATGGAGAAGAAGAGTTGAAAAAAATCAGTTTTTATTAAATTAAAAATTATTTTTACTAACTTCACTCTCCTATTTATTAATTATCATTACTTTTTGCCACGTCAGCTTATAAGGTGCAAATAAATTCAGTTTTTAGATGTTCAAGTGTGCAATAGGTCGCCCGTATAGTTTAAGTGTGATATCGACATTTTGGGTATAGTTTAAGGGTGATTTGATGTATTTTGCCAAAAAACTCTTAGAAAACATCTCTCCAATAAGCTTTTATTCAACAACAACAACAATATGTCCAATGTAATCCCACAAAGTAGGGTTTGGGGAGTGTAGAGTGTACGCAAACCTTATCTCTATCTGAGAAGGTAGAGAGGTTGTTTTCGAGAGACTCTCGGCTCAAAGAAAGAACAAAAAGATGCAATAACAACAAGGCAAGAACAATAGGAAGATAATAAGGTAACAGAGGCTAAAGAAACAACATATAGTAATAAAAATATAAGAATAAGAACAAAGCGAATACAAGGCTAATGCTAAAACTCTAGGAATGGAAAAGAAATGTGCGCGATTATATAGCCACTACCTTTCTACCCTAATTCTCGACCTTCATACCCTTCTATCAAGGGTCATGTCCTCAGTAAGCTGAAGTCGAGCCATGTCTTGCCTAATCACCTTACTCCAATACTTCTTTGGCCTATCTCTATCCCTTCTCATGTCCATAACGATCAACCTCCCACACCTCCTTACCGGGGCATCTGTACCTCTCCTCCTCACGTGCCCGAACCATCTCAGCCTCAATTCCTGCATCTTATCCTTCGCGAGGGCCACTCCTACCTTGTCCCGAATATCTACATTCCCAATCTTATCTCTCCTGGAGTGCCTTCACATCCATCTTAACATCCTCATCTCTATTACTCTCATCATCTGAACATGGGAGTTCTTGACTGGCCAACACTCAGCCCCATATAGCATAGTTGGTCTAACCACCACTCTGAAAAACTTATCTTTAAGTCTTGGCGGCACATCCATATCACACAAGATACCGAACACGGCAATACTATGAGTGACATCCTTTATTCAACACGAATTCTAATTCAATGGGACCTTCAAATAATTATTAGATACTAAGTGGAAAATAAAATATGAGGGTGGGGGGTTGAATTAAATAGCAATAAAATTTTAATGCATTTATGACGAGTGAGACTGATCAGTAATGTGAATCTTGAAAGCATATGCCAGACATTACCCGGTTCTATCTCGTTCGCAATTATTATACAGCAACAACGTGGAGTCAGAGCTGTGAGACAACCACTTCATGATAAAATCACGTGAAAGCCATTAGGAATAAATTAGAGGCCTCAAAGCCCCCAACGAAAATGACACACGAACACACAATGTTATGTGGTCTTCTTCTGTATATTTTTATGGACAAAGGTGCAAATATACTCCTTAATTTTGCGATTTGGAAAAGATATATCCCCCATTATAAAAATGGCATAAATATTCCCCTACCTTTACAAAATGGTGTAAATATACTCTTTTTGCTGATGGATTTTTAAAAAAAAATTATTTAATTTATTTTTTATTTAAAACAAATACCACGTGACTTTAAAAAAAGTCTACTCATTTTTTTTTTTGAGTAGCCATATTTTTCTAAAGCCACATAATAATTTTTTTCTGTTGGGTCGGGTTTGGTTTGTTGAAAAAAAAATGGGTCGACTTATTCTTTTTTATGGCACGGAGATATTTTTTAAACGAACCAGACCCGATCCACCAGAAAAAAATTATCATGTGGCGTGAGAAAAATATTTCTACTAAAAAAAATGGGTAAACTTTTTCTTAAAGCCACATGGAATTTTTTTAATTAAAAAAATAAGGTAAATAATTTTTTTCTAAAATCCTGTTTGCGAAAATGGTATATTTGCACTATTTGTGTAAGGGCAGGGTATATTTGCATCATTTTGTAACGACAAGGGTATATATACACCACTTTTTAAACGGGGGTATATCTGTTTAAATCCCAAACTTGAGGGGTATATTTGCACATTTGCCCTATTTTTTATTTTTTAAGACAAGTGAGTCCTAAACATTACTTTCATATAATAATAATAATTGTAATATTATGTTAGAAATTTTACTAAAAGCGGGCTAACAATAACTTGATTATTGTGGTTTATTAATCGGACTATATAGATATAACTGGTGCACATGACTTGAGTCGATTATATTAGATTTATTGATGTGGGCTGACAATATTATAGGCTCTGTTGAAAACATAATAAAGTATGTTATGGGGAGACTTATTAGGTCAAGGCTTGATGCCTATAAATAAATGGTTAGGTCTCTCTCACCTCCTTAAACTGAAGGCAACCAACCCATTCAACTGCCAGTAATAAGAGAAGCAATGAGAGTAAGACGTAGTTAAATGTTTCACAATTCTGACTTATGAAACCTGCTTATCCATTTATGAAAAAGTGAGTCTTAATCTCATTTCTGGTGGTGTTCTTAATTTATGCAATATTCCTAAGACTGTTATAAATTAACTTACAAGTGGTACATCTCATCTCTCATAATCAATAAATTTTACGTTCTCATACACTAATTCTTTTAGTTGAGGTGGTATGAGTACGTTCCCTCCATTTTTAAATAGAATTTCCGAGTTTGCACCCGAAAATAGAAAAAATATATGAAGTATTTTTTTTTAATATATGAGCTACACAGTATAAATCTAGACTAGTCATACCCAAAAATAAATACAGTACTGAACAAAAAGGGAACTAAT
Organism: Lycium barbarum; assembly: GCF_019175385.1. Taxonomy (NCBI): domain Eukaryota; kingdom Viridiplantae; phylum Streptophyta; class Magnoliopsida; order Solanales; family Solanaceae; genus Lycium; species Lycium barbarum. The sequence continues at coordinate 9,640,053 of NC_083342.1, forward strand.
TGGAAATAGAATTGTAGACAAGTATTCTCCAATCACTTAAAAATCAGAAAATGCAAACTTACACTATGCATTCGTGATTGGTGAAACGCAGCTCAAAAGGAAGTAAAAAGTAGTAGTAATACAAATCACATGCTCTAATAACCAAAGTTTAAATATTTTATCAAGAAAATAAGAGCCCAAGACTTTTGTAACCCCAAAATAAATTTTTGGAACCAAAATAATTCATTAAAAAAAAAGAACGTAAATAGGCTTCACGCACAGATTATGTGCGTAAAAGGACCAAAGTGTAGTTTTACACTAAAGTCCTTTTACGCACAGAATATGTCCGTAAAAGAGCCAAATACCCCACCCCAGCCTTTATTCTTTAGAAATCAAACTGAAAATTAAGCTTTTCTCCATACTTTGACTGAAAATTAGTCACGTTTCAAAACACCGGAATATAAATATTTTATATAGAACTTAATATTTTTTTTAGCGTACAATAATGTCGGCTCATTACATCAGGTATACCTATATGTTTGGATCGTCGTTTTAGGGGTTATAAAGTGCTCCGAAGTAAGTTTGGAAACTTGTTATCTTTAAGTTTTTTTTGGTACTTTGACCGAAGATTAGTCACGTTTCAAAACGTCGGAATATAAATATTTTATATAAAACTTAATATTTTTTTTAGCGTACAATAATGTCGTCTCATTACATTAAGTATACATATATGTTTGGATCGTCGTTTTAGGGGTTGTAAAGTGCTCCGAAGTAAGTTTGGAAACTTGTTATCTTTAAGTTTAATTGTCATATTTTATAGGGTTTTAATTAATCTAGGACCTCGCATGAGTTATTAATAATCGACAACAAATACTAAAATAACTAATTATCATTAAAAAAATAATACCCAAAAATATATATAATATTAACATAAAATGTACATTTTATTTATAAATACACAATCTCCTAACGCCTAAGGCCAACCCCACCACCCTCACTATCATCAGGATCCTCTCTCCTCCTCTTAATGATAGGATGATCTATGCCATGATCATCATTTCTTCCCTTCTTCAGGTCCTGGGTGAAAATATGCTTCCTGTAGGAGATGATGGCGGTCGAAACCTCAGTAGCCTCAGTAGATGACTCAATCGGAGGAGACTGGACCACAGGAGCAGAAGAATGAACCTGAAATAACATATAAACAATTTAATGTTTCATAAACTAAACATGAAATAACATATAAACAATTATTTAATAAATTATTTCTTTGTAAAAAAAACAAACCTGTATGTCGACGGCCTCCTGAGATGGCTGGTCAGAGGGCTCCTTAGCTGGTTCCTCAACTGTATCCTGAGCGCTACCCAGAGCTGTAGCTGGAGGTGGAGACGGGTCAATCTGGATAGGCGGAGACGGGTCCACAAGCGCAGAAGAATGAACCTATAATACATGTAAATAATTTAGTTTAGATTAATAAAATAATTAATTAATACATTATTTTATTGTAGAAAAACAAACCTGTGTGTCGACGGGCTCCTGAGATGGCATGTGAGAGGGCTCCTGAGCGGCCCGCGGAGCCGGAGATGCAGATGGTGTCATAGGCCCGGCTGTAGAACGAAGAAAGTAGTCATCGAAAATAATATCCAAGTCCTCATCTCCGCTTCCCATATGCAGATCACCAACTGGCACCTGCGGAAATGATGCCCAAGGATCATAATGTGGGAACATCTCTGGCGTATATCCAGGTCTCTGTGAAGTCGACGGCCTGGAAGAAGAAGGGGTATCTGTAGCCGACGGAGCCTGACGGGCTATATCGTCAGGCTCATCTACTAGACCTCTGCCAGCCCGACCACCTCCGCCAGCCACATCACCTCTGCCAGCCTGACCACCTCTGCCAGCCCGACCACCTCTGCCAGCCAGATCACCTCCGCCAGCCCGACCACTTCTGCCAGCCCGCCCACCTCTATCAGCCCTACCACTCACAGAAACACCCTCTGGTACATCCTCATCGACACGATGCCACTCTTGTGCCTGTGTCATACCAGTGTCGGTAAGATGAACTATCCGTGCTGCATATGCCGCTATCCCGGAGTCGGTGGATTTCGTAAGGGGAATGCTCTCATGGCGTATCATCAGAGTCATCCATAGCTGCATATATTTACAAATTTTAAGAATTGAATAAATTCATAAAGTAATACATAATAAGACGACGATTGAATAAACTTACCAGCGCCTCGTACGCTCCTGAGAGTGATGCATATCCTCGGCCATCAGGACGAGGCATCGAGGGGTTGGCAATCAAGGAGCGATTGATATGCATGTACCAAGTCATGTACTCATGGATCAGAGTGTCATGTCCGACCGCCGCTAGAGTCGTCATCCTCACATTCCATGCATTGACTTCCTGGTGAATATGCGCCCGCCATGCCGCACTGTCGATCGAACGCTCGTCCCTGGTGTAGTGATAGTTCTCCCAATGTGTAGCCGCGGGTATGTTCTGCACATGCCCAAACTGCCGTAATACACGGTCGGGTGCGTGATGCTCAACGATATCCATATGGATCAATGGACACCGTGCAGTCCACATGTGCTCACCAGCCCTACAAAACGCCGGCAGCTGACCCAAAATCTAATCATACGGCGTCCATATGAAAGCCTATAATAGGATTTCAACTAGTTAACAATAAAAGACTAACAAAAATAACAAACTAATGTTAAATTAAAAAAACTTACCTCGGTCACCGTCATGCGGTCCAACTGATCCCTAAACAAGAGAATGACATGGTGCGTCTCCACACCTCTGGTACAGCCCCGCGACCATCTCCGTACGTATGGCATATCTTCAGCAACATAATCATCGGGAGGGTGAGCAGCTATGGGCTGAAAAGGTCTCAACCTAGTCCACACCCATATCTGTCATAGTCATCAAAAAAATTATTTATCAGTCGTCGTTTCGAAAAAATATATTTAGTGTTTTATCTACACACACTTAAATATATTACCTGAAGAAGAGGGCTAAATGCAGCGACCTCAAGCCACTCGCCCATAGAGGCTCGATCAAATCCTCTGTACATGTAAGCCAGGACAGCGACGCCCCAACTATAACATCCCAGCTACTCTAGGTCCTCAATAAAGAGCAGATACCTAATGCTCATATCTGCACCCGACGTGTTCGGGAACATGATGCCCCCGAATATGATGAAAAGATATAAGCGAGCATGTCGGTCAACATCAGCCTGTAGCGTCGCCTCGCTAATCGGATGCTGCAGATCTACGAGGCGCAAGTGAGCATGAAGGGAGGACCGCAGTAACCGACTCCGTCCACGCATATCCCCCTGTAGAGGCTCGAAACCAGTGAGCCTAGCCATCTCCTGACGATACGGCAGCATCTCCGGAGGCTCCACTCTATACAATGCCTGTCCATCAATCTGTAGACCATAAATCACCTCGACATCCTGTAGGGTGATGGTAGCCTCGCCAATGCGGAGATGAAATGTATGGGTCTCCAGTCGCCAGCGCTCAATCATAACTGTCACTAAAGCCCTATCGTGCACAAACCGACCAACCTCGATGCACCGGTAGATACCGCCCTGACATAGTATATCTATGACACGGGGATGTGAGGGAATAGCCTCTAGAATATCTCATGCTGACTCCCCCAAACGGGTACGGACCACTCTATTAGAGGATACTGGTGCATCCCATACATACCCTACCTCTCTGTTGTCGAAGGGTCCCGGCTCCATGGTAGTGTCCTATTTATTTTAGGCATTTTAAATTAATCATTAATAAATGAAGTAAGGATTAAAGTGGTATATTTTTAACGCATTTTAAATTAATCATTATTTTTTTAATTAATCTCTAATACGTAGTATTAGTTATGTAATCTTTTACCGAGAAATTATACAAAGGATTGAATCCTAAACTAAGGATTTTCAATTTCTAATTAGCAAATAAATAAATTAACAATTAAAGATATAAAGATTAATAATTAACAAATCAAAAAATTAACAGTTAGCTAGCAAACAATTAGCATATAATTAATAAATAAACAATTAACTAACTAATCAAATAATAAAAAATTAATTAGCATATAATTATTAAATAAAGCGAGAAACTAACTAATCAAATAATTAACAAATTATTAACAAATAAACAATTGGCTTAACAAAAACTAAAAAAATAATTAGCTAGTCTAACAATTGAAATAACTAATCTAACAATTACCAAATACTAAATAAGCAACTAATAAACAATTAACATTTAGCAACAACTAAACAAAAAACAAATTAAAAAAATGAAAATACGAGCTGAAAACAACCCTTTTGCGCACAAAAAAGGTGCGTAATTTTTTTTTTTTAGTCCATATTCACACAATAGTAATGCTTAGGTTAATAAATTAACAATCAACAACAAATGAAGAAAAGAATTAAAAAAAATGAAAAACGGGCTGAAAACAGCCTTTTTACGCACAAAAAAAGTGCGTAAAATTATTTTTTCGCTCACATAGTAATGCTTAGGTTAATAATGTAATAGAAAAATGGTAGTGAAGTACCTAGATTGACGCTTTGATTTTGAGTTTTTGAATTGAATTATACGCCGCTTTATTGCGAAGAAACTTATTCCTAGACTTCAATATACCACTTTTGGGTTGGAAATCAACAAGAAAATGATGTTTTTGATCGCGTGGGACCTCGGAAAGGGACCTTTAATGGTTGATTTTCGTTTTATTTTTCGAATTCGGGGGGGCCAGTGGGGAAGACGACGGGCTCGATATATTTGACTCTTTTACGCACATAGAGCCTGTTTGGATGGGCTTATGCCTATAAGCTGCAAACAACTTATAAGCTAAAAAAAAAGTTGGGATAGTCTAACTTATTTTTTTTTTGGCTTATAAGCTGTTTTCAGCTTATAAGCTGCTTTAGATAAGCTAAGTCAAATGGGCCCAATTATTTTTTTGAGCTTATTTTAAGCACAAAATGACTTTAAGTTGGCCAGTCAAATACTCAAAAAAGCTGAAAACAGCTTATAAGCAACTTATAAGTCAATCCAAACGGGCTCATATTCTGTGCGTAAAAGGACTTTAGTGTAAAACTACACTTTGGTCCTTTTACGCACATAATCTGTGCGTGAAGCCTATTTACGTTTTTTTTTAATGGGTTATTTTAGTTCCAAAAGTTTATTTTGGGGTTACAAAAGTCTTGGGCTCATAAAATAATAGTCCAAAAAGTTACTTCATTTGACTTTTCAAATAGTGTAGTAATTATGTCATTGTAATCAGTGACGGAGCCAGAATTTTCATCTAAGGGATTCAAAAATATGAAGTAAATACACGAAGAAGCCAAGGTGGTTCGACATCTATTATATATACATAAAAAAATAATTATAACCTTATATATACACTATAATTTTTTACCGAGGGGTTCGGATGTACCTATGTAACTAGCCTACCTAGCTCCGCCCCTGATTGTAATGGTAACATGCAATAGATGGATAAAGTATAAATGCATTGAATCTTGTGTGGAACTTCAGTTTCTTTGTACTGCGACGTAGGAAAATTGATCGGGGTAGACAAACTCATTTAAAAAAAAATAAAAAAAATACATCAAGTGAAATAATTTCAACCAAGAAAAGTGGTGCATGGTTCTTTATAAATTCCTTTTCTCTTTCAAAAGTTTTTCATAGCTCATAAGTGGGGGCCAAATGACTTCAATTTCCAGTGTTTCACTACATGAAAATCAAACATGAAGGTTTTGTCAAAGAAGGAAATAGCCTACGCCAGTGAGGGGGGAAAAAAATCTTTCTATCCTTCATAAAAGTTTTGGGTTCAATCTTTAGAAAATAATATACTGGTAGCAGTGACGGAGCCAGGATTTCCGCCGAGGGAGTTCAAAATATAAAAAAGTAAACATACGAAGAAGCCGAAGGGATTCAATATCTACTATATATATATAAAAAATAATTTTAATCTTATAAAAATAGTATTTTTTTCGGCCTTAGACAAGTATTCTCCAATCGGACACCAAATATAAAACCAAAATAATAATAAAAAGGAAGAAGGAAATGACCCTGGGAATATATAGAAAAACAACCAAGCACTCTTTCATCACTTAATAATCAGAAAGTGCCAAACTTACATTTATTCTCCAAGATATACTGAACATCAACATGACAACGCACATAATAAAATAAAAAAATCAGTGGAAAAATTAATAACCAAATTGTTAATAGGCTACAAACAACACAAGTTTGCTTCTCATTTTGCTTTCAAATCAAGAGAGTAGCAAATTTCCTTGAAATTTGCCAAGTTGTCTTGATATACAGCAATAAAAGCATCAATGCTTCCATCTCCAATAAATGATGGCACAAGAAACACCAGCCCTTCTATTGGATAATAAGAAGGCATGAACACAAAAGGGCAACCAGTACCAAAATCCAAGTCATAAAATGGAAACCTCAACCAACTCTCAACTTCAAAATTGGGATAATATGAATCTTTCTCGATGTCTGCGCTTGGGATTAAATCTTGTGTGACTTTGTGATTTGCAAAGTCAATAAATGACTTGAAATACTTGTCATCTACTTTAGTAATTGCATCATGAATTATGTTTGTTGCATACTGAAGTGGCTCATCTAGTAAGTCTTTCACTTTTGATGTTGGAAATGCCCATAGAACTAAGTTGCCAAAAAATTCATCCGGAACTCGAGGTATAATTCTTCTACGTCCATCGACCGAGATTCTTATTTGGGTAGTTTGTAACGCATCTAGTCCGCGTGATTTTGTAATGACCCTCCATAAATGGGCCATTAGACTTTCGAACGTGCTATAAGCCCACCCTTTTCCATTCATGAAAGAGGCGTTCGCCTTGAGTTTCCCTAGGAACTCAAGTGTGAAATGGACTTTGTGCACGATTATGGTTTTCTCTTTATTTTCATTGTTGACGTTGACCAACGACTCCTCCTTGTTTACTAAATTGGACACAAACTCGGCCCCCACATGGTTGTACTCGATGAGTGGAGGGTCCCGTGGGCGGAATATAGTGCGGTCATTCAATGGGAGGGGAGTAATTTCGACCCTGCGGCAAGCTTGACCCCACGAGACGAAGAAGTTACTTGCCGCGTGGCCATCAGCTATCATGTGGTGGCCGGTGAAACCAACCACCATGGAGCCACACGTGAACCTCGTGACTTGAACTTGGATCAACTCCACTACATCCTTTAAGCTAGGATGTAAGGAGAGCATAGAAGGGGAAGGTTTTAAGGGCAACACTTCATCCAACGTGGCGTCCATAGATGCCTCGATGAATCGAACACCCTCGTCATTGAGAAAAACCCCACGGTTCCCCTCCTCGTCTTCACCTATTCGCCCGGCCCATTCCCTATAAACCGCTAAAGTTTTTCGAAGTCCCATTTCAATAATGGAAGTTGGAGGGGTAGGTGGCCTATAGGCATAAATCAAAGCCATTAGAGTATCAAATGTGATATTGTCAAAGACATTGAAAGGAATGTGAGTTGTAGTTGAAGGTGGAGTTCCTTCATACAAAGGCTTGATGATTCTTGAACTCTCAATTTTCACATTCATGGTTACTAAGTTTTTTTTTTTTTTCGGTGCTTTCTGTATAGGGGTTTTTTTGTTTTTTTTTGTTTTTGTGATGTCAAAATTCAAGGCGCTAGTTGGCTTTTTATATAAAAAGATGACACCCTTTATTTGGGGGGTCCATTATTTTTTTTTTTTTTTGAGAAGTACAATCAAATAGAAGAAATGTTTTTTTTTTTATTTCCTCAAAAAGATTGCTTTAAATATTGGCAACAATTAGAAAGTTTGGCTAGCACTTGTAGATGGAATAACTGTAGTTTTGTACTCCACTAAAATGCCAATTCCAAAATCACGTGTTTGAATTATCACCTCAAAGCCACCTCCTTCACCAACTGCATGTTACATTCACAAACTATCATTTGAATATTCACGAATAAAAATTTAAAATTTATCTTTTGCGAAATATAAGTTAGAATATACGTGTTCTCGTGGTTATAATTTAAACTCGGGATTGTCTTTAATAACACGAAATGGTCTAATTGTCTTTAATAGCACGAAATGGTCTAACTTTTCCCAATTAAATACTCCCTCGGTTTCATTTCATTGTCCAATCAAAAAGCATTTTCTATTTTCCACATCTACTTGCAGAAAATTGTGTCTGGCCATTTTTCAAGTGGGAGGGGAACATAAGAAATTAAGAGAGTTGCTAAATGGCCACAATAATTTGACCCAAATTTGGCCACATTTTTGTAAAAATCATCATAACCTCTATTGTACAATTTTAAATTAAGATAAACTTTGAGAAAAAAAGATAGAAATGACATTAAGTAAGCATAAATTATTAAATTTGTCCTAAATAATCATATGAATTTATCTCATTTGGGTCATTGTGGCCAAAATAGTGTGGCCGAAAGACCTTTTCGATAAATTAATACTAATTCTATCAAAATTTGATTTCAGCCCTATGAAATAAATAGTGCTCGTTCAGAGTGCAATGCTCCTCATAGAAAAAACTTTTGTTACAATTTTCAAAATATAATCATCATAACAGATCACAAGCGTTCATTTTTGACAAACTTATTAGATCGAAACTGTTCAAACGTATATTATTTAAGGGATCCTTTTAAGTATATTCGCAAACATAAGATAACATTTTATCATTTTCTCTATATATCATTAAAGATACGAAATTACACACACAAACATATGTATATGTTACCTTCTAAACGTGTCTCAAAAAATTCACTTACACCCCTAAAATTTACAGATATTGATTTCCTTACCCCTCCTATTGCATGCAATTGACCAAACTTATATCAGCAATAGAGATGGAGTAATACAATGTGTCAAACTTAAATGGCTAGCACAGTTTGCTATATTTTTTTTTCCATCCGTTGTTAGGTACTTATATATTTTGAAACCTGACTAATATAAAATTTCGATAAAAAATTCCACTTTAATGGGTAAATAGTGGGGATGCTTAGGTTATGCATCAAGTTTAGAAATAATACATTGGAGTTTTCTTAATCCGTTTATAAATCCATTAAAATTAAGACTTTGGTTTTAGTGACATCCCGAAAAGAAAAAATTTGAAATGGAATCCAGAAAAGAAAATTTTAAAAATATTAGTATAACAAAATTGAACAGGAAAGCCAAACAACATAACACGTACTATCACCAGTGGTGGAGCCAGAATTTTCACTAAGAGGTGTTAAAATATAAAGAAGTAAATTCAAGAAGAAGCCAAGAAGTGTCAATATGTAATATATATACATAAAAATAAAAAAATTACCTAGTTACACAGTGTAATTTTTCGACGAAGGGGTGTCAGTTGACACCCCTAAACTACATGTGGCCGCCACTGACTATCACATAAGCTTTCGTACATGATTAGCCAGATACAAGTCTAATACAAACACATCTCAACCTTAAGGTTAGTGCAAATTCAGAAATTTTGCTAAGCATATTCAAAATTTAGTTTACACTAAATAAAAGGAATAAAATTTAACCTATACGTATAGTTTAATTATTTTATAAAAGGTGTTCCACTGCCGGTTATTGTTCCAAAACACTGAAAATTGAGTAGAACATAAAATTTTAAAACTGAATCAAAATTTGGATTTCAGTTATTTTAATTTGTAAGATCATACGAATGATAACGCTCTCTAGCTAGTGTCCAGTAAGGGAGGAAAACCATAAAAGGTTGTGGTAGGATGCGTAATAACATTTCTCTTATTTTTAATCAGAGGTTTCAGATCTGAATCTTGATAATGAAAAAACTCTTATAGGGAATATTTTTTCTTTAATGGACTTCACCCAACGCGGATTTGAATTAGTTGGAACCTTAAAATATTAGCGGATACTGAGTGGAAATAAAAAGGAAAAAAAAAAGGGTGGGGGGGGGGGGGGGGATAATGAAAAAACTCTTATAGGGAATATTTTTTCTTTAATGGACTTCACCCAACGCGGATTTGAATTAGTTGGAACCTTAAAATATTAGTGGATACTGAGTGGAAATAAAAAGGAAAAAAAAAAGGGGTGTGGGGGGGAGGGGAGAGAGGGGAGGAAAGGGGTGGGGATGGAATTGAATAAGAATAAAATTCAATTTAATGTGATTATGACAAGTGAGACTAATGAAATGTGAATCCCCAACTACCATGAATTATTTTATTCAATTCAAGATTTTAATACATAGTTTTTGCTCTAAAAGTAGCGGTATAAAGCAAGTTAATCCCTCCTAAAAATATCTTCCATTCGGAGTTAATAGGAAAAGTAATATTCTTCTTTTCATCCCTCCTATAAATATCTTCCATTCGTTTTTTTTTTTGTTTTTTTACAAGAGTCTTAATTCCGTTGAAATTGTAAAAAAGGAAGTGATTACTCTCTCTATTCTAATCTATGTATATTATTGCTTTTCATTCATTAAATACGCAACTTTTCAATTCCAATATATGACATATTAAGATCATAAGATTCATAGGGTGTTATATTTTACTCTTCCTCAAATTTTTTTGGTTTAGAAGAACAAATGCAAACATTTTCGTTATTTTTTAATCTTTTACTATCAATATAATAATAATAATAATAATAATAATAATAATAATAAAACGGAGTTAATATTAGATAGTACTATGCGGAAGAAATCTTTAGCAATGATGAATTTAAGATACTAAACCAAGAGGAAGTTTTAGAACGTTTTGAAAAAGTCACAAAGAACTTTACCCCACATTTTTTTAATAATAATTTTACCTTTTTTCTACTTTTCTTTATAATATTACAAATTAATTATTTAAATTATTAATACGTCGGATAATGTAACAACATAAAATGATCAATGTCGTAACATTATATAATATAATACTCGCCATGAAATAATGTGTTAGAACCATTCAAACAATCTGTGAAAGCATTGAATGCTGGCTTTATTTTCATCCACTCTTTTTTACACGTTCTAGCACATTAATTATATTACCGTCAGTCACTTCTGTATCGGGATTGAAATAAGAAGACGTCATGCGGAAGCTAACAATTATAAACATTAACAACGCTAAATCAGAAACAAAGAGTTATACCTAGAGAAGCATAATATTTTAATATGTCAATTGACCTACATATGAAAAACTAATATAAAAGAAAGTATAAAACTATCGAAAGAATGATCTCCTCCCTTAAAAGACTCGTTAATACTAAAGAACTACTTCGTGAATGTTATTGTGTTATTGTTTGAGAAGAAAGGACATTCAATTTATGAAATTCCAAAACTTTCCGTCCATGAAAAGAATTAGTATTTCTTTTTTAAAGAAATACAATTATGGTAAACTCTGGTATTTAAGGTAGAAAATTCAGGACAAACTCTAGTAATTTCTTTGTATAGTATATCCATATTGTTATTTTTAAATACAATGTTTGTTTTGATTATACTTAAATTTTATTGCATTGTATCGTTAAATCTATCGTTTTGTAAAATAACGTCTCATTTTGTATGAGGACTGATCTAGTGTGATCGCGTCGTTACTTTATTTTATTTTTTCATACATTGTTATTACTTATTACTAAATGATTTTGTTTTAATCTTTACCCTACCCATTTTTTTGGTTAATATAATAACTTTACCCTGTCCTCTATTTTTTTATAATATTATAATTTATTTTTAAATTACTGAAGCATGACGTTACTTAAAACAGAAAACGATTTAGTATCCTGACATTATGTTGATCAAAATAATATAATATAATATAATACTTGTCGTGAAATAATGTGCAGCAACCATTCAAACAAGTTGAGAAAGGATTGAACGGTGGCTTTCTTTCACCTACTCTTATTTAGATGTTAGTACTAGCGAGAGAGCATATTATCACCAGTCATTTCTTTGTCCTTTATTTTAAAAAAATGCAGTCTCTACTCTCCACATCCTGTAGAAAAATGATTGGTCATTTGCCTATTGTGAGGGGAACATAGTGAAAGAATTGTCCACGTTATCATGGAAGGCTGTGATAAAGTGCTAAGGGGTTGTTTGGTTTGAAGACAAGTTATATTGAGATCAATTATTCTGATATTATTTTTTATTGGCTATTTGATAAATTATATTAAAAATAACATGCATTGCATAGTTTCCAATAAATAGTTGTTTGTTTACAGGAATATCCTTCAGTCTGACAGGCAAAGAGGGGTTTGAGGGACCTAGGGGTATTTTTGTCATTTCGTTGTTTTCTCCAGGAATTGGTAATCCGGTACTATTATTCCATCCTCTTGAAGTTTTAAGTTATACTATGGAGTGGTCTTTATGTTATACCGGAATTAGTAACCAAATAAAGAATAAGACAGTTTAAATTTTTTTATCCCAATTATGTCTATACAACATACCAAACGTTCCCTAAGTACTCGTTGGGATTAGAACGAATTCATATTTGGAGACGAAGATTTACCTTTTTATGTTAATTATTCCCCTACCCAAAATGAGCTAGTTATTTTATTCATTTCCTTCAAAGCGTATGACACTGAGAAAATTATACAAGAATACAAGTGATAGTGATAGGAAATGCTGAATCTTCAAAGCATAAACCAATGGGAAGACTTGCCCTTTTCACAAAGAAGAAGTAGAGACACGGCTGTCTCATTAATCGACTCCCCAACTACCATGAATTATTTTATTCAAATTTAAGATTTTAATATAAATTTTATACACTTTAAAAGTAACGTTATGAAGCAAAATATATTAACTAAATCAATATCAAAAGGACATGATAAAAAAAAATTACGAGAATCTTCTTCTCTCTCTCATTTTTTTTTCACCCAATGTTCAGTACCTGTATTGAAGTCGCGACTAATTTAGATTCGAGCGCATAAAGTTCATTTAAAGGAAAAGCGCTCCTTAACAAAAAAAAATCGTACACAGAATCGAATACGAAATCTCCGATTAAGGATGGAAAGACCCTACGCATCTACCACAACCCTTATCGGTAGAATCGTCTCTTTATCCATTCGATTTTTTAATGACTCCAAGAGAACCATAATATAAAAAACCTGCTCTTTCTTGGTTGAAGATCATTAGTTGTTTTCCTTTTATTTTAATTAGTTTATAATTACAACCTTCGGATTTCATCTTTTATATAGATAATTAGAATTAATTTAATTTAATTGACGGTTGATCACAAGTCCATGTGGGTTCGACATCTAATTTCTAAAATTACTATATTTTTAATAGTGATGTCTCCCAAGTGTCCCTCTTTGTCTTCTCTTAGATTTCCAATCATTACACATCATAAAATCAATTAATCATGACTAATTCTATTTTAGTTTTTTTTTTTCCCCCTTCCATTTTAGGAGGATTTATAGTGTTTTCACACTTCCCCTCCAGTGTGACTCGAACCCAGGACCTACCGGTCGTGAGTGAAGGTGCTTAATCACTGAGTCATCCCTCACTTGTCCTATTTTAGCTTTAAACTTTTGCTGCCACGTTTTTTTCACTTCTAAATTCCTTGTTCTTTTTGCTTCTTACTTCATCCAATTTTGCTATGATATCTTCATCTTCGCAACGACGTAGTTTTCACGTAAAGTATCTAAATTCAACGGTAACACACATGTATTAGTTCGTAATGCAAAATTAATAATTAGTTAGGTGTGTTTAGCTTAATTCGTCCTCTAAACAACATAAAACATGGGTAATATACGGCGGTTAAGCGTATAAATACGCCTAACATTAGTTACATAAAAGAAAATAAGTAATTGCTCACTTCATTTTAACATATGTGTTCTTTTTAAATTAATTTATAGAAGAATGTCACTTTCTATAGTTAATATATACTACTAACTCTTTAATTTCAATATCTGATCACTTGACATGTTAAGAATCACACGAGTATACATTAGACACATATTTAATTTAAAATCACAAGTAAAAAGTTTTCAGGAGTGGTTTGTCCATAGATATTGTATAAAAAAATTTGAAATAATATTTGAAAATTATTTCAACTATGTGATTGTTGATTAAACTGACCGATTATTTCAACTTGAAATATGAAATTTGAAATCTGAAAAATAGATTTTCAATTATGTTTTCACTTCGAAACACAAATAGACCTCTAAATACAACTTAACTTCAAATATTATTATTTTTCAAATATCATCACGTTTATGTTCATAATCTGCCTACTTTAAAAAAGTTACGTGTCCAGTTAAAATACACATAAAATAAAATAGAAAGAATATTAAATATGTGGAAGTTAATCTGTAGCAATGAGAAAGTTTTAACACGTTTTAGAAAAGTCACAAAAAACAAAATTACCTAACGAAAAGGCTTTAGCACGTTTTAGAAAAGTCACAAAGAACCCAAAAAACAAAATTACCTAACGAAAACATCTATATCACTCGAGATGGGAACCACAAAATTGAACCTTCACGGAAAAAGAATATAAGAAAAAATAAAATAAGACATTAATTTTGTTGGACCAGACAAAGCACGTGTAATCATACTAATTGCCACAAAATGGGAATACGCCTTACTCACATGTGGTTATAACTTATAATTAGGGACCCCTTATAATTACTTGCAATAATTAGGTAATATACCGGTCCTAACTCCTAATCACGGGCAATTGTAATTAATAGCGATAATTAGGACACTTGCTATATTTTTTTTTGTTTTCATCCGTTGTTAGGTACTTTTATATTTTGAGACCTGACTAATATAAAATTTCGATAAAAATTTCCACTTTAATGGGTAAATAGTGGTGATGCTTAGGTTATGCATCAAGTTTAGAAATAATACAATGGAGTTTTCTTAATCTGTTTATATATACATTAAAATTAAGACTTTGGCTTTAGTGACATCCTGAAAAGAAAAATTTGAAACCGAATCCAGAAAAGATTTTTTTTAAAATATTAGTGTAACAAAATTGAACAGGAAATCCAAACAACATAACACGTAATATCACATAAATCTTCGTACATGATTAGCCAGGTATACACCAGTCTAATACAAACACCTCTCAACCTTAAGGTCAGTGCGAATTCAAAATTTAGTTTACACTAAATAAAAGGAATAAAATTTAACCTATATGTATAGTTTAATTATTTTATAAAAGGTGTTCAACTGCTCTCTATTCTAATATATGTATATTATTGCTTTTCATTCATTAAATACGCAACTTTTCAATTCCAATATATGACATATTAAGATCATGTAAGATTTATAGGGTGTTATATTTTACTCTTCCTCAAATTTTTGGTTTAGAAGAACAAATTCAAACATTTTTGTTATTTTTTAATCTACGATCAAATTAATATATATATATATATATATATATATATATATATATATATATATAATAAAACGGAGTTAATATTAGATAGTATTATGTGGAAGAAATCTTTAGCAATGATGACTTTAAGATGCTAAACCAAGAGAGAGTTTTAGAACGTTTTGAAAAAGTCACAAAGGACTTTACCCCACATTTTTTTAATAACAAATTTACCTTTTTTCTACTTTTCTTTATAATATTACAAATTTATTATTTAAATTATTAATACGTCGCATAATGCAACGACATAAAAATTAAAATGATCAATATCGTAACATTATATAATATAATATAATACGCGCCATGAAATAATGTGTCACAACCATTCAAACAATCTGTGAAAGCATTGAATGCTGGCTTTATTTTCACCCACTCCTTTTTAAACGTTAGAGCACATTAATTATATTACCATCGGTCACTTCTAAATCGGGATTGAAATAAGAAGACGTCATGCGGAAGCTAACAATTATAAACATTAACAATGCTAAATCAGAAACAAAGAGTTATACCTAGAGAAGCATAATATTTTAATATGCTAACTGGCCTACATATGAGAAACTAATATAAAAGAAAGTATAATACTATCGAGAGAATAATCTCCTCCCTTAAAAGACTCGTTAATACTAAAGAATTACATCGTGAATGTTATTGTGTTGTTGTTTGAGAAGGAAGGATATTCAATGTATGAAAGTCCAAAACTTTTCGTCCATGAAAAGAATTAGTATTTCTTTTTGAAATAAATACAATTATGGTAAACTCTGGTATTTAAGGTAGAAAATTCAGGACAAACTCTAATAATTTATTTGTATAGTATATCTGTATTGTTATTTTAAATACAATGTTTATTTTGATTATACTTAAATTTTATTGCATTGTATCGTTAAATCTATCGTCATGTAAAGTGACGTCTCATTTTGTATGAGAACTGATCTAGTGTGATCGCGTCGTTACTTTATTTTATTTTTTCATACATTGTTGTTACTTATTACTAAATAATTTTGTTTTAATCTTTACCCTACCTTTTTTTTTGTTAATATAATAACTATATCCTATCCTCTATTTTTTTTTATAATATTATAATTTATTTTTAAATTACTGAGGCATGACATTACTTAAAACAGAAAACGTTTTAGTATCCTTAACATTATGTTCATCAAAATAATATAATACTTGTCGTGAAATAATGTGTAGCAACCATTCAAACAAGTTGAGAAAGGATTGAACGGTGGCTTTCTTTCATCCACTCTTTTTAAGATGTTAGGTGTCGATTGGTGCATGGTAGGCTGGGATATCCCAACACTAATTTTTTGTATCATATTTGGTAGGAAGTATAAATTTATCCAGAGATAAATTTATACCTCCTACCAAACATAGTACAAAATGAAGCATAATCCTAAGAGTGGGATATCTCACCTTATCCCACTTATCTCGGAATTATTTTATAACATCTTTTAAATAGTATAAAATAATTCTAAAAAATTGAATAAATTAATCCCGAAATTATAATTTTGGGATAATTTTAACTACCTACCAAACGAGCACTTACTACTAGCGAGAGAGCATATCATCATCAGTCATTTCTTTGTCCTTTATTTAAAAAAAACAAAAAAATGCAGTCTCGACTTTCCACATCCTGTAGAAAATTGATTGGTCATTTGCCTACTGTGAGGGGAACATAATGAAAGAACTGTCCACGTTATCATGGAAGGCTATGATAAAGTGCTGAGAGGTTGTTTGGTTTGAAGATAAGTTATATTGAGATCAATTATGCTGATATTATTTTTTATTGGCTGTTTGATATGTTGTATTAAAAATAACATGCATTGCACAATTTATAATAACTAGTTGTTTGTTTATAAGAATATCCTCCTGACAGGCAAAAAGGGGTTTGAGGGACCTCAGGGGTATTTTTGTCATTTCGTTGTTTTCTTCAGGAATTGGTAATCCAGTACTATTATTCCACCCTCTTGAAGTTATAAGTTATACCATGGAGTGGTCTTTATGTTATACCAGAATTAGTAACCAAACAAAGAATAAGACAGTTTAAATATTTTTATCCCGGTTATGTCTATACAACATACCAAACGTACCCTAAGTACTCGTTGAGATTAGAACGAATTCATATTTGGAGACGAAGATTTACCTTTTTATGTTAATTATTCCCCTACCCAAAATGAGCTAGTTATTTTATTCATTTCCTTCGAAGCGTATGACACTGAGAAAATTATATAAGAATACAAGTGATAGTGATAGGAAATGCTGAATCTTCAAAGCATAGATGAATGGGAAGACTTGCCCTTTTCACAAAGAAGAAGTGGAGACACGGCTGTCTCATTAATCGACTCCCCTTTAAAATTCTGATTTTTTTTTCTAAATAGAAAGATATTAACTTTTTGAAATTGACTAAAACAAAAAGTGCATTATATAAATTGAAATGGAGAAAGTATCATTTTAAGATTTATAGATACTAATTAAAAAATATATAATAATTTTAATCATAAGAATATTATTTAAATTAACTGTCATTTCTATGTAAAGGTCTCAGTTAATAATCTACTAGGTGTAATAGTAAGGGCAAAAAGTAATACTTTTCAATTTTTAAATCGTCAAATATTTTAAAATAACTCAATCTGTCCTGATGATTAAAATTTGAAAATAAACTACTAATTTTATAATAAAATATGTATTTAATATTGAACAAATGATTTCATCACTATAAATAGATATAGATATGACCTATTAACATACTTTTGTGTCACGTCAATGGATAATGAATTTACTTTGAACAAATCTAGGCGTAGGTCATAGGAACCCCACAATTTCTTAATTTGCGATTGTCAAACGTAGACAAGTTGGATGAGGTAATTGGTATTATCCCTTTAATTTTCTGGTTGGTAATATAAATTTTATATACTTTAAAAGTAACGTTATAAAGATAAATATATTAACTAAATCAATATCAAAAGGACATGATAAAAAAAAAATTACGAGAATCTTCTTCTCTCTCCCATTTTTTTTCACCCAGTGTTCAGTACCTGTATTGAGGTCGCGACTAATTTAGATTCGAGCGCATAAAGCTCATTTAAAGGAGAAGCGCTCCTTAACAAAAAAAAAAAAAAATCATACACAGAATTGAACACGAAACCTCTGATTAAGGATGGAAAGACCCTACGCATCCACCGCAAACCTTATCGGTAGAATCTTCTCTTTATCCATTCGATTTTTTAATGACTCCAAGAGAACCATAATATAAAAAACCTGATCTTTCTTGATTGAAGTTCATTAGTTATTTTCTTTTTATTTTAAATCAAAGCCATTAGAGCATCAAATGTGACATTGTCAAAGACATTGAAAGGAATGTGAGTTGTAGTTGAAGGTGGAGTTCCTGCATACAAAGGCTTAATGATTCTTGAACTCTCAATTTTCACATTCATGGTTACTAAGTTTTTTTTTTTTTTTTTTTGGGTGCTTTCTCTAGAGTTTTTTTTTTCTTTTTTTTTTTTTCTGACGTTAAAGTTCAAGGCGCTAGTTGGCTTTTTATATAAACTAGACGGCCTATGCCCGTGCGCAACAGTTTAGATTATAGTGCATCTATGTGTATGTAGTTGGCTTTGAATAGTGATTATATATATATAGTATATATTATGTTCAAAACACGATTAATATAACATTGTAGTTTGTGCTCCGTATCTAAAATTTTATTATATTAATGTTTGGTAAATAAGTGTTGTAAGCACTTGTTTTCTGTCAAAATGACTGAAATACCCTTAAAGCTGTTAACACCATAATAAGTTGATTTAAAATATTTTTAAACTCTAAAGTTGATTCAAATCAAAAGTAATTTATATTTTAAAATCACTTCCACTATAAAATGTTTATTTAAGTTAATTTTTTATAAATACATGTTACTTAAGGGGGGTGCATGAGCTAAAAGAGACACTTATTTTGAAATGAAGGGAGTAATATCTTCTTGATTTATTTCATTACCAGTGAAGTTGCCCGCGCTTCGCGCAGGTACGAAAGACAATGATTTTACAAATTGACACTTTTGAGTTTTTTTTTTCTTTTTTTTTTTTTAGAAAAGAAGAAAATAATTTCTCATATAACCTGGATTAATCTTATATTTATTTTAATATTTTCTTTTCTTTTTCTCTTTGAGTTATACATTTGACTTCAATAACCATTCAATCCAAGTCTAGGAATAATAAAAAATAAAAGTAAAATATGTTAAGAAATATTTGGAGAAATGCAATGTCCGATGTTGGACTTCATTCCAACTTTTTCTCCCTTTATAATGTTTTATCCTTTATCTCCTATGCGTTCTTATAATGTTTTATCCTTTTATCTCCTGTGCGTATCTCCTATGCGTTTTCATTACTTATTCTTTCTCTTACTCCCCTATTTTTTTGCCTCACGTTTACAGAAATCTTTATTTTTCGTTGTAAAGACAACGTAATTATATAGGAATTAACACTAACACTAGAAGCAATTTCTTCGAAACCAACGAACTTAGATACTAAAATGAAAACACAAAATCAGTGATTTACAACGAGCTTATCATCACTGATTCTACTGAGAGTTTCAGCGTAGAAAAAACACAAGTATGCAGAAAAAATCCACACGCAAGATGAAATAAAGCTAAATTACAATTTGTAGAGCAAAATCAAAGAATAAGGAAGAAGAATACCTTAGATCAGTAGAAACTTGAAGAACTCAAGCGATTTTCAACATTAATTTTAGATTTACAACCTTACATTTTTTAAGAACTCAGCGATTTGGGGAAATTTTAGAGAGAGAAAGAGAGTGAGTGTGGGAGTGAAGAAAGTTCTGGGTTTTGTAGAAGATGATGAACAGAGATCGTGGAGGCTGCGTTGGTGTAGAAGAAATGAGAACAAATCGTGAATTTTAGGGCTTTAGCTAAGAGGGTATTTTGGGAATTAAAATAAAATATAAGGGATATAAAAGTAATTTTCATGGTCAACGAAAATGGCTTTAAGCCCTAAAAAAAAAAGTTAGGATTTCCAACTTTTCATTTTTGGGTGACTTTAAGCACTTTATAACTTAAATTTAGCATTTTAAGTTGGTAGCCAAACACTACAATAAGCTAAAAAGGGCTTATAAGTTGATTTGACCAACTTATAAGCCCATCCAAACGGGCTCTAATTCTATTTTAGCTTCAAACTTTTGCTGCCACATTTTTTTCACTTCTAAATTCCTTGTTCTTTTTGCTTCTTGCTTCATCCAATTTTGCTCCAATATCTTCATCTTCGCAACGACGTAGTTTTCACGTAAACAGTGGCAGACCCATGTATAACTTTTGGGTGCTCCAGCACCCATTAAACTCAGTCACGGAGTGTATAGCTGTATAAAAAATATAAAGGAAACAGATATAAATAGTTAATAGAACACCCCCGAACTCAAAATTCCTGGGTCCAGCACCCCCGAACTCAAAATCCTGGGTCCGCCACTGCACGTAAAGTATCTAAATTCAACAGTAACGCACATGTATTAGTTCGTCATGCAAAATTAATGATTAGTTAGGTCTATTTAGCTTAATTCGTCCTCTAAACAAGATAAAACATGGGTAATATACCGCGGTTAAGCGTATAAATACGCCTAACATCAGTTACATAAAAGAAAATAAGTAATTGCTCACTTCATTTTAACATATGTGTTTTTTTAAAATTAATTTATGGAAGAATGTCACTTTCTATAGTTAATATATACTACTAACTCTTTAATTTCAATATCTGATCACTTGACATGCTAAGAATCACAAGAGCATACATTAGACACATATTTAATTTAAAAGCACAAGTAAAAAATTTTCAGGAGTCGTTTGTCCATATATGTTGTATCAAAAAATTTGAAAATTATTTCAAATATGTGATTGTTGATTAAACTGACCGATTATTTCAACTTCAAACATGAAATATGAAATTTGAAATCTGAAAAATAGATTTTCAATTATGTTTTCACTTCGAAACTGTTACATCCCTCGTGTTCATTGTAGTAGGACCCATGGTTTCCTAGTCGGGTATGCCCTTGGAATAGAGACCCGAGTCCGAGTTTAGAGGTAGAAAATGTCTTACCCTGTGTACGAGGGTACTAGCAGATATTCCTGGCAATTTATAGAGTTAGAAGTTGAACGAATCGAATTGACGTCACCTGAACTGAATTAGAAAAACCTGCAGGACACCAGTCATGATCGACGGGTCGTCGAACCTGTCGACGGGCCGTCATTGTGCGGCGTCTACAGGGTTCCGCAGCCATGCATTCTGCAGGCGCAGGTCGACGTGGACCGTCGACACGTCGACAGGTCGTCGACCCGCTCGTCGAACCGGACCACTGAAGCATTTAATTCTCTGAGTATAAATACGTGGTCCACGACTTTATTTCATATTTCTCCCATTCACAGATCAGAAAACCCTAATATTTTTATCTCCCAACATTTATGGCATATTAGTGAAGATTTGACAAGACTCGGACCCCGTAAACCCGAGCTTGTGAAGAAGAAGGTTGTTTCTAGGGTTTCTCCAAGAATGGGGAGCTTAGTGAGTTGAAGTTAAAGTGATTCTTGGGATTCTTGACCCCTCAAGGTATGTAAATGATTCCTACCCTTGTATTTGTGTTTACTATCAAGAGTTTTAGTGATTTTAGGTAAAGAGAAGGTATTTGTGGAATTGATAGATTGATGGAGGGCAAGGTAGTGACATGAAACTATTTTAAAGAAATGATTGGGGATGGATTTACGTGTATTTGGATATATATATATATAGGTGTTATCATTGTAAGCTTATAAAGGAGATAGTCGTCTATAATTCGTTAAGCTTTATACGTGCTCGGGGATGATTAGTAAGCAAGGCAAGTAGCCTAATTAAGGCTTATGTTATCGTAATTGTAGATTTATAAGTTCAGAAAGTAGAAGTTGGGCGATTTGATATACGTCAAGGTATGTTAAGGCTATTCCTTCTTTTCTTTGGCATGATCCTATGATGTGAATCGATAACGAGTAAATGATTTTCCATATAACTCTATTCTTATAAGCACTAGGAGAAATACAGTTTTGATGTTTCCATATCCCGGCTATGGTATTTCCCTATATGGAGATCCTGTGATTTCATGTCCTAGTAGTATGAGTTCAGTAAGGCCCATGAGAGGCCAATTGTCGTTATATTGTTTTGAGAATCCGTTCGTTCAGTTCTATTTGTACTATGCATTCACTTTCAGTTCTCATGAGTACGAGCGAAAAGCACACTTGACAGGGGGTGAGGGTGCGACCTGTGATATTACGTTTTATATGTGAAAGGCACGCTTGACAGGGGGTGAAGGTGTGGCCTATGAGTGGTCCATGAGTGGCCTATGATGTTGGGGTATATATACACAGGTGAAAGACACACTTGACAGGGGGTGAAGGTGTGGCCTGCGATGTGGCAATGAGGTGTGTACCCACTAGATATATATGTATATAGATGCATGTCCATGCTTTCCGACATACAGATTTAGTCAGACGCAAACAGATAGTAGTTTATACATATTCATGCAGATAGTCATTTCAGCTTATGAGTTCAGATCTTATTCATGATTTTTATATATATATATATATATATATATATATATATATATATACATGTTGTCTTTATGCCTTACATATTCAGTACATTATCCGTACTGACTCCCCGTTGCTCGGGGGGCTGCGTTCATGCCCGCAGGTACAGGCAGACAGGGAGGTGGTCTAGCTTAGTAGGACCCTTATCTAGCAGAGATTAGTGCACTCCATTCGATCTGAAGTGGCAGTCTATTTTGGGTAGGCCATTCTTTTAAGATGTATATATAGATGGGTACGATGGGGCCCTGTCCCGTCCTTTCTACAGCTTTTATTCCAGTAGATAGTTGTATGTAGTGGTCAGATGATGTCGCCTTGTCGGCTTTTGTTCTTTTGTGTACAATATATGTAGCAGCCTAGATGGCTTGCACTGTTTTTTCGCATGTTGTGTGTATATATATGCAGATTGTACAGAGTTCTGATGTTCCCTTTTTATGAGATCAGTTTATGCCATTATGGGCCCTTGATGTTTAGTAAGATTCAGTTATGAGAATAAGGGTGTTTGGTCGCTAGAGGTCAGACTCCCGTCATGGCTCATCGGTTTGGCTTGTGACAGAAGTGGCATCAGAAAGAAAATACACCCTTTATGATCACAGGCGATGGAGTACTCAGGTATCGAGGTAGATTGTGTGTCCCTAGTGTTGTAAGACTCCGTCAGCAGGTTATGGAGAGGCACATTACTCCCGCTATTCTATTCATCCAGGCTCAACAAAGATGTACCATGATCTCAAGGAAGTTTATTGGTGGGATTGTATGAAAAGAGATATAGCAGAATTTATCGCTCAGTGTCCGAATTGTCAGCAAGTCAAAATAGAGCACCAGAAGCCTGGAGGTCTATTGCAGGCTATGGAAATCCCAACATGGAAGTGGGAGGAAATTAATATGGACTTTATCACAGGCTTGCCTTGTACTCAGCGGAAGTATGATTCGATATGGGTCATAGTTGATAAGCTTACAAAGTCAGCTCATTTTCTGCCTGCCAGAACTACTTATGCAGCCGAGGATTATGTGAAGCTTTATCCTAAGGAGATTGTATGACTTCATGGTGTTCCCACGACCATTATTTCAGATAGGGGAGCACAGTTCACAGCTAAATTCTGGAAGTCTTTTCTGCAGGGATTGGGGACTCAAGTGAGTCTTAGTACTGCATTTCATTCGCAGACAGATGGGCAGGCATAGCGTACTATACAGACCCTTGAAGATATGCTTAGAGCTTGTATACTTGACTTTCGAGGCAGTTGGGATGATCATTTGCCTCTCACTGAGTTTGCTTATAACAATAGTTACCATTCCAGCATTCAGATGACTCCTTATGAGGCTTTATATGGGCGGAGATGCAGATCGCCCATAGGATGGTTCGATGTCGGGGAGAATCAGTTAGTAGGCACAGACTTAATTCAGCAAGCAGTTGATAACGTAAAAGTTATTAGAGAGAGGTTGCTGATAGCTCAGAGCCGACAGAAATCCTACGCAGATAATCGACAACGTAAGCTAGAGTTCAAGATGGGCGACTGGGTGTTCCTGAAATTTTCGCCTATGAAGGGAGTGATGAGGTTTGGTAAGAAGGGTAAGTTGAGCCCTCGATATATTGGGCCATATAAGATCATTCGTATAGTGGGTGCAACGGCATATGAGCTAGAATTGCCTTCGGAGTTAGAGTCGGTGCATCCAATATTTCATGTATCTATGCTTCGTAAGTGTATCAGAGATCCTTCAAGAGTGGTACCAGTGGGTGATATCTAGGTGACCGAGCAGTTAGCGTACGAAGAAGTTCCAGTGGCTATAATGGACAGATAGGTCCGTCGGTTGTGGACCAAGGATGTAGCCTCCGTTAAGGTCTTGTGGAGGAATAAGAATGTTGAGGAAGTAACTTGGGAAGCGGAAGAGGCAATGAAGACCGAGTACCCGTATTTGTTCCCAGCAGTACAGGAGGTTCAGTCTGAGGCATCATCGCTTCCAGGTATTATTTCATTTCAGTTATCGTGATTGGTCGTGTGAGGCCATAGTATTGTGTGTTATAGTATGTGGCCCTGTGTGGCATTATTTTGGGTTGTTGCGTGTAGGGTGGATTGGTATAAGTACAGAGGAAACTCTGCCGAAATCTTTATAACCTAAGGATTGTTCGAACATTCGAGGACGAATGTTCTTAAGGGGGAGAGAATGTTACACCCCTCGTGTTCATAGTAGTAGGAACCATGGTTTCCTAGTCGGGTATGCCCTTAGAATAGAGACTCGAGCCCTAGTTTGGAGGTAGAAAATGTCTTACACGTGTATGAGGGTACCAGCGGATATTCCTGGCAATTTATAGAGTTAGAAGTTGAACGAATCGAATCGACATGATCTGAACTGAATCAGAAAAACCTGCAGGACACCAGTTGTTATATCCCGTATTTTTGAACCTCGGAGCATCTGTTGGGGTGGGGCCCACATACCGAGATTTTTTTTTGGAACATCTGAAAAGTCATATGAATCACATATGTAAAGTTAAACACAACTCATGAAGTACCTTTGGACCAAATCAAAGTGGAAACCCTCCAAACGAATATTTTTAAGAAAACGTTTTCGGGTGACCTGACTTTGGGGGGCAAAAAACTGTATTGTAAGTTTGGAATTTCGAAAATACCTTAAAATAGAAGTTGTAGATAATTGAATTAGCTTTCAATCCATAGGTCGTGGGTTCCTACGTGACGTCGGTACAAGGAGTTATGAACGTTTTAAGGTCGAAAGGTCAGTGGGCTAGGCCCAACTCGGGACCAACCGAGTTGGCCCAAAAAAAAAAAAAAAAAATTAGGCCCAATGTTTAAGGGGTGGCCGGCCAAGTGAGGCCCAACCCATGGCTTTAATGAATATTTCCATGTGCTAATTAATTATAAAGGGATCACTATCCCTTAGAAGGTTCAAGAGACTTAGAAGAGAAAGAAGAGCAAAACAAGAGCAAAAAAAAGAAGGCATTTCGGGTTTGGTGTGGAAAATTCACCACCAAAAATCTTGCTCCTAAAATTTTTCTTTTGTGGTTTTCCTACTAAGTTAAGGTTCCTTTGTAACTTGGTATAGTTGGATTGGAGTGGGGAGCATTAGAATCACCAAAGTGATCACATCTCCAAGTGAAGAAGACTTGAAGAAAAGGTAAGAATTTCTACCTTTTTATTGTGTTATGAAGTTTTGATTGTGTTGTAGTATATAGAAATGTGTTGATTGTATGGAAAAATGGAAGTTTGCAAAGTGGGTGTGTGTTGTAGGTGTGTAGCCGTGGGTATGCACAATTGTATAGCCACAATGTGTTGAATTTATGTTATATTCTAGTTGTGATTGTGATGAAATGCATATGGGAATTGAAAGTTGGATGAATTTAGTTGATATTGGAAAAAATAGGCATATGGTCGTAGGGTGTATATGGTTTGGGATAGAAAGGAATTGAGTTGTTTAGTGTGTTAAAGTGTTGTTGTGATGTTTGTAATGTAAATGAAGTTAGAATGATATAAGTTTGTATTGAATTGGAATGTAGAAACTTATGTCGTTTTAGTATGATTTTCCGACATTAAGGAAATGAAGTTGTTTGGTTGCTAATAGTGATGATCATTGATGAATTTGGAAGTTGGAAACTTGTTATGAAATTGTATGCCAAAGATTTGATGTTTTGCATAAGTTAAGACTTTGGCGGAAAGTTGTATATTATGTATATCGAGTGTATATCTTAAGGCAAACGATATGAAATGTATCTAGAACTATATGGTGATGATCTTGATTGTTGATGACTGTGAAATTATTGATATTAGTGGAAGTTTGTATTGAAATGAACGTTATGTCAACTTGTGAGAAAAATGTCTAGTTGAAGGATATTTGTGTTCTTAATGTTCTTTGTTGATGTTAATGTTGTCGTTTGGGTTGTTGTTGATGATTTCTAGCCGAGTTGAATTCTCGGGGTGCCATATGTATAGGGGAAGTGCTGCCGAAATTTCGGTAGCCAAATATGCTTAAAGTTGTAATAATGGCATTAATAACTCACAATTGGTAAACTTGACCAATTGCAGTTTTTCGACGAAACGGGAAGTGAGTTTGGAAAGGCTTAAGGGGCGTGAAAGGTATGTAAAGCAAACCCAATTCTTCCCTTGGCATGCCCTTAGTGTATTAGGGTCGGATCCGGGCCTCGAAGGACCTCTTGGCCCTCGGAATCCGCAAGACAAAATTTCAGTTTTTCTTTCAGTAGAATTGAACCATTTTGATACGCTTTTTCTGAAATTATGCAATTTTGCTCTAAATTATTCATAAAGTCATAGAATGTCTGTATAACCTTTTTAGGTGATACCATAAGCTTAGAGGGCATAATTTGAGCCCGCCGCCTTATTTGTCCCGAGGCGGGCCCACTATTCCCGGTTTTGCCCTTAATGTGTTAAAGCTTCCATTTTAAGCGATTTTTGAAAGAAATGTTTTAATTACCCTACTAATCGCTTAACGAATATTATTTTAAATATTCTGTTAAATATTATAAATTATTTTGACACTCGGAATGACTTCGGGAAAGTTATACTTCTGTAATTTATTATGATATCCGAAATACATTTATTATGATTCCGTCCGACTCCATTGGATTGGTTTGTCTTTGATACGCTTCATCGAGTCTTTGAAAACATTTATGATATTTTTAAATTGCATTAGTCTCTCACTACTCCATTCGTGGATGTCCCAATGTTTCCCACACTGAGCCCGGGCCAGGATATGTTGTCAAGCGTAATTCTCTGCATTGTTCGCCGCGTCCCGATGTGAGGGGGCAGGTATACGCGTACATGGGTCTGTGGAGTATGATGTGCCATGTCCGCCTATTCTGATCTGATCTGTTATGGCCATTTTGATATGATATTATATGATACGGGGCCACGCCCCTTTTCTGATTCCTCTGTATTGTGGCACCAGTGTCGGGAGGGTGATCACGTTCTGTCTGCCGAGTCCCGTGGCAGGGATCGGATATGATATGACATATGTTTCTGTACACATTCTGTCTGATTTGGAAATATGCATTTGACACTCTGGATTTTGTACCCATTTTCTGTAATCATTATGATTTGACTTCTGTGATTCCGCTTTACATATTCAGTACATATTTCGTACTGACCCCCTTTCTTCGGGGGCTGCGTTTTCATGCCGCGCAGGTACAGACGACAGGTTTGCTGATCCGCACGTTTAGGATCCCATTTCTGCTATTTTGGGGCGCTCTCTTCTACAGAGCCCATCTTTTGGTACAGTCTGTCACTGCTATCTGGATATGTACTTTGTTCAGGGTATGACGGGGCCCTGTCCCGTCTTATGATTATGATATGTTCTGTAGAGGTCTGTGGATACATCTGTGTGGGTTCTGTACATATGTTTGGGATGTTTTGTTTTATGATAGCCTTATCGGCTTCTGTGTGCCAAGTCTGCTCTTCGGCTAAATTCTGTAGCATCCTCTAATGTTATTATTATATTATTATTCTGATAATATGCTAATTTGGGTATCGGGTACGTATAGGTGCCCAGCTAGGGCACTGGTCGCGGCCCACGGGGTTGGGTCGTGACACCAGTCATGATCGACGGGTCGTCGAACCTGTCGACGGGCCGACATTGTGCGGCGTCGACAAGTTTCCGCAGCCATGCATTCTGCAGGCGCAGGTCGACGAGCACGTCGACAGACCGTCGATGGGTCGTCGACCCACTCGTCGAACCGGACCACTGAAGCATTTAATTCTTCGAGTATAAATACGTGGTCCACGACTTTATTTCATATTTCTCCCATTCCCAGATCAGAAAACCCTAATATTTTGCTCTCCCAACATTTATGGCATATTAGAGAAGATTTGACAAGACCCGAACCCCGTAAACCCGAGTTTGTGAAGAAGAAGGTTGTTTCTAGGGTTTTTCCAAGAATGTGGAGCTTAGGGAGTTGAATTTAAAGTGATTCTTGACCCCTCAAGGTATGTAAATGATTGCTACCCTTGTATTTGAGTTTACTATCAAGATTTTTTGTGATTTTAGGTAAAAAGAATGTTTCTATGGAAGTGATAGATTGATGGAGGGCAAGGTAGTGACATGAGACTATTTTTAAGAAATGATTAGGGATGGATTTACGTGTTTGGATACATATAGGTGTTATCATTGTAAGCTTGTAAAAGAGATGGTCGTCTATAATTCGTTAAGCTTTATACGTGCTTGGGGATGATTAGTAAGCAAGGCAACTAGCCTAATTAAGACTTATGTTATCTTAATTGTAGATTTACAAGTTCAGGAAGTAGAAGTTGGGCGATTTGATATACGTCAAGGTATGCTAAGGCTATTCCTTCTTTTCTTTGGCATGATCCTATGATGTGAACCGATAACGAGTAAGAGAGTTTCCATATTACTCTATTCTTATAAGCACTAAGAGAAATACAGTTTTGATGTTTCCATATCCCGGCTATGGTATTTTCCCTTATGTAGATCCTGTGATTTCCTGTCCTAGTAGTATGAGTTCAGTAAGGCCCATGAGAGGCCAATTGTCGTTATATTGTTTTGAGAATCCTGTCATTCAGTTCTAATTGTACTATGCATTCACTTTCAGTTCTCATGAGTATGAGCGAAAGGTACACTATTTATTTTAGTTTAGTGCTAGCTGTGTATATATTTTAGTGAGTTGTATTTTTACATTTGATTTTTTCTATTGTATTGTACAGCCTATAAAAGGACGCGAGATATTTTCAATAACTGATTTTTGCATTTTCTTTTTACATCGACTTATCTCTCTCTCTCTTCTTTTCCTCTTTCACTCTCATTTCTCTTTTCTAAATTTCCGCCGATTCATCTATAAATCTCAATCTAACATGGTATCAGAGCGGTGTATCGGTATCACTGTTCTCCAATCTATTTAACGATGGTGAAATTGATCGGTGTTTCTAGGGTTTGCTTATTTCATCAGAGTTAAGTTTTTTTTTTTCGATCGGAGCTCAAAATTGGGTCATTTCTTGATTCTTCTTGATTTTATGTTACGAAGGTTATTAATTGATCGTTTGTTCATTGAATCAATGATTTTGCAGGAGTTTTTGCGATTTTTTGTGGTAATTTCAAGTTATGGTTTGTTGTTTTGTCGAACAAGACCTTTCTTCTTCAGGTTTAAGAAGAAGTGTGGTATTTTTGTCCCTATTGTCTCTAGTTTATCCTATACTAGTGGATATTGCATTGTTATTGTTTAGTTGAGAAGTTGTTGTAGTCGATTTGGTGTTGTTAATCGATCTAGTGTTGTTGATTGTTGTTTCCATCTGGGTTGTTGTATGTGCTTGTTTAGTTTGAACAATTTAGTGTAGCCTAGTGTTGTTCATTGGGTTTGTTGATTGTTGAACTCGCACATCATGGGTAGTGTTACGAATGCAAATGCTGCTAACAGAGTTACGCAGGCTAACAGAACTACAAATAACAATAACAACAACAACAACAACCCAGTGAAATCCCATAACGTGGGGTCTGAGGAGGGTAGAGTGTACGCAGACCTTACTCCTACTAAGGTAGGACGGCTGTTTCCGAAAGACCCTCGGCTCAATAAAAAAGCATAAAAAGAGGTCAGATAAGGCTAAGAGATTTAAAGCGATATGGAAATGAAATAACGCAAGCGACACAGATAACATAGGATAATCAAAGCAAAGGAAATAACAGATAATATCAGAAATCAGAGCACAAGAAATTATACTGCGATAATGCGACTACTAATAAGACAGGATAACGAGACTATCTACTAGCCTTCTACCCTAATCTAGGTCCTCCAAACCCTCCTATCTAAGGTCATGTCCTCGGTAAGCTGTAACTGCGCCATGTCGTGTCTAATTACCTCTCCCCAATACTTCTTCGGCCTACCCCTACCTCATCTGAAACAATCCATGGCCAACCTCTTACACCTCCGCACTGCGGTATCTGTGTCTCTCCTCTTCACATGCCCAAACCATCTCAATCTCGCTTCTCGCATCTTGTCTTCCACCGAGGCCACTCCCACCTTGTCCCGAATATCCTCATTCCTAATCCTGTCACTCCTGGTGTGGCCACACATCCATCTCAACATTCTCATCTCGGCAACTTTCATCTTTTGAACGTGAGAGATCTTAACTGGCCAACACTCCGCCCCATACAACATAGTCGGTCTAACCACCACTTTGTAGAACTTGCCCTTAAGTTGTGGTGGCACCTTCTTGTCACATAGCACTCCGGAAGCAAGCCTCCATTTCATCCACCCTGCCCCAATACGATGTGTGACATCATCGTCAATCTCCCCGCTGTCTTGCATAATGGACCCAAGATACTTGAAACTACTTTTCTTCTGGATGGCCTGGTACCAAGCCTCACTTCCAAGCCAGCCTCCTGAGGTGCTTCATAGAACTACAAATACTGAGGGTTTTTTCCCCTTTCTCTCTCGATCCATCTCATTGTTTTTATGTACACCCTTCAGAAAATCCGAGTACACAATTAGTATTTGTTCCCTTCAATGGCAATGGCTATGCCACTTGGAGAAGTAGTATGTTAACTTCCCTTTCTGCTAAGAACAAGTTAGGACTCATAGATGGAAGGGAAGCCACTCCAACCTCAGACTTACCATACTTTTCCTAGTGGGAGAGAAGCAATAATATGGTGAAATCATGGATAACCAATTCAGTATCTAGGGAAATATCCACAAATGTAATGTGCCTTAAAATTGCTAGTGAGATCTGGAAAGACATTGATGATAGGTTTGAAAATTCTAATGGGTCCAAATACATCCAAATTCAAGAGAAATAACCTCCACTATTCAAAGTTCATCTGACATAGCTTCTCACTCCACCAAACTGAGAACCATATGGGATGCGTTGAATTGTACCTCTGTTGGGCTAGTTTGCTCTTGCGGTGCTTTATCCAAATTTATAGCTGATCAACAGCTTTTCCAGTTTCTAAATGGTTTGATTGAGTCCTACTATACTGTCAAAAGCACTATTTTAATGATGGACCCTCTCCTAACTGTTAGTAAAGCTTACTCACTCCTACAACAAGATGAGAGTTAGAAGGATGGACCTTCTGCTCTAAATTTCTCTAGTGACTCTTCTGCTTTCTTTGTTCCCTCTACACCCAACAAAGCTGATGGTTCTCATTTTCCCAACAACACAACAGTATATAACCAAAAGGTGAATTTTGATCCTAAAAGAGGTTCAGGGTCTGGTATTACATCAGGGTCTAGTGGTTTGTTTTGCAAGTACTGCAAAAGGAAAAATCACAACATTGATAAGTGTTATAGGCTTCATGGGTCCCCAGCTGATTTCAAGTTCACCAAAAACAAAAAATCAGCCAACTTTGTTCAGATTAATACATTCAATGCACCTTCACTTGTCTATCCACCAACTGCGCCTTCTGCTTCTCAGCCCATAGTTGATGTCACTTATGCTCATGGGTTCACTCTAGAACAGTACCAAAATCTCTTGACTATGTTCCACCAAAATCAGATCCCTAATGATCAAAATTCAGCAGACAACACTGGATTTGCCCATTTTGCAAGTTTATTAATTGTTTATGCTGCTAATTTTGTAGATTCACATGGCTGTGCAAGTTCCCATTTAGGTGTAAATACTTGAATTTTGGACTCAGGAGCTACTAATCACATGACCCCTCACAAACATTTGTTGCATAACCTTATCCAAACCTTTCCTTGTGACCCTTCCCAATGGATATAAAGTTAAGGTGTATTCCATTGGTTCTTTAAGACTCAAAAGTGATATCACCTTACTTGATGCCCTACTTGTGCCTACTTTTCACTTCAACCTCATTTCTATCCATCAACTTATTTGCCAATTAACCTGCATAGCTATTCTAACCAAATTTAACTGTTTTTTACAGGGCCCTTCTCAGAAGAGGCCTCTGGTTATTGGCAAAGCAGCTAGAAGCCTATACTACCTCCATCCTGATGATGCCTTATTTCCAACTATATCTTCCACTTTCACTATTCCTTGTAATAAAGTTTCAGATCCTACTTGTCATATAGTCTCAGATCCTACTTGTGGTATTGTTTCTAATTCTAGTTGTGCTATTGTACCTCTTGTTCTCAGATGTAATCACCCATATATTTCTTCATCTAATTCCATTACTAATATGAATAAAATGGATCTTGGCATCAAAGGCTAGGGCACATGTCCTTTCATAAAATGAAATCTATTTCTTTTATTTCTCCTCAAGTTTCCCCTAAACAGCCTTTCTATGTCACATTTGCCCTATGGCTAGGCAACAAAGATTACCCTTCCAAGATAGTACAATTCATTTTAAGGTTCCTTTTCAGTTAGTACATGTTGATATTTGGGGTCCTTCAATACCAGAACATATAATGGCTTTAGCTTCTTTTTTTTTAACTCTTGTAGATGATTATTCTAAGGCCACTTAGACCCACCTTCTCTCATACAAGAGTAATGCCCTGTCCATTCTTAAAGCTTTTACTTCCATGGTTAAGGTCCAATTTAAATCTTCAGTCCAAACTTTCAGGTCAGATAATGCATTTGAATTAGGTGGTAGTTTTGAAGCTTCTACTTTCTTTTCCAGCCAAGGCATTTTGCATCAAACTACCATTCCTCATACTCCACAACAAAATGGGGTTGTGGAAAGGAAACAAAAACACCTTCTTGAAATCTCTAGGGCTCTTCTGTTTCAATCTCACCTTCCTCTTAAATATTGGGGTGACTTTGTACTCACAACCACCTACCTTATTAATAGAATGCCTTCACATATTTTGAACAATCTCATTCCTTTTGAAAAACATCAAAGTCATCCACCTTCTTATACACACCTTAGATCCTTTGGGTGCTTGTGTTTTGCCACTACTCCAAAGACTGGCAGAGACAAGTTCCAACCAAGGTCTGTTTTTTTTTTTTTTTTTTGCTCTTTTTGGGCTATCCACCTGGTAAAAAGGGTGACAAACTCCTTAATCTTACTTCCCATTCCATTATGTTTTCAATATATGTTGTTTTTCATGAAAACACTTTTCCATATAAGAATAATACTTCCCCATCAGTGTTCCCTTCTCCATCTATCCCTGATTTTGTGGATATTGCTTCTGCTCTTCTTTCTGATACCACTACTACTTCTACTATTCTTGATTCCACTTCTAGTCCTATTCAACCATCATTCTCTATGCCTTCTCCTATTGTCTCAAACACTGTTCCACCTCCTTCCGGACAGTCTGCTAGGCCCAAACAACAACCTGCATACCTTTCTGATTATTCTAGTGGTTATGTTCCTTCCAAGGTTTCCCATGGGTTGCATGGACCACAGTTTTATCAGCAGGATGTTGGGCATCCTTCCTGGCAGGAAGCTATGACTAAAGAATTCCAAGATCTTGATGTAAACAACACTTGGGAAGTTG
This sequence comes from Lycium barbarum, assembly GCF_019175385.1. NCBI lineage: Eukaryota > Viridiplantae > Streptophyta > Magnoliopsida > Solanales > Solanaceae > Lycium > Lycium barbarum. The sequence continues at coordinate 9,674,333 of NC_083342.1, forward strand.
TTTCTCTTCCCCTAACTAGGAAGGCCATTCCTTATCAATGGGTTTACAAGATTAAATAAAAAGTTGATTGTTCCATTCAGAGATATAAAGCTAGATTTGTCATTGGGGATGATACTCAAAGTGAGAGGATTGACTTCACTGAAATTTTTCCACCTGTCATTAAACTTACAACCATAAAGTATTTACTCACCCTTGCTATCAAAAGAGGCTGGATTGTTTTCCAGCTAGATGTGAACAATGCTTTCCTTCATGGGGATTTACATGAGGGGGTTTATATGAAGGTGCCACCTGGTCGTGACATTTCCTCTTCTTCTAGCTCTTCACCTTTAGTTTGTAGATTGAAAATGTCCTTGTATGGACTCAGACAGTGGTTTTCCAAACTGTCTAGAGCCTTACTTTTCATCTCCAAATTGTCTAGAGCCTTACTTTTCATGGGATACATATCCGGCAAAAATGACTACTCATTATTTATCAAGTCTATTTCTGGTTCCTTAATAGTGCTGGCAGTCTATGTTGATGACACCTTTTTGGCTGGTGACAATCTTCATGAGTTGAATTCCCTGAAACTGTTTCTTGATAACCAGTTCAAGATCAAGGATTTAGGATCAGTTCACTATTTTTTTGGTTTAGAAATTTCCCCTCATCCTCAGGGTTATATATGAATCAACATAAGTACACTTCTGATTTGCTCACTGAATTCAAATGTGAGCATTTCAGTCCTATTTCTACCCCATTGGACCCTTATGTCAAACTCACTTTGGACATGGGTGCTCCTATTGATGATCATACTTTGTACAGAAGGTTAGTGGGTAAATTGAACTTCTTACAACACACCAGACCTAACATTGCTTTTTCAGTCCAACACTTAAGCCAATTCTTACAAAATCCTCAAGTACCTCATATGTTGGCTAGTTTGCATGCCCTTAGATATCTCATGAAAGATCCTGCGCAGGGTATTTTACTCTCTAGTTCTCCTGATTTTTCCCGCAATGCTTATTCAGACTCAGACTGGGCAGCCTGTTCTATGTCAAGAAAATCTGTTACTGTTTTTTTTATCACCCTTAGAGGCAGTCTTGTGTCTTGGTAAAGCAAGAAACAACCTACCATTTCATTATCATCAGTTGAGGCTAAATACAGAGCACTTAGAAAAGTGGTTGCAGAGATTTCTTGGCTTGTGCGTTTACTTGGTGATCTTGGTTTATCCATTTCTAGTCCTGTGTTTGTACATTGTGACAGTCAAGCTGCCTAAACCTAGTTTTTCATGAATGTACAAAGCATATTGAGATTGATTGTCATTATGTTCATACTTGTTTGACTGATGGCTTAGTTTCATTGCATTATGTTCCCAGTGTTGATCAACTGGCAGATATCAAGGCTTTATCTGGTCCTCTTCACTATGGTATTTTTTCCAAGCTTGGAGTGTTCTTCCCCTCCAGCTTGAGGGTGTGTGTGAAGATTCGCGGCCTAAATGATGGTGGCTGACCATACCCAGTTGTTATTTTAGTTTAGTGCCAACTGTGTATATATTTTAGTGAGTTGTATTTTTACATTTGATTTTTTCCATTGTATTGCACAACCTATAAAAGGACATGAGATATTTTCAATAACAAATTTTGGCATTTTCATTTTACACCGACTTATCTCTCTCTCTCTTCTTTTCCTCTTTGACTCTCATTTCTCTTTTCTAAATTTCCGCAGATTCATCTATAAATCTCAATCTAACAAAGTCAAGGGATATAATTGAAGAGTCAAAATTTCAAAAAGCTTAATGAGTATTTCAATAAATAGGTTCAGAAATGAGAAATATGAAAATAAAATAGCTTGCGTTTATGAAATTTGTGGAAAATGTCAAGTAATCTATAGGCGGGGACGCAAGAGTCAATGCCCTAAAGGATTCAATTTCAACATGATGGTTGCATTGAAACATGTGTAGGAAACAAGCATCAAACATATACAAATTTAACATGTATGCTCAATTATTCAGGTACCAAAATGTGTATAATTTCAAACTATGGTATAGCTTTTGGACATTGAGGTGGCCTCGTTTAGTAACAATTCAGTTAGCATATCGTTACATCATATGTCATACATTATTTCTTATAAAATAATTGTTTTAAACTTTTAAGGATCGGTCGATAATGCTTATTGATATATACTTTTGAAAAAAAAGAGGTAGAGTTAGGAGTTTGATATTGGAAAAAAGCCTTTTTTTTTCCTTTGAAAAATCGAGTTAGCTGGGTTGATTCCTTGTTCCCGGTATGTTATGAAAATATTTAGATGACTTTCTTACTTTACGTACAATTTTTTAAGAAAATAACAACTAAAAGAAAAATAATTTTGTACTAGACGAATGACTTTTCTTATTCATGGACAAAAGTGTAGCAACTCTGACTTCATTTTCCGTATACGAAGAACATTATTTTTCTTGCACCATAAAAGACTGAAAAATAAATTAAAAAATCACTTAATTTTTTGAAAATGGAAAACATTTTTATTCATATAAAACATATAATAAACAGAGGCGGAGCCAGGATCCGAAGCTTGTGGGTTCGGGGTTCTAATTTTTTAAAGTTATTGGGTTCTTAATTAATAATTTGTACATATTTGACAAAATTTTTAATACAAATATATGATTCGGACAAAAGCTACTGAATTCGGCCGAACCCACATCCGAATGGCTGGCTCCGCCCCTGATAATAAACATCTTCTTTATGTTATAATTCGTGCGTATTAGATAACCAAAGTCGAGATAAATAAAATGTTTATTGTTAGTTTATGTATTTGGGGTTCCATCTACGAGACAAACCCCTCCCCCCCCCCCCCCCCCACACACACACAAAAAAAAGACATCTTATATATTTTGGGTAAGAATATATATTCTTATAGATTTCTCGTGAAAAGACATGCAAACTTCCCGACAAAGGTTATGATGGAATGGATAGAATCACTCGATCCTTATTTAGAGGTCTTGAGACTTTGAGCCATTAGTATGAAACAAAATCCGTTATACGGAGCGCTTTCCTCCTTAATTTGGCCCTTAGCTTAATCGGCACAAATTTGAATTAATCGGAGCTCTAATACGGTGTACGGATATCGAACACGGAATAAGAGGACATCTAAAACTTTTTTTTTTTTTTCTAAGCAATAAAATCATTAGGAAGAGGAAAGGGGTGAGATTGACCTGACCCATTGAAATATTTGATTGCCACGTGCATGGTTCCAATTTAATCACGTTTCAGTATTTCGTTTTTTTTTTTTTAGGAAGAGGAAAGGGGTGAGATTGACCTGACCCATTAAATTATTTGATTGCCACATGCATGGTTCCAATTTAATCACGTTTCAGTATTTCGTTTTTTTTTTTAGGAAGAGGAAAGGGGTGAGATTGACCTGACCCATTAAATTATTTGATTGCCACATGCATGGTTCCAATTTAATCACATTTCAGTATTTCGTTTTTTTTTTTTTTTAGGAAGAGGAAAGGGGTGAGATTGACCTGACCCATTAAAATCTTTGATTGCTACATGCATGGTTCCAATTTAATCACGTTTCAGTATTTCGTTTTTTTTTTTTAAAGATATGCACCTACCTGCGCTATTGAATTGCGTGAACTTCAATGTTTAAAAATAGAGCAAAAAATACAGTATTATTTTTCTTTAACGATGGAGGTGTGTTCGAGTTTAACTTGGGTGTATCTTGACTATTGCACAGATAATAGTTCCTTCACATCAACACAAGTACCACATATAATTATTCCGCTCACTAAGGCTTAGTTGGATGAGAAAAAATCACTTAATTTTTTTAGTTTTTCATCAAGTACTCCCTATCAATATGGGCCCCGACTAAATTCCGCTTTGCGTTGAAAAGTTCCATAATTGGGGTAAAGCAATTCCTACGGTCCTACCGATGACGATTTCATACCCATGACTCAAATCTGAGACATATGATTAAGGATAGAGAATACTTACTACTTTACCTACACCATCCTTAATGATATATTTTCTACTTCGACTGATATTAGAAAATACACTTCTATTTACTAAATTAAATCGTTAACAAGAATCACATTAAAGTGAAGGAAATCAAATTAAAACGTTAACCACATGTATTTGACGTTGTTGTCTTTTCCATTATTGGTAAATATTGAGTTCTTCTTTTTACCATTTTATTTATATGACAAACTTCGAAAATTAAAATATAATAGTCAAGTGACTTGATTTTTGTTTTTGCCGCGTGGTCCAACATAGTAGGTAAAAACAATGTTTACTCTCCATTTTTGGTCATGTTTTTAAAAATATTAACTAATAATGAAATTTTAAATTTCACAGGTGAGACTCTACGACAACGGCCTGAGGTTTCACGTGTGGAATTTAAAACTTTATGACAATAGCTATTTTTCAATTATAGAGGCTGAAAAGTAACAATTTGTGAATTTGCTTTCATGAAAAACTGAGAATAGTACTTCCTCTCTTTTATTTTATATGATGGAATTCAAAAATCTAAGTATGATACTTAATTTTCATTGTGAATACAAATGTGGGTTCTTCTGATCTTTTAAAGATAATACACATGTATAGTAACTAATACTATATTAACTATACATGAAGTACTATCATTCACAGTATTGATATTTTTAAATATTTTAAAAATACTCGTGTTATTAAAAATCACCTTTGAGTTTAACATTTTTTAAAATAAAGATCATGCATTGATGTTATTGATAATATATAGGCTATATTTACATGTATTTTATCCCTACTTTGGTGTGTATTAAGTGCGTTAAAGGTGAAAAAGCAGTTATTTCCCATAGCAATCTTCATTGTAATAACAAAAAGCATAGTTATTTACCATAGCAATCTTCATTGTACATAATTTTATTCTATCATATAATCTGAATAGAGGGTGATGTACAGAACACAGTAGTATTGAGAACAAGTTTTTATTCATTTTAAAACCCGATAAATGTTTTAGAGTATATATAATTTATAAACGATGAATCCTATCTCTAGTACAATGAACCACATATTCAATAAAAATGCATGTGCACTAATTAAGTAATTTAATTATTATCTATAGTATCATAATATTTGCATTTTAATCGATATGTAACATGTTCATGAACCAAAGAACTGAACTCACACAATAGTTCCTAACTTTAATTATTGCTTAGAAATACTGCTTATTGCTCACTTTTAGGTCCTACTTTGAAAAATAGTCATTCTCACGAAGTGTCAGATCTTACATATCAAATTCAATGACACTGTCTTTAAATTTTACATGTAAAATTTGAAACTCCATAATAATAAATATATTTCAATTACAGAAACCCGAAAAATGATTGTTCATGAATTTTATCCCTTTATTGCCGCTGCATCTATAAATGGACCAAACTCTTACATGTTTTTCCTTTAAATCAGGTTGGTCTTCAATTTTTTATCTTTAGCAAACGAACTTATGCCTAGTCGGATGTAAGTTCTTTAGAAACTGATGTCATGCCAAGGCATAATTTGTGAGATATTATGCTACAAAAATACAAACTTATGTCCCGCAGTTTTTTTATTTTTTATATTTTTTTATTATGAGGGACATAAATTAAAGACCAGCACAAATTAAGGACCGAAGTGCAAATGCCCCTAATTTTCTTAGTTAAGAGACCAAGTCTGCTGAAAGTTACTGGGCTCATGTCGAGTTCCAATGCATTTTTTTTGCGCGGATTGTCTTTCTTTCGGGGTGGTCTTTAATTTTTGTCCCTCAAATTGGTGGTCTTTAATATTTGTCGTTCGCTTAACACCCAGAGGTCCTCGGTTCGAACCCAGGCTCAATTAAAAAAATAAAATAAAATCTCAAGACATAAGTTGGGATTCGCAGGGCAGAAGTTGATTTTCGCAAGGCATAAGTTTGCCTTAAGGCAAACTTTTACCCAAAATTAGGCCTTAAGGCAGGGGTTTGCAAAATTCCGGCAAAATATTTTTTTCCCTTAAGGCAGAGTTTGAAATCCAACTTATGCCTTGCGAATTTTTTATTTTATTTTTTGACTGAGCGGGGATTCGAATCTGGAACCAAGAGGCTTTAGTGAAGGCCAAAAATTAAAGACCACTGATTTGAGGGCCAAAAATTAAAGACCACCCCCAACGAAGGGCAATCCTGCAAATTGTCCGTTCCAATGTGGTGTAAAATGTGAGAGATTTACATAAATAGATCTCAGCATTTAAAGGTCGTTGATTAAAATTTGCCCATGTTTTAGAAAATTTGCAAAAATAACATTGGTAATACACATTGGAAGAATGAAATGTTACCTCTAAAAAGTTACGGTCGATGTGATATAATTTTGGTACAACCTTCATCCCTATCTATCATGTTAAATTATTGGTAAATCTTGCTGGATTGACAAATCGTGCCTTGTTTACAAATTATATCGAGCGTGATACAGTCTTCGTTTAACCTAATTGTTAAATTGTTCGCACAGTTACAAGTCTTGTCGGACAGATAAATCTTATCTTGTTCACGAGTTATGTTGGGCGGATATAATTTTTATACATTCTTCGTTCTACCTAGCTTGTTAAAATTATTCACAAATCTTACGTGATTAAAAAAACTTGCATATATTATTCAATTATTCACAATTTTTACCGTACAGACAAGAATTTATATATTCAACCACTTTGCTGGTGCCTTCTTAGAGCTATAGAAAGTATCACAAATGAAATCATTGTAATAGAAATTTATATTTTCATGTGATAAATCCTTGTTCAGAGCAAGCATGGAATATTCAATTCAAAGAATTTGACGAATTCTTCAACTCATTGAGAAAGGGTTTTTGAGGAATTGTATTATTTTATACTCCCTCCGTTCCATAATAAGTGTTACCTTAGTAAAAAAAAAAATTAGCCCATAATAAGTGCCACCTTAGGAAATAAAAACATAAATTGGCTAATTTTTCCATCTCTACCCTTAGACAAAAACTACAAGTTAAAGTAACATCTAAATGATGATTGAAAAAAGCCACATAGTAACTTGGTATTGTTGGATTCCCAATGTCAAAAGGTTTACTACTTGTGCATGCTCTAATCAAGAGGAAAAATAGTTTATTTTATTATATAGGGGTAATTTAGTAAATTTCACATTTAATTATTGGTTTCTTAATATGCGTGTTTTTTTGCTAAGGTGACACTTATTATGGGACGGAGGGAGTATTATATTAAAAGTGTTGATTAATTGAAAATTATGACTTTTAACTGATTCTAGTTTAGAAAATGAGAAAAATGGTCCCTTACGTTTAAGGGTAAGTTCAAAGTAGTCTTTTAAAAGTATGCTTTGAATAGTTTTGGTCAGTCAAGTTTGCAAAAGTTCACTTTTAGTCCCCGTCAATATTTAACAAATTTGTTTGTTAGATTTAACGGGAACTCACATTCTAAGGTATAATTTTTATAGTTTTTGCTACTTTTGGTCTATTTTCATAGTGCGCTACAAAATGTTATATGTAATTTCTATTATGTTTGGTCTAGTTTTTAGTGTCTAGTCCTAGTATAATTTTTGTGTAGCAATTTCTAGGATTTGATGAGACTTTCTTGATGTTCATGGTTTAATATTTTTTATTTGACAGTTCTTATTAGATCAAACAAACAAAATTTGTTAAATATTTGACAACGGGTGAATTAATTAAATGACCCTCTACAAATATAAAAAACCGTCTCTGTGTTATGTCAGAATCCCCATATATAAGAGAGTCATATACCTCTATTTATTTTTGTAAAGACCCTTTTAACTAATTTCCTCGAACAGAAATGCTCACTCTTAACAAATTTAAAGGTCACAACTGTTCAAAGGATATTATTTGGAACCTTACCCCAAACATAAAGGACCATTTTGTTACTTTCTTGATTTTAGTTTATAGTACAACACTAGCTATTGTACTCTGAGTTTGTTTTCCTTACAATGAAATCCAAAGAATGAATCTTGAAAAAGACAGATGTGAAGGCCCACAACATTTTAGCAACAAAAGATTCTTGAAATGGCTTCATTTGCATTTGGTATTTGTACTAATTTTACTTGTACTACTAGCAATAGTAGTAGTACTATACTCCCATTACACACCAACCCCGCTTGTAGATTGTCATTCAAGAACTCAGTGGTTAATTCTGCAACAAATTCATTCTGTTTTTCTCTTTGCAGGTGAGTCAACTTTTTATGTTTGAATCTTGAGAAAAATGAGCTTTTCTTGAAATGGCGTTTGATGTTTTAGTATAGAAAGTTTAGTTTACTGTTGCTGGTCAACAAGTTGGATTTCCTATTGGTATTAATGGAAATTTTCACCATTTTTTCTTCTAAGGTACTTGGTAAAAATTAGAAGTGAAAAGACATGAGGTTTATTCCTAAAACTTGGCTTCTTTGCTGATATTGTGATGAACTCGCACTTAAATATTTATACATATCCTAATATAAATATAGAGTCTAAGCAAAAGCTACTAGGTTCGTTCAAACGCGTACCTAATATTGCAGCTCCGCCCCTGATTACCATATGGTTCTGTTTAATTATTACAATGAGAAAAATGTAACAATACATCAGGATGAATGGAGTTGTCCAAAAAGGACTTACTTTTGATCCAAATAAAAGCATGTTTTGTTTATAGTTGTTTTCCTTTTCTTTAGTGTTGCCTAGGAATTAGCATTCTCTCAGTATGGCGAGAGAGATTCTTTTTTGTATGTCTAATGACGGTGGTGTCCGGGTCAGCAGTTGCCTCCTACAAGTACGGGTAACTCTGTCAATTAAGGCTTAGGTAGCTGAGAAGAATTCATCGTTTGTCTCTGTTAGTTTTCAGTTGATGGTCCCCAAGGTTGTTATTTAACTTTTGGACTGCTAGCCTATGCCTTGGGGCCCTGTGATAGAGAGGGGTAAAACTCTTCAGCTGACAAAATGATCGCTAAGATTTTGAAGCGGTTTCTGATAGAACTTTCTAAAACTTTAAGATGTATTATGTGGTAAAATGGTAGTAGGTTGCGTACTTGAAAATGCCTAAATCTTACCAGTCCGGGCGATAATTTGCCTGATCAAGGAGCTTATCCCTGTGCTAACTTTACAAGTAAAACTAAAGACAAAAATCGAAATATGCATGGACATATATCATAATAGCACTTAAGATAAAGTGCTCTTACAACAAAATGTAGATCATAACATGAAAATTTAGTCTTTGATAACGCCGATAGAACATGATTATTCGTTGTGTTGATAAAGTCAGAAGGCACTTGCTCAGGCGATCGTCCAACTTCAAAGGGTTCTCGCGATGGCAGTTAATGTAGAGAAGGCACCTGAAAGGTACCTCTTTCTTCCCATCATCTCAGTTTGGTTGAAATAGTTTTCTTTTTTCTTCACCCCACAGGATTCTAAAGGAGAAAAAGTTAGAAACTTTGGACTGAAGTGATGGGAGATGCTTGTAGGTATGCAGTGGTTACAGGGGCAAACAAGGGAATTGGCTTCGAGACCGTCAAACAGCTTGCAAATTCAGGTGTGACGGTTGTCTTAACAGCCAGAAACGAAAAGAGGGGAATGGAAGCAACATCCTTGCTGAATGAACAAGGTTTTCCGAATGTTGTTTTTCATCAGCTTGATGTTCTAGATGCTCAGAGCGTTGAGTCCTTGGCAAAGTTCATACAAACACAATATGGGAGGCTTGATATTCTGGTAAGATTATGAACGAACTGACCAATTTCTCGTGAGAGCTGCTTAGTGTTATTGGAGATATATTTCCGTCTAAGCACGTAGTGTGAGATAAACTTTATATGGTAGCATAAGGTTCAATGACTTCAGGTGTAGTGCTCTTTATTCGCTATATCTTGAAGCACATAATAGAGAGTTGCTGATTAAAATTTCTGCAGGTAAATAATGCTGGAGCTTCTGGAGTTGTAGTTGATGAAGATGTCCTAAGGGCCTTAAACATAGATCCTGAAGACTGGGTAAGATAATTGCTCAGTGCTTAGGTCTTGGTTTATTATGGATTGCACATGGTAATTGAGCGATGTGCGATTCAATCTCATATCTAATTGAAAATTTGGTCCTTAAAATACAATTTCTTACTCTCTCTGTCCCAATTTATGTGGCACACTTTCCTTTTTAGTCTGTCCCAAAAAGAACACCTTTCTATATTTGGAAACAATTTAACTTTATGAGATGATTTATAGCCACACATTTATCTAAAATTTGTTTTGGAATACATATTTCAAAAGTCTTCATTTCTCTGTTAAATTCCGTGCCTAGTCAAGTGGTGCCATATAAATTGTCTAGAGCAGGTCTTTCTTGTATATCCCTCGTGTCGAGAGTTACTTCCTCGAATATCAACGCAGGGAGCCGTCCAAAATGGAATTAATTGTTCTATTACGGAAGTTGGGATCCCACACGCTGGGTTAATTCTTCTTTTGATTTGAGACGAATTCATTTTTCTACGGAAAGTGCTTTTGATAGGGAATAGGGAAAAGCCTTGCCTTATTCAAGAGTAGCCGACTCGGCCTCAGCGGCTTCGTGCCGCACTGGAGTAATCCCCCTTCCCTTTTTTCGGAAGAAGGGTGGGATCGAAGGCGCAATCGGAGCACTAAGATCATGGGGTGAAGGGGAAAAGGCCAATTTGCACCACCATCCTTCCCCAAAGATTCGGTTAGTGTGCATAGACTTCTACTTTCCTTTTTCTTTTAGGAAGAAAAAAGGAGCGGATTAGGTATTATCTGTCTCGCCAGGAAAATGGATATCTCCAGAAAAGATTTTAAGTTCAATGGAGTATTTCGCATTGAAATACCTTAAGAAAAGAAATGATTCGTGGTCGCGAAGGTTAGAGTAGCCAAAGCCCTTGGAATTTTTATTTTATACATTTGAAAAAATCCGTACATGTGCCAACAGTTCATCACGGAAGGACTCACTACGTCGGGATAACTAACTACTTCTAATCTAATATAATAGTCTAATATATCTAATGTAATAGAAAATAAATAAATAGATTGTATCAAAAAAAAAAAAAAGAATAGAAAAGAACGGTCTTTTTTGTATACTTTCCTGGTTTTGTTGCTACGGCGGGCTTTACTCAATTGGTGTCATGCACTTACCATTATTTTTTATGGAGTAATTATTATAATGCTGTAAATCGGATTTACTATATGCTTGTTGTTGCAAACAGTTAGCAGGGAAAGCTGTTAATGCCATTCAAGTTGCGATGAAAACAACCTACGAAAGTGCCAAATTATGCTTGGACACTAATTACTATGGTGTTAAGAATGTTACTGAAGCTCTTCTTCCACTGCTTCGAAACTCATCTTCAGCAAGAATTGTTAATGTCTCCTCCCTTAGAAGTGAATTACAGGTAAGTATCACCATCATTCTTATCATTTCTATAAATATCCATGTGAATGCATTTATGAATTTCCTTATAGAATTGCCAGAGCAAAGTTTAGTATCCATTTATTACAAGCCCGTGTGTATAAATAACTTATCAGCACTTACACAATTCCTGTTCTTCTGTGCTTTTAGTCTTTAGCTTTCGCACTAGTTTTTTTTGGCTAATATAATATCAGAATCCAACGTTCAATTTGTTTTAGTCATCTAGTTTATCCTTGTTACAGTTTAAACTAATTAAACAAAACCCCATTTGCCCTACACATCTTTGCTAACCACTCTCTTAAGCACCTTCGATCTTTCTTTAGACCATATAATCGCATTGTTGTACCTCTTTCAATGAACAGTGGTTTTTTAAATTTCCACGGGCAGAAATTAAATTTGTTTGGATTATTTCTTTCAAAAAGAAGTAACTTCAAAAAGGATAGGAGGAATTGGAAAGGCGGTGAGTTAATCATTTATTTTCCAATTCTTTGACCTCGTTAAATTTTCTCTGCATGTATGGAAATTGAAGGTTAATGTGCTAAGCATAAATAAAGGGACTGTAGTTGAAATTAATGTGCTAAATTGTAGATATACTAAGCCTAAGGGAGTGACCTTGTGATTGAAGAGTTTGCGCGACAATTTGGAAACCAAGGTTCAAATCCAAGCAGAGTCGATATAAAGTGAAGTCTTTCCATTTGCCTAATTAATGGGGAGCAGAGTTACCCAGTAAATGTGATGATATAAGGTAGCAGGTTGCCTGCCCACCATCGTTAAATTAAAAAGAAGAAAGAAAAATAAGTTGCAATTGGAGCAGTAACAACAATTACCCTTTTTTTTTGGAGAAGGTAACAGTAACAATTTCCTTTACAAATTTGATTTCTGTTAAAGATATAATGAGGAAAATCTAGATTTTGTCCTAATGATAGCTTGTTATCTTTCAAGGGATTGTATTTTAATTATTTCAATTAACTTCCAAAGGACAAGAACTTTATAATTCTTGAGTCATTTTCAGTACGAAAACTAAATCCAACAGATATTAGAAGGTTCATATCTTGGATTTCTATAGGAATTTGTTTAGTGAGCCTGAACATTGGAGACCAATCTGGGAGGATGAAGGAATAAAGAAATTGTCGGAGGAAGAAAAGGAATGGGTGGAAGGGCCTTTCACAATGGAAGAACTGGAAGTGGTGATTAAATCTTTTAAAGGAGATAAAGCTCCTGGCCCTGATGGTTTTTACTTATGTTTTTTCCAAAAATGCTGGAGTATAGTAAAAATGGATGTTTGGAGGGCTGTGGATATTTTTTTTATAAAAAGGGCTCTTTGGTCAAAAGTATGAATGCCGCTTTTATTGCTTTGATTCCCAAAAAGAAAGGAGTAGTGGAGGTTAAAGATTTCAGACCGATCGGTCTCTTGGGGAGTGTTTACAGAATCGTTTCTAAATTGCTCACAGAGAGACTTAAGGCAGTCATTAGCAAGTTGGTCTCTCCTAATCAAAATGCTTTCATTAAAGGAAGACAAATAGCCGATGCTGCCCTGGTAGCAAATGAGAGTCTAGATAATTTGTTTAGGAGAAAAAAAAGGGGTGGCTTGCAAGCTTGATTTAGAGAAGGCATATGCTCATGTTAATTGGCACTGCTTACTGTATTTGTTGAAGTTGATGAATTTTGGTGAGAAATGGACAGATTGGATAAGATTTTGCATCTCAACAGTGAAGTTTTCCATTTTAATCAATGGTAACCCTCAAGGATTTTTCAGCTCGCAAAGAGGAATCAGACTGGGAGATCCTCTTTCACCTTATCTTTTTGTTTTGGTAATGGAAATTCTCAGCAACATGTTGAGGAAGGCAGAATCTCTAGGTTGGATTAGGGGCTCAAAATCGGCAGAAATGACCAGGAGGGTATGATACTTAATCATATACTGTATGCTGATGATTCTCTCTTGTTTTGTGAAGCTGATAGAGATCAAATTCTACATTTGAGAGGGGTTCAACTTTGTTTTGAGGCTGTCATTGGGCTAACAGTTAACCTGGCTAAAAGTAGCATCTTTAGCATAAATGTTGATGAGATATAGAAGAGCTGACAGACATTCTGGGCTGTAAAGTAGAGAAGTTTCCTACTGTCTATTTGGGGCTGCCTTTAGGGGCAAAAAGAAAGGACAATAGCATTTGGCAAGGGGTCATTGATAGGTGCATGAATAAGCTCACTCCATGGAAAAAACAATACCTATCTTTTGGGGGTAGGTTGATTCTTATTAACAGTGTGTTGGATGGGATTCCTACATACACTATGTCTTTATTCAGTATGCCTACAACAGTTGAAAGAAAATTAGACTCTATAAGGAGAAACTTTCTGTGGGATTGAAACCCAAAAAAAAAAAAAAAAAAAAAAGAAAAAAAAAAGAAGAGACTCATCTGATCAAGTGGCAAATTGTTATTAAAGAGAAGGATGGTCGACTGGGGGTAAGGAATCTGAAAATGCATAATAAGAGTTTACTTTTTAAATGGCTCTGGTGATACAGTACGGAAAGTGATGAGATTTGGCAGCAAGTTTTGGATGCTATATATGGTGCAAAGGTAGGGTGGAAACGAAATCCTTCACAATTGAAAAGCTGTGGGGGAATCTGGAAGGTGATTAGTAGCTGGTGGGATGAATTTCTACAGTTCACTAGATTGGAAGTGGGAAATGGTAGGAGGATTAAATTTTGGATGGACACATGGTGTGGAAATGAGTTTCAAGAGCAAGTTTCCCGACTTGTTCAACTGTGCTTTGAATGAAGAGGGTTATATTGTAGAGTTTAATTCAGCAACTGGATGGAATGTTACTTTTAGAAGAAATCTAAATGATTGGGAAATAGACAGTTTTTGCCAACTACTTCAACAATTGAACTCATGCTCAATAGAACAAGACAGAGCAGACAGACTAGTTTGGGTCAACAGCAAGGATAAGGCATTCTCAGTCAATAACTGCTACAAAATGTTGTTGCAACAGTTTAGTCAAGGAATTCCTTATTGGCCATGGAAGATGATTTGGAAAACCAAAGCACCTACGAAAGCAGCTTTTTTTGGTTGGTTAGCAGCTAGGGACGCTTGCCAAACACAGTGCAAGTTACAAAGGAGAGGGTTTTCCTTGTGTAGTAGATGCTATTTCTGCAATTCAGAGGAGGAAACAGTTGAACATCTTTTCTTGCATTGCAGATTTTCACGGCAATGTTGGGAGCTTTTCTTTAGCATAATGGGCATATCTTTGGTGTTACCAGAGAAAATTAGTAGCCTTTTGGAAGTGTGGCAATCTCAGGAGGTTAAAAAGAGCTTAAAACCAATATGGAGAACTATTCCCAATTGCATAATGTGGACCTTATGGCTGGAAAGAAACAAGGCATGCTTTGATGGGAAGGAGTTACAGATTTCTAGAGCACAAAACAAATGCATTAAAAATCTGTACTTTTGGTGTAATAGCAGTACTATAGATAGGATGGAGAAGTATTTGGACTTTTTGCACTTGCTAGGGGATAATATGTAATATGTATTAAAGAGTTTGCTGCTAGGTGCTGTACTTTTTTTCTGTACTAACTTGATACTTTCTTAATAAAATCTTTAAAAAAAAAAAAGAAGGTTCATTTTGTTTATCTTTATAGGTAATCAAAGCAAAATTATAATCCAACTATTACAACACAACAAGATGAGAACATAACATGTTAACATTTCATATTTGTTATCTGAGTTTTTTGTCTCTCATGCAGCGAGTTCCAAACGAGGAGAGGAGAAAGGAGCTTGGAGATATTGAAAACCTGACAGAAGATAAACTCGACAAGATTCTACAGAAATTTTTGCATGATCTGAAACAAGACTCTCTCGAAGTGAACGGTTGGCAGATGATGCTACCAGCATATAGCATATCAAAAGTATCACTTAATGCTTATACCAGAGTTCTTGCAAGAAGGTACCCGAAAATGCGCATCAATTGTGTGCATCCTGGATATGTCAACACGGATATAAACTGGCATACAGGAACAATGCCTGTTGAAGAAGGAGCTGAAGGACCCGTCAAGCTGGCTCTTTTGCCCGATGGAGGACCTTCTGGTTGCTACTTTGATCGTACAGTAGTAGCCGAGTTTTAGATATAACAACAACTATGCCTCAGTTCCAAACAAGTTGGGGTCCGTTGCCAAGTTTTTAATCCGGTGGTGATAAGTGAAAGACACTATTTATTATAGCATCTCTTGGTATTTGGTTGGATTTTTGAGCTGGGTTGGTGTCTGGTGGTTGTATTAGTAGTTGAAATGAGGGAGACAACAAATAAAATTGGTCCTTTCATTTGTTTGTATCACCGGACACTTGTTTTAGAATGAAACATCCTTAGCGTTTTGGTTTAATTTGTTAGAGCCCGTTTGGATTGACTTATAAGTTGCCTATAAGCTATTTTCAGCTTTTTTGAGTGTTTGGATGGCCAGCTTAAAGCCATTTTGTGCTTAAAATAAGCCCAAAAAATTAATTGGATTTGTTTGGCTTAACTTATCTAAAGCAGCTTATAAGCTGAAAACAGCTTATAAGCTAAAAAAAATAAGTTGGTGTAGTCCAACTTATTTTTTTTGGCTGGCTTATAAGCTGCTTTTTTTAAGTCCATCCAAACAGGCTCTTACTCCCTCCGGATCAAAAAAAGAGTCCACTTAGCCTTTTTTTCTTGGATACAAAAAAGAGTCCACTTAGCAAATCAAGAAAGAATTAACCTTATTTTTGCCATATTTGCCCGTATTAAGTGTTATATGATCAAATCGCAATGCGTATTTAATAAAGGGTAGTTTAGTCAAATTACCTATTTTTGTCTAGGAGTTGGTATTTTCTTAAGGGGTGTGCAAATGGCTAAGTGGACTCTTTTTGATCCGGAGAGAGTATCTTTTAAGTAGTTACTTTTTTATGCTTGATATCCTGAATCAAGATTACTATTTGGTTCTCCTCGGATAAAAACCCTTCAAACAACTGATACACATATTCAACTAAAAACGATTGCAGAGTGTTTTTGGTATCACGCAAATATTTTACATTGTTTGGTTGGTGAGTGAAACACATTTTCTGACAAAACATATATATTTAAGTAATATATGAAAGTCTTGAGTTCTAAAGATTAATAGTAATAATGTATAAGTGTTACTTAGAACAAGTAGTATAAAGTTTAAAGTTGATAACTTTTTTTTTTTTTTAATAAAAGAAAACTAACTTTCACCAGTAAGTGGGGAAAGTTATTCTCTGGTAACCAAACACCAGAAAAACATTTTCTGTCGTACCAAACACCCCTCTAACTCGCTTATTTTTCTTGGCATAATTATGATGTTATTGTTGTTCCTTGTCTCTAGCTTTATGAATGCAAAACTAAAATTTCGATGCAAAAGATTCCTGGAGTAAAACATTTGAACAACTAGTTATCTTCATTAACTTTTCTGTTTTAGGATAATGATTATCAGGTAAACTCCGAGATTATATACATCGAAAATCATAATAACTAAGACATGGATCTCTAAAATAGTGATAACATCATGGCCATGTATCAAAATGGGCATTACAAAATAAAATTATAAGCTGAAGTGAAATCCTGAAAACTTGTCCAGCACCAAGGCCAACATTTTGCAGCTATGCCATTCACTCTTTTAATGTCCTCTATATGCAGTAGTTCCATACTTCTTTTTGAATCGTTATGCACTAGTGACAAGAGAGGCGAGAGAAT
The DNA here is from genome assembly GCF_019175385.1 of Lycium barbarum. Lineage (NCBI taxonomy): Eukaryota > Viridiplantae > Streptophyta > Magnoliopsida > Solanales > Solanaceae > Lycium > Lycium barbarum. Next base: position 9,691,407 of record NC_083342.1, read on the forward strand.
TCGCATTATCATTAACTGTAAACTAACAAGGTACTCTCGTTTGTCAAGAAATTTTTCAAAATATGCATGTGCTAGCTGAAGCCTCATTTCAATCTCCAATCTGGAAGAAGCAGATGGACAAGAAGAGTCGATCTTTCGATCTTTGAGGACCAGATGTTAAATCTCAGTGTACGATACTCAGTTAAGGGAATAAATCTTGAATGTCAAGGATATCAGCTAGGACACCAGCTGCTGTGGTGTCATTTCCTGCTCCAGCACCTTGGATAACCAAAGGTTGTTTCTCGTAACAACGGCTGTATATCTCCACCTGTAGACAAATGAATAGAGATAACTCAATCTTCATGGGCATTCTTCGACAAAAGCAGTCAGTCCAAGGGGCACATTTTAAGATTAAGGCGTAAAATGTACAAAGTTTTGCAGGGCAACACCAGATGATTCGTAAAGACAAATTAAGGCTTTCGCCTGGGAAAAGACCCAGCATTTTGTGACACCAATGCTAACTATGAATAGGCTTCAAGACTCAGGGGTCGTTTGGTTGGAAATAAGTTATCCCAGGATAACTTATCCGGGCATTAGTTATTCCACTCTCCCACGGGGATAAAATAACACTACAATCCCGGGATTAATTATACCGCGATTTTATCCAACCAAACGTGGGATAAACTCATCTCAAATATAATCCCAGGAATTATTTATCCTTATTCCTTGTACCAAACGAGCCCTTAGTGTGTATAAGACATGCACAAAAGATGTCTTCATATTCTAAGAGATGAAAAATAAGTGATGTCTGCATCTTCCAAGAGATAAAAAAAAAAAAGTATTCTTCAAAATCATAGCATGATGGTATTATATAGTTACGATATTGGGAGATCGATAGGAGGAGACTCGGAGCACTTTCCACTCGGAGCATTTTTATTTGCCTTGGTGATGGATGGATTGACGCGACAAATTCAAGGTGAGGTGCCATGGTGTGTGTTGTTCGTAGATGACATAGTCTTGATCGACGAGACTCGTAGCGGAGTTAGCTCTAAGCCAGAGGATTGGAGACAGACGTTAGAGTCTAAAGGATTCAGGTTGAGTAGGACCAAGACAAAATACTTGGAATGCAGGTTCAGTGACGCAGTGTTGTTAAAGGCGAGCGCCATCTCGCCTTTGGCGAGAGGCGTGGCGAGGCGAGGCTGCAGTGCCTTTTATGGCTGTGGCAAGCAGCCCTTCAAAAGGCGAGAAAGGCGCTAATGGCGCCAAGGCGAGGCGCCCAGTTATGGCGAGGCGAGATGCCTTTTTAAAAAAAAAAAAGCAACTAAAAGAAGTGGAGGACTTCAATAAAAATAGCAGCTAGGGTTTTTTTTTTGCCTCCTCCTCTCTTCTCCTTCAAGGTTTCAGGTATGTCTCTTTCTCCATCTTCTTTTTCTTCAGTTCTTCTTCTTTCTTCCTCCTGTATTTTCGACTTCTGCTTCTTCTGTTCTTCTTCTTTTTTTCCGGCGACAACTGCCCTATTTCCGGCCACCTCTGCTTTTTTTTTTTTCCTTCTTCTATTCTCTTGTTCTTTTTCTGTTTTTTCTCCTCTGTTTTTTTACCCTCTGTTTTTTGCTCTGTTTTTTTTTTCTCTGTTTGGACCAATGAGGCAGTGGTTGTTTTGCTCCTATTTTTTCTGTTCAATAATTGTTGAATTGAAATATTTGCTAATATGTTATTGCTAGTGAGATTTTGATTATTTACATATGCAATTAAATATTTTAATTTTTTGGTATTTATTGGCGCCGCACTTCAAAAAGGCGAGCGCCTCGCCGCGCCTTAAGGCGAGGCAGGCCCTTGTCGCCTTTTGTCGCCGCACGCCGTCCAAAACACTGCAGTGACGTACCTCAGGAGGCTGACGTGGAAGTAAAGCTTGGTACCCAGGTCATTCCAAAGAAAGGAGGTTTCAACTATCTTGGGTCTATTTTACAAGAAAATGGGGATATTGACGATGATGTCACACATCGTATTGGTGCAGGATGGTTGAAATGAAGGCTCACTTCCGGAGTGCTATGTGACAAGAAAGTGCCACCAAAACTTAAGGACAAGTTCTACAAAGTGGTGGTTAGACCGACTCTGTTGTACGGGGCAGAGTGTTGGCCAGTCAAGAACTCTCACGTGCAGAAGATGAAAGTCGCGAAAATGAGAATGTTGCGGTGGATGTGTGGGCACACTAGGAGAGATAGGATCAGGAATGAGGACATCCGGGACAAAGTGGGAGTGACATCGGTGGATGACAAGATGCGGGAAGCGAGGCTGAGATGACTTGGGCATGTGAAGAGGAGAAACATAGATGCCCCGGTGCGGAAGTGTGAGAGGTTGGCTATGGACGGTTTTAGGAGAGGTAGAGGAAGACCAAAGAAATATTGGGGAGAGGTATTTAGGGAGGACATGGGGCAGTTTCAGATTACCGAGGACATGACCTTAGATAGAAGGTTGTGGAGGGCTCAGATTAGGATAGAAGGCTAGTAGGTAGTCTCGCTTTTTTGTCGCACTAGTAGGCGTAGTTTTACTCTACTTTTATTAACCTTTGATTCCTGCTTTTATGTGTTGGGTCTTGTCTTTCCATGCTGTTTTATCATGATTTCGTTGGTCTTGTTATTTCTCATTTTCGCATTGCTTTGATTTGCTTGTCTGTATCTGACTTTTTTCCCTTATTTTCTTTTGAGCCGAGGGTCTTTCGGAAACAGCCTCCCTACCTTCCAAGGCGGGGGTAAGGTCTGCGTACACTTACCCTCCCCAGACCCCACACTCTGGGATTCAACTGGGTATGTTGTTGTTGTTGTTGTTGATATTGGGCGATCGATTAAATGCACAAAGGCATTAAAAAGGGAAAAAAAAATATCAGCAGCATCATGTTTACATCACTACACTAACTGACATCACAAACGAGCTTTGAACAATTAAAAATGTTTTACCTTGATAATCTATTGAACAGTGCATATGATATGGTCGAACACCCCCAGCAATTTAAAAAAAGTCCGAATGAAGCAAGAAGAAGAGAGGGACCAAAGAAACAGGAGGTGAAAGTGCAGAATGCTTACCACATTATCACTTCCCCTTAATCTTCCTAATGCAGAATCTTTTGGAACTTCTTGGGTGCCAACTTCACATCTAAAAATGAGAGATGTTAATGCCATGTACACGGAAGTGTTTTCAATAATTCAATGTTTACATGCAGCAGATCCTTTCTTCTGTGCTATTTGTTTTCAGGTCGAGCTGTTTATAGCAGTTGATTTTGCTAGAACAAATCATAATAGTTCAAAGTAGGACTCGTTTTTGAAAATAGAAATTTTACAACCAATAAACAGGCACATCTATTTTTTTCTTCAATCAACAAGTTAATAGACACTCCACGATGTTGTTCTAAACAATGCAAGAAATGAAACCTCAAACGTTAAAAGGTGAGACCAAACCCCTTAAAAGGAAACCAAAGATACATTCTAAATTTCTAATAGTATGGACAACATAGCCATTTTGCATCCAAACAAAGCCATCATTACCATATGAACAGGTCAGTGAATTAATCAAACAAATCCAGGCAAAGGCATTAGGGTAGAATGAGCCAAATAGTTTTTGCTTACCAATTTTCAAGCTTATAACAATTTTGTCAACATAGGTCTCGAGAAAAATATGATAATTCTGCATAGCCATCTTTCCCATCCCAAATACATGGGAAAAAAAAGAAGCTAATTAATGAAAATATACTATCATTTAAAGATATTTCAATGTTCCCTCATCTATGTCCTTGCAGATTTGCACTTCTAACTTTGAGAATATAATCTTCATGGCTCATCAGTACCTTGATTCCTTACCTACTTTAAAAGTTAGTGGCAGAGAAATCCAGCCATGCTGTTAAAAAGTCATGTAGAGAACTTGCCAGAACACTCCATCAGTGAGCAAGCTTTTCTTTACGCTAGTCGAGGTGCAGTAACACGCAGAACATGATTAAGATAAAAGATCCAGTTGTAATTATTCGATAAGCAAACTAGAAATAAAATGAAAGAATTACCTCGAATCATCAATGAAGCAAGCATAACGCAGAACATTCCCATTTGCAGAAGCTTGATTGATCCTATCTTCAATATTCTTATCAAGTAAGGGAAGGCCATTCCGTAGAAAGTCTTCCAGAGGCATCACATCTGGTCCCATTTCTTCAGGATACAAGCTTTCGATCTGAAAAGGCATTTGCAAATGCATCAGGTTTCGGAAGCTAATTAAATTAGTAACAAAACAAAGAGACATAGCGACCCGTATCCTGACCTTCATATCATCTAGGTTTAAATGCCGTCCAAGGAGTCGAGCAAGAATTAGAGCCTGTAATGAAGACATCAAAACAAAATTTTGTTATGAGGGATGTTCAACTTCTCAAAATTTCCAGAACCAATTAGAACTAGGAATGTTTCATGAAAGGTACCGAGAAACCAAGTATTAACCTATGTTGCTCGGACTCTCCAAATCTGGTTACACATGGCGGAGGGGTTTGTACAGGTTTTTAGGCTATTTCACACATACCCTTTTTTTTTTTTGAGAATGGTAACAGTTACTCTATATATCCACAGGTATACTACATCAAAATATGTAGTTCCCCTTCAAAAGTGTTACAGCTTACAGCTTGTTCCCCTATATTTTTTCTTCTTACAGATAGACTAAAACATCAAAATATCTTCTGTTTGCACTAACATTTCCTGTTTACACCAAATATACTAAAGAGCTAAGCAATTCATTTTGAACTTCTGTAGGTCATTCTTTTTGTCTTCAAAACATCTCTGATTTTTTTAAAGATCAAATTTCAAGTGATAGTGCAAGATACACAATCTATGATATTGTCATGGGTCCATTCTGCTAAATTCCTATACTCATAAATGGATGATTCAGCATAAGAATATCACAGAAGAAAGATACTCCCAAAAAACACTTTCTACAGTGAGCATATAGCAGATGAAACATTATGTCTTAATTATGCAGACTGTAAAACTGCAGGTAAGTTCAGATAAACAAGAAAGATAATGCTTTTCTCATCAAAAATAATTTGGTAATATAAATGGATTGAAATCCTCGGACACTGTAAGTTTAATCAGAAGAAAGATTTTTGCTAACCTTTCTTGCTACATCCATGCCACCAAGATCATCCCGAGGATCTGCGGAGAAGTATAAATACATAAGAATAACTTCATACTTTAAGTATCCTAATGAGAATTGAGATGAAGTCTAGTCTCAGCTTTTAAATTCTTTTTTCCACTAATGCTATTGGGATGGATGTATGGTTCCTGTTAATTGCTGCTCGAAAGTAGATTGCCACTTGACAATGCATTGAAAACATTCATGTTATTTCTTTGTAAGAAAAGGAACCAGGATTTCCTTAGAAGTTATGGAATGGGTCCAAACAGAATTATGTCTTCACAATGGATTAAAAAAGTAATGTATCTCTTTCTTAGATAAAGCACCAAAATCTTGTAAAAGTTTACTTGCTACAAACATTACATCTCATGTACTTACATCCTACCTGTCTCCATCAGACGGTGTAACTTCTTCCCAGAAATTGAAAGTAAATATTTGGATTTTCATCACCTTGGGAGAAGGAGGGACTTGGTAAATTATTCATTCAAATGGATGAGATGGACTCTAATAAACAGACAAGTCCTCTAAAGGATTTCAAATTGATAGAGGCGCAATATTAAGACTAGAACCGTCTTACTGCCAGTTTTGACACAATGTTTAGTAGTATTTCCTCAGCATAAAATATATCCATTCAAAATTAGCAGTAAACCTAAACGTGAAGTAGAAAGGGAAGAAGATCAATTTAACCATCCTTGGACAGTAATGTATCAGAACAACAAATACCATTTTCAAAGGCGATTTTACCTCTCCACCTAATGCATGTCTTGCATCTCGAAACAGCAGGATGAAGAACTAATGGACAAACTTAAGTGTAATGTAAAAGTTGTATCTGTATATGGCCACGCATAAATGTAAGAAGACAAATATCCTAAAAGGTGAACATAAAGAATTCAGGGTGTAAGACATTTGTCTCATGCATTAGCTTAATCTTTCTAGTTTATCTTATTTCTCACATAGTGTTATTGTCTTGATGAGAATTACACGTGCATTCACGAGTACTTAAATCAGTCGGTGGAGTAGTGTAGCTCTCGTTCCAGCTCATAGGATGTCTGTGACGAGGTTCTTACCATTTTGGAGAGTTGATAACTTCTTTTTAAGTAACTCATCTATGTTTCGTCCAATTTTGGTGATCAAAACCCTACCTAATAACTATTGACAAAAGCAAAAATCGCCAAAAAAGCGATAAAGCCCACTTGGGGCTTAAAGCGCACTTCAAGCGTGAGCTTCAGTGGAAAACGCACAATATGAATACAACAACTACGCCTCAGTTTAAAACAAGTTGGGACGGTTATACGAATTCAAACTGAACATGTTTCTCCATTAAGCACCATTCATCATAAAAGAGAACACATTATGAAAAGAAAAAACAATTAATCTGTGTGCGCTAGCGAGCATAATAGCACGTAAATAGTAAATATGTTAACTTATGATGAAGCAGAAGCCTATCAAATCATCAACTCAATATGAAAGGCTAAAGTATTCTACACCTAATCACTAATATAATCATATTTATCTATGTTACCTTCCTTAATAAAGTTACTTCACTTGTATCACTAGAATTATATCATTCAATCTCTTTCTTCCTCTGACCCATCAGAAACAATTGCATCTCCTAAGATGACATGTGGAGCTCGATAGGTCAAAGCATTGGTTGTAACAATTCCTGATAATCTCTTTGGTCGCCTTCTGTAAATTAACATGTCTTTACTCCACGATGCTCTTGCATAATCACCCAAGTTTAAGCATCATCAAACACCGATTCATTTTTTGCATGAGCATTAACATTCACCTCTCCAACCGATCACCCATTACTATGATCAATATAATTCAATGACATTGGATCAATGATACTCCGCAAGTCATACATGTTTTACTTAACATACATCTATTTATTCAATCTTTGATGCTCCAACCTATTCCTTTTTTGTATGGGTTATCTGAATGTTAGTATTTCAGCATATTGATTAGCTATGTAAAGAAACCAATAAATAAAAGTATATCACCAAGAGATACTAAATTCTCAAACACGATCTAATTACACCCACACCCAATAAAATGAGTCAGTAAACCCATAATTATAAAGGTTAATTTTTTAAGATAGTTGAATTCTATACAAATTCCACCATTGACTCCAAAAGCACTGATCCGTACTAAGAACACACTAAGAAGTTTATTCGAGTTCTTTGTTTTTTTGTCTGACAATCCATATGCTGCAGTGAAACATCCATACTTCACATATTCTTCCCTATGCTTGTTTACAATTTCATTTGACAACTCTACCTCCTTCTTAAGTAACATAACCTGAGACCTCATGATTTTCAACCCACTTCATTGGCCACTAGGCCACACCCTTGGGTGCTTTAATAATTAGTTTTATGTTTAAAATTCTAATTGGTACTCACACTAACTTTTAATTAATGACTGTCTACATAATACTTTTTACCATTGAACGGTCGAACTTACATGGAAAGTCAGCTCCCCATCTCCAGAAATTAGCCATTAGAAGTTTGGGTTTAACAATTCATTCTGCTGGGTGTGAGCGTAATTTAAGTGTGTTTGAGCATGTATTTACTCATAGTAGTGTACATCTTATTTATTCGCTTTCTTTGCATAGTTATCAATTAGACTAAATTACTAATGTTAAGATTTATCCATGCAACTGATCCATATCAAAAAAAAAAAAAAAAAAAAAAAAAAAAAACTGGATTGAAGCATCAATTTTTTTTTTGTTTTTGAGAATGGTAATGTTGTATTCCTCAGCATCAAGGACATGCTGGAGACCTCCATTGGAGCATCAAATATTGAAAGATCTAATGCATGTCAAGTACCAATCGTGCTTTAAAAGTTTGTTCCGACTTACTTAGTGTCATTGATCCAATCTTATTGGATTACATTGATCAAAGCAATGAATGGCTGATTGGGAAGTTGGGTGTTAATATTGAAGCAGAAGATAAATTGGTGTTTGGTGATGACAACTTAACTTGGGGTGATGTTGCAAGAGCGTCATGGAGTGAAGATGTGTTGACATATACAGGGTGATAAAAGAGGTAGTCAAGAGTTATTACAACAAATGCCTCAAGCTCTCGGGCTTCACGTTTTTGACGTAGAAGATGAGATTGATGCTGATGAGTCATAGGAAGAAGAGATTGAAGGCTATAATTCAAGTGATACCAATGAGAGTCACCCTATTGATGTAGATTATATAGATGAATATGATTATAATAGTAATTACAAGTAAAATGGGTTTATCTTTTCATATTAAGAATGAAATTGATGATTTGATCAACTTATACTTCATCATAGGCAATATATATTTTAGTATTTATGTGTCTATTACGTTCTCTAAATATTTTTTGTGTGTGTCTATGTGTGAGTGTGTACATACATATATTTAAAAAAAATCCTCACATTGAGCTTTTATTTCACTAAAGCCCACGCTTAAAGTGTGCTTTGCGCTTTAAGCCCAATAGGGCTTTATTGCTTTTTTGCGCTTTTCGCTTTGACAACACATAAACAAAAATGTAAGACTCTACATTTATTTATAAATGGATAAATATCATATTTTCAAGAACCTCTTTTCTGTTTTTATAACTCTATCTTCAGTACTTGTATGGTAATTTTACAATATTAATAGGGTGGTTGCAACTTATCACCTGGTTCAGTGTAGCCAAGGCTTTTAGCAGCAGTAACAACTTGGCTGAATGGCTTTCCATCCTCAACCTCACTCATTACATACCCCAGGGTACCTGTTAGATCAAGATATATGGCATCTTACCATCAAATGCTTCTGGTATTTATACTTTATAACGAGCAAGATATAAGGACAATTAATTGCATAGCTATACTAAATGATAAATGGTCATAAAGTATTACCACTCAAACTCCCAATAATACGGTAGACGGGATCTCCTGATGAAATTATGCGATTTAAGGATGCTATGACAGGAAGGCCAGCACCAACCTACCACACAATATACCAATTTCAGACACCTTTGCTTGGCCAAGCATAAACTGAACTACGACAAGTCGACAATACTATCCTTTGGATACCACAGAAGCTAAATTGGATGAATTGGACAAACACAATGCACTTCAAATCCCATATCATTGTTCGGGAAGTCAAACAAGAAACACACAGCAATTTCAACAGGTTAAAGCTTTTAAAGCAGAAGAGAAAGGTTCAAAGTGCATGAGACATTTAAGAATCTCAAACACAAGTGAAGCTGATTTTTACTAAACTAGTACTTTAGATATCAGATAAACCAAATGACATCCATAACCATACATATGGTCACTTATTTGTTTATCCTCAAATGTATATTTATATATACATGCCTAACTACATCCTTCTTTCAGCGAACAGTGGGAGGAAATCCGAGGCAGGGATATTGGAATTTTCACAGTTAAGAGAGTAGGTAATGCCTTCTGATCTGGATGAGCCACTCTAGATATGTAATATGACATTTTTTTCATCATAGCCAGTGAAGAACTCATCCAGCTCTCTGTTATATTTTGGAAGGGGATTTGGGGCGAGGGAAGAATACTTAAATAACTACTCCCTCCATCTAGGGGTGGGCATTTGGTATTTTCAAATTTCGGGTTCGGTAATCGGTAATTGAAAGTAGATGCCATATGGATGCAGTATATAGATCTGGCCATTGGTTTCGATCAAATCAAACTTTAAAATTGGGAATGGACTGAAGGTGACCTTTTGGAATGACAAGTGGTGCGCTCAAGAATCTCTGAAGCAGCTATATCCAGATCTCTACATCTTAAGCCAAGCTCAACAGGCTACAGTGGCTGAAATGTGGACAGGTCAGGGTTGGAATTTACAATTTAGAAGATACTTGAATGACTGGGAAATGCCAAGGATAGCAGACTTCTACAACACAGTTGCTCACTTTAACAACTTAACAGAGGAGAGTGATACTTTGGTATGGAAACTTGATAGCAAAGGGTGCTTCACTGTCAAATCTGCATACAGAGACTTGAACTCAACAAATACTCAGGTGGAAGGGTGGCCTGGGAGGATGATTTGGAGAACAAAAGTACCTTACAAGGTAAACTGTTTCTCATGGCTATTAGCAAAGGAGGCAGTTCTGACTCATGAGAATTTGAATAAGAGAGGCTTCCAACAATGTTCTAGGTGTTACCTATCTGGAGAACAAGCAGACAGTCAATCATCTTTTTTTACATTGCAAGTGGACAGACCAGCTTCGGCAGATCTTTGTCAAGATGAGGAAAATTAAATGGGTGAAACCAGGTAACATAAAAGAGGTGATGAAGTGTTGGAACAGAGATGGAAATGCAGCAAAGAAGGAGGAGAGATGGAAGATTGTCCCAGCAAGTATATGGTGGACAGTTTGGAAGGAGAGAAATCAGAGATGCTTCGAAGACAAACAGAGTAGCATGCAGAGATTGAAGTTAAATTGCCTAGGATTATACTACTTTTGGTGTAAACAGGAAATGCTAGATCAGACAGTAGATATTTATACAGCTTTAGATTGGTTATGATATAATGTAATAGTCAGGGCAATGTAAGTTGTAACACTTTTGGAGGGGGACTACACTTTTGGATGTAGTAAACTAGAGGATATATAGACTAACTGTTACCATCTCCAAAAAAAAAAAAAAAAAAAAAAAAAAAGGTAGATGCCAAATTAGTTCGGTAATCGGTAAATCAAGCTTTGGTTCGGTATGGTATTTGGTAATACCGTATTGAATATGGACGAGATAACTTGTAAATACAAATTCCAAATATTTCGGTCAACATATAAAAAGAATAGTTAAAGCCTGATGTACTCTGAAAAACATGGCATGCACCACCGTAACACTTAGAAACTCTAAAACACAAATTAAATTTAATGAATCATCTTTATATTCATAATGATGTATACTTCTTCTCAATGAACCACATTTGGCCTCAGCAAGACGTACTCTGAAAGACGTTGTAAGGCAGTCAGAAAGGTGACTGTGTGAGGGTACTGTTGAAATCGTCTTTGAGGCTAAGGATTAAGGTCTTTTTTGGGCTGACTATTGTCTATTGATGGGCCTGGTAGTGCTACATATATGGGTTATAATTAGGGGTGGGCCTTTATTGAATAAATAATTTGGTATTCGGCAAATACCGAATACCGTAAGGTATTAATATCTCGTACCAAACCCGAACCAGAGTCCCGCAATTCTGAAATTTTACTCCCGAATACCATATCGAATACCGAACTACCAAATCCCGAATTGCCGAAATCCCCGATTCGGTTTGGTAATTCGGGTTTCGGTAATTTATGCCCAGCCCGAGTATATTTTTAGAGTTACCTTAGCATAGTTTATTCAGGGAACCTGGATATACTTTTTTCATTTTTATTTAACCATCCGGCATCTGAAAACCACAGGTCCAACTAATCGGATTCGTGCAAGGGTAGGCTCGCTAAGGGAGTAAAGTGTTCCCTATCAAGAGATTCTCCATTCTCAAGGCTGAAACAAAGACCCCTGGTTAAGGATGGAGGGACTACAACCATCCCACCACACGCGTTGGTTATAAAGGGATCTGGATATACTTGTGTTTAAATTCTATATGACAAGAGAAGAAGTTACAAAATGGAACTGGCCGCCACAGCAATAAGCTTAGTATAGAATGTTGATATCAGAAGACCACCAGGGTTTCAGCAAGCTTTCTGGTCGTACTGCATTGAAAAAAAAAAAAATCTTCTACCTAAAGTACCCTTACGCTAGAATAATCGCATAACCTATCAATCTAAAATCTTCTGTTTCTCCAGCATTCCAGTTCACAAAAGAATTTTACACGCAATAGAACAAGAGAACTTACAGTTGACTCGTGTCTAAGGCGACGAGGCTGTGACACCAACTTGTCATAATCATCCTGCAAATATGGGGAAGACAATCAATAAACAAAACAAAATAGTCACCATGTTGAGAGGAAAGCCTTTTGTAATCAGTTAGTGCAATTGCCTTACAAATTAAGAAGATGAAAGGTGACAAGCGTGGAAAGGTGATTGACCGGTAATTCTGAATGTTCCCAAGATATGCAGTGTTAGCTTATATCCCATGTCCCCCACCCCAACTTTGACCCAGTCTTGCAAATCTTGGTGACCGTAGAAAACATAATAAGTAAGCATGCAATGAATCAAAGTAAGAAATAATCAAGTATTTCTTTTCTTGGGAAACTGACTTTAACTTTAACTCTGTTGAATTGTATGATCATCTCATCCAAAAAGTTAAGCTGCTAGAGGGGTTGCACCTTTATTTATTTAACTCACAGGTGTGCCTGATTCTTTTCTATAGGCCAACTCGTCAAGCACATGGAACTTTTTTATTTTTCTAATGAATAGTGATGGTGAACCTAAACCCAGACCTCTGTCTGCTCTGCTGCCATAAATAATTAGGTAGTCACCTCATTCAAAAGTTAAAACTTTTTTTTTTTTTTTTTTATGAAGTTTAAATTATTTAGATAGATCACACCTGTTTACTTAAATATATCTTCAAAAGCTCTATATACATACATATTAATAGCATTTGAGTCAGTTTTCATTCTTTTCTCATTTAACATCTCTTGACAGTTTTCAAGATTAAACACAATTGGAATAGATCATTTACTGCTCTGTACGTAAGCATGCATATGGTTGCTAAACAATAAGAAAATGACAGCCATGGACATTATCTGCTACATTTTTATCCTTCAACTGCCAGTGGTACATTCAATGGATGAACCACGTGTCCACGTCTACATTGTGCCACAATAACTATTTGGTTTCATCTCTTTATGCACTATTACAATACTTAAGCTACAAATTGAAAGAAATTAATGAGAATAAAAAGGGTCGGTTACCATTGGCACAGTGACAGGCTTTTTGTTAGCTAGCACCACACAACAACCAAAACCTACAACCTGATTTAGCACTCCAATAGTCTCAGCACTAGCTGAACAATCAACAAATGCTAAACCTGCCACAGTTTGAAATTCAATCAAAAAGGCTGATTGTGAAAGAACTCCCAAAAAACTAACATCTTGATACAAGCACTATCTTATGCCTTCACGTACAAAGAATTTCAGCAAGTGCAATAAATGTAATAAGCAAGAATAAAATGTATTTGGAACTCATTTCCACCCAATAAAGAAAAAAACTTCCTTCCGCACAGCAAAATGGACTAGTAATTCTGTCTGACCGCAAAAAAACTCAACAACTTTACTATACTCATCAAAGCATTTAAAAGTCATGTGGAAAATTTAATAGTAGGAGCTGATATAAATGGATTAACCCATACGGCATTAAGTTAACAGCTAGGCATTATTACTAATCAAACTTCTTAAGGAGATTATTCCTCCACTAGTAAAGATTAGACGATAATATAACAAGCAGACCAACCCCAACAATCCCAAAATAAACGTCTTGGACATGCCACGAACCTGTAGATTTGCCAAGAACACCACCAATATCAATTGCTTTCTGTATAACTTCCGGACCGGAAAACACTTGGCATACACCTACATGTTAGAACAGAATATCCCCTTTCTGTTATTTAGAACACATACAAGTAAGTGTATGTAGAAATGCATATATAATAGGGAAAATTACAGCCAAGTAATATTCAGCCTCTAGATTACAAAATATGCACACAGTGTATAGGTAGTGTATACTTTATACTAAATGTACATATACTATACATATAATATACATACCTATACACAACATATCCAGCCGAAGTGTATAGGTAGTGTATACTTCAGCCATGTTGGTAAACCAGTTCGTCAAAGGGTACACTTACGTAAGTTTCCTTATATAATATTCTTATGTTTTACCCAAAAAAACTCATCTTTTTGTCACTTTACAAATATGCACACCAAATAACTTAAACTTCTTTAAAAAAAACACAGCAAAAATGGTGAAATGTTACCAAAATCTTGAAGCGTCTGCAAATAAGAGCCATTGGATTTGACCCGACAAACTTCTAGAAGAAATGAATCATCCAATTCTGTAGTGAGAACATCAGGTGCAACCACCAAAGATTTGCTATCACACACACCCACAACTCGCAAATGCACCCCCTGTAAGTATCACCCACCAAAACCCATGAAAACACATTGATACCATTAAATTGCTTGATTTTCTATAGTTAGAAAAACACTTAGGGGTCGTTTGGTACGAAGGACAAACATAAATAGTCCTGGGATAAGAATTTAGCAATTCCTTATCCCTTGTTTGGTTAGTAATCATGGGATAAGTTATCCCAGGAGTAAAAATAGTGCTGGGATAACTTATACCTGCCATAGGGTGGAATAAGTTATCCCGGGATAAGAAAGAAACCTCTTCTTTTTAGAAATTATCCAATGTATAATACTTTTAGCCCAACATACCAAACAGTCAATAAAAAATAACTCCAGAATAACTAATCCCAGCATAACTTATCCCAGCGTAATTTGTTTTTGAACCAACCGACCCCTTAGGGTGTGTTGGTATGGAGGAAAACATTTTTCCAAGTTTCTCATGTTCGGTTGGTCAAAATTTTTGAAAAACATTTTCTTTAGGAAAACAAACTCCTTAAAAATGAGGACACGTCCCACAAGTGGCATTCCGCATTGATTGTCTCCTCCGCACCCTCAAACTCACCTCATCTTCACCCCCACCCCCATAATGTTGTCTAGATTATATACAAATGCTTTTAGGACTTTATTTTTTGCTTATGTACCGAACACACAAAAATAAGTAAGAAACTCACTTATTTTCCTGAAAAACACTTTCCTTCATACCGAACACACTCTTTAAGCTCCCGTTTGGTCATAGATTTTGAAGTCAAAACTTGAAAAATTTGAGTTTTTGAAGTTGTGATTTTTGAAACTTGAAAGTTGTGCTTGGACATGTATTTTACTTAAAAAAAATAAAAAAAAATTGAAGTTTTGTGAGTGGCAGTGAAATTTTTGAAATTTGAAAATATTATGAAGATAAATTTTCAAAATCTGATCAAATTTCATGGCCAAACGCTAGCTTAGAATCTTGAATTTTCTATCACACTCGCAAATGCAACCCCTATGAGTATTACCAACAAAAATCTAATAAAACACATAGAAAACAATTAAATTGCTGATTTTTTTAAAGTGAGAAAAAAAAAAACAATTTAATTACCTGTTTGGCATGAAGAGATCGACAAGAAACAATATGTTGAAGAAGTTGCCTACCAACTCCTCCACAACCCATCAAAAACAATGCTATTTTTTTCATCTTTTTTGATAAAAAAAAAAAATGCAACTCTTCAGTTTTTTCAAGAATCTTGAAATGTTTCAATCAATGGGGTTTTTGGGTTTTGGAAGAATGTCTATTTTTCTTAATGTTTTCGTGTTTGACATATCAACCCCCCTCCTGCCCTTTTTACTCCCTCCTTTCACTTTTATTTGTCCACTTTGAATTTTTTTTGTTGTTTAAGAAATAATAAATAAGGTTTATAATTTACTAATATACTTATATTAATTGGTGCATATTTTTATTAGATTTGAAAAATGATTTAAAGTGATTAATTAATACTATGGGTAAAATAGAAAAAAATAAATTGTATTTTCTTGATATGCTAAAAGTGACAAGCAAAAGTGAAAATTTATTTTTAGAATAGTGAGCGAGTAAAAATGAACGGAGGGAGTATTTTTTAATGATCTTTAAATAGCTGGTCGAATTTACTGCTTATTTTTTCTAGACGGTATACATTGATTATACACGGCTTTTACTTGGGTAGAGCTAGCGCTTCGGTCACAAATTGTGCTGAAATTAGTAGCTTTGGTCCTAGAAAATTTAGTCAATATGTATCAATTATTTATTTAAAGCCAGTAACTTTAAGGGGTTATTTGGTTGGGAAACAAGTTATCTCAGGATTAGTTATTTCACCCTCCCACATGGATATAATAACACGACAATCTTGGGATAACTAATCCTGGTAATTATACTGCGAATTTATCCCAATCAAACGTAAGATAATTCATTTCAAATGTAATTCCGAAATTATTTATCCGTTATCCTCGTACCAAACGAGATGACTAGAATCTTCGTAAGATTCAAATTTTCGCTCCTTTCTCTAGCTATACACTGATTATAACATGAATTATATATGTATCGACGAGAAACAATGTGTAGCAAGCTATAACTCCTCCACAACCCATTAAAAACAACGCTATATTTTTCATCTTTTCTAACTTTGGATTTCCGATTTCCCTTTGGAACTCTTTTTTTTTTCTTTTCAAGATTCTTGAAATGTTTCGATGAATGGGGTTTTGGGTTTTGGAGGAAGGTTTGTGCGTACACTTTGGTTCTAATTATTTTTTGTATGTGACATATTAGATCCATTATTTTTTTTTTTTTTTTGACAATTAGATCCATTATTTTTGCTTACAAAAGATTTTGACACAAAATGTCACATGTTCTATTTATGTGACATTTTGTTTTGTTCTTTGTTTTTTTTTTTTACCCATTAAGAATGATATATTTTTATAAGTAGAAAGATGTGACTTTAACTTTTATATTTTTTCACAATGAGTTGATTTATAGCTACATAAATGTATATTTTCAAAACAACAATTCTCAAACTAAATATCTTTACATAAATTGTTAAACATCCTTTCATAAATTGGAATGGGAGTGACTACTGATTTTAGTAATAAATGTTTTCTTTTAATTTCTCATTTGATGCTCAGTATCTCCTTGGAGCTCGATCAATCTGGATTCATACCAGAAAGTCCAATTTTGGAGAGGATAGTGCTTGCATTTTGAGTTATTGGCGCCAATACTATTCTTGGTTGCATAGTAAAAAATCCTTTTTTTTTGTCCAAAATTAGTAAAACTAACAAGTACTTGATAAACGGAGTCATCCAAAAAGAAAAGGGGTAGAAGGATATTATCATGAGTTTAAGTTATATATATTGCTAGCTAGTGTAAAAAAATTGCCCTTTCAGATAAATCAAATGAAATCGACATGTAAGTCTTTCTTGATATGAAATTCATAATCCTAAAAATAAACTACATTACCTACTGCAACAGATAAAAATAACTTGATGGTATAAAAATTTATTGTACGACGATGTATTATCATGTATATATAGTAACTTACTGCAATATGTTACAAAACTGGAAGCAAACAAGTGGCAAATCTCAAGTTCTTAACAAATAAATTAAGAATTTAATGCAGAGAAAAGTCATAGGTAAAACATTACAGAATATGAAAATATGCAAACATCGTCAATATCACTAGAAAAATTCAATATCTGTCGAATTTCTCAAATCAACAACGATTTGAACGTGGAAAATTTAAAGATAGTGAGAATTACAAAACAGAAATTCAATTCTAATAAGAGAATTTATTAATGTCTCTACCAAGAATAATTCCAAGTATTGTTGTTGAATCAGAAAATAATTGTGAAAAGCATAATTCCCAAGCCAAGAACCAATCGCATCTTGAAAAATGCCATAGTTGGAGCTGCATTAGGGCTTGAAGCAAAACCTCCTAAAAGAGAAATAAATGTTAATTAGTAATTTTGGTTGATCAAGAATATTTTACTGGGAAAACAGATACATAATTAATACTAACAAATATAATAATTCATCTGTCCTATTTCTTGTGTCACTATTATTTTTGGGGAAGTCAGACAGTAGGTAGAAAAAAAACAAAGATTGCACCTTCGAAAACTTTTTCAAAATATAGTTTAGTTATACGGTGGGATAATTTTTTGTTAGTTTTTTATAGATGAGTTTTTCAAATTTGAAACACTGGTCTTCAAGTGAATTTTGTTTTTCCACTTGCAAAGCTTCAAATCTTTTTAAAGTGAAATGCATGTCCGAACACACATTCAGCTTTCAAATTACCAGTCTTCAACTTCAAAAATCCATATTTCAACTAAATCCATGTGTAAGCGCCTACTTAATATCCACAGAGACCACAACACGATTTTAAAAGTTTAAATTATATATATATATATATATATATATATATATATATATATATATATATATATATATATATATATATATATATATATCAGAGTAAGAAATAAAATTATTTCTTTTAATTGTTGCAATACTTTATAGAGAGCAAAGATAACTATAAAAGTAAATTACAAATAAGTTTACCAGGTGATGCAGCAGGACCTTCACCACTTGTTGTAGTAGAGCTTCCTAAACAAATAAATAAAGGTTAATTAGGAATTTGGGTTGATCAAATAGTTTACTGGGAA
Source organism: Lycium barbarum (assembly GCF_019175385.1). Lineage (NCBI taxonomy): Eukaryota > Viridiplantae > Streptophyta > Magnoliopsida > Solanales > Solanaceae > Lycium > Lycium barbarum. The sequence continues at coordinate 9,709,768 of NC_083342.1, forward strand.
AAGAAACATATAATTAATACTTAAAAATAATAATTTACCTATCCTATTTTATCGGTCACTATTATTTTAGAAAGTCAAACTATACGTAGAAAAAAGATCAGGAGATTAAAAAAATTGTGCATATAAGGGAAACAAAAAAGTTCATATTAATACCCGTAGAGCCAACGACATAAATTTATTTGGATGCATGATTTCAAGTCAACGTTTGTTTATAAAATTTACATAAAGCTTCCAACTTCAACTTCATATCATGATTTCAAATTTCAAATTATCAAAAAGTAGGGTTCAGATTCTAAATCGTGAATTCAATTTTTTTAATGTAAAACTTGATCCATAAGTTTATATTTGAAAGAAAAAGATCCATAAGTTGGTAGATATATTTTCTAAATGTAAAACTTGACTCAAAGTTACAATGTTAGTTCATCTTCTCGGTCATCTGATAGGAAAATGGATGTTCGACGTGAAGAGATTGTTTGTACCATGTGGGAGGATTATAGTATTAAAGATTAGTTACACTACAACTCATGTTTAATTTTCCTTTTTATTAAATTAAAGTTTGATCAATAGATGTTGTATTTTTTACCAAGGTCTTCTGGTAATGTATTAGCTTTGTTATAAACAGTGGTTTCCTCATTTGGTAAAGATTGTTAGGAATTTGGAAAGTTTAGATAGTTTTCACAATTTGTGGGTTTTTTATGTTTTAGAGAAAAAATACAACTTAAGAAATCCAAATTGCATGTCCAAACAAAACTTCAACTGCAAATTAACCTGATTTCAAATCATATCGAAACAGAGTCTTAGTGTATAAGAAGTGTCCTAAAGCTATTTTTCTTTGTTTGTTGCAATACTATTTACAGAATAAAGATATAAATATGAAAGTAATTAAGTACAAATAACTTTACCAGGTGAAGAAGCAGGAACTTCACCACTTGTTGGAGCTGCAACTGGTATACCCAAAGCTATAAAACAAAACAAAAAAAAAATTAAAATAATCTGTCAGGTCAAATTTGAAGTTTAATTTAGTACACTTTCAAGATAATAGCCCAAAAAATGGATTAAAAAAAAGGAAGTTTATAAAATATTACTTTTCTTTCCTATGCGGTTTGTAGAAACTACATAAACAATAAATTATTTGATATTCAAATCTAATGATATGAATAATTCGAATTCACGTCATGTAAAATTCATTTAAAAGAGAAGCTTCTATTAGGAACTTTTCCAACCTGTCACATTTATCTATTTCTCCCAATTTACAATTATACTCTTTCCAATTTGAGACATCAAAACATTACTCCCTCCATTTCATAATAAGTGACTCTTTTAGCTCATGCACATCCTCTAAGAAATTGCTCACTACTAGAAAATTAGAAATATTTTTACCAACTTACCCTAATTATATATGTTTTAAGTTAACATGGGGTATTGAGTAGTAATTAATGAATCTTGATTATTTAAACAAGGATAATTTTGAAAGAATCTGCTCAAAATATTCTTGAAATCCTAAAATGTCACTTATTTTGAAACAAAAGAAAAAACCTAAATGGTCACTTAATAAGGAATGGAGGGAGTAGTAAATACTACCTTTGTTCCCTTTTACTAGTCCACTGTTCCATTTATACTAACATTAAATTATCCCTTTTACTTCTCCATCTTAGCAAGTCAACAGAATATTGTTTTTCGATTTTACCCATATATTAAACAACTACTCCATTTCCTATCAACTTATTTAAGTACTACTTATCAAATTCAGATTTCTAAAATATAATTAATTTGGGCAACTTAGTGAAATAATTACTTAATAAACAATTTCTTAAGGCAAGTATAGAGTTAATATTGGACAAAAAATGAATGGACACAGTATTATTACTTTTAAATTGTTAAGATTTATTTAGTTAAATAGATCGAATTAATAGTATCATATTATCTCCAGCAATTTAAAATTTTCAACAATGGGGAATAAGATGGAAATAATGGTGTATTCATTGATTTTTTCAATGGGACTGTCAATATCTAGTGATATTTGCGAACTGAGACTACAATTAATGAGGAGCAATAATGCGGCGACCTCACAAAATTCAATGTCCTTTTAAGAATTCAAAAAGTTTTCAGAAAATTGTGGCAGGGCAGCAAGTGATGAAAGTTTATCTGAAATTAATGTTTATATCAAATTATGCTAACTTATCATAATTAAATAATAAACAAAGGTGAAATGAATTATTTAATTATGGTTTAGTAATAAGAATGTATGTTAGGTATATCCCTCTCCGGTAGTATCCTCTAGAAAAAGGAACCTTTCCTTTTTTCAAGCAATTTCGGGTTAAAAAGATGTGAAAGGGTGTTTATCTCTCTAAAAAAAGTACGTTTCAAAAAATGAAGTGGGATAGAAGAAATGTCACAATTGAAGTTCTATTTGTGTATTTATTATTAAGTATCCCTTTATTCATAATTAAAGGTCTTAGATTCTTTGTCATTGAAGTAGTATTGTTTTTAGTCGAAGCATTTTACCCTCAAAATGAGATTTTCTAATGTAAATGTGAGTTAGTCATGTCCTAAAGCTAGTAGCCAACTCCGGATCGAAAACTAAAAAAACAAGTTTCTCACAACTAGTTTAACAGATTCAACCGCTAGTTCTAAGGAATTATTGTTATACTACCCCATATCCCATATGTATAATTATGTGAGTTGCAATTAGGGGTGTACAAAGCAAACTGATAAGCTGCACCAAATCGATAAATCGAGTCAAACTGAGAAAAAACCCGACTAGTGATTTGGTTTGACTTGGTTTGGTGTTGAATAAAAAAATCCGACCATAATTGGTTTGATTTGGTTTTAGCTAAAAAAAGTCAAATCGAACCAAACCAACCTGACATTACATATATTCAATTTTTGAATATTTTATACATAAAAATATTTATTTGTAATGTAATTTATAAATATTTCTTAAATTTTTTCATAGTTTTTTGTCTTTTATCGTATTATTTCAAGCTTGAACTTAAAAGTTTTATATCCCATGAATGTTAGTAACTCAAATAAAGTCTAAATCAAAACCAACCCAACAATCATGCTAATAAAAAAATTCAATGCTAACACTAGGAATGACAATAATGTTGGATATTTATTCTTTAGTCTTGCATAATTGGTTTGAGAGAGTGAAAATACATAACTTAATTTTTTTCTTTGTCATATAATTAACACTTATTAGCCATACTTATTTTAGCACGACTTAGTATTTTTAGATTATGGTCATTTTTTATGGCTTATTAATTAGCAATATTTATTTTAACCGGTTTTATTAACATTTTTTGTTGAATATTTTAATACAATGTCATCACTCATCCCACATTTGTGTATTTCTTAAGAAGCACTTTAATTGTATACTTGTATCTTATTAGGACTAAAGAAATATTTGAAGTAAAAGTTATATGTTTTGTATGAAGACTTTTTACGGAAAAAACCCGAAAAACTCAAGAAAACCGAATAACCCGAGAAAATCTGAGGTTGAAAAACCCGAATTTTATTAGTTTGGTTTAATTTATAAACACAAAAATCCGATGCAATTAGTTTGATTTGGTATTTGAAAAATCCGAATCAATCCGGTCCATGTACACCCTAGTTGCAACCAAGTAACTTGAGGTTGTGGTGGGGTCGAAATTTCACGTTCCAGTTTTTGGAATCGAATAGTAAGGCTCTACCCTCAATTTATAATTTTCTGACACAAATTCAAATCAGTCGAGCCACAAAACAGATACTAGACATCGAATGAGAAACATCGAATGAGAAACAGAAAGAAAAAAAGAAAGAGTATAATATGAGAAAAAAGGTACCTGCACAAGTGCTAACCGGTGGAGTTTCCAAACTGCACATAGTAGGCAGTTTTAGGGCCCTATTGACATCAATTTGGATACCAACTTTATCAGGATCACCAAGCAACTGGCACAAGCAAATTGGGTTACTATCCAATAATCCAGCAAGTGCAGGGCAACACTCTTTATCTGGCTTAGTCAAATTGCTACCTTGTTCTACAAATGTCAAGCAACTTGACATGTTCGCCAACACCGTCATACAATCCATTCCACCCGAGGTCGAGGGCCCAGCTGCGGCCGGCGACATTGCCATCGATGGCGACTCTGCAGTCGCCATCGGTGGCATTATTTGCGCGACGGCGGACGGCGTTCGTGTCGAAAATAGAGAGATGAGGAGGAAGAGGAGAAATGTGGTGGTAAGTTTGGTTGTTGAGGCCATATTGATTGTGTGTGTTGTGATAGAAATGTTGTGTGTGCAATGGCAAATATAAGTGTTTGCAGTGTACGCCTATGTGATATAAAGATGTTGTAGTAGTACAATTACTATGAGTATTATTTATTATTCAGTGGGAAATGTGATATAGCTAACCTTTTAGGTAGCCTCAAAAATTTAATTTTCCAGCACCTACTACCAGACTATGTTTTAAATTCTTGACTCTCCTTTTTTTTTTTTGGGGGGGGGGGGGGGGGGGGGGACGGTTGGGGCCGTGGAGGGTGATTAGGAGTAGCATATTTGACAAAGCATCTCGAAAAGTCAAAAAAATGTTTTTTGTTGTTGCTTTAAAATGCTTATTTTAGAAAGTTGAGTTGTTTGATTAAGCTTATAAGAAAGAAAAAATATTTTTGAGTAGTAGCATAACCCCTTTTTTAGAAGTTAAAAAGTAGCTAGCTTTCGTCAAAAGCATTTTTGGAACCTTGGTCAAGTGCAAATTACTGCTTTAATATTAACATAAGTGTTTTTCAAATTGATTAGCTACATAAAAATTGTAGAAGCACTTCTGATTAAAAAAAATTCAAAACAAGCAAATTTTGAAAACTGAACCAAACACATTATAAGAAAAAGGAAAAGTGCAATTGGAAAATGATCCTCAAGCCAAACAAGTCAAACATAACAAGAAAATATCAATTTCTATACCAATTTAGGGCACAAAAATATTGTCTCTATCTGAAAAAAATCAAAGTCGCACCAATGAATGTTTTTTTGGGCTTTTGGTCCACACTTCAGGGTGATCAATCAATGAAGTGTTCTTATGGTAAAGGGTAATTGATGTTCCTTATAATGAACGGCCAACACACTGATGCGTCAATGAGTTGAGTACTATACAAAACACAAGGAAACTTTTTAGTTATACCACTAAGAGATGTCACGGGATGAATAAAATTAGCTGCAAAACTAAAAATTTAGTTAAGGGAATATTCAAGTAATGTTTAACTTATATATACGTTGTATAATTATTTAGATATACAGTTTAGTTTTTCTATGAAGATTTTTTAGGTGACCATCTCAAGGATATGTGGCTCCGCCACTTGATGAAATCCTTCCATTGTTAACCAAGGTCTCATGTTCGAGATGTAAGAATAGAGAAATTTCTAAGAAAACATTTACCTTGCAGAAATGAGCTTTATGCAGTGCGAATTTAAATTAGTCTCGACTAATGTTCACCCAATATCTAATGTTAAAAGGAAAAAAAAAAAAAAAAACTTGTAGCTAGCTATCACATATATCATTCCACACAGGCAATTGACCAAGAAAAAAAAAAACGAGAAAGTGTACATTACCCCACTCACCCAACCAAAAAAAGAAAGTGAATAAGGTAAGGGGTTGGGAGTACGAAAACAAGAAGAATGTGCCATCATATGGGAAAATACGTAAGTAGCATGGCATGCACGTTAGAGAAATAAAGCTTCATGCACAAGTAGCTGGATTTTTGTTTCACTAATTGATCTTTTTAAAACTTTTAGCTCTACCTTTTCTTGCAATACTAAGCATATTTTTGTTTATTAAAGGTGGTTATATATATATGTCTGTGTGCGCATTATATATATTGCGATGACCAGTAACTGGTCCGGGACCGGGAGAATGATCAACCACATATTAAAGAAAATGCTTATTTGTGGTTGTCATTTTTTTTTTTTTTTTGGTCAATTTGTGGAGTGGCGGTTTCTGTAAACGCCACAATTACATTTGGCACAAGCAATTGTGTGTATAGAATATGTATTTCAGTTAGTGACATGAGAGAGGTCTTCTGTATGGACGTATACGCATGCCAGGTATTATTTTCATTTGTATATAATTTTACTAAATGTACTAGTTTTTCACCGTTGGATATAATGACAATAACTCTGTCTCCATCGCGAAAAAATTAGGGTAAAACTTCATAAATTCTCATCGACTATATCGTTCTATTTAAACTCATCTCAGTATGTATATGCTACAGTTGGATATGAAGGAGAAAAAAATAACTCACCTACATGATCATTATTAGCTGGACAATTTGCCTATGCACAACAATTATAGTCATATAAGTGTAATTAGGTTTTGAAACTTTAATTTTAAGAAAGCTTCAGTGATTTAAAAGCCCCAGCAAAGTTAGCTAGGGGGCATAGCTAATTGTCATGCAAATTATTGAATTGTTTTTTTAATTTCCACATTATTTAATGTGTTAGTCAATTATATTGGTATTTGCTTGTACAGGGAATAGTCCTTTAATTTATTGGCACCATGTGAAATTTAATATGTCAGCTGTCCACAAGGTCTTAATCCCACAAGTTCTTGCAAGCTGGAATTGGATGTATATATATGCTTTATAAAGAATGTAATAATTAAGCAATTCCCTTGAAATATTAATTAATTAAAGAAAAAGCATATAAAAAGAACGATAGAATATGGAAGCATTTAATTGTTGTGAAGATGAGATAAGAGAGTTGTTCATTTCTTCGTCTTTTCTTGTTACGTCTAGAAAATATTGTCACGTGAATGTTTTTTTCTTGTTTATATAAGAAAGGAGTTATTTATAACTAAGCATGTGGAAGCATTTAATTGTGTTTTGAAAAGGTCGGAAAGATGATTTATTTGTTCTTCGGAGAGGAAAAAAAATACTCAAATATGGTCCCATGAGTATTTAATTTTTATAGCTTAATATTGAATTTGAATTTAATTGATCCTTCATCTCTGATGATTGCCACATACAACAATTATTAAGTTTGAATGCATTATTATTTGATTTGTTATTTTTCTCAATCTTAGTTAAACGCTCGAAATTTGTTAAGAGATGCTTGAATGCAGTTTATACATAGATTCTTGAATTCTTGATCTTCATATCTCTTTTGTCTCTTCTTGTTATGACTTCTGCTGCTGTCAAATAGGCATATGCCCCTTTATGTAGGTATGAGTTAAAGAGCTTTTTAGCCTTCGAGAAAGGTTAATGAGACCGTTTAACTTAGTTGGTTGAACAATATTGATAGGCATAAGTGTTGAAAAGCACTCAAGTGTAGAAACTTATTAAAAATAGGTATAAGTACATTCTTGGATGGAAATATTGAACCTGATAAAAGCATTTATTGTGTTTGGTGAAAAGTTGTTAACAAGTAGCAACTAGCACTTCAATGTTAAAGCGATTTTACTGCCTGCATAAATAAAATGTAAAAAGTATCAGAATGACGAAAACAAAGTGGATTGGAGTTAAGAGTTTGTCGTTTGGGAAGGGTATTTCATGGAATTACAAATGTAATATGAATGAAATAATAAAAATCAAAACTGCTTATAACTTATAAGCCAACCAATTTATGAAGTTTGGTTTGTTTTGGCTTATAGTTCTTACCAACCGTAAATAAGTCAAGAGTGCTTATAACCTAGTCAAATCTGACTTACATATAAGATTATCCAAACACCCTCTATATATAGACAAGTCAGATGAACTCACCCAAACTGAACATTTTATTATGTACATTTTCTCAACTCAATTTGTTTCTCATCATCCAACATATTGCTGAGTACAAAAGTAACGCACAACCCATTTTCATCTACTTTAAACCTAACCAAAAGTGTGGTTATCCTAAACCTCTTCTCTCAAAGTCTTGAACCAAAGAAAAAGATTTCTAAGTACAAGTAATACTACAGAGTACACACTGGAACTCTCCAGAATGAGAAAAAACAGTGCTAACTAGGCACAACTGACTTGTGTTTTCTAGTATGAAGAGGATCCCAATGCCTTAAAAGTGATCGGACGACAAATGGAAGGCAAAGGATTGCCGGACCATGCTGAATTTGCTAGCAAGATATTCACAGCTTCAGTGGGGTTATATAAATCCCACCATACGTGACTTGAAGCTCGGGGGCACGCCATATCGGGTGACAGGCAGCCTTTCGTACCGCCATATTTGCCTATCCCACAGCAAGCACTCTTTGCATCCGAAAAACCTGCAAAGATTTTCACAGCAGGCTGAGATTAGTATAGCAAGAAAATAGATAATGTATGAACAAAAATCCAAATTTTGGACAAGCAAAATCAGAACTATATAGGATCAGAAACCTTAAAGCAAGCATGATCGAGAGAGAAAAAACAAAAGGAAAAAGGGAGTATGCGAGGCACACAGATAGAAATGTGAAAATTTTAATGAAGTTCACATAGTGGAACAACCAAAATCGTATGTGGAATATCGAGTCTGATGAAATTCCAAATCGTATGCGAAATAACATAATATGAAATCCTTAAAACAAAATTGCTTTTTTTGAGGATCAAATTATTGTCCATGTCCAATATGCAGTGAGAGAATTGTCTAAAACTTAAAATAAGATGTCCACTACAGAAAAAACATCTAGTCCAGTATGAGCCAAAATTATGTAATCCTGATCATAAGTTGCTTTAGATTGGTTCAAGCTGATCAAGTAAATGAAGATTGTAACAATGAGAACAGTCAATGAGATGCAAAATCAGAGATGTAGCAACCAGCAAAAGATTATGCAGAAAGCCGCGAATCTTGTACTACTTCAATGGCTAAGCAGATCATCAGAAAGGCTTTTAATTTTGACAAGTATATGAAGCACTAATCACATACCATAGGCTTGAGGATGAAAAATGAATTCCATCATTGCTCGGTAAGTATCACAGAATATGACTTGGGCGCCTTGCATTTTGTGGTTAAGGTCAACAATTTTCTGCTCTAGCCTTGTATTATATTCCAAAACTAGTAAGTTGACATCGTTCTCACATCCCAATTTATCGCCAACAGTTGAATTGTACCTTATGCTCATTACGCTCGGTGAACATCCCAAAGGCAGTATGCCCATGCATACAATCTTCCTAGCATTTGCATCATAAAGGTTCTCAATGACATTTATCATTTGGTCAACCAAAACACGTGTGAAATTTAGGCCATCGTATCCAGGACTTGTTGCATATTCATCATCAACCAAGTAGTTGATGAGATCATCTTTTCCAAAGGACAAGTAGAAAAGGGAGGATTCAATTAGACTTTTGGCAGTATCTTGGCCTAGCTGAAGCTGTAGTAATTGGATGGTCTCGAATGCTTGGCGGAGTTGTTGGTTGAGGGACTGGTAGCTTCGACTTCTAGGGTACATGATGGTAGCTTGTGCAGCACCGAAATTCACTCCATTTAGAAGATCGTCGATCGATCCATTCTGACTGTAGAACGGTTTGACATATTGCAAGCCCATCTTCTTAGCTGCAGCAATTGGAGGTCATTTTCATCAAACTTCAGCGCTTTTAAGCCAGACTAATTATGACAGAGAACTCAATAAATCACAAGCTTTTGAGAAAAACAAGATGCACAAACAAATTTTCAGGCTTATTACACAAGTATGAACTTCCAAACTGGAACATTTCTATGCCCTTAATTCGTGCTGGGGCTTATCCAATCATTAGGATATCATCACCAAAGTTCCAAGATATCATAAGAGAAACTCATTTCTTGGAAAATGATGTTCTTCTCAAACCAGAAGAGAAGTAACCAATTTCAACCTAAGCCTCATAAAGGAAAGACTTACAACAGTTTGTTTATCAAATTGACCCACCGGGCCCCGTTTGGCCATAGATTTGGTTTCAAATTTTGAAATAATATTTGGAAATCATTTCACATGACTGTTCATCAGATAGATTCATTATTTCAACTTCAAACTTGAATTATAGAATTTGAAGTTTGAAAACAGGTTTTAGGAATTTTTAAGTTTTACTCACGAAACTTCAACTTTGTTTTCATGCACAAACACAACTTCAACTTCCAAATATCCTTTTTCAACTTTTAACTCCAAATACTACGGAGCACCTTTTTTCCAAATCATGTCCAAACGCCTTAAAACAGAAAAAAGATTTTCCAGCATTTCTGCTGTTTCCAAAAGCAGAACAAGAACACCAAATATTCACTTACCCATTTCTAAAAGAATTAGTTAAGCTATCCCCTCCACCCCCCCACCCCCACCCCAAACCAAATACTCAAGAAACTGGGAATTCAAGCATTTCTTGAAACTCTCGTCACACAATCCCAAAAAAGTATCACAGAGAAATAACATAACACCAAATAGAAAAACAAAAGCCAACAATTAAGAGAGAGAGTACATACCAAGAAGTTGAGGAAGAAGAGTTTGATCAGAGCCATTACAAGGATGCAATGACAGATTTTGATGCAAAATTGGATAAAATGGAGTGTTATCACCACAATCAACTGAAGAATCACCTAAAATATACATAGCTGTTACTGATGATGGCCACCAAGAACCATTTGTAAACACCATTTCTTCATTTCCATTACACAAATTCATCATTACAAACAACCCCACATAGTAAATTGTTCCAAGAACCCAACTTTTGCCTTCTAACAACCACATTGTGAAAGGAAAAAAATGTATTTCTTGGTTCGTTTTGTTTCTACACTGCTAGTAGTGTTTTCTTGGCAAAGTTTAACTGAAAAGTACTAGTTTTTGCCACTCAAAACATTTGTTAAAGGGTTAATAATACTTTTTGTCCCTTAGTTATTGGTATATAGTTAGGCCTGTTTGGTACGCGGACTAAGTTATTCCGATATTATAATTTTTGAATTATAATTTATGGACTAATTTATATCAAGCTTGATGGAATAAGATGGGTTATTCAAGATTAAGCTTCGGATAAATTTTATATCTTGTTTGGCTGGAAGGATAAATTTATCTTAGGATACCTTTATACCTTTATACCAAACGACCCCTTAGTTCCTATAATATATGGTTAAATACATTAAATTTTCAATTAGTTGAATATTATAATTTTAATTCTTTTTAACCGTTTTCATTATTCAATTGCTCATGTGATGTGTTACTATTACTTTTGGGCGGGTTGAGTCTGGGTCGGGTTTTAATTTTGTTTAGGAATGGTTTTAATTTAATTTGGGTTGGTTTAAGTTGGCGGTGTTGACCTCTAATTGCATTCCACATGTAAAATCTGGTATTTTGGAGCCAACCATTTGAGTTGTTAACGGTAAGTGACATGAATAAAACATTTCGGTACGGCAATAGCATAACTGAGCCATTTCAAATATTCAATGACATATTTGAGTTTTTTCCCTATATTATTTTCTCCATGAAGGGACCAACAACACAATTTTGTTTAATTAAAGGTTAAATATGTTGAATCATAATAACACAAATACCAAAAGCAAAATTTATCAATAATTAAGGACCAAAAGTATTATTATACCTTTCTAAAAAATAAGTACTTACCTTCCGGTATATTTGTAATAAAAGAAGAGTGATTAACTTTTTATGATTATTATCCTCTGTTTTTGCTGCTTTATGGTTTAGTTATAAATTTTAGAAAGTGCTTTTAACATGGTGAAGCTAACCAGTGTTTGAGGTCTAGGTTTGAATTTAGGGTATAAAAATGGGGAAGCTCAAGTAAATGTACCTTTTGGCCTTCTAGTTTATTGGATATGGTCGAAGTATACACTGTCTCTACACTTAGATTGTATATTATTTGTCTAGATATGTATATATTTGTATACATATATATATTATATATATACATATGTATACTATACGTATTACAAAGTTACAAATAATACTTAGAAAAGCTCATTATTTTCTTATAATCATGACATTAGGAATGTAGTAAATTTTCTTTTCAAATTTTAATGTTTTTGGCTAAATGACAGTAGAACTTTGTATGATAGTTTAGAACTTTGAATTAAATTACTTAAATCTTAACATCTACCAAAAAGTTTTTTGACAACAAGAATGAAGGTATTGTATTGCAACAAATGACTAACATTTTATTAACTTCAAAGATCCTTTCCCAAGTTATATAATCAGACATGCGACGACTTTTACATACAGAGCTATAACTATAAATACGTATGAAGAGAAACAAAACAATTTGTATCGAGTTATTCATGATATGCAGAGAAACTGTTTCTCTGCATATGATGAATTTAATAACTCGATAACAACTTTGCATATGACTACTTTGCCGGTCAACGGCGTGAATTGATTATCGCTTTCCGATCAATGTCGTCGATTATTGTTTCCTCATCAACGATATAGTCGACAACACACACACGCACACAACACACACGACACAACATCCTTTTTGAATCATCTTCTTCATTCTCGTTCAAAAAATAAAAAGCATGTCTGAAAGCTCCGGTCGCAACTCCTTTTCATCTTGGATAACCACCATTCCTCCCATTGAATCTCACGTTCAAATTAGTGATGAGTTTGGGTTTCCGAATACAGAAACTCAAATTCAAACATCAACCGATGAACTTGTATCTAATTATGGTGGCGGGGAGTCCCTAACTGCCTGGAAGGTAGCGGATCCTGGCGATGAATTCATGTATCCAATTCTATTTCCTGGTGATAAGTTCATTCTACCTGTATCAAATGCAATGTCGACCGGTGGTGAAATCCAATTTAATGCGATTAAGTGGGATGATGACGGAGGTTATTAACTTGGATAATGCTTTCATTCCACTTAAAATTGCTCCTAGAAATGAAATCAACGACTACAATATTGTTCCGGATGAAGAGGAAGTGGTCATTGATCATGAGGAGAATAATATGATTTTGATTGATTGTGAAAATGATATTATTGTTCCTACTAGAAAGGATATCGATCAGGAGGATGATAAACCTTTTAAGTGCAAAATGACATGCCTAAACCTTGCCGCTGGCACGTCATCCTCTGGCGGTCTCTTCAACTTGAAGAAACCTAAGTTCCCGAAGAAACAAAAGAGGATTACATTCCAGGAAGGATTAGTACATAACGGCCAATGGAAGGGATATATAATTGTTAATTACGACGTCAAGGCTGTAATAAAATCAACATGCCAAATTGTGTGACCTCATTTATGAAAAAGCTAGTCGAGCATCCAATCAGAAGTGGGCGACAATAGAAGAAATGGTCAACTTTAAGAGGAAAGATTTAGAATTTATTCTCGGGGAGAACGACAAAAAGGAAAAGAAAGTAACGAAGAAAAATGAATAACTTATTTTGAATTTAGCAGACACCGATAAACCAAACTTTTGAAAACCCATAAGAGCTCCTTATCTCATTTAACTACGACATAAAGTGATAACCAGCTTTGGGGATAAAACAACGGAACACAGACAAAAATAACTATCTCAAATTTGCAGGGAAAACCTCATTGGTCAAGAGTCAAGACCCATGAATACAACAAGGGAAATGATATCTACCACAAAGAAAGTAAACATACTCTTAAACCTCATAGTAGTTGAACAAGAAAATGCAAATAGTATTTGACCAATCATTTTTGTTAAAGAGTCCACATCAGATGAAAAAGGGATGGGTGGTCTCCTTATATGGGCAATCCTTCCTTCATGAGCTAGCTTTTGGGGTTGAGTTAGGCCCAAGATCCATTTCTTTATACGATATTAGAACACGCAAAGGTCCTAGGATTGAATCTGACCGCCACCCATTATCAAAAATAATTTCCACGTGCTTGGTCCATGAAAAAAATCAGGCCCGCACGTGAGGGGCCGTGTAACACCTCGTAAAATCCATACTAAACCATATTTATGACTCAGGAGGTTAGAAACCCAAGAAGGAGAGTGTTGGAATCGAAAATATGTTTCAGTTCAGAAAACCCAGCGTTACGCCACAAGGGACGGACCGTAACGTGTGTTACGGACCGTCGTTCATACCGTAACGGGTAAGGCTTGAAAAATCACCGTCTCGTAACTTGGACTGAAGGACGATTCATCGTTACGGACCGTAGCACATGCTACGGCCCGTAACAGGTCGCCGTAACCTAACCTCAAAAAATTAGACCCTCACTGGAATTTTGACACACGTTACAGTCCAGTGTTACGGACCGTAACACGGTTCGTAACAGTGCCACGACTGAGACAATTAAAAGACGGGAAATTCAGTTTTATTTCATAAGTCTCATTCCTCTCAAGCCCTAATACGAAAGTACTCTCCTCTCCAACCTCAAGAACTCTAAGGTAAGCAAGTTCTACCCATTCCAATCAAATTCTATCATGTATTTAGATAATCTAAGATAGAATTCATTTTTCTTAACCTAGAGTTTTCATGAAAACCCACAAATAAGGTTTGAGACACAGGCTTTTGGATTCTTCTCAGAATTCAGACTTTTGGATTGAGGATTGTGAAGCAAATAAGGTATGTGAGGCTAACTATATACGTTAGGGAATGTTCATGATTCTCCCGCTCATTCTTCGTACTTATCAGTAAATTGAATTAGAATACAGTTTAGCCCACATAGTAAATTGTTCCAAGAACCCAACTTTTACCTTCTAACAACCACATTGTGAAAGAAAAGAAAAATGTATTTCTTGGTTCGTTTTGTTTCTACACTGCTAGTAGTGTTTCCTTGGCAAAGTTTAACTGAAAAGTACTAGTTTTTGCCACTCAAAACATTTGTTAAAGGGTTAATAATACTTTTTGTCCCTTAGTTATTGGTATATAGTTAGGCGTGTTTGGTACGCGGACTAAGTTATTCCGATATTATAGTTTTTGAATTATAATTTATGGACTAATTTATATCAAGCTTGATGGAATAAGATGGGTTATTCAAGATTAAGCTTCAGATAAATTTTATATCTTGTTTGGCTGGAAGGATAAATTTATCTTGGGATACCTTTATACCAAACGACCCCTTAGTTCCTATAATATATGGTTAAATACATTAAATTTTCAATTAGTTGAATATTATAATTTTAATTCTTTTTAACCGTTTTCATTATTCAATTGCTCATGTGATGTGTTACTATTACTTTTGGGCGGGTTGAGTCTGGGTCGGGTTTTAATTTTGTTTAGGAATGGTTTTAATTTAATTTGGGTTGGTTTAAGTTGGCGGTGTTGACCTCTAATTGCATTCCACGTGTAAAATCTGGTATTTTGAAACCAACCATTTGAGTTGTTAACGGTAAGTGACATGAATAAAACATTTCGGTACAACAATAGCATAACTGAGCCATTTCGGATATTCAAATGACATATTTGAGTTTTTTCCCTATAATATTTTCTCCATGAAGGGACCAAAAACACAATTTTGTTTAATTAAAGGTTAAATATGTTGAATCATAATAACACAAATACCAAAAGCAAAATTTATCAATAACTTAAGGACCAAAAGTATTATTATACCTTTCTAAAAAATAAGTACTTAGCTTCCGGTATATTTGTAATAAAAGAAGAGTGATTAACTTTTTATTATTATTATCCTCTGTTTTTGCTGCTTTATGATTTTGTTATAAATTTTAGAAAGTGCTTTTAACATGGTGAAGCTAACCAGTGTTTGAGGTCTAGGTTTGAATTTAGGGTATAAAAATGGGGAAGCTCAAGTAAATGTACCTTTTGGCCATCTAGTTTATCGGATATGGTCGAAGTATACACTGCCTCTACACTTAGATTGTATATTATTTGTCTAGATATGTATATATTTGTATACATATGTATACTATATATATATATATATATATATATATATATACTGTGTACATATTTTAAAAACTAAATAGTCAAATGGTATTTAATTGTAATTTTTTCATAACAATATTCTCTTAGGGAATGTTTAATGGGTCTTACGTAACACATATTCAAATTAATTGGATTCTTAATATTTGCACCAAACACCGAATGAGCAAAGAAGTGTTTGGTCTCAACTTTTATATCTTCTTAAGATTATTAATGTTTTGTTTGTATGTTCACCTTTTATTTTTTTAATATGTACGATTTCAAGTATTATTTCGTAAAGTTAATTGAGCATTCTCATATAAAACAAGATGTAGAACTTTTAATAGCGGTAAAATTGTCTCTGTTTGATCTAAGATAGGCAGGGCTAGGGGCACAAAGGGTTTATTCGGACCCCCTTAATAAAAAGAATTACAATGTTAAAATTATTTTTTATGCATATAGTAAACGTTGAGTTCTTTTGATTTTTTCTTGTGTGTATTTTAATAGCGTTAAGTAAAAATACTGGCTCCGCCACTCTACAGGTCATTGTTTCAAATTATAAAATGTGCTCCTTGTGTCAAGGTAAATTGCCTAAAATGACAACCCTTTTTTAGGATGTGGCCCTTCCCCATACCTATGTAAACGCGAAATGATTTGTGCATTCAAATGCCCTTATTGTCTAAGCTATCGTCTCAACATAGATTAACTTGAAAACAAAGAGTTTTTGAAGGTGAGAGGGAAAATGGTTTTTGAAAGTAGAATTTGTGTTTGGACACGCTTGAAACTTAGAAAAAATTATCTTCAAAAACTGGTCACGTTTTATAACTAAACAATATTTTTTAAATATTTTTTTAAAAGAAGTACAGAAAAAAAAAAAAAAACTTTTGGCCAAGGGGGAGCTAAATATAAAGATGGTGATATTGAGTCCAGAGCAATCACATTTTGCATCTTAAGAAATTTTCGTTTATTATTCTACAGTCACAATTTACATCTTATTTTTTTTTTCTTATTCTCTTCTGAGGTATCCTAAGGTAGGCTTTGGAAGCAAAATATATGTGAACCATCTGTTTTCTCCTAAGACCATACATGCCATGAGACTTGAATACTTACAAGAACATGTCATTAAATGTAAAATAAGGAGAATAAATTATGATAATTAAACAAATAAACTATACAATTACACATCAAACGCCACCCCCTCACCCCTCCCTTGCACCCCCAACCCCCCCAAAAAAAAAAAAAACTTCCCTCTTCTCTTTCCCGCCCCAATAAAATGCTTAAAATGTGAAAGACAAGAAAATGACAGATACTAATTTTTTGTTCTTAGTCAAGTGGATGTAAGCAAACTCCGTAGAAAGAACAGAAAAGGGTCAGATATGCCCCTGAACTAATGATATTGCACAATAATGTCCGTCATTTAAAGCTTGGCATGACGTGCCCCTACCGTCCAATAGGTGTGCCATTCATGCCCTTAATTTGATTGAAGAAAAAACTCACTTTCCCCAATTATAAGACCCAAATAACTAAGATACTATTTTGACTTATCTATTGTATCAATAATGATGAAAAAAAAAACATTAAAGCAAAAAATTAATTTAATTTGATAGAGAAGACATCAAATTTAAAATTTGAAATTTAGGGTGCTTGAAGTCATGAAAGTAGTTAATTTTTTTTTATAGGAATTGAATTGTGTCGAACAATTTGAAATATTTCAAAATACGGAGAGTGTCATATAAATTGAGATATATGGAGTAATTCACTATATTTAGAGACAAGATTGCCCATCTTTTGTTCATCCTAATTCCTAGCGTACTACGGTACCAAACAACCATTTTCAAGTCTTTTTAATATAAATTTTTATAATTATCTTGTATAGTGACATAGGAATGCATTAAATCCTTTTCATTTTTATTTCAATATCTCAAGTCATAGTTAATTTTAATTCGTCAGCAAATGTCTTCTTATGACCACTAAAAAATTACTATACGTATTACAAAGTTACAAATAATATTTAGAAAAGCTCATTATTTCCTTATAATCATGACATTAGGAATGTAGTAAATTTTCTTTTCAAATTTTAAAGTTTTTGTTAAATGACAGTAGAACTTTGTATGATATTTTAGAACTTTGAATTAAACTACTTAAATCTTAACATCTACCAAAAAGTTTTTTGACAACAAGAATGAAGGTATTGCATTGCAACAAATGACTAACATTTTATTAACTTCAAAGATCCTTTCCCAAGTTATATAATAAGACATACGACGACTTTTACGTACAGAGCTATAATTATAAATACATATGAAGAGAAGCAAAAAAATTTGCATCGAGTTATTCATGATATGCATATGATGAATTTAATAACTCGATAACAACTTTGCCTATGACAACTTTGCCGGTCGATGGCGTGAATTGATTATCGCTTTCCGATCAATGTTGTCGATTATTGTTTCCTCATCAACGATATGGTCGACAACACACACACAACATCCTTTTTGAGTCATCTTCTTCATTTTCGTTCAAAAAAACAAAAAGCATGTCTGAAAGCTCCGGTCGCAACTCCTTTTCATCCTGGATAACCACCACTCCTCCCATTGAATCTCACGTTCAAATTAGTGATGAGTTTGAGTTTCCGAATACGGAAACTCAAATTCAAACATCAACCGGTGAACTTGTATCAAATAATGGTGGCGGGGAGTCCCTAACCGCCTAGAAGGCGGCGGATCCTGGCGATGAATTCATGTATCCAATTCTATTTCCTGGTGATAAGTTCGTTCTACCTGCATCAAATGCAATGTCGACCGGCGGCGAAATCCAATTTAATGCGATTAAGTGGGATGATGACGGAGGTTATTAACTTGGATAATGCTTTCATTCCACTTAAAATTGCTCCTAGAAATGAAATCAACGACCACAATATTGTTCCGGATGAAGAGGAAGTGGTCATTGATCATGAGGAGGGTAATTAACTTGAAAGATCCTTTCCCAAGTTATATAATAAGACATGCGACGACTTTTTACGTATAGAGCTATAGACTACAAATACTTATGAAGAGAAACAAAACAATTTGTTATCGAGGTATTCATGTCGGCATATTATGAATTGGATGACTCGATAACAAATTGTTATTTTTCTCTGCATGATCATGAATAACTCGATAACAAATTGGAAATTGAAATACACTGTATAGGCTTGTCACCTGCTTTGTTGGAATGTTTTGAAGGAGAAAAATCCTTTAGATTAACTTCTGATTTATCTAAAGGTTTTTTCTCTTTTAACCAAAAAAAAAAAATGTTTTTTCTCCTTTACGACATTCCAAAAAAGTTTTTCATTTGTATTTTACGTTTACTTTTCGATGTATCACTGCATTATCATTTGATTATGATAGTGTCAAAAAATTTAACTTTTAATGGAATATTTTAGTTGGTTTTAACCTTAAAGAAAGTCCTGAATATTTTTTCTAGTCTAATTTTAGTTACTTTCTAAAATCAAATTTCATAAAGGTTCGTTTTTGAATCGAAGTCTCGTTATTGCAGAGTCCACGGTTTACTACAACTAGGGTAATTAAGTATGAAGTATACTTACAAATCATTGATTACTAAATATACCACAAAGAATGGACAGTTAATTTAAAAAGATAGTCATATTATAGACAATTAATTTAATAAGTATACAAACAATATGAGTACCTCTTTTTGTTTCTCTTATAGTTTCCCAAAATTTCCACACGTTAAATGTGGGAAAAATGATAAATTTGGCTCTTTATATTTGAGATAGGTTCAAAGTAGTCCCTTAGATATAATCTTTAACGGTTTTAATTCTTTAAATTTGTAAAAACAAAAGAGTACTTTTTGATTTTCGTTATTATTTTAACAAATTCAGCTCGTTAGATTTCAGGAAAATCATAAAAACAAATTTAACCAGAAATATCAGAAAAGTCTTATCCAATTCTAAATGCAACATAGAAAAAACTGCATGTGCCATAAAAAAAAAAAACATCAGAAATTGCACTTAAAAAAAATGCATCAGACTATAAAAATAGATCAGTTCTAATAAATACTACACCTTCAAATATGAGTTCCCTAAATTCTTTTTTAAAAGTTTCAGTCAAACTAACCGACATAATTTATTAAATATTAAATGAAGAAAAAATATTCATTTTTGACAGACTTGAAGTACTGAAATTATTCATTTCAAAGAAGTAGTTCTGCATAATCCACTATCTTTGATTCAAAACTTGTATTTTTACTTACACATCCAGTTTAAATATATATAGATAGTTTATCAAAAACCAAATAAATTACATTTTCTAAAATTGACTTAATTCCATGAATGACACTCATGTTTTAAGAATTGCCTAATAAAGTCACTTTTTTTTTGGGGGACTAGAATACTACTCAACTATCACTATTTTTCCTCAAAATATAATAAACATCACAAAAAACTCTCATTCTCTCCTAATTGACATGCCAAGTCACATTAAACCTCTATTTTTCAATAATAAACTTACTTTACTCATCAAACCCATTTAACCTAATTGAACTCAACCCATATCTTCTGCCCAATAAAACATGATCCTGTTAAAAAAAAAAAAAAATCAAAAACACGTAACTTTTACCCATCTTGAGATCAGAGGAGAGAAAACGTGGCTATAAATTAAAAGAACACACAAGTGGATTGTCTTGTACATTACACAAAGCTGGTTAGTTCTGACATACATCGGTTAATAAGTTTTAATTTTATGGCTCTGATTTAATTCTAGAATGTTTTAGCAATCAGAACATAACTCCATGGTCGCTCATGTAAATAATGTGTAGGAGATGGGAGGATAGGAGCCTAGTAACTACAATTACAATTAAATTGTTATATATTTATTTGCAATTTCTTATTCCGTTGAGAACGAGTAGGAACAGAATACACCATTCCGAGAAACTACATGGTTCAAATTGATAGAAACAAATGGTCATCAACTTACATTTAAATTGATTGAGATAAGTCACATGTAATTTTATCAACAAAACTTTACTTTTAGAATCATAATCACTTAATATCCAAATTTCTACCACGAAGCTATGCACATCCAGAGAGATTCAACCTTGCAGGCATTTACTAAGATTCGTATAAATCTGTGTACACTAACACAACATATACAGCGCATATAAAAAGATTCTGAACTAAAGACAAAGGAAGGTTTATTATAACCTAAAAAGTGATTTTCTTTTTATTGTAGTAGCTTAATAGAAAATATAGTTTAATTTCTTTGTAACTTTTTAACTGTGTCATGTTTGATCAGTTATAAAAAGTGGGCTGGGTTTGGTTAAATGGGTTGATGAGTTAACTAAGTTTATTATTAAAAAATAGAGGTTAATGTGACATGACATGTCAATTAGGGGAGAAAGAAATTTTTGTGGTATTTAGTATATTCTAAGGAAAATAGTGATAGTTGAGTAATATTCTAATCCTAAAAGAAACACAAATGACTTTACTAGTCTTAATTATGTATGAGACTTTATTCCCCATCTCGGGCAAATATGTGAACCTCTTCATCAGCTTCTTAGGAAAAATCCAGTTCCATGGGGTCCCCAAAAAAGCCAAACAGTCCAGAAAGTTATAACAATCTTTCAAAATTACCATGTCTAGGTATACCATATCTAGATGCTTTTATGATTGTAGAAGCAGATGCCTCCGAAATTGGGTACGGTGGTATCCTTAAACAAAAGCTCTCTCCTCAATCAGCAGAATAATTAGTACGCTATTGCTCCGAGATTTGGAATGGATCAAAAAAAGAATTATAGTATTATTAAAACAGAAATTTATCTATAATGCTATGTATCACAAAATTTCAAGATGATTTAATAAATAAAGTATTTTTATTAAGAGTCGATTGTAAAGTAACAAAAGATATTTTACAAAAAGATGTTAACAATTTAGTTTCAAAACAAATATTTGCAAGATGACAAGTATTTCAAATAGAATTTATAAAAGGAGAAACAAATTCTTTACCCGATTTTTTAACCAGGTCATTTCTACAAGTAAAACAATAAGACCCGCTTACTCCCCCAAACTAACCAGACATCAACTTAAGCAGTTATCCAACAAATACACTGTATTAGCAGATTTTCTTGCCTTACCACAACCCAGTACACCTTCAAAAGAACCCATAACCAGTCAAACCAAATTACAGCCCTTGACACCCACCAAAACAGCTAGTACACCTACAGTTATAAAAACGAAAGACAGTTATTGCATGAAAATCCCAAGCAGTTATTCTGAAGGAGTTGCCCAGCCGCAGGTATCCCCGAAAAAATTGACTTTGTTACAATCAGGTCATTACTAGTTATAACAATAGAGAAAAGACATTTGGAGTTCAGTTAAAATTTTATTATACCAACCGTAATTATGTGAAAATAGATAATTCTGTGAAGACTAGAGATTATTATGAGTATATACTATCAGAAACAGATTTCATAATAGTTGAAAATCATCTTAAAGATAAAAGTGATCCTAATAGCATTATGTATTCTAAATTTACTATTAAAAGGATCTTAAGTCCAGCAGATTGGCCAGCAGATCATTTGCATACTCCGATCCCGTTTCCAAAATGATACGAATCGATTTGGGGGAATTACCAAATCAATCACAAAAACACGGAATTAAAGGATAACAAGAAATTGGGATGAGAATTGAAGAAAAGGGGATGAGAAATAGAGGATAAAATCTAGACCCTAATGATAATGAATCTATGGACAAACCTAAGTATATGAAACCTAGACCCTTCCAATTGGATTCAATCAAGAGAACCTAAGCTATCTGAAATCAAGGCAAGAGATATTCAAATGAAATCCACAAATGAACAACTCTTCATGAAATCAATGGAAATGAGGTTCAAAACCAATAATGGAATCCACCATTAATTATCCTAAATCCTAAAGGCTATTAAGCCAAACAAACTATCACTCATTTAGAGTATTCAATACATAATTCATGCAATCTACCTAACCAAATGAAAGACAAGCTATATATACAAGCTAAGTAAAGAAGGCTAATATGCAATTACAATGCTACCCTTAATGAAGTAAGAGCCTTGTTTGGCTAGTCTTCTTAGTGTAGTCTTCAATTCAAGGATTGACCTTCAATGGCCAAACACGCCCCTCCTTGCATAGATGGCCCCTAAATTAACCTTGCATGCATGACCTTCTTTCCAAATGTCATCTTTCCAATCACTTTCATGCACATGACTAGATATGTGATCAACTATATCAACATCATCACTAAATTGAGGGGCATTAAGCACAACACACAAATTCTCAATTAGTGGACTACCATCAGAACCAAATTGATCTAGACATATACCCACACTAGTTGGACACAAATTGATCTTACTAGAAGAGTCAATTCGGTCATCTCTAGGATCAATTAGTGGGTGAGCTATCACATCACGTGACAATGTACTAACATACAAATCACAAGTGTCAACACTAGGTGAACACAAATTGATCTCACAAGAAGAATCAAGATGGACATCAATAGGATCAACTAGTGTTGGACCACCCATATCAACGACATTGTCAACAATCAATGAAGACTCATTAAGATGGTCACAAGGTAAAGTCTCATTAAGCTCAAGTAAGGACAAGCTATCATTCACACTCAATTTAACAACATGATCAATCACATCATTTGGAGTGTCAAGTTTAGCTATTTTACCTTGAAGTTCACACAAAGTATCTTCTTTACCGTAGTTCTCAACTTGGGAGCCCACTTGCTCCTCCGGGATGCTCTCAACTACCTCATGATCTTTCAAAGTTTGAGGTTCATCATTTGGTTTGCTTCCATGAATACCTGCACCATCATTAGAACAGCTGGAGAAGAAAGAAAAGTTATAAGAGTTAGAATGGGGTTGTGACAAATCCCTCACATCACTCCTCACATCCTCTTCTTTGCCACTCTAGAGTTGTCACTTTTCACTCCTTTATTCCTCTCAATACTTTCTCTCTCAATTTCATGGGAGTTGGGGCAAGTGTTAAGTCCTCCTTGGGAAGGGTTAGGGAAACCCTCCACTCCACTCTTTTCTTTCGCCTCACAAGGATTGGTTTTCTTCTTCATGCGTTGCTCCTTGAGTAAGTGTTCCTTCATTAGGTGTAGATGCTCGGTCATCACTTTGATACATTTGTCTATTTCTTCCCGTTGTGAATGAAGGGAATCACTTCTCACTTGAGGCCTTGCACCTTCTCTACTTTCTTCACCTATCATTACTTCCCTCCTACCTCCAACATTATAACCATATTGAGAACATGGCACATTTTCATTAGGATAAGAAGTATGATTAATGTTATTTCTTGGAGTAGGAAATGCATCCTCCTTTCTTCTCCTATAACGACTCCTACTTTGTCCAACCCACACACTTATTCCATCTTGCTTAGCATAGAAAGTTTCATAAGACAATGTACATGAATACCCACTAGAAGACTCTTCACAAACTTCATATTCGAATTCATTACCTTCCCTAAAGTATTCACCACAAAGCGCATAACTATAAGGTTCATATTTATCACAACTTCCCATTTCATGTAAGTCTCCATCAATTGGCTCATGGTGTGTAGCATTAGGCTCTTCATATCTCGCGTCTTCACCATAGGACTCTTCTACTCCTTCATCTTTTACATAAGACCCATGAGATCCACTCATCTCATTATCACGACCAACCAGTGATAAGTTGGTATTTTACCAACTTATCTCTTCTTTAATCTTATATTTTTGCTATGTTTGCTTGAGAAAATAGTGCATTTAATATCATTTACATCTATTTTACGGGTTTTATATGATTTAGAAGTGATCGGAAGAAACCAAGTGAAAATAAAGTCAAAAAGAGGCCAAATTGGACAGATTTGCAAAACTGGACAGTTTTGCAAAAACGGGACAGATTCGCAAAAATGGGCAGAATTGCAAATCTGAAATATGGGGCATAAAAGAGAGACTTAGGGCAAAAACATTATCATCTTTGGCATAACACATAAACTTGGAGGCTAGGGTTTCATCACCAACACCATTGGAGGAGAAGATTGGAAGCACTTTAATGAGATATTTTTTAATCCTTTCTTCAATTCCTTGTTTTGTATTGAATACTTATGTGTGTAGTATTTCATTTCAATACTTGAACCTTGTTTATGGAAGTATACATTGTTTAAGTTTGGATTGAATCTCTTGTTTTGCTTATGTGTTGAATGATTTTATTCCTAATGAAGTGGGTTATTGTTTCTTTAATTAATCTCATTTTGAATGATTCTTAAGGGAGTAGCTAACCCTAAGACTTGCCCATTTATTTCGATTTAAACTTGGAAGAGGCAAACTCGGGATTGGGAAAGATTAATTAACAAGAATTTGGGGCGTTAACCCTCATCTAATGGAAATCGACCTAGGGATAGGCGACACCACTTGTAGCCACATTCGGGTGTTCTTAATGCTCCTAATTGCTTTAGGGATATTCAATTAGGTAGTCTAGTTAGTCTTCGGAAGAAGCTATTTTAGAGTCATTATCCGAGGCTAAGTAATATAAACTCACCATTATTTGTAAATCATGAAGTACATTGGATCGCTACTTGAGCGTAATTTCCCTTGTATCCATGCTTGTGGCCATTGATCATTTTACTTGCTTTCTAGGTTAGTTTACATTTTTGCATTAGTTATAATTTTCTCCGAAAAAAAACCAAAATATTATCTATTGTTTGGCATAGCTATTATTGGTGATAATTCCTACTTTTCCTAATCGCCTATATATTGTTCTCTGTGGGATTCGACCCCGACTCATAGTTGGGTAAATTATATTTGCATACGACCGTGCTCATTCTATTAATAGGGTGGATTTGGACGTTATCAACCAGCCATGACTGACACCCAACTAAATTCTAGTGGGCGAACCAACACACAAGACATCTATTCTTCAAGTCCGATTTTATATTAACCAATGTCTATCAATTATTACTCATTCAAGCATCGAATAAACAAAATAAGTCATGCCATAAATACTGGAATAAGTGGGGAAGTTCTAACCATTATAAAATCTCCAAAATCCGAAAGTCATCGTACCAGGACTCTAACCTAAAACATGTCTAAAGAATGAAATCTGACTAATAAATATCCGTAATGTTCAGAATAAGAAAAGACATCATAAGAGAAAGATCTTCGGGCGGCCTGGAATGGGAAGAAGCTCACCCTAAATCTATCAACAAACGTCCTCCACGCTAGATGTGAGGGCGGGTAGTAGTCTCTGTATCACAATCTGCACTCAAAAGAATGCAGCAAGGTAGTATCAGTACAAATACTGTGTACCAGTAAATATCATAGGCCTACTAAGATTAGTATCATGCATATTTCATAAAATCAATAGAATACACACGCCAACCAACAGAAATAAATATCAATAAATCATAACAAGTCAACCAAGGGTAATCACAATCAAATCACCAAGATATTAAGAATCATAATCAACGGAAGCCACAATGGAAATAAGTTTACCACAATAACCATACTCAGTGTACACACATGCTAACTGATGTCATTGCTCAGTAGTCATGACCTGCAGGGGATCCATGGTGTTCATGTACCACTCGTTCCAGATTCACTCCTCGGACCCGAGCACCAACCTCCGCTCCGAAACGAACCTCAGGCGATGGACATAGCAACACACCTCTCATTTCTGAAACTAACCTCGGACCACGAGCCCACAATCTAGGTCACACGTGTGCCTTTCCATACATCTTTACAAAACAATGTTTCTTACCTTCTCATTATCAATACTCAAATCATCATTTCATGTCATAATACCGTCGAGAAGATCATATTAGCTTCTCATCACAATACATCCACTGCAGATTTAACACACAGGAATAGTGGCACGAAGCTTACACAATCACTCAATCACATTCACATAGGAGTTTAGCCACACAATATCATGCATGAAAACTAGACATTCTTTCTCCTAAAGAATTCACAAAACATACAATCAACTAACCAAAGTCTAACTCAAGTAGGCCGTAACCTACCTCAAACGTAGAGCTGGAACAACGCAAGTCACTCCGCTATAACTCTTCATTTCTTTAAAGCCTCAGAACACTCAAAGTCTAGAAATAGAAGGCTCAATGAGTCACAATTACCCAAATCACAAGTACCAATTCAAGATTACTATTCCCTTTACCCCAATTTCGATGGGTGAATGATTTCCTAGGTGTAAAGCAACCTAACAAGGGCCCTAGTAATCATAAATCGACAAATTGTAACAATATTATATCAACATTCCCAATACAAGCAGATTCTATGGTCAAGTTACCATTTTTGTAGAACCCTATGTCTCAATTCATTTAGTATTTAGTCCTAAGGACTCGCTTCATGATTAGGAGGAGTTAATCCAAGCCATTAGAGGATAAATAAGTGATAACTACCATAACCCATCATGTTTAGAAGGTTTATAAATTTCTAGGGTTTCTATTACAAAACCACCATTGAAGATCCACAAAGGGGATGACAATCATGAAGGAGAACAGAATGACAGAAAGGAATTGATGAGACTTACCTCTAAAGAGTTTCTTGCCCTAGCTTGGAATTTCACCCTAGGTGCTTGTTGGGAACTGTGTTGGTGTTTTATGAATAAAGAATGGGAGACTAAGTGTTATAAAACCAGCCTACTATTTCCCGTCAACCGCTATAATGGTCGTTTCACTGCTGTAGCGGTCCCGCTATAACGGTCAAGTGACTGTTATAGTGGACTAAGGGAATCCGCTTCACCGCTATGGCGGTCTATCCACCGCCATAGCAGTATCGCCATAGCGGTCAACCGCCCGCCACAGCGGCCATCGAGAAAATGAGTGGCTACTGGCAGCGATCCACCCACCGCTACAGCGGTACCGCCGCAGCGATACTCCTACCGCCACAGCAGTCCCATTTGGGCTGTGAGCTCGACTTTTGTCTAGTTTTTCCCCCTATCACCCAACATTTCATCCGGGGCCTCAAAAACACAAATAAAACATGCACATATACATAAAGACATCCTACGAATCCATCCATGGCCTCAAAATTCCCAATAGAGTTCTAATTTTCTACATCACCCCCCGACGGACTCAAGAAAATCAATCAACAACCACAAACAAGTTAAGTTTCAGCTCATAAGCTTACACGATTGAGTTTCTACTGGCTCGTTCTACCCTTGGAAAGGTTATATTTGATGGGTCGATCCTACATTTCCTATAACGACCGGAAGGGTCGTTACACCAGATACCAATTAAAAAACCGTTTGTCCCCGAACAGATAATGATGAGAAATCTAGGGAGGAGTTACCTGTCTCGGCGAAATGATGAGGATACTTGCGACGCATATCAGATTCTGTTTCCTAAGTAGCTTCTTCCACCGGATGATTTTTCCACTGAACTTTCACGGAGGCTATTTCTTTAGACCACAACTTGCGAATATCCATGTCTAAGATAGCAATGGACTCTTCCTCTTATGAAAAATTCTCATCTTGCAAAATCGAATCCCAACAGATTATGTAAGAACCAACGCCGTGGTACTTCTTCAACATTTAAATATGAAATACCGGAAGAACGTCTGATAAATCCGAAGGTAAAGCCAACTTGTAAGCCACTTCCCCACACGCTTGAGGATCTCAAATGGCCCAATGTACCTCGGGGTACTTCCCAAACCTCATCACACCCTTCATGGGTGAGACCTTCAATAAAACTTACTCCCCCTCTTCAAACTCAAGATTTCGGACCTTGCGGTCCGCATACTCCTTCTGCCTACTCTGCGCTACCAGAAGCTTAGCTTGAATCACCTTCACCTTCTCTAGGGACTCTCTCAGAAGGTCGGTACCCCAAGGTCTCACCTCGAACGTGTCAAACCATCCAATAGGAGACCTACACCTCCTTCCATACAACGCCTCAAATGGGGCCATATCAATACTCAAGTGGTAGCTATTATTGTAGGCAAATTTAGCCAAAGGCAAGAATTGGTCCCAATGCCCACCAAAGTCTATCATGCACGCACGAAGCATATCCTTAAGAACCTGAATAGTCGGCTCAGACTGCCCGTCAGTCTGAGGGTGGAAGGCTGTGCTAAGATCCAACTTCGTACCTAACTCCTCATGTAAACTCTCCCAAAACCTGGTTGTGTACGTGGTGCCTCTGTCGGACACGATGGAGATAGGAACCCCGTGAAGCCTAAGCACCTCACGAATGTAGACTTTAGCCAATTTCTTCGCATCATAAGTTATCTTCACCGGAATAAAGTAGGCAGACTTAGTCAACCTGTCAACAATAACCCCAATAGAGTCAAACTTCCCTAGCATCTTTGGAAGACCTACCACGAAATCCATGGTTATTCTTTCCCACTTCCACTCAGGAATGGGCATCCTCTGCAGTGTACCCCTATGTTTCTGATGTTCATGCTTCACCTGTAGGCAATTCAGACACTGAGCAATGAACTTAACTATATCACGCTTTTTCCCAGCCCACCAGTAATGTTGCCTCAAATCACGATACATCTTAGTGATGCCAGGATGGATAGAATACCTCAAAGTATGAGCCTCATTCAGAATGGTCTTGATCAAGTTGCCCATACGTGGCACACATACTCGCCCCTTGATTTGCAGCACACCCTCTTCATCAATCACGACCTCTTTGGCCTTATTACGCAACACCTTATCACATATTTTACACAACTTAGCATCCTCAAACTGCTTAGCCTTAATCTTTTCTAAAAATGACGACCGAGCCTCAACACAAGCCAACACCTGCCTGTGTTGGAAATATCCAACCTCATAAAACTATTAGACAAAGTCTGAACCTCTTTAGCGAACGGATGCTCCGAAGAAATCAAACGAGCCAGACTCCCCATACTAGCCGACATCCTGCTCAATGCGTCTGCCACTTCATTAGCCTTAGCAGGGTGATACAGAATGGTGATGTCATAATATTTAGCAGTTCCATCCATCTCCGCTGCCTAGAGTTCATATCCCTCTGAGTGAACACATGCTGCAGATTGCGATGGTCTATGTACACCTCACAACGGACACCATATAAGCAGTGCCTCCAGATTTTCAACGCAAACACCACCGCTGCCAACTCTAGGTCATGAGTAGGATAGTTCTTCTCATGTACCTTCAACTGCCGAGAAGCATACACAATCACCTTATTTTCCCGCATCAAAACAGCACCCAAACCAGAACGTGAAGCATCACAATAAACAACAAAATCCTTGCCCTCCACGGGCAATGCTAGAATCGGTGTTGTAGTCAACAATGTTTTGAGCTTTGGAAGCTCTCCTCACACTCGTCGGACGACTGAAACGGTACCTCTTTCTGAGTCAAACGGGTTAAATGGGAAGCAATAGAGGCAAACCCTTTCACAAACTGTCGATAGTAGCTAGCCAGACCCACGAAACTACGGATCTCAGCCACTGATGTGGGCCTGGCCTATTCCCTGACTGCCTGAATTTTCTGAGGATCCATCATAATACCCTCTTTCCAAATAACATGCCCCCAAGAAAGACACAGAATACAACCAGAATTCACACTTGGAGAATTTAGCATACAACTCCTTCTCCCGCAATACCCCAGAGCAATTCTCAAATGTTTCTCATGTTCTTCCTTACTTCTAGAGTACACCAGGATATCATCAATGAACACTATTATGAAAGAGTCCAAATAGGGCTTAAACACACTGTTCATCAAATCCATAAATGCAGTTGGGGCATTAGTTAGCCCGAAAAACATAACCAAGAACTCATAGTGCCCACACCTAGTCCGAAAATTTGTTTTAGGAACATCCTCCGCCCGAATCTTTAATTGATGATGCCTTGACCTTAAGTCAATTTTTGAGAACACAGAGGCTCCCTGTAGCTGATCAAACAAGTTATCAATACGGGGAACGGGATACTTGTTTCAGATAGTTACCTATTCAGTTGACGTAATCAATACACATACGCATAGACCCATCCTTCTTCTTAACAAATAACACAGAAGCACCCCACAGAGAGGCACTCGGGTGAATAAACCCCTTACTCAGAAGATCTTGCAACTGCTCTTTCAATTTCCTGAGTTCTGCTGGCGCCATCCTATAAGGTAGGATAGAGATAGGACGAGTCACTAGGTCTAAATCAATCCTGAAATCAATGTTACGATTCGGTGGCATACCAGGCAAGTCCGCGGAAAACAAATCCACAAACTCGCGTACTACTGGAACCGAACCAAAAGATGGGGTATCTGCACTAGTGTCACGAATATGTGCTAAATAAGCTAGACAAACCTTCTTTACTAGCTTCCTAGCACGAACAAAGGATATTACTTTCTTAGGGAGGGGACTAAGGTTATCTTTCTATTCGAGTCTAGGTGCCTCGGGCATAGCTAGTGTAACAGTCTTAGAATGAAAATCTAGTATAACATAGTGCGGGGACAACCAACTCATACCCAAAATAACATCAAAATTACCATGTCTAAGATCATCAAATACGCCCAAGTACTATACCCCATAAAAGTAATCACACACGAAGGGTAGACGCTATCCACCATCACAGAATCCCCAACTGGAGTAGATACATAAATATGGGCATCAGGGGTATCACACATCATATCCAGACCCACAACAAAATATATAGACAGATAAGAAAAAATAGAGCCGGGATCAAATAAAACAGAAGCTATCCGATCATAAACTGAGATAGTACCTGTGATAACCGCATTGGAGGCCTCAGCCTCGAGTCTACCTGGGAAACCGTAAAAATGACTGCGCCCTCCCATGGCCTATGAACCACCACGGTTACCATGACCAGTCTGAGCCCCGCCCCTATCGGGCTGCTGTCCGCATGTACTTGCCTGAGGATCGCCTCGATTAGGCTGGGCACCACCTCCACCGGTGGTGTGGTCAGCCCGCCCTGGTACTGCGCGATCCTTACCCTCTTGATCTGGTGCAAACGGAGCTCGGGGAGCCTGACACTGAGTCCCCTGCCCACTCTGTCTAAGTCTGGGACAATACCTCTTAATATGCCCTATCTCACCACACTCGAAGCAAGCACGGTCCAGTGTAGGCCGCTGAACAGAAGCTGATGAAGCAGTGTAGCCTCCATGCTAACCGGAAGCCCGATAATTTGCCCCTGATGGGCCCCCAGCCGACACCTGTATCGTGGACTAAACCGGACGCCCTAAATATATCTGCGAACTCTGACCCCTTGAGAAGGAGTTGTTGAAAATTCCACCCTACGAGCCTTCTTCTCTACCTGCTTCACATGACTCTCCTGCTTAATACCCTCAACAATACGAATATGCTCCACTATCTCCTGGAATGAAGCCTCAATGGCTACAAGCTGAAGAGCCGATAACTGAAGCCCAGTATTCAACCCCTTCACGAACCACCGTAGCCTCTCCCCTTCAGTGGGCAGCAACTGAAGAGCATATCGGGACATGTAGTTGAAACACAACTCATACACAGCAACCGACGAGTTCCCCTGATCAATATTAGCGAACTCATCCTTCCTTCGGTCCTTCAGAGTACGTAGAATGTACTTATCCAGAAACACAGAGTAAAACTGAACCCAAGTCAACGGAGGAGACCCAGCTAGCCTACACTACACATATGCCTTCAACCATAGCTTAGTATCACCCAAGAACTGGAAGGTCACAAACTCTACCCCGTACTTGTCCACGGCCCCCATCATATGGAGCCTCTCGTGACAGTCGATGATGAATTCATATGCGTCCTCTGACGCAGTACCATCGAACACAAGTGGCTTCATTTTAGTGAACCTCCAAAATAGATCATTCTCCTCGCCAGTCATCACTGGCCCTGCAACTAGCCTCGAAAAGTCCTCAAAACCCGAAACTTCCTCCAAGCGAGATGTCACTGCTGCTGTATGCTGAACCCCCGGAGCCTGCGCTCTGTCCAGACCTGGGACTGCTACTTCTGTGCCCCTACCTGTTGGGCCCGACTGGTATAGCTCCAGCCTGTGCTAACCCGTGCAACCAATTTAGCACCTGTGCCATAGCATCTGGTATACCCTGAGCAGCTACAGCTCCTGGCGGAACTGGTATTGCCGCTGGCTGGGCTGGTGTGGTTGCATCTCCCACTGCCTCATTAGGAACTACTGGATGCACGAGGTCAATCACTGGGATGCCGCCCCCAGCTGGGGCCGTCCCTCTTCCAACTCCTCTGCTTTCACCTCTACCTCTAGTTACTGTCGTGCGTGTTCTCGCCATCTGCGAGAGAATGAAGGATAGTTAGATACCAATTTAAATCAACAGATACCAATTGGAATCAAGTAGCATGAAAGACAGAAAGAAAAGGGAGTTTTCCTAGTGTCCAGTAGCCTCTCGAAGATAAGTACAGACGTCTCCGTACCAATCCACAAGACTCTACTAGACATGTCCTTGTACGAAGAGATCGACGAACCTAAAACTCTAATACCAACTTTGTCACGACCCAACCCGCTATGACTGGCACCCAACTAAATCCTAGTGGGTGAACCAACACACAAGACATCTATTCATTCAAGTCCAATTTTATATTAACCAATGTCCATCAATTATTACTCGTTCAAACATCGAATAAACAAAATAAGTCATGCCATAAGTACTGAAATAAGGGCGGAAGTTCTAGCTATTACAAAATTCCTAAAATCTGAAAGTCATCGTATCAGGACACTAATCTAAAACATGTCTAAGGAATGAAATCTGACTAATAAATATCCATAATGTCCAGAATACGAAAAGACATCATAAGAGGAAGATCTTTGGGCGGCCTGGCATGGGAAGAAGCTCACCCTAAATCTATCAGCAAACGGCCTCCACGTTAGATGTGAGGGCGGGTAGCAGTCTTTGTATCACAATCTGCACTCAAAAGAATGCAGCAACATAATATCAGTACAAACACTATGTACCGGTAGATTCCATAGGCTGACAAAGATTAATATCATGCATATTTCATAAAATCAATAGAATACACACGCCAGCCAACAAACATGAATATCAATAAATCATAACAAGTCAACCAAAGGTAATCACAATCAAATCACCAAGATATTAAGAATCATAATCAACGGAAGCCACAACGAAAATAAGTTTACCACAATAACCACACTCACTTTACACGCATGCTAACTGATGTCATTGCTTAGTAGTTACGACCTGTAGGGGACCCATGGCGTTCATGTACCACTCATTCCGAATTCATTCCTCGGATTCGAGCACCAACCTCCGCTTCGGAACGAACCTCAGACGCGGGAAATAGCAGCACACCTCTCATTTCTAGAATTAACCTCGGATCACGAGCCCATAATCTAGGTCACATGTGTGCCTTTCCATACCTTTTTACAGAACAGTGTTTCTTACCTTCTCATTATCAATACTCAAATCATCATTTCATGTCACAATACCGTCGAGAAGATCATATTAGCTTCTCATCACAATACATCCTCTGCAAATTTAACACATAGGAATAGTGGCACGAAGCCTACACAATCACTCAATCACATTCACATAGGAGTTTAGCCACACAATATCATGCATGAAAACTAGACATGCTTTCTCCTAAAGAATTCACAAAACATACAATCAACTAACCAAAGTCTAACTCAAGTAGGCCGTAACCTACCTCAAATGTAGAGCTGGAGCAACGCAAGTCACTTCGCTACAACTTTTTCTTTCCTTAAAGCCTCAAAAAGCTTAAAGTCTAGAAATAGAAGGCTCAATGAGTCATAATTAACCAAATCACAAGTACCAATTCAAGATTACCCTTCCCTTTACCCCAATTTCGATGGGTGAATGATTTCCTAGGTGTAAAGCAACTTAACAAGGGCCCTAGTAATCATAAATCAATAAATTGTAACAATATTATATCAATATTCCCAATACAAGCAGATTCTATGGTAAAGTTACCATTTTTGTAGAACCTTAGGTCTCAATTCACTTAGTATTTTGTCCTAAAGACTCGATTCATGATTAGGAGGAGTTAATCCAAGCCATTAGAGGATAAATAAGTGATAACTACCATAACCCATCAAGTTTAGAAGGTTTATAAATTTCTAAGGTTTCTATTACAATTTCACCATTAAAGACCCACAAAGGGGATGACAATCATGAAGGAGAACAAAATGATAGAAAGGAATAGATGAGACTTACCTCTCAAGAGTTTCTTGCCCTATCTTGGAATTTCACCTTAGGTGCTTGTTGGGAACTGTTTTGGTATTTTATGAATAAAGAATGGGAGACTAAGTGTTATAAAACCGACCTACTATTTTCCGTCGACCGCTACAGCGGTCGTTTCACCACTGCAGCGGTCCCGCTATAGTGGTCAAGTGACTGCTATAGCGGACCAAAGGAATTCGCTTCACCGCTATGGTGGTCTCTCCACCGCTATAGCGGTATCGTCATAGCGGCCACCGAGAAAATGGATAGCCGCTGGCAGTGGTCCACCCACTGCTCCCCCACGGCCACAGCGATCCCATTTGGGCAGTGAGCTCTGCTTTTGTCCAATTTTCCCCTTCTATCGCCTAACATTTCATCCGAAGCCTTAAAAACACAAATAAAACATGCACATATACATATAGACATCCTACGAATCCACCCGTGGCCTAGAAATTCCCAACGGAGTTCTAATTTTCTACATCAAACCCCCACAAACTCAAGAAAATTAAGCAACAATCACAAACAAGTCAAGTTTCACCTCATAAGCTTAACGATTGAGTTTCTACTGGCTCGTTCTACCATTGGAAAAGTTCTATTTGATGGGGTGATCCTACATTTCCCATAACGACCGGAAGGGTCGTTACACTCATATTCACCTCCGGAGTAGTACTCATCATTATCACATTGGTCATGATCAACTTGACCATCGTCTCCATTACCCTCATACCCATAACCTTCATTACTTTTGTAGTCATACTCTCCATTACTAGAGGCATAACCCTCCAATTCGTCACAAGAATCCGATGCCATGGATTACATAATGCCTTATATCTTCTCTCCTTATGACTTCCCTTCTTGTACCTATAAAGCGAGCATATAAGATTAGTAGTAAAGTTTCTCTCGTCACTCATATTTGCACTCAAGCTTACCTCTCAACCTAAAGCTTCTTCCAAAGTTGGCCAAGAACTACTTATCCAAATCAATTCCCAAGGTTGCTAATCTTTTTTGAAGAATAGATTCTTGTTAATTGAAAGATGGATGACCCAATTAAACGAAAGGACTTGAGCCAAGAAGTTTCAACGATATTAAAACGAGAAAAGCTTGAAAGAATTGGCACGAAATGAAATTAAGGACTCAAGGACTAATAAACAACTAAATAAGGTCAATTAATAGTGTTAACTATCTTGGAAGATCAAATAAAGGATGAACAAGTACCTAGCAAAGCCTAGAACCCAAAATGTCGTGAAACCGAATTGGAACACGAACTTGCAATGCAATTTTGGGTAAATGTGGGTACATCTAGGGATTGGGGCTTTGTATATAGGTTGTTTATGGCTTGTAATATGACCCTGTAATTGGCCGTTGAGGGCCCACAATCGGAAGCATAAAATGCATTTGAGGAGTGCACTTTATGCTTTGGAGGCACGTCCCGTACCTCAAGGTACGTTTTGAGCTTGGCAAAGTACGTCTCGTACTTTGGATATATGCCCTGGGCTTTGGAAATGTACGTCCCGTACTTTAAAGTACGGGCTACACTTGTATCACGTAGTTTGAGCGAATTTTCAGCAACTTACTGGAATTTTTAGGCAATGTACGTGAGGCAATGTACGTCCAATACTTTAAAGTACGTCCAGTACCTTCTGGGCGTACTTTGCTTCAGTGAATTCACTTTTCACGACTTTCCTCAAATTTTGGGTAATTTCTTGGATCTGATGATGTCTTGGGCCCCACACAACCTAGTACTTGCCTTATTTGGCCCAACAAACAACTTTTCTTCTTAACTTGGAATTTTTTGGATTAAACCTTCCTTTTGAGTCTTCTTTTCAAGATGAAGATATGGATGACTTCAAGAACATGAAGAGCATTCAAATTTCCAAGTACCTCAATTCCAACTCGTTTTTCTTCCAAATTTCGGATCTAAGTTCCTTTTGATATGGAGAAATAAGCCCACTAACTAATTAGCTTCAATTTGAACTCAATCACCAAACCCACTTTGGAGTTCTTCAAGTTCAACAATGGTGATTCACTCAAACTTCAACCAAATAGCTCTAAATTTTGTATCTAGTTTCCACCTCAATAAGCTCAAATCCAACCTAAAAAACAACCAAATCAAAGCTCAATTTTACCAAAATCAACTAAACCCACTTTGAGTTCTTCAAGCTTTGATGAAGCTTCAATGGTGAAAACTTCAAAACCCACCTAAATGACCTCAAACTTCACATTTAGATGTATTTCAACTCAACAAACTCAAATTTAACTTCAACAACACTCAAATCAAACCACAACTTCAATTTTTTTTTTTTTGGGATTTTCAGATTTTGAGCCTAGGATTAGAAATTATAGGAACAATCTCTTAGCCTATACCCTGATACCAAATGATACGAATCGATTTGGGAGAATTACCAAATCAATCACAAAAATGCAGAATTAAAAGATAACAAGAAATTAGGATGAGAATTGAAGAAAATCGGATGAGAAATAGAGGATAAAAGCTAGACCGTAATGATAATGAATCTATGGATTCAATCAATAGAATCTAAGCTATTTGAAATCAAGGCAAGAGATATTCAAATGAAATTCACAAATGAACAACTCTTCATGAAATCAATGGAAATGAGGTTCAAAACTAACAATGGAATCCACCATTAACTATCCTAAATCCTAAAGGCTATTAAGCCAAACAAACTATCACTCATTTAGAGTATTCAATACATAATTCATCCAATCTACCTAATCAAATAAAAGACAAGCTATATATATAAGCTAAGTAAAGAAGACTAATAGGAAATTACAATGCTACTCTTAATGAAGTAGGGGCCTTGTTTGACTAGTCTTCTTAGTGTAGTCTTCAATTCAAGGATTGGCCTCCAATGGCCAAACACGCCCCTCCTTGCATAGATGGCCTCCTAATCAACCTTGCATGCATGGAATTATTGCAAGCATAACTCTCCTTATGCAAATTAGCCACTTGCACAAATAGCCCTTTGCGCAAATAGCCTTCCAAGCTATCTTCCAACTCTTGCGAGCAAGGACCTCAAGCTCTAAATCTCCCAACCACACAATCTCCCAAACATTGTAGGATTCCACCTCTATGAAGCTTGTAGAGACTTGGCTCTCATCATTGATCCTCATCAAGTGTGTAGTGTGTAAATACACACTTCAGGCCCTTTGAAACACTCCAAATGTGATGAATAAGCTCCAATGAAGATCATAGACTCTAAGTTGATCTCTACCACAAATGATAGGCTCTATAAATGCACTCGAGCCAATGAGAATCATATCACAAAACAATACAGGCCACAAGTCTATAATTATTATGATTACAAGGCGGCCTGGTTCAATTTTATGTACTTAAGACCGAAAACTCATTCATGGTTTTCACCATTCAAGGAATTAACTCTCTGAAATTGGGAACCATAAAGTCAAAACATAAGCGATGATTTTTGTCATTTTTTTCTCTTACATAGGAATTATGATTTATCTTGAGCTTATTGTGTTTTAGCATTTTTTATTCTGAGGTTTTGCTTTGTAAACTCAATAAACTCTGTTTTTTCTTCTTTTAAAGCATTTCTTAGTGTTTGCTTATAAGGAAATTGGACAGTGGAATCAACAGTTGCTTAATGGTGGAATCCCCTATTAAATTGTGTTCCTTATAAGAAAAGTCATTTGAGTTTGTTGATTTTGAGGTTAAAATGATTGGTCAATACTGCTCTGTTTCAATTTGTTTGTCTTAATTTGACTTGACAGAGAGTTTAAGAAAGTAAAAAAGACTTTGAATTTTGTGATATTAAAGTAAAGATATGTATAATGTACCAAAATAATATTTAATTGTGGTCTTAATGCCACGTAGGATATGAATTTAAAGAGTTTCCAAATTAGGAAAGATTCATTCTTTTTTAAACAGACTAAAAAGGAAAGTAAGACAAATAAATTAAAATACGGGATACAATTCATTTCATGTTAAGACAAATAAATTAAAATACGGGATACTATTCATTTCATGTTCAACTGCTATGAGGTTTAAAAGTATGTTTACTCGCTTTATGGTCCATATCATTTCCCTTGTTGTATTCATGAGTCTCGACTCTCATCCATTGAGGTTCTCCTTGTAAATTTGAGATAATTATTTTGGTTCGTTTTTCTCGTTGTCGTCACCTTACTTTGTTGTTAGATGAGATAAGGAGTTCTTATTGGTTTTCAAATGCTTAACTCGGAATAAGTTATCCATTTTCATCGTTATTTATCTTTTCCTCTTTGTCGTTCTCCCGGAGACTCTATTCTAAATCTTTCCTCCCAAAGTTGACCATTTCTTTATTGTTGCCCACTTCTGATTGGACGCTCGACTAGCTTTGTCATGAATGAGGTCACCCAATTTGGCATGTTGTTGTTACCCTTGACGTTGATGTTGTATCCCTTCCATTAGACGTCACGTACTATACTTTAAGTAGGCGTTAGGCTGTAGATTCCCAATATTTTCCACTTTATTTGGAATTTATGTTGGATTTTGGAAATTTTATAACCAAATACTGATTTTGAAATAAAGTGAAAAATTACTCCGGAAAAAAGTGAATAATTCCCATGGCCAAACCGCTCCTAAGTGTTCAACAATTTTCAATAGGTGTATGCCAACTGAATGTGTTGACAGGATGACTTCAAAAGTTGGCATAGATTTTCCATCTCTGTTGAAGAAGCTAGTGGCCGAGGAAATACCGGAGGTGGTGCCCTACTGAAAAAAGGTCCTTGGACTAAAACAGAAGCTGCGATTTTAATTAGGGCTGGGCATAAATACCGAAAATCGAAAAACCGAACCGAAACGAACCGAAACTTCAACAAACCGAACCGAACCAAACTAGTTTGATTCGGTGTTTGGTGTCCATCGTCAAAAAACCAAAACCGAAATAGCCAAACCGAAGTTTGATAAAACTGAACCGAAAAACCGAACGCGCACCAAAATTTAATACATTACCCAAAAAAATTAAAATAGTCCAGGCCCATTAAGTTTAAAGCAAAAAAAACCTAATTGTAATAAGTCCTCTTTTGCATTTGTATCCCTAATTTTCCACTTCAATTGAAAAAATCAAATATCCTTAACAAAGAAAGGTAACTAGGATGTCTCTTTAGGATTAATGTATGTCCTTTATGTGTTTTCTTAATTATTCTTACGGTATGTATATAACACCTAGTAATCCTATGTCATGATTATAGTTTTCTGTTCTTGTGTATCCTGTTTGTTTGATTTTGATTTCAATTTATCAGTTTTATATTTTATTACTTTTGAGAATATGAATTAGTGTCAATGGAATCGCTTCTAATATTATATTAAAAAATCCGAATTGAAAAAATCGAAACCGAACCGAACTGAACTTTAAAAAACTGAAACTGAAAAAACCAAACCGAACTAGTTTGGTTCGGTGTTTGGTGTCCACCTTCAAAAAACCGAACCCGAAATAGCCAAACCGAAGTTTGATAAAACCGAACCGAAAAACCGAACGCCCACCCCTAATTTTAATAGATTACGTCACAAAACATAGGGAAGGGAATTAGAGTGTTGTCCAAAAGCAATCGGGACTTGCTCGTTGTGGGAAAAGTTGTTGTTTGCGGCGGGCAAATCACCTAAGACCAAATTTAAACTGCACGCTAAGATGGGAAACAAATGGGCACGAATGGCTGTTGAGCTGAGGTTTGCATGATGTCTTATTCTTTTTCAGCAACTACGTTATTGTTAGGTTCAAACTATATGAGATGATTAAAAGCCAAGAATGCAATCTGATATAAATGTTAACTATTCCCGAGGATGTTGGTTACAGTTCAATGTATAGTTTTGGAAAACCAAAATGTGTCCTTTTTTCTTATCACCATTTAATTCTTGCTCTAACTCCCTACTTGATTACTGTATATGGATGGTGTCATTTACTTGTTTGGACACCCTATGAGCTGCTAAATGGAAAGAAACCGAAGCTGACTTACCTTAAGGCCTCACGATGCAAATGCTTTATTCTTAACAATGGTAAGGAGGCCTTAGGAAAGTTTGATGCTAAAAGTGATGAAGGAATCTTTCTTGGGCATTTCTCTCACAGCAAGGCATATAAAGTTTTCAACAAGAGAACTCAAATTGTGGAAGAAAGTGTGCATGTGATCTTTGATGAGACAGATGAGTTGGGAAGCAAAGGGACACAAAGTGGTGAAGCAGATGATGAAGATCTCTCAATTCCTAATGAGGTTCTGGAAATCACAAATGGAAAAGCTGAAATGATGAATCAAGTTGAAGCAAGAAATGAAGAAGATGTAGCAGAATATCCAGATGATGCTAAGGTACCTGGTCCCTCCATCGTCCACTTGAGGCTGAAGATAAAGTAGTTGATGTTGTGTCAGGCACTCCTGGTGCTGATCAGAGAAGTGGAGATCATGCATCTCTAGATGTGAATGATGGATCAAATGCGGAGGCACCTAGTCCCTCAAATAGTGAAATTCAAATATCCAACTGGAAACACAAAAAATCTCACCCTCTTAAAAATGTAATCACTCCCTTAAACTCCGGCATCCTAACTAGATCTAAGGCAAGAAACATGTTTGCCTACTCTGTGTTTATTTCCCAAATTGAGCACGAGAATATCAAGGAGGCATTGAAAAATGCTAATTGGATTAGTGCTATGCAAGAAGAGCTTCATCAATATGAAAGAAACAAGGTGTGGCACCTGGTCCCTAGACCAACAAACAGAACAGTGATTGAGACTAGGTAGGTGCTTCGCAAGAAGCTTGATAGTTTGGAAACACTACAAGAAACAAGGCAAGACTGGCAGTTTAAGGGCATAATCAAGAAGAGGATATTGACTATGATGAGACTTTTGCACCAGTGGAAAGGATGGAGGCAATCAGGATTCTAATTGCTTTTGCATCCCATATGGAATTTAAATTGTTCCAACTAGATGTCAAAAGTGCATTTCTCAATGGATACTTGAAGGAAGAGGTCTTTGTCAAGCAACCTCCTGGCTTTGAAAGTCATGATCATCCTGAGCATATTTTCAAGCTTGACAAAGCTCTTTGTGGCTTAAAGCAGGCTCCTCGAGCATGGTATAAAAGATTTTCAAAGTTTCTTCTGAAAAATAGGTTTACAAAAGGTAGAATTGACAACACTCTATTTCTAAAGAAGAGAGGGAAGAATCTGCTAATTGTGCAAGTATATGTTGATGACATCATCTTTGGTGCTACTCTTGATTCCCTGTGTGAAGAATTTGCTAAGCTTATGAGAAGTGAATTTGAAATGAGCATGATGGGTGAGCTAAATTTCTTCTTGGGACTACAAGCCAAGCAATCTCAAAAGGGCACCATGATTAGTCAACAAAAGTACATCAAGGAGTTGCTTAAAAGGTTTGAAATAGAAAATGCAAAGCCTATTGATACCCCTATACGAACTGCTACTAAGTTAGACATGGATGAACGGGGTATCTCTGTGAACGAAGCCATGTATAGAGGTATCATTGGATCACTGCTATACCTGACTGCTAGCAAGCCTAACATTGTGTTCAGTGTAGGGCTATGTGCTAGGTTCCAATCAAGTCCTAAAGAGTCTCATCTGAAAGCTGCTAAAAGAATATTAAGGTATCTTAAATGTTTGTCAGTCTTGAGAATGAAAGCCAGGATAGATGACTGTGGTAAGATATTTTTCATTTCTTTGCACGTTTGGGCATCTATTTATCTTTTTTTCCTTGATGTTTTACATTTTCTACTCAATTTGAATTCAATTTGTGTTACGAATCCAAAAGTCATGTTAGGCATGATAGAGTCTAAATTAAAAGTCATTATTAAAGAAAGAACCAGCTAATGCATTAGCGAACTCAAGTAACCTAGTCAAGACCTTTTCATCCACTGGAGAAAGGGACTATAAATATCATTTATTAAAGCTGTATCTTGGCAGTTTTGCAGAAAATGAAGGTCCATCTTTTCTCATCTTACAGGCATGACTCTGTGACATCTCTTTTGTTTGTCTCTATCAAAATTTTATGTTGACTGGTGTATGAGATTTTTATGCATTAGGAATTAGATTGATAAATTCCTTACTAGATGTGTTCACAATTATCTAATTGTTGCTTTCATTCTTCTTGGAATTGTGGGGAAAATTATGAGGTCCTTGAGACTTGAGAGACATGAAATATTAATAGGGCACTTCGATATTCCAATTGGTTCTAATTTATTTGTAATTTAGAGCTAATCTAAGTTGGTTTTCGGAACCAAATTATTTAGTTTTTAAACTATACATATTGATTTTTATAGTTTAAGGTAAGTTATTCTGCAATTCCTTTGAGCTTTATGTGGGGAAGGAAAAGTGAAAAAAAGATGACATAGTTATGTAGAGTTAGTAGATGAGTAATAATGTTGATAATCAAACATGCATAAACTCACGTTTGCAAACTTATTTTATTTTTGCAGCAATACAATATTACTCCTATTTTTTGATTTTCCTTTCGGTGTTCGATACCATATTGAGGCACCGACTAATCCGGGTCCAAATCAGCACAATATTAATAATGCATTTTAAATGTTGAATTAACAACAAATTGATTTCTTCTACTCAAGATATGAAATTGTTTTCTAAATAGCAATTGCTTATGAAAAATTAATAATCATATGTTTTTAAGCATATGATTGTTTTTGTTCCACTCGTTGTGTGAAATTGCTTATTGGAAAGTGCTGGAGCTAATGAAAAAATGGGTATGTAGATTGAATTAATTTTTATATGCATATAAAAGAATCTATACCGATTAAATTTATAAGAAAAATATCTGCATTTGTAATTTAATCAAAATTCATAGAATTAACTTTAATATCCATACACATGAAAAGTTATTTCTATATGAATCATATTTTTGTCCAATTGAGAGGGCTATTTCTTGAGAACTTTATCATTATAAACTTACGAAAAACACATATGAGATGTTTCTAATATGCGCGCGTACACACACATATATATTGAATGTACAAGCAAACCAATATTGAATGTACAAACATTTGAGACAAAGGGTACGTTAAAAAATGGTAAGAGAAGCTATTCGAAAAAAGAAGGAAATTAGAAAAGGGAAGGAGAGAATCAAATCAAAACACTTGGCTCTCTAATAAAGGAAATAAGATCTACACAAAAATCATTTACTTAGATGTATATATTTATATACCACCAAGGTTTGCGGTAGATACAATATGCCCCCACCCTTAATCAGGTCTTGAATTCGAGCTTAGGAATGAAAATATTTTGATAATGAGCGATTAACTTCAAGTTTAATAGGCCTTATGCGGCACCGATTCCGATTAGTCAAGACAAAAAAAAAACACATACGGAACATACATAGAAAATGAAAGTAATATTTGACAAGATTAACCAAATAAATCTAATGTATAATATAACAAAAATATTACAAGGATCCTAAAGTATCAAGAAGAATCTAATGCAGTTCTAAAATTAGTAGAAAATGATATTCCTTTGAATAGTCTCCATAATTA
Organism: Lycium barbarum; assembly: GCF_019175385.1. Classification (NCBI taxonomy): domain Eukaryota; kingdom Viridiplantae; phylum Streptophyta; class Magnoliopsida; order Solanales; family Solanaceae; genus Lycium; species Lycium barbarum. The sequence goes on from NC_083342.1 coordinate 9,754,153, forward strand.
TTTTGGTTACTTTCCCGTAATAAATTTCCCTAGCCTCTATAAAAAAATTTAAATTGTTTTTTTTTTTAATTTCATGGGGATAGGGGAGGGAAAATAGGGAAGGAGATTGCAGTGTGGGGATTTAGACCCTCACCAACAAGGTGAAAATTTAGGTAGCCAAACAACTGAGTTACTAGATATCTACCCTCTATGTTGGAAATAATAATTTAAAATTGTAGAAAATCAAAATTGGTTAGGATTTGATATTTTAATTCATGTCTAATTAGGATTTATATTCAAATTAGTATAGGGATAGGTTTTCTATTTTGAGTTAAAATAGGTTTTATACTATTATAAATAGGGATGCTGCTATTTATTATATATATTGTGAAAATTGTAGAGAGCGTTCAGAGATTATAAAGTTTATCAATAAAATATTTTCCTTCAGTCTAGTTTGGTGTTTAGTCATTGTTCAAGGTACAAAAATTAATTTTTGCAATGATGACTGCAACACGAGGTATGCTCACTTTCTTCACGTTTGTAGTTTTAAGCTATATATATTATTACTAACAGATCACATGCTTATATTGTGCTTTATTGTCATAGATCCATGGTTGGTGAACCGAACCATGCAAATCATTATTCAAGAGGACACTCATAGAGACGTTGTTAAGTGTTCTTCATTACCAAAATCCTTTTTATCAAAATCTGGATCTCAGGACGGTAGATATGGTATTAAAGAATGTCGTCATTCTTTTACCCTAATGGTTGATCCAGATGATACCATAGGTGCAGTTAAAGCATACATTCAGGAGGAAAAGAAGATTTCTTTTCCGAAACAAAAGCTTTTGAATGAGGAAGGTGAAACTTTGAGAGATGCGCATACTCTTGTTTCTTTAGGAATCAAGAACGGTTCTACCCTAATCCTTCGATACACACCATTAACACAAATATCCGTAAGAATGCTTATGATGTGCTTTATTGCCAAAGATCCAGGGTCACTGAGTCGAACAATGCAAATCATCATTCATGATGACACTTACAAAGACGTGATTAAATGGCGTTCCCTATCAGTTAAGGTTCGATCTGATGACATTATAGATGGTACTAAGGTATGTCGTGATTCTTTTATCCTAATGGTTGAGCCAGATGATACTATAGCTGCAGTTAAAGCTTACATTCAAGAGAAAAAAGGAATTTCTTTTAACAGACAGAAGCTTTTGAATGAGGAGGGTGGAGTTTCCAGAGATACGCAGACTCTTGTTTCTTTAGGAATCAAGAAAGGTTCTACCTTAATCCTTCGATATGGACCAATATTTCAATTTCCAGTCAAAATCAAAAGTACTGGTCGCAATGTTCAATTAATGGTTGGGCATGATGACAAAATTGGAGATGTTAAAGCGGTCATTCAAGAAAAGGTCGGGATTCAATTTCATAAACTGAAGGTACTCCACCGTGGACAAGAATTGGCCGATGATAAGTCTTGTCTTGAAATTGTGCTTTCGAAAAAGTCCTTATGATAGGGTTGTGCTATTGTTTTTTGTTTTCTAAATTTATTAGTAATAATGTTAGTGGTTTTTCCTATTTTTAATTATACTAGTCTATTTCTCTATAATACGATCTGTTTTTTATTTTATGACTTCATCGTTTAAAACCTTTAATATAAGATCAACTTGGACATTGTTCATGATCTCAAATGTCCAATCTGACAACTTAAACATCAGGGGATTAATGTTACAATGATTAGAAATATTCCCAACAAAATCAATTCATAAATAAATAATATAATGCTAAAACTTTGGAATGTAAAAAAAAAAGAGTAAATAGAAGCTGCAGGTTGATCATTCTCCATTAAGATTGTATCATCACGTCAAATCGTTTAAATCTCTCCCATTTCCATATGAAGTAGTTCATACAAAAGTTACAACCAATTAAAATACCATTTGGACAAGACTGCATACAATAAAAATCTCTATTTGTTTATTCTCTCTACATCGAGTTAAATACTAAAATCTCTCCAATCTACTCGGCAAGGATCACGTGAGCATCTAGTCGATCGTCAGTGCTTCGTGTGCTATAAAATGCACCTTTTCCATTCCCTGCAATTAGCACAAGCAAATTTATAATGTAAATCACAATTACTATTTCAGTGGAGCATTCAAATGACATGGTCGTGTGCATTTCAAGAGAGACAGATTACATAAATGCTCCCAGTGACTACTTGAAGAACGAAGGCAAAAGAAAAAGGTTATCTGTAAATACCACTAAAAAGATATGAACTATTCTTTCTAAGTCAACTATGATGAAGCAAGTTGTAAATATATTGGGGAACATATGAGCTCGTCACATTTGACTTAAAGCCGAACTGCAGCAGCTCTGCTGTACTTGTGTGCAGCTTTACGGCTGTTGTTGTGCACTGTACGGTGTACAAAGAGAACATATAATAGATCAGGTCCCTCTCCATTTTTCAGCCGTTTGACAAATCATCAAAACATAGGATATAACACAACTTATCAATTAGAATATTAAAACATAACCCCTTTCTACTAAGTGAATGGCATTCTAACATATAACAAAATCACCCGTTAGTCGCGACACTTACAGTTTGAACTCAACTTTTTATTCAATTACAGGACCTGCGAAATTCAGTTTTGGCTCAAAACTGGATCAGCTCTGAGGCTATGTTTCTTTACTTTTGCTGGCTCCATCTTGAGAACCCTGTTCACAATACTAAAACAAATGTAAGCAACTTCATAAATGACTTGGCTATAATCAACTGATGTTGATACTAGTAACGACTCACTTATTAAAGAGTTAAATTAAGAAAATAAGTTAAATGACTGTCCGCGCATTTAAGCAAAGTAAAATAAACGCCTGAAGGGAAATTTGCTTTTGATTTCCCAAAATGATGGTATCATTATATAAACCTTTGTTAATGTTATGTCCCTAAGCTTGACGAACTACTCTGACATATATACTACGCTAATCACCTAAAATTGTTGCTTAACGGTTAATGAAGTGGATGAAATGATCAGCGGTACAAGATGTTCAAATTTCAGTAGAGACAAAATATTATTATGTAATATATTCTCATTCGCCTAATTTTGGCGAGCAAAGTTACTTGGTACGGTACATGTGTTAGCGTGTAGGCTTCTTTCTACATGAGCTTGCATCAAATTATCGCGGGTTAGTTAATTGAAAAATAGCCAAGAATTCAAATGTGATTAAAAAGTAAATTATATATTCAATCAAAATCCTCGTATAAATTGATACAAGGGGATGGTAAATTACTACTTCCTCATATTCTTTTAATATGCCGCTATTAATCAAACAAAATTTGGTCCAAAATGAAATGGGTCATTTGCACGATTGTCCTTCAAAGGCGTTGGTTTTTCATTTTTGCCTTTTGCCTAATGTCCGAAGATTCTGAATTTGAACTTCGACTTAGTAAAAGAACAAAAGAACGATTTCGTAAGGCAGAGATTTGTAGCAAAACTAGACCTATTCAGGTAAAAGTTAGGGCTTGAGGTAGAAGTTTACCTTACCCAAAATTAGGCCTATTCGGGCAAAAAGTAAGCCTTAAGGCAAAGGTTGCAGACTTTTGCCTAAACTCTGCACGGCAAATCCAAAATCTGCCTGACGACTTCTTTTATAATTTTTGACTGAACGGAGTTTGAATCGGAACCCATAGGGTTTTGGTGAAGGACAAAAATTAAAGACCAACAATTTGAGGGAAATAAATTAAAGACCAGTGCCTTTGAAGGGCATATCGTGCAAAAAAAAAAAAAAAGAAATAAATGTAGCTTTAAAAAATTTAAAAAACGCCAGTACTAATATTTTCTTTTAGTAATTTTCTATTGAGTACTAGATAGAGATGGCCCCGGCTGCGGGCCCACTATTATGAAAGCTGGGAATTATAAAAATTGCCAAAATAAATAAATATATATTGATGCGTAGAAATTAATATCGAATCAAATAAACAACATAGCATGCTAAATGTCAGATGTTTTTGACATGCATTTCTAACAAAACACCCATTCATGCATGTTGTATTTTCATGACAAAAATCAGAAGCCATCGCATAGACTCGTAAAAGAGTAATGATGAATTTTACACAAACCATATCAATTTTATACAAGCTATCAAGAAAGAGAGGAATTAATAGTGAGAGTTCAGGAACAAAATAAAATGCTAAGTTTTTCCCACCATAAGCATGTAGAATCCAACTGCTGTACTTCTGCCCTCATCCATCTGTGAAAAAGTTTTACATAAGTAGTAATTTAAAATTTCAGAGTAGAAAAGATATTCCAATGACAGACAAGTTGAGCAAAAGAGGCAAACAAAACAACAAACTCACATCTACAAGTAGTCTAAGACTCTAAGGGGACAAAAACTGAAATCAGTCAACCAAATACTAATATTAGTGTCCAGCCATAAACAATTGTCACTTTATAAAGGCATAGCATTTCAGTACCCATCTGGAAATAGAAACGCAACTACTGTAAGAAAATGATACAATGAAATATTAGAGAATTCCAAGCATCTAAAGCAGCAGCATATTAACTGGCTCATCAGAGATAATACTTCGATGGACTCTGGCATAAACAATAGACGATGGATATTATAGAAGTAAAGTGCCTTGACAATCATTCCTAACAAAATCTCCTCAAGAAAAGTCATCTGGATTATGAGTTGTTCAAATTCTGAAGAGATGATAGCTATTGCTCCTGAACTTCTTACTATGAAAAGAACTTTGATCAAGTTCGTAAGTTCTATAGAGACTATATAGTAAAGATAAGAATGATATACAATAATAATCTAATGGTGTCCTACATTTTTTTAAAGCACAACAAACTCTAGCAGGTTTAACAGAGAGTATATCGACTGTTTAAAGGAGAAAGAAAGAAATAAGGAGTGTAATAAGATGTTGGCTTTAGAGTAGCAAAAAGCCTCTGAAGCGTCTCCTTTAATCAAGCGCACCCACGCACACAAGCACATACGATACATTATATATCTAAACTGGGTGAGCATGTAAGTAAATAATAGTATGTTTTAATTTTTAATATTTCTCCGCTGGTAATCTCCTCTAAAAATGACAACATCTAGATAGCTTACAACTTAGAGGTCGCATTAAGATGGAAAAAGCTCTGCATATTGGAGCAGGAGTTTTGGCCGCATTATCATCTTCATAAAAGAACTACATTAAAGAAATGTTTAGCTATTCAATCAGTATATTAAAGTAGCTCACGTTTTGATTGGCACATTAGTAAGTCCTTCAAACTGTAGATGTTTTGTCAAGTAAACCTATTACTGATAAAAAACAATCAAATAATTCACAAATTACTGTAGTAATGATCCAATAAAGAGAAAGTAGCTAGACGTATGATATAATACAAAAGCGCTTACCAGATTCTATAACTTCAACAGAAAAGTTCATAGTGTTTCAATAACTAAATATGTCTTCCCGCAGATTCCCAAAAATCTAGCCTCTTCTCAAAAAAATCTTTCAGCCTCATTCTGGCTCTCAGCTACAAGGGGACCACACGTATAAAAATCGTAGCAAAGGCTCTTCAAAGTCCAATTGTAAACTATATAATCATGGGCTTTGTAGTCCACCATTTCTGGTGCTAAATAATCAAGTGTTCCACACGTCGTGTGTCGCTTCTGCATTGTGTATTGACCATTCAAAATCAGAAATCTTCAAGAGGCCCTACATTTGTGTAAGATATTCTTAGAATATCTCATTCTTCTTTTAGATATGTCCTGAATTTCTGAATTAGTTATTAGCAGCAGTAAACAGGGTTGAGTTTCAAGTTATATTTTAGGCTGACATGTTAGTCTTACAGTATATTACATAGATCATGTGTGTGCTATTGGGAGCTCTGTTAAAGCTATATTTAAAGATGATAAGACTCATATTGATTTTCTTTTTTTGTGGTGATTAGTTATCTTGAGTTTCTAACACAATAACTGACTACTATTCTTGAACCTTGACACTTCTAGTGAGTAGATGTATAGTGTACACATATATTCACCATTAGTACCTTCCATTTGGATATATGATTGCATTTGAGAACAGATTTTACTCGGAAAGCACATAGTGCAAAAAGAACAGAACAAGAATTTAGAAGATGAAAAACAGCACATAAATTGCATACTCCTCACAGCTTCTTATCTCCCTGTACCAAAAAGGTGGAGAAAGATGAAAAATTACACCAATTTAAGTGCTAGCAGAGTCATACATGTGAAGAAACTGAAAACAAAATGTTACTTAACTCCGCTGTTTTCGATATAAAAAGGATGGATCCTCGTGGATAGAAATTTCAAGGGAATAATAATGATATTAAAGAGCAGGAAAGTCTTTATGTTTATGTAACTCTCTCATTGCAGCAGAACTTTGTTTTTAACAGAAACAGGTTAAAAAAATGCTTCACGCTGAATCGAACATGCGACGCAAAACTCAATGTGGGACACCCTTCACCGCTTAGCATTCAGTTGCTTCAACGGTGTTCAATGTATAGTATTTATCCTCATATTACAATATTTGCCTACATATACAGTATAATTTTTAGACCACCCTTGAGGTAGTGTAGCTCCGCCCCTGCTCCCAAGCGGAGGAAGAAATTAAATCCGAAAACAACAATAGAAAGTCTAATTCTATTGTTTAGACTTGGCTCCCATCATTGATCCTCATCAAGTGTGTAGTGTGTAAATACACACTTCAGGCCCTTTGAAACACTCCAAATGTGATGAATAAGCTCCAATGAAGACCATAGACTCTAAGTTGAGTTCCACCACAAATGATAGGCTCTATAAATGCACTCGAACCAATGAGAATCATATCACAAAACAATACAGGCCACAAGTCTATAATTATTACAATTACAAGGCGGACTGGTTCAATTTTATGTACTTAAGACCGGAAACTCATTCATGGTTTTCACCATTCAAGGAATTAACTCTCTGAAATTGGGAACCATAAAGTCAAAACATAAGCGATGATCTTTGTCATTTTTTTCTCTGATGATCTTTGTCATTTTTTTCTCTTACATAGGAATTATGATTTATCTTGAGCTTATTGTGTTTTAGCATTTTTTATTCTGAGGTTTTGCTTTGCAAACTCGACAAACTCTGTTTTTTTTTTTTTTTAAAAGCATTTCTTAGTGTTTGCTTATAAGCAAATTGGACAGTGGAATCAGCAGTTGCTTAATGGTGGAATCCCCTATTAAATTGTGTTCCTTATACGAAGAGTCATTTGAGTTTGTAGATTTTGAGGTTAAAATGATTGGTCAGTACTGCTCCGTTTCAATTTGTTTTTGAATTTGACTTGACAGAGAGTTTAAGAAAATAAAAAAGATTTTGAATTTTGTGATCTTAAAGCAAAGACATGTGTAATGTACCAAAATAACATTTAATTGTGGTCTTAATGCCACGTAGGATATGAATTTAAAGAGTTGCCAAATTAGGAAAGATTCGTTCTTTTTTAAACTGATTAAAAAGGAAAGTAAGACAAATAAATTAAAATACGAGATACTATTCATTTCATGCTCAACTCCTATGAGGTTTAGAAGTATGTTTACTCACTTCATGGTCCATATCATTTCCCTTGTTGTATTCATGAGTCTCGACTCTCAACCATTGAGGTTCTCCTTGTAAATTTGAGATAATTATTTTGGTTCGTTTTCCTCGGTGTTGTCACCTTACTTTGTTGTTATATGAGATAAGGAGTTCTTATTGGTTTTCAAATGCTTAACTCGGAATAAGTTATCCATTTTCATCGTTATTTATCTTTTCCTCTTTGTCGTTCTCCGGAAGAATCTATTCTAAATCTTTCCTCTCAAAGTTGACCATTTCCTTATTGTTGCCCACTTCTGATTGGACACTCGACTAGCTTTGTCACGAATGAGGTCACCCAATTTGGCATGTTGCTGTTGTTATACCCTTGACGTTGATGTTATATCCCTTCCATTGGACGTCACATACTATACTTTAAGTAGGCGTTAAGCCGTAGATTCCCAATATTTTCCACTTTATTTGGAATTTATGCTGAATTTTGGAAATTTTATAACCAAATACTGATTTTGAAACAAAATGAAAAATTATCCCGAAAAAAAGTGAATAATTCTCATGGCCAAACCGCCCTAAGTGTTCAACAATTTTCAATAGGTGTATGACAACTGAATGTGTTGACCGGATGACTTCAAAAGTTGGCATAGAGTTGCCATCTCTGTTGAAGAAGCTAGTGGCCCAGGAAATACCGGAGGTGGTGCCCTACTGAAAAAAAGTCCTTGGACTAAAGCAGAAGCTGCGATTTTAATTAGGGCTGGGCATAAATACCAAAAACCGAAAAATCGAACCGAACCGAAACTTCAACAAACCGAACCGAACGAAACTAGTTTGGTTCGGTGTTTGGTGTCCATCGTGAAAAAATCGAAATCGAAGTAGCCGAACCGAAGTTTGATAAAACCGAACCGAAAGACCTAACGTGCACTGAAATTTAATACGTTACCCAAAAAAATTAAAATAGTCCAGGCCTATTAAGTTTAAAGCAAAAAAAAAAAAACCAATTGTAATAAGTCCTCTTTTGCATTTGTATCCCTAATTTTCCACTTCAATTGAAAAAATCAAATATCCTTAACAAAGAAAGGTAACTAGGATATCTCTTTAGGATTAATCTACGTCCTTTATATGTTTTCTTAATTATTCTTACGGTATGTATATAACATCTAGTAATCCTATGTCATGATTATAGTTTTCTATTCTTGTGTATTCTTTTCGTTTGATTTTGATTTCAATTTATCAGTTTTATGTTTTATTGCTTTTGAAAATATGAATTAATGTCAATGGAGTCGCTTCTAATATTATATTAAAAAACCGAATTGAAAAAATCAAAACCGAATCGAACCGAACTTTAAAAAATCGAAACCGAAAGAACCGAACCGAACTAGTTTGATTCAATTTTTGTGTCCACCTTCAAAAAACCGAAGTTTGATAAAACCGAAATGAAAAACCGAACGCCCACCCCTAATTTTAATGGATTACGTCACAAAACAAGGGGAAGGGAATTGGAGTATTGTCCAAAAGCAATCGGGACTTGCTCACTGTGGGAAAAGTTGTTGTTTGCGGTGGGAAAATCACCTAAGACCAAATTTAAACTGCACGCTAAGATGGGAAACATATGGGAGTGAATGGTTGTTGAGCTTAGTTTTGCATCATGTCTTACTCTTTTTCATCAACTACCTTATTGTTAGGTTCAAACTATATGAGATGATTAAAAGCCAAGAATGCAATCTGATATAAATGTTAACTATTCCCGAGGATGTTGGTTACAGTTCAATGTATAGTTTTGGAAAACCAAAATGTGTCGTTTTTTCTTATCACCATTTAATTCTTGCTCTAACTCCCTACTTGATTACTGTATATGGATGGTGTCATTTACTTGTTTAGACACCCTATGAGCTGCTAAATGGAAAGAAACCGAAGCTGACTTACCTTAAGGCCTTAGGATGCAAATGCTTTATTCTTAACAATGGTAAGGAGGCCTTAGCAAAGTTTGATGCTAAAAGTGATGAAGGAATCTTTCTTGGGTATTTCTCTCACAGTAAGGCATATAAAGTTTTCAACAAGAGAACTCAAACTGTGGAAGAAAGTGTGCGTGTGATCTTTGAGGAGACAGATGAGTTGGGAAGCAAAGGGACACAAAGTGGTGAAGCAGATGATGGAGATCTCTCAATTCCTAATGAGGTTCTCGAAATCACAAATGGAAAAGCTGAAATGATGAATCAAGTTGAAGCAAGCAATGAAGACGATGTAGCAGAATATCCAGATAATGCTAAGGTACCTGGTCCCTCCATCATCCACTTGAGGCTGAAGATAAAGTAGTTGATGCTGTGTCAGGCACTCCTGGTGTTGATCAGAAAAGTGAAGATCATGCATCTCTAGATGTGAATGATAGATCAGATGCGAAGGCACCTGGTCCCTCAAGTAGTGAAATTCAAATATCCAACTGGAACAAAAATCTCACCCTCTTAAAAATGTAATCACTCCCTTAAACTCTGGCATCCTAACCAGATATAAGGCAAGAAACATGTTTGCCTACTTTGTGTTTATTTCCCAAATTTAGCACAAGAATATCAAGGAGGCATTGAAAGATGCTAACTGGATTAGTGTTATGCAAGAAGAGCTTCATCAACATGAAAGAAACAAGGTGTGGCACCTGGTCCCTAGATCAACAGCCAAAATAGTGATTGAGACTAGGTGGGTGCTTCGCAAGAAGTTTGATAGTTTGGAAACACTACAAGAAACAAGGCAAGACTGGCAGTTCAAAGGTATAATCAAGAAGAGGATATTGACTATGATGAGACTTTTGCACCAGTGGCAAGGATGGAGGCAATCAGGATTCTAATTGCTTTTGCATCCCATATGGAATTTAAATTGTTCCGACTAGATGTCAAAAGAGCATTTCTCAATGGATACTTGAAGGAAGAGGTCTTTGTCAAGCAGCCTTCTGGCTTTGAAAGTCATGATCATCCTAAGCATATTTTCAAGCTTGACAAAGCTCTCTGTGGCTTAAAGCAGGATCCTCGAGCATGGTATAAAGGATTTTCAAAGTTTGTTCTGAAAAATAGGTTTACAAAAGGTAGAATTGACAACGCTCTATTTCTAAAGAAGAGAGGGAAGAATCTGCTGATTGTGCAAGTATATGTTGATGACATCATCTTAGGTGCTACTCTTGATTCCCTATGTGAAGACTTTGCTAAGCTTATGAGAAGTGAATTTGAAATGAGCATGATGGGTGAGCTAAATTTCTTCTTGGGACTACAAGCCAAGCAATCTCAAGAGGGCGCCATGATTAGTCAACAAAAGTACATCAAGGAGCTGCTTAAAAAGTTTGAAATGGAAAATGCAAAGCCTATTGATACCCCTATACGAACTGCTACTAAGTTGAACATGGATGAACGTGGTACCTCTGTGAATGAAGCCATGTGTAGAGGTATCGTTGGGTCACTGCTATACCTGACTGCTAGCAGACCTAACATTGTGTTCAGTGTAGGGCTGTATGCTATGTTCCAATCAAGTCCTAAAAAGTCTCATCTGATAGCTGCTAAAAGAATATTAAGGTATCTTAAAGGTTTGCAGTCTTGAGAATGAAAGCCATGATGGATGACTGTGGTAAGATATTTTTCATTTCTTTGCACGTTTGGTAGCCGAAATTTTTGATATGACACCTATTTATCTTTTTTTCCTTGATGTTTTACATTTTCTACTCAATTTGAACTCAATTTGTGTTACGAATCCAAAAGTCATGTTAGGCAAGATAGAATATAAATTAAAAGTCATTATTAAATAATGAACCAGCTAATGCATTAGAGAACTCAAGTAGCCCAGTCAAGACCGTTTCATCCACTGGAGAAAGGGACTATAAATATCATTTATTAAAGTTGTATCTTGGCAGTTTTGCAAAAAACGAAGGTCCATTTTTTCTCATCTTACAGGCATGACCCTGTGACATCTCTTTTGTTTGTCTCTATCAAAATTTTATGTTGACTGATGTATGAGATTTTTGTGCATTAGGAATTAGATTGATAAATTCCTTACTAGATGTGTTCACAATTATCTAATTGTTGCTTTCATTCTTCTTGGAATTGTGGGAAATTATGAGGTCCTTGAAACTTGAGAGACATGAAATATTAATAAGGCACTTTGATATTCCTATTGATTCTAATTTATTTGTAATTTAGAGCTAATCTAAGTTGGTTTTCGGAACCAAATTATTTAGTTTTTAAACTATACATATTGATTTTTATAGTTTAAGGTAAGTTATTCTGCAATTCCTTTGAGCTTTATGTGGGGAAGGAAAAGTGAAAAAAATATGACATAGTTATGTAGAGTTCGTAGATGAGTAATAATGTTGATAACCAAACATGCATAAACTCACGTTTGCAAACTTATTTTATTTTTGCAGCAATAAAATATTACTCTTATTTTTTTATTTTCCTTTCGGTGCTCGATACCATATTGAGGCACCGACTAATCCGGGTCCAAATCAGCACAATATTGATAATGCATTTTAAATGTTGAATTAACAACAAATTGATTTCTTCTACTCAAAGATATGAAATTGTTTTCTAAATAGCATTTGCTTATGAAAAATTAATAAGCATATTTTTTTAAGCATATGATTGTTTTTGTTCCACTCTTTGTGTGAAATTGCTTATTGGATAGTGCTGGAGCTAATGAAAAAATGGGTATGTAGATTGAATTAATTTTTATATGCATATAAAAGAATCTATACCGATTAAATTTATAAAAAAAATATCTGCATTTGTAATTTAATCAAAATTCATAGAATTAACTTTAATATCCATACACATGAAAAGTTATTTCTATATGAATCATATTTTTGTCCAATTGAGAGGGCTATCTCTTGAGAACTCTATCATTATAAACTTACAAAAAACACATATGAGATGTTTCCAATGCGCGTGCGCGCGCGCGCATATATATATATATATATATATATATATATAATTGTGTGTGTGTACGAAACTGTGTCGGATGACACCGCTGCTTAGAGACCAACAAACCAATATTGAATGTACAAACATTTGAGACAAAGGGTATGTTAAAAAATGGTAAGAGAAGCTATTCGAAAAAAGAAGGAAATTAGAAAAGGGAAGGAGAGAATCAAATCAAAACTTATATACGAGTATAAAAACTTGACTCTTTAATAAAGGAAATAAAATCTACACAAAAATCATTTACTTAGATGTATATATTTATTTACCACCAAGGTTTGCGTTAGAATACAATATGCCTCCGCCCTTAATCAGGTCTTGAATTCGAGCTTAGGAATGAAAATATCTATTTTTTATTTTATGACTTCATCGTTTAAAACCTTTAATATAGGATCAACTTGGACATTGTTCATGATCTCAAATGTCCAATCTGACAACTTAAACATCAGGGGATTAATGTTACAATGATTAGAAATATTCCCAACAAAATCAATTCATAAATAAATAATATAATGCTAAAACTTTGGAATGTAAAAAAAAAAAAAAAAAAAAAGAAGAGTAAATAGAAGCTGCAGGTTGATCATTCTCCATTAAGATTGTATCATCACGTCAAATCGTTTAAATCTCTCCCATTTCCATATGAAGCAGTTCATACAAAAGTTACAACCAATGAAAATACCATTTTGACAAGACTGCATACAATAAAAATCTCTATTTCCTATTGGTTCTAATTTCTTTGTAATTTAGAGCTAATCTAAGTTGGTTTTCGGAACCAATTTATTTAATTTTAAAATTATACATCTTGATTTTTATAGTTTAAGGTAAGTCATTCTGCAATTTCTTTGAATTTCTCTGTGGGTGAGGAAAAGTGGAAAAAAAATGACATAGTTATGTAGAGTTAGTAGATGAGTAATAATGTTGATAATCAAATATGCACAAACTCGTGTTTGCAAATTTCTTTTATTATTTGCAGCAATATAATATTACTCCTATTATTTGGTTTTTCTTTCGGTGTTCGATACCATATTGAGGCACCGACTAATCCGAGTCCAACTCAGCACAGTATTACTAATGCATTTCAAATATTGAATTACCAACAAATTGATTTCTTCTACTCAAAGATATGGAATTGTTTTCTAAATAGCATTTGCATATGAAAAATTAATAATCATATGTTTTTAAGCATATGATTGTTTTTGTTCCACTCTTTGTGTGAAATTGCTTATTGAAAAGTGCTGGAGCTAATGAAAAAATGGGTATGTAAATTGAATTAATTTTTATATGCATATAAAAGAATCTATACAGATTAAATTTGTAAGAAAAATATCTGCATTTGTAATTTAATCAAAATTCATAGAATTAACTTTAATATGCATATACATGAAAAGTTATTTCTATATGGATCATATTTTTGTCTAATTGAGAGGGCTATTTCTTGAGAACTTTATCATTATAAACTTACAAAAAACACATACGATAATACGTACGTACGTACGTGTATATATATATATATATATATATATATATATGTGAGTGTGTGTGTATGAAACTGTGTCGAATGACACCGCTGTTTAGAGACCAACAAACCAATATTGAATGTACAATCACTTGAGACAAAGGGTGTGTTAAGAATGGTAAGAGAAACTATTCGAAAAAAGAAGGAAATTAGAAAAGGGAAGGAGAGAATCAAATCACAACTTATATACATGTATAAACCAATATTAAATGTATAAAAACGTACGTGAGACAAAGGGTGTGTTAAAAAATGGTAAGAGAATCTATTCGAAAAAAGAAGGAAATTAGAAAACGGAAGGAGAGAATCAAACCACAACTTATATACATGTATAAAAACTTGACTCTCTAATAAAGGAAATAAAATCTACACAAAAATCATGTACTTAGATGAATATAGATGTATATATTTTTATACCACCAAGGTTTGCGGTAGAATACAATATAGCTCCACCTTTAACCAGGTCTCGTATTCGAGCTTGGGAATGAAAACATCTTGGTAACGAGCGGTTAATTTCAAGTTTAATAGGCCTTACACAGCACCGATTCCGATTAGTCGAGACCAAAAAAAGAAAGTAATATTCGATAATAATAACCAAATAAATCTACTATATAATATAACAAAAATATTACATAGAAAATGAAAGTAATATTCGAGAAGAATAATCAAATAAATCTAAAATGAAAGTAATATTCGAGAAGAATAACCAAATAAATCTACTGTATAATATAACAAAAATATTACAAGGATCCTAACGTATCAAGAAGAATTTAATGGAGTTCTAAAATTAGTGAAATCACACCAGTTCGCTGCGTGCTGCAGCACTTCGAACCCGTGACCTCAAGCTCTTTGTCCCCCGAAGGAGTGCCTCTTACCAATTGAGCTGCAGCTCAATTGGTGAGAGTCGTCTCCTTTGGGAGAACAAAAGGCTTGAGGTCACGGGTTCGAAGCTCTGCAGGGCGCAGCGAACTGGTGTGATTTCCTGTCCATACAATACCTGAGTATGTCAAGCATGCATGTCATGGAGGGGGGCCCGCAAGGGGTCTACTCACCGGTCCTGGGCGACCCAGGCGGTGGGGTCCTTACAAAAAAGGCGACTTGTGTTTGAGGATCCGCAGGTGTAACCCATGCATGCTGCGGGTTGCCCTCCATGACTTGCTCATGTACACTGCATTATTGTAGGCAGGAAATCACACCAGTTCGCTGCGTGCTGCAGCACTTCGAACCCGTGACCTCAAGCTCTTTGTCCCCCGAAGGAGCGCCTCTTACTAGTTGAGCTGCAGCTCAATTGGTGAGAGTCGTCTCCTTTGGGAGAACAAAAGGCCTGAGGTCACCGGTTCGAAGCTCTGCAGGGCGCAGCGAACTGTTGTGATTTCACTGCTACAATACCTGAGTATGTCATGTCATGTCAAGTCATGTTCATGGGGTCCAGATACCCAGGGGGTTCACAGTTGCATGCATGGGTTACACCTGCTGTGGGTCCTCACAGAAAAGGCGACTTGTGTTTGAGGATCCGCAGGTGTAACCCATGCATGCTGCGGGTTGCCCTCCATGACTTGCTCATGTACACTGCATTATTGTAGGCAGGAAATCACACCAGTTCGCTGCGTGCTGCAGCACTTCGAACCCGTGACCTCAAGCTCTTTGTCCCCCGAAGGAGTGCCTCTTACCAATTGAGCTGCAGCTCAATTGGTGAGAGTCGTCTCCTTTGGGAGAACAAAAGGCTTGAGGTCACGGGTTCGAAGCTCTGCAGGGCGCAGCGAACTGGTGTGATTTCCTGTCCATACAATACCTGAGTATGTCAAGCATGCATGTCATGGAGGGGGGCCCGCAAGGGGTCTACTCACCGGTCCTGGGCGACCCAGGCGGTGGGGTCCTTACAAAAAAGGCGACTTGTGTTTGAGGATCCGCAGGTGTAACCCATGCATGCTGCGGGTTGCCCTCCATGACTTGCTCATGTACACTGCATTATTGTAGGCAGGAAATCACACCAGTTCGCTGCGTGCTGCAGCACTTCGAACCCGTGACCTCAAGCTCTTTGTCCCCCGAAGGAGCGCCTCTTACTAGTTGAGCTGCAGCTCAATTGGTGAGAGTCGTCTCCTTTGGGAGAACAAAAGGCCTGAGGTCACGGGTTCGAAGCTCTGCAGGGGGCAGCGAACTGTTGTGATTTCACTGCTACAATACCTGAGTATGTCATGTCATGTCAAGTCATGTTCATGGGGTCCAGATACCCAGGGGGTTCACAGTTGCATGCATGGGTTACACCTGCTGTGGGTCCTCACAAAAAAGGCGACTTGTGTTTGAGGATCCGCAGGTGTAACCCATGCATGCTGCGGGTTGCCCTCCATGACTTGCTCATGTACACTGCATTATTGTGGCAGTGAAATCACACCAGTTCGCTGCGTGCTGCAGCACTTCGAACCCGTGACCTCAAGCTCTTTGTCCCCCGAAGGAGCGCCTCTTACCAGTTGAGCTGCAGCTCAATTGGTAAAAGGCGAACTGGTGTGATTTCACTGCCACAATAATGCAGTGTACATGAGCAAGTCATGGAGGGCAACCCGCAGCATGCATGGGTTACACCTGCGGATCCTCAAACACAAGTCGCCTTTTGCAGCTCAATTGGTGAGAGTCGTTTCCTTTGGGAGAACAAAAGGCTTGAGGTCACGGGTTCGAAGCTCTGCAGGGCGCAGCGAACTGGTGTGATTTCCTGTCCATACAATACCTGAGTATGTCAAGCATGCATGTCATGGAGGGGGCCCGCAAGGGGTCTACTCACCGGTACTGGGCGACCCAGGCGGTGGGGTCCTTACAATCTCTTTTCGGAAACAAAAACTTTTGAATGAGGAAGGTGAAACTTTAAGAGATGCGCATACTCTTCTTTCATTAGGAATCAAGAACGGTTCTACCTTAATCCTTCGATACGCACCATTAACGCAAATATCCGTAAGAATGCTTATGATGTGCTTTATTGTCAAAGATCCATGGTCACTGAGCCGAACAATGCAAATCATCATTCATGATGACACGTACAAAGACGTGATTAAATGGCGTTCACTATCAATCCAACCAATGGTTGGATCTGATGACATTATAGATGGTACTAAATTATGTCGCAATTCTTTTACCCTAATGGTTGAGCCAGATGATACCGTAGCTGCAGTTAAAACTTACATTCAAGAGAAAAAAAGAGTTTCTTTTAACAGACAGAAGCTTTTGAATAAGGAGGGTGGAGTTTCGAGAGATACGCAGACTCTTGTTTCTTTAGGAATCAAGAAAGGTTCTACCTTAATCCTTCGATATGGACCAATATTGCTATTTACAATCAACTTCAAGAGTACTGGTCGCAATGTTCAAGTAATGGTTGGGCATGATGACAAAATTGGAGATGTTAAAGCCGCCATTCAAGAAAAGGTCGGGGTTCAATTTCACAAACTGAGTTTACACTACGATGGAAAAAAATTGGCCAATAATGAATCTTGTCTTCAAATTATGCGCCTTTGGCAAAACAAAAAACTGGCCGATGATGAGTCTTGTCTTCAAATTATGCGCCTTTGGCAAAAGGCCCTATGATAGGCTTGTGCTATTGTTTTTGTTTTTAAAATTTACTAATTAATAATGTTAGTGTTTTTTTCTACTTTTAATTATACTAGTCTATTTTTCTATCGTACGATGTGTTTGTTATTTTATGACTTCATTGTTTAAAACCTTTAATATAAGATCAACTTGGACATTGTTCATTTGTCCAATCTGACGACTTAAACATCAGGGGATTAATGTTACCTTGGGATTTTGTGCAAATTGTGGTCGTATTTCTGGGGTCATGGGACTTTGTACTGTGTGTTCTTTGCATTGTGAGTCGTACCATCATTCTCATGTGCGAGCAGTTTAGTTTCCTGTAATTCTGCTACCATATTATGAAAAGAAAGAAAGCTAATTGCTCCTGTTTCAATGCTAGAGATTATGACTTTCCAAACTTTTGGGGGTATTTTGCAGCAATCATGGAGTCAGACCGTTTAAATCTCTCCCATTTCCGTATGAAGTAGTTCATACAAAAGTTAGAACCAATGAAAATACCATTTGGACAAAGACTGCATGCAATAAATTTTGCATTCTTTTGCTATTCTTCCACAAAAATTGAAATCTCTATTTGTTTCTCTCTACGTCGATAGTTAAATACTAAAATCTCTCTAATCTACTCGGCAAGGATCACGTGAGCATCTAGTCGATCGCCAATGCGTCGTGTTCTAAAATGCAGCTTGTCCATTCCCTACAATTAGCACAAACAAATTTATAATGTAAATCGCAATTACTATTTGAGTAGCTCATTCAAATGACATGGTCGTGTGCATTTCAAGAGAGACAGATGACATAAATGCTCCCAGTGACTACTTGAAGAATGAAGGCAAAAGAAAAGGGTTATCTGTAAATACCACTAAAAAGATATGAACTATTCTTTCTAAGTCAATTATGATGAAGCAAGTTGTACATATATTGGGGAACATATGGGCTCATCACATTTGACTTAAAGCCGAATCGCAGCAACTCTGCTGTACTTGTGTGCAGCTTTACAGCTGTTGCTGTGCACTGTACGGTGTACAAAGAGAACATATAACAGATCAGGTCGTTCTCCATTTTTCAGCCATTTCTTATCAATTAGAATATTAAAACATAACCCCTTTCTACTAAGTGAATGGCATTCTATCATATAACAAAATCACCCGTTAGTCGCGACACTTACAGTTTGAACTCAACTTTTTATTCAATTACAGGACCTGTGAAATTCAGTGCTGGCTCAAAACTGGATCAGCTATGAGGCTATGTTTCTTTACTTTTGCTGGCTTCATCTAGAGAACCCTGTTCACAATACTAAAACAAATGTAAGCAACTTCATAAATGACTTGCCTATAATCAACTGATGTTGATACTAGTAACGACTCACTCATTAAAGAGTTAAATTAAGAAAATAAGTTAAATGACTGTCCGCGCATTTAAGCAAAGTAAAATAAACGCCTGAAGGGAAATTTGCTTTTGATTTCCCAAAATGATGGTATCATTATATAAACCTTTGTTAATGTTATGTCCCTAAGCTTGACGAACTACTCTGACATATATACTACGCTAATCACCTAAAATTGTTGCTTAGCGGTTAATGAAGTGGATGAAATGATCAGCGGTACAAGATGTTCAAATTTCAGTAGAGACAAAATATTATTATGTAATATATTCTCATTTCGCCTAATTTTGGCGAGCAAAGTTACTTGGTACGGTACATGTGTTAGCGTGTAGGCTTCTTTCTACATGAGCTTGCATCAAATTATCGCGGGTTAGTTAATTGAAAAATAGCCAAGAATTCAAATGTGATTAAAAAGTAAATTATATATTCAATCAAACATCCTCGTATAAATTGATACAAGGGGATGGTAAATTACTACTTCCTCATATTCTTTTAATATGCCGCTATTAATCAAACAAAATTTGGTCCAAAATGAAATGGGTCATTTGCACGATTGTCCTTCAAAGGCGTTGGTTTTTCATTTTTGCCTTTTGCCTAATGTCCGAAGATTCTGAATTTGAACTTCGACTCAGTAAAAGAACAAAAGAACGATTTCGTAAGGCAGAGATTTGTAGCAAAACTAGACCTATTCAGGTAAAAGTTAGGGCTTGAAGTAGAAGTTTACCTTACCCAAAATTAGGCCTATTCGGGCAAAAAGTAAGCCTTAAGGTAAAGGTTGCAGACTTTTGCCTAAACTCTGCACGGCAAATCCAAAATCTGCCTGACGACTTCTTTTATAATTTTTGACTGAACGGAGTTCGAATCGGAACCCATGGGGTTTTGGTGAAGGACAAAAATTAAAGACCAACAATTTGAGGGAAATAAATTAAAGACCAGTGCCTTTGAAGGGCATATCGTGCAAAAAAAAAAAAGAAATAAATGTAGCTTTAAAAATTTTAAAAAACGCCAGTACTAATATTTTCTTTTAGTAATTTTCTATTGAGTACTAGATAGAGATGGCCCCGGCTGCGAGCCCACTATTATGAAAGCTGGGAATTATAAAAATTGCCAAAATAAATAAATATATATTGATGCGTAGAAATTAATATCGAATCAAATAAACAACATAGCATGCTAAATGTCAGATGTTTTTGACATGCATTTCTAACAAAACACCCATTCATGCATGTTGTATTTTCATGACGAAAATCAGAAGCCATCGCATAGACTCGTAAAAGAGTAATGATGAATTTTACACAAACCATGTCAATTTTATACAAGCTATCAACAAAGAGAGGAAGTAATAGTGAGAGTTCAGGAACAAAATAAAATGCTAAGTTTTTCCCACCATAAGCATGTAGAATCCAACTGCTGTACTTCTGCCCTCATCCATCTGTGAAAAAGTTTTACATAAGTAGTAATTTAAAATTTCAGAGTAGAAAAGATATTCCAATGACAGACAAGTTGAGCAAAAGAGGCAAACAAAACAACAAATTCACATCTACAATTAGTCTAAGACTCTAAGGGGATAAAAACTGAAAATCAGTCAACCAAATAAAAATATTAGTGTCCAGCCATAAACAATTGTCACTTTATAAAGGCATAGCATTTCAGTACCCATCTGGAAATAGAAACGCTAACTACTGTAAGCAAATGATACAATGAAATATTAGAGAATTCCAAGCATCTAAAGCAGCAGCATATTAACTGGCTCATCAGAGATAATATTTCGATAGACTCAGACAACGTCACGGCATAAACAATAGACGATGGATATTATAGAAGTAAAGTGCCCTGACAATCATTCCTAACAAAATCTCCTCAAGAAAAGTCATCCGGATTATGAGTTGTTCAAATTCTGAAGAGATGATAGCTATTGCTCCTGAACTTCTTACTATGAAAAGAATTTTGGTCAAGTTCGTAAGTTCTATAGAGACTATATAGTAGAGATAAGAAGGATATACAATAATAAACTAATGGTGTCCTACATTTTTTAAAGCACAACAAACTCTGGCAGGTTTAACAGAGAGCATATTGACTGTTTAAAGGAGAACGAAAGAAATAAGGAGTGTAATAAGATGTTGGCTTTAGAGTAGCAAAAAGCCTCTGAAGCGCCTCCTTTAATCAAGCGCGCCCACGCACACAAGCACATACGATACATTATATATCTACACTGGGTGAACATGTAAGTAAATAATAGTATGTTTTAATTTTTAATATTTCTCCGCTGGTGATCTCCTCTAAAAATGACAACATCTAGATAGCTTACAACTTAGAGGTCGCATTAAGATGGAAAAAGCTCTGCATATTGGAGCAGGAGTTTTGGCCGCATTATCATCTTCATAAAAGAACTACATTAAAGGAAATGTTTAGCTATTCAATCAGTATATTAAAGTAGCTCACGTTTTGATTGGCACATTAGTAAGTCCTTCAAACTGTAGATGTTTTGTCAAGTAAACCTATTACTGATAAAAAACAACCAAATAATTCACAAATTACTGTAGTAATGATCCAATAAAGAGAAAGTAGCTAGACGTATGATTACCAGATTCTATAACTTCAACAACTTCAACAGAAAAATTCATAGTGTTTCAATAACTAAATATGTCTTCCCGCAGGTTCCCAAAAATCTAGCCTCTTCTCAAAAAAAATCTTTCAGCCTCATTCTGGCTCTCAGCTACAAGGGGAGCACACGTATAAAAATCATAGCAAAGGCTCTTCAAAGTCCAATTGTAAACTATATAATCATGGGCTTTGTTGTCCACTATTTCTGGTGCTAAATAATCAAGTGTTCCACACGTCGTGTGTCGCTTCTGCATTGTGTATTGACCATTCAAAATCAGAAATCTTCAAGAGGCCCTACATTTGTGAAAGATATTCTTAGAATATCTCATTCTTCTTTTAGATATGTCCTGAATTTCTGAATTAGTTATTAGCAGCAGTAAACAGGGTTGAGTTTCAAGTTATATTTTAGGCTGACATGTTAGTCTTACAGTATATTACATAGATCATGTGTGTGCTATTGGGAGCTCTGTTAAAGCTATATTTAAAGATGATAAGACTCATATTGATTTTCTTTTTTTGTGGTGATTAGTTATCTTGAGTTTCTAACACAATAACTGACTACTATTCTTGAACCTTGACACTTCTAGTGAGTAGATGTATAGTGTACACATATATTCACCATTAGTACCTTCCATTTGGATATATGATTGCATTTGAGAACAGATTTTACTCGAAAAGCACATAGTGCAAAAAGAACAGAACAAGAATTTAGAAGATGAAAAACAGCACATAAATTGCATACTCCTCACAGCTTCTTATCTCCCTGTACCAAAAAGGTGGAGAAAGATGAAAAATTACACCAATTTAAGTGCTAGCGCAGTCATACATGTGAAGAAACTGAAAACAAAATGTTACTTAACTCCGCTGTTTTTGATATAAAAAGGATGGATCCTCGTGGATAGAAATTTCAAGGGAATAATAATGATATTAAAGAACAGGAAAGTCTTTATGTTTATGTAACTCTCTCAGTGCGGCAGAACTTTGTTTTTAACAAAAACAGGTTAAAAAAGTGCTTCACGCTGAATCAAACATGCGACGCAAAACTCAATGTGGGACACCCTTCCCGCTGAGCTAAAGCATTCAGTTGCTTCAAGGGTGTTCAATGTATAGTATTTATCCTCATATTACAATATTTGCCTTATATATACAGTATAATTTTTAGACCATCCTTGACGTAGTGTAGCTCCGCCCCTGCTCCGAAGCGAAGGAAGAAATTAAATCCGAAAGCAATAATAGAAAGTCTAATTCGTTGAAGAATTTTCTCAAACACCTATAGAGCAAAAGCACTTAGACATACCAAACTTTTGTAAGCTTTCTATTTTGTCTCACTATTTACTAATGGTAGCTACTATTTTTAAACATAAAGAAGGAAATTTGAAAACCTTGAGATAAGGGGCTCTGCATACCACTTTTGCATACGCTGAAGAACTAACATCATAATACTCAGATTCTTTCACTATTTTCTTTTACCCCGTTACTCTCAAAATGCTTAACAAGAAACTTTCTTTAACTCGCATATTTCACATCATTGTAATCTGATAAAAAGGCTTCATTGCTTATTAATAGCACACTGACAAAAGTAACAATCGCGGTTACGTGACAAAAGTATAGAATAACTAAAAAAAAAGCAGATTAAACTATACAGTCACTTGTTAAATTTGCGACACTTTGGAGTTCTCCCATCACCAAGAAAGTCGACCCAAACTCAATAGGTATAACAAACCCCAAAATCAAAGAGCAAATAGAGAAATTTATAATCAAATAAAAGCTAATGGCCAGTAAGACGTAGAAACAGAGGAATAATGGAGCAAACTTAATTTTGAACCTCAAAAAGGGATTATCTATTTCCTCTTTCTCGAAACGGAATTATTAGCTCTTTCTCGGTTAGATTATACTGGGTAATGGCGGATTGTCTCTTTTTCTGTGCATTGGGTTAGCTATGGTGGGTTTATGTATGCCAAGAAATTTCCAGATCGGAAAGAAAACAAAAAAGGAATACGTGGCTGCTTTAGTTGTAGATTGAAAGCCACGTTTCATATGAAATTGTTGCAATGACGAAATTGCCCTTAAACCTGAATTTATGCTATTAAGCATTCACGTTGAAACCATCAATTATTATTATATATAATAAAATAATACTAAAATAGAGTAACACACAACCAGCTCGAGAACATAACTATGCAATTAAGAAAGAGCAATAGGATAATACTACTAATATTGCTGCTTTATCAGTATCTTCATGAATTCACCATTACAGAGAACTACTACTACATTTACATACTCAACAACTTTTTTTTTGATGAAGTAAGATGTTGTCATTGATATAGGGCAACTGGAAGGTGCCATAATACAGAAGCAAAAGCCAAAGGGCTTTTGAAGCAAAAAAACATGTTAGTCTCCATTACATTAAAGCTATACTAGTACCATGGAGCTAACAAAGTCCAAAAAACGGTCAATGCTATTAACAGGAGTAAGAAAATTCCAGCTAAATAAAAAAACTAAGCATTTAGCCTTCAGTGAATGTGTTGGAGTTGATTTACATACTCAACAACTATGATAAGAAAGGGGAAAAACAGCAATATCATCACAATGTTAAGCTAGAATTAAAGGGTGGCTCAATTGGTTGAGTATGAGGCTTTCATAATGGAGGTCTCAAATTCGAAACCCCCTGCCTACGACAGCAGGGGATTTGCCTTTTTAAGGGTAGCAGTTGCGATTCCATGTCATCTAAAAAAAAACGCTGTTTTTGACTACTGGTGAACTAGCAGCATACTTCTCGTGGAATTGTGAACAGAGGATCAGCACCAAAACATATACCGGTGGACTAGCAGCATATCACTATTAGTACTATGAAAACCAGCAAACTAGTTTCTCGATAGATTCTCTTCATCACAACGTTAAACTAGAACGGTACTATAGACTATAGCTAAAATATACTTCTATAAACCAAACAACGGTACTATAGACTATAGCTAAAATATACTCGATAGATTCTCTTCATCACAACATTAAACTAGAACGGTACTATAGACTATAGCTAAAATATACTTCTAATAACCAAACAAACAGAGATGATCATCAATGTAGAACTAATTGAACTAGTGAACTAGCCGCAACTTGTGTAGATAGAACGATACTATAGACTATAGCTAAAATATACTTCTAATAACCAAACAAACAGAGATGATCATCAATGTAGAACTAATTGAACTAGTGAACTAGCCGCAACTTGTACACAGAGGATCAGCACCAAAAACCAACTTAGCAATTAATCTCTTCCTTTCTTCAGAAACTTTGGTTTATTCAACTTGAATAGGCCGCCTAATAACCAAACAAACAGAGATGATCATCAATGCAGAACTAATTGAACTGGTGAACTAGCCGCAACTTGTACACAGAGGATCAGCACCAAAAACTAACATAGCAATTAATACCTTCCTTTCTTCAGAAACTTTGGTTTTTTCAACTTGAATAGACCGCCGCCGGTGGACGACGTGCCGGCGACCTTCAAACACATTATGTATTTAAATCCATCGACCAAATTCTCCTCATCTTCAACTGTATTCTCCTCGACTGTAATCTCCTTAGCATTGATCACTGTTTCTACCGGTATGCTATTGTCGTCCTCCGTCACGATTTCGTCATCACCTATATAATCCAAATTGAGGAGCGATGACGGAGGCGGTTCTCCGTCATCGTCCCATTTTACACCGGATTCAGACTTGCCGGTTACAACCCCATTAATCGACTCTGATACGGATTTTCGGGAATCAGAGTTGATTGCTTTCCTGGTTGGTGATGAAGACTTGCTGTTGTCCGATAAATCATATTCCTCATCGGAATTAGCTTCGATTATAAGAGAAAGAGGCGTACGCAACAATTCAGACATCCTGTGTGACATCATGTGTGTTTTTTTTGTGCAATGCAAATGAAACTTTGATTTCAAATTCTGTCTGGGCGTTGCTTGCATGGCGCTATTTTAAGGCGCCAAAACCCACTTTAATGGGCTTAGAATCGACACCAGTGTTTTAAAGGGCAAGGGCGTAAGGCGGAGCATTTTACATTTACCTCGGCGAGATGTAAGCCCCGAGGCACAGGGCGTAAGCCCCATGGATATTTAATTTTTTGTATTTCACAAAATAATATAATTACAATAAATATTTTTAATTAGGTAAAATTACATTAAAAAAAATTAGTATTGCCTTTTTTTATTTTTCATACTTGTTGTCTTTTACTTCATATGGTAACATTAGTATTTATATTAATGAGGATCAATTCAAGTCAACAATCTATTAGCCATGTGTTTTAAAGACATTACCTAGGATGTTATTGTAAAAACTTTATTTAATAATATGAAGATTTGAGTAGTTTAATTCAAAGTATTAGAATATTGTTCGTAATACATAGATAGTGTTTTTTCTTTCTTTTGTTATATATATTTTATACTTCTTTTTACAATCTTCAACATTATTTAAGAGAAATCTAAATCATAAAATTCATCGGTAAAATCTTTTGGGGCCCAAAAGCAAAAGTTTTATTAGCCTCACCCTCTAGTAACCCCTGCTTACAACTTGTAATTATATATAACATAATTTTACAAGTGTAAATAATATAATGAAATAAAAACTCTTATGGAATACATATCAATTATAACATCTTAGCTTTCAAACAATGAAAAAATTACAATTTCTTAAAACAATATTACTATCATACGGTTTATTTTATATCAATAAACTTTATCAGTAGTATAATTAAAACGTAACTCGTTCATGAATAAAATGAAAATTCCTTTCAAATAGCGAAATAATAAAATATGATAAATTTGAGACGTAAGTCAAAAGACCAATGACAAGTGAACATTTACAAATTGGCTATAGTATTTTTA
Organism: Lycium barbarum; assembly: GCF_019175385.1. Classification (NCBI taxonomy): domain Eukaryota; kingdom Viridiplantae; phylum Streptophyta; class Magnoliopsida; order Solanales; family Solanaceae; genus Lycium; species Lycium barbarum. The sequence continues at coordinate 9,780,606 of NC_083342.1, forward strand.
AAAGAAATATTAAGTGATATTCACCCTCACAATGTTCTCAAATAGTAAATATGCAATACTGCGACTTATTATTTGAGTTACACCCAATATTCTTATTTATATGGATGAAAAACTATAAAGTATCATCCATTTGTTAAAGAATTATAGGGTTCAGTGATTTTAATTAAGAAATTTAACATATAATTTGTGTAAGAACTGTTAAGCGAGCCCCGAACGTTGGGCATTAAGCGGGTTTAGGGCGTACAGACGAGCGCTTAGGGCCCTCACAGAAACTAAGCCCCGAACGTGAGCCTCGGGGTGTTTTGCCAGCACCTAGCCTTAGGGCGAGCCTCGAGACGAATCCTGAAACTGCCTTTTAAAACACTAGTCGACACAAACTCAATAGGTATAACAAACCCCAAAATCAAAGAGCAAATAGAGAAATTTATAATCAAATAAAAGCTAATGGCCAGTAAGACGTACAAACAAAGGAGAAAAGCTTAAACAGAGGGATAATGGAGCAAAAAGGCTTTAGAGCAAACTTAATTTTGAACCTCAAAAAAGGGATTATTACCTGGGCCTATTTGCTCTTAGCTGGGTCTATCGCTCTTTCTCGGTTAGATACTTCGATCATGCTGGGTAATGGCGGATTGTCTCTTTGTCTGTGCATTGGGCCAAGAAATTTCCAGATCGGAATGCAGAAAGATAGAACGAAAATGTCCGAAAGAAAGCAAAAAAATAATACGTGGCTGCTTAGTTGTAGATTGAAAGCCACGGTTCAAATGGAATTGTGCAATGACGAAATTGCCCTTAAATCTGAATTTTATGCCATTAAGCATACACGTTGAAACCATCATTTATTATATATAATAAAATAAAACTAGGTGTAGATGGCCCGTGCCAACACGAGCCCAACGTTTAACTATGTTTCCAATAATTGTAGATAGTTAAGACTGATGTTTGTAAGTTAGCATCGAATCAAAAGAATATATAATATTGCGTGCTAATTGTTGAATATCATTTACAATGTTTTAGAACAAAAGATACAGTTATTGATCTCGTATGGCCGACAAGTGATACATTCTCCATTACGACCTTCAGATTTTCCAAATGCCAATCCCTTTTAGTATTGTATTCATCACCATATGAAAGAAGTCCTGCATATCAACAGTATATAACATTAAATTGTAAAAAAAATATCAAAAGGTAAAAGCTAAGCCCTCCTTCAAACATAGCTACATTTTCATAAAGTAGTACACGCAAGCAATGAAAGGTAAGTCATCCTTAGAGCACCAGTACTATTACTGCAAAAGTACAAAGAATATCCAATGCAATTGTTAGATCACATATTCATTTCCGGATTTCCCTTGAACATAATCAAGAACCCAGTTACCTTAGAACATGGACGTCGTCGTGGAGAGAAGCTTCTATATCGGAGACAATGAACGGGCTTCTTTTGTTTCCTAATTGCTTTCAGTGCGGGTACATGATCAGTACAACAGCTCTTCTTACACTCAACTTATTGTCCTGGCAACCTTTAAATCATCACAAAGTTCTTTAGAATTTCCTCTACGCTAAAGTGGTGAACTTCACGGTGTTCAACCCTTTCGTAGAGATATCTTTGAACCTGTACTCGGTCCAACTGCTCTTCTTCATCTGTATGAGTGCCGATGATATGAAATCAAATCCAATCCCAACATCATATCTACACAGGACGACATTAATATCAGGTGATAAATTAACTTGCAAAGCAATTCAAGCATCTTTTTTTTATAAGGCAAAGCAGTCCGAGCATCGTATCTAGGTAATTATTCCTCGGCTCCATTCATTATGTTTAAAGTACTCAACATTTATCCTATGCCATATTATCAAGAATCAAAGCTGCATCGAGAAGCAAACATTACTAAACAAAATGGCATAAAATATTAAAATGAAAATATAAATAAGTCACACCTTTAGTCGAAACTAATGTTTTTCATTTAACTTTGGCTTCATATGACATTGCATACAATAAAAAGATATAACTGTAAGTTAGCATCAAATCAGATAAGCAACATCACATGCTAACCATGGATATAATTTACATGTATTTTGGAATAAAATTTGCACTCATAGATTACATACATTCTTTACATCCGTGGTAGCATCATACTATGCTGCATTCTTACAACATTTATTACTGGTGATCCATTAGTGACATGTTTAGTCTTTTTCCCAAATCCAACTGTCATAAATAATGATTACGGAAAGGAAATAGAATGAGAAAAATTGATGATGACATATATTGACATGCATCAACTCCTGAGATGATCTTGGAATAATTATTGCAACTGGCAGATGTTTTCACAAAATGCACAACACAGACCTCAGCAATATGATAAAACCAACATTGCAGCTCCTACAATGAACTCACCCGCACGATGCAAACACATGTTAAAATGACAGAAATACACTAAGGAATAAGGGAATTCCTGATCCGACAGTCGAGTGAGCTATAAAGCACATGAATATTTTCTTGTTTTGTTCTTTACAAATCTGAACTTGATTAATAACGAAACAAAACTTACACTTATCCATCTCCATTCAAACAAATGAGAGACCACTGATGTTACAAAGTTATGAATCACAGAGATTGCCATGACTCTAAGCCTTAACAGTTTGAATTTGGTGTTTGCAAAGAGGAAACATTCTTTCCCCATTTAATGTTTGATGTAAGTTCTTAGGATTTTTCTTGCTCTTTTAATGTTGATGACAGAGAAGCAACATCATTCCTAAATAAATACTTAAAAAGATTTCATCTTAATAAAGCTTCATCTCCTCGACTGCTTTTTCATGTGCGAGAAATCGGAGTTATATTATTTTGTTACTCTAATGTTTTACCAGTAGACTTGGAAGTACCAGTTTGACATCCTTGTTGAATTATGTAGAACCCTTATGACCTCAACTTACTTCTTTATTGCTCAAAAGACAATAGGTGGAAATCACACTTAATTGTGACATTAAATCCTTATTGTAGGGTAATCAAATCCAAAATTAATGTGAAATGGAGATCCCAACAGATAGATTCACAATCTCCAATTTGCTGTAGAAATTTCGAATACATGGAGAAAGAATTATCAGCATATGCTGCACCATGAACTGGTCTATATTGCTGAAAGATGTACGGAAACACTCCAGTGAGACTTTCAAAAAAAACATTCGCTATCAAAACTTTACAACTGAAGAAAAGCCAGAAGTAACAGTTCCATCAACCAAACAATACATTATCTGTAATCGTAAATGTGTAGCAATCTACCAATATTAATATTTCAGATTAAATAATCAAAATATTAATACCAACAGAACAGTCTTTTCCTCGTTTGAGCTGTCGTCTTAATTTATGGATGTGCTTATACATTTGGATAGAATTGTTATTGTAAGTTTATTACCTACTCCATTTAAGCCCTTTTCCATTTTTTTTTGGGGGGGGGGGGGGGGGGGGGGTTATTTTAAAGATGAATGAGGATTTAACATACTAATCGATTGTATTGATTTGTTGGACGGTTGGTTCTCTTCCGAAAGAACAAATTCCTCTTTGGCAGATAGACACAAGCAAAAATATAAAACCTTACCAATTATCCTTACTTCCAAGTCCGTTGTTCGCTAACAACGACGGATAGAAACCAGAAAGTTATCACTCCAATCATACCGTAGAAGTAATAAGAAAGAGAGAAGAAATAGGTGTAGAAGGTCTAACAAACAAGAGCAATGGCAAAGAGATAATGCAAACCTGAATACGAAACGGTAGTGACTGCCAGATGCAAGCAGATGTTTGACGCGTTAGTTCACGTGGAAAACCTAAGACCTAAATGACGATAATGCCCTTAAAATGAATTCATTGACAAATAACAGATGTTGAAACCTGCGTTTCTAAAATTCTAATATAGGAAAAAAAAAACAAAAATAATACTAAAAAAAAAAGTAACATACAACCTGCAATTAAGAAAGAGTAATAGGATAATACTACTAATATTGCTGCTTTATCATTATCTTCATGAATTCACCATTACAGAGAATTACTACTGCTCCATTTACATACTCAACAACTATGATAGGAAAGGGAAAAAACAGCAAACTAGTTCTCTTCATCACAAACAGAGATGATCAGCAACTTCTCCCTGGCCAATGAAGAACTAATTTGAACCAAGACGACGGCAACTCTGTTTTTTCGTGGTGAACTAGCAGCATACTTCATTCGTGGAATGGTAAACAGAGGATCAGCACCAAAACATATATCGGCGGACTAGCAGCATATCACTATTAGTACTATGAAAAACAGCAAACTAGTTTCTCGATAGATTCTCTTCATCACAACATTAAACTAGAACGGTACTATAGACTATAGCTAAAATATACTTCTAATAACCAAACAAACATAGATGATCATCAATGTAGAACTAATTGAACTGGTGAACTAGCCGCAACTTGTACACAGAGGATCAGCACCAAAAACTAACATAGCAATTAATCCCTTCCTTTCTTCAGAAACTTTGGTTTTTTCAACTTGAATAGACCGCCGCCGGTGGACGACGTGCCGGCGACCTTCAAGCACATTATGCATTTAAATCCATCGACCAAATTCTCCTCATCTTCACCTGTATTCTCCTGGATTGTATTCTCCTCAGCATTGATCACCGTTTCTACCGGTATGCTATTGTCGTCCTCCGTCACGATTTCGTCATCACCATATAATCCAAATTGAGGGGCGATGACGCAGGCGGTTCTCCGTCATCGTCCCATTTTACACCGGATTCAGACTTGCCGGTTACAGCACCATTAATCGACTCTGATACGGATTTTCGGGAATCGGAGTCGATTGCTTTCCTGGTTGGTGATGAAGACTTGCTGTTGTCCGATAAATCATATTCCTCATCGGAATTAGCTTCGACTATAGGAGAAAGAGGCATACGCAACAATTCAGACATCCTGTGTGACATCGTGTGTGTTTTTGTCTGGGCAGCTATTTTAAGGCGCCAAAACCCACTTTAATGGGCTTATTGAGAGCGGATTTTCTTTCTTTTGGGGTGGTCTTTAATTTTTGTCCCTCAAATTGCTTGTCTTTAATTTTTGCCATTTGCTTAAAAAGGTGATCGAAAATATCTCGAGGTTCAAGATTCAAACCTCGTTCAATCAAAAAAAACAAGGCAAGGCTTCTGCAAAAAGTATGACTTATGCGACAGACTTTTGCCTTAAGGCATAATTAAAAGTCTGCCTTATAAGACAAAGTTTGCCGTCTTCAAAGACTTTCAGTTATGCCTTAAGGGTCATTTGCACGATTGCCCTTTGCTAAAAAATCTCTTAGTTTCGGGTTCAAATCCCTGTTCAGTCAAATTTTTTTATATGGTTAGGGAACTCTTCTATCACAAATTAAAAGTAAGCAGGTTAACTATAAATTAATATGGTCAAATTCAATAAGATAAATTAATTAATATGCACAGTTTTCGAAAAATAGTCATGTAGTTTAAATATGGTGGTAATTCAATACTCCTTCCGTTCCAAAACGTGTTTCGATTTTTTTAGAGTTAATTTGACTAATTTTTCAAACTAAATAGAGTAATTTATTATTTTAAAATTAAAATTTAGATATTCGAAAGTTACACCAAAAGTACGATAAGTTGCAAGGTTTCTCATGTCACTTAAGTGAAGAGATACATTTTAGAATTAGTGTTAGTCAAAATGCCTATTAAATATTTTGAGTTGTCAATTATTATGACTGATAGTACTGTTTACGTAGTTTCCAAATATGTAAAATTTTATTTTAAAAAATTTAAAAATTTAAAAATTCTCTTTTTTTCAAATTTATATTCAAAATTTAAAAGTTTAACTCTCAAAATATAAAAGATGTCACATAAATTAATACGAAGTACATGTTTCCGGCATTACTTGTAAATAATGAAGAGCCTAGTTGTATTGGCCTAACATATATTGTAAAATAAACTCATCTATTTTAATTGGTGATTGTGGATGAATAATTTTGTGAGTCCTGATATCAATGCACACGTGGAATGAGCAAAAGAAGAGAATAAACTCTCAGCTAAGGATATAACTAATACCATCTAAAATTGGGTAATGATATTGAATATTGTAGTTGATTTTATTTTTAAAAATTAAAATTCATGTTTCCTTAGGTCATAATTTTTTTTACTTTTACATAAATATAAATATATTATATTTCATATAAGGTTAAAGATGTCTCTGAATCAAGGCCCTGTTGTTGCGGAGCCCACAATTTACTACGACTAGTTTAATTAATAGAGCTCTTTTACCAATCATTAATCACCAAATCTACCACAGAGAATGGACAGCCAATAATCTTATTATAGACAATTTATTTAATGAGATAATCTTACCACACAAATAATACTACATCTTCTTAACTCTTTATATTTTGCCAGAAACCACACAAGTTAGATGTAACAAAATGACCAAAATAGTCTCTTATGTTTAGGGAAATATTTAAACTTTAAAGTAGTTCCTAAAATAACTCTTAAAGCAGTTTTGACTATTTAAATTTATCAAAAATAAGTACGTTTGATTTTCGTCAAGTATCTTAACAAATTCAGTTTATTAGATTTGAGGAAAATTGTGGGAATTTTATTTTATTATTAGATTTGAGGAAATTGTGGGAATTTTATTTTAACCCAAAATATCAAGAAATTCTCATCAAATACTAAAAAACACAATACAAGAAAATTATATTAGACACGAAAATAACAGAAGCTCCACCGCAAAAACTATACCAGACACTAAACAAATACTACGATTTTAGTAATAATAAAAGCTGCACCTTTAGATGTGACTTGTGAGTTCTTGCTAAAAAGGTTCACATATTCCGTTAAATATAATAGACATAAGTTATTAAATATTTGTGGAAGATCAAAAATATCGTTTTTAAGAATTTAAAATATCAAAACTTTGAAAAATATATTTAAGAAAGGATTTTGAACCTACCTCTATGTCGCGACCCAACCCCGTAGGCCGTGACTAGTGCCCGAGTTGGACACTCATATTGCCTGTTAACTGTAATCATTTATAACTAGCATGTCATGAACTTATTTGTATAAAAAGGTAGGGTGTTGTTTTAAAGTTGTCAAAATTTTGTATGTCGTAGGCACCTGTCTCCTGAGGAGTTACAATTTTTAAACAACAACATATATATTTCTACGCAAGCCGACAAGGCTGCCACGATATGCAACATACCAAACATACATATATATGCAAGCCGACAAGGCTGCCATCACGAATGGGTACGCCCCAAACATAAGTCATAATATAGACACAACTGAACAACATTGATACACAACCCACACATATGTCTACAGACCTCTAAGAATAACAACAGTATCATATGACGGGACAGGGCCCCGCCGTACCCCTGAATAGCCACATATATACCACAGGAGAATCTGTTCCAAAACGCTAGGCTCCAGGACAAGGGAGCACTCCAAGATAGCTGGATAGGACTCCTAAGCTGGCGGGTTACCAACATAAGCATCTGTACCTGCGGGCATGAACGCAGCCCCCCGAAGAAAGGGGGTCAGTACGGAATATGTACTGAGCATGTAAAGCATGAAATGTAGTAATAGACTCATAAGGAGACAAAGTATGTAGGACCCAATGCAACAATCAGAAATTCATAAAACTTGCCTTTGGACATATTTCATCTGTATAAATCTCATATCAATATCGTTGTAGAGTTTTGTAATCAAAGCTGCATAATCATTCTGTATATAACATATATAACGTGTCCCGGCCCTTTAATAAGGGACTCGGTAATTAAAATCATAGCATCATAAACATAAACATAGACGTGTCCCTGTCACACCCCGACTTTACTAGGGTGTGATGGGCACCCGACCCCATATTCGGAGCCGAGCGAACCCGCTGACTCTTATTACATATATAACCCTTTGAACCCCTAAATCAAGTACACATAATAAAATTTACTGAAATATTCTTTTTGTTGCTTTCAAATCAAATAAAATCTGTAACTGTGTAAAACTTGTATCATAATACAAACTGACTCCCGAAACCCACGACTCTGTCTGCAAAGTCTCTAACTTTGAACAAAACGTCATAGCACATATACTCTGACTCGACAACACTCCAGAACAAGTGGAACCTACCAACTCCGCTGGAACATCTTCTATGCTAGCTTCAGCTCATCAGGGTGTACCTGCGCGGCATGAAACGCAGCCCCGATGAAGAGGGGTCAGTACGAGCAATGTACTGAGTATGTAAGGCATAAATAGTAACATAGTAAGAGATGAACATGCGAACGTTAACTGTATGGGAATATAGAACATATCATAAGATAAAAGAGTAACTTTTACATGTGAGTGCCCCTGAGGGCGGATACCATGCATGCTTATCTGGTTATGTCATTGTTGACACCCAATTTTGTCCCTCCTTTATTTTAATTTACTCGGGCTTCTAAATTTACTGACGAGCTAAATACTTTATTTTCACTATTTTTTTTATTATTATTATTGCTACTACTAGTAATATCGCTACTGTTATTTTCAACACTACGACAATTACGTTACCACAAATTTTAAATGATTCATCATCATTTCATTTTTTTCGGGTTTGGACTCATTAAATTAATTATAGAACAACACTTTGTAAAATCCTTATTTCTTTACATATTAATTATTAATTGTCTTCATATAGTATACATTGTACTAGTTGTTAAATTACAAGCCCAACAATAATTAAATAGCGGAGGAAGGATCAACAATTTTCAGCCAAATTAATGACCCGAAATACAAATGCAATGTTATTCCCCTACCCAAATTATCAACCCACACTCTAATTAATTAAACCAACCCACATTATTCCCTACCCAAAACAATTCAGCCCACATTATTTCCCTACCCAGCCCAAAATTATCAGACCCGGCCCAATATTTTTACCCTAAAACCTATTCTCTTTCTCTTTCTCTTACTCTTTTCTCCGCCTCCTCTCTCTCTCTCTATACTCTCCCTCTCTCCCTTTCACCGCCGCTCCCCTCTCCCACCATTTCCGCTCCTCTCACGCTCCTCGTCCCCACCTTGCCGACGACCCCATCACCGTTCCCCACACCACTACCCCACTCCGCTCCTCTCTACCCTACCCCCGCTTCTTTCTTTCCCTTTCATCATCATCATCATCGCCTCCACTCACCCGCTCCTCTCCCACACTCCTTTATAAAAACAAACAAGGGGGGAGATCAGAAAAATCCCCCCTAGAGATCGAACAAGATCTGAATCCAAAGATTCCCCCTACAAAAAATATAAGCTTACACTGTGAAGGGATTATTCATCATTTTTTTTAGAAAATATCCCACTGTTTTTTTTCACACTTGCTTTTCCTTTTCCGGCCAACTTTAGCCGCAACAAAAGGTTTTCAACAAAATTCAATTTGACTTCTCTGATTTTAAAACCTTCTTCTGCGTTGCGTGTTCGGATTTATTGAGTTTCGTACTCAGAAATAATTCGAGTGTCGTTCGCGTTCGAGTTTAGATTTCGAGGCCTTCGACGCCCCATTTCACTGCACCAACAAAAGTTCAGTACGTTTCTCTTTTATTTCGAACTTAAAGTTTCTGATGTGTGCATGTTCTATTATATGTTTTGGGCTGTTGGATTTCCTTCGAATCCTTATGTGTTAAGTATCATGAAATTCTGAATGTCCGTTTCTGATTATCGATGGTGTCTGAATATAAGTTATAAACTTGTACGTAATAGCTTGATTTATGCAGTTGATGTTGTTTAGATTATGATGCCAATCTAGTGTCTTTGACTAAAATATGATTAGGCTTTTGAAGTTTTCGTATAGGTCTAGGTTATAAATTAGTTGGTTAATTTGGCCTTGCTGTGGACTAGCATACACCTTAGTTTTGGTCCCAGTTTATCCATCTGTGTTTGCATGCAAGGGTTGGGTTTAAGTTGGCAAAAAGAATCAGATTTAGACTAACGACGATGGTTTTGCGATAGGTTAGTATGTGTCAGTTGGTTGTGTATGTGAGTATAAAATCTAAATGCCATCATGTGGTTTATTTGCGACTAGTTTAATTCATAATGGTCATTCGTTTAATCCGAATTAGTAATCTTGGTCTGTGACTTGAGGTATGTTTGGTTGCCTGAATTTAGTTATATAGAGAAGTGGCAATGTTTGTACGGGTGTGTTTCCCCTTTATTCCCTGATGCCTAGCTCAAATTTGTGTCCCTTTTATCTTTGGTTTCAGTTCTGTTCCATGAGAATGGGGTAAAGAGGTCAGTTTTGGGTTTAGTTCCAGTGTCACATATTATAGTTTGGGTCGAGACATTCAATTCTGTTTGATTCATGAAAATAAGGTCTAAACTGCATTCATTAGGATTTGGAATGACATTGACTTGGTACTTTAAGTAAAAGAAGACTACTTGTATGTCCATCCGAATGACTCATGCTCAAACTATGAAGCCTCTGCAATTAATGTGCTGTTAATATCAATATTACAGATTTTAGAATATGTTAATAAGGTAGAACAACACTTTAGATTCAACTTCAGCATCTTCAAATACATGCTAGAGCTCTGCTGAATTCTGAAAGATATATTCGAGGTTCCCTACTGATAAAACACACTAACTGTACGCTATATGATCACTCCCTATTGAGTTGAATCTGTTTAAGTTTACTTATAAGCATTGTATGAATCATATGAGTATACGCCTCTAAGGGACATTCGTTCGAACCTGTAAGAATGGTGAAGCTATTGTATCTAGTTAATACATTGAAACGGGAATACCAAATATGCATGTTCACTTGATTATCTATCTTGAAACATGTCAAGACACCTGGGTATTCTCTCTGGTTATGCAAGTAATTGTGTTTCGTATTTGCTTTAGCATATTCGTTTTAGTTTGGGATATACGAAGACGCCCAGTTTAGTTGTTGTCTGTTTCTTTTTACGTGGGTAGTTTCTTGTTTCAGTGGCTTCGTTTTGCTACCATGTTCGAGTAGTCTTTCCACTATTATTTTGCCACATTTAAAGAGCCGAGTTCTGTTGCATCCTGACTTGAACTTTGCTATATTTCTTGAAGCTCAGCCTCTGCTCTGCCTAACTGATGCTCAAAAAAAATTTGTTTAGTCTTCAAATCCCTTCTGATACAGATGCTCTTATGATATTACAATTATCTTGCTACTACATCTGCCATACTTGCTCAAATTCTTTTCTTGTTGTTTGTTTAGAAGACATTAATATACTAGCCGTAGGTAGTCCCTGTTTTAGTCGAAATATATTTACTTGTTTCGAATTTAATTGTATATGTTTAACCTTAGTCGTTGAATTGTGTATTAATCTTTTTCCCTTCATTTTTTTCTCTTGCATGACTCTCACATACGAGTCCCTCGGACTCGTCATTCCTCCGCATTTGGTGTTGGGCTAAAGGCCCAACTTGTCCTTCCTGCTCGTCCTCTGTCCACAGCACAAAAATAGAAGACAAAAATTTGGGCTAAAGCCCAATAGACAGAATCAGAACTCGGTAGCAGCATATACAAATTGTTATTGGGCCGAAGCCCAGTTGCAAACAGATCGCAGCCGTCCAAATGGGGCTGAACCTATTCTCATTATATTTGCTCCTCTATTTCTATTTTGTGTGCCCTTTAACATGTATTGTATGACTAACATTTGTGCTTGTTAATTAAGATTAGTAACATTAAGGGTTTAGTTTAGTAATGGGTAGTTAATTTCACAAATTACATTCACTTCTATTTTTAACTATTTATAGCATCTATAACATTTATTTGGGTAATTGATTTTTAAAATAGCATGATTACATCTTTTGGCTAAGGGAATAATAATTTATGCTTACTATTTCAGAAATTTAAACATCATAACTCTTATACTAACGTTAGCTTATTCTAAGAAATAAAAGGGCAAACTAACTCAACGAATGACTCTTTTCACTTTAGTTTCCTTCCAACATTTAAAATTACACATTTGTCTAGAACAACCTTTAAAACTTTTATTAAAATAACTCTTTCGAATTTTAGTCATTTCCTCCAAATATAAACATTACATGTCTATTTTTTTAAAACTAAACTTTTTATGCAACTATTATTTTCTATAAGTTTTACTTTAAATAACTTTAGGAATATTTATAAGAGATTTTTTTAAACATTTAAACATTACATTTACACTTAGCCTAACTAAATTTAAGTCCGGTCGGTTAACCATTGTTAATGGGTCTTAAAGGGTGCCTAATACCTTCCCTTTAGACTAATTGAACCCTTACCTAGAATCTTAAGTTTCGCAGACCTTGAACAGAGTTAACTTTAAACATAACTTTAATAAACTTTAGGTGTCCTAATTCACCATAAAATAATTAGGTGGCGACTCCTTAAAACACATAACAAAAAATAGGAATCTCCAATATGTCGTACTCCTGCTTTAACTCCCGGGTTAAAATGGGGTGTGACAGTCATATCATATCATATCATATCATATCATATCATATCATATCATATCATATCATATCATATCATATCATATCATGTCATATCATCTCATATCATGTCATATCATAGCGCCGAACAACGTCGGCTCGCCCACATAGCGCCGAAATACGTCGGCTCGCCCATATATCCCGCGTCCGGGCATCCCCCGTCTAGGATGATAACGCCAGCTGACCAGGTGGCAATGCAACATATGTCCCTTCCCCTCCATATCTCCCTCCCTCCCCCCATGTACATATACATATACATATATAGCATGCATGAGAGCCCAAAGAAAATCATGTATCCATCGGAGTGACGTAAGGTCGGTAACCTCCGATTATATTATGGAATGGCCATCATGGGTGTCGTGTCTCACCTTGAAGGGACAATTAATATAAGGAGAGACTATCAATGAAGTGTGTCATCATGAGAAAACATAAAACAGAATCATAAGGCATTGTTTCATATACTTGGAACCTTTAAAGTAGTCATTATCCATAATAGAGTTGAGATATCAAGAAATAGTTTAACATTTTCATATTGTCATATTCATGGTAGGAACATATCGTCAACATATCTATCATAGACATTTTCTCATATTTGACTTCATCGTTGTCATTATAAGATCATATTCATCATCTTAGTCATAAGAGCTTCCTATCTCTTAAAACTTGGTTTTCGGAAAGTATGGACATTTTGAAAAAAAAACAATTCTGAACTATTAGGAAAAGACTTATACCTTGGAGTCATAGACTTATAGCTTTTGCAAGTAAAGAAGATATAAAAAAAAAACATTTGAGACATTACGACTTGGGGATCATGCCTTTGGAAGAAAAGGGACGAGCCTTACATACCTGTGCCACGACCAACTAGGTACGCTTATTTGTCCGAGCCCGTAAGTCTACATTTAAGATGATTCACACTAATGTTAGCCTTTTCATCGTACATTTGTACCATACTTCAAATTATACTATTTTATATTCTGCCGAAAATCGGGCAGCATCTCCCCTGTTTATATGCCTAGCCCAAATTCTCAATCCAGCAACCAACAACAACAACAACAATTCCAACATCAATTATAATGTTTCCAATTCCAAAATATCTCATAAAACAGCCCACACGCTGTTTTCCAACTTTTCCAACTAATTAACTCAGTATACAATCATTTAATCGTGCTTTCTTTGTAAATAATCCCATATTAATACAAGTAGAAAGAGATTCATACCTTTCTCCCTTTAATATTGTTGTATCTTCCCTTTTTCACCTTAGTTTTATGCCATAATGCACCGCCATACGATTTTGCAGCGAAAACTATACGCTATCCGGACTGGAATTGGGAAATTATACCTGGTTTGGGCTAAAAAGTGGGTGTGGAAATGTTGGGGAATTTTCCAAAAATTTTGGGAGGTTTTTGAGTATATTTGCTGAAAAAAATGGGGGTTTACCCCTTTTTATAAGGTTCTGGATTCGGCCCAGAACCGACATAAAATGCTTCTGCTCGTTCGCGCACCCTTTGGGCGCGTTCGCGCAGAGTTAAATTTCCTGACTGGACGTTCGTTCAGTAAAAAGGTCATAACTCCTGATCCCGATATCGTGTGAGGGACCACGACCTATGGTTGGAAATCTATTTCAATTATCTACAACTTTTATTTCTGGGCATTTTCCCAAATTCCAAAATTATAATGCCGTTGTTGCCCCTGGAAGTCAAATCATCCAAAAATGTTTCCTTAAATCGTCCTTTTGGAGGGCTTATGCCCATTTTTGGCTTAAGGGTCCTTCTTAGGACTTGCTCAACTTTCCATATACTATTCATATATCTCTTCACACGTCTTTTATAAGACTCCAGCATGTGGGTCCCACTTAGCTCGCAGCGGCAAGGGCTTTTCGTCAAATAACCTATGAACTAATTCACACCATATGATCTCCAAATGTCATATATATGTTATTATTACCTCCCTGTAACACAACCTTCATTCCGAACTTGATTCTCGAGTTTTTGTTCAGCGCGTTCGCGCTGTATCGGCCCTTTGGCCTTCTGCGCGTTCGCGCAGACCATTTTTTTTTCTGGCTTGCCCATCCAACTTGTAATGTCCATATTTCCTTACCCTGAGGTCCGATTGAGGAGCCGCTTGTTCCGTTGGAAACTAGACTTTCCGAACTTCACTTTAAACTTTTGTTTTACTTCAAAACTCTTAATATACTAGAACATATCATTTCTTCCATTTATACCAAAATTTTCGTATCAAACCTTGCCTAACTTTCTTTCAAAGCCTCGGAAGCTTAACCTCCTTAACCCTGACGTAACTTTACTCTCCCTTTGACCCATACTAAGCCGTCTATTGTTTTGGTAACGTGAAATTTTTCCGGGGTGTAACAGTCCCGGCCCTTTAATAAGGGACTCGGTAATAGGGAATATGCCCTCCTGGCCACCATCTCCATATCATCATGTCATCATATCATCACATCATCATATCATCATATATATATATATATATATAACGTGTCCCGGCCCTCTAGTGAGGGACTCGGTGATTAATATAGTAAATGTGCGCACGAGAACGTGTCCTGGCCCGGGACTCAGTGAAGGATATAGCGGTAAGCACGAGCAGAATAAATAACAACCACATATATGCAATTCATCTTTTGAGACTCAATGGACAAGCACTAACCAGCTCTAAAGTGTCAAAATAATATTCATATTCAGTTCTTTTTAAGTCTCATAATAAACTATAACAAGAAACGTTTCAGATTTCGTGTACATGTATCAACTTAACATGGTGTAGCTTTTGAAAGTCAAGTATGCCTCTATTTGTGCAATTCTTTAAGAGTAGGAACTTCTATACATCATTCATTAGTCAATCATATAGTAGGCTTGTGACAATAACATTAAGGAAATATAGAATCATAAGTCATGCATGGAACTAGAGAGTAGAATTTACCCCAAGGTTCATATCGTTTCATACTTACGTCTAGGACATGCCAAAAGAAAGAAGGAATAGGCTTTACATACCTTTAGCGTTTAGTCGTATTATAACTTGTACTTGCTGCCCAAAAACACTTATCCTATATCAAGATATCAAGAGCTACGATTAGTCTACGAGGGAATTCAATACGTATTTTAACGTTAATAATCCCTTTCTAACATTTAAACGACGTTTCGTTCGCATTCAAACCAACTAGTGCTACAAGCTAACATTGCTAGTCATACTTTCAAGTACCAATCCGAACTTGTTTAAACATGACTTAAGGGAACTTTGGACAGTTCTTACATCATTCAAAACAGTCCCATCTCATGGCCAAACAACACACACAATATTACCATTCTCATTTAGCAATTTTCCAGCTTTAACTTACAACGACAACAACACGTTTAACAACATTACCTTTACAATTCTTGGATCTGTTTTAGCATCATTTTCATTCTTACAACAGCCCACAAACCATTTCAATTTCAACTTGAATCATTAAACTTCACTTTCACTATACGTTCGTAACAACATTCAACATTCAAAACGCACAAATTTACTCCTATCATCAAAACAGTCCCAAATACAACATAAAAGATGCCCGAAATTCTAACGAACACCTACAATACACAAAGCAGCCCACATACTCTTCTCATACATTATTTCATGCAATATTTTCAGCAAATTTCAGTAAAATACGACCAGCAGTCACACGATAAATATATCACCAAATTCGTATGCAAATAGCTACATTGTCGACACTATAACCTTACAACAACCTATAAACAATTTTAGTTCCAACTCTAACCATTAAATACCTTAATTCCCATCATAAAATTCATGACAACAACCATCAAAATACCAAATAAAATCAGTTCACTATCTTCCACAAAAACAGTCCACTACACGGCCATAATTCAACAAAACAACAACATGTTCGTATCAACACAACTTCACCTTTAACCTTCCAATTCTTTTCATTCTTTTTTGCCATGCAATCTAGGATAGCCATAACCATGATTACTAAATAAAATCAGTCCATTATCCCACACCAAACAGTCCCCTACAGCGTCTACAAGGCCTCAACATCAACACACACACAATTGCATACATGCAATTCACATTTACACATGCACAACATATCCAAATCACCTCTAAAACAGCCCCTTAGGCTATAACCATATTTCAACACCAACATTCATAATTTCATACATGCAATGTACTTTTACATATTCACAACACCTCAAAATTCGTCCTAAAACAGTCCACACGGTTCAACTTCATCATCAAACACATACAAAATGATCAACTCTTACCTTAACAAGTTGGCTTCTTAACTTTGCTAGAATTTTGTGAAATGAACTAATACTTGTTCTTGTTGCTCCAATGGATACTCCACGTTGCTATGCACCTTCTCAAGGGTTGAAACACTTTGGAAAATAATTTTTTTGAATAAAAAATGGAGAGATCAAATCTGGTCGTGAGCTTATAAGAGCTTGTATGGCATGTTTATGGTTTCTCCTTCACTTGAAACCTAATGGTGAATGTGTAGAACACTTTGGGGGTTTAATGGTAAGAAAAATAGAAGGGCTGGCCGTGCAATGGTGGTGGAAATGCCATGGCTGGCCGTGGCTCTCTCTCTCCATTCACTTGGTGAAGATGAGAGCCTCTCTCTCTAAGTTCACTTGGTGGGATTGGGAAATGAGTTGTGGCATGCAACTTTGGTCAACAAGGAGACCATTTTGCTGCCCAAGAAGGTCTCACACGTTCCCTCAACTAAGCATGGGCAAAAATCTGATTTTGTCATGTGTTTGTGGGGCCCACACGGCCACTAGTGAAAAATTTGTGAACATTTAAGTCTTAATACTCAGTCCAACTTGCATCGTCCATATCTCCTTACCCCGATATCATTTTGACGAGAGGTTTATTGCGTTGCAAACTAGACTCGATGAACTTAATTTTAGGCTTTTAAAACACCTTAAAACTCATTTTATACTAGGCGATATGCCTCCTACAATATAGGCTAAAATCGGGTCCGAGATTTTTCTGAGGTTGTTCCGATTCATTTCGTTTAAATTCTAATCCTCTTCCAACCTCATGTAACCTCTTATACATACGTATACACACTCATATACATCCATAAAAATCCATATACGCGTCTCGAAGGGTTCGGAGAATCACAATAACCTTAAACATAACTAGAGAACTCACAAAGCTTCGACGAAACTCCAATCGCAAAAGTATATTCATATCTTTTGTCCATCCTCTATATCATTACTAATAATCTCAAATACTTTTAAAAGGTCACTCGCATTACCTCATATACATACTCATAGCGTGATTTCAAATCCTTTAGGTAACCGTGTCACCTTGGGATACTTAAGGAAACCATATATATAACGACATTCTTACTAACTCGATGAACTTTCCTTGAACCTTCTTAACTCATTCTTTCTTGTTTTAATACAAGTAGCACGGATTATTATGGAGTGTAACACTCTAAACACAAGGGACCATTTTTGTTACATATTATTCACTTAAATAAACAAGTCCAAATGATTACACAAAAGCACGCATATTCTTTAGTTGTTTAGCCAGCTATTCCTCATCTCTCCCCTCTAATCTCCTTCTTTTTCCTCCCTCTCCGGGCCCGATGGCAGGGGGAAACATATTAACTTTAAATGTTTTTCAATTTTTTCATATTCGATAGATTACAAAAAAATTTAAAAAAAAATTCTCTAGAAAATGTTTGTCCTTCAAAATGAGAAAAATGACTTCACCAATACAAGTAAGAGTCCGTTGGATTGACTTATTTTAAGTGTTTTTAAGTCAAAATAGCTTTTAAGCATTTTTATAGTGTTTGATAAAATTTAAAAGTGCTTCGTTTTAAGACAAAGCAGCAAAAATAAGCTAAAAGTCATAAGTTAGAATTCATAGCTTATGGCTATTAGCTTATAAGCCAATCCAAACAGGCTCTAAAGAAAACAAGTTTCACAAATAACGTAACATTCCACTTTTATTGTGTCTTCCCCACACTCGAATTCAAATTTTTAGACGACCTAACTTGGGTCATGCTCCCAAATGACCCCGCAACTTATACTCAGCCCGACCCATGCAGACTTCATAAATTAAATCTAACACCCCTAGCTCATCTATAAGCTATGTTGCTCTGATCCTTCAAATTAAATGATGTCGCACTGGTGTCGGGTCTTTTTAAGAATAGCTTTTGTAAGATCCTCGTCTTCACTCTCACCCCTACCTTCACCACCCACCTACCTTCAATCCCCAACCACCCATCTCCACCTCACCCCTGACCACCCTCATATTATTTATCTAGATTATATATAAATATTTTTGATTATGCAAAAATAAGTAAGAAAACCATTTATTTCTTAAAGGGAAAAGGTGCAAATATACCCCTCAATTTTGTGATTTAGAGCAAATATACCGCCCGTTATAAAAGTGGTGTAAATATACCTCTGCCGTTACAAAAAGGTGCAAATATACCCTTTTTGCTGATGGATTTTTTTTTTAAAATCATTTAGTTTATTTTTTAATTAAAAAAAATACCACGTGGCTTAAAGAAAAAGTCTACCAATTTTTTTTGAGTAGACATATTTTTCTAAAGCCATATGATAATTTTTTTTCTGGTGAGGCAGGTCTGGTTCATTTAAAAAAATGGTAGACTTAATTTTTTTTAAAGCCACAGAGATAATTCTTAAAATGAACCAGACTCGACCCATAGGAAATTTTTTTACCATGTGGCGTTAGAAAAATATGTCTACTAAAAAAATGAGTAGACATTTTTTTAAGCCACATGGCATTTCTTTTAATTAAAAAACATGCTAAATGATTTTTTTTAAAAATCCGTTAGCTAAAAGGGTATATTAAGTCTATCTGTGTAAGGGCAGAGGTATATTTTTAGTGACGGAGTCAAAATTCATATTAAGGGGGTGTCAAAAAAGATGGATATGTCGTAACCCAAGATTGAACACGCGATCTTAGCGAACTTTTGCAACCCCTTAACCGTTGCATTAAACCTTCAGCTTGTGCGAACTGTCAAGGGTGTCAACACTGGTATATATACCAATAAAATCAAAATTTTACCTATCTATACAATGTAATATTTCGATGAAGGAGTGTCAAGTCGCTTGATACCCCTCGGGCAAGGGTAGCTCCGCCCCTGTATATTTACACTATTTTGTAATGGCAAGGATATATACACCATTTTTATAACGAGGTAGATCTGCTTTAAATCATAAAGTTGAGGGTATATTTGCACCTTTGCCCTTTTATATAAAACATTTTCGTTAACTATTCTTCATTTTCTCTTCTTTCTCTTTTCCCATTTGGTTTTTAGTTAAGAGTATTCTTGATTTCACATTCTAGCCTTATTACCTAAAAGAAAAGAAATATTTGCATGATTTTCTCAACTATTTAGTTTCTTGGTCTTCTTTTTGTTGATCTTGTTGTTGTGGGGACTTCTTTTTTACTTTGTGAATTTGGGGTTTAAACCATTTTTAATTTGATTGAATTCTTGTTTTCCTAACTTATTTTTGTTTCTTGGTTTTTTTAAGGAACCGATCAGAGGTTGTTTAATTTTGCTTCAAGACTTTGTTGGCAGCTTCTTCAGTTGTTGTTATTCAGGTAAAAACCTCAAATTGCTTAATTGTTTTATGGAAACTTAGCTTGTTAATTTTTAGCTTGAGCTTATTGTGTTTAGCATTTTCTTTAAGATTTATGTTGTTCCTTTTAGTTGGGTGTGGGATCAGGGTTCCTTTGTTGGTATAACTCAAGTTTCCATCTTGATCATTGAATCAAACTGAGCGATTATGTTTTTTTGGTGCTAGATTTGATACCTAACTGAAGTTTACATCTTGTGTTTTAGCACTTCCTTAAGATTTATATTGCTTCTTTTAGTTGGGGTGAGGGGTTGGGGTTTCTTTATTGGTTTAACTGAAGTTTCTGAATTGTTAATGAGAGTATTTTCTTGCATTAAGCTGAGTTGTTGTAGTTTGTTGGTGTTAGATTTGACATCAAACAATTTTGATCCTGAGATTTTGCTTTGTAAACTCAACAAACACTGCAATTCTTTTTAGCATTTCTTAGTGTTTGCTTAAATGGAAATTTTATAGTGGAATCAACAATTGCTTAATGGTGGAAATTTGGAATTCCCTATTAAATTGTTTTCCTTATAAGAAAAATCACTTGAGTTCGTCAGATGCTGATTTTGAGGTTAAAATTATGGAAGTATGTGATTTTAAGGTTAAAATTATAGCTAATATTGCTTTTTCCTTGAAACTACTTTCTAAGTTATGAGCCTTATATTTATCTTTATTACGTATTTGTTAAACTGACATGTGAATCCATAGAGGAAGCATCCATCATACTGAGTTAGAAGTCTTGTGAACCAGCCTTGATATTGACAGAGTTAGGAGTTCTATGAATCAGCCTATGATGTTTGAGATTTTCAGGAATTTTTAGAACAATTTTATTGTAATCAAGTAGTTCAAGAGTAGTTATAGTCAGAGGTAGAGGCAGTATCCCCTTCGGCGAAAAATTACACTCTATATATAAGTTAAAAAATATTATATATATATATATATATATATATATATATATATATATATATAGTAGATATTAAATCTCCTTGACTTCTTTGTTTGTACATTTCTTTATATTTTTGAACCCCTTAGTTAAAATTCTTACTCCGCCACTGGTTACCGTGGTAAGCCATTGTCATCCGTTTTTAATAGTTTGTGTATTTTCTGTTTCATTTGTTTCTTTTATTCTGAAAAATTCAAGCATATATCGGGTTTGTTCTTTATTAATTTGGAGCTCTCGTGGATACTTCCATGGTGATTTTTCGGCTGTTTTTTTGTTTTTCCTCTCTTAATTAGTACTGTATTTTTTGTGTGCGTTACTTCAATATTTTTCCCTTGCTTTTCAATTTCTCTTCAAGGTGTAGAATAGTGGGATCAATCTCTCATCCTTGCTATTTATCGCATTTTCAAACTGTGAGAAGATACAAATGGAATTGACGGCAAAAACACAGGAAATAATAGAGAAGTTTGCGGCTTATTACTTTGAGTATTATTTAGATAAGTGCTGATTGAATAATTTTTTATAGTGTCTTTTTTTTTTTTTTTATGACAAGGGAATCCGCAGCCACCCGGCCTGTCAAGTAGGCTGGGCTGGATCGGGCCGGGCCATTTAAACATGGGCCACATGGGGGCCGGGCCGGGCTGTAGTTAAGGGGCTGGGCTGGGGGCCGGGCTTGGGGAAGGAAAAGGGTGTCCGGCCTAGCCCTACCCAGATAGGAGCTACACCTCAGGCTAACCGGGCCATGCCGAGTTTTAGTTAGTGGGCCTGGCCTTTTTTTTATTTTTTTATTTTTAAGTTCTAATACAAAAATAGACTTTTACATTTACTAATAATAATAAAATTAACATTTACATCTAATGATAAAATTGCTAAACTAAAAAAAAGTTTAGTCGTTGTCAAATTCAAAAAGCTAGCAGTTGTAAATTCGTTGCCAATTTTATTTGAACCCATAATTTATGAATAACTACACTTTGGTCATATTTTCACACTATAAATACCCCTCCATTCTTCTTCATTATCACACAATTCTTCTACAATTCCCTCTTTATCTAAATTTGCTATTCAACTAGTGTACATTACTTCACCTCCACATTCTCCTCGAGTTCGAAGATCAACTTCAAGTGCTTTGTGGATGCATTTTGAGCGAGTAAATGAGGAACATGTTAAATGTCAACATTGTTGTAACACCCCGTGCCTTTAACGAAAGTTTTGACCACGATCCTAAACTTAGAAAATCAGATAAAGAATGTGGGAATTGAATGTTTTCCGTTCAGTTGTGATATGGTGGTTTACGCCCATGAACAGTGGTCGTATTTCACTTTACGGGCCGTAAACCAAGTCGTGAACTGAAACCAAGAATTTCTGAACATTCTGGAATTTGACATTTTGAGGTCATAGGGTTAAATACGGACCGTATTTCACTTTACGGCCCGTATTTCAAACCGTGTTTGGAATTTGGGAAAACTTCCTTGATGAAAGTTGTAGAGCATTGAAATACCTTTCCAACGGTATCTTACGGGGGTCAAACAGACATCTGTACAAAGAGTTATGACCATTTTACTGAAGAGATGCAGTGAAGTCCATGGGGCAAAATACGGCCCGTAAAGTCAGTTTGCGACCCGTAAACTGAAATACGGCCAGTATTTTGCTGGACGTAAATTGCAATGTTCCAGAACACTATATATTCGTCCATATCAGTTCAACTCATTATTTTTCACTCCCTCAAACCCTAAAACGACTTCCTACTCTCCTCCAACATCAAGAACACCAAGGTAAGTCCATTCTAATTATTCCAACTCAATTCTAACATATATCCTTGTAATCTAAACAAGAAATCATCATTCCTAATCTAGGGTTTTCAAGAAAACCCATCTCAAGATTCAAGAATCAAGATTTAGGAAATCTTCTTCAAAATCCAAGTCTTTAATTCAAGTTTTGGAACAACTAAGGTATGTAGAACTTCTATCCACATGTGGGAATCTCTACGTTCTTCCCCATGATCCGTTTTCGTAAAATCTATGAAGTTCAAATCCTAGGGCATTAAACCCAACATATTGGTAGCCCGTAATTATGTATGTATGTACATGAATTTTGTATCTATGTTCGTTATTGTATTCCTAATCTTCCATTACGGATATTAGGCATCCTAGCTTAATCCATGAATCATGAATTCTTCCTCATGTGTTCTCAGTATGTTTATATGAAACTTTATGATTTCATCCAGCAAGTTACAAGCATGTTTTCAAGACAAGTATATATATATGATTTCGAACTATTGTTATTACTCATGAACCAAAACATGTTTTGCAAGACTATGACAAGTTATCTTATGAAACTATACAAGCAAGTTATGATTCATGAAAACCATGTACAAGCAAGTTATGATTCATGAACACTATGTACAAGCAAGTTATGATTCATGATATACCATGGGCAGCAAGTGCCACTATTTTACATGTTCATGTTTTGGGAGTTGCATTAATTACCGAGGAGGGCTTCAGATAGCCTGAAACTACGTAGCCACCGTAGGATGAGGATCGCTCCACCCATGTCCCGGACGATCTCTCATAATGACTGGATCCTTTCATATTTTATCAAATCTCATGTTACCTGGCAATGACTGAGTGTTCTGCTGGCGGGACGCAAGCACCAGACCATGGATCGGTTATAAGTTATTACTCTCCCTACTTATCATGTTTTTTACTAATGTTATATATATACATATGTACTCATGCTCATGTTCATGTCCATGTTTTCAGTTTCAGTTCTTATCATGTTATTCCCTGTCCCATATTATTTCTTTCAGTTGCTTTACATACCAGTACATTCAATGTGCTGACGTCCCCTTTTATTGCCCGGGGGCCTGCATTTCACGATGCAGGTACTGATATACAGGACGATACATCTGCCCAGTAGGACAACATTCGTATCAGCTTATTGATGAGCCCCATCTCATTCGGGGTTTAGTCAACTTTTGTTTTATGATTAATTATGCATCTAAAGGTATGCTGGGGGCCTTGTCCCAGTAAGTATGTTTTTCAGTCAGACTCATGATAGAGGTTTCATAGACTAGACAAGTTAGTTATGTCATGTCAGAAATTTGGAGTCGTATAGCCATTTTGGCTCACTCATGTTTAAACAAGTATTTTATTAAGTATTATGACTTACCATGTTTTATAAAGGCTCATCATGCACTCACGTTATATTCCGCTTATGTTATGTATCATGATGATTCAGCAAGCCATGTGGTTCGCTCGGTCACATGCAGTCAGGCACCGAGTGCCGTGTTACGTCCAGGCAATGGTTCGGGGCGTGACAATTGTGGTGACAGATATCTCCACAAGTCCGGAGCGCAAGGTATTAGCCTATTGGGGTGGGGGTGGAGGGGGGTACCAGTGTGTTGCGTAGGCACTTCTGAAAAGGCACGAAATTGAACTTTGAAGTTTATCTCTTCTTTAAATTTGTCTATCGATGTTAGCCGTTTAATTTGTATATTTTGAACTTTTGATTTGCAATATTTCGCCGTTCAAGTTTGTATGTTTTGAATTTTCAATGTTATCAATTTAAGTTTTAAGCTTTATTTTAAATTATTTATGTAGATGTTGATGTTGATATGTCTATTTGACTGGACACGACGTTTAAGAAACAAGAGAAGACTTTCAAACTTGTCGTGTTAAATGAGTCACATATATTTTGTATGGCTATAAATCATTGCATAAAGGTAAATTGTTTCCAAATATAGAAAGAGGTCATTCTTTTTAGCACGGACTAATAAAGAAATAGGTTCACGTAAATTGAAACGGAGGGAGTATTATATTTGATATAATCTACGTATCCACAATATATATGACATGCTAATGGAATTTTTCTTTTATATAAAACTATCACAATCTAATATATACTATATACTGAAAATGTATCAAAGGTATATTTGTTGAGAAAACAAGATTGTCTAGCTTTAAAATACAATTTTAAAGAAAACTTAAGTGCTCCCTAAAAAGAGACTCCTAATTTATTGGGATACAATGTTTTTAATATATTTATTATTAGTAATAAGTGTAGTACTTATCTCTCTCTCTTTTTTTTTTTTTTATTTAAATTTGAAGTGGGCCCGGCCGGTGCCCCGGTGGGCCATCACCTGGGCTACTGGTGGGCCGGGGTAGGGGCGATCCACCTTGTCCAGCCCAGCCCCCTAATAAATCCCACCTAGCCCAGCCCCTTACACATCTTAGTGGGTCTGGGCCGAGCCGATGGTGGGCCGGGTTCAGGCCGGCCCGGCCCACTTGACAGGCTTATACGTACCCTTTGGGTGAATAGTATCTTTTTTTCATCTACTTGAAAATTTTGTATCAGACTAAATTTTTAAAAATACTACTATTGAATTAATGGATGTCTTTCGCGCGGAAAAGTTTACTAGTTGCATGAATAGTGTAGGTAATTCTCTTATCATGTCAAAGACTTCCCTCATGTTGGCCCCATCCTTGCATAACTACACTTTCAAGCTAAAATAATACGAAGTTCATATTTTCTGTAGACTTTGCCTAAATTCTTAAGGTTTTTGCTTCATCATATATAGTTGACTTAGAAAGAATAGTTCATATCTTTTTAGTGGTATTTACAGATAACCTCTTTTGCCTTCATTCTTCAAGTAGTCACTAGGAGCATTTATACAAGGCAATATGTCTCTCTTGAAATGCACACGACCATGTCATTTGAATGAGCTACTCAAATAGTAATTGCGATTTACATTATAAATTTGTTTGTGCTAATTGTAGGGAATGGAAAAGCTGCATTTTAGAACACGAAGCATTGGCGATCGACTAGATGCTCACGTGATCCTTGCCGAGTAGATTAGAGAGATTTTAGTATTTAACTATCGACGTAGAGAGAAACAAATAGAGATTTCAATTTTTGTGGAAGAATAGCAAAAGAATGCAAAATTTATTGCATGCAGTCTTGTCCAAATGGTATTTCCATTGGTTCTAACTTTTGTATGAACTACTTCATACGGAAATGGGAGAGATTTAAACGATCTGACTCCATGATTGCTGCAAAATACCCCCAAAAGTTTGGAAAGTCATAATCTCTAGTATTGAAACAGGAACAATTAGCTTTCTTTCTTTTCATAATATGGTAGCAGAATTACAGGAAACTAAACTGCTCAGACATGAGAATGACGTACGACTCACAATGCAAAGAACACACAGTACAAAGTCTGAAATCTTGTACATGACCCCAGAAATACGACCGCAATTTGCACAAAATCCCAAGGTAACATTAATCCCCTGATGTTTAAGTCGTCAGATTGGACAAATGAACAATGTCCAAGTTGATCTTATATTAAAGGTTTTAAACAATGAAGTCATAAAATAACAAATAGATCGTATGATAGAAAAATAGACTAGTATAATTAAAAGTAGTAAAAAACACTAACATTATTAATTAATAAATTTTAAAAACAAAAACAATAGCACAAGCCTATCATAGGGCCTTTTGCCAAAGGCGCATAATTTGAAGACAAGACTCATCATCGGCTAATTTTTTGTTTTGCCAAAGGCGCATAATTTGAAGACAAGACTCATTATCGGCCAATTTTTTTCCTCGGTAGCGTAAACTCAGTTTGTGAAATTGAACCCCGACCTTTTCTTGAATGGCGGCTTTAACATCTCCAATTTTGTCATCATGCCCAACCATTAATTGAACATTGCGACCAGTACTCTTGAAGTTGATTGTAAATAGCAATATTGGTCCATATCGAAGGAGGAAGGACTAAGGTAGAACCTTTCTTGATTCCTAAAGAAAGAAGAGTCTGCGTATCTCTCGAAACTCCACCCTCCTCATTCAAAAGCTTCTGTCTGTTAAAAGAAACTCTTTTTTTCTCTTGAATGTAAGCTTTAACTGCAGCTACGGTATCATCTGGCTCAACCATTAGGGTAAAAGAATTGCGACATACTTTAGTACCATCTATAATGTCATCAGATCCAGCCATTGGTTGGATTGATAGTGAACGCCATTTAATCACGTCTTTGTACGTGTCATCATGAATGATGATTTGCATTGTTCGACTCAGTGACCATGGATCTTTGACAATAAAGCACATCATAAGCATTCTTACGGATATTTGCGTTAATGGTGCGTATCGAAGGATTAAGGTAGAACCGTTCTTGATTCCTAATGAAAGAAGAGTATGCGCATCTCTTAAAGTTTCACCTTCCTCATTCAAAAGCTTTTGTTTCCGAAAAGAGATCCTCTTTTCCTCTTGAATGTAAGCTTTAACTGCACCTATGATATCATCTGGATCAACCATTAGGGTAAAAGAATGACAACATTCTTTAGTACCATATCCACTGTCCTGAAATCCAGATTTCGGTAAAAAAGATTTTGGTATTAAAGAACACTTAACAACGTCTCTATGAGTGCCATCTTGAATAATGATTTGCATGGTTCGATTCACCAACCATGGATCTATGACAATAAAGCACAATATAATCATGTGAATCTACTAGTAATAATATACTCCCTCCATATAAAAAAAAAGTCCACTTAGCCTTTTTTTTTTTTTTTAAAAAAAAAGTGTCTACGTATTAAATCAAGAAACAATTAATCTTATTTTTCCAGATTTGCCCCTATTAAGTGTTATGTGACCAAATCCCAATGCACATTTAATTAGGGGTAGTTTAGTCAATTTACATATTTTTTTTCTTGAAGTGAGTAGTTTCTTAAGGGGTGCGCAAATGACTAAGTGATTTTTTTTTTGATCCGGAGGGAGTATATAGCTAAAAACTACAAACGTGAAGAAAGTGAGCATACCTTGTGTTGCAGTCAGCATAGCAAAAATTAATTTTTGTACCTAGAAAAATGACTAGACCCCAAACTCTATTTATCGAGGCTAGGGTAATTTATTACGGGAAAGTAGCCAAAAGAATTATGGAGACGATTCAAAGGAATATTATTTTCTACTAATTTTAGAACTCCATTAAATGCTTCTTGATACGTTAGGATCCTTGTAATATTTTTGTTATATTATACAGTAGATTTATTTGGTTATTCTTCTCGAATATTACTTTCATTTTAGATTTATTTGATTATTCTTCTCGAATATTACTTTCATTTTCTATGTAATATTTTTGTTATATTATATAGTAGATTTATTTGGTTATTATTATCGAATATTACTTTCTTTTTTTGGTCTCGACTAATCGGAATCGGTACCGCGTAAGGCCTATTAAACTTGAAATTAACCGCTCGTTACCAAGATGTTTTCATTCCCAAGCTTGAATATGAGACCTGGTTAAGGGTGGAGGTATTTTGTATTCTACCGCAAAGCTTGGTGGTATATAAATATATATACATCTATATTCATCTAAGTACATGATTTTGTGTAGATTTTATTTCCTTTATTAGAGAGTCAAGTTTTTATACATGTATATAAGACTATAAGTTGTGATTTGATTCTCTCCTTCCGTTTTCTAATTTCTTTCTTTTTTCGAATAGCTTCTCTTACCATTTTTTAACACACCCTTTGTCTCACGTACGTTTTTGTACATTTAATATTGGTTTATACCTGTATATAAGTTGTGATTTGATTCTCTCCTTCCCTTTTCTAATTTCCTTCTTTTCTCGAATAGTTTCTCTTACCATTTTTAACACACCCTTTGTCTCTAGTGTTTGTACATTCAATAAATGGGTTGTTGGTCTCTAAGCAGCGGTGTCATTCGACACAGTTTCATACACACATACACACACACACACATATATATATATATATATATATATATATACGTACGTACATATTAGAAACATCTCGTATGTGTTTTTTGTAAGTTTATAATGATAAAGTTCTCAAGAAATAACCCTCTCAATTGGACAAAAATATGACCCATATAGAAATAACTTTTCATGTATATGCATATTAAAGTTAATTCTATGAATTTTGATTAAATTACAAATGCAGATATTTTTCTTATAAATTTAATCGGTATAGATTCTTTTATATGCATATAAAAATTAATTCAATTTACATACCCATTTTTTCATTAGCTCCAGCACTTTTCAATAAGCAATTTCACACAAAGAGTGGAATAAAAACAATCATATGCTTAAAAATATATGATTATTAATTTTTCATATGCAAATGCTAATTAGAAAACAATTCCATATCTTTGAGTAGAAGAAATCAATTTGTTGGTAATTCAATATTTAAAATGCATTAGTAATACTATGCTGAGTTGGACCCGGATTAGTCGGTGCCTCAATATGGTATCGAACACCGAAAGAAAAACCAAAATATAGGAGTAATATTGTATTGCTGCAAATAATAAAAGAAATTTGCAAACGTGAGTTTGTGCATATTTGATTATCAACATTATTACTCATCTACTAACTCTACATAACTATGTCATCTTTTTTTCACTTTTCCTTACCCACGGAGAAACTCAAAGAAATTGCAAAATGACTTACCTTAAACTATAAAAATCAAGATGTATAGTTTTAAAACTAAATAATTTGGTTCCGAAAACCAACTTAGATTTGCTCTAAGTTACAAAGAAATTAGAACCAATAGGAATATCAAAGTGCCCTATTAATATTTCATGTCTCTCAAGTCTCAAGGACCTCATAGTTTTCCCGACAATTCCAAGTAGAATGAAAGCAACAATTAGATAATTGTGAACAAGGAATTTATCAATATAATTCCTGATGCATAAAAATCTCATACACCAGTCAATACAGAATTTTGATAGAAACAAACAAAAAAGATATCACAGAGCCATGCCTGTAAGATGAGAAAAGATGGACCTCTCATTTTCTGCAAAACTGCCAAGATACAACTGAAATAAATGATTTTTATAGTCTCTTTCTCCAATGGATGAAACAGTCTTGACTGGGTTACTTGAGTTCTCTAATGCATTAGCTGGTTCTTATTGGAGATACAGGTGTCACTTGACCGTACTGTAGCATAGCATAGGAGTTAACATAAAAGTTAGTTTGCACTTATTGTACTACCATTGTACTACCAGATATAGTGAAGTAGTTAGTGGAGGAGTTAGTTAGTTAGAATACAGGCTGTTGACAGCTGTGTATATGAGTTGTATATATACCTTGTATCTCACTCATTTTCATTTCAATAGAATCAGTTTTAATGCACCATCTTTTGTCTCTCACGACTAGCAGTTGAATTCTCTTCTTCATGAACTAACTTAGCTAGATCTCATCATGGTATCAGAGCATTGAGTCGTATACTGATTCAATTTCTTCGATCCAAAACTGATTCAATTTCTCTTTCGATTTAGTGCAAATTTACTCCAAAATCATAATATGTAGTATAGTGATTGTGAGAAAACAATGGTGAGCACAGATACAGTTGACGATGTGGAAAAGAAACGCAATCCCCCTTCACCTTCATCATTCTGGTACTCCACGTTCAATTTCAACTTCAGTTCAACTCACATGCGTTGAAAACTACGCTTTGTGGAGTAGATCGATGCTATTGATCTTACAAGCCAAAAGTAAATTAGGCTTTGTTAATGAAACCTACAAAATGAGTGATTACAATCCAGATTTGGAGAAATAATAGGAGAAGTGCAATGCGTTTGTATTATCATTGATTGTTAGCTCGGTTTCAAAGGAGCTCATGAATGGAATTATGTATGCATCTGATGCAGCAACCGTATAGGCAGATTTGAAAGAGAGATTTGGTAAGATTGATGGATCTAGATGTTACCAATTACATATAGAGATTTGCATAATTGTTCACGGTACATCATCTGTTTCAGCCTATTTTATTAGATTGAGACTGCTTTGGGATGAGTTGGATGCCCTAATTCCTCCATCTTGTGAGTGTGCAAAGTCGAAGGAGTATGTGAGATACCTGCAGTGCATGCGTCTGTATTCTTTTTTCATGGGATTGAATGAATTCTACCGCCAAGATAGAAGCCAAATATTGATGATGAGTCCATTGCCTTCAGTCAACAAGGCTTACTCAATGATCATGTATGATGAAGGCCAAAAGGCTACAGCTGGATCATATTCAGTAGTTGAGATAGGTGAATCATCAACATCACTATATTCTAGTAATGCTGGTAAAGGACCAGCACTGTATGCTGGTAATACTGGTAAAGGTTCAGCATCATATGCTGGTGATACTACTAAGAGATCAGCACAGTATGCTGCTAATAATGCTGGTAAAGGGCCCATGTTCCAAAAGGCATCTAGTTCATACTCAGAAGTTGAAGTGGGTGAATCATCTAAAGCACTTTATGCTAATAGAGGATCCTCATTCCAAAGGCAGACGAAAAACTTCAACTTGCAATGTGAAGTATGCAAGCTGAAGGGCCACGCCAAGGAAACATGCTATAGAGTTGTTGGATATCCACCAGACTTCAAGTTCAAAAAAAAGTTTGGAGGAGGAGGTCCAAGGATGGAAAACTATGCTGCTGAAACAAATGATCTTTTTGGTGCAGTAGCAAGGGCACAGGTTCAGCAAGACTCTGATTACTCATTCACTCCTCAACCATATTTCACACAGGACCAATACAATCAGATACTGAATCAGTTAAACAAAGAAAAAACAGGTGAACCAACAGCTAATATGGCAGGTAATGACAATGCAAAAGCTTATAGTGCATCATAAACAGTGGATAATGGATTCAAGAGCTACAACATATCACCTCTAACATAGGTAAACTGCTTGATGTGTCAAATGTACAAGGTGATAGTAGGAAGAAAGTACACTTGCCAAATGGACAATCTAGTGTCATAACCCATATTGCTAGTTATAGGTGGAATAATGAAGACATAAAAGATGTGTTAGTTGTACTTGACTTTAAGTATGATCTTATGTCAGCATCACAGATTACTAGACAATTGAAATGCTCAATAAAATTTTTCCTGAGTTTTGTGTGTTTCAGGACCTCATTACTGGGAGAGTCAAGGGGATTGGTAGGGAAACTGGTGTGTCACAAGCTATGCGTCTACCAAACACAATATGAAGAGAACTGGTTCAGTACCAGTTCCCTTATGCAATGCAATAAATACAAAAGGCAAGATATTACCGTGAAAAACTCCTTGCTTAAGGGATTAAAAACCACTACCTATCCCAATAGGATTTTAACTCCACTATATCGAGCAACTTCAGGTTACAACTCTATCGTAAGCTAGGAACTAACTCCCATAATCCCTCACCCTTACAATAATGCTTTTGTAACCTAGGAATTAACTCCCATAGTCCCTCAACCCTTGCAATACTCCGATTGCTGCAAGCAACTCCACTTATCTAACTCTAGCTAAGGACACTAATACACTTAGACTAATCCTAACCTAATGTACCACTCAACAACTTGAGGAAACACACTTCCAACAAGCACCTTTTGAGACTTTTGATCTACCTACAAACAACTTTCTTTAAAGAAAAGAGTAGGTTTACAATTTAAGCACAAACAAACAAAGACTCATACCAATATAAAGAACTTAGAATAAATCTTTTGTCTAGGTCAGTTTCTTCAACTTGTAGGTGACTTTGTTCTTGAGAGATCTTGAGAACTTATGTTGGTAGCTTTGCACAATTTAGATTAGGTTTTCAAGTCTACTCAATATGTTGCCATCATGTTGTATATATAGTGGAAGCATGTGGGATGGATAGAGACCACTCATACACTTTGACCTAAAGCATGGGCCAATTCACAGCTATACTTGTATGCAACAAGTAGCTAGGCTTTACAGCCGTCTCTACTGACAGTGCAAGGTGCACAGAGAGCAGATCATATATTAGCTCTCTATCTACTTCTGAAATAGTTTGACAATTATCAAAACACGAATGCACTTGGAACTATCAATTTCCTCCTTTTTTATGATGACAAACTCATAGACAATGTTCCCCTTGAGAACCAGATTTCCACTTGTTCCCCCTTCGAAGCAGACCATCATTTTCAAGGCACCTGCAACATGTTAGCAACAAAATATAGCTTCTGTGTGAACCAAAAGAATAGCTTCTAAAATAGTTTGATTATCATCAAAACACGAATGCACTTGGAACTATCAATTTCCCCCCTTTTTGATGATGACAAACTCATAGACAATGTTCCCCTTGAGAACCAGATTTCTACTTATTCCCCCTTCGAAGCAGACTATCATTTTCAAGGCACCTGCAACATGTTAGCAACAAAATACAGCTTCTGTGTGAACCATAAGAATAACTTCTGAAATAATTTGACAATCATCAAAACACGAATGCACTTAGAACTATCAATTTCCCCTTTTTGATGATGACAAACTTATAGACAATGTTCCCCCTGAGAACCAGATTTCTACTTATTCCCCCTTCGATGCAGACTATCATTTTCAAGGCACCTGCAACATGTTAGCAACAAAATACAGCTTCTGTGTGAACCAGAAGAACAACTTCTGAAACAATTGACAATCATCAAAACACGAATGCACTTGGAACTATCAATTTCCCCTTTTTGATAATGACAAACTCATAGATAATGTTCCCCCTGAGAACCAGATTTTCACTTGTTCCCCCTTTGAAGCAGACCATCATTTTCAAGGCACCTGCAATATGTTAGCAACAAAATACAACTTCTGTGTGAACCAGAAGAACATCTTCTGAAACAATTTGACAATCATCAAAACATGAATGCACTTGAACCATCAATTTCCCCCTTTTTGATGATGACAAATTCATATACAATGTTCCCCCTGAGAACCAGATTTCCACTTGTTCCCCTTTAGTTCAGCATTCCCTTTAATTCAACATCATGCAGCGTTGTCTTCCCTTCTAATTTAGTATGTCTTCCCCTTTTTGATATCATCAAAAAGATAACAAACACAAACATGCGTAATAATAGAGATGTCGTATGGCATAAAGACATCCAAGGCAGGATGAAGTAATTATCCAAAGTTGTAGTCTACATAATACAAACATGATAATTAAAAAGCTAAAACATCATGTCAGAGGCAGAGAGGACTGGAGGTAGCCAGAGGGGACTTTAGGGCTCAAGAGATTGAAATATGGAGGACATAACAGGGAGAAGATCTAAGAAGCACAAGCAAAGGCATTTAGAATGTTATTTACTTGTTCACCAGCAGCTCGTTGATTCTCGATCAATTGATCACGAAGCTCATCCTTCTTTTCTTTTAAGCGAGCAGTTCAACTTGGAGCTCAGTATTTATACGAAAAAGCTCACTGTTGGGAACAGGTTGGTTTGTCTGTCCAACCAATTCAGCTCTCAAACTATCATTTTCAGCTTCAAGCCTGCTGATTTCAATGGTTACTTATTGGTGTTTTTTGATTAGGTCAGAGAAAACGTAGCTACTCCCCATACCTTCCTTTTTGGGTATGCATTCGCATTCTTCCAAGATCTCTAGAGTGATTATCTGCTTCCTTGTTCCCTCAATAGTATCGGTATTTTTAGAGTCACCCATGCCCTCACAGCTCGACTTTTCAGCAACAGAACTTTGGACCTTAGTAGTTACACATTTAGAATCCCTTATTTTGCTAGATACCTCTGCTCCATCATATTTTGCATTGATTATCTCAGTGGTTTGGAGGAATTTGGAAGCAGAGAGTGTTTTGATCGCTCTCTTCAAAATCAAGTTTACCAGACGGAACAGGATTTAAGGATTGACACACTGATTTTTCATGAGTTTGGTCCTTTTGAGTTGTAGAGGGACCAGTCATGAGGGAATCTAGGCGTGCAGAGGAAAAATTTTAGTCTTTCAAAGCTGGAGACGGGTTGGAGGATTTTGGTGACTGTGGTTCCAAAGGGAATGCGTTCTTAAAGAGTGAGGAAGAACTATTCATATCTGGGACAGCTTGAGAGGTAGATTCGTTTGATAGATATGATTTGTAAGGGCAAGATTTTGTGAGAAGAAGAGGGATCACCAAAGTTTTCTTGTAAACCGGTTTGGTTCAGGAGAAGATGTAACGTTTGGTCTTAAGTTTTGAAAAGAGGGCGAGAGGAGTTTTAATGACATGGAATTTTAGCAATTTAGCACATATAAGTATTAGAAAGACTACTAACCTGAGTCACGGGGACCAGGTCCCTTTGTGCTTGCTCCACTAAGCATCCATGAAGAAATAACTTCACCTTAAGTTTTCTGAACCTTGTAGCATTTTTCTTCAGCAGCAAGCAGATTCAATATAACAGAAGAGTGTTTTTGAAAATCGCACACTCCCTTCAGAGTTCCTCGAGTGACATGGCATTCTTCAAGTTTTTCAAAAGGATTTTGAGCAACAACACTTCATATGCTACTTTTTGACTGTCCTTTTCTCACCCAGGTCTCTAAACTGAACTACTGGCTCCGTTTGGGAATCCGTATCAGATCGGGTCCCTTAGGATGATGACCAATAAAGCTTGAGCTTCCTCCTTCTAAACTAGGCACATCTTTCTTTTTCTGGTACGGACCAGGTTCCTCCTCTCTTGACCTCTGTTTGGCAGTATCTTCATTTTCAGAATGATTGAGACTGCTGATATTTTAGGGTTCACATTCTTGTCTACCTTTATGCCCCACCTGATCTCCTTTTGCTATCTCCTTTCTTTCATAAATCGTATTCATCAGCTTTTTGATTTGGCTGTTTAGTAGACGATTTTCCTTGGTAACTTCTTCCACTTGTTCTTGTAGATCTACGATGCTGACGACCATATTATAACTATCTTGTTCGGCATTGTCAAGCTTCTCAATTAACTCCTTCTTTTCTTTAGCGAGTCTATGAAGCTCACTTATTAATCCTTTTACCACTGAGAGCAACCTTTTATGAGAGTGACCTTCCAGTTCTGCTTGATCTTTAAGATGATCTGCCTCCTTTTCGTTTGGCTTCATCATAGTTCTCAAATTCTTTTAGGAGACAGGGATTCAAGTTACTCGTTAAGGCTTCATGATTGACTCCACCCTTAGGTGTAT
Organism: Lycium barbarum; assembly: GCF_019175385.1. Classification (NCBI taxonomy): domain Eukaryota; kingdom Viridiplantae; phylum Streptophyta; class Magnoliopsida; order Solanales; family Solanaceae; genus Lycium; species Lycium barbarum. The sequence goes on from NC_083342.1 coordinate 9,816,551, forward strand.
TACTTGAGTCAACTTCATCTTCAGATTCCCTCGTTGAATCTGTCCATGCAGTTAGGGCCTCCCTCATCGATTTCTCAGCTACCCGTCTCTCTGTAACCTCTTTGACAGATATCGGACTTTTTGTAGCTGTCTCATTGGAGTTATCCTTGAGATCTTTACTGTTACTCCTTCTCTTCAAAGATTCAGCATTTTACCGAATGATTCTTTGAAATCTGTGAGTGAGATATGCGATTTCTAAGTCATCGTCGCTTGACTCACTTCTGCTCTCATTATCAAGACTATTCTTCTTTTTGGATCTTGAGTGGTCTCACCATCCTTCATCTTAAGAGATCCAAGCTTTGTGCTGATTTTGTCTATTCCAATAAATGTACTTTTAAGAGCTTCCCAGATTTCCTTTGCTATTTTACATGAAGAAACCAAATTGTGCTCTTTTGATCCAAGGCTTTGAAGAAGAATGTTCTTAGCTCTCTGGTTTTGTCACAGAGTATGGATTTGGCGAGCAAAAGTACAAGGACGATCACAAATGATGTTCCACAGTTCTAATCCTCAGTAGTGATGAAGTCTTCCATTCTAGCCTTCCACCAGTCATATTGTTCTGCACCGAATCTTAGAGTTGTGATGCACTCTCACTTCATTTGGTTTAGTGAACTGGCCATGATGAAGATCATTTCTAGGTGTTAATCTTTTAGAAAAAACCCGCTCTGATACCAATTGTTACAGGCTATCCATCCACCAAACACAATATGAAGAGACCTGGTTGAGTACCAGTTCCCTTATGCAATGTATTAAGTACAGAAGGCAAGATATTACCGTGAAAAACTCCTTTCTTAAGGGATTAAAAACCACGACCTACCCCAGTAGGATTTCAACTCCACTACACCAAGTAACTTCAGGTTATAACTCTATCGTAAGCTAGGAACCAACTCCCATAATCCCTCACCCTTACAATAACACTTTTGTAACCTAGGAATTAACTCCTATTGTCCCTCAACCCTTGCAATACTCCGATTGCAAACAACTCCACTTAGCTAACTCTAGCTAACGACACTAATACACTTAGACTAATCCTAGCCTAATGTACCACTCAACAGCTTGAGGAAACACACTTTCTAGTGGAACGCAGACTAAAGGGACAAGAACATAGAGTAACTAAATTGATGGCAGTAAATGCAGACAGAGTTAGAGAAATCATATGGCATAGAAGGTTGGGACATCCCTCAATAAATGTTCTCAAGAGATTATCATTAGTAGAATGTAGAATAAATAAGTGTGCAAGTAGAGATTGTGCAGTGTGTCCCCTAGCTAAGTAGACAAGACTAGGTTTTCCTTTAAGTTTTACTAGAAGTTCGACCATGTTTGATATTGTTGACATAGATGTGTGGGGACCATATAAAGTGCCCACACACAATGTCTTTAGATATTTTTTTGACTCTTGTTGATAACAACTATAGGATGATATGGTTGTATTTGCTCAGATTGAAGTTAGATGTTGTTACAAACTTAAGAAATGTTCTCTTAAGGATAAAAACTCAATTCTCTCATATTGTTAAATTTCTTAAATCAGATAATAGTAGTGAATTCTTCAATAAATAATGCAAAGTGTTGTTTGATTCTTGGGGTATAGTGCATCAAAGTAGTTTTCAACACACTCCACAAAAAAATGGAGTGGTAGAAAGGAAGCATAGGCATGTCTTAGAAGTTGCCAGAGCCATCAGATTTCAAGGCAGTATTCCCATTAGATTTTGGGGTGAGTGTGTTCTCACTGCTGTGTATTTGATAAACAAGTTGCCTACTGTTGTGCTGAAGGGTAAATCACCATATGAAGTGTTCCATCATCATAAGCTTAGGCTAGATCACTTAAGGACACTTGGATACTTGTGTTATGCAACCAAGGTTGTCAAAGAGGATAAGTTTTCCCCTAGGGCCAGTGCTTGTGTACTATTAGGATACTCTATGACACAAAAGGGATATCTACTATATGACTTGGTTGATAGAAAGTTCTTAGTCAATAAAGATGTGGTGTTCAAAGAAGAGATCTTTCCTTTTGCAGAGTTGAAGGAGAAGCATTTGCCAGTATTTCCACTTGTTCAACAAACTATGCCACCTCCTTTACAGTTGTCCTCTAATTCTTCTGTAAATACTAACTTTTTAGCAGCAGATGTTAACCCACATATGGATGACCTGGCGAGCAATGAAGGTGCAGGATACTAATGATAATGATGTCAATGACACTAATGGGAAACCTATTCCTCTTATAGCAGAACCTAATTCAACTGTAATGATAAGGAAATCGAGCAGGACTGTTCATCCTACTATTTTGCATCAGGATTATGTAACTTTGATTGGGGGTCCTAAAAAACAAAATGGTCATTCTATTACCAATTACATCACATACCAGCACATTTCACCTACTTACCAAGCTTATTTGAGTAAAACTTCACTTAACATGGAGCCTAAGTCATATAAAGAGGCTGTTAAGGATGAAAGATGGGTGTTGGCAATACAACAAGAGTTACAGGCCCTGCAAGACAATGGAACTTGGAAGCTCATGCCCCTACCATAAGGAAAATGTGCTATAGGGTGTAAATGGGTATTCAAGATCAAGTTTAAAGCTAATGGTGAGGTTGAAAGATGCAAGGCAAGGTTAGTTGTCAAAGGGTATAATCAAACTGCAGGAATAGATTATCAGGAGACTTTTTCACCAGTGGTAAAAATGGTGACTGTAAGGACAATTATTGCATCGCAACTACTGAAAATTGGAATATCTATCAGATGGATGTCTACAATGCCTTTTTACAAGGAGATTTAACTGAAGAAGTATTTATGGAACTTCCAAAAGGATTGCATGTACAAGGGGAGCAATTAGGTGTTTGTAAGCTTGTAAAGTCACTCTATGGACTCAAACAAGTTCCAGACAATGGAACTTTAAATTGACAGAAGCATTACTGAATTCTGGGTACACACAAAGTCACTTAGACTACTCTCTTTTCACCCAAAAGAAATGAAGTAGTGTAGTGATGATTTTAATATACGTGGATGATCTTATCATTACTAGCAATGATTCCACCTTAATTCAGGAGACAAAGAAAGTTCTGCATCATAGCTTCAAGATCAAGGATTTAGGTGAACTAAAATTCTTCCTTGGTATTGAATTTTGCAGGTCTACAAAGGGGATTTTGATAAACCAAAGGAAGTATGCTCTTGAGTTAATATCTGAGGCAGGATTAGCAGGAGGAAGATCAACTTTGACTCCTTTGGAATGCAATATGAAACAGACAACAGGTCATCATGATGAGAATGGTGAAGCTGAGTTATTTGCAGACATACATCAATATCAGAGGATCATTTGCAAGTTGTTGTACCTGATCATCACCAGGCCTGACATAGCTTACACAATTCAGACCTTAAGTCAATTCCTACAGAAGCCCAAGGTACAACATTAGAATGTAGCCTTAAGGGTGACCAGGATTAGTTTGGGATTACTGATGTCATCTAACAAGAGTATGAAGCTTATAGGGTATTATGATGATGATTGTGCAGCATGTCCTAATACTAGAAGGTCTGTGACAGGGTATTTGTTGAAACTAGGTGATTCACTCATCTCTTGGAAATCTAAGAAACAGGCCACAGTTTCCAGGAGTTCTGCAGAGGCATAGTACATAAGTTTGGCATCATTAACAACTGAAATTGTTTGGGTTACTAATTTGTTCAAGGAACTGAAACTACAGATTGAATGGCCAGTTGTGGTATTTTGTGATAGCAAAGCGGCAATCCAAATTGTTGTCAATCCTGTGTTTCATGAGAGAACAAAGCACATAGAGGTTGACTGCCACTTTATTAGAGAAAAAGCGTGCCAAGGGTTGATTCAGACACGCTACATCAACACTAAAGACCAACAAGCAGATCCAGGAGTTCTGACTAAAGCTCCGGGCAAGATTCAACATGACACCTTGCTATCTGAACTAGGAGTTCTGAATATCTTCAGTACACCTAGTTTGAGGGGGAGTATTGGAGATACATGTGTCACTTCACTGTACTGTAGCTTAGCATAGGAGTTAGCATAGACGTTAGTTTGTACTTATTGTACTTGATTATTGTACTACCAGATATAGTGAAGTAGTTAGTGGAGGAGTTAGTTAGAATACAGGTTGTTGACAGCTGTGTATATACCATGTATCTCACTCATTTTCATTTCAATGGAATCGGTTTCAATGCTCCATCCTTTCTCTCACGACTAGCAGTTAGATTCTCTTCTTCATGAACTAACTTAGCTAGATTTCATCAGTTCTTTCTTTAATAATGACTTTTAATTTAGACTCTATCTTTCCCTACATGACTTTTGGATTCGTAACACAAATTGAATTCAAATTGAGTAGAAAATGTAAAACATCAAGGAAAAAAAGATAAATAGGTGTCATATCAAAAATTTCAGCCACCCAAATGTGCAAAGAAATGAAAAATATCTTACCGCAGTCATCCATCCTGGCTTTAATTCTCAAGACTGATACCCAAACAAAGCAAAACGTCTTAAGAAGTCCACATTTTTTCTTTCCCGTTGCACCTTTTTTCCACTATCAGAGACCAAAATCACAAATCCTTGATTTCCACAGCTGAAAGGAAACGTGAGATGGGGATAGTTGAAGAAGCGTACAACGCGAAGATTTTAGGAACAGGGGATCGAACCATCATCCTAGTTCATGAGTTTGGGACAGACCAATCTGTTTGGAAACATCTAGTTCCTGATATAGTTGACGATTATAAGGTTGTCTTGTTTGACAATATGGGTGATTGAACTACCAATCCGGAATACTTTGACTTCGAAAGGTACTCAACCTTAAAAGGATACGTACGCCTGTGATGCGATCGCTCTTTTGGAAGAACTCCAAATTCCTCGTTGCATTTAAGTTCAACACTATGTTTCTACCATAATTGGTGCCATCGCTTCCGTTGCCCACCTCAATCTCTTCACCAAACTTGTTACAGTCACCAGAGTGGTTGATGTATCCATGTTTGATGGGTTCTGCAAAATTAAGAAGCACGTACCATATCAAATACGAGTAAAAGATGTTTAATTCAGTAAGTGGACAACAAAACAACAAAAAGATACAAACGTGAGTGGTACAACAAACATAAAATGAAGGGAAAAATAAACATATTCAAGACGAAGAAAGAATTTTACTTCTGGCGAGTGGGAGGAAGAGAGGAAAAGGAGAAAGACATATGAAAAGAAAAAAAAAGAAAGAAGAAGAAGGGAGTTTTACGGAAGAGATATAATTAAGATAGGGAGGTTAAAAATTGGAAAATTAAGAAACGTGACCTTTGATTTTTTTTTTTATTCGTTTTGTTTTGACTTTGATTTTTGTTCTTCTTCTTTCTTCCACTCTCTAACCAACTTTATTCAGACAGAAAGTGGAACTATATCTAATTAGAATTGTGTTTTTTTTTTTTATTTGGGAAAAGGGCTAAAAATATTCTCCAAACTAATTTTGGGACCCCTCACATCATCAAAGTTTTCACATATACCCCTATCTTAATGGAAATTCCCAAATCCGCGAAGATAATCCGGTTTCATTTTTTAAACTCGCTCCATTATTTAAATCCGACCCAACTATATAAAAACCTATGATCCTACGATCACATTTTTTCACCCCGGTCTACATGTTTAAAGGGGATTGTAGGATCGTAGGTTTTTATTTAGTTGGGTCGGGTTTAAATAATGGAGCGGGTTTAAAAAATGAAACCGAATTATCTTCACGGATTTGGGAATTTCCGTTAAGACAGGGGTATATGTGAAAATTGTTATAAAGCGAGGGGCATTTTTGACCTAAAATTAGTTTGGAGGATATTTTTAGCCCTTTTTTTTTTTTTTAAAGTAGAGAGATATTTTTGACCCTTTTCCCTTTTTATTTTATTGGTGAGGTAGGGGGAATAAAAGACTGAAAGCCATCACCTTTGAAAAAGAAAGTAAAATACTATAACAATTGACGTTACATGACTAAAATATTCATAATGTAAGGCCATGGAAAGAAAAGCAATGGAAACTGTATAAGCTTGCGGTTCAAACTGCATGAACTTTGATCAACACTTTAAAATGTATTTTTTCCAAATTGATATAGGATAAGTTGTAGTAGTACTTTTCATGTAATTAATCTAATCCAATTTAGCTTCAAAGTTTAGTCAAATTAGCTTTCGGAAAGCGAAATGCATCACATAAATTGGAACGGAAGGAGTGGTAACTTTTTGTGAATCTTTTTTCCGTTACTCTTTCCGGATCATAGTATATGATAATTTTTAACTTTTATTTAATAATTCCGGACGGATGTGTGTTTTTTACTCAAAAAGTCAAAATTAATCTGATCAATTTATTTTCTCATTTTGCACCTATATTGACCCCACCTTATCACGTATTCTCTGTTATTCAATTGATATATATGTTTCTGTTTTGCAGATTGGACAATATAATGTGAAGAGAGCATATCTGACTATTTTGATATGGCTACAAGCCAAGAAATTAATCATGTAGATTCTGTAGGCTCATGTTTTCACCTATAGTTATCTGAAAGAATTGGAAACTTTCATAAAATAGAGAAAAACAAGGAAAACGGAAAATATTAAATGAATTGTAACTGAATTTATCAAAATATTAAATGAATTGTAACTGAATTGATCAAAATAAGCCTCAAAATAATGTACATGTTTGATAAATGTTTTTTGATATCATATAAATAGCTCTCTTTATGACTAATCAACCCTCCTTCCTGTTCCCATATTGTCTTTTCACCTCCCAATATTGCATATACAGGCACTATATAGAGCTTCTTCATTTCAAGATCAACAAAAATATATATGAAGCTCCAACAAATTATGCTCTATTTTTTACCTCCCTGTAATCTGCTGCTATTTCACATTATGCCACTAATTGTTTTGTCAGACTATGTCACTCGGGCTCTCCAAAATGTTGTCCCACCCATGTCCAATCCATAAAAAATGCACTACTTTTGGAGAGGATCTGACGCACACGTAGGGACATTTTTGAAGATTCCGAGTAATATAGGGTTAGAACTCATCATCTTATGATTGGGCTCTTAGAATTTAGAATACCCACAAGATGAGTGTCGTAGAGATATGCGAACACTAAAATGGATGTGCAGTCAAAATTAGACAAAATTAAAAATCAGCACATTCGAAGGTGCAAGTAAAATAGAAGATAAAAGGACGAAATAGACCTAAAATCCATGCCTAGCGTTTTAGCATCCTGTTATTGAAATTTCATCTTTAAAGATTGGAATTGATAAATTTGCAGAAAAAGATATGATAGCTGTGGAATTTGAACCAACGCCCTCTCGGACCAGAGCCTAAATCTGGCGCCTTAGAACACTCGGCCAAACTGTCCAAGTAATAGTCATTTGCTGCTTTATTCTTCAATATAATGATAATTTTAGAAAAAAGAAAATGGAGATTGGGCTCTTTTTCTAATATAAACAAAGTTATTCTGTCAAATGCTTGAAGCAGAACTTGGAGCAACGGTAAAGTATCTTTATGTGACCTATATTATGGTTTTGAGCAGTGGAAACCGCTGATACTTGCTAGAGTCGTCTGTATGGGCATGGCCCGCTGGCCCAGTAAAACAAATGGTGGTTTCAGATGTCGTCCTTCCTATCAGTGGGAGCGAAGTCAACCTTCTCTTGCTTAACCTGTCATACTTCAAAATCATAGAAAAATCAAATAACATAAACATCTGTACACTTTCAACTGTGCAGATACTTAGGATAAGTCAATTCAGTAACTATTATCGACTGGTGCTCTTCTAGTGAACCTCCACTAATAGGGGTACATTCACTAAACTCCGATCCAGCAAAATGACCTAAAGGGGAGATTGGGTCACAATAAGTCTCCTGATGTTAATTATTCTTTGAAGCTTTGGATGTTTGTGATTCATAAAGTATGGCGTCCAATAGACCACTGTTTCGAGGTGACAGACTGTCCCAATCAGTATACTTATTATCGAAGGACTCGATCGAACGAAGTGGGGCCCAACTTTCCATCCGAGTTTGGAGTGAAGGGAGCTCCAGCTTCTTAGAAGCCCATTTGGGCTCTGAAGAAGAGGAGAGTTGCCATTTAAAAAGGCATGGCTGCCTGGAATTTCATCCGAGAATGATGGGTGGTATGACGAAGAGAACCCTCAGGATTGAGCAAGCAATGAACCATCATTTTGAAATGATGGAAAGCTTGAAAAAGATCAACATTTTGACTAGAGAAACAAGATTCCGATCCTCGTATACGCTTGGATGGATGAATTGTTGAGTGGACAGAACGAGTATTGCAGGAAGAATTAAGACCCTGATCCAGGATGCTAGTTGCAGGAATATCAAGAAAGCTACTAGGAGCAATATTAAGAAGCCCCGGAGAATAAAACTGCTGACTAGGTTCAAATTTTTTGAATTACACCGGCGGAATCTCAAAAGTGTTAATAGACAAGAGATCAAGATGTGAATTTGCAGAAGAGAATGTGTGAGTTGCTTATTTTGTTTGTTCTCACTAAAAGCCCCGAAACAAACTTCTGGAGTGTACATGGACAAGCCTGCACGCCGTTGTCTCTTTAGTCTGGTGTTCCATCTCATTGTCTGCGCGGCTTGGCAACTGAAAGAGTAGAAGGGCTATGAAAAAAATATAAAATTAATATCCATTTTTCAACTTTGAAGAATGTTTCAAATGTCATCACCACTCAAATTGAGAAAGTTTACACAAAATCAGTATTAGAAATGAAAACCATAAAACTAAGTTCCCGTTTGGACATACAAAAAATTTCCTTTTTTAATCAAAAATATGTTTCAAATATTGTTTGGTTAACAAATTGTTACAATTTTCCAACTCCAACTTGAAGTTGGTTTTCAAGTTTTAAAAGGTGCTGCAAACCTGTTTTTTCAAAGTAATTTTTGTTCTCTCACAAAACTTTAACATTCTTCAAGTGAAATGCATGTCCAAACACGACTTCAATTTTCAAATACTTTTTTTTTTCAACTTAACTTCAAATACTTTTTTTTTTCTTCAAATACTATCCAATTCATGTCGAAACACCTATTAAGTCTTTTGAAAGAAAGAGGAGAGCCCACATTTTTAGTCCACAAAAAAGTGATATCCAAATATGCTTTGCATACAAGTTTTGCCAAGCATAAGAGCCATTTTTTACTGCATAACATATACTGCAAGAGTTCAATTAAAGCAACATCCAGATGAAGGAAAACGGGCCTGGATATTACAAAAGATAGGAAAGGACAAGGAGAATCATCAATGGTATATAGGAGTAGCACTCTGTAATTTGATACTCTCCTTTTTGCCTGGAAAAGATATTGGCTATCTACCCCACTCATTTGAATCAGAATATGCTCCGGTCCTGGTCAATGGAGCCTAACAACTAACCAACAAATAAGTCTCAATCCCAAACTACTTGGAGTCAGCTATACGAATACTCTATATCAAAGAAAAAAGAAGAAGATGAATCCTCCATATCTCTTCGCTTCAGACCCATCTCATTCCAATAATGGTAAAAAACAATTGTCTTTTAAGGCAAATTAAGAGTTAACAAACCTAATGTAAGTGTAACAATAACTAAACCTTGTTTTTTATAAGATTGTATGAACCTGCCAAACACATAATATTACATATAAGTATGTTAAGGCTGAAATTTAGAGGTGGACCTACATTCGGACATTAGGGTGCACTGGCATCACCTGCCAGCTTCTGCTATGTCTCGGTGCCAATGTACATAATTTCTAAGAAACTGGATATATAACTAAAATAGCACCCGCCATCACAAGAGTGAAGAGTCTAGCGGAACAAGCCTGGGTAAGGCTCTAAAGGCTGCACTGGTCTAGACTCTAGAAAAGGCTCTAAAGGCCCTTGATATGAACAGCTAGATTGAACCACTAAAGAAAGATAGGTTTTTCAATTATATTCATCCTGTACAGGATTGCTCTTTCTTTTCCTTACTTTTCTTTTTTCCCTAACTAGTCATTTCTAGCTTTTGTCCTTCACTACATTGTTACTTGGTAGAGCACTTCTTTTACTATTATTCGAGGCCAATTTGCAAAACATCGTATGTCATCTAAATAAGGTGAAAAGCCAACATAACATATGGAAACAAACACCAGCTCATAATTAACGAGTTCCAGATTCATATCTGCCCTTTACTCCCATCCCTCCCCTGCTCTCTCTCTTTTGCTCTCTTTCTATATCCCTTAATTTCTTATTGTAATTCCTTCTCATAATTTACTATTCTCTAGAAGACTAACTTGTGAAGGGAGTCGATAGGAGGTGAACCAAAGAAAAACACAATGATGAAGGATTCAAAGTAATTGGCAGCTCATCACAGGAGGCTATTAGACGATGATTGCGTGGGAACAAACCTCAGATTAGAGAACTTGGTTAGGAGAAGGGTGTTCAAAATTGATGGTGCAAAATCTAAATCAAATGGAGGCCAGGATCATGCCATTCTGAGTGTCACCAACTTTTCTTGTAAATTATTAGGCTAACAGAATTCAGTTTCCCAATCCAACCTAGTGGAATATCCATCCAGACTAGTTTCGAAAAGCACAGATTGTAGTCTCCCTCCTAGTAGAGAAGACTTGGGAAAAATACATTGATTGTTAAGAAGACTTAAATTATTTTACCAACCTGCACTCAGGTACAGAAGACTTGGGAAAAATAAATTGATTGTTAAGAAGACTTAAATTGTTTTACCAACCTGCACTCAGGAATACAAATATGAAATATCATTGAGGATCACCACTAATAAATTAAAGAAAAAATTGCGCTATGACTAACAACAGAGGGAAAACAAAAAATAGAAGTTCAGATAGCATAGTGAGAACCAGGAGTACCCACAAAAGAAAGGAAAATCTAATCCAAAAAGCATGTAATACTCAGATGTGAAATCTTGGAGAAGCACAGAAACTTATAATCATCAGACAAACATAATGAAGCAACTCTAATCATTTCTTCCCAAAAAGTTCAGAAAAATAACATACATACATTTACATGATACACACACAAAAAACCGGCATCTGTGACCCTTTATGTTGCAGTGTAAACTCAAACCGACCAAACTGAACCGAACCAAAAAAATCGAACCTTGCCGAATTTAATTAGGTTTTGTTTTGGTATAGTATTTTAAGAAATCGAATATCGAAAATACCAAACCGAAATTGTTTCCAAACTGTACCGAACCGACGACGAAGACCCCTACTTTCAAACAAGAAAATGACACCATCCATATACAGTAATCAAGTAGGGAGTTAGAGCAAGAATTGAATCGTGATAAAAAAAAAAGGACACATTTTGGTTTTCCAAAACTACACATTGAACTGTACTCAACATCCTCGGGAATAGTTAGGATTTATATCAGATTGCATTCTTGGCTTTTAATCATCTCATATAGTTCGAATGTAACAATAAGGTAGTTGCTGAAAAAGAATGAGACATGATGCAAGCCTCAGCTCAACAGCCATTCGTGCCCATTTGTTTCCCAGCTTAGCGTGCAGTTTAAATTATTTGATGCTCTTCCGCTGGAGTGAAAGCACCTTTCTTTAAATTTGGTCTTCCAATACTTTTAGGTCAAGGATGATTATGCCATAGAATTTTTTTTTTAATTTCTTAGCCTTATATATTAAAAAAAAAAAAAACTAAGAAAAATTCAAAAAGATTTTTACTTTGTTCGTTTTCTTTTATAGTTTTTTTTTTTTTTTTTTTTTTTTAAATCTTTTAGTGGCATAGATCATCCACCCATTGGGTTTTCTTGTGGCCTCGGTTCTTTTCTGATGGGGGCCTTTGAACCGGGTAATTTTTTAGTTTTTAGGATTAATTTTTTTTAGGAGTAGTAAAGAGGAAGAAGAAAGAACCTTTTGACCTGTTTGATACTAGCATATCTGGGCCTGAGCTTGAGTAGTATTTTCCTGCGAGTGCTTGAGTAATGAAAAAGATAGCAGACTTTTTCACACCTAGCTCATGGTTGTGACTCTGTATATAGCTTATTATTATTTTGTAGTTCACTATGACCCTATATGTCCTAGAGTAGAATTGATCCGTCTTGATTGAAACTTGTGCTATGTGAGGTGAGAATTTCTTGCTTATATTCCATGTTTTGCATCTTAGTCTAGAACTTGCCCTGCATGTTATTGAAGCGAAATAAAAAGTGTTGCTCTGTTTGAAAGATGATAATAGGCTTTCTTTGATATTATGTCTTGTAAATTTTTAGCGTTTTCAAAAATTATACCACTAGTTAGCCCTTTGAGCCTGTAGCCTATCGTTTGTTAGCCGTATTTTTGCCTTGATCCTTTTGTTTGAATCTCTAATTTTTGCACCCTGCTTCCTTGAGCACTGTAGCTTAGAATGTGTTATAATTGATATATCTAAAGAAAAGAAATGGTCCAGTGAAAAATGGTGACCAATGATAGCTGCAAAGTGATGAAAAGACCCTCTTAAAAAGAATGTGACATGAAAAAAAATAATGATTGAAACGTTCTTGATACGACGGAAAGTACTAATGAAATAATTGATGAAGGGAGGACTGAAAATAAAGTAAAGAGATGAAAATAATGGGTGACGAAGTCTAAAAGTGCAAGGTGCTTAGGAAAGTGTAAGTCATTATTATATACTCTCTCCGTTTCAATTTATATGAACCCATTTGACTAGGCACGACATTTAAGAAAGAGGGAGGACTTTTGAAACTTGTGGTTCAAAATAAGCCTCGAAAATTTGTGTGGCTGTAAATCATTCATAAAGTGAATTTGTTTCCAAATTAGGAAATAGGTCATTCATTTTGGCACGGACTAAAAAGGAAATAGGTTTAAACAAATTGAAACAGAGGGAGTAGTTTTCTTACCTGTACTCTAGCCAACATTACAACCTGTTAAAGTCCTATTTAATTCTATTCGAGCATACTTAATTAGTGGGCAAGCCTATGGTTCTTTGTGCATATATGTGAATTTCTTTGTGAGTGCGAGAGTTGTGCTTTAATGCTAAGTCCTTAAATTACATGCGGTTCTTTGATTTGAGTGTGTGGATTATTTATTCTTGTGAGGGAACTTTTTTCATGATAGATAGTTGATGTTATTAGTTTTCTTTGATAGAATAGGTGAGCGAGCTTAATTTGATGAGTTAGAGTCGGTATTAGGAGGTTAGAAGTTTGTTTTTTGTTTGTTGACTTGTACATCTTGCATGATGATCCGGAAGTGTATATTTGATGAGTTGAGCTACTATATGCCCTAATTGTTGGTATCAATCAAAGTGGTGGTGTTCCTATGCTTGATTTATTTGAGAGTGGTTTTAATGTGTACTCGAGGACGAGTAAGAGTTTAAGTGTCGGTTGGTGATGTTCGGCCTAAAATGCATATATTTACTCATTGTTTGCCTCACATTTTGTTACTTTTAATTGTCTTTTGAGTATTGATTATATTGAATTGTGCTTAATATTATATATTTACAATGTAGGAATTGTGCTTAATATTATACGAGAAAAATTGCTCACTGGAATTTTGGTCGTGCGTGATGCGGGTCGCATCGCGCCTGGCTTATTTTCAGCAGTTTTTTTGGGTCCGAGTTGGAATTGGTTTTTAAAAGCCCAGGACTTTTGGTACCTATGCTACACGGTTGTTACATAACTTTGGACCTAGAGAGAGCTTGTATAAATACATATGCCACACGGTTGTTACATAACTTTGAACCTAGAGAGAGCTTGGAGCTGTCGTGGAGGCCTTAATTACATGATTTTACCTTCTCTTATCTGTAATACTCGTTTTTACATTTTTATTCAGATGATTTGTTATTTTTCCTCCATGTCTATGTGGAGCTAAACTCTTTAGTTCTAGGGTTTTGATTCAAACATGAATGTTGACATTTGATTATCGTTTATATCTATTGATTTTCCATCTTTGAGTTATTTATTTATTCTTGATCTTAATTGTTTGATCATTTGACGAAATAGTTAGACATTGTCTGTGGCGTGGCATGTGAATTGAACTAGGAATAGGGAATTTGCATTCGTAATAAGAATAAATAGAGCTTGTTCCATTAATCTTTTCGCTAATGAGGATAGGAAAATACCCTTTAGTCCCGCGTACTTGAATACGGAGATATAAATGCGTTCTGGCTATTTTCTGATGAACAAAGGAATATAGGCATTGGAGTAACATCTATAGGCTTGTGAGCAACTCGAAAGATACTCATAAAGTTAACATCAACCCGTCAACTAGTAACCCATAGGTAGAATGATTTGAAGACTCAACAGGATTGTTAGTGGTTATAGCCCTAGATCTATCTCTTCTCCGATAAAAATCTGTTCTTTCTCGATTGAAGTTCATTATTTGTTTTATTTTACTTTATTTTTAGTTAGTTAATAATTATATATTGAGATTTTACTTCTTGTGTAGATAATTAGTATCGTTTAATTTAGTAAATAGTTAATCATAAGTCCCTGTGGGTACGATATGTAGATTTTAAATCCTATATTACTTGTATGACCGCGTATACTTGCGTGTGCATTTGGGAGCAACATCATACACATGTCTAAAATTGTTAAACACTTAGAAGCCGTTTGGCCATGAGAATTATTCAGTTTTTAAAAATAATTTTTCACTTTATTTAAAAGTCAATTTTTGGTTATAAAATTTCCAAAATCCAACTTGGAGTTGGATTCCAAATTTGGAAAAGTGCTTCAAACCTGTTTTCCAACTCCATTTTCATAAATTCCAGATAAAACGCTATCTTCTCTCCTTTGCAAAAAGTATAACCAAACACAACTCCAACTTTCAAACAAAGTGATATTTGGAATCTATGGCCAAGCACCTACTTAAAGTGTTGTACGTGACGTCCAATGGAAGGGATATAAAATTGTTAATTACGACGTCAAGGCTGTAACAACAGCAACATGCCAAATTGGGTGACCTCATTCATGACAAAGCTAGTCAAGCGTCCAATCAAAAGTGGGCGACAATAAGGAAATGGTCAACTTTGAGAGGAAAAATTTAGAATAGATTCTCCGGGAGAACCAAAAAAAGGAAAAGATAAATAACAACAAAAATGGATAACTTATTCCGAATTAAGCAGACACGGATAAACCAAAATTTTTAAAACCAATAAGAGCTCCTTATCTCATCTAACTACAAAGTAAGGTGGCGACAACGAAGAAAACGAACCAAAATAATTATCTAAAATTTGCAAGGAGAACCTCATTGGTCGAGAGTCGAGACCCATGAATACAACAAGGGAAATGATATGGACCATAAAACAAGTAAACATATTTTTAAACCTCAAAGCAGTTGAACATGAAACAAATAGTACTCCATTGTTTCAATTTATTTGTCTTGCTTTCCTTTTTAGTCTATTTAAAAAAGAATGAGTCTTTGATAATGTCTAAATCCATTCTTCAAAGAGAAAGTGTACACGGTCGTCACAATATAATTTACCCAACTATGAGTCGGGTCGAATCCACAGGGAACAATATAAAGGCGATTTAAACAAGTAAGGAATTATCACCAAGTAAGCTAAGCCAAACATTTTTTTAATATTTGTTTTTTGGTTTAACAAATAACAATGATAAAAATAACTAGAAAGCGGGTAAAATGATCAATGGCCACAAGTATGGATACAAAGAAAATTACGCTCAAGTAACGATCTAATGTATTTCACGATTTTACAACTAAGAGCGAGTTTATGCTAATTAGTTAGTGATTTCTAAAATCCCATCAAAAGTCTCTCGACCAAATTGATAAATGTCATTACTAAGCTTTCTCAAGCCTTAGAATGTAGCAAATATGAACAATCAATATAATCTCAAATAACTTTCTTATCTCTAGCTCAAGTTAATTATTAGAAATTATTAGATGAGGTTTAAAACCCCAAATTCTTGTTAATTAATCTTTCCCAACCTCAATCTTCCTCTCTCGAGCTCAAATCAAAGTAAATGGGCGGGTCATAGGGTTAGCTAATCCCTTAAGAAATATTAAAAAACAAGATTAATTAAAACAACATTAACTCAATACATTAGCAATAAAAATAATTCAATACATAAGCAAAACAAGAGTTTCATCCAACACTTTAATCATAGAATATTTTCATAAACAAGATTCAAGTGAAGAAAATAAATACTACACTTAGATATTCATTACAAAGCAAGAAATCAAAGAAATGGAGAAAAGTTTAAGAAAATTCTTAACTCAATCTTCAAATCTTCAATCCCCAAGTGTGGTGTAAAACCCTAGCTCCCAAACTTGTGTAAAAATGGCCAAAGATGATAATATTTTCTCTGATGTTTTGCTTTATAGTTCCCCAACTTTTTCACTCAAAATAAGACCAAAACCCCATATTTTCCGATTTTGCAAAACTATCCAGTTTTTTACTCAAATCTGTCCCATTTTTTCATTTTTAGCCACTTTTTCAGTTTTCTTCAATTTGGCCTCTTTTGACTTGTTTTCACTTGATTTCTTTTCCGATCACTTCTAATTCACATAAACCTATAAAATATGAGTAAATGACATTAAATGCACTATTTTCTCAATCAAACATAGAAAAAATCTAAGATTAAAGAAAAAAATCTAAGATTAAATACCAACTTATCAAAATCCCAAACTTAAACTATTGCTTGTCCTCAAGCAAATCAAATCATACAATTTCCTTCAAAGGACTCCATTCAAAAGTGCACCAACATCATACCAAGTCAAAAGTCTACTTTAAGCACAAACACGTGACTTTGATTGGTACCACCAATTAATCCAAAATATATGAATCACCAACTTTTTCTCAAAAACTTCATTTTCATTTCAAGTGCTCAAACACCAAGTTAATCAAAATAGCAATCAAGTCATGACGCTAAAGCTTCAAAATTTGCCTCATCATCACAAAACAACTTTCTCTTGTTCATTCCTCCCAATTGAATGGAACAAATTCACAACTCAAATTCTCATGTGCCCTCACAATCAAAAGAGAATCCCAACTCACAAAATGCAATTTAAAACACAAATGGGATATCAAATGGAAAGAATTAACTCTCTCTCTCTCTCTCTCTCTCTCACACACACACACACACACAAAGGCGTTCAAATGCACACAAGTAGTACCATAAGCTTTATTTCTCCACTAATGTAGACACACTTGGTTCAAAATCAATTAAGACTTAAAGGGTTGTAATTTAGGCTTTTGGTTAAGGTAGGGGCATAATTTAGAAATAGTGACTCAAAAACCTCCCTAAGCACTACAATTTTCAACAATCAAAGCACACTTCCTTTAAAACTTTTCCACCATTTTCTTCATTTTTTCATTTTTCATTTTTCATTTCACTAACTAGTCTTCCCTTTATTCACAACTCTTATTAGTCCTTTTTCTTTTTCAAAAATAACAAGGAAGTTTTCAATTTCCCCCCCACTTTTTCACCTTTAAAGTAAGTCCCACCTAACAACTTTTTCCAACCATCACCCCCAAACATAGGCTTTTAACCTATGTATGCACTTTCAACGCACTTAAGGAGGCAGGATATCAAAAGATGGATCAATGAAGAACGAGATAAAACTTGTAACATGGTTGTCAAAGAAAAGGTTAAAGGCTCAAAAGGGGTTGATTAGGGAAAATATGCAAGCATAGGAAATTTAAGGCATAAAAACGGTCCAAGGAAGGCCTAACATCATTTTTCAAACCAAGTGTAGTTTAGGATTTCGCCTTGAAAATCATTTCGGGCAAGTTCTAGACCACAAATAATATAAAAGAACTCACAAATAAACCTCACCACACATGAAACACGAACACTCAAGTAGAAATATGTATCCAAGAACCAACTGAAACAAGTGAACTCAAAAAGTCACTCATAGCTTAAAGAGACTAATTAGTGAAAGTAAGAGCCAAAAATTGAGTCTAAAAGTCACAACAAGAATCTTTATTTCAATCATTTTTCTTTTTCAAAAATCAAGAATTCATACGCCAAGGTTTAAATACGTTGGTACCAAGCAAGCCCAAAGTTATGGAAGGGACAAAAAATCACATCCCAACACTATTTTTACTCCTAAACTACCTAACTAAGAACGTAAATAAAATAATAAAAGTGACTAATCCACAACATGCCAAAAGAATGAAATTTTTAAAAATTTGAGCAAGTTCCATTTGTAACAACATCTATCCACAGCCACACCAACAGTCACAAAACAAGCCTGACAAGGGCACACAATATCGATACATAAGACAAAAGTCCGGCAAGGGCACAAATCAAGCATAACCAAAATGTAATATGCTACCACATGTCACCCCAACTACAAATATTGCAGTGTCCTCATTGCACATAATCAAAATAAAACATAAAATAGTTTGAGGGACTCCATGAAGTCTAAATCAGACTAGAAAAAAAAAATCGCAGGTGATGTCACTTGATTTTTTTTACTACTGTCAGCACCTGTGAGACGCGGGCATGACCTGCAAACCACAGGTGATGTTTGCGATTTACACTATACCTAAAACCAGATTTCAACAGCAGCTACTGTTTTGGGCATGCTTCGACACCTCAACCTGCTCAAATCAACTCCAAAAATTCTGAAACTTTGTGGATTAGTAAAAAATAATCTACTAGCTATTCTAAAAAAAAGAAAATTTCAAAAACGACTTAAAATTTTGAAAACAAGTGTTGCCTCCCACCAAGCGCTTGATTTAATGTCGCGGCACGACATTAGTTAACTTTACCACTTTTCTCTCCACTTGGAGGATAAGAATTTTCACCCCAACTTTGAATCAAGATTCCAGTGATGCTCGTGAGGCGGTGGTAGGAAAGCAAGGAGGCTGTCACACCCCAAACCATGGCTGCGAAACACGGTGTTATACCCTATTTTAACCGGGGTCAAAATAGTTTATAACATTCCGGTAATTCCGGGGTTATTTAAAGTTAGGGAGTCGCCACCTAATTATTTACGGTGAATTAGGACACCTAAAGTTCATTAAAGTTATTTTTAAATTTAACTCCGTTTAAGGTCTACGAAACTTAAGATTCTAGGTAAGGGTTCAACTAATCTAGAGGGAAGGTATTAGGCATCCTCTAAGATCCATTAACAATGGTTAACCGACCGTACTTATACTAATTAATTAGACTAGAAAAAATACAAATAGAGCATTTTAAAATACTTTAAGAAAATAGCTTGCAAATGTTATTAAAGTTATAAGTAGAAATATAAGAATACTATTTAAAATGAGACAATAGTTTGTAGAAAAGATTTTGGTTATAGGTCAAAATATAGCTTATAGGAGAGGTATCAATGTCTAGTTGTATATCTTTCTTTGTTCATCCAGTTTACAACCTTAGTCTTTAAATAAAAACTACTGGATATTCATATAACCTTTGTGGAATATACACCTAATGAAATTCCTCTTTTCTATGACTAAGAAAATATTTTAAACGAAACACATTAGGACCAGTTCATACATGAATTCAATATTCTGCTTATTTCCTGGAGATACTTCCCTAATATAGACGTGATGTGAATATACCTTTAACACTGCTAATAGTATTTAAACCAGTTAATAGCAATGAGGATTCCTATGAGGTCAAAACTATCCTGTTGTTTAATTTAAGTAGCAAACAAACCAAAAGGGGCAAATAATGGTCACGTAATTCCATCAAAGAGTCATCGTCAAAAACAAGCATAACATAAGTAGAAAAACAAGCAGAGACAAAATAATCCGCAACCAATATTGACTCTCAAACAAAAAGATCTGATTTGGTCCGCTTTTAAGCGACGTGAAGCTAAGAACGAACAAGCATGTACGGGCTCCATGTGATAGCAGCATCGTTGAGTTTCAAAGTGAAACTCTTCGGCTCCGATGTGGTCATGCAAAATAAACAAAGTAAAAGAGGAGGAGTTAGAGATGCTCTATTGCTTCTTAATAATGAAGGAAACATACAAGAAAATCCATAACCACATTATCATTCAAACATTTAAATGATGGTAATAACATTAGAGGAACACGCTCAACCACAACTGTTCTTTTTGAGCAAAACAGTGAGGAAGAACCTAAAAAAGGGTACTGATCTAGTTGATCGTACTCGTACTGGTCAGGTATAAAAATCACTTCTTGATTGTATCATAAGCATATTTACTTGCTGTGTAATCTTGATATTTAGTTATGTAGTATATATGAGCATGAGACTAGTTTAAATAGACTAATGTGGTAACTGAAACCAATTTGTATAGAACTATCACATAATGAAATTAGGCCTAGAAGATAAACAAGCAGACATGATATAATGCTATAATTAGGATAGACTAACCAAACCCGCTAAGCTACCACCAACAAACCTATTAAGCACATAACAGGAAATAAACCAATAAACAACTAACTACACCTAACTAGGCATATTAAGCATGTAAACAGTAAACGAATCAACAAATAACTAACTAAAGTATACTTAACTAAGCGTAGGTAGACAGCAAAACAAAACAAACTAACAAACACAGAAAAATTAAAAGACAAGGAGGGATTCAAACGATAAGAGAAAATGATTCATGTCATATTGAAAACGTAAGCAAAATGAATTAATCATAAGGCAAGAGGCATTTTGAAACTGTATGATTAATCGGTAATGTAGTAAAGGAAACTTAACCGACATTCTTCACACAAATAAATTGCATAACTTATACTTGTCATTTTAATCCTTTTAAAATACAGTTGCTTTGTAATGACTTCAGTCCACATGGAAAGCAAACTGGACCAGTTAACTCAACACCAATTCACACAAAACAGCAGCATTCAACAAGGATATTCATATTTGTAAATGGACATATTTAACAAACATGGAGATGAAAACAGAACAGGGCAACGGGAAGTCATACTTCGCATACATGTTGAAAGTTGAAACGAAATTAAATATCTAAATTCGTAAAACTCAACCATGCTTAATTAATTCCAGATTTCTAATAAACAAGACAGAGCTAGAGATTAAACATTAAGCCAAATACAATAAGAATAGAACTGAAGGTAAGCACAATCATCTCACATCTTTGCATAAAGAAACTAAAGAAAACTAATCACCATTTGAAAAAAGATGAAACTAAGAAAAGAATGTCAAAATGCTAAAATATAAAGGAAAATTACCTCTTTCGGGTGCAGTGAACGGGTGCGGGAGTCTCGAATCTATGCTCGAACCCGACGAACTCGAACTCGAAAAAAAGTCTTTTCGAATCGAAAATTTGATATCAGCCGAAACAGTATACCCTTTTTAAAAGGAAGTTTGGCTTGATTTTTAGAATAATCTCAAAACGCAAGTAATGACTAAGCCCGAAACAGAACGGGATTTTAACAAATCCAAGATTTAGAGTAGGAGTGAAAAATAGAAAAAATTGAATGTCGTCCCCGTCCCCCCTCCCCCCCCCCCCCCTATTTTACCATGTATTTATAGGATGATTTGTAGGGTTTTTTGAGTTCGAAATTGGGCGGGATGTTGAACTCAATTCAAAGTTGAGTCAACGATTTGGTGCAGATCCGAGCGTTGGGGCTTCAATCACGTGATTTGCTTCGGATTTATGCCCGAAGTGGATCGATTCTTTCTGGTCTTCGTGGATCGGTTGCGTTTTGAAGCGAGAAATGGAAACCCTTTCTCTGTCAACGACTGAGAAAACGTAGGAAAATCAGATATAGGGACGTTTTTTGTATGGAAATGGTGTGAGACAAGACTGCGATGATGAAAGGTGAACTGAGCTTTGCTAAATGGGAGAGAAAGGGATGAAGTCGGCGTCTGTTTTCTTTTGTTGATGATAGGGTTAGCTGAATAAGTTTAAGGAAATGGGCCGGGTCGGGTAAATGCCGGGTGTGGACTGGGTTGATGATTTAGGTAATGGAATGGGTTGATGGTTTAGGTAATGGACTGATTTGGGCTCAGATGTTGATCCGAAAATATGGGCTCATTTGTCTTGGCCATTTATTTGGCTGAAATTCCTCTTCCATATTAATTATTTTTTGGGCTTCTAATTTAATAACTAGTACAATATGTACTATGATAATTAATGATTAATATGTAGAAAATAAAGGACTTGATAAAGTATAATTAATTTAACGAAAATAAAGTGATGACGAACCTTTTTGAAATTTGTGATAAAGTGATGCTAGTAATAGTGAAAAAATGAAAATAACGATATTAATAGTGAAAAATGTTTAGCTCGCCAACAAATTTAGAAGCCCGCAGAAATAAAAAAAAATAGAAATAAAGGAGGGACGAAATTGGGTGTCAACACACGGCACTCGGTGCCTTACTTCATGTGACCGAGCAAATCACATGGCTTGCTGAATCATAATGAGGCATAACATGAAAGGAATATGACGTGAATGCATGATGAGACTTTAAAAATTATAATAAGTCGTAATACTTAATAAAAATACTTGTTTAAGATGAGTGCGGAAATAACATAAATGAGCCAAAAATGGCTACACAACTCCGAAAGTTTGACATAACATAACTGACTTATCTAGTCTATGAAACCTCTAACATAAGTCTGAACATGAAAACATACCCGCTTGGACAAGGCCCCCAGCATACCTTTAATGCACATCTTATCATGAAAATAAATAAATAATAAATGTCTAAACCCCGAAAGAGATGGGGCTCACCCATAGCTGATAAGTGTGAAGTCCTACTAAGCAGATGTGTCGCCCTATAAATCATTACCTGCATCCTGAAATGCAGGCCCCCGAGTAATAAAAGGGGACGTCATCACATTGAATGTACTGGTATGTAAAGCAACTGAATGAATAAGCATGGGACATGAAATAGCAATGATAAAAGCTGAAATTGAAACTGAAACATGGTCGTGAACATGGTTATCTGACATGAGTATATATATAATATGAGTAAAATATCTGTGGGAGAGCATTAGTATATCCGACATGTAACCACCACATTAACACGTGGCGTTTGATCTCTACCCGATCAGCTAACCCATCATGTACCTTGCCGGAGTACAAGACATGAACATGACATGAATGGATCCAAATCCCTCAATGGGGAAAATACGAAGGAATCGTCCTAATTGGGCGGAGCAATCCTTATCCTACGATGGCAAACGTAGTTTCAGGCTGTTTGAGCCTTCTCGGTAATCTGTGCAACTCTCAATAACATGAACATGATATAGTTGGCTAAGAAGCCCGTGATTTTTGTGAAATAACTTGTATTCATGATTTCATGAAGCATGACTTGTATTTAGCATGTGTGTATCTTGTATCATGGCATGAGAGTAATTATATAATATAATTTCTTGAAAACTTGTAGACATGTAGGATATTCATGAAATAGGCTTTTTTATTTATAAACATGCATGCAAGAACCCATGAAATGCAAGATATGAGTTTTCATGGATCACGGATAGATTCTCAATGATCATAATGACTTATCAAGAACACAATGAGTAATTACTAACAATTTCATACATATTATAATCACGGGACATGGGCCTAGGGTTATCATGATCATGGTCAAAACCCTAGTTTTCGCATAACTTCGTAATGTATGGAAGAAGGGTGTGGGGAAGAACAAGGATGTTCCCATACGTAGATAGAAACTCTACATACCTGGTAACACTCCAAACTTGTATTAAAAATCTGTTCTTAGAAGAAGAATACTAATCCTTGGCCTTGGATTCCTTTAGGTGGGTTTTCTTGAAAATCCTATGTTAAGAACATGAAATTCCTACTTAAAATTCATGGGAGATTGATGGAATTCACTTAGGATGGTCTTAAGGAGTTTATCTGGATGCTTGGAGAAGTTGAGAGGAGAGAACTTTCGTGTTGCGTCTTGAGAGGAATGAGACTTATGAAATAAAATTGAATTTTCCATCTTTAATTATCTCGGTCGCGGCACTGTTACGGACCGTGTTACTGTCCGTAACACTGGACCATAACGTGTGTCAAAATTTCAGTGAGCTTCTAAGTTTTGAGGTTGGGTTACGGACACCCATTACAGGCCATAACACGTGTTACGGTCCGTAACGATGAACCGTCCTTTGGTCTAAGTTACGAGACAGTGATTTTACAAACCACACCCGTTATGGTTTGAACGACGATCCGTAACACATTTTACGGTCTGTCTTTTGTATCGTAACGCTGGATTTTCTGAACTGAAACATATTTTCGATTCCAACAGTCTCCTTCTTGGGTTTCTAACTCCTAAGTCATGAATATGGTTTAGTACGAATTTTATGATGTGTTACAATATCTCCCCCTTGGGATCATTCATCCTCGAATGATGAGACGTGGTTAAGATTGGGACTGGACATGGCTTGAATACACGAACATGAAGGAAACATGACATTGAAACATGGGACATGAAATGACGTGATTACATGAAAACATGAATACTAAAGCATGAGACACGAGACATGAGAGCTGGATACATGACATGAGTGTGAAACATGAGACATGACATGACATGGACTATGGAAATTTACCTTGAGCGTTCTCTGCTTGCTCTTCAAACAAAAATGGGTACTTTGATTTCATATCTTCCTTGGCTTCCCATATAGCTTCCTCAACTTTCTGACTTATCCATAGCACTTTTACTGAGGCCACCTCCTTAGTTCTCAACCTGCGAACCTGACGATCAAGAATAGTTACGGGGATCTCCTCATAGGTCAAACCATCCTTAACTGTTATAGTACCAATAGGAACAACCAACGACGGGTCTCCTACACACTTCCTCAACATAGACACATGAAACACTGGATGTACAGTAGCCAACTCTTGTGGTAACTGAAGTTCATAAGCTACTAGACCGATCTTTCGCAGAATTTTGTAAGGTCTAATATATCTAGTACTGAGTTTGCCTTTCTTGGAAAATCTCATAACACTCTTCATGGGTGAGACTTTAAGGAACACTCAATTATCAATTGAAAATTCTAAGTCTTTTCGCCTCACATTTGTGTAAGACTTCTGGCAAATCTGAGCCGTTTTTAAATGCTTTTTAATTAACTTGACTTTCTCCATAGCCTGATAAACTAAATCCGACCCTAACAATTCCGCTTCACAATAGCATGATAACTATTATTATAAGAAAACTCAATGAGGGGTAAGTGATGATCCCAATTACCTTTGAAATCAAGGACACATGCTCTCAACATGTCCTCAAGAGTCTGAATAGTGCACTCTGCCTGACCATCTGTCTACGGATGAAAAGCTATGTTGAGGTTCACCTTGGTACCCAATCCTTTCCGAAAGGATTTCCAGAAGTTCGCTGTGAACTAAGCACCACGATTTGAAATAATAGACACCGGGGTCCTATGCAATCTGATAATTTCATTAACATACAACTTGGCATAATCTTCTGCTGAATATGTGATCTTGACTGGCAAAAATTGCACTGATTTTGTAAGTCGGTCAACGATTACCCATATAGAGTCATGTCTCCTAGCTGAACGAGGTAGACCTGATATAAAATCCATATGATCATTTCGCATTTCCAGACAGGAATATTAATATTTTGAGCCAAGCCACTAGGCCTCTGGTGTTCGGTTTTCACTTGTTGACAGTTCGGACACTTAGCTACGAAATCTGCTACATTTTTCTTCATATCATTCCACCAATAAATTTCTTTGAGATCATGGTACATCTTAGTGGAGCTTGGGTGAATGGAATACCTGGAATTGTGAGCTTCTGACATGATTCGCTCTCTGAGCATATCTACATCTGGAACATATAATTTGCCTCGGTACCTCAAGGTACCATCATTTCCCCCTTGTTCAAAACCCGTTGTCTTATGCTTGTGAATCCCCTCTCTCAACTGTATCAAGTAGGGATCACTAAAATATTTCTCCTTGACTTCAACGACTTAAAAGGAAAGAGCTCTATTTTGAACAACCACCCCACCATCATCGGAGTCCAAAAGTCAAACTCCAAGACTGGCCAAACGGTGGACTTCCTTGGTCATAACTCTCTTATCTGCATCAACGTGGGCTAAAATTCCCATGAAATGCCGATTGAAAGCATCGGCCACTACATTTGCTTTTCTTGGATGATAGAGAATATCCACATCATAATCCTTATGCAATTCGAGCCATCTCCTCTGCCTAAGATTCCACTCCCTTTGCTTGAAGATATACTGCAGGCTTGTATAATCTGTGAAAATATCGACATGCACTCCATATAAATAATGACGCCATATCTTAAGTGCAAAAACTACAGCTGCCAACTCTAGGTCATGAGTCGGATAATTTTTTTCGTGAACCTTGAGCTGTCGAGATGCACAAGCTACAATCTTACCAAGACGCATTAAGACACATCCGAGACCAACTCCCGAAGCATCACAATAAACCACGAATCCTTCAGTTTCTTCTGGTAGCATCAAAACTAGAGCAAAAGTTATTCTCTTTTTCAACTCTTCAAACCCTTCGCTCACAAGCATCTAACCATTGAAATTTAACCTTTTTCTGAGGTGGCTTAGTCAACAGAGCTGAAATAGTGGAAAATCCCTCTACGAAACATCTATAATAGCCTGCCAGACCCAAGAAACTTCTTATATCAGAAACTGAGATGGGTGTGGGCCAACTCCTTACAGCATCAATCTTCTGAGAATCAACTTTAACACCTTAACTTGAGATCACATGGCCTAGGAATGCCACAGACTTAAGCCAAAAATCACACTTTGATAATTTCGCAAAAATTTCACGATCTTTAAGAGTCTGCAACACTATTCTGAGATGTTCTGCATGATCAATCTCACTACGGGAATACACCAAAATATCATCAATGAAGATAATGACGAATAAATCAAGATAAGGCTTGAAGACCCTAATCATTAGATCCATGAAAGCAGCTGGCGCAGTTCTCAACCCAAATGACATAACAAGAAATTCAAAATGCCCATAACGGGTTCTAAAAGCGTTTTTCGGAATATCAACTTCCTTAACCTTTAACTGATTGTAGACTGATCTGAGGTCAACTTGGAATAACATTGGACACCCTGAAGTTGATCAAATAAGTCATCTATTCTGGGAAGAGGGTACCTTTTCTTAATGGTGACTCTGTTCAACTGGCGATAGTCAATGCACATGCATAAGGAAACATCTTTCTTTCTGACAAATAAAACTGGCGCGCACCCCAAGGTGAAACACTGGGCCTGATAAACCTTTTATCAAGATAATCTTTTAACTAGGCTTTTAATTCTTTTAAATTTGCCGGAGCCATTCTGTACGGCAGAATAGATATCGGCTTGGTATCGGGAAGTAGATCAATTCTAAAGTCAATCTCCCTATCAAGAGGGACTCTTGTAAGATCTTCGGGAAAGACCTCTGAAAACTCATTTACAATTAGGACAGACTGGAGAGTTGGAGTCTGGGCATCTGAATCCTTGACTCGAACCAAGTGGTAGATATAACCCTTGGAAATTATTTTTCTGGCTCTTAGGTAAGAAATAAATCTACCCCTGGGTACTACCGAATTACCCTCCCATTTTATGACTGGCTCATTAGGGAACTCGAATCTTACAACTTTATTTCTACAACATACTATGGCATAACATGAAGCTAACAAATCCATACCCATGATTTCATCAAAGTCTACCATCTCTAACTCCGCCAAGTCAGCTATGGTTCTGCGGTGATAGACTAAAATTGGGCAACCCCTATAAATACGCCTAGCTATGACTGACTCACCCACTGGGGTGGACACCTCAAAGGGTTCATGCAATTTCTCTAGTTCAATCCCAAATTTCTTAGCAATAAACGGGGTTACATAAGATAAGGTGGATCTTGGGTCAATAAGGGCATAGACATCAAAAGCTAAAACTTGGAGATAGTTATCCCCCCGTTCTGTGCAGCAATATTGGCCCTATCATACAAATGGGAATAAAGACCTCCAACAAACCTCCTCACTCTTGCCCTCATTTCTGGTACCATATGTGGAGCATGCTTAGCCAGACTGGTAAATTCCAAATAGTAGTCCTGAACTGACCTGCCATTCTGCTTAAGCTTCAGGAATTTCTCATCCTTAGCTTCT
Organism: Lycium barbarum; assembly: GCF_019175385.1. Taxonomy (NCBI): domain Eukaryota; kingdom Viridiplantae; phylum Streptophyta; class Magnoliopsida; order Solanales; family Solanaceae; genus Lycium; species Lycium barbarum. The sequence continues at coordinate 9,844,550 of NC_083342.1, forward strand.
CTGACCTCTATTGGCATAAAGTGGTCTAGGAATGTGCTTGCAAATTCATCCCATGTAGCATCAGGTGCATCCTCACCTTAGGATAATTCCCAATATTCATACCAAATGTTAGCAATGCTCTGCAGTTGACGAGCTCTAAAAGTAGCACTTTCGATTTCCGTAACTATCATAATCCTGAAGATTTTCTGAAGAGCATCAATGTAGCCCTGAAGGTCCTCGTCTTTCTTTGTCCCCGTGAAGACTGGGGATTCATCCTGAGAAAGTCCTTAGTCTTAGAAGACTCTCCATTATTCCCTGAACTTGACCCAGATTCCTGACGTTGGGCCTGAGCTGCTACCAGTTGTGTGAGCATGTTGATATCACTCCTAACATCCCCATCCGAATCACTAGGAGGTGCAACTGTGGGAACGGTTGGGGCTGTTGTCTGAGTTGGAACGATCTCTTCGTGAGCTACATCCGCGGTAGCCCTCTGGCTGGTGGCTGTGGCCCTTCTAGTGTATTTTCTTGTTGCAAGCATTTTCTAAAACGAAAAAGGGCCAAATATACCCCTGTACTATCGAAAAAGGGTTAAATATACCCCTCGTTATACTTTGGGTCCAAATATACCCCTACTGTTATACTTTGGGTTCAAATATACCCTCCACAGTTAAAGTTGACCAAGATGGAGTCAAATTCCACATGACATTAATATTTTAAGGAAATAAATGCCATGTGGCATGCCACCTCACTAACCAACCAAATTTTACACCTCCCCTCCCTATCTTATTCCACCAGCACCACCACATTTTCCTCTATTACCACCCTCCTTATGCCCACCACCATTTTCACAAAGTCAAACTTAAAGCCGGTGCACCGAAAAATTTGATATTCAAGTACTAAATATATGTTAACATGGACTGCCACGATGATAAAATAAAACACGCTTCTGCCGTTAATAAAATGGTATCTCTACCTTCATAACCAACAAAGTTCCATACTAAATGTGATCTATTTTACATCTGACCCAACTCTGTCGACCCAAAATTATTATTCAGTGCAAATGTTGTTAATAGCATAAGAATATGTATCATCGTTTACTGAATCATTCCATCATAAGAAAGTCAAGTGGTTTACTCAATGACAATGCAATTTCTTTTATGTCCCTGAATTTAACGAGAGACCAATTCACAATAGGCAATAGTTACAACTCATTAAAGAAACCACCACACCAGTTCATTAGTAGTAGTAGACGAAGGAGGTAAATAACGAAATGGTCCATTGATTTTTGATTTTTTTATTTTATGTAAAAATTAAACCTAAGAGATCTGCAAATGAGAAATTTGTTAGATAATTTTTTTCTAGTAAAATTGTAAACGATTATGTTGAATTGATAAGAAGGAAAAAAGAAAAAAGGAGAGTCAGAAATCTCGTGTGGATAGTGTCGCTCACTGCACCACCATAAACAGGTGATGCTGCGTTTGCACATATGCTAAAATATCTCATCATTCTTCCCTAAATACCCAATTTATATACACCAAAAAAAAATTGATATTCAAGTACTAAATTTATGCTACTGGGAAATTAATGCACCGACTTTAAGTTTGAGATTGTGAAAATGGTGGTGGGCATAAGGAGGGTGGTAGTAGAGAAGGAGGTGTTGGTGGTGGAAGAAGATAGGGAGAGGAGGGGTAAAATTGGGTTGGTTAGTGAGGTGGCATGCCACATGATATTTATTTCATTAAAATATTAATGCCATGTGGGATTTGACTCCATCTTGGTCAACTTTAACTATGAAGGGTATATTTGAACTCAAAGTATAACAGTAGGGGTATATTTGAACCCAAATTATAACGAGAGGTATATTTAACCCTTTTTCGATAGTACAAAGGTATATTTGGCCTTTATCCATTTCTAAAAATACGTACACGCACGAATTAGAAAGGCATCCTGAGAGTACTGCTCTAACTGTACGATCTAGAGTATGAAAGAAGTGAGACAATCCTAAATGTCTTGGTGGTCAACTGTTTATATGTATGGGCCCCTCAAATATATAAAAGTGACCCCACTGGACACTGTTTCATAGACTCCCTAAGGATACTTAAACCTGGGCTTTGATACCAAGGTTTGTCACACCCCGAACCATGGCCTGGGCGAAACACGGTACTCTGTGCTTTACTACATGTAACTGAGTGAACCGCATGGCTTGCTGTATCATCATGAGGCATAACATGAGCGGAATATAACCTGAATGCATGATGAGCCTTTAAAAAATGTAATAAGTCAAAATACTTAATAAAAATACTTGTTTAATCATGAGTGCGAAAATAACATGAATGAGCCAAAAAATGGCTATACGACTCTGAAAGTCTGACATAACATAACTGACTTGTCTAGTCTATGAAACCTTTAACATAAGTCTGAACATGAAAATATACCTGCTGGGACAAGGCACCCATCATACCTTTAATGCACATCTTATCATGAAAATAAATAAATAATAAATGTCTAAACCCCGGAAGAGATGGGCTCAGCCAAAGCTGATAAGTGCGACGTCCTACTAAGCAGATGCACCATCCTGTAAATCAGTACCTGCATCGTGAAATGTAGGCCCCCGGGCAATAAAAGGGGACTTCAGTACATTGAATGTACTGGTGTGTAAAGCAACTGAGTGAATAAGCATGGGATATGAAATAGCGATGACAAAAACTGAAACTGAAACATGGTCATGAACATGATTATCTGACATGAGTATATATATATATATGTGTGGGGGGGGGGGGGGGGGGAGAGCATTAGTATAACCGACATGTAACCACCACGTTAACACGTAGCGTCTGATCTCTGCCCGATCAGCTAAGCCATCATGTACCTTGCCGGGGTACAAGACATGAAAATGACATGAATGGATCCAAATCCCTCAATGAGGAAAATACGAAGGAATCGTCCTAATTGGGCGAAGCGATCCTTATCCTACGATGGAAAACGTAGTTTCAGGTTGTCTGAGCCTTCTCGGTAATCTGTGCAACTCTCAATAACATGAACATGATATAGTTAGCTAAGAAGCCCGTGATTTTCGTGAAATAACTTGTAATCATGATTTTATGAAGCATGACTTGTATTTAGCATATGTGTATCTTGTATCATGGCATGGGAGTAATTATATAATATAATTGCTTGAAAACTTGTAGACATGTAGGATATTCATGACATAAGCATTTTTATTTATAAACATGCATGCAAGGACCTATGGAATACAAGATATGGATTTTCATGGATCACAGATAGATTCTCAATAATCATAATGACATATCAAGAACACAATGAGGAATTACTAACAATTTCATACATATTATAATCATGGGACATTGGCCTAGGGTTATCATGATCATGGTCAAAACCCTGATTTCATATTGTATGGAAGAAGGGCGTGGGGAAGAACGATGATGTTCCCACACGTAGATGTAAACTCTGCATACCTGGTAACGCTCCAAACTTGTATTAAAAATATGTTCTTGGAAGAAGAATCCTAATCCTTGGCCTTGGATTCCTTTTGGTTGGTTTTCTTGAAAACCCTATGTTAAGAACATGAAATTCCTACATAGAATTCATGGGAGATTGATGGAATTCACTTAGGATGGTCTTAAGGAGCTTACCTTGATGCTTGGAGAAGTTGAGAGGAGGGAACTTTCATGTTAGGGCTTGAGAGGAATGAAACTTATGAAATAAAACTGAATTTCCCGTCTTTTAATTGTCTCAGTCGCGAAACTATTACCGACTGTATTACGGTCCGTAACATAGGTTACGGTCCCTAACACTGGACCATAACGTGCGTCAAAATTCTAGTGAGCTTCTAAGTTTTGAGGTTGGGTTACGAAAACTCATTACGGGCCGTAACACATTTTACGGTCCGTAACGATGAACCGTCCTTTGGTCCAAGTTGCAAGATGGTGATTTTTCAAACCATACCCATTACAATATGAATGACGGTTCGTAACACATGTTACGGTCCATCCCTTGTAGCGTAACGTTGGGTTTTCTGAACTGAAACATATTTTCGATTCCAACACTCTCCTTCTTGGGTTTCTAACCTCCTAAGTCATGAATATGGTTTAGTACGAATTTTACGAGGTGTTACAGAGGCCAACTCTCTAGTATCGCATTTTGCACTTTTTGGCCTTTAAGTGAGGAATGTCATTTTGTCTTCTTGGCATTGCAAATTTCAAAATAAAGATGCTTTCTTCTTCATCTCCACAATCCTCCATAGGCTCGATTAGTTCAACTTCCATATCATCAACCAAGCACAATGTGAAAAAAATGGTTGGAATGTGATCCAATGAGCCCAAATTCCAAATTTGCCTTATCTTTGACATTCTCACACAAAAAATGAACTAGAGTCTTCAAAAATCATTTCATGAACTTTTTATGCAACTCTAGTATTATTTCTTCAATCTCGGCATCTTGCATTATTTTTGGGGTGGTCGGTGTCACACCCCAACCTTAGGGGTGTGGCCGGCACCCGAGGGTCGAGCGAACCAACTGTGATATCTAAACTCTGTAATATGAATTATAGGCCGACAAGGCCGCTGAATAACAATTGTAAGAAGTATATCATGACAACCTGCAAGCAGAACAGGCCCAACAACACATATATGCATAACTAGGGCCGAGAAGGCCACAACCAAGAAAGATGACTATCTAAAACGTTGGCAAGGCGAAACAAAACACCTATCCAATGACTAAAAGTCTATAAGCCTCTAAGAGCACTAATATGCATCAACTGGTCGGGACAGAGCCCTATCGTACCCATAGCCATACTCATATATATATATATATATATATATATATATATATATATATATATATATATATACACACACACACACACACACATACACATATACATACATGCATACATTCCTACTCAAGACTCTGACCAATAACTCCAGAGAAATGGAGTGCAACAACCAACCGCTGAACATCTGGTGCCCTACCGTGAGGGCACACCAACCTATCTATCTGTACCTGTGGGCATGATCACACCGCACAAAAAAGGCGTCAGTACGAAATATGTACTAAATATGTAGAGTGGTAAGTGTAAGCATAAGAAATATAAATAAAAAGAAGAGAGATATAGAGGCAACCTGAACTCTGAAATAAGCCGCTGAGGGCAATCATAACCACAATGTGAATATGACTGTATGCTTGTAAAACTCATTCCTCACAGTGGAGGATTATAATATATCATATCATAAAATAATATATATCCCTCTGTGGGGTGAGCTCATCATCATATCATTATCTCTGCCCAACTGATCAGTGGTATGCACAGCTACATGTCTGCCCTGTCGTATCTGACATGACACGGTAATGAAAAATATACATCTGTGCACATCTATGTGCCTGCCCGGCTGACTATAGCGCGGAGCGGTAATGAAAGTAAATACATATGTATATAAGTGCAATACAAGACTGACCTTAAAAGAGACATCATAGGAAGAGTCGGAGTGACCTATCGTCGTTATCCTCCGACTATTGTTATTGTCGCTATGTTCATTATTCTTTAATCAATAGGCCAAAGAAATAAAAGTACAGGGAAACATCTTGTAATGAAACACAAAGCCGAAGTTAGCCAAACTCTTATGAAATATGATCGACACAACTTTTATCTGAAAAAGTGTACCAACGGGAGGTTCATCACCTTTGAGCAATAAACAAGAAGATAAGGACTAACTCAATTAAAAGAAGTACAATCAACTCAACTTTGACGTGAAGAGTACCATAACGAATATCATTCTTCATTTGATAAACAAGAGGGATATGAAATGCGAAAGGTACTTCAATACAAGCTATTCGTGGAAAAAGCGTAAGCTTAACCATTTTGGAACATAATCGACACAAGTTGAACGAAAAGTATTTTAATCGATAACCAAAAGGAGATATGGAACGTGGAACATATTTTGGTACAAGTCATAGATGAAGTATGGGTCCGCTCAATTATCGTGGAACGCGATCGATCCAAGTTAACGGAATAACTTTTCAACGAAAGGTCATATGAAATCTGGTCATGCCACAAAGTGAATAGAAAGCCCTTGTCCTTGAACACCTTATGAACAATTTCCTACATAATACCAACCTTCCGAGATCAAAATCAAGTTCATAGCTCATAGAATTTTTTATTTAAACATTTAAGCGAGCAACTTGCGAGCATAAGCTAATAGGCTTATTTGTAGCTTAATTCTCCCGTAAGACGCTACCATATCCCACTTTTCTGCTCCTCCTCTTCATTACGATACCATCCACATCACCATAGCTCCAAATAACCCACCATAACCATGCAAAACAGCCCAACAATTAAGCTATATTCATGAGAGTTAACAATAACTTATTCTTATGAGATTTTCTCCAATTTTCTAGGTCTAAACATTTGTAAAGTTCAAGGAGACGAAAAGACGGTTAAAACATACCTCAAGTGATGTAGAACACTTCAAACTATAAATTACTTCTAGGCGAAGTTTTCATCCGAGAAGCAAAATAGTGAAGAAATCACAATTCTGTAATCGCCATGTTGTTCTTCATGTTAAAGTTGATAGATTTGCTCTTGGTTTGGATTGAGATTGATGGAGGATTCATTGGAGAGAGTTTGAGAGTTTTCCAGGTCGTGGATGGTGAGAAAATGACGAAAAATTCGTGCAAGGGGTCTTTTATATGACCTAAAGTGAGCAGCCCCGACCTTGCTCGCTTTTCCTGCTGCAGTTTGCGTCCATGGACGAAAATCCAAATATCTCTCTGCTTCAATGTCGTATCAATGAATGGTTAAATGCACTGGAAACTAGACTTGTAGACCTTCTATTTGGTGCGTGGATCACCCCGTAACTCCAAGTATATTGAGAGAAAACCCCCGAGATATCTTACCCAAATTTCAGTGAAATTTACAAACCTAATTTACGACGCCCTTTGTCGACTTTCGTATTACAACTCGTTTGACTTCCAAACTTAACAAGCGACCATTATACGATTCAAATACTTCATATAATTACTTGCTTAGCATGTGAAGCACTCCTAATCTCAACCAAAAGTACAAGTTATCGTATTCCCAACTTGCCGACTTTTGACGAAACTCATCCTTCTTTGATTCATTCACCCTCCAAACCTTCCGCCACTTACTAATCTTATTTATAGGCCCTTATAAACATTTATATTAATAAGCCCAATCCCTTTTAACCTCAAGATAATTTCTTTTTGAACTTGCGTCGACTAACTCATAATGCGACTTTAACGTACGAAAATCCAGGGTGTAACAGTCGGTTGGCAATTCACCATTAGCTCATGACAATCATTCTTGACCTCTTCTTCAACTGAAGCCATCTCAAAATTACATTCCATGGCCCTTTGATATTGAGTATCACATGCCTCAATCTTTGCATTCAATTCGGCCTCCAATTTCTGGATAGCAATTTCAAGTAGCTCCACTTCTTGACTTTGCTCAACATGCATTTTTAGAAATTCTTCCATCATCCGTGAAATGCCTTCACGGTGATCCTCATAGACTTCAAGTTGTTGAGCTTGATTCATTAGCCAATCTTGGCTCAAAGTTTTCACTTTGTCAAGTTTTTCTTCATGGTGAGAGTCGTGATTATAAGGAAATAATGAACTTTTATAAGTATTATTTGTGACTTTGTAATACGTATAGTGTTTTTTTAGTGGTTATAAGAAGACTTTTGTTGATGAATTAAAATTAACTGTGACTTGAGATATTGAAATAAAAACTTGATAATATAGAATATGTTATGAAATAATAAGGGTGGATGTCCATCACTCTAGAAACAAATTCCCACCTTCTCCATGATCTGAAAGGTTTAATGTAATGTCTTCCACTTCACCCATGATCTTCCCCACATTCTCATATGTTGAATGTCATATTTTAGCTACCCTTTTATATGCCTCTATGCACCACTATAAATAGAGGCATATGAATTCATATTGTACACACTTGAACATACTTGGATGAATAAGAAAGCTTTCATCCCTTGTCTCTCTTTATTATTCTTGCTTCATCTTTTGATATAATGTACTAACTATTTTAGAATAATTTTACAACACGTTATCAGCACGAGTCTCTGACCGTAAGCAGACTGATTTTAGTTTCCTTCTCTCTGTTGAGGTATGTCACTCTCTCAATTTTTTAAACTGTGATTGCAATCGTACTTACTGATTTTGGCAGACTAACTTGTACTCTCTGTTGAGTAATAGATGAATGATTTCAGGTGCATGGTAATAGATGAAGGATTTTATATGCATGGTAATGGTAACTAGCCTAAATTACCGTGCTTCTGTTTTGAAGGTACTTAGAAAATTGAATTCACATATTTCATCGGTTGGTCTCCCAAAGGTTGGTATTAGATATTAGTTTTTCCTTGCAGTGCATGTACATATGATTTCCAATAGATTTAATATTTATAAAAAAAAAAAAAAAAAAAACAATGACAAATTGAATCAGCATTTAATATGTTAGTGCTATGTATGCACACAGTAACATTGGTACTTATGTGCATAGTTTTGTATAGTCATAAATTATGATGCCTTTTAACTTTACAAAATATGTGAATCTATCATCACTGATTGTGCACCCTGTAAATGAGGATTCTGAATGTATACAAGCATTCTTGGAATATGTGAAGACCGCAATTTACTACCAACATGAGGCGTCTTTATATGGTACTTAAACCAACATGAGGAGTCTTTATATGGTACTTAAACACGCATTAATAATATTAAGCGATATGGTTTGACTAAATTATGCCATTTATATTTTGTTTCTGTAATGTTTCTCTGTACTCCACTATAGTGAGGCTGTCTGACTACAACTCTCTTTATATATATTTGACCATTCAAGTTTTCTTTTTAAAATTAAATGATGAGAAGAGAATTTTAGGTGGTGTTTTCATGATCTGTACTACCGTTTGCCCTAAATTATTTTGTTGAAGTGGTGCAGGAAATTCTATGAACTTAAATAAGATCCAATTGGTATTCCTAAGAGCATATCTTAAAGGCTCAAGGGTGAGTCCTATTGTACTTTGGCCTATTATGCCATTGGTTGAAGGTAAGATGGTGGATTCAAGTCCTGTCGCACCAAGAGGGTAAGACATCGGGTTTGAGTCCCGGTGCACTATAATGATAATATAAGATAATGGGTTCAAGTCCCATCAATTTATTTCCTAACACGCCTTTATATGGATAAAACGCTAGGTTTGAGTCCCGATGCACTATATTGATGACTAAGACAAAATAATGTGTATTTGATGTAAAATCATGAAGTTCGTCCCACTTGATATGCTCCGTTCTGTGAGGGGAATGTGGTAGCAGTGCATGATAAGTCTAAATGAAAACAAATGGTTAAACGAGTGAATGTGATTGTGGCGAAGGACAAAATAATGTTAATCATCATTGTGGTAATATAAGTGGAAGAACATTATGAGTTCTCTAAATGGTCCTTCTAATGGTGAAGGTAACTTTTGTCATCAATATGTTATGAAAAGTTATTGGACATGCGGCTGTCGTGCGACCTAATTTGATAAAGACAATGGGCTTATAATGAAAATTTATGAAGCACGTATATATGATTATAATCCATTCCTTGACAAGAATGTGACTTGTGATAGCATCGTGAATGCTCGCCCATTATTGAAAGTGAAATATATAAAATTATGGATAAGAACGTGCTCACGTATTATTGGATAAATACCACAACTTGCCTCTACGGGAGGTTTGAGAGAAGAAAATATTTTGGCATAAATGGTCATTTAATTTGGGCACGTACTTTTAGTACGCCACAAATATTGTGGTCTGTTTTATCATGAATTATCAAAGGGTAAAAGCAAGAAATAAATCTTGCTTATAAAGGCTTTAGCCATGACTATAATGACAATTACTCCCTAAAAGGAGATGTTCACCATATGGATGGTATTATGAAATATGTGTACATAATTAATTGGGAGCTCTAGAAAAGCTAATTTTTTACTACCTAGAGGAATGAAATTGTTCATAATATTAGTGTTGTAGTAAGTCTCAAAAGAAACTTTTTAAATTTCAAAGGCATTGGCCAAATATGAACTATATAGAGACTATAAATTATGGGAAGGTTTCATATCTTCATATTACTACAACTATAGCGGGTAAACAAAATGTATGTGAATGTTGCCCCTTTTTCCTCTGAATTTATACCACATATATATAAGCATGATGGAATCACATGCTATGGAGTTTGTAATGACCGGCTGACCATCCCGGTTCAAATGTGATGCGAAAATAATTGAGAATTCGTGTGGTTATATTTTGAAGAATTAAAGAGATTCTTCAAGAATTCTCTTGTGTTGCTTATAGGGGTGTACATGGAGCGGGTTGGTCCGGATTTTTCAAATACCAAACCAAACCAATTGTATCAGGTTTTTAAATCTATAAACCAAACCAAACTGTAAAGACCCGTTTGGTCGTTATAGTTCTTCTTTCGGCGTTTTCACCTGTTCCTGAGGATTGATCAGCTCACTTTTGGCCCAAGGGGAACGTTGACACGCTACTTGAGGTGTCTAAACTGGATTCGGACAACTTTGGTAAAAATATAGGCTTGAAGTAAAAAAGGGTTGACCCGAGGTTGACTTTTGGGCGAACAAACCTTTTTAGGAATTCCATCAGTTCCGCGAGGCCCAGAGGATTGTTTAGAACCGATATGTGTATTTGGTCCGGTTCCCAATGCATTCGGATGCATTCCGGGACTTTGAATGGGAAATGGGAATTAAGGCACCGGTGGTTGACTCGGTTAACGAGACCTCCGTTAGGAATTCCGACGCCACAGGCGCGTTCGTAGATCATTTTTATGTAGGGCTAGGTATTTGGTATGTGAGCAGATGGCCTTGAGAGTTAGTCGGAAAATCGGATCGAAAGGAAAAACTTAGGTCAAGTTTTTGGTGTTTGGTGCTCTCTTTGGCGGCACCAGCACCGCAGCGACGGCACCGCTGGGGCGGTAGACCTACCACTGAAGCGGTCCTAGCCATTTAGGCTTGATCACTGATGCGATCAAGTGGCCGCTGGGGCGGCGCCGCCGGTCACAGTACCGCTACAGCGGGTGACGGGTAGTTAAATCCATTAAATGAGTCTTAGACCCTCATTATTTCATATCTCGATATTGGAGCTTGGGAAAGCTGTTCTTGGAGACAAATTAAAGAAATTCTTGGAGGTAAAACTTTGCCTAATCCTTTACTTTTCCTTTGTCACAATCATCTTAGATTCTTTCCCTTCCCCTTTCAATCCCTTAGAGATGGAATTTGAAGGAGGGTTTTGGGAGACTTTTCGTTAGGGTCTTATATGATAAATTGATGATGTTAATGTTAAAATGTGATGAATCTAAGTTTAGTAACCTCATATCTTCGACCTTTAACGTTGAATTTCGGATTCGGAGAATTAGGGTTCATACCCAATTTGGGGGTTTTTTACTTGGATCAGAAATTAGACTAATTCTTGGGCTAATTCAACAGTTAATGGTTGGGTTATGATTACCTAGGACTCAAATTGGTATTTTACCCGCGAATTTCCCGTTTTGCCCTTGTGGGCTAATTTCCGCAAGTTCTAAGGTTAAAATGGATTGAATTGAAATAGTAACAATATTAGTATCAATCTGCATGATTTCTAATATAGAATTCGATTATGCTTAGACTACTTTGGTTCCGAGGTTCAGCGGAAAGGAAAGGCAAAGGAGTGACTTGTTGGTGTTGCGGTTCGGCAGTCCAGGTAGGTTATGGCTTACCTCTAGTGAGACTATGCATAGAGAATCACATATCTAGAATATAATGTCGGAGATAGCATGCGAACCTTTGGGTATGAAGTTGGGTTGGATATTGCCTTAGGTTGGGCCTGATGCGTGTTGGGACTAGCCACCCCGTTATGTGTGTTTATTGTTTGATTGATTGATGCCACGATTAGTGGTACATATTAGAATTTGTGTTACTGTCTTGACGGAGATATGATTGATATACCGTTGTTGGTATTTTCATTATGATACATTGTTGACGTACCCATTGTTGGTACTAGTGATATCGATATACTGTTGGTATTGTGATATAATACATTGTTGGTGTACCCCTTTGTTGGTACTTGTGATATTGAACCTGATTGTTGATGATTGATATATGCATTGCATTCATACTATCATATTCATGCATAGCCTATATTCGGTGATGATCCGGTATCGTTGATTGAGCGAAACTGATATTCGATAAACTCTTTTACTTAAGTAAATGTGAAAAGGCCGATGTCCGAAGATCCATTCCGTAATCGTTGATTTTATGAAACTCATATTTGATGAAACTCTTTTACTTGAGTGATTGTGAGAAGGCCGATGTCCGAGGTTCAATTCCAAAATCGTTGATTGTGTGAAACTTTCATTTGACATACTCTTTTATTTGAGTGACTGTGAGAAAGCCGATGTCCGATGAGCTATTTCGGGCATCGTTGTTGCATGGCCGATTCCGATGTTATCCATAAATCGTTGTTAGTGCATGGACTCTGCGGGTCCCCCAGGGTGGTGCCGGTGAGACTCCCCTTGTGAGCAATTAGCTAGGGTCCCGTCTGTCTGCTGGGCAAAGATCCGGACGGGTGGCACTTAGACTTCGCGAGTCACGCTGGGTTGTGCTATCAAGACGTCGATATTTCCGTCCGGAGTACATATGTACACCTCATTTGCATGACATTACATCTCATCCGTTCCATTATTGCATTGCATTGAATTGATTGCGATTCGTGGTGACTGATTGTAATCATTGGATTAGATATATTTCAGACTTAGCGTATATTAGGTTTAGAGGCTTTACTTAGATGATGACAAATACTTGGTTGTGATCTTATTATCTTATACTTGTTAGATTCCTTGCTATCTGCTTATTTTCTAGATTGCGTTATCTATGCTTGGTCGGCCGGTGATGCCTACAAGTACTGTGATTTGTACTGACATGTACTTGCTGCATTCTTTTATGAATGCAGTGTATCAGGTCGGATCTACTTCTCTGACCCGTAGCTGATCGACCCTTCGGCTTCCATACGAATTTTTTAGGGTGAGTATAGCGACCGCTGGCCTTGAAGACTCTTCCATTACTTATGTCTTACTTTATACTCTGAGACATGATTTGAGACTACTTATGTATTATTACTCAGACTTGTAGTATTTGGATTTAGATGCTCTTGTATGACCAGACCAGATACTGGGTGGATTTCATTTACTTCCGCACTCGCTGTTATTATATTATACTAGTGAGACTTACGTTATTTTTACCTTTTTACACTATTTCTATTATTTGAGAATATTGGGATATGGGTTCGCCTATCCCGATGGGAACGATAGGTGCCCGCACGTCCTTGTAAAATGGGGCGTGACACAACCCAACAAAAGTCGGGTTTTTCAACCTCGGATTTTCTCGATTTTTTTGGGTCGCTCGGGTTTTTCTGAGTTTTTTCCGGTAAAATCTTCATACAAAATATATTACTTGTACTTCAATATTTCTTTAGTCCTAGTAAGATACGATAATCTAATTAAGATATTTTTAAGAAAATAACACAAAATGTGAGATGAGAGATGATGTTGTACTAAAATACTGAACAAAAAATGTAATGGAATCGCATAAAATGAAATGATCATAATCTAAATGTACTTAGTCATGAGCATATAGAAAATGATCATAATCTAAAAGTACTAAATCACGCTAAATAAGTACGGCTAATAAATATTAATTATATGGCTAAATATTAAAGAAAAAAAAATTAAGTTATTTATTTTCATTGTGTAAACAATATAAAACTAAAGAATAGATATCCAACATTATTGTCATTTCTAGTGTTAGAATTGAATTTCTTTTGTTAGCATTAGTATTGATTTGATTTTTGTTAGGTTTTATTTGAGTTACTAATATCTATGGGCTATAAAACCAATTGGACCATTCAAATTCTAATTCCAAGGTTGAAATAATATGTTAAACGACAAAAAATTATGAAAAAGGTTAAGAAATATTTATAAATTACATTATAAATAAATATATTTATGTATAAAATATTTTTGAAATTTTATACATGTAATGTCTGGGTTGGTTTGATTTGGTTTAGCTTTTTTTAGTTAAAACCAAACCAAACCAAGAGTGGTCGGGTTTTTCTTTTTAAAACCAAACCACTAGTCGGGTTTTTTTCTCGGTTTGGTGCAGTTGTCGGTTTCCTTTGTACACCCCTAGTTGCTTGTTCTCATGATGACAAATTGATTAATTTACCAGCTAAGGTTGAGATTGTATCCCATGATTTTGGAACATATAAAAGGTTATATATATATATATATATATATATATATATATATGTATGTATGTATGTATGTATGTATTATAAGGGCCCAATCACCGGCCATGTGGATCGGTTTACTATTATATGGTTTTGATAGATGCATCACCGTTGTGGTCATATGTGCATATGATATCAACTTGCAGTTTGATTTTTGCAAGGTTGTTTGCTCAAATTCTTAAATTAAGAGCACCATTTCAAATTAACAAATGATGTTGATAATGCTGGTTTATATCCAAGTTGGTTTAGCAGAAATTGTTTGCCTCCAATTATAGCTAAACAATTGGCTATGAGAACAAACTCCCAAAAAGAAATTTTGGGATGAGATATGTTATCTAATATGTAGCAGCAATTGTACGCATCAAGCCAACAAGTTATAAAAAGTTCCTACATCATAATTGGTTCAGGGTCAGGAACCAAATAATTCCCATCTAAGAATTTGCATGTGCGGTATATGATTGAATTGCTCCACCACAACGCACAAATATGGGTCCCTAAATGAGGTTGGGAGGTAAATGTTAGATTTACTAACATTAGGGGGAGAGATAATAAGCGGCTGGAAAAGAAGGTATATGCAATGAATTATCACTGGTATGATCCTCGTTGAAAAGATAATTCAACTTAACTGCCAGAAGCAGTTACTGACCTGAAAGTGAATATTATTCCAGCTGCAAATGCTCCAATTCCAATTAGAATTAAAGTCCTTGAAGGATAGATAAAGTCTATGGCAATAGACTGATCGGTTCCAAAGATAAAAGTCCTTGAAAAAGGAGAGGAGGAAATGATCAAGATGGTCACAGTAATGAGGCAAGTACTTTAAAATAGCACCACGACATAATATTTCATACAACCCTTGGTTAGGTTCAGGTACCTGAAAATGATGAAAAATGAAGAGATCTCGATAAAGTTATGTCGCATTGGGACCGATATCAAATGACCGTCGACTGTATCTTTGATATAATGTAGTTCTCAACATTATAAATGGTGATGAGGATCTTGAATTTAAATCTGTCAAAGAATATGGACAAATTAACCATATACGCAATTCAAACATATTTTGTTTCACTGAGAAAATTGATGTTTTCGACCTATAGCCCAAGGACTTCAAGGTATAATGCCAGTGGGGTACAACTGGGTTCTTGTGCGAAGAGTAAATTGAGAAATAAAACCGTAAATATAAAGTACGGCTTGTGCCTTGTGGCTTAAAATTTTTTCGCAAAAGTCCTGACATTATTGTATGGAGATGCATGTGTTCTCCTGTGGTGGATGCAATGAGATTTCTTATCAGTCTGGCAATACATGATAATTTTGAATGCGTATAACTAGTTGTTGTCAACATGGTTATATTGACAGCGAAAGAAAATCCGTAGGGATTTTAAATGGTTTAAAGCATATAAGGTTTACGAAAGTGAAACTTCAACAAATCTTTAATGGGTTAAAGCGATTCCATTGAGTACTGTGATGGTGGTAATGTCGCTAGATATAATAACTATAGTCTAGACCTCATGAAAATGATGGATAAATCGAATCATGATCGATTCTATATTGCGAAAGAAATTATTGATATAGATCTGGTTATTCTAACAAATATTATCAAGGATTTGTTGGTTATGTAAATGCAGGGCATTATTTGTATTATTACATGAAGTTTGGTCTTCAAGCAAGTACTGATTTGCATGTGAGGATACTGCCACACTATGATGTTCGAAATAACAGTCACTTATTGATACTTATACAAAGCAATTCAGGAATGCGTGTCTGGTTGAGATCAATAATTCAACATATTTTGCAATAATGTGATGCAAAATATGATGTTTACTTGGAAATGAAGATTTCAACAATATTGTACGAAGCTTGCATAGCTCAATTTAAAACTAGGATATAACAAAGGAGACAAAATACAACACATTCCTCAAAGTTCCTTTCCATACATGATCTTCAACAAAAAGGTGAAATAGGTTTTAAACAAATACGCTCGATTGATAAGTTGACGAACATGTTCACTAAAGCATTACCAACCTCGACTTTTGAAAACCTGATATACAAGATTTGGATGTGTTGTCTCCAAGACTTAAGTGATACTTTAATCAAGGGGAGTATAATATGCGCTGTACTCTTTTTCCCTTAGTTGAGGTTTTGTCCCACCGGGTTTTCCTGGCAAGATTTTTAATGAGGCGGCTAGCAATGCGTATTACGAGATGTGTGCTCTTTTTCCTTCACTAGGATTTTTTCCCACTTGGTTTTTCCTAGTAAGGTTTTAACGAGACACATTATCTATCAAGACATGTACATCCAAGGGGGAGTATTATGAATAATAAGTGTGGATGTCCACCACTCTAGAAATAAATTCCACCTCCTCCATGATCTGAAAGGTTTGATGTAATGTCTCCAGGGGCGGAGCCAGCCCTTCGGGTGGGGGTTCGGCCGAACCCAGTAGCTTTTGTCCGAACCATATATTTGTATTAAAAGTTTTGTCAAATATGTACAAATTATTAATTAAGAACCCAGTAACATTAAAGAATTAGAACCCCGAACCCACAAGCTTCGAATCCTGGCTCCGCCTCTGAATGTCTCCCACTTCACCCATGATCTTCCCCACATTTTCATATGTTGAATGTCATATTTATAGCTACCCTTTTATATGCCTCTATGTACAACTATAAATAGAGGCATATGAATTCATATTGTACACACTTGAACATACTTGGATGAATAAGAAAACTCTTATCCTTTGTTTCTCTTTATCTCTTTATTGTTCTTGCTTCATCTTTTGATATATTATACTAACTCTTTTAGAATGATTTTACAACGGAGAAAGATTTAATGCATTCCTATGTCACAATACAGGATAATTATAAATTTTTTATATTAAAAAAATTTGAAAATGGTAGCTGGTAGCGTAGTACGCTAGGAATTAGAATGAACAAAAGATGGGGCAATCTTGTCTCTAAATATAGTGATTTACTCCATATATCTCAATTTAAATATATATGACACTCTCTCCCTTTTGAAATGTTTCAAATGGTTTGACACTATTCAATTCCTATAAAACAATTAATTACTTTTAAGACGTCAAGCACACTAAATTTCAACTATTAAAGTTTGATGTCTTCTCTATCAAATTAAATTAAATTTTCTCTTCAATGTTTTTCTTTCATCATTATTGATATAATAGATAAGTCATAATAGTATCTTAGGAGTAAGTTTTATATCCAATCAGATAATGTCATATAAAATGAGACAAAAAGAAAATACAGCACTAGTTATGATATGATATCCACACAAACTGTGACGCTTATGCGCACTAGTTAGGAACAATGTTCAATGCGCCATCACCATACACATACACAAAATATATAAATGTGTTGCCTTTGAATATTTTTAGTCGTAAAACTAATACCAGTAAGTTATGCTTGCTCGGAGTTCCTCCATTTTAATTTATGTGACATAGGTTAAATCAACATAGGAATTAGAGTTTATGAAAAAGATTTAAGATTTTGAAATTCCACATTTTAACAAGTTTTACATGCATTTAGATATCATTTGGATAACCGGATGGATAAAAAATTATTTACATTTATCATATATACAACTTAAACTATATCTTGAAATGAATCTAAGATGGCACCTTGGTCATTAATTCCTATCCTCGCTCTAACTACGGTTGTAATTTGTATTAAGAGAGATCTGAAAATAACATATAAGAGATCTGAAAAAGACATTTTCTTCTATTCAAATTGTAAGAGGTCCAGAAATCGTATTTTCTCTATTGAAAATGTAAAGCATTTGGCTCTTCATCTTTAATAACCTTTCATTCTATATAATTGTGTAAAATTCACTAGCTTGAATTTGCCTAAATAAACCTCACATTAATATCACTTTTCCGCACCATTTCATACCCACACTTGATTGCAGATATTTTTTATGTTTTGGAATGCAATGATAATTTATGTCATGTTGTTATTTTTGTGCAATAATTTTAGTTGTATAATTGGATGGAATGTAATGGTTGGATGGTTTGATCCAGCTTCAAAATGCGGTACTAAAAACAGTGGCTAGCATAAAGTGGACTACCATGCAATATTCAGTTCAAGAACTTCAATGGATCAAATAGTCTCTTTCTCCAATAAATGAAACAGTTGTTTTTGATTGGGTTAAATGAGTTCTCTAATGCATTACCCGGTTCTTTCATGACTTTAAATTTAGATTTTATCTTGCCCAAGTGACTGTTGGATTCGTAACACAAATTGAAGTCAAATTGAGTAGAAAATGTAAAAGATCCCGAAAAAAGATAAATATATGTCATATCAAAATTTTCTTTCCTAAAATATAGCCATCAGATACCCAAACGGGCAAAGAAATGAAAAATCTCTCACAACAAACAACAATAGAACACCAAAAAAATGAGGTTATAATCATCCATCCTTTGCTTTCATTCTCAAGACTGATACTCAAACAAAGCAAACGTATTAAGAAGTCCACATTTTATCTTTCCCTTACACCCTTTTTTCACCATCAGAGACCAAAATCACACATCCTTGATTTCCACAAATTAAAGAAAGGAAACGTGAGATGGGGATAGTTGAAGAAGCACAACGCAAAGATTTTAGGAATAGGGGATCTATCGAACCATAGTCCTAGTTCATGGGTTTGGAACAGACCAATCAGTGAAAACATCTGGTTCCTCATATAGTTGACGATTATAAGGTTGTCTTATTTGACAATATGGGTGATTGAACTACCAATCCCCACTACTTTGACTTCGAAAGATATTCACATATGTCTGTGATGTGATCGCTCTTTTGGAAGAACTCCAAATTCCTCGTTGCATTTAAGTTGGAGACTATGTGCCATGATTGGTGCCATCGCTTCCGTTGCCCGCCCCGATCTCTTCACCAAACTTGTTACAATCACTAGAGTGGTTGATGTATCCATGTTTGATGGCTTCTGCAAAATTAAGAAGCACATGCCATATCAAATAAAATTTGTTTAATCCAGTAAGTGAACGACAAAACAACTAAAAAAATACAAACGTGAGTAGTACAACAGACATAAAATGAAAGGGAAAAATAAATCTATTGAAGAGGAAGGAAGAATTTTACTTCTCGTGAGTGGGAGGAAGAGAGGAAAAGGAGAAAGACATTATGAAAAGGAGTTTTACGGAAGAGATATAATTAAGATAGGGAGGTTAAAAACTGGCAAATTAAGAAACGTAACCTTTGAAATTCTTTTTTCTTTTTGTTTTGACTTTGATTTTTGTTCTTCTTCTTTCTTCCACTCTCTAACCAACTTTATTCAGACAGAAAGTGGGACTATATCTAATTAGAATTGTGTTTTTTTATTTTTTTATTTTATTGGTGAGGTAGGGGGAATAAAAGACTGAAAGCCATCACCTTTGAAAAAGAAAGTAAAATAGTACACCATAACAATTGACGTTACATGACCAAAATATTCATAAATGTAAATGATGAATCTGTCACCTATTCATGGTTGTTCCAGATAGCAATGTGGTCGTACGTGATAAGGTCACTGTGTTTTTATTGTTTTGATGATTTGACAAATATGTATAAAGAACCAGATACTCTAGCAGGGGGGATATAGTTGTCTAGTTATTTCAGACTTTGCGATATCATGAGAGATCAAGTGAGAGACCAGGTATTCGATCAGGTTCCTAGGCATCGTACAGTCAACTCTACAGCTGTAAAGCTGCTGACACTGTAGCAGTGCAGCAGTACAACAGCAAATCTGTACTGCTAGGAGACTTGTCACTCTCACCTTGCCTCTCCTCTTATATACACAACATATCCCAAGGGAAACTTCATTCTTGTAAAATCCGAAAATTGTTCAGATCTTAAATGCAAGTCTCCGCACCTTTCAAGGTGTATTCAAGAACAAGGCTTCAACAGATCCAAGGACCTGTTCACTACAACTGAAGATGTGTTAAGTCCTAGGAGTGTAAATATTTCGTTCTTTTGTCCTATAACTTGTAAACCTACTCTTCTCAAAAGGAAGCTGTTTTGTAGGTATTCTAAATTCTCAAGAAGTTGTTGTAGGTAGTTTTCCTTCGAAAGCTTTTGAGTGGTACACTTGTCTAGAGGTAATCAAGGTGTATTAGTTTATTTGGCTAGAGATAGTCAACCCTTGTTGAGTGCTTGGCTAGAGGTATTCAAACCTTATTGAGTGCTTGCGTAGAGGTAGTCAAGAGTTGCTTACAATAGGGTTATTGTAAGGGTGAGGGCTTAAGTGTGTTAATTCCTAGGTTGCAAGAATTGTAACCTGAAAGTTGTTCAGTGTAGTGGAGTTGAAATCCTATGTGGTAGGTCTTGGTTTTTTAATCCCTTGAGCAAGGAGTTTTTCACGGTAATATCTTGTCTATTTACCTATTGCACTGCATAAGGGAACTAGTAGACAACCAGGTCCCTGATATACTGTTTGGTGAACGCACAGGCTCCATAAATTGGTATCAGAGTAGGTGCTTTCTAAAAGGTTAACACCTAGAAAGAATCTCTCAAATGGCTGTCTCACCAAACTCAAATAGAAAGCAAAATGGCCAGTGGAAGACAAGTGAAGTGGTTGACAAGAATCTTAAAGAGGAAAAATGGCTAGCAGCAGCAGCCTGCCATCAAGACTACCAGAAGTAAAACAAGCTGTCACGGATCTGAAGATGAAGATGATGATGAGGTAACTTGTCTTGAAATTCAGAAAAATTTGAAAACTTACTCCCAAAAAGGATGATGTCATTAACAAGTGTATTAGTTGATGTGTATCACATCCTCATAAAAGAAAGAAGAGTCTTTCTCAGAGAACTCCATGAGCTAAAAGAAGAAAGAAATGGCATGGTAGAGACCATTACAGTTTTGAAGGATAAGCTTGATCAAAGGTCTAGTCAAAGATCCATGCAACAAAGTCTGCTCAACAAGAAGATATACGCACCCTTCAAAGGAAAAAGGGAAGCCAGTAAGATGCATCTTGAGGTTGAAAAAGAACTTAACAAAACTAAGATGAATCTCACTGCCGCTCTTGAAATGAATGAACAACTTCAAGAAGACTTAAAAAGGATAAAAATTGATCTTGATATGTCATTCCGATGGACCTATTCCTCTGAGATGATCAACTCTATGGGCAAGAGCAACACAAGAAGGAGGGAAGGTTCTAAAAGTTGAAAGGATAAATCTCTCTACAATCTACATAGCAAGAATGTTACTACTTCTAAAAAGTGGTTACAAACTCACTAAGATCAAACAGGTCAATGTGAAGATACATGCAAGGCCAAAATTCAAGTTGTTCAAAAAAATGAGAAATTTCTTGAAAAGAGATCTAGAACAGAGAGATTTGGTCTTCAAAAAATAATAATGTTCTGCCTGCATGGGAAAACAGAAGCTAATTCACCCGTTCTACCATTATAAAAACCCCAAGAAAGCTAGATTGGGTTCCTAAGTCTAGTGAGTAATTTTGTTTGTAGGCTGAAGTGAGAGGAGGTAGTCAAATGGTACATGGTTGGTGACCAATCAAAAGCATATGACAAAAATGGAAGATTTTCTCTTACTCATAGCCTTTCAAGAGAGAAGTGTGTCTTTTGGTAATAAGAAGAAGGGACACATTCTTGGCATCGACAGGATTAACGAGACCTTCCCTTATGAAACTAATTATGTGTTCTAGATGCATAGCTTGAGGAACAACCTGCTGAATCTCTCTCAAATCGATGATAGAGAAAGTGAAGAAAATACAGATGAATCGGGCAAAGGAACCTGGTCTCTCTCTATTTCTACACTTAAAGATAAACATCATAGGACCGGTCACCAATATCTTCCCAAGGCACTAAGTAGGGAAGCACTGTGAAAGAAATCGTTTGAAGTTGTGCCATATCAAGCTCAACAAATTGATCATTCCTTGGTTGACTATGTTAAGAGGAAAGGTATAATGCTAAAAAGGTTTTTCTGTAGCATCTGAATCATTCTTAATACTGTTATAGGTATACATAAATGGCAGTCTCAGGACAGCAAAAGCATACGTGACATTGCATAATTCAGAGTACTTGCTAAAACTTTGGTTTGTCAAGAGACCTAGTCTCTATGGTTAAGGTTAGTAGTCTTTTCAGCATTATCATAATTAACAATTTCTTCAAGTGTGATGTCATTTATTGCTACCCGCCTCCACTTCGAAATCTTAAAGCCTAACGTTACAACTTCCCTGAAACGACTCAAGCTTGTGAGAAAAGATCCTTGAACCAATCAAAATCAGTCCCTTCTACTTCTTCTTCAATCTAAAATTCTTACTCTCTTTCTTCTCCCTTCCAAATCAATTTGATCCAAACTCTCTTCTTCATCTCTCATCCCTCTGTGTGAATTATACTCTCACTCCTTATCAAAAAAAAAAATCTCTCAATGAATCCTCCTCACCCACTACTCGTAAAACTAATCCTACTCACTCACCGTCCAAAGACCCAACTTCGAAAGACCTAG
This sequence comes from Lycium barbarum, assembly GCF_019175385.1. NCBI lineage: Eukaryota > Viridiplantae > Streptophyta > Magnoliopsida > Solanales > Solanaceae > Lycium > Lycium barbarum. Next base: position 9,867,355 of record NC_083342.1, read on the forward strand.
TGTCGCCTGAGACATCCCCAGCCATTCCAAGCTCCACAAATTAAAACCCCATTTCGTCACCCCTAAAATCAATGGTTCCTACTGGCAACATTAGTGATACAACAATGCTTTAAAAGGGAGATGTCTTCGAAAATACTCCTTCAAGTTTCGATAATCCTACTTCTCTTAGTAGTGATAAAAAGTCAGAGGATACGTCTGTAACGGTTGAAAAAAAAAATTCAGATGTCAAGGTTGAAAATGTGGGTGTTAGCAATGTTGATAAACCGACTGAGGCAGTAGGTGCAGGGAATCAAGGTTTAGCAGAATCAGGTGAGATAAATAAGGGACTTAGTCCCTCCGAGATAAAGTTGGTAGACATCTCCTAAGAAAAAATTCTTATCATCCGTGTACCTTTGGGAAATCCTTCTTCCGAAAAGGATCCTGGTTCTCCAGGTCATGATCAAGAGGTTGTTTCCGATAATGAGCTTCGCTCAAGTGTTGTCTTTAAGAGAAGGACTCTCTCCATGAAACATAGTGACAACATTGTTTCAAAACCCACTATTTTTAGGACACGTGTCATGAGACAACGAAGCAAGGCTCAACTCGATGTAGCTCAAAAAACCACCAAGAAAGGTAGCTCAAGAAAAAGTAGTAGGAGTTTGGTTCGAAAAAAGGACCTAAAGAATTTGATTGACGAAGAGGAGGTTATGATGGTATCAAATAAAGAGAAGGAAAAGAAACAGTGTCCAGCAGAGAAGAGAATTATGTCACGACTCGGTTAGAGGCCATGATGGGTACCCGGAGCTAGCTACCAAGCACCACTCATATAAGTAATCATCATACTCAACCTGAACACATACATATATAAATACCCCAAGGCTATACATATATATACATAAGCCTGTACGGCTACCAAAAATGATATACAAAAATGTACACTGACATCATCATGGGACGCCAACAACCCACACGTACGCATCTACGAGCCTCTACTAGAGTACTAGATATAAGGACGGGACAGGACCCCGTCGTGCCCAAAATATAACACACAAAAGAATATAACCATAAGTAGCACCTCCGGAATAATGGAGTGCTCCTGTGAATCTGCTGATAAGCTCCTACGGATCTGCACCGTCTCCCTGTCTACCTGTGGGCATGAACACAGCGTTCCAAAAGAAAGGACGTGTAAGGCATGAATAGTAATATCATAATAAGAAAACAATGAAATATTAGCTGAAGATATAACCTGCTTAACTTTTAGAGGAAAACACATGTAAGCACATTATATATACCATCATCGTTAAACCGCGTCCAGGTGACCATCATACGCCACCCACTAGTGGTGTCATGTCCATCCCTCTAGGAACGATGCAAGCATAGCAGCCCGCATTAGCGGTGACATGTCCGGCTATTTAGGCACGGTGGAATCGTATGCAGCCCGCCTTTGCAGTGACATGTCCAGCCATCTCGGCACGGTGGAATCTCATCATCATATACTTATCATAGGCTCATCATAACCTTATCATAAAGCATGCATAAGAACTTAAGACAACTATACCTCTATCAGGGTGACGTAAGGTCGAGAGCCGCCGATTCCATTATGGAGTAGTCATAATCATCATACGTCACCTTAAAAGAACTAGCATCATAAAGTGTGTCTAGCAATAATGAATAACATCAAAGAAATCGTATAAATATCATTAGCTTCGTGGAAATGTCGTATCATAAGATTTAGGGTCTTTAGGCTTAGACTCATCATCAACATTATCATATTCGTAACATAGCATAAGCTTTAGAATCTTCATAAAATTTGACTCGTATCTTCCGGAATGTAAGAAGGTCATGGAGAATAGGGATAGTCATGTCATGAGAATCGTGCCTTAGAAAATAAGGGACTAGCCTTACATACCTTGTATCTCTTCAACTCTATCATTTACTTGCGTGCCTCTCTAACTTGTGATTCTAACTTCAAGGGAATTCGTAGTAAAATTAGATAATCGATAACATAAGTATGCTTGACCTAAAGCTAATGAAAATTGGGCAGCATCTCCTTAGTTTCTACAACTTTCTCCATATCATATAACAACTCCCAAACATTTATAAGAACATTCATAATCTCATAATCCACAATCTTCGTCAACCATACATCATTCAACTCTCCTACTCCCATTTCAAGGGCATCCATAACCAAGGTCATAATCAAATATTGCATTCATCCTCCTATTATGTTTCTCCCATGTTCTTAATATCATTTATAATAAGATTCTATTCATAATACATCAAAATTCATGATTCATGCCAACTACTATTCAATAATACCATTGGTTCTACATTTAAGCTCCATATTCTATTTTCTTCCATAATCCAAGTCTTCAACCTCTCAATACTCTCAGTAATATGCAGTAAATATAAAGCTCACCTTAAGAACTAGGGAATAAGACTTGAGTTACTTTACTCCATTAGAATGAAATCCTCCACTTACATGCCAAGGATTTCCATTAGAATGAAATCCTCCACTTACATGTCAAGGAAATCCTTACTCTTCACAAACCCTAATAGGCTTCCTAGTATATGAATTTCTTAAATCTTGGCTTTTGATCTTGATTTCTTGGTATAGATTGTTATAGAAATAGAGAGCGGGTTTTAGAGGGTTCTAGAGAGATATAGAATTTGTTTTGGGGAGAAGTAATGAATTAAAACGTGGGAGCTTATATTTATAACCAGGGCTGGAAACTTCCAGATCTGCGGGTCGACGAGCAGGGTCGACGGCTCGTCGACATGCGCCGTCGATTCTCCGCCTGAGATGTCTGATTGCAGAACCTCGTCGACGGTGCCAGGCAATGGCTCGTCGACGTGTCGACGGTCCGTCCCTTGGGCCGTCGATGCTGACTGGTTTCAGCAGTTTTCTAAACTGCTCCGATTTGCTCCGATTAGATTCGTTTCACTTCTAATTCCCTCGTAATGTCAAGCATACATACTTATACTCATGTACACATACAATGTAAAATATCTCGTGACTAAAGCTCTGGTGTGAACTACCGTACCGAAGGCGTATACCACCAATAAGCCAAAATCTCCTTGTAATAAAATGGGAGGTGTAACAAATTACCCAGAGTAACAGGCAAGAAAAAGGGAAAAAGTTAGTTATGGAAGTTGTTGAATCTGCCGAAGGTGAAAAGCCTAATAAAAATGAGAGTGTGTCCCAGCACACCAAGAAAAGTAAAGGATGTGCTAGTGAGGAACTTGGTTCCTCCAAGAAAAGATATCAAAATAAAGATGTGAAGAAGAGCAGGGAGGACAATCTAAAAAATTAGAAAGTACTGCTGGGAAGGGTTTTTGACCCTAAAATCATTGAGAGGGCAGAAATGAAAGAATTGATGGAAATTGTAGAATTCCAACTGTGGGAGCACTTGTTTGTTTCTCCGGCCCCCAGTGTCTTTAAATGGGAGGTAGCAGAGTTCTACTGCAATCTTGCATTCACTGATAAATCAACCCTAACATGCTCTGTGAATGAGGAAGTGTTTGGATTGAATGAAGAAATACTTGGAAAGATTCTTGGAGTTCCCACAGAAGGAGTAAACACAGTTGGAGGAAAGGCTTCTGATGGGTTCAAAAGTATGATAGTGAAGACTGAGGAGTTAGTGACAAGCGAGACACCATTCAAGAAGCTACTCAAGGGCGAATATCAACTTTTGTTTGAGTTCGTAAACAAAGTGGTGCTTCCAAGGACTGAGGGGAGGTGCGTCGCTTCCATTTCGGACCTGGTCCTTTTAGAGCTATTAGCTAGTTTCACTTTTGTTAGCCCACCCGCTGTAATGATTGAGCACATAATTAAGATGGAAAATGCTATAGAAGGCAAGCATGGTTTTCCATACGGGTTCTTCCTGACTAAAGTCTTCAATAACTTCAAGATACCAACAGGTAAGACCACCAAAGGAGATTGCAAGCTGATGTTCACAATGTCTACACTGGAGGAATGTGAATGCGTGCCAAGGAAGATGGAATGGGCAACAAATCCACTATCTCCAGCTTGATTAAAGCCCAAGAGAAGGCTATTGCGGATATTGCGAACCTACAAGCTGAGAATGCTTTGCTCAAAGCTCAGTTGGTAAAGCAAGCAGGAGAACCTAGTCCAAATAGTGAACTTGTAGCGGCGTTGCAGGCTGAGAATGGCAGATTAAAGCAAAAGAATAAGGAACTATGAGATCAAATAGTCAAAGATCAAAGGGCTACCAATGACCGAATTGATCTCATTCTCCAAGCCCTCAAGAAAAATTGATTTGTCCCATCTTGCCTATCCCTGCTCTTTCAGCTCATCTTCATTCCTGTCAAAACACTCTCATGATCGCTCCCTCTCTTAATGGCATTGGTACTCATTGCAATTGGTTAATTTTCCCTCTTTTTTTTTTTTTTTTGCTATTTAGACTACTGATTGATCCTACTATTTTTATAAATTTTTTTCTCTCAGCAAATTTACTCTAAATATGCAATGCTTGTCAGTTATATGCGTTGCTGCTCCTGATTATGTTCATTGTGTGTTGGTCGTATGGGCTTGGCGTTTATGCCACTGAACTTCTTTTTACTTGCCATGTCTTGTGTTTCTCTTTTTGATGATGCCAAAAGGGGGAAAAAATATAGATGTGTTCCTTGGAAAATTGCATATTCTTGTTGTTTGGAAATGCATAAGGGGAGTGAGAGAGATTGAAGTTGAAGAACAAGTGGAATCTAGTTCTCAGAGGGAACTTGAAATTGAAGAACAAGTGGGATCTAGTTCTCAAGGGGAACATCAGTTTGAAGTTTGTGAAATGAGATGGTTGATATTCCTTAAAGAATAAGTGGGATCTGGTTCTCAGGGGGAACATCAGTTCGAAGTTTGTCATCATCAAAAAGGGGGAAACTGATAAGGTTACTGTGTTTTTATTGTTTTGATGATTTGATAAATATGTATAAAGAACCAGATACTCTAACAGGGGGGATATAGTGGTCTAGTTATTTCATACTTTGCGATATCATGAGAGATCAAGTAATAGACCAGGTATTCGATCAGGTCCCCTGGGCATCATACAATCAACTCTACAGCTGTAAAGTTGTTGACACTATTGCAGTGCAGTGGTACAACAACAACTCTGTACTGCCAAGAGACTTGTCACTCTCACCTTGCCTCTCCTCTTATATACACAACATATCCCAAGGGAAACTTCATTCTTGCAAAATCCGAAAATTGTTCAAATCTTAAATGCAAGTCTTCACCTTTCAAGGTGTGTTCAAGAACAAGGTTTCAACAGATCCAAGGACTTGTTCCCTACAACTGAATATGTGCTAAGTCCTAGGAGTGTTAAGTCTTTGTTCTTTTGTTCTATAACTTGTAACTCTTTTTAAAAGGAAGTTGTTTTGTAGGTATTCTGAATTCTCAAGAAGTTGTTGTAGGTAGTTTTCCTCCTAAAACTTTTGAGTGGTACACTTGTCTAGAGGTAGTCAAGGTGTATTAGTTTGTTTGGCTAGAGGTATTCAAACCTTGTTGAGTGCTAGGCTAGAGGTAGTCAAGATTTGCTTACAATAGGGTTATTGTAAGGGTGGGGGCTTAAGTGTGTTAATTCCTAGGTTGCAAGAGTTAACCTGAAAGTTGCTCAGTGTAGTGGAGTTGAAATCCTACGTGGTAGGTCGTGGTTTTTAATCCCTTGAGCAAGGAGTTTTCCATGGTAATATCTTGTATATTTACTTACTGCACTGCATAAGGGGGTAGACAACCTGGTCCCTGATATATTGTTTGGTGAATGCCCAGCCTCCACCATATTCCAGCAAATGATAAACACACAAAATAAGAAAGAAAAGCAATGGAAACGCGCGGTGTCTTATTAAACACGTGATCAAAAATGAATGTTTTAGCGATGTGAATGTGATGTTGTTATTATATCTCATTTCATTTTTTGTATCAATTTCTGTCTATGATTAATTACATTCTTAAAATCCGCAAAATCTGAACGAACCGAAAAAATCGAAACTGATAGAATTTATATTATAATGATATGATTTGATTTGAATATTAAAAAACTGATTCAATTGATTTAATTTGGTATATATATATATATATATATATATATATATATATATATATATACACGGGTCAACTGGACCATGACAACCTCTAGTGTGAGATTAGATTGGATTGCAGTGTCAAAATGAAAAAGAAGTTAGATATCTAAGTTTGATATTCTAAAAGAATAGCATTATAGAAGAAGGTTTTACTCATTGAATCTAAATAGAATGGTTGAAATAGAGAAGTGTTATGTAATAGAAGGTTATATGTGAAAAATACAACCTATCAAACTGAAAAATAAGTTTCATAGAATGGTAAGACCAACAATGTTATATGTGGGGGAATATTGGGCTCTTAAACTTTAAAATTGGGAAAACAACATTGAGAGGCCATCAACCAAAAAAAAAAAAAAAAAGGCTCAAAAAGGCCCCATTTTGGGCTTAATACCCCGAGCTGGCCATTTGGCGCAAAGGATTGCGAAGCGCTAGCCACCCAGCCCATTCACTACAAAAAAATCAGACTAAAGTCGCCACAAATGATCGAAAAGTCGTCACTAAAAAGTTCGCTGCAAAAAGAACATGACTATTTGTGGCGACTAGATCAACGGAAAAAATTCATATTCTGCCTTCAAAAAATATTCCAAAACATGTATAATTAGAAAGTATAGGTTAATTAAGCCTTCAAGAAATATCCCAAAACATGTATAATATGTGTATAACTAGTAAGAACATTAATTATACGTTTATTAAACAGGAATTATACGTTGATTATACATTTATTATAAATGAATTATACAACAATGAAATATTTGCCATACATATACTTTAGGGATTTATATTTTATACGATAATGATACAGTTTCTATACGTATGATACATTTTTTTTTATACATATGCAATAGTGATACATATCCTTTATAGCAATGATACAATTTCTATACGTATGATACATTTTCTAAACATATACAGTAGCGATACATATTTTATACAATAATGATACAATTTCTATACTTATGATACATTTTTTATACATATACAACAATGATATAGTTTATATACATATGCTGGAATTACTTGAAAAATGACTAGAAAATAGAATTGTTTTGAAAAAACTAAAAAATGACTTTTAAGATTCTTGGGCCACCGGGTGTCAATAGTTTCACCCGGTTGGCCATTTGTGTCCTTTTCCCAATAAATAGCAACATTAAAGTAGATGGAATTTCCGAAATCTTTTTCACCATTATAGCAATTCAATCAGCAATAACATGCTAGCAGTGAGTAACAGGAGATCAATCCAAGGCGCCTCGAAAGAAAGTCTAAGGTCCATTTTGTTATCAATGAAGGTAGAGATATTTTTGGTAAAATGGCAGTACAATATAAATTTCTCCCCTTTGATTAAAGGTGCTGTCACTTTATCTAGTAGTGTTATAAATGGATGAGTTGGCTGCAATTGAGTTAAAATAGAATGAGTTGATAAACAAACGGGTAATTAATCTGCATAAAAATTACTTGAGCTGAGATGTGTTGGATTAAGATGAGTTAAACAACGGATAATAGTTTGAGTAAATACTTAAAAGATTAATCAACTGTAAAACATTAATTTTGTTTTATTTGTGGGGTTCATATTTACATGGCATAAAAATTAGTAATTTATTTCGCCAAGTCTGATTTGCTTTGTTGACAAGTTTGGTTGAGTAATTCTATAAAGAGAAAAATCTTAAGTTGAATAATTTTATTGATGCAAAATAAAATTGAATAACTTTACTACATAATTCCTCCTCATTCCTTTTGAGATGTTTATTCTAAATTTGATGGTCTCAGCTATATATTTATCGTCTTAAGATTGTGAATTTTTTGTTTATCAACTAGTATTTTTTTTTATTATTATGTACGATTTTCAAGTATTACTTTTAAAAATTGATTGACATTTGAAACAAGAATAGAACTTTGTCTCCATGTCATCACGAGTTCAAGCACTAATATTTGTTTTAGGGTAAATGGTAAAATTTAATAAAAACATAATGTTTGTATATAGATTTTTAGAACTTAATTATAATTAATTTAACATGCATTGTCATCTTATTAAATCACTTAACTATAATAAGTTTACATAATGTGGCGTAAACTCCTAATACAAATAAATATTTACTAAACTTACGTGAATGCGAAATATTTCGTGCAGATGAGTCTGGATTGCCATTTTTTTCTAGAATGAGCGCCTTTTTTTCTAGACATTTTGCTTCATATTATTCTACAGTCACATTTTGCTTCTTATGTAATTGCTGTTATCTTATTCTATTTTTGAGGGGATTTTAATGTATACTTTGGAAGCAAAATTTACGTGAACCACCTATTTTTTCCCCCATAACAAAGACCATACAATTTGTGTTCCTATTTCCCTTTTCCTTTACCAGACTTTTGATACATATGTATCATAACTTAGGTCTTAAACAAGTCACGACACTTGCATAGTTATAAAAGCATATCATTAAGGGTAAAATGAGAAATTTATTCCTAACAATAACAAAAAAAAAGCTATACAAGGACCAAAGGCAGCTGCTATCTTCTACAGACATGGGATTTCAGGATTAAAATACACAATAACCATTATTATACATTTTGTTTTTGATATCGTGGTATTCAAGGCAGCTTGCGCATACATCGACTAATATGGGATACGTGCTACCACCCATCAGCACAGGTATCGAGTAAGTCGGTCCACCAAGGTTTGGACAAACAGGAAAAAGTCACCTAGTATTTTTGCCTCCCCTGATATTTGAACCTAAGACCACAAGTTCTCAGCTCACTTCATTGACCACTAGACCTCAGTTTTGGGTGTATGACCTTTCTTAACCATAGAACTCAGTGTTTCATTTTCCCTTAAATCCCAGGAGTTTGAACCTTCTGACAGTAAATCATGTAGCAGAAAAAGAACTGTTTCAATCAAGCTCCAATATGTTTCTACATATATAATATAAAAGGTGTCCATTAGTCTTATGACATTAAGCCTGCCATAGAAACAGAGAAGAAGTTCACACAAAACTGAACACAAGAAATTGGTCGTCGATACAAAAGATCGAGTTCTTTAAAATCTGCTAAGATCACATGCTCGCGACCAGCCAATTTTGCAGTTTCCATGCTGAGGAGACCAGACCTGGAAGAATGATCATTACAACACGGAACTAATCCAGTTTCTTACCCAGCAGCCGGGCATAGGACATGGTTAAGATGTGACCTACAGCCCTTTTAAGTAGAATCAAGGCAGCACCAGTCCCCGAGTTTTTTGTCAATGGAAAAGAAGTCAGAGAGATTGATAACATATTACAACAGATGAAGACTTGATTATACCATTGTCAAATTGGCAATGAAGTGATGTCATAAGATGCTAAAATGCTGTCAGTACTCAGCAACACCAAAAGCAATGAAGACGGAACTTGTCTAAGACACTCAAGGCTATTTTTTAGTGTAAGAAATGGATATGCCCCTCTGTAGCCAGTACTGGAGGGGGGGGGGGGGGGGGGGGGGGGGGGGGGGGGGGGGGTTGTATCACGGAGTATCCAGTCTGCCATGGTTCTCCATCAAATCAAAACAAGCTTTTAAAGAAATCACTGTATGTTAAAGCAGTACAAGAATCTGCAAGGCAAGTCATATCAGGTTGAGCAACAAGCACATAATATCAGAGTATGTTACAAGCACCGTCTTAGTGCATGGCTGTTGACATTTATAATATCACCACTAACCAGTTTCAGAAGGAAAAGAAAAACCAAAGCAAATAATAATCTGACTTCTTAATTGCCAGCATGAATTAAAAACAGGAATAGAGATTTATAACCATATCGAACAGAACATTCTCGCATTTTAAATGTATCAGGAATTAACATCGGTAAGCCCTTGTCGTGACATAAAGCCACCAGGAAATCAACCAAATAAGGAAAGGGTTATCAAAGGGAACAAGCCCTATCAAGAACAGCTTGTTCCTTCAATTAAAATGCCAATGTAAATGAGATATGGGTAAAACTGCAGAAGCTACATAAACATTAAGATATGCCTTCTGCATATAATTAGCAATCAGCAATGCATACTTAATAGACACAGACAAGCTGCAATAATTTCTAGGCCTTCAGCTTCCCGGTCACCCTACGCTTGTTGCGCCAGCTGTTCCTATCACCACTCATTTGATTCTTCTTCGCAGCAACTGAGCACTGATCAGCACGACCACCTTTACCAGTCATTTCAGACTGAAGTTTACGCCTCCTCATTCTGTTCTCTAACCTTAGTCCTCTTAATGCTCGAACTCTTTGCTCAACCTCCAAAGCTTCTGAGAAGTTCCAGATCCTAACAACACCTTCTTCTCCAGCACATACAATACGATCAAGACCAACATCCACAGCAAACAGATTGCTCCCAAACCCATGTAGCATTCTTTGAGGTGGCTCTATATTTTTATTTTTATTCTCCCTCACATAACTCCGATTGGTCCTCAACAGCTTTCTCACATCAATAAGCGAGAGCTTTCCATCACTAGAAGCTGAAACAAGCCAAGGGAACTCAAATGCAAGAGAATAAACAGCACCCGAGTGAGGAATCCATGTCGCCACACGCCTGACATGAAACTTAACATTTCTAATGATCTCGAACATGTGTATAGCTCCATCTTCCCCTCCAGTGAATAGAAGCTTCCCAGTGTGACTTCGCGCCAAAGAAAAAGCATTACCAGCATGAACATTGTTGACAGTAGCAAGTTTTGACCCAATATTAATGTCCCAAACATAAAGGCCTGAGCCTGCAACGCTCGCCACTGTTGTATCATGGGAAGCAAGGCTCCAAACCCAGTCATTATGCATTAACACTTTCAGACATTTCAAAGAAGTTCGATCCCAAACACGTATACTCATGTCCCATGAACCACTGTACATCTTATTTATGTCCAATGCAAGACATGTTATCGGTCCTTCATGTTCCCAGACTCTGAATTCTGTGTCTTGGTTCTGAGGTGATCTAAGATCAAAGAGATGTGGATTTCCATCCTCGGCTCTCCAACCATGTATGAATCCATCTGTACCCCCTGCTATTAAGAGCCTCGAATCAGCTGCAATTGCACGAATAGTGCAGCCATGAGGGCGAGACGATGCAATAGATAAACCTTCTTCCATGTCCCACATTCGTACTATCTGATCATACCCTGAAGTAAACACAAGTTTCTTTGAAGATAAAACGGAAACCGTTCTAACAGCCTCAGTATGACCATACAATGTATCAATACTATAACGTCCCATGAATGTTTTACTACGGAACTCCCTATCCACGAAAAGCTCCTTCCACGACTTCTCATCTGTGCCCAAAGGTGGGGCCAGCAACATTGGCTGGCCCCACCTCTCACAATAAAACTCCTTCCACACATGGTGCTCAGAAGCAAGACGATACAACGACGTATTCACACACGAAACAACACCAAGCTCCTTCGGTTCTAAGCAATTAAGTATTTCTGAGATCAATGCTGGAGGAAGGTCAGTAATAGACCGACGACAATCGGGCAGGACCTCATTAACACCGAGCGACTCCTCGCATTTCCCATCCAATCTCCACAATGATTTTTGCTTCTCTGAGTCAAATGTGAAACTCTTTGGGTTCTTTAAAGGTTCAATAAAACTAGGATCAGCTTTTTCTTTGCTGGGGTAGTAGTCTACACAATCTATAGAACAATCTTTCAAACCAATCTTAGTACCTCTTTGGCATTCAAATTCCATAAAAATTGGTTCCCCTAAACCTAAATATCCAACAGCAGAGCCCTATAAGAAATTTCAATAATCAGCACAAAATATAGATAACCAATATGTCTGCAAAGAAACAGCAAATTAACCACACCCCAGAAACAAAAACCACAAAACAGGTAACCTAAGGGTGTGTTTGGTATGGCGGAAAATGTTTTCCTATTTTCTCTTGTTTGGTTGTACTAAATATCTTGAAAAATATTTTCCTTAAAAATTTGACAAACATTTTCCGGATTCAATAAAAACACACCGACTTATCCCAACTCCACCCCCACCTACCCCACCCCATCTAACCACCCACCCTCACCCCCCACACACCTAACCACCCACCCTCCACCCCAGCTAACCACCCACCCCTCACCCCTCACCCCCACCCCACCTAACCACCCACCCTCCACCCCACCCTAACCACCCACCTACGCCCACCCTCACCTAAATGTTGCAGAAACAAGACCAACCCAATTGAACCTTTAACTAAAAAAAATATTTAACCCTATTCAATTCAAGAACAAAAAAATGTATAAAGAACCAACCCAACACAGAATTTTAGCTCCTAAAAAACCCAAAAAGCAATTTTTTTTTTTTTTAAAAAAGGGTATAAACAGATCTAGATAGGACAAATATAATTATATTCTAAACACACAACAATAACTAAATATGAATCAAAAGTTATATATACATAATATGAAGGCAAAACAAAAGAAACTAAGAAGAGAATTAGAGATATACCTATAAAGAAGAAGAAGAAGAAGAACAACAACAACAATGGCTTTGCAATTTGCTTTCAATTTAGGGATTTGAATTTTTGGGGGAAAATAAATAAATAAATAAAATTTGGTGAATTTTGAGAGATCAGGTGTGAGTACTAGCTAACGTGGTTGTGGGGAAATTTAGCACAATTATTTTGCTCCACTATTTAATTTTTAATCTTGTTTAAATTTCTTTTGTTAAAAATAGTATTGGGGATATATTTTAAAGATGGAAAATAAAATTATGCATTTCCAAGTTAATATGGATGGAGCATGATTTTAGTAGAATATTTATTCTACCGATTTTTAAATTATTCATAAGTTATGTTATATTTGTAAGGTCTGTATTATAAATATTATTTTAGTTATATAGCCTTTTTATTGGCATAATATATAAACATACTCTCAAATTTGACTTTAGCTGACAAGTATGCCTTCTAACTTTGAGTGTGCCCAAGTAGGTACCTCAACTTGTATAAAGTTGGACACGTAAACACAAATGCTGACGTGACACCTCCAAAATTTATGTGTCACGTCAGCATTTGTGTTTACGTGTTTAACATTATACAACTTGAGGTGCCTATTTGTGCACACTCAAAGTTGGAGGGCATACTTGCCAGCTGAGGCTAAGTTTGAGGACTTATTTACATGTTATGCCTTTTTTTTTTAAGAGATTAGTAAAAAATGCGTATGAAATTGTACGTGGCCCCTGAATTTGTAATCCGTTGATAGGACCTTCTTTCACGCGGCAAACTTTAAATTGTGTCTAATATATATACCTTCTTCGTGTTTCACCACTTTTTGAAAATCGCATCGCATGTGCTAATTAAAGCGGGAAAAGTGTCATAACTCAATAGGAGAAGTCTTCAAAATAAACCCTAATTAACAACAACAAAAAAGATAGATACACCATTTTTTTCTCCATATCTTCTCTATTTATCATATTTCCGAACTCTCCACCCCTCAATCTCGTTGACTTCCTCCTCCAACCTCTCATCGGCTTCCTTCCCAAACCCTATCCCTAACGGCTTCTCCAAGAAACTACTTGTCTTGCCAACTTCCTCCCCACCCCTTCCTCGTCTGCTTCCCAAGAAAACCTTATAGTTCTTGTCGGTTCCTTTTTCGGTCGTTGTCACCGTATCAACATATGTGTTTTGAGAAGAAAAATAGAATTGGAGAAAGAATGTGGCTTTAATGGTGGAGGTAAAGTAATTATCGGCACGTGAGTATTTATTTTAGGATGGCGAAGAAGTAATGGAGAGTGCAGATGAACTAAGCGGCAGGTGAGGTGGTGGATTAATTTAGAAAAAACAACAACAAAAAAGGTATGAAGGACAAAAACGTTTTAAAAAAATCAATTGATCAATAAGACAAAATAATCATGAACGGCTACGTTATTATAAGTTATCAAAGTCTAGACCATACAAATAAAAAATTTATCTATATGTTTTACTCTTCACACACCTAATTGTGTTGGTAAATTACACGCTTATCACGTAAAGAAAGAGGTGTGTATAGGCACATCCGGATTCCGGAGAGATGTTCAATCTTAAATTTTTCTAATCGAACGATTAAAGTGTTACTTAATAATAAAAATGGAAAAGGCTCAAATATGCTATTGAACTATCGGAATTGGCTAATTTATGTCACTTGCCAATAGTTTGGCTCATTTATGTCATCGTCATTACCAAAATGGCTCATCTGTGCCATTTTTCATTAATGCCGATTTTACAATACCATATCTGACACGTGGCTTCCAATTAGAGGTCCACATCATTTAATTAAATTAGCACAAATTAAATCCTAAATTAAACTAAAACCCGACCCATAAATATGTGATGGTTTAATTAAACGTCGTGGACCTCTAATTGGAGGCCAAGTGTCATATCTGGTATTGTAAAATCGGCATTAGTGAAAAATGGCATGGATGAGCTATTTTGGTAACTTGGGTGGTATAAATGAACCAAAATATTAATGAATGACATAATAAACCATTTCCGATAGTTCGATGGCATATTTAAGCCGTTTCCGTAACAAAAAATCCAAAAGACAGTTGAAAAGAAAAATTCTTTTGACCGAAGACTGCTCCCTTCTATATAAAACTTGCATCAAAATTTACCATTTGTCTAGAATATCCTTTGATCACCTTCCTCGAGTAAATAATCCATAAAATTAAAATGTGTTAAAAACAATAGTTACAAGTTTGATAAACTTTGAATTGCCTTTCTCCTTGCGTCCATGAGCAAAAGTATTCTCGGAATAGTACAAATACAAATCATTATAGGAATGAGAAAATAGTCGAATACCCCCTCAACGTATACTTAGATTAATTATGACGCATCCAACCTTTGCGGGCGATCTATTATCCCCAGTCTTATTTTTTCAGTATCTTAGTGACCTTTAAGTGGGTATTTTTTAGTGACCCCCATTTTTTTAACTCACGTGTAGTACACGCGTCTTTTAAATTTCCAAATCAGCATCTTAACTCCCTTTTCTGTTTACCCCCTTAAACATAAACCAAAAATAATTTCACTCCCCTTTCTCTCTCATCGATTTTCACTGCATTTGCACTATTTACCTTGATAATTTTTAAGCGATCTTCCACCATATACACTAATTCGCGTAATACTTAGTGATTTCTAGGATCGTTTTTGCATTCTCAAGTTTGGTGAAGTTTGTTTTGCTGAAGAAAGGTATCATTCGTGATTTTGCAGGTTAAGATTTTTTCGTTTTGTGTATTTTGTAGTGTATTTCTCTACTGATATAGTTTTCTTGTTAGGGTTTTGGCACATTAAATTATTTTCTTGCATTCTAGGGTTCTGAATTGGGTCGTTTGTTATTTTAGGGTTCTTTTAGTAGAATAACGTAAATGAACGAGTAACTTTAGGGGTTTGTTACTAATTGCTGCTGATTTTGTTAAAAATCATATCTTTCCCTTTGATGTTGCTTGTGTTAAGTTTTGTTGCTTTGTAATTTAGGGGTTTTGTTAAGTATTGTTGCTTTGTAACTTTTAGGTATGACTGACTTTATTTATGTTACTTTGAGATGGTTTTATGGTGGGGTATTTGATTTAAGTAATGGTGTGCCAAGATATGAGGGTGGTAATTGTACAGAATTCTTAGATGTCGATGTTGATAGGTTGTCACATTTTGAGCTTAGGGACTACATAAAGGAATTAGGATATAGTCCAAGTTGTGGTTTTAAGGTGAAGCCCCCTAATAGTGACATTCTTGTAGATATACTTACTGACAAGGATATTTTTTACCTTTCCCTAAGTTTGAAAGATGGGGACATTGTGGAGATTTTTGTCTGCCACATGGTAGATGAACCAGATGTGCCCCTATTGCCTTTGGAATATATTGTTCCCAACAACCAAAGAAAAAGTGATGCTTTTAATAATGTTGGTGAGGGTATCCAATGCGAACCAAATGGTTCTCAAAGAAACCCTAATAAGAACCCAGCCACTGAAAATACACCACTTGAAACTGCAGCCACTACTACTTCACCCTCTCAATTTCCCATTAATTTTTCAACCCCACAAACATAAGCTGCTGAAATTCACCCCAACAAACTGAACCTGCAGATGGTGAAAATGCAAAGCAAGTAAGTAGTGACCATGTTGACTCTCACTCAACAAATTCTGATGTTGAATCTGATGTAGAATCAGACCATGTGGCAGTATTTGATGGTCCAGATGGTGATGATGGATCTAATGTACATGAGGAAGTTAGAACATTTAGGGCTGAAAGGAGGGCTTATAAGAGAAGGACTAGAAGAGAGAAAAAGGGGCAACCTAACCCTGATGATGTACCTTTAGGTGAAGTTGAACAAGACATAGGATTTGATGAAACAGAACCTAACAATAGAGGTTTGGCAGGAATGGTAGGTGGTGATGAACCCTTTTACTTTAGTTCTGATTCATATAGTTGTACATATGATGAGGATGATATTGAGGAGGGCGTAACCTTAAAACCTAGAAGGGAAAGTAAATACATAAGGTTTGACCCTACATGCAAAAAGGTAGTGTAGCAGCTTGGTATGATTTTTCAGAGTGTTAATGAGTTTAGAGATGCTGTGACTTGATATTCACTTCAAAAGCATATTTAATTAGATAAGTTTGTCAATGAGCTTTCAAGGGTGAGGGTCACATGTAAGGATGGTTGTCCTTGGTTAATTTATGCTAAACTGGACAATTCAACCAAGAATTTTCAAATCAAAAAATACTATCCTAAACATAAATATGTTCAGACCACAAGGAACTATATGTGCAATTCTAAGTACCTAGCCAACCACTACAAAGATAGAATTACTGAACAACCAAACATCAGAATTTGTAAACTCCAAGAGCAAATTAGGAAGGAACTTGGTGTACATGTTGGCAGGTCCACTGTTAGGAGAGCAAGATCTAAGGTTTTACTAGAGATCATGGGCGATCAAGTAAAAGAGTTTGGAAGATTACTTGATTACAGAGATGAAGTGTTGAGAACAAATCCTAGAAGTACTTGTGTAGTGAAAGTGTCTACTATAGAATTTGCTGTAGATGGTAGGCCTTGCTTCTTAGGTTTTTTCAGCTGTTTTGATGCCTTGAAAAGGTCCTTTTTGAGTGGTTGTATAAAATGCATTGGGTTAGATGGTTGTTTTTTAAAGGGTTGTAGCAAGGGTCAACTGCTAGTTGCTGTGGCTAAGGATGGCAACAACCAGATGTTGCCAATTGCTTGGGTTGTTATGGAGTATGAGAACAAAACCACATGGACTTGGTTTATGAAAATATTTGATTGAAGACTTAAACTTAGCGGATGGGACTGGTTACACAGTCATTTCAGATATGCAGAAGGTACTAAACTCTTGATTTATATTGTTTATGTTGTTACACTTTGCTGATTTAAACTGTTCATTTTTCAAGGGCTTCTTACCACTATAAAAGAGCTGCTACCAGAAGTGGAGCAGAGGCAATGTGCTAGACACATCCTTGCAAATTGGTCAAAAGATTGGGGAGGCCTTGAAAAAAGGCTGATTTTCTGGAGATGTGCTAAAAGCACATTTGAGGAGAAATTTGGACAAATTGGAGCTGCTTGGTGGTGATAAGATTGTTGAGGATTTACTCTACTACAAGGAACACACTTTAATACTGAAACTAAGTGTGACATCATTGACAATAATATGGCTGAGAGCTTTAATGCTTGGATCTTGGCTGCAAGACACAAAACTATCATAACCATGCTAGAAGAGATTAGGGTGAAGGTAATGACTAGGATAGGTGTGATAAGGTCTTTTGCAAACACTTGGGTGACAAGAATATCTCCAATGGCATTAAGGACATTAGAAGAAAACATGAGGAAGTCAATGAACTGTAATATTGTGTTTAATGGTGAGCATGGGTTTGAGATTAGTGATGGTCCATATCAGCACACTGTTGATATTGTCAATGAGAAATGTAGTTGTAAGTCATGGAAGCTCAAAGGAATACCATGTCCACATGCCATTTGTGCCATGTTGTACAAGAAGTATGAACCTATTGACTATGTCCATGACTACTACAACAAGGAGAATTGGTTGAAAACATGTTGTCACTACATTCAACCAATGACAATTATTGCAATGTGACCTAGGTTTGCTAATCCTGCTATTGCACCACCAATCATCAAAAAACTGCCAGGCAGGCCCTCAAAAGAAAGAAGGAAAGAGGCCAGTGAAACAAAGAAATCTGGAAAAATGCCAAGAAAAAGAATTTTAATGACTTGCAGCTAATGTGGAGCTAAAAACCACAATAAAAGAGGCTGTCAGAGGGTAAGTCCTTCCTACAATTTTCTTATCTTTGCACTGCACTATTGAATTTTTATAACTTTGCATTTTACTTGTAGAATGGAACATGGGCTGGTTTTTCCTATTCTCAAACCACTACTGCATCTCAAACATTTGATGTTTCTCAAACTTTTGATACCTCTCAAACCTTTGATGCCTCTCATACATTTGCTGCCTCTCAAATAACTGCTGCTTCTCAAACAACTGCTGCTTCAAACAATGTTGGACCAAGTACTGTTGCCTCTCAACCTGGACAAGCTGCTGCACCAAGAGCTGCTTCAAACAATGCCATAAGGCCAAGGGGGAGACCAATAAAAGCACCTGTGATACCTGAAACTCCTCCAAGACCAAAAGGTAGGCCAAGAGAGGAAAAACAAATGTGCCTAGTGCTCCTTCAAGACCAAGGGGAAGGCCAAGAAAAGAACCTGTAGTTGCTGCTAGTCCAAAGCCTAGAGGAAGGCCAAGAAATGAACCTGCAGTTGCTGCTAGTCCAAAGCCTAGAGGAAGGCCAAGAAAACAACCTGCAGTTGCTGCTAGTCCAAAGCCTAGAGGAAGGCCAAGAAAGGTAATAGACGTTGTTGCTAGTCCTGCCCCTGCTGTTCTCAAAAGAGTTGATTCTGAGGGTCCCCCTACTTACCCAAATAAAAGATCAAAAACAGTTGGTACGGGAGTCTTTATTGCTGAAACTGGTTATACATCCCTGAATGTAAGTTTAATATTTTCTTTACAATGGCATTGGTATGTGAAGTGACTAATTTTCAAATTTGTTTATTGCAGCATGGCATGATAAACATCAAGCAAGCCAGCCTATAAGATCTGCTAAAGTCACAGGAGACCTTGGTCACAAGGCAAGGCAAGGGATGAGGTACAAAGGCAAACCATGCTACTCAAGAAGCATGCTTGATGAGATTAAAAGGGACAAACTCAACAAGACCACTAGCAGCAAAGGAAAGGAGCCATGGAAGTGATGACCATTATTTGGATGACTAGAATTAAGTTATTTTTGGATATTAAACATTTTGTATTATTTGGATTACTTGAATTAGGCTGTTTGGAAGACTTGAATTAGCTGTTACAATGACTTGAATTAATGTTTTCTGCTCAATTAATTGTCAGAATGACTTATTAATCATACTTGTTAGTGTCCATTGTTTGTGCTCAATTAGTTATGGTACTGCATACTGCATTTTGGTAAACATATTTGTGCAGTGATTTATGATTTGGGCAGTGTGTACATTGAGCAGTGAAGTTAAATGTTGTGTACTGTGCAGTGTGTGGACATATAAATGTGGGCAGATTTCTATGCCAGCTTGAATTCATGTACATTGACTGAAATGAATTCAGTCAGCCTTCATTGGAAGATTCAATTCAATGTAATTGAATTCAGGTACATTGACTGGTAGTTGGGAAGGCTAATGGGAATTGTAACCATTCAATATCATCAGCCTATAAAAAGGTTATTAACCAGTGCATTTCAATTCATCCCTACAGCATTCTTCCTCATTCAAATAACAAATTTCATAACAAAATGCCTCTTGGTGAAGATGAACTGGTTTACTTTGAGAAGAAACTAACCAAATCATACGTTGACAACGATGACTTTGTAAGTGTTATTTTTCAAACTTATTTCAATTGACGTGTTTCATTATTCATAATGGCTTATGTATTTTGTGCAGATCCTACCTTCTGACATACAAGATTTTCTTCCAAACACAAATAAACAAGCTGTTGTTTTCTATGAGGAGCATGAATACAATATGACGTATAAGGTTGGCGTGCATACCCGCCTCTGCCAAGGGTGGAAGGATTTCATTGATGCAAACCTTCTAAGGGAGGGACATGTCTTATGCTTTAATGATTGTGAACATAATGAGAAAGTAACCTTCTTTGTTAATATCAAGAGGGAGGTTATTGAAATAGATTAGGTTTCTCCCTATTATGTAAAGTTTATGAATTATCAATGAAATCTATATCTATGAACTTTATCTTTATCTATGGTTTTTGTTCTCAAATTGAATGAAGACAACTTTTTGATTGAACATCCATGACAAGAAACTCCTTTAACTTACATACATAAAGCGAATAACAGTCACTTAAACATCCTTCAACATACAAACATTTAATCCTACTATGGCAATCGACATTGGTAATGCTTGTTCAAGAACACCCAATAAACCAAATAACAATACCAAAGAACATACACAAAAATAAAAACTTGTTAATAGTAAAACATCTACCCTTCTTCTCTTCTTCAAGCTTTATCACTTTCATCTCTTCTTCAAGCTTTGACACTTTCATCTCTTCATTTGTAGTGACGTTCTCATTACCAATGGCCACTTCACTATTGTCATTACCAATATCTCCATCAATGCAAGAAGACTCTCCTTCTTCCATTTCCTTTGTCAAACCAATTTCTTCCGCCATTTTCTTCTTCAATTCCACTGCTTGCTCTTCCATTTTCTTAATCAATTTGTGAATAACAAACTTAGATCTTTCATCAATAGGATCATCCCTCCATTCAAAGAACTTACATTTCTTAGCCTATAAAAAAAATTCAACTCACGTTAGGCACATTGTAATGTGTGGCAGAAATAAGGCACGAAACATTAAAAAAAAATTATAAATTCGTACCCCATAGGGTGGGCATGTCCAAAATCTTCTTCCGGGATTATTACGAGACCAAGAAATCTGCATTTTTAATAATACTCTGTGCTGGCATCGCACTTGATGCTTCATCTTTGGATCGTCATTTCAGTACAAAGATTGTTCAACTCCGATTTGAACTCTTTCATAAAGAACCCTAGAAAATAAAATTAAGTGAAATTACAAGAAATCATTGAAATATAACATATAAATAAAAGATGAGAATAATAATTTAGAGAAAATAATACTTACCACTACAATCCATCTCACAGATTTCAATTTTTTTCCCCTTCAAGCTATGGCAACAATGGAGTCAATTTTTTAAAATGAAGAAAGGAAGAGAGAAGGAAGAGAAAATAAAGGGGAGGGGTTTTTTTTACCGTTATTTTTGATCCACGTGGCCAAAAATAACACGTCAAATACCCCCTCATGCGCTGCTTGGTCGTGTAGTCACGCACAGTGCCACATTAGCACTTAAAGCTCACTAAAATACTGAAAAAATAAGACTTGAGGGGGGGGGGGGGGGGGGGGGAATAGGTCACCCGCAAAAGTTGGGTGCGTCATAATTAATCCGAGTATACGTTGAGGGTGTATTTGACTATTTTCTCGGATAGGAATATAATAACACTAATTAGTGTAACAAAGTAAATTACACTTTCCTAGTTATATATTCATGTGACTGTGGTCCTAGTTACTAAACACTTTCCTTCTTAATTTAGACAAACCACCTGTTTCCTTTTAAAGCAATTAATTGCTTAATTAAAATCATGTTTTTTTAGGTCATAATTTTATTTACTTTTACAAAATATAAATATATTTTGATTTCATAAAAGAATGTGGAGCCCACGATTTACTACAACTAGTTTAATCAATTGAGCTTTCTTTCAAATCATTAATCACTAAATCTACCACAAATAATGGACAATCAATTTAATAAGATGATCTTATTATAGGCAATTAAATTAATGAGATAATCCTATCATACAAATAATATGAGTACTGTACCTCTTGCTAAATCTTTATATTTGCCTTAAACCCACATGTTAGATGTAAGAAAAATGACAAAAATAGTCTCTTATGTTTAGGGACATATTTAAACTTTAAATTAGTTTCTAAAATAACTCTTAAGCAATTTTGATTCTTTAAAATAATGAAGTTTCATTTTCATCAAATATTTTAACAAATTTAGTCAATTATATTTAAGGAAAATTGTGAGGGAAAACTTTAACCAGAAATGCCAAAAAATAAAATTTAGGAAGAAGAGAACAATGTCTTTGCAATTTGCTTTCAATTTAGGCATTTGAATTTTGGAGCAAAAATAAATAAAATTTGGTGAAGTTTGATGTCACACCCCAATCCCGATAGGGCGTGATGGGCACCCGACCCTTACTTAGAGCCGAGCGAACCCACTGGATCTCATTATACTCATAGTCCTTAAGTCATGAACTGAAATGCATAGTGAAAGCTGTTAACAAAAACATTCTTTTCATCCTTATCAGATCAGGCAAAATCTGTAATCATATGAAATTTGTAACATAATGCATAATGATACATCGGCTTAAATACCCGCTTTCGGGCTTTGGGGGATTAATTGATTGGATACCCGAGACTCACCAAGAGCATTGCCCATCAGGGGCTGCGGGGACAGGAGCTAGGTTCTTCGTTTCAGTGCTCTCTCGGCGGCCAGCTCACGGTTTATCGCCACAAGCATACAACAGTGGATGAGGATATACACAGAACCTCATGGATATGTTCTGTGACCGAAATCCCTGCCCGGAGGGAAGGTCATCTATATGGAAACATTGAATTCGCCAAAACAGGATTTTCGAACTTCTCTAAAGAGAACTTGTGATTTTTCCCCTATTTCCATTCTATTGTATTTATGTAGGAGCCAAGGGATGGTAAGGTTTTGCGCATTGTATCGAATTAAACCACATGCTCCACCGCTTGTGCAGGCCCCCGTCAATTCCTTTGAGTTTCGGCTGAAAAGTCGTTGTTGCTTGCTGCTTGCAGGCTCGAAAATCGCTTTTTCGAAGAATCCTGCACCCATGGGCATACGGCCTAGCAGGCCTTCCCTTTCCGCCGGAGCTTCATGGGCGTTGCCCCGTTCCCCAATCAGATGTTTGGATGTGAGCGCTTCTCCTCCAGCTCCCTTTTCTGTCGTACATGTGCTCACCATAAACCTGCCTTTTTGTTTTCTTCAACGTCCGTCATTAGTAATCTCAATTCGCTTTTCCTATTCACTAATGACATACTATATACGTGACTCTGTCTGCAAAGTCTCTAACATAAATCAATATACCATAACACACATACTCTGACTCGGCAACACTCCGGAAAGAAATGGAGCTCGCCAATCCCGCTGGAACATCTTCTAGCAATATCTTCTACTCATCTGTATACACCTGCGTGGCATGAAACGCAGCGCCCACAAGAAGGGGCGTCAGTACGAATAATGTACTGAGTATGTAAGGCATGAGTAACAACGTAACATAGATATGAAAAGTAACAAGGAATAAGAGAGATAACCTGTACGTCTGAATGCCTCGTAGGGCGGATGCCATGCATGCTTAGCCTTTAAAAAAAACATTTTTATACATATATATATAGTAACATGCCCGGCCATTAAGGCGCAGTGTCATATATTATATCATGCCCGGCCATCAAGGCTCGGTGTTATCATCATTAGCCTGCGTCCAGGCCTCCCGCGTCCGGGGCAATATCATAACATGCCCACTGCAATGGTGAGCACATCTACGTTACTACCCGGCCGACTATAGCGCGGCGCGGTGTGAGAAAATACATACATAAATATATAAAGCATGCATGAGAGCCAAATAAAAGCTATGAGTACATCGGAGTGATGTAAGGTCGGTAACCTCCGATTATATTATGGAATAATCATCGTCGCTTTGTCTCACCTTGAAGGAAAAATTATTATAAGGTGAGGCCAACAACAATGAATAAAATTAAGAAGGGTCAAAAGATAGCTTAATATTCTCATATCGTCATTGAAATCATAAACTTGGAACCTTTGAACATAAAATCATTCTCATCATAGTCATCATAATAATGTAAAGCTCATGTACATGGAAATCTCTATGAATAAAATCATCTCATAAAAGCATTGATCTCATAACTTGAGACTTTTAGCCATAAAATCATCATCATCATCATCATCATAGAAAATATCCTCATTTTTGACATCATCATTATCATCATAAAAACATGCTCATCGCTGTTATCATAAGAGCTCACAGAATCATAAATCTTTGATTTGGAAAATACGGCATTTTGGGAAAACAGCTACGAATTATTAGAAAAGGAATTATGCCTTGGAGTCGTACACATTTAACTTTTGAAAATGAGGAAGATATGGAAACCTTTATGAAGCCGTAGTATCGGAATCATGCCTTTAGAAGCTCAATAAAATTATAAGGATCACAAAATTCGTGGACTTCTAGCATTTGCGGAACCAATGATATTATGAGTACGATACAAAGATTTATAACGAAAGGATCATGCCTTTAGAAAGAAGGGGACTAGCCTTAACATACCTGTAAGATAATTTCTCCACTTCCAACTTACTTCCTGTCTTGAAATTCACTGAAGATTATTCGTAGCCTCGTAATCTACATATACAACCATTCATACTATTATTAGAATCATCGTCATACGCTCGTCTTAAACACTTAATGAAAGTCCTTTTAGATTCTGTCAAAATTCGGGCAGCATTTCCCCTATTTATATGCCTCGCCCGAAATTCCAATTCAATAACCAACAACATCAACAACAATACCAATAGTAGTAATATCATTCCCAACACCAACATATGTCATAAAACAGCCCACACACTGTTTTTCAAATTTCTCAACCAACCCACTTGCGATACGACTATTTAATAACTTTATTTCCGTAAAGAAGCCGAAATTAATACTAACAACATCAATAACAACATCCCCAACATCCTACAAGATAAATATATGTATTTCCATCCAAATTTCTCTTCAACCCTCAATCCATAAATCAAAAACATCAACACAACAACTACAACTTTTATTTCTTGCAAATATTCCTTAATCAAGGTTGATAAAGAAAAGGATTTAATGATTCATACCTTGTTTTTATGAAGGTTGCAAAATCTTCATCATTTTCTTGTTCCCAAGCTACTCTAACACAAAATGAAATCATCATCGCGTCTACGTGTTGTTCGGACTTCGATTAGTACTCCAAGACTTTGAAATTTGCCCAAAATCTTCACTTTTATGTTGTATTTTTGCTCCCCTAAGTTGCTGATTTTTCTGGAATTTTTTGGAAGATTTCATGACCAAAAAGAGGGATTTTGACCCTTTTATAAGTAGCAGTACTGTAGCAGTGTTGTTTCTGCATCGACAGTTCAGCTTGTAACGTCTATAATTCTCTACTCCGATGTCCTATCAACGAGCGGTTTGTTGCATTATAAACTAGACTCGACGAACTTTATTTTAGGATTTTGAAAGGCCTTAAAACTCCAAATATACATGGAGATATACCCCTCCAAAGTTGACTAAAAATCTGTCCAACATTTCTCAAATTTTCGTCGAACTTATTTTCTTCAATTTGCTCGATCTCGAAATATTCCGAAACTCTCCATACATGATATTTATCACTTATTATACTAATAATGACCATGTTCTCGTGTTTCAAAATACACTTTCCCTATTACGGCATTAGGAGATCGTATTTCACCCTTTTTCTTCGTTGTTACGTACTTTTCATGGCTTGTGCCTTTCAAAACATCATGGGACGTCTCCGACACTCCATTACTACGGTGAGGTACATTTCATACTCATGCTCTGAAAACACGGGGTATAACATTTGAGAGATCAGGTGTGAATACTATAATTTTTTATCCCTTTAATTGTTTTTTTTTTTTTTTGCTAAAAATAGTATTGGGTATTATTCTGAAGGATGAAAAATAAAATTATGCATTTTCAAGTTATATGGATGGAGCATGATTTTAGTACATTTTTCATTCTATTAATTTTAAAATTGTTCATAAATCATGTTATATTCGCAAGATTTGCATCACAAATATTATTTTAGTTACTTATATGAATTTTTTTAATTAGAATTTAGTAAAAAATACGCATGAGACTTCTAAATAAAACATATACGAGATTTTTGCTAGATTATTTTAATCTATTCAAATTGTACGTGGCCCCTGAACTTGTAATCCCATTGATATGTTCTTCCTTCATGTGCCAAACCTTAAATTGTGTCTAATATATACCTTCTCCGTGTTTCACCACTTTTTGAAGATTGCGTTGCACGTGCTAATTAAAGAGGGAAAAGTGTCATAGCTCAATAGGAGAAATACTTAAAATAAACCCTAATTAACAACACCAAAACAGACATATATATCATTTTTCTCAATACCCTCTCTATGTATCATCTTTCTGAACTCTCTACCCCTCTGTCTCGTTGACTTCCTCCTTAACCTCTCATCGGCTTCCTCCCCAAACCGTCCTTTCAGCTTCTCCAAGAAACTACCCATCTTCCCAACTTCCTCCCCACCCCTCCTCGTCAGCTTCCCAAGAAAACCCTGTAGTTCTTGTCGGCTTCTTTTTTCGATGCTGTCACCAGCATATACATGTGTTTTGAGGAGAAAAATAGAAGTGGAGAGAAAATGTGGCTTTAATGGTAGAGGTAAAGTGGTTATTGGCGCGTGAGTATTTATTTGGGAATTTTACACTGTATGCCAATTATGACAAAATATTTACCCGTTTTAGCCCCTTTTTTTAATTACCTGCCATAGCCATTTTTTTCCTCTTCAGTTTTTTATTTGTTTTATACATTATTATACACTTTTATACAAGATTTATACATTATCTACGGTAGATGTATAAAGTTATGTATTGTTGTATAATATTGTATACTAGTCTTATATATTATTATACACTTTATATTATTATTATACACTTTTAGACAAGGTGTATATATTGCCTACAATAGGTGTATAAAATTGTATATTGTTGTATAAAGGTGAATATTCAAGTTGAGCCATGAAATGTTGGGCTTTAGGTTTGTAATTTAAAATATGGGCTATGAATATGTAATTTTGATCCATAAATTGTTTATAAGTAAAAATTTTCCAATTTATTTTAATTAGGATGACGGAGAAGTAGTGCAAATGAATCAAGTGGTAGGTGAGGTGGTGGATTAATTTAGGAAAACGGCAAAAAAACAAAACTATGCAAGACAAAAAAGTAAAAAGAAAATCGAATCAATCGGCCAAAATAACCGTGAGTGGCTATGATATTATAAGTTTTTTTCTTATCAAAGTCTAGACCGTACAGATAAAACAAGTTATCTATATGTCTTACTTTTCATGCACCTAATTTTGTTGGTTAATTACGTATTGATCACGTAAAGAAAGAGGTGAGTACAGACACATCCGAAAAATGTGTTTAATCTTAAATTTTTCTTATCAACGATTAAAGTGTTACTTGGTAATAAAAAAAAAATCGAAAAGACAATCAAAGAAGGAAAATTCTTTTGAATGAAGACTGCTCCCTTCTATATAAAACTTCCACCAAAATTGACCATTTGTCTAGAGTATCCTTTGATCACTTTCCTCCAGTAAATAGTTCATAAATTAAAATGTGTAAAAGAAAAAAACAGTTACAAGTTTGATAAACTTTGTATTGCCTTTTTCTTTTGGGTACATGAGCAAAAGTTACTATTCTCGGAATAGTACAAGTACAAATATAGAAATAAAAACAACACTAATTAATGTAGTAAATTGCACTTTCCTAACTGTATATTCATGTTGAGTATGTTCCTCACGTGGAATGAGACTGAGGAACTATATTAATTTATTACACTTGCCTTTTTATTTTAAACAAACCACCTGCTGGTTTAATTCCTTTTAAAATAATAATTGCTCTATTAAATTCATTCCTCGTATTGATCGATTCTAAAGTGACTCCTAATAACCTACACTAATCACATTAATTTCATAAGAATTTATCTAAATGGTTTTTTCCCTTCACAACATCCAATAAAAATGGCTAAAGGTGTAAATATATACCTTAACTTTGCGATTTCGAGTAGATATATCCGGTTAAAAAAGTTATGCATATATATTTCTGTCGTTACACAAACGATGCAAATATATATACTCTTTTCGCTAACGGAAATTTTTTAAAAATCATTTAGCTTATTTTTTACTTTCCTCCGTTCATTTTTGTCCTGTATATTAAAAATATTTGTCAATTTTTGCTTGTCTGTTTGAAAAATCAAGTGATAATTTACCACTTCATTCTTATTTTACCTTAATATTAATTATTGGATTGGAAAGTTCAAGGAATCCGACAACTTTTAAAGTGTGGTTTATTGATTCTAATCATTACATGACTTAGTAATAGTTACCGGTACTTTTGTAAAATTCTCATTCTATTTACGGAAAAGGCTCAAATATGTCATCGAACTATCGGAAATGACTCATTTATGTCCCTCATCAATAGTTTGGCTCGTTTATGCTATCGAACTATCGGAAATGACTCATTTATGCCACTCATCAATAGTTTAGCTCATTTATGTCATCGCCCGTTACCAAAATGATTCATTCATGGCATTTTTCATTAATGCTAGTTTTATAATATCAGATATGATACGTGGCCCCCAATTAGAGGTATGTTTAATTAAACCAGCCTAATTTTAAATCCCAAATTAATAAAAAAAAATCGACCCATACACCTTACCCAGTGTCACGACCCAACTAGGGGCCGCGACGGGTACCCGATACTTGTACCGAGCACCCCTTATCTCGTATCGTACTTTTACTACTAGGTGGGCCGTATAGACTATACCGTATCTTTTTTTTTCTGTTGCTTAACGCTAACATTAATGGCATAATTGTAGACATGGACTTATAAACTTTGCTAGCACATTATACAACGACGAGGACCACAAAAGTACAAAACATCTGACTGTACATATCTGTCTACGAGCCTCTAAACAAAGTACCTCTACATATACAAGAAGGACCGGTTCTACCGTGCCCGAATATGTACACAAAAGCAGTACCAAGAAACTGAGGCTCCGGAACAACTGGAGCGCTGCCACAGTACTGCTGATGGAGCTTCTAAGAGTCAAATCTGTCTACCTGTTGACCTGCGCGGCATGAAACGCAGCGTCCACAAGAAGGGACGTCAGTACGAGTAATGTACCGAGTATGTAAGGCATGAATAATAACATAAAAGAGATATAGCGCATGTCATGAAGTAGAAACACAACCTGTACATATAAGTGCACGTTGGCGGATACCATGCATGCTTAGCGCTGCGGAACGTGCAGCCCGATCCATATGTGCATATACTATAACGTATTGCTGCGGCACGTGCAGCCCGATCCATATACATATAATACTTTGCTTTCTTGGAAAACATTTCTTTTCATATATATATAACATAGAACATATCATATTGCCGAGGCGTCGGCTCCGATCCATTTAACCATATATCCCGCGTCCGGGACGATATCATGTACCATACTCCAACTGATCAGGTGGCTATGCGTCTATAGCGCCTTCTCTTTCCCAATCTTCCCCATATACATGTACATATACTTATCGTTCGATAAACGAAACAATTAAGAAAATCCGGGAATAACGGGCCCACCTCGGGTCAAATGAGGTGGCGTACACGATTTACATACGTTACATTTCATGACGTCACTTGTGAGAGTTTTAAGGTAGTCGGGTCCTATTTGTGCAAGTTCTAGATGTTTAGGCAATTTTTCAACATTTCATACAATATTTAATTCAATTCTACTGAATGAAAAAGGGGAAACTTTGGGTGCGGATTTCGGAGAATAGAGTTGTCCCCGAGGCTCGTATCCAACTTATTACGTTTAAGACATGCCATAGAAGGAAGGGTGAATCCTTACATGCCTTTTCCGATTCATACACGTCTCCAAAATCAAGTTTCAAGTTCGCCAAAATCTACAATTTGGTCACAATTACCAAATGTTAATTGTAAGGCTTTAAGATTTCAATCTTAACCAATACTTGTCTACAAAAATTTGGGCAGCATCTCCCCTATAAATACACCATCCCCAAAATTCAACTTAGCCAATTTTTTAATCAACAACAATCCGGGAATTCAACCCGGCCAAACTATCAACACAATGACAACAACCATGACTACAAAACACAATATAACACAACTAGTCTTCTTTCCAACATAATGCAATAGCTTTCGTTCCAACTTCACATTTCCAAACCAATCTCAATATTTTTACATTCATTACTAATTAAGATCATTACAATCTAATTCGGAAGCATTTCATATCATTTCTACCAAATATTCACAAGATACACAAAATATACAAACTTTCCACCAAAACCATAATCCATCCAAAACTTCAAATCTTCAATCTACATATTCATAACATATTTCCATCTTCCAATTTCATCAACCATAATCATAATTTGCACCTTAATAATTTCATTTTCATAATTACATAAATCTACCATAAAATCACAAAACTTCTCATAACCACTTAACAACCAATCTTTCATGCCAATATGGACTATTATCCTTCCAAATTCACCAACTAACATAATAATTCACATTTAAAACTCCACTTCTATAATTACATAAAAACTTCATTAAAATCATATAATTTCCTATAACTATTCCCAATAATTTTCCATGCCAACTTGAACCATTTTCTTCCATTTCCAATATAAATTTCACCATAACCACAACTAGAATACAACATAAAATTCAACTCATATTATTTATACAACAATATACATATATGTCCACTTACATATATGCACACCCACTTTGTAAACTTCCATATTTCCATAAATTCTACTCATTTCTACATACTACAACATAAACCAACCTTCATAACATAATAAAAAGGGATTAATTCTTACCTTTTTCTACAATCTTCTTCACTTGACCAAGTTGTCAACTTGAAGAAACAAGTGTTCTTTCTTCCAAAATAATTACACCAAGTTGTAAAGGACCCTTTAATTGGTAGAAAATGATTTTTGAAAAAAAATTTTTTTTTTTTTTTTTTTTTGGTCTAGAGCTTGGCCGAAAATGGCCTTCTTATTCTTGCTCTTGTTTCTCTCTTTCTCAATTGTCTTGAAACTTCTAAATGTTTCAAGACAATTTAATGATCCTTTATATTAATTATCACATGGGAAATTTATTAATTTTGTGGGCTTGGGCCATAAGATGGCCGGCCACCCCTCTCCTTTGGGCCTTAATTCGTTTTTTATTTTTTTGGGCCAACTCGGTTGATCCCGAGTTGGGCCTAGCCCACTGACCTTTCGACCTTAAAACGTCCATATCTCCTTGTACCGATGTCACCTGGGAACCCACGACCTATGGTTGGAAAGATAATTCAATTATCTACAACTTCTATTTCTTGGTATTTTCCAAATTCCAAACTTATAATACCGTTTTTGCCCCTAGAAGTCAGATCACCCGAAAATGTTTTCTTAAAAATATTCGTTTGGAGGACTTCCACTTTGATTTGGCCCAAGGGTCCTTCTTGAGTTGTGTTTAACTTCACATATGTGATTCATATGACTTTTCAGATGTCCCAAAAAAATCTCGATGTGTGGGCCCCACCTCATCAAATAATCTGACGTTCAAAAATACGGGATATAACATCGCGCCTTTTTTGTGAGGCATCCCCTCTGGGTCCTACACATACTCAGGTATTGTCTATGCCAGGGTACAGCCCGTCCGCCCAAGGCCTTCGCCCCTACCCTCATCACGCTGCAGCGCTACGGGGGGTCGAACGCGGAACCTCTGGCTCCTTTACATTCCCCAGAGGGAATAGCCTCTTACCAATTGAGGGTGGACGGGCTGTACCCTGGCATAGACAATACCTGAGTATGTGTAGGACCCAGAGGGGATGCCTCACACCCAGCCACAACCATAATCTAGTTAGAGGCCGTGTGTCATATCTGGTATTATAAAATCGGTATTAATGAAACATGTCATGAATGAATCATTTTAGTAACGGGCGATGGCATAAATGAGTCAAACTATTGATGAGTGGCATAAATGAGTCATTTCCGATAGTTCGATGGCATAAATGAGCCATTTCTGATACTTCGATGGCATAAATGAGCCAAACTATTAACGAGTGGCATAAATGAGCTATTTCTGATAGTTCGATGACATAAATGAGTCAAACTATTGACGAGTGACATAAATGAACCATTTCCGATAGTTCGATGGCATAAATGAGTCAAACTATTGACGAGTGGCATAAATGAGTCATTTATGATTGTTTGATGGAATATTTGAGCCTTTTACATTCTATTTATGACTTCTTAAGATACGTATCAAGTCAATACATGACAAGTAAAAATGCACTGAGAGTGTAATTAAAAATTCCACGTGACTTTAAAAATAAAGTGTATCCATTTTAATTTTTTTCAAAACATTTTCCTTCATGCCGACCACACCTATTTGTTCTATCATTTTACCATTTGTCTTGTTTCACAAAGTTACTTAAAACACTCAGCTGACACATAGCATAAGACTCTCGCATCAATTGTACTTAAATTTTTCACTTTAAAAAAAGGGAATTTGCGGAGTTTGAAAGTTGTAATTTACAGAGGTTTTAGCTTCCACTAATTGAATGAAGAGACTAAATCTCAGCAAATTGCAACTTTCAACCTTCACAAATTACTTTTTTTTTTTCTTTTTTTTTTCTTTTTATAGTGTCTCTTCTTTCTCTTTTACTGACATTTGATCTTGAAGTTAAGACCATTTTTTATTTCACATTCTAGCCTTAGTGTTTCACTTTTTTTCCCCTCACAAATGAATGTTTAAGAGAATTCTGGTCATGTTTGTATGATGAGTTTATCTTGTGTGTCTTAAGGGTTTTTTTTTTCTTTGTGAATCTAAGGCTTAAGCCATTTTCTTGGTTCATTTTAATTGAATTCTTGTTTTTCCCACTATTTTAGTTTCTAGGATGTTTGTTTTTTCTTGTTTCTTGATTTTTTTTTGTTTTTTGTTTTTGTTTTTTAAGGAAGTGACCATAAGCGGTTTGCTTCAAGACTTTATCGGTGCTTCTTTAGCTTGTTGTCACTTCAGGTTAAAAAAAAAAAAAAAACCTAAAATGCTCAATTGAGTTATGATTAATTGTTTTATGGAAACTTAGCTTGTTAATTCTAGCTTGAGTCTATTGTGTTTTAGCCTTTTTTGTTTTAAGATTTATGTTTCTTTTTGTTGTTTCTTTCTTTAACTGCATTTATCTTATTATATGTTGCCCTTATTTTCTATTATTATTATTGTTGTCTTGGCACCTTCTCTTGAGCCGGGGTCTATCGCAAACAGTCTCTCTATCTCCTAGGTAGGAATATGGTTTGCGTACACTCTACCCTCCTTCTGTTGTGCGACTAATAACATGTTTGGCCAAGGTTTTGGAAGGTCAAAAGTGCATTTTTTTAAAAGTATTAATTACATTGAGTGTTATGTAATCCTCTATATCACTTATTCTTTCTTCGAACTAGGGGCGTTAATGGTAATGTTTGGACAATTATTTTTTAAAATTTATGCTTTATCAATTTTCCATTTTTTATTTATTTTCAATAATCTAAATTACACATTTCGAAACCGTTCCATTATCTCTATTTCTCTTTGGTATTGATATGGTTTGGTTAATTTTTGCTATGTTTTTTAAACGTCATGTAAAAGTCAGAACCCGATATCATGCATACTTCTGTATGACATTGGCAAAATTTCTTTAGATGTTGTTAACGCTTAAAAGGTATTGAATTAAGAGAACATGAAAGATGAAAGACAACATGAATAGAGATCCATCCTATTATATAATAGTAGCGTAACGCAAGTTAAGACAAAGACAAACAATTTAGATCGCACGAGCGGGAAGAAATTAATCAACATAGAACTCAAGAACTAAGTATACCAAGATTATGTATCTAATAAGTGAAATTTAAATCATACGAGAGCAAAGATAACTAATACTTTGTATCTTGATACTGAAGATCATTGGAATATCTTATAACTTACTAGTTACTATTCGAGATGTTAAAACTAATTTAGTTTCAGTAGAAAAAACATAATAAGCTTCGGAGTTGGGACTTTGAGTGTTAATTACCTATTGGCTTGAAGTTGTTTCCATCGCCCCAGGCCAAAGACGGAAATTTTTAATGTTTCATTATTCTTAAACTTAATATATAAATTGTAAACATAAATTTATTCGGCACGGTTCGATACTTTTTGATTTATTTTGATAAAATTAAAAATCTATCTAATTATTTGATACAACTATAAATTTATATAAAAAATTCACGATTTTATTAAAGGAAGGGTCGTTCGCACAAATTCCTTTGGTTGCTCTTTAATTTTTGCCCCTCAAACTTGTGGTCTTTATTTTTTGCCCGTAAGCACTTTTAATGCAACATAACTTAAATTTCGCTCTGCGTAGTTTACGTCTGGCTTCGACAGATATCCACACAAGTTATGTCGGAAAAAGGCAAAACTTTCAGCAACCAACATAATCTGAAAAATACCATACAACTTGGGCTGCATAACTTAATTCGTATAGAACTTATGTTGAGCAAGACAAAAGTTTAATTTCCGAATATAAAAGTATTATACTCCCTCCATTTCAATTTATATGAACCCATTTGACTTGGCATAACATTTAAGAAAGAGGGAAGATTTTTGAAACTTGTGGTTCAAAATAAGCCTTGAAAATTTGTGTGGCTGTAAATCATTCATAAAGTGAATTTGTTCTCAAGTTAGGAAAACAATCATTCATTTTGACACGGATTAAAAAAAAAATAGGTTCAAACAAATTGAAATAGAGGGAGTAAAACTTATGCTGAATTAAGCCGATCCGAATATTCTCATTAAATAAGCAGTAATGACGAAAATTAAAAACCACATAAATATGAGTGGGAAAAATAATAATTAAAGATCAGTGTGCGTTGGAAGGGCAAATCCATGCAATTAAACATGTGTCCCGTCAGATTCGGTTAGGTCGGTTTTATAAATAGCTGACACCTAATACTTCGAACACATCACCTTCCCTCAATATATACTACTACACTTCATTTCACTTTCATTCAAAAACCTCAAATCTTGAAAATCAATGGCCAAAAGTCTAATCCAAAATCAAATCAAACTCAAATTGTGATGTGCAATTCACAGAAGGAGAAACCAAAATGGAAGATGAAATTGCCTTCCAAACATAACAAATTATTCAGAATAATATCAGATATGTAAGGTTACTACTCTTTAATTTGTATTTTGATTAGTCTCTCAGAAAATAATATACAAGAATTCTGATCATGCAATATTTTTCTAAAACTCTGATGAATTGGGTTTCAAAAAAAAAAAAAAAAAAAAAAAATTCTAGAAGTTCAGTTTAATTCTGTTTTGAAAAATTCTAGTGTTGCATCTCTCTATGTTAATGTATTTATCAGGTTTTTGGAATTCTTAAGTTTTGTCTAATATATCTATGGACTATATATGCATCTGTAACTTACTTTTAAATTTTCAGTGAGTGAAGGTTTGATATTGGAGTTAATCTATTCAGAAGCTAAATTAGAGTATGGAATGATAATAAATAAATTTGTTATAATGCCTTTCTACTAAGTGTGCTAGTTTTTCTTTTTGAAATTTTAATAACTCTTTGCGCGGACCTGAGTAATTTGACGGGCACTTGCTGGATCCCACCAACATAGTGTGCTAGAATTTGTATAGTCCTAAAACATGTACTCAAAGGGAAAGACAAAGTTAAACAAGAAATAAAGAACTTCTATCATCCTTTGTGATTTCTAACGATGAATTAATTACTCATTCAGTGGCATTTTCTAACGAGGAAATAATTACTCATTCAATGATGATCGTTTATTGGAATTGGGACCGAAGGAGTGTTACAAAGATCCTTTCCTCTCCTTAAATTAGTAGTATAGATAAATAGTCTAGAGTACATACTTTCCGAGAAGAATTCTATGTTTCTCCAAATGCACATTCAGCTGTGAAGCAATGATGTTGACCTGTAAATATTTTAAAACATCTTCTAGTTGTGAACCTTTAATACACATTTCTTTTAGCGATAGAAAAGCACATGACAAAGTTATGAGTTCACCCTAGCTCTTGTTTAACGAAATCATTGTATATGTCCTGAATTTCTTGATCGATTTTGAGCAAAATCGATTGACATATCCGATACGGATCCCACACCCATGCCGTGTCGACTTTGGTGGGGCACCGAAAGTGAAGAGTTCGCATAACATAACTGGCATCTACTAGGATATTATCAATTGCGAGATATTGTCAACAAAAGTTTAAGAGAATGTTTGCATT
Organism: Lycium barbarum; assembly: GCF_019175385.1. Classification (NCBI taxonomy): domain Eukaryota; kingdom Viridiplantae; phylum Streptophyta; class Magnoliopsida; order Solanales; family Solanaceae; genus Lycium; species Lycium barbarum. Next base: position 9,903,700 of record NC_083342.1, read on the forward strand.
CAATAGGCATAACGTTGGTACCGGCTTTAAATATATTTCCCATAGAAGAATGTCGGAAAAGTAAAACAATTCTTTTTGCGTGACTTGGTTACCATAAAATATTAAAATTAACAGCATATCAAACAATAATGATGTATGGCTGTTTGGAGATTGTATTAAATGGTTCTTTAGTTGTAATACGAAGGATCAGATTGTGACTCCTGCCGGATGACAACTTTCTGTAATTGAAGTATGGAGAAGGAAATTTAGTAAATGAACCCTTCTTAGATGTATCCCACGAGTTTTATATTTTTCTCAACTTAATAATGTTGCCATCTCATGTATTCGGTGTGAGAGAGATACTCTTTTCCGTGGAACTTCTACTTCTAAAACTCAAATGATAGATAATTGAAGAACGTATTAGTCTTTTGGTTTCTCTTATAACATGAGCTATTCTAACTGAGGCAAGTCATTCTAACCTTGCAGGAATTAACAATACGACCTACTTGAGTGGCTCTGACCAACTGCTTGGTTAGCTCTTACAGCGACCTAGCGACCCAACTTTATTGACTGGATGAGTGTACAACTGAATCGGCTGGGTAAGGAATGCGTAATGGCATGAGAGTTTGTGAAGTAAAAGTCCCCTGCTGCATTGGATCATCCAAAACAGAGGAGTAGTCGTGCTAATGAAACCAACAATATTATGATTTACCACTATAAATGACATATTCTTATTTGCCAAGACCAAACATATGATCTGGGAATAGGTCTTCTAGATCAAAGATGTTGTCGTCCTTGCTGCTAGGATTTGAACTGGGGTAATAAGTTCCACTGCCACAAGTGCCAGGAATTGATGGTAATTGCACGGAATCGACAGAACAACCTCCCTCGAGAGCTCCCACGGTGCTCTCAAAACCATTCTTAGTGCCACTGCTAGCAGCTGTACAACCATGGACTCCAATAAGATCAGCAATTGATAATGGCAAACTTGCAGTGTTTACGATAGGACCAACTTGAGTGGCTCCAACTGACTGCTTGCTCATTAGCTCTTCCAGCGACCCAACTTTATTCACCGGATGACTTTATTCACTGGATGAGTGTACATTTCGGTCCCCCACCAGCAATAGATGGTTGCAAGCTAAGTGATAGAGACGTCCTAGTGTCAACACCATGCCACGCTCCAGAGGGCACCTCTGCCAGTACATTGATAAGGTCTTCTATACCTAGCAGGAACTCATCGACGTTGTGAAATGAACTATTCAACTCACTACCAACAATGAATTTCTCGGGGTTAACAACTGATGGTCCTTCGATAGCATAGTTGGTAACTGGCCCTGGTATAGATATCATCCCTGTGTCAAGCTTCAGTCACATTGTCGGTGTTTGGCCATTGTAATTGTCCTCCACAAGGTCCTTTCAACTTGTCAAAATTTTGTTCTTGTGAAGGTTCAGTAATATCAGCAGCATCCACACTAGTGATATCATGAATGCTTCATCTCTTCTTCACCTTATTAACGTCATTTAATCGACTGAAGAACTTTTGGGCATGGCTAGCCACCTGTGTTGTTGTTCTAGATAACACTCAGTTCGTCGATATACTCCGTCAATCACCTTTGCCAACTGAGGTAAGTCATCCAAACCGCTAAGGACTTGTATGTCAGACCTAGACTATTCCGGACCTCTAACTTAATCCTCTTCGTAACTTTTTATTTCAGGATATTATACCCAATGACCTGAGAAAGGTGGTCTTGAACTTTTGACCCCTATTTTCCCATGGGCAAACCTTCAAAGTCAAAAGTGAAAACTTATTGAACTTGAAGTTTTGCCTATAGGGCAAGCGAGTCAAAAGTTCAAGAACAACCACTCTAAGATTATTCGTTTAAATCAACCTTTTCATTTCGAAGGTCAAGATTGCTGGGAAACTAAGAAAATTTCTTGGCATTTTGATCATATTCAAGTTTTTCATCTCTTTTGGTTAATCTTTTGAAACAGGATTTACAATTTGTCAGCTTCTAATTGGTGCATTATGCGGTGTCCATTTTTTGAGTGCCCATATTTGATGTTTCTACAACATTGTTCTTCCACAAGAGACTTTGTGGAAGTTATTCACCTTTTCGAATTACTTGAAAACATTTTTCTCTCCGGAGAACCAAATCTTTAAGTTCTTTAATTGTTAAAATGGGGACTTTGTTCTGCCAAAGATAGTAACATAAGTTGAAAAGGGGATAAGATCTCTTAATTCTATGCTCTTTTTGGACACGATGTAGTAGGGACTTGTAGGTCCTATTCCTAAGTACAGAACTATCTGGTCAAATTCTTATTATTTAGCTCATCATTAATATCCTTTTTCGTATTCTTTTTTACCTTTGCAGAGCTAGTTCATTTATCGAATATTTACTGTTTACTTTTGCTTTAAATGGTTGAAAACCTTAAAAAACATATAGTATAAAGTATCTAAATACAGGAATAACATTCACCAAAATAATTTTTTTCCAGAAAGTCATTTATTACTGTATTAGTCTTGCTTAGTTAGCCAATGCCCATATCTCAGTCTTATATTTCTGTGAAATAGATAGATTAAAGAAGTAGGCGTATTGCTGCCATTCTTTCTCTTAACCAAGTTATATATACGCCAAGTATTTATGCTGGTCTTTGTCTATATATAGAAATCCGTTTTGGGAAAACTCTTCAAAAAATATGCAATAGCACCTCCTGGACTAAGGGGGAAAACAAGCATTTGAGACTGGCTGGCTGTTTATTCTGAAGATAGCGATCTTCTGATGAAGATTGCAGAAGCAGTCCCTCGGAAATCTCTTTTCTAAATTGTCCAGCATTACGATGACCTTGTTGAAGATGTCCCTCGGAAAATTTGTTCCAGCCGTAGAAGTAGATTATCTGGAGCAGAGATATAACGGCGAAAAGGGATTGCTGGACTGTAGAGGAACACAGGTGAGGCTTTCCTTGCATATTTTGTAATTACCATGTTAGTTTGCTTTGGAACATCAGAATAAATTGATGATTATCTAATTTCTACAATAATGTGTTTCTTGGTAGTTGAATAAGTTGCAATTTTTGCAATAAGGATTTAAAAGTTGCTTCTTTACTAAGTTCTTTGCAACAAAATGCTTCTCCTTTCCTGTTATTTTTTGAGATTCAATAATTCTGTCAATTTGGACCAAAAGAATTTATTGAAGCCGTGTTTTTCTTTAATCCTAACCAAAACCATTTCTGATTATTCGTATGTGCAAATGTGTAGTAGATCTACGTTAATTGGGTCTGAAATTTTTGAATACGAACGTGCTCCTCAGAAAAATTGGTCTGAAAATATGGAATAAAGCCCCTCTACTTAAGTTAGTAATTCCTTCAATTTTCTTTTAGTTTTTTTTTCCTCCGGAAAATCTAAATGCAGTGCTTGTTTTTCTGTGTATGTTCGTCTTTTTCATAGAATAGTGGAGTACAGCTTGATATCAGTGCTGTAACGTAAGTTTTGCTTTATCGATATAATTGTTATTTGCAAACAGATGAGTGATGTACTATATAAGGACAAGGTACTATAGACATCAGACTTACAAAGACTTTAATCTGACTCGTGCTGGAAACCCTTGTGAATTTACTGCTGACAAATGGTGATGTGAACAATATAGGTATATCGCCGCCAAGCTTCGTTCTTTTATAACTAAAATCCTCTAGTTCGATGTTGACAATAAATGATTATAGGTCAAATAGACTATAGTGCAAATTTATGTATTGAAAAAACTTTCCAGCATGCAATACTTATATTTCTCTTTCCTTTTCTTGGTGGAGAATGGGCTTGACTTAAAGGAAGAAAAAGAAAAGGTTATTAGACTTTACTTTGCTTCAACAGAGAGCATTCTACTGATTTCAGCAAAGCTCTACTTTTCTGTTAGAAACTACTATTCTATGTAAGTGTGTGAAATGAATGGCACCTTACTAGTCTATATTGTATTGTTTTGGCCAGGTGCAGGTGGCCAGTAATGATAAATGTATGCTGAAATAACACCGAACTTGGTAATTCGAACTTATTTGATGTGTTCATTGTATATAGATGGAAGTAAAATATGTCTATATAATCATAACAACCGTGAGTAGAATTTCAAAGATGCATAACAGAATCTGCTGATTGAGAGAATGCATTAGTTTTATGCAGATATTGTCTTGTTTCCGGATTAAATTCCAAGACTAGTAACTACTTTTTATCTTCTTTCCTTTCTTAGATTGTTTCTCATGGGGTTGGAGAAATATGGCACAGGTGACCTGCGGAGCATATCGAGGAACTGTGTATTATCTAGAATACCAACACAGATGGTAAGCCATGCGCAGAAGTTCTTCAGTCGATTAAATGATGTTAATAAGGTGAAGAAGTGAAGAAGCATTCATGATATCACTAGTGTGGATACTGCTGATATTACTGAACCTTCACAAGGACAGAATTCTGACAAGTTGAAAGGATCTTGTGGAGGACAATTACAATGGCCAAGCACCGACTATGTGACTGAATCTTTTGACACAGGGATGGTATCTTTACCAGGGCCAGTTACCAACGATGCTATTGAAGGACCATCAGCTGTTAACCCCGAGAAATCCCTGTTGGTGGTGAGTTTAATAGTTCATTTCCCATCGTGGATGAGTTCCTGCAAGGTATAGAAGACACAATCAATATACCAGCAGAGGGTACCTTAGGAGCGTGGCGTGAGGTTGTGTCACGCCCCGAACCATGGCCTGGACGTAACACGACACTCGGTGCCTGACTGCATGTGACCGAGCGAACCACCTGGCTTGCTGAACTATCATGAGGCATACATGAGCGGAAATATAACGTGAATGCATGATGAGCCTTTATAAAACGTGATGAGTTATAATACTTAATAAAAATACTTGTTTAAACATGAGTGCGGAAATAAATGAATGAGCCAAAAATGGCTAGACGACTCTGAATGTCTGACATAACATAACTGACTTGCCTAGTCTATGAAACCTCTATCATGAGTCTGACTGGAAAACATAATTACTGGGACAAGGCCCCCAGCATACCTTTACATGCAAAACTAAATAGAGAGATACAATGTTTAAACCCCGAATGAGGTGGGGCTCACCAATAAACTGGTACGAGCAAATCCTACTGATCAGAAGCGTCGTTCTGTAAATCCGTACCTGCATCGTGAAATACAGGCCCCCGGGCAATAAAAGGGGACGTCAGCACATTGAATGTACTGGTATGTAAAGCAAGCGGAAGAAACAACATGGGACATAGGATAACATGATAAGAACTGAAACTGAAAACTTGGACATGAACATGAGCATGAGTACATAAACATGAAATTGAAACTGAAACTGAGTACTGGAACTGAACATAAACATGAGTACTGTAAGCATGAGATAATCTGTAATAATCTGTAAAAAATCTGTAATAGTCTGTAATAATCTGTAATAGTCTGTAATAATCTGTAATAATCTGTAATAGTCTGTAATAATCTGTAATAGTCTGTAATAATCTGTAATACCGACATGAACCACCACGGGGAGAAACGTGGAGTCTGATCTCTGCCCGATCAGCTAAGCTATCTCGTACCTTGCCGGGGCACGAGACATGAATCTGACATGAATGGATCCAAATCCCTCAATGGGGAAAATATGAAGGAATCGTCCTAACTGGGCGGAGCGATTCTTATCCTACGTTGGCATACGTAGTTTCAGGCTATCTGAGCCTTCTCGGTATTAATACAACTCCCGAACATGAAAATAATATAGTTGGCTAAGAAGCCCATGACTTTCGTGAATTAACTTGTACTTGTCTTATGATCATGATTTCACGAAATAACTTGTAAACATGGTTTCATGAAATAGCTTGTAAATATGGTTTCATGAAATAGCTTGTAAACATATTCTTGATTTATGAATAATACAATAGTTCATAATCATATATTTGTAATTGACTTGAAAACATGCTTGTAACTTGCAAACTAAAGTCATTAAGTTTCATATGAACATAATGAGAACACATGAGGAAGAATTCATGATTCATGGATTCCGCTAGGGTTCGTAATAACCGTAATGGAAGATTAGGAATACAACAACGACTATAGATACAAAATTCATGTACATAAATACTTAAATACGGGCTACCAATATGTTGGATTTAGTGCCCTAAGATTTGAACTTCATGGATATCAAGGAAACGAAGCATGGGGAAGAACATAGAGATTCCCTCATGTGGATGGAAGTTCTACATACCTTAGTTGCTCCAAAACTTGAATTAAAGACTTGGATTTTGAAAAAGATTTCCTAAATCTTGATTCTTGAATCTTGAGATGGGTTTTCTTGAAAACCCTAGATTAGGAATGATTATTTCTTGTTTAGATTACAAGGATATATGTTAGAATTGAGTTGGAATAATTGGAATGGACTTACCTTGGTGTTCTTGATGTTGGAGGAGAGTAGGAGGTCGCTCTAGGGTTTGAGGGAATGAAAAATAATGACTTGAACTGATATAAACGAACATATAATGTTTTGGAAAATGCAGTTTACGTCCAGCACTGTGCTGGCCGTATTTCAAGTTTACGGGCCGTAAACTGCAATACGGTCCGTATTCTGCCATATGGACTGCACTGCCTCTCTTCAGTAAAATGGCCATAACTCTTTGCACAGATGTCCGTTTGACCCCCGTAAGATACCGTTGGAAAGGTATTTCAATGCTCTACAACTTTCATCAAGGAAGTTTTCCCAAATTCCAAACACGTTTTGAAATACGGGCCGTAAAGTGAAATACGGTCCGTATTTAACCATATGACCTCAAAATGTCAAATTCCAGAATGTTCAGAAATTCTTGGTTTCAGTTTACGGGCACTGTTCATGGTCGTAAATTGAAATACGACCACTGTTCATGGGCGTAAACCACCATATCACAACTTAACGGAAAAATTTCAATTCCCACATTCTTTATCTGATGTTCTAAGTCTAGGATCGTGGTCAAAACTTTCATTAAAAGTACGGGGTGTTACAATATCTCCCCTTTGGGATCATTCGTCCTCGAATGATGGGTCATGGTTAAGGATATGGCTGGACATGGCTTGAATACATGAACATGAATGAAAGACGACATAAAACATAAGAGCTTGACATGGTTACGTGGGGGCATGATCATGGAACATAAGAACTGAATGGATGATTACATGGAAACATGGATACTGGAGCTTGAGACATGAAACATGAGCACTAGATACATGACATGAGCATGAAACATGAGACATAACATGACATGGGGCATGGAAATTGACATGACATAGTCTCATGAAAACGTCAGTGCCTAAACATGAGACATGAATAGAGAATATATGAACTTGAACGTGAAACGTGAGGTATGAATACATAAGAGACATTATAACCCTTCTCCAAAATGTCATTAAGCCATCATTAATTCGATACTCGTAATTCTTGCCCGACATACAACATATACCTTGCTTTCCTTAACAACTTTCGTCTCCTACCACAAATGTCTTTGAAATCTCATTTAGAGTCATTAATTCTTACTCGTCAACATGTCGTATACGTCATACCCTTCGTGGGTCTATTCGCAGTATGCTAACGGGGAAATTTCCAAGGTGTAACATTCTTCCCCCCCCCCCCCCCCCCCCATTTTTTTTTTTTGGAGAATTCGTCCTCGAATGTTAAACATTCGGGATTCTACAAAAATTTTGCCAGAGTTTCCCCTGTAATATGGCACTACCAACCTGTCACAACAACTTATAACATCATTTCCTCACAGGGCTACATCACAATAGCACTATAAATTGGCCACACACGACCAAAAGCGTGAAAGTAAAGCTTGCATACCTCAAAATCTTGGTGTTTCATCATAAATATCTTCTGCGGGCTGAAACAAGTACGGGTACATGGATTTCACATCCTTCTCGGTTTCCTATGTAGCTTCCTCAACTTTCTGACTCCTCCACAGGACTTTTACTGAGGCTACTTCCTTAGTTCTCAACTTGCGAACTTGACGATCAAGAATGGCTATGGGGATCTCCTCATAGGTGAGGTCATACTTAACTGTTATAGCATTAGCAAGAACAACCAACGATGGGTCTCCTATACACTTCCTCAACATGGATACATAAAACACTGTACAACAGCCAAATCTTGTGGCAACTTAAGTTCATAAGCTACTAGTCCGACCTTTCGTAGAATTCTATAAGGTCCAATATATCTGGGACTGAGCTTCCCTTTCTTGCCAAATCTCATAACACCCTTCATAGGTGAGACTTTAAGGAACACCTAATCATCAACTGAAAATTCTAAGTTCCCTTCGCCTTACATCTGTATATGACTTCTGGTGACTCTGAGCCGTTTCAACGCTCCTGTATTAACTTGACTTTCTCTATATCCTGATAAACTAAAATCTGGTCCTAGCAACTCTGCTTTACCAACTTCGAACCAACCAATTGGTGATCTACACCTTTGCTCAAAAAGGGTTTCAAATGGTGCCATACCAATACTAGCATGATAATCTTCTTCTCCCTTTTTTTTTTTTTTTTGCAAACTCCATAAGAGACAGGTGGTCATCCCAATTACCATTGAAATAAAGGACACATGGTTACTGAACTGAATGAATACAAGATTACTAAACTGCTGAGATACTAAATTGAATGTCTATTGAACTGACTGACGACTGGGCTGACTGAATACTGAGCTAATTAAATACTGGATTAGCTGAATACTGAGCTGACTGAATATTGGATTAGCTGAATACTGAACTGGCATGAATACGTGAGTACTAAACTGATATCTGAGTATTGAACTAACATGAATATTATAACAGAGATCTGAATAACGTATCTGTCTGACCATTTGTCTGAGGATGAAAAGCTGTGCTAAGGTTCACCTCTGTACCCAATCCTTTCTGAAAGGATTTTCAGAAGTTCGCTGTGAACTGAGCACCAACTCTGAAATAATGGACACTGTGATCCCATACAATCTAGCAATTTCATTAACATATGACTTGGTATAATCTTCTGTTCAATCTGGGGTCTTAACTGGCAATAAGTGCGCTGACTTTGTAAGTCTGTCCACAATCACCCAAATTAAATCATGCCTCATAGCTGAACGAGGTAGACCTGATACAAAGTCCATATTGATCATTTCCCCTTTCCAGACAGGAATATCAATATTCTGAGCCAAGCCACCTGGCCTCTGGTGTTCGGCTTTCACCTGCTGACAGTTCAGGCACTTAGCTACAAAATCTGCCACATTCTTCTTCATGTCGTTCCACCAGTGAATCTCCTTGAGATCATGATACATCTTCGTGGAACTTGGGTGAATGGAATACCTAGAGTTGTGAGCTTCTAACATGATTCTCTCTCTCTGAGCCCATCAACATCTGGAACGCATAATCAGCCTTGATATCTCAAGGTACCATTATCTCCCTCCTTCTCAAAAGCTAAGGCTTTCTATTCGTGAATCCTTTTTTTTTTCATCTGCAGCAAGTAGGAATCACCAAACTGCTTCTCTCTAACTTCGATGACTAAGGAGGAATAAGCCATGTTCTGAGCAACAACTCCACCTACTTCGGAGCCTGAAAGTCGAATTCCTAGCTTGGATAAGCGGTGAACTTCTTTCACCATATTTATCTTATCTGTCTAAATCATGAGCCATACTTCCCATACTTTATTTTAGATACTTCCTAAAATACTCATAGTACTGTTGTGCGCTAAGTCTATGACTAGCACCTTAAGGATTAGAGTCTCGTGCAATGGCACTATCCTTGTGACACATATCTGGGCATAATCTTATAGCTTTTCTGTGATCGTCTAATCGATAATAATTGAACTTGACATGATTTGCTCGACGATCATTCTACTCATTTCGGGTTAGGCATATTCCCTATGGAGACTATCCCGTTATGCCAACCTAACTGAACTGAGGTTCTTCATATATCATACTAACCCTTGGGGTCTTCAATTATCTCACTGGACTTACTGGCGATTTATGCATCTCCCCCTTAGACCAAGGCTAACATCTCATAATTATAAATTATTCTCTTTTGATAGGATTTCAATTAACATTCCTTATCTTCTGTAATTCCTTTGTACTCTACAACACTGATTTTTATATTATTTTTTTTTTACTCACATCGGAGCAATTCCTCATGGGGAAAAACAAAATTTACTTACATGAACGGGTTGCTACTGTATTCATAACTGGCATACTCCATCTTAACGACTTAACTCTGCTCACACTTGTAAATCTTAGGAAAACCTCTTTTGACAACTCTTAAAGGCTATTCTTCTGTAGTTTGCTCTCTTACAACTTTAGCTGATTTCTTCTTCCACTAATCACTCTATTCTGAACTTAACTTAAGCCTTTGTTTTCTCACACACATTCGGATGTATCCGAACTGTCACCCACACAAGGTGTTCATCTAAATAGGAAATCAAATCTTATTTCTCAAAGTCAGTTGCACTCGTAACTTAGTCAAATCTTATCATTACTGTTGACATGACTTTTCCAGACATATTACGAACTTATATCTCGTTCTCCTTCTATTTCTAGGAAAATTTTGGCAGAGTTTCCTCTGTATTTATTACTATCCCAAAACCTGCACGCAGGAAATACCAACAACGCCTCGCAAGGCCAACATGTATACATATATATATCATAGCATAGCATAGCCACACAGGGCTCCCAATTTCAACAACAGTATAAAAATGATGAACTTACCTCATATGTCCAACTCAAACTGTACTTGTTACACTTTTCTGTTTATGTTCCCTTTCAATCTTTAACTGCAGATAGAGTGGGTCCTGATGCCCTCCGGTAGAAAACTGTGTGCCACTACTTCCTTGAGATCCTCCATGACTTACCTTTTTCCTGTTGACTTAGCTCCTTTTCTAATTTCTCTGATATTCTCTCCCTGTTGTATTTCATTCTTCTTTCTCAAGAATATCATTATCATTCAACATACCATTCATTCCACTACACCCCTTCTTGGGCAACTTACATTGTATTCCACTTTCAATAGCACTTGAAGCCTCATTCGTTACCAGTAAGTACTGCACAATTGTACCCTCTATGGGTAAACATCCTTACTTGGACCTTGAATTACTTGTTCATCTCTTGCGCATTCGAAACGTCCGTAATTCGAGAAGAAGAGAAGTTACTTATCGCTCTAAGCTTCATGGCACGATCTAGAGTAGAAAGAAATGAAACAATCCTGAATGTCTTGGTGGTCAACTGTTTATATGTATGGGGCCCTCACACATATAAAAGTGACCCCACTGGACACGGTTTCATAGACTCCCTAAAGACACTTGAACCTAGGCTCTGATACCAAGTTTTGTCACGCCCCGAACCATGGCCTGGACGTAACACGGCACTCGGTGCCTGACTGCATGTGACCGAGCGAACCACCTGGCTTGCTGAACTATCATGAGGCATACATGAGCGGAAATATAACGTGAATGCATGATGAGCCTTTATAAAACGTGATGAGTCATAATACTTAATAAAAATACTTGTTTAAACATGAGTGCGGAAATAACATGAATGAGCCAAAAATGGCTAGACGACTCTGAATGTCTGACATAACATAACTGACTTGCCTAGTCTATGAAACCTCTATCATGAGTCTGACTGGAAAACATAATTACTGGGACAAGGCCCCAGCATACCTTTACATGCAAAACTAAATAGAGAGATACAATGTTTAAACCCCGAATGAGGTGGGGCTCACCAATAAACTGGTACGAGCAAATCCTACTGATCAGAAGCGTCGTTCTGTAAATCCGTACCTGCATCGTGAAATACAGGCCCCCGGGCAATAAAAGGGGACGTCAGCACATTGAATGTACTGGTATGTAAAGCAAGCGGAAGAAACAACATGGGACATAGGATAACATGATAAGAACTGAAACTGAAAACTTGGACATGAACATGAGCATGAGTACATAAACATGAAATTGAAACTGAAACTGAGTACTGGAACTGAACATAAACATGAGTACTGTAAGCATGAGATAATCTGTAATAATCTGTAAAAAATCTGTAATAGTCTGTAATAATCTGTAATAGTCTGTAATAATCTGTAATAATCTGTAATAGTCTGTAATAATCTGTAATAGTCTGTAATAATCTGTAATACCGACATGAACCACCACGGGGAGAAACGTGGAGTCTGATCTCTGCCCGATCAGCTAAGCTATCTCGTACCTTGCCGGGGCACGAGACATGAATCTGACATGAATGGATCCAAATCCCTCAATGGGGAAAATATGAAGGAATCGTCCTAACTGGGCGGAGCGATTCTTATCCTACGTTGGCATACGTAGTTTCAGGCTATCTGAGCCTTCTCGGTATTAATACAACTCCCGAACATGAAAATAATATAGTTGGCTAAGAAGCCCATGACTTTCGTGAATTAACTTGTACTTGTCTTATGATCATGATTTCACGAAATAACTTGTAAACATGGTTTCATGAAATAGCTTGTAAATATGGTTTCATGAAATAGCTTGTAAACATATTCTTGATTTATGAATAATACAATAGTTCATAATCATATATTTGTAATTGACTTGAAAACATGCTTGTAACTTGCAAACTAAAGTCATTAAGTTTCATATGAACATAATGAGAACACATGAGGAAGAATTCATGATTCATGGATTCCGCTAGGGTTCGTAATAACCGTAATGGAAGATTAGGAATACAACAACGACTATAGATACAAAATTCATGTACATAAATACTTAAATACGGGCTACCAATATGTTGGATTTAGTGCCCTAAGATTTGAACTTCATGGATATCAAGGAAACGAAGCATGGGGAAGAACATAGAGATTCCCTCATGTGGATGGAAGTTCTACATACCTTAGTTGCTCCAAAACTTGAATTAAAGACTTGAATTTTGAAAAAGATTTCCTAAATCTTGATTCTTGAATCTTGAGATGGGTTTTCTTGAAAACCCTAGATTAGGAATGATTATTTCTTGTTTAGATTACAAGGATATATGTTAGAATTGAGTTGGAATAATTGGAATGGACTTACCTTGGTGTTCTTGATGTTGGAGGAGAGTAGGAGGTCGCTCTAGGGTTTGAGGGAATGAAAAATAATGACTTGAACTGATATAAACGAACATATAATGTTTTGGAAAATGCAGTTTACGTCCAGCACTGTGCTGGCCGTATTTCAAGTTTACGGGCCGTAAACTGCAATACGGTCCGTATTCTGCCATATGGACTGCACTGCCTCTCTTCAGTAAAATGGCCATAACTCTTTGCACAGATGTCCGTTTGACCCCCGTAAGATACCGTTGGAAAGGTATTTCAATGCTCTACAACTTTCATCAAGGAAGTTTTCCCAAATTCCAAACACGTTTTGAAATACGGGCCGTAAAGTGAAATACGGTCCGTATTTAACCATATGACCTCAAAATGTCAAATTCCAGAATGTTCAGAAATTCTTGGTTTCAGTTTACGGGCACTGTTCATGGTCGTAAATTGAAATACGACCACTGTTCATGGGCGTAAACTACCATATCACAACTTAACGGAAAAATTTCAATTCCCACATTCTTTATCTGATGTTCTAAGTCTAGGATCGTGGTCAAAACTTTCATTAAAAGTACGGGGTGTTACAGGTTGACACTAGGACATCTCCATCACTTAGCTTGCAACCATCTATCGCTGGTGGTGGGACCGGAATGTACAATCATTCAGTCAATAAGGTTGGGTCGCTTGAGTCGGTGGAAGAGCTAATGAACAAGCCGTTGGTAGGAGCCACTCAAGTAGGTCCTATAATTAACACTGCAAGTATGCATTATCAATTGCTGATCATATTGGAGTCCATGGTTGTACAGCTTCTATCAATGGAGCTAAGAATGGTTTTAAAAGCACCGCGGGAGCTCCCGTGGGAGCTTTTTCTATAAATTCCATGCAATAACCATCAATTCCTGGCACTAGTGGCGGTGCAACTTATTATCCCAGTTCAAATCTTAGCAAATGATGATAACGTCTTTGATCTGGAAGACCTACTCCTAGATCATATAATTGGTTTTGGCAAATAAGAATCTATCCTTTATAGTGGTAAATCATAATCTGTAGCTGGTTTCAATAGAGTGACTACTCTTTTGTTTCGGATGAGCCAATGCAGCAGGGGCCTTTTACTTCACAAACTCTCATGCCATTACGCCTTCCCAACCCAGGCGGTTCAGTTGCAGTATTGTTTTATCGTCACATCCTTCTACAGGTATGATTATCAGTTCCTTCTCCTTTCGTCATTACTCATGTATGTGATGATATTTGGATTGGTAATATCGTACAACAACTACACGTCAGTCCTAAACTAGTTCGGTCGGTTATATGAATTTTCTCTTCTTTTAAACTCAACTCATGTCATCATCTTCAAAATACGTTTGTTTCCAGCATTGTAGAGAGTTGTATTGACTATGGTGTAACATCGGTTTCTAAATCTTGCTTTGGTAAATTACAGGAAAAACTTATCACCATTGCCAACAACTGCCCTCCACTCAGGAAGTCTGAGAGTATTATGCTATATTGGACAAGGTTGGAGTCCACCACTACAACGGAAGTAAGTACATCTTTTTGCGTGCATGAACAGTATGGTTTTAGATGTCTGAACTGTTATTTCAAATGTTATTAGATATCGTTTGCTGCTTCGACTGAGAGAATGTCAATAAATAAGCTACTTCCTACTGTTGAAAATGTTCTAATTAAAGTTTCTTCTGATGACTTCTTGGGTTAAGAAAAGAAAATGCCTCGTCATTGATTATATGTGATTTAAAAAACATAGTTCCTACTTTCTAGTAATAGTTGGATAGGCTTTACGGAACTATATTACGAAGCCTGAGCAATCAAGGGTGTACAACGCAACAAAAAAAGATATTGATTCTGGAGATTTTCGTAAGAGTTTGTTTGCGGGTAAGAATATCTTTTTTCTTAATTTTTTTTGTTGGTGTGGTGCTCATGCATTCTTTTGTGAGCTCTTGTCCATGTACCTTTAGTCCAGAAAAGGAATATTCCGTTTGTTTCTATTAAGGTGAAGAATAAGTTTACAACTGCCTTAGGGATTTGGTTTAGTGGTAAGGACTCAAAAACAATGTGCGGGTTAGGGTAACGTACACAAACTCCTTTTGGTGGTTGCTGATGTATAACCTTTTGATTCAATGGGCTATCTGTATACATCTCTTATCCAAGGGCAAGAGTGTGTGTCTCCTTTTCATGGGATTAAATTAACCTGAATAGAAAATCACATTTTGTGACATTTTCCATTTTAAGCCCATGAATTACTCAAGTGATCATCAGTTCCTTCTCGTTAAGTCATTACTCGTGTATATGATATGATGATCTTTGGATTGGTAGTATCACGAAAGTTCTGAAATTATGTGCTGATATCTCTTTTCTTATTTCAGACAATGTAGATTTGGGTACAGCTTGTGGTAAATACTACAGGGTCTGTCGCCTCAGCATCATTGACCCCAGTGAGATTTCACTCAACTTATTTTAGCGTTGTTTGACTATCCTTAGAAAAAAGTTTTACTGATTGTAGTATTTTTAACTCTTCAGGTGATTCTGACATCATTAAGAGCATGCCTGGTGACCAGTGAGGATGCATGTCGTTCTGAATATTGGAAAACTGGCCATTGTCTTTTCTATAAGAATAGCTAGTGTAGATGATAATTTTACTTTATTGTGGTAACTAGCAAGATAATGTTGATGGTATTGGAATCAAGTTTTTTGACATTTACTTCATGGACAATCATTTGTTGTGCCATATTTTACACTTAATTTTCTGAGTAGTTTTTTGAATGTGCTGTTGGGAAATAATGATCCCGCCCAAGAATAATATCCACGTTAAATAACAAGAATCAGATAATAACAAGGACACCAATTTCTTAACGTGGAGATAAAAATACAATACACGAGAGGAGCAATACAATACCACTATAATGAGAAATATTACAATTTGATAGTCTCAAAAGATTATACCACACTAAATAAAAACAACACTCTTTATTTTAGACACCTAACTATAATACCTGCTCACACACTCTAGACACCTCACTATAGCACCTGCTCACACACTCTAGACACCTCACTATAACACCTGCTCACACACTCTATTTTTCTTCACAGACTATTTTCTATCACAGTCTGTGAAATGCTCTCAACTCTCAATATAATTCTCTCTGTTGCTCTCACGTTTTGGTGTGTAGAATTGTGAGGAGAGTGCCTCTATTTATAGCACAAGGCATGACAAGAAGAACCAATCAAAATTGGTTTACGCAAGTTGCCAATTTGCAAATTGCCTTCACGTAACTTGTTTCTAATGGGCACATGGTCACCACTAAGTTCAACCAATCATCTTTGTTCCTTTTTTTTTTATTTCATTTATTGGGTCTCACAAATCTCCCTCTTAATTTTGAATTTTCCGTTTCATTCCAAGACTTGATCTTAATCTCTAAAAGTCTTCGAACTTGAGAGGCTTTGTAAAGATATCCGCAACTTGATCATGAGATTTCACATACTTGAGTTCTACCTCCTTTTTGGCAATGCATTCTCTAATGAAGTGATACCTTGTGTCAATATGCTTGCTTCGATCATGATACACCGGATTCTTAGCAAGTGCTTGCGCCGATTTGTTGTCAATGCAAATCATCGTGGCTTGAATTTGTGGTAAATTTAGCTCCTTCAACAATCTTCTCAGCCAAATAGCATGACGCACATGATGTTGATGTCACATATTCCGTCGAGAGAGTAACAATGGATTGTTTCTTTGAACTCCATGAAACAACACAATCACCCATGAAAAACACAAAACCAGTTGTGCTTTTTCTATCATCAATATCTCCCGCATAATCACTATCACAAAATCCCACAAGGTTAAAGTCATTAGAAGAATTATAAAACAGCCCAATGTCTATCGTACCTTTTAGGTAACGAAGAATTCTTCTAGCGACCTTCAAGTGAGTGGAGGTAGGAGCTTCCATGAAGCGACTTACTACTCCAACTGCGAAGAGTATATTTGGCCTCGTACAGGTCAAGTACCTTAGACTTCCCATGAGACTTTTGAACATAGTAGAGTCCACCTTTTCTCCATCATCAAATTTTGACAACTTTGTTCCACTCTCTATTGGGGTATTCACGGGATTGCAATCGAACATGTTAAACTTCTTAAAAATCTCCTTTGTATGGCTTTCTTGAGATACGAAGATGCCTTCCTCCATTTGCTTCACTTCTAGGCCTAAGTAATATGACACGAGCCCTATGTCCGTCATCTTGAACTCAAGGGATATAGCTTTCTTGAAAGCTTCAAACAAACTTGGGTTATTACCCGTCAGAATAAGATCATCAGCATAAACACAAACAAGCAGAATATCTCCATTTGTATGAACTTTAATATAAAGAGCATATTCATGGAGACATCAAGTAAACCCAGTGTCTTGGAAATACTTGTCGATGTGACTATTCCACGCTCGTGGAGCTTGCTTTAATCCATATAAAGCTTTCTTCAGCTTCAACACTTTATCTTCATGGTTTTCGACCAAAAATCCCAATGGTTGCTCAACGTAGACTTCCTCTTGAAGATATCCATTCAAGAATGCCGACTTGACATCTAGTTGACGGATTTTCCACTTCATTTGCGCCGCCAAGGAGATCAGTAGACCAATCATCTCAATGCGGGCAACAGGTGCATAGACTTCCTCATAGTCAATGCCTTGCCTTTGTTTGTAGCCCTTAACCACAAGTCTTGCCTTGTATCTTTCCACCTCTCCATGGGCATTCTTCTTTGCCTTGTATACCCATTTGACACCAATTACTTGATGACCCTTGGGAAGAGTTGTTAATTCCCAAGTGTTGTTTTTCTCTATTGCCTTGATCTCCTCCTCCATGGCTTGTCTCCACCTTTTATCCGTAACAGCTTCATCAAAACCTACTGGTTCGCTGTCAGCAAAGAGACAATACGAAAAATCAAAATTAGTAACTTCTTTTGTATCATCATAGAGCTCTTGGATGCTCCTCAGCCTCAGTGGCCTTTCACTTGAACCTTCTTGAGAAGAAGGAGATGCAACATTTGCTGGAGAAGAAGGTGGGGTTGCATCTTGTACAGGTGTCATGGTCTCCTTCTCTTCATCATCTCCAAAATATGGAAGAAAATCATATGTCCTTTCTTCCTGAGCCTCCCAATTCCATGTCGCTTCTTCATAAAATTCAACATCACGACTCACCACCACTTTGTTATTGCTTGGGTTGTATAACTTGTAGCCTTTTGAATTTGTCTCATAGCCAACAAACACATGCTTGACACTCCGATCATCAAGTTTCGCTCTCCCTTGATGTGGCACATAAGCATAGGCTATGCTTCCAAATATTCTCAAGTGCTTGACACTTGGCTTTCTTCTGCTCCATGCTTCCTGAGGTGTTTGGTCTCTAACATTTCTTGTTGGAGACCTGTTGCTCAATACACTGCACAAGAAACAGCCTCGGCCCAAAATTCTTCTGGCATATCTTTAGCTTTCAGCATACATCTAGCCATATTAAGAATTGTTCTATTCTTTCTCTCCGCAACTCCATTTTGTTGGGGTGAATAAGGTACCGTTAGAGGGCGACGAATTCCATGAGATTGACAAAAGTCATTAAATTCTTTTGAAGTGAATTCGCCTCCTCTATCGGACATTAAAGCTTTTATTTCATAGTCACTCTATTTTTCTACAAGTGCTTTAAAAATTTTAAATGCAACAAAAGCATCTGATTTTTGCTTCAGGAAATACACCTAAGTCTTTCTACTGAAATCATCAATAAAGAGCAGAAAGTATTTACTTTTACCAGAAGATGGTGGATTGATTGGCCCACATACATCTGTATGAACAAGCTGGAGTGGCTTGATTTCTCTTGACGTGGCCTCTTTTAGAAAACTCCTCCTTGCCTGTTTTCCAAGAAGACAAGCTTCACACAACTGATTGGGATGGTTGATTGAAGGAATCCCATGTACCATGTTCTTTTCTCCCATTGATTTGAGCGCTTCAAAATTCAAGTACCCAAAACGCATTTGCCAACACCATGATTCATCTTGTACATTAGCCTTCAAACATTTTGCATCAATCGTCTTAAGATTCAAAGAAAATAATATATTCTTTGCCATTCGCACTTTTGGGATTAATTTTCCACTTGAATCTCTAAGCCAAAGATGCATATTCTTCAAATGAATATCATATTCTTTTTCAAGAAGTTGGCCCAAACTCAAGATATTACTTTTCAATTTTGGCACATAATAAACATCTTGAATTAACTTGTGGCCACCATCTTTACAGGAGATCAGAATTGTACCTTTTCCTTCGATTTGTACCTTTGAAGTGTCTCCAAAGGACACGTTTCCTGTTACCTTCTTGGTGAGCTCCACAAACATATCTCTGCATCCACACATGTGGTTACTTGCTTCATTATCAAGGTACCACGAACTGCAATCATCTTTATCGTCTTCTTTGAGTACCATTAACAATGTTGACTCATCTTCTTCTTTCTTGTCGTTAACAAGGTTAGCTTTCTCTTCAACATTACTATGACATTCCCAAGAGTAATGTCCATATTTATGGCAATTATAGCACTCAATTTTAGATTTATCATACCTCGTTTCGTTGGTACCTTGATAATAGCCACGTCCCCTTCCTCCTTTTTGTCCATGACCACGACCTCTAAATGGTTGTTGGCTTCTCCTTTCATTGTTAAAGGTGTTGCCAATGCTCCTTCCTCTTCCATGAGTACCACGACCTCTTCCTCGTCCATTTCATCTATAACTCTTTTCACCTCCAAAATTTTTGAAGGATGCCTGAGTTTTCAGAAGTGCCTCCAGTGGCTCTTCTTGTCTCCTTTTAATCTTCTCTTCGTGGGCTTGTAAAGAACCCTCCAATTGCTCTACCATCATAAAGTCTAAATCTTTAGACCCCTCAATATCACACACCACATAATCAAACTTTGGTGTTAAAGAGTGAAGGATCTTTTCTACCATACGCACATCATCTACTTCCTTCTCGTATCTTTTTAACTGATTTACAACAGCCATCACTCTTGAACAGAAATCCGAAATGGATTCGGATTCTTTCATTTTTAAAACTTCAAAATCAGCCCTTAGAGTTTGAAGTTTTATCTTCTTTACTTTATCAACACCTTGGAAAGAATTTTGTAATTAAAATCTCCCAAGCTTCCTTTGAGGTGGTTGCATCGGCCACCTTCTCGAACATGCCATCATCCAAACATTGGTGGATGAGAGTGAGGGCTTGTTGATCTTTCTTCATTGTCTTTGTCAAGATATCTTTTTCATTTTGAGACAGAGTCTCCTCATTATCAGGTTTTGCATACCCTTTGTCTACAATATCCCAAACATCTTAGGAGCCAAGAATGGCTTTCATTCGTAGACACCATTTTTCATAATTTTCTTTTGTGAGACGGGGGTACTCAATGACAGTGGACTATTATTTGTCATAGTTCTGATACCACGTTGTTGGGAAATAATGATCCCGCCCAAGAATAATATCCACGTTAAATAACAAGAATCAGAGAATAACAAGGACACCAATTTCTTAACGTGGAGATAAAAATACAATACACGAGAGGAGAAATACAATACTACTATAATGAGAAATATTACAACTTGATAGTCTCAAAAGACTATATCACACTCAAAGAAAACAACACTCTTTATTTTAGACACCTTACTATAACACCTGCTCACACACTCTATTTTTCTTCACAGACTATTTTCTATCACAGTCTGTGAACTGCTCTCAACTCTCAATATAATTCTCTCTGTTGCTCTCACGTTTTGGTGTGTAGAATTGTGAGGAGAGTGGCTCTATTTATAGCACGAGGCATGACAAGAAGAACCAATCAAAATTGGTTTACAATCTGCAAGTTGCCAATTTGCAAATTGCCTTCACCGTAACTTGTTTCTAATGGGCACATGGTCACCACTAAGTTCAACCAATCATCTTTTTTCCTTTTCTTTTTATTTCATTTATTGGGTCCCACATGTGCAAATTCCTTGGAAATACTTTTCTCATGTCAAGGAGATTAAGGGGTCGTTTGGTATAATGGATAAGCAAAAATAGTCTTGGGATAAAAATTTAGTACCATCTTGTCCCACGTTTGGTTGGGATAAAACCACGGGATAACTAATCCCGGGATTAGTTATCCAGGGATTAGAGTGTTATTTTATTCCACATAGAGGGTGGAATAACAATCCCGAGATTAGTTATCCCGGGATAACTTGTTCCTCAACCAAACGAGCCCTAACAGTTTATATATAACCAAACAAGTTTATTCATGTAGTATAATTTTCGGGGGATGCAAATGGACCCCTTGACTTCACTTAGCTCTGATACTGACGTATATAATCTGCTACAACTTTGTTAAATTATTTGAAAGTTAACAGGTGCTATATGATACTTGCTAATCATATCATAGTTATCATAGTGGGAAGCTCCTATCTCTAAAGTCAGTTTACCATTTTACCCTTACAATAAATTAAAATCTAATTAAATAGGAGTATTATTTTGCCCCTTAAATAAAAAAAAAAACCTCAATTGAATTATATGAATTGAACCAGATGAATTTAAAGGTACTTTATTGCTCACAGGAAAATTAGATATGAAGTGTTGTACTAATACATTAATGCTTCTATACAATTCAATGAATCCAGGGGCGAAGGCATCTGTTTTTCATTTATTTATACCCACAAACTTTTATCATCATTATCATAAAGACTCATTAAGGGCTTTGTTTTGCATTGTTCCTTTATTATCAACAGAAAAATCATTTAACTATAAATAACAATCTATAAATAAATGAATTATTCTTTCAAATTAACAATTATTCTCTTCATTGCAATGCAAAAATATGGAGAAATTGAAAAGTTCCATTGAGAAATTCAAAATAGACTTAATTCACTTGACTAATTTAATAAATAATTTGAGGAGACGATTCCAACTGAACTAAGTAGCAATTTTAGCATTTAATACTAATCTTTTCAGGTGCCAAAAAGGTTGGAAGTAGCATGCACTTCTTTAATTAATCACACTATCAATGCATATGTAACTGGTAGAAAGGAAGCTAGAAAGATTCATTATGAAAATAATTTGAAAAAGTTACATATGTCCAGAAGGTGAGTGGATGGTTTCAATTTTTTTAATTTTTACAATATAATCTCTTCTGTTAATGCGATTACTTCTTCTTGGTTAACATGTGCAGTTTCAGGCGTACTTAATGAAGCATAACACTTGGTAGCTTATTATTTCGTATTTTTAGATTTCGGATTAATCTTTAACTTGAAGTACTATATATGTCATTACAGTAGCATCAAGTTTGCAAGACTTTCTAACTTCTATTTAGTTGTTACTTTTTTGTATGCATTGATTTTTTATTTTTAGCTCAAAGAAAGTTCAAAAACACATGTAATATTTAAATTATATCATTTATAATACAAAGTTTGTATCAAGTATTCACGATAAACGTGCAGCGCACGTTCCCAGCGACTAGTATCAATAAAATGCTTAGCATGGAAAATATAGAGTTATACATACTTTTCTTCCTTTTCCTTTTTGAGTGAAGTGATCGTAAGATTGATATCTCTCCTTCTCTAAAGAGATTACCTTACTGATCATTAAAACCCATTGGGTTATTTACAACCAAATCAATTTCCAACTTATAAAACCCGGGTCATTTGCACTTCGGTCCCTATTTTGTGCTGGTCTTGAATTTTTCCTTCAAAATTGAACTTATGACATAAGTTACACATCATATCATGCACAAGTTCAATTTGGAAGTGCAAGAATTAAAGACCAGCCCATTTGAAGGGTAAAAATTAAGGAATAACTACATAGCTTAACTAACTCTAATACATGTTTATATTTAGTAGCTATAGTGTAGACTAATTACATCTCATAGCTAAGAGTAATATGTTAAATACAATTAATAGCTACATATATATTTAAAGTAGAATACTCTATTTTTATTATTTATAAAAAAATTTCCTGCTTTTTCTGATCGGGTGATGGACAACCGCCGGAGCTCCGGCGAACGAGCTCCGGCCAACAACGATGATGCCACAAGGACGCGGGAGCTCCATATTCGACCCTGACCACCACCAGATCTAACGCCGACTGCTTCCACTGAATCCACCAGATCTGAAGCAAAGAGCCTCAGATGACGGACTTCCTCTGTCACTGCTAGCTCCGGCGGGGTCGCAGCGATGGGACAACTCGATGACTACGATGATAAAGGAAAACTCTTTCCCGTTGCCGTCATGTCGTCATCGCCGTAGTCCTCTCTAGCCGTCTTCACTAACCTCTCTAGTCATCGCCGTTGTAGATTTGAGCAGCAGTGTATACACTGTATGTGTGAGAAAAGGCCATAAATAGTCCCTTATCTATGGGAGTAGGTCCCTTAACTATGCACTTACCGGTTTTAGTCCCTTAACTATTCAAAAACTTATCAAATTTGGTCTCCATTTATTTTTTTTATACAAACAGCATACAAACTCATAAAACTTCGTGTGATTAATCGTTAAACTATTCCTCAGACCTATATTTCTCTCTCCCTACTTCTTTTTCCTCAAGTTCATTCTTTAACCTCAACTTTTTCCTCAAGTTCTCTCTCGCGTTTTGTAACTGACGGACTGCGTCGATTAAAACCGACGGAAAACCGACCTAGTCCATCGGTTTTGTTAAAAAAAATAATTAAAAAAAAAACCGACGTGTTTTTTTTTTTTTTTTTTATGAAATTAAAGAATGAGGTGTAGGAACTTGGAATCGAACCCGGGTATGTTCCTTGGCATTAAAGGGCTTTACCACTAGACCACTGATATTTTTTGTTCTACTTACATTGATTTAATTTATACAGTTTTTTCGCTCTAAAAACTGACGGAGTCCATCTCCGTCGGTTTTTTTTTAAATAAAAATAAAAATAAAAAAAAAACCGAAGGACTCCATCGGTTTATTTTAGAAAATAATATATAAAATAATAATATTTTTTTTGTGCATTTTTGTGCAAAAAATAACCGACACAGTCCGTCGGTTTTCTTACAAAAAATGATTTAAAATTATTGAAAAACACGACGGAATCCGTCGGTCTTTCCGTCGTTTTTTACCAGTTTTTTACAGTGTTTGAGAAGAATGGTTACAGAAATTTTGTGCCTGAGTTTGTCTTTTCGAATTTTAGAGACTCGAGAGCGACACCAGTGCCAAAATGCTCCTTTTTTTTTTAAACAAGAGGAACTTGAGGAAAAAGAAGCAGGGAGAGAGAAATATAGGTCTGAGGAATGGTTTAACGATTAATCTCACGAAGGTTTATGAGTTTGTACGCTTTTTGTATAAAAAAATTGACTGGGACCCAATTTGATAAATTTTTGGATAGTTAAAGGACTAAAACCAGTAAATGTATAGTTAAGGGACCATTTTAGACCTACCCCCATAGATAAGGGACTATTTATGGCCTTTTCTCCTGTATTTGTTGTATACAATGTTTTTCGCCGCCACAATCGCGCCGGAGCAACGACGGAGCTCCAGATCTATAACTTTTCCGGCAGATCTAGCGATTGTATTCACTTTTTTGTTAAGTTTTTAGATTGTATTCATATTTTTAGGGTGTATTTATTAATTTTTGGTGTATCTATGTATTTATGTATTCAATTTTACTCGTTGTATGCATGAATACAGCGAGCCCGTTTATGAATACAGATAGTCATTTCATGAATATAGTGGGAAAAAAATCATTGTATTCATGAATACTGCGGGAAAAAAAAAATGAATACAAGGACGCGCTTACATGAATACAATAAGTTAGTAGCTGACTTTAGCTACATGTTTGCTACGATTAGTAAATATGTAACATGTAGCTTCCAGGCTTAAATAAGCCTTCTAAGTTCTAAGTTAGTTATTTATGAAATTTTCCCAAATATTAAAGACCAGTCCATTGAAGAATCTATCCTCCACGTCCTTTTCGAATGCTACATTGCTAATAAATTCAGGATGGCTTTGGGCCTTAACCTTCACTCCATCATCTCTAATGATTGACTGCATGACATCAAAAATCTTCATATACCTCTACATAATAATCTTTGGAGTTGGTCAGAATTTTCACCTTTCGCCCTGTGGCACATTTGGCTCAACTGTAACCAAAATATTCTTAAAATATAAGCCCACTAAGGGGTTTGGGGAGGGAGAGTGTACGCAGACCTTACCCTAAATCGTGAGGCAGAGAGGCTGTGTCCGAAAGACTCTTGGCTCAAGTGCTACAAATCAAAACAGTTATGAATAAAGAGTATTGCGGTGCAATTAATTAGGAAACCATTACAAAACATACAGAACAAGACCAATAACACAAGGGAATAAAGATATCAGTAATAAAGATAAACAAACTACTGAATGGCGCTGGACTACCACCACGCCTACCCTACCTAACAACAAGATAACACTCGACTACCTACTAACCTTCAAGCCTAATCTGTCATCTCCATGCCCTCCTATCTAAGGTTATGTCCTCGGTAAGCCGAAGTTGCGCCATGTCATGTCTAATTACCTCTTATTAATTAATACTTCTTCGGCCTAACCCTACCTCTCCTCATACCCACCATATCCAACCTCTCACACTTCCTTACTGGTGCATCGGCGCTTCTCCTGTTCACATGCCCGAACCACCTCAGTCTCGCTTCTCTCATCTTATCCACCACAAATGCCACTCCCACCTTGTCTCGAATATCCTCATTTCTAATCATATTCTTCCTAGTATGGCCACACATCTATCTCAACATCCTCATCTCTGCTACTTGAAAATGCTTTTCCACCAATTAAATTTTTATGAGATTGCTCGAATATAAACAGACTACTAATGGTAGAAATGTCTCTCCAGTTCAGAAAGAGGTTATAATCAAATGGTCTTCCCACATCCTGTTTATTACAAGTTGAATGCAGAGGCAAATTTATGATTTCTAGATAATGCGTACAATACTAAAAAGAAAAGAAAAAGAAAAAAATGTATTAGGCGAGATAGATCCTTAGTCCTCTAGTTAAATAACTCAACTTTCAACTAAGTACACCACTTAACCTTTTTTCAACATAGGTGCTCAGAAGATAATATTATACCAATTTTAAAAAATATATACATAAAATACCTAATTCTACAAAGAGACCATGAATTTACGTGCCCCATAATTAACCTATAAATTTTCCCCCGTCTGAATGTTGATGGAACATTCTCTTCCTCTTCTAATTGTGGTGGAATTGGAATAGTCATAGGAAGACTCAAATGGTAATTGGATCACTGGCTATTGTAAAAAAGTACAAGTTCAAAATCACACAATGGGTGAACTATGCCAAGAAGTGGAGACAGACACCACTGAGGTAATTAAATTATTGAATAAGCCACAGCCTATTTATCAATCTCTTGTTCTTTCATGCCGAAAATTGTTGAAGAAATTGGAGAATTCAGTGGTGCGACACATTAGTGATTACGTTAATGCAAGTGCCTTTTATAACTTGATATATAGTATAAGATCTTTACTAACCAAAAAAGATAGTAAGACTGATATCTTTTTGTGTTATTTTTTAGGAGTTATTATGAGAGTGGCAACAAAGTAAAAAGATTCACAAGGGTTACATTTAAGGGAAAAGGACAGGGCAATAGCAGGAATGCCCTTATTATGGGGTGGTCTTTAAGTTTTGCCCTTCAAAATGGTGGTCTTTAGAGTTTGCCCTTTGCTAGGGACCGCTTGGTCACGGGTTCAAACCCCCACCCAGACGAAAATTAAAAAAAAAATCGCAAGGCATAAGTTCAGAAAACAGGCAAAGTTATAACTTTGCCAAAGGCAGAATTTGCAAATTCTGCCTTAAGGCAAAATTTGCAGGGGTAGAATTTGCATGGGGTAGAATTTGCAGAAATAGGCAGAATTTGCAAATTCTGCCCCGTGCAAGTTCTGCTTTTTTTTACAACTTCTGCCTTGCGAAAAAAATTTAAATTTTCACTGAGCGAGGGTTCGAACCCGTGATCAAGGGGTCCCTAGCGAAGGGCAAACCTTAAAGACCACCAATTTGAAGGGCAAAACTTAAAGAACACCCCAAATGAAGGGCAATCCACGCAAAAAAAAAAAAAAAAAAAAAAAAAAAGGACTCTAGGCAATTTGCAGGATTGCCCTTTGCTGGAGGTGGTCTTTGATTTTTACCCCTTAAAATGGTAGTCTTTAAATTCTGCCCTTTAGGCAGAATTTCTACCTCAAGGCAGAATTTTGCAACCTCTGCCTCGCGAAAATTCGCAAGATTTTTTTTTACTGAGTTGGGGTTCAAACCCACAACCTCAGGGTGTTAGACGAGGGACAATACTTAAAGACCACCAATTTGAAGGGCAAAAATTAAAGACCACCCCAAATGAAGGGCAATCCACGCAAAAAAAAAAAAAAAAAAAAAAAAAAAAAAAGCACTGTGTGTCCAGTGGTCCAAAGTAATGCCACATTTGGCAAATATTTGGGCCTAATACCCCCAGGAGTCCGCTTGTCCCAAAATAATGCCAAAAAATGGCCGGTCGGTCCAAAATAATGCCAAGCAGCCCAGCGCTTTAAAAAAAAAATAAAGTCAGACTTTTTGTGGTGATTAAAAGTCGCCACTAAAGGCTTGCTACAGAAAAATCAAGTTTTTTAGTGGCAATTAAAAAAGTCACCACTAAAGGTTAAATATCCCAAAACATGTATAATATGTGTATATTTAGTAAGAAATATCCCAAAATATGTATAAAATATGTATACTTAGTAGTATATACAAGAATGATATAGTTTATATACATATGCTGAAGGCACAATACATAAACAAGCCCTTTAACTTGGCGCAAGTTGGCAACTATGACCTTAAACTTTGCAAGTGCACAAGTAGGCACTTAAACTTGCCAAAAGTTGAACATATAAACACAAATGCTTATGTGGCGCTGACGTGGCACTGACATAACACTGAACATAATTATGTGCCACGTCAGCGCTACGTCAGCATTTGTGTCATGTTCGACTTTTGGCAAGTTTTAGTGCATACTTGTGCACTAGCAAAGTTTAAGGTCATAGTTGCTAGCTCACGCCAAGTTAAAGGGTTTGTTTATGTATTTTGCGTTGAAATTATATATACACTTTATATACAAGAATGACATAGTTTATATACATATACACTTTATATACAAGAGTGATACAGTTTATATACATATGTTGGAATTAATTATACACTTATTATACATAAATTATATGTTAATTATACATTTATTATACACATATTATACAATAATGATATGATAATTTTTTTTACATATATAATAATGATACATATTATATACCACAATGATACACCTTAGTGATTCATATTTTATGCAGTTTCTATACATTACATATAGGTACTGATACATATTTTTATCCACAAATGATACATATTATTTACAAAAATCACCTTAGAGTTTTTTGGGATATTTCTTACTAAATATACACATATTATACATGTTTTTGGATATTTAACCTTTAGTGGCGATTTTTTAATTGCCATTAAAAAGCCTGATTTTCTGTAGCAGGCCTTTAGTGGTGATTTTTTTTTTTTTAAAAGCGCTTGGACTGTTGGACCAGCCAACCTTTAGTGGCGACTTTTTAAATCTTAAGTCACCTCAAAAGGCTTGCTACAGATTTTGGCTACCGGATGAGAATAGTTTATGGGCTAATTTTTGGGTTTGAGAATAGATGGGCCAGCGCGTGGGATTATTTATGGCCCAGCGGCCATTTGTGTCCTTTTCCCTACATTTAAAGGGTAAATACTTGACCGGAAACTTTTTTATCCGCTCCATTTAAAGGTGCATCTTTTTCATTTAGTGCTTCTTTAAGCAAAATGTTTGAGAGATCTACCTTATTAAGTATTTAAATCGGGTGTGAAATAACTTTTAATTTATTTAAAGATGTATCTTTTCATTTAGTGTATTCCTTACGTAAAGTATTTGAGAGATCAACCTTGTTTAGTTTCTATTTTCAAGGCGATTGTAATTACTTTACAGCTTATTTTTGAATAAGATCAGGAATGAATTTTTAAAAGTTATTGATTATATACCTGTTATTATTCCATTTTTGAAGTGGTAGTTGAAGCAACTTATTAAATCTAATCAACAGAAAAATATTTAATAAGTAGGGCTTTATATAAAATAATTTGATATATTCATAAATGATACTCCTACTATACTATATTAAGAGAGTTACTTCTGCCTTCTAATATTAAGGGATCAATTGTTTTTTTAGTATGTAATTAATCTTTGAGTTAGCAAATCGATAACAATATGGAAAACTTATGTAGATTTAATTAGAAGAAAAAGAAATAAAGAGAGTAGATAAGACAATCGACGATCATTAGAGGAAAAAATCTAAAAAATATATTCCCATTTTTAATTAATTTAAAACATAAAATAAAACTGAATAACTCCACTTCATTTGTCACAATGATTATATTTGTTCGATATATTGATTTATCTAACCATAAGGTAAGCCGTAACCTACCTGGCAGCCGAGCAGGAGCCACTAACAATCAGACTTTCGCCTTGAAGTACTTAAAGTCTATCCATCATCGAATTCTAAGTTAGAAAATAGGAAGAACAATACCCACATTGCTAGGCTATCTTTTGAATAAAAAACAACTATGAAAAAGGGGAAAATGGGCCCACAAGGGTAAAATGGTTATTTCAAGAGTGAAATCGGTGACCCAACATTCTAAAAGTTCAAATCTACTATCCAATTGCTAGATTAACTCAAGAATAGGTCACATACATCATTCAAGTCAAAACCCCCAATTTGTGTGCAAACCCTAACTTTCAATCTTCAATTTCATCGACAATAATGGAAGATTCAGGCATATTAGTTACTAAATCAACAATTTCCATTCTTAGATTAGTCAAATACACCAACAAATCTCATTTAGAAGGACTAAAGCTCATTTAATAAAGAAACACCAAAACCCATCTTCCTTCTTAAGTTCTATGAATTTTCTATCATGGACTCATGCTTAAGGAATGCAAAAGAAAGAATTCAAGCTTAGGAACTTACCCTCAAGAGGAATCATCCAAGAATCTCCTCAATTCGCCTCCAAAGTGCTTAGGAACAAGAATTGAAGGAATGAGAAATAAAAGGGTTTCACTTAGCATTTATTAGGTTCTGGTCCGCGTCGTCCGCTGTAGCGATCCCTTGTCCGCCACAGCGGATGCGTGCCAGCGATCCCTTGTCTCGCTACCACGAGTCCGCCATAGCGGATCTTCGTCCGCTATGGCGACTCGCCACAATTATAACGACCCGTTTGGTCGTTTAGGCACTTTACCCTTTTTACCCTTGTTGACCCTTTCCCCATCGTCGTTGGAGTGTTTTTGACTTGTGGGGATATGTGGAATGGTCCCCGAGGTGATCGGGCGAGTCTTGGTTAATTTTGAGGAATTTTGAATTTTTTAAGTTGAATAAGTGAAAAATAGATGACGAAAAGTTGATTTTTGGGTAAACGTGCCCGTAATCAAATTTTAAAAGTTTTATTAGGTTCAGAATGTGATTTATGACTTAGTCGAGTCGTTGGTTCGGTTCCCGAGAGGTTTGGGTGTGATTTAGGTGGTTGGTGTCTGATAAACTAGCTTTTGAGATGATTTGGAGTTGACCATGGTCAAGACGGTCCCGTTTGAATGTTTTGAGAGTTCAAGCAGGTTCGTATGATGATTTTGGAATTTTCCACAAATTTGTAGATTTCGATGAGTTTTGGATGATTTTGGGTTGTATGGTGTTTGTCTCAGTTTCGACGTCGATTTGAGCAAAAAGGGTATCATATTGAGCAAACGACCTCCGTTTTGTGTTTTGCTTGAGCCATTAGATCTGTATAGTAATTTTGGAACTACAGCAACAAGAACCGTCGCATTTCATCGTCGTATGAGTGAGATATGGCCTTTTTACTTCAAATTGTTATTACTGGTTTCTCGTGCAAACTTTGTTCTTCGTGAACGCGAGGAGGTCCCGCGAATGAGAAGAAGGAATTTTGGGTTGACTGGTCAACACAAAAAATTTCTATTCGCAAAGGCGATGGTGCCCCGCGAAGGCGATGAGTAAAAAAATCACCTGGACAGTGTTTTAAATGGACAGATCGAACATTTTAGTATTTTGAGCATATTTTGAGTTCTACAACTCCGTTTGAGGTGATTTTCACGGCGTTTTCTAGTCTCAATGAGAGGATAAGTATATAACCTTTAATTTGGTGTTTTCCCATGATTATTTTCATTGTTTATAGTTTATATCCGCGTTTGGATTGTAGAAATTGGGGTTTTGAACCCAAAAGTTGAAAAGTGGTAAATCATGGATTTGAGGATCAAGATGATGGCCTTTTGAATGGGTTTTATGGATGTAGACTAATTAAGCTATGGGTAAACCAATTTTGAAATAAAATTCCAGTTTTGCCCTTGGGGGCTCGGGGTTACCTTTTTGGGTTCCGAATTAAAGTATAGCAATAAGGGTATCATTGGACTCGTTTGAACTCGTAGAGTACTATTTTGACTATATTGAACCCGATTCTTTAACGAAATTACAGTTTTTCCCTTATGGACCCGTTTTCCCTCTTTTACTTAGTTGATTTTAATTCAAACGAATGTATAGCAATATGGGTACTGTTGTTTCTCATTTCTAACTTAGAATTCTTTTATGGTTATAATTTGAGTATTTGGAGGCACTCCATAAAGGCAAAGCAAAGGTGTGATTGTTCGTGGCTCCTGCTCGGCTACTAGGTAGCTAGGTTACGACTTACCTTATGGTTAGACTTAGTAAAGCATATGTAGGGTTAGCGATTATCAGAGACAATATGTTACGCCTTTGGGTATAAAGTTGGGACGGATTACCTAGGTTGGTACTGTTGTTTGGTAATGGCTTTTTGCCTTATTGCGATCTATTTGGGTTGTTACTTTCTTATGATCTATTAGCTTGTTGCCACGTGTGTGATATTAGACTTGAAGTTTAGTCGTCTTATCATGATCATGAAATTGCTATCCCTCACTTATTGGGTATTATCTTGGATAGAGGAAAGAACTTGACTTGTTACTGATATCGAGAGATGTGTCCATGTGTGGCACAATTGATTTGATATGTTGTCATCATTCATTGATATTATGCAGTGCACTCATTTTCATCTTTCGTGGTACTCTAATATAAGCTGAGCTTGGTATTATTGTTGATTATGGCTTGTTTCCTTTTTATGATCTATTGGCTTATTGCCACGTGTGTGATACTAGACGTGATACTTGGTGACTTAGTCATGGTTGTGAATCCGTATCTCTCAGTTATTGGTTATTGACTTGTAAAGAAAAAAGAATTGATATTGATCTTGATATTGGGAAATGTGTCCATGTGTGGCACGATTGTCATTGATATACTCTTGTTGGCATTGATATCATGCATGCATTCATACACATATACTTAGATCGGGTTGCGTGTCGCAACATATATTGGACCGGGTTGCGTGTTCCGCAACATATATTGGACCGGGTTGCATGTTCCGCAACATATATTGGATCGGGTTGTACGTCGCAGCAGGTACATGGACTTCACGAGTCCCTTATGGGTCATGACTGTCGAGGCGTGGAGGTATCCGCCCGGAGCATGTGTGTATCATTGCATTGCATCGCTCGTGCATTCATATTTCATTCACTCATACATCTGATTCTGGTTGTGGTTATTTATTGTATTGTACGGTACGCGTGGACATTGACTTCCTGGTTGATTACTAATTTGAGATCGCCGATACATACTAGGGGATTGATGGACTCGAAGAGTAAAGAATTTCTCCTAGGCTATGACTTGAAGTTATGGAGTACTATTGTTGGTTGTACTGATGTTTGTGGTTATTCTGATGAATCGTGGGAAACT
Organism: Lycium barbarum; assembly: GCF_019175385.1. Classification (NCBI taxonomy): domain Eukaryota; kingdom Viridiplantae; phylum Streptophyta; class Magnoliopsida; order Solanales; family Solanaceae; genus Lycium; species Lycium barbarum. Next base: position 9,936,639 of record NC_083342.1, read on the forward strand.
TGGCAGACTTGCATTTAGGTGCTTCACCTAGGCTATGATTCGTCTATTTGATCTTTATGTGTTTGAGTTGTTATTCTGGGACAGTGTGGTATTTATACTTGATTGAGAGTATGTCTATTCTTCATTCTCTTCCTTTATATATGTTAGCTAACTATTGTCAGCGTATGATGCCTACTGTAACGACCCGTTTGGTCGTTATAGTCTTTTAGGCATTTTCGCCTATTTTTTAGTATCGATCAGCTCATTTTTTACCCGAAGGGACCATTGGCACGCTTCCGGAGGTGTCTAGATCGGATTCGGGCAACTTGTGTGAAATATAGGCTTAAAAGTAAAAAATGGTTGACCCAAAGTTAACTTTTGGGTAAATGAACCTTTTTCAAAATTTTGTCGATTTCGAGAGGTTCGGATGGTCGTTTAGAACTTGTGTGTGTATTTGGTTCGGTTCCCAATGCACTTGGATGCATTTTGGTACTTGGGTTGGGAATTGAAACTAAGGCGTCGGCGGTTAACTCGGTCAACGAGACCTCCGTTAGGAATTTTGAGGTCGCGAGCGCGTTCGTAACATATTTTTGTGTAGGTCTGTGTATATGTTTTGTGAGCAGATGGCCTTGGGAATGGCTCGGGATTTCGATTGAAGACTTAGAAAAATCGGGGGATTCTGGTAACTAGTGCCCGCTATGGCGACACCATTGTCGTCCCAGCAGCACCGCTATTGCGGTGTGATGGCCGCTGGCGCGGCCATGCGTATTTTTGGCCATACCGCTATGGCGGCCTTATAGGCGTTGTTGTGGCACCGTTACCGCCGTGGTGGTGACGGGCCAACTATTTTCATTAAGTGTGATTCAAATAAGCCTTAGACCCTCATTATTTTCCACTTCGAAACTAAAGCCTTGGGGAACAGTTCTTGGAGATATTTTAGAGGCATTCTTGGAGGTAAATCTTGCCCATTCCCTTACTCTTCCTTAATCACAATCCTCCAAGATTTCCCCTTCCCTTTAATAACCCCTTAGTGATGGAAGTTGAAAAAGGGTTTTGATGAACTTTTCCCTAGGCTCATGTATGAGGAAATTGATGATGTTTATGATAGATCTTGACGAATCTAAGCTTATTAATCATATATCTTCCATTTCTAGTGTTGAATTTTGGAATCGAAGACTTAGGGTTTATACCCAAATTAGGGGTTTTGCTTGAAATTAGAAATTAGGTCAATCTTTGAGTTAAATCAGCAATCAGTGGTTGTTTTATGATTACCTAGTGCTTAATTTGATACTTTTCTTCCGAATTTTCCGTTTTCCCCTTGTGGGCCCGTTTTCCCTAATTTCTAGGGTTGGAATTGACCTAAAATGAATAGTAAAAATATTAGTATCATTCTTCCTGATTTCTAATTTAGATTTCGATTATGCTTAGAACATTTTGGTTCTGAGGTTCAGCGGAAAGGCAAGGCAAAGGAGTGAGTTGTTGGTGTTGCGGTTGGGCCATCCAGGTAGGTTATGGCTTACCTTTGGTTAGACTTCGTATAATAAAGAACATATTTAGATTATATTGTCGAAGACAGTATGTGAACCTTCGGGTATGAAGTCGGGTTGGATATTGCCTTAGGTTGGGCCTTGTTATGTGTTGGGACTAGCCATCCTGTTATGTGTGCTTAATTGCTCTATTTTGCCGGTTTGATGCTGTGAGTCGTTGGTAGATATTGAATTCTGTTTTATCATCTTGATTATGATATAGTTGACATGCCCACAGTTGGTAATTGTACTTGGATATGTTGTTGGCGTATCCACTGTTGGTACTTGTGATTCGGTTACATTATTGGCATACCCACTGTTGGTACTTGCGATTCAGTTGCATTGTTGGCATACCCACTGTTGGTAATCGTGATTCGGTTATATTATTGGCATACCCACTGTTGGTATTTGTTATTCGGATATATCGTTGGTACTTGTGATATTGAGTATGATTATTGATGTGATTCACACATTGCACGCACTCTCATTTTTATGATATACTGTTGAGATATTAATGATATTTGATGAATACTTGATGAGTTGGACTCAGTTTTACTTGAGTGACGTGAGGCGGCCGATGTCCGATGTTCATTCCGGAATCTTTAATTGAGTGAAATTGATATTTGATAAAACTCTTTTACTTGAGTGACGTGAGATGGCCGATGTCCGATGATCAATTTCGAAATCGTTGTTGCATGGCCGATATCCGATGTTAGTTCCAGAATCGTTGTTAGTGCATGAATGTCGTGGGTCCCCTAGGGTGGTACCGGTGAGAACCCCCCGTGGGCAAAGATCCGGGGTCCCGTCTGTCTATTGGGAAAATATCCGGGATGGGTGTCACTTAGAAATCGCGAGTCACACTGGGTTGTGTTACTGATACGTCGATATTTCTATTAGGAATACATGTGTACACCACATTTGCATGGCATTGCATCGCATTCATACCATTATTGCGTTGCATTGCATTATGACTTGATTTGAGATGTTTGGTGTTGTATTATGATGTTGGATTGGATATATTCGGACTTGGCACATTTGGGATTAGATGCTTTACGTAGGTGATGACGAATAATTGGAATCGATTGTATTGTCTTATACTTGCTGGTTTATTTGCTTATCTACTTTATTATCTGAATTGTGCTAGCTATGCTTAGTCGGCCGATGATGCCTACCAGAACTATTGTATGTACTGACCTGCACTTGCTGCATTCTTTTATGAATGCCGAGTATCAGGTCGGATCCACTTCTGTGACGCGTGGCTGATCGTCGCTTTAGCTTTCTCTTGAGTTTCCAGGGTGAGCATGGCCATTCGCTGCCTTGAAGACTTTCTATCTTTATGTCCTATTCTATTTAGAGACATATACGTTTTATGTATTAGTATTCCGGATTGTATTATTTCCCTTTAGATGCTCTTGTGTTATTCAGACTAGACCCTGGGGGTGTTTATTGTCATTCCGCACGTTTCTACTACCTATATATATATATATATATATATATATATATATATATATATATATATATATATATATATATCGTGAGACTTACGTATTTTTTCTATTCCATTGCTTAATTTCATTCTTTTATGTATTTATTCATTGTTGGGTTGAGGGTTCGCTTACCAAAGTGGGAAGGTAAATGCCCGCACGACTTATGCAAAATAGGTCGTGACACCTACTCAGTACGTGTTGTTTGTACTGATGCTACCTTGCTACACTCCTTTTCGGGGTGTAGAGTGTGTGACAGCTTCTATTTCTGATCCTCGAGAGTGTTTTCCCTAGACAGTATTGTTGGAGACCTAGGGTGAGCTACTGCCATAGCTGCAGCCCGGGTTTCCATTCTTCGAATACTCGTCCTCTACTTCCAGATAGTATTCCTTTTGATTTTTTAGCATTGTATGGCAACATTCAGATAGTTCTTGTTATATATTCAGACATATGAGCTTATTAGTAGCTCTTGTACGAACTTAGACCAGATGCCTTGGATAGAATATGTATTCCACACTTATTCTCCTTAAATTGATAATGAGATTCATTATTAATTACTTTGTTCTTCCGCATTTATAGTTTGTATGTTGGTTAAAGGGAAAGGTTAGCCTACCAAGGTGGGAAGTGGTAGATGTCCGCACGACTAAGCGATTTTTGGTCGTGACAACAATCTTCCATCACCTGCCATAGCGGCCCGTCCTCATTGATACGGGTCCGCTACAACGCTACTAGTGTCTGCTATGGCGGACATCAGTCACCAGAAAATTCTAGTTTTTCACCTACTCAATCCCAAAACCCGACAATCACCCGAGACCTCCCAGGTACAAAACAGAAATGTAACCAAACATAAAAACATGCTATGGACTCATTCGTAGTCTCGGAATTTCCAATGGAGGTCTATTTGATCGGGTCAACACTCAATGGCCAAAGACCAACTTTCCAACCAATAACCCAAAACGCTCCCGAGTGCCTCGGGAACCAAACTGAGCATCCTGCCAAGTCACAATCGACCATCCGGACCTCTCGGAATCGACGGATTTTCAAAAAGGTACGTTCACTCAAAAGTCAACTATTGGTCAAACGTTTTTCACTTTAAGGCTCTATTTCACAAAAGACATCATGAATCTCGCCCGATAACCTCGGGAACCGTACCACCGATCCCCGTGGGTCAAAATAGTAGTAATAGGGCTCGGGGAAAGGTCAACGGGGGTAAATGGGTCAAAAATGTAATAACGACCAAACGGGTCGTTACGGTGATGGCACAAATGAGCCAAACTATTGATGAGTGACATAAATGAGTCATTTTTGTTATTTCAATGGCATATTTGAGCCTTTTTCGCAGTATATATAAATATAGATATAGATATATAAATAATAAGTTAGAAGAAAAACTCTCCACGGAAGGATTTATAAGCTTTTTAACTAGTACCCATGTCAGTGTACCTTAGGATCGATACTTGAAGATTTTTTTTTAAACATTTTTTTAAGCTGATGCATCATTTTTGTAAAAAAGGGTCTTTGCTACCAAACCCACATCATCAAAACAACATAAACCCTAAATTTAACAAAATTTGGACTCAAATCCCTTTTTTTAGCAAGTATCAAGGAAACATATCAAATTAGATTATCAATACCAATTAGATTAAGCAATAGAAATGCATAATTAGAGATAATATTTCGGATGGTCATTCAACTATGGGTGTTTCACTCAAAAAGTCACTCAACTTTGTTTTCTAACCAGAAAGTTACTCAACTATGGATGTTTCATCTACAAAATCATTCAACCTATTTAAGTGATTTTTTAATTACATTTTGTTGAAATTTAATTTAAGGCCAAAATTGTAAGAAATAAACAAGTACCCAGTTTATTGACCTGCCCACTTAACCCGACCCAAAGCCTATACCTTAACAGTTTGTCATATTGTGCACCCTCATCCTCGTATTGTACTTTTAAAGATGAGTTTCAATGTTAGTTATGTTGTTGATTTTAAAAACCTATATTAAATTTAAAAGTCTTTATAGAATTGGTTAAGCTTTGGATCACAAAATAGTCTAGCATACGTTATCTTATAAATGTAGCATTGAAAATTTAGTTATACAACAGCAAGATAGATCATATATTAAAAACTAATTGAAAGTTAAGTGTTACAAACTTCAAGTAACAACCTTAAATTAGCAAAATAGTAGATATTCCATTTCTACGTCATTCTGAGTAATTGATTTCAACATCTTTTTTTTTTTTTGGGTCGGGTCAAGCGGACGCGTCAATAAAATGGGCACTTGTTTATTTTTAACAATTTTGGCTTTAAATAAAAATCAACAAAATGCAATTAAAAACACTTAATAAGTTGAGTGATTTTGTAGGTGAAACATCAATAGTTGAGTGACTTTCTGGTTAGAAAATAAAGTTGAGTGAATTTTTGAGTGAAATACCATAGTTGAGTGAATTTTTGAGTGAAATACCATAGTTGAGTGACCATCTGAGATATTATCCCCACTTATAAAACAAATAAAAAATGCAGAAAGATGAACTATTAGGCTACCAAATTCAAGTGATATGTAAATCCCAACTGTCAAAATGATAAACAAAATTCGTTTTAAAAAAAAAATAAGTATAGACTTATTACCCTTGTGAGTGTGTGTTAAATGTTTTAGATTTTTCAGTCGCTTTGTTCTGTGCTGAAAGTTGAAAATTTGCAGCGAAGGAAAATCAAGAAATCCCTTTTGCAGTTTAGTTATTTACGGACATGGGCCTTCATGTTTGACTTGTCTTGAAAAACAATTTAGATTGGCCCGATTTAAGGATTCATGTTATCAAGGACTATTTGCATTGTATGGCCGTTTTTCAACCGGAAATTACGCCTGCTGTCTCCAAAAATGACCGGTCTTGAATTTTTATCTCCGCTTAACAAAAATTTAAAAAATGACTTTACCTTGAAAAAATCCATTAAGAAGAACTTATGTTGTCCACCAGGGGTAAGTTTTAATTTTTGTCTTTAAGCCAGAACTTATGGCCAATTGAACAGGTTCACTGTTTTAAAATATTCTAAAATTCTGCCTTATAGGCAAAACTAATTTATATCTACAACTTATGCTCGATGGGTAATAAAGCTTTTTGTTAATCGAAGCCGAAAAATCAAAGCCACCCCTTATGATAGTCATTTGTGAACTTAACCTGCTTTCGAAGCTACTCTTTCAATTTTGTCCCCGTAAATTCGACAGATTAAAGTTGCTCTTTAAAATAGTAAGATGAATTTCTGTTTTTGTAAATAATTGTAGCTTCACTAACCTAATTGGGGACAAAAATTTAAACAGAGATCTTCATTTGTGCAAATTCCTGTTAAAATTTACTTCTATTAGATATCTGACAAAAATATTAATCGGATAGTTCTATTGGCCACCATTTATATTACTCCTATGTCTTTGCAAATTATAACCTCTCCTTTCACAAGCAAATATGGAGCCATTCATTTGTGACTTTAAGTTCGAGAACAAAACTAAAATTGTCCTCTAAATTTGACCTTAGACTCAAATTCATCCCTATATATATATATATATATATATATATATATATATATATATATATATACTGGTGCGCTAATAGTCCTATAAGTATGTAAGGTTAGTGCATTTTTAGTCTAAACCTGTTATAAATCAACTGAATGTGGATGTCCTTTTCGTAACCTTTCTTGGCTATTCATATATCAATTAAATGTAGCCATTAATTCCTGTAGTTTGAAGAACGCTTTTGTACAGTATAAAAAGATTGTCATAGTCTTATGAATAATAGACTGAAAACTATCACGATCTATTTTCACTAAGTCGTGCAGGCACCTACCTTTCCTACCTCGGTAGGCGAACCCTTATCCCAACAATCATAAATACATAAATAAAGCGGAAGAAGATAGAATAACGTAAGTCTCACGATAATAATATAAAGAAATGTAGAAATAATGAGAATCCAACCCCAGTATCTGGTCAGGTCATACAAGAGCATCTACCAATTACTACAAGTCTGAATAATACATAAGATCTCAAAAGATGTCTCGAAATAGAAATAAGACAAAAATAGTAAGAAGAGTCTTCGTGCAGCGAACGGCCTCATGCGCACCCTGAATAGACTTGGCAGCAACCTCGATGATCAGCCACGAGGGGTAGAAGTGGATCTCACCTGGTACTCTGCATTCATAAAAGAATGCAACAAGTGCAGGTCAGTACAAACAACAAGTACTGGTAGGTAACATAGGGCGACTAAGACTGGCTAACATATATAAATATAACAAAGCAAGATAAACACGTAACCAACAAGTACAAGTCAACACGAATCCATATCCGCGGTGCAAGTCATAACCTATGTTATAGCATCTAAACCCAACTGTGCCAAGTCTCAGTATAATCAATCCGAACCAGTACATCACAATCATGTCACAACAAGTCACAGGAAACCGAAAGGTACAATGTAATGCGATAATGTATGTATGATAAATGCAATGCATATGCACCGTACATATGTACTCCGACAATGGAACATCACATCTCGGCAGCACAACCCATGGGGGACCGCGAAGTCCATGTACCACTCGCTCCGGAAAATGACCTCGAATCACGAGCACTCTCTCAATCCCGGCAAGAGACCTCGGGCATCGATCGCTCATTTTTTCCCGGAAAGAAACCTCGGGCAACGGACACTTATTCCGCTCCGGTAAATGACCTCGGAGGCTACACTATCTCACTTATCATCATCAATACCATAACCATGCAATATCAATGTATCAATGAATACGATGCAATGTAATATCAACAACTAATTCAATATCAAATAGTACCCCACAGGGCACACAAGTAATATCAATAATAAGGCTACACCATAAGCCACAATGGAATCACAATCTCATCTCAATATCAACAAAGTAAGTACCGCAATATCATAGTCATGATGTATCATTAGTCACAAATACTCAATGTCTCAACGTGGCAATGAGCCACTAAGTAAATAGATCAAGATAAGTCAACAACATAACGGGGTGTGTAGCCCCCAAATCATACAACAAGGCCCAACCTAAGACAATATCTATCCCAACTTGATACCCGCAGGTTTACATGCATTCTCCTACAATATCATCTAAACATACGCTACGCTAATCAAAGTCTCACCATAAGGTAAACCGTAACCTACCTCGCTGCCGAGCTGGAGCCACGAACAACCAAATCTGAGCCTTGCCCTTCGGAAGAGCCTCTAAGTACTCAAGGTCTATCCATTATCAAATTCTAAGTTAGAAACGAGAAACAACGATGCCAATATGGATATACATTCGTTCGAATCAAACTCAACTAAGTAAAAGTCTTACCCGAACACTAGCAATCGTCTTCTTCCCCGCCGTAGAATGTTTTTCTTTTTGTGCAAAGACTCTAAAATGTCAAATCCTATCAACTTAATTCACTCTTTTACATGGGCCATTTGTCATAGGATATTAAATCATGAATTGTGCACTTGGCCCATTAACTCATCACAATAATTTTCCCCAATTAACTTATTCACTTAACCATTTTGCTTGCTTTAAATTTACCCAATCCGTCAAATATTTTATTTACAACCTTATACCTTATATGGGTGCAAATAATATTCATATGAATAGGCTATTCACACACATTAAATAAATATATTCCAAAATAATCCGTCAATTTAAATAATCGCGTCACCCATTCCCGCAATTCATAAATACCGAAAAGGATTACGGGAAGGGTATTTTGGGTAAAACGGTGTAATAAGCCTAAAACAACCAAACGGGTCGTTACAGAAACATAGAGAATAAAAGCTTCCTACTTCTCTCTCAGTTCTTGTGTCAATAGTTTTGGAGCTTTAGTTTATAATTGGTGCATTTCTTTTATAAAACGTTACCAGCACGAGACTCTACCGTCTAAAGAAATTTTCGAAGGCTAAGGTACTATTTTTCTTATCTCTATTTTATGGCTAACCGCACGAAACTTGAGTTTGTTGCCTTTGATATTTCGGGCAAGAACTACCTGTCATGGGTGCTAGATGCGGAAACCCATCTGGATGCTATGGGTCTTGGAGACACTATTAAAGAAAAAAAATAAAGCATCTAACCAAGAAAATGCCAAGGCTATGATATTCTTGCGTCATCACCTTGATGAGGCCCTGAAGATTGAATATCTTACTATTAAGGATCCACTCGTTTTATGGAAAAACTTGAAAGAAAGGTATGACCACCTGAAGATGGCCTTCCTCCCAAAAGCACGACACGAATTGATCAATCTAAGGCTATAAGATTTCAAGTCAGTTACGAAGTACAATTCTGAGATGTTCAGAATTACTTCTACATTGACACTATGTGGAGAGACGATTAGCGATTCTGATAAGCTGGAAAAGACGTTCTCCACCTTTCATGCCTCGAATGTGCTCCTGCAGCAGCAATATTGAGAGAAAGGTTTCACAAAGTATTGTGATTTGATTGCTCATCTTCTTGTGGCTGAACAAAACAATGATTTGCTGATGAAAATCACGAGAATCGGCCTACTGGCGCTGCACCATTCCCCGAAGTGAATGAGGTGTACGCCCACTACTCTAAGCGTGGAAAAGGTTATGGCCCTAGTCGTGGTCGTGATAGTGGTTGTGGTCGTGATAATGGTCAAGGAAGAAATTCTTCTCTTAGTGTTAATCGTTCATCAAAGAAGAATCACTACCAGAGAGGGAAAAAGAAGGATGATAGGCATGAAGTGCCAGAAGCACGTGGCTCAGAAAATAAATGCTATCGATGTGGTGGAAGTGGACACTGGTCACGTACTTATCGTATGATGAAGCACTGGTTGAGCTTTATCAGGCATCAATGAAAAGGAAAGAGAATAATCTCGAAGCTAGTTTTATCTCTGAAAATCAAGTTGACATCACACGCTTGGATGTAGCAAATTTTTTTGAGCACCCTGAAGGAAAGATAGATCACTTGATTGGTGATAGATCTATTGTTAGAGGTGATCGAGTAGTTTTATTTTAATTTTTTTTCTAGTCGTACTAACTAGTGAATAAATGATCATGTAACAATAGTCGTTTACATGAGTACTAGCTTTTCAATTAGCATTAATTAGTCTGGTCATATTATTATAGTTAGTTATTAATGAAATTTAATCATTCTATTTTGATTAAATAATACTGGTTTTGGTGTTCTGTTTCTGAATGTTTCATTGAAAAAAAAAAAGAGGAGGGATTACTGGTGAACTTCTTTGTTATTTATAGTATGAAGTATGAACTAGAAAAGAGTAGTTTTCATTGAAAATGAGGAATTGGGTCCCACGTAATATTTGTGTTAAATGCCGTAAACATTTGATTAGAAAAAAAAAATGGGGCATCATGTTCTGGTAGACTAAGAAAGGGGCATGCATTGATTATCTGGAGTGTGAATTATGTATATTTTATCTACCAATATTTAAGACTATGAGAAGAGTTCTATTACATGATGAAAACTTTTCTAGGCAGAGGATCTATTTCTCATTACATCACGTCTCATGTCATTGTTGTTCTTTCAAATACTACTCTTGAATTATCGTATGTCTAATGTTATCTAACCCATTAAATGACTTGTTTACTATGTGTGGTTGATATTAATTCTACTTAACTGTTACTTGATCAGTCTGCAGATAGTTTTAATAAGGAAATTAATGGGTATCACTGGAATATAACATTAAACTATTACATTGACCTTGTAAATTAGATAATATGTCTACGTGATTATTGATTTGGATCATTAAATTGAAACGTTATATTGGAGTAAAGTTTCAGTTGTGTGTACAATATTATTGGTTTGTATTTGTTTTTATTGGAAGTACTAATATTTGATAGAGTATTTATTTTACTTTGTGTATGTCATTCCATTTGAAGATATGGATAATTCTCAGAGTAAGCTTAGATTAAAATCCGGTTATGAAGACATTTGTTTGATTGATTCTGCTACTATACACACGATATTCAAAGACAAGAAATATTTTTCTCATTTACTTATGGGTAAGGCAAATGTTAATATCATTTCTGGTAGTACTAATTTGATTGAAGGCTCCAGAAGAGCCATCATAATTTTGCCTAAGGGAACAAAACTTATTATAAACGATGATATATTCTCTCCTAAGTCCCGAAGGAACTTATTAAGTTTTAAAGATATCCGTCAAAATGGATACCACGTTAAAACAATGGATGAGATGGTCTCATTTGTGACTACTGTCATTTAGATATTTTATGGTCCTAATAGATGCTTCTTCTAGATGGTCTCATTTGTGCCTATTGTCATCTCGCAACCTGGTGTTTGCGAAATTATTGGCACAAATAATTCAATTACGGGCACAGTTTCCTGATAATCTGATAAAGTCTATTCGCCTTGATAATGCTGCAGGGTTTTCATCCCAAGCATTTAATGATTATTGTTTATCAATTGGGATAAGAGTTGAACATCCTGTAGCTCATGTTCACACTCAAAATGGCTTTGCAGAGTCATTAATTAAACGTCTACAGTTGATTGCAAGATCATTACTTATGAAATCGAGGTTGTCCACGTCTGTTTGGGGTCACGCTATTTGCATGCAACAACATTTGTTCGTCTAAGACCGACAAATTATTATAAATTTTCTCCGTTGCAATTGGTTTTGGGTCAAGAACCTAATATATCCCATCTAAGAATTTTTGGATGTGTCGTATATGTGCCTGTAGCACCACCACATCACACCAAGATGTGTCCCCAAAGAAGATTAGGAATATATGTTGGGTTTGAATCGCCCTCTATTATTCGCTACCTTGAACTTTTAATAGGAGATTTGTTCACTGCTCGATTTGTAGATTGTCGATTTGATGAGACAATTTTCCCAAAATTAGGGGAATTTTCCCACAATGTTCACCTCGCAAAGCGTGCCGCATGTTGTGTCGGTCCAGAATTTTCTGGACCACTTTGAATATACCCAACTCGTCCAAAAATCATAATTTTTCATCATTTTGGCCAAGGAAACCTCTAGAACCCTCTCTAACATTCACCCACACGAAAATTCAAGGGAAATCCATGATCAATAACACAAGATCCATGAATCAAAGTGTATGAAACCCAAGTAAAGTTCATCTTCCTCAAGGAAAACCAAGAGGGAAAATAGGGTTTTGGTGCTAGAAGGGAAACTCCACTCAAGGCTTGTTCAACCATCATTCAAGGTAAGTTTCATGACCTTTACATGTTCTTTAAGGTATTGGAAGGTTAAAGTGCCCGACTTGTAGAGAAGCATAACAAATGGGTCATTCAAGAGTGAATAGTGTCATGTTTGAATGGTAGTTGAATTGAATCATGAATGTTAGGGTGTTGTGATACGTTATAAATGATATATAGACCATGAGATAAGTGTGATACGGGGGGGGGGGGGGGGGGGGATAAGATAGTGAACCTATAACCATAAATGTTAAGAAATTGGAGAGAAATGGTGGATTTTGCCTAAAGTATATAAATGATGATTGTTGCTTGCGATATTGTGAGTTGTGTTGTAGATGTTTGGGAGTTAATATGAAATACGGGAAAAGTAGTATAAACAAAGGAAGTGCTGCCCAATTTTCTCTAGAATTAGTAGTGCGTTCTTATGGTTGATTGACTAATGTTAGTACGAATCCTCTTTTGAAGGTAGAGACGCGACATTGAAGGAGAATAAGCGAACGCTAGATTGCTTAAACGAGAAAGGTATGTGAGGCTTAACTCTTCTTCCAAAAGGCATGAATCCTTCAAGTTTTTCATAATCCCTCTATAAGGCGAAGATTATGAGCCCTTCTATATATTGGATCACCTATGAGCATGATAATGATGATAATGAGCTAGAGTATAGAGATTCGGGAAAATGTGACACGATGTTCCTACGATGCTAATGATGTTATTATTGCTAACACTCGCCTTATATTTTATTTCCTTCAAGGCGAGGAAAAATACTCATAAAGGCCCATAATACACTCGGGGGTTCACGACCTTACGTCACCCCGACATAGTGTGGTTGTCCCAAAGCCTAATGTGTGATCTTTATGCTAATGTATACTATGACAATAAGAAAATGAATAATGCTAACTTGTAATATAACTATGGGATACATGGAACACTAAGAAATGATAACATGATGCTATGGCATGAGATGTATAATAATGACGTGTTATGATTGATGTTGTGATGATAAGATTCCACCGTGCCTATATGGCCGGGCATGTCACCGCGATTGCGGGCTGCGTATGATTCCACCACGCCTATATGGCCGGGCATGTCACCGCGATTGCGGGCTGCGTATGATTCCACCGCGCCTATATGGCCGGGCATGTCACCGTGATTGCGGGCTGCGTATGATTCCACCGCGCCTATATGGCCGGGCATGTCACCGCTAATGCGGGCTACTATGTTACACCGAGCCTAGAGGGCCAGGCATGATCACCAATAGTGGGCGGCATATGAGGGTTACCCGGACGCGGGTGACGATACAGGTTATGAGGTTATGATGTATGTGATGATATACGTGATGATGTATGGGATGTGACAACATGTATATTATGATTATGTGAAATGTGAAATATGTAAGTAATACCTTTGCCTATGACACTTGTGCAGGTTATGTCCGTGTCTTATGACGCATGATCCCTCCCCTCCCTTCCCGTTATGTTTGTTTACTTCATTCCTGCCTTACATACTCAGTACAATAATCGTACTGACGTCCTTTTTCTTTGGATGCTGTGTTCATGCCCACAGGTAGACAGGGAGGAGACCTTGCTCCGGATTCTTAGAGGCCGCTAGCTGACTGAAGGCACTCCATTGTCCCGGAGGTGCCTATGATGCTTATTTTGTGTACAATTGTAGATATCATCTCTTAGAGGCTCGTAGATACTCAATGTGGGTCATGTGGTTGCATGGTGTGGTTTTTGTGTAAATGTATAAACACCCATATTTTGTTTTGCTAGCCTAAGGGCTCATATGTATAAAACATTTTGTCTCCAAATGAAAATGGTCTTTTATTATAACTTGAGCATGAAATCAATAAATGATTGTAAATAAGTGTCACGCCCCGAACCATGGCCTGGACGTAACACGACACTCGGTGCCTGACTGCATGTGACCGAGCGAAGCACATGGCTTGCTGAATCATCATGATACATAGATGAGTGGAAATATAACGTGAAATGCATGATGAGACTTTATAAAAACATAGTAAGTCATAATACGTAATAATATACTTGTTTAAACATGAGTGCAGAAATAACATGAATGAGCCAAAATGGCTATATGACTCCGAATGTCTGGCATGACGTAACTGACTTGTCTAGTCTATGAAACCTCTATCATGAGTTTGACTGGAAAACATACTTCCTGGGACAAGGCCCCCAGCATACCTTAGAAGCATAACTAATATTAAACAAAAGTTAACTAAACCCCGAATGAGATGGGGCTCACCAATAAGCTGATACGAATGCTGTCCTACTGAGCAGATATGTCGTCCTGTATATAAGTACATGCATCGTGAAATGCAGGCCCCCGGGCAATAAAAGGGGACGTCAGCACATTGAATGTACTGTTATGTAAATCAACTGAAAGAAATAACATGGGACATGAAATAACATGATAAGAACTGAAACTGAAAACCTGGACATGAACATGAGCATGAGTGCATATGTATATATATAACATAAGTAAAAACATGATAAGTAGGAAGAACATTTCATAAACCGACAACATGATATCACCACCTGGATACGTGGAGTCTGGTACCTCGCCGGACCAGCAGAGCCCCTATACCTTGCCAGGGTATAAGGTGGTAACGTGCCTGATGGATCCATTCAGTGTAAAATTAAGGTATCGTCCTAACTGGGCGGAGCGATCCTTGTCCTATGGTGGCTACATAGTTTCAGGCTATCTGAGCCTTCTCGGTAATTCGTGCAACTCCCAAAAACATGAACATAATATAATTGGCTAAGAAGCCCATGATTTTCTTGAATTAACTTGTAATCATGATTCCACGAAATAACTTGTAACATGGTTTCGTAAATTAACTTGTACTTGTCTTGTAATCATGATTTCACGAAATAACTTGTAAACATGGTTTCATGAAATAACTTGTAAAATAGTTTCATAAGATAACTTGTCATAGTCTTGCAAACATGTTCTTGATTCATGAATAATAAGAATAGTTCGTAATTATATATATAATTGACTTGAAAACATGCTTGTAACTTGCTAGATAAAATCATAAAGTTTCATGTAAACATAATGAGAACACATGAGGAAGAATTCATGATTCATGGATTAAGCTAGGATTCCAAATAACCGTAATGGAAGATTAGGAATACAATAGTGAATTAGATACAAAATTCATGTACATAAATACATAAATACGGGCTACCAATATGTTGGGTTTAATGCCCTAGGATTTGAACTTCATGGATTTTAAGAAACGGATCATGGGGAGGAACGTAGAGATTCCCACATGTGGATGGAAGTTCTACATACCTTGACTTCCTACTTTTGAGCGTATCACAATGTCCTTCAATCCCTTCAATACATGACATAGTTTCATGAAAACATGAGTGCTAAAATGTGAGACATGAATAGTGAATACATGAACTTGAACGTGAAACATGAGGCATGAATACATAAGGGACATTATAACTCTCCTCCAAAATGTCATTAAGCCATCATTAATTCGATACTCGTAATTCTTGCCCGACACACAACATATACCTTGCTTTCCTTAACAACTTTCGTCTCCTACCTCAAATGTCTTTGAAATCTCATTTAGAATCATTAAATATTACTTCTTACTCGTCAACATGTCGTATACGTCATACCCTTAGTGGGTTTATTTGCGGTACGCTAACGGGGAAATTTCCAAGGTGTAATATTCTCCCCCCCCCCCTTTTGGAACATTCGTCTTCGAATGTTAAACATTCGGGATTCTACAAAAATTTCGCCAGAGTTTCCCCTGTAATATGGCACTACCAACCTGTTACAACATCCCATAATATCATTGCCTCACAGGGCTACATCACAATAACACTATAAATTGGCCACACACGACCAAAAGCATGAAAAGAAAGCTTACATACCTCAAAATCTTGGTATTTCATCATAAATCTCTTCTGCGGGCTGAAACAAGTGCGGGTACATGGATTTCATTTCCTCCTCGGCTTCCCATGTAGCTTCCTCAACTTTCTGACTCCTCCACAGGACTTTCACTGGCTACTTCCTTAGTTCTCAACTTGCGAACTTGACGATCAAGAATGGCTACGGGGATCTCCTCATAGGTCAAATCATCCTTAACTGTTATAGTCTCAATAGGAACAACCAACGACAGGTCTCCTACACACTTCCTCAATATGAATACATGAAACACGGGGTGTACAGCAGCTAAATCTCGTGGCAACTCAAGTTCATAAGCTACTAGAACGATCCTTCGCAGAATTATGTAAGGTCCAATATATCTGGGGCTGAGTTTGCCTTTCTTGTCAAATCTCATGACACCCTTCATGGGTGAGACTTTAAGGAACAGCCAATCATCTACTGAAAATTTTAAGTCCCTTCGCCTCACATCTGTGTAAGACTCCTGGTGACTCTGAGCCGTTTTCAAATGCTCCTGTATTAACTTAACTTTCTCCATAGCCTGGTAAACCAAATCTGATCTTAACAACTCTGCTTCACCAACTTCGAACCAACCAATTGGTGATCTACACCTTTGCTCAAAAAGGGTTTCAAACAGTGTCATCCCAATACTAGCATGGTAATTATTTTTGCAAGTAAACTCAATAAGATGCAGGTGGTCATCCCAATTACCATTGAAATCAAGGACACGTGGTTACTGAACTGAATGAATACATGATTACTAAACTGCTGAGATACTAAACTGAATGTCTATTGAACTGACTGAAGACCGGGATGACTGAATACTGAGCTAACTGAATACTGGATTAGCTGAATACTGGACTGGCATGAATACGTGAGTACCGGACTGATATCTGAGTACTAAGCTGACATAAATATCTGAGTATTGAACTAACATGAATATTATAACATGAGATCTGAATAGCGTATCTGTCTGACCATTTGTCTGAGGATGAAAAGTTGTGCTAAGGTGCACCTTGGTACCCAATCCTTTCTGAAAGGATTTTCAGAAGTTCACTGTGAACTGAGCACCATAATCTGAAATAATGGACACTAGGGTCCCATACAATCTGGCAATTTCATTGACACATGACTTGGTATAATCTTCTGTTCAATATGTGGTCTTAACTGGCAAGAAGTGCGCTGACTTCGTGAGTCTGTCCACAATCACCCAAATTAAATCATGCCTCCTAGCTGAACGAGGTAGACCTAGGATGGTGAGCTTCTGACATAATTAGCTTTCTGAGCTATCTACATCTGGAACGCATAATCTGCCTTGGTATCTCAAGGTACCATTATCTCCCCCTTGTTCAAAAGCTAAGGCTTTCTGTTCGTGAATCCTCTCTTTCATCTGCAGCAAATAGGAATCACCAAACTTCTTCTCTCTAACTTCGATGACTAAGGAGGAATAAGCCATGTTTTGGGCAAACACTCCACCCACTTCGGAGCCTGAAAGTCGAATTCCTAGCTTGGATAAGCGGTGAAATTCTTTCACCATAGTTCTCTTGTCTTGTCTAAATCATGAGCCATACTTCCCGTACTTGATTTTAGATACTTCCTAAAATACTCATAGTACTGTTGTACGCTAAGTCTATGACTAGCACCCTAAAGATTAGAGTCTCATGCAATGACACTACCTTTGTGACACATAACTGGGCATGATCTTATAGCTTTCCTGTGATCGCCTAATTGATAGTAATTGAACTTGACACGATTCGTCCGACGATCATTCTACTCATTTCGGGTTAGGCATATTCCCTATGGAGACTATCTCATTATGCCAACCTAACTGAATTAAGGTTTTTCATATCTCATACTAACCTTTCGGGTCTTCAATTATCTCACTGAACTTACTGGCGATTTATGTATCTCCCCCTTAGACCAAGGCTAACATCTTATACTTATAAATTCTTCTCTTTTGATGGGATCCAATTAACATTCCTTGTCTTCTGTAATTCCTTTGTACTCTACAAAACTTACGACTCTCATCTAAGAAATTTCTCATGGGGAAAAACTAAATTTACTTACATGAACGGTTGCTACTGTATTCATAACTGGCATACTCCATCTTAATGACTTTACTCTGCTCACATTGTAAATCTTAGGTCAACCCCTTTTGACAACTCTTAAAGGCTATTCTTTTGTAGTTTGCTCTCTTACGGCTTAGCTGATTTCTTCTTCCACTAATCACTCTACTCTGAACTTAACTTAAGCCCTTGGTTTCTAACACACATTCGGATGTATCCGAACTGTCAACCACTTAAGGTGTTCATTTGAATAGGAAATCAAATCATATTTCTCAAAGTTAGCCGTACTCGTAACTTAGTCAAGTCTTATCATTACTGTTGACATGGCTTTTCTAGAAATATTACGAACTTATATCTCATTCTCCTTCTATTTCTAGGAAAATTTTAGCAGAGTTTCCTCTATATTTCTTACTATCCCAAAAACCTGCACGCAGGAAATACCAACAATGCCTCACAAGGCCAACATATATACATATATATCATATCATATCATAGCCACACAGTGCTCCTAATTTCAACAACAGTATAAAAATGATGAACTTACCTCATATGTCCAACTCAAACTGTACCTGTTACACTTTCCTGTTTATTTTCCCTTTCAATCTTTAACTGCAGATGGGGTAGGTCCTGATGACCTCCGGTAGAAAACTGTCTGCCACCACTTTCTTGAGATCCTCCATGATTTACCTTTTTCCTGTTGACTTAGCTCCTTTTCTAATTTCTCTGATATCCTCTCCCTGTTGTATTCCATTCTCCTTTCTCAAGAACATCATTATCATTCAACATACCATCCATTCCACTACACCCCTTCTCGGGAAAGTTACATTGTATTCCACTTTCAATAGCACTTGAAGTCTCATTCGTTAACAGTAAGTACTGCACAATTGTACCCCGTATGGGTAAACATCCTGACTTGGACCTTGAATTACCTGTTCATCTCCTGCGCATTCGAAACGTACGTAATTCGAGAGGAATAGAAGTTACTTATTGCCCTAAGCTTTATGGCACGATCTAGAGTAGAAAGAAATGAGACAAATCCTGAATGTCTTGGTGGTCAACTGTTTATATGTATGGGGCCCTCACACATATAAAAAATACCCCACTGGACACGGTTTCATAGACTTCCTAAAGATCCTTGAACCTAGGCTCTGATACCAAGCTTTGTCACGCCCCAAACCATGGCCTGGACGTAACACGGCACTCGGTGCCTGACTGCATGTGACCGAGCGAAACACATGGCTTGCTGAATCATCCTGATACCTACATGAGTGGAAATGTGACGTGAAATGCATGATGAGACTTTATAAAAACATAGTAAGTCATAATACGTAATAATATACATGTTTAAACATGAGTGCGAAAATAACATGAATGAGCTAAAATGGCTATATGACTCCGAATGTCTGGCATGACGTAACTGACTTGTCTAGTCTATGAAACCTCTATCATGAGTTTGACTGGAAAACATACTTACTGGGACAATGCCCCCAACATACCTTAGATGCATAACTAATCATAAACAAAAGTTAACTAAACCCCGAATGAGATGGGGCTCACCAATAAGCTGATACGAATGTTGTCCTACTGAGCAGATATGTCGTCTTGTATATCAGTACCATCATCGTGAAATGCAAGCCCCCGGGCAATAAAAGGGGACGTTAGCACATTGAATGTACTGGTATGTAAATCAACTGAAAGAAATAACATGGGACATGAAATAACATGATAAGAACTGAAACTGAAAACCTGGACATGAACATGAGCATGAGTACATATGTATATATATATAACATAAGGAAAAACATGATAAGTAGGGAGAACATTTCATAAACCGACAACATGATATCAGCACGTGGATACGTGGAGTCTGGTACCTCGCCGGACCAGCAGAGCCCCTATACCTTGCCAGGGTATAAGGTGGTAACGTGCCTGATGGATCCATTCAGTGTAAAGTTAAGATATCGTCCTAACTAGGCGGAGCGATCCTTGTCCTATGGTGGCTACATAGTTTCAGGCTATCTGAGCCCTCTCGGTAATTCGTGCAACTCCCAAAAACATGAACATAATATAATTGGCTAAGAAGCCCATGATTTTTGTGAATTAACTTGTAATCATGATTCCACGAAATAACTTGTAACATGGTTTCGTAAATTAACTTGTACTTGTCTTGTAATCATGATTTCACGAAATAACTTGTAATCATGATTTCACGAAATAACTTGTAAACATGGTTTCATGAAATAACTTGTAAACATGGTTTCATGAAATAACTTGTAAAATAGTTTCATAAGATAACTTGTCATAGTCTTGCAAACATGTTCTTGATTCATGAATAATAAGAATAGTTCGTAATTATATATATAACTGACTTGAAAACATGCTTGTAACTTGCTAGATAAAATCATAAAGTTTCATGTAAACATAATGAGAACACATGAGGAAGAATTCATGATTCATGGATTAAGCTAGGATTCCTAATAACCGTAATGGAAGATTAGGAATACAATAACGAATTAGATACAAAATTCGTGTACATAAATAAATAAATACGGGCTACCAATATGTTGGGTTTAATGCCCTAGGATTTGAACTTCATGGATTTTAAGAAACGGATCATGGGGAAGAACGTAGAGATTCCCACATGTGGATGGAAGTTCTACATACCTTGACTTCCTGCTTTTGAGCGTATCACAATGTCCTTCAATCCCTTCAACTTTAATCTATAGCAATACAGTTCATAGAGATTCTATATTAGCAACAATATCCATGCTTTGATCATCTAAGCATTTTATCAAACACTTGGTGGGCATGAAACTCCACAACCTTTATTAATGGTGTTTTCTTCACCAAATCCCCATTCTATTACTTCTAGCTGATTCTACAATCTCAATTAGATGTAACTAACATCATTCTTCATCACCCACATGAATACAACAATCCCAGGTCAACAATCCAAAAACCCTAGCATAGTTCATATAATTCTCTTTATCAAACCCATTTTCTATATGCTTCCTCAATCCAAGTGTTTTTAACTTATCAATACTTCAATCATCATAAAAAAATCATAAAAATTACCTTAGTTGTTGTAGGAATAAGCCTTGAGTTGAAATGTTTCACTTGAACAAAACCCTAGTTCCACCTTCCATGGAATTTCTTGACTTGAATGGACTTTGATGTGTTTCTCAAACTTAGTTTTGTGGATTGATGAAGTGGATCTTTAGTTTCACTTGGATTATTGCATATGAAGTGTTTGTAAGGCTCTAGAGAACCCTTGAGTCCTGGAGGAGAAATGGGAATGAAAAAAAAATGAGCTTGGGTCTCTCATTAACATCTTAAAATCTGACCCGTTGGGCAATTCTACGCCAGTTTTTACGGGCCGTCAAACTGTTTGACGGACCGTCAAAATGGTCCGTAAAACTGCCCAGCCAAATATGGGTTTCTGTAACCATTTTACGCTGGTCTGAGTCAATTTGACGGACCGTCAAATTGTTTTACAGCCGTCAAAATTTCCTACGGACCGTCAAATGGTTCGTAGAAATTTTCTGCTTAGACAGTCTGTCGTAGAATGGCCATAACGTTTGATTCCGATATGCTGTGAGGGACCACGACCTATGGTTGGAAATATCTTTCAAAGGGCTAAAACTTTCCTCAAGGAAGTTGTCCCAAATTCCAAATTAATAGAGGGGTTATGGTCGTTGGAAGTAAGACCTTCTATAAACTCAATTGCAAACATGCCCCGTAGAGTGGCTTCCAACTTTGCTTTGCCCAAAGACATTTCTTATAACTTGATTGGTTTTCAAAACACTTCCTATAACCCTCATATTGGTTGCATTATATTATCATCTTATGAGTCAAACCTTCGCCCGAAGCTGCGAGGTGTTACAATAAGCCTAAGAAGTAATAGAACGAGCGGTGCTCGGTGGTTAACCCCGGGTACCCGTCACGGCCCCTAGCCGGGTCGTGAAAGAAAAGATATCACTTTGTAGCTTACTACTCAAGATCATTGGAATATCTTATAGTTTACTAGTTACTATTCAAGATGCTAAAACTAATTTAGTTTCAATAGAAAAAGCATAATAGGCTTCGGAGTTGGGACGTTGAATGTTAATTACCTCTTGGCTTGAAGTTGTTTCCATCACCCCAGCACGAAGGCGGAATTTTTAATGTATAAAATTAATATATAAATTATATTGTATACATAAATTTATTCGGCACGGTTCGGTTTTGTTTTGACAAAACTAAAAACCTATCAATTATTTGATTCGATTAAATTTATATAAAAACCCAAAATTTTGTTAAAGGAAGGGTGGTTCACGGAAATGCCTATTGCGATTGCTCTTTAAATTTTCCCCCTCAAATTTGTGGTCTTTATCTTTTGCCTGTGAGCACTTTTGGCGCGACATAACTTAGATTTCGCTCAGCATAGTTTATGTCATGTTTCGACATATGTATTATAAAATCCTACAAGTTATGCTGGACAAGACAAAACTTTCAACGCTCAACATAATCTGAAAAACGACATAATTTTATATTTCATTCGGCATAGTTTATGCCTAGCTTCGACATATGTCAGCACAAGTTATGTCGAAAAAGACAAAATTTTCAACAATCAACATAATATGAAAAATACCACACAACTTGTGCTGCATAGCTTAATTCCTATAGAACTAATTATGTCGTGCAAGGTAAAAATTTAATTTCCGAATATAAAATATTATAAAACTTATGTTGAGCAAATCCGATCCAGATATTTTCATTAAATAAGTAGTTATGGTGAAAATTAAAAACCATATAGATATGAGTGGGAAAAAAATAATTAAAGATCAGTGTGCGTTTGAAGGGCAAATCCATGCAATTAAACATGTGTCCCGTCAGATTCGGTTATGTCGGTTTTATAAATAGCTGACACCTAATACTTCGAACACATCACCTTCCCTCAATATATACTACTACTACGTACTACACTTCATTTCGTTCAAAAACCTCAAATCTTGAAAATCAATGGCCAAAAGTCTAATCCAAAATCAAAATCAAACTCAAATTGTGATGTGCAATTCACATAGGGAGAAACCATAAATGGAAAATGAAAGTTTCTTACAAAAATACCAAAATTATTTCTATTTCAGAATAATATCAGATATGTAAGATTGCTACTCTCTTTTGTATTTTGATTTGTCTCTCTTTTGTTTCACAATTAACTAGAATTCTGACCATGCAGTGTTTTTCTAGAAGTTCAGTTTAATTCTGTTTTGAAAAATTCTAGTGTTGCATCTCTCTATGTTAGTATATTGGAGTTAATCCATTCAGAAGCTAAATTAGAGTATGGAATGAGGCTAAATAAGTTTGTTATAATGCCTTTCTACTAAGTCTGTTAGTTTTTCTTTTTAAATTTTTTAAAACTATGTCTAATCTAGCTTATGCGCACCTCGAATAATTCCACGGGCACTTGCTGGATCCCACCAACACAGTGTGCTAGAATTTTTGTAGTCCTAAAACATGTACTTCAAAGGGAAAAACAAAAGTAAAACAAGAAATAAAGAACTTCTATCATCATTTGTGATTTCTAACGAGGAATTAATTACTCATTCAATGATGATCCTTTGTTCGAATTGGGACCGAACGAGTGTTACAAAGATCCTTTCGTCTCCCTGAATTAGTAGTATAGATAAATAGTCTAGAGTACATACTTTCCAAGAAGAATTCTATGTATCTCCAAATGCACCTTCCTAAGTTGCTCGGACTCGGGTGCGGGTGCCCGACATGGTGGATCTAGAGGTCGGATCCTTCATGATCTAAAGTTTAAGATTCGGTGGTAAATATCGATGTATGGATATGGATAGGGGTGCAGGGATTCGACTAAAAACAATTCAAATATTTAAAAATAGAATTATAAAATATGCCTAAATTATGGTGGACTATTTGAATGGAAAGGAATTTTTGAGCGCAAGTTTGAATCTGTAATTCTTATTAAGTACAAATGCATCTCCTTACTGGTTTTTGGTGTAACATGGATATTGTAAATGATATAGAGGCCATTATACACTTCTTGAGTTCATTGCACATTCAGCTGTGCAGCAACCTGTAAATATCTTTAAAGCATCTTCTGGTTGCGAACTTTTAGTACACATTTCTTTTAGCGATAGAAAAGCAGATGCCACAGTTATGGTTTCACCCTAGCTTTTGTTTTAAGAAATCATTGCATATGTCCTGAATTTCTCAATCAATTTTGGGCAAAGAACCAAAAATCGATTGACATATCCGGTACGGATCCCACACCCATGCTGTGTCGACATTGGTGCGGGATCGAAAGTGAAGAGTCCACTTAACATAGCCGGCATCTACTAGGATATTATCAATTGCGAGATATTGTGGACAAAAGTTTAAGAGAATGTTTGCATTCAATTGTCACACCCCAATCCCGATAGGGCGTGACGGACACCCGACCCTTACTTAGAGCCGAGCGAACCCGCTGGATCTCATTGTACTCATAATCCTTAAGTCATGAACTAAAATGCATAGGGAAAACTTTTAACAAAAACATTCTTTTTATCTTTCTCGAATCAAATAAAATTTATAATCATATAAATCTGTAAAGTGATGCATAATGAATACATCGGCTTATATAGCCGCATACAAGACTGGCAGGCTAAATACGTGACTCTGTCTGCAAAGTCTCTAACATAAATCATTATACCATGACATGGATACTCTGACTCGGCAACACTCCGGAAAGAAATGGAGCTCGCCAATCCCGCTGGAACATCTTCTAGCAATGTCTTCTACTCATCTGTATGCACCTGCGCGGCATGAAACGCAGCGCCCACAAGAAGGGGCGTCAGTACGAATAATGTACTGAGTATGTAAGGCATGAGTAACAACATAATATAGATATGAAAAATAACAAGGAATAAGAGAGATAACCTATACATCTGGATGCCTCGTAGAGCGGATGTCATGCATGCTTAGCCTTAAAAAAATATTTTTATACATATACATAGTAACATGCCCGGCCATTAAGGCGCGGTGTGATATACAAATAGTAACATGATCGGCCATTAAGGCTCGGTGTTATCATCATTAGCCTGCGTCCAAGCCTCCCGCGTCCGGGGCAATATCATAACATGCCCACTGCAGTGGTGTGCACATCTACGTGCCTGCCCGGCCAACTATAGCGCGGCGCGGTGTGAGAAAATACATATATATATATATATATATATATAAAGCATGCATAAGAGCCTAATCAAAAGCCACAACTGTATCGGAGTGACGTAAGGTCGGTAGCCTCCGATTATATTATGAAATATTCATCGTCGCTTTGTCTTACCTTGAAGGAACAATTATTTTAAGGTGAGACTATCGATGAAGAATAGAATTAAGAGAAAACATAGAATAGGATCGTAAATCTCATAAGGCATCAAGTCATGTATTTTTGGGATCTTAAAAGAAATTAGTCATCATCCATGAATGAATTGAGAAATCAGTAAATAACTCAACATTCTTATGTCGTCGTTGGAATCATAAACTTAGAACCTTTAAGCATGGAGTCATTCTCATCATAGTCATAATAATGATATTCTCAATTTTGACATCATCGTTGTCATTGAAAAACATATCCTTCGTCGTTATCATAAGAACTCACATAATCACAACTTTGGTTTTGGAAAATAGGGCACCTTGGAAAACAATTATGGAATATCAAGAAGGAAATTATGCTTTGGAATCCGGGACATTTAACGTTGGATGACAAGGAAAAATACGGAAACATTTATAAAATCATAACCTAAAGATCATGCCTTTGAAAGAAAGGGGCGAGCCTTAACATACCTGAAGGATAATTTATTGACTTCCAACATACTTCTTGTCTTGCCATCCACTGAAGATTATTCGTAGCCTCGTAATCTACATCTACAATCATTCATACTATTATTAGAATCATCATCATACGCTCGACTCGAAACTTTAATTAAAATCCTTTTAAGGTTCTGTCGAAATTCGGGCAGCATTTCCCCTATTTATATGCCTCGCCCGAAATTCCAATTCAATAACCAACAACATCAACAACAATACCAATAGTCGTAATATCATTTCCAACACCAACACATGCCATAAAACAACCCACACACTATTTTCCAAATTTCTCAACCAACCCACTTGTGATACGACTATTTAATAATCTTTACTTTCGTAAGGAAGTTGAAATTAATACTAAGAACATCAATAACAACATCCTAAACATTCCACAAGATGATTATATACATATTTTATCCGAAATTTTCTTCAAACCTCAATCCATAATTCAACAACCTCAACACAACAAAATATAATCTTTATTCTTGCAATTATTCCTTAATCCATGTTGATAAAGAAAGAAATTTAATGATTCATACCTTGTATTTATCCAAGTAACAAAATCTTCAATTTTTTCACTTGCTCCCAAGCTCCTCCAACTCCAAAACGAAATTGTATTCGTGACTATGCGTTGTCCGGACTTCGATTAGTACTTCGTAGCTAGAAATTTCATTCAAAATCCTCAATTTTGTGTGGGATTTATGCCTCTTTTTGTTGCTGAAAATTCTGGAAAGTTTGGGACATTTCTATGATGAAAAATGGGGGTTTTGACCCTTTTTATAATTGGGTTGGCCGACGGTACTGTAGCTACAGTACTTGTAGCAGTACTGTAGCTGTGCTGTTTCTGCGCGACAGTTCAGTTTGTAACATCTATAATTCTCTACTCCGAGGTCCTATCAACGAGCGGTTTATTACATTATAAACTAGACTCGACGAAATTCATTTTAGGCTTTTGAAACACCTTAAAACTCCAAATATACATGGAGATATACCCCTCCAAAGTTGACTAAAAATCCTTCCAGCATTTCTCAAATTTTCGTCGAACTTATTTTCTTCAATTTGCTCGATCTCAAAATATTCCGAAACTCTCCATACATGATATTTATCACATATTATACTAATAATGGCCATGTTCTCGTGTTTCAAAATACTCTTTCCCGATTACGGCTTACGAGATAGTAATCATCTTTTATTTAAACAATATACTTAATAATGTCTCGTTCCTCGTACTCCAAAGTTATTTTGCCTAGTCGTAACTCGACATACTTACATTTAAATTTAACTAGTGCTTCTCCGAGGTACGGGGTGTAACAATAGGCATAACGTTGGTAACAACTTTCAATATTTTTCCCATAGAAGAATATTGGAGAAATAAAATAATTCTTTTCGCATGACTTGGTTACCATACAAAATTAAAATTAACACTTAACAGCATATCAAACAATATATTTTAATGATATATGGCTATTGGGATATTGTATTAAATGATTCTTTAGTTGTAATATCAAGGATCGGATTATGACTCCTGCCTGATGATGATTTTCTGTAATTGAAGTATGGAGAAGGAAATTTTAGGAAATGAACCCTTCCTAGATGTTGCCATCTCATGTATTCGTGTTGAGAGAGATACTCTTTTCCATGGATCTTCTACTTTTAAAACTCAAATGATAGATAATTGAAGAGCGTATTAGTTTTTTGGTTTCTCTTATAACATGAACTATTCTAACTGAGGCAAGTCATTCTAACCTTGCAGGAATTAACACTACTACCTACTTGAGTGGCTCTGACCAACTGCTTGGTCATTAGCTCTTCCAGCAACCCAACTTTATTGATTGGATGAGTGTACAACTGAATCGGCTGGGTAAGGGATGCGTAATGGCATGAGAGTTTGTGAAGTAAAAGTCCCCTGCTGCATTGGATCATCCAAAACAAAGGAGTAGTCGTTCTAATGAAACCAGCAATAGATTATAATTTACCATTATAAATGACAGATTCTGATTTGCCAAGACCAAACATGTGATCTGGGAATGTTGACACCCAATTTTGTCCCGTCTTCCCCCGAAATATTTATTTACGCTTCTGATATTTTGACAACTTTAAAATAATTGTTTATATTTCTTCTATAATTATCAGCCTCTTATTAATACCAGCATTTTTGTTCGCTAGCTGTTATTGTTTTGTTATTACTACCATTATTTATTATTATTATTATTATTATTATTATTATTATTATTATTATTATTATTATTATTATTATTATTACCGATATTATGACCATCCGCATTTTTATCATTTCAGTATTTTTACCATCCTATGCACACGCATCACATTATTTTCGCATAATTAAATAATAACGTTTATTTATTGTTGATTTTCAAAATATTATTACACGGCTATTACGACGTAATGTAATTTCTATTTTTTATCTGAGCACTAGTAAATGCATATTTCTATATTCAATAACTATTAATTCAGTCCATAATTAAATCCTAAATTATCTGGGCTAAAGCCTAATTCGTAAAACCAGCCTACATTTTAATTCACTACTCAGCCTATATTTTATTCGTCAGCCCCATTAATACCCAGCCCAACTTTTTAATACCTAGCCCACACCCATGACCCGCCCCGGCCCATCTCGTTTCTTAATGAAACGAGTAGGGTTTCCCTTACCCTTCCCTCACTCAGCGCCGCTCACCCTTCTCTCTTCTCTCCCCCTTCTCTCTTTCTCTTTCTGTCGTCTTCAGCAAAATAGCAAAGCAACAAACGCCTTTCACCTTCCCCAGGCCTTGTATGGCCATTTTGGGGAAGGCATTAATGTTTGTACCCCTCCGCGTCAGTTTTCAAACGTTGAAGTTTTGTTTCTTCGTTCCTTCTCTGCTTGCGACCTGAAAGCTGTAACGGCTTTCGTCCCTTTGTGAAGGTAAACCTGTCTTCTTCATCAGCCTTTTCATCTTTAGGGTACAAGATTTTAATTGATTTTTGTCTCTTCTTCTGGTTTTTCTGATCGATGACGGAAGGGGGTTTTAGCGTTTTGTGTTTGAAAAAGGTTCAATCCCGCCCATTTTGTGAAACCCTAGCAAACCCTAGATTCTCCTCCCCTATAAATAATCGCCTTGGGGTTCGTTTTAAGGAGAAGTTTTTCGGATCGGAAAATTCCCCTCAAAAATTAAGAATTCTGTTTAGCCGAGAAACCCCCCCCCCCCCCCCCTAAAATTGAAACAAGTCGTTTTTTTTTTTTTTGCTTTCCTTTTCAACCAAACAAAGCATAAGTTTAAGCTACTTGAAAATAGTTTATTTTAGCAGTGGTGGCATTGTCTGATATCGAAAAAATCTAAATCGTTTTCTTTGTTTCCGCATTTGGTTCTGTTTGGGTTCGAGGAAATAATAACTCGGCGGGTTCGAAGTGTTTCGAGGTATATCGGAAGCTCGAGCCTCACTTCGCTGCACCTGAAGAAGGTCAGTGAACTCTCCCCATTTTAGTTATTTTAGTATTTTACGTGTTTAGTCTAATTTGGATTTGCGTGTCAGCTAATATTTGTGTTGGTGTTCATTTAGTTGAGTTTAGTCTTAGTTCGTGTAGCGCCGCATCAATTAATCATATAGTTAGTTTAAGAATCACACCTGTTAGATTCGTTCATTCATCGATTTGTCCTATGGGTTGGAAGATAGCCACGTAAATCGCTGGTTCAGGACATATTATGTGTGTTAATTGCTATCTTTATTCAGTTGTGCTTAGTAGTTTTCAAGCATGTTCACATATGTTACTTGGTAGGTTTTAAGCTCTGTTTAAGTTCATTTGTATGGTTCAGCTGGTAGTTTAGCATCTAATAATTTTAGAGCAGTCCCTAGCATGCCTTGGTTCCGATTTCATCCCTGTTTAGGTAGTACTGTTCTGTTAGGCTGAGATTCATGCTTTAAGGATTCATGTGATCTAGATATGTGACAGTTGTATGTATTATTGCATTAATCGCCTTATACATGGTTAACTTGGGGCAAATGTTCAGTTAAATAGATAATAAGCTTACTAAAGGTTAACATAAGGTTCCGTTCTTTGTTTGAATCTGATGTATTATAAAAGAGGCTGGTAAGAATTTGTTTTATTTTTGGACCCATATTAGCATCATGTTAGGGGGCTGCCATGTGCTTGTTAGTTTAATGTATATGAATTGAGTTTGCCTTTGCTAGCTTTGCTTCAAATTTCTTACCGTCTGAATATCATTCATCTTGCACATTACCTTTGATTTAAGGTCTAGTATGCTCATTGTTTGGATTAAGTAAACGACATTTTCCCTTTGTTTGGATCTGTGCATTAGCCGAGTGAAATCATAATCACGTCTCGTACACAGTTTAAGATTGATCTGAAGCATGTTCCTCTAATCCATGGTTGGCCAATATGCTAGTACGAGTGTCTACAAACCTGTGATATGTGATATTTCTCCCCTTTAAAATGGCGGTGCTTGTTGAAGTTGGTTCTTAAGATAAAAGAATGGCCCAGGATCAGTCTTTGAACTTGTTGTCATATCTGCTGTCAAAATGTATTCATATTTCTGTGTTAATGCCATATTATTGTTTGTTTGAAACTTAGTAGTACCTATACTGGTTTCTAGTTGTCTTTACTGTGTATTGGTGGTGTAGTATGGCTATTTTTTGGTTCAAAACGAGACTTATATGTGCATATGAGAGTTGAGTTAAAAGGCACTGGTTCGGGTGTTCGTAAGGGTCAGTTCTTTTCATATAAAGTTTTTCACCTATTTCACTATCATCCTAGATAGTTATTTCAACTATTAAATAATGATTCAATGTTGAATATATCACGTGCTCCCCTATTCTCTTAAAGTAACTAATGGCTGGATTTTGTGTTAACTTAATTCCTTAAAAGAATGATGGCTTAGATTCGAGTCTGTTGCTTTCTCCTGTGTTTAATAGATTGAGTTTGTTTTGGACCTACTTCACTGTGTTCTTTTGTGTTTCTGACGTGTTTTGGGCCTGCCCCTATTTATTTTATTTTATTCTATTTGACTGTTAGTTTGGTATCTAGGCTTAAGTTAGTCAGTAATATGAAATAGATCACGTGGACTTCAGTCGTTTCTTTATCATTGTCTTATTTGGGCTTGAACATTCTCTAATTGTTCTATTGTTGCGTTATATGCAAATTCAATTTGCGTACCGAGTTTCTTTATTTATGTCTTAGTCCTTTATTATATACTAATTCTTTTCCTTTCTTTTGCATGACTACCGCATACGAATACGAGTCCGAGAGACTCGTTCTTCGCCCGCATTCGGAGTCGGGCTAAAAGCCCAACATAATCTCCTCGGGCCATCTCTGCCCAGCCCAATCCGCAGCAAAAACCAAAAAAAAAAATGGAAATTCTGGGCCAAGGCCCAATAGCGTGAACAGTTCTCAGCAGTCCAAAAAGTGGGCTGAGCCCACTCCCAACATCGGCCTGATTACTGCATCAGCCCATTTAAATTATTTATGCCTCTCCTTTATTCTGTGCATTCAATTTGTATTACTTGACTAACCCCCTTACTTTGTTTATTTTATTAACTTAGATGAATTCTAGAAAATTAGTGGGTTAGTTTAGTGTAACGGGTAGTTAATCAAAAAAGGAAACTGGTAGTTATTTCCGTAGGCTTCTAAATTACTTACATTGTCTATAATATTTACCTTAAAATTATTTACATCATTTATAATATTCACTATTACTAGAATCATTAATTTCCCAATAATGAGAACATGTGCTTTGAATTAGAGGATTACCGTCCGTTTCCTTATTGCCTTAGCGATTTAACGTATTATGGATATGAAATATCTGAAATTAGGTATTGTAAGTTGAATTAATTACATATCCTCCTAATTGAGCATAGTTAACAAAAGATAAACTCATTAGTTATATTTTGTATTTTTGTTTATATTCCTAAAATGCAAAAATCAATTAATACCTCGCCACTTGAATTATCTCAAATATTTACTAAAGCGCTGCATAAATTCACTTTCTTCTACTTATATATTTTATGCAAATCTTATTTTAAATAGCATTTTTTTAGTTAAAGCCTTACTAATATTTATAAGTTTCATTGTAAATGGCATTTGAAGTTTCCTTTTATGCTAGATCATTATATTTGATACAAGCCTTATTCTAAATTGCATTTTTTTTAGCCTTAGCAATATCTATAAGTATTATTTTAAATAGCACTATTGTACTCTTTCGTTAACAACCTTTATAAATCTTGTTTAAAATAGCCTTTTAAGTCTTCTTTTATTATATTTTCCGTAAATCTTATTTTGACCAACATTATTTTTCCCTTAAAACTTTGGCAATATTTATAAGCTATATTTTAACCTTAATTAATTAACCTAAGTTTTGTCGGTAAACCGTAGTTAACGGATCTTAGAGGATGCCTAACCCCTTCCCTTTAGGATAATTACCTAGAATTAAATTAAGCAGACCATTAACAGGGTTTAGTTAGCTTTACCTTAGTTAATAATTAGGTGCCCTAATTCACCTTAAAAACTAATTAGGTGGCGACTCCTTGAAATAAAGCAACTTAGGAATCTCTAATATGTTGTACTCTAATTTAACCCGTTTAAATGGGGTATAACAGCTTGGCGACTCTGCTGGGGACAATTAGGTTCTAAACCACAACAGACTTAGGTTAATTAATATTTTGTTGGGTGTTTGATTGTGTGTTTTCTTTATTTTTGCTTTATATGCCTTTAAATGTCGTTATTATTGTTTTATTGCCTTATTTGCCTTTGCCATGTAATATATATGTTTTCTTTTATTAAATTGGCATTCCGTTCATATTTCTTCCACTCCTGGAAAATTCACACATTTCACACGCTTAAAGCGGTTTCGCGGTTCGCGGCCGTGCACTACTAAAACATCCTTTTTAGTCGGATTGATCTTGTGGATTTAGTCGATCGGCGGTGCAGTCGACAGCCACGGACTTTCCACTCCCAAGTTGTCTACTTGGGGGAGCCTTGCGTCATAGGAAACCAACTCTTAGTCGGCTTAAGATAGAGCTAAACCAAAACCCTTTTTAAGAGCACCAACGAACCTAGGAGGCTTAATACCCAAGGTGTATCAGCCCATTAGTCAACCTCGCCCAAATGTCCGAGTGGGTCTATGACCCCGAGCGACGATTATCATGTTATGTGCATTTGATTTGAAGGATAAACATGTGTGTTATGTGGACTATGTGCTATTTAGGTAGAACTAACCATTTGTGAACGCAGGTAGCCATGAGTCAACACAACATTTACCCGAAGTTTAGCATGGTTTTGAGTGTTCCTCCTCAACTGAAAGCATGGTGGATTGATTTGGGGGATTACGGACAGCGTGTGGTACGTGGAGCGTTGGGGCACTTACCGTCTTTGATGGATATCCAACCCTGTAGAGACATCATCGAGGCAGCAACTGTGTTTTGGGATGAGAAAAGGGCCGTGTTTAGATTTGGCAACATTGAGATGACGCCGTTGTTAGAAGAAATAGGAGGCTATGTAGAAAATGCTGCTTTATTACATAAGAAGAAAAAATGGCAAAACTGTGGCATGATTATTCCTAAGGAACCTTTACCAAAAGAATTTGTTGACAGCCTCGGGTTTAGAAAGGGTAAAGGCGTAGAGTGTTTACAAGGGTCTATGATACCATTTGAGTATTTGTATCATAGATTTGGTTATCAACAAAGTTTCACTCGTTATCAAGACGAATTTTTCTCATATGACTCTTGGAAACAAAAACAATGCTTCGCTTTCGCAGTATGTTTTTTGGGAACTGTGGTATTCCCTAAAGGAACAACAAGAGATATTCACACCCGTCTCATTACTGTGACTGAAGCTCTATTTGGTGGCATTGACGGGAAATACTACACTGTGGTCCCTATGGTCGTGGCAGATATCTACCGAGCATTAGGACGTTGCAAGCATGGGTACAAACATTTTGAGAGATGCAACTTGCTTTTACAGATTTGGTTGATGGAACATCTTCAAAAGGTCGACAGGGGTCTAGCATTCCGAAAGCCGACGGGTGAAAATCACATTCTGAGACATGTTCCAGGCGCTATCTTGACGAGTAGATCGTTTGAAAAGCCAAATTGTGTAGAAGGGTGGGTAGGACTTCTTAGTCGTTTGAACGATGATTCAGTTCAATGGATGTTCAGTTGGTTTCCATCCGAGGGTTTGGTGTTTCGTACAAAAATCGTGCCATTTTTAGTTTTGATGGGACTTCGGGGCTTGCAACCTTACGCCCCATTAAGAGTTTTGAGGCAATCTGGAAGAAAGCAAAACATACCTTTAGTGGCAGACATGGACCGTTATCGAGCCGACTACAAAGAAGGAAAAATTCTTTTCGCAAAAGAAGTTCTAAGCATGTGGAAATCGAGGGAAGCCATGAAAGCAGATTCGATTGAGCCAAATAGATACCAAGCTGGATTTGAGGATAACTATTTGGAGTGGCTGACCGCTAATTTGGAAGGATCAATCGAACCTGTCGTTAGTCTGAGGGGACGAATTAAGGATGGGGAAGAAGAAGCATACATCTTACTCCAGCAATTGCGCAAGAAAAGTCTTGTCTCTGAAGCCGAGCACCATGCACAACTTGAAGAAAAGGAAAGGGAGGCAAATAAATGGAAGCAGCAGGCACTTAGTTACGAGCAAAGCATGCAAGAATTGGATACACTTCTAGCTGAGCAAGGAGACACTTGCATCAAAGAAGGCATCAAAACGGGAGGAGTTCTAGCTATGTCATACCTTGCCCAGAATCGCCGAAAGATCGATCAATCAATCCAGGCAACCAAGAGGCTCAAGAGCAACGAAGGGCCTTCTTCATTTAATTAGCTTATGAAAGTCAAGTAATAATTGTCATAATTTCTTTTGCATCGGGATTTTAAATTTTAAACAACGTATGTTTTGGGGCCTTCAATTAATATCACATTGGGATGACATATAATTGCATATTTTATCCTTCAAATCCGCGTTAGGCCTACCTCTGGCACAAAAGAGGTCCCGTGCATAATAGGTCGTGCTGTGTTTGCTATATCTCTCTTTTTACTATATAATTTGTTTGCCATGCAATATATGTTTGGTTTGATATGCAATATGTGTTTTGTTTGCTATGCAATATGTGTTTCTTTCAACGTTATTTTCTCAATGTTCGCATTATTTTAAGCAGCAATCATTCGCACTATACTAACACAGTTGTCTTCATTTTTGAAGGTTTTTCTTTTTATTCTGATTATTTCCCCCCAACGGTTGATTCGTGTTGACTGCAAGCTGGCAGACCACCCGTACTTTACAAGATCAAAAACACGAGCATCCAGCGATGTGAATGATTCAGGGGCATCCGAACAGACTGGCTTGGGACTTGTCACCCTTCCAAGAGACGAACCCGAAGCTTCGGGAGGAGGGAATGACGAACTCATCGCCCAACTGGTGCAGCAAACAGCCAATATGCAAACTAAAATCGAGCGACTGCGAAATCTTACCAATCTATCCATCACCCTTAATACTCCTCACCATGAACACAGAACAAATGCGACAATTCCACCATCCTTTTCACCTGTCGACTCACCCGCTCCTCAGCCCTCTCCCTCAAACCCTCCGATTAACATGTGCCATCCAAATACTACCGATTCACAACAACCTAGCCAGCAACAAACCATCTCACAACAATCAAATCCACAACAAGCCATTCCACCACAGATCAACCCGCAACAAACCATCCCGCCACAAACCACCCCGCAACAAACCAACATACATCAAACCATCCCGCAACCAAATGACCCGCAACAAGCCAACCCCCAGCAAATTAACCTCCAACAAACCAATCCGTCACCTTTAACCACTCCATACATGCCTCAACCCGCAGTTACCCAAACTACCCCGCTTCCCCAAAACTACCAAGCAACTCAACACATACCATTAGCACACACCATCAACCATAATACGCAGTATGTGCCACCAGTATATGTAGCAGAAGCTCAACCTTTCACTACCCAGTTGCAGGCTGTGCAGCATCCAGAGGTTGACCCTTATGAAGAGATAGAAAGGGAAGCCAGGGCAAAAGCGGACGAGAATGTAGCAAAAGAGCTACGCAGTCTGAGAGAAGCAGTTAGAAATATCCAAACCAACAAAGGATGTGAAGGAATTGAATATGAAGATCTGTGTATCCATCCTGATATCGAGCTGCCCACCGGATATAAAATCCTAAAATTTGACATGTTTGATGGGAAGGGAAATCCTCGGGCTCACTTGAGGTCATACTGCGATAAGCTTGTCAGAGTGGGGAAAGATCAAGCTATCCGGATGAAGTTATACATAAGGAGTTTGACGGGAGAAACGCTCGATTGGTATACATGCCAAGACCCGCAGAAATGGCACAGTTGGGGAGAAATGGCCCAAGAATTCATGGATAGATTTAGGTTTAACACTGAGACTGTCCCAGATAGATTTTACTTGATGAAGCTAGAGAGGAAGTCGACGGAAACTTTCCGAGAGTATGCCATGCGCTGGAGAGCAGAGGCTGCAAAAGTCCAGCCCCCAATGGTTGAGAGTGAGATGACGACACTTTTCATACAGTCTTTAAAAGATGACACATACTATGAGAGACTGTTAGGTGTCATCGGACAAAATTTCTCTGAGGTCATCAGAATGGGAGACTTCATAGAAGAAGGCATTAAAACAGGAAGAGTCACAAATCTTGCGGCCTTGCAAGCAACAAATAAGGCAATTCAATCAGATGCAGCTAAGAGCAAGAGGGACGGAGTGTCCGCGGTTATGACCATTCAAGAACGAAGACCAAATCAAATGTTAACCTACCAATACCTTCCATCTCAGCCTTCATACTACAGCCAATACACCCAAGCCCCTCAGCCTTATTACCAACCTCCACCCACTCCCCTTCCTGTTTACCATACCCAACCAACATATTACCCACCTCGAGCACCTGCCCATCCAAGCCCATCACAATACTAGCCAACCTACTCACCTCAACCCCAACACCAATCAACAAACCGTCCACAAAATACACCTAGACCTCACCCAAACATCGAGAGAAAGCCAACCAAAACCTACACACCGTTAGACGAACCCTTGGCCCAGTTGTATGAAAGATTGAGAACCGCAGGGATACTCCAGCCAATTCAGAGAAGAGTCCCTAATCCCCTTCCTAAATGGTATGACGAGACTAAACGTTGTGCGTATCACTCAGGGGTTACTGGACATGATACTGAGAATTGCCTTACTCTCAAGGACAAAATCGAGGCGTTGATCAAAGAAGGGGTCATCCAGCTTAGAGAAGCTCCCCCAAATATAAACAACAATCCGCTGCCCAATCATGGCGATGCAGATGTGCATATGATTACCATTGACGAAGATTGCAGTTTGGAAGGGACTATCGTGCCGGTTAAGAAAGAGGAGAAGGTTGAATCATCAACCTTTGTTGCTCCAGTGATCACGGTCCAAATGAGGGCGCCATTTGAAGTAGAAGTGCTCACCCCAAGGCCTACAATCACGGCCTTAGTTGCTCAAGCGCCATCTTGCAACACCAAAGTAGTTCCTTGGAATTATCAATTTGATGAAAGGGACAGAGCGAAAGGAAAATTGGTTGTGGAAACTGTTGCGGCCGGAATGACTAGATCTGGGCGGTGTTATGCCCCCGAGGAGGGAGCACGAGGAGCGCCAGGCAAGGAAAATGGCCAAAAAAAGGTTGTTACTGAGGCTGAAGTTGAAGAATTCTGGAGAAAGATGCCAACCAAAGAATATTTTGTTGTTTGGAGAACAACTGAAGAAAACTCCAGCCCAAATTTCTTTATTGGCATTGTTGACGAGTTCTGAAGCTCATAGGAACGCTTTAGCAAAAGTACTGAATGAAGCCTATGTTCCTCCTGAGACTTCCAGCGAGAAACTTTCAGCCATGGTTGGAGAAATCCTTGAAGCCCACAGAGTTTCTTTTCATAATGACGAATTGCCACCTGAAGGTTTGAGACACAACAAAGCGTTGAACATCACCGTCAGATGCAGAGACAAATTCATTTCCAAAGTATTGATTGATGGAGGTTCAGCTGTGAATATATGTCCTGTCACTACTCTCCGAGCCTTAGGGATCGATGTCGGGAAGCTTCGCGGTAGTCAGGTGAGAGTCAAATGTTTTGATGGAGCCTAGAGAGGTGTCGTAGGAGAGATTGACTTGGCCTTGGAAATCGGACCTGTGGAGTTCATGGTGGAATTCCAAGTAATGGATATATCTGCTAGCTACAACCTGCTGATAGGAAGGCCATGGATCCACATGGCTAGTGCGGTTCCCTCTACCTTGCATCAAAGTTTGAAGTTTGTCTGGAACCATCAAGAAATTGTGATCCACGGGGAAGGCAGCAATTAGATATATCCTGAAAGCTCAATTCCAGTTATCGAAAGTGTAGAAAGGCTGGATGGATCTGTCTTCCATATCAAAGAAACTATGTGTGCTGCTCAAACGGAAAAGGTAGAATTGCCACAGGTGCTTATGATGGTGGTGTGGGAAATGTTGAAGAATGTCTTCCAGCCCGGTCGAGGCCTCGGGTTGAACTTGGATGGAATTGTGGAGCCGATTCAATTACCCGGGCAGAAACATACTTTCGGTCTTGGATACGAACCCACTCCTGAGGAGATTGCACTGGCTAGTCTCAAAAGAAGAAGTAACATTCCCTTGTGAAAGCCTGTTCCTCTCCTGAATCAGTCATTTCTCAAAGCGTCCGCCACTCGAGCATCAGAAGAAGAACCTGAAGACAGCCTTGTGGAAAGTTTTAAGAATTTATTCATTGCTGAGGAGGAAGCTGAATGCAACATGGTTTCGGGTGAATGCTCTGAAGGCCCGACTATCTGGGATGCTGAGCCTGGAAACATTTTGAACAATTGGACTTGTACCCCGCCCCCAGTTCTCCGGGAGTCTTGGTAGACAATTTGTATTAAACATTTGATGAAACAACACGATTCAAAACTGAGGCCTGAATCGTGTTTATGCTTTTGTTGTTTTGCCTCCAAACTTTTGAAAGCTCAAATGCAAAAATCAAGCTATGCTTTTATTTATTATTCCGTCTTTGTTTAATTAATTTTTCTTTTATTTTTCAGCAATCAAATTAATAAATCTGCCGATACTGTGAATGCGACACATAATGAAACAAGAGAGCCCATAGTAAATGCCGAGCAAGACTCTGAATAATATGAATAGGATGTGCAACCTGAAGGGTTAACTAACGATTTTGAATATTTTGAGAATAGGCCAAAGCAAAATTTGGATGAAACAGAAACTATAAATTTGGGAAATTCCAAAATCGTGATGGAAATAAGAATCAGCGTCCATTTGACTCCGTCACAAAGGGAAGAATTGATCAACCTTTTGAGAGAATATATAGATGTGTTCGCTTGGTCTTACGATGATATGCCAGGTTTAAGCACTGACATTGTTTCGCATAAGCTGTCTATCGATCCATCTTGTCTTCCGGTAAAACAAAAGAAGAGAAACATTAAACCAGATTTGAGTTTAAAAATCAAGGAAGAGATCTCCAAGCAATTTAATGCAAAGGTCATTCGAGCTACAAGATACCCCACTTGGCTAGCCAATGTCGTGCCCGTACCAAAGAAGGATGGCAAAGTCAGAGTATGCGTAGATTATCGAGATCTCAACAAGGCTAGTCCGAAAGATGACTTTCCCCTCCCGAATATCCACATACTCATTGATAATTGTGCAAAGCATGAGTTGCAATCATTCGTCGATTGCTACGCAGGATATCACCAAATTCTAATGGATGAAGAAGATGCTGAGAAAACAGCATTCATCACACCTTGGGGAGTGTACTATTATTGGGTGATACCTTTTGGGCTCAAAAACGCAGGTGCTACCTATATGAGAACCATTGACTACTATTTTTCATGATATGATCCATAAAGAGATCGAAGTATACGTGGATGATATCATCATCAAGTCACGGAAGAGTTCAGATCACCTGACGGATTTGAGGAAATTTTTCGACAGGTTGAGGCGATACAATCTGAAGTTAAACCCCGTAAAATGTGCATTTGGTGTTCCTGCAGGGAAGTTGTTGGGTTTTATCGTGAGCAGGAGGGCTATAGAGTTGGACCCTTCAAAGATAAAGGCCATTCAGGAATTGCCTTCCCCAAAGAGTCGAAAGGACGTGATGAGTTTCCTCGGTCGCCTCAATTACATTAGCCGGTTCATAGCACAATCGACGGTGATATGTGAGCCAATAATCAAGCTGTTGAGAAAAGATGCTGCTACCAAATGGACAGAAGATTGCCAAAAAGCTTTCGACAGAATCAAAGAGTATTTATCTAATCCGCCTGTTTTGGTGCCTCCAGAAGCTGGAAGACCTTTGTTATTGTATTTGTCCGTGTCGGCAAATGCGTTTGGATGCGTGTTGGGACAACATGATGAAACGGGAAGGAAAGAACAAGCAATATACTATTTGAGCAATAAGTTCACGCCTTACGAGGCGCGATATACTTTATTGGAGCGCACATGTTGTGCCTTGACTTGGGTTACACAAAAATTGAGACATTATCTGTCTGCGTATACTACTTATCTCATTTCGAGGATGGATCCCCTCAAGTATATCTTCCAGAAGCCTATGCCTACTGGGAAGCTGGCCAAATGACAGATTTTGCTAAGTGAGTTTGATATTGTATATGTTACTCAAAAGGTTGTCAAAGGGCAGGCAATAGCCGACCATCTTGCTGAAAATCCCGTGGATGAGGAATACATGCCCCTTAAAACTTATTTCCCTGATGAAGAAGTGTTGTTTGTCGGAGAGGACATTGCAGAAGAATATCCAGGGTGGAGAATTTTCTTCGATGGGGCAGCAAACTCCAAAGGAGTCGGCGTTGGAGCAGTCTTAATTTCAGAGTTAGGCCAGCATTATCCAATTTCAGCAAAGCTCAAGTTCCTGTGCACCAACAATATGGCAGAATATGAAGCTTGCATTCTTGGGCTCAGAATGGCCATTGATATGAACATACAAGAACTTTTGGTTATAGGTGATTCTGACTTATTGGTTCATCAAGTGCAAGGCGAATGGACCACTAAGAATGTGAAGATACTTCCGTACTTGCATTGCGTGAAAGATCTGTGTAAGAGATTCATCAAGGTGGAATTCAAACATATTCCCAGGACTCAAAATGAGTTCGCTGACGCTTTGGCAACCTTGTCCTCCATGATTCGGCACCCGGACAAGAATTACATAGATCCTATCAAGGTGGATGTGCACGATCAGCAGTCTTACTGCTTCTATGTAGATGAAGAGCCTGATGGAGAACCTTGGTATTATGATATTAAGAAATATCTCGGGGCAGGAGGCTATCCAGAAGGCATAACCAGTGTTCAGAAGAAAACACTTCGGAGATTAGCAAACCATTTTTTCCTAAGTGGAGAAATCCTGTATAGGAGGACTCCAGATTTAGGACTGCTAAGGTCTGTTGATGTCAAAGAGGCGGCCAAATTGATTAAAGAAGTGCATGGCGGTACATGTGGGCCCTACATGAATGGTTTTACTTTGGCTAAGAAAATTATACGAGTAGGCTATTTCTGGATGACTATGGAGTCAGATTGCATTCGCTTTGTGCAAAAGTGTCATCAATGTCAGATTCATGGCGATTTGATTCGAGTCCCGCCAAATGAGTTAAATGTAACAAGTTCTCCATGGCCATTCGCAGCTTGGGGCATGGATGTCATTGGTCCTATCGAGCCAACAGCATCAAATGGGCATAGGTTCATTCTGGTGGCCATCGATTACTTTACGAAGTGGGTAGAAGCATCTTCGCACAAGTCAGTGACGAAGAAAGTGGTGGCAGATTTTGTTCGCAGCAACATCATTTGTCGATTCGGAATTCCGGAGTCGATTATAACAGATAATGGAGCTAATCTTAACAGTGACCTGATGCGGGAGATTTGTGAAACATTTAAGATCACTCACCGCAATTCCACCCCTTATCGACCTCAGATGAATGGAGCAGTTGAAGCAGCCAACAAAAACATCAAGAGAATATTAAGGAAGATGATTGATAATTATAGGCATTGGCACGAAAAACTTCCATTAGCCCTTCTCGGTTATCGCACCACGGTTAGGACTTCAACTGGGGCAACGCCTTATCTTTTGGTCTATGGGACAGAGGTTGTGTTACCTGCGGAGGTAGAAATACCATCTTTGAGAATTATCCAAGAAGCTGAGTTGAGTGATGCTAAGTGGATACAGAACCGATATGAACAATTAATGCTCATCGATGAAAAGAGGATGAATGCAGTTTGTCACGGGCAACTTTATCAGAACAGAATGGCCAAAGCTTTCAATAAGAAGGTGAGGTCGAGACAGTTCAAACCAGGGCAGTTGGTATTGAAGCGCATATTCCCATGCCAAGATGAAGCTAAAGGAAAATTTTCACCTAACTTGGTACACCCTGGAAAAATTTCACGTTACCAAAAACTGTAAACGGCTAGTACAGGCCAAAGGGTCGATACAGTACGAACGCGCCCCCACGTGG
This sequence comes from Lycium barbarum, assembly GCF_019175385.1. Lineage (NCBI taxonomy): Eukaryota > Viridiplantae > Streptophyta > Magnoliopsida > Solanales > Solanaceae > Lycium > Lycium barbarum. Next base: position 9,979,188 of record NC_083342.1, read on the forward strand.
CGCGAACGCGCTCAACGAAAATTCGAGAATCAAGTTAGGAATGAAGGTGGTGTTATAAGAAGGTAATAATAGCATACATATATGACATTTGGAGACCATATGGTGTAAATTAGGTCATATGTTAATTGACGAAAAACCCTCGTTGCTGCAAGCTAAGTGGGGCCCACATGTCAAAGTTTTATAAAGGACATATGAAGATACATACGAGTAGTATATGGAAAGTTGAGCAAGTCCTAAGAAGGCCCCATAAGCCAAAAATAGGCATAAGCCCTCCAAAAGGACGATTTAAGGAAACGTTTTCGGATGATCTGACTTGAAAGGGCAAACACGGCATTATAAGTTTGGAATTTGGGAAAACTCTCAGAACTAGAAGTTGTAGATAATTGAATTAGCTTTCCAACCATAGGTCGTGGGCCCTCATACGATATCGGGATCAAGAGTTATGACCGTTTTACTGAACGAACATCCAGTAAGAAATTTTAACCCTGCGCGAACGCGCCAAAAGGGGGAGCGAACGCGCAGAAGGAAATTATTTAACTCTACGCGATCACGCCAGAAGGCAGCGCGAACGCGCAGAGCATTTTTCCAGCTGCTTCTGGCAGCTTCTAAACACCATAAAAAGGGGGAAACCCCCCTCATTTTCAGATCAACACACGAAAAACACACCCCAAAACTCTCCAAAAATCTGGAGAGTTCTCCCCAACTCCCCAAACCAAATTTTTTCCAAACCAGGTATAAAATTTCAAATTCCAGTCTGGGTAGCGTATAATTATTGGTGCAGAATCATATAACAGTGTGTGGTGGCCTAAATTTAGCGTGGAAAAGTGGATATTAAGCAATATTAAAGGGAGAAAGGTATGAATCTCTTTCTATTTGTGCTAATACCGGTTTATTTACGAAGAATACGCGATTAAATAATTGTATACTGAGTTAATTAGTTATGAAAGTTGGAAAACAGCGTGTGGGCTGTTTTATGAGATATTTTGGAGTTGAAAACATTATAATTGATGTTGGTATTGTTGTTGTTGTTGGCTGCTGAATTAAAAATTTGGGCTAGGCATATAAACAGGGGAGATGCTGCCCGATTTTCGGCAAAATATAAAATAGTATAATTTGAATTATGGTACAAGTGTATGATGAAAAGGCTAATATTAGTGTGAATTATCTTAAATGTAGACTTACAAGCTCGGACACATAAGTGTGGCTAATAGGACGTGGAACAGGTATGTTAAGGCTCGTCCCTTTCTTTCTATGGCATGATCCCGATGTTATAATTTTGTAATTGTTTCCATATCGTCCTTGTTATGAAAGTTAGATGTCTATGATTCTGAGCTATGCTTACTTCCCCGATAACTCGTCAATGTTTTCCAAAATGTTCGTATTTCTCCAAAACAAAGGTTATGGTGTCGTAAGCCCTTATGGCAATGACGATGGATATGTTTCACGATGACGATGATGATGTCAAGATTGAGAATGTTCTATGATGATTATGATAAGAATGATTTTCCAAAAAATGACTTCTGAAATGTTCATGAAAGGTTCTGAACTTCAAACGCTCATAACTTTCGTATACTAATTCCATTTGACCCGAAATATGTTTCTGAGTCTTCATATGTTCCCCATAACGTCCTTATTTTCAAAAGCCAGAAGTTATGAATTCAAAACATGATTTCCTTTCCAAAAGTTATAAATGTTTTCCAAAATATACATTTTTCTCCAAAATCCAAGTTTTACGATTGTGAAAGTTTTATAACTACAACAACGACTACGAAGTTATGATGACAATAATGAAGCCAGACATGAGAAAGTGTCTATGACGAATATCCCAAGGATATGTTCTTACCATGAATACGACGATATGAAATGCTAAGCTACTTTTGAATAATGACTATTTTAAAGGTTTTAAAGTACACGAGGTAATATGTTATGATCCCGTTTTATGTTTTCCCAAGATAATGTTCTTCATTGATAGTCTCGCCTTATAATTGTTCCTTCAAGGCGTGACATGTCGACCGTGATGATTCCATAACACAATCGGAGGTTACCGACCTTACGTCACTCCGATAGACACATGACTTTCCTTGGGCTCTCATGCATGCTATATATGTATATGGGAGGGGGGAAGGGATACATGTATATGGGGATATGGGGAAGGGAAACATGTTTCATCGCCACCTGGTCAGCTGGCATTATCATCCCGGACGCGGGATATATGGGCGAGCCGACATATTTCGGCGCTATGTGGGCGAGCCGACTTGTTCGGTGCTATGATATGATATGACCCAATAAGCATGCATGGTTTCCGCCCTAAATGGAATTCATATGTACATGTACTTCAATCAGTCTATGATACACTATATGACTCCTTATGATATGATATGATATGACCTGATATGATATGATACGACAGGATATGATATGACATGATATGATATGATATGATATGACACGATATGATATGACATGATATGTTCCCTACGAGATGCCATATGATTCCCTTGTGATTATATCCACTGGTATCTCTCCTTGTATTGTCGTTCATGCCTTACATACTCAGTACATTGCTCGTACTGACCCCTCTTCTTCGGGGGCTGCGTTTCATGTCGCGCAGGTACACCCAGATGAGCCGAAGCCATTATAGAAGATGTTCCAGCGAAGTTGGCGAGCTCCATTTTGTCCCTGGAGTGTAGCCGAGTCAGCGTACTATGCTATGATGTTTTGTTCTATGTTAGAGACTTTGCAGACAGAGTCGTGGGTATAGACTGTCAGCTTTGTAGACGGCTTCGCCAGTCGATATGTTATTATGTCTCATGTCACGGGTCCCACATGATTATAGACTTTACTTATGAAAAGAAAAGAAAAATTTGAAGAGCTTACTATGTATTTATTTCTTAATTGGTTCAAAAGAATATATGTGTAATAAGAGTCAGCGGGTTCGCTCGGCTCCGAATGTGGGGTCGAGTGCCCATCACACCCTAGTAAAGTCGGGGTGTGACAAAGTGGCAAGGACCTTACATGGTTCATCGAGTACTGACTGGAGGAGCATTAATTCTGGCAGAAATGGATGGCGAAGTTTGGTCGAAAGCTATCAACACAGATGCCGTCAAAAGATACTACGTCTAGGAGCTTTCATTTATTTGTATGTAATGTTTTGTAATGCCTTTCTATGTAATGAAGCTACGTTCCCTCGGCGGGATACGTAAGAAACCCATACCAGGTTTGGTCTTTGAGCTAACATTTCAAAAAAAAAAATCCATTTGCTTGTAACATGAACTACGCCTGACCTGATTCTCGCGGTGGGATACGTAGGTGGCCTACACGGGCCTCGGTCACATTATTAGAAAATCTCAATTTTGTTTTGCTTGTATTTTGAACTACGCTTGACCTGATTCCCTTAGTGGGATACGTAGGCAGCCTATGTCAGGATCGGTCTCGTCATTTGTAAAAGCTCGACATCCCCTATGCCTGAAACTAGGACAAATTTTAAGAGGCATGTCACGCCCCGAACCATGGCCTGGACGTAACACGGCACTCGGTGCCTGACTGCATGTGACCGAGCGAACCACATGGCTTGCTGAACTATCATGAGGCATACATAAGCGAAAATATAACGTGAAGTGAATGATGAGCCTTTATGAAAACATAGTAAGTCATAATATTAAATATAAATACTTGTTTAAACATGAGTGCGGAAATAACATGAATGGGCCAAAATGGCTATACGACTCCGAATGTCTAGCCTGACATAACTGACTTGTCTAGTCTATGAAACCTCTATCATGAGTCTGACTGGAAAACATACTTACTGGGACAAGGCCCCCAGCATACCTTAGATGCATAACTAAGAATAAAACAAAAGTTGACTAAACCCCGAATGAGATGGGGCTCACCAATAAGCTGATACGAATGCTGTCTTACTGAGCAGATGTGTCATCCTGTATATCAGTACCTGCATCGTGAAATGCAGGCCCCCGGGCAATAAAAAGGGGATGTCAGCACATTGAATGTACTGGTATGTAAAACAACTGAAAGAAATAACATGGGACATGGAATAACATGATAAGAACTGAAACTGAAAACCTAGACATGAACATGAGTGCATACATATATATATAAAACATGGTAAAAATATCATAAGTAGGGAGAGAAATAACTTATAACCGATCCATGGTCTGGTGCTTACGTCCCGCCAGCAGAACACTCAGTCCTTGCCAGGGAACATGAGATTTAATAAAATATGAAAGGATCCAGTCATTATAAGAGATCGTCCGGGACATGGGTGGAGCGATCCTCATCCTACGGTGGCTACGTAGTTTCAGGCTATCTGAAGCCCTCCTCGGTAATTAATGCAACTCCCAAAACATGAACATGTAAAATAGTGGCACTTGCTGCCCATGGTATATCATGAATCGTAACTTGCTTGTACATAGTATTCATGATCATAACTTGCTTGTACATGGTTTTCATGAATCATAACTTGCTTGTACATGATTTTCATAAATCATAACTTGCTTGTACATGGTTTTCATAAATCATAACTTGTAAATATAGTTTCACAAGATAACTTGTCATACTCTTGCAAAGCATGTTTTTGATGCATGAGTAATAACAATAGTTCATAATCATATATATATACTTGACTTGAAAACATGCTTATAACTTGCTGGATGAAATCATAAAGTTTCATATAAACATAATGAGAACACATGAGGAATAATTCACGATTCATTGATTAAGCTAGGATTCCTAATAACCGTAATAGAAGATTAGGAATACAACAACGAATATAGATACAAAATTCATGTACATAAATACGGGCTACCAATATGTTGGGTTTAATGCCCTAAGATTTGAACTTCATGAATATCAAGGAAACGAAGCATGGGGAAGAACATAGAGATTCCCACATGTGGATGGAAGTTCTACATACCTTAATTGCTCCAAAACTTGAATTAAAGACTTGGATTTTGGAGAAGATTTCCTAAATCTTGATTCTTAAATCTTGAGATGGGTTTTCTTGAAAACCCAAGATTAGGATTGATGATTTCTTGTTTAGAATACAAGGATATATGTTAGAATTGAGTTGGAATAATTAGAATGAACTTACCTTGGTGTTCTTGATGTTGGAGGAGAGTAGGAGGTCGTTCTAGGGTTTGAAGGAATGAAAAATAATGAGTTGAACTGATATGGATGAATATATACTGTCCTGTGAAATTTCAATTTACGTTCTGAACAGTTCTGGTCGTAAATTCAGTTTATGGGTCGTAAACTGCAATACGGGCCGTATTTTGCAATACGGACTGCACTGCGTCGCTTCAGTAACATGGCCATAACTCTTTGCACAGATGTTCTTTTGACCCCCGTAAGATACCGTTGAAAAGGTATTTCAATGCTCTACAACTTTTATCAAGGAAGGTTTCCCAAATTCCAAACACGTTTTTAAATACGGTCCGTATTTAACCATATGACCTCAAAATGTCAAATTCCAGAATGTTCAGAAATTCTTGGTTTCAGTTTACGGGCACTGTTCATGGTCGTAAATTGGAATACGACCACTGTTCATGGGCGTAAACCACCATATCACAACTGAACGGAAAAATTTCAATTCCCACATTCTTTATCTGATGTTCTAAGTCTAGGATCGTGGTCAAAACGTTCGTTAAAGGTACGGGGTGTTACCGGGCAGCATTGCAGAACAATATCCTCCTATGCCAGTAACTAGGATAATTTTTAAGGGAATCATCGCAAGCGACATCGAGAAACATGAAAGAGTATAGGGCCAACAGAGTCATCAGGCAAAAGGAAGACTTTGGAGAAAGAACGCTCGCTTTGTTTCACAATGTGTCACAATTCCAAGTTCGGCAGAAATTGTTTATCACTATATACTTATTTCACTATGCGTATTTTCTTTCTAAGTAATATGATTTTTCTTAATTAGTTAATTTTATTAGTTGGTCAAGATTTAGAAATAGGCGGAGGTTACAAGTCCAGACAAAGTTGGAAGCATGAAGCGTCAAGAGCCAGATCTTCAAAGTCAACGCGAATCAACCTCCCCCAAAAACTTACAAATTTCCTTTGGATGCAGGTTTCCATGTTGCGGAAGCCGAAATATATAATGTTTGCAGCCTTGCAAGGGTTGCACATCGAACGGTTTGAGTTTTCTTATAACAATTATGCCTCTCGAATATCAATAATTTCCGAAATTTGCAACAAATTAATGTTTGAGTCTTGCAATGATTTTTCAAACGTGTCGATGCACAAATATTTCCCATTGCTTTCAAATGCCTCGCATAAATGCTTTCAAATACACTTCGCACGCACTATTTCTTTCAAATGCCCCGCACTGCACATGCACTACTGCTTTCAAACGCACCGCACATACACTGCATCAATGCTCGCAAACGCACCGCACATGCATTGCACTATTACTTTCAAATGCCCTGCATCAATGCTCTCAAATGCACCGCACGTACATTGCATAGCTACTTTCGAAAGGCTTTGCACCGCACACGCATCGCACAAATGCTTTCATCCGCGTCGCACAAATGCTTACAAACGCACATGCACCGCACAAATGCTTTAAATTCACCGCACAAACGCTCTGCACCATGAATCATGTTGGTCTTTTTTTTAAAAAAAAAAAAAAAAAAAAAAAAAAAACCTCATTTTCACCAATCATTGGGTTTCGGGAGAAAACCTCATTATGCCAGCTTGGAAAGCCTCATTGCTCATAAATCATTCGGCTTAAATAGCCCGTTTCATATCCGGTTTAAGGCCTCATTAATCATTGCCGAAAGGCATCATTCTCATGAATCATCGGCCTAGAACCTTATTTGCATCAGCCTCCGCAAAGGCTGTCATTTATTTAAATCATCACAGTTTTTTATGGGTTTATTTTACATCGCTTTACTTTTGGATGTTTATTTTTACTGACTATTTTATCTTGTTTAAGTTTTGCAGGAGCTTTAGCGCAACGTGGAACTATTTCTTCGGCAGCGAACTGGGGCAATTCGTTGGGAAGGATAATCAGACTTCCCGACAAGGGTCAAAGATCTACCTCGAAACACTCATCTTCAACTCCAAATGTTCCGCTTGTATTCCAGCACACTCAGTATTTTCAGAATTCTAGAGTTCTATTATAATACCAGTGTCATCATAATTCGACACTGGGGAAATTGTTTTGCGAAAATTCGCGCCAATCAGGATTCGTTATCCATAGGTGTCGTAGTTATTCCAAAACTACACACGACCTGATTCTCGTGCAGCCCGAGATATGTAGGCAACTCGGAGACCGGAGTTCGGCCGTAATCCTCTTAAATTTTCTTTACCCTTAGTACTCCAAAGTCCTTTAGCCGAGACAAAATAGGCTACTGAGTCAACGTCTTTGCCCGACAAGTCTTTCATCCTTACCGGGCAAAGAGGGACAAGTTGTTGACACCCAATTTTGTCCCGTCTTCCCCCGAAATATTTATTTACGCTTCTGATATTTTGACAACTTTAAAATAATTGTTTATATTTCTACTATAATTATCAGCCTCTTATTAATACCGGCATTTTCGTTCGCTAGCTGTTATTGTTTCGTTATTACTACCATTATTATTATTATTATTATTATTATTTATTATTATTATTATTATTCTTATTATTATTATTATTATTGTTATTACCGATATTATGACAATCCGCATTTTTATCATTTCAGTATTTTTACCATCCTATGCACACGCATCGCATTTATTTTCGCATAATTAAATAGTAACGTTTATTTACTGTTGATTTTCAAAATATTATTGCACGGCTATTACGACGTAATGTAATTTCTATTTTTTATCTGAGCACTAGTAAATGCATATTTCTATATTCAATAACTATTAATTCAGTCCATAATTAAATCCTAAATTATCTGGGCTAAAGCCTAATTCGTAAAACCAGCCTACATTTTAATTCACTACTCAGCCTACATTTTATTCGTCAGCCCCATTTTAATACCCAGCCCAACTTTTAATACCCAACCCAACTTCTTAATACCTAGCCCGCACCCATGACCCGCCCCGACCCATCTCGTTTCTTAATGAAACGAGTAGGGTTTCCCTTACCCTTCCCTCACTCAGCGCCGCTCACCCTTCTCTCTTCTCTCCCCCTTCTCTCTTTCTCTTTCTATCGTCTTCAGCAAAATAGCAAAGCAACAAACGCCTTTCACCTTCCCCAGGCCTTGTATGGCCATTTTGGGGAAGGCATTAATGTTTGTACCCCTCCGCGTCAGTTTTCAAACGTTGAAGTTTTGTCTTCTTCGTTCCTTCTCCGCTTGCAACCTGAAAGCTGTAACGGCTTTCGTCCCTTTGTGAAGGTAAACCTGTCTTCTTCATCAGCCTTTTCATCTTTAGGGTACAAGATTTTAATTGATTTTTGTCTCTTCTTCTGGTTTTTCTGATCGATGACGGAAGAGGGTTTTAGCGTTTTGTGTTTGAAAAGGGTTCAATCCCGCCCATTTTGTGAAACCCTAGCAAACCCTAGATTCTCCTCCCCTATAAATAATCGCCTTGGGGTTCGTTTTAAGGAGAAGTTTTTCGGATCGGAAAATTCCCCTCAAAAATTAAGAATTCTGTTTAGCCGAGAAACCCCCCCCCCCCCCCTAAAATTGAAACAAGTCGTTTTTTTTTTTTTGCTTTCCTTTTCAACCAAACAAAGCATAAGTTTAAGCTACTTGAAAATAGTTTATTTTAGCAGTGGTGGCATTGTCTGATATCGAAAAAATCTAAATCGTTTTCTTTGTTTCCGCATTTGGTTCTGTTTGGGTTCGAGGAAATAATAACTCGGCGGGTTCGAAGTGTTTCGAGGTATATCGGAAGCTCGAGCCTCACTTCGCTGCACCTGAAGAAGGTCAGTGAACTCTCCCCATTTTATTTATTTTAGTATTTTACGTGTTTAGTCTAATTTGGATTTGCGTGTCAGCTAATATTTGTGTTGGTGTTCATTTAGTTGAGTTTAGTCTTAGTTCGTGTAGCGCCGCATCAATTAATCATATAGTTAGTTTAAGAATCACACCTGTTAGATTCGTTCATTCATCGATTTGTCCTATGGGTTGGAAGATAGCCACGTAAATCGCTGGTTCAGGACATATTATGTGTGTTAATTGCTATCTTTATTCAGTTGTGCTTAGTAGTTTTCAAGCATGTTCACATATGTTACTTGGTAGGTTTTAAGCTCTGTTTAAGTTCATTTGTATGGTTCAGCTGGTAGTTTAGCATCTAATAATTTTAGAGCAGTCCCTAGCATGCCTTGGTTCCGATTTCATCCCTGTTTAGGTAGTACTGTTCTGTTAGGCTGAGATTCATGCTTTAAGGATTCATGTGATCTAGATATGTGACAGTTGTATGTATTATTGCATTAATCGCCTTATACATGGTTAACTTGGGGCAAATGTTCAGTTAAATAGATAATAAGCTTACTAAAGGTTAACATAAGGTTCCGTTCTTTGTTTGAATCTGATGTATTATAAAAGAGGCTGGTAAGAATTTGTTTTATTTTTGGACCCATATTAGCATCATGTTAGGGGGCTGCCATGTGCTTGTTAGTTTAATGTATATGAATTGAGTTTGCCTTTGCTAGCTTTGCTTCAAATTTCTTACCGTCTGAATATCATTCATCTTGCACATTACCTTTGATTTAAGGTCTAGTATGCTCATTGTTTGGATTAAGTAAACGACATTTTCCCTTTGTTTGGATCTGTGCATTAGCCGAGTGAAATCATAATCACGTCTCGTACACAGTTTAAGATTGATCTGAAGCATGTTCCTCTAATCCATGGTTGGCCAATATGCTAGTACGAGTGTCTACAAACCTGTGATATGTGATATTTCTCCCCTTTAAAATGGCGGTGCTTGTTGAAGTTGGTTCTTAAGATAAAAGAATGGCCCAGGATCAGTCTTTGAACTTGTTGTCATATCTGCTGTCAAAATGTATTCATATTTCTGTGTTAATGCCATATTATTGTTTGTTTGAAACTTAGTAGTACCTATACTGGTTTCTAGTTGTCTTTACTGTGTATTGGTGGTGTAGTATGGCTATTTTTTGGTTCAAAACGAGACTTATATGTGCATATGAGAGTTGAGTTAAAAGGCACTGGTTCGGGTGTTCGTAAGGGTCAGTTCTTTTCATATAAAGTTTTTCACCTATTTCACTATCATCCTAGATAGTTATTTCAACTATTAAATAATGATTCAATGTTGAATATATCACGTGCTCCCCTATTCTCTTAAAGTAACTAATGGCTGGATTTTGTGTTAACTTAATTCCTTAAAAGAATGATGGCTTAGATTCGAGTCTGTTGCTTTCTCCTCTGTTTAATAGATTGAGTTTGTTTTGGACCTACTTCACTGTGTTCTTTTGTGTTTCTGACGTGTTTTGGGCCTGCCCCTATTTATTTTATTTTATTCTATTTGACTGTTAGTTTGGTATCTAGGCTTAAGTTAGTCAGTAATATGAAATAGATCACGTGGACTTCAGTCGTTTCTTTATCATTGTCTTATTTGGGCTTGAACATTCTCTAATTGTTCTATTGTTGCGTTATATGCAAATTCAATTTGCGTACCGAGTTTCTTTATTTATGTCTTAGTCCTTTATTATATACTAATTCTTTTCCTTTCTTTTGCATGACTACCGCATACGAATACGAGTCCGAGAGACTCGTTCTTCGCCCGCATTCGGAGTCGGGCTAAAAGCCCAACATAATCTCCTCGGGCCATCTCTGCCCAGCCCAATCCGCAGCAAAAACCAAAAAAAAAAAATGGAAATTCTGGGCCAAGACCCAATAGCGTGAACAGTTCTCAGCAGTCCAAAAAGTGGGCTGAGCCCACTCCCAACATCGGCCTGATTACTGCATCAGCCCATTTAAATTATTTATGCCTCTCCTTTATTCTGTGCATTCAATTTGTATTACTTGACTAACCCCCTTACTTTGTTTATTTTATTAACTTAGATGAATTCTAGAAAATTAGTGGGTTAGTTTAGTGTAACGGGTAGTTAATCAAAAAAGGAAACTGGTAGTTATTTCCGTAGGCTTCTAAATTACTTACATTTTCTATAATATTTACTTTAAAATTATTTACATCATTTATAATATTCACTATTACTAGAATCATTAATTTCCCAATAATGAGAACATGTGCTTTGAATTAGAGGATTACCGTCCGTTTCCTCATTGCCTTAGCGATTTAACGTATTATGGATATGAAATATCTGAAATTAGGTATTGTAAGTTGAATTAATTACATATCCTCCTAATTGAGCATAGTTAACAAAAGATAAACTCATTAGTTATATTTTGTATTTTTGTTTATATACCTAAAATGCAAAAATCAATTAATACCTCGCCACTTGAATTATCTCAAATATTTACTAAAGCGCTGCATAAATTCACTTTCTTCTACTTATATATTTTATGCAAATCTTATTTTAAATAGCATTTTTTTAGTTAAAGCCTTACTAATATTTATAAGTTTCATTGTAAATGGCATTTGGAGTTTCCTTTTATGCTAGATCATTATATTTGATACAAGCCTTATTCTAAATTGCATTTTTTTTTTAGCCTTAGCAATATCTATAAGTATTATTTTAAATAGCACTATTGTACTCTTTCGTTAACAACCTTTATAAATCTTGTTTAAAATAGCCTTTTAAGTCTTCTTTTATTATATTTTCCGTAAATCTTATTTTGACCAACATTATTTTTCCCTTAAAACTTTGGCAATATTTATAAGCTATATTTTAACCTTAATTAATTAACCTAAGTTTTGCCGGTAAACCGTAGTTAACGGATCTTAGAGGATGCCTAACCGCTTCCCTTTAGGATAATTAGAACCCTTACCTAGAATTAAATTAAGCAGACCATTAACGGGGTTTAGTTAGCTTTACCTTAGTTAATAATTAGGTGCCCTAATTCATCTTAAAAACTAATTAGGTGGCGACTCCTTGAAATAAAGCAACTTAGGAATCTCTAATATGTTGTACTCTAATTTAACCCGTTTAAATGGGGTATAACAGGGAATAGGTCTTCTAGATCAAAGGTGTTGTCGTCCTTGCTGCTAGGATTTGAACTGGGGTAATAAGTTCCACTGCCACTAGTGCCAGGAATTGATGGTAATTGCACGGAATCAATAGAACAACCTCCCTCGAGAGCTCCCACGGTGCTCTCAAAACCATTCTTTGTGCCACTGCTAGAAGCTGTACAACCATGAACTCCAATAAGATCAACAATTGATAATGGAAAACTTGTGTGTTAACGATAGGACCTACTTGAGTGGCTCCAATCAACTGCTTGCTCATTAGCTCTTCCAGCGACCCGACTTTATTCACTGGATGACGGTATATTCCGGTCCCACCAAAAACAATAGATGGTTTCAAGCTATGAGATGGAGACGCTCCGGAGGTGCCCTCTGCCACATTGATTAGGTCTTCTATACCTAGCAGGAGCTCCTCCACATCGTGAAATGAACTATTCCACTCACTACCAATAGCGAATTTCTCGGGGTTAACAGCTGATGTTTCTTCGATATCATAGTTGGTAACTGGCCCTGGTATAGATATCATCGTTGTGTCAAGCTTCAATCACATAGTCGGTTCTTGGCCATTGTAATTGTCCTCCACAAGGTACTTTTAACTTGTCAGAATTTTGTCCTTGTGAAAGTTCAGTAGTATCAGCAACATCCACACTAGTGATATCATGAATGCTTCTTCTCTTCTTCGCCTTATTAACATCATTTAATCGACTGAAGAACTTTTGGGCATGGCTAGCCACCTGTGTTGCTGTTCTAGATAACACTCAGTTCCTCGATATACTCCACCAATCACCTTTGCCAACTGAGGTAAGGCATTCAAACCGCTAAGGACTTGTATGTCAGACCTCGACTATTCCGGACCTCTAAATTAATCCTCTTCACACTTTTTATTTCAGGAGATTATACCCAATGACCTTAGAAAGGTAGTCTTGAACTTTTGACCCCCATTTGCCCATGGGCAAACCTTCAAAGTCAAAAGTGAAAACTTGTTGAACTTGAAGTTTTGCCTATAGGGCAAGCAAGGTCAAAAGTTCAAGATCAACCACTCTAAGGTCATTCTTTTAAATCAACCTTTTTATTTCGAAGGTCAAGATTGCTGGGAAACTTAAGCAAATTTCTTGGCATTTTGATCATATTCAAGTTTGTCATCTTTTTTGGTTAACCTTTTTAAAAAGGATTTACAATTTGTCAGCTACTAATTGGTGCATTATGCGGTGTCCATTTGTTGAGTGCCCATCTTTGATGTTTCTACAATATTGTTCTTCCACAAGAAACTTTGTGGAAGTTATTCACCTTTTCGAATTACTTGAAAATATTTGTCTCTCCGGAGAACCAAATCTTTAAGTTCTTGAACTGTTGAAAATGGGGACTTTGTTCTGCCAAAGATAGTAATTTAAGATTCTGTGGATGGGTGCTTTTGTTGATTGTGGTGCGGAGCATTTCATTAGAATTTTATGCCAAAATATTTCAAAACGAATCTTTTGGCACCTCATTTGTTCAACTAGTGTCTTTAGTTTACGTTGTATAGTGCAAGACAATAGGCAGATTTAGGATTTTAAGTTAGTGGGCACGAAGTACCATGACTACTCATTTTTGTGCCAATTGGTGCAAACTTATTATGAATAAATATCTTCTAATGTTTTTCAACTATAAAGTCTGAGCGATAGCAGTGAGTGTGGGTATGCCATTGCGGTATTCCTCTATGTGCAAAGTTATAGATCTCTTTCCATCCTCTTGATTGATCTCTAACAAAAATAGAAAAATATGCTTCATTGCTGTAGTTGTAGTCCAGCTTAAGTGCAATTTTTGGTCGTTGTGTTTTATAATTGTTTTTATTATATAAGGAATGTCATTGTGACTTTTAATTGAACCTGCTTTCTAATAACATAAGTTTAAAAGGTGATAAGATCTCTTAATTCTATACTCTTTTTGGACACGATATAGTAGGGACTTGTAGGTCCTATTCGTAAGTACAGAACTATATGGTCAAATTCTTATTATTTAGCTCATCATTAATATCCTTTTTCGTATTCTTTTTTACCTTCGCAGAGCTTGTTCATTAATCGAATATTTGCTGTTTACTTTTGCTTTAAATGGTTGAAAACCTTTAACAACAAATATAAAGTAGCTAAATACAGGAATAACAATCACCAAAATAATTTTTTTCCACAAAGTCATTTATTACTGTATTAATCTTGATTAGTTAGCAAGTGCCCATATCAAAGTCTTACAGAAATCGTATTTGCGGTCATTTTGGTTTATTGCGCCACTTGCCCGTTCCCCTTATCAGTTTCTCACTATTGTAGTTAAAATCAATAGCTAGATTAAAGATGTAGGCATATTGCTGCCATTGTTTCTGTTAACCAAGTTATATATACGCCAAATATTTATGGTGGTCTTTGTCTATATACAGAAATCCGTTTTGGGAAACCTCTTCAAAAACTTTCCCTTTCGTGTCAAACCTTTCATTGTAGATCCAACAAATGAGGCCCGACCGAACATGCAATAGCTCCTCCTTGACTAAGGGGGAAGACAAAGCATTTGAGACTGGCTCTCTGTTTATTCTGAAGATAGAGATCTACTTATGAAGATTGCAGCAGTGGTCCCTCGGAAATCTCTTGTCGAAATTGTCCAGTATTACGATGACCTTGTTGAAGATGTCCCTCAGAAATGTTGTTCCAGCCGTAGAAGTAGATTATCTGGAGCAGAGGTATAACAGCCAAAAGGGATTGCTTGGACTGTAGAGGAACACAGGTGAGGCTTTCCTTGCATATTTTGTAATTACCATGTTAATGTGCTTTGAAACATCTGACTACATGTATGATTATTTAATTTCTACAATAATGTGTTTCTTGGTAGTTGAATAAGTTTCAATTTTGGCAATAAGGATTTAAACGTTGCTACTATACGAAGTTCTTTGCAACAAAATGCTTCTTTTTTCCTGTTGTTTTTTTAGATTCAATAATTCTGTCAATTTGGACCAAAAGAATTTATTGAAGCTGTGTTTTTATTTAATCCTAACCAAGACCACTTCTGATTATTTGTATGTGTAAATGTGTAGTAGATCCACGTTAATTTGGTCTGAAATTTTTGAATACGAACGTGCTACTCATAAAATTTGGTCTGAAAATATGGAATAAAGCCCCTCCACTTAAGTTAGTAATTTCTTCAATTTTCTTTTAGTTTTTTTTTTCCTCAGGAAAAACTAAATTGGAGTGCTTGTTTTTCTGTGTACGTTCATCTTTTTCATAGAATAGAGAAGTACGGCTTGATATCACTGCTCTAATGTAGGTTTTGTGTCATCGATATAATTGTTATTTGCAAACAGATGAGTGATGTACTATATATGGACAAGGTACTATAGACATCAGACTTACAAAGACTTTAATCTAACTCGTGCTGGAAAAGCTTGCGAATTTATTGCTGACAAATGGTGATGTGAACAATATAGGTATATTGCCGCCAAGCTTAGTTCTTTTATAATTAAAATCCTCTAGTTTCTTCTTTAGCACCTTATGAGTTTTGAATACCATGCAAAGACCAAAGAGGCAGTCAAAAATTTATGTATTGAAAAAACTTTCCAGTACGCAATACTTATATTTCTCTTTCCTTTTCTTGGTGGAGAATGGGCTCTTGAATCCCCCCCCCCCCCCCCCCCCCCCTCCCTCTCCCCCTTAAAGGAAGAAAAAGAAAAGGTTATTAGACTTTACTTTGCTTCAACAGAGAGCATTCTACTGATTTAGATCAGCAAAGCTCTACTTTTCTGTTAGAAAATACTATTCGATTTGAGTGTGTGAAATGAGTGGCAGCTTACTAGTCTATATTGTATTGTGTTGACCAGGTGCAGGTGGTCAGTAATGATAAATGTATGCTGAAATAACACCGAACTTGGTAATTCGAACTTATTACATGTGTTCATTGTATATAGATGGAAGTAAAAATTGTCTATATAATCATACGACCGTGAGTAATTTCATCTCAATAGCAATTCATGAATTCTTGTTATATATCTCGCTCTTCATCTTACTCGACTATTAAGAAAGACTCTTTTCTTAATGACTCTTTTCTTAATGTAATATTAGTGAACTAGTAATCTTTTAAGGAGCGTTTGGACATGATTTGAAATCATGATATGAAATAATGATGATTTGAAGTTGAAGTTTTGTTTCGACATGCAATTTGGATTTCTTAAGTTGTGTTTCTTCTCATATACATAAAAACCTCACAAGTAGTGAAAACCATAAAACTTTCTCAATTCTTATACAATCTTACCAAATGAGCAAATCATACTTCATACCAAAATTAATACGTTACTAGAAGGTCTTTCTAAAAAATATAACAACAATTGATCGAACTTTAGTTCAATAAAAAGAAACTAAATTTGTTATAATATACTACCAACTTGCAAATCTTTTAATATTTGATATAAATGATTGGTAAATATGGTCGGTAAATATATCTACCAACTTATGAATCTTTTTTTACAAAATATAAACTTATGTGTCAAGTTTTACATTTTAAAAAGAGAAAAAGTCAAATATACCCCTCTATTTTAATTTAATAGTTAAGTATACCCTCCGTTAGCCAAAGTAGATAAATATACACTTCTGTTAAGAAAGTAAACAAATATATCCCTCAATTGACAAAATCTCCTATTCCACCATTAATTACCCGATTTAACTTAAAAAATCCATACCCGACCCGCAAATTAAATTCTTTCCACCCAAATATACCCACCACCACTACAACCGACCCAACACAACAACCGCCACCACTGTTTAGCACTCCCTCTTCCCCCTTACCCCCTAAACAGTTCTGGCAACAATGGTAAGCTTCTCTACCACTATTTTTCCTTCATTCTCTTTGTTTTTTATCCACCTTAGACCGTAGTTATTGAAAAGTTAAAGAAAAAATGAAAAGAAGTCCTGACGTTTTTCCTAGAAACGGATAAGGAAGTACAAAATAAAAAAAGCAATAAAAAGATTAAAGAAAAAACAGAAAAAGGTAAAAGAAAGAGAAAGGAGAATATTATCGAAGAATTTCATGCAATTCGATTTCATCAATTTGGGGTTGTTAGATTCTTTATTGTGACTGATTTTCTATACATTCTTTTTAGATTTTAAAGAAGAATAACTCTATTTTGAATGTATTTTAATTCAACTCTCCAACAAATGGTTGTTCTCATTTTACACATTCAGTGGTGGCGGTGGTGATGGAAGTGGTGGTAGTTGTTGTGTTGGTTGATTGTAGTGGTGGTAGGTATATTTGGGTGGACAGAATTTAATTTGCGGGTCGGGTATGGTTTTTTTTAAGTTAAATCAGGTAATTTGGTGGAGTTGGGGATTTTGTCAACTGAGGGGTATGCTTGCTTACTTTCTTAACGGAAGGGTTATATTTATCTACTTTGACTAACGGAAGGGGTATATATCTACTTTGACTAACATAAGATATATTTAACCATTAAACTAAAGTAGAGGGGTATATTTGATCCATTTCCCTTTTAAAAAAATTGAATCATGATTTGGAATCTCAAATCATACCTTGTTGGAGAATTTGGGATTTGAAATCATGATATGAAGTTGAAATTTCGTACAAATTGCGTAAACAAACGCTGATTTAAAATCAAAATATGAAATCATGATTTCATATTGCATGGTCAAACGTCTACTAAGACTCTCTTTTCTTGTCTATTAACCTATGTTCTCCCTCAAATCTTGCAGACGGGAAAATTATTCGCCATCATGGAAGCTATTATATGTAAGTTCATTTTTTGTCTTTTAAGCAGCTTTTTATTTTTCGTCTAAAGATGAAGTTCGTGCTATTAGAAGCACAACTTACTCTCTAGATAACCTGCCAGTTATATTTGAAAACTTCTCTGTGCTTGTCTATTGCTCGTTTGATCCATTTATTATTGCAGGAATTGTTCAATCAATTTGTGGAATTACTAGGAAGTGCACAAATGCTTGTAAAATGAAATCTCTATTTCACAATCAGTTATATTTGCCTATTCCCTGTAATAAGACTACGCCAAGCTTGGAAAGCAAAAATTTTGAAGGAAATTTTTCATACTCGGTTCTTCTTCATTTAGAAGTGCTTTATTCATTGTGCTTTAACATGTAGATAAATTGACTGTTAATTTTGTGGAATTCTCCTTTGCTTGTCTATTAGCTTTATTTGGTGGTTGATCCATTATCATTGTAGGAGTTGTTCAATCTCCGAGCCGCATATATATCATTGACGTAATCTCCAATCGCTTCCAGATATCATCTGACTGGTCTCTTCCATGTCTGAACCATGTATTTCCAACTGTCTGTTGCTCGAACCACATCTAGAATTTGAGAAAGGGATTACTTGCCAAAAATTTCTCATATTTCCTACATCCAAATTGACCGGGAATACCTGTAATGATTAAAACGAGTGGTGCTCTGATAAATGTAACTTACTCGTTGTTTTCTTCTTTTCAGTAGCTAGCTTTTTATTTTTTGTTGCTTCTCTTTTCTTGTTTATTAATTCTTTTCCTGTGTTAAATCTTGTTGAGCAGCATGTAGCGTCTATTGACACTGTGAAGCCGATGAAGCATCATCAGATCAGGATGAAAGATGACAAAAAAGGTAACATGTTGCAACTACCGAAATTTTATACATTGTGAGAAAAAAAAAAAGGACCTAGTTTAGGTAAGAAACATGAGTAATAATTTTATCTGCGAAGTTCATAGCAAAACGTAATATTAATAAACTAGAAGCCTTTTTATTATTCGCAATATGTTGATACGTCAGCCAGATGTGCATAGTCTTTTGAAATATGAGGCAATCTTATTTGAAAAACCTGAAGATAAACTCAATAGAATTACTGGTGTGAATACGCCCGCCTAATTCATGTTTCAACTTTTTCAGTGACTTGAGAAAGGAGGTGTCACGCCCCGAACCATGGCCTGGACGTAACATGGCACTCGGTGCCTGACTGCATGTGACCGAGCGAACCACATGGCTTGCTGAATTATCATGATACATGACATAAGCGGAATATAACGTGAATGCATGATGAGCCTTTATAAAACATGGTAAGTCATAATACTCTTAATAGAATACTTGTTTAAACATGAGTGAGCCAAAATGGCTATATGACTCCAAATGTCTGACATGACATAATTGACTTGTCTAGTCTATGAAACCTCAATCATGAGTCTGACTGGAAAACATACTTACTGGGACAAGGCCCCCAGCATACCTTTAGATGCAAAACTAAATAAAGAAATACAATGTCTAAACCCCGAATGAGATGGGGCTCACCAATAAGCTGGTACGTGCAAATCCTAATGAGCAGAAGCGTCGTCCTGTAAATCCGTACCTACATCGTGAAATGCAGGCCCCCGGGCAATAAAAGGGGACGTCAGCACATTGAATGTACTGGTATGTAAAGTAACCGAAAGAAACAACATGGGACATGGAATAACATGATAAGAACTGAAACTGAAAACTTGGACATGAACATGAGCATGAGCATGAGTACATATATATATAACATGAGTAAAACATAATAAGTAAGGAGAGCATTTCATAAACCGACACATGATACCACCACGTGGATACGTGGAGTTTAGTACCTCGCCGGACCAGCAGAGCCCCTATACCTTGTCAGGGTATAAGGTGGTAACATGCCTGATGGATCCATTCAGTGTAAAATTAAGGTATCGTCCTAACTGGGCGGAGCGATCCTTGTCCTATGGTGGCTACATAGTTTCAGGCTATCTGAGCCTTCTCGGTAATTCGTGCAACTCCCAAAAACATGAACATAATATAGTTGGCTAAGAAGCCCATGACTTTCGTGAATTAACTTGTACTTGTCTTGTAATCATGATTTCACGAAATAACTTATAAACATGGTTTCATGAAATAGCTTGTAAACATGTTCTTGATTTATGAGTAATACAATAGTTCATAATCATATATTTGTAATTGACTTGAAAACATGCTTGTAACTTGCAAAATAAAATCATAAAGTTTCATATGAACATGATGAGAACACATGAGGAAGAATTCATGATTCGTGGATTAAGCTAGGGTTCCTAATAACCGTAATGGAAGATTAGGAATACAACAACGAATATAGATACAAAATTCATGTACATAAATACTTAAATACGGGCTACCAATATGTTGGGTTTAATGCCCTAAGATTTGAACTTCATGGATATCAAGGAAACGAAGCATGGGGAAGAACATAGAGATTCCCTCATGTGGATGGAAGTTCTACATACCTTAATTGCTCCAAAACTTGAATTAAAGACTTGAATTTTGGAGAAGATTTCCTAAATCTTGATTCTTGAATCTTGAGATGGGTTTTCTTGAAAACCCTAGATTAGGAATGATGATTTCTTGTTTAGATTACAAGGATATATGTTAGAATTGAGTTGGAATAATTAGAATGGACTTACCTTGGTGTTCTTGATGTTGGAGGAGAGTAGGAGGTCGTTCTAGGGTTTGAATGAATGAAAAATAATGAGTTGAACTGGTATGGATGAATATATACTGTCCTGTGAAATTGCAATTTACGACCTGAACAGTGCTGGTCATATTTTCAGTTTACGGGTCGTAAACTGCAATACGGGCCGTATTTTGCAATACGGACTGCACTGCGTCTCTTCAGTAAAATGGCTATAACTCTTTGCACAGATGTCCGTTTGACCCCCATAATATACCGTTGGAAAGGTATTTCAAAGCTCTACAACTTTCATCAAGGAAGGTTTCCCAAATTCCAAATACGTTTTGAAATACGTGCCGTAAAGTGATATACGGTCCGTATTTAACCATATGACCTCAAAATGTCAAATTCCAGAATGTTCAGAAATTCTTGGTTTCAGTTTACGGGAACTGTTCATGGTCGTAAATTGAAATACGACCACTGTTCATGGGCGTAAACCACCATATCACAACTGAACAGAAAAATTTCAATTCCCACATTCTTTATCTGATTTTCTAAGTCTAGGATCGTGGTCAAAATTTTCGTTAAAGGTACGGGGTGTTACAATTTCTCCCCCTTGGGATCATTCGTCCTCGAATGATGGGTCATGGTTAAGGATATGGTTGGACATGGCTTGAATACATGAACGTGAAGAAACATGACATGGAACATGGAAAGCTGACATGACATAGTTTCATGAAAACATGAGTGCTAAAATGTGAGACATGAATAGAGAATACATGAACTTGAACGTGAAACGTGAGGCATGAATACATAAGGGACATTATAACTCTTCTCCAAAATGTCATTAAGCCATCATTAATTCGATACTCGTAATTCTTGCCCGACATCCAACATATACCTTGCTTTCCTTAACAACTTTTGTCTCCTACCTCCAATGTCTTTGAAATCTCATTTAGAATCATTAAATATTACTTCTTACTCGTCAACATGTCGTGTACGTCATACCCTTCATGGGTCTATTCGTGGTACGCTAACGGGGAAATTTCCAAGGTGTAACATTCTCCCCCCTTTTTGGAGCATTCGTCCTCGAATGTTAAACATTCGGGATTCTACAAAATTTCGCCAGAGTTTCCCCTGTAATATGGCACTACCAACCTGTCACAACAACCCATAATATCATTTCCTCACAGGGCTACATCACAATAGCACTATAAATTGGCCACACACGACCAAAAGCATGAAAAGAAAGCTAACATACCTCAAAATCTTGGTGCTTCATCATAAATCTCTTCTGCGGGCTGAAACAAATGCGGGTACATGGATTTAATATCCTCCTCGGCTTCCCATATAGCTTCCTCAACTTTCTGACTCCTCCACAGGACTTTCACTGAGGCTACTTCCTTAGTTCTCAACTTGCGAACTTGACGATCAAGAATGGCTACGGGGATCTCCTCATATGTGAGGCCATCCTTAACTGTTATAGTATTAGCAGGAACAACCAACGATGGGTCTCCTACACATTTCCTCAACATGGATACATGAAACACTGGGTGTACAGCAGCCAAATCTTGTGGCAACTCATGTTCATAAGCTACTATACCAACCTTTCGTAGAATTCTGTAGGGTCCAATATATCTAGGACTTAGCTTCCCTTTCTTGTCAAATCTCATGACACCTTTCATAGGTGAGACTTTAAGGAACACCCAATCATCAACCGAAAATTCTAAATCCCTTCGTCTCACATCTGTATAAGACTTTTGGCGACTCTGAGCTGTTTTCAAATGCTCCTGTATTAACTTGACTTTCTCCATAGCCTGATAAACCAAATCTGGTCCTAACAACTCTGCTTCACCTACTTCGAACCAACCAATAGGTGATCTGCACCTTCGCTCATACAGAGCTTCAAATGGTTCCATCTCAATACTAGCATGATAACTGTTATTATAAGAAAACTCAATGAGAGGTAAGTGATCATCCCAATTACCTTTGAAATCCAAGACGCATGCTCTCAACATATCCTCCAGAGTCTAAATAGTACGCTCTGCCTGGCCATCTGTTTGTGGATGAAAAGTTGTGCTGAGGTTCACCTTGGTACCCAATCCTTTCTGAAAGGATTTCCAGAAGTTCGCTATAAACTGAGCACCACGATCTGAAATAATGGACACTAGTGCCCCATGCAATCTGACAATCTCATTAACATACAGCTTGGCATAATCTTCTGCTGAATATGTGGTCTTGACTGGCAAAAAGTGTGCTGACTTAGTAAGCCGGTCAACGATCACCCAAATGGAGTCATGTCTCCTAGATGAACGAGGTAAACCCGATACAAAATCCATATTGATCATTTCCCATTTCCAGACAAGAATATCAATATTCTGAGCCAAGCCACCAGGCCTCTGGTGTTCGGCTTTCACCTGCTGACAGTTCGGGCACTTAGCTACAAAATCTGCCACATTCTTCTTCATATCGGTCCACCAGTAAATCTCCTTGAGATCATGATACATCTTAGTGGAACCTGGGTGAATGGAATACATGGACTTGTGAGCTGCTGACATGATTCTCTTTCTGAGTCCATCTACATCTGGGACACATAATCTGCCTTGGTACCTCAAGGTACCATCATCTCCCCCTTGTTCAAAAGCCGTTGTCTTATGCTTGTGAATCTCCTCCTTCAGCTGCAATAAATAGGGATCACTAAATTGTTTCTCCTTGACTTCAACGACTAAAGAGGAAAGAGCACTATTCTGAACAACCACACCACTATCCTCGGAGTCCAAAAGTCGAACTCCAAGATTGGACAAACGGTGAACTTCCTTTGTCATAACTCTCTTATCCATGTCTACGTGGGCTAAACTTCCCATGGAATGCCAACTAAGAGCATCAGCTACAACATTCGCATTCCCCGGATGATAGAGAATATCTACATCATAATCCTTAAGCAATTCGAGCCATCTCCTCTGTCTAAGATTTAGCTCCCTTTGCTTGAAGATGTACTGCAGGATTTTATGATCTGTGAAAATATCAACGTGCACTCCATATAAATAATGACGCCATATCTTAAGTGCAAAAACTACAGCTGCCAACTCTAAGTCATGAGTCGGATAATTCTTTTCGTGAACTTTGAGCTGACGAGATGCATAAGCTACAACCTTGCCATGCTGCATTAAGACACATTCGAGACCAACTCTCGAAGCATCACAATAAACCACGAACCCTTCAGTTCCCTCTGTCAAAGTCAAAACTGGAGCAAAAGTCAATCTCTTCTTCAACTCTTCAAAGCTTTGCTCATAAGCATCTGACCATTGGAACTTAACTTTCTTCTGAGTCAACTTAGTCAATGGAGCAGAGATAGAAGAAAATCCTTCTACGAAGCGTCGATAATAGCCTGCCAGACCCAAGAAACTTCTTATATCAGAAACTGAGGTGGGTCTGGGCCAACTCTTTACGGCGTCAATCTTCTGAGAATCAACTTTAACACCTTCACCCGAGATCACATGGCCTAAGAATGCCACTGATTTAAGCCAAAACTCACACTTTGAGAATTTTGCAAAAAGTTCGCGATCTTTAAGAGTCTGCAACACTATTCTAAGATGTGCTGCATGATCAGCCTCATTACGGGAATACACCAAAATATCATCAATGAAGACAATGACGAATAAATCGAGATAACGTTTGAAGACCCTATTCATAAGATCCATGAAAGCAGCTGGCGCATTTTTCAACCCAAATGACATAACAAGAAATTCAAAATGGCCATAACGGGTTCTAAAAGCGGTCTTCGGAATATCAACTTCCTTAACCTTTAACTAATGATAGCCTGATCTGAGATCAATCTTGGAGTAACATTGGGCGCCCTGCAGTTGGTCAAATAAGTCATCTATTCTAGGAAGAGGGTACCTGTTCTTAATGGTGACTTTGTTCAGCAGACGGTAGTCTATACACATACGTAAGGAACCATCCTTCTTTCGGACAAATAAGACTGGCGCACCCCAAGGCGAAACACTGGGCCTAATAAACCCCTTATCAAAAAGATCTTTCAACTGGGCTTTTACTCTTTTAACTCTGCTGGAGCCATTCTGTATGGCAGAATAGATATCGGCTGAGTATCGGGAAGTAGATCAATTCCAAATTCAATCTCCCTGTCAGGAGGGACTCCTGGAAGATCTTCTGGGAAGACTTCTGGAAATTTATTTACAACTGGAACAGATTGAAAAGTCGGAGTCTGGGCATCTGAATCCTTGACTCGAACTTGGTGGTAGATATAACCTTTGGAAATCATTTTTCTGGCTTTTAGGTAAGAAATGAATTAACCCCTGGGTACTACTGAATTACCCTCCCATTCTATGACTGGCTCATTAGGAAACTCGAATCTTACCACTTTAGTTCTACAACATACTATGGCATAACATGAAGCTAACCAATCCATACCCATGATCACATCGAAGTCTACCATTTCTAATTCCGCTAAATCAGCTATGGTTCTGCGGTGATAGACTAAAACTGGGCAACCCCTGTACATACGTCTAACTATGACTGATTCCCCAACTGGGGTGGACACCTCAAAGGGTTCATATAATTTTTCAGGTTCAATGCCAAATTTCTTAGCAACAAAAGGGGTTACATAAGATAGGGTGGATCCTGGGTCAATAAGGGCATATACGTCGAAAGTGAAAACTGTTAGAGTACCTGTAACAACATCTGCACGAGCTTCTGTATCCTGACGGCCTGTCAATGCATACAAACGGTTTCGCCCACCGCTTGTGTTTCCAGACCTAGCTGCATTGTTCCCTGCTGGGCCTGATTATTACGAGGGACTGCTGAATTTATGGATTGCGTCACATTACCTCCAGTACCCTGTCTGGCTGATGGAAAGTCTAAAACAGGCATCAATACCCACACGGCAATCACCTGAGTGTCTCTTATTACACTTACCGCACATCGGATGAGTATAAGTCGACTGACCCCCACTAGCCTGAGAGTAAGAACTTGATGGCCTGAAATTCAGCTTCTTATCATTACAGTACTTAGGAAGTGGGGCACTTGCTATGGACGGAGCAGTTACTGCTGACCTGTTCTTAAAGAATTTCCTGTTTCGGTTCCCGCTGAACTGTCCAGTAGACTTGACCCTCTTGTTGAACTCCTTGTCTTTCTCTTTTTGTAAGGTTTCTTCCTCCTTTAGCCTTGTCTCATTGCCCTATACAAAAGCAACCATCTTGGAAATAGTCATTGCCCCATTCTGTGCAACAATATTGGCTCCATCATACAAATGGGAATCAAGACCTCCAACGAATCTTCTCACACTTGCCCTCATATCGGGTAACATGTGTGGGGCATGCTTAGCCAGGCTAACGAACTCCAAATAGTAATCTTGAACTGGCCTGCCATTTTGTTTGAGCTTCAGGAATTGTTCAGCCTTAGCCTCTCTGACCTCTACTGGCATAAAGTGGTCTAGGAATGCACTAGAAAATTCATCCCATGTAGCATCAAGCGCATTCTCACCTCGGGACAATTCCCAAGATTCATACCACGTGTTAGCAATGCTCTGCAGCTGATGAGCTCCAAAAGTAGCTGCTTCAGTTTCTGTAACTGTCATAATCCTGAAGATCTTTTGGAGAGCATCAATGTAGTCCTGAGGGTCTTCATCTTTCTTTGTCCCCGTAAAGACTGGGGGATTCATTCTGAGAAAATCCTTCGTCTTAGAAGACTCTCCATTACCTCCCGAACTTGACCCAGATTCCTGACGTTGGGCCCGAGCTGCTACCAGCTGGGTGAGCATGTTGATAGCACTCCTAATATCCCCGTCTGAAGCACTAGGAGGTGTAACGGTAGGGGCGGTTGGAGCTGTTGCCTGAGTCGGAACAGTATCTTCGTGAGCTACTTCCGCGGCAGCCCTTTGGCTGGTGGCTGTGTTTCTCTTCTTCTAATTTCTTTTGTAAGGCATTTTCTGAAAACACGTACACACACGAATTAGGAAGCCATCCTAAAAATACTGCTCTAACTACACGATCTAGAATATGAAAGAAATGAGACAATCCTGAATATCTTGGTGGTCAACTATTTATACGTATGGGGCCCTCACACATATAAAAGTGACCCCACTGGACACGGTTTCATAGAATCCCTAAGGACACTTGAACCTAGGCTCTAATACGAAGCTTTGTCATGCCCCGAACCATGGCCTGGACATAACACGGCACTCGGTGCCCGACTGCATGTGACCGAGCGAACCACATAGCTTGCTGAATTATCATGATACATGACATAAGCGGAATATAACGTGAATGCATGATGAGGCTTTATAAAACATGGTAAGTCATAATACTTAATAGAATACTTGTTTAAACATGAGTGAGCCAAAATGGCTATACGACTCCAAATGTCTGACATGACATAACTGACTTGTCTAGTCTATGAAACCTCTATCATGAGTCTGACTGGAAAACATACTTACTGGGACAAGGCCCCCAGCATACCTTTAGATGCAAAACTAAATAAAGAAATACAATGTCTAAACCCCGAATGAGATGGGGCTCACCAATAAGCTGGTACGTGCAAATCCTAATGAGCAGAAGCGTCGTCCTGTAAATCCGTACCTGCATCGTGAAATGCAGGCCCCCGGGCAATAAAAGGGGACGTCAGCACATTGAATGTACTGGTATGTAAAGTAACCGAAAGAAACAACATGGGACATGGAATAACATGATAAGAACTGAAACTGAAAACTTGGACATGAACTTGAGCATGAGCATGAGTACATATATATATAACATGAGTAAAACATGATAAGTAGGGAGAGCATTTCATAAACCGACACATGATATCACCACGTGGATATGTGGAGTCTGGTACCTCGCCGGACCAGCAGGGCCCCTATACCTTGCCAGGGTATAAGGTGGTAACATGCCTGATGGATCCATTCAGTGTAAAATTAAGGTATCGTCCTAACTGGGCGGAGCGATCCTTGTCCTATGGTGGCTACATAGTTTCAGGCTATCTGAGCCTTCTCGGTAATTCGTGCAACTCCCAAAAACATGAACATAATATAGTTGGCTAAGAAGCCCATGACTTTCGTGAATTAACTTGTACTTGTCTTGTAATCATGATTTCACGAAATAACTTGTAAACATGGTTTCATGAAATAGCTTGTAAACATGTTCTTGATTTATGAGTAATACAATAGTTCATAATCATATATTTGTAATTGACTTGAAAACATGCTTGTAACTTGAAAAATAAAATCATAAAGTTTCATATGAACATGATGAGAACACATGAGGAAGAATTCTTGATTCGTGGATTAAGCTTGGGTTCCTAATAACCGTAATGGAAGATTAGGAATACAACAACGAATATAGATACAAAATTCATGTACATAAATACTTAAATACGGGCTACCAATATGTTGGGTTTAATGCCCTAAGATTTGAACTTCATGGATATCAAGGAAACGAAGCATGGGGAAGAACATAGAGATTCCCTCATGTGGATGGAAGTTCTACATACCTTAATTGCTCCAAAACTTGAATTAAAGACTTGAATTTTGGAGAAGATTTCCTAAATCTTGATTCTTGAATCTTGAGATGGGTTTTCTTGAAAACCCTAGATTAGGAATGATGATTTCTTGTTTAGATTACAAGGATATATGTTAGAATTGAGTTGGAATAATTAGAATGGACTTACCTTGGTGTTCTTGATGTTGGAGGAGAGTAGGAGGTCGTTCTAGGGTTTGAAGGAATGAAAAATAATGAGTTGAACTGGTATGGATGAATATATACTATCCTGTGAAAATGCTATTTACGACCTGAACAGTGCTGGTCGTATTTTCAGTTTACGGGTCGTAAACTGCAATACGGGCCGTATTTTGCAATACGGACTGCACTGCGTCTCTTCAGTAAAATGGCTATAACTCTTTGCACAGATGTCCGTTTTACCCCCATAATATACCGTTGGAAAGGTATTTCAAAGCTCTACAACTTTCATCAAGGAAGGTTTCCCAAATTCCAAATACATTTTGAAATACGGGTCGTAAAGTGATATACGGTCCGTATTTAACCATATGACCTCAAAATGTCAAATTCCAGAATGTTCAGAAATTCTTGGTTTCAGTTTACGGGCACTGTTCATGGTCGTAAATTGAAATACGACCACTGTTCATGGGCGTAAACCACCATATCACAACTGAACAGAAAAATTTCAATTCCCACATTCTTTATCTGATTTTCTAAGTCTAGGATCGTGGTCAAAACTTTCGTTAAAGGTACGGGGTGTTACAGGAGGATTCCATTGTGAGAAAAAAAAAAGGACCTAGTTTAGGTAGGAAACAGGAGTAATAATTTTATCTGAGAAGTTCATAGCAAAACGTAATATTAATAAACTGGAAGCCTTTTTATTATTCACAATATGTTGATACGTCAGCCGGATGTGCATAGTCTTTTGAAATATGAGGCAATCTTATTTGAAAAAGCTGAAGATAAACTCAATAGATTTACTGCTGTGAATATGCCCGCCTAGTTCATGTTTCAACTTTTCCAGTGACTTGAGAAAGGAGGATGCAGTTTAGAGTTGCACATGTTCACCGTTGTGCTTTGATAAAGTGTAGAATCTTATTGTCCTCCGGAAATGCGGAGTCTGTAATAGGATGTTGAAGGTGCATGTGGAAGAAAGTTCTAATTTCTATTTATAAAATATACAGGAGGTCGTTTCTAGATAATTTAATATCTAAAAGCATCAGAACAATGAATCACCAGGCTTCAATTTTTTTCTTGATCAGGATTTTGGTAATGATATGTTCTTAGCTCAGTTGGTGAAATGAGAGTCGTGCTAAAATTCTCCATTGAATAGAAAATCACCTCGAATGTGGTCTGTCAGCAAACTGCAAGGAGAAGTACTTCTCTTTGACAAAATTCGGGAAGTATGAACACCTATTAAAAGGACTAGTCATTTTATAGCATCAATTAAATGATCCAGTGGTATTAACGATCAGAACTGATATTTTGTCCAAATTACAATAGGTCGTTGCTTGTTTGTAAATTCTTCTTTTTATTAAATATGGTTAAGCAGCATGGAGCGTCTACTTCCACTGGGTAGCCATAAAGTAATGCTAATGTACTACAAATCTTTTATCATTAACATAGGTAGATATGTCAGCTGGATGTGCATGGTATTCTGAAACATGAACTAATCTTGCTTGAAGATTTTTAGTTCATGTACTTCTTGAAGTTTCATCACAATAGCAAATTCATGTACTCTTGTTGTTTCCTTTTTTCCATTATATTGATCAAGGAAGAGGTATTTCGGGTTAATGATTGTATCTAATATGGGTCGATAAAGGTCTTCCCGCATCCCTCTATATTCTGGTAATCATTAATTTCCTATCTCTGAACTATGTATTTATGGTATCTGTTGCTTGAACCATGTTTACACTCGAGAAAGGTGAGGACTGGCCTAAGATTTATAGTTCCCATCTGAAAGGATCGGTGGTGAACTCATCTAATAATGAAGTTCATGTTACTAGGAACAACACTTACTCTATAAATGACCTGCCAACTATTTTTGAAAATTTATCCTTGCTTGTCCAGTAGCTCGTTTCAGTTCGTTGATCCATTTATTATTGCACGAGTTTTTCTTTGATCTTTGAGTTTCTAACTGCACTGCATTTCATAAGTAATACTGATAAATCTTTTCATTTTTGGAATCTCTAGAGTAGTTGGATATTAAATTGTCATCTTCCAGATTCATTTTCCTGTCTGTATTTGTGCCTTTTTTGGGGGGTCAACTGCATATGGCAACTATTTAGAACTCAAAAATCAGCACTTATTGCATTAGAGATGTCATTAAAACTATGTAGATGCTGAGAAATTGAGAATTGGCACTGCTATTCAGCACCAGCATTGATTTGCATCAGAGATGAATTGGCAGCATTGACATCGCTTTATTCAAACTATGACATAGTCAAACTATTTCCCTCGGCAGTCAAATAAAATAAGTCGATTGGCTAAGAGTTCTAACACTTTTTCTTTTGTTTTCAGTTTGGTTTTCTTTGAGTGAGGAGGTAATAATTTCCAAGTCACACAGCCATCTACGTTGTCTTCCTTGAGATGAAGCCTGCCTCGCTGCACATGGAACATACGGCTCCAGTGGAATCAAAGGTACATGAGAAAAAAGTTGTTTAATGTTAACACAAAATAACATATTGCTACATTATGGTTAGATTATAGAAAAGATGTTACTTTTCCAGTGTTGGGATTTGGACAAAGCTCAACGGAAAAGTTTTCGAAGGTCGCTTTGCTCAAATCGGAAGGTTAAGTTGTTGAATTTTTTAAATGGTATTTACTGTCACATGGATTGAACATCAGGACTATAGCTGTAATAGTTTGTAGTGTTCGCTTTGGGCCTAGGCTAACACGACTTTAAAACGTATCACTTGGGT
The DNA here is from genome assembly GCF_019175385.1 of Lycium barbarum. Lineage (NCBI taxonomy): Eukaryota > Viridiplantae > Streptophyta > Magnoliopsida > Solanales > Solanaceae > Lycium > Lycium barbarum. Next base: position 10,010,097 of record NC_083342.1, read on the forward strand.
CTAAGGCTCACTTCCTTATATGCCTTTGCCAATGTGGTATTTGCCTATTATAGTACAATGACGTCCTCATGATTATTGGAAAAGAAAAAGACCACATGATTATTGGACTTTCTGCGTTATCTGGATTTCTGGAGGTGAAATGGTTAGAGCTAACTGTAATAAATACACTGTAAAATGTATATGAAATAGGGGAGACTTTGAGGAGAGAAATATGTGCATAACTTTTTAATGTTGTTTTTGCCAATTACTGATTTTCCAACCAGGAGACTGGTTTGAGTTTCTTTCCTACATTGTTGCATCGATTACATTTATTTGGAGTCAAGGGTCTATCGAAAACCTTTCTATCCCATAAAGGTAGAGGTAAAGTCTGCGTACATCTTATCCTCTCCAGACCCCACTTGTGGGATTGTACTGGGTATGTTGTTGTTGTTGAGACTGTAACCTGTTTGACCAAACTTATTTTTCCCCAAAAGTGCTTATTTTAAAAAAGTGAGTTGTTTGGCCAAGCTTTTGGGAGAAAATAAGTGCTTCTGGAAAGTAGTTGAAGCTGTTTTTCAAAAGCTAAAAAATAACTTCTACTCAAAAACACTTTTGAAAAGCACTTTGAGAAAAGTACACTTAGAAGCACTTATTAAAAACTTGGTCAAATACTAATTGCTGCTCAAAAGTGTTTTTTGATTAATTGGCCAAATACAAACTTCATCTAGCCAAAAATACTTTTTTGAAAAGTGTTTTTCAAAATAACCTGATTTTAAAAGGTAGGCCAAAAAAGCTATCAATTTGAGTTTTTTTTTTTTTTTTTTTTTTTTTTTTGGTACTTAAAAGAATTTTATTTACCAAAGTAGTAATTGCATAGCAATGTTCCAACTACGCAGAACTTGGACAGAAGGCCCCAAGTTTGCAAGCATCATATCTCCTTCTATCCATCTGCTAATCTAGCTAATTATTATTATTATAATATTTTTTTGGGTACTTAAAAGAATTTTATTTACCAAAGTAGTAATTACATAGCAATGTTCCAACTATGCAGAACTTGGACAGAAGGCCCCAAGTTATGCAAGCATCATATCTCCTTCTATCCATCTGCTAATCTAGCTAATTATTATTATTATTATTTTATTTTTTTGGGTAATTTAAAGAATTTTATTTACCAAAGTAGTAATTACATAGCAATGTTCCAACTATGCAGAACTTGGACAGAAGGCCCCAAGTTTGCAAGCATCATATCTCCTTCTATCCATCTGCTAATCTAGCTAATTATTACAGCCGGGTGGATAGTAATTAAGCTTCCTAAGTTGCGTGTCTAATCTCCTCCTCTTTGAGTTATTTTTAATTGTTTATCATGTGTTTTAAGAGAGTATAATCACTTTCTATGCTCACTCTGAAAAAAAAAATTAGGAATTAGTTTCAAAGTTAACTAATAATTTATCGTTAAATAGTTTGTAATCAACAGATTTTTTTTTATAATCTGTCGCTAATTCGTTGACCATTGAAAAGCATTTAGATAGTACAAAGCTTCTTGTTTGATCCATTTCCTTTTGTCATCCTTTTTTTTTTTTTTTTTTTTTTGTAAAATTTAGCACCAAACTTCATCCTCAATATAATTTAAGGATTCTAATTATCCTAAAGAGAAGGTGTTAAGCATCCTTTAAGATTCGTTAAATATGATTAACAGGTCAAACTTAGGTGAGTTAATTAGGCTTCGAAAAGTCATTTAAACACAAATGCTAGTGCAATTTTGTTGCAACTTACGTGTTAAAATTTCATGTCATTTGAAAATAACTCTTAAGTGTCTTTATATTAGAGAGACTTCACTATTAAAAGAATACTTGAAACAAAAGACGGAGCAAAAGTTGGGAACGTTGTTTTAGGAGCCACACTCGAACCTTTTTACTAGAGCATTTTAAATCATTACATGGGATTTAGCTTAAACTTGAAAAACAAGTAGACAGAAGATTACTTAGAACTTTACACCGAAAAGGCCCTCCTCAAAACAGGATATAAAGAAATTTGTTTTGCTCTCCAAAAGATAACTGATTTCAAATAGTTAGTTAATTCACTTACAACTCCATCTTTTCTGTTAAAATGAAATGTACCCTGCATATTGTTTCCCTTTTAAAAAATTGTTCGGGATTGACTTTTAGAAAAAATGAATTAACATGGAGTTTAGAAAAATATTACCCTTCGATACCCGCTGAAATAATACACCAATTCCCTCTAAACTAGGTGTTCTAATGTTGATAAACTTAAACACATCAAATAAATAGTCACAAATAAGACCAAAAAAAAAAGTTGTAGGACAATATAAAATGCAATGGGCAACTCTTTTCTTCTCCCCTCTCCTTTTCTTGCTTCTGTTAGGATGAGTTTCAAGAGACACAAAGTGAAGGAGTAATGTTGTTTTGATCTAGTGCTAGAATCGTCGAATAGCATCGAGTTTCATGTAGAACTCTTGAAACTCCATTATTCATGCAAGGCAAAGAAAACAAAATAAAAGATGAAATTAGAAGAGTAATCTATACTTGTAAGAAAAATGAAACATGCTATCATATCATGCCATCAAATTTCACAAACAGATACGGTAAAAGAATGTCTAAGCTTAGATAATATTAATTAGGTAGTCTTCTAGCATATCAATATAAAGTAATCATATAATATTTTAAGGGCTAAAGACAATTTTAAATTAACAAATAGAAATCACAGGCAGCTTTCAAATATTTTCATAAGGACTTAGCATGAGGTTTCCGAAATATGAACACACCAAAATCAATTAGTCTATCAACACGCTTATTTTGTCAAACAAAAATACTGCTTCAGCCTGAAATAAGGCATTTTATATCTGATATGTAGGTCTCCATCAAACGAAAAAAAAAATCAAGTTTCTGTCACTTGTAATTGGTTTAAAATAATAATAATAATAATAATAATAATAATAATAATAGTAATAATAATAATAATAGAACATGCTCAGGTAAGTGAATAATAAATCAGTCCTAAATATTACTCTTTCGGATTACACAGATACTCATTTTATTTTATATTTCTAAGTATGTTAATGAAAACTAATTCACATTTCTTTATACTGAAATGAACTTTAAAACATGATTGCTAACATACAATCAAAATATAGAAATTTTCAACAATAAAAGTGGGTGCAATGAACGGGACTTTGGATCTCCCATCTATGCTCGAACACGAACGATGCTCAGATCCTAGAATGAATACTTAGTACTTTGAACGAAACAATATGAAAGAAGATAATAATAGCTTCAAAGGGAAAAGTGTTTCGAAAAAGAGTAGGAAAGCTAGTATTTATAGTGACCAACTATTTTTTTTTTTTTTTTGGGGGGGGGGGGGGGGGGGGGTTGTGGGGCTGGGGGTGGGTTTGAATTATTTCATTGTTTAAATCCAAACGTTCGCATTTTGGATGGACTTGATCAGATGCCATGTACCGAAATTATATTTCGAATAGTTTCGGTCAAATATGAAAGAGGGAGCGTCCTTCTGAGAAGACAGGTGGATAATTGTGTAGAAGAGGAAAAGATAGGTGGAATATTGTGTAGAAGAGAAAAGAGAGGCCCTAAAGTGCACCCTAGCTAAATTATTAGGATTAAAATATGAGACTTAATAGGGTTTGTTAGATTATTTTTGGTGAATGTCCGAGATTGGTTCTTCAACAGTAGCTTTAGAGGGCATGTTGGGCTGGTCTGAATAGGTAAGTGGCTCTTTTGGGGTGGTCTTTAAATTTTGGCCCTCATATTTGAAATCTTTAAGTTTTGCCCTTCGGTTCGAACTCCCATACAATCAAAATTTAAAAAAAAAAATTGCAAGGTAGAGTTTAAATTCGCTATGCCCCCACTGACATACACTTGTGAAGGAATTATCAAAGTTATGTTGGACCCGGCATACTTATGCCTTCTGGGTAGACTTGGCATAAGTATGTCGGGTCTGGCATAACTTTGGTAATTCTTTCACAAGTTTATGCCGGATCCGGCATAAAAGTTTGCCCATTAAAAGTATGCCCCCAACGGCATAAACTTGTTAAGAAATTACCAAACTTATGCCGGTCCCGGCATACTTATGCCGGTCGCAGCATACTTATGCCTTATGGGCAGACTTGGCATAAGTATGCCGAGTCCGGCATAACTTTGATAATTCCTTCACAAGTTTATGTCTGGTCCGGCATAAAAGTTTGCCCATTAAAAGTATACCCCCACCAGATAAGGGTACCTAAGAAGAATTTTTCACGACCCAGCCCCGTGGGCCGCGACTGGTGCCCTACTTGGGCACCAAAACGGACATACAAACTAAATCATCATAGCAAAGCTTAACACAGATTTCATATTCATCATTTTAAAACAAAGTTGAGAACGAATATTATCTTGCGCGATTGCGCGTACAAAACATCATATCAGAATCAGAAGAGGCGGCGGAATATACATCGCCGAACATATGCACATATCTCAAAAAGCCGGCAAGACTATCAAATGTGTCAAAAGCCGACAAGGATATCAAATGGCACAACGGCCCAGAACACATATACAAATGCACGCCGACAAGGCTGCCATAACGAATAGAATCATATAAACACAACTGTACAGAAGTAGGCACACACACCCACAAATACGTCTACAGACTTCTAAACAGACTGATCAAAACATATGGCGGGACAGGGCCCCGCCGTACCCCTGAACCAATATGTACATACTCAGCGAATAAATATATACCAACATATATGCTCTGAAATGGGAAGAGCACTCCAACCAGCAGAAGGGGATGTCCTAAACTGGTGAATCACCAAACTGTGCGTCTGTACCTGCGGGCATGAAACGCAGCCCCCGAAGAACGGGGGTCAGTACGAAATGTGTACTGAGTATGCAAAGCAGAATATACAGAAATCAAACCTGAGACATAAACGAAACAGAAGTGCCGAACATAAGTGCAAATCCAATCATATCAAAATGTTTAGTTTCAAACATGTAAGTCATGCATAGGGTACAGAATAATATGGTCGCCCGCCCGTCGATGGCGCCATAACACAGCATAACACCAGAAAGTTTCAAATCTCCGTATCCCCGTCACATATCACATCACCGCATAACGCCTAATATAAGTGGAACCCGACCCTCTTTTGCGAGTAGCTCGGTGAACCATAAACACAACATAACTCCGAAGTATAACAAAGTGCGCACGACAACAGAACCGGCCCGGGACTCGGCGAAAGGAATAACAGAATGCACGAATAGAGTCGTGAGTAGTCATATGCACGAATCATTATCATAAATTCAAACATAAGTAAAATGATCATATTTGAAAATCGAAATAATAGTCTTAACAAATTCTTTCAAAGGTTTCCAAATTTCATAAAGGAAGGTCGCGGGACCCACGGGTGGTTATTTACCCGAGTCGGGCTCGCCTATGGAAAACATACCTATCATATTTCATATAGACTTCTACAAAAAAAAAAATTGGAGTAATCCAAGCATATTTGTGCAAGATATGGCATTCCAAAAATTTCGAACTTCTTTAAAGGGAACCCTTTTTATGCAAAATTCGAAAAGCGATTATTTCAAAGACATAAGGGTTCATAGTTCATCAATCATACATAAGAGTGCCAAGGAACATATACGGATCATAACATGCTCGGATTTCGGATTCGGAGTTTCCTTAAGGCTCTAATTTAGCCTATGCAAACTAAAGCATGCCAAAAGAAAGAAGGTTGCTTTACATACCTCGTACGCACTCCAAGATGGCCAATCTAAAGTAATTTCCAATCTACGCCTCGGGCTCCCCAAGGTCTACAAATACGCCAATGAATACCAAACATTAGCTAAGGGAACTTAAGCCATTCCTTCCAACTAATCGTTAAATTCTACAGAAAATTTGGCAGCATTTCCCCTGTAAATAGGTCATCCCGAGAATTTATCTCGCTCAAAATCAACAAAAACAACCACAATAACCAATCTAGCAACATCAATAATAAATTCGAAAGGCAAAATAACATTAATAGCTCTCTTTTTCATCATTCGACAAATTTCCAATTATTCAACTCAATGGCTTACTTTCAAGCCACAATATCGTTCGTACATTCGATTATTCACTCAAATCCATACTAACAACATTCAAGAACATTCTAAACAATTCACATAATTTTTTCCAACAATCAAATAATTTTTTTCTCCAAGTGGCCGAAAACAGTCCCCTTAGCCGAGAGCAGCCCCCTATTTTCTTTCCTCATTTTCAAGTCATGTTTTGTATCACGATCCACAATATATCGATGTCATTCTCATAAAATATACAAATTACATCAACGCACAATAAGCCTCAAAACAGCCCCAACCATCTCAACATCATTCTTGAGTCATTAAGCACTTACTTCCAGCTAGAATTCATATCGACGGTAACTAAAATACTAAACGATAGTAACGCGATCTTCGACATATTATAGGACTCACATTCGTCCACACTACACATATACATATGTTAAGGGTTCTCATATATAAAGATTACATTAAGTGCACCAAAATCTCCAAATCAGTCCGCACATTTACCATATCAATTTTGGGACATTAAACTCTCATTTCCAACATAAAAGTCACCACAATAACCATTACGATGCTAAGCGATATTAATTCATTCTTTGCCAAACATTTGGGACCATATATACGGCCACACCCACCTATGTACATATAGATGGTTCTAATTTATTTCTTCACTCTACAACAATCAAATATGCTACAAACAATTAATTCATCAAACCAACACCCCACAACACACACACACTTCACACGGCTAGGACACCAACCACACGGCCCCAACTTCAACACACCACATTTCATGATTTTTATCCATTTTAGTATACTACAATATGCATACAACATTTATAACTCATAAACAAGGTTAGAACTCACCTTTCTTCTTCAATCCACCAATAGGCTAGGGTTTGCAAATCTCTTGAATGAATGACTTGATTGCTCCAACGATGCTTCCACGTTACTTAGGGACCTCTAATTAGGGGGTTTGTACCAAAGAATTAATTTTTTGGAGAGGCAAAATTTGGACTTGAATTTCCATGGTCCAAGCCGTGAGCTAGAGGGAGTATTGCTCTCCAAGGTCTTGATTTTTCTCTCTCTCTTGTGTTGAAGTGGAAATGAGAAAAGATGACTTAAGGGTCATCTTTTAAGTCCCCAAAATATCTCAATTGCCTTTTGGCCCACACAATGTGTTGGACCAATTAAAATTGGCCACACAATGTGTGGGACCTTTTTGTGGGCCACACGGCTACAAGGCCATTTTTGGGCAAGATTTTTAAATTCCAATTTTATGAATTGTGGTCCCAATTTTTCCTAAGTATTCATGTCATCAATTTCATATTCAACTTATGTCTCAAAATAAAATCAAATGGTCAAAATTCCCGACTTCAAATCCCGAAAGAGTCTTGGCCCTTAATTGTCATAGTTAATCCGGGTTGTCCCCATGTATAAAAATACGGGACGTAACAGAATTTCATTGTCCTCCTTCCAATATTATTACAGAACTAAAAGGCTTCATGGTAAAAACTTTGTGCGTGGCCTCTTCCACTCATCGTCATGCAAATCCTGTCAACAATTATCATAGTGTTAATACTCATGAAAAACTAGGCTTATATATAATGGAACAAAATCACGACAACTACTCTTTTCTAACAGTACCCCATAATATATTAACAAGAGCAGTTATAATATATCCAACACAGGAAATGTAGCAAAGAAAGTCTTTAGGCAACATTGACACAAAAACCACTTGAATTTTAATAGAGAATTTTGATGTCACTAAAAGTCTGTAAAAGTTGACATGAAATCTCAAAGTTATGCTGGACCCGGCATAAACTTATGAAGGAATTACCAAAGTTATGTCGGACCCAGCATACTTATGCCAAGTCTGCCCATAAGGCATGAGTATGCCGGGTCCGGCATAACTTTGGTAATTCCTTCATAAGTTTATGCCGGGTCCGGCATACACGCGACCCAAACCTTGACTTGCAGTTTTTTTTTTTACATTTATGCTTGAGCGGGGGTTCAAACTCAGAACCTCATGATTTCTGCGTGAACGCTCAGTGTTGCAATGCGAAGGGCAAAAATTAAAGACCAGCAATATGAGGGGCATAATTGAAAGACCACAAATATGAGGGGTAAAATTTAAAGACCACCCCAAAAGAAGGGCAATCCGCGCAAAAAAATGTAGGTAAGTTTTGGCCTATTTTGGTCTGGCCTGAAGGGCCGTTTGGACTTGGAAATGGGCCATTTGGGTTCCTATTTTGGGGTTTTTTATGTTAGTGGAAGGCGTATTTTCTTGGGCAATTTGTAGGAATGCCCTTATTTTGGGGTGGTCTTTCATTTTTTCCCCTCAAATTGATGGTCTTTAATTTTTGCCCTTCGCCTAATACCATGAGGTTTAGGATTCGAACACCGACTCAGTCAACACAAAAAAAAAAAAAAACACAAGGCAGAAGTTTTATAGCAAAGTTAGCCTGCAGGCAGAATTTTGCCTGCTTCAGGCCGAGTTTCAAACACTGTTTAAGGAAGAATTTTACCTTCAGGCAATATCTGCCTTAAAATTCTGTCTTAAGGCAGAGTTTTGAAAACAAAATTCTGTCTTGTGAATCCAAACCTTTGCCTTGCGAAATTCTTTTTTTTTTTTTACTGAGCCGGGGTTCAAACCCAGAACCTTGGGGTATTAGGTGAAAGACAAAAATTAAAGACCAAAGTCTCACCGACTAACCTTTGGGTAGATCATAAGAGAAATAGACAACAGCACCAGGAATAAATCCAGCAGAATAGAAATCCTGAGATGCATTTTTTGTCTGCTTCTTAGGTGTAGTAGTATCTGAAATTATAAAGCATTAAATCTTCAGTAACACCATTATAAACTCCTCTCGCAAGCGAAATATAGGAAGAAGTAAAATGTAACAATACTCTTACAGATATAGAAAGCAGTTCCGGGTGATTGATCACTTTCATAAGAAGGTCAAGTAAGCTCTGGATTGTCTCTGATGGGTGAAATGTGGCTTCCAATGTGTAATTATCTGGAAAGCGTACTCTGATTACTGCCTGAACAACAGAGACCAACACGTGATATGAAAACCAACAATGTCAGATGCTAAGGCGATGAAATTAAGGTCTCCGGGGCTTTAAGCACAAAGCCGCAATCAAAACCAATGACCAGAAGAGGTGCGGTAGAAGAAACATATAAAAGAAGCTATGAGTATAATGAAGAAAAAACAATATGAGGACAAGAAGTTGTACAGACGAAGAAATTTGAAAAAACTGCAATTAAGTGAAACATATGAATCAAAATCATGTCATTTAAGTGTCGAAAATCATTTTCAACTTCTAATTCAAATGTAAACTGCAGTTTTAAATTTCAATACAATCTTTCTGATTAGTTTTTTCTAAAGCAAATTTTTTAATTTTCTCTTCCTAATCACTGATATTCATTCACCAGCAAGGGCGGCTCAGTTGGTTGAGCATGGGGCTTTCATAATGAAGGTCTCAGGTTCGAAAACCCCTGTCTACGATAGCAGGAGATTTGTCTTCTGGGTCGAGCTCGTTGCACGGGGCTTGCCTAGTGCGGGTTACCTCTCCTGTGTGGTTGGCGAGCTATTGCACAGGAGCTGGGTTTACCCTGTGCCCACCGAAGGGTGGCGGCTTTGGGTTCCATGTCATCCAAAAAACAATCACCAACATTCATTCACAATATTTTATAAACCATTAATATATCATGTTGCCAACTACATTTATTGCTTATCGCCGCCCTCTCCAAGAGAGAGCCCACAGTGAGGCATAAGCCTTAGCCTTATGTAGGCACTAAAGAACTGCCTAAGCATTCAGCCTCAGCTACACCTACCTTCAGAGTGCAAGCGTGCCTTTAACAATAATACTGATGAAAAGAAATTTAATTTGCCAAATCTGTAACACCTCGTACATCCGGGTTAAGATGGGGGTATAATGAACCCAATTTGAGTAGTGTATAAATGGTGTTTGAAACCCAATCAAGACATGAGAAGAGTCTTTGGGCAAAGCAAAGTTGAAAACCACTCTACGGGGCATGTTTGCAAGTGAGTTTATAGAAGGTCTTACTTCCAACGACCATAACCCCATTATTAATTTGGAATTTAGGAAAACTTCCTTGATGACAGTTGTAGCCCTTTGAAATATCTTTCCAACGGTATATTATGGGGGTCAAATGGACATCTGTCCAAAGAGTTATGCCCATTTTACTGAAGACTGTTCGCTGGAAATTCTGCCAGCGTAACGGTGACGTTACGGAGCGTAACGGTGACGTTACGGACCGTAACACGTGTTACGGGCCGTAACAGTGGACCGTAACACACCAAAAATTTCCAGAACCTCACTGGAAATTTTCACCAAGGTACGGTACCAAGTTACGGTCCGTACTTCGTGTTACGGGACCGTAACAGTGACCGTATCTTGGTCCGTAAGTACGTTTCGGGTAACCTGACTTCGGGAGGCCATAACCCTATCATAACTTGGGAATTTGGGAAAACTCAAAGAACGAAAGTTGTATATAATTGAAATACCTTTCCAACCATAGGTTGTGGGTTCACAGACGACATCGGGATAGGGAGATATGAACGTTTTAAGACAGAAAGGTCCCAACCCGTTTTCAAGTTGGGTCAAACCCATTTCCCCTTGGTATATAAGGGAAATGTTAACCCTAGCAGCCCATTTTTCCCACAAATTTCAGATTTTAGAGAGAGAAAGTGAGAGAGAGAGGAGAGTTAGAGAGATAAAGTAGAGAATCAACCAAGTTTAAGGCCCCGAATCCCGAAGCTCGTGAAGGATAAAGTGTAGTACAAGTTGTTGCCGTCATTTTAAGCTAAAGATCGAACTTGTGGGTGTTGATTTCGTGGTGACTACTCATAAAAGGTAATGTTTCTACTCCCAAATCATTTATAGTTATGAATTGATGAATTCTTGGGAGAATAATAATTGGGTTTGATGAAGAGAATTATATGAACTATGCTAGAGTTGTTGGATTGTTGACTTGGGATTGTTGTATTCATATGGGTGATGAAGAACGATGTTAATTATATCTAATTGAGATAGTAGAAGTAGCTAGAAGTAATAGAATGGGGATTGGGTGAAGAAAACACCATTAATGAGGGTTATAGAGCTTCATAGCCACCAAGTGTTTGATAAAATGCTTAGATGAACAAAGCATGGATATTGTTGCTAATATAGAATCCCTATGACCTGTATTGCTATAGATTGAAGTTGAAGGGATTGAAGGACATTGTGATACACTCAAAAGCGGGAAGTTAAGGTATGTGGAACTTCCATCCACATGTGGGAATCTCTACATTCTTCCCCATGATCCGTTTCGTAAAATCTATGAAGTTCAAATCCTAGGGCATTAAACCCAACATATTGGTAGCCCGTAATTATGTATGTATGTACATGAATTCCGTATCTATGTTTGTTATTGTATTCCTAATCGTCCATTTCGGACATTAGGAGTCCTAGCTTAATCCATGAATCATGAAATCTTCCTCATGTGTTCTCATTATGTTCATATGAAACTGCATGATTTTATTTTGCAAGTTATAAGCATGTTTTCAAGTCAATTACAAATATATGATTATGAACTATTGTATTACTCATAAATCAAGAACATGCTTACAAGCTATTTCATGAAACCATGTTTACAAGTTATTTCGTGAAATCATGATTCCAAGACAAGTACAAGCTAATTCACGAAAGTCATGGGCTTCTTAGCCAACTATATTATGTTCATGTTTTTGGGAGTTGCACGAATTACCGAGAAGGCTCAGATAGCCTGAAACTATGTAGCCACCATAGGACAAGGATCGCTCCGCCTAGTTAGGACGATACCTTAATTTCACACTGAATGGTTCCATCAGGTACGTTACTACCTTATACCCTGGCAAGGTATAGGGGCTCAACTGGTCCGGCGAGGTACCAGACTCCACGTTCCCACGTGGTGATATCATATGTCGGTTTATGAAATGCTCTCCCTACTTATCATGTTTTTACTTATGTTATATATATATATACAAATGCACTCATACTCATGTTCATGTCTAGGTTTTCAGTTTCAGTTCTTATCATGTTATTCCATGTCCCATGTTGTTTCTTTCGGTTGCTTTACATACCAGTACATTCAATGTGCTGACGTCCCCTTTTATTGCCCGGGGGCCTGCATTTCACGATGCAGGTACGGATTTACAGGACGACACTTCTGCTCATTAGGATTTGCACGTACCAGCTTATTGGTGAGCCCCATCTCATTCGGGGTTTAGACATTGTATTTCTTTATTTAGTGTTGAATCTAAAGGTATGCTGGGGCCTTGTCCCAGTAAGTATGTTTTCCAGTCAGACTCATGATAGAGGTTTCATAGACTAGACAAGTCAGTTATGTCATGTCGGACATTTGGAGTCGTATAGCCATTTTGGCTCACTCATGTTTAAACAAGTACTTTATTAAGTATTATGACTTACTACGTTTTATAAAGGCTCATCATGCATTCACGTTATATTCCGCTTATGTTATGTATCATGATGATTCAGCAGGCCATGTGGTTCGCTCGGTCACATGCAGTCAGGCACCGAGTGCCGTGTTACGTCCAGGCCATGGTTCGGGGCGTGACAAAATCTAACACTAAAAATATTCTGACTTGATACAAGTGAAATGATCATCAGTAGGGGTGGGCGTTAGGACCATCGGATTGGATATGAAATTTTCGGTTTTCGGATTGAAGAAATTACAATCCAAATCCAATCCAAATAATTTCGGATTGGATTGGATATTTTAAGTTCGGTTTCGGATTATTCAGTTTGAATATTTCGGATTTTCGGATTTGACTCTTGAGACTTAAGGAAAACTTATTATGAAAACGGAATTCATGTGTTAGTTTCACAGAGGTAAATCTAAATCTTAATTGCTCAGTAAAAAAAAGCCTTCCCGTTCAAATTAGGATTAACAAATCCAAGTCATGTCCAACATAATAAATTCATACCAAACAAAAGCATTCTGGAAAAGTGGAAATGAACAAAATAAAATCTATTGAAATGAACAAAATAAATTCTAAGTAGTCATCTGAAAAAATAACAACGAACTCTGCCGTGGTCACACTAACGTGAGACTTTTGAGACATGAGAAGTAAGAAAACTCTATATTATATTTGATTTAGTAGAGAATTGTATATTTGACTTAATAGTTTAATAGGTAGGGCCTTAGGTACTAATCCATTGGACCTTTAGAAACTAGACTTATTAGTACTGGGCACATATGATATAGGTAGGGCAAAATATAAGATATAAAAATTTCGGATTTTCGGATATCTAAAAATCCGTAGTACTAAATCCATATCCAATCCGAAATCCATAAATTTTAAAAATAAAATCCGAAATCCAATCCATAATCCAAATATCCAAACCAAATATTTAAAAAATTCGGATTTCGATTTGGATTTCGGGTTGGCCCAAACTGTGTCCACCCCTAATCATCAGGAGAGAAGGATCGACTGAAAACCTCTGTTATCCTTGCTTTGCGTGCAGCTTCTTTTTCCTTGCGGATTTTCTGTCTTCAAGTGCTTTCCTGTTGAAAATCTTCACAACTAGTTAGAATGCGCAGCATCATAAAATAACCCAACACCTGTATGCTTTTTCAGCAGATCTGTAGTAAATAAACAAGAATAGCCAGCGGGAATGAAAAGAACCCTTGAAGAAGGTAAAAACGTTGAAGAACCAGTGAATTTACTGCAAACAAATAAGAATAATAGTCAAATGCTTAGAGTTTAGTGTAAGTAAGCAGGAAGTACTATTGCTGGAAACATCAGAAGCCGTTGAAGAAGCTGGTGCTGTTTCAAATACGCGGATTTCATGTCCAAACTTTTCTTTTGCAGCTGCAAGCTTCACCTGAGTTTACCCAATAAAACAGAAAAGTTAGAATCCATACCCAAAAAGAGTATTTCCATGCTAAAGTAACAGACAAAGTCTTCCTTGGTTTTAGCTTTTGAGGGATTAACTGAAGAAGTAAAGCCGAAAGTACTTTTTTTTTTTTTTTGATAAGTTAAAGCCGAAAGTACTTATACAAGGTAAAGGGAACATGTAACTTTACTACCAAACGTTAAAACCGATTTTGGCAGCTTTTATATAGGATTTGCTTATTATTCTTACATTTACAGCTGCAAGTTTGATATACTATGTATATGTTTCAGTGTCGACAGTGCTTCTGTAAGTTCAATAATTTTAAAGAAGTGTTGATCCATGCTCTTCACCCTAAGCAGTGTATTATTTTATTTAAAATTCAAAATTGTTTTCCTACTACCTGAAAGGAAGCCTTGGATTAACGGTATTGTTGTCTCCATATGACCTATAGGCCACGGGTTCAAGCCGTGGAATCAAACAGATGGTAGGCCACCTACATTACCCTGCGTGAACACGGGATCCTTCATGCACCGGGCTACCCGTTTTTTCTTACTAGCTACAAATCAAGCTATTACAAATGTCTTAAAAGCAAGTACTTAAACGTTTTATTTCTGGGAGTTTTATGGCCTACACACATCTCTACCGTCTTTTGATTGCTAAGGAGTCAAATCACAAGCCGAGTATATGAGCCTTCTTTTTTGGAAGCTCGTGGACTCTCTTTGGGTGCTCTCAGTTATTGAAGCGTAAGAACATTTCCCACAATGAACCTATCTCCTTAATTCATTTGTTCTAATACTATGATTGCACGAGCCTTCAAGAAGAGGGAATAAAGCACCAGTAATTCAGGAAACCACTTCTTTACCGCACTTGAATTGTCAAAGTGCAATATTACTCATCCTCCCGGACAAAGACTTTCTACTCTTCCATTTAAGAAATTCTACTCAAAACTATGTTTTAGACCCTACCCCTGTTAGAAGTACCAATTGAAGATGTGCACGAGATTGTTGAAGATGTAAGGGTAATTCTTCCCGTTCTTTTTTCTTCAACAGTGGTGTTCGAGCCAGCTTGCGCACATCTCGACTATTTCACTAGGTACCTGCTACCTCTCATTAGCACATGTATCGGATAATTTGGCCCACTAAGGCTTAGGCAGCTCGAAAAAAATCACCTAGTTTTTTTGTCTCTGCTTGGATTTGAACCTAATACCTCATGATTCTCTAATAACCTCGTTGAGGCTACACTCTTGGGTCGCAACTTCCCCAGCTCCTCTAAAAGAAAACTTGGAATCATGAAATAGATATTTGCAACAAAACTATCAATTCGCAATTTAAATAAAATAAAGAAGTAACAATTCAGAATAGTGTGATAATTATTGTAAAGCTGAAGAATGAGACTAAATACATAAAAGCCAAAAGGAAGCATGAGATACAGATTACACAATAACGACACCTCACTCCCCAACTTAAGTTGTGGTCGGGTATATAAATCCTCATTGACCATGTTGCTCCGTTTAAGCTCATCTCAAGCCACTATTACAGAAAATAAAAATATAAATAGAAACACTAGGAGTTCTCTATATTTTCTAGTAGTATATAAATCTCTGACATGACTAGAAGACTCCTATAAAGCATAGCACCTAAAAGAAACGTACTAACATGACTAAAACACATTCCCAACTAATTGATATTTGCCTATATAGATCTTTTACTTCCATTATATCCTATTTTTCGCCAAGTTTGCATGGAACACAAGCATATAGGCCTTTCAAGATACAAATTAACAGGTGAAAATACATGAACCATCTTATATGCTAGACTCTTTCAGCAGACAAAATTTCAAACATAATTTTTTATATTCATCAACTAATATTTGATCTCCAAGATTAGTTTTCATATTATTATAAGCATATATTTCGAGCAAGCATATTGCTTATTACAGGGCTTCTTATTGCAACCCAATTAATCATTTCACTTAGAAGTCCTTCAATTATTTATCCCTCTCCTAACAATCACATTGTTTCAGTCCTTTTCTTCATAACCAGGATAGGGGATTTTTTTTTTTTTTTTAGCAAAGCCACCAGAAAGGTGGAAATTTATTGATAAAGAAAATATGTACATACCAATCCAAAAGTGATTGATCAAATAAATAAATAAAACAACAGAAAGGAAAATCGACAAGTGGAAAATGGAAATACAGATTTTAGTTTAAAACAGACTATTAACAACTATTAATTCAAGGGCCTTGCTATCACACCTTCAAAGTCTCACAGGTGGCATGTTTCAAATCAGTTGAATCACTCTTCAGGCCACTTAAATATAGTTGTGATCTTCTGTACAAACCAGCATCTGTATGGAAGCAAAAACCACTCTCAACTTTGTACCATTGTCAAAAGAGCATGAATCCTAGCCTGGACATGTGTAGCTTCCATATCAAGAAATGACACCTTAATATAGTTCCTGTATCTGTCCATGCTAGTTCATACAACATTTGAATATCACTCTTCTACATATCTTGCTCATCAGCCTGGTGATCCTTCAAAACCTGTACTTTTCTTTCAAAGTTCAAATTGTCCCTAGCTTAATCCTTTGCATGAAAACCAGGTCTCTATGATACTTGATCCATAATTAGTGCAGTCTGCTACTTAGATCATGAGTATCACACCATTTATACTAAGGAATGAGCATGCCAAGCACACTAATACCACCTTAATACAGATGCTGCAAATACTCACAATCAATTGGCAAACTGTACTTAGTAATAGCTACAGTTCTATTGTCAAAGACTAATCTGGTGCTTTGTCTTGAAGGGTTCTTATTCTCAACTTTGGAATTCCTCTATTCTCCATATTCAAAATCCTCTTAGCTTGACTTGACAATTCCTGAAAATTATGAAACTGAACTGAACCTGCAAAAACAAAAACCAAGTTAGTTAAAAAATCTGCAAGCCTATTTCCTTCTCTATGTATATGCTCCACAAATACTATTTGATCATCCATCATCCTCTTGATATCATCCACCAACATTGAAATTCTCCAAGGGATCTTCCATTCAGCATTTAAAATCTTCTTCATGGTCATGGAATCAGTCTCTATGATCAATGGAAAAGGCTGCTTTTCCACACAGTACCTCAGTCCCAGTCTAATAGCCTCAGCCTTAGCCACAATATTTGTTCCATCTGTCAAAGTTCTAGCAGCTGCATACACCAAATCTCCCTCTTCATTTCTGATACAAAAAGCAGCAGAACTTGGTCTTGGATTTCCTTTAGCAGCTCCATCAGTATTACACTTGTAAACTCCAAATGCAGGTTTCCTCCATTTAATAATTCTGCATATAACAGTAGGCTTATATCCTTCAAAGACCTAAACAATCTGATGCCATATAGTTGGAATATTCAGCCCAGGAAATTGAACTTTACATAACATATGAATGTTTATATTTATGTCATATAGCACTCTATTCAGATTCATAGTACCACCATAAAGCCTATTGTTTCTCCACTTCCATATTTGCCACACAATAAAAGCAGGCATTGCTTTGTATATGGTCTTCATTTTGAAATGGCATTTTTCATCCCACCAACTTCTTATGGCATGTTTGACCTGAACACAATTCATGCTTAATCCATCCCCCATATTAAAGTATCTTCATACCTTTGTAGCCAAATCTCCACACAGAAATAGATGGTTTATAGTTTCTATCTAAGCATTCTGACAGCAGCAACACTTTGAAACTAATGGAATGCCAATACTTGTCACGCCCGAACCATGGCCTGGACGTAACACGGCACTCGGTGCCTGATTGCACGTGACCGAGCGAACCACATGACTTGCTGAATCATCATGATACATAACATAAGCGGACTATAACGTGAATGCATGATGAGCCTTTATAAAACGTAGTAAGTCATAATACTTAATAAAAATACTTGTTTAAACATGAGTGCGGAAATAACATGAATGAGCCAAAATGGCTATACGACTCCAAATGTCTGACATGACATAACTGACTTGTCTAGTCTATGAAACCTCTATCATGAGTCTGACTGGAAAACATTCTTACTGGGACAAGGCTCCCAGCATACGTTATATGCATAACTAATCATAAAAAAAAGTTAACTAAACCCCGAATGAGATGGGGCTCACCAATAAGCTGATACTAATGCTATCCTACTGAGCAGGTGTGTCGTCCTGTATATCAGTACCTGCATCGTGAAATGCAGGCACCCGGGCAATAAAAAGGGGACGTCAGCACATTGATGTGGCGTGATTTTACGCCACAATCGATGCTTTTTAACTATAAGTTTTACTTGTTTTTAAGCAAGTCTATGTCATTTTACGTAGTTTTTGTCATGTTTCAGGTAATACGAGGTCCCTGGAGCCAAAGTGTGGAAAACAAGCAAAAATGTTGCAAAACTGGAAATAACTGGAGGTTCTGGAAATTACTGGCGAAATATTGTTCTGCGCGATCGCGCAGAGTACCCACGCGATCGCGCCCACGCGGGAATTGAAATCCACGCGTTCGCGCTGGAATGAAACGCGACCGCGCCTACGCGCGACATTAATTCCACGCGATCGCGCAGGATCGACGTGCGATCGCGATGAAGGGAGCAGGGGAGATTGACGTCATCTACGCGATCGCGCAGACACATGGCGCGATCGCGATGAAGGATTTTTCGGCATTTTCGACCAGAATTCGGATTTTGACGATGTCTTCCATTCCAGTTCATATAAATAGAAAACTAGGGCAAAATATTACAGATCTTTGGCAGCTCCCACAAGTTGGAGGCTAGGGTTCCTACAAAAATGTTCTCTCTTCTTTTTAATCCTTGTTGATGGAAATCTCTTGGTGACAATTAAGATTGATACTCTTGTTGTGCTTATTTATTCATTTGCATTGTTCTTAATCAAGTAAGTTTTTGCTATTTTAATTATTCTTGTTCATGAATGTTTTCAAGGGATTAGCTAACCTTTGAACTCGCCCATTTACTTTGTTTGAAACTCGGAAGAGGAAAAACGGAGTTGGGATAGGATAATTAACATGAATTTGGGGCGTTAACCCTCATCTAATGGAAGTTGACCTAGGAATAGGCAATACCACTTGTAGCCATATTCGGGTGTTCTTAATGCTCCTAATTGCTTGAGGGATCTTCAATTGGGTAGTCTAGTTAATCTTCGGAAGAAGTTAATTTAGAGTCATTATCCGAGGCTAAATAACATAAACTTGCTATTATTTACAATTCGTGAAATAGATTGGATCGTTACTTGAGAAGTAGTTTCCCTCCTTCCATTCTTGTTGCCATTGATCAATTTACTTGCTTTCTAGATTAGAATTTATATTTCCGTATTTTATCAAAACCTTATAAAAAACCACCATTGATGCGTTCGGGCATAGCTATTGTTAGTGATAATTCCTAATCTGCTTAAATCACCTACATATTGTTCTCTGTGGGATTCGACCCCGACTCATAGTTGGGTAAATTATATTTGCATACGACCGTGTCCATTCTAATTAATAGGGTGGATTTGGACGTTATCACACATTGAATGTACTGGTATGTAAAACAACTGAAAGAAATAACATGGGACATGGAATAACATGATAAGAACTGAAACTGAAAACATGAACATGAGCATATATATATATATATATATATATCATAAGTAAAACATGATAAGTAGGGAGAGCAATAACTTATAACCGATCCATGGTCTGGTGCTTGCGTCCCGCCAGCGGAACACTCAGTCCTTGCCAGGGAACATGAGATTTGATAAAATATGAAAGGATCCAGTCATTATGAGAGATCGTTCGGCACATGGGTGGAGTGATCCTCATCCTACGGTGGCTACATAGTTTCAGGCTATCTGAAGCCCTCCTCGGTAATTAATGCAACTCCCAAAACATGAACATGTAAAATAGTGGCACTTGTTGCCCATGGTATATCATGAATCAATACTTGCTTGTACATGATTTTCATGAATCATAACTTGCTTGTATACTTTCATAAGATAACTTGTCATAGTCTTGCAAAACATGTTTTTGGTTCATGAGTAATAACAATAGTTCGTAATCATATATATATATACTTGTCTTGAAAATATACTTGTAACTTGCTGGATGAAATCATAAAGTTTCATATAAACATAATGAGAACACATGAGGAAGAATTCATGATTCATGGATTAAGCTAGGATTCCTAATAACCGTAATGGAAGATTAGAAATACAATAACGAATATAGATACAAAATTCATGTACATAATTACATAAATACGGGCTACCAGTACGTCGGCCAACCCAATTATAAAAAGGGTCAAACCCCCCATTTTTCATCATAGAAATGTCCCAAAAATTGTAGAAAATTCAGCAGAAAAAGGGGTCCTAAATCCCACTTAAAATTGAGGATTTTGAATGAAATTTCAAGTTACGAAGTACTAATCGAAGTCCGGGCAACGTATAGTCACGAATATAATTTCGTTTGGAGTTAGAGGAGCATGGGAACAAGAAAACGTTAAAGATTTTGCTACTTTCATAAAAACAAGGTATGAATCTTCAAATCTCTCTTTTTATCAAGTTTGATTAAGGAATAATTGCAAGAATTAAGTTATAGTTGTTGTGTTGATGTTGTTGATTTATGGATTGAGGGTTGAAGAGAAATTTGGATGAAAATACATATATTTATCTTGTAGGATGTTGGGGATGTTATTATTGATGTTGTTAGTATTAATTTCAACTTCTTTACGGAAATAAAGATTTTTAAATAGTCGTATTACAAGTGGGTTAGTTAAGAAATTTAGGAAAACATCGTGTGGGATGTTTTAGGAAGTATATTGGTATGGAAATGATTGTATTGATGCTGATATTGTTATTGTTGTGTTGGTTGTTGAATTGAGAATTCGGGCTGGGCATATAAACAGGGGAGATGTTGCCCAAATTTCGACAGAATCTAAAAGGATTTTAATTAAAGTTTCTAGACGAGTGTATGATGATGATTCTGATGATATTATGAATGGTTATATATGTAGATTACGAGGCTATGAATAATTCTTGAGAGAGGTGCAAGACGGGAAGTAAGTTAGAAGTCGAGAATTTTCTTCCAGGTATGTTAAGGCTACTCCCCTTCTTTCTAAAGGCATGATCTTTCCGTTATAAATCTCTGTGTCGTATCCCTAATATCATTGTTCCCGCAAATGCTAGAAGCCTGTGAATTTCGTGATCCTTATGAGGTTATCGAATTTCCAAAAGCATGATTCTTTTCCTACCAAACTACGTATGGATTCCATAAAAAATTTCATTTCCAAGAATGTTAGGAATTTATGACTCTTAAAGTTTTATGATGGCAAAGATGAATAATTTCTTTTATGATGACCATGACGATGATTATGAGGGATTAATTTATCCAAGATCCCAAGGCATACAGATTTTATGTTATTATGAGATAATTTGTATTCACAGAGATTTCCATGAACATGAGCTTTATATTATTATGATGACTATCATAAGAACAATTTTATGTTCAAAGGTTCCAAGTTTATGATTTCAATGACGATATGAGAATATTGAGCTATCTTTTGACCTTTCTTAATTTTACTCATTGTGGTTGATCTCACCTTATAATAACTTTTCCTTCAAGGTGAGACAAAGCGACGATGATTATTCCATAACACAATCGGAGGTTACCGACCTTACGTCACTCCGATGTATTTATAGCTTTTACTTGGCTCTCATGCATGCTTTATATATATGTATGTATTTTCTCACACCGCGCCGCGCTATAGTCGGCCGGGCAGGCACGTAGATGTGCACACCACTGCAGTGGGCATGTTATGATATTGCCCCGGACACGGGAGGCCTGGACGCAGGCTAATGATGATATCACCGAGCCTTAATGGCCGGGCATGATATTATATATGACACCGCACCTTAATGGCCGGGCATGTTACTATATATATGTATAAAAATGTTTTTTTTTAAAGGTTAAGCATGCATGACATCCGCCCTACGAGGCACTCAGATGTACAGGTTACCTCTCTTATTCCTTGTTACTTTCATGTTTATGTTATGTTGTTATTCATGCCTTACATACTCAGTACATTATTCGTACTGACGTCCCTTCCGGTGGACGCTGCGTTTCATGCCACGCAGGTGTATACAGATGAATAAAGGATATTGCTAGATGATGTTCCAGCGGGATTGGCGAGCTCCATTTCTTTTCGGAGTGTTGCCGAGTCAGAGTATGTGCGTTATGGTATATTGATTTATGTTAGAGACTTTGCAGACAGAGTCACGTATATAGTATGTCATTCTTGTAAGCGGCTATTTAAGCCGATGTATCATTATGCATTATGTTACAAATTTCATATGATTACAGATTTTGCCTGATTTGATAAGGATGAAAAGAATGTTTTTGTTAACAGCTTTCACTATGCATTTCAGTTCATTACTTAAGGACTATGAGTATAACGAGATCCAGCGGGTTCGCTCGGCTCTAAGTAAGGGTCGGGTGTCCATCACGCCCTATCGGGATTGGGGTGTGATAGAAACGTGCGGCATGAATACATAAGGGACATGACATGAATACTAAAGGTATTTACCTTGAAGTCTATCTGCTTGCTCTTCAAACAAGTGAGGATATCTGGATTTCATGTCTTCTTCGGCTTCCCATGTAGCCTCTTCAACCTTCTGACTCCTCCACAAGACCATTACTGAGGTTACTTCCTTAGTTCTCAACTTGCGAACTTGACGATCAAGAATGGCTACGGGGATCTCCTCATAAGTCAACCCATCCGTAACTGTTATAGTATCAGCAGGAACAACCAACGATGGGTCTCCTACTCACTTTGTCAACATGGATACATGAAACACTGGGTGAACAGCAGCCAACTCTTGTGGCAACTAAAGTTCATAAGCTACTAGATTGACCTTTCGTGAAATTCTGTAAGGTCCAATATATCTGGGACTTAGCTTCCCTTTCTTGCCAAATCTCATAACACCTTTCATAGGTGAGACTTTAAGGAACACCCAATCATCAACTGAAAATTCTAAGTCCCTTCGCCTCACATCTGTATAAGACTTCTGGAGACTCTGAGCCGTTTTCAAACACTCCTGTATTAACTTGACTTTCTCCATAGCCTGATAAACCAAATCTTGTCCTAACAACTCTGCTTCACCAACTTCGAACCAACCAATTGGTGATCTGCACCTTCGCCCATACAGAGCTTCAAATGGTGTCATCCCAATACTAGCATGATAACTGTTATTATAAGAAAACTCAATGAGAGGCAAGTGATCATCCCAATTACCTTAGAAATCCAATATGGATGCTCTCAACATATCCTCCAGAGTCTGAATAGTATGCTCTGCCTGGCCATCTGTTTGTGGATGAAAAGATGTGTTGAGGTTCACCTTGGTACCCAATTCTTTCTGAAAGGATTTCTAGAAGTTTGTCGTGAATTGAGCACCACGATCTGAAATAAGGGACACTGGGGTACCATGCAATCTAACAATTTCATTAACATACAGCTTGGCATAATCTTCTGCTGAATCTGTGGTCTTGACTGGTAAAACATGCGCCGACTTAGTAAGCCGGTCAACAATCACCCAAATAGAGTCATGTCTCCTAGATGAACGAGGTAAACCTGATACAAAACCATATTGATCATTTCCCATTTTCAGACAGGAATATCAATATTCTGAGCCAAGCCACCAAGCCTCTGGTGTTCGGCTTTCACCTGCTGACAATTCGGGCACTTAGCTACAAAATCTGCCACATTCTTCTTCATATCGTTCCACCAGTAAATCTCCTTGAGATCATGATACATCTTAGTGGAACCTGGGTGAATGGAATACCTGGAAATGTGAGCTTCTGACATGATTCTCTGTCACGCCCCGAACCATGGCCTGGACGTAACACGGCACTCGGTGCCTGACTACATGTGACCGAGCGAACCACATGACTTGCTGAATCATCATGATGCATAACATAAGCGGAATATAATGTGAATACATGATGAGCCTTTATAAAACATAATAAGTCATAATACTTAATAAAGTACTTGTTTAAACATGAGTGAGCCAAAATGGCTATGCGACTTCGATTATCTGACATGACATAACTGTCTGTTCTAGTCTATGAAACCTCTATCATGAGTCTGACTGAAAAACATACTTACTGGGACAAGGCCCCCAGCATACCTTTAGATGCATAATTAATCATAAAATAAAAGTTGACTAAACCCCGAACGAGATGGGGCTTACCAATAAGCTGATACTAATGCTGTCCTACTGAGCAGATGTGTCGTCCTGTATATTAGTACCTGCATCGTGAAATGCAGGTCCCCGGGCAATAAAAAGGGGACGTCAGCACATTGAATGTACTGGTATGTAAAGCAACCGGAAGAAACAACATGGAACATGGAATAACATAGTAAGAACTGAAACTAAAAACTTGGACATGAACATGAGCATGAGCATGAGTACAAAATCATGAAATTTAAAACTGAAACTGAGTACTGGAAGCATGAGATAGTCTGTAGTAATCTGTAATAATCTGTAATAATCTGTAATACCGACATAAACCACCACGGGGAGGAGCGTGGAGTCTGATCTCTGCCCGATCAGCTAAGCCATCTCGTACCTTGCCGGGGCACGAGACATGAACATAACATGAATGGATCCAAATCCCTCAATGGGGAACATATGAAGGAATCGTCCTACTAGGCGGAGCGATTCTTATCCTACGTTGGCATACGTAGTTTCAGGCTATCTGAGCCTTCTCGGTATTATTACAACTCCCGAACATGAAAATAAGATAGTTGGCTAAGAAGCCCATGACTTTCGTGAATTAACTTGTACTTGTCTTGAAATCATGATTTCACGAAAGGACTTGTAAACATATTTTCATGAAATAACTTGTAAACTTGATCATGAGAAATACCATAATGCATAATCATACGTTTGTAGTTGACTTGAAAACATGCTTGTAATTTGTAAAATAACATTTTACAATTTCATATAAACATCATGAGAACACATGAGGAAGAATTCATGATTCATGGATTAAGCTAGGATTCCTAATGTCCGAAATGGAGGTTTAGGAACACAATAACGAACATATATACGGAATTCATGTACATACATACATACATAATTACGGGCTACCAATACATTGGGTTTAATGCCCTAGGAGTTGAACCTCATAGAATTTACTAAACAGATCATGGGGAAGAACATAGAAGTTCCCACATGTGGATGGAAGTTCTACATACCTTAACCTTCCGCTTTTGGGCGTATCACAATGTCCTTCACCCCCTTCAACTTCAATCTATAGCATACAAGTCATAGGGATTCTATATTAGCAACAATATCCATGTTTTGTTCATCTAAGCATTTTATCAAACACTTAGTGGGCATGAAGCTCTATAACCCCCATTAATGGTGTTTTCTTCACCAAATCCCCATTCTTTTACTTCTAACAATTTCTACAATCTCTATTAGGTGTAATTAACATCATTCTTCACCACCCATATGAATACAGCAATCCCAAACCAACAATCCAACAATTCTAGCATAGTCCATATAATTCTCTTCAACAAACCCAATTATTATACTCCCAAGAATTCATCAATTCATAACTATAATTGATTAGGGAGTAGAAATATTACCTTTTGGGTAGTCACCACGAAATCAACACCCCCAAGTCCGATCTTGGGCTTAAAATGACGACAACGACTTGTACTACACTTTTTCCTTCACGAGCTTTGGGATTCGGGGCCTTAAACTTGTTTGATTTTCTACTTTCTCTCTCTAATTTCCCTTCTCTCTCACTTCCTCTCTCTAAAATCTGAGTTTTGGAGGGAAAATGGGCTGTTAGGGTAATATTTTCTTTATATACCAAGGGGAAAATGGGTTGACCCAACTTGAAAACGGGTTGGGACCTATCTGTCTTAAAACGTCCATATCTCCTTATCCCGACGTCTCCTGTGAACCCACAACCTATGGTTGGACAGTGTTTTCAATTATCTACAACTTTCGTTCTTTGCGTTTTCCCAAATTCCCAAGTTATGATAGGGTTATGGCCTCCCGAAGTCAGGTGACCCGAAACGTATATACGGACCAAGATACGGTCACTGTTACGGTCCCGTAACACGAGATACGGACCGTAACTTGGTACCGTATCTTGGTGAAAATTTCCAGTGAGTTTCTGGAAATTTTCGGGACGTTACGGTCCACTGTTACGGACCGTAACACGAGATACGGCCCGTAACGTCACCGTTACGCTGGCAGTATTTCCGGCGAACAGGCTTCAGTAAAATGGGTATAACTCTTTGCACAGATGTCCGTGTGACCCCCGTAAGATACCGTTGGAAAGATATTGCAAAGGGATACAACTTTCATCAAGGAAGTTTTCTCAAATTCCCAACGGATTTTCATGAAATTTGACTGGAAGGCAGACGTATCAAAAACTTAGCCGATTCTATAGGATTTCAAGTGCCTTACTATTAGCCATATTGAGACGATCATATCTCCTTGCTCCGATCTCTGATTGGCTTGATCCTTATATCGTTAGAAAGGTATTTCTACATACTACAACTTCATTGATAGTACCTTCCAAAATTCCAAACCGATCAAGGAGTTATCGCTGCCCGAAATAGGTCTATCAACCATTTTCGCAAAACGTTCAAACCTTCCATGTTTCCACTAGAACTCTAATGATATGAGCTTAAACTCAGTCCCAAAATGTGGGGTGTTACAATATCTCCCCCTTGGGATCATTCGTCCTCGAATGATGGGTCATGGTTAAGAATATGGCTAGACATGGCTTGATTACATGAACGTGAAGGAAACATGTCATGAAACATGGAGACTGAACTAACATGACATGGTTACATGGAAACGTGAATACTGAGACATGAACATGGGCACTGGATAGCTGACATGAGCGTGGAACATGAGACATAGCATGACATGGGGCATGAAAACTGACATGACATAGTTTCTTGAAAACATCAGTGCCCAAACATGAGACATGAATAGCGAATACAAGAACTCGAACGTGAAACGTGAGGCAGGAATACATAAGGGACATTATAACTCTTCTCCAAATGTCATTAAGCCATCATTATGTCGATACTCGTAATCCTTGCCCGACACACAACATATACCTTTCTTTCCTTAACAACTTTCGTCTCCTACCTCAAATGTCTTTGAAATCTCATTTAGAATCATTAAATATTACTCCTTACTCATCAACATGTCGTATACGTCATACCCTTCGTGGGTCTATTCGCGGTATGCTAACGGAGAAATTTCCTAGGTGTAACATTCTCCCCCTCTGTTGGAACATACATCCTCAAATGATAACATTCGGGATTCTAAAAAAATTTCGCCAGAGTTTCCCCTGTAATATGGTACTACCAACCTGTCACAACAGCCCATAATATCATTGCCTCACAGGGCGACATCACAATAGTACTATACAGTGGCCACACACGACCAAAAGCATGAAAAGAAAGCTTACATACCTCATAATCTTGGTGCTTCATCATAAATCTCTTCTGTCTCACATTTGTGTAAAATTTCTAGAAATTCTGCGTCATTTTCAAACGCTTTTGTATCAACTTGACTTTCTCTATAACTTGGTAAGCCAAATCTGATCTTAACAACTCTGCTTCACCCACTTCGAATCACCCAATTGGTGATCTACACCTTTGCCTAAAAGGGTTTTCAACAGTGTTATCCCAATACTAGCATGGTAGTTATTTTTGTAAGTAAACTCAATAAGAGGCAGGTGGTCATCCCAATTACCATTGAAATCAAGGACACATGGTTACTGAACTGAATGAATACATGACTACTAAACTGCTGAGATACTAAATTGAATGTCTATTGAACTGACTGAAGACTGGCTGACTGAATACTGAGCTAACTGAATACTGGATTAGCTGAATACTGAGCTGGCATGAATACGTGAGTACTGGACTGATACCTGAGTACTAAGCTGACATAAATATCTGAGTATTGAACTAACATGAATATCATAACGTGGGATCTGAATAGCGTATCTGTCTGAACATTTGTCTGAGGATGAAAAGTTGTGCTAAGGTTCACCTTCGTACCGAAATCCTTTCTGAAAGGATTTTCAGAAGTTCGCTGTGACTGAGCACCAAAATCTGAAATAATGGACACTAGGGTCCCATACAATCCGGAAATTTCATTAACATATGACTTGGCATAATCTTCTTGTTCAATCTGTGGTCTTAACTGGCAAGAAGTGCGCTGACTTCGTAAGTCTGTCCACAATCACCGAAATTAAATCATACCTCCTAGCTGAACGAGGTAGACCTGATACAAAGCCCATATTGATCATTTCCCATTTCCATACAGGAATATCAGCATTCTGAGCCAAGCCACCAGGCCTCTGGTGTTCGGCTTTCACCTGTTGACAATTCGGGCACTTAGCTACAAAATATGCCACATCCTTCTTCATATCGTTCCACCAGTAAATATCCTTAATATCATGATACACCTTAGTGGAACCTGGGTAAATGGAATACCTAGAGTTGTGAGCTTCTAACATGATTCGCTCTCTAAGCCCATCAACATCTGGAACGCATAATCTGCCTCGATATCTCAAGGTACCATTATCTCCCTCCTGTTCAAAAGCTAAGACTTTCTATTCGTGAATCCCCTCTTTCATCTGCAGCAAGTAGGAATCACCAAACTACTTCTCTCTAACTTAAATGACCAAGCAGGAATGCCATGTTCTGGGCAATAACTCCACCCACTTCGGAGTCTGAAAGTCGAATTCCTAGCTTGGAGAAGTAGTGAAATTCTTTCACCTTAGTTCTCTTGTCTGCCTAAATCATGAGTTGTACTTCCCATACTTGATTTTTTTTTTTTTTTGAGATATTTCCTAAAATACTCATAGTACTGTTGTGTGCTAAGTCTTTCACTAGAACCTTAAAGATTAGAGTCTTGTGCAATGGCACTACCCTTTTGACATATAATTGGGCATGATCTTATAGCTTTTCTGTGATCGCCTAATCGATAGTGATTGAACTTGACACGATTCGTTCGACGATCATTCTACTCACTTCGGGTTTCCTCTAAGACGAGGCATATTCCTCATGGAGACTATCTCATTATGCCAACTTAACTGAACTGAGGTTCTTCATATCTCATACTAACCATTCAGGTCTTCAATTATCTCGCTGGACTTACTAGCGATTTATGCATCTCCCCCTTAGACCAAGGCTAACATTTTATACTTATAAATTCTTCTCTTCTGATGGGATTGCAATTAACATTTCTTATCTTCTGTAATTTCTTTGTATTCTACAACACTGACGAATTTTTTTTTTGACTCACATCTGAGCAATTTCTCATGGGGAAAAACTAAATTTACTTACATGAACGGGTTGCTACTGTATTCATAACTGGCATACTCCATCTTAACGACTTAACTCTGCTCACACTGTAAATATTAGGACAAACCCTTTTTGACAACTCTTAAAGGCAATTCTTCTGTAGTTTGCTCTTTTACGGCTTAGCTGATTTCTTCTTCCACTAATCACTCTACTCTGAACTTAACTTAAGCCCTTGGTTTCTAACACACATTCGGATGTATTCGAACTGTCACCCACTCAAGGTGTTCATCTGAATAGGAAATCAAATTATATTTGTCAAGGTCAGCCGTACTCGTAACTTAGTCAAATCTTATCATTACTGTTGACATGGCTTTTCCAGACATATTACGAACTTATACCGTATTCTCCTTCTATTTCTAGGAATATTTTGGCAGAGTTTCCTCTGTATTTCTTACTATCCCAAAACCTGCACGCAGGAAATACCAACAATGCCTCACAAGGCCAACATATATACATATATCATATCATATCGTAGCCACACAGGGCTCCCAATTTCGACAACAGTATAGAAATGATGAACTTACCTCATATGTCCAACTCAAACTGTACCTGTTACACTTTCCTGTTTATTTTCCATTCTCCTTTTTCAAGAACATCATTATCATTCAACATACCATTCATTCCACTACACCCCTTCTCGAGCAACTTACCTTTTATTCAACTTTCAATAGCACTTGAAGTCTCATTCGTTACCAGTAAGTACTGCACAATTGTACCCCTATGGGTAAACATCCTTACTTGGACCTTGAATTTTCTGTTCATCTCCTGCGCATTCGAAACTTACGTAATTCGAGAGGAAGAGAAGTTTCTTATTGCTCTAAGCTTCATGGCACGATCTAGAGTAGAAAGAAATGAGACAATCCTGAATGTCTTGGTGGTCAACTGTTTATATGTGTGGCGCGCACACACATATAAAAGTGACCCCACTAGACACGGTTTCATAGACTCCCTAAGACACTTGAACCTAGGCTCTGATACCAAGCTTTGTCACGCCCCGAACCATGGCCTGGACGTAACACGGCACTCGGTGCCTGACTACATGTGACCGAGCGAACCACATGACTTGCTGAATCATCATGATGCATAACATAAGCGGAATATAATGTGAATGCATGATGAGCCTTTATAAAACATAATAAGTCATAATACTTAATAAAGTACTTGTTTAAACATGAGTGAGCCAAAATGGTTATGCGACTTCGATTATCTGACATGACATAACTGTCTGTTCTAGTCTATGAAACCTCTATCATGAGTCTGACTGAAAAACATACTTACTGGGACAAGGCCCCCAGCATCCCTTTAGATGCATAATTAATCATAAAATAAAAGTTGACTAAACCCCGAACGAGATGGGGCTTACCAATAAGCTGATACGAATGCTGTCCTACTGAGCAGATGTGTCGTCCTGTATATTAGTACCTGCATCGTGAAATGCAGGTCCCCGGGCAATAAAAAGGGGACGTCAGCACATTGAATGTACTGGTATGTAAAGCAACCGGAAGAAACAACATGGAACATGGAATACCATAGTAAGAACTGAAACTAAAAACTTGGACATGAACATGAGCATGAGCATGAGTACAAAATCATGAAATTTAAAACTGAAACTGAGTACTGGAAGCATGAGATAGTCTGTAGTAATCTGTAATAATCTGTAATACCGACATAAACCACCACGGGGAGGAGCGTGGAGTCTGATCTCTGCCCGATCAGCTAAGCCATCTCGTACCTTGCCGGGGCACGAGACATGAACATAACATGAATGGATCCAAATCCCTCAATGGGGAACATATGAAGGAATCATCCTACTAGGCGGAGCGATTCTTATCCTACGTTGGCATACGTAGTTTCAGGCTATCTGAGCCTTCTCGGTATTATTACAACTCCCGAACATGAAAATAAGATAGTTGGCTAAGAAGCCCATGACTTTCGTGAATTAACTTGTACTTGTCTTGAAATCATGATTTCACGAAAGGACTTGTAAACATATTTTCATGAAATAACTTGTAAACTTGATCATGAGAAATACCATAATGCATAATCATACGTTTGTAGTTGACTTGAAAACATGCTTGTAATTTGTAAAATAACATTTTACAATTTCATATAAACATCATGAGAACACATGAGGAAGAATTCATGATTCATGGATTAAGCTAGGATTCCTAATGTCCGAAATGGAGGTTTAGGAACACAATAACGAACATATATACGGAATTCATGTACATACATACATACATAATTACGGGCTACCAATACATTGGGTTTAATGCCCTAGGAGTTGAACCTCATAGAATTTACTAAACGGATCATGGGGAAGAACATAGAAGTTCCCACATGTGGATGGAAGTTCTACATACCTTAACCTTCCGCTTTTGGGCGTATCACAATGTCCTTCACCCCCTTCAACTTCAATCTATAGCATACAAGTCATAGGGATTCTATATTAGCAACAATATCCATGTTTTGTTCATCTAAGCATTTTATCAAACACTTAGTGGGCATGAAGCTCTATAACCCCCATTAATGGTGTTTTCTTCACCAAATCCCCATTCTTTTACTTCTAACAATTTCTACAATCTCTATTAGGTGTAATTAACATCATTCTTCACCACCCATATGAATACAACAATCCCAAACCAACAATCCAACAATTCTAGCATAGTCCATATAATTCTCTTCAACAAACCCAATTATTATACTCCCAAGAATTCATCAATTCATAACTATAAGTGATTAGGGAGTAGAAATATTACCTTTTGGGTAGTCACCACGAAATCAACACCCCCAAGTCCGATCTTGGGCTTAAAATGACGACAACGACTTGTACTACACTTTTTCCTTCACGAGCTTTGGGATTCGGGGCCTTAAACTTGTTTGATTTTCTACTTTCTCTCTCTAATTTCCCTTCTCTCTCACTTCCTCTCTCTAAAATCTGAGTTTTGGAGGGAAAACGGGCTGTTAGGGTAATATTTTCTTTATATACCAAGGGGAAAATGGGTTGACCCAACTTGAAAACGGGTTGGGACCTATCTGTCTTAAAACGTCCATATCTCCTTATCCCGACGTCTCCTGTGAACCCACAACCTATGGTTGGACGGGTATTTCAATTATCTACAACTTTCGTTCTTTGCGTTTTCCCAAATTCCCAAGTTATGATAGGGTTATGGCCTCCCGAAGTCAGGTGACCCGAAACGTATATACGGACCAAGATATGGTCACTGTTACGGT
The DNA here is from genome assembly GCF_019175385.1 of Lycium barbarum. NCBI lineage: Eukaryota > Viridiplantae > Streptophyta > Magnoliopsida > Solanales > Solanaceae > Lycium > Lycium barbarum. The sequence goes on from NC_083342.1 coordinate 10,042,706, forward strand.
CCCGTAACACGAGATACGGACCGTAACTTGGTACCGTATCTTGGTGAAACTTTCCAGTGAATTTCTGGAAATTTTCGGGACGTTACGGTCCACTGTTACGGACCGTAACACGAGATACGGCCCGTAACGTCACCGTTACGCTGGCAGTATTTCCGGCGAACAGGCTTCAGTAAAATGGGCATAACTCTTTGCACAGATGACCGTTGGACCCCCGTAAGATACCGTTGGAAAGTTATTTCAAAGGGATACAACTTTCATGAAGGAAGGTTTCTCAAATGCCCAACGGATGTTCATTAAATTTGACTGGAAGGCAGACGTATCAAAAACTTAGCCGATTCTATAGGATTTCAAGTGCCTTACTATTAGCCATATTGAGACGATCATATCTCCTTGCTCCGATCTCTGATTGGTTTGATCCTTATATCGTTAGAAAGGTATTTCTACATACTACAACTTCATTGATAGTACCTTCCAAAATTCCAAACCGATCAAGGAGTTATCGCTGCCCGAAATAGGTCTATCAACCATTTTCGCAAAACGTTCAAACCTTCCATGTTTCCACTAGAACTCTAATGATATGAGCTTAAACTCAGTCCCAAAATGCGGGGTGTTACATTCTCTCTCTGAGCCCATCGATATCTGGACACATAATCTACCTCGGTACCTCAAGGCACCATCATCTCCCCCTTGTTCGAAAGTCGTCGTCTTATGCTTATGAATCCCCTCTTTCAGCTGCAACAAGTAGGAATCATTAAACTGTTTCTTCTTGACTTCCACGACTAAAGAGGAAAGAGCCATATTCTGAACAACCACACCACCATCCTCGGAGTCCAAAAGTCGAAGTCTAAGATTGGCCAAACGGTGAACTTCCTCTGTCATAACTCTCTTATCTACGTCCACGTGGGATAGACTTCCCATGGAATGCCGACTAAGAGCATCAGCTACCACATTCGCTTTCCCCGGATGATAAAGAATATCCACATCGTAATCCTTAAGCAATTCGAGCCATCTCATTTGCCTAAGATTCAGCTCCCTTTGCTTGAAAATATACTGCAGGCTTTTATGATCTGTGAAAATATCAACATGCACTCCATACAAATAATGACGCCATATCTTAAGTGCAAAAACTACAGCTGCCAACTCTAGGTCATGAATCGGATAATTCTTTTCGTGAACCTTGAGCTGACGAGATGCATAAGCTACAACCTTGCCATGCTGCATTAAGACACATCCGAGACCAACTCCTGAAGCATCACAATAAACTACGAACCCTTCAGTTCCCTCTGGCAGCGTCAAAACTGGAGCAGAAGTCAATCTTTTCTTCAACTCTTCAAAGCTTCGCTCACAAGCATCTGACTATTGGAACTTAACTTTCTTCCGAGTCAACTTAGTCAACGGAGCAGAGATAGAAGAAAATCCTTCTACGAAGCGTCGATAATAGCCTGCCAGACCCAAGAAACTTCTTATATCAGAAACTGAGGTGGGTCTGGGCCAGCTCCTTACGGCATCAATCTTCTGAGAATCAACTTTAATACCTTCACCTGAGATCACATGGCCTAAAAATGCCACTGATTTAAGCCAAAACTCACACTTTGAGAATTTTGCAAAAAGTTCGCGATCTTTAAGAGCCTGCAACACTATTCTGAGATGTTTTGCATGATTAGCCTCATTACGGGAATACACCAAAATATCATCAATGAAGACAATGATGAACAAATCGAGATAAGGCTTGAAGACCCTGTTCATAAGATCCATGACAGCTGCTGGCGCATTTGTCAACCCAAATGACATAACAAGAAATTCAAAATGGCCATAACGGGTTCTGAAAGCGGTCTTCGGAATATCAACTTCCTTAACCTTTAACTGATGATAGCCTGATCTGAGGCCAATCTTGGAATAAAATTGGGCACCCTGCAGTTGGTCAAATAAGTCATCTATTCTAGGAAGAGGGTACCTATTTTTAATTGTGACCTTGTTCAGCTGACGGTAGTGTATACACATACGTAAGGAACCATCCTTCTTTCGGACAAATAAGACTGGCGCACCCCAAGGCGAAACGCTGGGCCTAATAAACCCCTTATCAAAAAGATCTTTTAACTGGGCTTTTAACTCTTTTAACTCTACTGGATCCATTCTGTACGGCAGAATAGATATCGGCTGAGTATCGGGAAGTAGATCAATTCCAAATTCAATCTCCCTGTCAGGACGGACTCCTGGAAGATCTTCTGAGAAAACCTCTGGGAATTCATTTACAACTGGGACAGATTGAAGAGTTGGGATTTGGGCATCTGAATCCTTGACTCGAACTAGGTGGTAGATTTAACCCTTGGAAATTATTTTTCTGTCTTTTAGATAAGAAATAAATCTACCCCTAGGTACTACTGAATTACCCTCCCATTCTATGACTGGCTCTTTAGGAAACTCGAATCTTACCACTTTAGTTCTACAACATACTGTGGCATAACATGAAGTTAACCAATCTGTACCCATGATCACATCAAAGTCTACCATTTCTAATTCCGCTAAATCAGCTATGGTTCTGCGGTGATAGACTAAAACTGGGCAACCCCTATAAATACGTCTAGTTATGACTGATTCCTGAATTGGGGTGGACACCTCAAAGGGTTCATACAATTTTTCAGGTTCAATACCAAATTTCTTAGCAACAAAAGGGGTTACATAAGATAGGGTGGATCCTGGGTCAATAAGGGCATATACTTCCAAAGTGAAAACTGTGAGTGTACCTGTGACAACATCTGCTCTAGCCTCTGTATCCTGACGACCTGTCAATACATACAAACTGTTCTGACCACCGCCTGTATTGCCAGACCTTGTCGTGCCACGCCCCTGCTGGGCCTGATTGTAACGAGGAGCTATTGAATTTATGGACTGCGTCACATTACCTCCGGTACCCTGTCTGGCTGATGGACAGTCCTTCTGAATGTGGCCCTTCTGGCCGCAACCATAGCACGCATTTGTACCCATACGACACTCACCCAAGTGTCTCTTGGTACACTTGCTACAAGCTGGAATAGTATAGACTGACTGACCCACACTAGCCTGAGAATGAGAACTCGATGGTCTAAAGTTCTGCTTCTTGTCATTTCTGAAATTAGGGACTGGGGCACTAGCTGCAGATGGAGCGGTCCTTCTGACCTGTTCTTAAAGAACCGTCTACCTCCTTCCTGACTAAAGTTACTTGAAGATTTAGCCCTCTTGTTGAATTCTTTATCCTTTTGTTTCTGCAGAGCTTCCTCTTCTTTCAGTCCAGCTTCATTACCTTGCACAAATGCCAAGATCTTAGAGATAGTCATCTTATCATTCTGAGCAGAAGTCTTGGCATCTCTATATAATTCAAGTTTCAACCCCAGTACAAATCTCCTAACCGTTGCCCTCATGTCAGGAACCATGTGAGGGGCATATCTGGACAACGAAATAAATTTGAGATAGTACTCTTGAAGGGTCAAGCTACCCTGCCTCAACCTCTCAAATTCCATAGCCTTTGCTTCCTGGACCTCGATAGGCATGAAGTCGCCAAGGAAAGCGTCAACGAACTCATCCCAAGTAGCAGAAGATGCATCCTCCCCTCGAGATTGTTCCCATGTCTCATACCAAATATGAGCAACATCTTGCAGCTGAAAAGCACCAAACTCTGCTGCCTCAGTCTCAGTGACATGCATAATACGAAACACTTTCTGTAGGCCAGAAATATAGTTCTGCGGATCCTCCTCAGCCTTAGTCCCTGTGAAAGTTGGAGGTTTCATTTGCAAAAATTCCTGAGTTCTTGAACTATTTGACCCACCACTAGCACTTAAGCTAGGGGCTGATTCTTGTCGCTGCGCCTGGTTGGCAACGATCTAAGTAAGCAGTTGGATGGCTCATCTCATATCCATATCCGAAGTGTTAGGAGGTGTAGCTGTAGGAGCAGTGGGGACTGTTGTTTGAGTCGGAACAGTCTCTTCGTTAGCTGCTTCAGCGGTAGCTCTTTGACTGGTGGCTGTGTTCCTCTTCTTGTACTTTCTCTTGTAAGGCATTTTCTGAAAATACGTACTTGCACGAATTAGAAAGAAATCCTAAGAGTAATGCTCTAACTACACGATCTAAAGTATGAAAGAAGTGAGACAAATCCAGAATGTCTTGGTGGTCAATTATTTATATGTATGGGGCCCTCACACATATAAAAGTGACCCCACTGGACACGGTTTCATAGACTCCCTAAAGACACTTGAACCTAGGCTCTGATACCAAGATTTGTCACACCTCGAACCATGGCCTGGACGTAACACGACACTCGGTGCCTGATTGCATGTGACTGAGCGAACCACATGGCTTGCTGAATCATCATGATACATAACATAAGCGAAATATAACGTGAATGCATGATGAGCCTTTATAAAACATAGTAAGTCATAATACTTAATAAAAAAACTTGTTTAAACATGAGTGTGGAAATAACATGAATGAGCCAAAATAGCTATACGACTCCAAATGTCTAACATGACATAACTGGCTTGTCTAGTCTATGACACCTCTATCATGAGTTTGACTGGAAAACATACTTACTAGGACAAGGCCCCCAGCATACCTTAGATGCATAACTAATCATAAACAAAAGTTAACTAAACCCCGAATGAGATGGGGCTCACCAATAAGCTGATACGAATGTTGTCCTACTGAGCAGGTGTGTCATCCTGTATATCAGTACCTGCATCGTGAAATGCAGGCCCTCGGGCAATAAAAAAGGGACGTCAGCACATTGAATGTACTGGTATGTAAAACAACTGAAAGAAATAACATGAGACATGGAATAACATGATAAGAACTGAAACTGAAAACCTGGACATGAACATGAGCATGAGTACATATATATATATATATATATATATATATATCATAAGTAAAACATGATAAGTAGGGAGAGCAATAACTTATAACCGATCCATGGTCTGGTGCTTGCGTCCCGCCAGCAGAACACTCAGTCCTTGCCAAGGAACATGAGATTTGATAAAATATGAAAGGATCCAGTCATTATGAGAGATCGTCCGGGACATGGGTGGAGTGATCCTCATCCTACGGTGGCTACATTGTTTCAGGCTATCTGAAGCCCTCCTCGGTAATTAATGCAACTCCCAAAACATGAACATGTAAAATAGTGGCACTTGCTGCCTATGGTATATCATGAATCATAACTTGCTTGTACATGATTTTCATGAATCATAACTTGCTTGTATACTTTCATAAGATAACTTGTCATAGTCTTGCAAAACATGTTTTTGGTTCATGAGTAATAACAATAGTTCGTAATCATATATATATATATATATATATATATACTTATCTTGAAAATATACTTGTAACTTGCTGGATGAAATCATAAAGTTTCATATAAACATAATGAGAACACATGAGGAAGAATTCATGATTCATGGATTAAGCTAGGATTCCTAATAACCATAATGGAAGATTAGAAATACAATAACGAATATAGATACAAAATTCATGTACATAATTACATAAATACGAGCTACCAATATGTTGGGTTTAATGCCCTAGGATTTGAACTTCATGGATTTAAAGAAACGGATCATGGGGAAGAACGTAGAGATTCCCACATGTGGATGGAAGTTCTACATACCTTGACTTCCTGCTTTTGAGCGTATCACAATGTCTTTCAATCCCTTCAACTTTAATCTATAGCAATACAGGTCATAGGGATTCTATATTAGCAACAATATCCATGCTTGATCATCTAAGCATTTTATCAAACACTTGGTGGGCATGAAGCTCCACAACCTTCATTAATGGTGTTTTCTTCACTCAATCCCCATTCTGTTACTTCTATCTGATTCTACAATCACAATTAGATGTAATTAACTTCATTCTTCATCACCCACATGAATACAACAATCCCAAGTCAACAATCCAAAAACCCTAGCATAGTTCATATAATTCTCTTTATCAAACCCATTTGCTATTCTCCGAAGAACTCATCAATCCACAACTATAATGTTTAGAGAGTAGAAACATTACCTTTTTGAAGTCCAATCCTCTTGAATTCGGGTTCTAGGGTTTCCACATCCAACAATAATGTTTCAACCACAACTCTATGGATTAGAATGGTTTACTCAAGTTAGAAAGGGATTAGGGACTTGGATTCAATCTAAAATCATGATAAAAACTTACCTTGGAAAGTCTTGAGGTTTGGGACTTGTTGTCTCTGAATTTGGGGTGAGTTTACGTGAATGGGGTGTGAAGAAATGAAGTGAAAAGCCTTAAATGAAGTTTTATAATTGCTGTCGGTGCCTTTTTACGCCAAATATTACGTCCCGTATAATTTGTACAGACTGTATATCATACCGTAAAACCATTCCAGTGATTTGGACATTCTGGACCAATTTTACGGCTGGAATATACGGCCCGTATAATTTTTACGGTCCGTATGTTCCACCGTATAATTTTTACGGTCCGTATGTTTCCACCGTAACTTGACAGAACACTGTTTAGTAAAATGAGCATAACTCTTTGTACAGATGTCTGTTTGAGACCCATAATATACCATTGGAAATCTATTTCAAAGCTATACAACTTTCAAGGAGGAAGTTTTCCCAAATTCCTAATTAATAAAGGGGTTATGGTCGTCGGAAGTAAGACCTTCTATAAACTCACTTGCAAACATGCCCTGTAGAGTGGTTTTCAACTTTGCTTTGCCCAAAGACTCTTCTCATGTCTTGATTGGGTTTCAAACACCATTTATACACTACTTAAATTGGGTTCATTATACCCCCATCTCATAAGACAAATCTTAGCCCGAATACACGAGGTGTTACAATACTTGCTACCACTTCATCAATTGGGACTTTAAATTTCCACAATCTCCACATAAAGAATGAAATTTTAAAAGGCACACCTTTGATCCACATATTCTGAAATGGCATTGTTACATTATCTTTTTGTCTCAATAACTGCCATGCACTACTTACTGTAAACCTGCCTGTACTTGTCATCATCCACCAAGGTCTGTCCTATTCATTTGATGCATATTTAATGTCAATTTTCTATATTATATGCTGCACAATATCTTCAGGAAATAGCTACATGAGTTTGTTGATATTCCATCCTCCATCTGACATAAGTTTAGAAACATCTTCAGCATGCTCATTGATTTGCCAACACTGGGGAACCACATAGCTAAGAGCACCTAGCTTGGTCAATTGTCAAACCAAATGTTTGAACGTCCAATCTTTGGCTCCCACCAAATTTCCTGTTCTATACTTTCCCTTGCTTTCAACATCATCTTCCAGACTTGTGACCCTCCCTTCCATTAAACCACCTGAGTAATTTGTTTTTTTACAGTATTTATTCCACATGAAATTAGCCCAAAGAGAACTAGTAGTTCTGAACTTCCACCAGAGTTTAGCACATAAAGCTTTGGATATGTCATAGACAGACCTGAAACCTAAACCTCCTTCATGTTTGGGAATGCACATGTTAAGCCAAGCTGCCCAGTTTCTGCATCTTCCTTCCTCCTTATTATTCCAAGAGAACCTGGCAAAGATCCTGTGTAGTTCCTTTATAACACATTTAGGAGGCCTTATAGCAGATAAAACATAAATCGGGATACTTTGAAGGACACTTGTAATCAACACTGCTTTTCTTCCATAAGACAGTAACTTGTCTTTCCAAGTTTGTAGCCTGTCTTTGACTTTATTCAATAATTCAGTATAATCCACTTTCCTTTTCCTGGCATGAGTAATTAGTACTTCAAGATATGTAAAAGGAAATTGTCCTCTCACAAATCCTGCTACTGTTGCAACCTACTGACTTAACTCATGTGATACTTTACTGAACATATAAAAAGAACTTTTCCTCTTGTTTATCAGCTGTCCAGATATTTTCTCATAATCCTGAAGAGTATCCGTGATCATCTGTAAAGATTGGTTATCTGCTGCAGAAAAAATAATTGTATCATCTGAATATGCCAGATGATTCAACTCAGCACTCCACTTTGGCATCCCATATCTAACAAAACTAAGCTGATCAAACAAAGAATTTAGTGTCCTTGAAAGAACTTCTGCAGCTATAATGAAAAGAGCAGGAAAGAGTGGATCCACTTGCTTGACATCCCTTGCAGAATGAAAGAAACCATGTGCCTGGCCATTTAGGAGAACGGAATACCAATTATTTGCCAACAGCCTCCATATAAGGTCAATGAGAAATTGAGAGAATCTCATCTTTCCCATCACTTTACAGAGGTACAACCATGAGACCCTATCATATTCTTTTGCCATATCCAACTTAATCACAACATTTGCTAGTTTTCCTCTCTTCCTTATATCAGTTACAATATCTTATGTCAACAGCACATTCTCAATTATATTCCTGCCCTTAACAAAACCAGATTGATTTGGAGAGATCACCCTTGTGAGTATCTTGTCTAGTCTGTCATGAACTACTTTTGATATGACCTTATTGATAAAGTTGCTAAGACTTATAGGTCTCATATCAGAAAATGCCTCAACAACATTCTTCTTTGGCAGCAAAACCAGATTAGTGTGAGTGATTGGCTTAGGAAGAGTCTGTTCTTCAAAGAAAGCTTTAACAACACTATATACATCAGCCTTGATCACCTCCCAACACTTCTGATGAAATATACCAGAAAATCCATCAGGGCCACAGGCACTGTCCCTATTTAATTTAAATACAACCTTCTATACTTCCTCCATAGTAGGTTGTTCAGCAAGTAATATATTATCCTCCTCTCTGATCAGCTTTGGAATATGATTAAACATTGGAGAATCTTCACTAACCTCCTCATGAGTAAATTGCTTATGGAAAAAGTTGACAGCTTCAGCAGCAACACTATCAGAATCCTCTAGCCAATTACCAGCTTGATCCTCCTAATCTGGATTCTTTTTCTTCTTCCTTTTACCAGACTATGGAAATATCTTGTTCTTATCACCTTCAGAGAAACAGTCCATCCTGGCTTTTTGCCTCCAGAATTCCTCCTCATAGTGAAGATACAGCTTAAGTCCTGCATGTGCCCTTTGCATGACCATTCTATTTTCTTCAGATGAATTTTCCTCAAACAACTGCTCTTTAATCTTAATTATTTCCTCTCTGATTACAAGTTGTTTAAAAATGTCCCCATGTACTTAAAGCAGTTTTCAGTTTCTTCATCTTGAACTTAAATGACAGAAATACATCATCAGTCAAACCTGTTTCCCATTGTTGCTTAACAAAATCAAGAAAAGTATCATGTTCCACCCAGAATTTGAGAAATCTGAATGGTTTGATAAACTTTTCCACTTGATCTCCACATGATACAATTAGTGGTGTATGGTCAGAACCAGTCGTTGACAAATGTTCCACTTCTAGGTGTCCAAACCAATTCTGAAATGTATCATTTATACAATCCTGTCCAATTTCTAAAAACTGCAGTCATTAGCAGCCCTACCATTCCACCAGGTGAAAGGACTCCCTTTGAAAGGCATCTCATGCAACTCACATGAATTCAGACAAAAAGCAAAATCTTCATATTCTTGTGGCAAAACTGGTAAACCTCTTATTTTTTTCTTCTTTATTCAGTATAACATTGAAATCTCCACCAACTAGCCAAGGAGATGTCATATTACTAGCCAAGAGGTATAAACTATCCAACAACTGCATTTTATCCACTTCTGAACATTTAGCATACACCATTGTAACCACCATATCTTTATTGAAATCTTGAAACTATATCTTTACAGTAATATATTGCTCAGTATCCAATAGCACCTCAACATCAACATTGTGTTGCACAAAGAACCAGATTTTTCCATTACAGTTGGAGTTAGCATAAGGCATTCCAAGTCTCTTTCTATATTTCTGAATTTGTCTCTGATGTTGAAAAGGTTCCATCAGAGCTACCAAAAAGAACTTGTGATGCTTATTTAACATTTGAACTCTATGAAATGCTTGTTGGGACTTCACTGATCTTATGTTCCAGAATAAAGATTTAACTATCATTTAATAGATTTCTTAAGGTTACTCGTTGTTGAACACCTCACTGTTTATGGAACATCAATATTTTGCTTTCTTCCTTTTCTTGGCCCTTTGCTTTGTGATTTTAGAGATAATCCTGTCTCTACACACATCTCCTAAAGATTCATAACAATAGCATCACCATCAGCATATTCCTTCTTATTGTTGGCCAAAATCAACTTATCATGTTCCTCCTGTAACTTGTGAGAGACTACATCATGTATAGCTTTGTTAGGTGATACCCTTATAGCAACATTCAGAGGCTGCATATCTCTAATATCAGGAATAGTGGCCAAAGCTAAATTCCTTTGTTCTGCATCAGCAACTTTCTCAGGATAATAGCCAACTAACTACAAGTTACAGTTAGAGCTATGTACCTCCTCATCAGAAATATCCTTCAGAATTAATGCCTGAGCAGACTCCTCCTGATCCATGGAACAAGTCATATCTTGTATCTTCTCAATAGAACCATCATTCAGATAAAAATCACCTGCTTGAGTACATTCAGACATCTGATTTTCCAAAAACAAATTAGAGGCCTCATTTCCATTATGAATCCTACTAATGTCAAGCCTTTGATGAGCATCTTCATCTGCATCCCTACCACCTATATTTTCAACTCCTAGTCGCTGAACATCTTCATCAACTCTTCCCTGCACCATTTCAGACTCTTGAACATCTTCAGATAATTCAGTATTCTCATGTTCTTGACAGTCATGAGACTTATTTGAACCATAAGCCTCTGTAATCTCCAGAGATTCTGCTTTTCCATCCAGCTGTGGACTATTAATCTCTTTTTGAACAGGATCATCATTAGGGTGCTGTTTTTTGGCAACCTTATCAGTTTCATTCTCATAAACTTCACCCTCTTCCAGAGACTTGGTTCCATTTGTAGCCTGATGTTTGTACAGAAAAAAGTTTGCAGCATGCACCTTATTATGCTCCTTCTTGTCATCTATACAGTCAGCTGCAACCCCTTGTTCTATAGGCACATCCTCTTCAGTGACATGCTCATCATGACTATTACTGATCCTACTAACATCAACATCCTCTACTCCTTGGTTCAATACCTCAAATTTGTTTGATACCTTAACTTCTTTATTTCCATCATCCCTCCCAGTTGGAATCACTTTGTTCTTGTACTGCCCTTTGTTTCCAGGGTAAGTTACCACAGTACCACTGGCTAATACCTTTGGTAAATATTGTTGCACTGGTTTTTTCCACCCCCTATTTCTTCTATATCTTTCTTGTTGGATCTACCCTTGTTTACTTGTTCCAGGCTCATTTACTACAACTGCAGCCTTTCCTTTGTTCTGAGACCCTTCTCCATTATCTGCCACCTCATTTTCCAACAGTTCTGGATGTAGCACCCAACATTCATCATTGGAATGACTTTGTAAAAAGCACTTTGTGCAATACTTTGGTAAGTAGTCATATTGAATATTAACTTTAATCGACCTGATTTCCTTTGTAACACCATCTTCAATGTCCATCCACACAGACTTAGGCAAATCTGCAAGCAAATCTACCTGCACTTTCACTCTTGCACAGTTTGGCCTGGTCTTATTGATAGTAGCAGCATCTAGCTGGGTTGGCTTGCCCACAGCAGAAGCCAATGTAAACAAAGATTCCTTGACAAAAAAGGTAGGAAGGAGGTTTGGAAACGAAATCCAAGACATAGCAACTGAAGTTTCCTTTTCCACACTGAACTTAGAATCATATATTAATGGTCTCATTTAGTAAGAACGACCATCTTTTGACTTCAACCAAAAGAAACTTTTTGATGATATATTAATAAAATCTTCCCTTAGATCACATCTTATCAAGACATGCCTATCTCTCAAAAAGCCTACACGACAGTTACCCTTTACTCTACACTGATGAGGTATAATAGATCGCAACTCTTCTAGTTCGGGCCATCCATACGAAAACTTACCAACAATGGCATATTGTAGGTTTTTAATCCTTTCCATTTGTAATACTCAGAAGAGGACCATCTTACGACGTGTTTACCATCTATAATCTCAACCATCTTCATAGGAATGGATTCACACGTTTGCATGGAATTTTTACCAGTTTCATGCATTAGGGTATGGCGATAATTCTGTGTTGTGGTCGTAGGGATTACTGTTTGTGACTGTTGAGCATTGCTGGACGAAGAGAAAGGAGGGAGGAAGAGAGGGAAGGGAAATCTTGAGGAGAGAAAGACTGACCAACCACCAGATGCGGCGGCTGGCCAGTGGCCGGAGTGGACATAGTACTGTTAGGGTTTCAAACTAGGGTTTGCATGGGAGGAGAGAGAAGAGAACGTTTCTTTTCTGAGTAATATTGATTTTTGGGTGATGAATTAACCAGGATAGGGGATGATTAGAGGAATGTAGTCTATTTCTTACCAGGTTTGACTCTTCGAAATCCTATTCATTTTCACCAATGAAACCACTGGAGATTTCTACATTGACAATACTTTCAAGCACTCAAACACTTATATACCTGGAACTCTAATGAAACCCTGGAAAGCATATAGCTAGGGTCCTGAAGATAATTAAATGTCGTATGGGTTGATTACAAATATAGAACAAAAGGAAAGTGCAACAATCTCTAGTCTGAATCTCACACACTTGTATGCTAGACATTTGCTCGATCCAATACTACAACAACAACATACCCACTGTAATTCCACGAGTGGGGTATGGGGAGGGTAGGACGTAGGCAAACCTTAACTTCACTTGTATGGGGTAGAGAAGTTGTTTCCCATAGACCCTCGACTCTATCTAGTACTAGAGAAACTAAAAGGTAATACAGTTTATTTGTGTGCAAACACAGAGAGCACCAAGACAATACAATTTTGCATCTACTGATCGCCTAGCTAAAATTCTCATTCAAACAATGGAATTTAACTAAAAGGTAATACGCCTCTCATTAGCAAAGCTAATTCTTCACCAATTCGCCTTTGCCTCTTTCCTTTCTTCAAATTACACTTACAACTTTATATTTTTATGGCTTACCTTTCCGAATTCGGGTTTTAAAAATTAGGGATATGGGCCATTTTTTTTGCGCGGATTGCCCTTCTTTTGGGGTGGTCTTTAAATTTTGCCCCTTATATCTGTGGTCTTTAAATTATGCCCCTCATATTGCTGGTCTTTAATTTTTGCCCTTCGCATTGCAACACTGAGCGTTCACGTAGAAATCATAAGGTTCTGAGTTCGAACCCCAGCTCAAGCATAAATTAAAAAAGAAAACTACAAGGCAAGGTTTGGATCGTGTGTATGCCGGACCCGGCATAAACTTATGAAGGAATTACCAAAGTTATGCGGACCCGGCATACTCATGCCTTATGGGCAGACTTGGCATAAGTATGCCGGGTCCGGCATAACTTTGGTAATTCCTTCATAAGTTTATGCCGGGTCCGGCATAACTTTGAGATCTCATGTCAACTTTTTACAGATTTTGTGACATCAAAATGCTCTATTAAAATTCAAGTGGTTTTTGTGTCAATGTGGCCTAAAGACTTTCTTTGCTACATTTCCTGTATTGGATATATTATAGTTGCTCTTGTTAATATATTATGGGGTAGTGTTAGAAAAAAGTAGTTGTCGTGATTTTGTTCCATTATATCTAAGCCTAGTTTTTCATGAGTATTAACACTATGATAATTGTTGACAGCATTTGCATGACGATGAATGGAAGAGGCCACGCACAAAGTTTTTACCATGAAGCCTTTTAGTTCTGTAATAATATTGGAAAGAGGACAATGAAATTCTTCCTAGGTACCCTCATCCGGTGGGGGCATACTTTTAATGGGCAAACTTTGATGTCGGACCCAGCATAAACTTGTGAAGGAATTACCAAAGTTATGCCGGACCCGGCATACTTATGCCAAGTCTGCCCATAAGGCATAAGTATGCCGGGACCGGCATAAGTTTGGTAATTCCTTAACAAGTTTATATCGTTGGGGGCATACTTTTAATGGGCAAACTTTTATGCCGGATCTGGCATAAACTTGTGAAGGAATTACCAAAGTTATGCCGGACCTGGCATACTTATGCCAAGTCTGCCCATAAGGCATAAGTATGCCGGGTCTAGCATAACTTTGATAATTCCTTCACAAGTGTATGTCGGTGGGGGCATAGCGAATTTAAACTCTGCCTTGCGAGTTTTTTTTTTAAATTTTGACTGTGTAGGGGTTTGAACCTGGAACCCATGGGGCTTAGCCGAAGGACAAAACTTAAAGATTTCAAATATGAGGGACAAAACTTAAAGACCACCCCAAAAGAAGGGCAATTCTGTGAATTGCCCGATATGGGATAACGGGAATTATATAGGTCCGGTCCAATTTCTTTGGTGTCAGATTGGGGTAAAAGTAGGGATTTTGCAGGAATAACCGGTCCAATTGATTATTTATTTTTTAACCCATATACATATATTATATTATGCATCCATCAAGTATTTTTAGTTTCAACTGTTCCGTGGATGACTATTGAAGTTAATTTCTCTAGAAAAGTAATGGTCTACAAATAGTTTTTGCGTTATTGCTTTAAAAATGTTCTTGTTTAAGAAATATATATATATAAATAATTTTGGTATTACATAACTTCAACAACAGAACATTACGCTTTCAAAAATTATGTTGGGTAGACATAATTTTAACACAATCTTCATTCGATATTTATTAAACTATCCACAAGTCTTGTTAAAGATTACATTGTTCACAAGTTATGTGATGGGTTGTAATTTTAATAAAATCCTCATTTTATCTATCTTGTTAAATTACTCGCAAATCTTGCTAGATAAATAAATTTTACAATGTTTTAAATTATTCACGAGTTTTCTCGTGCTTACGACACTTGATACTATATTTCTCATTCTTTTCTTGCCATATTGTTCTATCGCATTAGCAAATCTTCCTATATTGTTCTATCGCATTAGCAAATCTTCCTATATTGTTCAATTCGCTCATAAGTTCGTAGGATTGACAAGACCAACAACAACAATAATATATCGGACGTAATTACACAAGTATAGTTTAGGGAGAGTGGTGTGCACGCAACCTTATTTCCTATCTTGTGAAGGTAGAAAGGTTGTTTCCGGTAAATTCTAATAACGCATATGAAATCAGGTATGGAAAGGTAAAATAGTAGAGAAGATAATAATGGAGAAAGGAACCGCATCAATGATAAATAATATGATGAGCGGAGCAAAGAAAACAAGTAACAACAAAATTGAAGAATATAAGATAATATGAGGGTAATAATAATAATAATGATAAGGAAACCCGACAACGCTTGACTACCTACTAACTTTTTGCCTTAATCCCCGACCTCTATATCCTCGGTAAGCTACATGTGTGCCATCTCTTGTCTAACCATCTCTCCCCAATACATCTTCGTCTCTACTTCTACCTCTCCTCAGACCAATCATAGCCAACCTTTCACGGTTTCTTAGCGGGGCATCTATGCATCACCTATTCACATGTCCGAACCACCTCAGTCTTGCTTCCATCGTCTTGTCTACCACGAAGGTTAGTCCAACCCTGTCCATAATATCTTTGTTTCTAATCATATCTCTCCTAGCATGCCTCCACATTCATCTCAACATTCTCATTTCTGCCACTTTCATCTTTTGGATAAGCGAGGTCTTGACTAACCAACACTTCACTTCATACAACGTACGTATCTGCTCTAAATTGACTAGTTAAAAAATAATTATGGTTAACTTAATGATTGTCCACTCATCTGTTCCAATTGACTTGGAAATATTCCTAATAAGTTCTTGCATATAATAATTGAAATAAATAAATATATAAAGGCAATTGGTGTATGAGCCAAGATATTACTAGGCTAGAAGCAGGCTACAGTCCATGGACATGCCTGCTTTTAGCCGAGGGCATTTATGAAATTTTAAAATCTATCTGCTTTAAAGAAATTGTACTTCAATGTAATTGTGTGAGTACTATCTCTTGCTTAGACTTAAAACCCATTCTTTATTTAACGGATTTGTTGGCGCCGTATTCCTGAGAACATCTATGCCCTTCTGTTATCTCTTTATTCACCTATAATAAATGTAATATTGGAGTTGGGTCCCACTAATAGTCATTTCACACACTGCTTAGAGCAATTCCCCCTTCTTTTAAATTTTGTCTCTCATATTTGTAATCTTTAAATTTTGTCCTTCGATTAAAACTCATGGGTTTTAGGTTCGGACCCTCACTCAGTTAAAAATTTTTAAAAAAATCGCAAGACTGAGTTTAAATTTTGCTATGCCCTCACAGGCAAAATTTTAGTTATGTTTAACAAAAAGTCTGCCGATGTGGGTAGACTTTGCCTTGAGGCATATATATATATATATATTTTAACTTTTCAAGGTAAACTTTTAGTTATGTCTTAACTAAAAGTGTGTCCCATAAGATATAACTAAAAGCATGCCCCATAAAGCGAAACTTTTTCATAAGGAATAATTAAAGTTATGCCGGACCCGGCATAACTATAAGTTCCGCCTTATAAGGCAAAGTTTATGCCTTAAGGAAAAGTTCCGCCTTAGGGGCATACTTTTAGTTATGCCTTAACTAAAAGTCTGTCAAATAAGGCATAACTAAAAGTATGCCCCATAAGGCGGAACTTTTCCTTAAGACATAACTAAAAGTTTGTCTTATAAGACAAAGTCTATGTCTTAAGGAAACGTTATGCCTTATGGGGCATACTTTTAGTTATGCCTTAACTAAAAGTCTGCCCCATAAGGCATAACTAGGAAAAATCTTTTAGTTAAGGCTTAGCTAAAAGTCTGCCCATAACTATGTCGGATCCGGCATACACTTGTTAAGGAATAACCAAAGTTATGTCGGACCTGACATACTTATGTCAAGTCTGCCCATAAGGCATGAGTATGCCAAGTCTGCTCATAAGGCATGAGTATGCCGGGCCCGGTAAAACTTTAGTTATTCTTTAACAAGTGTATACCAGTTTCGGCATACACGCGATCCAAACCTTGCCGTGCGATTTTTTTTTTTAAAATTTATGCTTGAGCGGGGGTTCGAACCCAGAACCTCATGATTTCTGCGTGAAGCTCAGGGTTGCAACGCGAAGGATAAAAATTAAAGACCAGCAATATGGAGGGCAAAATTTAAAGACCATAAATATGAGGGACAAAATTTAAAGATCACCCCAAAAGAAGGGCAATTCGCGAAAAAAAATGCGCTGTTTACTACTTCAGCTAAAATCAATAGATTATCTCAATTACATTATTCCAACAAGAAATCTTGGCATATACTCTATTATTTTATTTATTTGAAAAGTAGGAAAACAAAACTAATTAAAATCAATATATGTTAATGTTAGTTTTATTATTGTTTTTAATTCTAAATGCACGCAGTATTTCAAAAGATTATTAAAAAAAAAAAACTGTGATCTTAAATATACGTAACAACTATTTGACTATCAGGCTTTTGAAACTTGTAATGTTAGATATGCCATAATATATTTGTTTGATAATGAAAATTTGTTATGAAGAATAATATTAAAACATAAATATTATATCTTGCTTAAGACCACTCTTAATACAATTTGTTGGGCCCGTGTTGGCACGGGATTTTGCATCTAGTTTGATTATAGAAATTTGAGATCTCACTCCTTTGTCATCTGGTGCCCCAAACACATTGTAACTTATTAATATGTTTCTTTGTGATGTAACAACGTTGCCTCCTTTATTGGATATTCAATTTTGTACAGATTTTTATATATATATAAAAATTATCGTGTAAAAAATATTTACACAATTAAATTATTTATAAAATAATTTTATACTTTTATAGTTACTAATTGATTTGTTATAATGGGTTGAGTTTGATTGCTATTTACTAAGTATGTAAAGAGACATTTATTATCATATTTCAACCCAAAAGACATGTATAAGTAATCCTTCAAAAATAAATAGCATAAAAATTTATTTATACATTTCATAAATATTAATTATTTTAATTGGTTTCTTTTATCACATTAGGGGAGAAAGAGGGTGTACAAAGAAAGAAGAATACTACGCTATTGATGAGTATGGACCCTTCGCTTTAATAGTGGAAGATAGAAAGCTGGCCAATTGAGCTAGTCTTCTATCTCAATTTAGCAAGGAGTCACAATAAAAATTGCAAGAATAACAAAATTTAATAAGTTTGACTCAAATCATAAATTTGTAGTAAGAAATCATTTAATATATATATAAGTAACTCATTCAAACTACATAAATAAAAAATTATAGTTCGGAACTCATAAATTTAAAAGGCAGAATATATAGATAGACACTTCAATCTGACCTCTACTATTAGTTGAACACACTAACTTACAGAATGAACATTTAGACACCTTTAAAATTTATGTGTTACGTCAGCATCGATGTCCACGAGACACAGTGAAAAGGAGTTGACTCTCTATTTGTTTATTATTTCAATGGTTGTTCAAAGAAAACGAAAAATAAAAAAAAAAAAAAAAAAAAAAGGGCCACCAAAAATTATATCCTTCGGTTATTATGACTAGGGGTGTACATGGATCGGGTTGGTTCGAATTTTTTAAACACCAAACCAAACCAATTGCGTCGAGTTTTTAAATTTATACACCAAAACCAAACCAATAAAATTCGGGTTTTTCAACCTCGGGTTTTGTCGGGTTATTCGGTTTTCTCGGGTTTTTTCGGGGTTTTTTTCGGAATAGTCTTGATACAAAACATATAACTTTTACTTCAAATATTTCTTTAGTCCTAGTAAGGTACAACTATATAATTAAGATGTTTCTTAAGAAAATAACACAAAATGTGATAAGAGTGATGACATTGTATAAAAATATTTAACAAAAGCTAATAAAATCGGTTAAAATAAATATTGCTAATTAACAAGCCATAAAGAAAATGACCATAATCTAAAAATATTAAATCATGCTAAAATAAGTACGACAAATAAGTATTAATTACATGACAGAGAAAAAAAACTTAAGTTATATATTTTCACCCTCTAAATCAATTATGCAAACTAAAGAATAGATATCCAACATTATTGTCATTCCTAGTGGTAAATTGAATTTCTTTTGTTAGCATTAGTGTTGAGTTGGTTTTCGTTTGAATTTTATTTGAGTTACTAATATCCATAGGATATAAAACTTATTGACGTTCAAAATTCTAAGTTCAAGCTTGAATAATATGATAATAAATAAAAAACTACGAAAAGATTTAAGAAATATTCATAAATTACATTACAAATAAATATTTTTATGTATAAAATATTTTAAAAATTGAATACATGTAATGTCGGGTTGGTTTGGTTCGATTTGACTTTTTTTTAGATAAAACCAAACCAAACCAATTGTGGTCGGGTTTCTTTTTTCAACACCAAACCAAGTCAAACCAAACCACTAGTCGGGTTTTTTACTTGGTTTGACTCGATTTTTCGATTTGGTGTGGTTTGTCAGTTTACTTTGTACACCCCTAATTATGACTATTGATTACCAAAGAGATAGAATTATAATCTTTAAGCAATAAAATAAAGTTGGTTAACGGTAGTAAAAGGAATGGGTCTTTTGGTCTCATAATTAAATTTGAGATTAAATTTATATCATATTTGGTTTGATGGAACAAATTTGTACTAGAATAAATTATACTGTCAACCGAGCACAATACTAATTTAATCCAAACTTAATCCCGAACATACCATTTACTTCATCAAATTTGAGATTATTTTATTTCTCACCTCTCAAGTGGGATAAATTAGTCCAAAAATTATAATCTCAATACTATAATGCTGAGATAATTTAGGGCGGGAACCAAATGAGCCGTTATTGTTATGCGGCCATTTGTGTAATTTAGCCCCTTAAATCTCACGCCCAAAATGGCCATTTGTGTACTAAAGGTGTATATCAAGGCTATTGAGCTGATATTTGGTGAAATTGATGTTTTCGAAACTTTGTCAAATTTGGAGTTTTTATTCAAAAGAGGTAAAATTGTTTGTTAAAAAGTAATTTTATTTGTATATTTGATATTGCCTTCATCCATATTTACTTATCACCTTTCGGATTTCGAGATTCAAGTAAGTTTTTTTTTGCTATAATTTTTTCATATATCTTTTTATATATTTTAAATTGTCAATTATTACAGCTTCCACACCTCTCAAGGTAGGGGTAAGGTCTGCGTACACTCTCCCCTCCCCAGACCCCACCGTGTGAAATTATACTGAGTATGTTATTGTTAGTATTGTTGAATTGTCAATTATTGTGTACTCTAAACAAGGAATTAGCGCTGGACAACAAAAATTCCATGCTAATCCCATTTAGCTACGAAATAGCTACAGATTATAAGAAAATTCAATTAACTAGGAGCTATTTAGCGATGTGTTAGCTGAGGATTACCAATAAATTCTGTAGCTAATTCCATGTTTTCTAGTAGAGATTTTTATCGTAATTTCCAAATATGTAAATTTACTTAAAAATTTTAAAAGATTTCATGTCCGAATTCACAGTCAAATTTAAACTGTTTGACTCTCGAAATCCAAACTGTGTCACATAAAGTGAGATAGAGGGAGTAGCATTGTATCATAGAAACATGATATTTATATATAATTTTTTGGTATTCCTATGCTATTATTTTGAATTTTGGTGTTTAGTTTTAGGTTGTTTTTAGTTAGTTCTTACTTTTTTGTCTTCATAACCCTGGTGTCTATACTAACTGGCACGTACTTCAATTAATTTAGTGTTTTCGCCCCTGTTGGGTTTTGAACTTGAGACCTCATGTTTTCAAACGCACTTCATTGATCACTAGGCTATATCCTTCACTGATTTTAGTTAGTTATTATGTTAGTTTTAGATTGGTTTCATTTCTAGCGGTAGCTATAGAAAAAACTGTTAATTTTTTTTTTGTTTGGAAGTTGTTAACATTACCACTGTCTAATCTATACTTCAAAGTAAATGATTAGTAGTGACTCCCACTTTATTTGGATTATTTTGGAGTATCTCTTAAAGTGAAATTTCCTCCTCCGACATGTTTCAGACTCGCTAAACAAATATCATTTGCTCATAATATATATTTATCTCTGATGTACAGCCGAAATCCAAGGCCAATATGAAGTCTAATGTGTATATACACTACACCAATAGAGACTTTTAGCAGCAATATATTTACCTTTTAGCGGCAATACTTATTACCACAAAAACATTTACCGGCTATTGATTAAATGCCATTAAATTCAGGATCGCTAAAGCCTTTACTGGCATTTACGTTGAATTCCGGTAAAGGTCCATTTTATTGCCACTAAAAATAATTAGTTTTAGCGGCATTTATTTAATGGCATTTACTATTGCCAGTAAAGCTGCCTTGAAAAAGTGATATCAAACATGTTATGCAGCTTTCGTTATCTACTTATAAGTACTGGAAAATGCTAAATATTTTCTTTGAATGACAATCACTTTGAATAGAAACCAAGCCATTTTCTTTTTTATATTAACCGTGCATTTTATTTCAATCTCCAAAAGGCTATAATAGCTGGTTTTGAGGGGGTTGAGCGCAACACATCCTTCATAGGCTAATTTGAAGGCTAGCACTACCACCCTTACACAAGAACTGAGATGAGGTAAATGCAAGAGGGACAAGAATATGTATGAATATCCATATCCTAAACATTGAATTATGTAGCCTATAGAAAGAGAGTGATACAAGGAATTAAGGTGGATCAAGGACCAATTCTTTTTCTTCCTTCTAGATAGATATCTTTATAGCCGGTAGCCCCATCTGTCCATGGCCATACTGCATAGTTGAAATATCATCTGGAACCAGAGATGCTAGTTTGTCCGCCACTTGGTTTATTTCCCTAAAGTAGTGCTTAATGTTGAAGTGGTCTGTTGGAGAAGCTCTTTCAGCTTTTGGATTTCCTTGAAAATTCTCAGCAGATGCTTTTAGAATTAATGATGCTGTCCACTATCAGTTTCGAATCACTTTCAGCCATGATATTGCTGTGACCATTATCCAGACACCATGACATTCCAAAGAGCATAGCTGGTGCTTCTGCGCAGTTACTTGTTCTGTTACCCAGGACAAGGGAGAATGCCATAATAGAAGCCAAGCCAGGAAATTATGTTAACCTCAAGAAAGAGCAAACCTTGTTTCCAAGATATCACATTAAAAAAAGTGTCTTGAAAATCAGAGATTTTGTGTAAAACTTGTGTCCTAATTATAGCAAATCATGTAAACAAATATAGACAAAGGAGTGATCCATGATATAACAAAGTTTCTCAGCTCCTTTTCAAGCTTGAAATAGGCATCTCCGGGTCTCAAATTTCCAATGATCTGGCATATGTTGATCACTTAAAACATTCGAAGTTCACAGCTTTGAAACAGGTAAAGCCTGCAATAATCAACCATTTTGTACTTAGCAAAATCCCTCAAGCATATTGGCACAAATTTGCAGCTCTTTTGAATTCCACACACAAGTTAATTACCTAAAGCTTTTGAATTCGCAATGCACGGGCATGCAGAAGGGGAAGGTAAAATTCTCATTTAAGAATGCTTTGGATTACCCCAAATTGGGTAGCCTTTAACTTTTCCCTGTAACATCAACAAACATATGCAACATTCAGAATCCAAAACAAAAAAATGTTGTTATGTTCACTGGGAAGCAGCATTGCAGAACATTGCTTCTTAAGTTATACGGTTAAGCACTGATAAATCCTTAATATGTTCAAGATTACCTTAGAAGCAGAAGCTATGAGGGTACCACAACGGCGTTCTTCATGTCTTCAAGACTGGGTTTCATGAAGGGCTCATCCTAATACAACATGATAGTTAGAAAAGTTTGAGCATATTACACAAAAATGCTTGCTGGTAACACAATCAGATTCGCCTTTTACATTTTCATATACTTTGGGTATCAAAAATGTTTACTAATAGATTCATAATATGCCAGGGCAGATTCATCGTTTGACTTGAATGTTGGCAACACTACCAGATAATCTTGCAATTCTTTCATTCATGATATTCTTTTGGAAATTTTCTTCTGTGTTCTGCAAAAATCAAATGACAATCAACAAAAGAGTTGTCTAACTCGTTTACGTTCTGTATGGTGACCAATTTCTAGAACATGATTCACTAGAAAAGAAAAAAAGTACAGAGGAAATATCTTACCTTAAACACTTGACGCACCTCCACTACTAATTTGAGACTGTATGAGAATCATGTCAAATGAATGCTAACAACACACTGTGATTAGATATGAATCAATTTGTTCTTGAAAGTGGTGAAATTTTATTAGCAATGTATACAAATAATACAGACTGTAAGCAGAACATTTCCAAAGAAACAAAATATAATAGCTCATACTTCCTCTTCATGGACGGCTATACCAGCCCTCTGGTATGCTAGTGAGAAATTCCGTAGATGACATCTCCGCCTCTAGGAAAAGTTCCACTTATCTTCTTTGTATGAGTGCAGTCGACATCTGCAACGGCTGGCAAACATGATTCCACTAAATATTCAATCTGAAATAAAAGAAAATGCCTGAATATTAGCCAGAATATTTATATAGTAGCAAATAGCTAAAAATGATTTTGAGTTATGAACTATATTATCATTCGTTTCTTGTTATTATCCAGCGTATAAGATGATGAAAATATGACATAACAATTAATTTCTTGAAATGGTAATTTTTGCCAATTTGAAATGGGATGCATCCAAGAAAAAGCTGGTCAAACAAATGAATATTGGAGGGTGCTTTCTAAAAGATGGAAACTTTGCTGAAGGAGCATGTAGGTCTTTTTATCCCTTGAGGAAATTGTACAATACGAAGATTTAGGACAAGAATTACACTATTCTGGATGTACAGAAGCTGATGTGACTGATCTATATCTATTCACCAGGTCTTTAAGGCAGTGGTACCACAAATATATACAGATAAAGAAAATAACACATCATATGGAACTGCCCAAAACTTAGGTTGACCCATTGAACCTCAAAAACGAACCATATGCCCAAATCCTGCAAATCAATTCCAATTATCTACCAAAAACGGATCCAACTTTCCTTTTAAAACATCTCTCTAGCACCCTACTTGGCGTTAGTAAACGAATACAACTTTATACAAGATCTAAACTTGTAAAGGCTTGCACGCCACACACATCTCCCTAAACGTGACTGTTATTAACCAAGCATTTCAGCTACTTATCCACTTACTTTATGAATTCTTACAGTGAAGTATTCAACTTTATAAATTCATTACAACAGTCTTAAAAGTAATTTGACATGGCCCGCAAGCTCCATTACTAAATCTTAATATGTCTGATAACTAAATGTCCCCCTGCACCTAAGCAAGAAACGGCTAAAAACTGCCTCCACCAAATTCATGTGACAAACTTTCTAGTTTTAGATGTCCCAAATATGTTTGACATAGTTTTACACTATTATAATTAATTTCACATTGTTCAGGAATTCACTTCACTTAAAAAACCAAAACTAAAGCATGATATGTAACGCTCATATTATCGCAGTAACTTGAATATTTTATTCTATACAAACAGTATAATCACAGGACAATTTGAAAAGCAGATACAGATGGGTTAAGTAGAAAAACAAATCTAAATTGTGTGTCCTTGTATTATAAAACATGAAAAGGAATATTTTAAATTGACTATGAGATGGTTAAGATATATTTCAAGGAAAAACTTCCTACCTTGGTACTTTGCGACTTCTTCTCCATTGTAGAAGAGTTTGAATGTAGGGTATGAATGGATATCAACTGTGTTACATACTGGCTTATCTGTACCACAATCAACTTGTCCCACCTCTATCTCGTCCTCCCCTTCCATCACTTTCCCTATATCATCCCAAAGTGTTCCCAGGTTCTTGCTGAAAAGAGTTTCAGAATTAGCAAAACAGAAGAACGTTGTGAGGAAAATATAGCAATGAACGTATCAATAACTAAAATTGTGATATCATATGAATTGACATAAGAGGTAAAAGTTAAAATAATAATCATACTCTCCATTAATTATCTCACGCACTTAATGATATAACGACTTTTATTGGCAATATGCCTGAAATTGCAGTGAAGAGGCAGGCCACATCTACAAGTTTCTCTTTTTTTGACAATGTTAACATTCTATATATCCACAGGTATACTAAACCATAAAAGTATAGTCCCCCAACCAAACTATTACGGATTATAGCAAAAAAGCGCCTTCCTATATTACCAGTTACATATTATCCAAAACATCAAAGATATCTTCTGTTTCAACTAGACATTCCTGCTTACACCAAAAATAGTAGAGAGCTAAACAATTCATCTTCAGCTTCTGTATGTCACTATGTTTATCTTCAAAGCATCTCTGACTTCTCTCTCTCCATACAGTCCACCATATACATGCAGGGACAACCCTCCATCTCTCCTTCTGATTTGACAAAAGACCCTCTCTGTCCCAACTGCTAAGGGCCCCCTTTGTATTACCTGCATCACCCATCTGATTCCCCTCAGGTTAATGAAGATCTTCCAGATTTGGTATGTCCATTTGCAATGTAAAAAGAGATGGTTGGCTGTCTCTGATTATTCCCCACATAAATAACATCTAGAACATAGATCAAAACCCATTCTTCTCAGAGCATCAAGGCACCTTTAGCAATTTAAATTTGGAAACTCAAGAGAATCCTTCATGGATCAAGTGGGATATAGAATTCAGATTTTTGTAATAAGAGTCCAACATAGCAGGCTGCCCTTATTATGTTTTATAAAGTCCAACATGCAAACACTTTTATATAAAGACTAGAAGCTTATTTTCATCTACCAGCCATAATTTACATGTTCCCCCAACTGCACTGATGGATTTCTCAAGGGGTGATAGTTTTACATGGTCTAAGTTGAAGGGGTTTTTATCTGCGATAATAATAATAATAATAATGTTAAACTACCCACAAAAACAGCAAAGAGGATCTGTACAGTAATCCTTCTGGAAATTATTAGACAAATTCTACCCATGTCGTGATTTGATAGGTTCTCAGGTTCTGAAAGGAAAGAGGCTTCTGTGTGTAACTAGTTCTTTTATAAATATGAGTTCCCCATGCTCAAAAGTATAAGTAAAAGAAAGGGATTTGGCGGTCACCAAGGTAAATACCAACTAGAAAATCATTTTAGTCTGGTGATCCATTTCAAAAAGAATGAGGTCAAACCGCACAATTTTCAGTCTCAAACCAGGCAGTGATTCCTTTTTACTTTTTTAAGGTAAGATTTACATATTTCCTTATATAAAGGATAAATAAAAAGAGAGAGAGACATACATATTTACTGAAATGGTAATAATTGGGGGTAATACATACGTATTTAAAAACTACACAAGTAATGTAAGTGACAACTTTTTATAATTGAAAATATCTATGAAAAAAAAACGTAGTCGAAGAAGAAATCCTGTGACTCCTAAAGCAGGAAGTATCGCATTAAAAACCAGATGGAGTACGTAAGGGCAGCGCGGTGATTAAACAACTTAATCAACCATGCTAATTTCATTGTGATATTTAGAGTATCTATCTCTCCTACTAATAGACGATAAGGCTTTCCGTACTTGCATAGTGTTGGTTTAGACACCCAAATTGTTGAAATCTTCCTAAATTGTCCTCACATTGTAGAAACAAGAAAGTAATTAATGGACAGAACTGCAAAATTGAGCTGAGCATTAAAACTGTGTTATTTGAATTGAATGGATTGCTCAAGTTGATAGCTATATGCTAAACCAGCTCACATGGTAATTACAAACTACCCACATCCCAGTAGCCTGCAATAAAACCCGCTGATACGCCCAAATTACACCTTTGAGATCAGGAGTAAGCGGTCGTTGTCAAATATAGAACCCAACAAGGTTGGGGTCGAATCCCACAGAGAATACAATAAAGAAATATACTCGATAAGTGTAACACCCGACTGTTAGTCTATATTTCAAAGGGAAATGAAATATAATAAAAGTTTGATTGTTGTTTGTTCATTAAAAACTGAGAATGTTTATAAGATGTAACCAATTGGTAAATGGGACTAAGGTTGTGGTTTCAATGGAAAGTAATGCGATTAGGTATCAATTCAACTTATTTATATGCCTAGGTGCATTAACCCAAGGGTCACGCGATTCTTGCCAAAAGTTTTCCAACCAAATTAGCAAATTTCATCCTAGGCTTTTCCAAGCCCTAGAATGTTTTATAAGAGAACACCCATGTAGCCTCAACTAGCTTTCCTATTCCTAGCTCAAGCTATTAAATTGATTTAATGACCCACATTGTTGCTATTAACTCTTTTCCTAACCTCTACTTTCTTTTCCAAGCAAAGTAATGGTATTAAGGCACAAGTAATGTTGTACACCATCACAAGACATTGATGCTTGAAGAGTTAATAGAAAACACCATTAACATATAAATGTAGTATGAATATGAAACTCAATCACATAATTAACACATTGGATCCCACAACCTTAGCTGAAACATTAGCTACTGATATTCATTAAAAGTAAATCAATCAAGTAAAATGTATTCATAAATCTTACAAAAGTGTTGGATGGAGAAGATGACAAAGCCAAAAGAAATCTCTTAAATGCTTCACCAACCAACAATAAATTAACTCCACAAGAGTCTATACTAAAAACTGCAGAATGTTCCAATCCAAAACCCTAGCAATCTATTTATAGCATGTCCAAAACGGGAACAATTTCCAGACAAAAATACCCCTGTGCATAGGGTGCGAATCGCACATCGTGTCGCGTGTTCAACCCGCGAGTCGCAGGTTTCACCTTATTATCGCAGGTGTCGCATCTTCAGTTATTTGTTGAGCAGCATCCGCGACACCATATGCGAATCGCATGTTCCACCTGCGACTCGCAGTTGGTGTTGCATGTGGTGTCACATGTGGTGTCTTCTCTGTCAGCAGATGCGACATCACCTGCGACTCCCAGGCATGACCTGCGATTCGCAGGTGATGCCCCGGTTCAGTTCAGCTGGATTTTTGCCCACTTTGCTTCAAGTAGCTTCCGACACATGTTATTCTACAAATTGACACAAAAACACGAGAAACGACATCAAAAGTACTTGGGGATTTACAAAAGACTAAGTAATTGGCGTCGAATGAGCCGTAATTTTACGACTCATCAACACCCCCAAACTTATACTTTTGCTTGTCCTCAAGCATTTAAAACAGAACTACCATATATGCCAATTGCTAGGTACTACAATGATGATCATGATCAGTCAAAACATAATTGTTCAAAATACAAGTTCCCCTCCCTCTTGTTGCGAGACATGGTGCCTTTCCTCAATAGGCGGGCATTAACCAACTGATGCACTTGATGTGTGACGATCCCCCTTGGGTCCCACTACTCAAGGTATTGTCTATGCCAGGGTACAGCCAGTCCGCACAGGGGCTCGCCCCATTATCCCTCTTCACGCTGCAGCGCTATGGGGTATCGAACCCGGAACCTCTGGCTCATTTACATTCCCCAAAGGGAATCGCCTCTTACCAATTGAGCTGTAGCTCAATTGGTAAGAGGCGATTCCCTTTGGGGAATGTAAAGGAGCCAGAGGTTCCGGGTTCGATACCCCATAGCGCTGCAGCGTGAAGAGGGATAATGGGGCGAGCCCCTGTGCGGACTGGCTGTACCCTGGCATAGACAATACCTTGAGTAGTGGGACCCAAAGGGGATCGTCACAAAAAAAGCTCAATTGGTGAAAGGTGATTCCCTTTGGGGAATGTAAAGGAGCCAGAGGTTCCGCGTTCGACCCCCCGTAGCGCTGCAGCGTGATGAGGGTTGGGGCGAAGGCCTTGGGCGGACGGGCAGTACCCTGGCATAGACAATACCTTGAGTAGTGGGACCCAAAGGGGATCGTCACATGATGACACAATGTTATTCTATCTTTAAAAGAAATGGCTTCAAATGAGGCGTCAAGAAGTAATTCTTTCATTGAGCCTAGTAATCCACATGCCCTCACAATAAGACTAAAGAAAGTCCCATACACACATATTCACGAATAGCACTTGGGACAAAAGACGAATAAGGAGAGAACCACTCACACTCAGAAAAGAAAATATACAAGTACAAAAATATGTGGTGCCATAAGCTTGCCCTTTAAATATTTCTCCACTAATATATACACACTTTGTTCAAAATCGATTAGGACTTGCGGGTCATAGTTAAGGTTCAAGGTTAAGGTAGGGTGAAATTTGGGTAAGAGTGACTTGACGTCTCCCTAAGAATTTTCGAATACGCTTCCTTCACCAAATCCGTTCCTTCTTCAGCATTTACGCATTATCCGCCAATTCGTGCCTCCTATTGCCAATATCGTTATTTCTTCTCTAGTTTCCCATTTATTTCTTACGTCACAACCATTATTCACACCATGGCGTTTTCTGCTAAACATACAATTTATATGTAAATGTACACACCTTTCTCTACACAAATATCTACATATACATTTTTTTATTTTTATTTTTATTTTTTTATTTTTAGCTACCACCCCCAAACTTAAGCGCTTAGCCAATTGTAGTGTATTCCATTTTCTTAGGGAGATAGGGTGCAAAAAGGTGGGTAAACAAGGGCAAAGGGAATGGGGCCTGTCACAAGGTTGTAATGAAAGAAACGAAAAGCAAAGTTACGGCTCAAAAATGGGTTAACTAGGATATCAATGCAATGGGTAGGAGTTTTTAGGTTTAGTGGCGGTCCAAAGAGAGCCTAATATCCTTTTTCAAACAAGTGTAGTTTAGTATTTCGCCTTGAGATGCTTTCCGGGCAAGTTCTA
The DNA here is from genome assembly GCF_019175385.1 of Lycium barbarum. NCBI lineage: Eukaryota > Viridiplantae > Streptophyta > Magnoliopsida > Solanales > Solanaceae > Lycium > Lycium barbarum. The sequence goes on from NC_083342.1 coordinate 10,072,493, forward strand.
GATCACAATTTTGCACAAGACTAGGACAATAACCTTTCACACACATGGCACATGGATTACTTTGCTATCTTCTAACTACTTCTCAACCCATCATTCTAGGCTTGCAAAACATTCAAAACATTTGTGTGTCACCAAATGATTCATGTTAGTGTTGCTCCTCCCCTCTGAGTACATATGCAAGAATTTTGAGGGAGGGGTGTTATCAAAATACGATGGAAAAATGAAACAAGAAAAATTATAAACCGATCAACCATCACTATTATACTTGGCAATGACAAACTACAAGTGCAAAAACATAAACATGAGCTATCCTAAAACAATAATAATAATAATAATAATAATAATAATAATAATAATAATAATAATAATAATAATAATAATAATAATAAAACATATGCAGCATGAGCTGTCCCACCCCCAACAAAAGGAACATGCAGTGTCCTCAATGCATCAAATGTAGTACAAGGGATGAGTAACTCACGAAGGACGCATCAGGCGTCCGGTGGTGTCTGATCAGCAGGGAGGACCTCCAACGGGGGTACTATCAAAGGAAGCGGTGCAGTATCACCCTCCTGCCCGGGTGTCAATATCTCAGGCCCCACAGACGGGGGTAATGGTGTGTCAGCTGGAGGAGCGGTGGATGAACTGGCCTCACCCACCCTCGGGGGTCGGGAAGCCTCCCTGGATTTCCTGCTTGCCTCTAGGGACTGCTGCATGGCCACATATGTGTCAATCTCATCCTCAGCGATACCAGCAGCCCGGGAAGAAGTACGTGCCTCCGCAACAGCTGGGTCAACCTCCAGCTCCTCATCAAACTCTTCATCACTTTCGTCCTCCTCTTCTTCCTCTTTTTACTCAGTGTCTTCTGCCTCTTCAGTTGGTTCCTCCACCCTTTTTCCCGAAGGAATGGCAGGCGTTGTGGGCCCAGTGGAGAATAAGGAGGCACCGGAAGGTAGAATGGGTGCACTGAGCTCAATGTCGGGCACTTTCAATACTCGAATGTCCTCCTTGACCTTAGCTAGGTCCGCCCGAATGGCCGGAAGGCCGCCCACACTGCCCCCCTCAATCTGCTCCAACCAACGATCAATGTGGCGAACATGCTCCTTAATTTTGTCCTGCTCTTTCCGAATATCTATGATCGCCTGAGTGTAGGGTGCCATGGCTGCCTCAATTGCCTCTTTCACAAAATTGGGAAGCCTCCCAACCAACCAATTAACTTTAGCATCTGCTGCCCGGAGCACTCGCATACCCTCGGTAGACACTCCACGAGCTGCCGTGGTGGATGGCGGAACCGTGTCAGTGGGAACTGTAGTGGAAGAACTGGGAAGGTCAGACCTCGGTGCTCGAGGGGCAGTGCTGGGAGCTGTCTCCTCATCATCGGTGGCCAAGTCTTCGGGCTCAAGAATATGTGGCCAAGTCTCCTCATCTACTGTTTTATTGATTAAATTAGATCTAAATTTACTAATTGCTACTTAATTATATCTAATATTTAACTAAGTTGAGATAAATCAATGTTTCAATTAAAGTCAACCATAGTGTTGACAAACTCTACTTTGTTTTTGTTTTTTTAAATTGATAAAATTGAATCAATAGTTTTCAACTTGTTTTACATAATCTTATATAATACTTAGCTAAATTAAATCAATACTATATTTCAATTAAAGTTAACCATAGTGTTGAACACTTGTTACATCCACTATTTTCTTAAGTCATTGAATTAAATTAAAACTTGCTAATTATTACTCAATTATATCTAATCTTAGCTAAATTGCAATAATTTAATGTTTTACTTAAAGTCAGCTAGCTATGGCAGCAATGCCTACGCCCTCATACCTCCGTGTAGAGCGAGAAGAGAATGTTAGGTTTTAGATTAGATTATGTTCTAGTTGATTCTTTTTTTCCTCCCAACCATAGTGTTGACTACTTGTTACATACATTTTTCTAAATTGACGAAATTAAATCAACACTTAGCAATTTTGTTTTTACTCAATCCTCATCTAATCTTAGTTAATTTGCACTAATTCAATTTTGAATCGTCCCATAAAACAAAACAGGCAAAAATATCAATTTCCGAAAAAAAAAATCATAATAATAAAAAAAGGAAATCTATACCCTTCTGTTATATTGAAAACCATCAGTCTTATTAGCCGGTACGAAATTAGTGAGAAGGATCTGATCACCACCACGATTATTATAAGAAGGAAGAAAAAATTCCTTAGCCAATGGATTGAGCTTGAATTTTTTCAATATGTCAACAATATGTTGCATATGATAATTATCTGATTTATCCAATGAAGATATTTTTGGAGTCGTATTTAATAAAAAATAGGCACGTTCTCAGCCGTAAAATGGCATATCAATGCAAGTGTTATTTTTATGAACGTGTTTTTGTGTATATTCGAAAATATAATATTACCGTTCAAAACCAAAAAATATAAATCTCAATTTGTTGATGCAAAACAAAATAGGCATGCAAATACATACTTGGAATAGGTGTATTGCACGTTTTTTCCTGTTGAATGTTATTGGGAAGAAAAGAGTGTAATTATGGTCTCAAAGAAAGAAAGAGTAAAATTTCAATTATTTTGACATTTCCCTCAAGCTTTTTAGGAAGGGTATCAATGGAATAGAAAAAAGAGGAATTTACTCGTACACTCTCAAAGGCCATGTGGAATTACATTAATATCCCTAAAAAAGCTGAGTTGTGCCAAATATATTTTTCCATCGTAATTATCCCTATATAATATACCAGTTGCATGAAGCCCGTGCTAGGCCTGCACTCAACGCATGATACAAAAATAGATAAATTTAATTAAATATACACTTATGTCGCATTTTAATTTCTATTGCATAATTAATTTAATCTAGTGACACATTTATCATGTCTTGTTGGTAAGTCTTCATAATTATTAAAGTTTCTCAGTCATATAATTGAATAATTTAAAAAAAAAATTATTTATGAGGAAGGAAGTTTGGAAGGAGAATTAGCAAATAAAAAGGGACACAAGATTCGATATTCACTAAAGAAGCAAAACTTCGGAGGTTTAATACAAATATAAGGTGTGTTCGGTATGAAGGAAAAAATATTTCAAAAAATATTTTTCATTTTTTCATGTTTGGTTGGTCAAAATTTTGAAAAATATTTTTTTAGGAAAATAAGTTCCTTAAAATGAGGAAAATGACTTCTCGAGTAAAAGTAGAAAAATCAAGTTTCACAAATGGCTTCCACATTCATTGTGTCCTCTGCACCTTCTAATACACCTAATTTTCACATACCATCGTAGCTCCCATCCCCACCAACCACCACCCCACACCCCCACACCAACCTCCACCTTTAGTGGCGGACCCAGAAATTTGTACAACGAGTTCAATTGAAAAAAACAACAGACGACAGTACGAATGATGTTGAGCAAGACAAGTAAAATTTATGTGCAACAATTTTTTCCTTATTTTCATAACTCAACTCAGCATGAAGCCATTTTAAAGTTGTCTTTCCTATGAAAAACGATTAAAAAAAAATTAAAAAATACATAAGACCTTTTTTGTTTTTTTTTTTTTAGAAAGCCAACAAAAAATTATTTTTTTTCAACCAAAACTCTATTTAACTTAATGTAAATAATTGTATTTTATCTATTTAATTTTATAAGTTTTACTTCAACAAAAATAAACAACTTTTTAAACCTTAGAAGAATCTTTTTGTCCAATTTAAAATCTAACTAAACTCTAAGAAACTTAACTCTCTAAAATCTATCTTGTTTATAATTGGAAAAGTTGTAATTCAGAAAATTAAGAAAATGTAAATAGTTTTCCTAAATTACACATGCATATTTTAACTAAACTGATAGGAGCACAAAATAATAAAGAAAAATAGCAACAAACTAAATTGGAAATCAACCCAAATATACAATTCCATCACAAAATAAACTAAAAAAGAACCAAACCTACAAAATATAGAAATAAATCACTTAGGTTTTACCTTTTCTTAAAGAAGTAAAATGGACATCAGCATCAATCGTATTAAATGTGATTGTGACTAAGGAAACAAGTAGAATATCTGCAATTACAATTTACAAAGTAGATAGAAAGAAAAGCGAGAGAAGTAGAAAGGAGGACCCTTGCGTGCAAATTAGAAATAACCAACAAAACATATACAAATGTACAGACACAGACAGGCTCGAACACTTGACCTTCAAGTGCTTTTGAACCCACTTACCATCTCGGCACAGAAATAGCTTTGTTGGACTGGGTTCAACAAATATTAATAAAACATACATTTTGTTTTAAGTCAAATTTCCAATGTACATACCATATAAATTCTTGATGAAGTGGGTTCAATTGATCCCACTTGATACTACATGGGTCCGCTCCTATCCAGTGGCGGATTCAGGATTTTCATTCAGGGTGTTCGGAAAAAAGAAGAAGTTAAATATACACTGTAATTTTTTGCTGAGGGTGTTCAAAAGTTAATATATGCACATAAATACAAAAACTTTACCCTATATATACACTGTAATTTTTTGCCGAGGGTGTTCGGGTGAACACCCTCACTTGACCGTGGATCCGCCCCTGCTCCTATCCACTTCCCATAATACTTGTTATACAAATGTTTTTAGCATAATATTTTTTGCTTACATACAGAAGACAAAATAAGTAAGAAACACATGTATTTCTCTCTTTTCTTCATACCAAACGCACACAAAGAGAAGAATATGGCGCACTAATTAGTAAGGCCTAATAAATATTTTGATTGGAAATGAAATAGTGGCTCCAAAGTTGGATGAATTTTATCAAAATAAACTGTATAATACTCCCTCCGGTTCAAAATAAGTGTTCACTTAGCCTTTCCTTAAGAAAACACTAACTCCTATACGAAAACACTAACTCCTAGAGAAAAAAAGTATTTTGACTAAATACCCTTAATTAACGACTCTTGCATATTTATTGCCTTGAGTAAATAATGGCAAATCTAAAAAAAATCCCTTATTTTTACCCTAAATCCCTAATCCTTTCTCTTTCCTTCCTCTTTCTCTTCACAGCCGCCCTTCTCCCTCATTCTCTCTCCTCTCCTCACACCCCCTCCACTCACCGCTGTCCTAACCCGTCCCTGCCACCTCCACTCACTGCTTTCCCCCCACGTCTCTGCCATCTCCACTTCCCTTGTTCCCCACGCCGCTCCTCTCTCTCATACGCTCCTCTTCATCCTCATTCTATAAATAAAGAAGAATTACTCAGTTAAAAGGGGGGATTTTTGACGACTCTAAACATTTTTCCTATCTTTTTACTACTCTAAATCAGGAATTTCTTCGAATTCTATTCGGTTTCAGTTCTTTGGCAGCCACTTTAACCATTCCTGATTATTTTACATTTTTCAATCACTATACTTGGAAACACCCATTTGAAAATTAAGTCGTTTTACTCTTTCGGCTTGTTACTTTAAGATCGAGTGTTGATCCGAGACCCTAGAACCAGTTCGCTGCACTCGAAGAAGTCGAAGAGTCTTACTTTAAGACTCGACGTCACCTCGCGAAGGCTTGAAATGCGCATCCACATCCTCCTTTATATGTCTCGCTCTTCCTCGAAACTCGTCCGAACGAGACTAACAATCTGAGCAGGGAACGATAAATATTTAGCTGTGTTTTTCTTTTAGCTATCTATTCATAACATTACACTTGCTAACCTTCGGTTGCTAACTTAGAATACTGATTTGTTGTTATCTTTTTTTGTGGCTGGTTTGAAGTTTGAAACCTTTTGGAGTTAAGATCTTTGACCTGGACAACTAGAAAATATCTAGTTATTAATTAAGTTGTTGTCACATAGGATCATCACTCATAGTCTACAAGTTATTTACTTATTCTATCGCGTGGAACACAATATCAGATAAGGGATTTTTAAAGCTATATCTAATTTGGATAGGAATGGTTAATTCTAAAATGATCTATGTTAAAAGCATCACTTCTGTTTGCCCAGGTTTATCAAACGCACACTGTTTTCGTACGACAAAAAGGGTCGTAAGCTTGAAAGTATGAAACTTCCCTCAAGTCTAAATGCATTCTAATACTTTTGTCTAAAACGTGTCTTTCTTTAAGTTTTGATATAAATTGGATTTGGCCAGACCCACTATTTTTTACGTTCCAATGTCCAGTGTCATTCTATCCATTTCTTAACAAAGTTTGATCGCTATTTTAAACTAGTTGGATATTAACAAATTCGTTTTGATATAGCCCTTAAATTAACACAAGTCCTATTTTAAATAGCATTCTTACAGGTCTATTTATAACTTTAGCCACATTCATAAAGCTACTTTCTTTTCTATAATACTATATTTACACTTAGCCTAACTAATTGCAAATCCGGTCGGTTAACCATTGTTAATGGGTCTTAAAGGATGCCTAATACCTTCCCTTTAGACTAATTGAACCCTTACCTAGAATCTTAAGTTTCGCAGACTTTTAAAACAGAGCTAACTTTAAAATAACTTTAATAAATTTAGGTGTCCTAATTCACCATAAATAATTAGGTGGCGACTCCTTAAAATAAACAAAAATAGGAATCACCAATATGTCGTACTTCTAATTTAACCCGGTTAAAAAGGGGTATGACAGCTTGGCGACTCCGCTGGGGAGACTTAGGTTCTAACCATAACGGACTTAGATTTAATTAGGCTTTATGTGCTAACTTAGTTACTTTATTTGCTTAAATTATTTTCACATGCTATAAACTGTTTACATGCTATTAATTGTTTGTTTGATATAAACTGTTTAAGTGTTACTGCTTTGATAAATTGTCATTCCATTTCACTTTCCTCCACATCTGGAAATTCATACTATCACACGTACACGCGAGGTGTGCTTTGTGTTATACCCCATTTTTAACCGGGTTAAATTAGAAGTACAACATATTGGTGATTGCTATTTTTTGTTTATTTTAAGGAGTCGCCACCTAATTATTTATGGTGAATTAGGACACCTAAAATTTATTAAAGTTGTTTTAAAGTTAACCCCGTTTTAAAAAGTCTGCGAAACTTAAGATTCTAGGTAAGGGTTCAATTAGTCTAAAGGGAAGGTATTAGGCATCCTTTAAGACCCATTAACAATGGTTAACCGACCGGACTTACAATTAATTAGGCTAAGTATAAATATCATAGAAAAGAAAATAGTTTCGTAAATATGGCTAAGGTTATAGACATGTAAGAATGCTATTAAAAATAAGACTTGTAGGAAATAGTAATAATTTGTATAAAAGAGTACTTCTAATGCTATTTTGAAAACACGACTTATAAATGTTATTAAGGCTTTAAACGAAAGTGTAATAGTGTTGTTTAAAATAATACTTGTAGAAAACATAATAATTTGCGTAAAAGAAGATTCTAAATGTTAAATGAGACTCAAAAACATTGCTAAGGCTTTAAATGAAAAATATAGTAATGTTATTCGAAAAATAAGATTTGTAGAAAGTAGGGTAATTTACCTATGAATAATAGCCTTTTAAAAGATGATTTGACAAATGTGATGTTTAGATAAAATGATGTTATATGAATATGGTGGCATAGGAATACCTAGACTTATATTCTTAAATATGATGAAAAGGCCATAAGTTTCTTTCTATTTTTTTTATCACTCTTTGATTTAACCAATTTCGGCTAAAAAATATGTACAATTGGATGAAGCTTAAGAGAATGTTTAGAGAATATGCTTAAGTTTATATATGCGTATTAGTGATGTTTTGAAATTTCTAATACAGTAAGAATGAAAACATGATCTTAATTCAAAATATGTGTTTGTGGCTTCGCCCTTGAAAATGGCATTAATATAGATAAATATTATAGGTACTATAAATAATTTAATATGAAAGAAGGAAATGAAACTAAGGAATTAATTATTGTTTCTTCCTACCCATTTTGCTAAAATCAAACTCACTAACTCCGCTAAGGTTCACCTAATCTAAGCAAATAAAAACAAGCAAAGTGTTAGTCATATAGTACAAATTAAATCCACGAAGTAAAATAAAATAGAGGAGTGAAATGATTTAAATGAGTTTAGCCCATTTAGGACTGCTGTTGTTCACTGCTACTGTTATGGGCCTCGGCCCAGCAGATTTTAGTATGTCGCTGCGGATTGTCTGCTACTGTATGGAGGGTGACTCGAGAGGAGTTGTGTTGAGCCTTTGGCCCAACGCCAAAATGCGGGAGAAGATGACGAGTCGCTTGGACTCATATGCAAGATATCATGCATAAAAAAAATGAAAAGAAAAGGATTAGTATATAATTCAAAGAATTTTAAATAAGAAGGAGTCAGACAAGATGTTCTATTCCTTGAAAATGTAATAACTTGCTTCAAGATTCGCAAATAGGTAAAAAAAATGACAAGAGTCGAATTCCTAATTATCAGAATGAAATAGTTCAGTCTAATTCTAGTGAAGGGGAAATAGAACCAGCAACTCTCACATAAATCATGTTTTAAATACGAAAAGGACCAAGTATCCAATTCAAAACAAAACTAAACTAAGACTTTTATACTGAACTTGGACAGAATTGAAAAGCAAAGCTGCGAGATGAACTAAGCCAATTCATGCTTGTATTTTAAAATCTCTTAAACCAAATGACGGGAAAAGAACAACAAACAAGGGAAGATGCAACAGCAAAGCAGTCAAGCAAGTAAACCAGTTACACAACGTACTAAGAAAAAGATTATGCACAACAGCGATAGCGAACAGAGGTTTACAGAATGCGAGTGCATTCATGAATCATATAATGGCACATAGAAGCACACAACAACAGTCAAGTATACGTTAGGCATATCATCCCCTTAAATTCTCAGATGGCTCAAATAAATTTAAATGAAAGGAAGTATAGCACAATTGCCTTAGGGTTCTCCAACATATTACTGTTTTTTCTCATGGCTAATTCATGCAAAGACACCTTTATTCATTAGAATCCCAAAGCTCACAAGATAATGAACTAACGACAAAGACAATTTGAGATATTACAGTGCATAGATTTGTCAAGATTCAGTTGGCTCATGCACATTTAAACCAACACACAAAAACTCATATTTTCAAATGAAAGAGTAGCACATGAAGAACATTATTCTTAATCATTTCAAACACGCTCTATACAGTTTCGGAATAAACACAGCCTAGATCAAAACAAATCCCATCAAGTTGGATATATGATCCTTCATGCTTAAACAAAGAACTAGAATTTCAAACAAGAAGAAACAGTGACACTTGATACAGGCATTCCACAAAAGGAGCATAACATTCAGCAGACAGACAACCAAATTTGCACACTGGATTCAACATTTAACAGGGAAGGAACTAGTAAAGACTTAGTCTCCTCAATCAAACAAAACCAAACACCCAGTATAGGACCTTTTACTTAAATAGAACAGACATGGCACAGGATGGACAGAAGGCAGACAAGTTCAATTATTCAGATGTGATACAAGAACAGACATCAAGTCTTAGCTGGGTTCAAAATGATACCAAGAAATGCATAGGTAAATGCAAAACCTGCACCTGCTATAAATCAAAAGGTATGGCAAAGGACAGGAAACCAGTTATACTTTTGACAGGCAAAGACTTTAAATAATCTTAGTGATCAGATGATTCATTCCAATGAATTTAAGATTCAGATCCACATCTCGGTTAAATTTTGCTCTTTCTTTAAAGTCCAGCAACCGAAACGACAAGTCACAACAATGAGCTTATCCAACACAGCAACAATCCTGCTTAGACAACATGATATAGGCAATGCAAGCAAAGCTAATAATACTACATAGATGAAATGATTCCTGGGATGTATGCAAACTAGTATGCAGCTTATCATGGAAAAGGTTCAACACACCACAAATTTTAAACTTCTTGAGGCCAAACAAGAGAGAACCGATCTAGAACTTTATTAACTCATAAAGGGAAAACATCTAATAAACCATATTTGTTATAGACTCAAAGAGAAGCTTTTCCTGTAAAGTTAGGGAGCGAATTTGTTAACGACTGATCCATTTGAGGACAATCACTCAAGAGCTGCAAACTTGATTCAAAATGGGACCAAAACAGAACCAAATACCCAAGCAGATAACAAGCTATGTTAAATCAGCATATTCTTCACAAATGGGTTAGAAAACGACCGCATCTGAACTCTGCTATAGACTACTCAATTAACCTAGGATGCGTGTTTAACACAGGCTGATTACATAATGCTTAGAGACATATTTTAAGCTAAACAGGCTAAACTAACCATTAACAATGCTTAACATAATAGGCTACAACACATAAAGTATACAAGAATAATTTCAAAAATACTCTACACGGTTTAATAAACTAAATTAACCCAGCATATTGACACATACTTAATTACTAAACAAACACAACCATTTTAATTATGTTAGCATATAAACATATTTCACCGAATCACAAACTGAACTTAACACAGAACCATTAATACATCTTACGATCTGAACAAATGACAAGAGAAAAAGAAAATAGCACTGACCTTTTGTTGGTGCAGTGAAGTGGGTCTCGAGGTCTCGAATCTACTCTCGTTATGAACCGATTCAAAACTCGACTCGAAAATAAGAATGGTTCTGTTTAAAATTCTTTTGTCGAACAACGACGAAGGTTAATCGAATCGTCGAAACTTAACCTTTCATCACAAATTCGTATTTGAACAGAAATGTTTTTCTGATTTGAAGAGTTCCAAACCAGATAAAAAAAAAAGAATTCCAGACTTTTTGATCCGAAAATCTTGGCAGAAAACCAAAGTGTTTTTAGAGTGAAAGCTTTATTTGGCTTTTTGCTCCGAAAATCCCTCTCCTTTCGATCTTTCCCGATCTCCTCCAAACCTGAATAATCCCCCGTTCTCCCCCCTTCTAAAGAAATGCTCTGTCCTCCTTTTTATAGGGAAATTTGAGGTGAGTGGAGGAGCGGGGTGCGGCGGTGATGATGAAAAAGGGAAAGAGAGGAGCGGGGGGAGCGTAGGGAGAGGAGAAAGAGTGAAGAGAAAGGGAAAGAGGGAAAGGAAAAGGAAAGAGGCGGCTGAAGAGTTTAAGGGTGAAAAAAAATGGAATGAAGCGGACCGGGTCCGGTATTGAATGGGTAATGGGCTGGTCTATTGGGTATTTTAGTTGGTGGGCTGGACCGGGTAAGGGAATTATTTGGGCTGATTATTTGATCTGAATCTGGCCCATTTTCCCTCCTTTAATTCAAATTATTTTTGGGTTTTTTTAATTTAGTAACTAGTACAATATATGCTATATGGATACAATTAATAATTAATATGTAGAAAAAATAAGGATTTAACAAAGTGCTGTCTTTTACTTAATTTAACGAGTCCAAACCCGAAAAAAAATGAAACGATGACGAACCATTCAAAATTTGTGATAAAGTAATACTCGTAATGTTAAAAATAACAGTAGCGATATTAATAGCAGTAGAAATAAAAATAAAAATAGTGAAAATAAAGTATTTAGCTTGTCAGTTAATTTTAGAACCCCGAGTAAATAAAATTAAAATAAAGGAGGGACAAAATTGAGTGTCAACAGATGCCCCTCTTCGACCGGAGACGATGTAAGAGTCTCCGGGCGAAGAAGTTGACGTAGTAGCCAATTTTGTTCCGACCAACAAATACGAACTCGGAAGAACTTGAGAAAATATGAGTTAGGAGAATTGATGGAAAATATTATAGGGGTAGAAGGAATTTAGGATGTTGGGAAGCGAAGATTGACGGATTATTGAGAGGTGTTAATGATTTTAAAGGATGTTGGATGAGATGTCATTTGTATCCTCGCGGGTCGAAGACAGATGACGACAGTGTTTGAGAATGGACCATATGTTTATAGCCTCCTAATTATAAATGTGGTGCACAACATACCTATAAGTAGGAATCTACTAGACACGATGTAAATTCTCAAAACAAATGCCCCAGTGTTGAGTTATGGGGACACTGGGATATAGAAAAGGATACGAGATTTATGAAAAGTGTTGATTGAGTATAGTCTTGGTGGTATATGAAAGAAATTTTTTGGATAACCTACATATCACATGTTTGTGGACGTAGGGGGAATCGAGTTCGAGAGTAGATTCGTGACCTTTGCTTGGGAGTTTGATATTCCTCTTTAGCATGTTTGCCCCAGTTCGCTGCGTAAGATAAAGTTCCACGTTGTGTTGCGTCTCCGCAGGTTGTACTTTCTGCCAAAACTGAAATTCATATCAAAATTAGTAGTGAAGTTGGAAGTGTAAAATTATAAAGAGTGTAAAATGATAGTAAATATGAGTGTGGGAATGAAGATGAAGCCGTGTGGCTTTTGATGAGGCAGTGTGGCCAAATGTTGTCTCTAGTTGTCTTTAGGGACTTGAATGAATGCGGGATGTGTATGCCGGGGATGTAATAATATCTCCAGTTTTATTTGGAGATTTTAATGATAGTAATGAGGCCTCCGGCTGTCTCCCTGGACTTGATGATAAATGATGTCTTTGGAATTTAAGGTAAAGTCATTAAAGTAGGTAAGGTAGATGATATAGTAAAGTAATAAAGTAAAGATTAAAGTAGGTGTATAGCCGTTTGGCTTATGCGGGTGAGGCTGTGTAGCCATGTGATGTCTCCGGTTGTTATCGGGACTCGATGATATGATATCTCCGGTTGTCTTCGGAGATTTGATGAAGATTCCCGTAAAGTCCGGGGTAAAGTCGTAAAGTGGATGATGTCTTCGGTTGTCTTCGAAGATTTAATGATAATTCCTGCAAAGTTCAGGGTAAAATCGTTAGAGTTAGTAAAGTGAATGATAAAGTAGAGAGTAAAGTCATAGTGTATCCGTCTGGCTTATGCATATGAGACTGTATAGCCGAATGATGCCCCCGGTTGTCTTCGGAGACTCGATGCCAATCCTGTAAAATTCAAGATAAAAATGTGAATTCTTATTTTAGGGTGGAAGGACCCAATGTGTCATATTTTAGGGTGGACGAACCCGATGTATCCTATTTTAGGGTGGACAAACCCATGTATGTCTCCGGTTGTTTTCGAGGACATGATGCATATGCCGTGTGAGGCATTTAAAGAAATGATATCCTATTAAAGGCGGACGAGCCTAAAATGTCCTATTCAAGGCGGACGAGCCTACAGTGTCCTATTAAAGGCGGACTAGCCTAAAGTGTCCTATTAAAGGCGGACGAGCCTAAATGCTGTGCGTTTGCGAACAATGATGTTGTCCCTTTGCAGGGCATTTGAAGGTAATAATGCAATGCCGGTGCGGTGCCTTTGCAGTGCGGTCATTTGAAAGCAATAGTGCATATGCAGTGCGGTGCCTTTGAAGAAATGATGTCCTATTAAAGGCGGACGAGCCTAAGATGTCCGATTCAAGGCGGACGAGCCTAAAGTGTCCTATTAAAGGCAGACGAGCCTAAAATGTCCTATTAAAGGCGGACGAGCCTAAAGTGTATAGTTATCCTCGGAGTGTGATATTGATTTCTACAAAACTTAAAGTAAAGTCATTAAAGTATTTAAAATAAATAATAAAACGGAGAGTAAAGTAAGAGTCAGTTCGCTCGGCTAATGATATTGATGGTATCGTGACAGGCCAAATTAAGGACACGTAATCCTGATTTAATTCGCCTTCAATCTCGTCAACCTACAAAAACAGATATATAAAGTCATAAAATTATCGTGATAAAAATAAAATAAATTAAAAGATAAAGTTGGAAGTAAAGCCGTATGGCTTTTGAGGCGAGGCCATAATGAGCCAAATGATGCTTTTTGGCCTTGATTGATAGACTTGACTGTTGATCTCGCGATTTTAGGTTCCTGCACTCAAAGAATAATTCTTAGTTTGGGAGGGGGAAGTTGATTCGTGTTTGACTCGAAGCTTGACGTTGTTGGCGCTCCATTCGTCTTGTTTGTTTGGATCTTGCGATCTCCGTTCAAGCCTCGGTAGATGAACAGTAGTGAATCAATTGAAAGAAAGTATTTCATTTTCAGGGTAGGTATGTAAGTATATGTATGAGGAAATATAACTATATATAAATTGTGAAATATATATATGTAAATGTATGTATGTAGGGAAAGATATATATATATATATATATAAATATATGTATGTAAGTTGTAAAATATTTCTACCAACTTCAAATTGTGACATTTCTGAACAATTGAAAGGCCATTTGTCTAAAGTACTTCGTGTCTCATAGTCTTAATATTATCAATGTCTAACACTGCTCTTGTCTAATCTTTCAAAATATGCCCCAGTTTTGTCCTCGTGGGGGTATACTAAACTTATGTTGTGGTGTGACCGAACCTTATATAGGTTGCCTACGTATCCTGCCAAGGAATAAGGTCAGAACGTAGTTCGTAAGGTTCATAAAAAATGGTTTGAAATTTTCTCATAAAGGGATCGGAACCGATGTGGATTGCCTACGTATCCCACCAAGGGAATCAGGTCAGCGTAGTTCTGTTATGTAAATGATAAAGGTTTGTTGGATTTCTACCTAAATGTGACTGACCTGCATGTTGATAGTCTACGAATCCCACCGAGGGAATTAAGCCATGTGTTGTTCTCCTTGTATAAGGATTTTTGAATTTTTTGTTATAATGCAACCGAACCCTATGTGGGCTACCTACGTATCCTACCACGGGAATCAGGTCGGAACGTAGTTCGTACCGTGTTTAAAGGAAAGGTTGCAAACTATGTAGTCTGATCTAATATTGTCTTTCAATGTTTTGTTGACTGATAGCTTTCATGCTTGTGTCATTGTCTATCGGCTATATCCATTTCTTCCAAGTGGAATCCTGTATTTTCCTCTAGTTTTCTTTGTTACTCTCTCGAGATGTACGTTATTCGTTCGTTCATTTTATGTCACAATCATAGAGTTGGCAGTTTTGATAAATAAAGTAGAAATAACAGTAATAGACAATTGAGGCAACTCAGAAATGCATTCATAGGTTTTAAAACTTCTAAAATATGAAGCAAAACAAACAAAGTTTTGGGCAAACATCAATTTTTAAAATCGTGCTGTTTCAAAAGTTCACTATGGTTCAATCTACCAAGACTCTTGGCGAGCCAAGGACGGAGTACAAGTCAAAGTCTTCAGAGTCTCTCCTGATTCGGCACCTCGCATGGTCGGTGTCTTGGTGTTGTGAGTAGTTTTTGCAGCAATGTCTGTTGGTGTTTGTCTTTGGACTGTTCCCACGGGAGCAGCAAAAGTTGATGACATCCCCTTTTCCGTTTTTCCGACTGGTATAATGGTTCTTTTCAAATCCTTATATTCCTCGATAATTGTCATGTTCACGTTGGCATTTTCGTGAGTAGGTAGAGGATTGTTATCTACGTTGGGCCGAACTCCAGTGAGCTGGATTGCTCCTTCCTTGATCAGGGCTTCAATTTTTTTTTTGAGTCCATAGCAATCCTCAGTGGCGTGCCAAGCAACTCCAGAATGATATGCACAACGCTTGGAGCCATCAAACCATTTTGGAATAGGGTCGGGAATTTTTCCTTCGATAGGTTGTACCACGCCAGCCGCTTTCAGTCTTTCAAATAATTAAGCCAAGGGTTCAGCGAACCGAGTGTAATTTCGGGTATTTTTCATGTCATGGTTTGGACGAGCTTTATGTGTAGTATGTGGTCGATTTTGGTAAGTGGGAGTTTGAACAGATTGGTATGAATGTGGGTTTTGATAGTGAGGTGCTCGGGATTGGTAGTAATTTGCTTGAGTATTATAGACAGGGTAAAAGATTAGTGGAGCTTGGTAGGGTTCAGTGTAGCGGTAAGGGTAGAAAGGTTGTTATGGATGGTTAAAGTAGGTAAAGGCTTGGCTCGGCTTATGCCCTTGGATTTTCATGACTGCAGCTACATCTTTTTTCTTCTTTTTAGTGCGAGGCGGGTTTGGTGCGACATTCCTAGGTTCAGGAGGTGGACTTTGGAGTGTAACAGATAAGTTGGTCAAGTCTCTAACCCGATTTAGTTCTCCACGTAGATCCTCGATCTCTTGAGTCAGGCGGGCGATATGTTCATCATGTTGAATAGTAGTTCTATGTTCGGAAGTGTCACGACCCAGCTAGGGGTCGCGACGGGTACCCGGGGCTAACCACCGAGCACCGCTCGTTCTATGACTTATCCTACTAATTTAGTGCTCTTTTAATCAATTTATATTCAAATCATAAAGAAATCATCTTTTGTTTGAAACATAAATACTTTTGTAAACATAAGCCTTTAGGATATCAAAATAATATGCACGTATATGCATATAAATTTCTACATAATGGCAACCTTGGGAGACCACATAACCCACACTGCGTATCTACGAGTCTCTACTGGAGTACTAGACATATACATATATACACAAAAGCATAGCCCGACTGGCACCTCCGAGATAGTGGAGTGCTCCTGTAAATCTGCTGATAGCTCCTATAGGTCTGCGCCGTCTCTCTGTCTACCTGTGGGCATGAACACAACGTCCAAAGAAAACTGACGTCTGTACGAATATTGTACTGAGTATGTAAGGCATAACAATGAAAATACGTCAATGAGATAAAGGAAACATCAATAAGGAGCAACTGTATATGACTGTCACGTATAGAAGAAATAGCACATGCTGACTTACTTCATATCATATATTGCTGCGGAACGTGCAACCCGATCCATGTATCATCATATATAAATATATTGCCGCGGAACGAACGGCCCGATCCATATGTCATCATACATTAATATATTGCCGTGGAACGAACGGCCCGATCCATATATAGTATAGTATGTTAGTGCCGAGGAACGTACGGCCCGATCCATATATATTATAGTATATTAGTGCCAAGGAACGTACGGCCTGATCCATCACCCATATATCCCGCGTCCGGGCACCCCGCGCCCGGGATGAAATCATGATATGCCAGCTGTACAGGTGGCTATGCGTCTATAGCTCCTCACCTTTCCCCACTTCCCCTGAAAACATTTTCATATCATATATATATATACATACATAATGTACATAGCATGCAGGAGAACCCAAGGAAAAGCTATAACTCCATCGGAGTGACGTAAGGTCGAACACCTCCGATTATATTATGGATTAATCATGATCGTCATGTCTCGCCTTGAAGGGACAATTATCATAAGGCGAGACTATCAACGAAAGCTAATATAAAAGAACAGAAAGTACGGTCACAATCTTGTAAGAAGTCACTCCGTATACTTTTGGAAATCTTAAAGGAAATATAGTCGTCATCCATGAATAAAATTGAGAAATCAAGAAATAGCTCAATATTCTTATATCGTCTTTGAAATCATAACTTGGAATCTTTAAACATGAAATCGTTCTCATCGTAGTCATCATAGGAAAATATTCTCATCTTTGACATCATCGTTGTCATTGCAAAACGTGTCCGTCATTATGATCATAAAAGCTTACAAAATCATAAACCTTTGTTTTGGAAAGATACGGACATTTTGGGACACATTTACGGGTTATCAAGAGAGGAATCATGCGTTGGAATCATAAACGTTTAGCTTTGGAAAATGAGGAGGCTATGGAAGCATTCATGAAGTCGTAACATAGGAATCATGCCTTTGAAGGAAAGGGACGAGCCTTAACATACCTTTGTCGTTAACTATGCTATCGTTCTCTTGATTTCCTTTGATGTCACGTCTCCACCTTCAAGAGAGAATTCGCACCATCGTTAGTCAATCGATGAGAAGAACGCGCTACTAGTTCTAGGGAAAATTGGGCAGCGTTCCCTTTGTCCCTTCTACATTTCCCATGATTCATTTCAACTACCAAACATTCCTAACAACACTCACAACATCGTAACAACAATCGTCATTTATTTGCATTTACCACATTCCACTATATTTCTCCAATCTCTCCACATTTATGGGTTTTAGCTCATCATCACACTTTCTCATACATCACACCTATTTCATGGTTTACATGTCATTTATAACGTATTCATACTTGTAACACACTAACATTCATGATTCAATTCAAACCTTCACCCAACAATGTCACTATTCACCTTTCATGACCCATTTCCTACACTCTTCTTCAATCCAAGAATTTTAACTTATCAACACTTTAATCATCATGAGAAAGTCGTGAAACTTACCTTAGATAGTGATTGAACAAGTCTTGAGTGGAGTTCCCCTTCTAGCACCAAAACCCTACCTCACCTTCCTTAGGATTTTCTTGAAGAAGATAAATCTTACTTGAGTTTCATACACTTTGATTCCTGAATTTGATGTTGTAAATCTTGGTTTCCTTTGATTTTTTTGTGGATGAGATGTTAGAGAGAGTTCTAGAGGTTTTTAGGACCAAAAATGAGTTAGAAACGAAGTTGGGTCTATATATAATGGTCCAGAAAATTCTGGACCGACACAACATGCGGCACGCTTTGCGAGACGCAAAGCATGCCTGTGAGCCGCATGTTGGGTCGCAAAACGTGCCAGCCAAACAACTCTCACTGGCACACTTTGCGGTCGAAGTGCGGAACCGCATGTCGAACTTGCGAGCCGCATGTCTAACTTGCGGAGCCGCATGTTGTGCCGCAAGGTGCGCCAAGCTGTCCTCGTAGAATGGTCATAACCTTTGATCCCGATAGGCTGTGAGGGCCCACGACCTATGGTTAGAAATCTCTTTTAATTGTCTACAACTTTCATTCTTTGGTGGTTTTCCCAAATTCCAACTTTATAATGGCGTTTTGGCCCCTCCAAACCAGATCATTACGAAGATGTTTCCTTAACTCGCTCTTTTGGATGGCCTATGCTCATGTTTGGCTTATGGGTTCTTCTTGAAACTTACTTGGCACTTCATTACCAATATAAGGGACATTATAATTCTTTTCTAAAATGTCATTAAAACATCATTAGTTCGATACTCGTAATAGTTCCTCGTCGGTCAGTTCACTGTGCACGAACGAAAATTTTCCGAGGTGTAACAGGAAGTCTCAGGGGGATCACTAGAGATCACGATGTTTTCCGAACCAGTTGCAATAGATGCGGCCAGATCAGACATAATAATTTCCTTTCCTTGAACGACCCAACTATGTTGAGGTAACGATAACGTCTTTGACCTTATAAGGATTGTCGGCCATCGAGTGTCCACACGAATCAACTTTTTGGGAATAAAATAAAAGAAACATAAAGTGTAAATGATGTTAGTCTCATTAACATATCTAGGTAAAGTCATGATCACGTAAAGTCAAGTAAGTCATGTAGCAAATAATTCATAAAGTTGTCAAACAAATGTAAACGAGTATATCAAACAATAACGCGTCCTAATATGCATGTGACCTCTTTGTGCCAGAGGTAGGCCTAACGTTTGTTTGAAGGGTAAAGTGTGCCATAATAAGTCATCCCATTGCTTTTGATTAATTAAACAAATTCTATTTCTCCAAAATAAAGTACAAAAAATAATATAATATTTATTATATGTCAAATGAGTACAATATAAAATGTTTTCTAATCTAAGTAAAGTAAATATGACATCTAGCTCCATTTTGTGATGCCCTTGGTCTTCGTCATTTGTTGATCACGGACGTACTTTAATGTGAAGTCCATACCTGTCATAGAAACGTTAGTCGTTCCCTCCCCCCTAAAGTTTAATTAGTTAAAGCAAATAGTCCATATTTAGGCACAGTTATCCTTCAAACATGCACATAAAGTATGATTAGTGTCACTTGGGGTTGTGAACCCGCTTGGATGTTTGGGTAAAGTCAACTAATGGGTTTAATACACCAAGGGTATTAAACCTCCTAGGTCATGAAAGGTATGCTCCTAATAAAAGGTGTTGGTTTAGCTCTATCTTAGGCTGACTAAGAGTTGTTTTCCTATGACACAAGGCTCCCCCAAGCGGACAACTTGGGAGTGGAAGGTCCGTGGCTGTCGACTGCACCGCCGATCGACTAAATCCACAAGATCAATCCAACTAAGGGTGATTTAGTAGTGTACGGCCGCGAACCGCGAAACCGCTTTAAGTGTGTGAATATGTGTGAGTTTTCCAGGAGTGGAAGAAATATGAACGGAATGACAGTTTTATCAAAGCAAATAACACATAAACAGTTTATATCAAACATACAGTTTATATCAAACACACAATTAATAGCATGTAAAAAACAGTTAACAAATAAATAAAGTAATTAAAATAAGCACACAAAACCTATTTGAACTAAGTCCGTTATGGTTAGAACCTAAGTATTCCCCAGCGGAGTCGCCAAGCTGTTATAACCCATTTTTAACCGGGTTAAATTAAAAGTACAACATATTGGTGATTGCTATTTTTTGTTTATTTTAAGGAGTCGCCACCTAATTATTTATGGTGAATTAGGACACCTAAAATTTATTAAAGTTGTTTTAAAGTTAACTCCGTTTTAAAAAGTCTGCGAAACTTAAGATTCTAGGTAAGGGTTCAATTAGTCTAAAGGGAAGGTATTAAGCATCCTTTAAGACTCATTAACAATGATTAACCGACCGGACTTACAATTAATTAGGCTAAGTATAAATATCATAGAAAAGAAAATAGTTTCGTAAATACGGCTAAGGTTATAGACATGTAAGAATGCTATTAAAAATAAGACTTGTAGGAAATAGTAATAATTTGTATAAAAGAGTACTTCTAATGCTATTTTTAAAACACGACTTATAAATGTTATTAAGGCTTTAAACGAAAGTGTAATAGTGTTGTTTAAAATAATACTTGTAGAAAACATAATAATTTGCGTAAAAGAAGATTCTAAATGTTAAATGAGACTCAAAAACATTGCTAAGGCTTTAAATGAAAAATATAGTAATGTTATTCGAAAAATAAGATTTGTAGAAAGTAGGGTAATTTACCTATGAATAATAGCCTTTTAAAAGATGATTTGACAAATGTGATGTTTAGATAAAATGATGTTATATGAATATGGTGGCATAGGAATACCTAGACTTATATTCTTAAATATGATGAAAAGGCCATAAGTTTCTTTCTATTTTTTTATCACTCTTTGATTTAACCAATTTCGGCTAAAAAATATGTACAATTGGATGAAGCTTAAGAGAATGTTTAGAGAATATGCTTAAGTTTATATATGCGTATTAGTGATGTTTTGAAATTTCTAATACAGTAAGAATGAAAACATGATCTTAATTCAAAATATGTGTTTGTGGCTTCGCCCTTGAAAATGGCATTAATATAGATAAATATTATAGGTACTATAAATAATTTAATATGAAAGAAGGAAATGAAACTAAGGAATTAATTATTGTTTCTTCCTACCCATTTTGCTAAAATCAAACCCACTAACTCCGCTAAGGTTCACCTAATCTAAGCAAATAAAAACAAGCAAAGTGTTAGTCATATAGTACAAATTAAATCCACGAAGTAAAATAAAATAGAGGAGTGAAATGATTTAAATGAGTTTAGCCCATTTAGGACTGCTGCTGTTCACTGCTACTGTTATGGGCCTCGGCCCAGCAGATTTTAGTATGTCGCTGCGGATTGACTGCTACTGTATGGAGGGTGACTCGAGAGGAGTTGTGTTGAGCCTTTGGCCCAACGCCAAAATGCGGGAGAAGATGACGAGTCGCTTGGACTCATATGCGAGATATCATGCAAAAAAAAAATGAAAAGAAACGATTAGTATATAATTCAAAGAATTTTAAATAAGAAGGAGTCAGACAAGATGTTCTATTCCTTGAAAATGTAATAACTTGTTTCAAGATTCGCAAATAGGTAAACAAAATGACAAGAGTCGAATTCCTAATTATCAGAATGAAATAGTTCAGTCTAATTCTGTTATATCCCGTATTTTTGAACGTCAGATTATTTGCTGAGGTGGGGCCCACACATCGATATTTTTTTTGGGACATCTGAAAAGTCATATGAATCACATATGTGAAGTTAAACACAACTCAAGAAGGACCCTTGGGCCAAATCAAAGTGGAAGTCCTCCAAACGAATATTTTTAAGAAAACGTTTTCGGGTGATCTGACTTCTAGGGGCAAAAACGGTATTATAAGTTTGGAATTTGGAAAATACCAAGAAGTAGAAGTTGTAGATAATTGAATTATCTTTCCAACCATAGGTCATGGGTTCCCAGGTGACGTCGGTACAAGGAGATATGGACGTTTTAAGGTCGAAAGGTCAGTGGGCTAGACCCAACTCGGGACCAACCGGGTTAGGCCCAAAAAAAAAAAAAGGAAAAGAAGAGGCCCAATAGGGTCCATCCGGCCATGGCTTGGAAAATAAGAAAAGAAAAGGGAGATCCAAGCCCATAATAATTTATCCATGTGATAAATGAATAAAAGGGCTAATTAATCATCATTTATCCATAGAACATTCAAGAGAGATAAGAGAAGGAGAAAAACAAAATAAGAAGAGCATAAAAATTAAGGCCATACGGCCATGACCAAGGAAATTTAGCCCCTCAAAATCTTGTCCCAAAAATTATTTTCTTGTGGTATTTCTACTAATTCAAGGGTCCTCTACAACGTGGTATAATTGTTTCGGAAGATAGACCGCTTGTTTTATCGATTTAACACTTTGGACAAGTGAATAAAATAAGGAGAAAAAGGTAAGATTTCACTCCTTTTGTCTTGGAAGAAATATATATAGGTGTTGTGGAATGTGGAAAGGAATGTAGAGTATGAAAATTTTGTGTTATGGATATATATATGTATGGCCAAAAATGGTATACATGGAAAGGGATAATTAAAATTTTATTTGTTATATTAATTGTGTTGTTGAAGCCTTGTGATGGAAATGGAGGAAAATGGTTTAAGTTGGCATGAAAAATTGTTGAAAATGATTATAGGAACTTATGTGATTTTAATGTAATTTTTTTTTATAATTATGGAAATGGAGTTCTAAATGTGAATTATTATGTTAGTTGGTGAATTTGGAGGGATGTAAGTTCATATTGGCATGAAAGATTGGTTGGTAAGTTGTTATGGGAAATTTTGTGATTTTATGGAAGATTTATGTAATGATGAAAATGAAATTGTTAAGGTGCAAATTATTATTATTGTTAATGAAATGGGAGGACGAAAATGTGTTATGAATATTTATGTTGAAAATTAGAAGTTTCGGATGGATTATGGTTTTGGTGGAAAGTTGGTATATTTTGTATATCTTGTGAATATTTTGTAAAATGATATGAAATTCTTCCAAATTGAATTGGAATGATCTTGATTAGTAATGAATATGAAAACATTGATGTTGGTTGGAAAGTGCAAAGTTGGATTAGAAGTTGTTGCATTATTTGGAAAAGAATACTATTCATGCTAGAATGCGTTTTAATTCGATTGTTGATGTTGTTGGTATTGTTGTTGGTATGGTTGTTGACATTTGGAGCCGAGTTAAATCTCGGGGATGCCTTATTTATAGGGGAGATGCTGCCCAAATTTTTGTAGACAAGTATTGGTTAAGATTGAAATCTTAAAGCCTTACAATTAACATTTGGTAATTGTGACCAAATTGTAGATTTTGGCGAACTTGAAACTTGATGTTGGAGACGTGTATGAATCGGAAAAGGTATGTAAGGATTCACCCTTCCTTCTATGGCATGTCTTAAACGTAATAAGTTGGATACGAGCCTCGGGGACAACTCTATTCTCCGAAATCCGCACCCAAAGTTTCCCCTTTTTCATTCAGTAGAATTGAATTAAATATTGTATGAAATGTTGAAAAATTGCCTAAACATCTAGAACTTGCACAAATAGGACCCGACTACCTTAAAACTCTCACAAGTGACGTCATGAAATGTAACGTATGTAAATCGTGTACGCCACCTCATTTGACCCGAGGTGGGCCCGTTATTCCCGGATTTTCTTAATTGTTTCGTTTATCGAACGATAAGTATATGTACATGTATATGGGGAAGATTGGGAAAGAGAAGGCGCTATAGACGCATAGCCACCTGATCAGTTGGAGTATGTTACATGATATCGTCCCGGACGCGGGATATATGGTTAAATGGATCGGAGCCGACGCCTCGGCAATATGATATGTTCTATGTTATATATATATGAAAAGAAATGTTTTCCAAGAAAGCAAAGTATTATATGTATATGGATCGGGCTGCACGTGCCGCAGCAATACGTTATAGTATATGCACATATGGATCGGGCTGCACGTTCCGCAGCGCTAAGCATGCATGGTATCCGCCAACGTGCCCTTATATGTACAGGTTGTGTTTCTACTTCATGACATGCGTTATATCTCTTTTATGTTATTATTCATGCCTTACATACTCGGTACATTACTCGTACTGACGTCCCTTCTTGTGGACGCTGCGTTTCATGCCGCGCAGGTCAACAGGTAGACAGATTTGACTCTTAGAAGCTCCATCAGCAGTACTGTGGCAGCGCTCCAGTTGTTCCGGAGCCTCAGTTTCTTGGTACTACTTTTGTGTACATATTCGGGCACGGTAGAACCGGTCCTTCTTGTATATGTAGATGTACTTTGTTTAGAGGCTCGTAGACAGATATGTATAGTCAGATGTTTTGTACTTTTGTGGTCCTCGTCGTTGTATAATGTGCTAGCAAAGTTTATAAGTCCATGTCTACAATTATGCCATTAATGTTAGCGTTGAGCAACAGAAAAAAAAAAAGATACGGTATAGTATATACGGCCCACCTAGTAGTAAAAGTACGATACGAGATAAGGGGTGCTCGGTACAAGTATCGGGTACCCGTCGCGGCCCCTAGTTGGGTCGTGACAGAAGTGGTATCAGAGCAGTTCGTCCTAGGGGTTTGTCTACGAGCCGTGTCCAGTAGAGTCCTGTTTATGGGTGTGTAGCGCGCCACACTTATAAACAAGAGGCTACAGGGCATTTAGGAAAAATGACAGTCTTTCATCTTAAGAAATCGTGCGATAGAGCCAAGTTAAGGATGTAACTATCTAAATTTTTTTCTGTTTAATTTTCAGCAATGCCTTTGAGAAAGAAGAAGAAATTCAGCACAATACTAGGCGCTGCGGGAGAAGGCACCAGCCGAGAGCCCCCGGTTGAACTTGGACATAGTGAGTCTCAGAGTGTCACTCCCTCGCATGCTACCTCTATTCCTCCAGTAGCAGAAGAGCATGAAGAGGTCTCCACTCCAGCTCCAGTGCATCCAGTCCCTCCACCGGTTGCTTCGGGTCAACAAGTGACCGAGGCCATTCATTTACTGACACAATTGGTTGCCGCCCAGGCACAGCGGCAGAATGTGAGTTCAAGTGATCAGTCAGCTAGTACTAGAGCTCGTGACTTTATCACTCTGAAGCCTCCGGAGTTTTATGGATCGAAACCAGAGGAAGACCCGCAGAATTTTATAGATGAGATGCTGAGGACACTGAGGATCATACATGCTTCGGATACAGAGTCAGTGGAATTGGCTTCATACAGGTTGCGGGATGTAGCAGTTCAGTGGTATAATAACTGGATATCTTCGAGGGGAGCAAATGCGCCTCCCCCGGTTTGGCAGGAGTTCACTGAAGCATTCCTGCGACATTACTTACCACCGGAGGTCCGACGGGCTCGAGCCGATATGATCTTGAATCTCAAGCAAGGAAATATGAGTGTCAGGGAGTATAGTCTTCATTTTAATTCTTTAGCCAGGTATGCCCCAGCCATGATAGCTGATAGGGGAGATCACGTACACCGGTTTGTGAGTGGATTGGGGCCACATTTAATTAAGGAGTGTCTGACAGCTTCCCTCCAGGATGGAATGACTATTGCTCGTATCCAGGCCCATGCCCAAAACCTGGAGGAACAGTATCAGTTACGGAGAGAGGAGCGCTATTCGGATAGGGGTTCCAGAAAAAGGGGCAGATCTTCCGGGACTAGAAGCGAGTATAGAGGGGGACAGGCACAAGAGCAATCAAGGTATTCAGGCCAATCAGCGGCCAGTGCACCTCCTCGATTTGTGGATAAGGGATTTGATCGTTCTACTTATTCAGGAGCAGATCAGGGTACTAGAGCTTCAGGATCCCAGTATAGAGCTGATTCTAGCAGGGTGATGCCACCCCCGCCACGGTGTCCTCAGTGTGGTAGGCCACACTCTGGAGAGTGTCGCGCAGGTACACGTGCTTGTTATACTTGTGGGCGGGTTGGCCACTTGATGCGTGATTGCCCACTGAGGAATGAGGGAGACCAAACTCAGCCCGCCGGATCCGCAATTGGTTCATCACCGTCCGTGCGCCCTCCTGGACAGGCTTCCCAGGCCCCAGCAGGTCGTGGTCGAGGTAGAGGAGGGGCACCCAGTTCAGCCGGTCCTCCGCACCGCCTATATGCATTGACAGGACGGCAGGACCCTGAACCTTCTGCAGACGCGGCCACAGGTACACTTTTGGCATTTTCTATGATATGTGTGTGTTAATTGATCTGGAATCTACTTTATCATACACCATCCCTTGTGTTGCTGAAAATTTCACAAATGTAGGAATAAGAGACGAATGTAAAAAAAAAAAAAAAAAAAAAAAAAAAAATCAGGCAACCTAAGTCCCTAAAATGGATATCTTAAGCGACGCGTGAGATAATTACAAAAGAGACCTCCCCGAAGTATTATAATACACTATGAGGTCAGTTTAACATTCGAGGACGAATGTTCTAAAGGGGGGGAGGATGTTATATCCCGTATTTTTGAACGTCAGATTATTTGCTGAGGTGGGGCCCACACATCGAGATTTTTTTTGGGACATCTGAAAAGTCATATGAATCACATATGTGAAGTTAAACACAACTCAAGAAGGACCCTTGGGCCAAATCAAAGTGGAAATCCTCCAAACGAATATTTTTAAGAAAACGTTTTCGGGTGATCTGACTTCTAGGGGCAAACACGGTATTATAAGTTTGGAATTTGGAAACTACCAAGAAGTAGAAGTTGTAGATAATTGAATTAGCTTTCCAACCATAGGTCATGGGTTCCCAGGTGACGTCGGTACAAGGAGATATGGACGTTTTAAGGTCGAAAGGTCAGTGGGCTAGACCCAACTCGGGACCAACCGGGTTAGGCCCAAAAAAAAAAAAGGAAAAGAAGAGGCCCAATAGGGTCCATCCGGCCATGGCTTGGAAAATAAGAAAAAAAAAGGGAGATCCAAGCCCATAATAATTTATCCATGTGATAAATGAATAAAAGGGCTAATTAATCATCATTTATCCATAGAACATTCAAGAGAGATAAGAGAAGGAGAAAAACAAAATAAGAAGAGCATAAAAATTAAGGCCATACGGCCATGACCAAGGAAATTTAGCCCCTCAAAATCTTGTCCCAAAAATTATTTTCTTGTGGTATTTCTACTAATTCAAGGGTCCTCTACAACGTGGTATAATTGTTTCGGAAGATAGACCGCTTGTTTTATCGATTTAACACTTTGGACAAGTGAATAAAATAAGGAGAAAAAGGTAAGATTTCACTCCTTTTGTCTTGGAAGAAATATATATAGGTGTTGTGGAATGTGGAAAGGAATGTAGAGTATGAAAATTTTGTGTTATGGATATATATATGTATGGCCAAAAATGGTATACATGGAAAGGGATAATTAAAATTTTATTTGTTATATTAATTGTGTTGTTGAAGCCTTGTGATGGAAATGGAGGAAAATGGTTTAAGTTGGCATGAAAAATTGTTGAAAATGATTATAGGAACTTATGTGATTTTAATGTAATTTTTTTTTATAATTATGGAAATGGAGTTCTAAATGTGAATTATTATGTTAGTTGGTGAATTTGGAGGGATGTAAGTTCATATTGGCATGAAAGATTGGTTGGTAAGTTGTTATGGGAAATTTTGTGATTTTATGGAAGATTTATGTAATGATGAAAATGAAATTGTTAAGGTGCAAATTATTATTATTGTTAATGAAATGGGAGGACGAAAATGTGTTATGAATATTTATGTTGAAAATTAGAAGTTTCGGATGGATTATGGTTTTGGTGGAAAGTTGGTATATTTTGTATATCTTGTGAATATTTTGTAAAATGATATGAAATTCTTCCAAATTGAATTGGAATGATCTTGATTAGTAATGAATATGAAAACATTGATGTTGGTTGGAAAGTGCAAAGTTGGATTAGAAGTTGTTGCATTATTTGGAAAAGAATACTATTCATGCTAGAATGCGTTTTAATTCGATTGTTGATGTTGTTGGTATTGTTGTTGGTATGGTTGTTGACATTTGGAGCCGAGTTAAATCTCGGGGATGCCTTATTTATAGGGGAGATGCTGCCGAAATTTTTGTAGACAAGTATTGGTTAAGATTGAAATCTTAAAGCCTTACAATTAACATTTGGTAATTGTGACCAAATTGTAGATTTTGGCGAACTTGAAACTTGATTTTGGAGACGTGTATGAATCGGAAAAGGTATGTAAGGATTCACCCTTCCTTCTATGGCATGTCTTAAACGTAATAAGTTGGATACGAGCCTCGGGGACAACTCTATTCTCCGAAATCCGCACCCAAAGTTTCCCCTTTTTCATTCAGTAGAATTGAATTAAATATTGTATGAAATGTTGAAAAATTGCCTAAACATCTAGAACTTGCACAAATAGGACCCGACTACCTTAAAACTCTCACAAGTGACGTCATGAAATGTAACGTATGTAAATCGTGTACGCCACCTCATTTGACCCGAGGTGGGCCCGTTATTCCCGGATTTTCTTAATTGTTTCGTTTATCGAACGATAAGTATATGTACATGTATATGGGGAAGATTGGGAAAGAGAAGGCGCTATAGACGCATAGCCACCTGATCAGTTGGAGTATGTTACATGATATCGTCCCGGACGCGGGATATATGGTTAAATGGATCGGAGCCGACGCCTCGGCAATATGATATGTTCTATGTTATATATATATGAAAAGAAATGTTTTCCAAGAAAGCAAAGTATTATATGTATATGGATCGGGCTGCACGTGCCGCAGCAATACGTTATAGTATATGCACATATGGATCGGGCTGCACGTTCCGCAGCGCTAAGCATGCATGGTATCCGCCAACGTGCCCTTATATGTACAGGTTGTGTTTCTACTTCATGACATGCGTTATATCTCTTTTATGTTATTATTCATGCCTTACATACTCGGTACATTACTCGTACTGACGTCCCTTCTTGTGGACGCTGCGTTTCATGCCGCGCAGGTCAACAGGTAGACAGATTTGACTCTTAGAAGCTCCATCAGCAGTACTGTGGCAGCGCTCCAGTTGTTCCGGAGCCTCAGTTTATTGGTACTACTTTTGTGTACATATTCGGGCACGGTAGAACCGGTCCTTCTTGTATATGTAGATGTACTTTGTTTAGAGGCTCGTAGACAGATATGTACAGTCAGATGTTTTGTACTTTTGTGGTCCTCGTCGTTGTATAATGTGCTAGCAAAGTTTATAAGTCCATGTCTACAATTATGCCATTAATGTTAGCGTTGAGCAACAGAAAAAAAAAAAGATACGGTATAGTCTATACGGCCCACCTAGTAGTAAAAGTACGATACGAGATAAGGGGTGCTCGGTACAAGTATCGGGTACCCGTCGCGGCCCCTAGTTGGGTCGTGACAAATTCTAGTGAAGGGGAAATAGAACCAGCAACTCTCACATAAATCATGTTTTAAATACGAAAAGGACCAAGTATCCAATTCAAAACAAAACTAAACTAAGACTTTTATACTGAACTTGGACAGAATTGAAAAGCAAAGCTGCGAGATGAACTAAGCCAATTCATGCTTGTATTTTAAAATCTCTTAAACCAAATGACGGGAAAAGAACAACAAACAAGGGAAGATGCAACAGCAAAGCAGTCAAGCAAGTAAACCAGTTACACAACGTACTAAGAAAAAGATTATGCACAACAGCGATAGCGAACAGAGGTTTACAGAATGCGAGTGCATTCATGAATCATATAATGGCACATAGAAGCACACAACAGCAGTCAAGTATACGTTAGGCATATCATCCCCTTAAATTCTCAGATGGCTCAAATCAATTTAAATGAAAGGAAGCATAGCACAATTGCCTTAGGGTTCTCCAACATATTACTGTTTTTTCTCATGGCTAATTCATGCAAAGACACCTTTATTCATTAGAATCCCAATGCTCACAAGATAATGAACTAACGACAAAGACAATTTGAGATATTACAGTGCATAGATTTGTCAAGATTCAGTTGGCTCATGCACATTTAAACCAACACACAAAAACTCATATTTTCAAATGAAAGTGTAGCACATGAAGAACATTATTCTTAATCATTTCAAACACGTTCTATACAGTTTCGGAATAAACACAGCCTAGATTAAAACAAATCCCATCAAGTTGGATATATGATCCTTCATGCTTAAACAAAGAACTAGAATTTCAAACAAGAAGAAACAGTGACACTTGATACAGGCATTCCACAAAAGGAGCATAACATTCAGCAGACAGACAACCAAATTTGCACACTGGATTCAACATTTAACAGGGAAGGAACTAGTAAAGACTTAGTCTCCTCAATCAAACAAAACCAAACACCCAGTATAGGACCTTTTACTTAAATAGAACAGACATGGCACAGGATGGACAGAAGGCAGACAAGTTCAATTATTCAGATGTGATACAAGAACAGACATCAAGTCTTAGCTGGGTTCAAAATGATACCAAGAAATGCATAGGTAAATGCAAAACCTGCACCTGCTATAAATCAAAAGGTATGGCAAAGGACAGGAAACCAGTTATACTTTTGACAGGCAAAGACTTTAAATAATCTTAGTGATCAGATGATTCATTCCAATGAATTTAAGATTCAGATCCACATCTCGGTTAAATTTTGCTCTTTCTTTAAAGTCCAGCAACCGAAACGACAAGTCACAACAATGAGCTTATCCAACACAGCAACAATCCTGCTTAGACAACATGATATAGGCAATGCAAGCAAAGCTAATAATACTACATAGATGAAATGATTCCTGGGATGTATGCAAACTAGTATGCAGCTTATCATGGAAAAGGTTCAACACACCACAAATTTTAAACTTCTTGAGGCCAAACAAGAGAGAACCGATCTAGAACTTTATTAACTCATAAAGGGAAAACATCTAATAAACCATATTTGTTATAGACTCAAAGAGAAGCTTTTCCTGTAAAGTTAGGGAGCGAATTTGTTAACGACTGATCCATTTGTGGACAATCACTCAAGAGCTGCAAACTTGATTCAAAATGGGACCAAAACAGAACCAAATACCCAAGCAGATAACAAGCTATGTTAAATCAGCATATTCTTCACAAATGGGTTAGAAAACGACCGCATCTGAACTCTGCTATAGACTACTCAATTAACCTAGGATGCGTGTTTAACACAGGCTGATTACATAATGCTTAGAGACATATTTTAAGCTAAACAGGCTAAACTAACCATTAACAATGCTTAACATAATAGGCTACAACACATAAAGTATACAAGAATAATTTCAAAAATACTCTACACGGTTTAATAAACTAAATTAACCCAGCATATTGACACATACTTAATTACTAAACAAACCCAACCATTTTAATTATGTTAGCATATAAACATATTTCCCCGAATCACAAACTGAACTTAACACAGAACCATTAATACATCTTACGATCTGAACAAATGACAAGAGAAAAAGAAAATAACACTGACCTTTTGTTGGTGCAGTGAAGTGGGTCTCGAGGTCTCGAATCTACTCTCGTTATGAACCGATTCAAAACTCGACTCGAAAATAAGAATGGTTCTGTTTAAAATTCTTTTGTCGAACAACGACGAAGGTTAATCGAATCGTCGAAACTTAACCTTTCATCACAAATTCGTATTTCAACAGAAATGTTTTTCTGATTTGAAGAGTTCCAAACCAGATAAAAAAAAGAATTCCAGACTTTTTGATCCGAAAATCTTGGCAGAAAACCAAAGTGTTTTTTAGAGTGAAAGCTTTATTTGGCTTTTTGCTCCGAAAATCCCTCTCCTTTCGATCTTTCCCGATCTCCTCCAAACCTGAATAATGCCCCGTTCTCCCCCTTTTAAAGAAATGCTCCGTCCTCCTTTTTATAGGGAAATTTGAGGTGAGTGGAGGAGCGGGGTGCGGCGGTGATGATGAAAAAGGGAAAGAGAGGAGTGGGGGGAGCGTAGGAGGAGCGTAGGGAGAGGAGAAAGAGTGAAGAGAAAGGGAAAGAGGGAAAGGAAAAGGAAAGAGGCGGCTGAAGGGTTTAAGGGTGAAAAAAAATGGAATGAAGCGGACCGGGTCGGGTATTGAATGGGTAATGGGCTGGTCTGTTGGGTATTTTAGTTGGTGGGCTGGACCGGGTAGGGGAATTATTTGGGCTGATTATTTGATCCGAATCTGGCCCATTTTCCCTCCTTTAATTCAAATTATTTTTGGGTTTTTTTAATTTAGTAACTAGTACAATATATACTATATGGATACAATTAATAATTAACATGTAGAAAAAATAAGGATTTAACAAAGTGCTGTCTTTTAGTTAATTTAACGAGTCCAAACCCGAAAAAAAAATGAAACGATGACGAACCATTCAAAATTTGTGATAAAGTAATACTCGTAATGTTAAAAATAACAGTAGCGATATTAATAGCAGTAGCAATAAAAATAAAAATAGTGAAAATAAAGTATTTAGCTTGTCAGTAAATTTAGAACCCCGAGTAAATAAAATTAAAATAAAGGAGGGACAAAATTGGGTGTCAACACTTTGCGCACCCGCAAATTTATTTCAAAATCCCAAATTTTAGGAGAGTTGGCGTATGCGCGGCGTGTCCGAATAACGGAGACCGCGTAGCCTTCTCACTCGAGTAGTCCGCTCGGGAACCTTGCGTCTAGTAAACCCACTCTTAGTCAACCTAGGATAGAGCTAAACCAACACCCTTTATTAAGAGCATACATTTCATGACCTAGGAGGTTTAATACCCTTGGTGTATTAAACCCATTAGACAACTTTACCCAAACGTCCAAGCGGGTTCACGACCCCAAGTGACACTAATCATACTTTATGTGCATGTTTGAAGGATAACTGTGCCTAAATATGGACTATTTGCTTTAATTAATTAAAATTTAGGGGGGAGGGAATGACTAACGTTTCTATGACAAGTATGGACTTCACGTTAGAGTACGTCCGTGATCAACAAATGACGAAGACCAAGGGCATCACAAAATGGAGCTAGATGTCATATTTACTTTACTTAGATTAGGAAACATTTTATATTGTACTCATTTGACATGTAATAAATATTACATTATTTTTGTACTTTATTTTGAGAAATAGAATTTGTTTAATTAATCAAAAGCAATGGGATGACGTATTATGGCACACTTTACCCTTCAAACAAACGATAGACCTACCTCTGGCACAAAGAGGTCACATGCATATTAGGACGCGTTATTGTTTGATATACTTGTTTGACAACTTGTTTGACCCTATTTGATGAATTATTTGCTACATGCCTTACTTGACTTTACGTGATCATGACTTTACCTAGATATATGTTAATGAGACTAACATCATTGGCACTTTATGTTTCTTTTTATTTTTATTCCCAAGAGAGTTGATTCGTGTTGACACTCGATGGCCGACCATCCTTACCTCACAAGGTCAAAGACGTCATCGTTACCTGAACGTAGTTGGGTTGTTCAAGGAAATGAAATTACTATGTCTGATCCGGCCGCATCTATTTCAATTGGTGTGGAAAACATCGTGATCCCTAGTGATCCCCCCGAGACTTCCGAACACGGAACTACTATTCAACGTGATGAACATATCGCCCGGCTGACTCAAGAGATTGAGGATCTACGTGGAGAACTGAATCGGGTTAGGGACTTGACCAATTTATCCATCACACTCCAAAGTCCGCCTCCTGAACCCAGAACTGTCGCACCAAATCCACCTCGTTCTCCATCATTTGAATCTCCAAACCCTGAACATTTCCCTCCACAAAATAACGCGCCTACCATTAACAGCTTACCTCCAATCACCCCCACAAATCCACCAAATCCATCATCCGTCTGTACCCCTCCACAGAGTCAACCACCCACCTACACTACCTATGCTACTCCTAATCCACCACCCGTCAACCCACCAAATCAATCACTAGGTCATACTCCTTACATTCCTTTACTCACCAACACTAATCCACCACCTACAACTACTCCTCTAAACCCACCAAACCAAGCCATTACATACTTTGACCATCCACAACAGCCTTTCTACCCTTACCACTACGCTGAACCCTACCAAGCTCCGCTATTCCCTTACCCTGTCTACAACACCCAAGCAAATTACCACCAACCTCGAGCACCTCACTATCAAAACCCACGTCCATACCAATGTGTTCAAGCTCCCACTTACCAAAATCGACCACATACCACACATAAAGCCCGTCCAAACCCTGTCATAAAAAACACCCGTAATTACACTCTGTTCGCTGAACCTTTGGCTCAATTGTTCGAAAGACTGAAAGCCGCAGGCATGGTACAACCTATTGAAGGGAAAATTCTCGACCCTATTCCAAAATGGTTTGATGGCTCCAAGCGTTGTGCATATCATTCTGGAGTTGCTGGGCACGCCACTGAGGATTTCTATGGCCTCAAAAACAAAATCGAAGCCTTGATTAAGGAAGGAGCAATCCAGCTCACTGGAGCTCGGCCCAACATGGGTCACAATCCCTTTGCCTACTCACGAAAACGGCAACGTGAACATGATAACTATCGAAGAAGTTAAGAATCTGAAAGAAGCCAGTGCGTCAATTGGAAGGGTGGAAAGGGGCATGTCATCAACTTTTGTCGCTCCCGTGGGAACAATCCAAAGACAAACACACATGAAGATTACTGCTGCAACTACTCACAATACCGAGACATCGACCATACGGGGTGCCGAACTAGGAGAGACTCTGAAGAATCGGACTTGTACTCCTTCCCTGATTCGCCGGGAGTCTTGGTAGTTTGAACATGTAGTGAACTTGTTTTTTTAAAATTGAGGCTTGAATCATGCCCAAAACTTTTATTTGCTTTGCTTCATCTTTTGGAAGCTTAATTGCGAAATCTATAAATGCATTTCTGATTCTCCTTAATCATCTATTATTGTTATTTTCTACTTTACTTATCAAATCTGCCAACTCTATGGTTGTGACATAAGATGAACAAATAACATACGTCTCGAGAGAGTAACAAAGGAAAACAAGAGGACAAAATAAGATCCTACTCGGAAGAAATTGAAATAACCGATAGACAATGACATAAGCATGAAAGCTATCAGTCAAGAAGAAATCAAGGACAACAATAGGTTAGACAGCCTAGTTTGCAACCTTTCCTTTAACAAGGTACGAACTACGTTCCGACCTGATTCTCGTGGTGGGATACGTAGGCAACCCACATAGGGTTCAGTTACATTATAACATAAAATCAGAAATCCTTATGTAAGGATAATTACATATGACTTGATTCCTTTGGCGGGATTCGTAGACTATCAACATACAGGTCAATCATATTTAGGTAGAAATCCAACAAACCTTTTACCATTTACACAACAGAACTACGCCGACCTGATTCCCATGGTGGTATACGTAGGCAATCCACATCGGGTTCGGTCCCTTTATCAGAAAATTTCAAACCATTTCTATGTACCTTACGAACTACGTTCTGACCTGATTCCTTTTGAGGGATACGTAGGCAACCTATATAAGGTTCGGTCACACCATAACATAGGTTTAGTACGCCCTGCCATCATCCACTTTACAACTTTACCCCGGACTGTACGAGAATTCTCATAAAATCTCTGAAGACAACTGGAGATATCATATCATCGAGTCCCGAAGACAACCGGAGACATCGCATGGCTACACAGCCTCACCTGCATAGGCCAAACGGCTATACACTTACTTTACTCCTTACTTTATTTCTTTACTTCATCATCTACTTTACCTATTTTAACGACTTTACCTTAAATTCCGCAGACATCATCGAGTCTTAGAAGACAGCCGGAGGCCTTATTACTGTCATTAAAGTTTCCAAATACAACTGGAGAAATTATTACGTCCTCGGCATACGCATCACACATTCATTCAAGTCCATGAAGACAACCAGAGACAACATTTGGCCACACTGCCTCATTATAAGCCACACGGCTTCGTCCTCACTCTCACACTCATATTTACTATCATTTTACACTCTTTATAATTTTACACTTTCAACTTTATTACTAATTTTGACATGAATTTCAGTTTTGGCAGAAAGTACAACCTGCAGAGACGCAACACAACGTGGAACTTTATCTTACGCAGTGAACTGGGGCAAATACGCTGAAGAGGAATATCAAACTCATAAGCAAAGGTCACGGATCTACTCTCGAACTCGACTCCGCCTACGTCCACAAACATGTGATACGTAGGTTATCCAAAAATCTTCTTTCATATACACCGCCAAGACTCTACTCAATCAACTCTTTTCATAAATCTCGTATCCTTTTCTATATCTCAGTGTCCCCATAACTCAACACTGGGGCATTTTTTTTGAGAATTTATATCGTGTCTAGAAGAGTCCTACTTATAGGTGTATTGCACGCCACATTTATAATCAGGAGGCTATAAGCATATGTTCCATTCTCGTCACCCGTCTACAACCCTTGCAAAGTTATAAGTCCATTAATAACATTCGCTCAACAGGTTCGACCATAATTCCTTCTGTCTTCATAATATTTTCCACCAATTCTCCTAACCCATATTTTCTAAAGTTCGTATTTGTTGGTCGGAACAAAATTGGCTACTACGTCAACTTCTTCGCCCGAAGACTCTTACATCGTCTCCGGTCGAAGAGGGGCATCTGTTGACACCCAATTTTGTCCCTCCTTTATTTAATCTTATTTACTCGGGCTTCTAAATTTATTGACGAGCTAAATACTTTATTTTCATTTTTTATTGCTACTACTATTAATATCGCTACTTTTATTTTCAACATTACGAGTATTACTTTATCATAAATTTTAAATGTTCGTCATCGTTTCATGTTCGGGTTTGGAATCGTTAAATTAATTTCAAGACAACACTTTGTAAAATATTTATTGTCTTTACATAGTATATATTGTATTAGTTATTAAATTAGAATCCCAACAATAATTAAATAAAGGAGGAAGGATCAACAATTTTCAGCCAAACTAATGGCCCAAAATACAAATACAATAATCAACCCACATTTTTATTCCCCAGCCCACTATTTTAACCCAAATTATAGCCCGTAACGTCCAGCCCAATTCCATTTTTTACCCGACCCGGTCCGGCCCAATCCCTTATTTTTACCCTAAATCCCTAATCCTTTCTCTTTCCTTCCTCTTTCTCTTCACAGCCGCCCTTCTCCCTCATTCCCTCTCCTCTCCTCACTCCCCCTCCACTCACCGCTGTCCTCACCCGTCCCTGCCACCTCCACTCACTGCTGTCCCCCCACGTCTCTGCCATCTCCACTTCCCCTTGTTCCCCACGCCGCTCCTCTCTCTCATACGCTCCTCTTCATCCTCACTCTATAAATAAATAAGAATTACTCAGTTAAAAGGGGGGATTTTTGACGACTCTAAACATTTTCCCTATCTTTTTACTACTCTAAATCAGGAATTTGTTCGAATTCTATTCGGTTTCAGTTCTTTGGCAGCCACTTTAACCATTCTTGATTATTTTACATTTTTCAATCACTATACTTGGAAACACCCATTTGAAAATTAAGTCGTTTTACTCTTTCGGCTTGTTACTTTAAGATCGAGTGTTGATCCGAGACCCTAGAACCAGTTCGCTGCACTCGAAGAAGTCGAAGGGTCTTACTTTGAGACTCGACGTCACCTCGCGAAGGCTTGAAATGCGCATCCACATCCTCCTTTATATGTCTCGCTCTTCCTCGAAACTCGTCCGAACGAGATTGACAATCTGAGCAGGGAACGATAAATATTTGGCTGCGTTTTTCTTTTAGCTATCTATTCATAACATTACACTTGCTAACCTTCGGTTGCTAACATAGAATACTGATTTGTTGTTATCTTTTTTTTGTGGCTGGTTTGAAGTTTGAAACCTTTTGGAGTTAAGATCTTTGACCTGGACAACTAGAAAATATCTAGTTATTAATTAAGTTGTTGTCACATAGGATCATCACTCATAGTCTACAAGTTATTTACTTATTTTATCGCGTGGAACACAATATCAAATAAGGGATTTTTAAAGCTATATCTAATTTGGATAGGAATGGTTAATTCTAAAATGATCTATGTTAAAAGCATCACTTCTGTTTGCCCAGGTTTACCAAATGCACACTGTTTTCGTACGACAAAAAAGGCCGTAAGCTTGAAAGTATGAAACTTCCCTCAAGTCTAAATGCATTCTAATACTTTTGTCCAAAACGTGTCTTTCTTTAAGTTTTGATATAAATTGGATTTGGCCAGACCCACTATTTTTTACGTTCCAATGTCCAGTGTCATTCTATCCATTTCTTAACAACGTTTGATCGCTATTTTAAACTAGTTGGATATTAACAAATTCGTTTTGATATAGCCCTTAAATTAACACAAGTCCTATTTTAAATAGCATTCTTACAGGTCTATTTATAACTTTAGCCACATTCATAAAGCTACTTTCTTTTCTATAATACTATATTTACACTTAGCCTAACTAATTGCAAATCCGGTCTGTTAACCATTGTTAATAGGTCTTAAAGGATGCCTAATACCTTCCCTTTAGACTAATTGAACCCTTACCTAGAATCTTAAGTTTCGCAGACTTTTAAAACATAGCTAACTTTAAAATAACTTTAATAAATTTAGGTGTCCTAATTCACCATAAATAATTAGGTGGCGACTCCTTAAAATAAACAAAAATAGGAATCACCAATATGTCGTACTTCTAATTTAACCCGGTTAAAAAGGGGTATGACAAGTTAAACGAAGGGGCCGGGTCGGGTAAGCTTTAAACGGTTAATGGGCTGGTTGTTATTCAACGGGTAGTGAGTTGGGATGACGAATTTAAAACGTGGGCCGGTTGGTTTAAAAATATGGGTTGATCATTAATGGACTGGTCCGAAAAATGTTTATAAATTGATTGGGGCGGATGGGCTAAAATATATCTTCTTCTTGTTCTATTTTGGGCTTCTAAATTTGCATAAAAGAGCTCCTTCAACTAATTATATATTAACGTGTGTTAAAATATTACTACTATAAAATATATTTATCGTTACTCAAATAAATATTTATACAATGTCGTAACAGCCGTGCGATAATATTTTTTAAGTTCAACAGTGAATAAACGCTATTATGTAATTGCGCGAAAATAAATGCGATGCGTGTGCATAAGATGGTAACAAAAATGCTGAAATGATTATAAATGTGAATTATAATAATACTGGTAATAATAATAATAATAATAATAATAATAATAATAATAACAATAATAATAATAATAATGATAATGATGATGATGATGATGATGATGATGATGATGATGATGATGATGATGATGATGATGATGATGATGATAATAATAATAATAATAATAATAATAATAATAATAATAATAATAATAATAATAATAATAATAATAATAATAATAATAATGATAATAGTAATGATAATAGTAATGATAATAGTGGTGGTAGTAACGGTAAAAAATAATAATAGCTAGTGACTGTAATAGGATAATGAAACACTAGTATTAATAGAGAGCTAATAATTGTAGTAAAATAATTATTTTTTAAATTGCCAAAAATATTAGAAGCGTAAATAAATATTTTGGAGGAAGGTGAGACAAAATTGGGTGTCAACAGAAGAAACAGGGAATAAATTTAGAGGTTTGTTCGACAATCAGAGAGGAACGGGTGACAGACTAAAGTGTAAGTGTATCGAGGCCCAAAATATGAATACAGTTAGAGTTTTAACGGCAATCGGAGTGTACAGTATATAATCCAAATGCACGTGCAATTTGTGTAAAAAAAACCAGAAACACATGAAAAGTGTGAATTCACGAAATAACGCTAAATGCCTATAAAGCCAGGGCAAACGGAACACATTCAGAGAGTTTTCGAAAATCGGATCGGAGCGGCGAAGTAAAAAATGAAGAATATCTTTGTGCAAAAAAAACCAGAAACACATGAAAAGTGGGAATTCATGAATTAATGCTAAATGCCTATAAAGCCAGGGCAAACGGAACACATTCAGAGAGTTTCCGGAAAGCGGATAGAAGCCGCGAGTTAAAAAAAAAAAAAGCGAATACTTTTGTGTAAACAAACAAACTAGTAACACATGAAAAATGTGAATTTACGAATTAACGCTAAATGCCTATAAAGCCAGGGCAAACAAAACACATTCAGATAGTATCCGAAAATCAGATAGGAGTGGTGTAGGGAAAAAAACGGAATACTAATGGGGGTGTGCGGAAAAGATAATAAAATCTAAGTGGTTTAGAATGGGGAAGCAGCATACCTGGGAGGGGAGAGCTATGTAGGACGGAGCGTGAGGGATGGTTGAAGAGAAGTTGATACGTTTTGTAGAGAATGATTTGGCGAAGAAGAGGCAGAATAGGGATTCTGATGGGAAATTACGGGAGATGTGGTTGTATAATCCTCGGCTATGTTTGAGGGGATACAAGGGGGCGAAGAGGCACCTATTTGTGGTGGGGGGGGGGGGGGGGGTTGAATTTTAGAGGGTGAGTTTTAATTTTTCACCCAAAAAATTATGAAAAAAGAGATAAATACAAATCCTGTGATTCTATGATGGCACATTAGCGGGCCCTTTCCTTTCATGGCTAAAGAAAGGTGCAACCTTACGTATCTTCTCCTTGATCAACTCTATATATTTTTATAGATAGATGATCCTTTCAAACATATGCATAATCCTCTTTATTTCCTTTGTTCCCTCTCCTCTGTATTCGCTTAGCAAATTTGTATAATTTGAAATATATAAAGACATGAAGCGGAAAAAGACCAAAATATGCAGATATTTGAACTTCCTACATAAAATAAATGAAATATGAAGGGAAAACCTAAAAAAGAAAAAAGAATTATTAATATTCACCTTCAAAAACAATACTCCTAACAAAATAAATAAGTTCCTCACATTCTCATATAATTTTTTTTTTGCAAGAATTGAAATTTTGTTCTTTCAACCAAAGATCCATGTTCCAGTTGTAATGGTTTGATCAATATATCAATACCAACAGAGTTCTTAAATTTAAAACATAATATAATATCCCGTGAATTTTTAATTTTAGAGGCAAGCTTGAAATTCATGCGTATTGTCTACAAAATTTTAGCTAATCTCGTGAAGCATATGGTGTTTTTGTGTTTTCTCAACAGACAATGTTTAATGCTAATTACATAATAAAAACATTGTTGATAAAGTTTACAGAGGCAGATATATACATGGGACCAAGAGCAAAGATGGGCAAACAAACATGCACATGGAAACAATGCAAGAGCTGAAATCTATAGGATGGCCTTATCAGGATGCATATATTACACATGGCAGGAGAGAAATATGAGAGTGTTCCAACAGAAGAAGAGGAATACAGCAGCACTGGTCAAACAGATCATACAAGACATACACACCAAAGGAGAGAAGAAGCCAAGAATTGCAAAGAGACTAAGAGAACTGAATTTTTATCCATAAGCTATAGCTAACAGGAACATGTAAAAGAGCAGAATTATTTCGTTTTTGTGTTTTGATGAACTAGAAGTTGGGGCTCAATGTCCAACTCTAGAGGGTCCTGATCATGAACTGTGTAAATATTTACCCTAGTAATATAAATCAATAGTTACCAAAAAAAAAAAAAAAATACTAACCAGTGAACATCAATGCAATTCTACTTAGGGTGAACGTAAAGGGGCGTTCTCTGGGAAGCCTAAATTATTTTGTTGACGGAAACACCTGCCACACTATCAAGAAGTGCCTACTGTTGATTTTGTTTCTGATCATTCAAAATCTGTGCTTTCTCCTGGACGGGCTGGACGGTGGCGTTACAGGATTTGGTTTTTTGCTGCTGAACAATGTTTGTTCTTTTTTTGGAAGGCTTTTGGAGAAGTTGAGACCAAACATGACAGGAAGATTGATTAGGGTTGTTGGTTGTAGTTAGATTTTTATCTTTCACTGCCCACAAAAACAAACAAAGCAGTCGTTATCCTTGTAGACGTAAGGGAGACTGAACAGGTGCAATAAAGGAGGTTACTAATAGGGTGGTTTTTCGGCTTTAGGATATCACATAATAAATAAAAAGAGGGAGTAAAAGGCAAAAAATTGTGGTAAAAGACAAATAGGATTGATGTTTTTAGAAAGCGCCACGTCAGCGGGTCTTTGCCTGCTTTTATATATATATATATATACATACATATTATCAATTATTGTGTACTCTGTTAGTAAACAAGGAAATAGTACCGGATAAAGCTAAACAACAAAAATGCCATGCTAATGAATTCACGACGGATTATACGAAAATTTAATATCTAGGAGCTATTTAACGACTGATTAGCTAGGGATTACCGACAAATTCCATAGCTAATTCCATATTTTCTAATAGGGCCTTTTACCGTAATTTCCAAGCATGTAAATTTTATTTTAAAAAATTTAAAAGTTCCATGTCCGAATTCATAGTCAAATTTAAACTATCTAACTCTCGAAATCCGAACCGTGGCACTTAAATTGAGACAAAGGGACTAGTATTGTATCATAGAAACATGATTTATATTTTTTTTTCCTATGCTATTATTTCCTCCTCTGACATGCTTCAGACTCGTTAAACAAATATCATTAGCTCATCACATGTATCTGATGTATAGGCAAAATCCGTGCTCAATATGAAGTCTAATGTGTATATACATGTGATTTTTTTTTTTTTGATAATGTATTTTATGTGATAACATTCTGTTCACTTTGAAGTAGTTGTGTGTTACTTCTCCAGGGATATTTCAGTGTTGAGAAAAAGCAAATCTAAAAGGTAAGTCAGGATCATCGAAGGCTAAAGAATCTAGCAAAAAAGATAAGCAGAAAGATCAACCTGCTAAAAATGGGAAAGAGCGACCTATACCAATGGTTCGACATGGATATTTCTGCAAGTTCTTGTTTAGTTTGTTATGCTAATAATAGGTCCAACATGGAGAAAAAGGTATTTTGAATGTCATTTTATGAAGCTAATTATTTGATTTCTATCTTTTTTCTTTTCTTGATTTGAAAGAAGAATAAATGGTGGATCCAGCCTCTAGCAGGGTTGTTTTCACTTCATCAATTGGGACAATATGGACCCAAATAGGGACCATGATGGTAATGTTTTGGAGAAGACTTGCTAGAGTTGTCTTGACTTTAATAGCTTGTCAAGGTAGAGTAAAAAATTGGGACAATATGGACCCAAATAGGGACCATGATGGTAATGTTTTGGAGAAGACTTGCAAGTAGTAACATTAATAGCTGTCAAGGTAGAGTAAAAAAATAGTATCATGATCCAAACATAGGCAGTGAGCGACACTCAGCGACTTAACCTATTCTTAGGACTACCTCATTTTATGAGGAGAAAAGAATTTTAAAAAAGATGTGGTCCTTTTCTTTTCTACGGCTGCCAACTACACAAAACAAGGAAAATGCTGTAATAAATGATTCACAGTTTAAGAGAACATCTCCACCACTATCCTCACTTATCCTTATCTGTAGCAAAATTTAGAAAGTAGAAAGTTGATTGGTGACAATTGAATTGGATCAATTAGTTTTGGAAAAACTTGTGTTGTCTTGGCCCCATGCTGTAGTCCTTTTCCACTACTTTTCAATATAGAGAATAGCACACATGGTTGCAGAACTGATGTACATGGCGAGAACATAATTTACTAAAACAGTTTCTTACAAGAATGTAGAGAGTATCCTTCAAACTCTAGCAACAATATAACACATTCCAAGTAACACTTGTGAAAGAATGAACTTATAATTCTTATGTGATATTTAAGAACATGTTCAAGAAATTCAAGATTTTGATGTCTTAATATTTCATCAATTGGTTTTCTAGAAATATTTTAATGGAACTCTATCACTAAAACTAAGCTACAATATACAGTGGAGAAATTTATCATTTCCCGTGGTATGTTTAAAATAAAAATTCATCATATTTTGTTCCTTTTGTCTACTCCTATGAAAGCGTACAAGTAGAAGCATAATAGTTCTGCATGCAAAAAGAAAGAAGAAAAATAAGATACATTGAGTTAAAGTAGTATCCAAATTATATTTCTCACAACTATTTTTTTGAACAGGTTATTTTCTGTATCTAATGTAGTCATGAACTTTTAATTGAAATGGATAAGTAACTAATAAGGTTATTTATGAATATGTTTATAATTGAACACTGTACTTAACCACTATATATACCGAAATGTAATTGGCCTTTTTGCCATTCAGTAGACTACTGCATTCCTGACTTTATTGTTATTTCTTTTTCCTGCTTAATGTTTTCACTATTCAAAAATATGTTAAACCAAGAGTAAAGGTTAAAAAAAAAAAATTATAAACCTAGGAATGA
Organism: Lycium barbarum; assembly: GCF_019175385.1. Lineage (NCBI taxonomy): Eukaryota > Viridiplantae > Streptophyta > Magnoliopsida > Solanales > Solanaceae > Lycium > Lycium barbarum. The sequence continues at coordinate 10,116,931 of NC_083342.1, forward strand.
TATCTTTTTATGATAAATATTTCTCTTTAGTGAACCTTTTTAGTGTGAATATAGAGATGCTCGCCAACTATACAAATGTACTAATAAATGATCAGAGATATTCTATGATTGTAGCTATATAAATGTAAGAATGAATGATCACAGATAATCTATAGCTACAGAAAAAATCTCCACCACTATCTGCCTTATCCTTATTTCTATCAAGAATGCAAAAAAAGAAATTGTCTTATTCAATAATTATGCAGAAACCAATTCACTTCCCAAAATATCTTTCTTTCTTACCTCAATTATTGAATGGAGGAAGTAATGAATAGTCAATAAAACAGATTCCATTATGAAGTCTTTTTTTTGAGGGGGGAGGGGGGGTTGAAAAGTACCTTTGGAAAAGAGAAAAAAGGATAGTATTTTTTTTCTATGACCGTTGGCTTTAGACCGTAGAAAACATAGGGTCATTCTACAATTTACAACTTATAAGTGGTGATCAAAAGAGTAAATAAATTAAGAGTTTGTTTGGGTTAGCTGATTGAAAATATCTGATAAGCAGTTTTAAGTGCTAAAATTAATTTTATGAAGAAGTAGTTACACATTTTAACCCCTTTAGAGTTTGGCGATACTAACTTAAAAATCATGAGGCAAAATGTGATAGTACTAATTAGTGTCATGATCCAAATCTCATAGACTGTGACCGACAGTTGACGACTTAACCTATTCTTAGGACTATTAATTTCATATTATGAAAAGAGAGAATTTTAAAAATGAGGTACCCCTTTTCTTTTCTACGACAGTAAACCGTTGCAGTGAACATCTCTACCACTATCATCACTTATCCTTATCTCTAGCAAAAATTAAAAAGTAAAAAATGTCTATTGTCTTGTAAAAAGCTCTAAATCCTTCAGCCCTTTACATGCAAACACAAGAATAACTCTAAATCCTTTCCTTGCCAACAACCATGACAATTGATTGATGACAATTGAATTGGATCAATTAGTGTTGGCACAATTTTGGTTGTCTTGGCCTTCTGTGGCCCCATGCCGTAGTCCTACTTTAGAGAAAAGAGCACATGGTTGTAGAACTGATGTATATAAGTTTACAATAACATATTATGTTGAATGTTCACTTAATAATCCTACTGAGTTAAAATATAAGTAGACATTGGTAGTTTCTACTGACAAATTTTTCATATACCATGCTTGTGGATATTACTCTAGCAATTAATGGGTAAAATAAAAGCTTAAATATGGTAGAAATTTTGTCAAGACACTTAAAGTTATTATAAATACAAATTATTATCTCCAAAAACACATACTATAACTGATAATGTGCTTCTTCTCTTCTCAAACTCTGTAATATTTAAGAACATGATGATCTTAAAGAAATTCAAGATTTTGATGTCTTAATATTTCGACAATTGGGTTTGCAAAATATTCTATAGGAACTTTATCACTAAACCAAGCTACAATATAGTAAAATGACAACAACGACATACCCAGTGTACTCTCACAATTAGGATCTTGAGAGGGTAGAATGTACACAGACCTTATCCTTACCGTTGTAAGGTAAAAAGTAAGCTACAATATAGTGGATGGATAAATTCCTTAAACAACAAAAAAAAAAAAAAAAAAAAAAAAAAAAGAACAAGAAGAAGATAAGAAACAAAGTGTGAAGATTTACTAGAATCTAAAGTATCGTTCTAACAATAATCTTTTCAAGATTTTTTTTAAAAATAAAAAAAGAAAAAAAAAGAAATCAAGAATGTAGAGTAAACATATTCCTAGTCCTTTTTAGCATTATAATGAGCTGTGGAGAAATTTATCATTTTATCAGTCCCCCACCTGAGCCCCCCTTTTCTACACCCCGTGTACCCTTCCTCTCTCGCTTCAATTATTCAATTGAGATAGTAATGAATAGCCAAGAAATTCCTAAGTATTTGTCTTCTTGTTGGATGAAAAGTCTCATTTCTAGAAAGGATAAAAAAGGACAGTTCTGTTTTTTTTTTTTTTTTTTAATTTTTCTATGACTGTCGTTGTAGATTTCTTTGCATCCACTTGATATAAAAGTTTATTTTTTCCCTTGGATATAGAAAATGAAAAGATATGTGAAACTTTCGTCACTCCTCATTTAATTATTTATAGTTAGGGTAATGGTGGTACTCTCAGCGTAAGCGTGAAATGTCTTTCTTTATTTTTTTAATTTCGTATTCGGTCAAAATACATTCATAGAAAATGAGACGAAGGAAATATGGCTCTATTGTGATATTAAACTTATGCTAATTGTATCAGCTAGTACTCCCTTCTTCAGTTCTTGCTTCAGTAAAATGAAAAATATAAGCTATTTCTTAGTCTATATAGTATTTTGTAGTTTTAGCTAACAAGCATATTGCTAACTATTGTCAATAAAACAACGGCGTGGTGTACCTTTTTTGGGGAAATTTTATTTCACATTATATGCTAGATGTTTATGTTTTATGTCATTTACATATTGATACTACCAGGTTGGGATTGTGTATGTTTCTCGCTTTTTGAATTTTTTAGCTTAGCCATTTTATGTGTTGATAATTGAATCCCCAGAACAGAAATAGCCTCCACTAATGGTGGTTCAATTTCATCAAGAGTAGTCATATTACCGTTGTTTTCTGAAATTTGGTTTTCTGTTTGTGATGAATATTGTAAAGCCATATATACAATATGCCTATTAGATCAGTTTATTCCATACTTGCCCGTTTCAGTATGTAGCCCTTCAAACTTAAGCAAATCATAATTAAAGAAATAACTTAAAAATTCACTCGTAAAATATCGGGTTGTTACAGGTAATTTTAGAAGGAGTCAATGGTTGAACCTCATTATGTTAACCAGTTATTTCTTCTCAGAATAAAAACATCAACGGTTGGAATTAACATTTTTTTTTATGAATACCGCAGTTTATGGCAGCTTAAATCCGATGTTGAAAATTATACTTCTCACAACTATTGGTCGAACTGGTTATTTTCTGTCTAGTCATGAACTTATAATTGAAGTAGATAACTAATTTATATGTTTATAATTGAACATGTCGTACATACAACTTACATAATTGTACTAACCCACAATATATACCAAAATATATTAAAGATTTTGATGTCTTAATATTTCATCAATTGGTTTGCTAAAAATATTCTAATGGAACTCTATCACTAAGCCTAAGCTACAATATACAATGGATGAATAAATTCTTAAAATTCAACAGTTAAGTTCTCAATTTCAAAGAGATATATTGGAAGAAAATAAAATAATTTAAACAATTTATTACAACCTCAAAAAAAAAAAAAAAAAAAAAAAGAGCAAACAAAGAAGATGATAAGAAAGTGTGAAGATTTACCAGAATGTAAGTTATCATTCAAACAAGGAATCCAATTCTGTTAAACTCAAACTTCAGCAAATAATCTTTTCAAGAATGATTTTTTAAAAAAAAAAATATTCAAGTAAACATATTCATGATATGATAGTCCCTTTCAGCACTTATATAATTAAAATAACCAGTGGAAAAATTTATCATTTTAAGCTCTTTTATTTTCTTCCTCTCTTGCTTCAATTATTCAATTGAGATAGTAATGAATAGTCAAGAAATCAGACTCCATTATGAAGTCTTTGTCTTCTTGTTGGGTGAAAAGAAATACTTTTGGAAGAGAGGAAAAAGGGAAACTTTGCTTCTTTCTTTTCTATGGCTGTCAGTTGTAGATTGTAGCTAATTACTAATACTAGAAAACACAGGTGTACCAATTACAAGTAAGACCACTGGCAAAAGAGACAGAGAAATCATTGATCATTCTTGTTTGTAAATTACTCTTAGCATTCAGTAGGTAAAATAAAGCTCGTGGTAGAGACTATTTTAAGATAGAAACAATCATCTTTTCCAAATTCTTATAAGCATTTTGTGGTTCCTTGTTTTCCTTTGCAGATTCAAAAATTGTAGAAACTGACTGTTTCCGGTCATTTATACTACTAGCATGTTTGACAAGTTTCAAATTCTGCTTACTTTTGAAAAGTGTTTGTTATGCGACGCCAAAAATGCTAAAGGTAAAAAATTAAAGACCACAAATTGAGAGGGCAAAAATTAAATACCACCCGAAATAGTCGCATTGTGCTAATTGACCCCAAAACATTATCATCATGGTACCTACTTGGCTCCATGCACAACACTGTCCGAGTTGACGAAATGAGAATAACCTTATCGGTCCACTATTTATTGTTCTTTCAAATCAAGAAAAGTAAACAGAGAAAGATCAAATGTTGAGGCAAGAGAGGAAGGGTGAAAATAAAAGAGCATATGAAGGAAAACAATGTTTTTCAATTTTCTCATATTCGTTTTATCAAAAATTTTGGAAAATATTTTCTTTAGGAAAACAAGTTTCTTAAAAATGGGGGAAATGACTTCCCCAATCAAAGTAGGGAAAGGAGTCCATAATTGACATTTCACCAATCACCCTACCATAAAATCCCAACAACTACCACACACCTCTCCCACCCTGATAAGTTGGTATTTTACCAACTTATTTCTTCTTTAAGCTTAGACTTTTGCAATATTTAATTGAGAAAATAGTGCATTTAATGTGGTTTATTCTTATTTTACAGGTTATATGATTTAGAAGTGGTCGAAAAAGAAACCAAGTGAAAAGAGGTCAAATTGAAGAAAACGAAAAAAGTGGCTAAATATGAAAAAACTGGCCAGCCCTGCAATTCCGAAAATCAGTGGCTATTTTGTTCTAATTTTGATTGGGAAAATTGTGGTACTATATAAGGAAGATAAGACAGAAAATATTATCATCTTTGGCACAAAAACACAAGTCTTGGTGGCTAGGGTTTTGCTCCACACTTTGGGGTTGAAGATTAGAAGAATTGGGTTGAGAACCTTCTTAAACTTTTCTCCTTCCTTGCTTCATAATGAATATCTAAGTGTGTAGTATTTATTTTCTTCACTTGAATCTTCTTTATAGAAATATTCTATGATTAAAGTGTTGGATGAAACTCTTGTTTTGTTTATGTACTAAATGATCGATTTTTATTGCTAATGAAGCGAGTTAATGTTATTTTAATTAATCTTGTTGTTTAATGTTTCTTAAGGGATTAGCTAACCCTAAGACCCGCCCGTTTACTTCGATTTGAGCTCGAGAGAGGAAGATTGAGGTTGAGAAAGATTAATTAACAAGAATTTGGGGCTTTAAAACCCATCTAATAACTTGAGCTAGAGATAGAAAAGCTACTTGAGATTATATTGATTGTGCTTAATATCACATTCTAAGGCTTGAGAAAGCTTTGAGTGAAATTCATTGATTTGATCGAAAGACTTTTGATGAGATTTTAGGAATCATTTTCTAATTAGCATAAAATCACTCATAGTTGTAAAATGGCAAAATACATTGGATCGTTACTTGAGCGTAATTTCCTTTGTATCCATACTTGCGATCATTGATCATTTTAGTCGCTTTCTAGTTAGTTTTATCTTTGATAGTTGTTAAACAAAAATCAAATATTGAAAAAGTGTGTGGCTTAGCGTAGTTAGTGATAATTCCTTACTTGTTTAAATCGCCTAGTATATTGTTCCCTATGAGATCGATCCCGACTCATAGTTGGGTAAATTATATTGCAACGACCGTGTACACTTTCCTTTTGAGGAGTGAATTTGGACGTTATCAATTTTGGCTTCCGTTGCCGGCGAATAATTTAGCGTATTTGAGTTGGTTTGGGATTTAAGCTTACTTGCTTTAATCCAAACTTGTGAATATTTGTGTAGTTATTTTCTTAGTTTTTTGTAAATGACATCATATAATGGAAATTGGTCGGATGGTAGTTTTCATACTTTGATGATCCTTGTCCTTATTGTGGAGGACCACACTCATGGCAAAATTGTTTGAATTCTCCCGGGAGAGGATTGTGCGCACAATCTCAATCCTATGAGTGGAGTATTTGTGATAGGTGTGGTGGTCAAAATGGTCATTGGGATAATTATGCTTATTTGTCATTCCCTTCCCTGAACCCCCACTATGACGATTCTACTTTTGATTTTGATGATAATAGGGATAAGGAAGTGGAAGAAGTCTCAAATGCTGAAAATGAGAGGATAATGCTCATGTTGAAGACCATTCTTGAAAAAGAGAAAAAGTTGAACTTAGCACTCGAGGACTTGAGGCAAGCAATTAATTGTAATGACAAAGCTATTGACACCTTGGAGGATAAAATAAAATTATTGGTTGAGGCTCATAACGCTCACCAACTTAAGGGTGTTGAAAGTAGACAAGATAGTGTCCAAAACATGAATTTCTTCATGGGTGAATTTTTACAAGCTTTGAATGGCTCTCACCACGATGAAGAACTTGAAAAAGTGGAAATTGTGAGCCAAGATTGGCATATGAATCAAGCTCAACAACTTGGAGTCTATGGGGATCACCGTGAAGGCATTTCACAGATGATGGAAGAATCTCTAAAAATGCATGTTGAGCAAAGTCAAGAAGTGGAGCTAATTGAAATTGCTATTCAGAAATTGGAGGCTGGATTGAATGCAAAGATTGAGGCATGTGATGCTTAATATCAAAGAGCCATGGAATGTAATTTTGAGATGGCTTCAACTGAAGAAGAGGTCAAGATTGATTTTCAAGAGCTAATGGTGAATTGTCAACTGACCAATCCAAAAATAATGCAAGATGCCGAGATTAAAGAAATGATACTAGAGTTGCATAAAAAAGTTCATGAAATGGTTTTGGAAGACTCTAGTTCATTTTTGGGTGAGGATGTCAAAGTTGAGGCAAATTTGGAAGTTGGGCGTATTGGACCACATTCTAACCAATTTTCAACATTGTGCTTGGTTGATGACATGAAAGTTGAATTAACCGAGCCTATGGAGGATTTTGGAGATGAAGAACCAAGCGTTTTCATTTTGAAGTTTATCATGCCAAAACGACAAACCGACATACCTCACTTGAAGGCCTAAAAGTGCAAGATACGACACCCGAAAGTTGGCCTCTTTGCTTTTCTACCACCGCCACTTGAGCGTCATCGTAATTTTGATTTAAAGTTGGGGCGAAAATTATTCAGAGCACATGCTCTTATTTCCTAGACTCAAAGCTAGAACATTAAAAGAAAGAGAACTGGGCAGGAAAATTTGATGTGCGATGCACACACACAGGCATCATGGCCCTGAACTAAATGAAAATAAAGGCCAACAGAACAGTCCATACACGTGAACAGCCAACACCAGGTAAGTTCTTTTCACTAATTTTAAAAGAAACCCAACGGCTGAATTCCCTACTGTCTCTCGTCCAAAACAAAAGAACATCCATGTCCCCGATGGTTACCCTCTCACGACGCTCACTCCACACCAATGATCAGCCACCTCTTCACTCGTCAGCATCAGGTAAGGTTACCATCTTCTTCACCTCTCTTAACTCATCTTTCTCTCTCTCGCTTGCTGACCTATCCCCTGTCCCTCTTAGAGCAATAATTGTGACAAAATTGTAAATATTATGGGCTTTAATTGCGGAACTTTTTGGATTCTGTAAATGAGTGTTGGTGTTTGGTATTGCTTCTGTATTGAACTATAATTCCCACCATTTGTGGGAGGGTAATTCAATTGCCTAAAGGTTGCAAAGAAGTGTGTCTCAATTATGCACACAAACTGTGTTCGATGAATCGTCTGAGAGGAAAATTAATGCGCTGGTGAAGTCTGAGTAACCATGCGACATTAGGAGATGCGGAGAAGTAAATTTTGGTGTGTGATTGAGTACATGAGGGAGTTCGGGAACCTCGTTAAAACTTGAAGCACGAAGAGAATTGGTTGCACTGAGAGTTGGTTAGAATAGTTCACTTTGGCTTCTAGTATTACATTTTCTTTAGAGCTTGACTGATTTTTGTGACCACTTCATCAAATTAATAATCTAAGATGGGGGGAGGAGTTTGGCATTCTGTTCTATACTTGCTACTGTGAATTTTCCTTTAATCGAAATCTGAATTAACGGTAAAGATTGCTGGCTTCATCACTGAATTGGGTAGAAATTTGTGCTTAAAGAGTGTTTCCTCAATCACTTCTTCTGTGCTATTTTCCGGAATCCTGTGCAACATTGCATTAGCCATCCTCTGTATGACATAGCCAGTACCATTGGAAGCTTGAATTAACAAAAAGTAACATTTTCTACGAAGTATGAATTCAATTATTCTCTTGGTTCAGTAAAATAGTCTCTTGGTTCAGTAAAATAGTCTCTTGGTTCTGATTTGAAGATGTTCTTTGTGTGTAATCTTTGTGAAAGGTGAGACTGTAGCATGAACACCTCAGAGTGCTGAATATGATATCTGAAATTGAGGAGCTTATTCTATGGGTTAAAACAATAATTGAAGTTGTGGTGCATTCATTTGGTGAATATGACTTGAGCTTTGGTTTGAAATCTCAAAGTTGTGTGGAAATCTGATTTTTACATTACTCTCATGCAAGATGGCTTCAGGTTCACCTTATGCTCGATCTCAGTAACACATCTTTTCAGGTGTCGCACCCTATTTTTACCAAGGCTAAACAAATTACAACCTATGGGCTCTAAAAGGATTGATTATGTACAGAGTCGTCACCTAGCATTTAAGATATACTAGGGTGCTTATAAATTATTAACGTATGCAACTTAAAAATAGTCTACGAAACCAAGTGAGATTCTAAGTAAGAGTTCAAATTATGTCGAAGGGAAGGTGTTAAGCATCCTTCAGAATCCACAAATGTGCTTGCCGGCTGGACCAATTAACTATACGAGGGATGTGTAAAAAGGCTTGATTATTATTTACAAACATATTAATAGAATTTAGACTAAAGAATAACTAACATGAATGTTTATGTAGTAAAAGGTGTAAGTATTTGCATATGTATAAAAATACATATTACGTGATTATTTACAAGTAAATAAAATGCACAATTACAGTGACTAATAATTTTAGCTTTAAATGAATATAGTATAAAGGTATTTACCTTACAGTGAACGATTTGCTTTTGAATGAAAAAAAAAAAGATTTAAAACATATGTGATATAAACAATCATTTAAAAAATTTATGTGCAACTTAATAGCTTGAGTATGTGAAAGGCATAAGGAATGGACATGAAATTATTCTGCAACTTAAGGTGAGTTAACTAATTTAATTAGCTAAGTATGTACACCTAATCAATTAATTATGAGAGTACATTCTAAAACCTAAATATTGAGGTAAATCAACCTATTTATTAAGTATGCTAAGCTACTAAATTAAAACTCTAGCGAAACGTGGTAACTATAAGAATATTAGCTATGAGAAATAACAGTGAACAAGTAACTAAATAATAATGATCATCGCTCTGCACCCCAAAAAGAAATATCACTATACTTGTTAGCTCTGTATACATTTAAGAATGAAAAATGGATCTAAGAGAAAGAATAAGTCGTTAAATGAAAGACTTTAATGACAAAATAAATAAAATATAAGAAAAGTTATTTACAGGGAAGTACAAACGTATAATTAAATGACTACTAACATTAGTTAAAAGAACTAATTGGTGATTGATTGATGAGTGAGGGTATACGTATAATATGATTGAATATAATGATTTTTGTTTTCCAAAGATCTGGCAAGTTAAAAGGGTATGTACAAATGTTAAAAAAAGGGTTTAAAAGGATGATTTTAGTAAACAAAAAATTCCATGTCAAAAATATTGACAAGAATGATGTGATATAAATAAAGAACATAAGTAAACTTCCATTTTGAAATAGTGGCCTAATAGTTTTCTTAAAACACATAATGAACTTTAAATCACATAAGCAGAACATAAATGAATAATACCGTCTGACTCCCCAAAAGTAAAGTTTAACTATATTTTATGCTTTGTATAATTTTAAGAACGTAAAAATAAATACAAATAGAGAATCCGAAAAGATCTTTGAGAGTTGCCTTCGAAAAATAACTCGTAATACCTGCATAAGGCTTAGTAAAATGTTAGTAATGGATAAATATGTTACTAAATGGATTAAAGAAACGATAATAAATATATATTGCTATTTAAAATGAACCCGTCTTATGTGCAGGGGTGATCTCGAAAATTGACGGAAATTTCTTCATCGGTCAAAAGTGTAGTATTTGTTCAAATATGTTGAAGTATCCCAAGAAAAAGGCAATGAAATAGCAATGGCAAAAACAGATATAGAAAAAGCAACAATGATTGCTGGAGTTCGGCTAATTGCAATAACAAATGGAAGGAGGAAGAAGGCTGTTAACAAATGGAAAAGCATATCCAAAAACCCCACTGGTAGTGCGGTAAAATCAATTGAAGAATGGGAGTGATTGGTGGTGCTCGAAATAGCTAGGGAGATTGGTAAAAGAAAGATGAAGCTGGGATGGGGCTTTGGGTTGAAATTTATGTTTGCTAGGATTTGAGAAGAAAAGAGATGTTTCTTTAATTTTTTAGAGGGAAGAGTATGGCTACGTGTGTTGGGAGAAAAATGAGGGTGAGAGGTGAGATAAAATAGGAAAGAAAAGTTGATAAGACAGAGAGAAAGATCAGAGAGTAGAAAAATAGGGGCTCCTCTTCATTTCCTTTCTCTCTATTTTCCCAAGTTCTATCTTGAATTAGAGATACATGGCATGAGCTAGAATTAATAGCTAAAATTTAATTGACTAAAATAATATCCTAACCATGATTTACATAATTAATAACTTATCCATAAATATATTAAAAATATTTTCTCTCCCTTCTATTTTACTTTTCATACGCAATGAAATATCTTTTTTTTACCCGATTAATTTTCCCACTTAATTTTTTTCCGTATGCAGAAATAGATCTCATTATTCAATTGGTGATATTTTTCATTTTTTTCAATTATGATGCTTAGTAATTCACATAATATAGACCCCATTGTTCAATTAGTAATTGTATATTTCTGAAAGAGTTGTCTATATTTTGTAAAATAACAGCATTAAAGAGTTGTCGTAATTGAGAAAAATGGAATATTAAAATAGGAAGAGAGAGAAAATATTTTTAATACATTTATAGATAAGTTATTAATTATGTAAATTATAGTTAGGGAATTGTTTTAGTCAATTAAATTTTAGTCATTAATTATAATCTATGTCATGCGTCTCTAATCCAAAGTAGAACTTGAAAAAAATAGAGAGAAGGGAAATGGAGAGGAGCCCAATCCAAAAAGAAGAGATTGCGTCGCTCAAAAAATGAAGGGGAAAGGAGTGAATTTAGGGAGAAGATGAAAAAGTAAAAAAGAAGAAAATATGTGGGGTCCATAGAGAAAAGATAGGCTAAAGAAAACTCTGATTTCTTCTAATTATGGTGTGTGCAAATGCGTATAAAATAAAATAAAAAAAGCTAAAAGTGGCTTTTCATAGGTCTAAAATAAAGTAAACATGTTTTCTTATATTAGGGAGTAAAAATAAAAAATGTAATTTGATCACCAATAATTTGCACAAGGTGAATTTTAAATATTTTTGAATTAATTGTGCTTGCAATAAACTCTTTCGGGTTTCCGATACTGACGGATTGTATTAAAGCATAACTATTTTACATTTAAACAAATGTAAGTATTAATATTCAATAATAATAATAATAATAATAATATGTGAAAAAAAAATCGTCTTCTCTCTCTAAACCCTCTCGGCGCAAGTTAGTAGCCGACTAACGGGCACCGACGGTAACTATGGGATGGGGAAGAGTAAAGAAAAACACCACGAAAATGCCGCAGTCACCAGTCACGACGCAGGGAGACAGTCTTCAGATTACGGGAGGTAGATCGATGGGTGTGCAAAACTTACCGATCCAGATCCCAGATCCCAAATTGGTGTTGTTCAACCCTCAACATATGGACCCAGATGTGGCCACAGAATAGGACCCAGCAACGGCGGAGATGACTACGGGGGTTCCTAAGCAAACTGCAGAGATTGTGGAAATGGGGAATATAGCGGCAACAGGAACTCTGCCACAAAAAGGAAAACCAACGGAATTGGAGGAGGGGAGACCCGCAACGAATGAGTCACAAACTCAAGCTAATAGAACGGGTGAACAGACATGGGCAACTGTTGTTGCTGGTAATAAGATGGCAGCTAGAGGCATGGACCTAAAATTCGTGGCACCGGAAATTATAGATGGAGTGAAAATTGCGAAATTAGAGATGGAGGATATAAAGACAGAGGTGGCGAAATGGAAGTTATCAGTGGTGCTGTACGTGATAGGAAACTCACCGTCGATGGGTGTTATCGACAGATTTCTTGCATCGAATGGTAAGTACTCCCAGAAACCACAAGTATTTTACCACAACGAGGACTATTTTGTGATTCGATTCAACACAATGGAAGAAAGGGATGGGATCCTATACTCGGGCCCCCACACAATAAATAATAGGCCTGCAATAGTTAAAGCATGGTCGCCGGATTTCAATATCCATGAGGAGGTCTTAAGCTCAATACCACTATGGCTTAAGCTCCCAAACCTGCCATTAAGCTGCTGGAGTATGTCGTCCCTAAGCAAAATTGGCAGCACACTAGGAAATCCTATATATGCAGACGAGTGCACCACTAGTATCGCTCGAATATCCTATGCTAGGCTACTGGTTGAAATGAACATTACGAAGCCTCTTCCTAGAGTGGTGAAAGTCCAGGATCCATTTGGCAAGGTTTTTGATCAGCCTCTACAGTATGAGTGGGAACCTGAATACTGCCCCATGTATGCAAGTAGGCCACTGATGTAGGACTAACAGGCAGCAGAATCAAGGGGCTCAGGAAGGTCAGCTCAAACAGGTTGAATAGGCTGAGAAACGAAAGCAAGCAGAAAAGGGGAATAAAATTCAACTAGCTAATCAATACGATAGAAGGCAAGCAAAACTGTCGCAGCGATGGAAAATGAATGGGAAAGTAGTAACTCAACAGAAAACAGTGGAGGGAAGAACTGGGCCGAATGACAAATCAAGGGATGAGTGTATACAAGAAACAGAATGGGCACAACTGATAGATAAGGCTGTGGCAAGATCTCCAAACAAAAGCCCAAGAGGGAGTATGGCGTTAAAAATACAAAACGCTTTTAATCCCTTGGTTACTCAAATGGCTAATGTTGCAGGAACTAGCTGTGGCAGCACAGAAAGGGGAAATGAAAGGGGTCATATGGAGCAAGAAGTTGGAAACAACCCCATTCTAAATCCAGTATGATAATAACCTGGAATGTGAGGGGACTAAATAAAGCACACAAGCAAAAGGAGATGAAGGAGTTTGTTAGAAAGAATAAAATGACATTAATAGCAGTCATAGAGCATAGGGTAAAGGAACAAAAAGAAGCAAGTGTAATAAAGAAAATTGCTCCTGGATGGTGCTGGACATCAAACAGCAACCCGAGTACAAAGAGTAGAGTATGGGTGATATGGGATCCAAATATCATGGATTTTTCAGTGATTGACATGGACCCCCAGTACATCCATGGTGTGGTCAGGTTCTATAGATCAAATATCGCAGTCTCAGTAACAGCAGTATATGGGCTGCACACAATACATAATAGGAAACCACTCTGGACAAATCTTGAACAAATAAATAGCTCTCAACAAGGACCATGGATTGTCATGGGAGACTTTAACACATTACTGAACACAGAAGACAGACAATGTGGTGCAGAGGTTCAGGATGTGGAAACGAGAGATTTCAGAGATATGGTTAGCAATACATGAATGATGGTGCTGCCAACTACGGGGAGGGCCTATACATGGACAAATAATCACACATATAGCAGGATTGATTGGGGACTAGTTAATGCGGAGTGGATGACACATATGCCTACACATCAAATTGTCCTTATGGAGCCTTACTTTTCAGACCATACACCACTACAGATACAGATAAATAGAGAAGCACCAGGTGGAAGGAAACCTTTCAGATTCTTTAACTGTTTAGCTAAGCACCAGCAGTTCATGCCTATAGTAAAAAAAGAGTGGTCCAAAACTGCCACTGAGGGGAAAATGAATCAAGTATGGCAAAAAATAAAGTCCCTCAAAATGGAGCTCAAAGGATTGAATGCTAAAGAATTTGTGAAAACGTCAGAGAAGCTGGAGCAAATCCGGTCTAAATTAAAGCAGGTACAACAACAGCGGGCTTACATCCCACATGACACTACAAGCATCCAACAAGAACTTGATCTGAGGAAAGAACTAGAAAAATGGGGAAACATCGAGGAAAGCATATACAAGAAAAAGTCTAGAGTCCAATGGTTAAATATAGGGGATTCAAATTCAGCCTACTTCTTTGCTCAAGTGAAGAATAGAACTGCCACAAATGGAATCAGAAGACTGATGAATGAACAAGGGAACAATTTACTAATAGCGGAAGATATTGAACTGGAGGTCCTCACTTTCTACAAAAGACTACTAGGCTCATCCGCTAGTAGACTGCCTGCTATCAACCCCAACATAGTAAAGCTTGGTCCAATTCTAAATGCTACACAACGGAGAGAATTGATCAAACCAGTTGCTAAAGAGGAAGTATGGCTTGCCCTAAAGGACATCGATGACTCAAAGGCTCCGGGATGTGATGGTATGAATGCCTATTTCTTTAAGAAGGCATGGCCAATTATTGGAGAAGACGTGACTGATGCTGTTTTAGAATTCTTCAGAACCTCTAGTATGCTGAAAATTATAAATTGCACATCAGTTACTCTAATACCGAAAGTTAAGAATCCAGCAACCATAAAGGAATACAGGCCCATCTCATGCTGCACCACCCTATACAAGATTATCTCTAAGATCTTGACTAGAAGACTCCAACAGGTCATGGAGTATCTAGTGGATAAATCACAATCTGCATTTGTTCCTGGTAGAGTAATCACTGACAACATTATCCTAAGCCATGAACTGGTTAAAGGATATGGCAGGAACGGAGTTTCTCCAAGGTGTATGATGAAATTAGATATGCAAAAGGCATATGATTCCATCGAATGGGAATTCCTGGAGCAGATACTAGACAGTCTAGCTTTTCCCGGAGTATTTGTCAAATGGATCATGCAATGCGTCAAACAGTCTCATACTCCATTCTGATAAATGAACAGCCTACTATGCCATTTCCAGCTTGTAAAGGGCTAAGGCAGGGGGGCCCTCTATCCCCCTTCTTGTTTGTACTGGCGATGGACTATCTACACAGGACTCTCATGACCCTCCGAGATGTGCCTGATTTTAATTACCATCCGAGATGTGAAAAGCTGCACATTGTGCAACTTGGTTTTGCTGACGATCTATTACTATTTTGCAGGGGAGATACGGGCTCCGTGAGGTTAATGTATAAATGCTTCTCGGACTTCTCACAAGCCTCTGGCTTAAAGGTTAATAAAGCAAAGAGCTCCATCTTCTTTGGAGGGGTCCCTCGTGAAGTACAGGAGGAGATACTTGCTAAGCTAGGAATGCCGAAAGGAGAACTACCTGTGAGATGCCTTGGAGTACCACTAAGTACAAAAAGGATCTCAGTCGCACAATGTCAGCCATTATTAGATAAGATGGTAGGAAGAGTTACTTCATGGACAGCAAGATTCCTATCATATGCTGGAAGATTACAATTAATCAAGAGTGTTCTGTTCTCCATACAAACATTTTGGGGGCAAATCTTTATCCTCCCGAAGAAGATTACCAGAATGATAGAGTCAGTGCTTAGGAGCTACCTATGGAGTGGCAGTAATAGTATCACCAAAAAAGCACTGTTAGCATGGGATAGAGTTTGAATGCCAAGATCAGCGGGTGGATTCAATGTAGTGGACATAAATGTATGGAATAGGGCAGCAATTAGCAAGCATCTCTAGAGCCTATGCCAGAAAAAAGACAACCTATGGATAAAATGGATCTACTGCTACTATATCAAGAGGAACACAGCATGGACAGTAGAACCAAAACAAGCTTCATGGGTAATAAGAAAGATATTCAAAGCCAAGAAGCACCTGGAGGAGATTGGCTACAACTATGAAACATTCACTAACCTCATCAAATTTTCCACAAAGAAGTTATACAATGAATTGAGAGGGGACATACAGGAAGTTGAATGGAAGAGGTTAGTATGCAATACCGATGGTTATCCGAAATGGATGTTTAATCTGACTCTAATGGCTCATGGTAGACTTTACATGAAGGATAGACTATACAAATGGAAACAAACTACAGAGAGAAACTGCCCATTGTGTGAGTGTGTAGATGAATCCATTGAACATTTATTCTTCGGTTGTAAGTACTCCACAATAGTATGGAGTAAAATATTGAACTGGTTAGGCATTCGAAGATGTGTAATGGGCTGTTCACAAGAGCTACAATGGGTGACCCAACGGGCAAGTGGGAATAGCGTGCAGGAAGAAATATATCGCATGACATTGGCTGCGGCTGTCTATCACATTTGGCAAGAACGAAACTCATGTGTATTTGACACGAAGTGCAGGAGACCTGAGCAAATATGCAGGATGCTGGTTCAAGAGATTCACCATAAAGGAAATAGATGCTTAAAGATGTACAATCAGCTTAGATTACTAAATTTTTACCCCTAGTTACTGTATAGGAGCTGATAGTTATGCTAGTAGAGAGGCAAAGTGGGTGAACTGAGACCTGCCATGGTCCCAGTTTCTCTGAGCTGTAATGATATGATCACTTTGGTAATAAAATATTTTAGTTACCAAAAAAAAAATGTGATTGATACTTGAAAAATGTACTGTGCTGCAAAGAATTAAAAACTGAACATTCATTGAAATAAGATTACAGTGCTGTATTGTGTCTGTACAGGTGACTCTGAAAAAGTAATGATTACTGAAATTAATTCAAATGAAAATAAATTGATAAAAATCCTAAACTTTGCATAATTAATGATAATTATCAATAAATCGTATTAAAATTTTAAAAATATGTAAAAATTTGCATTTTGTGCTGAGACGTTAATTTCAAGCAGGATGAGCCAAAATTGGGTGTCTACATCAGGGAGTCCCTCGTAACTTGAGCTTTAGTTTCTTCAGTTGTGTTAAGGACAATGCAACATTTTTAGCTGGGGTGGCATTTGGGAGTACACTTTATTTTCATATTTATGCTTCACTTATGCACTTGTCGGGCTTATGGTTAATGTATGGATACTGTGTGCCCTTTCCGGGCTTAAATTATTGATGTAGTTGTGAATTAGTCACTTTTGTTGTTTTGTTTTCATACTAGTTTCTTTAGTTTTGTTAGTTAATTTTTTTTTTTAGTTGTAGAAATGGTGTTTGGATGTGATTTTTTGGCCCTTGGTTAATTTTTGTCTTGCTTGGTATCAACTTATTTAAACCTTGGCATATGAATTCTTGATTTTTGAAAAAGAAAAATGATTGTAGTAAGGATTCGTGTTGTGACTTTTAGATTCAATATTTGGCTTTTTTGTTCACTAAATGGTTTCTTTAGACTATAAGTGACTTTGTTTGAATTCATTTGTTTCAATTGGGTTTTGGATACATATTTTACTTAGGTTTTCATGTGCCATGTGTGATGAGATCTTTGTGAGTTCTTTTGCATTATTTGTAGTCTAGAACTTGCCCGAAATGTGTTTCAAGGATAAATCCTAGACTAGCTTGGTTTGAAAAATGATGTTAGGCCTTCTTTGCATCGTTTTTTCCTTCAATTTCCTACCTTTGCATATTTTCCCTAGTCAACCCCTTTTGAGCCTTAACCTTTTTTTTTTGACAACCATGTTACAAGCTGTAATCTTTTATTCTTTATTGATCTATCTTTTGGCATCCCACCTCCCTAAGAGCTTTGAAAGTGTAAACATAGGCTAAAAGCCTAAGTTTGGGGGTGACAGTTGGAAGAGTTGTGATGTGGAAGTTGCATAAAAGGTGAAAGGGTTAGGAAAAAAAGAAGAAGTAGAACCTTCCTTCTTTTTTGAAAAACAACAAAAAAAAAATTAAGAAAGATGAAAAAGGAAGGAAAAATAAGGAGTTGTGAATAAAAGGAAGACCAGTTGCTGAAATGAAAAATGAAGAAAAGGGTGGAAAAGTTTGAAAGGAAATGTGCTTTGATTGTTGCAGATTGTAGTGCTTAGGGAGGTTTTGAGTCACTCTTACCCAAATTATGCCCTACCTTAACCAAAAACCTACATTACAACCCTTTAAGTCCTAATTGATTTTGAACCAAGTGTGTCTATATTAGTGGAGAAATACATGAAGGGAAAGCTTATGGTACTACTTGTGTGCATTTGAACATCTTTGTGAGAGAGAGTTAATTCTTTCCATTTGATATCCCATTTATGTTTTAAATTGCATTTTGCGAGTTGAGATTCTCTTTTGATTGTGAGGGCACATGAGAATTTGAGTTGTTGATTTGTTCCATTTTCCAATTGAAAGGAATGAACAAGAGAAAGTTGTTTTGTGATAATGAGTCAAATTTTGAAGCTTTAGTGTCATGACTTGATTATGACTTTGATTAACTTGGTGTTTGAGCACTTGAAATGAAAATGAAGTTTTTGAAAAGAAGTTGGTGATTCATATGTTTTGGATAAATTAGAGGTACCAATTAAAGTCATGTGTTTGTGCTTAAGTAAACTTTTTGACTTGGTATGATGTTGGTGCACGTTTGAATGGAGTTCTTTGAAGGAAACTGTATGATTTGATTTGCTTGAAGACAAGCAATAGTTTAAGTTTGTAGGTTTAATAAGTTGGTATTTTACCAATTTATTTCTTTTTTAAGCTTAGACTTTTGCAATGTTTGATTGAGAAAATAGTGCATTTAATGTCCTTTATTCCTATTTTACAGGTTTATATGATTTAGAAGTGATCGAAAAAGAAGCCAAGTGAAAACAAGTCAAAAAGAGGTCAAATTAAAGAAAACGAAAAAAGTAGCTAAATCTGCAAAAACTGGCCAGATCTGCAATTCCGAAAATCGGTGGCTATTTTGTTCTAATTTTGATTGGGAAAATTGTGGTACTATAAAAGGAAGATAAGAGGGAAAATATTGTCATCTTTGGCACAAAAACACAAGTCTTGGAGGCTAGGGTTTTGCTCCACACTTTGGGGTTGAAGATTAGAAGAATTGAATTGAGAACCTTCTTAAACTTTCCTCCATTTCTTTAATTGCTTACTTTGTAATGAATATCTAAGTGTGTAGTATTTATTTTCTCCACTTGAATCTTTTTTATGAAAATATTCTACGATTAAAGTGTTGGATGAAACTCTTGCTTTGCTTAAGTAATGAATGATTTTTATTGCTAATGAAGTGAGTTAATGTTGTTTTAATTAATCTTATTCTTTAATGTTTCTTAAGGGATTATCTAACCCTAAGACCCGCTCGTTTACTTCGATTTGAGCTCAAAAGAGGAAGATTGAAGTTGGAAAAGATTAATTAACAAGAATTTGGGGCTTTAAAATCCAGCTAATAACTTGAGCTAGAGATAGGAAAGTTACTTGAAATTATATTGATTGTGTTTAATATCACACTCTAAGGCTTGAGAAAGCTTAGAGTTAAATTCATTGATTTGGTCGAGAGACTTTTGATGAGATTTTAGGGATCATAATCTAATTAGCATAAACTCACTCATAGTTGTAAAATGGTGAAATGCATTGGATCGTTATTTGAGCATAATTTCCTTTGTATCCATACTTGTGGTCATTGATCATTTTACTCGGTTTCTAGTTTGTTTTATCTTTGTTAGTTGTTAAAATAAAAACCAAATATTGAAAAAGTGCTTGGCTTAGCGTAGTCGGTGATAATTCCTTACTTGTTTAAATCGCCTAGTTTATTGTTCCCTATGAGATCGACCCCGACTCATAATTGGGTAAATTAATTGCAACGACTGTGTACACTTTCTCTTGGAGGAGTGGATTTGGACATTATTACACCCCACCCAGGCCCCCCTAATTTTGTTTTTAAAAGTTTTTTCGATTTTTTTTGGGTTTTCTACACCACCAACCCGCCCCACCCCCCTCCAAAATTATTTTTGAATAAAAAAGGTTAATTTTCTTTTTATTTGGTATTTTACACCTCCCTGGGTCCGCCGCAATAATTTTTTTAAAAAGTTTTGATTTTTTTTATTTAGGTTTTCTAAGACTCCCACCCCTCCCCCGCCAAAAAACAATTTTAAAAGTTTTTGAAAAAAAAAACTTTTTTTTTAATTTTTGTTATATCTCATATTTTTGTACGTTGGATTATTCGTAAATAAGTTTAAGGATAAGATTAATGTTGAGATATGAGACAAGGACTTTTAATCCCGATTTTTAATAAGTGCACGACTTGTTTGTAAATTTCAATTAGTGGAGATTAGGGATTAATTAACCATGATTAAATTATTAAGTGGTGATTAATGGTTAGTTAAACTAATTAGAGTGCTAATGGACCCCACTACAACATGGCCAAATCTGATTGGTCCATGTCATAGTGGGACACGCGTAGCATTGGTGGGCTGCATATATAAGGCAATTGATGACTAATTGCTAAACACTTTCATTCACAATTCTTGAAACAAAATGCATAGAACAGCCATGGAAGCTCACGGCCATGGCAGTTCATCTTCTTAAAAAAAAAAAAAAATCTCCAAGGTGCTTTACGTGTTCAAGGAGGCAGCAACATAAGGATATTGAATTGAGGAAGAAGAAGCGGTGTAATTGGTGCAAGTGATTATAGGATCTATCCTAATTAAATTAAGGTAAGAGCTTCTCTTTTTATGGTGTAATTGGAGTTAATGATGTTGTAATGGAAATATTAGTTTGTATTAGGCGAAATTGGAAGTAAGAAAATTGCATGAATTCGTTGGTATTGTAAGTTGGGCTGAATTGGAGTTGCTTCAATTTAATCGAGTTTGATTGTTGTTGGTGTCGTTGATTGTGTGTTAAAATTTAAGGAATCATGATAATTAAAGTTGTAGTTGTTTATATGGAATTGTTGATATATGAATTGGATTAGACGTTCATGAGGTTAGGAGCTGTTCTTGTTGTAAGTTGATGGGCTGCTTGGGGCATGTTATTGTAAGGTTTATTCCCTCCTACATGTTCTAGAGTTGGTGTGGTTTTTGTACAATTTGGTGGATGTGGAATTTGTGAAAGGAAAGTTTAAATCATGCTCGAACTTGTATATATTTTATGGACTGTTTTAGAACTTATTGTGATATTAAAATAGTTTTCTTGTGTATGAGTAATTGGTGTTGTTGTCGTGTTATTATTGGTTTGGCTTATAAACTTGGGAAGAAACAAGTGTATAACGTATCGTATACGAAGCGTAGGTTGGTTTGTTTGGTGTATAATCTTAGATGTTAACGATTTGAATTGAAAAAGGATCAAGAGAGGTTATTGGGTTGTTATCGTTGTTGTTGATATTGTTGTGCTAATCGGAGGTTTATTGGAAGTTCGGGTTAGGCGAATTATGTAGAGGAAATGTTGCCCAATTTCTGTTAAGTTCTTAACTAATTAAAATACGAATCAAGAAGTATGAACTAAGAAGAGATTCCCAGAAGTGATTGGTTGTAGATTTATAAGTTTGGGAGGTCGTAGTTTATTAACAATAGTGTTACTCTCATATTAATAGGCTAAAGGGGTGACGAGGCAAGATTGGTTACGGTTGATCTATAACAGGTATGTAAAGCTAACCTTTCTTTCTTTTTGGCATGATCTTTATGAAACAAATAGACGACGAGCATATAACTCCAAAGAAGCTCCTATTCTTATAGACACTAGAATGGTTAATGTTCTTGATATCCAGAACCTATTTCACATTGTCTTGATACGTGTCTATGATTTTTGAAGTTCTATTTGATACAATCCATAGTGACATTTGAGGGGTACTTGATATGATTGTTATCTTTGATGCTCAAGTGTTAGTTCATTCTACCTATTCTATTGAGTCTCAGATGATGATTTAGTTTGTATATGGTTGCTCACTACTCTGCTCGTGCATGCTGTTAATATATCGTTCACCGAGTCCCGGGCCGGGTATATTTTCGTGCACAGTTTCACTGCATTGTTCACCGAGTCCCTCACTAGAGGGTCAGGTACGATATATATATATATATATATATATATATATATATATATGATGTGATTATGGCGCCGAGTATGATATATGATGACTTTATTCACCGAGTCCCATAATGGGTCGGATATGGTATATGGTATAGACATGCATGATTCTTATCTCGTAAGGCACATGTGCATTGGTATCTTTGATTATCATACTTTCCTTCTGTAATCTTCTATTTAGTTGTGATTCTCTTTATTGTATTTCATGTTTTATATACTCAGTACATATCTCGTACTGACCCCCTTTCTTCGGGGGGCTGCATTTCATGCCCGCAGGTACAGATACTCGATTTGGTGATCCTCCAGCTTAGGACTTCTGCTCAGCTGTTTGGAGAGCTCCATTGTTCCGGAGCCTAGACTATTTTGGTACAGATCTTTTGATATAGACTTATGTATATGTCCAGGGGTACGGCGGGCCCTGTCCCGTCATATTTCACTTTTATACTCTTAAAGGTCTGTAGACATGTGTGGGTTGTATATAGGTTTTGGTCAGCTGTGTCTCTATGGTTTGCTTTGGATATTCCCGTGTATAGTGGCAGCCTCGTCGGCTTGCGTATTGTATTATGCCGTGGTTAGTCGTGACTCCTCAGGAGACAGGTTTATAATATGTGGTGTTGCGAACCCTTCGTTTGTTTTTACAAGTTTCCATATTGTTGGTAGTTTCAGTTTGACTATATTTAACAGGTCCGTATACGAGTGTCCAGTTCGGACACTAGCCATGGCCCATGGGGTTGGGTCGTGACAATTTTCTACACCCCCCCCCCCCCAACTCTTACACCCTCCTGAATTTTCTACTTCATATTTAATTTTACCTTTATAAAAAAATTATACAAATGAATGTTTGCGTGGTTAAATTCGGTATGGCGTGGGTGGTGGGTTGTAGTTGAGACGTGGGTGCTTGGTGGTGGTGAGGTATAGTGGGTGGTGGATAAGAAAAAAATTCCCTTTTTTTATATAAAAGTAAAATAAAATATATGAAATAGAAAATTTTAGACGAGGTGGGTGGGTTGGATAGAGCAGTGGTGTGAGGTAGGGGTGAGTGAAGATGAAGTACGTTGGAGGTGGTGGTGGGATTTGGTTAGGGGTGGGTAGGTGTGGTGGGTTGGTGGGGTTTAGAGTGGGTTGGTGGGGCATGGGTGATACTTTTTGAAAAAATGTTTTCTATCAACCACTCATACATGAGAAAATAAGTAAGCAATTCATTTATTTTTCAATATCTAACTGAAAATGAGAAAATAAGTAGAAATTCACTTATTTTACAATAATACATTTTGCAGAAAACATTTTCCTTCATACTGAACACACCCTAAAATGCTAAATTTCTCCACAGCTAATTAATTATAGTGCTATAATTAATTATAGTGCTAAAAGGGACAACCACCATAAAATGACATTAGTTGTAGGACTACATGTTCTCCATATCGGACCTATTGGAATTTGGTGGAACAAAAAACTTAGAATTTTTTTAGCACATAGGGGTATCCTACAATTTACAACTTATAAGTGGTGATTAGAAGAGTACAAAAATTAAGAATTTATTTGGGTTAGCTGATTGAAAATAGTTGAGAAGCACTTTTAAGTCTTAAAATTAATTTTATAAATAAGTATTTACGTGCTTTAACTGTAACATAATTAATTTGTAAGCATAGTAGAGATTAAGACATAATTATAAACATTATCTTGAGATAGAATAAAGAAAGCGTACCGTTCATCTCCATTGATTCAGTAGGGGTAACAATCGACGGTTAAGCCTAAGACCAACTTCCACGATCCACTAGATGTCTCGACCGATGGGATGACAACCACTATACCACGTATTCAAGAACAGAATATGCTAGGGTTTTCTAATAAAAAGGGAAAGAGGATTTGATCTCTATTTATAGAGAGTGTCTACCCATCACAGGCTATGAGTTATTGAGTCTAACTTATCCGCACACATAATAATATAATATTAGGCCTTTTATTATTCCACCACTTGGGCCACGTCGCTATCCTTTCAGGCTATAACCAATTAACACATGTCCAAATTCCAACATTAACCCCTTTCGTGTCTGGCGATAGTAACTTAAAAATCATAAGGCAAAATGATCCAAATCTCATAGGCCATGACCAACACTCAGTGACTTAACCTATTTTTGGGGACTATTAATTTCATTTTATGAGATTTTAAAAAAAAATGATGTTGTCCTTTTCTTTTCTATTGTTGCCAATTCTATAAAACAAGACAAATGTTGTAATGAATGATATACAGTTGCACAGACATCTCCACGACCACTATCTTCACTTATGCTTATCTCTAGCAAAATTTGGAAAGTAAAAAATATAAATTGTCTTGTCTAGTTAAGGCAGGTACGTTTGTCCAGTAGGTTAATTGGTGAAAATTGAATTGGATCAATTCGTTTTGGCACAACTTGTGCTATCTTGGCCCCATGCTGTAGTCGTACTCTTCAATAAGCCAATAGTCAATATGTTGGAATATCCTTTATTGTCTTGTCCCTTGAATATGTTGGAACATCCTTTAAGGCTCGTTTGGTATGATGGATAAGTAAAAATAATCAAGGGATAAAAAATGGGTGTCTTCTTATCCCACATTTGATTGGAAAAAAAAAACCGGAATTATAGTGTTATTTTATCCAACATTGAGGGTGGGATAACAATCCCGAAATAACTTGTTTTCTAACCAAACGAGCCCTTAATGTTTTGTAGATGTAAACATTTATGCTTAGGTTTTCAACCTCAAAGAGGAATATTGCAAGAAAATAATTTACTAGAACATTTTGTTACAAGAATGTAGAGAGTATCATTCAAACTCCAGCAAAAATTTAACAGATTCCAAATAACACTATAATGAGATGTGAAAAAAATGAACTGCTAATTCTTCTGTGATATTTAAGAACATGATGATGTTCACGAAATTCAAGATTTTGATGTCTTAATATTTCATCAATGGGTTTTCTAACAATATTCTAATGGAACTGTATCACTAGAACTAAGCTAAAATATGCAGTAGATGAATAATTCAACAGTTAAGTTTTCAACTTCAAAGAGGTATATTGCAAGAAAATAAGTAAACAGTTTGTTACAAAAAAAAAAAAAAAAACACTTAAACAAAGAAAATGATAAGAAAGAAAGTGTGAAGATTTACCAGAATGCAAAGGTTCATTCAAGCATGGAATCCAATTCTGTTAAATATAAACTTCAGCAAAAACCTTTTCAAGATTTATTTTTTTTAAATCAAGAATGTAGAATAAACATATTCATGATAATGGTAGTCCCTTTTAGCACTATAACTAATGAGCTGTTGAGAAATTTATCATTTTAAGCTCTTTTAGTAGGCGCTTGGCTATAGAAACAAAAAAAAAAATCAATTCATTTGGAATTTTTAAAGTTGGAGTTGTGTTTGGTTATAGTTTTTGCAAATAATATTTGGTTGTTTGAATGTACTTTTCTAAGAAGTATGAAATATGATTTATATCTCCGATTTGTAATAACTAGTAAAATCACCCAAAACAATTCATAAATATAACCAGTTGGTTGAATCAGAACAAATAATTATACAATTATATCAAAATAACTGATACATTAGTGAAAACAACTTTCAGCATAATGAAACTTCAAATTCACAAACCATAATTCCTCCCCTGACCATCTACCCCCCACCCCTAAAAAAAAACAAAAAACAAAACAAAAAAAAGGAATCAAATCCCTTTTAAGGAAGAGGGAATGGTAAAAATTTATCCGTACCATATGTTTACACCCATCTCAATTAAGTTAACCATAGATAATAAACTAAGGTCTAGAATTCTTTTTTAAAAAAAGAAAATTTTAAAAAAGAAAGCAAAGTTAATAATGCTACATCACAACGATCTTTGTTATTACAAATTTTTCATTACCACAATCTTATTTACTATTGCAAATTTCTGGTTATTGCAAATATCGGGACCAACGTCCTGTTTTCATTACCAAAGCCCAACAAGAACTAAAACAAATAGTTGTAAACACTACCAATACTATAATAAATAGGGTTAAATTTATAAAAATAAAAATTTTAGGGTAAAATTTGAAAAAGGAAAAACAAAAGTCAGGGTCAAAAACAGAAAGTAAAAATAGTGAAAATGAGGTTTTGATTGTGTTTTCCAAACTTCAAATATAGCCTTAATTGGATTTTCCTGGCCAAACATTAATTTTTAAAAAGAAGTGAAAAAAAATTCGAAAAAAATGAATAATTCTCGTGGCCAAACGGGTCCTTATTTTCGCCCTTCCTCTGTTGCTTCAATTATTCAAGAAAGTAATGAATAGTGTTAGATTTAGCAGTTAGCTTATGAGAGAAGATATTTTGGGAATTCTTAGTTCAATCTGTATTGAATCAATCGTACAAGATATACAAGTATATATGAAAGCAGCAGCACTAACTAACAACTAATTATGGTACTAACTTCTGAATAGGTTAGCTAACATCACTAACTTTTTAATATGTACACATTAACCCCTAAAATATATGTAGTTGTCTAATACTCCCCCTCAAGTTGGAGGGTGTAAAATATTCAACACACCAAGCTTGCCAAGTAGAAAATTGTGTTGAGCAGAACCCAAACTCTTTGTTAGCAGATCAGCCTGCTGGTCTGTAGTAGAAATGTACTTTGTTTCCAACAGCTGATCTCTATGAGTCGATCTCTATGTGTTTTGTGCGTTCATGAAATATAGGATTAGAAGCAATTTGCATTGCTGATTTACTATCACAGAAAAGCACCACTAGTTTAGCAATTTGAACTCTAAGATCACTGAACAATCCCACCAACCAAGTAATCTCTGCCACAACTGTGGCCATACTTCTATATTCAGCCTCTACATTGCTTTTGGACAATGTGGCTTGCTTCTTTGACTTCGATGAGACTAAGGAATCACTAAACTTCATAAGATATCCACTTACTGACCTCCTAGTTACTGGGCATGCTGCCCAGCCTGAGTTAAAAAATGTAGATAAAGTATCAGTGGCATTAGCTTTCAATAAAACTCCCATGCCTGGTGCATATTTCAGATATCTCACCACCCTCATTGCTGCATCCATGTGTGACACTTTGGGAGATTGCATGAACTGGCTAAGACTTTGTACTGCATAGTTAATATCTGGCCTTGTGATTGTTAGGTACAACAGCTTATGAATCAGTTTCTGATAGCTAGTAACATCATTTAGCAACTGATCACCTTTAATCCCAACTAAAACATCATATTCAACTGATGTAAGTTTCTGGTTAAGTTCTGAGGGTGTGGCAGCTAGTTTAGCTATCTGAGATCAATTCAAGAGTGTACATTCTCTGATTGAGAAGAATCCCATCCTGAGATCTCATAGCCTCAATCCCTAGAAAATACCTCAACTCACCTAAATCACTGGCTTTAAACTGTTGGTGAAGAACTGCCCTGGCCTCATCTATCAAATATTTGTTGCTTTCTGTAAGAAGAAGATCATCTACATAAACAAGGATGACAACAATGTCCTTCCTAGATTTCTTGGTAAATAATGAATAGTCATAAGAACTTTGACCGAAACCACCCTTAACCAATGCTTCACTAAGTTTAATATTCTATTGTCTTGAAGCTTGCTTAAGCCTATAGAGGGACTTGTGCAACTTGCATACTTGATACTCCCCCTGTCTGTGAAAGCCCTGTGGTAACTCTATATACACCTCTTCATAGAGATCACCTCGAAGAAAGGCATTGAATACATCCATTTGCCAAAGAGTCCAACCTCTAAAAGCTGCAAGGGCTATCACAGACTTAACAGTTACCATTTTGGCAACCGGAGAAAATGTCTCATGGTAGTCTAAGCCCTCCTTTTGATTGTAGCCTTTAGCCACCAGTATGTCTTTGAACCTCTCAAAATCACCATTAGCATGAAACTTGATCTTATAGACCCATTTAGAGCCTATAGCAGTTTTACCTCTGGGCAAAGGCAGCACTGACCAAGTACCATTATCCTCTAAGGCTGACACTTCTTGTTTCATAGCAGCAATCCACTTTTCATCAATACAAGCCTCTTTGTAAGATTGAGGTTCTTTTAGTACTGAAAAAACAGATAAGTAATCTCTGTACTGTTTCTTGACATTGTGATAGGACAAGAAATTTGACATAGAGTGTGGATTTGTATCTAAGGTAGGTTTGTCGATGAAATATTGTTCTATCCAAATGGGAGGTTTCTTTACTCTAGCTGATCTTCTTGCATCAATGGCAGCCTCAGGTGCTGAAGTTGGTGCAGGCTCAGTAGGTTCATCAAGAGTAATGGGGGCTGGTGCTTCCTCATAACTAGCAGTGAGTGCTAGTGTGCTATCAGGGTCAGCAAGAGCATTAGGAGATGGTTGTTCAGTGGTGGTAGCAGGTGTATCACCAGGATACTCATCAGGAGATGGAACACTAGAATTAACATGTGGCTCATGATCAGGAGAGGCTGGAGCTGATTGATACTCAAGTTTTGCAGTAGGTGCAACAGCATGTGTGGTTGTTGAATCACCAAATGACCAATGATTAGTAGTTGAGTGAGTAGGCTGCAAGGTATAATGTGGCATAACTTTGAAGGGAAATTCAGATTATCTAAAAAGAACATCCCTGCTAACAAAAAAATCATTAGTTAATGGATCATAAATTCTATACCCTTTTTGAGTAGTAGAACATCGCATGAAAACACCTTTTCTGGCCCTTAACTCAAACTTATCGAGCTTTACTAGTTTTGTAGAAAAACACAGGCATCCAAAGACCCTTAGATGGTCAAGAGATGGTTGATGACCATGTAGTAAATCATATGGACTTTTGCCATTTAGAATTTTTATGGGTAACCTATTGATCAAATACACAGCTATTTGAGCACACTCTCCCCAGAATTGAGCAGGAATTTCAGCCTGAATTTTTAAAGCCCCAGCAGTATCTAATATATGGCTATGTTTTCTTTCTACCACCCCATTTTGTTGGGGTGTGTAGGTGCAACTACTTTGATAAATAATTCCATTAGTTTTCAACAAAGTGTCCCATTGTTTATTGAATAATTCAATACCATTATCAGTTCTAATCACTTTTATAGTGGTTGCAAATTGATTTTTAACCATATACAGAAAATGCTGAAAAAACACAAATGATTTACTTTTCAATTGCATCAAAAAAATCCATGTAGCTTTAGAGTAATCATCCACTACTGTAAGGAAGTAATGTTTATCATCATGTGTTGGAGTCCTATATGGACCCCAAACATCCATATGAACAAGTTAAAAAGGTAAAGTACTTCTCTTCTCACTTAGAGGGAAACACAATCTAGATTGTTTTGCCAAAGGACAGACAATACATTTATTCTGCACAACTACATCTACTTTATTCTTCAAAGTAATATGCTTCATGGCAGTGGCTGATAGATGTCCAAGCCTTTTATGCCACAAGCAGCAACTTGCTTCAGTTCCAGCTGTAATATTGACCTATCCTGATACCTTCCTTTCTCCCAATCCTTTTGTTATGTATAGACCACTATTCTCCTTACCAATCCCCCTCACCCTACCATTGTAAAGGTCCTGAAATATGCAGAATTCAGGAAAGAAAAGGGCAGAGCAGCATAAGTCCCTAGTCAGTTTAAAGACTGACAACAAGTTGAACTTAAACTCAGGGACATGGTAAACATTAATCAACTTAGCATCATCTGATATACTAGAACTTCCGACATGAGTAATATCTGCATTATTTCCAGTAGGTAATCTAACTTTTTCTCTGTGATGAGATTCTATTAGTTTTATGTCTTTTAGTAAGTGCAAAGAAGAGCTAATATGATGTGTTGCTCCTGAGTCGACAATCCATTCATCATTTAACATCTTGGGAGAAGAAATACTGGAAGAGAAGGAAAAACAGTACCTGCCAGATTTGCTTGTGGCTCATTACCTGCCAAGCTACCACTGGCATGTGCATCATCTTTTCCTCCTTCCTTTTTGAGCAAGTTCAAAATCTGCTGATATTGTGTGGAGGTGAAGAATCCACTTTGTTCCTGCAACTGACCATCACATGCTTCAACATAGACATTGTTAACCATACCTCGTGGTTGAACCTTCTTTCCTTTATAGTCTGCTGGATATCCATTAACCTTCTAGCAATTCTCTAGTGTATATTATAACACCCCGCATCTTGGAACTGAGTTTAAGCTCATATCATTAGAGTTCTAGTGGAAACACTGAAGGTTTGAACGTTTTGCGAAAATGGTTTATAGGCCTATTTCGGGCAACGATAACTCCTTGATCGGTTTGGAATTTGGGAAAGTAACCTCAATGAGGTTGTAGTATGTAGAAATACCTTTCTAACGATATAAGGACCAAGCAAACCAGAGATTGGAGCAACGAGATATGATCGTCTCAATATGGCTAATAGTAAGGCACTTGAAATCCTATAGAATCGGCTAAGTTTTCGATACGTCTAAATTTCAGTCAATTTTAGTGAAAATCCGTTGGGAATGTGGGAAACCTTCGTTGATGAAAGTTGTAGCCCTTTGAAATAGCTTTCCAACGGTATATTATGGGGGTCAAACGGACATCTGTACAAAGAGTTATGCTCATTTTACTGAAGCCTGTTCGCTGGAAATTTCGTCTGCGTTACGGTGAAGTTACGGGCCGTAACAGTGAGCCGTAACACAGAGCAAATTTCCAGAACCTCACTGGAAATTTTCACCAAGGTACGGTACCAAGTTACGGTCCGTACTTCGTGTTACGGGACCGTAACATGGGGCATATCTTGGTTCGTAAGTACATTTCGGGTCACCTAACTTCGGGAGGCCATAACCCTATCATAAATTGGGAATTTGGGAAAACTCAAAGAACTAAAGTTGTAGATAATTGAAATACCTTTCCAACCATAGGTCGTGGGCCCACAGGTGACATCGGGATAGAGAGATATGGACGTTTTAAGACAGAAAGGTCCCGAATCCCGAGGCTCGTGAAGGATAAAGTGTAGTATAAGTTGTTGCCGTCATTCTAAGCTAAAAATCGAACTTGGGGATGTTGATTTCGTGGTGACTACTCATAAAAGGTAATGTTTCTACTCCCTAATCATTTATAGTTGTGAATTGATGAATTCTTGGGAGAATAATAATTGGGTTTGATGAAGAGAATTATATGAACTATGCTAGAGTTGTTGGATTGTTGACTTGGGATTGTTGTATTCATATGGGTGATGAAGAATGATGTTAATTACATCTAATTGAGATTGTAGAAGTAGCTAGAAGTAATAGAATGGGGATTGGGTGAAGAATACACCATTAATGAGGGTTATAGAGCTTCATGCCCACCAAGTGTTTGATAAAATGCTTAGATGAACAAAGCATGGATATTGTTGCTAATATAGAATCCCTATGACCTGTATTGCTATAGATTGAAGTTGAAGGGATTGAAGGACATTGTGATACGCTCAAAAGCGGGAAGTTAAGGTATATAGAACTTCCATCCACATGTGGGAATCTCTACGTTCTTCCCCATGATCCGTTTCATAAAATCTATGAAGTTCAAATCCTAGGGCATTAAACCCAACATACTGGTAGCCCGTAATTATGTATGTATGTACATGAATTTTGTATCCATGTTCGTTATTGTATTCCTAATCTTCCATTACGGATATTAGGAATCCTAGCTTAATCCATGAATCATGAATTCTTCCTCATGTGTTCTCATTATGTTCATATGAAACTGTATGATTTTATTTTGCAAGTTACAAGCATGTTTTCAAGTCAATTACAAATATATGATTATGAACTATTGTATTACTCATAAATCAATAACATGTTTACAAGCTATTTCATGAAACCATGTTTACAAGTTATTTCATGAAATCATGATTACAAAACAAGTACAAGTTAATTCACGAAAGTCATGGGCTTCTTAGCCAACTATATTATGTTCATGTTTTTGGGAGTTGCACGAATTACCGAGAAGGCTCAGATATCCTGAAACTATGTAGCCACCATAGGACAAGGATCGCTCCGCCCAGTTAGGACGATACCTTAATTTTACACTGAATGGATCCATCAGGCACGTTACCACCTTATACCCTGGCAAGGTATAGGGGCTCTGCTGGTCCGGCGAGGTACCAGACTCCACGTATCCACGTGGTGATATCATGTGTCGGTTTATGAAATGCTCTCCCTACTTATCATGTTTTACTCATGTTATATATATATATATGTACTCATGCTCATGCTCATGTTCATGTCCAAGTTTTCAGTTTCAGTTCTTATCATGTTATTCCATGTCCCATGTTGTTTCTTTCGGTTGCTTTACATACCAGTACATTCAATGTGCTGACGTCCTCTTTTTATTGCCCGGGGGCTTGCATTTCACGATGCAGATGCGGATTTACAGGACGACGCTTCTGCTCATTAGGATTTGCACGTACCAGTTTATTGGTGAGCCCCATCTCATTCGTGGTTTAGACATTGTATTTCTTTATTTAATTTTGCATCTAAAGGTATGCTGGGGGCCTTGTCCCAGTAAGTATGTTTTCCAGTCAGACTCATGATAGAGGTTTCATAGACTAGACAAGTCAATTATGTCATGTCAGACATTTGGAGTCATATAGCCATTTTGGCTCACTCATGTTGAAACAAGTACTTTATTAAGTATTATGACTTACTACATTTTATAAAGGCTCATCATGCATCCACGTTGTATTCCGCTTATGTTATGTATCATGATGATTCAGCAAGCCATGTGGTTCGCTCGGTCACATGCAGTCAGGCACCGAGTGCCGTGTTACGTTCAGGCCATGGTTCGGGGCGCGACATATATCCTCTCATCTTAAAAAAATCACAGAACAAATGTTGTTTCTACTTTTTATAACTCTAACCTCTGCCTATCTGCATAGCCATTAGATCCATCCTTTCATTTGCAACATTCACTCCTATTTTGCAACCTAGACCTCTGCCTGCCTACATAGCCGTTGGATCCACCCTCTCATTTGCAACATCCACTCCTACCTTTTGTTGGATTTCATCCTCGATTATCATTGCATACGCTTGATTCAAGGATGATTATGTGGTTTTCATAAAGATCTGTTTACGAGCAATGTCATAGACATCACTAAGTCCACTCAGAAATTCGAGAAATCGTTGTCTCTGAAGGTGTTCAACATAATCTTTTGACCTTTCACAACCGCAATTTGGTGAAGGAGATACAGCATCATTCTCAGCCCACAACTCCTTCAATTTTTTGAAATATATAGGAACAGAGTTATTACCTTGTGAAATAGTAGCAATTGCTCTGTGTAGCTGAAAAACACGAACCCGATTCACCTTATCAAAACGCTCTCGAAGATCTTCCCAAACCAAATTCGCATTTATCGCATATACGATACCACTAAGTAGATCGGGTGACACATTGTTCATTATCCATGTATGAATAATAGCATTACATGTGTCCCAATCCTCGTGTAAAGTTTCATCAAACGCTTCCTTTTGACACTTACGATTCACAAACCCTAATTTCCTTTTTGCCTGAAGTGCGATTTTCATCGATATGCACCATAGCCCATAATTCTCAGATCCTGTTAGCTTTACAGGTATCAAAATTGAACTTGGTGTATCTAATGAATGCACATAAAGAGGATGAGTGTGATCAATTTAGCTTCGTGCTTGATTCTGTGTTTGAGCTTGATTTTCTACCACTGTTTCCACCATAGCTGAAATTCGACTCAATTTGTGTGAAGAAATTGAGTTGCGATTGTGCGCGGAAGAGTAATTGTAGAAGAATTTGGGATCGTAAACTTGAACGGATCAGCACTCTAATACCATGTTAGATTCAGCCATGGCAGTTAGCTTGTGAGAGAAGATATTTTGGAAATTCTTAGTTCAATGTGTATTGAATCAATCGTACAAGATATACAAGTATATATGAAAGCAACAACACTAACTAACAACTAATTCTGGTACTAACTTCTGAATAGGTTAGCTAACATCACTAGCTTTCTAATATGTATACATTAACCCCTAAACTATATGTAGTTGTCTAATAAATAGTCAAGTAATCAGACTCCATTATGAAGTCTTTGTTTTCTTGTTGGGTGAAATGACATACTTGTAGTTTTAGAAAAACTGTTTCTGATAATCTCCAAAAACACTTATTGCACCAAAAAATTTAGCTAAACACCTTTTTTTAAAAAAAAAAAATAAGCATTTATTAAAAAAAATAGATACTTCTAAAAGAAAATAAACTTGGCCAAACAAAGCTAATATTCATGATATGGTAGTCCTTTTTTAGCACTATAATGAACTAGGGAGAAATTTATCTTTTTTCAGTTCCCCACCTGGGGCCCCCGTTTTACACCCCTGAGTACGGAGAAATTATTCAATTGAGAAATCAATGAATGGTCAAGAAATCAGACACCATTACGAAGTCTTTGTCTTCTTGTTGTAGAAAAAGTCATACTTTTAGAAAACAAAAAAAAGGTACAGTTTTGCTTTTTGTTTTTGTTTTGTTTTCTATGGCTGTCAGTTGTAGACAGTAGCTACTTAATCCTAGAAACATAGTTGTACTAATTACAAGTAAGATCACTGGCTAAAGGGATAGAGAGAGAAAATCACTAATCATTCTTCTTTGCAAATTACTCTCATCATTCAACAGGTATGATAAAATTCTTAGTTGTGAGTATTTGAAGATGGAAACATTAGGACCGGTTTGGCCAGAACAATTATTCACTTTTTTCGGATTTTTTTTTTTTTTAAAAAAAATTAGTGTTTGGTCATGAAAATTTCAAATATAACTTAAAGTTCTATTTGAAATTTGAAAATACAAGTTGAATTTGGAATTTTTATGGCCAAACACTGATTTTTGAAAAAGTGAAAAAAAATCCTGAAAAAAGTGAATAATTCTTATGGTCAAACGGGTCCTAATTATTGGAAAAAGGTTAAATATACCCCTCTGCTTTATTTTATTAAGTAACTTTATCCTTCGTTATACATTGCGGCCAGTTATACTCCCGCCATCTTCAAACTTCCCACATATATCCCTATTTGGATGGAATCCGAAATCAACCTAAATTATCCCATTGCCTCTTTTAACCCGAACTGCGACCCTGAGACTTACAGTGATTATTCTGAGGTTTCAAGGGAGATGATTTGTGATTATTTTTTCTTTTAATTTTCGACAATAAATTAATGCTTTTTGGATTTACATTCGGATCTCTATTAGCTCAATAGATTTCGATACATTTTTTAAGTTGGTCTTTTTTGCAACAGGAACTCACTACCCAATAGTGTTTTCCCTGCAAAAATAGCTAGATGTAATTGAATTTTTATAATATAACAAAATAAATCTTAGGTTGTTGCTCCTGAAGAAGATGGTGGTAGAGTCGCGGGTCGGGTTAAAAGAGGCAATCGGGTAATTTTAATTAAAATCGGATAATTTAGATTGATTTGGGGATTCCATCTAAATAATTGTATATGTGTGAAGTTTGAAAACGGCAGGGGTATAATTGCCCGCAATGTGTAACGAAGGGTAAAATTAGCTAATAAAATAAAATTGAGGGGTATATTTGACTGTATTCCCTAAATTCTTAAAATCATCTTGATTTTGAGTATCGTTATCCTATCTTGCCTATCAGTTTTAATTCGTCCATTCCTTCTTTTGCATGATCATCAAACATCAACAAGGGTATATCTTTCTTTTTTATTCTTAGAACTATACCTTTCTCTATTTTGGAAACATGTAAAATTAGTAAATTTGGTTGCGCTTCGCACGGTTATGAGAATTAGTTAATAAATTTAAAAAATATTTTATGCATGTAATCAAGATAAAAGATATAAAATTTTCATATGTACGCATATAAATTTATGTTCACCTTATGTCATTATACTTTTTAATTGAAGCACCATCAATAATTTCAAGTAAAAAAAAAAAAAAAACTTTTTTACTACGAAAATTTCTTTTTGACATCTCCAATGCTAAATGGAAAAAAAGAGAGGAAATCCTACTCATCGTTTTAATCATGTGAATGTCTCAGTTTTTTTTTTTCTTTTAATGTTTTTGAATTATTGTTGTGATGTGCTTTATACATAACTAGAGAACTTGTCTGCCCTTCGCGCGGTTTAATAAATTGTATTGAATTTAATAATTTGACAATAAATTCAACCTAGTTAGAATTTTTAAATATATTTATATGCATATAAGAGATAATATCATTTATTTATAAAGTCGTAAATATATATAATTCTTATTAAAATTTGGGCTTAATGAATTGCAACTTTCATTATCATAATTTTTTCGTAAAAAGGAAAAACATTTAAAGAAACCTTGTACTACTAGGTTGTGGGTGAGGAAGTAGATTTGATAATTTTCCTTTCTCTAAAACATTTGTTTCTATTCAAATTGTAAAAAAAGCAAGAGATCTCATTTTCCGAGAGCTCATTTGAAACGAAACCAAAATAATTACATCTAAATAAAAGCGGTGTGCACTTTTTTATGACAAATTTCTCGAGAAGAACAAAAGTTCAACTCATGTATAAATTAAGAAAAAGAAAAAAGCAAAAGCACCATAAGCACTCTAGCCTTCAGTTACTATTTAAATGGTGTTCATAATAAATTTAATCATACAAAAAGAACTCTCAAACTTGTAAAATCATCCACTCCTGATTTAAAGTTTAGGAATAGCTTTAACTTCTTCTCAAAGTTAAATCAAAATAAAATAGAGAATTTGCGCAATCGTACAAAAAACTAATAAAAACAAAAATACAATATAGAACATACATATAAAAAAAAAAAAAAAAACATCAACTTAGAAACTCAAACACTTCTAAAAGAACGCAAAATAAATTGTAAAACTTCATCATTTAAATGTTGAAATTTCGCCCAAGCTAATATCTATGACTTTTTCTAAAACATGTTCTTTCTTTGATTTTCTTTTCTGTTTTAGGGAGTATCATTTGAATCTGACTTATTCTAATTCTGAATATATATGTCACCATATTATTATTAGTAGTATGGTGGACAACGATCCTAGCAAGAGCTTGAATCGCATTCCTGTGGTGCCTCTCCGTTTATGGTTCTAGCATGTTCGCATTCTAATACCTTACCAGAATAATTCTTCCTTAATGTTCAAACCAACGGTACACTAATCTTCTACTAATAAAAATATCACTAGTAGAGTTTACATTAGAGATTCATAGATAATAAATTGCTCCTAAACCAAGATAAGCAACTGCCTTCCATATCGACAATCAATCTAACTACTTCATTCTAAAAGTACTTTGGGGAAAAAACAGTTGTTTTTAGCTTTTGAAATATTATTTTTAATAATCTCCAAAAACATTTATTGCACCCAAAAACTTAGCTAAATACCTTATTTTTTAAAAATAAACATTTATTAAAAAAAAAGATATTTTTGAAAGAAAATAAACTTGACCAAACAAAGCTAATATTCTTGATATGATAGTCCTTTTTTAGCACTATAATGAACCGTGGAGAAATTTATCTTTTTTTCAGTTCCCCGCCTGGGGCCCCCATTTTACACCCCTGAGTACCCTTCTTCTCTTACTTCAATTATTCAATTGAGAAATTAATGAATAGTCAAGAAATCAGAAAAGTCATACTTTAGAAAACAGAAAAAAAGTACAGTTTTGCTTCTTCTTTTTTTTTCTTTTCTTTTCTATGGCTGTCAGTTGTAGACTGTAGCTACTAATACTAGAAAACATAGTTGTACCAATTACAAGTAAGGTCACTGGCAAAAGAGATGGAAATCACTGACCCTTCTTTGCAAGTTACTCTTATCATTCAACCGGTAAAATAAAGATCTTTGTAGAGACTTTTCTAAGATAGAAACATTATTAATCTTCTCAAATTTTTATAATCATTTTGAGGTTCCATGTTTCGATTTGCAGATTTCAAAAATGGATATTGGCATAGCAATTGGTGGTGCATTTCTCTCTTCAGCTTTGAATGTTCTCTTTGATAGGCTTGCTCCTCAGGGTGAGCTGCTCAAGATGTTTCAGAAGCATAAGGATGGTGTTCAACCTTTTGGGAAGCTGAGGATGACTTTGCGTGGCCTTCTAGTTGTGCTAAGTGATGCAGAGAATAAGCAAACATCAGATCCATGTGTGAGCCAGTGGCTTAACGAGCTTCGAGATGCTGTGGATGATGCTGAAAACTTAATAGAAGAAGTCAATTATGAAGCCTTGAGGCTTAAGGTGGAAGGTCAGCATCGAAATATTGCAGAAGGAATAAGCAACTTGCAGGCAAGTGACCTTCACTTGGGCCTAAG
This sequence comes from Lycium barbarum, assembly GCF_019175385.1. Lineage (NCBI taxonomy): Eukaryota > Viridiplantae > Streptophyta > Magnoliopsida > Solanales > Solanaceae > Lycium > Lycium barbarum. The sequence continues at coordinate 10,155,185 of NC_083342.1, forward strand.
TGATGAATTTTTTCGTAACGTAAGGAGGAAGTTGGAAGACACCGTTGGAAAGTTGAAGGTGTTGCAAGAGCAAATAGGTGACCTTGATCTAACAAAGTATCTTGATTCGGGTAATCAAGGAAAAAGGGAATCTTCAACTTCTGTGGTTGATGAATCTGATATCTTTGGTAGGAAGGATGAAATAGAGAAATTGGTTCGCCGTTTAATGTCTGAAGATTCAAATGGAAAACATCTGACTGTAGTCCCTATTGTTGGCATGGGGGGCGTTGGCAAGACAACACTTGCTCAAGCAGTTTACAATGATAAGAAAGTGGAAAAACATTTTGATTTGAAAGCTTGGGTTTGTGTGTCTGAGTCGTATGATGCTTTAAGAATAACAAAAGGGTTACTTCAGGAGATTGGCTCATTTGACTTAAAGGATGATAACAATCCCAATAAGCTAGAGGTCAAATTGAAGAAAAGCCTAACGGGAAAAAGATTTCTAGTTGTCCTTGATGATGTGTGGAATGATAACTATAATAAGTGGGATAAGTTGAGAAATCTTTTTGTACAAGGAAAAATAGGAAGCAAGATCATTGTGACGACACGTAATAGAAGAGTTGCCTCGATGATGGATAATGAGAAAGTTAGCACGGACATTTTGTCTAGTGAAGTTAGCATGGACATTTTGTCTATTGATGACTCTTGGTCTCTATTCAAAAGACATGCATTTGAAAACATGGATCCCAAGGCGCATCCAGAATTTGAAGAGGTCGGAAAACATATTGCAACTAAGTGCAAAGGATTGCCCTTAGCTCTGAAGACGCTTGCTGCATGTTACGCTCCATATCAGAGGTTGAAGGGTGGAGACATATTTTAAGAAGTGAAATATGGGAGCTGCGAGACAATGACATATTACCAGCGTTGAAGTTGAGCTACAATGATCTTCCCACACATTTAAAACGATGTTTTTCCTATTGTGCAATATTTCCCAAAGATTGTCCATTTCGGAAAGAACAAGTTATTCATCTGTGGATTGCTAATGGTCTTGCACCACAGGAAGATTCAGGCAACCTGTACTTTCTCGAGTTGAGATCAAGATCATTATTCGAAAGGGCCCCAAATTCTTCTCAAGTGGACAAAGAGAAATTCTTAATGCATGACCTTGTCAATGATTTAGCCCAAATTGCGTCTTCAAAACTTTGTATCAGGTTGGAAGAGAGCCAAGGATCTCATATGTTGGAAAACAGTCGACATCTATCATATTCAATGGGATATGCTGACTTTGAGAAATTGAAACCCCTCGACAAATTAGAGCAACTGAGGACATTGCTTCCAATCAATATCCACCGCAATATCTGGTTCGAGCTAAGCAAGAGGGTGCTGCATAACATATTGCCAAGACTCAGATCCTTAAGGGCACTATCACTGTCTCGTTATGAGATTAAGGAGTTGCCAGATTCCTTGTTTATCAAATTAAAACTCCTAAGATTTTTAGACCTTTCTCAGACAGAGATTAAGAGGTTGCCAGATTCAACTTGTGTACTGTACAACTTAGAGACACTTCTCCTGTCAAATTGTAGTTATCTTGAGGAGTTACCTCTGCCGATGGAAAAGCTAATCAACTTGCATCACCTTGACATTAGCGGCACTTCTCGCTTGAAGATGCCCCAACATGTGAGCAAGTTGAAAAGCCTCCATGTGTTAGTGGGAGCTAAATTTCTTTTAGGTGGTTGCAATGGTTCGAGAATGGCAGATTTAGGTGAACTACATAACTTGTATGGATCTCTATCAATTCTAGAGTTGCAAAACGTGGTTGATAGAAGGGAAGCTCTGAAGGCAAAGATGAAGGAAAAGGAACATGTTCAGATGTTATCTTTGAAGTGGAGTGAAAGTATTGCCAATAATTCACAAACAGAAAGAGACATACTTGATGAGCTACAACCAAGTAGAAACATAAAAGAACTCGAAATCGCTGGATATAGAGGGACAGAATTTCCAAATTGGTTTGCTGATCATTCGTTTCTTAAGCTGCTTGTGAAATTGTCTCTTAGCAAGTGCGAGAACTGTTTTTCCTTGCCATCACTAGGACAGCTTCCGTATTTGAAATTCCTCTCTATTGAAGAGATGCATCGAATAACAGAGGTGACTCGAGAATTCTATGGCAGTTCGTCCTCCAGAAAGCCTTTTAACTCTCTTGAGAAGCTAGTATTTGCAGTGATGCTGGAGTGGAAGCAGTGGCGTATACTAGGAAATGGAGAGTTCCCTATTCTTCATGACCTTTGGATTCAAGATTGCCCCAAGTTGATTGAGAAGTTGCCTGAAAATCTTTGTTCTCTAGCAAGATTGACAATTTTAAATTGTCCTAACCTCAATTTGGAGACACCTATCCAACTTCCAAATTTGAAAGAGTTTGAAGTTTTTGGTTCTCCTAAGCTTGGAGTTCTTTTTGATGATGCTGAACTATTTACATCCCAACTTAAGGGAATGAAGCAGATTGTTAAATTAGAAATTACTGCTTGTCAGTCTATTACCTCCTTACCTATTAGCATTCTGTCGAATACCTTGAAGACAATCGAGATATCTCGTTGTGGGAAGTTGAAACTGGAGGCGCCAGTTAGTGAGAAGATTTCTAGTGGATATTGTACCATGTTTTTGGAGATATATAGATGTGATTCTCTAGATGATATATTACCTGAGTTGGTCCCAGGAGCACGTGATTTGAGTGTACGAAATTGTCACAACCTTAAAAGGCTTTTGATTCCTACTGGGACTGAAACTCTTTATATTGGGTATTGTGAGAATATTAAAAGACTTACGGTGACATGTCGGACTCAGATGACGTCATTGTTTATTAACGACTGCAAGAAGCTGAAGTGGCTGCCAGAACGTATGCAGGAACTCCTTCCATCTCTTAAGAAACTGAAACTGTTGTATTGTCCAGAAATAGAGTCCTTTCCTGAAGGAGGATTGCCCTTCAATTTAGAAGTCCTTTGGATATGGGATTGCAAGAAACTGGTGAATAACCGAAAGGAGTGGTGTTTACCCTGTCTCAGAGAGTTAAACATCAGCCATGATGGCAGCGATGAAGAGATTCTTGTTGATGAGAATTGGGAGTTTCCTTGCTCTATTCGAAGTCTTAGCATACGCAATCTGAAAACATTAAGCAGCCAAGTTCTCAAAAGCCTCACCTCTCTTGAATCTTTATCTACTAGTAGGTTACCCCAAATTCAATCACTGCTGGAAGCAGGGCTTTCCTCAACTCTTTCTGAGCTAAAATTACATAACCATGATGAACTCCATTCACTACCAATGGAAGGTCTGCGCCTCACTTCTCTTCAATGTCTATCCATCGATTCTTGCCATAATCTCCAATCTATTCCAGAATCAGCGCTGCCCTCCTCCCTCTCTAAGCTGACCATCGATAATTGCCCTAATCTCCAATCTATTCCAGAATCAGCGCTGCCCTCTTCTCTCTCTAAGTTGACCATCGATAATTGCCCTAATCTATCTATTCCGGAATCAGCGCTGCCCTCCTCCCTCTCTGAGTTGACCATTGGTAATTGCCCTAATCTCCAATCTATTTCGAAAACAGTGCTGCCCTCCTCCCTCTCTAAGCTGACCATCCAAAGATGCCCTAATCTCCAATCCCTTCCAGTAAAGGGGACGCCCTCTTCCCTCTCTGAATTGTTTATTTCTGACTGCCCATTGCTCAAACCACTCCTAGAATTTGAGAAGGGAGAATACTGGAAAAATATTGCTCAAATTCCCACCATAAAGATCAATGAGGAATACCAGTAATGATTAAACGAATGGTGCTCCGACATATGTAAGTATATTCTTTTTCCCCAGTAGCTTTTTATTTTTGTCTACTTCCCTTTGCTAGTTTGTTAATTCTTTTCCTTCGTTAAATCTTTGAGTAGCGCAAGGCCTCTATTGCTGTTGTGAAGCTAAAGAATCATCATCAGATCGGGAAAATAGTGCATTGAAATAGTGTGAAAAAATGGGTACAGACAGGAATTGAAGTAATCTGCTCCATAAAGTTGATAGCTTTATGTAATATTTAGGGGTGGCAGTTTGGTTGGGTTTTTGTAGGTTGAAAATGGTTTGAATAAAAATGGGCTGGGTAATAAATAGAGGGGTTGGTTATGGGTTAGCCCATATTATATATAAGTGTAACATTATTTCAAGTGTAATGTTCATATTTTTTTTTTTTTTGTCAAATTAAATTAATTTTTTATTTATATTTATAGTTAAATATTATGAAATAGAAAATTTGGGGGTGCGTGGGTGAAGATTTTTTTTTCATTTTTTATAAAAGTAGAATGATACCCCCAAAAAATTCGGAAAATCTTAAAGTTCTATCAAAACTGGATAATAAATTATATTGCAGTTGAGAATTGAAGGAGATTGGATCAATTTTTTTGAGCATTCTTTTTCGTCAGAAGCTTTTTACTTTTGTTTACTTTCCCTTTGCTTGTTTGTTAATTCTTTTCCTTTGTTAAATCTTGTTGAGCAGTCTGTAGCATCTATTGCACTGTGAAGCTGAGGAATCATCTTCAGATCGGAGACGAATTTAATTTTAGATGACAAAAGAAGGTAATAAAAAAATGAAATCTGGTATAGGTAGGAATTGAAATAATTTTCTCCAGAAAGTTGATAACACAATGTAATATTGATGAACTAGTACTTTTTTATATGTCAACGGGATTTTTATTGTCTTTGGAAATTTATCTCTATAGCAATTCATGTATTCTTGTTCTTTCCATTTTTCAGTGAGTTGAGACAGGAGAAGGTGGTTTAGAGTTATGCACATGCTCACTTATGAATGCACAGCTCTAAAGGAATTCAAAGGTATATGAGAGGAGTTTGTTTCCTAACTATACAAAATATAAGTTTGCTTCTAAATAATTAACAGCTAAAAGTATCAGCAATGTGTAGGTTATTATGTTATGAATTTCGGATATCAACTTAACATTCTTTTCCTTTTCTTTGTCAGGATTTTGGTAAGGATATATAAGTAAGGATATATAAGCTATTATAGCTCTTTCTCGGTTGGTGAAAGTAAAGTTGTGCTGATATTCTCTATTGAATAGCCAATCACCTCGACTGTGATCTATCAGCAAAGTGTAAGTGAAGAAAAACTAGTCATTTTTATCGTCCAGTGCTCTTAACTATCAGGACTGATATTTTTTCCAGATTAAGATAGGTTCTTGTAATCGTTGATTGTAACGTTATATATGCTTATGCCTTGAACTGCTTATACATTGCTCTGCATAATTCTTAATTTTATATGGATTGGTCAGTATATAGATTTGATGGTAGCTAAGATGAGGCTTGGCACTGTTTCAGGTTTTCTTCCAAAATATCAGAACAAATCAGAGGGCAATGTTTGACAGAAGGGTAAACATTTTGCCAGAAGCCTCTCCTAATGGATTGGTAAGTATTTTACTATTAATGACGTTTAAACCAAACCATGATCAGCATGATCGTTTTTTCCCTTGATTAAGAAGAATGATTCATCTTAGTGCTTGAAGTTTCATTTAATTTCACTAGAAACGTAAAAGACATAAATTTGTGGGATCATCAGAATGATATCTCTTTGCTATTAATGACGTTTAATTTTATTTTCAAGACATGAATTATGTTTTGCTCATTATCAAACACAGATTTATTTTAAAGGTCCATAGAGAATCTAAATTCTAGAAAAAATATTCACGGATAACAATCAGAAGTTTTAGGAAATAAGTATTCCATTGTCAGGATTTTGGCAGCACTACAGCCTCCAAATCCAGTTTTATATGCATGTCACAAGACCTTTTTTTTATAGGATGACAGCTTTTAGTAGTTTTCTCTACGTATGTAATGAAAATGATCATCTCTATAATTGGTTTAATAGCAAATTAAGAACTTCACGATTTTCTTCCATTTTGTCAGGATTTCGACAACAGTATGATCAGTTCCTCCGCTGTATTTTGGGAATGATCATTTGGCAATGATATAATGTCATCTCCTCGTGGAAGGTTCATTCTGTTTTAGCTGAAGTTTGCCACCAGAACTCATGCAAGGTTTCTTGTGGAAGTTTGAACCATTATCATTGCAGTAGTTGTTCAATCAATCTGCGGGAATCACTTGTAACAGCATGAATGTTCAAAAAACTGAAATCTATTTCACAGGGAGGTATATATCTTTTGCCTAATTCTTGTAAGATCACATTGGATTTAAAGGACTAATGACTACATAAAGCTTGGAAATCAAAAATTTAAAGGAGGATTTTCAAATATTGTTCTTTTTCATTAAGTAGCTTTATTCGCTGATCTTTGACTTTTTAACAACATGGCATTTGATAGGTAATACTGATACTGATGGATGTTGCCATTTTTTGAATATCTAGATTATAGTTGAATGGATATTCATAGTCACTTCCCAATTTCATTTTTTCTGTTTTGTATTTGTTTTCTTTTTGCTTACCCTTTTTTAGTCAGCCTCATATGGAAGCTTGGAACTTGAAAACCAGCATTGATTTGCATCAGAAATAGATTTAGGGTTAGGAAACAAAGTAGATGTATCATGATGTTGTTAAAACTATGCCAGGTGTCTGAATGAGAACTCGTAGAGTTGGAGGGACCAGGAACAAATTTTGGTGCAAATATGTGTGTCTATTTGTCTTGCTGCAAGGAACTCAAAGGTACATGAGAAAAAAGTTGTTCAAGGTAAACACAACAAAAGGGCATATTGTACATTATGGTTAGTTTATAACGCAGATACTACTTTTTCATTGTTAGGATTTTGACAAGGCTCAACGATAATTTGGGAAGGGACAAGTTCCAATGGTCTCCTCCAATGCCACAACATCTGCAGAGAAGAAGGCAGTTAGAACTTCAAATTTAGAAGGACTCTCAATGTCCGTGAAATTGGAAGAGTTGTTGCCTCACTAAATGCCTTGGAACCCCTCCAAAGTCTTAATTGCGATGAGGACACCCTGGTTTGGAAGCCACACAGCAAAGGTGTTTTCTCTCTCAACTCTTGCTACAAGATTTTCACCCACACAAGCTCCCAGCAAAGTCTTTGGCCCTAGACTCACTCAGATATAGAAAGACGAAAGCACCATTCAAAGTGGCATGTTTCTCCTGGTTGGTGGCAGAAAAAATGTATGTTTGATACATGAAAACCTCCAGAGAAGGGGAAATTTGTGCAGAGAAATTTCGGCGTTTCACTTTTTTTTTTTAAAGCAAATCTGCTAGTCGAGATACCTAGGGCTAGTTTTATATTAATGAATTTCGGCATTTCATTTTCATTTCCTTTCTCTGTATAAAATCAAAATCCTAGCAGTAGTTGATTGTGAACCGGTGGTAAAATGGGTAAAAAATATGGTTATCCGCCCGACCCAACCCATTTAAAATGGGTCCAGTATGAGTCAACCCATATTATCCATTTAAATTATGTGGTAATTTAATGGGTAAAATGGATAAAACTCAAAGTATATAGGGTGTGTTTAGTAATGCTAATTTTCTCATGTTCCTTTGGTAAAACGATTTGCAAATTTTTTTTTTTTTTTTTGGAAAAATAAGTCCCATATTTGACATTTCACCAACCACCCAACCACACCCCCTCCAAAAAAATTTAAAGCTTTAACTTTTTTTCTTTTTTGGTTTTCTTCACCACCCCCTCCCACCCCACTCACACCCTAAAAAAAATTGAAGGTTATTATTTTATTTTTTTTGGTTTTTACCCCCCCTCCCCCCCAACCCCCCAAAAAAAGTTAAATTTATTTAAAAAGTATTTATTTTGGTTTTCTACACCACCCCCACCCCTTGCATCCCTATCCCCTACCGAATTTTCTACTTCATATATTTTATTTTGCTTTTATAAAAAAATTATAAAAATTGGGAATTTGCGTGGTTAAATTTGGTGTGGATGGATGGTGGATTATGGTGTGTGTGTCACGCCCCAACCTTTGGTAACGCGTGATTGGCACCCGGCACCTTACGGGGCCGAGCGAACCAAGCTGTAACTTGCATCTTCTTTGTCTCGAATGATAGAATAAGGCCAAGGAGGTTAACTACGAATATAATATCATGCCTATATATATGTACAATGGGCCCAAGATGCCAACATAACTATCGTCAAAACATAACTAATTTGTATACAAGAAACTGTCTGTAAAGCCTCTATGAACATGACTGAAACATACAAGTCGGGCTAGGGCCCCCGACATACCCGTAACACACAAAAATACACATACGAACCCAGACTTGGCAATGCTCCAGGAAGAAGTGGAGCCCACCAATCAAGACTAGTACCTAAAGACAGCATACTTTGAAAGGTCCTCGTCTCATCTGTCTATACCTGCGGGCATGAACACAAGGTTCACAAGCAAAAGGACGTCAGTACGAATAGTGTACCGAGTATGTAAGGCGGAAATGTAACATAATAAACATATACTGCAAATAAGAAGGATATTAATCAACCTGGCACTTTTGATTTACTAATGAGAATCTAGTACACATGTCTCTTTATACTCTCATATCTTTAACTCCATTTATGTATACTACTGTGATTCTGACCTACATATTATCCTGGTGCTATCTGCCCAACTGATCAGGGGTAACTGCCCGACCGGCCGTAGCACGGTGGTAACTGCCCGTCCGATTACCGCCCGACGGTAGAGTGCAACTACCCGACTGATCAATGATAACTGCCCGACCGGCCGTAGCATAGTGGTAACTGCCCGTCCTATTACCGCCCCACGGTAGAGCGTAACTGCCCGACCGACCGTAGCTCGGTGGTAATAACTGCCCAACCAGCCGTAGCACGGTGGTAAATACATAGTTGCCCAACTAGTCGTAGACTAGTGGTAAATGTAATCAACATTATGGCCTGACCTCCCTAAGTAATCTCTATGCACTTCTCATGGTCATCACGTGTCTGTTATAGCATACACGATCACATAAGTCTTATAAGCACAGTTCTGGGCCATAAGGACCTATTATCGCTTAACTGAACATTAACCAAATTGTGAGATAAATCATAAGCCTGTCTTCTAGCATCAAATACCTGATTGGGGATCCTCTGCTAGCACTCTATTCATGTAAACATTGCCTAGGTACACATTTCTAAACGCATCGGAGTGACATAAGGTCGATAAACCTCCGATTAACATTAGGGAACTATCATCATGAACATATCTCACCTTGAAGGAACAAGACCATAAGATGAGATCAATAACAATGAATAACATCTATGGTCATGAAACGAGCTCAATGATATCATAAGAACATCGGGAACTATAAGCTTTGGTACTTTTAGAAACAGGGTTATTGAAGATATCATGTCTATGTTCACAACAAAGAAATCATGCCTTAAGAAAGAAAGGTTTAGCCTTAACATACCTTTCTGGTCTCCTTAACTACTTAACGCTTATCTTCCCAAGCTCGTAAAGCTACATTCAAGAGAATTCATATTATTATTAGGCTTATCGTCATATGCTTATCTTATGCCTTCAAATTAAACCCCTTTAGAATCTGCCGAAATTCGGGCAGCATTTCCCCTTACTCTCCAATCACCTCATCATATACAACAACCCACAATAACAACAACAAACCTACAAAAGTCCTTAAATACTCCTTTTACTGCCCTTACAAAAAGTATACATCAAACAACCCAAAGTATATCAATATACAATAACAATATACACTTCCTTTCTTCCCAATCAAGGGGCATAATCTCATCAACACACCAACAACATTAGATACCATCCATATACATGTAAATTAACTCAACAACTATAACACAACACTTTATGACCATTCCTCCATAACTATTTTCAATTTTAAGACTTGCTAAATCATCAAATCAACTCAACATAAGAGATAGGATGAAGAACATACCTTATACTTGAAGAACTTTAGCCATACCAACTTTCTTCAAGACCAAACTCACCACAACATCAAGTAGAAACAAGAACAATCACTTTTCATGAACTAGTTAGGTGTAATATTGTTGAATTCTTGATCTAAGGGCAATAGGTGTTTAAGAAAAGTGTATCGATGTTTCTAGAGCTCAAAAGAAGTGGCAATGATTAAAAAAGGGGAATAATAGGTGTTATACCCCATTTTAACCGGGTTAAAGTAGAAGTACAGCATATTCTATGTAAAGACAATTAATAATTAATATGTAGAAAAATAATGATTTTACAAAGTGTTGTCTTGTAATTAATTTAACGATTCCAAACCCGAAAATGAAACGATGACGAACATTTAAAATTTGTGATAAAGTAATGCTCGTAATGTTGAAAATAAAAGTAGCGAAAATAATAGTAGTGAAAATAAAGTATTTAGCTCGTCAGTAAATTTAGACGCCCGAGTGAATAAAATTAAATAAAGGAGGGACAAAATTGAGTGTCAACAGATGCCCCTCTTCGACCGGAGACGATGTAAGAGTTTTCGGGCGAAGAAGTTGACGTAGTAGCCAATTTTGTTCCGACCAACAAATACGAACTCGAGAAAATACGGGTTAGGAGAATTGGTGGGAAATATTATGAGGGCAGAAGGAATTATGGTCGAACCTGTTGAAAGAATGTTATTTATGGATTTATAACTTGGCAAGGGTTGTGGATAGGTGACGAGAATGGAACATATGCATATAGCCTCCTGATTATAAATGTGGTGCACAACATACCCATAAGTAGGACTCTACTAGACACGATGTAAATTCTCCAAAAATGCCCCAGTATTGAGTTATGGAGACACTGGGATATAGAAAGGGATACAAGATTGTGAAAAGAGTAGATTGAATAGAGTTTTAGCGATGGACATGAAAGAGAAATTAACCTACGTATCACGTGTTTGTGGACGTAGGCGGAATTGAGTTCGAGAGTAGATCTGTGACCTTTGCTTGTGAGTTTGATATTCCTCTTCAGCAATTTTGCCCCAGTTCACTGCGTAAGATAAAGTTTCACGTTGCGTTGTGTCTCTGCATGTAGATTGTATTTTCTGCCAAAACTGAAATTCATGTCAAAATTAGTAATAAAGTCTGGGATAAAGTTGAAAGTACAAAATTTATAAAGAGTATAAAATGATAATAAATATGAGTATGGGATTGAAGATGACGTCGCGTGGCTTATAATGAGGTCCTGTGTCCAAATGTTGTCTCTGGTTGTCTTCAGGGACTTGAATGAATGTGTGATGTTTATGCTGAAGATGTAATAATATCTCTAGTTGTCGTTTGAAGATGATAGTGATAAGGCCTCCGACTGTCTTTCGGGACTCGATGATAAATGATGTCTGCGGAATTTAATGTAAAGTCGTTAAAGTAGGTAAAGTAGATGATGAAGTAAAGTGATAAAGTAAAGAGTAAAGTAAAAGGGTTGCCGTTTGGCTTATGCAGATGAGGTTGTGTAGCCGAATGATGCCCCCGGTTGTCTTCGGAGACTTGATGAAGATTCCCGTAAAGTCCGGGGTAAAGTCATAGAGTGGATGATGTCTCCGGTTGTCTTCGGAGGCTCAGTGATAATTCCTGTAAAGTTCAGGGTAAAGTCGTTAGAGTTGGTAAAGTGAATGATAAAGTAGAGAGTAAAGTCATAGTGTAGCCGTCTGGCTTATGTATATGAGGTTGTATAGCCGAATGATGCCCCCGGTTGTCTTCGGAGACTTAATGATAATCCCTGCAAAGTTCAGGATGAAATCATTAAAGTTGGTAAAGTAAATGATAAAGTAATTCGTAAAGTCATAGTGTAGCCATTCGGCTAATGATGTTGATGATATCGTGACAGGCTGAATTAATGACACGTAATCCTGATTTGATTCGTCTTTAACCTACAAAACAGGTATATTTGTTAATGAAGTCATAAATTTGTTGTGATAAAATAAAATTAAAGATAGAGTTAGAAATAAAGCCGTTTGGCTTTTAAGGCGAGGCCATAATGGGTCAGATGATGCTTTTCGGTCGTGATTGATAGACTTGACTGTTGATCTCGCGGTTTTAGGTTCCTGCACTCAAAGAAAAATTCTTAGTTTGGGAGGGCGAAGTTGATTCGTGTTGACTTGAAGCTTGACTTTGTTGGCGCTCCATTCATCCTGTTTGTTTGGATCTTGTGATCTCCGTTTAAGCCTCGGTAGATGAACAGTAGTGAAACAATTGAAAGAAAGTGTTTCATTTGAAAAATATATATGTAAGTGTATGTATATAAGGAAAGATATATATGAAAATATATGTATGCAAGTTGTAAAATATTTCTGCTAACTTCCGATTGTGACACGTCTGAAACAATTGAAAAGTCATTTGTATATACTATTTCCTGTCTGGTAGCCTTAATATTGTCGATGTCCAACCGTTCTTTTGTCTATATCTTTCAAAATATGCCCCAGTTTTGGGTTCAGAAGGGTATGCTAAATTTATGTCGTGGTATGACCGAACCTTGTATAGGTTGCCTCCCTCCAAGGGAATCAGGTCAGAACGTAGTTCGTAAAGTACATAGAAATGGTTTGAAATTTTCTGATAAAGGGACCGAACCCGATGTGGATTGCCTACGTATCCCACCAAGGGAATCAGGTCAGCGTAGTTCTGTTGTGTAAATGGTAAAAGGTTTGTTGGTTTTCTACCTAAATATGACTGACTTGTATGTTGATAGTCTATGAATCCTATTGAGGAGATCAGGCTATGTGTAGTTCTCCTTACATAAGGGATTTTGGATTTTCTGTTATAGTGCAACCGAACCCTATGTGGGCTGCCTACGTATCCCACCACGGGAATCGGGTCGGAACGTAGTTCGTACGGTATAGAAGGAAAGGTTGCAAACTAGGCTGTCTAACCTAATATTGTCTTTCAATGTCTTCTTGACTGATAGCTTTCATGCTTGTGTCATTGCCTATCGGCTATTTCCATTTCTTCCGAGTGGGATCTTGTTTTGTCCTCTTGTTTTCTTTGTTACTCTACCGAGATGTATGTTATTCGCTCATCTTATGTCACAACCATAGAGTTGGCAGATTCAATAAGTAAAGTAGAAAATAACGATAATAGATGATTAAGGAAAATCAGAAATGCATTCATAGATTTGCAATTAAGCTTCCAAAAGATGAAGCAAAGCAACAAAGGTTTTGCGCGTGATTCAAGCCTCAATTTAAAAAAATAAGTTCACTACATGTTCAAACTACCAAGACTCCCGGCGAATCAGGGACGGAGTACAAGTCTGATTCTTCAGAGTCTCTCCTAGTTCGGCACCCCGTATGGTCGATGTCTCGGTATTGTGAGTAGTTGCAGCAGTAATCTTCATGTGTGTTTGTCTTTGGATTGTTCCCACGGGAGCGACAAAAGTTGATGACATGCCCCTTTCCACCCTTCCAATTGACGCACTGGCTTCTTTCAAATCTTGGCATCTTCGTGAGCAGGTAAAGGATTGTTGACCACATTAGGCCTAGCTCCAGTGAGCTTGATCGCTCCTTCCTTGATCAAGGCTTCGATTTTGTTTTTAAGCCCATAGCAATCCTCAGTGTCGTGCCCAGCAACTCCAGAATGGTATGCACATCGTTTGGAACCATCAAACCATTTTGGAATAGGATCGGGAATTTTTCCTTCAATCGGTTGTATTACGCCTGCTGCTTTCATTCTTTCAACCAATTGAGCCAATGGTTCAGCGAACCGAGTGTAATTACGAGTGTTGTTGGTGTCAGGGTTCGGACGAGCTTTAGGTGTGGCATGTGGTCTATTTTGGTAAGTTGGAGCTTGGACGGGTTGATACGGACGTGGGTTTTGATGTGAAGGTGCTCGGGGTTGGTAGTAGTTTGCTTGGGCGTTGTAGACAGGGTAAGGAGATAGTGGAGCTTGGTAGGGTTCGGTGTAGTGATAAGGGTAGAAAGGTTGTTGTGGGTGATTAAAGTATGTAATGGCTTGGCTCGGCTTATGCCCTTGGATATTCATGACTGCAGCGACATCGTCTTTCTTCTTTTTAACCCCGCCGACAGAACCAGATTGAATAGCTTTGTTTATTGCTTGCAAAGCAATAAGATCCTGAATTTTTCCCGATTTGATTCCTTCTTCGAAGGCTTCTCCATTCGGAAAACTTCTGTGAATTTTTGTCCCATCATACCTATCATTTTCTCATAAAATATGCCAGCCTGACATTCAATGAAGGTAGCAGTCATTTCTCTATCATTCATCGGAGGTTGAACCCTGGCCGCTTCTGACCTCCAACGTAACGCATACTCGCGGAACGTCTCAGTTGACTTCTTGGTTAACTTAGTCATGTAGACTCTATCTGGCGTGATATCGGTGTTAAAACTGAATCTATCCATAAAGTCTTGCGCCATGTCACTCCAACCACGCCACTTGTGGACGTCTTGTTGTGTGTACCAAGTAAGAGCCTCACCAGATAAGCTTCTTATGAAGAGCTTCATCCTTATGTTCTGGTCTCTACCTACTCCAACCAGTTTTTCACAATAGGCCCTTAAGTGTGTATGAGGGTCGCCTGTCCCATTAAATGTATCAAATTTAGGCGGCTTGTAGCCTACGGCCAAATCGACGTTAGGCTGAACACAGAGATCCTCGTATTTGTCACGACCCGACTCGGGGCCGCGACGAGCACCCGGTGCTAACCCACCCGAGCATCCTCTTAGCTTACTCTTATACTTACATCTAGGTGAGCCACATAATTATACATGCATTTCCATTGATTCGTCAACTAGTCCCATATGGACAACCGCACATTTATATTATCATAGGCATTTATGCTACATCAATATACATGGGCCAACGTGGCCGACAAAATGATATACAAAACATAGGCTGACAAGGCCAAACACATTTTACCCACACACCCATACGTCTACGAGTCTCTAAGAGTATAACATATCACATTAGCGGGACAGGACCCCGCTATGCCCATAATTATATACACAAAAGAATGAGTACCCAAAAGATATGGCTCCGAAGGAAATGGAGCTCTCTATGAAATCTCCGAATAGGCAGCTAAGGATCAAATCTGTCTCCCTGCGCACCTGCGGGCATGACGCAGCGTCCACAAACAAAAGGACGTCAGTACGAAGAATGTACTGAGTATGTAAAGCATGATCAACATCAATATAGGAGCATAATAGATATCATATGAAGATAGCATAAGAGGGGAGACAGTAATATCGTCATCATGTCGCTTACTTGCATACATCGTCGTTCGTATCCCATAGTAATACTCGTACCATACTTGTGCTCATATTCGTATACATGTCCTTATCCGTATTCCTATACGTAGTCTTTTCACATTCATATTCATATTATATACATAGTCATTTCACATACATAGCATTTACATAGCATACCCGACCTCATGGGATCGGTGTCTTATACATACTTGGCCAACCAAGGCTCAAGGTCATACATACCCGGCCCTACCAAGGCATCAGGGTTATCCGTACCCTCTGCAGAGGTGTGCGCGCATTTCGTAATCGTATACATACTTTATACATAATCATATACATATAGTCTTACCCGGCATCATAAGCTCGGGGTCTTATTATAGCCCTTCATAGGCACACATACACATATATCGTAGCTCGTAAGCATCTCTAGTCTCATTTTACTTTCATCATCATTTCTATCCTCATCATTATCGTTACATTTACATTATAGACTTACTCGTCATACGAGGAACGTAGTATAAGCATAGTACGTATCAAGGGTCGTGAGCTTATGAGCTCGGAATGTCAATCATGTGAAGACAACATACTCATATAGAGGAATTTAGGAATTTGGCCAAGAACCATGCCTTATGAAAGAAGGGTTAGCCTTACATACCTTTCCGTCGAACTATTCTATGCTTGCACGTTCCCTTCCAAAGCTAGCGTTTATACCTTCATTAATATCATAACAATGGCCATTAGTCATTCACATTATCCACATTATCTAGAATTCCTCAATTTGCCTCTAATTCACCCACATTCATGATTATAACACCCATCTTCGTCCATTCTTCTAAAGTGTTTAGTTCATGATCTTAATATCATTTATAGCACATTCATATCACAACACAACAACATTCATAACTCAATTCAAACTATTTCTCAAAATGTCACTATTCATCATTCATGACCTAGTTGACCACATTTTCTACAATCCATGTATTTTAATTCTCCAATACCTCAAACATCTTGTAAAAATCATGAATCTTACCTTAGAAGTTGTAGGAACAAGCTTTGGTTGATAATACTCTTCTTTGAGCAAAACACTAGTTTTTCTCCATTTGGATTTCTTGACTTGGATGATCCTTGATGATTCCCTTATCCTTGATTTACTTGTCTTAATGTTATGGATGACTTATAATCCTTGAAAACTCATAAAATAAATGTAGAGGGAAGTTCTAGAGAGAAGTGGTGTAATGTTGTAAATGAAATAAGACAAGTCTTGATCCTCATATTTAATGAATTGAAAAATCTGTGCTGGGTGAACAGTGGTCGTCCATGGAGGTTTACGGTCCGTATTTCAGTTTACGGACCGTCCCTCGTGGTCGTTTTTAAGCTTAAGCAGAACCAGAAACTTTGGCCTACATGCATGGTGATTTACGACCATGGTTTACGGGCCGTAAATCACTTTACGGTCCGTCCACCAGGTCGTATTATACCTCTTCCTCAGCTGGCAGAAAGTTAAAGTTTGGTATGCCAGTTTACGACCTGGCAGTTTACGGACCGTATACCAGTTTACGGTCCGTATTTGCACTTTACGACCACTGGCAGAAAGCTGAAGCTTTTGCATGGCAGTTTACGACTGCCAGTTTACGGACCGTATTACACTTTACGGTCCGTATTTTGCAATATACGACCACTGGGCAGTTTTGCCAACTTTCAATTTTTCTCATTTCTCGACTTTTCATTCTAATCATCCACATCCCTTTTCATACATTTCCCATGAAACATTATACACTCGCACTCCTCGCACACCTCATTAGTTCATTTACTTGCGTACCAACGGGAAATATTTCCGAGGTGTAACAGTATTCTACCCCCCTTAGGAACATTCGTCCTCGAATGTTAAAGGCTTGGGGAATTCTATAAAAATTTTGCCAGAGTTTCCTCTGTAATGTGGCACTACCACCCTGTCACAACAACCCACAATAACAATGCCTCACAGGGCAATAATACAACAGCACTAGAAATTTGGCCACACACGACCTGAATGTATAAAAGGAAAACATGCATACCTTATGATTTTGACGTCTCATCTTGGACTTCTTCCAAGGGCTGAAATAAATGTGGGTATTTGGATCGTATATTCTCTTCTGCTTCCCATGTTATTTCCTCTCGATTGTTATTTCTCCACAGAACTTTAATTGAGGCCACTTCTTTGTTTCTAAGCCTCCGTACATGCCTATCTAATATGGCAATGGGTATTTCATCATAGGTTAACTTTTCTGTCACTTGAATATCATTCACTGGGACGATCCTCGTAGGATCTCCAACACACTTCCGAAGCATCGAGACATGAAATACTGGATGGACTGACTCCAAATCTGGAGGTAGATCTAGTTCATAGGCCACTTTGCCTATTTTGCGCACAATTTCGTATGGCCCAATATACCGGGGACTGAGCTTCCCCTTTTTGCCAAATCTCATCACGCCCTTCATTGGCGACACTTTCAAGAATACCCAATCTTTCACTTCGAACTCTAAGTCTCTTCGACGATTATCCGCATAGGACTTCTGACGACTTTGAGCCGCTAGCAACCGATCCTGTATGAGCTTAACTTTCTCTATTGCTTGCTGGACCAAGTCTGGCCCTATCAACTTAGCTTCTCCGGTTTCAAACCACCCAATTGGGGATCTACACTTTCGCCCATATAGAGCTTCATACGGTGCCATTTGAATGCTAGAATGGTAACTGCTATTGTAAGCATACTCGATGAGTGGCAATTGGTCATCCCAATTTCCTCCAAAATCTATCATACATGCCCGTAACATATCTTCAAGAGTCTGAATAGTACGTTAAGCTTGCCCATCGGTCTGTGGGTGAAACGACGTGCTTAGGCGCACTTGGGTCCCAAAACCTTCTTGGAAAGACCCCCAAAACTTGGCTGTAAACTGAGTTCCTCTATCGGAGATAATAGATACCGGAACACCATGGAGTCTCACTATCTCTTTAAGATAAAGCTTGGCATAATCTTCTGCCATATAGGTCGTTCTGACCGGTAAGAAATGCGTTGACTTTGTGATCCTATCCACGATCACCCATATAGAATCATATTTATGTCGAGAACGGGGTAACCCTGTAATGAAATCCATATTAATCACTTCCCACTTCCAAGTTGGGATTTCTATAGCTTGCAATAAGCCACCCGGCTTTTGGTGTTCTATCTTCACTTGTTGGCAATTAGGACACTGAGCTACGAATTCCGCTACGTCTTTCTTCATCCCATTCCACCAATATATAGTCTTAAGATCACGATACATTTTCTTCGCTCCAGGGTGAACGGAGTAACGGGAACAATGAGCTTCTCTCAAAATCTGATGGCGTAGACCTGCCACATCGGGAACACATAACCTGCCTCGACATCGGAGAACTCCGTCTTCCGAAATGTCAAATGATGACCCCTCCTTCTGAGGGAGTGTATCTCTGTACTGCATTAGCATGGGATCCTCAAATTGTCGCTCTTTTACTTCCGCTACTAACGATGAAACTGCTGAATTCTGAATAATAACTCCACTGCTACCGGAGTCCATCACTCGGACTCCTAGGCTAGCTAACTGCTGAAGATCACGGGCCATCTTTTTTTTTTTTCTGGTCATACATCACTTAGACTTCCCATCGACCTACGGCTAAGAGCATCAGCCACAACATTTGCCTTTCCGGGGTGGTACAGGATTTCAACGTCATAGTCTTTTAGCAACTCTAGCCATCGTCGTTGCCGCAAATTCAACTCTTTCTGCTTGAAGATGTACTGGAGACTCTTATGATCTGTATAAATATCCACGTGGACACCATATAAGTAATGTCTCCATATCTTTAGAGCATGGACCACCGCGGCCAATTCTAAGTCATGGGTAGGATAATTCTGCTCATGTTTCCGTAATTGTCTAGAAGCATACGCAATCACCTTACCATTTTGCATCAATACACAGCCTAGCCCGACGCCTGAAGCATCACAATAAATAACATATCCTTCCAATCCCTCTGGAAGTGTCAAGACTGGGGCTGAAGTCAGTCGGTCCTTCAACTCTTGGAAACTACGCTCGCAAGCATCTGTCCATTGAAACTTAGCTGACTTCTGAGTCAACTTGGTGAGCGGTGCAGAAATAGAAGAGAAACCCTCAACAAATCTTCTGTAATAACCGGCTAAGCCCAAAAAGCTACGGACCTCCGTAGGGGTCGTGGGCCTTGGCCAAGTCTTCACGGCCTCAATCTTTTGGCTATCCACTCGAATACCGTCAGCTACAACAATGTGGCCCAGAAATGCCACTGAGTTCAACCAAAACTCGCATTTGGAAAACTTCACGAATAACTCTCGAGCTCGAAGAACTCCAAGGACAATTCGCAAATGATCCACATGTTCTGCCTTGGATCTAGAATACACTAGGATGTCATCGATGAATACAATCACGAATCGATCCAGAAAAGGCTTGAATACATTGTTCATTAAGTCCATAAACACTGCCGGTGCATTAGTTAGCCCAAACGACATTACTCGGAACTCGAAATGGCCATATCTTGTTCTGAAAGCTGTCTTAGGGATATCTTTCTCCCTAACTCTTACTAGGTGATACCCGGACCTCAAATCAATCTTTGAAAACCATTTGGCACCTTGCAATTGATCAAATAAATCATCGATCCTCGGGAGGGGATACTTGTTTTTAATTGTCACTTTATTCAATTGTCGATAATCAATACACATTCTCAAGGATCCATCCTTCTTCCGGACGAACAATACGGGTGCTCCCCACGGGGATGAACTAGGCCGAATGAAGCCTTTTTCAAGCAAGTCTTTCAATTGCTCCTTCAACTCTTTCAACTCTGCGGGTGTCATCCTATAGGGAGGAATAGATATGGGATTAGTGTCTGGTAACACATCAATCGCAAAATCTATCTCTCGCTCGGGAGGAAGGCCTGGAAGCTCTTCCGGGAACACATCCGGAAATTCGTTCACTACCGGAACTAACTGAAGGGTCGGCGACTCAGCTTCTACATCTTGAACTCGCACTAGGTGATAAATACACCCTTTTGTGATCATCTTCCTTGCCTTTAGATAGAAAATAAACCTACCTTTTGGTGATGCCGCATTCCCTTTCCATTCTAAGACTGGTTCTCCCGAAAACTGGAAACTAACCATCTTCATTCGGCAATCAACGTTGGCGTAACAAGAAGCCAACCAATCCATGCCCATAATAACGTCAAAATCTACCATTTCTAGCTCATGCAAATCAATCATGGTACGACGATCACAAATCACAATCACACAATTCCTATATACTCGGCTAGCTATTACCGAGTCACCCACGGGTGTAGACACCTCAAAAGGTTTGATAGACTCCGGCTCAATTATAAATCAACCCGCAATATATGGAGTAACATATGATAATGTGGAGCCCGGATCAATCAAAGCATATACATCATGAGAGAATACCGATAATATACCTGTGACCACATCAGGAGAAGACTCAAGATCTTGGCGTCCGGCCAAAGCATAAATACGGTGCTGAGGACCGCTAGTACTGGGAGCTCTGCCTCTACCTCTACCATGGCCGACTGGCGCATGTGAGCCTGACCCCGTAGGGCGTACAGATGCCGAAGATCCGGCTACCGACCCTGATGGCTGGGTCCTACCTCTACCATGTACTGAGGGGCAATCACGCATAATATGGCCTGGCTGACCACATGAATAGCAAGCGTCTGAACCTGATCGGCACTGACCCCAATGCAACTTTCCACACTGAGAACATCGTGGTACGGGGGGCCTTGGCTGGCCTGAATCACCTCTAAACTGAGACCCTGAATAACCCTGACTCGGCTCGGAACGAGTAGATCTGTCAAATCTCTGCCCCGTGAACTGTGGAGGTGTACTGGTCATAGAATAGCCTGAATGGCTGGGAAACTGCTGTCTGTGTCCGCCCCTGGACTCGCTCCTCGAACCCGAAGGTCTGGCCCTCTTGTTATGGCCCCTATCCTGCTCACGTTCATTTCTCCGCTGCTGTAGGTGTTCCTCTAATTCCTGATCATGTGCCTGAATGCGTGCAATATCCATGCCATCCTGAAGGGACGCAGTCAAACATTTATCCATCAAGTGTAGCCCTAGGCCTTTCACAAACCGGTGCACCCGATCGCCCATGTCCGCTACCATGGCCGAAGCATACCTAGCCAAGGAATTGAAGCGGAGACTATACTCTGTAGCACTCATGCTACCTTGCCTCAGATTCAAGAATTTATCGGCCCTAGCTCGCCGAACTGCTGGAGGCATGTAGTGACGGAGAAAAGCATCGACAAACTCTTGCCATACCGGCGGAGGTGCATTGGCTCCCCGCGAAGCCATCCAAACCGTATACCACTGGATTGAGACATCCCTCAATCTGTATGACGCTAGCTCCACCGATTCGGTGTCTGAAGCATGTATCAACTGGAGCGTCCTTAGCATACCATCAATAAAGTCCTGGGGATCCTCCTCCAGTTTCGACCCAAAGAATTTCGGGGGTTTCAAAGCAATGAAGTCACGGGCCCTTGCACTAACAGTCCTGTCACCTTGCCGTGCGCTTGGCCTCTGAGTCTGGGCCGCAACCAACTGAGTCAACAAATTAATGGCCTCTCTCACATCTTGGCCTGAAGCATTCGGTGGAGGAGCTGGAGCTAGGGCTGAGGCTCCCACGTGCTCCTCAGTAATAGGCACTTTCTGGGAGGACTGAGATTGAGCCGCACTCTGGGACTCATCTTCCTCTACTACCGGTGGCGGTGCTCTTTCGGCCCGCTTTTCTGCCACCGTCTTGCCCTTTTGGGCTGTTGTAGCCTTTTTCTTTTTAGGCATCTCTGAAATACACAACACACGATTTAAGAACAAGAATTTCTTACATCATAGCTCTATCGCACGATTCTTATGAAGAAAGAAGGTCATATATTCCTAAGATGTCTGCAGCTTCTCGTTTATAAGTGTGGCGCGCAACACACCCATAACCAAGACTCTACTAGACACGGCTCGTAGACATATCCTAGGACTGAACTGTTCTGATACCACTTTTTTCACGACCCGACTCGGGGCCGCGACGAGCACCCGGTGCTAACCCACCCGAGCACCCTCTTAGCTTACTCTTATACTTACATCTAGGTGAGCCACATAATTATACATGCATTTCCATTGATTCGTCAACTAGTCCCATATGGACAACCGCACATTTATATTATCATAGGCATTTATGCTACATCAATATACATGGGCCAACGTGGCCGACAAAATGATATACAAAACATAAGCCGACAAGGCCAAACACATTTTACCCACACACCCATACGTCTACGAGCCTCTAAGAGTATAACATATCACATTAGCGGGACAGGACCCCGTTATGCCCATAATTATATACACAAAAGAATGAGTACCCAAAAGATATGGCTCCGAAGGAAATGGAGCTCTCTATGAAATCTCCGAATAGGCAGCTAAGGATCAAATCTGTCTCTCTGCGCACCTGCGGGCATGACGCAGCGTCCACAAACAAAAGGACGGCAGTACGAAGAATGTACTGAGTATGTAAAGCATGATCAACATCAATATAGGAGCATAATAGATATCATATGAAGATAGCATAAGAGGGGAGACAGTAATATCGTCATCATGTCGCTTACGTGCATACATCGTCGTTCGTATCCCATAGTAATACTCGTACCATACTTGTGCTCATATTCGTATACATGTCCTTATCCGTATTCCTATACATAGTCTTTTCACATTCATATTCATATTATATACATAGTCATTTCACATACATAGCATTTACATAGCATACCCGACCTCATGGGATCGGTGTCTTATACATACTTGGCCAACCAAGGCTCAAGGTCATACATACCCGGCCCTACCAAGGCATCAGGGTTATCCGTACCCTCTGCAGAGGTGTGCGCGCGTTTCGTAATCGTATACATACTTTATACATAGTCATATACATATAGTCTTACCCGGCATCATAAGCTCGGGGTCTTATTATAGCCCTTCATAGGCACACATACACATATATCGTAGCTCGTAAGCATCTCTAGTCTCATTTTACTCTCATCATCATTTCTATCCTCATCATTATCGTTACATTTACATTATAGACTTACTCGTCATACGAGGAACGTAGTATAAGCATAGTACGTATCAAGGGTCGTGAGCTTATGAGCTCGGAATGTCAATCATGTGAAGACAACATACTCATATAGAGGAATTTAGGAATTTGGCCAAGAACCATGCCTTATGAAAGAAGGGTTAGCCTTACATACCTTTCCGTCGAACTATTCTATGCTTGCACGTTCCCTTCCAAAGCTAGCGTTTATACCTTCATTAATATCATAACAATGGCCATTAGTCATTCACATTATCCACATTATCTAGAATTCCTCAATTTGCCTCTAATTCACCCACATTCATGATTATAACACCCATCTTCGTCCATTCTTCTAAAGTGTTTAGTTCATGATCTTAATACCATTTATAGCACATTCATATCACAACACAACAACATTCATAACTCAATTCAAACTATTTCTCAAAATGTCACTATTCATCATTCATGACCTAGTTGACCACATTTTCTACAATCCATGTATTTTAATTCTCCAATACCTCAAACATCTTGTAAAAATCATGAATCTTACCTTAGAAGTTGTAGGAACAAGCTTTGGTTGATAATACTCTTCGTGGGTTCACAGGTGACATCGGGATAAGGAGATATAGACGTTTTAAGACAGAAAAGTCCAACCCGTTTTCAAGTTGGGTCAAACCCATTTCCCCTTGGTATATAAGGGAAATGTTAACCCTAGCAGCCCCCAATTCCCACAAATTTCAGATTTTTAGAGAGATAAAGTGAGAGAGAGGAGAACTAGAGAGATAAAGTAGAGAATCAACCAAATTTAAGGCCCCGAATCCCGAAGCTCGTGAAGGATAAAGTGTAGTACAAGTTGTTGCCGTCATTTTAAGCTAAAGATCGGACTTGGGGGTGTTGATTTCGTGGTGACTACCCAAAAAGGTAATGTTTCTACTCCCTAATCATTATAGTTGTGAATTGATGAATTCTTGAGAGAATAATAATTGGGTTTGATGAAGAGAATTATATGAACTATGCTAGAGTTGTTGAATTGTTGACTTGGGATTGTTGTATTCATATGGGGGATGAAGAATGATGTTAATTACATCTAATTGAGATTGTTGAATTATCTAGAAGTAATAGAATGGGGATTGGGTGAAGAAAACCCCATTAATGAGGGTTATAGAGCTTCATGCCCACTAAGTGTTTGATAAAATGCTTAGGTGAACAAAACATGGATATTGTTGCTAATATAGAATCCCTATGACTTGTATTGCTATAGATTGAAGTTTAAGGGATTGAAGAACATTTTGATACGCTCAAAAGCGGGAAGTTAAGGTATGTAGAACTTCCATCCACATGTGGGAATCTCTACGTTCTTCCCCATGATCCGTTTCGTAAAATCTATGAAGTTCAAACCCTAGGGCATTAAACCCAACATATTGGTAGCCCGTAATTATGTATGTATGTACATGAATTTCGTATCTATGTTCGTTATTGTATTCCTAATCTTCCATTACGGACATTAGGGATCCTAGCCTAATCCATGAATCATGAATTCTTCCTCATGTGTTATCATTATGTTCATATGAAATTGTATGATTTTATTTTTTACAAATCACAAGCATGTTCTCAAGTCAACTACAAATATATGATTATGAACTATTGTATTCCTCATGATCAAGTACATGTTTACAAGCTATTTCATGAAAACATGTTTACAAGTTATTTCGTGAAATCATGATTTCAAGACAAGTACCAGTTAATTCACGAAAGTTATGGGCTTCTTGGCCAACTATATTATTTTCATGTTCGGCAGTTGTATTAATACCGAGAAGGCTCAGATAGCCTGAAACTACGTATGCCAACGTAGGATAAGGATCACTCCGCCCAGATAGGACGATTCCTTCATATTTTCCCCATGAGGGATTTGGATCCATTTATGTCAGATTCATGTCTCGTGCCCCGGCAAGGTACGAGATAGCTTAGCTGATCGGGCAGAGATCAGACTCCACGTTTCTCCCCGTGGTAGATCATGTCGGTATTATAGATTATCCCACGCTTACAGTACCCATGTTTATGTTCAGTTCCAGTACTCAGTTTCAGTTTCAATTTCATGTTTATGTACGCATGCTCATGTTCATGTCCAGGTTTTCAGTTTCAGTTCTTATCATGTTATTTCATGTCCCATGTTATTTCTTTCCGTTGTTTTACATACCAGTACATTCAATGTGCTGACGTCCCCTTTTATTGCCCGGGGGCCTGCATTTCACGATGCAGGTACTGATATACAGGACGACACACCTGCTCAGTAGGACAACATTCGTATCAGCTTATTGGTGAGCCCCATCTCATTCGGGGTTTAGTCAACTTTTGTTTTATGACTAATTATGTATCTAAAGGTATGCTGGGGGCCTTGTCCCAGTAAGTATGTTTTCCAGTCAGACTCATGATAGAGGTTTCATAGACTAGACAAGTCAGTTATGTCATGTCAGACTTTTGGAGTCGCATAGCCATTTTGGGCTCACTCATGGTTGAACAAGTATTTTATTAAGTATTTTGACTTACCATGTTTTCTAAAGGCTCATCATGTGTTCACGTTATATTTCCGCTCATGTATGCATTATGATGATTCAGCAAGTCATGTGGTTCGTTCGGTCACATGCAGTCAAGCACCGAGTGTCGTGTTACGTCCAGGCCATGGTTCGGGGCGTGACAAATCTTGGTATCAGAGCCTAGGTTCAAGGATCTTTAGGGAGTCTATGAAACCGTGTCCAGTGGGGTCTCTTTTATATGTGTGAGGGCCCCACACATATAAACAGTTGACCACCAAGACATTCAGGATTGTCTCATTTCTTTCATATTTTAGATCGTGCAGTTAGAGCAGTATTTTTAGGATGGCTTCCTAATTCGTGCGTGTACGTGTTTTCAGAAAATGCCATACAAAAGAACGTACAAGAAGAAAAACACAGCCACCAGCCAAAGGGCTGCCGCTGAAGTAGCTCACGAAGATACTGTTCCGACTCAGGCAACAGCTCCAACTACCCCTACCGTTACACCTCCTAGTGCTTCAGACACGGATGTTAGGAGTGCTATCAACATGCTCACCCAGCTGGTAGCAGCTCAGGCCCAACGTCAGGAATCTGGGTCAAGTTCAGGAGGTAACGGAGAGTCTTCTAAGACGAAGGATTTTCTCATAATGAATCCCCCAGTCTTTACGGGGACAAAGAAAGATGATGACCCTCAGGACTACATTGATGCTCTTCAAAAGATCTTTAGGATTATGACAATTACAGAAACGGAAGCAGCTACTTTTGGAGCTCATCAGCTACAGAGCATTGCTAACACGTGGTATGAATCTTGGGAATTGTCCCGAGGTGAGAATGCGCCTGATGCTACATGGGATGAATTTGCTAGTGCATTCCTAGACCACTTTATGCCAGTAGAGGTCAGAGAGGCTAAGGCTGAACAATTCCTGAAGCTCAAACAAAATGGCAGGCCTGTTCAAGAATACTATTTGGAGTTCGTTAGCCTGGCTAAACATGCCCCACACATGTTACCCGATATGAGGGCAAGAGTAAGAAGATTCGTTGGAGGTCTTGATTCCCATTTATATGATGGAACCAATATTATTGCACAGAATGGGACAATGACTATTTCCAAGATGGTTGCTTTTGTACAGGGCAATGAGACAAGGCTAAAGGAGGAAGAAACCTTACAAAAAGAGAAAGACAAGGAGTTCAACAAGAGGGTCAAGTCTACTGGACAGTTCAGCGGGAACCGAAACAGGAAATTCTTTAAGAACAGGTCAGCAGTACCTGCTTCGTCCACAGCAAGTGCCCCACATCCTAAGTTCCGCAATGATAAGAAGCAAAATTTCAGGACATCAAGTTCTTACTCTCAGACGAGTGGGGGTCAGTCGACTTATACTTATCCAATATGCAGCAAGTGTAATAGGAGACACTCAGGTGAGTGTCGCATGGGCATGAATATATGTTATGGTTGTGGCCAGAGAGGCCATTATCAGAAAGATTGTCCGTCAGCTAGGCAAGGTACCGGAGGTAACGTGGCGCAGCCCATGAATCCAGCAGTCCCTCAAAATAATCAGGCCCAGCGGGGGGACAATGCAGCTAGGTCTGGAAACACAAGCGGTGGGCGAAACCGGTTGTATGCATTGGCAGGCCGTCAGGATACAGAAGCTCGAGCAGATGTTGTTACAGGTACTCTAACAGTTTTCACTTTCGATGTATATGTCCTCATTGACCCAGGATCCACCCTATCTTATGCAACCCCATTTGTTGCTAAGAAATTTGGTATTGAACTTGAAAAATTGTATAAACCCTTTGAGGTATCCACCCCCGTTGGGGAATCACTCACAGTTAGACATATGTATAGGGGTTGCCCAGTTTTAGTCTATCACCGCAAAACCACAGCTGATTTAGCGGAATTAGAAATGGTAGACTTCGATGTGATCATGGGTATGGATTGGTTAGCTTCATGTTATGCCACAGTATATTGTAGAACTAAGGTGGTAAGATTCGAGTTTCCTAATGAGCCAGTCATATAATGGAAGGGTAATTCAGTAATACCCAGGGGTAGATACATTTCTTACCTAAAAGCCAGAAAAATGATTTCCAAAGCCTATATCTACCACCTTGTTCGAGTCAAAAAATTCAGATGCTCAGACTCCAACTCTTCAATCCGTACCAATTGTAAATGAATTTCCAGAAGTCTTCCCAGAAGACCTTCCAGGAGTCCCTCCTGACAGGGAGATTGAGTTTGGAATTGATTTACTTCCCGATACTCAGCCGATATCTATTCCGCCATACAGAATGGCTCCAGCAGAGTTAAAAGAGTTAAAATCCCAGTTGAAAGATCTACTTGATAAGGGGTTTATTAGGCCTAGTGTTTCTCCTTGGGGAGCACCAGTCTTATTTGTTCGAAAGAAGGATGGTTCTTTACGTATGTGTATAGATTACCGTCAGCTGAACAAGGTCACCATTAAGAACAGGCACCCTCTTCCTAGAATAGATGACTTATTTGATCAGCTGCAAGGCGCCCAATGTTATTCCAAGATTGACCTCAGAACGGGCTATCATCAGTTGAAGGTTAAGGAAGTTGATATTCCGAAGACAGCTTTTAGGACCCGTTATGGCCATTTCGAATTTCTTGTTATGTCATTTGGGTTGACAAATGCACCAGCTGCTTTCATGGATCTTATGAATAGGGTCTTCAAGCCTTATCTCGATTTATTCGTCATTGTCTTCATTGATGATATTTTGGTGTATTCCCGTAATGAGGCCGAACATGCAGAACATCTCAGAATAGTGTTGCAGACTCTTAAAGATCGCGAACTTTTTGCAAAATTCTCAAAGTGTGAGTTTTGGCTTAAATCAGTGGCATTCTTAGGCCATGTGATCTCGGGTGAAGGTGTTAAAGTTGATTCTCAAAAGATTGACGCCGTAAAGAGTTGGCCCAGACCCACCTCAATTTTTGAGATAAGAAGTTTCTTGGGTCTGGCAGGCCATTGTCACCAAACGTTCATAGTATTCCGGTTCTAGTGCTTGAATGAAGAAAGTAACCATTTCTGTCTCCTCCATGGGTGGGTGTACTCTAGATGCTTCTTCCCTCCACCGTATAGCATATTCTCGAAATGATTCGATTGACCTCTTCTTTAATTTTGTAATCGAGATTCTGTCAGGAGCGATCTCGACATGAAATTTATAATGATCCACAAAAGCATTCGCCAAGTCATCCCAAGTACGCCATTTGGTTGTATCTTGCTTGGAATACCACTCCAAGGCTTTTCCACTCAAACTCTGATTGAATAGTTTGACTCTTATCCCTTCATTCTTCCCCACACCAATC
Source organism: Lycium barbarum (assembly GCF_019175385.1). Classification (NCBI taxonomy): domain Eukaryota; kingdom Viridiplantae; phylum Streptophyta; class Magnoliopsida; order Solanales; family Solanaceae; genus Lycium; species Lycium barbarum. Next base: position 10,184,272 of record NC_083342.1, read on the forward strand.
AACTTTTCACAATAGACCTTCAAATGGAAGAAAGGGTTCCCCGACCCATCAAACTTCTCAAATTTTGGAATCTTGTAACCTGGTGGCAATTCTACCTCAGGAAATGCACATAATTCTTCATATCTCACGCTTTGGTTACTACCAAGTCCACGCAAACTTTTCATGGCATCCTCCAAACTTTTGAGCTTTCTATTTATCATTTCATCATTAATTGACCGTGCCTCATTTTCAACTTCGACATAATGATCAACATTTGTGCGACATTGTCCCTGGATTTGTGTCATGGGTGGAGCTGTGGTATAAGTATATACTGGCGGAACTTGATGTGCATTGGTAACATCATGTGCCGGCGGTATGAACTGAGTTTTTGAAGAGGTGGCTGTAAATAAAAGGGGAGCATTTTGAGTGAGGGGTTCGGAACGAACCGGCTGAGAGGTGGTAAAATAATTTGCTTGGTTAAATTCGTCCAAATTTGGGAATGGAGGTGGCATAGGCAAAGTCTGACGAACCCCATGAGATGGAGTCATATGTGGTGGCGTTTGAGAAAATGACCGGTTGTGAAGTACCATGTGACTTAATTCAGCAACTCGTCGCTCCAAACGAGCAATGATCTCCAAATGTGTTTCTGGTTGATTAGAAGATGTGGGATCACTCGTGATCGGCAAACTAAGAGATGGCTCAGATGAAGTGGTTGCATTGATCAAACTTTGCTCCATTTTAGAACGAGTCTTTTTAGTTAACCAGATGATTAGTGATGAGTCAGAGTCTGATTTTTTGGCTCTAGACCGTGTGAAATATGGATGCTCCGCCAGTTCCCTTTTAGCACAAGTCAACCTTTTATTTTGGAAAATAAATTTTAAAAAAAGAAAAATGATAAAACAAAAAAAGAAAGAAAAAAAAATGAGTCAGTATACGGTAAGGACATATTATTGCATATAAACACATTATTGCACATAATACATCGCGTTTTATAATGCAAGGGATCTCTTTATGCCAGAGGTAGGCCTAACGAATATTTGAAGGACAAACATGTCTTTTATGTATTATTCCACAACTCCTCCTAAAAGTAATTTGCAAGAATAAGAATTATTACATGCCAATAATACATCTCAAAATCAACCTAAGATATCTAATGCTTCAACTTCACTAATTTCCTTTGGTTGTCTTCAACCTCGGGCATTAATTAATGCTCCACGGCAACCTGCAACAAAATGTCAGTTTCCTTGAAATATTTATCTATAGAGTATTAGGTCCACATATTCCACATATTTGTCCTTCAAATAATGCACATAAATAGTGAAAAGCGTCACTTAGAGTCATAGACTCATTTGGACATTTGGTAAGGTTGACTAATGAACTTAATACACCAAGGGTATTAAGCCTCCTAGGTTTAAAATGATGCATGTCCTTACAAGGTTTTGTTTTTCGCTCTACCTAGGTAGACTAAGAATGGTTTTCCTATGACACAAGGCTCCCCCAAGCGGACAACTTGGAAGTGGAAAGTCTGTGGCCGTCGACTGCACCGCCGATCGACTAAATCCACAAGATCAATCCAACTAAAGGGGTAATTTAGTAGTGCACGGGCGCAAACTGCGAAGCCGCTTTAAGTGTGTGAATATGTGTGAGTTTTCCAGTAGTAGAAGAAATATGAGCGGAATGCCAATTTAAGGAAAGCAATAACATACATATTACATAGAAAATGCATATAAAGAATAAAACAATAATAAAACATTTAAAAACATTTAAAAACATATAAAGCAAAAAATACAAAAAAAATAAAGCAAAACAAACAAAACATCCAACAAATTATTTATTAACCTAAGTTGTTATGGTTAAGAACCTAAAGTCCCCAGCAGAGTCGCCAAGCTGTCACACCCCATTTTAACCGGGTTAAATCCAGGGTACAACATTTTGGTGATTCCTATTTATTTTGTTTTAAGGAGTCGCCACCTAATTAATTTAACGGTGAATTAGGACACCTAGAGTTTAACTAAGGCAAAGTTAAAACTAAACCTCAATTAATAGTCTGCTTAACCAGTGTGATTCTAAGTAAGAGCTCTATATTATCCTAAAGGGAAGGGGTTAGGCATCCTTTAGAATCCGTTAACTTACGGTTATCCGACCAACTTAGGTTAATTAATTAAATTAAATGTAGGATAAAATTTTTAGAAAATGACCTTAGAATATTGCTAAAGTTTTAAGAAGAAAATCATGTTAACTAAAGTAATATTTACAGAAAAGAGATAATAATTTGTATAAAGAAAACTTTAGATGCCATTTTAGAATAAAACTCATAAAGGTTATTAAGGCTTTAAATCAAATGCTATTTAGAAATAAAACTTATAAAAGATAGTTTGCATAAAGGAAGACTTTAGATGCAATTTAAATAAAGCTTAAAATGTGGCGGAGAATTTATATGAAATATAGTAAAATGCTATTTAAGATTATACTTGTAGGGAATATAACTATTTTGCCCATAAATAATAGCTTTTAAGAAAAGATTTAAACGATTTTAAACTATGTTACAGGAATATAACGATGTAGAAGAATCTAGACTTATAAATAGGATTCAGCAAGAAATGGGTTCCTTTTATCTTTTTATTACTTCTTATTAAGAGTATGCTAAATTGATTCAAACCTGAGGAATTATTTACAAATTAGACTAGAGTTTGTATTTGCGTATTTGCAATATTTTTTAAATATAATATTTTTAAAATATGATATTTTAAAGTAGCAGAACATGATTTCTTTTACTCCAAGTATGTTATTGAAAATCAACTATCTTAACAAAATAAATATTATAGATACTTTAAATTGACCACCCGTTATATTAAATTAACTCAACGACTCTACTAAGGTTTATCTAAGTTAAGAAGATAAAACAAAATAAAGAGTTAATCATGCAATACAAAACTAAGTACGCGAAAAGAAAAAAAAAACAAGATAGAAGAAGAAATGAGCTAAATGGGCTCAACCCATTTTAAGGATTGTTGATGCTGTTTTCTTTTTTATTTGGGCCTTAACCCAAAACTCCATCTTTATTCCCCTTGGCTGCGAGCAGAACTGGATACGGAGGAGATGTCGTTGGGCTTTTAGCCCAACATAAAATGTTGGAGAAGAACGAGTCTCTCGGACTCGTATGCGATGATCATGCATAAAACGAAAGGAAAAAGATTAGTACGTAACTGGCAAATAAGGCTAAACACACACAGTGTAAATGAATTGGATCAGTGGAGTATGCTAGCAATATACAAACACCTATCAGATGTAAAGATGTATACTGGCCATGTCATTTGTTCATCAAAATCATCACAGATCACACATAGTAGATCATACCTAAATAGAGCAGTCCTCGGGGCCGATCTGTTTCCATGATTTTTCTTTTAACATGATGTTAGCATTTATGCAGGTAAAGCAACTGGCAAAAGTTCAGCGGGCTAGTACTTAAGCGGATTGGTTTTAACATGTTGTAATTATACTATAATTTAAGAGACCTCTTATGGATGAATGCATATGAAATAAACAGTTTTGGAACAGAAAGAATTTTCAAATAAGAATATCTCGCTATCCTCAGAGGCTTCCAGAATATGCATGTAGTAGTGGCAACAAAGCATTCCATAGAAATACAGCAGCCCACTTAAAACTTTGACAATGATCCAAAAGGCAGGAACAAGCTAATGAAAGAAGCATGGAAGACTGCTAATAAAAGAAGAAGACTGGTTTTAATAATCTTGTGATGAATCATAAATTCATAAGTCCATGTATGGTCTCACAAGTTGCTATCATAGACAAAAACTTTATTAATCAGGGTACTTTCCTTAAAAATCATTTCTTTCTTTAAACAAGGATTTCCTTATGTGCTAAATATTTATCATGCTACAGGTTAACACCAAAACAGCTCAGTCAGTTACCCCCTTTTTTAAATCCCTACATGGCAATTGACTCCTAAGAGAAGTTTCAACACAGAATATCAATAAGAGCAAGACGGTATCTAGGTTGTAAATTTTGTATCAAATCATACATTTCTAAATATCCTTTCCTCTATTGTTTAGAATAAACAAGCAGGAAGTTTGACATGCAAATGAGAAGAAAGCTTGCACACACCCAGCACCTCACTCTATAGTGTGATGAATTAAACTTAGGCATTCCACAAGGTTTCACTCAAAACGGCCTTAGCATATGGATTAAGAAATAGTTACAAAGTTTAAGTACCACAAACCAGAAAAAAGAGTGAATGTTAAACATAGAATCATCAAGATTTCTAGAATTTAGAAAGAATAAGGATATAAAACATTTATGTTAAATTTAGTGTCAACAAGGTTGCATTTGAAACTCATTTAGGCCCCTATATAAACAGAGTCCTCCCTTTTTTTAAGCCATTTCGTTAAGCCAAATTAATCAAGGCAGCAATTGAACCCCAGACTATATTTTAAAGGGAGCATCACCAGTTCATGCTTCTAATCGAACGAACAGAGTACAGGACTGCAGGCAGCGATATTACAACAAACAAAGAAAAATAAATTAAAATAGTATTGAAGATAGCACAACAGGACCATAACCGAACTAAAATAATGCATAATGATACCAACACAACATCAAACATAATAACACGAAACAGAACTGAAAATATTAATAACACCACAACCAAACTACAAAAAAAATGAGGGAGAATTACCGATTACCAATCAGCAATTTAACATTAAACCTAATTAAATTAATCTAATCAAGTGAAAAAAAACACGATGAAAGGGAAATTACCTTTCTTGGGTGCAGCGAATCTGGAGTGCGAGGTTTTCAGATCTAACCTCGAAACTGTCGAATCCGAGCTTGCGAAACTCGAATTCACAACAATAACGAAATAGACGAAAAATTGATAAATGCAAGTATTTTGATTTGATATCTTGAACTACCACAATGAACAACAAGTTGATATTTTGAAAAAAAGAAAAAGGTTTTTGGGTTTTTCAATTTTGATCTCTAAAGGGGGTTTCTGCCGCTAAAAAACCTCCCCCTTTTTTTGGATCCACAAGTGAATATTTATATCATGATTTTTAGGTTCCTCTCAGTTTGAAAATGGGCCGAGTTTTGAAGTTGAATTCCTTTTTTACAAATCAGAACGTTGGGGACATGGTATGGGGTGTGTCAGGGGTGCGTGGGGGGCAAGAGGAGGTGGGGTGTCAGAAAGGGCAGGGTATGGCGGAGATGAAGAAGACGACGATGAGAGAGGGAGGGAGAGGGAGAGGTGAGATGCGGCGGGGACGAAAAGAAAATGAAGGGGAACCCTTTTTAGGGTTTCCCTTATTTTCTTAAAAATGGGTCGGACCCAGTCCATAAATGGACTGGGTCAATTTTTAGACCAGGTATTAAAGAATGGGCTAGCAAATTATAATACGGACTGATCTAAAAATTAAGGTAAAAAATATAGGCTGGTTAAGAAATATTTATGAATTGATTGGACTTTGATTTGGGATCTGATAAGTCGCAAATGCGGACTGAGTGTAAGAAATAGTTTGGCTTTTAAATTTGAATAAAAGACCCATTTTAATTGACGATATACTGAGGGTGCCTAATACAAAAATATGTGTTTATTAGGACTCGGGTAATGAAATTATATGATGCTATAATAGCCATGCAATAATATTTTTTGGAAAATCCACAGTAAAATAAAATACTATTATTTAATTATGCAAAAAATAAATATGATGTGTGTGCGTAAGCTGGTAAAAATGCCGAAAAAATGATGATAATAATAATAATAATTAATAACTGCAATATAATAATGAAACACCGGCTTTGATAAAAGGCTAATAATTATAGTAAAATAATATATATATATATATTTTTTTTAAAAAAAACAAAAAAATTCCATAAAACGTTAGAAACATAAATAGGTATTTTGGAAGAGAGACGGGACAAAATTGGGTGTCAACAATCTCAAGGAGATTTACTGGTGGAACGATATGAAGAAGAATGTGGCAGATTTTGTAGCTAAGTGTCTGAATTGTCAGCAGGTGAAAGCCGAACACCAGAGGCCTGGTGGCTCGGCTCAGAATATTGATATTCCTGTCTGGAAATGGGAAATGATCAATATGGATTTTGTATCAGGTTTACCTCGTTCAGCTAGGAGACATGACTCTATTTGGGTGATCGTTGACCGGCTTACTAAGTCAGCACACTTTTTGCCAGTCAAGACCACATATTCAGCAGAAGATTATGCCAAGCTCTATGTTAATGAGATTGTCAGATTGCATGGGACACCAGTGTCCATTATTTCAGATCGTGGTGCTCAGTTTACAGCAAACTTTTGAAAATCTTTTCAGAAAGGATTGGGTACCAAGGTGAACCTCAGCACAGCTTTTCATCCACAAACAGATGGCCAGGCAGAGCGTACTATTCAGACTCTAGAGGATATGCTGAGAGCATGTGTCTTGGACTTCAAAGGTAATTGGGATGATCACTTACCACTCATTGAGTTTTCTTATAATAACAGTTATCATGCTAGTATTGGGATGACACCATTTGAAGCTTTGTATGGGCGAAGGTGCAGATCACCAATTGGTTGGTTCGAAGTTGGTGAAGCAGAGTTGTTAGGACCAGATTTGGTTTATCAAGCTATGGAGAAAGTCAAGTTAATACAGGAGCGTTTGAAAACAACTCAGAGTCGCCAGAAGTCTTATACAGATGTGAGACGAAGGGATTTAGAATTTTCAGTTGATGATTGGGTGTTCCTTAAAGTCTCACCCATGAAAGGTGTTATGAGGTTTGGCAAGAAAGGGAAGCTAAGTCCCAGGTATATTGGGCCTTACAGAATTTTACGAAAGGTCGGTCTAGTGGCCTATGAACTTGAGTTGCCACAAGACTTGGCTGCTGTACATCCTGTGTTTCATGTGTCCATGTTGAGAAAGTGTGTAGGAGACCCATCGTTGGTTGTTCCTACTGATACTATAACAGTTCAGGATGGGTTGACTTATGAGGAGATCCCTATAGCCATTCTTGATCGTCAAGTTCGCAAGTTGAGAACTAAGGAAGTAGCCTCAATAAAGGTCTTGTGGAGGAGCCAGAAGATTGAAGAGGCCACATGGGAAGCCGAAAAGGACATGAAATCCAGATATCCGCACTTGTTTGAAGAGCGGGCAGATAGACTTCAAGGTAAATACCTTTAGTTTTCATGTCATGTCCCTTATGTATTCATGCCTCACGTCTCACGTTCAAGTTCATGTATTCACTATTCATGTCTCATGTTTGGGCACTGATGTTTCATAAAACTACGTCATGTTAGTTTCCATGTCCCATGTCATGTTATGTCTTATGTTCCACGCTCATGTCAGCTATCCAGTGCCCATGTTCATGCCTCAGTATTCAAGTTTCCATATAAACATGTCATGTTTCCTTCACCTTCATGTAGCCAAGCCATGTCCAGCCATATTCTTAACCATTACCCATCATTCGAGGACGAATGATCCCAAGGGGGAGATATTGTAACACCCCGTATTTGGAACTGAGTTTATGCTCATATCATTAGAGTTCTAGTGGAAACACTGAAGGTGTAAGCGTTTGCGAAAACGGTTGATAGGCCTATTTCGGACAGTGATAACTCCTTGATCCGTTGTGAATCTGGAATAACTTTCTTGATGAAAGTTGTATCCCTATTAAATCGCTTTCCAACGGTATATTATGTGGATTAAACGGACATCTGTGCAAAGAGTTATGGCCATTTGACTGAAGCCTGTTCGCTGGAAAATTCGTCTGCGTTACTGTAACGTTACGGACCGTAACTCGTGTTACGGGCCGTAACAGTGAGCCGTAACATAGAGAAAATTTCCAGAACCTCACTGGAAATTTCCTCCAAGATACGGTACCAAGATACGGTCTGTCCTTCGTGTTACGGGCCGTACTTCGTGTTACGGATCGTAACAGTGGACCGTAACACGGAGAAAATTTCCAGAACCTTACTGGAAATTTTCACCAAGGTACGATACCAAGTTACGGTCCGTCCTTTGTGTTACGGGACCGTAACATGGGGCGTATCTTGGTCCGCAATTACGTTTCGGGTCACCTGACTTCGGGAGGCCATAACCCTATCATAACTTGGGAATTTGGGAAACCTCAAAGAACAAAAGTTGTAGGTAATTGAAATACCTTTCCAACCATAGGTCGTGGGTTCACAGGTGACATCGGGATAAAGAGATATGGACGTTTTAAGACAGAAAAGTCCAACCCGTTTTCAAGTTGGGTCAAACCCATTTCCCCTTGGTATATAAGGGAAATGTTAACCCTAGCAGCCCCCAATTCCCACAAATTTCAGATTTTTAGAGAGAGAAAGTGAGACAGAGGAGAACTAGAGAGAGAAAGTAGAGAATCAACCAAATTTAAGGCCCTGAATCCCGAAGCTCGTGAAGGATAAAGTGTAGTACAAGTTGTTGCCGTCATTTTAAGCTAAAGATCGGACTTGGGGGTGTTGATTTCGTGGTGACTACCCAAAAAGGTAATGTTTCTACTCCCTAATCATTATAGTTGTGAATTGATGAATTCTTGAGAGAATAATAATTGGGTTTGATGAAGAGAATTATATGAACTATGCTAGAGTTGTTGAATTGTTGACTTGGGATTGTTGTATTCATATGGGGGATGAAGAATGATGTTAATTACATCTAATTGAGATTGTTGAATTAGCTAGAAGTAATAGAATGGGGATTGGGTGAAGAAAACCCCATTAATGAGGGTTATAGAGCTTCATGCCCACTAAGTGTTTGATAAAATGCTTAGGTGAACAAAACATGGATATTGTTGCTAATATAGAATCCCTATGACTTGTATTGCTATAGATTGAAGTTGAAGGGATTGAAGAACATTGTGATACGCTCAAAAGCGGGAAGTTAAGGTATGTAGAACTTCCATCCACATGTGGGAATCTCTACGTTCTTCCCCATGATCCGTTTCGTAAAATCTATGAAGTTCAAACCCTAGGGCATTAAACCCAACATATTGGTAGCCCGTAATTATGTATGTATGTACATGAATTTCGTATCTATGTTCGTTATTGTATTCCTAATCTTCCATTACGGACATTAGGGATCCTAGCCTAATCCATGAATCATGAATTCTTCCTCATGTGTTATCATTATGTTCATATGAAATTGTATGATTTTATTTTTTACAAATCACAAGCATGTTCTCAAGTCAACTACAAATATATGATTATGAACTATTGTATTCCTCATGATCAAGTACATGTTTACAAGCTATTTCATGAAAACATGTTTACAAGTTATTTCGTGAAATCATGATTTCAAGACAAGTACCAGTTAATTCACGAAAGTCATGGGATTCTTGGCCAACTATATTATTTTCATGTTCGGGAGTTGTATTAATACCGAGAAGGCTCAGATAGCCTGAAACTACGTATGCCAACGTAGGATAAGGATCGCTCCGCCCAGATAGGACGATTCCTTCATATTTTCCCCATTGAGGGATTTGGATCCATTTATATCAGATTCATGTCTCGTGCCCCGGCAAGGTACGAGATAGCTTAGCTGATCGGGCAGAGATCAGACTCCACGTTTCTCCCCGTGGTGGATCATGTCGGTATTACAGATTATCCCACGCTTACAGTACCCATGTTTATGTTCAGTTCCAGTACTCAGTTTCAGTTTCAATTTCATGTTTATGTACGCATGCTCATGTTCATGTCCAGGTTTTCAGTTTCAGTTCTTATCATGTTATTTCATGTCCCATGTTATTTATTTCCGTTGTTTTACATACCAGTACATTCAATGTGCTGACGTCCCCTTTTATTGCCCGGGGGCCTGCATTTCACGATGCAGGTACTGATATACAGGACGACACACCTGCTCAGTAGGACAACATTCGTATCAGCTTATTGGTGAGCCCCATCTCATTCGGGGTTTAGTCAACTTTTGTTTTATGACTAATTATGTATCTAAAGGTATGCTGGGGGCCTTGTCCCAGTAAGTATGTTTTCCAGTCAGACTCATGATAGAGGTTTCATAGACTAGACAAGTCAGTTATGTCATGTCAGACTTTTGGAGTCGCATAGCCATTTTGGGCTCACTCATGGTTGAACAAGTATTTTATTAACTATTTTGACTTACCATGTTTTATAAAGGCTCATCATGTGTTCACGTTATATTTCCGCTCATGTATGCATTATGATGATTCAGCAAGTCATGTGGTTCGCTCGGTCACATGCAGTCAAGCACCGAGTACCGTGTTACGTCCAGGCCATGGTTCGGGGCGTGACAGTTTTCCAAACCAGTTGAAATAGATGCGGCTGGATCAGACATAATAATTTCTTTTCCTTGAATAGCCCAACTACGTCGCGGTAATGATGATGTCTTTGACTTTGTGAGGTAAGGATGGTCAGCCAGCTCGAGCGTCAACACGAATCAACTCTTTGGGAATAAAATAAAAAGAAACATAAAGTGAAAATGATGTTAGTCTCATTGACATATCTAGGTAAAGTCATGATTACGTAAAGTCAAGTAAGTCATGTAACAAATAGTCAAACAAGTTGTAAATGAGTGTATCAAACAATAACGCGTCCTAATATGCATGTGACCTCTTTGTGCCAGAGGTAGGCCTAACGTTTGTTTGAAGGGTAAAGTGTGCCATAATACGTCATCCCACTGCTTTTGATTAATTAAACAAATTCTATTTCCCAAAATAAAGTACAAAAGTAATGTAATATTTATTATATAAGATGTTTCCTAATCTAAGTAAAGTAAATATGACATCTAGCTCCATTTTGTGATGCCCTTGGTCTTCGTCGTTTGTTGTACTCCAATGCAAATTCATACCTGTCATAGAGACGTTAGTTATTCCCTCCCTCCTAAAGTTTAATTAATTGAATCAAGTAGTCAATATTTAGGCACTATTATCCTTCAAACATGCACATAAAGTATGCTTAGTGTCACTTGGGGTCGTGAACCCGCTTGGACGTTTGGGTAAAGTCGTCTAATGGGTTTAATACACCAAGGGTATTAAACCTCCTAGGTCATGAAATGTATGCTCTTTGGTTTAGCTCTATCCTAGGTTGACTACGAGTGGGTTTACTAGACGCAAGGTTCCCAAGCGGACTACTCGAGTGAGAAGGCTACGCAGTCTCCGTTATTCGGACACCCCGCGCATACGCCAACTCTCCTAAAATTTGGATTCTAAGAAGAAATTTGCGGGTGCGCTAAGCACACCTCGCGTGTACGTGTGATAGTGTGAGTTTTCCAGAAGTGGAGGAAGTATGAACGGAATGACAATTTATCAAAGCAGTAACACCTAAACAGTTTATATCAAACAAACAACTAATATCATGTAAGCAGTTTATAACCAATAAAGTAATTAAAGCAAGCACACAAAGCCTAATTAAAACTAAGTCCGTTATGGTTAGAACCTAAGTGTCCCCAGCGGAGTCGCTAAGCTGTTATACCCCATTTTAACCGGGTTAAAGTAGAAGTACAACATATTCTATGTAAAGACAATTAATAATTAATATGTAGAAAAATAATGATTTTACAAAGTGTTGTCTTGTAATTAATTTAACGATTCCAAACCCGAAAATGAAACTATGATGAACATTTAAAATTTGTGATAAAGTAATGCTCGTAATGTTGAAAATAAAAGTAGCGAAAATAATAGTAGTGAAAATAAAGTATTTAGCTCGTCAGTAAATTTAGACGCCCGAGTGAATAAAATTAAATAAAGGAGGGACAAAATTGGGTGTCAACAATAGGGTATTTATACCCTTTGAAAGTCGGTTCCACTGACTTTCCAAGTGGGGCTCGCGGAGGCATTTGGTAACTTATCTTGAAATTCCCATAACTTCCTATTTCGATGTCGTATCGACGGAAAGTTTGTTGCGTTGGAAACTACACTCGACAAACTTTAGTTTAGGCTCTTGAAATACCTCAAAACTCCTGATATACTAGGAGATATACTTCTCTAAAGTTGACCCAAAATTTCTGCCCAAAATTTTGCCAAATTTTCTAAATTTTCGACAAACTTATTTTCTTCGATTTGCTTGGTCCCGGAATCTTCCGAAACTCTCCATACATGATATTTATCATTAATTATACTTGATAATGGTCATGTCCTTTGGTTCCAAGGTTGTCCTTCCTGGTTACGACTTACGAGATAATTCATCCTTTACTTCATTGTTACGTACTTGTCATGGCTTGTACCTTTCAAAACTTCATGGGACGTCTCTGATACTCCACTAATATGGTGAAATATGTGGTATGCTCGTGCTCTGAAAGTGCGAGGTGTAACAATGTGTGGGAGGGGGTTGGGGCAGGGCGGGGTGGGGGTAAGAATTTTTTTATTAAAGTAAAATAAAATATATGAAATAGATAATTTGGGATAGTTTCGTGAGGGTTTGGGTGGAGCGGTGGGGTAAGGGTGGTTAGGTAGGTGAAGATGAATTGCGATGGAGGGTGGGGGTGATATTTTGTTGGGAATGGGTGGGGTGGGTCCGTGGGGTGGGTGGTGGGGGTTGGAGTATGAATGGCAAGGCTTGGGCGGGTATTTTTTGAAAAAGGTTTTCTTGGAGGTCGTGTCATTGGAAAGTTTTGAAGTTCTATTCTTCCCATGAGTTGCAACTATGTACTAGCAATTGAATTTGTGAACAAGAAGGTAAATTAATCTTCTCCATATTAGCTAGATGAAGCCAACATCTTTGAAGTAGCTTTGGATAATATGGATATCCATATTATCCGTCGGGTAACCCATTTTTATCAGTGTTAAATATGAGCGGGTCGGATAATTGATCCGTTTTTTGTTAACCCATTTTTTACCCGACTCATATCTGACTCGACCCGCCCGTTTGCCACCCCTAATTGTGATTGTTGACGACTCAAACTTGTTTCAATTTCTAAGTGTTCATTTTTCCAATTTAAAAAATATCCACCACAAAAGTTGTTGCTATTTTTATTTTATCTTGATTATTTTCTAGACGTGAGATTTGGTATTATAGATGTGCCTAAAGAAATCAAGTTCGGATATATAGTTATCTCCCGTTTGATATTACTATTACATTTTAATAGTAAAGGGAATAACGATTGTCCTGCTTTTTTTTTGTTTTTAAATACAATTCTTACTGTTCCTAAAGGAAATATGATTTTTAGTTGATTTAATTTCCCCAAACAAAAAACAAAAAAAAATAAAAAAAGACATCCTTTCAACAATTTTTTGGGATACGACAGGACAAGGTAGCGAATACTATAGTAGTAGTTAAATTTTCTATTAAATTCTTAATGAAAGGGTTTTATAATCGTATAAATACAGTAACTTACAATAGTTAAGTGATTTAATGTGGTGACAATGCATGGTAATTAACCAATAATAAGAGTTAAAAGCCTTTGTGGGACACATATTATGTATTCATTGATTTAACGTAAACCTCATATACGGATCAATTTTTATCTAATTTGAATTTGCTCGGTAAATAATTTTCCATGCCAAAAGGAATCCCTTCCAGTTCAAGCTCAAAGCCTGTAATTAAATGCGAGGAACTTTTATTATTTCCCGGTATCAGTTGTTGGCTACCAAATTTCCAAACTTCTCTCATGCACTCTTTTGGCTACTTCTGCTTTTATTTTTCTCTATTTTTTCTTTTATTTACTTCCTCTGATATTTAATATTTGATTAAATATGAAGTTTAAAATATTAGTTTAATTTGTATTTGTGTTAGTATTTTTTTTATTTTATGCTGCTTTGACTGATTATGGACTTTAATTTATTTTTTTAAAGTTTTTTTCGTCTAAATCTATCAATATACATAAGTACCAAAAGTACATTTGGTGAGAGAACTTTCACGTGTTTTTTAATTTTTTGTCTTTGAACGATGTTTATATTAAGTTGTCTCAGCAAATCGCATCATTAAGGGTAAGACATGGATACTAACAATGGATAGCTTTTAAAAAGAGAACGGTATCATTTGTTCGGAACAAATTATAAAGGATGTGTCATACTATGCTAGGAGCAAAAAGCTTAATTTGATTATAAAACCATCATAACCTTTGAAATTTAAATTATTCAATAAGTTTGAATTCTTGAAGACTTTAAGTCCTATTGAAACCACTACTACGAACATCTGAGATATTTTGAAATAGTAAAAAGTTTCATATAAAATTGAAATGGAGCAAGTATTTCTTTATTCTCTAATTTATTGTTTTTTGGTATTTTTCAATGCTTGAGGTCAATGGAAAAATGGTTGGTTTAGCTTTTTATTTAAGCAGAGTGAAATTGATTATTTTTGTGGGAAAGCTAATGATTGTTAATATTGTTGAGAGACCAAATTCATCCCTTAAATAATCACCTAAACATCTATATATCTATATAAAATAGGGAAGTAGCCTCGCTGACGTGACAGTCTCACAAATTTGCATTTGCATTTATCTTTTTTCTCATTTTTTTTTTTGGAATTTTCTGTATTTTAAAATTTATGTTATTGGTTAAAAACGGTCTGTTTTAACAGCATTTATAGTCACGCCCTTTTAAGGAAAAATAACTGTCGTTTTAATTGCATTTATCTTAATCATTTACCACATTAATTAGTAATTACTGCACTAACTAACTAAAGTCAAACATCTTATTGAAAAGGCACACCTTCTTCTTCCATTATGATTATATGTTGAAGCCATTTTTTCCAAAAAAAAAAAGTCCATCAGAAGACTCTTAAATTGCCGAAAAGAGAGAGTCTCAGGTCTATACTAGAAATCTGGTAATATTCTAGAGATATGCATGAAAGTTCGTCACTTTCACCGATTGTTTCTGCCAAACAAATTAAAAGATTACACTTACCAAGTTTGGGCTCACAAACTTGTGTTTCAATTCTTTGAAAGAACACAAACATTTTTCATGATTTTTTTGGTTAATCGCGAGCAATTGATCAAAAGACAAAGAAACCTCTATTTGAACAGGGAAAAGTGAAATTTTCTTCCAAAGAGAGAACAAACTTCCTCTCATAGCAGCAATAATTACGCTTTTAGAAATTCATCGGATTGTTACTCTTCGTATGTACTACTATTCCACCAGTCAAAATTCTGCAAAAATCTCCTATACTGGATCCTGTTGCTTCCTCTGATGATTTTGATGTTACAACATGCCTTATCATTTAATGCTCTACAAGATCATTGCATTTGTTAAGCTTTTCATATGACTGAATTATAGTGTTTCTTCTTTTAAATATGGGTAGCCATGTTTGTGAAACTATCTATATGATTGACATCGTTCTAAAATCTCTACCATGTGATTTTGAGTGATTTAAATTATGCAAATCTCTTTCCTGAAAGTTTATTTATGAAAATTTTATATGTAATTTAAACTGTATAGATTATACAAAACTATCTCTAAAAGATTAAAACTTTACTTAATGAGTTTTAAAGAAAAATATAAAAATAAGTGTTCATAATAAATTTGATATTTAATCTATCTGTATTTAAAGGCTAAAGTATTCTTAATATTTCAATATTGAAAGAGATTTTTGGGTAAATTGATTATCTGAAAAATAATTATGGTTACCTTAATGATTGTCCACTCGTCTGTTCCAATTGATTTGGAAATATTCCTAATAAGATCTTGCATATAATAATTGAAAAAAATAAATATAAAAAGCGCAAGTGGTGTATGAGCCAAGATTAATCTAGGCTAGAAGCAGGCTGCCATCCATCGACATGGCTCCTTCCAACCGAGGGTATTTACGAAATTTCAAAATTTATCTGCTTCAAAGAAATTGTACTTCAATATAATTGT
Organism: Lycium barbarum; assembly: GCF_019175385.1. Taxonomy (NCBI): domain Eukaryota; kingdom Viridiplantae; phylum Streptophyta; class Magnoliopsida; order Solanales; family Solanaceae; genus Lycium; species Lycium barbarum. Next base: position 10,200,034 of record NC_083342.1, read on the forward strand.
GTGAGTACTATTTCTTGCTTGGACTAAAAAACCTTTCTTTATTTAACGGATTTGTTGGCGCTGTATTCCTAAGAACATCTATGCCCTTCTGTTATCTCTTTATTACGGTAGATACCCTTGGTATTTTTGTAAATTTAGTAAACTTTTTAAATGATCCAAAGGGGTCAAATGACTGGTCTATGATGTCATGTTAATACTACTCCATAGCAGTTTTTTTCCGTACTCTCTTTTTGTTTCACCCATTATAAATGTAATATTGGAATTGGCTCCCACTAATAGTCATTTCACACACTGTTTACTACTTCAGCTCTCAATTACATTATTCCAACAATAAATCTTGGCATATACTCTATTATTTTATTTATTTGAAAAGCAAGAAAACAAAACTAATTAAAATCAATATATGTTAATTTTAGTTTTTTTTGTTGTTTTTAATTCTACAATGCAGACAGTATTTCAAAAGATTTTTTTCTAAAAATTATGATCTTAAATATACCTATTTAATTATCAGGCTTTAGAAACTTGTAATGTTAGATATGTCATACTCTCTCAGTTTCAAAAAGATTGTCCTCTTTTGATTTAGTACAAAATTTAAGAAATAAAGAAAGACTTTTGATATGTGTGGTCCAAAACAAGCCTTAGATATTTGTGTGGCTGTAAGTCATCTCATAAAATTAAATTATTTCTAAATATAGAAAGAGAACAATATTTTTGAAATAGACTAAAAAAGAAAGGAAGACAATCTTTTGGGGCAGAGAGAGTAATATTTTTCTTTTTTTATAATGAAAACTTGTTATGAAGAAATTTGAGATCTCATGTTTTCAACCAAAAAGACATGTATAAGTAATCCTTCAAAAATAAATAGCATAAAAGTTTATTTATACCTTTCATAAATATTATAATTGTTTTAATTGGTTTCTTTTATCGCATCAAGGAGAAAGAGGGCGTAAGAAGAAAGAAGAATACTACGCTATTGACGAGTATGGACCCTTCGCTTTAAACATGGAAGGTAGAAAGCTGATCAAGTGAGCTAGTCTTCAATCACAATTCAGCAGGGAGTCACAATAAAAATTGCAGGAATAACAAAATTTAATAGCTTTGACTCAAATCATATATTTTTGTAGTAAGAAATCATCTAATATATATAAATAACTCATTCAAACTAAGCAAACAAAAAATTACAGTTCGGAACTCATAAATTTAAAAGGCAAAATATATAGATAAACACTTAAATCTGGCATCTACTGTCAGTTGAACGCTCCAACTTACAAAATGAACATAGACACCTTCAAAATTTATGTGTTACGTCAACGTCGATGTCCACGAGACACAGTGAAAAACAGTTGACTCTCTATTTGTTTATTATCTCAATGGTTAAAAAAAAATGAAATTTTTTAAAAAAGTCCACCAAAAATTATATTTTTCGGTTATTATTACTATTGATTAACAAAGAGATAAAATTATAATCTTTAGGCAATAAAATAAAGTTGGTTAACGGTAATACAAAGAATGGGTCTTTTGGTCTCATAATTAAGTTTGAGATTAAATTTATAACATATTTGGCTTGATGGTATAAATTTGTACTAGAATAAATTATACTATCAACCAAAAACAATATTAATTTAATCCAAACTTAATCCCAAACATACCATTTACTTCATCAAATTTGAGATAATTTTATTTTCTACCTCTCAAGTGGATAAATTAGTCCAAAATTATAATTTCAATACTATAATGCTGAGATAATTTAGTGCGGGAACCAAACGAGCCCTTATTGTTATGCGGCCATTTGTGTAATTTAGCCCCTTAAATCTCACGCCCAAAATGGCCATTTGTGTACTAAAGGTGTATATCAAGGCTATTGAGCTGATATTTGGTGAAATTGAAGTTTTCGAAACTTTGTCAAATTTGGAGTTTTTATTCAAAAGAGGTAAAATTGTTTGTCAAAAAGTAATGTTATTTGTATATTAGATACTCCCTTCATCCCAATTTACGTGTCACTTTTCGGATTTCAAGATTCAAATAAGTCTTTTTTTGCCGTAATTTTTTCATATATCTTTTTATATATTTTGAATTGTCAATTATTACAGCTTCCACACCTCTCAAGGTAGGGGTAAGGTCTGCGTACACTCTCCCCTCCCCGGACCCCACCATGTGAAATTATATTAGGTATGTTACTGTTGTTGTTGAATTGTCAATTATTGTGCACTCTACTAGAAAACAAGGAATAAGCGCCGGACAACAAAAATCGCATGCTAATCCCATTTAGCTACGAAATAACTACGGATTATAAGAAAATTCAATTAACTAGGAGCTATTAAGCGACGTACTAGCTGAGGATTACCGATAAATTCTGTAGCTAATTCCATGTTTTCTAGTAGGGATTTTTACCGTAATTTCTAAATATGTAAATTTATTTTTAAAAAATTAAAGATTTCATGTCCGAATTATGTAAATTTATTTAAAAAAATTTAAAGATTTCATGTCCGAATTTACGGTCAAATTTAAACTGTTTGGCTCTTGAAATCCGAACTGCGTCACATAAAGTGGGATAGAGGGAGTAGTATTTTTTTTTTCCCACCCCATTTAGGAGGATTTATAGTGTTTCCACACTTCCCCTCCAGTGTGAATCGAACCCAGGACCTACCGATCGTGGGTGGAGGTGCTTAACCACTGAGTCATCCCTCACTTGTCAGGGAGTAGTATTGTATCATAGAAACATGATTTTTATATTTATTTATTTTTTGGTTTTTCCTATGCTATTATTTTGAATTTTGGTGTTTAGTTTTAGGGTGTTTTAGTTAGTTCTTACTTTTTTTCTTCAGAACCCATGTGTCTATACTAGTTCGCATGTACTTCGATTAATTTCGTGTTTTCGCCTCTGTTGGGTTTTGAACTTAAGATCTCATGTTTCCCGACGCACTTCATTGATCACTAGGCTATATCCTTCACTGATTTTAGTTAGTCGTTATGTTAGTTTTAGATTGGTTTCATTTCTAGTAGTAGCTGTAGAAAAAACGGTTAATTTTTTTTTTCGGGAGGTGTTAATATTACCACTGTCTAATCTATACTTCGAAGTAAAATAATCTATACTTCGAAGTAAATGATTAGCAGTGACTCCCACCTTATTTGGATTATTTTGGAGTATCTCTTAAGTGAAATTTCCTCCTCGGACATGCTTCAGACTCGTTAAACAAATATCATTTGCTCATAATATATATTTATATCTCTGATGTACGGCCAAAATCCAAGGCCAATATGAAGTCTAATGTGTATATACACTACACCAATAGAGGCTTTTAATGGCAATATATTTACTTTTTAACAGCAACACTTATTGCCACAAAAACATTTACCGGCAATTGATTAAATACCATTAGATCCAGAGTCGCTAAAGTCTTTATAGGCATTTACGTTGAATGCTGATAAAGATCCATTTTATTGCCACTAAAAATAATTACTTTTAGCAGCATTTATTTAATGGCATTTATTATTGCCAGTAAAGCTGCCTTGAAAAAGTGACATCAAACTTGTTATGCAGCTTTCGTTATCGCTACTTATAAGTACTGCAAAATGCTAAATCTTTTCTTGAATGACAATCACTTTGAATAGAAGCCAAGCCATTTTCTTTTTCATATTAACTGCGCATTTTATTTCAATCTCCAAAAGGCTGTAACAGTTGGTTTTGAGGGGGTTGAGCGCAACACATCCTTCATAGGCTAATTTGAAGGCTAGCACTGCCACCCTTACACAAGAACTGGTAAATGCAAGAGGGACAAGAATATGTATGAATATCCATATCCTAAACGTTAAAGTATCTAGCCTATAGAAAGAGAGCGATACAAGGAATTAAAGTGGATCAAGGACCAATTCTTCTTCTTCCTTCTAGATATCTTTATAGCTGGTAGCCCCATTTGTCCATGGCCATCTGCATAGTTCAAATATCATCTGGAACCAGGGATGCTAGTTTGTCCGCCACTTGGTTTATTTCCCTAAAGCAGTGCTTAATGTTGAAGTGGTCTGTTGGAGAAGCTCTTTCAGCTTTTGGACTTCCTTAAAAATTCTCAGCGGATGCTTTTAGAATTAATGATGCTGTCCACTATCAGTTTCGAATCACCTTCAGCCATGATATTGCTGTGACCATTATCCAGACACCATGACATTCCAAAGAGCATAGCCGGTGCTTCTGCGCAGTTACTTGTTCCGTTACCCAGGACAAGGGAGAATGCCATAATAGAAGCCAAGCCAGGGAATTATGTTAACCTCAAGAAAGAGTAAACCTTGTATCAAAGATATCACATTAAAAAAAGAGTCTTGAAAATCAGAGATTTTGTGCAAAACTAGTGTCCTAATTATAGCAAATCATGTAAACCAATATAGACAAAGGAGTGATACATGATATAACAAAGTTTCTCAGCTCCTTTTCAAGCTTGAAATAGGCATCTCCAAGTCTCAAATTTCCAATGATCTGGCATATGTTGATCACTTAAAACATTCTAAGTTCACAGCTTTGAAAGAGGTAAAGCCGGCAATAATCAACCATTTTGTAATTAGCAAAATCCCTCAAGCATATTGGCACAAATTTGCAGCTCTTTTGAATTCCACACACAAGTTAATTACCTAAAGCTTTTGAATTCACAATGCTCAGGAATGCAGAAGGGGGAGGTAAAATTCTCATTTAAGAATGCTTTGGATTACCCCAAATTGGGTAGCCTTTAACTTTTCCCTGTAAAATCAACAAACATATGCAACATTCAGAATCCAAAACACAAAAATGTTGTTATGTTCACTGGGAAGCAGCATAGCAGAACATTGCTTCTTAAGTTAAAACGGTTAAGCACGGATAAATCCTTAATATGTTCAAGATTACCTTAGAAGCAGAAGCTATGAGGGTACCACAACGGTGTTCTTCATGTCTTCAAGACTGGGTTTCATGAAGGGCTCATCCTAATACAACATGATAGTTAGAAAAGTTTGAGCACATTACACAAAAATGCTTGCCGGTGCATAACACAATCACATTCGCCTTTTACATTTTCATATACTTTGGGTATCAAAAATGTTTTCTAATAGATTCATAATATGCCGGGGCAGAATCATCTTTTGACCTGAATGATGGCAATACTACCAGATAATCTTGTAATTCTTTCATTCAAGATATTCTTTTGGAAATTTTATTCTGTGTTCTGCAAAAATCAAATGACAATCAACTAAAGAGTTGTCTAACTAGTTTACGTTCTGCAAGTTTTGTATGGTGACCAATTTCTAGAACATGATTCACTAGAAAAGAAAAAAAGTACAGAGGAAATATCTTACCTTAAAAACTTGACGCACCTCCACTACTGATTTGAGACTGTATGAGAATCTGCTAACAACACACTGTGATTAGATATGTATTGAATCAATCTGTTCTTGAAAGTGGTGAAAATTTATTAGCAATGTATACAAATAATACAGACTGTAAGCAGAACATTTCCAAAGAAACAAAATATAATAGCTCATACTTCCTCTTCATGGACGGCTATACCAGCCCTCTTGTCTGTTAGTGAGAAATTCCATAGATGACATCTCAGCCTCTAGGAAAAGACTAAAAGTTACACTTATCTTCTTTGTATGAGTGCAGTCGACATCTGCAATGGCTGGCAAACATGACCACTAAATATTCAATCTGAAATAAAAGAAAATGCCTGAATATTAGCCAGAATATTTATATAGTAGCAAATAGCTAAAAATGATTTTGAGTTATGAACTATATTATCATTCGTTTCTTGTGATTATCCAGTGTATAAGATGATGGAAATATGACATAGCAATTAATTTCTTGAAATGGTAAATTTTGCCAATTTGAAATGGGATATATCCAAGAAAAAGCTGGTCAAACAAATGAATATTGGAGACTGCTTTCTAAAAGATGGAAACTTTGCTGAAGGAGCATGTAGATCTTTTTATCCCTTGAGGAAATTGTATAATACGAAGATTTAGGACAAGAGTTACAATATTCTGGATGTGCAGAAGCTGATGTGACTGATCTATATCTATTCACCAGGTCTTTAAGGCAGTGGTACTACAAATATATACAGATAAAGAAAAAAACACATCATATGGAACTGCTCAAAACTTAGGTTGACCCATTCAATATTGAACCTCAAAAATGAACCATATGCCCAAATCCTTCAAATCAATTCCAATTATCTACCAAAAACTGATCAACTTTCCTTTTAAAACATCTCTCTAGCACCCTAACTCCTGGCGTTAGTAAACGAATACAACTTTATACAACATCTAAACTTGTAAAGGCTTGCACGCCACATATATCTCCCTAAATGTGACTGCAATTAACCAAGCATTTCAGCTACTTATCCACTTTCTTTATGAATTCTTACAGTGAAGTATTCAACTTTATAAATTCATCACAACAGTCTTAAAAGTAATTTGACATGGCCTGCAAGCTCCATTACTAAATCTTAATATGTTTGACAACTAAATGTCCCCCTGCACCTAAGCAAGAAATGGCTAAAAACTGCCTCCACCAAATTCATGTGACAAACTTTCTAGTTTTAGATGTCCCAAATATGTTTGACATAGTTTTACACTATTATAATTAATTTCACATTGTTCAGGAATTCACTTCACTTAAAAAACCAAAACTAAAGCATGATATGTAACGCTCATATTATTGCAGTAACTTCAATATTTTATTCTACACAAACAGTATAATCACAGGACAATTTGAAAAGCATATACAGATGGGTTGAGTAGAAAAACAAATCTAAATTGTGTATCCTTGTATTATAAAACATGAAAAGGGATATTTTAAATTGACTATGAGATGGTTAAGATATATTTCAAGGAAAAACTTCCTACCTTGGTACTTTGCGACTTCTTCTCCATTGTAGAAGAGTTTGAATGTAGGGTATGAAGGGATATCAACTTTGTTACACACTGGCTTATCTGTACCACAATCAACTTGTCCCACCTCTATCTCATCCGCCCCTTCCATCACTTTCCCTACATCATCCCAAAGTGTTCGCAGGTTCTTGCTGGGAAAAGTTTCAGAATTAGCAAAACAGAAGAACCTTGTGAGGAAAATATAGCAATGAACGTATCAATAATTAAAATTGTGAAATCCTATGAATTGAAATCAGAGGTAAAAGTTAAAATAATTGTCATACTCTCCATATTATCTCACGCACTGTAATGATATAACGACTTTTATAGGCAATATGCCTGAACTTGCAGTGAAGAGGCAAGCCACATCTACAAGTTTCTCTTTTTTTGACAATGTTAACATTCTATATATCCACAGGTATACTGTACCATAAAAGTATAGTCCCCCAACCAAACTATTACAGATTATAGCAAAAAAGTGTCTTCCTATATTACTAGTTACATATTATCCAAAACATCAAAGATATCTTCTGTTTCAACTAGACATTCCTGCTTACACCAAAAATAGTAGAGAGCTAAACAATTCATCTTCAGCTTCTGTATGTCACTATGTTTATCTTCAAAGCATCTCTGATTTCTCTCTTTCCATACAGTCCACCATATACTTGCAGGGACAACCCTCCATCTCTCCTTCTGATTTGACAAAAGACCTTCTCTGTCCCAACTGCTAAGGGTCCCCTTTGTATTACCTGGCATCACCCATCCAATTCCCCTCAGGTTAATGGAGATCTTCCAGATTTGGTATGTCCATTTGCAATGTAAAAAGAGATGGTTGGCTGTCTCTGATTGTTCCCCACATAAATAACATCTAGAACATAGATCAAAACCCATTCTTCTCAGAGCATCAAGGCACCTTTAGCAATTTAAATTTGGAAACTCAAGAGAATCCTTCATGGATCAAGTGGGATATAGAATTCAGATTTTTGTAATAAGAGTCCAACATAGCAGGCTGCCTTTATTATTTTTTAAAGAGTCCAACATGCAAACACTTTTCTATAGAGACTAGAAGCTTATTTTCATCTACCAGCCATAATTTACATGTTCCCCCAACTGCACTGATGGATTACTCAAGGGGTGATAGTTTTACATGGTCTAAGTTGAAGGGGTTTGGGGTTTTTATCTGCGATAATAATAATAAAGTTAAACTACCCACAAAAACAGCAAAAGAGGATCTGTACAGTAACTCTCTGGAAATTATTAGACAAATTCTACCCATATCGTGATTTGATAGGTTTTCAGGTTCTGAAAGGAAAGAGGCTTCTGTGTGGAACTAGTTTTTTTATAAATGTGAGTTCCCCATGCTCAAAAGTATAAGAAGTAAATGAAAGGGATTTGGCGGTCACCAAGGTAAATACCAAATAGAAAATCATTCGGAGCATGAGGTCAAACCACTCAATTTTCAGTCTCAAACCAGGCAGCGATTCCTTTTTACTTTTTTAAGGTAAGACTTACATATTTCCTTATATAAAAAATAAATTAAGAGAGAGAGAGAGACATACATATTTATTGAAATGGTAATAATTGTGGGTAAGACATACATATTTAAAAACTACACAAGAAATAATGTAAGTGACAACTTTTTATTTTTGAAAATATCTATGGAAAAAAACGTAGTCGAAGAAGAAACCCTGTGACTCCTAAAACAGGAAGTATCGTATTAAAAACCAGATGGAGTACGTAAGGGCAGCGCGGTGATTAAACAACTTAATCAACCATGCTAAGTTCATCATGATATTTAGAGTAGCTATCTCTCCTGTTAATAGAACAATAAGGCTTTCCGTACTTGCATAGTGTTGGTTTGGACACCCAAATTGTTGAAATCTTCCTAAATTGTCCTCACATTGTAGAACCAAAAAAGTAACTAATGGACAGAATTGCAAAATTGAGCTGAGCATTAAAACTGTGTTATTTGAATTGAATGGATTGCCCAAGTTGATAGCTATCTGCTAAACCAGTGAGAATTGCAAAATTGAGCTGAGCATTAAAACTGTGTTATTTGAATTGAATGGATTGCCCAAGTTGATAGCTATCTGCTAAGCCAGTTCACATGGTAATTACTAACTACCCACATCCCAGTAGCCTGCAATACAACCCCCCACCCCCTATCATTGTCCCACTACATAACAACCCAAAACTTCTTACTGTCTCTTCTTTTTTTCTTTTGACCGGCGATCCACCACTAAAAAATCTTGTTTTACCTATGGGATTTACAGAGGGACGTCCCTCAGTACTAGGTGCAGGGCACGTAGGCAGTTCGAGCCTCGGTTAAATAACCGAGGGAATCTCTCAGTAAATACTGATGCCCCCCTCTACTTTAGCAAGTCAATATTAACCTTAACTAACTGATGGCCGTCTCTCGGTAAATATAATATCAATATTATTTGATTTCTGAAAGTACCGTGAAAGTCCATAGGTATATTTAATTTTTCCTGAATACTGTTTCAGAGGTAAAATGCCGATGAATGACCGAAGAGGTCCATTGGTATTTACCCAGAAATTCCCGCGGTTACTTTTACCGAGGCTCAAATTGCCTACGCGCACCCTGGGGATGAGGACTATGGGTCTGGGAGTGATGTGGATGGGAGTGGGGTGGTGGAGGGAGAAGGGAGAGAGACAATTAATATGAAATGTCACTTCTTTTTTTTTAAACTGGTAACTGTATTATATATCATATGAGCAAAACAGTACATAGGTTGTACTGAAACCATATTTACAAAAGTACTCCAAGACTCTACTGTTCTATACCTATATTGAATCTAAAACATCAATAATGCATATCATCTGAGTAAGACTGGTTACACCAAAAACAAAGCAATAAAATACAATTCAACTTGACCTTCTGCACTCCATTCTCTATACTATCAAAACATCTAGAGTCCCTCTCCTTCCATATTGCCCACCATATGCTGGCAGGGATAATTCTCCATCTGTTTCTGTTCTTTGCCTGTAAACCTGCCTCCGCCCAACTCTTTAGGACCTCTGAGACCTTGCCAGGCATGTCCAGGATATACCTTTGAGATTTAAGAATATTCTCCCGAGCTGTTGTGTAAACTTACAGTGTAGGAACAGATGGTTAACTGTCTCTGTTGTTTCTCCACATAGGAAACATCTAGAGCATAAATGTATCCCCCTTTTCATCAAATTATTCTGTGTCAGAACTGCTTCTTTAGCTAAAAGCCATACAAAGCAGGATACTTTATGTGGAATTTTGGGTCTCCAAATGTGTTTCCAGGGCCAGTAGTCTGTTGACTTGATTGATTCATACTCCTACAAGCTGAACTAACTTTAAACACTCCTTAAGAATACCCCTTCCTTTAAGTGACCTTCCATCTAACAGATCAATGATTCTATCATGGTACTTTCATGCTGTACAAAAATAAAGTTTACACCAGAATCCTAGTAAACTAAGAGTCTAAGACACATAAACTTTAGCGTAGCCCTTCCTTCAAAGTATTGATTGTCATTGTTCTTAATTTGATATTGCATTCATCAAATATCCATGTACATAAACCTGCAATGACTTTCCTAAAAGAGATCCAACAAAAGAAAGCGTGCAATACGCTAATAATGGTAATTAGCATGATATAAAACGTGCTTCAGATTTTCCTGCATTTGACCAATAATAGTTGCCACCTAGCCCACAATCAAGCAAAGATATATGTATTACTAAGAGGATTTTCGAAGAGTCCGAGCAATATAGAATATGGAAACACTCATTTCTTACTTTGGCAAGAATACTCCCTCCCTCCCAAAATAAGTGTCGGTTTAGAAAAAAAATTGTCCCACAATAAGTATCACTTTAGGAATTCAAGACAAAAAAGTGGTAATTGTTTCCAACTATACCCTTAAATTAAAGAACTACTTCTTCTTAATTGTGCTCAATCCTCAAGAAACATCTAATTAATAGGGATAACTTAGTAAATTATAACTTGTATTTTTTTAATGGGCGTGAAATAAGCTAATCTACACTTATTTTGGACAGAGGGAGGAACCCAAAAAAATCGAACAAACAATCAAATTAACAGACACCCAGATCAAATTCAGATATCAGTACTCAATAACTAATGAAATATGATCTTGTAAACAAAATACAACTTATTTTGTATTTGACTGGAATACTAAATCTTGAAATAATCAGAGTACTTATTAGTGTGAACAACTTTAAGAGTACATAAAACATTAAAAAAAAAAAAAGTACTTATCAACACCTTTTTACCACACACTTGAACTGCTTACTATCAGTTTCAGCACTATTATCTAAATAATTGCTTACTTATATGAATGTTTCAATACTTATGCTAATCAACTACTTTAAATTAGCTAAGCCAAACAGGGTCTAGTGCTTACTAGAGTACTGATATATTAGAGATATAACCACATGAGTATATTACAGACTCCCTAGTGTCAGATAATCCTCAAGTACAGAATATTTAAATAGTATAGATCCAAACAGAGCATTCATAGTAACTGAATACAGCCGACCCGACCCGACCCCAACTAGCTTGGGATTGAGGTGTAGTTGTTCTTGTTGTTCCTAGCCCCTAATCACATTACACACAAAAATAAATCCGTGAAACAATTAGGAGCATCATAAGGACACTTGCACTTGCATCTCATGTTATTCCAACCCAAAATAACATGTAACGAGTCCCTAAATAGACTATGTTGCTCGAACTCTCCAAAAATGTTGTTGCACCCGTGTCCTATCCGTAAACGATGAACTACTCCCTCTATCCCAATTTATGTGACACTCTTTCCTTTTTCGTCAGTCCTAAAAAGAATAACACTTTTCTATATTTAGTAACAACTTAACTTTAAACTTCTCATTTTGATCCTTATTGAAATAATTTATAGCCACACAAATATCTATGGCTTGTTTTAAACCACAAGTTTCAAAAGTCCTTCTTTCATCCTTAAACTCTGTGCCCTTCATCTAAATTGGGATGGAGGAAGTACTACATTTGGAGGATCTGACATTTTTGAAGAGTCCAAGCAATATAGAATATGGAAACAAACATTTCCTACTTTGGCAAAAATAACCAAAAAAATCAAGCAAATAATCAAAATTAACAGACACCTAGATCAAATTTACATATCATCACTCAATTAATAATGAAACATCATCTCGAAAACAAATGACAACAGTAAAATAATAACAATTAAGGGAAAATTTCCAAATATATACAGCCCAACATAAAATATTACGCCACGTAACCATTTTAGTTTATACAATATTATACCTGAGGGAAAGCATTCTACATGATTTGTCAACCTTGTATAGAAGTGTATAATAGTGCACAAAAGGTGTTTATACACAAATATGAGCTAACCCGGGCAACAAACTCAAAATATAGGCTACGTGGCATAAATATTTTCTCCCAGTAGACATAGAGCGTAATTTTCCCAAATGTGGGAACACTCCTTTCAAACTTTGACAAAAATAACCAAAAATTAAATCAAGCAAATAATTAAAATTAACAGAAACCCAAATCAAATTTACTTTAAAAACTCTAATATGTTACGGATCACATAAACCCTAGTAGATCTAAGAACAACAAATTAATTAGTACTAATAAAAGCAATTAAAACAAAAGTTTATTTACCTTGTCATTAAATGTATCGCCTGTAAGGGTAATAACTTCAGTTTTAGCAATATATATAGAACTCAAACAAAAAAATGCTAGACAATAATAAGATTAAGGGCCTTTTCATTGCAACCCACATTTTTCATTTTGAAAATTGCTATGAATTTGAAGGTGTTATTGTTCAATTGAAGATGATGGGGAATTGTTATTATTAGAAGGGGAAAAAGAATTAAAAAGAAGGGGTATTTGGGAATATTTCTAAAAGTTTGTGGACCATTTTGCTTGTATTGCTTCTTTTGTGGGTGAACTTCAAATTTGGAGATTGTTCCCATTATTTGTCCTTTCTTTTGTTTAACAACTGACCTAGATAGCCGTCCACCCGACCTCTTAAATTAAAATAACCAAAATAATATATGTAGGAACCCCTTATAATCTATGTATAAAATACGTATAATCTTATATGATTAATATATAATACTATATGTATATCGGTTAGGAAAAGTAAATAATAAATTTAACCGGCTACTTGTGTAAAAAAAAAAAAACAGATATACATGAGTTGTTATTAATACAAGCATTTAACTTATATATATTAATAGTGTAAAAGAAGTTCGTTTACCTTGTTATTAAATGTATCGCCTGTAAGGGTAATAACTTCAGTTTTAGCAATATATATAGAAATCAACAAAAAAAAATGCAAGATAATAATAAGATTAAGGACCTTTTCATTGCAATCCAGATTTTGATTTTGAAAATTTCTTTGAATTTGAAGGTGTTGTTATGTTCAATTGAAGACGATGGGGAATAGAAAAGGGAAACGGAATGAAAGAGAAGGGGTCTTTGGGAATATTTATAAAAAGTTATGGACCATTTTGCTTATATTGCTTCTTTGTGGGTGAGCTTCTTTTGAGATAATAACTTCTGGAGGACTTTTTAAGCAAATGACCATTAAAGAAAATAAATACTAAATAGAGATTAAATGATTATTTTTTAGGGTTTTGCACCATTAATGTTGACCACCATTAATTAGATTTACAATACCAAAAGTTATTAAAAAGCACTGATGGTTATCTTCTTAAATCAATATTGACATACCCAAACACATAACACACCCATAGGACCCACAACCATAGCTAGATGTTTAGCTACTCATAATAAAAGCATTAATAAATAAAGGATTCATAGCTTACAATGATTCAATTGAGTAAAAACAAAGTGTCTTCAATGCTTCACCAAACAGAATTTCTTCTTCTAAAAGCCAAAAGAAAGTCTGCTCTAGAGAATATTTAATGATGTGCACAAAAACCTAGACAAGAGTATGTATAGGGGAGGACAAAAAGTAGAGAAAATAGCCTAAATGATAATTTGCGGAGACGAGAATGCGGCCGCAACAGGAGTATGTGGCCGCATTCTGATCGCATTCTCTGATCTTGAAATCTTCAATTTCCACCCCCGTGATTTATGCTACCAACTTGCATTGCAGCATTCTGGAAATGCGGTCTCATATCTCCGTAATGTTGCATCTCTCACTTTGGTCCATCTTCCATTGATCTACTTGGACTTCAGGGATGCGACCGCATATCCAGTATGCGGTGTCGCATATATGTCGCAATTTGGTGCATTTTTTCCAACTCACTGGTTGCTAGGAGTATGAGTATGTGGCCGCATTTGGCTTTTGCGGCTCCGCATCTCAAGTTCGCAGTGCCGCATACTCCTCGCATTTTGGTGAAATTTGGCAACCTCTCTGATCAGTGTATGATGTCCACTTGCGACTGCATCTAGAGTTTGCGGTGCTGCAATCTACTCCGCATTTGATGATTTTTGCTCTCACTTTATGTCTTCGGACTCACACAACCTGAAAACACACGAAAACACTATAAAAATAGAGATTAATACTTGAAAAGACTCCTAAAAAGTATAAGTAATGGAGGTAAAAAGTCTCAAAATCCACGACTTATCAATGACCATTAAAGAAAATAAACAAATAGAGATTAAATGATTATTTTTTATATTTTTTGTCAGGATAGTTTTTCAATTCAAATATTTTGAGATAATGGCCAAAAACACACCTGAATTATCATTTTTTTTTGTGAATTTCTTATCTGAACTATTAGGTGTTTGCATTTTCTACCTAAACTATCACTAACTATTTATAAAAACACATATCGATTAGTATCTGATGGTGCGTGGTGTACATTTTTTTGTGTTTAAAAATGGTACCAAATGGCACTCCACTGGATAATTAAAAGAATTAATTAGAAAATTAAAAAAATAAAATAAGAGATAATAGTCAAAAACACATATGAAGTATCACTTTTTTGCGAGTTTCTAGCACCCAGATACTAGTCGAGGTGTGTTTTGATAAATAGTTGGTGATAGTGTAGGTCGGAGACACAAACAATTAATAGTTCAGGTGTGTTTTGATAAATAGTTAATGATAGTTCAGGTGACAAACGCAAACCCCTGATAGTTAATAGGAAACTCACAAAAAAGTGATCTTGAGGTGTGTTTGACCATTATCTAAATACTTTTTTTAATTAATTTTGCATCATTATTAGTATGTTAAATGTAAATCAAGTAATGTTAATAAGATTGGTCATTATTTTGCTTTGTATTTAACTTATATACACTAACAGTAATTCAAATAGTTAATAATCTTAACTTTGAACTCTATCTTGATAAATTTGTGAAAGAAATTATGTAAAATAATAATAATATGATCAAGAGTTCATGGTGAATCTCTATTGGCATAATATATAAACATGCTTTCAAACTTAGCCTCAGTGGCAAGTATGTCCTCCAACTTTGAGTGTGCACAAGTAGACACTTCAACTTGTATAAAGTTGAACATGTAACACAAATGTTGATGTGGCACATAAATTTTAGCGGTGTCTAGATGATCATTTTGTAAGTTGGAGTGTTCACATGATAAAGTGGAGACATATTCAGGTGCCTACTTGTGCATATCCAAAGTTGAAGGGCATACTTGCTAGCTGAGACTAAGTTTGAGGACCTGTTTATGTATTATGTCATTTCTATTTGTTTATTTTTTTTTCAAGGGTTGTTAAAAAAATGAAAAAATAAAAAATAAGTCCATCAAAAATTATATTTTTCGGTTATTATTGATCACCAAAGTGATAATAATATTACTCCATCCGTTTCAATATATTTATTTACTTTTCTTTTTAGTCCGTTTAAAAAAAAACGTCACCTTCTTTTTTTGATAACTTTTTAATTCCAACTTTCCACGTGACATGTTTAAGATCACAACATTAAAGGACATTTTGGTACATCCTACACATTTTTAATTTAAAGCCACGAGATTCAAAAAACTTCTTTACTTTCTTAAACTTCGTATCAAATTAAAACCAAACAAATATTTTTAAACGAAGGATGTAATATTTTTTTAAGCAGTAAAATTAATTAAGTTTGGCAACGTTAGTAGTACAAATAATCTATTATTGTTATTGCATGTGACCATTTGAGTTCCCGCCTAAAATGGTACTTTTTTTACCGGCGATACAACCTTCCCAGATCCAAAAGTTTCAATATCTCAAAAAAAAAAAAAAAAAAAAGACAAATCAACTAGCACTTATAGCATATTCAAAGGTGTATATCATGCTCCTCCCTTAATCAGATGTCTCGGTTTCGAGCTCTGGGTATGAAAAAATATAGGGAGCACTTCTTCCGAATGGACCTTACGAGCCGCGAATCCGGAATAATCGGGCTCCAATACGGATACCAGACATCGGATGAGAAACCAAAAAACAAAAAAGGTGATTTATATCAAAGTTTTATTGGGTTGATATTTGGTGAAATTGAAGTTTTGGAAGCTTTGTCAAATTTGGGGTTTATCTTCAAAAGAGGTAAAATTATTTGTTAAAGAATAATGTATTGTATCATAGAAACATGACTTGTATTGTTTTGTTATTACTTTTGTTTTTTCCTATGCTTTTATTTTGAACTTTAGTGTTTAGTTTTAGGGTACTTTTAGTTAGTTCTTACATTTCTTTTCATAACCGTGGTGTCCATACTAACTCGCATGTACTTTGATGAATTTTGTGTTTTCGCCTCTGTTGGGTTCCCAACGTACTTCATTGGCCTCTAAGCAACACCCTTGGGTGATTTTAGTTAGTTGTTATGTTAGATTTTGATTGATTTCATTTTTGGTAGTAGCTAGAGGTTCTTTGAGCTGAGGGTCTATTGGAAACAGGAGACATTCTTAATAGAAGGGTAAGGTCTGCGTACACTCTAACCTCCCCACACTATCACCTGTAGGATTACATTGGGTTTCTAGTAGTAGCTATAGAAAGACTTAAATAAAAATTAGTTTTCTCCTAAAACAATCACCCGTTATTCCTGCGAGTTTTTGCTAAAGTAGTGAAGGTGCTTTTAATCGCTCAAAATAAACTTTTCGAATAAACCGTAGGTAAAATCATAATAACTATCCAACTTTGTCAAATAGAAAAAAATAATGGGTAAAATCTAAAAAGAGTAATTAAGAACGACAATTAACTTAAAAATGGCAAATGAAGGCATATCGATAATGTTAATTAGTTCCATAGAAGTTATTTTGAATTGCGTTACTTTAGTTATATAGTAATATGTAACAACAACAACAACATACCCAGTGAATTCCCACAAATGGAGTCTGGGGAAGGTAGGATGTGCGCAGAGCTTACCCCTACCTTTGTGGGTAGGGAGGCTGTTTCCGATAGACTCTCGGCTCGAGAAAAAAATAGGAATATGCTAATTATATAGTAGTATGTAATTAGTGATTTTGTCAAGGTCAAAAAGTTTGTTATTTAAAATTAACAGCTCAATTTTACCCTTAATGACATGACTTGTTTGGGCTCACTTGATATAAAAGTTAATTAATTTCACTAAAATATAGAAAATGAACTGATATATGAAACTTCACCACCCCTCATTTAATTATTGGTAGTTAGGGCAATCTTGGTATTTAGAATTTATTCAGCTTTTGTGTTATAGACTTCATTTATTTCGTGAACTACGTATTCAGTCAAATACATTCACAAAAATGAGACGAAGGGAATATTAAATTAGGTGGAGACAGTCCCCCCAACCCAAATAAATATGGCACTATTGCGATATTAAACTTATGCAAATTGTATCAACTAGTTACTCCCGTCTTCAGTCCTTGCTTCAGTAAAAGGAAAAAAAAAAAAGAAGCTATTTCTTAGTCTATATTTTGTAGTTTTAGCAAAAAAGCATATCACTAACAGTTGTCGATAAAACAATGGTTTATTGTACCTTTACGGGATAATTCTGTTTTATTATATGCTGGATGTTTATTTTTGATGTCATAATCATATCGATACTGCCAAGTTGGGGCTGTGCAGCTCGTGCAAAAAAAGAAAGAAAGAAAAAAGAAATCCTTTTCCGCTTTCTTTGAATTCGTGTTACTTTTTTCTTTCAATATATATATACAAAACTTTCTGCTTGATGCCTTATCGTGTCATGTCCTTATGATCTACAGTTTTCTATTGGCGCAATTTAGGAGTGGGCGTTCGGTTTTTCGGTTCGGTTTGGTTTTTTCGGTTTCGGTTTTTTGAAAGTGGACACCGAACACCGCACCGAATTAATTCGGTTCGGTTCTGTTTTTTGAAGTTCGATTCGGTTCGATTTCGATTTTTCTAATTCGGTTTTCTACTTGTAAAATGGCTACTTCATGCACAAGAAAGCTAGAGGAGAACTGAACATGCACATACTTCATTATCCCATAGTGATAAGCAGCACAATGGCGTCTGCTTTTTGCAGCCATGGGTAGGCAAATCTCAGCCTCCTTTCTGTGTGGAGCGACATGGTTAGCAGGTGAGTTTGTTTTTTCTGCTCTTGTGCAATTGTACAGAAGAGGCAGCAATGATGATGTTTCACTTTCTGGACTAGCTGAATATGGACATTGGACAATTTGACTTGTATCTTGGCCTGGTAAATCAGTGGATGGTTGGCATTTGAGATTCTCTCTTTTGCCATCAAGATCATATTTGAGCCTCAAATTTCTGGGAATCGAACTTGGGCACTAAATTTTCGGTATTTTCGGTTTAACCGAATACCGAAGAACCGGTGAACCGGAACCGAATACCGAACCAAACATCGAATTTTTTATTTAAAAAAAATCGAAACCGAATCGAAAAACTGAAAAACCGAACTAATTCGGTTCGATCCGGTTTTTCGGTGTTTATGCCCACCCCTAGGCGCAATATACAATTTCTCATCTGTATTAGAGCAGATTTTAGTATCCCTCTTAGAAAATCGTATCTCACAAGGCAGCGGTAAGGTCTGCGTGCCCTCACCAGACCCACTTGTAGAGCTATACTGGATATGTTATTATCTTAGAAAATCGTATGTTAGAATACCACAATATTCTTCTTTTTTGGTATTTAATGTTCCCTTATGGTGATCCTTTCGAGGAAAAAACTTGATTAAGTACTTCGTCAAAACTATTTAATTATTAATGTCATCAAGAAAAATGCAATAGTACTAATTAGTGTCATGATCCAAATCTGATAGGTCGTGACTCACACTCGGCAACTTAATCTATTCTTAGGACTATTTCATTTTATGAGGAGAGAAAAGAATTTTGAAAATGATGCCCTTTTCTTTTGTACCACTGCCAGCCAACTAGCCAAAACAAGACAAACGTTGTTACGGTAGAAAACATCTCCACTAATATTTTCATTTATCCTTATCTCTAGCAAAATTTTGAAAGTAGAAAAACAAGTACTAGAACTGCTAATGTGCTTGAAGGAACTCTGTCAAGAAACACTGAGCTAGAATACACTGGATCAATAAATCCTGTATAGATAATGAGTGCACTATTAAAGCCATCATTAATTAATTTCCTACCATTGTTTAGGTTTTCAACTTCAAAGAGGTATACTGCAAGAAAATAATTTACTAGAACAGTTTGTTACAAGAATAATTTAGAGATAAGCTTTAGTAATAATTTAACAGATACCAATTCTTTAAGGGTAGTTTGGTAGAAGGTATAAGGTGGGATATCCCAGCACTAATTTTTATACCATGTTTGATAGAAGGTATAAATTTATTTACCAAACGACCCCTTACAGTTCTAAAACATAATCTCGATATGGTAGCCCCAAGTAAAACTATTATGAGATGTGAAATGATGACCTTATCATTTTATTTTTCAGTCCCCCACCTGGGGCCCCCTTTCTAAGTACCCTTCCTCTCTAGCCTCAATTATTGAATTGAGAAAGTAATGAATCGTCAAGAAACAAGACTCCATTATGAAGTCTTTGTTTTTTGTTGGGTGAAAAATCATACTTTAGGAAAAAAGAAAAAAGGACAGTTTTGCTTTTTTTCTTTTCTATGACCGTCAGCTATAGATTGTACTAGTTAATGTTATTTTTTCCGTTTCAATTTATATGAATTTATTTGATTGAGCATAATATTTAAGAAAGAGAGAATACTTTTTAAATTTGTGATCCAAAATAAGTTTTAAATATTTGTGTGGCTGTAAATCATTCATAAAGTGAATTTGTTTCCAAATTATAAAAGAGATCATTTATTTTGATATAGACTAAAAAGAAAATAGATTTACATAAATTGAAACAGAAAGAGTATAAAACATTGTTGTGTCAATTACAAGTAAGACCACTACCAAAAGAGAGAGAAACCACTGATCATCCTTGTTTGCAAATTACTCTTAACATTCAACAAGTAAAATAAAGTTCTTAGTTAAGATATAAACACTAATTGTGATGACCCGCAACGTCATCATGCCACCTAGGCGCCACGTGGAACTATTTTTGCCATGTAGGAAGCTTATGTGGATGCTTACATAGAGAGGAGGCTAGCTTATGTGAGAAGGTTCTAGAGAAATATGGAGATTTCTCATAGAAGACCTTAGAACCTTATGGAATTGCATGGAAAGTCCTTAGAGATTTCTAGAATAGGAGCTTATTTGTAAATATGTAAGGACTTGTATAATAATTATTATTTACATACTAGTCCCTAGGTGAGTAGTATAAATAGGGGGTCATTCATTTGTAAATCATCAAGCAAAAATCAATCAAGTCTTCTATAATAAACACTTTCCTTTTAGCAAATTTCTCTTGTCTTATTCACCTACTATTCCCTTAGCGATCTTAAGTGTAGTAATCTAGGCTGACTTGCCATAGCAAGATCGTGAGCAAGTTGTGCAAGAACGTGAGCGAGTTGTCAAGTGCCGCACGTGCGCTTAGTTGAAGACTAAGGACGTGACACTAATCTTCTTAAAGGTCTTGAGTCCGCCACTTTTTGGATTTAAGAGACCGTATTAGCACTGAAACTACTCGCGAAAATATAATTAACTAATAATAAAAATTGTTCCATTAATGAGTAAGAGCCTGTTTGGATGGGCTTATGCCTATAAGCTGTTTGTAGCTTATAAGCTAAAAAAAAAAGTTGGGGTAGTCTAACTTATTTTTTTTTAGCTAATAAGCTGTTTTCAGCTTATAAACTGCTTTAGATAAGCTAAGTCAAATGAGCCTAATTATTTTTTTTAAGCTTATTTTAAGCACAAAATGACTTTAAACTGACCAGCCAAACACTCAAAAAAGCTGAAAACAGCTTATAAGCAACTTATAAGCCAATCCAAACGGGCTCTAAGAATAGTTAGATTCATATTATTCATTCCACTACAGACTAAGGAGACAATAACTATTTGAGTCTTATAAATAGCTCCTGATCAATATATTACCCAGCATATCCTCCCAAAAAGAAAAATACACAACTTATAATATTAAAGTTTTCTCTTAAATTTGCGTTCTAAAAAAAAAGAACTGTCCCATTATGAATTTTGGCGTTTCACTTTCTTCTCCTTTCTCTTTATAAAAATATCTCCCACAATGAATTGTCTCATTAAGTGCAAACCATAACAGTTTGTTACAACTTTACAAAACCTTGAACATCAGAAAAAATAATACTTGAGAGAAAAGGAAAATCTTTCAAGAACATATTCATGATATGGTAGGCCCAATTAAGCACTACAATGAGCTGTTGAAAAATGGAAAATACATAAAGCAAAAGTAATGAATAGACATAAAGCAAAAGTTACCTTCCTCTCTTGCCTCAATTATTCGGTTGGGAGAGTAATATTGATTAATCAACAATACTCCATTAGTCTTTGCTTTTCTCTTGATCTTATCTTTTATTTTGAAAGTATAAATTTGGATATGATATTTTAACATAATGTTGTATAGTGGAAAAAAAATAATCAAAATCGATCCTTTAGAAAAATAAATGAGAGAACAAATAATTTTTTTTAGGTATGTTGTTATATTGAGACGTGATTTAATTATTTCAATTCAGGTGATCCTAACTTTTCTAGGAATGATAGCAGAAGTATAATATTATTATTAACGAAAAGTTTACAAATTAATATTCCACTTAGACTTTAAGGAAAAAAAAAAAGGTGAAAATTTTAGAAACATATTCATGATAATGGTAGTCCTTTTAACACTATAATGACGTGTGGAGAAATCTTTCATTTTTCAGTTTCCCACCTGGGCCGTGTTCTACACCCCTAATACAATTGGTGGTTGTTTGATAGTTAGCTAAAATTATCTCAGAATTATAATTTCGGGATTAATTTATCTCACTTTTTGGAATTATTTTATAACATCTTCCAGATAGGATAAAATAATTCCAGAATAAGTGGGATAAGGTGGGATATCCCATGATAAGGCTTCATTTTGTACCGTTTTTGATAAAAGATATAAATTTATCCCAAAATAAATTTATAGTTCCTATTAAATACGATATAAAAAATTAGTGCTGAAATATCTCAACCTATATCATACACCAAACGACCCCTTGTTCTCTTGCTTCAATTATTCAATTGAGATAGTAATAAATAATCAAGAAATCAGACTCCATTATGAATTTTTTTTTGTTGTTGTATGAAAAGTCATGCTTTTAGAAAAGAGAAAAAAGGACAGTTTCGCTTATTTTCTTTTCTTATGGCTGTCAGTTGTAGACTGTGGCTACTAATGCTAGTAAACATATTTGTTTCAATTACAAGTAAGATCGCTAGCTAAAGAGATAGAGAGAGAAAATCACTGATCAATAGAGAGAGAAAATCACTGATCATTCTTCTTTGCAAATTACTCGTCATTCAACAGGTATGATAAAATTCTTAGTAGTGAGTATTTGTAGATGGAAACATTAAGTAGGCGTTTGGTCATAGAAATAAAAAAAAAAATCATTTTTTTTTGAAATTTTAGAGTTGTAATTAAAGTTAGAGTTGTGTTTAATCATAGTTTTTAAAAATATATTTTTTTGTTGAAATGTACTTATTTTGGTTGTGAAAAAGGTGAAAAATTTGGAAAACAAGTTTTTATTGTTTTTCAGAAGTTGTATTTGGAATTTTCATTTCGGAAAAAAGTAAAAAAAAAAAAAATCCGGAAAAAGTTGAATGATTCCTATGGCCAAACGCTTACTTAGGACCCGTTTGGCCATAGAAACCCATTTTTTTTTTTTTTTGAATTTTGAAGTTGGAGATGTTTTTGGCCATAATTTTTGCAAATAATATTTTGTTGTTGAAATGTATTTTTCCAACAAGGTTTTAGTTGTGAAAAAAGTGATAAAAGAATTTTCATGGCCAAATACTGATTTTTGAAAAAAGTGAAAAAAATTTCGAAAAAAAGTGAATAATTCTTATGGCCAAACGGGTCTCAATTCTCAGGGAAAAAGGTTAAATATAACCGATATATTTTATTAGCTAACTTGATCATCCGTATGGCCAAACGGGTCTCAATTCTCAGGGAAAAAGGTTAAATATAACCGATATATTTTATTAGCTAACTTGATCATCCGTTATACATTGCGGCCAATTATACCCCTGTCATCTTCAAACTTTACACATATATCCCCATTTGGATGGAATTCGAAATTAACCTAAATTATCCCATTGCCTCTTTAACCCGACCCGCAGCCCTAAGACTTACAGTGATTATTCCGAGGTTTCTAGGGAGATAATTCGTGATTATTTTTCATTTTATCTTTTTCTTTTAATTTTCGACAGCAAATTAATGCTCTTTTGGCTTTACATTCGGATCTCTATTAGCTCCATAGATTTCGATACATTTTTTAGGTGTTTTTTTTTTTTTTTGGTGCAATAGGGTTTTTTTTTTTTTTGGTGCAATAGGGACTCACTAACCAATAGTGTTTTCCTGCAAAATAGCTAGATGTAATTGAATTTTTATAATATAACAAAATAAATCTTAGGTTATTGCTGCTGAAGGAGATGGTGGTAGGGTTGCGGGTCGAGTTAAAAGAGGCAATCGGGTAATTTAGATTGATTTGGGATTCTATCCAAATAAGGGTATATATGTGAACTTTGAACACGGCAAGGGTATAATTGGCCGCAATGTGTAACAGATGATAAAGTTAGTTAATAAAATAAAGTAAAGGGCTATATTTGACAGTTTTCCCTTTCTTAAAATCATCTTGATTTTGAGTATCATTGTCCTATCTTGCCTATCAAACTCGTATTCTTTCTTTTGCATGATCATCAAACATCAACAAGAGTATATCTTTCTTTTTCTGGGCTATAGAACTATATCTTTCTCTATTTTGGAAATATGTAAAATTAGCATCCAAATTTCACCCTTAATGACACAATTTATTTGGACCCACATAATATAAGTAGGCGTTTGGCTATGAAAATCAAATATTTTTCACTTTATTTGATATTTTGGAGTTGGAGTCGAAGTTGGAGCTGAAGATGGAGTTATGTTTGGTTATAGTTTTTGCAAAGAATATTTGGTTGTTTGAATGTATTGAAAGTGAAAAAAGTGGGAAAAAAAAGGTGAAAAATAAGTTTTTGTTATTTTTCAAATTTCAAATATAACTTCAAGTTGTATTTGGATTTTTTATGGCCAAACACCATAAAGTAAAAAAAGTAAGAAAATATTCCTGAAAAAAGTGAATAATTCTCATGGACACACGGGCCCTAAATTTTTTTTCTTCCACTAGGATATTAAAAATGAAAAGATATGTGAAACTTTAACCACCCCTCATTTAATTATTTGTAGTTAGGGTAATCTTGGTACTTTTTAGCTCATGTGTGAATGTAAAGTGCCATTCAAACAAGGAATCCAATCCAATTTTGTTAAATATAGACTTCGCCAATAATTTATTTTCAAGAATGTTTTTTTTTTTTAAAAAAATTAAATGAAGAAAGTAGACTAAACATATAATATGTTTGGTCAAGCTTCTAAAAAGTATTTTTTTTAACTATTTTTCAAAAAAATACTTTTGGCGAAAAATAGTTTGTGTTTGGCCGATTGATTTAAAAATTACTTTTGAGTAGCAATTAGTGTTTGACTAAATTTTTAAAAAGTGTTTCTAATTGTATTTTTCTCAAAAGCACTTTTGGGCAAAAGTTGCTATTTTTAGCTTCTGAAAAATTGCTTCTGATACTGTTAAAAATATTTATTTTCACCCAAAAACTTAATAAAATATCCTACTTTAAAAAAAAAATACTTATTAAAAAAATATGTACTTTTGAAGAGAAAATTAAATTGGCCAAACAAAGCTAATATTCATGAGATTATTCTAAGATAGAAACATTATTAATCTTCTCAAAATTCTTAAAGTCATTTTGTGGTTCCTTGTTTCGCTTTGCAGATTTCGAAAATGGAGGTTGGCTTAGCAGTTGGTGGTGCATTTCTCTCTTCAGCTTTGAATGTTCTCTTTGATAGGCTTGCTCCTCAGGGTGAGCTGCTCAAGATGTTTCAGAAGCATAAGGATGGTGTTCTGCTGTTAGGGAAGCTGAGGATGATTTTGCCTGGCCTTCAAGTTGTTCTAAGTGATGCAGAGAATAAGCAAGCATCAGATCCATGTGTGAGCCAGTGGCTTAACGAGCTTCGAGATGCTGTGGACGGTGCTGAAAACTTAATAGAAGAAGTCAATTATGAAGCTTTGAGGCTTAAGGTGGAAGGTCAGCATCAAAACATTGCTGAAGGAATAAGCTACTTGCAGGTAATTGGCCTTCACTTGGGCCTACATGACGAATTTTTTCGTAACATAAGGAAGAAGTTGGAAGGCACCATTGAAACGGTGAAGGGCTTGCAAGAGCAAATTGGTTACCTTGGCTTGAAGAAACATTTTGTTTCGACTAAACAGGAAACTAGGACACCTTCAACTTCTTTGGTTGGTGAATCTGGTATCTTTGGTAGGGAGGATGAAAGAGAGAAATTGGTTGGACGTTTACTGTCTGAAGATGCAAATGGAAAAAATCTGACTGTAGTCCCTATTGTTGGCATGGGGGGCGTGGGCAAGACAACACTTGCTAAAGTGGTTTACAATGATGAGAAGGTGAAAAACCAATTTGATTTGAAAGCTTGGTATTGTGTGTCTGAACCATATGATGCTCTCAGAATAACAAAAGGGTTACTGCAGGAAATCGACTCATTTGACTTAAAGATTGATAACAATCTCAATCAGCTACAGGTCAAATTGAAGGAAAGCCTAAAGGGAAAAAGGTTTCTTGTTGTCCTTGATGACGTGTGGAATGATAACTATAATGAGTGGGATGACTTGAGAAATCTTTTTGTACAAGGAAATATAGGAAGTAAGATCATCGTGACGACACGTAAGGAGAGTGTTGCCTTGATGATGGGTAGTGAGGCAATCAACGTGGGGACTTTGTCGAGTGAAGTATCTTGGTCTTTATTCAAAAGGCATGCATTTGAAAACATAGATCCTATGAAACATCCAGAACTTGAAGAGGTTGGAAAACAAATTGCACACAAGTGCAAAGGATTGCCTTTAGCTCTAAAGGCACTTGCTGGTATTTTACGCTCCAAACCAGAGGTTGATCAGTGGAGAGACATTTTAAGAAGTGAAATATGGGAGCTGCCAAGTCATTCGAATGATATATTACCAGCATTGATGTTGAGCTACAATGATCTTCCTGCACGTTTAAAGCAATGTTTTGCTTATTGTTCAATATATCCCAAAGATTATCAATTTAGCAAAGACCAAGTTATTCACCTGTGGATTGCAAATGGTCTTGTACAGCATTTGGATTCAGGTGAGAAAGATTTTCTCGATTTGAGATCCAGATCATTGTTCGAAAGGGTCCTAGTGTCTTCTAAATGGAATCTGGAGAGATTCTTAATGCATGACCTTGTCAATGATGTGGCCCAAATTGCATCTTCAAAAGGTTGTATCAGGTTGGAAGATAACGAAGGATCTCATGTTTTGGGAAAAAGTCGACACCTGTCATATTCAATGGGATTTGATGGTGAATTTCTAGAGTTGAAACCCCTCTGCAATTTGGAGCAGCTGAGGACATTGCTTCCAATCAATATCTCTTTACCAAAACATATGGGTCGCGATAGCTTGATTGATCTAAGCAAGAGGGTGCTGCATAACATATTGCCAACACTAAGATCCTTAAGGGCACTATCACTGTCTCGTTATAAGATTACGGAGTTGCCGAATGTCTTGTTTATCAAATTAAAACTCCTAAGATATTTGGACCTTTCTCGGACAGCGATAAGAAAATTACCAGATTCCATTTGTGCACTGTATAACTTAGAGACACTTCTCCTGTCACATTGTAGTTGTCTTAAGGAGTTACCACCGCAGATGGAAAGGTTGATCAACTTGTGTCACCTTGACATTAGCGGCACTCTTCTCTTGGAGATGCCGCTACAACAAAGTAAGTTGAAAAGCCTCCATGTGCTAGTGGGAGCTAAGTTTCTTCTGACTGGTTGCAGTGATTCGAGAATAAGAGATTTGGGTGAACTACATAACTTGTATGGAACTCTATCAATTCTAGAGTTGCAAAATGTGGTTGATAGAAGGGAAGCTCAGAAGGCAAAGATGAAGGAAAAGGAACATGTTCAGATGTTATCATTGAAGTGGAGTAAAAGTATTGCCAACAATTCACAAATAGAAAGATACATACTTGATGAGCTAAAACCAAGTAGAAACATAAAAGAACTCAAAATCGCTAGATATAGAGGGACAGAATTTCCAAATTGGTTTGCTGATTATTCGTTTCTTAAGCTGCTGGTGAAATTGTCTCTTAGCAAGTGCGAGAACTGTTTTTCCTTGCCATCACTAGGACAACTTCCTTCATTGAAATTCCTCGCCATTAGAAGGATGGATCGAATAACAGAGATGACTGAAGAATTCTATGGCAGTTCGTCCTCCAAAAATCCTTTTAACTCTCTTGAGAAACTTATAATTGAGGAGATGCCGGAGTGGAAGCAGTGGCATGTACTAGGGAACGGAGAGTTCGCTGCACTTCGGGACCTTTCAATTGAAGATTGCCCCAAGTTGATCGGAAAGTTTCCTGAAAATCTTTGTTCTCTAACAACATTGAGAATTTCAAAATGTCCTGAACTCAATTTGGAGACACCTATCCAACTTTCAAATTTGAAAGAGTTTAGAGTTTATGGTTCTCCTAAGGTTGGAGTTCTTTTTGATGACATTGAACTGTTTACATCCCAACTTCAGGGAATGAAGCAGATTGCTCAATTAGAAATTCATGATTGTCTGTCTCTGACCTCCTTACCTATTAGCATTCTGTCGAATACCTTGAAGACAATAAAGATATATTATTGTGGGAAACTGAAATTGGAGGCGTCAGTTGGTGAGATGTTTCTGGACAGATTGAAACTAAAAGGATGTGATTCTATAGATGATATATCACCTGAGTTGGTCCCCAGAGCACGTGATTTGAGTATAAATAATTGCCACAACCTTAAAAGGCTTTTGATTCCTACTGGGACTGAAACTCTCCAAATTAGTGTTTGTGAGAATGTTAAAAGACTTTCGGTGGCATGTGGGACTCAGATGACGTCATTGATTATTTACAACTGCGAGAAGCTGAAGTGGCTGCCAGAACGTATGCAGGAACTCCTTCCATCTCTTAAGGAACTGACACTGTTTGAATGTCCAGAAATAGAGTCCTTTCCTGAAGGAGAATTGCCTTTCAATTTAGAAGTCCTTCAGATCTGCTATTGCAAGAAACTGGTGAATGGCCGAAAGGAGTGGCATTTACAGAGACTCCCCTGTCTCAAAGAGTTACACATCTTCCATGATGGCAGCGATGAAGAGATTCTTGTTGATGAGAATTGGGAGTTGCCTAGCTCTATTCGAAGTCTTGAAATATCCAATCTGAAAACATTAAGCAGCCAAGTTCTCAAAAGCCTCACCTCTCTTGAATATCTATATACTGGTAGGTTACCTCAAATTCAATCACTGCTGGAAGAAGGGCTTCCCTCATCTCTTGCTGAGATAATATTAGATGCCCACCATCTCCATTCACTACCGATGGAAGATCTTCTGCGCCTCACTTCTCTTCAATGTCTACAGATCTGGGATTGCCCTAATCTCCAATCCCTTCCAGTAAAAGGGATGCCCTCCTCCCTCTCTAAGCTGACCATTAGTAATTGCCCTAATCTCCAATCCCTTCTAGTAAAAGGGATGCCCTCCTCCCTCTCTAAGCTGACCATCAGTAATTGCCCTAATCTCCAATCCCTTCCAGTAAAAGGGATGCCCTCTTTCCTCTTTTACCTATCTATTTCCAACTGCCCATTGCTCAAACCACTCCTAGAATTTGAGAGAGGGGAATACTGGCCAAATATTGCTCAAATTCCCTACATAGATATCGATGGGCAATGCCTGTGATGATTCAAACGAATGGCGCTCCGACAGATGTAAGTTATTCTTTTCCCACAGAAGCTTTTTATTTTTGTTTACTATCCCTTTGCTTTTTTGTTAATTCTTTTCCTTTTTAAATTCTTGCTGAGCAGTGTGGAGCGTCTATTGCACTGCAAAGCCAAGGAATCATCTTCAGATTGGGGATGAATTTAATTTAAAATGACGGAAAAAAAGGTAATAAAAAACGAAATCTGCTATAGGTAGGAATTGAAATAATTTGCTTTGGAAAGTTGATAGCTCAATGTAATATTAATGAGCTAGTAATCTGTTACCAAGCACATATATGTTTATTGCCTTTGGAATTTCATCTCAATAGCAATTCATGAATTCTTGTTATATATCTCACTCTTCATCTTACTTGACTATTAAGAAAGACTCTCTTTTCTTAATGTAATATTAGTGAACTAGTAATCTTTTATGGAGCCGTTTGGACATGATTTGAAATCATGATGATTTGAAGTTGAAGTTTTGTTTGGACATGCAATTTGGATTTCTTAAGTTATATTTTTTCTCATAGACATAAAAACCTCACAAGTAGTAAAAACCATCAAAACATTCCCAATTCTTATACAATCTTACCAAATGAGCAAATCATACTTCATAACAAAATTAATACGCTACTATAAGGCCTTTCTAAAAAATATAACAACAATTGATCGAACTTTAGTTCAATAAAAAGAAACTAAATTTGTTATAATATACTACCAACTTGCAAATCTTTTAATATTTGATATAAATGGTTGGTAAACATGGTCGGTAAATATATCTATCAACTTATGGACATTTTTTTACAAAATATAAACTTATGGGTTAAGTTTTACATTTAAAAAAAATTGAAATCATGATTTGGAATCCTAAATCATACCTTTTTGGAGAATTTGGGATTTGAAATCATGATATGAAGTTGAATTTGAAATTTTGTACAAATTGCATAAACAAATGCTGATTTGAAATCAAAATAATTTCATATCGCATGGTCAAATGTCTACTAAGACTCTCTTTTCTTGTCTATTAACCTATGTTCTCCCTCAAATCTTGCAGACTGGAAAATTATTCCCCATCATGGAAGCTATTATATGTAAGTTCATTTTTTGTCTTTTCAGTAGCTTTTTATTTTTCGTCTAAAGATGAAGTTCGTGCTATTAGAAGCACAACTTACTCTCTAGATAACCTGCCAGTTATATTTGAAAACTTCTCCTCGCTTGTCTATTGGTCGTTTCAGTTCGTTGATCCATTTATTAGTGCAGGAATTGTTCAATCAATTTGTGGAATTACTAGGGAGTGCACAAATGCTTGTAAAATGAAATCTCTGTTTCACAATCAAGTATGTTTGCCTATTCCCTGTAATAAGACTACATCAAGCTTGGAAAGCAAAAATTTTGAAGGAAAATTTTCATACCCGGTTCTTCTTCATTTAGAAGTGCTTTATTCATTGTGCTTTAACATGTAGATAACTTGACAGTTAATTTTGTGGAATTCTCCTTTGCTTGTCTATTAGCTTTATTTGGTGGTTGATCCATTGTCATTGTAGGAGTTGTTCAATCTCCGAGCCGCGTATATATAATTGACGTAATCTCCAATCGCTTCCAGATACTATGGGACTGCTCTCTTCCATGTCTGAACTATGTATTTCCAACTGTCTGTTGCTCGAACCGCATCTAGAATTTGAGAAGGGGATTACTTGCCAAAAATTGCTCATATTTCCTACATCTAAATTGACCTGGAATACCTGTAATGATTAAAACGAGTGGTGCTCTGATAAATGTAACTTACTCGTTTTCTTATTTTCAATAGCTAGCTTTTTATTTTTTGTTACTTCTCTTTTCTTGTTTATTAATTCTTTTCCTGTGTTAAATCTTGTTGAGCAGCATGTAGCGTCCTTTGACACTGTGAAGCCGATGAAGCATCTTCAGATCAGGATGAAAGATGAGAAAAGAGGTAACATGTTGCAACTACAGAAATTTTATACATTGTGAGAAAAAAAAGAAAGACCTAGTTTAGGTAGGAAACAGGAGTAATAATTTTATCTAGGAAGTTCATAGCAAAGCGTAATATTAATAAACTAGAAGCCTTTTTATCATTCGCAATATGTTGATACGTCGGCCATATGTGCATAGTCTTATGAAATATGAGGCAATCTTATTTGAAAAAGCTGAAGATAAACTCAATAGAATTACCGCTGCGAATACGCCCGCCTAGTTCATGTTTCAACTTTTCCAGTGACTTGAGAAAGGAGGGAGTTGTGTTCACCATTGTGCTTTGATAACGTGTAGAATCTTATTGCCCTCCGGAAATGCAGAGTCTCTAATAGGATATTGAAAGTGCATGTGGAAGAAAGTTCTAGTTTCTATATATAAAAAATACAAGCGGTCGTTTCCAGATAACTTAACATCTAAAAGCATCAGAACAATGAATCACCTGGCTTCAATTTTTTTCTTGATCAGGATTTTGGTAATGATATGTTCTTAGCTCAGTTGGTGAAATGAGAGTCGGGCTAAAATTCTCCATTGAATAGAAAATCACCTCGAATGTGGTCTGTCAACAAACTGCGAGGAGAAGTACTTCTCTTGATCAGTCTTTGAACCAAATATTGGGCAAAATTCTGTAAGTATGAACACCTATTAAAAGGACTAGTCATTTTATAGTATCAATTAAATGATCCAGTGGTATTAACGATCAGAACTGATATTTTGTCCAAATTACAATAGGCCGTTGCTTGTTTGTAAATTCTTCTTTTTCTTAAATATGGTTAAGCAGCGTGGAGCGTCTACTTCCACCGTGTAGCCATAAAGTAATGCTAATGTACTACAAATCTTTTACCATTAACATAGGTAGATATGTCAGCTGGATGTGCATGTATTCTGAAACATGAACTAATCTTGCTTGAAGATTTTAGTTCATGTACTGCTTGAAGTTTCATCTCAATAGCAAATTCATGTACTGTTGTTGTTTCCTTTTTTCCAGTGTGTTGATCAAGGAAGAGGTGTTTCAGGTTAATGATTGTATCCAATATGCGTCGATAAAGTCTTCCCGCATCCCTCTATGTTCTGGTAATCATTAATTTCCTATCACTGAACTATGTATTTATGGTATCTGTTGCTTGAACCATGTTTACACTCAGAAAGGTGAGGACTGGCCTAAGATTTCTAGCTCCCATCTGAAAGGATCGGTGGTGAACTTATCTAACAAAGAAGTTCATGCTACTAGGAACAACACTTACTCTTTAAATAACCTGCCAAGTATTTTTGAAAATTTCTCCTTGCTTGTCTAGTAGTCGTTTCAGTTTGTTGATCCATCTATTATTGCAGGAGTTTTTCTTTGATCTTGAGTTTCTAACTGCACTGCATTTCATAAGTAAAACTGATAAATCTTTTCATTTTTCGAATCTCTAGAGTAGTTGGATATTAAATTGTCATCTTCCAGATTCATTTTCCTGTCTGTATTTGTGCCTTTTGTGGGGGGTCAACTGCATATGGCAACTATTTAGAACTCGAAAATCAGCACTTAATTGCATCAGAGATGTCATTAAAACTATGCTAGATGCTGAGAAATTGAGAATTGGCACTGCTATTCAGCATCAGCATTGATTTGTATCAGAGATGAATTGGCAGCCTTGACATTGCTTTATTAAAACTATGACATAGTCAAACTATTTCACTTGGCAGTCAAATAAAATACGTCTATTGGCTAAGAGTTCTAACACTTTTTCTTTTGTTTTCAGTTTGGTTTTCTTTGAGTAAGGAGGTAATAATTTCCAAGTCACACGACCATCTACGTTGTCTTCCTTGAGATGAAGCATGCCTCGCAGCACATGGAACATACGGCTCCAATCAAAGGTACGTGAGAAAAAAGTTGTTTAATGTTAGCACAAAAGAACATATTTCTACATTATGGTTGGATTATAGAAAAGATATTACTTTTTCAGTGTTGGGATTTGGACAAAGCTCAACGATTATCTGGGAAGGGAAAAGTTTTCGAAGGTCTCTTTGCTCAAATCGAGAAGGTTAAGCTGTTGAATTTTTTAAGTGGTATTTACTATCACGTGGATTGAACATCAGGACTATAGCTGTAATAGTTTGTAGTGTTCGCTTTGGGCCTGGGCTAACACGACTTTAAAACGTGTCACTTGGGTCTAAGGCTCGCTTCCTTATATACCCGCTTCCTTATATACCTTTGCCAATGTGGTATTTGCCTATTATAGCACAATGACGTCCTCTTTATTCTGGATACGTCTTGGCCAACGGAAGGCAAAAGATGACATGATTATTGGACTTTCCGTGTTATCTGGATTTCTGGAGGTGTAATGGTTTAGAGTAAACTGTATAAATGCACTGTAAACTGTATAAGAAATAAGGGAGACTTTGAGGAGAGAAATATGTGCATAAATTCTTAATGTTGTTTCTCCCAATTTACTGATTTTCCAGCCCTGATTTGAGTTTCTTTCCTACGTTTCTGTATCGATTACATTTATTTTGAGCCAATGGTCTATCGGAAACAATCTTTCTATACCATAAAGGTAGAGGTAAGGTTTGTGTACATCTTACTTTCCCTAGACCCTACTTGTGGGATTACACTGGGTATGTTGTCGTTGTTGAGACTGTAGCTTGTTTGGCCAAACTTATTTTTCCCCAAAAGTGCTTATTTTTCCAATAAGTGTTTATTTTTAAAAAGTGAGTTGGTCAAGCTTTTGGGAGAAAATAAGTGCTTCTGTGGAGTACTTGAAGCTGTTTTTCAAAAGCTAAAAAAATAGCTTCCACTCAAAAACACTTTTTTGAAAAGCACGTTGAGAAAAATACATTTAGAAACACTTATTAAAAGCTTGGTCAAACACTAATTGCTGTTCAAAAGTGTTTTTTGATTAATTGGTAAAATACAAACTTTTTCGGGCTAAAAGTACTTTTTTGAAAAGTGCTTATCAAAATAAGCTGATTTTATAAGCTTGACCAAATAAACTATCAATTTGAGTTATTTTTAATTGTTTATCTTGTGTTTTAAGAGAGCATAATCACTTTCTATGATCACTGTGAAAAAAAATTAGGAATTAGTTTCAAAGTTAACTAGTAATTTATCGTTAAATAGTTTGTAATCAACAGAATCTTTTGATAATGCTAACCACTCAAAAGCATTTTAGCTAATACAAAGCTTCTTGCTTGATCCATTTCCTTTTTTCATCCATTTTCATTTTATTGTAAAATTTAGCACCAAATTTCATCCTCAATATAATTTAGGGAAAAGGTGCAAATATACCCCTCAACTTTAAGATTTAGAGCAGATATACCCCCGTTAAAAAATTGTGTACATATATCCTTATCGTTACAAAATGGTGCAAATATACCCCTGCCTTTACACAGTGCAAATATACCCTTTTTGCTAACAATTATTTTTTAAAACTTATTTAGCTTATTTTTTAATTAAAAAAATGCCACTTGGCTTTAAAAAAAAGGTGTACCTTTTTTTTTTAGTAGACATTTTTTTTTTGGGTAGATCGGGTCTGGTTCGTTTAAAAAAATGGGTAGGTTTTTTTTTTTTTTTTTTTAAAGCCGTGAAGATATTTTTTAAACAAACTAGACCCGACCTACCAGAAAAAAAAAATGTTTCCATGTGACGTTAGAAAAATATGTCTACTCAAAAAAAAAAAAATGAGCAGACTTTACTTTTAAAGCCAAGTGCCATTTTTTTAATTAAAACTATGCTAAATGATTTTTTTTTTAAATGTCGCTAGAGAAAAAGGTATATTTGCACTATTTGTGTAAGGGCAGGGGTATATTTGCACCAATTTGTAACGGTAAAGGTGTTATATCCCTTTTTAACCGGATCAAAATAGTGTACAACATATTGGTGAGTCTTAATTAATTATGCAAAGAGTCGCCACCTAATTATTTTTTAAGGTGAATTAGGACATCTAAAATAACGCTAAATTAACTCTGGTTTAAAGGTCTACTCAACTTATATGATTATAGGTAAGGGTTCTAATTATCCTAAAAGGAAGGTGTTAAACATCCTTTAAAATCCGTTAAATGCGCTTAACCGGTTAAACTTAGGTAAATTAAGTAGGCTTCGAAAAGTCATTTAAACACAAATGCTAGTGCAATTTTGTTAAAACTTACGCGTTAAAATTTCATGTCATTTGAAAATAACTCAAGTGTTTTTAGATTAAAAAGACTTGAGTATTAAAAGAATACTTGAAACAAAAAATGAAGCAAAAGTTGGGAACATCGTTTTCCTAAAACAAGCCAAACTTGAACCTTTTTAATAGAGCATTTTAAATCATTACATGGGATTTAGCTTAAACTTGAAAAATAAGTAGACAGAAGATTACTTAGAACTTTAGACCGAAAAGGCCCTCCTCAAAACACGATATAAAGAAATTTGTTTTGCTCTCCAAAAGATTTAACTGATTTCAAATAGTTAGTTAATTCACTTACAACTCCATCTTTTTTGTTAAAAAGAAATATACCCTATATATTGTTTCCCTTTTAAAAAACTGTTCGGGATTGATTTTAAAAAAATGACTCATAAGACAAAAAAAAAATTGTAGGACAATATAAAATGCAATGGGCGACTCTTTTCTTCGTCCCTCTCCTTTTCTTGCTTATGTTAGGATGAGTTTCGAGAGACACAAAGTGAAGGAGTAAAGTTGTTTTGATTCAGTGCCAGAATTGTGGAATAGCATCGAGTTCCACGTAGAACTCTTGAAACTCCATTATTCATGCAAGGTAAAGAAAACAAAATAAAAGATGAAATTAGAAGAGTAATCTGTACTTGTAAGAAAAATGAAACATGCTATCAAATTTCACAAACAGATACGGTAAAAGAATGTCTAAGCTTAGATAATATTAATTAGGTAGTCTTCTTGCTTATCAATATAAAATAATCATATAATATTTTAAGGGCTAAAGACAATTTTAAATTAACAAATAGAAATCACAGGCAGCTTTCAAATATTTTCATAAGGACTTAGCATGAGGTTTCCGAAATATGAACAGATGAACACACCAAAATCAATTAGTCTATCAACACACTTATTTTGTCAATCAAAAATACTACTTCAAACTCAAATAAGGCATTTTAGATCTGATATGTAGGTCTCCATCAAACGAAAAAAAATCCAGTTTCTGTCACTTGTAATTGGTTTAAAAAAAATAAAATGAGAACGTGCTTCAGTCTAAATATTACTCTTTCGAATTATGCAGATACTCATTTTATTTTATATTTCTAAGCATGTGAATGAGACCTAATTCACATTTCTTTATACTGAAATGAACTTTAAAACATGATTGCTAACATGCAATCAAAATATAGTAAATTTTCAACAATAAAGAGTGGGTGCAGTGAACGGGACTTTGGATCTCCAATCTATGCTCGAACACGAAAGATGCTAAGATCCGAGAATGAATGCTTAGTACTTTGAACAAAACAATATGAAGTAAGATAATAATAGCTTCAAAGGGAAAAGTGGCTCGAAAATGAGTAGGAAAGCAAGTATTTATATTGACCAACTAGGGTTTTTTGGGTGGGGTTTTGAATTATTACACTGTTTAAATCCGAACGCTGGCATTTTGGACGGACTTGGTCAGATGACATGTACATGTACAGAAACTATATTTCGAATAATTTCGGTTAAATATGAAAGAGGGAGCGTCCTTCTGAGAAGATCGGTGGATTATTGTGTAGAAGAGGAAAGAGAGGCCCCAGAAGTGAAACCCTAGCTGAATTATTAGGATTAAAATATGAGACTTAATAGGGTTCGTTAGATTATTTTTAGTGAATGCCCGAGATTGGTTCTTCAACAGTAGCTTTAGAGGGCCTTTTGGGCTGGTCTGAATAGGTAAGTTTGGGCCTATTTTGGTCTGGTCTGAAGGGCCGTTTGGACTTGGGAATGGGCCATTTGGGTTCCTATTTTGGGGGTTTTTATGTTGTAAAATTTACTTGGCATAGGTTCCATTATTATCTATTTATGGAACATAATTAAACTTTTCAATAATTATATTTAGTAGCTAAAATATATCATATTTACTTCACATAACTACCATGTTTTTACCACTCATCTGATAACTTCCCACTCCCCTAAATTTAAGCAAAAAAAAAAGTGTCTCTCTCCTACCTCCTAAATACACGCCATTGTTCACCATATCCATTACTTTCCTCAAATTTCAAATCAGTTTTTCAATTATTCAACTTCCTTTTTTATCTCTAATTAACTACTCATTGATTTCTCTCACGTTTCAAATCTAATTCCCAAAATAAAGTAAGATTCTATACAGATTTTTAGTTTTTACCGTGTATTTAACCTATATTTTGGGTGTTTTTTTTTTTTTTTTCGTTTGAATCAGGAATGCAAGTCTAAGTAATTAACTATCAGTGTTTGTTCTTGGTTGTTTTTTTTTAGATTCAATTGGAATGACTAAGAAAGCTGCTACTCCGATGAGAAATACAAGTATAGAACCCGAATGTGCGATTCCTAATTTTTCTTTGGGAATTTCTCAACATGAAACTGCCATTGCAGGCTCTTATGCTGAGAATCGTTCAAAAAGAATTAACGATCCTAGGCGTTCTAAGGAATATGTTGATTCGAAGAGTAAACAAGAAGAAAAATTGAAAAATGTTTCTCAAATGGAGAAACAAAAGAAGAGAAAGGCTGGTGACAATGTTGTTAATGTTAAGGGCAAAAAAATTGCTAAAGCCAAACGTAATGTGGATGAGGATGATGATGAAGAGGTATATTTTTGTTGTATTTTCACTATATTTAGTTCTTTTTTTTTAGTTCAGTTATTACAGATCTGTGATTTAACCAGATCTATATTATATGTGCATTTTAAGTATATTTTCTGTGTTTTTTTACACATGTTTCTTCAGTTATTTCGTGTGTATTTTTCTTCACCATAACTGTGATTTTTAAGATTTTTAAGTACATTCAGTTATTTTTGTGTATATTTTGTTGACAGTTATTACAGTGATTTTT
Organism: Lycium barbarum; assembly: GCF_019175385.1. NCBI lineage: Eukaryota > Viridiplantae > Streptophyta > Magnoliopsida > Solanales > Solanaceae > Lycium > Lycium barbarum. The sequence continues at coordinate 10,238,242 of NC_083342.1, forward strand.
AAGTTTTTTAAGTACATTCAGTTATTATTTTGTTGACAGTTATTTTGTGTATATTTTTAAGTACATTCAGTCGATATATGTCAATCATACGTGTTTTTTGGCATTTTGTTTCAGGTATCTAAATTTTTGGTTACCAAGCACCCTACTGTGGCACCATCTATGTGTAGATACACGAATGTTAATGTAATGTGTTACACCTCAGAAAAAAAAAATTGAGTCCATGAAATAATTCTGCGGGTGAACAGTAGACGCGGAGGAACAGTACCGATGAACAGTAAAAATCAGAGACTAAAAAAACGAAAAAAATCTGATTTTTTTTCATTTTCTACCCCTCTCTCTCACTCTAAACTCTCTCTAAACCCTCCCAAAACCCTCCTAAAAGCTCTCTAAATCTTTCAAGTTGAACTCCTCCAAATCAAAGCAAGATTTCATCTTAGGAAATTGGAAACTAGTTAGGAAAGGATTATAGTATTTGGTGCTTGATGTGTGGCTGATTATTGAAGCTTGGAGCTAGGATTTTAGTTGAGTTTTCTGGGCAATAAGGTATGTAATATACTCTATTCTTGTTAATTAAGTTATTCATGGGAGAATTCCCTAGTTTAAAGTGAAGGGAATTATGTTATGAAGTCATAGATTAGTTGGTTCATATGGTTGCCTTGAGGGTTGTTTTTTTTATTGGAACTTTGAGAGATTTCTAGGTGCTTATATTGCTATATGAGGTTGTTGATATTGTTGTTGATGTTGTTGATAAGTTGTTGTTCTTGAATTTGGGAGAATAAAGTGTATAAAGATATTGTATACAAAGCGTATACCGGGCTGTTTTGTGTCGATATTTGGGGCTATTTTATGTAATTTTCGTGGCTGTTTTGTGACAATATTTTGGAGCGGTTTTATGTAATTTTCGTGGTTATTTTGTGACTATATTTTGGAGTTGTTTGGTATAATATTTGTGGCTGTTTTGCGATGATATTTTGGGGACTGTTTTATAGTCGTTATGGACTGTTTTGTGGGCTGGAATATCGGGGGATTGGCTGTAGTTGTTGTTGTTATATTATGGATATATAGAAATAAGGAAGTGTATACAAGCATTGGCATCCGAATGCATGTTGGGTTGTTTTGGGAGTAATTTAAGAATGGATTTAATCCTAGTTTGATATGAAATTGTTGGTATTGTTGTTGTTGGTATTTTGATTGATGTTTGGCTAAGTTGGAATTTCGAGGATTGTTAAGTTTACAGGGGAAATGCTGCCCAATTTTCTCTAGAATTTACGACGCGTTCTTATAGTCGATTAACTAATGTTAATACAAATTCTCCCGTGAAGGTAACGACGTGACATTGGGGGAGGGAAAGTGAACGACAACATAGCTAAACGACAAAGGTATGTGAGGCTAGTCCTTTCTTTCTAATGGCATGAATCCTATAGCATAAGTTTTTTTCCTCTTCATGAGTTCTTATTTTCCGGAAAGCTAGAAGCCTAAGTCCATAAATGTCTATATAAGATAAGAGATAAGAGATATGATATGATGATACCATATTGATAATGATGCTATTTATTTCTTACACTCACCTTATGTACTAATTCCTTCAAGGTGAGGCAGAATGTCAATAATTGCTCCATAATGAAATCGGGGGATCACGACCTTACGCCACCCCGACAGAGTATAGTTGATCTTAAGTCTTATGCATGTACTATGATAAGCATATTATGATAAGCATATTATTACAAGTATTTTTTTATGAGCATGTCATGATCATATTACACCGCGCCTAGTTGGCCGGGCAGTCACCGCCAAGGCGGGCAGCTATACGGATACACCATGACCTTTTGGCATGGGCAGACACCACTAGTGGGCGGCATGAGATGGTACCCCGGACGCGGGAGGCCTGGACGCGGGCTAATGTTATTGATTATTACACCGTTCCGATATGGACGGGCAACTTTCATATTATGCATATATGAAATTATGATGAGTATGAGTAAGACAGCATGCATTACTTCTTTTATGATTGTCATTCAGATTTAGATGTTTCATATTGATGTTCAAATTATATTAACACTGTCTTTCTTTATTATTTATGCCTCTCATACTCAGTACAATGTTCGTACTGACGTCCGTTTTCTTTGGACGCTGTGTTCATGCCCACAGGTAGACAGGGAGGTGAGCTTGGTCCAGACCCTTAGTAGCTGTCAGCTGATTGAGAGCACTCCATTGTCCGGAGATGCATATTTTGGGCACGACGGAGTCTTGTGCCGTCTATATGTTTAGTATGTCAGTAGAGGCTCGTAGATACGCAGTGTGGGTCAGATGGTCTCACAAGATGTTATTATTATGTATATATTATTTTGATGACCGAGAGGCAAATGTATATAAGTATTTATGTTTCTATATAAAATATGATTTTCCTACAATTCGTGTATAAAATTGGTAAAAGGGCATTAAATGAGTAAGATGAGTATTAGAATGAGTGGTGCTCGGTGGCTAGCCCCGGGTACCCGTCACGGCCCCTAGCTGGGTCGTGACATAATGCAAGATATTGGAGGCAAACTAACAGATCCACAGATGGATATGTTTAGGAATTCTTGTTTTGGTAAATATCTTAGAATGCAGCAATTGGATGTACAAACACAGATTTTTCGGTGCTTTATGGTCAAAGAACTTAGGGGAAGTACATATAGGTGCTTTACATTTGAAATAAATGGTAAAGTTCTGCGTTTTGGCCTTAGAGAATTTGCACTGATCACTGGGCTAGATTGTGTATCTGATGAAAATGATTTTGTTTATGATAACTCAAAACCGAATAGGCTTATGGTTGAGTATTTTGGTAGAAATCAGGAGAACCAATTGCCAGTTAAAAGACACGAGCTTATTGAGTGTTTCAACAAGACTGTTTGGGATGATAAAGGGGATGACGCAGTCAAGATGACAATATTGTATTTCATAAATACGTGGGTACATTGTGGTGAGCCGAACTCAACAAACATACCAAGGATCCATTTTGATGTTGTAGAGGACGGGAGATATAATGAGTATCCTTGGGGTAAAGATTCGTTTAGAGAGTTGGTTGTAAGCATCGGGCAGAAATATGCTGGTTTTAAGAAATATTATAGGATTCATGGTTTGCCGCTTGCTATGCAAGTATGGTTGTATGAATGTTGCTCAAAAGTCCCGTCCACCATTGCAGTTAAGACGGGGAATTTAATTCCTAGAATTTTGAACTGGCGGACTACGGAAGGAAAACCAGAATTCAAGAGATTGATGGATGGCATGTTCAGAGACGATAAAAATACGGTAAAACAGTCTTTTAACAGTTTTGTGTCTTTTACCATTTAACTGTTTTAATATGTTTGTTTTACATGCTATATTTTGATTATATTTTGTCTATATTTATGAAATAAGTCATTTGTGATCAATATATTTTGACTATATTTTCCTCATATTTTTAGTATGTTACCAATGTAGATATATACGGTAATATAGTTTCTATATTTTGTTGTTCATAGTCCTGTAGATTTGAGGAAGTTGTGCCAACACCCCATGAGTTGGAAACTCTTAAATTGCCTCCTGTTGCACATAACATACCAGACGTCAAACATGGAGTTGATTGTGTACATGGTACTGATTTGGTAGACGATGATTACGATGATTTTAGTACCACATCACTGCATCTGTCCAGTGGCAAACAACAACAAAGGAGTGCCAATTCTGATTCCCCGCGAGGCAAGAAACGGACGCAGTTTCCAGTTTCTGTTCCTCCTTCCAAGAAACAACCATCACAGAAGGAATCTGGGATAAAAGGGACAAGGAAACCAGATGCACCTACAACACCCCGAACAGATGAGTTTAAACTGATAAGGGAAGAGATTCGGATTTTCAAGAAAGAAGTAGGCGTTTTGTTTTCAATATGTTTTTTTTACTTCATATTGCTTGTGTCAAGTAATTAACAATTCTAATTCTATTTTTTATCTTTCAAAACTGTAGGTGTTTGACTACATGGATAACAACTTCAAAAAGTTGTTAGATGCAATAAAGGGCAATCAAACACCAGATAAGGTAAAAATCAACACTAAAAATGGAAATTATTTACTTTTTAAGTTATTTTGATATATTTATTGGAAGACTTTATATTTTCTTTTGGAAAATTTTAAAGGTCGGCGACACAATGTTAAAAGCTGACTTACATAGTAATGGTGGGATTTCTCAAGACAATCAAAGTGGCGGTGCAGTAAAGCTTTCAACCAAAGAGAATCAAGGTGGTGGTGCCACTTCCGCACAGAGGAGTCATCCAGTGGTACTCATTTTTTCTTTCACTTTTCTATATTTGCAGTATATTTTTCAAAGTGAAAATATTGGATTTTTAGCTGTGTTTTGTATTACCTATAGTGTATTTACATATATAGTTTTCACATGGTGATTTGTTAGTAGTGTTCTTTTTGATGTATCTATTTGTGCTATTTTTGTTATGATTGTGTTTATATATACTAGCAGTGATATATTTGTTTTGGATTGATATTTTAATATTAGTTTTTCATATATGTTGTGGCTGTATTTTAATTGTATTTTGATTATTATGTTCAATGTTACTTATTCTGGTTTCTGTTTACTATATTTCAGGCATATTTACCATATATTTTCTCTATATTTAACTGAAACTTTTAACTTTTAAAGCAGTACTATATATGTGTATATGTGTATCTGTTTTTCTGATGCCTTTAAATTCATTTGAACCATGTTTTTATTGTTTTAGGTTGAGTGAGTTGGGTTGCTAATTAATGATCCTGTTTCTGTTGTTGATGTGGATAAAGAAACCAGAGTTAAAAGTGATGCACAAACAGATGGAGTGCCCATAACACCAATCCATTTAAATTTTGATGTAAGTACTGAAATGTGGCTTTTAAGTACTGAATGTCGTTTTGATAAGCAATAATTGACAAACACCAGTCGTTTTTTTCTTGTTTTTTATTTCAGGAATCTCAGTAAATCGGCGATATAGAGAATGCTAATGCTGAATTTACCGCATCAGAGGAAATGGTAGCGGACTTGCTAATCAACTGCCCTTTAGCATGTTATTCCTCTCGGTCCTCCTCCAGTACCACGCGATGATCAAACCGATTTATCAAGTTTAAGGACTCCTCAGAATGTGGACAATAACCCGGTAACCATCTCTCAGTGGATGATTCCTGATTCTCAGATACCAATCCAACTTGGAGTACAACCAACAACCGGACAAAGTTCAACTAATGAAACTGAACAACAAGTTGGAGTACAACCGATAGTTGGCCACAGTTCAAGTGATGAAACTGGACAACAAGTTCCCGTACAACCAAATGCGGGCCAAAGCTCAAGTGGTGAGACTGCACAGTTTTCAAACTCTGAAAAACAGATCATTGTCCATCCAGGTGCTGCCCGAGAAAGGAAACCAAGCAAATATAACCTGTCCCCTTATTGTCCCAATTTCAGCTCAGCGGGTTCTTCTGCCAAAAATATCGGTCCTTGCATTTATCAGAAAAAACACCCATTTGTTGATGACCCTATAAATGCCCCGTTAGATTCTTCGTTTCTTCAAGAATATCAAAAGTGGCTTGAGAAGGATCTGTTGAAATCGCATGACAAAAGGTACTTATTGTCACAACTTGTTTTTTTAGTTTTCCAGAATTCAATTATCAATAAACTTAACGTATGTTCTTTCCATTGTTGATATACAGGAAGCCAAATGAAAATCATTACAGAAAGAACAAGGAAGGACTCGATCCTGCGGATGCCGAACTTCGATTGCATTTAGGCGTTACAGCCGTAGGCGACAAAAACTGGTTTTACTTGTTATGTATGGATGAGCAACTTTGGACTGATGAGGTTTTGATATCTTTCTGCTTGTTATCTAATTTTTTTATGTTTTATAATAGAATTACAATGTGATGTATCTAGAGTATATTTTTTACTATATTTGACATATATAGTAAAACATATATTTCAGGCATATTTACCATATATTTTCTCTATATTTAACTGAATCTTTTAACTTTTAAAGCAGTACTATATATGTGTATATGTGTATCTGTTTTGCTGATGCCTTTAAATTCATTTGAACCATGTTTTTATTGTTTTAGGTTGAGGGAGTTGGGTTGCCAATTAATGATCCGGTTTCTGTTGTTGAAAATATATTTCAGGCATATTTACCATATATTTTCTCTATATTTAACTGAAACTTTAACTTTTAAAGCAGTACTATATATGTGTATATGTGTATCTGTTTTGCTGATGCCTTTAAATTCATTTGAACCATGTTTTTATTGTTTTAGGTTGAGGGAGTAGGTTGAGGTACTTATTGTCACAACTTGTATTTTTAGAATATTGTCATCATTATACTTGCACTATATTTAATATACAGACATTAATTTACTAGTTGAGCACAGTACTGTCCAGGTATACAGAATTGTATTTTTACTATGTTTAAGAGTATATTTCACTATATTTACTATATATACAACAATATTTTTTTTGAACATAGTGTTGATTATAGTCACTGAATTGATGTTTTTACAGCATATTTATGTTATTTTCTACTACCTACGCAAGAAGGGGAAGTATCACAATAACAACAACTATAGATTCACCACTGCCAGCTGTATTTTTCACACTTTAGTTGCTGAAATTTACAAATCTTGGGAAAACCCTGATTCATCCACATGTGTCGCCAGTAAGGAAGATGAACTGTGTGAGTACATTAACGGGCACAGGCTGTTGGCTAATGTACCATGGTATACTGTTGACAACGTACTAATTCCTGTCAACATAAAAGAGGAAAATCACTGGATTTTGGTTGTGATATCATTCACTGACAGGTCTGCTCTCATCCAATGAAAAGATCATTCATTTTTCTACAAATTTTATATGTTTGTTTTTTTCTTATATTTTCTTTTTACAAACAGGTCCATCTACGTATACAACTCATACCGAGCTGCAAGGCATGATGCTGTCGTTAGAGTCGGAGTGAAAATGTTGGCTACTCTAGTGACACACAGTCTACAAATGACTGATTTCTATGAGAAGAAGGCGGATATAGATTTTTCCACACATCCTTTTTACAGAAATAGAGAACAGACCGACAACTTTGACATTGTGAATGTAGACAATCTCCCGCAACAAGCTCCCTCTAGCATGTAAGAATCTCTTCCAATAAAAAACACAATAAATACATCTTTTTTTTTCGTGGGTTTTGATAAGTAATTTTTTTGATCATTTTTGTTCCAGGGATTGTGGTATGTATGTGGCAGCCTTCGCTGAATACTTGAGCTCAAGTGCAGTCATCCCAGCCGAATTCGATGCAAAGTTACTCCGTATGAGATACGGCGCCCTTTTATGCGACTATGCATGGGATAAGTCAAACAACAATGCATCAAGTGATAACGAGCAGCCTCCAAGACCAATTAGACCGGCAGTTGATTACGATGCAGTTGATAAAGAGGATCTTGATTAGGCCACCAATTCATTTGTGTTTTTGATTTTCATGTTGAACAATAGCATAGTTGGTTGCGACTTTTGTTGCTCTTTTTTCATTTTGGACATATTGTTTCATGTGCAGTAATCTTTTTTAGGATGATTAATATTGAACACCACCTTATGGTTTTTATATTGTTGTTTCTTTCAAGTATGTTATTTTTTCAATGCATAAATTCCATTTTTCATTATCTGTGAAATGTATTCATTTAACAAAGTAGTATATATAACCATTTAAATACAGTCGATATATACAAAAAATATAACTCAGATATATTCCATAAGTCCATTTTTAAAATTACAGTTTGTTACAAAATTTAAAATTTCATCTAAATACACTTCAAATATATGTAAAATATATATCAAATATAGTTAACAGTAAACCAGAATAAGTATTATCTACCAGATCAGACAAAATGCAACTAAAATATAGCCAAAATATATACGAAATACAACTATTAAATCATAAATCCAAAACAAAAGGTCAAATCAGTTAACATAGAGTAGACTTTCCAAATACCATTTAACCACCAATATAGCATTACATTGAAAAACATCGGATGTTCAACCATGTGAAATACAATCATACTAGAATAATATGAATTCAAGATGAATTCATTTTTTATTTTTAACTGAAATTTAAAGTAGAATTGTCTTAACAAATAAAATCAAAATGGACTTATTTATTCTTCTTATTGAGCGGCGGATTATCACACGAACGCCTATTATGACCAAGACGTCCACATTTACCGCAGGAATTTCTGCGTTTACCAATCATCAACTCCTGTAATGGCTTGTCCCTCTTCTTTTTTGGCCTCCCAGGGGGTCTCTTATAGATCGGTGGCATAACAACTTCATCTAATATACTTTTAGGAACATTCCACTCGGTCTCATCGGGAAGAGGATCAACTGGCACATCATATGTGTTCACAACTGTTTCCGTCTTGAATAAGTCCGAACAATATACATCAGCAGTCAAATTTTTATTCTTCAATACTGCCCATGCATGAGAACACGGTATCTCGTCCAGTTGGAACATCCTGCAGCTGCAAGTTTTCTTCTTCAAATCTATTATGAAACGCCTCGGTCCATCATTCACTGTGTAAACATATTCAGTTGACGCTTCAACCTGAGAACCATTTAACAAATAAACAAGCATTACCTGAGCAGTTTTACCATATTGGGAATATATATAAATATACATTACATATAGTAAAAATATAGATTAAATTTTTGTGTTGCAAACAAAGATACCCTCATTCGTATTGATTTGTACTCGTTGATCGACAACATCTCTTGATACCGCCTCATCAGTATTGTGAATGTGTAGGTACCATTTTTTCTATTTGTGCAATTCCATCTACCAAACATCTTCCTCACTTCTTCAAGGAAATAAAAAATATGTAACTCTCTTGCAGTAACCAGTTTTCCATTAATACATTCGGCTATATTCGAAGTCATTATCCATCCTCTATTAACAGGTGAATAAAGCCTAGACCATTTATCTCTTCCAGCATCTTCTAGGTATCGTTTTACCCGAATATCAACATTCCCAATCTTCTCCATCAATTTATCGAACTCATCCTGGCTGTATGCTTTTGCTAGTGAATAAAATATAGGACTCAACACCTCACTGTTTGTTGTGTATTGCTTTGTCACATTTTTCCACAAATGCCATATACAAGCCAAATGAGGAACGGTAGGATACACCTTAGAAACTGCGTATATTATGCTTTCATGTCTGTCGGACACGACACACATATTTTGCCTAACACCATAAGCTTGCTTGAACAGTTCAAAGAACCACGTCCACGACTTATTATTCTCAGAATCTATCACACCATACGCTAGTGGTAGGATATTACCTACAAAAATCAGTATATATTTATAATATATTCAACACATATTTCAACTGAATTTGATCTCACACTGTATTTTTAGCACCATCATTTATAAAACAACAATATATATTTACAATATATTTACCTCATATTTACAGTGTATTTCAGCATATAATATTCACAAATTTACACCAGCAATACATCCAGAGTATGTTTTTAGCAGCTTTATTTGCAAATCAATAAGCATAATGTTGTATTTATAAAAAAAACATTCTTAGAATAGAATTACACATACCTGCTCCATCCAAAGTACTTGCCGACACAAATGTACCATTATACGTTGATTTAAGATGTGCACCATCCACTACAACTATTGGTCTACAACACTCGAATCCCTTTATGAATGCTTTGAGTGCTACAAACAAATACATAAACTCATTTTCTGGTGATTTATGCATTTTAACGAGCGATCCAGGATACGTTTTATCAAGTATGTATATATATGCCGGCAACTTCTTGTATGAATCAGCTGGATCACCTCTGAAATCTTTTATAGCCTTCTCTCTAGCTCTCCATGCCATCATATAAGAAACATCTACGCCGAATTCATTCTTAACATCATCTATTATATCCCCAGGTGTGACCTTCCTTTTATGGTTAGTTATTTTCGCCTTCACAACCGCTTCTCCAATAAACCAACTTGTTGCCTGCCTTTGTGAATACACCTTGTCCTTCAACGGACATGTATGTTCGTCATCGAAAGCTCTAACCCTGAACATTTCAGAATCCCCAATTCTCGACGCTCTGAATTTCCATTTACATTCCGGCGACCAGTGTTTTAAAAGGCGTTTTTGAGGCGAGCCTCGGGGCGAGCCCCGGGGCGGGGCGTACCAAAAATGCCTCGGGGCGATGGGTCGGGGCGCAAGTCCCCAAAGGCGTACGCCCAGCAATTTGGGGCGTACGCCCAGGCGTTTGGGGCGAGTTTTTTTTTTGTTGGGGCGTAAGCCTAGGCGTTTGGGGCGAGTTTTTTTTTGTTGGGGCGTAAGTCCAGAAAACTTCTTCAAAATAAAACGAAATTTGTTAAATAAGTCCTTAGTATAATGCCCAAATTTTCAAAAGTCAACATGTAATTACTCAAATATTTTAAAAAGGAACTGAAACATTAAATTTAAAAGTCAAGATCTTTTTTTATTGCTAGAATGCCTAATATATGTTCTTTTCCAATTATTTATCTTGTCTTCTACTATCTCAAAAAAGTAACGAGCAGTCACTTATACTTGTAAGTACGTATAATAGATTGTTCTAATTAGTTTTTTTGTGGGGGTGGAGTATGTATATGTGTGTATATATATATATATATATATATCACTTATTTATTGTTTTCTTCAAATTTTTACGTTATTTAACCAATTTAAAAGTATTTATTATAATTATATCATTTTATAAAATACTAAAAATTAAAGTCCCATGAGGCTTACGCCTCGTGCCTCGGGGCTTACGCCTCGCTGAGGCAGACATAAAACGCCTCGCCTTACGCCCCCGCCTTTTAAAACACTGCCGGCGACCAACATGCCAGAGTGTAGCTACATAATACAATGCAAATAGTACATATTGAATCAATTAAATACAGTATAAATATACAAAAAATATATCAGAATATATTGCATCAAACATTTTTAAAATTAACAGTGTGCTAAATAAGTTAACAAATCATCTCAATATAGTACAAATATAACAAAAATACATCTGCACTTTCTGTTACCAGAATACATTTAGAAAATCATACCTTATAGCATTCGATCTCTCTGTTTTGAAATTGAATCTTTCACGAATTGCGTATTTCGTCATCACAATTTTCAAAGTTTCCTTATCCTGGTAAATTTGATCGACAAAAACTCCTTTCGCTTCCGGTTTCGAAATTACCAAATTGTTATCATTCCCAAACAAAACAACAACGTTTACAGTAGAATCACAAACTTTCATACCATCCCGATTCTCGCTATATCCAATTTGCAGCACATCATCTCCAATAATACGATTACCAGCACCATCCTCAACATCCAAATCATGAATACTAACGCACATTGGATACATCCCCAAAACTCTGTTTTCTCTCTTAAGCTCAACGTACATACGAACTCCCATATCGTTGTGTATTTCAATTGGTTGAAAATCGCCTTCAACAATATATTTTATTGAAATAGTTTTCCTAACAGTATCCACGCCTAATTGATTTGTAATCGTACAAACTAACTCATCGTAATTGCAATTATCAATGAATACAACAGCATCAATTTTGTAATTCACAAAACAGTTCTGATCGTTCCAAAAACCAGAATGACGGATCAACGCAGTTACGCTTGTCATTATCCTGTTGTTTTCGAATACAGCAATGTGTTATATTCAATTTAGCTGAAACAATTTCAGAAAAAACGAACAAAAAAAAAGTTTGCAGTGAAAAAATCGTTACCTCAATTATGAACTCAACTTGATGAAATCAAATATATATTCGTCGTGATAATCAAGCTATGTTCACTGGTTTGATATTTTTATTTTTCAAAGTTTTTTCAACCTTTTTATTTTTGGTTAAAAATATGATTATAATGTTTGAATTCAATTTTTTTTGAATTTGTTAGCTGTTTGAATGAGATATGGAATCAGATATGGAATGGGAGGATATTTCCGTGAATCAGGGAACAATATAACCGATTCTAATTAAAATTGGAACAGATTTTGTTTCCATAAATATAGCACTGTCAGTTAAACTCGCATCTGTATTTCCGCTATATTTATGCTATATTTTGGTATACCCGACTACTAGATAAATATTGGGTCATCTAGTTACGAATTGTAAATATAGAATATGTAGTTATATGTTGTTAGAAAGAGTTAAACGGTAGCTGTTTGTGAAAATTTTACTTTTATGTTAGCTGAAGGCGTATTGGCTTGGGCAATTCGCAGGAATGCCCTTATTTTGGGGTGATCTTTAATTATTGCCCCTCAAATTGGTGGTCTTTAATTTTTGTCCTTCACCTAATACCATGAGGTTTGGGGTTCGAATTCTGACTCAATCAAAAAAAAAAAAAAAGCAAGACAGAATTTTGTAGCAAAGTTAGGCCTGTAAGCAGAATTTTGCCTGCTTCAGGCAGAGTCTCAAACATTGCCTTAAGGCAGAATTTTACCTTAAGGCAATATTCTGCCTTGGGAAATTCCTTTTTTTTTTTTTTACTGAGTTGGGGTTCGAACCTAGAACCTTGGGGGTATTAGGCGAAGGGCAAAAAATTAAGACGACCAATTTGAGGGGCAAAATTAAAGACCACCCTAAAAGAAGGATCACCAAAAACATTAAACTTAAATCACCACTGGAATATATCAAGTATGCAAGTCATTGCATGTTTTATGACCAAATATATAGCCTAAGTTACACGGACTCGCCATTTTGGGTGCCGTCCCCGTCCCGGATACAAACGGGTGCAGGTGCTGGAACGGCAAACATTCCGGATACGGTCAATCACATACGGATACTTTGACCGGAGTCCGTCAACAAATTTGGGGGGAAAATTTGAGATTTTGGTTTCTCAAAATTAAAAATAAAACAGATTTAAGATAAGAAAAATGACATACCTTCAATATTATAGTACTTTTATCTCATATTTGTTCCTTCATGTTTCGGATAAACCAAGAATACAAGGTTGTGTTGAGTTTCGGATGGCAGAGAAGCAGTGATATAGATGGAGGGTTTATTTTTGGCCTTGAATGGCTTTCTCTTTCTATCTTGAGGAAAGAATGAAAGACTATGAAAGAGACGACCTAGAGGCTTGAAAATTTTGCTCTGTAAAACCCTAAAAAGGAAATTCGGGGAAATATGAAGAAGACGACGCTGGAGGAGACAGTCGTGTACAAGTTGAATTCTAGTTGTGTACAAGCTCATTTAGGACTATTAAAAGTCTTAATTGTATTAATTAAAGTATAAATACGACCCCTTTATTCTTTATATGTGCTATTTTTATCCCCTTTATTTTTCATTATATGCTACTTTTGACACAAAATTAAAAGGCACCTAATTATGCTATTATAAATATTTCTTTCTTATACAATATAGGGATAATTTTTAAATTAATTATTAGCATGACAATTTTTTGATAATTAATTTATATTTTTAATCGCACAAAAGCACGGACATATTTACTGGTTGAACATAATAAAATTGACCCCTTTGTACAACAGATTATTCTTGGAACATATTTTTTCATATGCCTTTTAAATTATTAATTATTGTAACTTATAGTATTTTTTACATAAATTCAAATATGTAATTTGATAATGATTTGAAAATAACTTAGAAAATGACAAAGAAGAATGATCGAGCTTTTTTAGATAACTATATCAAGAATGAGAGAATTTAAGAGCACTTGATTTATATTAATTAAAATTAATTAATAGTTAAGGCTATATACTCACATTAATTAACTAGACTTGTTGGGGATCTCGTTTTGTTAGACTGTTTGATTCTTTCTATCAGTACAGGCTCTGAACTATCGAGATACTTGAAATATAATTAATAATAGTTAAGATTATCGAAATATTTGAAATGTAACTGTATGTCTGATAGGAACTAAATGAAAGATTGAATTCTACAATATAAATGTAAGTTTTTCATAAGAATATCTCTCAAAATTTGCAATATCTTTATAGCTCTATTTTTTATATAATTTTGAATTTTCTTAGCCGAATTCCCGCACCCGTATCCATAACTGGATACGCACCTCCGAATCTTAAATTTAGATTTTGCCGAATTCGACACTCGAATCCGTACCCATATCGGATACCCGCGCCCGAGTCCGTCAACTTAGTATATAACAGAGGTTTCAAAGAATTAAAGTTACAAAAGTGCAGAGGATTCAGACAATTAACAGTTTGCACTAACTTTGGGTAGATCGCAAGAGAAATAGACAATAGCACCAGGTATAAATCCAGCAGAATAGAAATCCTGAGATGCATCTTTTATTTGCTTCTTCGGAGGAGTAGTATCTGAAATTATGAAGCATTAAATCTTCAGCTACGCCATTATAAACTCCTCTCGCAAGCGAAATATAGGAAAAAGTAAAATGTAATAACTGTTTAGGATACTCTTACAGATATAGAAAGGCAGTTCGGGTGAGTGATCACTTTCATAAGAAGGTCAAGTAAGCTCTGGATTGTCTCTGATGGGTGAAATGTGGCCTCCAACGTGTAATTATCCGGAAAGCGTACTCTGATTACTGCCTGAACAACAGAGACCAACATGTGATATGAAAACCAACAATGTCAGATGCTAAGGCGATGAAAATTAAGGTCTCCGGGGCTTTAAGCGCAAAGCCGCAATAAAAACCAATGACCAGAAGAGGTGCGGATGAAGAAACATATAAAAGAAGACGTGAGTATAATGAAGAAAAATCAATATGAGGGCAAGAAGTTGTGTGGACGAAGAAATTTGAAAAAACTGCAATTAAGTGAAACATATGAATCAAAATCATGTCATTTAAGTTTCGAAAATCATTTTCAACTTCTAATTCAAATGTAAACTGCAGTTTTAAATTTCAATACAATCTTTCTGATTAGTTTTTCTAAAGCAAATTTTTTAATTTTCCTCTTTCTAATCACTGACATTCATTCACCAGAAAGGGTGGCTCAGTTGGTTGAGCATGGGGCTTTCATAATGAAGGTCTCAGGTTCAAAACCCCCTGCCTACGACAGCAGGGAATTTGCCTTCTGGGTCGAGCTCGTCGCACGGGTAATTTTATTTCCTTTTTGTCTGAAACCTTGGCATATATCTAAACTGTACCCCTCCCATGGAGAGCTAATGAAAAAGAAAAAACAAAAAGAGAATTAAATTTTACTAAAATAGTTTCATTAGCTCTCGAGGTATTATAAAATGAAATTGTGATCTGTTTCAAGTAGAGTTTTTTCGAACGTGTCAATAAGCTAGACCCATACTGCGAGTTGTTTCATGCCATAAATAAACTCGGACACTCAAGAAATCTGTTGGACAGGCGGATTCACATCTCTTACAACCAACACAGTCCTCTCGTGGAGCAGAAGCAATTTGTTTAGCCTTACAACCGTCCCAAGGTATCATTTCTAATACATCGGTGGGGCAGGCTCGGACACATTGAGTACATCCTATTTCTAATACTGAATTGCCGCGAGCAAAGATCTTAATGACGAGGAAGGCTTTTTTGTTATGATACTAATACTTGCTCTGCTATTCTGCCCAAGCCTGGCTGAGGAAGAGTTACGGGATCCGTTGTACGAGTTAATCGTACCGAGGGTTCGAATCCCTCTTTCTAATCACTGACATTCACTCACCAGCAAGGGTGACTCAGTTGGTTGAGCACGGGGCTTTCATAATGAAGGTCTCAAGTTCAAAACCCCCTGCCTACGACAGCAGGGGATTTGCCTTCTGGGTCGAGCTCGTCGCACGGGTCTTGCCTAGTGCGGGTTACCTCTCCTGTGTGGCTGGCGAGCTATTGCACAGGAATTGGGTTTACCCTGTGCGCACCCGAAGGGAAGCGGCTGCGGGTTCTCATGTCATCCAAAAAAAAAAAATCACTAACATTCATTCACAATATTTTATAAACCATTAATATATCATGTTGGCAGCTACATTTATTGGTTATCACCGCCCTCTCCAAGAGAGAGCCCACAGTGAGGCACAGGCCTTAGCCTTATGTAGGCACTAAAGAACTGCCTAAGCATTCAGCCTCAGCTACACCTACCTTCAGAGTGCAAGTGTGCCTTTAACAATAATACTGATGAAAAGAAATTTAATTTGCCAAATCTAACACTAAAAATATTCTGACTTGATACAAGTGAAAGGATCATCTGGAGAGAAGGATAGACTGAAAACCTTAGTTATCCTTGCTGTTATCCTTGCTTTGCGTGCAGCTTCTTTTTCCTCGCAGATTTTCTTTGTCTTCAAGTGCTTTTCTGTTGAAAATTTTCACAACACCAGCTAGAATGCGCAGCATCATAAAATAACCCAACACCTATCTGCTTTTTCAGCAGATCTGTAGTAAATAAACAAGAATAGCCAGCGGGAATGGAAAGAACCCTTGAAGAAGGTAAAAACGTTGAAGAAACAGTGAATTTACTGCAAACAAATAAGAATAATAGTCAAATGTTTAGAGTTTTAGGGTAATTAGTCAATTAACTCCACAAGCAACTAATTGACATATTTTTTTCTTCTTCTATTGGAGGTCAACTAGGAATCTCACTTTAGCCGATACTTGAAGCCATATTTAATCTGAAGTTCCATCTAACAAGTGTATCTTACCTTCTTTTTTTGTTCCCAAAAGTCTATAATAATCCCCCAGTGTGAACTCATAGAAGTCTTCTGGCTCCTCTGACACTGCAGAAAATGATTAGAAAGGGTCACAACAAAATAAAATGAGCATATATGAAAAATTGACAATAGACTCATGTTTAGAAAATTGTATTAGTGATGATTCTGTCTATATCAAGCAGGAAGTACTATTGCTGGAAACGTCAGAAGCCATTGAAGAAGCTGGTGCTGTTTCAAATACGCGGATTTCACGTCCAAACTTTTCTTTTGCAGCTGCAAGCTTCACCTGAGTTTACCCAATAAAACAGAAAAGTTAGAATCCATACCCGAAAAGAGTATTTCCATGCTAAAGTAACAGACAAAGTCTTCCTCGGTTTTAGCTTTTGAGGGAGTAACTGAAGAAGTAAAGCCGAGAGTACCTTTTTTTTTTTTGAGAAGTTAAAGCCGAAAGTACTTGTACAAGTTAAAGGAACATGTAACTTTACTACCAAACGTTAAAACCGATTTTGGCAGCTTTTGCATAGGATTTGCTTATTATTCTTACATTTACAGCTGCAAGTTTGATATACTATGTATATGTTTCAGTGTCGACAGTGCTTCTGTAAGTTCAATAATTTTAAAGAAGTGTTGATCCATGCTCTTCACCCTAAGCAGTGTATTAATTTATTTAAAATTTAAAATTGTTTTCCTACTACCTGAAAGGAAGCCTTGGATTAACGGTAATGTTGTCTCCATGTGACCTATAGGTCACGGGTTCAAGCCGTGGAATCAAACAGATGGTAGGCTACCTATATTACATTGCGTGAACACGGGATCCTTCATGCACCGGGCTACCCGTTTTTTCTTACTAGCTACAAATCAAGCTATTACAAATGTCTTAAGCAAGTACTTAAACTTTTTTCTTCTGGGAGTTTTATGGCCTACACACATCTCTACCGTCTTTCGATTGCTAAGGAGTCAAATCACTAGCCGAGTGTATGAGCCTTCTTTTCGCTCGTGGACTCTCTTTGGGTGCTCTCAAGCGTAAGAATATTTCCCACAATGAACCTATCTGCTTAATTCTTTCGTTCTAATACTATAATTGCACGAGCCTTCAAGAAGAGGGAATAAAGCACCAGTAATTCATGAAACTGCTCCTTTACCGCACTTGAATTATCAAAGCAACACTATTAATCATCCTCCCGGGCAAAGACTTGCTACTCTTCCATTTAAGAAATTCTAATCAAAGCTATGTTTTAGACCCTACCTGTCACGACCCAGCTGGGGGCCGCGACGGGTACCCGGGGCTAACCACCGAGCACCGCTCGTTGTATGACTTATCCTACTAATTTAGTGCTCTTTTAATCAATTTATATTCAAATCATAAAGAAATCATCTTTTGTTTGAAACATAAATACTTTTGTAAACATAAGCCTTTAGGCTATCAAAATAATATCCACGTATATGTATATAAATTTCTACATAATGGCAACCTTGGGAGACCACATAACCCAAACTGCGTATCTACGAGCCTCTACTGGAGTACTAGACATATACATATATACACAAAAGCATAGCCCGACTGGCACCTCCGAGATAGTGGAGTGCTCCTGTAAATCTGCTGATAGCTCCCATAGGTCTGCGCCGTCTCTCTGTCTACCTGTGGGCATGAACACAGCGTCCAAAGAAAACAGACGTCAGTACGAATATTGTACTGAGTATGTAAGGCATAACAATGAAAATACATCAATGAGATAAAGGAAACATCAATAAGGAGCAACTGTATATGACTGTCACGTATAGAAGAAATAGCACATGCTGACTTACTTCATATCATATATATATACATAGCATGCAGGAGAACCCAAGGAAAAGCTATAACTCCATCGGAGTGACGTAAGGTCGAACACCTCCGGTTATATTATGGATTAATCATGATCGTCATGTCTCACCTTGAAGGGACAATCATCATAAGGCGAGACTGTCAACGAAGACTAATATAAAAAGGGGACAGAAAATAGGGTCATAATCTTGTAAGAAGTCATTATTTATACTTTTGGAAATCTTTAAGGAAATGTAGTCGTCATTCATGAATAAAAATCAAAGAGTCAATGGATGGCTCATCATTCTCATGTCATTTTTGAAATCGTAGGCTTGTAACCTTTAATCATAAAACCTTTCTCATCATATTCATCATCATCATTGAAAAACATGTCATTGTTATTATACTCATAGGTCATATGATCACAACCTTTGGATAGAGACTATGAATGTTTTGGAAAACCTTCATGGGTTAACAAGAAAGGAATCACGCTTTGGGATTGTAGACCTTTAGCCTTCGATAGTAAGGAAAATATGGAAGCGTTATGAAATCTTAACCCAAGGATCATGCCTTGAAAGGAAGGGATAAGCCTCACATACCTTCGTCGTCAACTGTGCTATCGTTCTCTTGATTTCCTTTGATGTCACGTCTCTACCTTCAAGAGAGAATTCGCACCATCGTTAGTCAATCGATGAGAAGAACGCGCTACTAGTTCTAGGGAAAATTGGGCAGCGTTTCCTTTGTCCCTACTACATTTCCCATGATTCATTTCAACTACCAAACATTCCTAACAACACTCACAACATCGTAACAACAATCGTCATTTATTTGCATTTACCACATTCCACTATTTTTCTCCAATCTCTCCACATTTATGGGTTTTAGCTCATCATCACACTTTCTCATACATCATACCTATTTCATGGTTTACATGTCATTTATAACGTATTCATACTCGTAACACACTAACATTCATGATTCAATTCAAACCTTCACCCAAAAATGTCACTATTCACCTTTCATGACCCATTTCCTACACTCTTCTTCAATCCAAGCATTTTAACTTATCAACACTTTAATCATCATGAGAAAGTCATGAAACTTACCTTAGATAGTGATTGAACAAGTCTTGAGTGGAGTTCCCCTTCTAGCACCAAAACCCTACCTCACATTCCTTAGGATTTTCTTGAAGAAGATAAATCTTACTTGAGTTTCATACACTTTGATTCCTGAATTTGATGTTGTTAATCTTGGTTTCCTTTGATTTTCTTGTGGATGAGATGTTAGAGAGAGTTCTAGAGGTTTTTAGGACCAAAAATGGTGAAAAAAATGAGTTAGAAACGAAGTTGGGTCTATATATAATGGTCCAGAAAATTCTGGATCGACACAACCTGCGGCATGCTTCGCGAGTCGCGAGCATGATCCGCGAGTCGCAGGTGGTGTTGCGGAGCTTGACAGCTGACCTACCCTCACTGGCACACTTTGCGATGAAACGTCATGGTCGCGGGTCGTGTCCGCGAGTCGCAGGTCATCCGCGAGTCGCGGATGGTGTCGCGGATGGTGCCAGAAGGTGATATTTTTGCCCCGTAACAGTCTGTCGTAGAATGGCCATAACCTTTGATTCCGCTATGCTGTGAAGGCTCACGACCTATGGTTGGAAAGATCTTTTAATTGTATACAACTTTCATCCTGTGGTGTTTTTCCTAAATTCCAATTTTATAATGGCGTTTTGGCCCCTCCAAACCAGATCATTACGAAGATGTTTCCTTAACTCGCTCTTTTGGATGGCCTATGCTCATGTTTGGCTTATGGGTTCTTCTTGAAACTTACTTGGCACTTCATTACCAATATAAGGGACATTATAATTCTTTTCGAAAATGTCATTAAAACATCCTTAGTTCGATACTCGTAATAGTTCCTCGTCGGTCAGTTCACTGTGCACGAACGAAAATTTTCCGAGGTGTAACACTACCCCTGCTACAAGTACCAATTGAAGATGTGCACGAGATTGTTGAAGATGCAATGGGAACTCTTCCCGTTCTTTTTTCTTCAACAGTGGTGTTCGGGCTAGCTTGCGCAAATCTCGACTATTTCAACAGGTACCTGCTACCTCCCATTAGCACATGCATCGGATAATTTGGCCCAAAGGCTTAGGCAGCTGGAAAGAAATCACCTACTATTTTTTGTCTCTGCTTGGATTTGAACCTAATACCTCATGATTCTCTAATAACCTCGTTGAGGCCACACTCTTGGGTCGCAACTTCCCCAGCTCTTATAAAAGAAAACCTGGAATCATGAAATAGATATTTGCAACAAAACTATCAATTCACAATTTAAATAAAATAAAGAAGTAATGATTCAGAATAGTGTGATAATAATTGTAAAGCTGAAGAATGAGACTGAATACATAAAAGCCAAAGGAAGCATGAGATACAAGTTACACAACAACAACACCTCACTCCCCAACTTAAGTTTTGGTCGGGTATATAAATCCTCATTGACCATGTTGCTCCGTTTAAGCTCATCTCAAGCCAATATTACAGAAAATAAAAAATATAAATAGAAAAACTGGGAGTTCTCTATATTTTCTAGTAGTATGTAAATCTCTGACATGACTAGAAGACTTCTATAAAGCATAGCACCTAAAAGAAACGTACTAACATGACTAAAACATATTTCCAACTAATTGATATTTGTCAATATAGATCTTTTACTTCCATTATATCCTATTTGTCTGTATAGATCTTTTACTTCCATTATATCCTATTTTTCACCAAGTTTGCATGGAACACAAGAATATAGGCCTTTCGAGATACAAATTAATAGGTGAAAATACATGAACCATCTTATATGCTAGACTTTTTCAGCAGTCAAAATTTCAAATATGTCAAACGTAATTTTTTATATTCATCAACTAATATTTGATCTCCAAGATTAGTTTTCATATTATTATAAGCATATATTTCGAGCAAGGATACTGCTTATTACAGGGCTTCTTATTGCAATCCAATTAATCATTTCACTTAGACGTCCTTCAATTATTTATCCCTCTTCTAACAATCGCATTGTTTCAGTCCTTTTCTTCATAACTAGGATAAGGGATGATTAGAGGAATGTAGTCTATTTCTTACCAGGTTTGACTCTTCGAAATCCTATTCATTTTCACCGATGAAACCACTGGAGATTTCTACATTGACAATACTTTCAAGCACTCAAACACTTATATACCTGGAACTCTAATGAAACCCTGGAGAGCATATAGCTAGGGTCCTGAAGATAATTAAATGTGGTATGGGTTTATTACAAATATAGAACAAAAGGAAAGTACAACAATCACTAGTCTGAATCTCACACTTATATGCTAGACATTTGCTCTATCCAGTACTATTACAACAACATACACAGTGTAATACCATAAGTGGGGTCTGAGATGGTAGGATGCAGACAGACCTTGCCTCTACTTCTACGGGGGTAGAGAGGTTGTTACCGATAGACCATCGGCCCTATCCGAGAAACTAAAAAGTACTACAGTTTATTTGTGTGCAAACACAGAGAGCACCAAGAACCAAGGCAATACTAGAGAAACTAAAAGGTAATACAGTTTATTTGTGTGCAAACAATGGAATGTAACTAAAAGGTAATACAGCTCTCATTAGCAAAGCTAATTCTTCACCAATTCGCCTTTGCCTCTTTCCTTTCTTCAAATTATATTACAGCTTTATATTTTTATGGCTTACCTTTCCGAATTCGGACCCGGCATACTTATGCCTTATTGGGCATACTTTTAGTTATGCCTTAACTAAAAGTCTGCCCCATAAGACATAATTAGGAAAAGACTTTTAGTTAAGGCTTAACTAAATGTTTGCCCATTAAAAGTTTGCCCGTAAGTATGCCGGACCCGGCATAAACTTGTGAAGGAATTACCAAAGTTATGCCGGACCCGGCATACTTATGCCAAGTCTGCCCATAAGGCATAAGTATGCCGGGTCCGGCATAACTTTGGTAATTCCTTACCAAGTGTATGCCGGTGGGGACATAGCGAAATTTAAACTCTGCCTTGCGTTTTTTTTTTTAATTTTTGACTGAGTGAGGGTTCTGTTGACACCCAAGTTTGTCCCTCCTTTATTTTAATTTATTTGCTCGGGTTCTAAATTTATTGACGAGCTAAATACTTTTTTTTTTAATTTTTTATTGATACTACTATTAATATCACTACTTTTATTTTCAACATCACGAGCATTACTTTATCACAAATTTTAAATGATTCGTCATCGTTTCATTTTCGGGTTTGGAATCGTTAAATTAATTACAAGACAACACTTTGTAAAATCTTTATTTTTCTACATATTAATTATCAATTGTCTTTACATAGTATATGTTGTACTAGTTATTAAATTAGAAGCCCAAAGATAATTAATATAGAGGAGGAATTTCAGCCAAATAAACAACCCACATTTTAATACCCAACCCACATTATATCAGCCCACATTTAATTCAAACGACCAACCCATTACCCCTAAAATTTTCGGACCAACTGAGCCCATTATCCCTTTACCCGATACAGCCCACATCCTAAATTACCCGGCCCAATTGTATTTCCCTAAAACCTAATCCCTCACTCCTCTCTCTACCCTCACCCGCCTCCCTCTCTTTCTCCTTTCCCTTCTCTCCTCCTTCCTAAAACAAAACCTAGCCGCTCCGCTTTCTCTTTCATCGTCACATCCATCCTCACCCACGTTACCCGCTCCTCTCCACTTCCCCTTGTCCCCCGCTCCTTCGTCTCTCTTCTACGCTCCTCTCTTTACTTTAATACAAATAAAACCCTATAAATGTAATCCTAGTTGAATCATTCGAAGGGGGGGGGGGGGGGGGGAACAAGGATCTGGAACCAAAATCCCCTACAAATACAAGTTTTAACCATCAAAGATAGCCTTACTCGAAAAAGAACAGCCAACAATTACTCTATTTTTGGTTGGAAACTTTTGTTACTTTAATCGAGTTCTTCGAGTTCGAGTACGAATCCGAGACTCATACCTCAGTTCACTGCGACCACAAGAGGTAAACTTCCTATCTCTTTTACTTTTTTTTTTATTAGATTTTAGTTATGCTTTGCTAAGTTTAGTATCAGTTTAAGCTTAATGTAGTTAATTATGTTTACCAAGTTAATTCTACTTAGTTCGAACAGAGTAATTAGTTAAGTGGTAATTTTGTTTAATCGATGATGTTTTCTAAGTTATTTGCCGGCTATGTTAGTTAAATAATGTTTATGTGTTGATGTTCTGATGTATGGTAATCAAGGATTGTGTTCGTTGGGTTTGAATTATTGCTGTTATACTGCCAGCTTTAAAACTCTTGTGTATGATTTGATCTCGGTTAGTGCTTATCTTATAGTCTTTGTGCTTTCTTTACTGTTTTAATCAAATCTTATTGCTAAGGTTAACTTGGCATAGCTCAGTTTCTTTTGCTTCATTTGCTGCCTTAGTCAAGAATATGTTAGTAATGAAAGTTAACCACATGCTCGCGTGTTTGTCTACTGATATTGGACTCTTGTGCATAACAAATGCTATTAAGGATTAGTTTCAATCTCAATATAGATTTTCCTTGTTATATAGCCAAGTGAAGGAACATGTCTATGTGCTCTGTTCGCTTTCAGCTGAGAATTACTAGCTTGCGTTAGACTTATGTGAATCAGTTCAGACGTCAATTTATATCTAAAAAATGACTCAGAGGCTTACTTAATTAAACCAACATATTAGTGGCTCTGGTAATAGAAGGTGTTGGTTGTTGGTTCAGTCCTTGTCTAACTTAAGTTTGGTATGCTTATGCTATTTCGTGGATAATCTGGTCCTCTGTATGGTTGATTGAATAACCTTAGTACAGTCATTTAAGTATATAACTGTCTGCCCTCTTAATGAACTTATAAGAGTTTTTAAACTCAACAAAGGTGTTCAATGTGTTTCTCAAACTAACTGTAAAGAGCCCTGCATGTGAAATGAAATTGAGGTAACATTTTAGGACTTCAGCATGACTGTCCAAGATGGTTATTTGCCTAGTTTAATATGTGGTAACTTCCTTGGGTTGCTTAAGGCTTAGTTTTCTGCTTACATGGCAGTTTAAGTCCATTATTGTTCTACATGCTTGGATCTGGAACATGCTATTAAGTTTATGGTTTCATGTGTTCAAATGTTGTGACCTGGGTCCTGTTTTACTCCTTGAACTCTGCATTACTGATTGTGATTTACCTCTCTCCCTGTTCTAGATATGTCATCATGTATCATTGAACGAATTTTACATAACCCCTACCCTTCAAACATGCTGTAACTTGCCTGCTTTCTCTCATCTTGGCTGTTGCATACCCATGCTGCTCTGTGCTACTGTTTCCTTCTGACTCTTGCACGACACTTTTGCTTCTTTTGATTTGTTTCCTTGTGTGTTTTCTCCTCTCCTGCTTCTTATCCTAGCTAAAACACTCTGTATGCTTGTTCTGCGTAATCACATGGCCTCCAAGGCATTTTATCTTGCTTAGTATTGTGACCTGCATCTGATCATGCATGCTATGACTAGAGCTTTACCCTTGAATTGCCCGCATGAATGTGCTGAGCTCCTAACCAAGCTGCAGTGCTATTGTTAACTTTAAATCCATAATAAGCCTGCTGCTGTGCCTCCTCATACTTCAGAGCATTTACCTTTGCATCCTTACTGTGTGAAGTCATATGCCATTCAGCTTGCATCATGTTTTGATCTGGTTGCCAATCTGCTTGCCTTTGCCCATTCCTGAGATGCCATGATATAGCTATCACTCTGTAGTACTCATTTGACTCTCTTAAATTCGTTTGAGTTTAGGATCATGGTTGACATTTGTATTCCTCTAAATAAGTTAAACATACCTCTTTCATTTAGTGTGCATACTTGGCATGTCTGCCTAAGTCTAGTTATATTTGGTTTGACTAATTAAGTTTGTCATTGAACTTTAAAGTGCACCCTTACCCATCCTGTTTGTCCTTTGATCCCATATATCTACTGCCTATACTTTCCTTTACTATTCAATGTTACCTGCTCTTGCTGAGACTCTAAGTCCACTCATGAGATTGTCTTTGCCCCTTCACAGCTGCCTGTGCTCACAACTGCTATTACTGCTTGTTTGACTTGTTATTACTGTTTTGTGTCATTAAGGACTTTGTAAAATTAATCTCATATGTATGTATTTGTGCATCGCCTCCCACTCATGCCTAAATCTTTGAATGCTCAAAGTCTGCAATAATCCCTTCTTGAACTTAATTGTCATTGCATGCATATTTTTAAAAAAATTGATTCAAAACACTGATTGAAAAATTGGTTTGAAATCTCACATGTATTCTTGATAAATGGCCACTCATTCAATCATCAGAATCTAATCCTTGATGCTTGCTGACTGTTTGGTTACATTTATGCTCTAAATACTCATGTTGACTTATCTTCGCATATTCTCTCTCTGATTTTCTGTTTGTGGTATGATATACCTCGAAGTATACATAGTATATGAGCCTTAGTATACATCAAGTGTATACAAGAGCCGCATATCAATGTATACCTTTCAGGTATACCAGGCATACTCTGAATACTGTGCATATATTAGTCATTACATATGTCTGAACTTTGCACATGTCTAATGCATAATAGATGTTATACTGTTTGATTCAGTTGTGTTTGGTTGTTGCCTTGTTTATGCGTAGTAAGTGTGTGGGGGCTGAATTTTGTATACATGAGATATATCTAAAATATACACAGAGTATACAATCTGTTAATTTGTTTTCTTTGAGTTCATAATTCGTATGTTTAACACTATTCGTTGACCATATACTAATTGTAACACCTCGTAACTTCGGACGAAAGTTTGACTCATAAGATGATAATATAATGGAACCAATATGAGGGTTATAGGAAGTGTTTTGAAAACCAATTAAGTCATAAGAAATGTCTTTGGGCAAAGAAAAGTTGGAAGCCACTCTACGGGGCATGTTTGCAAGTGAGTTTATGGAAGGTCTTACTTCCATCGACCATAACCCCTCTATTAATTTCGATTTTGGGAAAACGTCCTTGATAAAAGTTGTATCCCCTTGAAATATCTTTCCAACGGTATATTATGGGCCTCAAACGGACATCTGTGCAAAGATCTATGCCCATTATACGACGGACTGTCCGAGCAGAAGAATTTTGACGGACCATTTGACGGTCCGTAGAACAGTTTGACGGTCCGTAAAACAATTATACGGTCCGTCAAATGGTCATAGAGGATCATTTTTTGTTGGTCAGTTTTACGGTTCATTTTTACGGTCCGTATAATATTTTGACGGTCCGTAAAACAATTATACGGTCCGTAAAATGGTCACAGAAAACCATATTTTGCTGGGCAGTTTTACGGTTCATTTTGACGGTACGTAAAACAATTATATGGTTCGTCAAATTGACTCAAGTCAGCGTAAAATGATCACAGAAACTCAATTTTTGCTGGGTAGTTTTACGGACCATTTTGACGGTCCGTCAAACAGTTTGACGGTCCGTAAAAATGGGCGTAGAATTGCCCGATGCGTCAGATTCTAAGATATTAATAAGAGACCCAAACTCATTTTTTTTCATTCCCATTTCTCCTACACGACTCAAGGGTTCTCTAGAGCCATCCAAACACTTCATATGCAAGAATCCAAGTGAAACTAAAGATCCACTTCATCAATCCACAAAACTAAGTGTGAGAAACATATCAAATCCATTCAAGTCAAGAAATTCCATAGAAGGTGGAACTAGGGTTTTGTTCAAGTGAAGCGTTTCAACTCAAGGCTTATTCCTACAATAACTAAGGTAAGTTTTACGATGTTTCATGATGATTAAAGTGTTGATAAGTTCTTGGGAGAATAATAATTGGGTTTGATAAAGAGAATTATATGAACTATGCTAGGGTTTTTGGATTGTTGACTTGGGATTGTAGTATTCATATGGGTGATGAAGAATGATGTTAATTACATCTAATTAAGATTGTAGAATCAACTAGAAGTAATAGAATGGGAATTGGGTGAAGAAATCACCATTAATGGAGACTGTGGAGCTTCATGCCCACTAAGTGTTTGATAAAATGCTTAGATGACCAAAACATGAATATTATTGCTAATATAGAATCCCTTTGACTTGTATTGATATAGATCAAAGTTGAAAGGGTTGACGAACATTGTATTACGCTCAAAGGCTGGAATTAAGGTATGTGAGGCTAACTATCTACGTTAGGGAATGTTCATGATTCTCCCTACGCCTCATTCTTCATACTTGTCAGTAATTTGACTCAGAATACAGTTTAGCCCAGTTTTATGGTATGTTGTAGAACTGTTATCTTCTAGGGTTGCAGTTACAGAATTCGTTCATGGTTATCAATTTGAATATCATGAACTCAGCACGTAATCTTTATAGACTTATGTATTGTTACCACATGAGTCTCAGTCTAGAAATTCAGTATGCTCAGAAACAGTCAGTGTTTTCAATTCAGTCCAGCATGTCTATTTCAGTTCAGCACTATTCATTGTTGTTATGGTCTCAGTCCTTATTAATTAACCATAATTATACATATGTGATTTTGCCCGAGGGCACAACACAGTCTTGTGTATATACATGGCCGAGGACATTGACTGACGCACTACTAGGCCGAGGCCATAGCGTGCATTTATTACTGGGCCGAGGCCCCACATATACAAACACAGATAATACAGATGATTCAGATACAGAGCAGGGAGTATTCATATCTCTACTTCCTTGCTATTACAGTTATAGTTATCAGTTTCAGTTTCAGTTTCAGTATTTTATTGCTTCAGTTGCTTTATATACCAGTACAATTCAAATGTACTGATGTCCCTTTTTATTGCTTGGGGGCCTGCATCTCGTGATGCAGGTAACGATACACAGGTTGACGACTCAGCTAATTAGGAGTGCACGTATCAGCTACTGGTGAGCCCCACATTCCTTCGGGGCGTTGTCAGCTATCCAGTTATTTTAGTTTATAGACAGCTCTATTATTCAGTACTCTTAGAGGCTTCATAGACACAGTTCAGACAGTCAGATATTTATTATGTTAGCCTTGTTGGTAGTTGATGCTACTGTCAGATATATTTCAGATTGTCTAAGTATTTCCGCATTATGATATTTCAGTGAGACTTTTAGTTAATCAGCATGTGTTAGTTTTATTTTATAAATTAGTTATGTTTTGGTATCACATGTTGATTCAGCCAGCCAGTTGGTTCGCTCGGTCACATGCAGTCAGGCACCGGGTGTCGTGTTACGTCCAGGCCCAGGTTCGGGGCGTGACAAAGCTTGGTATCAGAGCCTAGGTTCAAGTGTCTTAGGGAGTCTATGAAGCCGTGTCCAGTGGGGTCTCTTTTATATGTGTGAGGGCCCCACACATATAAACAGTTGACCACCAAGACATTTAGAATTGTCTCATTTCTTTCATATTCTAGATCGTGCAGTTAGAGAAGTATTTTTAGGATGACTTCCTAATTCGTGCGTGTACGTATTTTCAGAAAATGCCTTACAAAAAAAATTACAAGAAGAGAAACACAACCACCAGCCAAAGGGCTGCCGCTGAAGTAGCTCACGAAGATACTGTTCCGACTCAGGCAACAGCTCCAGCCGCCCCTACCGTTACACCTCCTAGTGCTTCAGACAGGGATGTTAGGAGTGCTATCAACATGCTCACCCAGCTGGTAGCAGCTCAGGCCCAACGTCAGGAATCTGGGTCAAGTTCAGGAGGTAATGGAGAGTCCTCTAAGACGAAGGATTTTCTCAGAATGAATCCTCCATTATTCACGGGGACGAAAAAGGATGAAGACCCTCAGGAATACATTGATGCTCTCCAAAAGATCTTCAGGGTTATGACAGTTACAGAAACCGAAGCAGCTACTTTTGGAGCTCATCAGCTGCAGAGCATTGCTAACTCGTGGTATGAATCTTGGGAATTGTCCCGAGGTGAGAATGCGCCTGATGCTACATGGGATGAATTTGCTAGTGCATTCCTAGACCACTTTATGCCAGTAGAGGTCAGAGAGGCTAAGGCTGAACAATTCCTGAAGCTCAAACAAAATGGCAGGCCAGTTCAAGATTACTATTTGGAGTTTGTTAGCCTGGCTAAGCATGCCCCACACATGTTACCCGATATGAGGGCAAGAGTGAGAAGATTCGTTGGAGGTCTTGATTCCCATTTGTATGATGGAGCCAATATTGTTTCACAAAATGGGACAATGACTATTTCCAAGATGGTTGCTTTTGTACAGGGCAATGAGACAAGGCTAAAGGAGGAAGAAACCTTACAAAAAGAGAAAGACAAGGAGTTCAACAAGAAGGTTAAGTCTACAGGAAATTTCAGTCAGGGAGGAGGAAATCGCCAGTTCTTCAAGAATATACCATCAGGACCTGCTCAGTCTATAGTTAGTGTCACATTTCAGAGGTCCAAGTTTAACCAGAAGAGTCAGAATTTTGGAGCAGCTACATATCCTTCATGCAACAAGTGTGGAAGAAGACACCCAGGGGTGTGCCGTTCGGGCACGGATGGTTGTTTCGGGTGCGGTCAGCAGGGCCACTATCTGAAGGATTGCCCATCTGCAAGACATAATACTGGGGGTAATGTGGCTCAGTCCACAAATTCAGCAGCTCCCCGAAATTCCCAAGCCCAGCAGGGGCACAGAGCAACAAAGTCCGGTAATACGGGCGGTGGTCAGAACCGTCTGTATGCACTGTCAGGTCGCCAGGATACAGAGGCTCGTGGAGATGTTGTCACAGGTATGCTAACAGTTTTCACCTTCGATGTATTTGCTCTTATGGACCCAGGATCCACTCTATCTTATGTAACCCCGTATGTTGCTAAGAAATTTGGGATAGAACCGGAAAAGTTGCATGAACCTTTCGAAGTATCCACACCGGTTGGGGAATCAGTTATAGCTAGATGTATCTATAGGGGTTGTCCTATGATTTACAGTGTGAGCAGAGTTAAGTTGTTAAGATGGAGTATGCCAGGTATGAATACAGTAGCAACCCGTTTATGTAAGTAATTTGGTTTTTCCCAATGAGAAATCGCTCAGAAATGAGTCTAAAAAAAAAAAATCAAGTATGGGAAGTACATCTCATGATTTAGGCAGACAAGAGAACTATGGTGAAATAAGTCCACCGCTTATCCAAGCTAGGAATTCGACTTTCGGACTCCAAAGTGAGTGGAGTTGTTGCCCAGGACATGGCTTATTCCTCCTTAGTTATAAAAGTTAGAGAGAAGCAGTTTGGTGATTCTTACTTGCTGCAGATAAAAGAGGGGATTCACAAACATAAAGCCTTAGCTTTTGAACAAGGGAGAGATAACGGTACCTTGAGATACCGAGGCAGATTATGCGTTCCAGCTGTAGATAGACTCAGAGAGCTAAATATGTCAGCAGCTCACCATTCTAGGTCTACCTCGTTCAGATAGGAGGCATGATTTAATTTGGGTGATTGTGGATAGACCTACGAATTCAGCGCACTTCTTGCCAGTTAAGACCACAGATTGAGCAGAAGATTATACCAAGTCATATGTTAATGAAATTGCTAGATTGTATGGGACCCTAGTGTCCATTATTTCAAACTATGGTGCTCAGTTCACATCGAACTTCTGAAAATCCTTTCAGAAAGGATTGGGTACCAAGGTGAACCTTAGTACAACTTTTCATCCTTAGACAAATGGTCAGACAAATACGCTATTCAGATCTCATGTTATAATATTGATGTTAGTTCAATACTCAGATATTTATGTCAGCTTAGTACTCAGATATCAGTCCAGTACTCACGTATTCATGCTAGTCCCGTACTCAGTTAACCCAGTATTCAGTTAGCTCAGTATTTAGTCAGCCCAGTCTTCAGGCAATTCAATAGACATTCAGTTTAGTATCTCAGCAGTTTAGCAATCTTGTATTCGTCAGTAAGCTTGTGTCCTTGATTTCAAGGTAATTGGGATAGCACCGTTTGAAACCTTTTGATGCGAAGGTGTAGATCACCGATTGATTAGTTTAAAGTTGGGGAAACAGAGTTGTTAGGACCAGATTTGGTCTATCAGGCTGTAGAAAAGGTCAAGTTGATTTAGAAGCGGTTGAAAATGGCTCAGAATTGCCAGAAGTCTTACACAAATGTAAGACAAAGAGACTTAGAGTTTGAAGTTAATGATTGAGTATTTCTTAAGCTCTCACCTATGAAGAGTGGCATGAGACTTGGTAAGAAGGGGAAATTTAGTCCCGCCATATATTGGACCTTACAGAATTCTACGAAAGGTTGGTCTAGTAGCTTATGAACTTGAGTTGCCACAAGATTTGGCCGCTGTACACCTAGTGTTTCATGTATCCATGTTGAGGAAGTGTGTAGGAGACCCATCGTTGGTTGTTCCTGCTAATACTCTAACAGTTAAGGATGGCCTCACCTATGAGGAGATCCCTGTAGCCATTCTTGATCGTCAAGTTCGCAAGTTGAGAACTAAGGAAGTAGCCTCAGTGAAAGTCCTGTGGAGAAGTCAGGAAGTTGAGGAAGCTACATGGGAAGCCGAGGAGGATATGAAATCCAGGTACCCTCACTTGTTTCAGCCCGCAGAAGATATTTATGATGAAGCACCAAGATTTTGAGGTATGTAAGCTTTCTTTTCATGCATTTGGTCGTGTGTGGCCAATTTATAATGCTATTGTGATGTAGCCCTGTGAGGCAATGATATTATGGGTTGTTGTGACAGGTTGGTAGTGCCTTATTACAAGGGAAACTCTGGCGAAATTTTTATAGAATCCCGAATAGTTATCATTCGAGGACGAATGATCCCAAGGGGGAGATATTGTAACACCTCGTAACTTCGGACGAAAGTTTGACTCATAAGATGATAATATAATAGAACCAATATGAGGGTTATAGGAAGTGTTTTGAAAACCAATTAAGTCATAAGAAATGTCTTTGGGCAAAGAAAAGTTGGAAGCCACTCTACGGGGCATGTTTGCAAGTGAGTTTATGGAAGGTCTTACTTCCATCGACCATAACCCCTCTATTAATTTGGATTTTGGGAAAAATTCCTTGATGAAAGTTGTAGCCCCTTGAAATATATTTCCAACGGTATATTATGGGCCTCAAACGGACATCTGTGCAAAGAGCTATGCCCATTATACGAAGGACTGTCCGAGCAGAAGAATTTTGACGGACCATTTGACGGTCCGTAGAACAGTTTGACGGTCCGTAAAACAATTATACGGTCCGTCAAATGGTCACAGAGGATCATTTTTTGTTGGTCAGTTTTACGGTTCATTTTTACGGTCCGTATAATATTTTGACGGTCCGTAAAACAATTATACGGTCCGTAAAATGGTCACAGAAAACCATATTTTGCTGGGCAGTTTTACGGTTCATTTTGACGGTACGTAAAACAATTATACGGTTCGTCAAATTGACTCAAGTCAGCGTAAAATGATCCCAGAAACTCAATTTTTGCTGGGTAGTTTTACGGACCATTTTGACGGTCCGTCAAACAGTTTGACGGTCCGTAAAAATGGGCGTAGAATTGCCCGATGCGTCAGATTCTAAGATATTAATAAGAGACCCAAACTCATTTTTTTTCATTCCCATTTCTGCTACACGACTCAAGGGTTCTCTAGAGCCATCCAAACACTTCATATGCAAGAATCCAAGTGAAACTAAAGATCCACTTCATCAATCCACAAAACTAAGTGTGAGAAACATATCAAATCCATTCAAGTCAAGAAATTCCATAGAAGGTGGAACTAGGGTTTTGTTCAAGTGAAGCATTTCAACTCAAGGCTTATTCCTACAATAACTAAGGTAAGTTTTATGATGTTTCATGGTGATTAAAGTGTTGATAAGTTCTTGGGAGAATAATAATTGGGTTTGATAAAGAGAATTATATGAACTATGCTAGGGTTTTTGGATTGTTGACTTGGGATTGTAGTATTCATATGGGTGATGGAGAATGATGTTAATTACATCTAATTAAGATTGTAGAATCAACTAGAAGTAATAGAATGGGAATTGGGTGAAGAAATCACCATTAATGGAGACTGTGGAGCTTCATGCCCACTAAGTGTTTGATAAAATGCTTAGATGACCAAAGCATGAATATTATTGCTAATATAGAATCCCTTTGACTTGTATTGATATAGATCAAAGTTGAAAGGGTTGACGAACATTGTATTACGCTCAAAGGCTGGAATTAAGGTATGTGAGGCTAACTATTTACGTTAGGGAATGTTCATGATTCTCCCTACGCCTCATTCTTCATACTTGTCAGTAATTTGACTCAGAATACAGTTTAGCCCAGTTTTATGGTATGTTGTAGAACTGTTATCTTCTAGGGTTGCAGTTACAGAATTCGTTCATGGTTATCAATTTGAATATCATGAACTCAGCACGTAATCTTTATAGACTTATGTATTGTTACCACATGAGTCTCAGTCTAGAAATTCAGTATGCTCAGAAACAGTCAGTGTTTTCAATTCAGTCCAGCATGTCTATTTCAGTTCAGCACTATTCATTGTTGTTATGGTCTCAGTCCTTATTAATTAACCATAATTATACATATGTGATTTTGCCCGAGGGCACAGCACAGTCTTGTGTATACGTATACATGGCCGAGGACATTGACTGACGCACTACTAGGCCGAGGCCATAGCGTGCATTTATTACTGGGCCGAGGCCCCACATATACAAACACAGATAATACAGATGATTCAGATACAGAGCAGGGAGTATTCATATCTCTACTTCCTTGCTATTACAGTTACAGTTATCAGTTTCAGTTTCAGTATTTTATTGCTTCAGTTGCTTTACATACCAGTACAATTCAAATGTACTGATGTCCCTTTTTATTGCTTGGGGGCCTGCATCTCGCGATGTAGGTAACGATACACAGGTTGACGACTCAGCTAATTAGGAGTGCACGTATCAGCTACTGGTGAGCCCCACATTCCTTCGGGGCGTTGTCAGCTATCCAGTTATTTCAGTTTATAGACAACTCTATTATTCAGTACTCTTAGAGGCTTCATAGACACAGTTCAGACAGTCAGATATTTATTATGTTAGCCTTGTTGGCAGTTGATGTTACTGTCAGATATATTTCAGATTGTCTAAGTATTTCCGCATTATGATATTTCAGTGAGACTTTTAGTTAATCAGCATGTGTTAGTTTTATTTTATAAATTAGTTATGTTTTGGTATCACATGTTGATTCAGCCAGCCAGTTGGTTCGCTCGGTCACATGCAGTCAGGCACCGGGTGCCGTGTTACGTCCAGGCCCAGGTTCGGGGCGTGACACTAATCCTTTTCATTTTTTTTATATACATGACACATCGCATACGAGTCTGAGGGACTCACCTTCTTCCGCATTCAACATT
Source organism: Lycium barbarum (assembly GCF_019175385.1). Lineage (NCBI taxonomy): Eukaryota > Viridiplantae > Streptophyta > Magnoliopsida > Solanales > Solanaceae > Lycium > Lycium barbarum. The sequence goes on from NC_083342.1 coordinate 10,273,111, forward strand.
GGACTAAAAGCCCAACATAATTTCTCTCTTGTCCAGCCTGCCCACAGCAACAACAAAAAAAAAAAAGGGGGCTTTCTGGGCCGAAGCCCAATTACAAAATAGGCTGCAGCAGCAGTCCAAAAATGGACTGTTCCATTTGCTCTTCTTTCCTTCTATCTTATTTTTGTTGTATTTCTTATTTACCTTGTACGACTAACACTTTATTTTTGCCTTTTAGTTTATACGAATTATAGAGAATTAGTACGGGTAGTTGTAGAAACAATAAGTAGTCATCTTAAGGAAGAACTATTAATGATTCCATCAATTTCGTTTTCTTTTTATCTATTTTATCTATTTCTAAAATTGTTTATAGTACTTATAGTATTCACTTATATTACACAATTGATCTTCAAAGACGCGAAGTCGCGAACATCTATTTTGAATTAAGGGTACGTCCTATTCTTATTATCTTAGAAAATTTTGAAATGCCACTAAGATGTAAGTATGAACTCATGTATACTTTATCAACGACTCTTTAAGTTTGAATCAATCATGTACATTGAGAAAAAAAAATCCATCTTATCTTTACTTTTAAAACAAAATCAGCTAATGTCTCCCCTTTTGAGTCATTTTCAAACATGTTTAAAACATTACACCATCCCACGTTTTTCTTCAATTTATTTTTCTTTTATGCAAATTATTATTTTCTACAAGTCTTATTTTTAATAAGCATTCTTACATGGCTATTCACAACTTTAGGCATATTTACAAGACTACATTCTTTTTATAATACTATGCTTACACTTAGCCTAATTAATTATAAGTCCGGTCGGTTAACCATTGTTAATGGGTCTTAAAGGATGCCTAATACCTTCCCTTTAAACTAATTGAACCCTTACCTAGAATCTTAAGTTTCGCAGACTTTAAACAGAGCTAACTTTAGAAAATAACTTTAATAAACTTTAGGTGTCCTAATTCACCATAAATAATTAGGTGGCGACTCTTTAACATAAACAAAAGAGGAATCACCAATATGTCATACTTCTACTTTAACCCGGTTAAAATGGGGTATGACAGGTTCGAACCTGGAACCCATAGGTTTTAGGCGAAGGGCAAAATTTAAAGATCGGGGATATGGGCTAACGGGAATTATATAGGTCCGGTCCAATTTCATTGTTGTCAGATTGGGGTAAAAATAGGGATTTTGCATGAATAACCGGTCCAATTGAGCAGGAAAAAAATATACAATATTAAATTGTTAAAGAACATAAAAATAAAAACGATTAACAATGAAATAATTCACATGATCTAAAAAAAGGTAAGAAATTCAAATGAAGAATGCGCATACATAATTGAAAGGCCTGGAAGAAATGAAGATATGAATTGATATTTGCAAGCAAACAACCTGCAGCCAAAGAGAAGAAAAAGAGAAAGCAAAGAAAATTAACCCAAATGAGAACAAAAGGAGGCACCAAATGGCGAACAGCCTATATGCCAAATATATGTGGTGAATGGTGATATGCATTTATATATATGCATTAATGATGATATTTAATTAGAGAATGGAAAAACTTTTAGTCTCCTTGGAATCAGTTTTTAGTCTCGGATATTTCGCCTTTAAGTGTTTGATTTTAGTGTGTTGTGGTACATATTCCTCCTCTTTAATGGAGTACATAACAGAGGTAGTAACCGAAAAAGTGCATTCACTGGATCATTAAGACCAATTAAGCACTAATACGTGGATCATTACGAAGAATTAAGCATTAATACGTCTGATCTCATGTGGAAAACAAAAAGACATATATGCATTAGAAAATAAGGAAAATAGAGAAAATTGCCCAAAAAAAGGAGAAAAAAGATAAATCCATTTCCTGGCCATAGAGAGGTGCTAAATAGGATTGTCTATTCCGATCTTTATATTATATATTGAATATTGATTTATGTAGGAGAAAAACCTGGTTCATGTACCAAATTATGAAGGGATAATGTAGTTTTCTAAAGGGAATTAAATTGAGTCCATCAAACTTAAGCTGGGAGGTGAAAAGGCTGTGAAATAATTCAAGGAACACGTTCGATGGTATTAATAACTCATCATTTAATACGACCCCATTTAACCAGAGTCTCTATTGCTAATTAGAGTACTTAATCAGATTTTGATTTGCTGCATTAAAATTTTACTATTTGATTATAAATTTAATTAGATATTAATTTATTACAGGGGCGAAATGGTAATTTAACTTTACACTAAGGAGCTTCCCACTTTTACTAATACTAGTTCTTCTGCACGTGCGTTGCACGTGTATTTCTTGTTTATTCTCACGTATTATTCAAAATTACTCTGTTCTTATTTTCCAATAAGATCCTAGAGCTTGATATCATTTCAGATAACCATGGTGCTTTCTTTACATTGTCGCTATCACTACAAGGAGCGCTTCTTGCTCTCCTTATTTAACTAATTGGAACTCAGATAAAGGCAACTTAATTAAAGAAAATTATAAGATGCGGAAGCCAATTTAAATTGGACTTAAATAAAGAGGAAAGTGTAGAAAGAATTGGTTCATTTATCAAAATAATAGAGTCTAATTTATTGCCGCTTCATCCTTCTTTGTCAATAATGAGCTTCATGACCGCCACCAACTAAATGTATGCAGTAAAATGATGATTCCCAGGACCGTATATGTTTGATTTAATCTTTCTCGATATATATAAGATCTTGTCTGCAAGAGCACGAGACAGATAATAATGAATTGTAAGTCATATGCTAAAATCTTTAATCAAATATATGTCCATATTCTAGGGATGTTCCGGAAGATTTTACTACATTATTTTTCGATACTTCGTAAGTTGTTTTGTAATTTTTTTCACCGTACCAATCCTGAAATACATTGCAAAGATAGCTAAGAAGAAATAGTCAAATGTCATGTAGAAGAAGAGAAAGAGGAGGACAGTTGAAGTTCCGAATGAACTTACACATATAAGCTTTCTTTTATAAAAGTTGTTGTTGGGTTTAATTGATAGGTTGAATGGGAAATGGAGGGAAAAGAAGTGGAGGGAAAAATGAGTTGTTCCATCTTGCTTTATGAAATAAGCATTTGTCCCTCATAGGTGGTGGAAAGAAAAGGTTTCCTACTTAAAAGTAGAAGCACTCCTTCGTGTTGCTAAAGGGTCAAGAAGAGGGTCTCCCCTCGCGCCGTCGTATCTTCTTCTTTTCTGCACTTCTTAAAACTCTCGTGTGATATACTACCTTCGAGTGGTTCGCAGTCACCTTAATTTGTTGTACCGCTATTTCGTGAAAAGAAATGGCAACTGAAAGCGCTACTACTTCTGCTACTGTTGCGGCAACAAGCAGGACTGCTGTGCCACCGGCGGAAAAACCGGGGAAATTTTCTGGAGCCAACTTCAAAGGATGACAGTAAAGGGTGTTCTTTTGGCTTACCACTCTTGGTATGCATAAGTTCACCAACGAAGACCCTCCTGTGCCTGCTGCTGATATGCCAGCCAATGAAAAATTTATGATTGCTGAGGCGTGGAAACAAGCGGATTACTATGCAAGGGCTTCATCCTAAGTGCTTTGGAGGATGATTTGTACAATGTCTACAGTGCTATGATAACTTCTAAAGAATTGTGGGATGCACTTGAGAAGAAGTATAAGACTGAAGACGCATGCTTGAAAAAATTTGTGGTTGCCAAGTTTCTAGACTATAAAATGATAGACAGCAGAACTGTTGGAACCCATGTTCAAGAGCTTCAACTTATTTTTCATGACCTTCAACTTATTTTTCATGACCTTTTTGCTGAAGGCATGGTAGTTAACGAAGCATTTCAAGTGGCTGCAATGATTGAAAAGTTGCCTCCTTCGTGGAGAGATTTCAAAAATTATCTAAAGCACAAGCGCAAGGAAATGAAGTTGGAAGATCTTGTGATTCGTCTCAAGATTGAGGAAGATAACAAAACAGCTGAAAAGAAGTCGCGTGGAAATTCAACGATTATGGGAGCGAACATCGTTGAAGAAGCTACTCCAAAGAATAAGAAAAGGAAGAAACCTTTTGGAAAGAGTAAGGAGCAGAACAAGAAAAAATTCAAGGGAAATTGCTATAATTGTGGCAAAGCTAGCCACAAAGCCCCAGATTGTCGTCTCCCGAAAAAGGACAAGGGAAAAGGACAAGCCAATATGGTGGAGAAGAATGATGACATGAATGATCTGTGTGCAATGCTATCGGAGTGCAATTTGGTTGGAAATCCAAAGGAGTGGTGGCTTGATTCTGGTGCCACTCGACATGTTTGCGCTGTAAAAGAAGCATTTGCAACCTATGCTCCCGCTGGACCCGAAGAGGAACTGTTTATGGGAAATACTGCAACAACCAAGGTTGAAGGATATGGGAAGATACTTCTGAAGATGACTTCCGGCAAGGTGCTGACTCTCAACAATGTTCTGCACGTTCCAACGATTAGGAAGAATTTAGTTTCAGCCGGACTACTCGTCAAAAACGGGTTTAAGTGCGTGTTGGTTAGTGAGAAAATTGTAATAAGTAAGAATGATATGTTCATAGGAAAGGGCTACCTCACCGAGGGCCTTTTCAAACTCAATGTAATGGTTGTTGACAGTATTAATAAGAATTCAGCTTCGTCTTACTTTTGGAGTCAAATGATTTATGGCATGTTCGTTTAGGACATGTCAACTACAAAACCTTGCGAAAATTGATTAATTTAGAAGTATTGCCTAAATTTGAGAGCAATAAATCAAAATGTGAAATCTGTATTGAATCTAAGTTTGTTAAACATCCATATAAGTCTATTGATAGGAGTTCAAATCCTTTAGACTTAATTCACACAGATATATGTGATATGAAGTCAATACCATCACGCGGTGGGAAAAAGTATTTTATAACTTTTATTGAAGATTGCACTCGATATTGTTATGTGTATTTGCTTAATGGTAAGGATGAAGCAATTGATGCTTTTAAGAAATACAAGAACGAAGTGGAAAATCAATTGAATAAAAAGATAAAAATGATTAGAAGTGATAGGGGTGGAGAATACGAATCTCCTTTTGCAGAGATATGTTTAGAATATGGAATTATTCATTAAACTACTGCCCCCTACACACCACAATCAAATGGAATTGCGGAAAGGAAAAACCGAACATTAAAAGAAATGATGAATGCTCTATTAATAAGTTCCGGTTTACCACAGAACTTGTGGGGGGAAACTCTCCTTACAGCTAATCGAATACTCAACAGGGTGCCCCACAGGAAAACACAATGTATTCCATATGAACTATGGAAAGGAAGAAACCCCAACTTGAAATATTTCAAAGTGTGGGGGTGTTTAGCAAAGGTCCAAGTTCCTTTGCCTAAAAGGGTAAAAATCGGACCAAAAACTGTGGATTGTGTTTTTATTGTTTATGCTACAAACAGCAAAGCTTGTCGGTTTTTGGTTCACAAATCGGACAATCCTGAAATTCATGTCAATACGGTAATTGAATCAGATAATGCTGAATTCTTTGAAAACGTTTATCCGTATAAAACTGAATGTGAGTCGTCAAGTGAAAGATCTAAACGGCCGCGAGAAGAACTAAAGGAAAGTAAACCAATCGAAGAGGATCCAAGGCGTAGCAAACGTCAAAGGATATCTACTTCCTTTGGACTAGATTTTGTGACATTCTTGCTTGAAAATGAGCCTCAAACATTTAAAGCAGCAATGTCTTCTTCTGATTCAGCATTTTGGAAAGAGACAGTCAATAGTGAGATTGAATCAATTTTGAACAACCATACATGGGAATTGGTTGATCCTCCTCCTGGAAATAAACCTTTAGGATCAAAATGGATTTTTAAAAGGAAAATGAAAGCTGATGGTACTATTGACAAATATAAGGCAAGACTTGTAGTCAAAGGTTATAGACAAAAAGAAGGTCTTGATTACTTTGACACATATTCGCCGGTAATAAGGATAACATCTATTTGGGTGTTAGTGGCACTGACAGCTGTATATGGTCTTGAAATCCATCAAATGGATGTCAAGACATCTTTCTTAAATAGAGAATTGGAGGAAGAAATTTACATGGAACAACCTGAGGGTTTTGTAGTTCCTGGTAAAGAAAGGAAAATGTGCAAACTTGTTAAGTCACTTTATGGACTTAAACAAGCACCCAAACAATGGCATGCGAAATTTGACCAAACAATGTTGGCAAATGGATTTAAGATTAATGAGTGTGACAAATGTGTTTACATAAAAAATACTCCAAATCATGAAGTCATTGTTTGTTTATATGTTGATGACATGTTGATAATGAGTAGAGATATTGCCGATGTAAATGCTACGAAGCGTATGCTCGCTAGAAAATTTGACATGAAAGACTTAGGGGTTGCTGATTTGATCTTAGGGATTAGGATCCATAAAACTCCACAAGGTGTAGCATTATCACAGTCACATTATATTGAAAAGGTACTTGATAAGTTCAAGTATTTAAATTTCAATGTTGCAAAGACTCCAATGGATGTAAGTTTTGCACTTCAAAAGAATGAAGGTGAAAGTGACTCACAATTGGACTATGCACGAGTTTTGGGAAGTTTGATGTATATTATGAATTGTACACGACTAGATATAGCATGTGCTATCAGCAAGCTGAGTCGATTCACGAGTAATCCCAATCAAACTCATTGGATGGCAATGAAACGAGTCTTGGGGTATTTGAAACACACCCAAAACTATGCTTTGCATTATAATAAATATCCCGCAGTAATTGAGGGATATAGTGATGCAAATTGGATCACCGGATCATCTGAAGTTAAATCCACGAGTGGATATGTTTTCACTGTTGGTGGAGGAGCAGTATCTTGAAAATCATCAAAACAGACATGCATCGCTCGCTCTACAATGGAATCTGAATTTATAGCTTTAGACAAGGCTGGTGAAGAAGCTGAATGGCTTCGAAATTTCTTGGAAGATATCCCATTTTGGCCCAAACCTTTGGCACCTATATGTATACATTGTGATAGTCAAGCGGCAATAGGTAGGACAGGGAGCGTTATGTATAACAGAAAATCGCGTCACATTCGATGACGACACAATACCGTTAGACAACTACTCTCTAGTGGAGTTATCACTATTGACTACGTAAAGTCAAGAGATAACGTATCGGATCCGCTCACAAAAGGCCTATCTAGAGAGGCTGTTGAAAGATCATCGAGGGGAATGGGGTTAAGGCCTAGGACAAGTCATCATGGCGGTAACTCTACCTAGTAGACTGGAGATCCCAAGAACTAGGTTCAAAGAGATCAAACAAAGTTATGAATGACGGTTCAACATTTTCAAATAACTCAACCCATTCTCGTGATGATGACAATGTTCAAAAGACAAGGATAAAACCTTAAGGCTTTTTAATGAGTTAATAAAGCATTAAAGTTTTTTAATGATTATCTAAGTCTGGCAGAACATGACCAGATAGTGTGTTTATAGGACCACACGTTTAGAAATCACCTATGTGAATGTGAAGTATAAGCCGCTTCAAGGGGAATGATGGTAAGGGCCCATTCTCTATGCATTCACGAAACCAGGCGGTGTTCATGGCTGAAACGAACACAACCGTGAGAACCATAGATGGTTGAGGGTTAATTGTGTGACTTATGTTGTCTAGTTATACAACAAAGTTCGACGGTTCAAAGATATCGCATCTACCGATTGATCGAGTATATCCGATATAAGTTCACTACGGAAAGTTCAAAGGGAAACCTACTTATCCAGATGCAATTAATCTTCGCTTGTATATCACACACTTGTCTATGCATTCCTTTATCTTATAGCCATTCCCCATTCATGTGGGGGATTGTTGGGTTTAATTGATAGGTTGAATGGGAAATGGAGGGAAAAGAAGTGGAGGGAAAAATGAGTTGTTCCCTCTTGCTTTATAAAATAAGCATTTGTCCCTCATAGGTGGTGGAAAGAAAAGTTCTCCTACTTAAAAGTAGAAGCACTCCTTCGTGTTGCTAAAGGGTCAAGAAGAGGGTCTCCCCTCGCGCCGTCGTCGTCGCTCGGCTCGGCTTCGGCTTCGGCTTTGGAGTAATTGATAATATTTTGGACCAAATTTCTTATAATTTTAATAAATTATTATTTAATTAATTAATTAATTAATTGAAGATCCTGACCCGTGACCCGACCCGTTTCTTTCTTTCCCGGATTAATTTAAAAAAACACTTCCCTCCGTTTTTTCCAACGGAACTTTTTTCTGAAAGGTTACAAACTTTTCTGAAAAGTTGCAAACCTTTTCCCAAACACGCTATATATTTCTGTTGATCCTCAGAATTTTTCCTTACGAAATATTTTCTGATATTCATCTTCTTCTTTTCTGCACTTCTTAATACTCTCGTGTGATATACTACCTTCGAGTGGTTCGCAGTCACCTTAATTTGTTGTACCGCTATTTCGGTGAGTAAATCGTTCTATCCTGGGAGGAAAGATTCCAAAACCTCGGGTACATTGAGGGGAATAATTTCCTTAAGGACACACTGTGCATTCAGTGGGCTCGATTTTGATTCTTAAATATTTTTCAAATACTGTTCTTATTTTTCCAGTTTCTGTTTTTGGTGTTTACTGGTTTTTTCCAGAATCTATCCAGTCTCTGTTTTCTGTTTTCAGAAATTGTTTGTTACTGTTTCAACGTTTTGCAATACAGTTTAATAACAGTTGTGTCCCTCTAAAACTTAAATACTTAAAAACTACATAAAAATGTATTATAATTGTAATTGTAATAGTTAAAATGTTTCAGGAAAAAACACTATTGTCAAATAAAAATATTGCTTGACATACAAAAAAGGTAAAATAAGACTATATTGCCGAAATTTGGTTGCCATAGGTCAACTGCACTCACGTTTAAAAATATTAAAGGCACATAACTAAAAAATGAACAAAGTTCAAAATAATTTTATCATACTACCAACAAATCCGTAAAAAGATAAAACATAAGTCAATTCCCTAACATTTATTTTGATTTGAAATCCATAGAAATCGAAGAAATAACATTGAATAACACAATGGAATGAAAGAGAAAATCAGTGAAACAAAGTGGTTAGAGAATGCTTTTCCACAAAATCGGGTTACGCCTGAATATCCAAAAACAATTACAATACTCAATGTACTTGATAAAAAAATGCATCCTAACCAAGTTTTTGTACCCTCTGTTTACCCCGGATTGGGATAATCAATTGAATTTGTAAGTGGGTATAGGATATGTGCTTGGATCTCAATATATCGTAGGGAAATGAGGTATATGAACGTTATGTAGCAAAGCAGTTGACGAAGTGTATTAGTGTTGCTAAATGACATGCAATACTTGTTTGAAGAAGCACAATGGAAATGAAAATAATTGTTATGGACCGAGTCCGATATTTGAGAGAGATTGCATATATGTTTTTCTATTACAAGTGTTCTGGGAAAATGAAGAAGCCAACCCTTACAAAGGAGGGGGATATGCCCTATTTATAGTGTGACTTCCATGGGTTTCATCCAATATGAATTAATAAAATAATAACAATAAGGACAGCTCTGCACGGATTTGGTGGGATTAGACTGACGGCGCCGTCTGACACACGCATGGTGGGTAGTTGACCATGACAGGACGCTACTGGCACGTGGCTCGCGTGTAACGGCCACACGGACCAAAGGCTACTCGGACCAACAGCCTGTTACACCCCGGAAAATTTTCGTTCGCGCACAGTGGATCGACTGGCGAAGGACAATTTCGAGTATCGAACTAGCGATGTCTTAAAGATATTTTGGAGAAGAATTATAATGCCCCTTATGTTGGTAATTAGGATCCAAGTGAGTTTCAAGAAGTACCCACAAGCCAAATATAGGCACAAGCCATCCAAAAAGGGCGAGTTAAGGAAACACTTTCGGAGGATCTGGTTTGTAGGGACCAAAATTCCATTTTTAAGTCGGAATTTGGGAAACACACCACAGTATAAAAGTTGTAGATAATTGAAATATCTTTCCAACCATAGGTGGTGGGCCCTTACAGCACATCGGGATCAAAGGTTATGGCCACTTTACGGCAGATAGTTCATCACGTTCTGGCATGACCTGCGACGACAACATGCGACTCGCATGTTCGACATGCGACTCGCACATAGTGTCGCATGTTGTGCTAGTGAGAGTTGATCAACTGGAATGACCTGCGACACAACATGCGACTCGCATGTTCGACATGCGACTCGCACATAGTGTCGCATGTTGTGCCAGTCCAGAATCTTCTGGACAATTATATATAGACCCAATTTCGTTCTAACTCATTTTTTTTCACCATTTTAGTCCTAAAACCTCTGGAACCGTCTCCAAACTTTCATCCACAAGAAAAATCAAGGGAAACCAAGATTAACAACATCAAATCCATGAATCAAAGTGTATGAAACCCAAGTAAGGTTTATCTTCCTCAAGGAAATCCAAAGAGGGAAAGTAGGGTTTTGGTGCTAGAAGGGAAAAATCCACTCAAGGCTTGTCCAACCATCATCCAAGGCAGGTTTCATGACTATTACATGTTGTTTAAGATATTGGAAGGTTAAGGTACTCGACTTGTAGAGAAGCATAGCAAATGGGTCATTCAAGAGTGAATAGTGTCATGTTTGCTTAGTAGTTGAATTGAATCATGGATTATAGGGTGTTGTGAGTATGAATAGGTTATAAATGACTTGTAAACCCTGAGATAAATGTGATACATGGGAAAATACGATATCGAACCTATAACCATAAATGTGATGAAATTGGAGAGAAATGGTGGATTTTGCTAAATGCACATAGATGATGATTGTTGATTGTGATATTGTGAGTAGCATTGGGAATGTTGGGGAGTTGATATAGAACATGGGAAAAGTAGTATAAATAAAGGAAGTGCTGCCCATTTTTTCCTAGAAATAACGACGCGTTCTCATAGTTATTTAGCTAATGTACCTCGCATTCTTTAATGAAGGTGACGACGTAACATCGGAAGTGAACGAGAGACCGATAGCTTAGCTAAATGACAAAGGTATGTGAGGCTAGTCCTTCCTTCTAATGGCATGAATCTCTTAGCTTGAATTCCTATTCCTTTCATGAGCTCTCACCTTCTAAGAAGTTAGAGGCTTATGCCTATGAATCTCTATGTGAGTTAAGCTATTCGATGTGAGGATGTTATTCCTTGCCTACACTCACCTTATGTACTAGTCCTTTCAAGGTGAGGCAGAATGTCCATGATGGCTCCATAACGTAACCGGGGGATCACGACCTTACGTCACCCCGATATGGTAAAGTTTATCATGAGTCTTATATACGCATTAGGATAAGATAAGTAATTTATGATGAGCATATTATTATGGGTATTTTACATTGAGCACGTCATGAGCATTTTACACCGTGCCTAGTTGGCCGGGCAGTCACCGCCAAGGCGGGCAGCTATACGGAGACACCACGACCTTCGGGCATGGGCAGACACCACTAGTGGGCGGCATGAGATGGTACCCCGGACGCGGGAGGCCTGGACGCGGGCTAATGTTATTGATTATCACCCCGTTCTGATATGGACGGGCAGCTTGCATATTATGCATATATGAGATTATGATGAGTATGAGTAAGACAACATGCAATACTTCTTTTATGATTGCCATTCAGATTCAGATGTTTCATATTGATGTTCACATTATATTATCACTGTCTTTCTTCATTGTTTATGCCTCTCATACTCAATATAATGTTCGTACTGACGTCCTTTTTCTTTGGACGCTGTGTTCATGCCCACAGGTAGGCAGGGAGAAGACGTTGCTCCAGATTCCTAGAGTTGCCAGCCGACTAAAAGCCCTCCATTCCTCCGGAGGTGCCTATGACAATCTTTTGTGTACAGTTGTATATGTGTCACTTCATAGTGGCTCGTAGATACTCGATGTGGGTTGTATGGTCTTATGGAAGGGTCATTTTGTATGTATGAACGTATATGTATTATTTTGCTAGCCTTTAGGGCTCAAGTATATACAATGCTTTTGTTTCCAAATGAAAATGGTTTTCTTATAAATTAACTATGAAGTGGATAATCGATTGATAAAGAGGCTAAGGAGTAGTAAAACGAGTGGTGCTCGGTGGTTAGCACGGGTACCCATCGCGGCCCCTAGCCGGGTCGTGACAAAAGTGGTATCAGAGCAGTTCGGTCTTAGGAGGTGTCTACGAGCCGTGTCTAGTAGAGTCTTGTTTATGGTGTGTTGCGCGCCACATCGATAAACAAGAGGCTACAGGGCATTTAGGAAAAATTACCATCTTTCTTCTACAAGATCGTGCGATAGAACTGTGATGTAAGATTTCCTTTATTCTAATTGTGCGTTATGATTTCAGTGATGCCGACAAAGAAGAAACAAATCCGCGCGATATTAAATGCCGCCGGTGAAGGCACCAGCCGAGAACCTCCAGTTGAGTGGGGACAGAGCGAGGCTCAGGATGCCACTTCCTCGCATGCCACTCCCACTTCTTCTTCTACCTTGCCCAATGTGAAAGGGCAAGCAGGAGCCCCAGCTCCAATTCCTCCGCCGGGCGCTTTGGGCCAACAAATGACCGAGGCTATTCAGTTATTGACCCAGTTGGTGGCTGCACAAGCACAACGACAGAATGTGGGTTCAAGTGATCGGGCAGCAAGTACAAAGGCCCGTGATTTTATGAGTCTAAATCCTCCGGAATTCTTCGGGTCAAAGCCAGAGGAAGACCCACAAAGTTTTATCGATGATATATTGAGGCCATTGAAGGTTGTTCATGCCTCCGAGACCGAATCCGTGGAGTTGGCATCCTATAGACTCCGGGACTTGGCGGTATTATGGTACAACAATTGGGTATTATTAAGAGGGGAGAATGCTCCTCCTCCGGTTTGGCAATAGTTTGTAGATGCTTTCACTCGCCATTATTTGCCACCCGAGGTCCGCCGAGCTAGAGCGGAAAGGTTCCTGAATTTAAAACAAAGAGGCATGAGTGCTCGAGAGTATAGTATGCAGTTCAATTCACTGGCAAGATATGCTCCAGCTATGGTGGCAGAGATGGGAGACCGGGTTTACAGGTTTGTGAGTGGCCTAGGGCCACATTTGTACAGAGATTGTCTGACGGCCTCCTTGCAAGACGGGATGGATATTTCCCGGATACAGGCCCATGCCCAGAATCTCGAGGACCGACAACGACAGCAAGGAGGTGATCGTGATGGTGACAGAAGACAGGGTAAGAGGGCTAGATCTATGGGAGAGAGCAGTGAGTATAGAGGGGGACCGAGACAGACACATCCCAGGCACTCAGGTTAGTCCGCGACTAGTGCGCCCCCCAGATTCTCAGATAGGAGGTTCGATCGTTCTTTTCAGCCGGGACAGGGACAGAGTTCGAGAGCCTCAGATTCTCAGTCCAGGAGAGATCAGGGTCAGCAGAGGCCCCCAGTACCGCGGTGTAATCAGTGCGGTAGGTTGCATTCGGGACAGTGTCGCCTAGGGTCGGATGCTTGCTATACCTGCGGGCAAGTCGGTCACATGATGAGGGACTGCCTCTCAGCGAGAGATAGGGTTGGGACTCATCCCACAAGTTCAGTAGCGGGTTCTTCATCAGCACGCCAGAGAACACCGACTCCCCAGATGGCAGCAGGTAGAGGCAGGGGTAGAGGGGGAGTATCCACTTCAGGTGCTGCTCAGCCTCGTGTATATGCTCTAGCGGGGCGACAGGATCTTGAGTCTTCCCCAGATGTTGTCACAGGTATATTGTCTATATTCTCCCGTAAGGTGTATGCGTTGATAGATCCAGGATCTACATTTTCTTATATTACTCCATATGTTGCCGGCTGTGTTGGGGTGAAACCCGAGTCCATTAAACCCTTTGAGGTACTCACTCCGGTTGGTGAACCCGTGAAAGCAAGACGGGTATACAGAAATTATATTATTGTGATATGTGATCGTCAGACCCAAGCTGATTTGATTGAGCTAGAGATGGTTGACTTCGATATAATCATGGGCATGGATTGGTTGGCATCATGTTATGCAAATGTTGATTGCCGGACAAAAATGGTTCGATTCCAATTTCCGGGAGAGCCCGTGCTTAAATGGAAGGGTAATGCAGCATCGCCGAAGGGTAGGTTTATTTCCTACCTCAAGGCGAGGAAAATGATAGCAAAGGGCTATATTTATCATTTAGTTCAGGTTCATGACACTTGTCACGACCCGACTAGGGGCCGCGACGGGTACCCGGGCTAACTACCGAGCACCAATCGTTCTATGTCTCATCATACTCATTTAATGCTCTTTTATCACTTTTATACTCAAATCGTAGGAAAATCATATTCCATATAAAACATAAATACTTATATATATACCTCTTGGCCATCAAAATAACATTTATACTAAATAGCATCTCGTGAGACCATCTAACCCACACTGCGTATCTACGAGCCTCTACTGGAGTGCTAAACATAAGGCCGGGACAAGACCCCGTCATGCCCAAAATACATATATACAAAAAGATAATCATAAGCACCTCCGAACATAAGAACTCAAGGACAACTATACTTTGTCAGGGTGACGTAGGGTCGTGATCCCCCGACTTTGTTATGGACATCTACAAGTATTCTGCCTCACCATGAAGGAAGTAGTGTATAAGGTGAGTGTATGCCATAACAGACATCTGTAACTTAATAATGTTCTACCTCACCTTGAAGGGACAATACATAAGGTGAGTGTATACAATACAAGACATACTTAACTTAATAGTATTCTGCCTCACCTCGGAGGGAACAATGTATGAGGTGAGTATATACAACATACGACATCATTAGCGTTATAGGAATGCCATAACATGAACTCTAGAGTCTTTAGACTCAAGCTTATCATCATTGGACTCATAACATATCTCTTATCTCATATAGCTATTCATAATCATAGACTCTTGACTTTCCGGGATATATATAGAGAATTCACGTAGAGAAAGGAGAATCATACCATCGGATTCATGCCATAGAAAGAAAGGAATAGCCTCACATACGTTTTACGTTTAACTATTCTATCACTTGCTTGTTCTCCTTTGATGCTCACGTTTCTACCTTCAAGAGAAGTCGCATTAACATTAGTCAATCGATTACTTAAACGTGCTTACTATTTCTAGGAAAATTTGGGCAGCATTTCCTTCGTTTCTACTACTTTTCCCATGTCATATTTCAACTCCCAACACTCACAATATTACTCACAATATCACAATCCACAATCGTCATTTATGTACATTTAGCAAAATCCACCATTTTCTTCCAATTAACTCACATTTATGGTTTAGGGTTCATCATCGCGTTTCCGCATATCTAATTCTTATTTCGTGGTTTAAATATCATTTATAATGTGTTTGTAATCTCAGCATATCCATTTTCATGATTTTCATATAATCTCATCCATTCAAGACCCACTTCCCATGCTTTTCTACAATTCAAGTATACTAGCTTTCCAATACCTTAAATAATATGGGAAAGTCATGAAATTTACCTCAAATGATAGTGGAACAAGCTTGGAGTAGAATTCCTCCTTTTGCACCAAAACCCTTCTTCACCTTCCTTGGGATTTCTTGAAAGAGATGAACTTTCAATCAAGTTTTATACACCTTGTTCCATGAATTTTGTGTTGTTGATCTTGATTTACCTTTGATTTTTCTTGTGGATGAATATTGGAGTGGGTTCTAGAGGGTTCTTAGAGAGAAGTGGTGTGGAAAATGAAATGAATTTATGAACTTGGATCCTCTTTTAATGGCTTGAAATCTGATCCTTCGGGCAACTCTACGCCCATTTTTATGGACCGTCAAACTGTTTGACGGACCGTCAAAATGGACCGTAAAATTGCCCAGCAAAATATGAGTTTTTGTGACCGTTTTACGCTGGTATGGGTCCATTTTACGGACCGTAAAAATGTTTTACGGTTCGTCAAAAATTTCTACGGACCGTCAAATGGTCCGTAGAACTTCTCTGCTCAGACAGTCTGTCGTAGAATGCCCATAACCTTTGATCCCGATAATATGTGAGGGCCCACGACCTATTTTTAGAAAGCTCTTTCAATTATCTACAACTTTAATCCTGTGGTGTTTTTCCCAAATTACAACTTTATAATAGCGTTTTTGGCCCCTCCAAACCAGATCATCCGAAAATGTTTTCCTTAACTCGCCCTTTTGGATGGCTTATGCCCATATTTGGCTTATGGGTCCTTCTTGACACCTACTTAACACTTCATTACCAATATAAGGGAAATTATAACTCTTCTCCAAAATGCCATTAAGCCATCATTAATTCGATACTCGAAATTCTTTCCCGATAAACAACATATACCTTGCTTTCCTTAACAACTTTCGTCTCCTACCTCCAATGTCTTTGAAATCTCATTTAGAATCATTAAATATTATTTCTTACTTATCAAAACATCATATGCATCATGCCCTTCGTCAATCAATTCACTGTGCATGAACGGAAAATTTTCCGAGGTGTAACAACACTGCGGCAGAGCCGCCAACTTTTCAGTCAGTTCCGGTGGTGAATGAATTCCCAGATGTATTTCTGGATGAACTTCCAGGTCTTCCACCAGAAAGAGAAATTAAGTTCGCTATTGATGTGTTGCCAGACACAAAACCTATTTCTATTCCTCCTTATCGGATGGCTCCGGCAGAATTGAAAGAACTAAAGGTACAGTTGAAGGACTTGCTCGAGAAGGGATTCATTAGACCTAGTTCATCACAGTTGGGAGCACCGGTCTTGTTTGTGAGAAAGAAAGATGGCTCGCTACGAATGTGTATTGACTATAGGCAATTGAACAAGGTGACGATAAAGAACAGATATCCTCTCCCAAGGATTGATGATTTGTTCGATCAATTGCAGGGTGCCAAGTGGTTTTCCAAGATAGATCTGAGGTCGGGCTACCATCAGGTGAGATTTAGAGAGGCGGATATTCCTAAAACGGCTTTCAGAACGAGATATGGCCACTATGAATTTCGAGTGATGTCATTCGGGTTGACTAATGCTCCGGCTGTATTTATGAATTTGATGAACAACATATTCAGGCCTCTCTTGGATCTGTTTGTGATCGTATTTATCGATGATATTCTGGTGTATTCTCGCACGGAATCGGAACATGCAGATCATTTGAGGATTGTTCTAGGCATTCTTCGAGCCCGGGAATTATATGCGAAATTTTCAAAGTGCGAGTTTTGGCTAAATTCGGTGACATTTCTAGGCCATGTTATTTCCGATGATGGTATTCGAGTTGATACTCAAAAGATTGAAGAGGTGAAAACTAGGCCAAGGCCTACGACGCCCACAGAAGTTCGTGGTTTCCTGGGTTTGGCTGGATATTATAGGAGATTTGTAGAGGGCTTTTCATCTATCTCATCCCCATTGACTAAACTAACCCAGAAGGCGGCTAAATTCCAGTGGAACGACGCTTGTGAGCGTAGTTTCCAAGAGTTGAAAGACAGGTTAACCTCAGCTCCAGTCTTAACACTTCCAGAAGGATCAGATGGTTACGTGGTGTATTGCGATGCTTCGGGTGTCGGGTTAGGATATGTATTGATGCAGCATGATAAGGTTATTGCATACGCATCGAGACAATTGCGGAAGCATGAAAAGAATTACCCCACACATGATCTCGAATTGGCTGCAGTCATTCATGCCTTAAAGATGTGGAGACATTACTTGTATGGTGTGCACGTGGATATCTATACAGATCACAAAAGCCTCCAGTATATTTTCAAGTAAAAGGAATTGAATCTGCGACAGAGGCGGTGGTTAGAACTATTAAAAGATTATGATGTTGACATTTTGTACCACCCCGGGAAGGCCAATGTAGTAGCCGATGCACTTAGCCGCCGATCGATGGGCAGTCTATGCGAAGTCCCTCCGGAAAGGAGAGAAATGGTTCAAGAAATACATCGGTTGGCTAATCTTGAAGTGCGTGTGCTTGATGGGGGTGAGGCAGGTACTAGTATCAAAGATTCTACAGTTTCGTCCTTGGTTATGGAAGTGAAAGAACGACAACGCGAAAATCCTCAGTTATGTCATTATAGAGACGTATCTTATGGAAAAGAAAATTCTTCGTTTGAAGTTTCTAGTGATGGGGTTCTCAGATACCGAGGGAGATTATACGTGCCAAATGTGGCGGACCTGCGCCGACGAATCTTAGCAGAAGCACATTGTACTCGGTATTCTATCCACCCAGGTGCGACCAAAATGTATCATGATCTAAAGATAATGTATTGGTGGGATGGTATGAAAAGAGATATAGCGGAATTTGTAGCTCAATGCCCAAATTGCCAACAAGTGAAAGTTGAGCATCAGAAGCCAGGAGGCTTATTGCAGGCTATAGAAATACCTAGTTGGAAATGGGAAGTGATCAACATGGATTTCATTGTGGGATTACCTCGCTCTCGGGGTAAGTATGATTCGATATGGGTGATCGTGGATAGATTGACGAAGGAAGCCCATTTCCTTCCAGTCAAAACAATGTACGCAGCAGAAGACTATGCAAGGCTATATCTCAAGGAAATCGTGCAGCTCCATGCAATACCATTGTCTATTATCACAGACAGGGGAGCACAGTTTACAACTAAGTTTTGGAAGTCTTTTCAAGAAGGTTTGGGCACGCAAGTGAAATTTAGCACAGCATTTCATCCATAGACCGATGGGCAAGCCGAGCGTACCATTCAAACCTTAGAAGATATGCTCCGGGCGTGTGTGTTAGAGTTTGGTGGAAGCTGGGATGATCATTTACCCCTCATTGAATTTTCATACAACAACAACTATCATTCTAGTATACAAATGGCTTCATACGAAGCGTTATATGGAAGGAAATGTAGATCTCCAATCGGATGGTTCGAAGTAGGAGAAGTACAATTAGTGGGCCCTGAATTGGTCCAGCAAGCAATAGAAAAGGTCAAGGTGATTCTAGATCGGTTGTTGACAGCCCAAAGTCGCCAAAAGTCCTATGCGGACAACCGCCGACGAGATTTGGAGTTTCAGATTCATGATTGGGTGTTCTTGAAAGTGTCGCCAATGAAGGGGGTGATGAGATTTGGCAAGAAAGGGAAGCTAAGTCCGAGGTATATCGGACCCTACAAAATCATCCGCAAGGTGGGACAGGTATCCTATGAACTAGAGTTGCCTTCAGAGCTTGAATCAATCCATCCAGTCTTTCATGTTTCAATGCTCCGCAAGTGTGTTGGAGATCCCACAAAGATTGTCCCGCTAGATGATGTGCAAATAGCGGAAAAGTTAACTTATGAAGAAGTGCCTATTTCCATCTTAGATAGACAAGTGCGAAAGCTTCGAAACAAAGAGGTAGCTTCCGTTAAGGTCCTGTGGCGGAACAACAACTGGGAAGAAATGACTTGGGAAGCGGAAGAGAGCATGAAGTCAAAGTATCCTCACTTATTCCAACCCCCAGGAGAAATCCAAGACGAAACGCCAGCGAGATAAGGTATGTATGCACTAATTTTTATGATTTTGGTCGTGTGTAGCCACAAATATGTTGCTATTGTGATGTAGCCCTGTGAGGCGATGATATTATGGGTTGTTGTGACAGGTTAGTAGTGTTATAGTACGGGGGAAACTCTGGCGAAATTTTCGTAGAATTCCCGAGCGTTTAACATTCGAGGACGAATGTTCCTAAGGGGGGGAGAATGTTACACCCCGGAAAATTTTCGTTCGCGCACAGTGGATCGACTGGCGAAGGACAATTTCGAGTATCGAACTAGCAATGTCTTAAAGATATTTAGGAGAAGAATTATAATGCCCCTTATGTTGGTAATTAGGATCCAAGTGAGTTTCAAGAAGTACCCACAAGCCAAATATAGGCACAAGCCATCCAAAAAGGGCGAGTTAAGGAAACACTTTCGGAGGATCTGGTTTGTAGGGACCAAAACTCCATTTTTAAGTCGGCATTTGGGAAAAACACCACAGTATAAAAGTTGTAGATAATTGAAATATATTTCCAACCATAGGTGGTGGGCCCTTACAGCACATCGGGATCAAAAGTTATGGCCACTTTACGGCAGATAGTTCATCACGTTCTGGCAAGACCTGCAACGACAACATGCGACTCGCATGTTCGACATGCGACTCGCACATAGTGTCGCATGTTGTGCCAGTGAGAGTTGATCAACTGGCATGACCTGCGACACAACATGCGACTCGCATGTTCGACATGCGACACGCACATAGTGTCGCATGTTGTGCCAGTCCAGAATCTTCTGGACAATTATATATAGACCCAATTTCGTTCTAACTCATTTTTTTTCACCATTTTAGTCCTAAAACCTCTGGAACCCTCTCCAAACTTTCATCCACAAGAAAAATCAAGGGAAACCAAGATTAACAACATCAAATCCATGAATCAAAGTGTATGAAACCCAAGTAAGGTTTATCTTCCTCAAGGAAATCCAAAGAGGGAAAGTAGGGTTTTGGTGCTAGAAGGGAAACATCCACTCAAGGCTTGTCCAACCATCATCCAAGGTAAGTTTCATGACTATTACATGTTGTTTAAGATATTGGAAGGTTAAGGTACTCGACTTGTAGAGAAGCATAGCAAATGGGTCATTCAAGAGTGAATAGTGTCATGTTTGGTTAGTAGTTGAATTGAATCATGGATTATAGGGTGTTGTGAGTATGAATAGGTTATAAATGACTTGTAAACCCTGAGATAAATGTGATACGTGGGAAAATACGATATCGAACCTATAACCATAAATGTGATGAAATTGGAGAGAAATGGTGGATTTTGCTAAATGCACATAGATGATGATTGTTGATTGTGATATTGTGAGTAGCATTGGGAATGTTGGGGAGTTGATATAGAACATGGGAAAAGTAGTATAAACAAAGGAAGTGCTGCCAGATTTTTCCTAGAAATAACGACGCGTTCTCATAGTTATTTAGCTAATGTACCTCGCATTCTTTAATGAAGGTGACGACGTAACATCGGAGGTGACCGAGAGACCGATAGCTTAGCTAAACGACAAAGGTATGTGAGGCTAGTCCTTCCTTCTAATGGCATGAATCTCTTAGCTTGAATTCCTAATCCTTTCATGAGCTCTCACCTTCTAAGAAGTTAGAGGCTTATGCCTATGAATGTCTATGTGAGTTAAGCTATTCGATGTGAGGATGTTATTCCTTGCCTACACTCACCTTATGTACTAGTCCTTTCAAGGTGAGGCCGAATGTCCATGATGGCTCCATAACGTAACCGGGGGATCACGACCTTACGTCACCCCGATATGGTAAAGTTTATCATGAGTCTTATATACGCATTAGGATAAGATAAGTAATTTATGATGAGCATATTATTATGGGTATTTTACATTGAGCACGTCATGAGCATTTTACACCGTGCCTAGTTGGCCGGGCAGTCACCGCCAAGGCGGGCAGCTATACGGAGACACCACGACCTTCGGGCATGGGCAGACACCACAGTGGGCGGCATGAGATGGTACCCCGGACGCGGGAGGCCTGGACGCGGGCTAATGTTATTGATTATCACCCCATTCCGATATGGACGGGCAGCTTGCATATTATGCATATATGAGATTATGATGAGTATAAGTAAGACAACATGCAATACTTCTTTTATGATTGCCATTCAGATTCAGATGTTTCATATTGATGTTCACATTATATTATCACTGTCTTTCTTCATTGTTTATGCCTCTCATACTCAGTACAATGTTCGTACTGACGTCCTTTTTCTTTGGACGCTGTGTTCATGCCCACAGGTAGGCAGGGAGGAGACGTTGCTCCAGATTCCTAGAGTTGCCAGCCGACTAAAAGCCCTCCATTGCTCCGGAGGTGCCTAAGACAATCTTTTGTGTACAGTTGTATATGTGTCAGTTCATAGAGGCTCGTAGATACTCGATGTGGGTTGTATGGTCTCATGGAAGGGTCATTTTGTATGTATGAACATATATGTATTATTTTGCTAGCCTATAGGGCTCAAGTATATACAATGCTTTTGTTTCCAAATGAAAATGGTTTTCTTATAAATTAACTATGAAGTGGATAATCGATTGATAAAGAGGCTGAGGAGTAGTAAAATGAGTGGTGCTCGGTGGTTAGCACGGGTACCCGTCGCGGCCCCTAGCCGGGTCGTGACACAGCCGTACGGACCAACGGCTACTCGGACCAACAGCCGTACGGACCAACGGTTATACGGACCAACGACCACGAATGCTCGGGTCACCGGGCTTGGTCGTTCCAATGACGAAGAAGGCAGATCAGTCGGTCCCCTCGCTCCACCGGTTTGCCTCGCATCCGGTTTTTACCGTATACACCCTCCACATCACCGAAAATGTCCATGTCTAAATAATTGAATTACCCAAACTCTGAATAACTCTTACAAAGTTATAAACATTATCAGGAGCAATCTCTCTTGTCCCACCATTTTGGTATTTCATACAGCCACCAAAATGGACCTTCGAAGACCATCATTAGATTTGTGATTCTCATCATTAGGAACCTAAATAACCAGAATAACTCATTAAAAGGGATAACTTTCCAGCCCTCTACATTAACCCTATGCATAGTATCAAACTCATTATTTAATAATCCATGAATTTACTCATTTATATCAAATTTGTATACTGAGCCACATTAGCAATCAAAATAGAGTAATTAACAAGGAAAGAGGCAGAAAAACTCACAGAAAATCCAACACGCGGATTTCAAAAACAAAAGAAAATACGGGTGAAATCTACATCTACATATAATATAAAGCTAGACATAGATAAGGTGATGTGACACATCTCTATGACCTCCATTTCTATTCATCTTTTTTCTCCTTTTTTTGGCCTTTTCTCTATTTTTCCCTATATTTCTTCTAATTCACTCATTTTATCCGTTCAATGTTGAGTAGTTTATTTCATATTGATTAGATCTTAAAAGCTCTTTAATAACCCTCATGCACGTCCCTTTGCTTTCTCATTGTAAATTTTCCTTTCTCCATATTTTGCTCAATTATTGTATTTAAAAGCCACAGTATGTCTACTAATATCCCTGGCTGTTTTTTTCCATAATAAAGTCAATGGTAATTGTTTGTTTTCATTAGCCTTCCCTAATAAAGTCTGAAACCGTTTCCTTTTCTTAGTCTACAAAACACAGAAGCATTCTTCCATTTTGGTTATTGAGGTTCATCCATTATGTAAGTTTAGAAAAAGAAGGTTGCCAGCAGGATCCTTCTCTTCCAATTAAATCATGAATAAGATAGAGTAGCTCAATGTTAATTTTATCTTCCAGCGATGTAGGGGAATAATATTCTTTATTTTCAGGTGTGTTTTGTTATAATTTTTATGTTCTATTTTGTTTGATGTGTTGGTTTGGTTTGTTTTATCTTGGATCTATATGTTATGTTTGGTGCTATTACGAATTCAAGATTGCTCTATCTGATTGTGGTTGGCGTCTATACGTTGTACCGTTTAGTTGGTGGGATAAGGATAATAATTCAGGAACAATATGTGAGATTGTTTATTCGTTTGATAATGAGTATTAACTTGGTCCCGGGATTATTTTATCCCACCATTTGTACTAAAATGGTAAAAGTACTATCCCATATATAAGGTAGGATAAAATTTCATGAGATATCCTTGCTTATTCCATCTGTCATACCAAACGACCCAAAGTTTTCATGATTCCTTGCGTCAAACATGGAGGACCTCAAAAGATTTGGTAGCTTTGGGATGAGGATAAAAAAGAGCCTGAGAACTACAATAATTCAATTAAATATGCTTGGTTTCTTCGATCGTATATCATAATTAATTAGACATATCTGATCTTTTCTGTTAATTATGTCCTACTTTTAGTTGTTGTTACGGTAATGATATACTTGTATTTTCTAAATTAGTATTTCGAGATTTTATATTACATATTTGGTCCATTGACTATATGTTGTTTTGGTGTATTGAAAAATTATGAACAAGGAAGAGATGATCGAGAAAATGGTGATCTTTGTTGCTGCACCATTCCTATTTTTGGACTATGACGGTATATAATATCTCTTTTTTATCTTTCTAGGAAAAAATGTAGTGATTTGGTAGAATTTCAAAGATGCATAAAAGAATCTGCTGATTGAGAGAACGCATTAGTTTTATATAGATCTTTTCTGGTTCCCAGATTAAATTCCAAGACTAGTAACTTCTTTTTATCTTCTTTACTTCCTTAGATTGTTTCTCATGGGGTTAGAGAAATATGGCCGAGGTGACCTGCGGAGCATATCGAGGAACTGTGTATTATCTAGAACACCAACACAGATGGCACGCCATGCGCAGAAGTTCTTCAGTCGATTAAATGACGTTAATAAGGTGAAGAAGAGAGGAAGCATTCATGATATCACTAGTGTGGATGCTGCTGACATTACTGAACCTTCACAAGGACGAAATTCTGACAAGTTGAAAGGACCTTGTGGAGGACAATTACAATGGCCAAGCACCGACTATGTGACTGAAGCTTTTGACACAGGGATTGTATCTTTACCAGGGCCAGTTACCAACAATGCTATTGAAGGACCATCAAATGTTAACCCCGAGAAATCCTTGTTGGTAGTGAGTTGAATAGTTCATTTCCCGACGTGGATGAGTTCCTGCAAGGCATAGAAGACATGATCAATATACCAGCAGAGGGTACCTTAGGAGTGTGGCGTGGGGTTGACACTAGGACGTCTCCATCACTTAGCTTGCAACCATCTATTGCTGGTGGTGGGACCGGAATAGACAATCATCCAGTCAATAAGGTCGGGTCGCTGGAAGAGCTAATGAACAAGCCGTTGGTAGGAGCCACTCAAGTAGGTCCTATAATTCACACTGCAAGTTTGCCATTATCAATTGCTGATCATATTATCAATTGCTGATCATATTGGAGTCCATGGTTGTGCAGCTTCTAGCAGTGGTGCTAAGAATGGTTTTAAAAGCGCTGCAGGAGCTCCCACGGGAGCTCTTTCTATCGATTCCATGCAATAACCATCAATTCCTGGCACTAGTGGCGGTGCACTTATTATCCCAGTTCAAATCCTAGCAGCAACGACGATAACGTCTTTGATCTGGAAGACCTATTCCCATCCAAGATCATATAATTGGTTTTGGAAAATAAGAATCTATCGTTTATAGTGGTAAATCATAATCTGTAGCTGGTTTCACTAGAGTGACTACTGCTTTGTTTCGGATGAGCCAATGCTGCAGGGGCCTTTTACTTCACAAACTCTCATGCCATTATGCGTTCCTAACCCAGACGGTTCAGTTGCAGCATTGTTTTATCGTCACATCCTTCTACAGGTATGATTATCAGTTCCTTCTCCTTTAGTCATTACTCATGTATGTGATGATATTTGTATTGGTAATATCGTACAACAACTATACCCCAGTCCTAAACAAGTAAGGTCGGTTATATGAATTTTCTCTTCTTTTAAACTCAACTCATGTCATCATCTTCAAAATATGTTTGTTTCCGGCATTGTAGAGAGTTGTATTGTCTATGATGTAACATGGGTTTCTAAATCTTGCTTTGGTAAATTACAAGAAAACCTATCACCATTGCCAACAACTGCCCTCCACTCAGGAAGTCTGAGATAGAGTATTATGCTATATTGGCCAAGGTTGGAGTCCACCACTACAACGGAAGTAAGTACATCTCTTTGTGTGTATGAACAATATGGTTTTAGATGTCTGAACTCTTATTTCAAATGTTTTTAGATATCGGTTGCTGCTTCGACTGAGAGAATGTCAATAAATAAGCTAATTCCTACTGTTGAAAATGTTCTATTAAAAGTTTCATCTGATGACTTCTTGGGTTAAGAAAAGCAAATGCCTCGTCATTGATTATATGTGATTTAAAAAACATGGTTCCTACTTTCTAGTAATAGTTGGATAGACTTTACGGAAGTATATTACTAAGCCTGATCAATCAAGGGTGTACAACGCAACAAAATAAGATATTGATTCTGGAGATAGCTATTTGAAATGCGGTGAGAATATAGCAATGAAATTTTTTTCCTGCAACAATATAAATCCTTAGTCAGTGATGAGATTTTTGTAAGAGTTTGTTTGCGCGTAAGAATATCTGTTTTTCTTAAAAAAAAATTTGTGGTGGCTCATGCATTCTTTTGTGAGCTCTTGTCCATGTACCTTTAGTCCAGAAAAGGAATATTCAGTTAGTTTCTATTCGGGTGAAGAATAAGTTTACAACTGTCTTAGGGATTTGGTTTAGTGGTATGGACTCAAAAACAATGTGCGGGTTAGGGGAACGAACACAAACTCCTTTTGGTGGTTGCTGATGTATAACCTTTTGATTCAATGGACTATCTGTATATATCTCTGATCCAAGGGAAAAAGTGTGTTTCTCCTTTTCATGAAGGATTAAATTAACCTAAATAGAAAATTACATTTTGTGACATTTTCCATTTTAAGCCCATGAATTACTCAAGTGATTATCAGTTCCTTCTCATTCAGTCATTACTCATGTTTGTGATTATCTTTGGATTAGGTAGTATTATCGTACAAGTAGGCCTAGTCCCAAAAAAAAAAAAAAGTTGTGGTCGGCTATATGTCCATACTGTTTCATTTACTCAACGTATGTCATGATCCTTACCACATAAATAAAATTGAAAAATAAATCAAAGTCACTGAAATTATGTGCTGGTATCTCTTTCTTGTTTCAGACAATGTAGATTTGGGGACAGCTTGTGGTAAATACTACAGGGTCTGTTGTCTCAGCATCATTGACCCCGGTGAGATTTCACTATACTTATTTTAGCGTTGTTTGACTATCCTTAGAAAAGAGTTTTGCTGATTGTAGTATTTTCAACTCGTCAGGTGATTCTGACATCATTAAGAGCATGCCTGGTGACCAATGGGGATGCATGCCATTCTGAATCTTGGAAAATTGCCCATTGTCTTTTCTATAAGAATAGCTAATGTAGATGATAATTTTACTTTATTGTGGTAACTAGCAAGATATTGTTGATGGTATTGGAATAAAGTTTTTTGTATGAGCTAGTAAATTTACTTCATGGACAATGATTTGTAGTTGTGCCATATTTTACACTTAAAGGTTCTGAGTTAGTTTTTTGAATGCGCAATTCCTTGAAAATACTTGCATTCCAAGGAGATTAACAGTTTATATATACCCAAACAAATTTGTTTTTGTAGTATACTTTTCAGACGAAGGGGATGCAATTGGATTCCCTCGACTTCACTTAGCTTTGAAACCGACGTAAATAATTTGCTACAACTTGTTAAATTATCTGAAAGTCAACAGGTAATGTATATAATACTAATATAAGTACAATGGTTGAAAAAGGCATTGGGAAACATAGAGTTGTACATACTTTTCTTCTTTTTCCTTTTTGAGAGAAGTGATTGTAAGATTGATACATCTCCTTCTCCAAAGAGATTACTAACAGAGCATCCAATATCATCATATCCAAGCACTAGCCCAATTGTGTTCTATCTTACTGGTCATGTACCTTTTTCTTTTTTGACTGATTTATTTTTGTTTTATCTTGAGTCGAGGGTCTATTTGAAATAACCTATCTACCTCCTAAAGTAGGAGTAGCAGTAGGAATAAGGTCTGTGCACACTTTATCCTTCCAGACTTCACTTGCGAAATTTTGCTAGGTATGTTAGTTATTATTGGCTTTGTTCCCACTATAAACTTCCTACTGTTGAATTCATTTCAGAAGAAGAAATTCTAAATGGATTTGGGCCTTAACTTAATGGGAAAAAGACATACAACGGCCAATAGGCCAAAGTAATCTCACATTGTGGGCCTAATACCGTGAGCTGGCCGGCCGGTCCAGCAGCCCAAAGCCTTTAAAAAAAAAACAGACTTTCTGTAGTGACTCCACTAGAAGCTCGATGCAAAAAAAAAAAAAAAAAAAAAAAAAAAAAGACTATTTGTGGCTACTTTAGTCGCCACTAAAGATCAGCTTCTTTTTCTTTTTTTTAGTGGCAATTAAAAAAGTCTCCACTAAAGGTTTTTCATATTGAGCCTTCAACAAATGATTCAAAACATGTATAATATGTGTATACTTATATAGTGATTGAACTTTCAAAAAATATTTCAAAACATGTATAATATGTATATATTTGTACGTTGATTGAGCGTTCAAAAAATATCACAAAACATGTATAATAATACTTATGATAAATTTTCGATATATATATAGTAGGAATACATATTCTATACAACAATGATACATTTTATATACTAAAGTAACCATCATAAAAAACTTAACAAACTAAAATATATCAACTACAAACTAAAAAAATTAGTAAGTATACATTAATTAAACATAAATTATATGTTAATTATATATTTGTTATACATAAATTATACGTTAATTATACATTTATTATACAATAATGATACAGTTTCTATACGTATGATACATTTTCTATACATATACAGTAGTGATACATATTCTATACAACAATGATACGGTTTCTATACGTATATGTATGATACATTTTTTATACGTATGATACACTTTCTATACAAGAATGATACAGTTTATATACATATGCTCGAATTATATATACACTTTCTATACAAGAATGATACAGTTTATGTATTGTATATGTATGATACATTGTCTAGACGTATGATACACTTTCTATACAAGAATGGTACAGTTTATACATAAATTATACAACAATGATACATTGTCTATACTTATGTATGGAATATGTATAATATGTGAATCATTAGTGTATAATCAATGTATAACAAAGGTATAATATATGTATCATTAGTGAGTATACGTTGATGATACATTTATTATACACAAATTACACAACAATGATCTTAAAGTCACCGCAAATAGTCCTTTTTTTTTTGCGGCGGACTTTTAATGGCGACTAAAGTCGCCACAAAAGGTCGCGCTGGCTACGCTTTGGGTTTGGAGAAACATGGGCCATCCGGTAGGAATAGTTGGGCCGAGTGGCCCTTTATGTCCTTTTCCCTAACTTAATTCCCTCTATCATCTATCAAAATAGGAGGAATTACTTGGTGTATCATCTTTTAAGAAGTACTCCCTCTATCCCAATTTATGTGATACACTTTCCTTTTTAGTCTGTTAAAAAAAGAATGATACATTTTTGTATTTGATAATAGTTTAACTTTAAAGTCTACCTTTTACGCTTAACGAGATGATTTATAACCACACAAATATCCTTGGCTTATTACCAACCAATATATATATATATATATATATATCTTTGGCTTATTTTAGACCATAAGATTCAAAATTTTCTTTTATTTCTTAAACTCCGTTCCCAGTCAAACTATATCACATAAATTGGGACGAAAGGAGTAGTTATTAATAATAACTACCTTTTGCGACAACTACATTTTGTAGCTACATTTTCATTTCATAGGTACATGATACATCAAGCCGCCGTGACTGAAGTGGTGATTGGATGTGGACTCTGCCTCATGCATTGTATATATATGTATTGCACTATTTTACTACACCGCGCCGCTCTATAGTCAGCCGGGCAGGCGCGTAGATGCGCACACCACTGCAGTGGGCAGGTTATGATGTTACCCCGGACGCGGGATGCCCCGTGTCACGCCCCGAACCATGGCCTGGGCGTAACACGGCACTCGGTGCCTGACTGCATGTGACCGAGCGAACCACATGGCTTGCTGAATCATCATGAGGCATACATGAGCGGAAATATATTATGAAACATGATGGGCTTTAAGAAAACATATGAAGCCATAATAATTATAATAATTATAAAATACTTGTTTAAAAACAAGAATGCGGATAATACCATAACTGAGCCAAAATGGCTAACTGATTCTGAAAGTCTAACATGACCCAACTGACTTGTCTAGTCTACAAAACCTCTATCATGAGTCTGACTGGAAAACATACTTTCTGGGACAAGGCCCCCAGCATACCTTTAGATGCAAAACTAAATAACGAAAGACAATGTCTAAACCCCGAATGAGATGAGGCTCACCAATAAGCTGGTACGTGCAAATCCTAATGAGCAGAAGCGTCGTCCTATAAATCTGTACCCGCATCGTGAAATGCAGGCCCCCGGGCAATAAAGTGGACGTCAGCACATTGAATGCACTGGTATGTAAAGCAACCGAAAGAAACAACATGGGACATGGAATAACATGATAAGAACTGAAACTGAAAACATGGACATGAACATGAGCATGAGTACATATGTATATATATAACATAAGTAAAAACATGATAAGTAGGGAGAGCATTTCATAAACCGACATGTGATATCACCACGTGGGTACGTGGAGTCTGGTACCTCGCCGGACCAGCAGAGTCCTCATACCTTGCCAGAGTATAAGGTGGTAACGTGCCTGATGGATCCATTTAGTGTAAAATTAAGGTATCGTCCTAATTGGTCGGAGTGATCCTTGTCCTATGGTGGCTACATAGTTTCAGGCTATCTGAGCCTTCTCGGTAATTCGTGCAACTCCCAAAAACATGAATATAATATAATTGGCTAAGAAGCCCATGATTTTCGTGAATTAACTTGTACTTGTCTTGTAATCATGATTTCACGAAATAACTTGTAAACATGGTTTCATGAAATAACTTGAAGTATAGTTTCATGTAAACATAATGAGAACACATGAGGAAGAATTCATGATTCATGGATTAAGCTCGGATTCCTAAAAACCGTAATGGAAGATTAGGAATACAATAACGAATATAGATACAAGATTCACGTACATAAATACATAACAACGGGCTACCAATATGTTGGATTTAGTGCCCTAGGATTTGAACTTCATGAATATCAAGAAACGGAGCATGGGGAAGAACGTAGAGATTCCCACATGTGGATGGAAGTTCTACATACCTTGACTTCCTGCTTTTGAGCGTATCACAATGTCCTTCAATCCCTTCAACTTTAATCTATAGCAATACAGGTCATAGGGATTCCATATTAGCCACAATATCCATGCTTTGATCATCTAAGCATGTTTATCAAACACTTGGTGGGCATAAAGCTCCACAACCTTCATTAATGGTGTTTTCTTCACCCAATCCCCATTCTATTACTTCTAACTGATTCTACAATCTCAATTAGATGTAATTAACATCATTCTTCATCACCCACATGAATACAACTATCCCAAGTCAACAATCCAAAAACTCTAGCATAGTTCATATAATTCTCTTTATCAAACCCATTTATTATTCTCCCAAGAATTCATCAATTCACAACTATAAATGATTAGGGAGTAGAAACATTACCTTTTATGAGCATCAACCATGAAAACAACATCCCCAAGTTCGATTTTTAGCTTAGAACGACGACAACAACTTGTACTACACTTTATCCTTCACGAGCCTCAGGATTCGGGGCCTTCAACTTGATTGATTCTCTACTTTCTCTCTCTAACTCTCCTCTCTCTCCCTCTCTCTATCTCTAAAATCTGAATATATGAGAAAATGAGGCTGCTAGGGTTGAACATTTCCCTTAAATAGCAAGGGGAAATGGGCCTGACCCGACTTGAAATCGGGTTGGGCCTAGTCCACTGCCCAACTTGACCTTTCTGCCTTAAAACGTCCATATCTCCCTATCCCGATGTCACATGTAGGCCCACGACCTATGGTTGGAAAGCTATTTCAAAGATATACAACTTTCAAGGAGGAAATGTTCCCAAATTCCTTACAGATTTTTCCGTATACTCGTTTTAATAGAGGCATGGTGCTAACTCACTTGAAAACACGCTCCATAGGGTAGTTTCCGACTTTCTTTTGCTCAAGGAATCTTCTCATGTCTTGATTGGGTTTCAAACACCATTTATACAATACTCAAATTTGGTTCGTTATTGTTACACCCTGTACCTCGGAAAAGCACTGGTTAAATTTGAATGTAAGTATGTCGAGTTACGACTAGATAAAACAACTTTGGAGTATGAGGAATGAGGCATTATTAAGTATATTGTTTAAATAAAGAATGATTATGATCTTGTAAGTCGTAATCGGGAAAGACTATTTTGAAACACGAGAACATGGACATTATTAGTATAATAAATGATAAGTATCATGTATGGAGAGTTTCGGAAGATTTCGAGACCAAACAAATTGAAGAAAATAAGTTCGACGAAAATTTGAGAAATATTGGACAAATTTTTGGTCAACTTTGGAGGGGTATATCTCCATGTATATTTGGAGTTTTAAGGTGTTTCAAAAGCCAAAAAGGAAGTTCGTCGATTCTAGTTTGTAATCAAATAAACCGCTCGTTGATAGGACATCGGAGGAGAGAATTATAGACGTTACAAACTGAACTGTCGATGCAGAAACAACAATGCTACAGTACCGCTACAGTACAGTACAGTACTGCTGCAGTACTGTAGCTACAGTGATGCCGACTTTGCTCACGATAAAAGGGTTAAATCCCATTTTTTCTTCATCCAAAAGCTCTGAAAATTTCCTGAACTTTCAGCAACAAAAAGGGGCGTAAATCCCACATAAAATTGAGAATTTTGAATGAAATTTCAACCTACGAAGTACTAATCGAAGTCCGAGCAACGCATAGTCACGAATATAATTTAGTTTGGAGTTAGAGGAGCATGGGAACAAGAAAATGTTGAAGAATTTGCTACTTTCATAAAAACAAGGTATGAATCTTCAAATCTCTCTCTTTATCAAGTTTGATTAAGGAATAATTGTAAGAATAGAGTTATAGTTTGTTGTGTTGATGTTGTTGAATTATGGATTGAGGGTTGAAGAAAATTTTGGATAAAATATATATATTTATCTTGTAGGATGTTGTTATTGATGTTGTGGGTATTAATTTCGGCTTCCTTACGGAAATAAAGTTATTAAATAGTTGTATCACAAGTTGGTTAGTTGAGAAATTTAGAAAACATCGTGTGGGATGTTTTAGGAGATATATTGGCATGAATAATGGTATTGATGATGTTGGTATTGTTGTTGTTGATTGGTTGTTGATATGATGATTTCGGGCTAGGCATATAAACAAAGGAGATGCTGCCCGAATTTTGACAGAATCTAAAAGGATTTTAATTAAAGTTTTGAGGCGAGCATGATGACGAGCCTAACAATGGTATGAATGGTTATATATGTAGATTGCGAGGCAATGAATAATCTTAAGTGAAGTGCAAGACAAGAAGTAAGTTGGAAGTCGAGAAATTATCCTACAGGTATGTTAAGGCTAGTCCCCTTCTTTCTAAAGGCATGATCTTTTCGTTATAAACCTTTGTGTCGTATCCATAATATCATTGATTCTGCAAATGCTAGAAACCCATGAATTTCGTGAACCTTACGAGGTTATTGAATTTCCAAAAGCATGATTCTTTTCCTACCAAACTATGTATGGATTCCATAAAAAAAATTCATTTCCAAGAATGTTAGGAATTTATGACTCTTAAAGTTTTACGATGGAAAAGATGAATAAGTTCTTTTATGATAACCATGATGATGATTATGAGGGATTTATTTATCCAAGCTCCAAGGCATACGGATTTCATGTTATTATGAGATAATTTTTATTCACAGAGATTTCCATGTACATGAGCTTTACATTATTATGATGACTATGATGAGAACAATTTTATGTTCAAAGGTCCCAAGTTTATGATTTCAATGACGATATGAGAATATTGAGCTATCTTTTGACCTTCCTTAATTTTATTCATTGTTGTTGGTCTCACCTTATAATAATTTTTCCTTCAAGGTGAGACAAGGCGACGATGATTATTCCATAATATAATCGGAGGTTACCGACCTTACGTCACTCCGATGTACTCATAGCTTTTATTTGGCTCTCATGCATGCTTTATATATTTATGTATGTATTTTCTCACACCGCGCCGCGCTATAGTCGGCCGGGCAGGCACGTAGATGTGCACACCACTGCAGTGGGCATGTTATGATATTGCCCCGGACGCGGGAGGCCTGGACGCAGGCTAATGATGATAACACCGAGCCTTAATGGCCGGGCATGTTACTATTTACATATCACACCGCGCCTTAATGGCCGGGCATGTTACTATGTATATGTATAAAAATGTTTTTTTTTAAAAGGGTAAGCATGCATGACATCCGCCCTGCGAGGCATTCAGATGTACAGGTTATCCCTCTTATTCCTTGTTACTTTTCATATCTATGTTATGTTGTTACTCATGCCTTACATACTCAGTACATTATTCGTACTGACGCCCTTTCTTGTGGGCGCTGCGTTTCATGCCACGCAGGTGTATACAGACGAGTAGAGGATATTGCTAGAAGATGTTCCAGCGGGATTGGTGAGCTCCATTTCTTTCCGGAGTGTTGCCGAGTCAGAGTATGTGTGATATGGTATAATGATTTATGGTAGAGACTTTGCAGACAGAGTCATGTATACAGTATGCCAGTCTTGTAAGCGGCCATTTAAGCCGATGTATCATTATGCATTACTTTACAGATTCGCATGATTACAAATTTTATTTGATTCGAGAAAGATGAAAAGAATGTTTTCGAAAAGATTCCATTATGCATTTCAATTTATGACTGAAAGTCCAGTGAGATTATGAGTATAAGAGCCAGTGGGTTCGCTCGACTCTAAGTAAGGGTCGGGTGCCCATCATGCCCTATCAGGATTGGGGTGTGACAGTTATACCCCTGTCTTACGAGTCAAATCTTATCCTGAATACACGTGGTGTTACACCCCGGACGCGGGATGATGATGATAACACCGAGCCTAAATGGCCGGGCAGGATACTATATATATGTATGTATAAAAATGATTTTTATCATGCATTGCATCTCGTACGATTTCCAGATGTCCAGGTTTCTCCTATCCTCATTTATTTTTACACCCCGGACTTTCAGTGTTACACCCCTTACCTTGGAGAAGCACTGGTTAAATTTGAATGTAAGTATGTCGAGTTATGGCTAGGTAAAACAACTTTGGAGTATGAGGAACGAGACATTATTAAGTATATTGTTTAAGTAAAGGATGATTATGATCTCGTAAGTCGTAATCGGGAAAAACTATTTTGAAACACAAGAACATGGCCATTATTAAGTATAATAAATGATAAATATCATGTATGGAGAGTTTCGGAAGATTTCGAGATCAAGCAAATTGAAGAAAATAAGTTTGACGAAAATTTGAGAAGTGCTGGCAGATTTTTAGTCAACTTTGGAGGGGCATATCTCCTAGTATATTAGGAGTTTTAAGGTGTTTGAAAAGCCTAAAATGAAGTTCGTCGAGTCTAGTTTCTAAGGCAACAAACTGCTCGTTGATAGGACATCGGAGTAGAGAATTATGAACGTTACAAACTGAGCTGTCAACGTAGAAACATGGCTGCTACAGTACCGCTACAGTACTGTCGACCTTGGCTACTATAAAAGGGGTTAAAACCCCATTTTCTTCATCCTAAACCTCTCAAAATTTCCAGAAAATCCAGCCATCAAAAGGGCTCTTAAATCTCACATAGAATTGAGGATTTTGAGCAAATTTCAAGCTATGGAATACCAATCGAAGTCCGGACAACTTGTAGTCGCGATTATCATTCCGTTTTGTGTTGGAGTGAGCTTGGAAACAAGTAGATATTTAATATCTTGCTACTTTAGTAAATACAAGGTATGAATCGTTGAATTTCTTTCTTTGTCAACATCGATTAAGGAATATTTGCAAGAATAAAGGTTATAGTTTGTTGTGTTGATGTTGTTGATTTATGGATTGAGGTTTGAAGAGAATTTTGGATAAAAATATATATATATTTATCTTGTAGAATGTTGAGGATGTTGTTGTTGATGTTGTTGGCATTGTTTTTATTGAATGGTTGTTGATATTATGATTTCGGGCTAGGCATATAAACAGGGGAGATGCTGCCCGAATTTCGACAGAATCTAAAAGGATTTTAATTAAGGGCTTAAGACGAGCGTATGATGATGATTCTAACAATAGCATGAATGGTTGTATATGTAGATTACGAGGCTACGAATAATCTTAAGTGAATTTCAAGACAGGAAGTAAGTTGAGAGTCGAGAAATTATCTTCCAGGTATGTTAAGGCTAGTCCCCTTCTTTCTAAAGGCATGATCCTTTTGTTATAAACCTTTGTGTCGTACCCATAATATCATTGGTTCCGCAAATGCTAGAAGTCCACGAATTTCATGATCCTTATGATGTTATTGAGCTTTTAAAGGCATGATTCTTTTCCTACCAAACTGTGCATGAATTCCATAAAAATTTTCATTTCCAAGAATGTTAGAGATTCATGACCCTTAAAGTTTTTATGATGGTAAAGATGAATAATTTTTGTATGATAACCATGATGATGATTATGAGGGATTTATTTATCCAAGCTCCAAGGTATACAAATTTTATGTTATTATGAGATAATTTTATTCATAGGGATTTCCATGTACATGAGCTTTATATTATTATGAGGTGATTGAGCTTACTTTGCAATTTCTTAATTTCCTTCATTGTTGGTAATCTCACCTTACGACCCTTGTTCCTTCAAGGTGGGATAAACGACGATGATTGATCCATAATATAATCGGAGGCTACCGACCTTACGTCACTCCGATATAGTTGTGGCTTTTGATTGGGCTCTTATGCATGCTTTATATATATATATATATATATATATATATATATATATATATATATATATATATATATATATATATATATATATATATATATATATATATATGTATGTATGTATGTATTTTCTCATACCGCGCCGCGCTATAGTCGGCCGGGCATGGCACGTAGATGTGCACACCACTGCAGTGGGCATGTTATGATATTGCCCCGGACGCGGGCTAATGACGATAACACCGAGCCTTAACGGCCGGGAATGATACTATATATATGACACCAAGCCTTAATGGCCGGGCATGGTACTATGTATATGTGTAGAAATGTTTTTTTTAAAGGCTAAGCATGCATGACATCCGCCTTATGAGGCATTCAGATGTACAGGTTATCTCTCTTATTCCATGTTACCTTTCATATTTATATTATGGTATTATTCATGCCTTACATACTCAGTACATTATTCATACTGACGTCCCTTCTGGTGGACGCCGCGTTTCATGCCACGCAGGTGTATACAGATGAGTAGAGGATATTGCTAGAAGATGTTCCAGCTGGATTGGCGAGCTCCAATTCCTTCCGGAGTGTTGCCGAGTCAGAGTATCTATGTTATGGTATATTGATTTATGTTAGAGACTTTGCAGACAGAGTCACGTATATAGCATATCAGTCTTGCAAGCGGCTCTGCAAGCCGACGTATCATTATGCATTATGTTACAAATTTCATATGACTGCAGTTTTTACTTGATTTGAGAAAGACGAAGAGAATGTTTTGTTTTTGAAAAGCTTTCATTATGCATTTCATTTCGTGATTTAAGAGTCCAGTGAGATTAGGAATATAACAACAACCAGCGGGTTCGCTCGGCTCTAAGTAAAGGGTCGGGTGCCCATCATGCCCTATCAGGACTGGGGTGTGACATTTATTCTATATTATGTCTTACTTATGTCATTACTTCCCTGCCTTACATACTCAGTACTTTTATGCGTACTGACGTCCCATTGCACGGGGCACTGTTCGTGCTGCAGGTCCTGACAGATTTATTGGAGAGCAACCGCAATAGGACTTCCAACTTCAGCGGTGTTAGCAAGTGCCACTACTACGGACTTGCTATCTTTTGGTACATTTAAGTTAGCATGATATATGTTCATATGTACACTCTTAGAGGCTCATAGACATAGTGTGGTATGTAGATATTATGTTTGGCCTTGTTTGGGTTGTGATATTCTCCTGATAGCCTTGCCAGCTTTCTGATACTCATGATGTTGTAGCGGCCTTGTCGGCTCGCTTATATATACGTATATAAATATGTTTATGTTGGATTATCGCATATTTATGTATTTGGGCCTTTTCTGCATACAGGTGTCCATCGAGTCATATTATATAATAATCATGGTAACTGTTACGTTAGGTGGTTTCCGGCCTATGGGTTGGAGCCCGTCATGCCCCTCGTTGGGGTGTGACAAAAACCATACTGTTCATACACACAAAGAGATGTACTTACTTCCGTTGTAGTCGCGGACTCCCGCCTTGGCCAACATAGCATAATACTCTATCTCAGACTTCCTGATCAGTGAAGGGCAGTTATTGGCAATGGTGATAAATATTCCTGTAATTTACCAAAGCAAGATTTAGAAACCCATGTTACATCATAGTCAATACAACTCTCTACAATGTCGCTAAAAAACATATTTTTAAGATGATGACATGAGTTGAGCTTAAAAGAAGAGAAAATTCATATAACCAACCTAACTTGTTTAGGATTGAGGTGTAGTTCTTGTACAATATTACCAATCCAAAGATCATGACATACATGAGTAATGACTAAAGGAACAAAAAAAAAAGACTAAAGGAGAAGGAACTGATAATCATACTTGTAGAAGGATGTGAGGATAAAACAATGTTGCAACTGAACCGTCTGGGTTAGGGCCGCGTAATGGCATGAGAGTTTGTGTAGTAAAAGGCCCCTGCTGCATTGGCTCATCCGAAACAAAGGAGTAGTCGCTCTAGTGAAACAGATACAAATTATGATTTACCACTATAAACGATAGATTCTTATTTGCCAAAACCAATTATATGATCTGGGAATAGGTCTTCCAGATCAAAGGCAGTATCGTCATTGCTGCTAAAATTGAACTGGGATAATAAGTGCCAAGAATTGATGGTAATTGCATGGAATCGACAGAAAAAGCTCCCATGGGACCTTCCACGGTGCTTTTAAAACCATTCTTAGCACCTCTGCTAGAAGCTGTACAACCATGAACTCCAACATGATTAGCAAATGATAATGGAAAAATTGCAGTGTTAATTATAGGACCTACTTGAGTGGCTCCTACCAACGGTTTGTTCATTAGCTCTTCCAGCGACCCGACCTTATTTACTGGATAACTGTACATTCCGGTCCCACCACCAGCAATAGATGGTTGCAAGCTAAGTGATGGAGACATCCTAGTGTCAACCCCATACCACGCTCCTAAGGTAGCCTCTGCTGGTATATTGATAGGTCTTCTATACCTTGTAGGAACTCATCCACGTCGGGAAATAAACTATTCAACTCACTACTAACAGGTAATTTCTCGGGGTTAACAACTGATGGTCCTTCAATAGGATCGTTGGTAACTGGCCCTGGTAAATATACCATCCCTGTGTCAAAAGCTTCAGTGACATAGTCGGTGCTTGGCCATTTTGATTGTCCTCCATATGGTCCTTTCAACTTGTTAGAATTTTGTCCTTGTGAAGGTTCAGTAATATCAGCAGCATCCACACTAGTGATATCATGAATGCTTCTTCTCTTATTTTCTTTATTAACGTCATTTAATTGATTGAAGAACTTCTGCGCATGGCTTGCCATCTGTGTTAGTGTTCTAGATAATACACAGTTCCTCGATATGCTCTGCAGGTCACCTCTGTCATATTTCTCCAACCCCATGAGAAACAATCTAAGAGAGGAAAGAAGATAAAAAGGAAGTTACTAGTCTTGGAATTTAATCCGGGAACAAGACAATATCTGCATAAAACTAATGCATTCTCTCAATCAGCAGATTTTTTTATGCATATTTGAAATTCTACTCACGGTCGTTATGATTATATTTACATTTTTTACTTCCACCCATATACAATGAACGCATCTAATAAGTTCAAATTACCAAGTTCGGTGTTATTTCAGCTTATACATTTATCATTACTGACCACCTGCACCAGGCCAAAACATTACAATATAGACTAGTAAGATGCCACTCATTTTACACACTTAAATCGAATAGTATTATCTAATAGAAAAGTAGAGCTTTGCTGAAATCGGTAGAATGCTCTCTGTTGAGGCAAAGTAAAGTCTAATAACCTCTTCTTTTTCTTCCTTTAAAGGAAGGGGGGAGGGGGAGGGGGGGGGGGGGTGTGTGGATTCAAGCCTATTCTCCACCAAGAAAAAGGAAAGAGAAATATAAGTATTGCATACTGGAAAGTTTTTTCAATACATAAATTTGCTCTAGTCTGTTTGACCTAATCATTTATTGTCAACTGCCTCTTCGGTCTTAAAATGGTATTCAAAACTCATAAGATGCTAAAGAAGAAACTAGAGGATTTTAGTTATAAAAGAACTAGCTTGGCGGTGATATACCTATAATGTTCACATCAGCATTTGTCAGCAATAAATTCAGAAGTGTTTCCAGCACGAGTTAGATTAAAGTCTTTGTGAGTCTGATGTCTATAGTACCTTGTCAATATATAGTACATCACTCATCTGTTTGCAAATAACAATTATATCGATGACGCAAAACTCATGTTACAGCACCGATATCAAGCTGTACTCCACTATTCT
The DNA here is from genome assembly GCF_019175385.1 of Lycium barbarum. Taxonomy (NCBI): domain Eukaryota; kingdom Viridiplantae; phylum Streptophyta; class Magnoliopsida; order Solanales; family Solanaceae; genus Lycium; species Lycium barbarum. The sequence goes on from NC_083342.1 coordinate 10,313,480, forward strand.
ATGAAAAAGACGACCATACACGGCAAAACAAGCACTGCATTTAGTTTTTCTGAGAAAAAAAACTAAAAGAGAATTGAAGAAATTACTAACTTAAATAGAGGGGCTTTATTCCATATTTTCAGACCAAATTTTCGGAGTAGCACGTTCGTATTCAAGAATTTCAGACCAAATTAATGTAGATCTACTACACATTTGCACATACAAATAATGAGAAATGGTTTTGGTTAGGATTAAAGAAAAACACAGCTTCAATAAATTCTTTTGGTCCAAATTGACAGAATTATTGAATCTAAAAAAATAACAGGAAAAAAAGAAGCATTTTGTTGCAAAGAACTTCGTAAAGAAGCAAATTTTGAATCCTTATTGCAAAAATTGGAACTTATTCAACTACCAAGAAACACATTGTAGAAATTAAATAATCATCAATTTAGTCAGATGTTTCAAAGCAAAACTAACGTGGTAATTACAAAATATATGCAAGGAAAGTCTCACCTGTGTTCCTCTACAGTCCAAGCAATCCCTTTTCGCCGTTATACCTCTGCTCCAGATGATCTACTTCTATGGCTGGAACAACTTTTCTGA